>NW_023501015.1:0-2469682 GCF_013390195.1 Colletotrichum siamense
ACCCTAACCCTAACCCTAACCCTAACCCTAACCCTAACCCTAACCCTAACCCTAACCCTAACCCTAACCCTAACCCTAACCCTAACCCTAAAACCCTAAACCCTAAAACCCTAAACCCTAAAACCCTAAACCCTAAACCCTAAAACCCTAAAACCCTAAAACCCTAAAACCCTAAAACCCTAACTCTGTAACTGCTGTTCTAATCTCGTAAATTTTCGTAAACAACAAAACCACCCCTATCTCTGAAAAATATTCCCTATCTTCATCTTTAATTATGACTATTCCCTCTGCTCTGGCCTTAACCCTAATCCTTTCACCTGTCCCTAACCTTGTTCTTTTATTCTATCCCTAACCCTTTCCTTTCATCTAACCCTAACCCTTTCCTTTCATCTATCCCAAACCTTGTTCTTTTATTCTATCCCTAACCCTTTCCTTTTATCTATCCCTAACCCTTTCCTTTATCTATCCCTAACCTTGTTCTTTTATCTATCCCTAACCTTCTTCCTTTCTCTATCCCTAACCTTTTCTAATTCCCCTGTCCCTAACCCTTTCCTGTTGCTCTCTCTCTATCCTCTCTTACTCCTAACCCTAAACCCTCTTAAAACGCCTTTACTATCTAAATTCCTGTTTTTGTATTTTCCCTTGTCTCTGCTTCGCTCCTGCTTTGTCTCTATCCCTCTAACTCTTGCTTTGTCACTAACCTCTTTGCTATATACTAACCCTACCTTTTTTTTTTCTCTTCCTTCTTCTTTCTCTCTCTTGCTCATCCTTTATTCCTTCCATCTGTATCTTTCTCCTCCTAATTCTTTCCCTTGGACCTCTGCTTTAATTCTCGTTCGTCCTTTATATTGTAAACTACCCCCTTCTAAACCTTACCTCTTCCTTTCTACTATCTCTTCCCTTTTATATCTTCACGCCTTCTCTTATCCTGAACTTATACTTACGGTTTACCTTACTATATTTTTATCTACCTCTTTTAAACTTGAACTTGTTGATTATTTTTACTCCCTTTCTTCCCTAACCCTTCTGTCCTTATGTACTGAAATATTCTCCTTGCGATGAACTCCTTACTTTGATATCTCCTCTATCTACTTATTATCAACCCCTCCCCTATCCTAAACTGATTCCCCTGTACTCCTGCCTACTGGTAAAATGTGTCCTGCTTCCCCTTCTTACCATGCCCCTGACCTTATGATAAAATGGTTGTCTTTGGAACCTTATTCGGCTTGTTCTGTGTTAATTTATCTGGTGCTTACTATTCCTCTATATCTTGGTGTTATATAATCTGTATATATTATGAACTTGGAATTCTCTATAATGCTGCCCATCCACTTGTATCTGAATGGGAACTTTTGACTCTGGCTTTGGACTGGAATCTCTCTCTCTCTCTTATTTATGCCTGCTTATACTAACTACCTTACTTTATTAATATAAACACCCCTCTTGTTTTTCCTTTACTTTATCCTTAACTTTTATCCCTACTCTATTTTGAACTTTTTCTCTACTCTAACTCTTACTTTTATTTCTGCTCTGTTTCTAACTTTCTATTTCTACCCTATCCTTAACCCTTTTCTTTTAACCTATCTCTAACCCTCTTCCTTATTCTAACCTTTACCTTTACTTCTGCTCTAACCCTAACCTTACTCTTTTAACTTATCCCCTACCTTGTTCTCTACCCTATCCTTGACTTTTATTTTTACTCTATTTCTAACTTTCTATTTTCGCCTTGTCCCTTACCTTTTCCTTCATTCTAACCCTCACTTTTATTTCTGCTTTACTTCTAACCCCTTTCCTTTAACCTATCCTTTATCCTTTTCTCTGCTCTAATTCTGCCCTTTATTTCTGCTCTATCCCTAACTCTTATTCCTGCTCTATCCCTCACCCCCTTTTTCTTTTACTCTATCCTAACTTCTAATCCTGCTCTATCTCGAACCCTTTCCTGTTGACATATCCCTAACCTTAACTTTGTACGATCTCTGACTTGCTTATGCTCTCCATCTGTGGGTTGCTATATGAACCTTCCTCCTTCTTTCTTACCTAACTCTGTTTACTTATTATTCCTCCTTGTTATCCTGTCTGTGTATGTTTCCTTTCTCCCTCTAACTCCTTTCTTCCCTTTCCTACTCTATTATATATATTAACTATCTACCTTATGAATCTGCTATCTTTCGTTTGTTACTTATTAACTTCTCCTCTCTTACTTACTCTTCTAACCTTTTGGTTTATAACCTTTCTCGTGGTACATAACCCTTGTTTTGTGAATAACTTATAACTCTTTTTTTACTATCTTACTCCCTTATCTCTCTCTCTCTATTTACTCTCTAATCTTCTTTATAACGACTCCTATACTCTTACGAACTCGCCTCTACGGACGAACACCTTACTACTCGGCCCTTTTGTTATACTATGCTACTATGCTATCTAATCTAAAACTGGTCCTGTTATCTTCAACTCTGTATCTGTCTATATTATGCTTATATTCCTATGTTCCCTTTTCGCTCCTCTCCTTGCCCTCTTTACTTTTGTCTCTTTCTCTGCTCTTTATATTCCTCCCGTCTTCCCTATCCCTTCTCTCCTCTCTATACTTTACCCTTCTTGCCTCTACTTTCCTCTGCTCCTTGGATCCCCCCTTTCTTGTTGCTTGCTAATTGTATGTCCCCTCTATTATCTGTTTCTTAACTCTATCCCTCCTGAACTTTGCTTTATTGCTGACTTCTATTTCTGCCCTATTCTTGACCCTTCTGTTTGCTGTATTCCTGACTTTGATTCCTACTCTGACCTTAATCCTTCTCTTTAACCTATCTCTGACCTTTACTGTGTACTAACCCTGGCTCCCCTATACTCTACCTCTATGGGCTGCTAAATGAATCTCCCTCCCTCTCTTTTACTGAAATCCGTTTTTTTACTTTTCCCCCCTTGGTCTTCTATCTGTTTGTATTTCTATTTCTCTCTGTCTACTTTCTTTCTACCTCCCTTTATCTTTAACTACTGTCTACTGTATAAATCTGCTATCTTTGGTATGTGATTCTTTAATTCCCCCTCTCTTGCTGACCTTGCTACCCCTTTTTGGCTGTAATTTTTCTCGGTGTACTCTGCTCTCTTTCTATAACAAATCTTTTACTCTTTCCTATTATCTTAATACTATTCTCTTTCCCTCTGCTTGCCCCCGAATCTGCTTTATTATAACTCCTATACTCTTACTAATTCGCCTTTGTTAACGAACCTCTTACTGTTCTGCCCTTTTGTTCTGCTATGCTATCTAACCCTAAAACTGGCCCTGAAATCTTTAACACTACATCTGTATTATATTCACGCTCTTACATCCCCTTTTTACTTCTTTTTTTTCCCTTCTCTCCGGCCCCTTTCTCTGCTCTTTCCATCCTTCCACTGTTGCCTATACCTTTTGCTGCTCCTTGTATTCCCCCCTTCTTGCTCCTTGCTCATGATTCATCCCCTCTGTTACTCTTTGTCATCTTCCACCTCCTGCTCTCTTGTGCTATTAAATCTTTCTGTGTGAAAAAACATCTGATGCTCTGTTTTCTATTATCCTTTACTACTATACTTCCCTACTCCCTACCCTAAACTGTCGTACTCCTATGTACGGCCCCTACTCGCCCCGCCTTGCCCTGCCTGATCACCCCTCTGCTACGCCCTCTACTGCCTTCTGCCACAACTGGCTTGTCAACCGGCACAACTTGCTTGACTGCACCCCTCCCCATTGGATCATCTGCCCTAACCACTTATATACCTCCTTCTCGCTCGACGCCCACTCCTCTAACCCGTCCGCTCTGCGCATCGCCCTCACCGTCTCCTCGTACACCCTCGACCCCACACCGATCGTTGCGACGGCGAACATCGTAACCATCAACCCTTGGTACTGGCATGAACCGCCCTCGACCTCCGTGAACCGCCCGCCGTCCTCGCCCAACGGCTCCCATCGCCGACACCAACCCTGCGGCAATCCGCAATGGAAACAACTGCTGAAATTCTCCATCATCCGTCCGTCGAACATGGCCTCTTCCATCTGCCTCCTGTACTGCGCCGTCCACCCCCACGCCTGCTCCCCGCGGCCTGGGCAATCGTCTAACGTGTGCCCGTCGCTCTCTCTCCGGCGTATCCCGCAATACGTGCACCGTCCCGCCCACCGCGCCAACTGCTGCTTGAACGTCTCCCCCTCCTCCCCTAACCCTGAACGCTCTGCCCTGGCCTGCCACTGGCGGAACTGCCTGGCTTGCTGACTGGTCTCGAACGCGGCCCTGATCTCTTCGTCTTCTCTGGCTCCATGTCCCTCTCTATCCCCGTCCTTGTCCCTATCCATATCTCCATCCCCGTCGTCTACCCACATCACCTCCGACGCCCTCTGCCGGCATATGTCGCATGCCTCTTCGCCCTCCTCGCACCCTGGACGGTCCACCCGCCCGTCCATGACCTCGTCTAACACAATCCGCCGGCATACCTCTCCCCTGATGTATGTCCTTGTTGACACCTCCCATCCCCCTCCGGCTGCCCTCCCATCTTTCTCTGCCTCCCCTGCCTCCTTCTCCTTCTGCTTCTCCTTCTCCTTCTCCTCCACGGCTGCCCTACTGCATATAACAACCGACCGGCTTGGCTGGCCGTCTCGCCCGGCACGCCCGCTCTCCTGGACGAAATCCCGCAACCGCCGCGGCATGCCCGCGTGGACCACCAACCGCACGTCCGGCACGTCGATGCCTAACCCCAACGCGTTCGTCGCCACGATGACGCCCCCATCGGCGCCGTCGCCCATCCTCCACGCCTCCAACCTCGACGCCTTGTCCTCCGTGCTGCCGATGCTGCTGTGGAACGCTGCGCACCCCAACGCCTCGGCCATCCGCTCGACGCCCTCGATCGTGCTGCTGTACACCACCGCCTTGCCGCGTGGCTGCTGCCGCAACCAATCCCTGACCTCCTGGCAACCGCGCTCCTCGACGGCGCTCAACTCGCCGTCCTCACCCTCCCGACCTGACCCTAACCCTAACCCTGACTCTGCCCGGCGCCTGTGGCTTGCCGCACCACGACCACGACCACGACCCCCACCCCCTGACCCTAACGCAACGACAACAACCCCATACTCGATATTCCTCCGCGTCGTCGCCTCGCGGAACACCCGCACCCGCTCCTGCCGGATCCCCGTCACGGCGAAAAACTCCCGCTCCTCCGCCGGCGGCAACGTCGCCGTCAAACACACCAACTGCGCCCCGAACTCCTGCACCGTCCGCCCCAACGCCCGCAACGCCGGCCGGAACCCCCTCGACCCATCCAACACGACGTGGCACTCGTCCAACACCACCCGGTCCAACTGCTGCCGCCGCTGCAACCGCCCGACGAAATCCCGGAATCCCTGCGTGACGGCCGACTCGGGCGTCACGAACACCACCGTTGCTGCGGCCGTGTTGGCCCGCCCGCCGCCGCGCCACGTTGTCGACGCCAACCCCGACCTCGAACACCGCGCGTCCATGTCGGTGCGCAACGCCACCAACGGCGTCACGACGATCGTCACCCCGTCCGGTGCGCAATACGCCGGCAACATGAACGACAAACTCTTGCCGCCGCCCGTGCCCGTCACCTGCACGATCGGGTCGTCCCCGCGCATGATCGACCGGATGACCCGCTCCTGCTGGCCGCGGAACGCCGCCCGCGGGTCCCCCATCATCTGCCGCAACTGCCCGCCGGCGTTGGCTAACTGCAACCGCGTGAACCGCCGCCGCCGCTGCCCTTCGAACTCCTCGTCCGCCGCCGTCGTCGCCGTCCGCCGCCGCTTGGTGGGTGCCCCGCCGCCCCGGTCCTCCGCCCCGAACCCCAACAACCGGTGCCACTGCCGGCTGACGGCCCGGAACCTGTCCCGCAACGCCGCCGTGCCGAACGGTGCCTCCTGGTACAACCGCCCGTATATCATCCCCGCCACGTGCGTGCCGTGCCCGGCCTGCAAATCCAATGCGCTGTCCTCGACGCCTATGTCGTCGTCGTTGTCGTCGTTGTCGTTGTTTTTGTCGTCTGCCCGTCCGAACGCCTCGTTCAAATACCGGTTGGCGATGGCGACGGCCATGTGCCGCCACCCGCTGATGTTGATCTTGCTGCCGACCAACCGCTCGCTGTGCTGCTGCATGATCCGCCTTGCCTTGTCTGACGTCCACAACCGTTCGTCCGTCCACGGCGCCCGGCCGGGGGTGGCGTTGGCGCTCTCGTCTGTGATGGTGTTGTCACGGGCGTCGTCGTCCTCGGTGTTGTCACGGGCGTCGTTGTCCTTGGTGTTATTGCGGCGCTCGTCGCCCCTGGTGTTATCACGGCTCGCCTCGCCCGCCGCCCTGCCCCTTACAACCACGTCGTCCGCCCATAAAAATGCGCTCTTCCGGTCCGTCTGATGGATGATGCCTCCTACCTGCTGCCAAAACGGCAACACTAACCATAAATACCACACCAACAACTCGCCGACCTCGCGCGGCAAATACCGGTGTATCACCTTGGCCGTCCCCGTCTGGCGGTAATTCTTGTGGTACGACGTGACGAAACATATCATGCCGTCGTGTGCGAACACGTTCCTGACCCCGCCGTTGGCCGTGTTGCTGTGTCTGATGCCTGCTAACTCGGGCGCCCGCGCCGGCTGCCCTGCCACCATGTGCATCAACATCCACAACCGCTCCCGGAACGATTCCAACGCCTGTCTGTATGCCTGCACCGTCCTCTCGCGGTATGGGTGGTGGCTATCGCTGCGGTTGGACGTGACCTCCTCCGCCTGTCCTGCTGCTGCTGCTGCTGCTGCTGCCACTGCCGCCGCCGCCGCCCCTCGCGTTGGGTCTAACCACGCCCGCCGCCGTGCCTCCGACTCTGCGATGCGCCGTGCGATCCACCCCTTCCCCTTGCCCACCCACGCCTCGTTGCGGTCGTCGTGTAAAAACGAATACCCCGGCCGGTCCTGGCTGTGGTCGTCGTGCATGCTGTCCCACCTGATGGCGGGCAACGCTGCTGCTAACGCTGATCGGCCTCCGTACCCATCGCCGTGCCCGTCCCTGTCGGGATCATTATCCCTATCCCCATCCCCGTCCACCACCGCCAACTGCGCCAACAACGTCCGCGCCTCCTGCGCTACCCCGTGGAACATCTCGGCCAACTCGCACACCCGCACCCGCACCCGCCGGAACGATATCCGGTCGCCGCTCCAATCCACCATCCCCGGCGCCACCGTGTTAAACCGGATATGCATCCCGTACGTGCGCGCGTCGTAAATCCAATTCATCGCCCTGGGCTCGTCGTCCGGCCGCCCGGGCATCCGCGTCATGAACCGCCGCACCTTGTCGCGCACCAAATGGAACACGCTGCTGGCCTCTTCGTACGCCGCCTCGGCCCCTTTGGTCGCCGTCAACGCCACCACCTCGTCCTTCCGCTCCAACCACGCCTGGTACACGACGAACATCTTGGCCACCTTGATCACGGCTGAATAATTCGTCGTGTACTCCGTCGCCTGGTGCCACCCGCCGTCCTCGCGGATGCCCAACACCGCCAACGCGCCGATCATCGCGCTCTCCTTTTGGCTCTGCTTGTACGGGTCCTCGATGATGGCGATGATGGCGTCCAAACACATCCTCTCGACCTCCTCCGCCTGCGCGGCCTGCCTGCTGCCGACATCCGCCTCGACACGGCTGGTGAACGCATCCCACAACGACCCCTGACGCATGGTGAACCGATACGGCGGCCGCTCGCGCTCCGGCCACTCGTCCATGCGGAACCATATGCTCACCATCTTACGCCAAACCTCCTTGTACCGCTGCCACGTGTCGTCCTCCATGCGGTTGTCGAATGGCCGCACCGGCTTCTGGCCGATCTCCTTCCGCTCCGCCTCGAACAACACGTCGTGCCCGACCTTGTGCGGTGCTGCTGTTGCGCATGCCTTGTCGGCGACGCTGTTGAACACGGCCCATATGGCCTCTAACGTCTCCTCGCCATCCTCAATTGGTCGCGTGGCCTCCTGTAACTGCGTCTTGTTCAACCCTTCCAAATCCCTCGTCCACCCGACGCGGTACAACCACCCGTTCGGCTCCAACTTTTCGTCCACTGTACTGACCTCCTCGCGCGCGTCGGCCTCGAACCGCTTCTCTTGGTTCTCGTGCAACGTGACGAACCACGCCGTGTCGTCCGTCCCCGGCCCCGATGGCTCGCTTTGAACGGCCACCCCTAACCCCCGCCCGACCTCGAACCATCCGCTTGCGGCCCGTGTTAAAAAAAAACGCTGGCATGGCACGCCTGTTGTCCACGGCAAATCTCTGACTGCCGTGGCTTTCTTGCGCACATTGCCCCCCTTCTGCCAATCATTCGCCCACCGGTGTTCTGCCCGGCAATGCTCCTGCATGTTTCGCACGCGGCGGCACACATAACGGCATGCGTGGCAACGCAAACCGTCCGCCCGGGGCGGTGCGATATGGGCAACTGGCTCGACCGTGGGGTCTGGGTATTGAAACGACTGCAAATCGGCCTGGCTGCGGATGATGCCGGGAATATCGCCGACTAATCCGGCGACCTTGCTCCTGGCCTCGGCGGGGATTGACCGATGGTTATTCCGCAAATGCGCCGTGGCTTCGTTGGCTAATACGGCGTACTGACATAATGTGCATATCAAAATGGAATACTGCGTGTTGTGGACGAATGGCTCCATCTTTGGCATGTATTGGTTACTTTCTTCTATCTACTGTTTATGACTGGTTCCTCCTGTCCTCTCTTTATAAACTCACCTTCCTGCCCCTTAATTCCATATACTTTCTCCTTGATCTACTTTCCTCCCTGCCTACGTTCCATCGCTCGGTCGGGCTTTCTGGCCTGGCTGATGGTCCTGTTATATAATTGGCTGGTTAATGCGGGGATTCGGACGACATCACAAAAACATCTACTACCCTATTCACCTATTTCTGGACTCATATCACGGAATAAAACACTGAGAACTGGGTTCCTATAATTATACCGATTGTGGCTTTAATTGCATGCTACTTTTACCTATTTTACTACGGAAAATCTCAACGGCTTCCACCTTGCTGTGAACAACGGTTTCCGCCCTTGTCTCAACGGACCCACCTAATTCCATGGTGGGGCGTTCAATGGCTTCCGACGTCAGCCATCGTGGACGTGATGTTAGTTTAAGTTCTACTTTCTATATATATTAAACCTTAATATTAAAATATAGTTAATATATCTCTATCCTCTATATATAATCTTTTAGTTTAGTTTAACTAACTTTAAATTACTATCTTCCTTTATACCTAATATTTACTCTTCTCTTTTTAAGATATATATTAATAATTTAGAACTAACTCTTAACTTATTTTATATTTTATAATCTATCTACCTTTAAACTTTCTTTCTAATCTTAAACTTTATTATAAACTTTTTAAGTAACTTTAAAATATATAGATTCCTTTATTACCTAAAACAGCTACTTTTTATCCTCCTTTTTAACCTATTATATTAAAAGCTAAGTTACTTTATATAAATAGCTACTTTTAACTCCTCCTTATAAAATTTACCCTCTTAGTTATATATAAAAAATATCTTAACTATTTCTTTTCTCTTTTATAACTTATACTCTTTTAGTAGCTATCTACTTTTTAAATATACTACTTTATACTACCTCTAAAAGCTTTACTATATTAGTTATAAACACCTTAATTAGTATACTTCTTAGTTAGTATATTTATCTTTTTATTTAGTAGAACTACTTACTATCCTCTATTTTACCTTCTTATTACTTATAAAACTCCTATAGAAGCTTATAGTTAAAGTAGCTAGAAAACTACTTAAGATATTTCTTACTAAAGATCTCCTACTTTATAGTCTTTATATTTTACTGCGCTTATATCTACTCTATCTCCTCTTTCTTTAAGTACTTAGGAAACTTATATTTATTATTATCCTTTACCTTAAAATATAATATATACCTCTTATATTACTAGTAAAGCTATGTGAGAAATGCTTCTATTTTACTAACCTTATTTATCTTTTCTATCTTAACCCTCTATTAGTCTAGCTTTATATGCCTATCTAGCTTTAGAAACTCTACTTAGCTTATTTTGCTATCCTCACTAATATAGTTAAGAATAAACCTTAGCTTTAGCTTTTTTCTATATCTATAGTAAATATTATAAACTTCTTTATTATCTTTATAACTAGAGTAGTTACTTCTCTTATCTATTACTTAGTTAAGAATAATCTGCTTATATTTATTACTAATAAGATACTTTTCTATTACTACCTCTTATTATAAACTACTACTACTATTACTACTACTATAATATATAATAACTAATACGCTTAGCTGCTTATTATAACCTGCTTACCTACTCTCTTATATAAATCACTAAAGTCTTATTAGTATATTAGCATAGATTATAAGCTATATATCTAAGATATTAATACTTAGTCTTAGTATGTTTATTATAATTATAACACCCTTAGCTTTATTATTTTAACGCTACACCTTAAGTTAAGCTACCTTACTTTTAGTTAAGTTAATATTACTAAAGAATATAGCGCACCTTAGTGTTAACCTTAGACGCTCTACTTACTTAATTAATATAGCATATATAATAGCCTTATTTTGCTTACTACTAGCTAGAAGCTTATTTACTTATTAGACTACTATTTAGTATACCTTAGCCTTAACTATATTAAGTTTTACTAGCTTTATATTATCTTTATCTTATTCTGCACTATTAATATTACTAACGCCCTTTATATTAGCCCTCTCGCTTACTATAATAATAGAGTATTAGATATTCTTATGCGTTATTACTATTTAGAATATCCTTATATAGCTAGCCTTTAGTTATATAGTATAGAAGAATACTACTTTATTTATTAGTATAAGTATTACTATTAAGTATATTATCTATATATTAAACTTATAGATTACTTCTCTAAGCTCTCTAAGTTATAGTTAGAAGCTTTATAATCTTTTAAATATAATATAGTATTTATCTATAATAATGCAGTTTAACGCTTACTTCCCTTTTAGTTATATAATAAAGTCTCTAAACCTTTTTATAATAGCTAACTTAAGTATAATAAAGATAATAGATACTACTTAGTTATTCTTATAGCTTTACTATATATAGGATATAATCTTTACCTTAATATATTGCCTATATAGATCTAATTATAGCGCTATTAGTAGCATTATAATAACTATTACTCTATTTAGTAAGTAGAATACTAGCAGTATAAATAAGATACTCTTATTACTACTTATTTCTATTACTTATATAATTAGTATATACTTATTAATAATAATAAGTACTGCTTCTCTTTAGTTTCTGCAGAATATTGCTAAGTTATCCTCTATTATTTATTATAGCTAGCTTTTTAAGTTAATTCTCTTTAGCTTCTTAAATTATTAGAGCTTAGCTATAAGCTATAGCCCTTTATATGCCTCTATTTTTTTCCTCTTATAGCCTATAGAACCTTATTTTAACTTTAAATCCTTAGTACTAAAGCTTAGAAACTTATGCTACTAATAGCTAACTTAGTAGAATTATTACTACCTTACTATAAGACTGCTGCTAAACTATATAAGCTTTTATATATAGATTATACTTACTATCTATATATTATGCTCTACTTATAAGTCTTATAAGCTATTCTTAACCTTATCTATCCCCTCTTTTAATCTTATACTAGTGTTATCTCTACTTAGTTAGCTAAATAACTTATTTAAGTAGTAATTAGTGATGCTAATAGTGATATGCTGCTATATACTTATATTAACTTAATATTTTAGTAGTTTTATGCTAGTTTACTATATAATTTACTATGCTCTATCTATTATCTATATTTACTCTTTTTTCTACGTTTAGTTACTTATACTTATACTCTTATTACTAGCCTTATTTTTATTTATACTATAATTATTACTATTTTTAATATTTATATTATTACTATTTTATTCTTTTAATCTTATTACTATACTACTAGCTTCTAAATCCTTCTACTAAATAATATTATCTACCTATATAAATACGCTATACCTACTAGCTTTATATATAATACTTTATACTTCCTACTAAAATAGTAAGATAAGCTAAAGATATTATATAATAAGCTTACTAACCTCCTTTAGGAGATATTAGTAGATCACTTTTGCTTACTTAGTTATATAGTAACCTTTATAGTATACTATAATAAAGCATAATATTTTATTATATATTATAATATTATAAACACCTTTATTAACTATATTAACTATCTATAGATCTATAAGCTTGCTTACCTATACTAGCTATCTGCTAAGTATATATAGAAGTATTTATAGTTGCTTATAGAGTTATTTAAACGTCTTATTAAACTTCTATATAGCTAATAGCTAGAATAGCTAGTTTATTACCTTATAACTGTTATTTATACTGCTATTTAGTCCTTAGCGTTCTATAGTAATAAGTAACTACGCTAGCTATATAAATAGCTATCTATCCTTAATAGAAACCTAGTTATTATAGTTATTAGCGAGAAATAAGTATTTAGGCTTTATCTTACTATAGTTATTTTTAATTAATAACTATAAGATAGCTAATAGTTATAACTAAATATTACTTTTAAGACTATTTACTAAACCTAAATCCTCTATTACTATTAGCTTTATAAGCAGCTTTTATATTTCTTAGACTAACTTATATAGTATATTTAATAGCTGCTTTATTATAAACTATACCTACCTATATAATATATAATTACTAACTTAGTTAATAATACTAGCTGCTGCTATATTATATTAGATATATATCCTATATATTTACATCTTAAGAATCTAGTTTATTAGTATTAGCTCTATATTCTTATTACTTATTATTTATATTATAAACTACTATACTTTTACTTATATATACTAAAATAAACTCTATATTATATCCTCTGCTTTATTATTACTTAGAGATTTTCTTAGCTTAATAACCTTATTATAGCGCTTAATATAAGCTTAATAGATTATTAATATATATACTATCTTAATAATAGCTAAATATTTTATTATATAGTTTATAATTTAAACCTAACTACTATTCTTAGTAATACTTATTACTATAAGAGTACTAAGAAGAGTACTACTATAGTTTCTACCTTTTAGCTAGTAGTTTAGTATACTAATAAGTATATTAAGTACTATATATTCTAGTTTCTCTTATATTTAATGCTTTATCCTTATACTAGCTACTTCTACTATCTGCTTAAATAAGTCTTATACCTTTCTCTATAATAGCGTTAGTTTATATAGTAACTACTTATTATTATTTATTTCCTATATATAGAACTAAATATATAATAGATTTAGCTATATACTTTTATATCTTACTTATATATTATCCTCTATATAGTTATTAAACAACCTCCTTAGTTTAATATATACTTCTATATACTACGTTTTAAATAATATAGCTAGCTTAATAATATTAAGAGTAGATATTACTTAAGCTTAGTCTAATATATAGTTAACTATTACCTATATTGCTTAAAGTATAACTTTATCTTTATTAATAAGAGCTATTATATTAAAGAGTATACTAATATTAAGCTTTTTTAAGTATACTGCCTATCTTATATAAGCTAGCTATAAGCTAAGCTTAAGTCTTTTATTAGCGATATAGATTAGCTTATTATAGCTTATTTTTATACATTCTACTTAGACTTTCTAGAGATCTTAAACGCAGTTTATTACTTATTAAGCTAAGCTTTTACTTAGAGTGCTTTATAGAGACTTATTAGCTATCTATCCTTAAGCTACCTCAAACTATCTACTTATAGCTTATATTAAGAAAAACTACTAGTATAATACCTCTATTATTTATAGTAAATCCCTAACTATAGTAGCTTTCTTATAAATATCACTCCCCTTATATTAATTATTCTCCTATTTATACTCTACCTAATAATACTCCTATATATTTTGCACATAGCAGTAAATATAATAGTATATATAGTAATATAAACTATCTACTTAAGGTAGTATAATATTAGTAATTAGCTTAACTATAGGGTTTAGGTATTAGAATAACTATAAATTAGCTTAGCTATAGATAATATTAAGAATATTACTAACTAATTTAGTTATTTTTCTTCTAACCTTAGTAGTAATTAACTAATAGTGGTTTTATAGATATATTATGACTTTATTTACTACTACTATATATTAATATAATGTGTATATTAGAATAGAATACTGCGCGTTATAGATAAATAGCTCTATATTTACCTATATAGATAGCTTACTTTAGTTTACTATTATTAAATAGTTCCTCCTATCTTCTCTTTATAACTTTACTTTCCTGCTCCTTAATTCTATATACTTTCTCCTTAATCTACTTTCCTCTCTAACTATATTCTATTAGTTAGTTAGGCTTTTAAGCCTAGTTAATATCCTTATTATATAATTAGCTAGTTAATATAGGGTTTAGGACTGTATTATAAAAATATTAACTATACTATTTATTAATTTCTAAACTCACCTTACTAAGTATTAAACTAAGAACTAGATCGTTATAATTACTTTTATTTAAGCTTTAATTATATCCTACTTTTATATATTTTACTGCAGGAAATCTTAATAGTTTCTTTATTACTAGAAAACAACAGCTTCTACCCCCTATTTGCATAGACCTACTTAATTTTTAGTGAGGATTTTAACAGCTTTTACTTAAAGCTGTCGTTGCTAGTATATTAGGATTATTATAGTTTAGGCTAGAGGTATCCTTTATATTAAGTAGGCTATTACTATTTATTAGCAACTTAGTGATAATATCTCCCTTATAGATTAAAGATATCTTAATATAGTTATAATAAGATGCTAGGTGTTATTATTTATAGTCTTAGGTGTGCATAATATATATAGGTGCTAGGTGAGGTCTTTTATATTATACTTTCTAAGGATTCTATATAGGACTACCTATATATTATCTACTAGAAGATTACTTATTAACTACTTATCTATTAAGGTATTAACTACTACTTATTATCCTACTCTCTATATAAGTCTTACTTACTATAAGTCTAAGAGGGTAGATATATAGTATATACTACTTATGTTTTATTAGGGAGAGTAGAGAAATTCTCTTTCCTTCTTATTAGACTTAAGCCTTATTAAGATAGCTTAATATTATATTAATAAAAATAAAACCTTAAATTAGTCTGATATTTATCTGCTTAAGAATATATAGTCTATATAAATACTTTCCTAAGTGTGAAGCTAATAATAATAACTTTAATAAGGGATAGACTAAAGTATATCTAAAATTAAGGGCTTATTTAGTGTAAAATTAGGTAACTTTCTTTATATATACCTACTAAGTGTAGGTATTTACTGAGGTATCTTCTATTAGCTATATTTTAAATAGGTAGGCTTATAGTGTTCTTTAGAATAACTTTCCTAAATAAATTATCTATATAAGGTATATAAGGGATCTTTAGGCTTATAGATATAACTATAACTGCTACTATACTACTCTAGCTAGTTTCTTAGCTCTAAGCCTTAGCTTTTAGTATAAAACTAGTTTTTAGTTAGTAGTAGTTATTAGCGCCTTAAGTAAAAGCAGAGGGTATTATTATTAATATAATAGTAGTAGTGAGGAAGGGGAAGAAGGAGAGGAAGGAGAGGAGGGAATATTATTATAACACTTAAGCTATAAAACACCTTAAGCATTATTACTATTATTATTATTATTATTATTATTATTACTACTGCTCTATTAGTATTAATATATAGACTACTTAATAGTAATAATAGGTATATCTTATATTAGTTAGTCCTTATTACTAAGGCAGTTTAATACTACTATAGATCTATTAGAGGGTATAAGGTAAGCATTTATAAGCTTCTCTACTTTCTACTAAGTAGCTTATCTAATTATAATATCCTACTAGCTAATAAGCTTAAATAGATTAGCATAAAACCTCTATATAAAGGTAGAGGCTTTAGCTTAGCGCTTACTCCTCCTTATTACGCACTCTATTATTTATAATAAGTATAGTATATAGCTCTCCTTATTAGTTAACTAATATATTATCTTTAGTAGATATACTTATACTATATGCTTAAAGCGCTACCTATATAAGCTATTTTTGCTATTTTACTTCTTATTGCTTATTATATTATTATTTAGGAGTAGGAGCAGCTTTAGTGCTTAGAACTTAGCTAGGTTATCCTATATAAAGTTTAGAATATATTACTAAAGCTATACTACTATAATTATAGGGAAGGTTTTAGGAGCTTAGCTCTTATAGGAAGTAAGCTTATTTAGTGCTATTAATAGGTGCTCCTAGAGGAGGAGCTTATTCTTATCTTTAAGCTTAATATTATTAATAGCTATAGCTTATTTTAGACTGATCTAATAGATTATATAATAAAGTATATAAATAGCTATTTAGATTTCTATTTTCTTATAGTAGAGGATATACCTTAAGTTAGGGAATATAAGTATTAATAAGTTTATAATAATATTATAGATAAGATAGTAGGTATAATTATCTATATTTATAAGGAACTTATTAACCTATATATATACTTTAAGCCCTACTTACTACTATTTAAACGTATAAAATATGCTTATAATATTAGGGGCAGCTTAGTAAGTTAAGAGCTTATCTTAGTTAGTAGGTATAATATAGACCTATTTATCTATAAGTAGGTTAGCTAAAACGCTAAGAACCTTATTAAAGGTATTAATTTAATACTTATTAATATAGAGGCTAATAATCTACTTAAAGTATAAAATATTAAAGGTATCTAACCTTAGCTTTATATAGCATTATTATGTTATAATAAGCTGCTATCTCTAGTGGTTTTATAATATAATAAGCCTCTACGTTAAGAAATGCTTTTTACTGCTGAGGTAGAGTGCCTTAATAATATATTAGTCTATAGTAGCATCCTCTCTGCTTAGCTATCTATCTGCCTACCTTCCTATATAAGTAATAGATATAAGCTATATTTAGATCTACTTATAATTATTAGGTAGGTTTAAATTATACTTATTAATATAGAGCTTAATATTTAGGTTATATAGTAGGCAGTCTTTAGGTTTTTATATTATCTATTAGCCTCTTATAAATATAAGCTTATACTTTAAGCTTAAGGGCTATACTTTTATTATATAGCTTATATACTTATTATAAGTTAGAGCTTAATATACCTATCTCCTTAATATATTTATAGAGTATTTAGATATAATACTAGCTAGCTATAACCTCAGCTTTACTCTTACTTACTTTAGCTTAGTATAAAAAGGAGAGCTTATAAGAACTATTATTCTTATTATTATTATCCTCTTTATTATCTTCTTCTTACTTTTTTATATTACTACTATCCTACTATATAAGGCTGATTGCTTTAGCGCTATAAAAGATAGTAATCTAGTTCTCTAGCGCTTATTATTTTAGCTTACTACTCTTAAATATATATAATAGCTTTTAGATATAGGCTATATTAATAAGGTAATTCCTATTAATACTTTAGGTTATATCTAATATATTAATAAGTATCTTAGTAATAATAAGGAGGACAGGTTATGCTTATTCTTATGTAGATAATATTTCTATAAAGGGGGAGCTAATCTTATCTTTTCTCTTAGCTTAAACCTACCTCCTTAGCTTTAATGCTAATATTACTATTACTGCTTTTTTATTATTACTTTTATTATACTTCCTCTTCTACTTATTACTAAGCACTCTAGCTATTATAGTGATATATAGTATATTTTTTAACTGCTATTTAATAGTTTATACTAGCTGTTCTTATTATTTCTTTATTAATTTTCTTATCTTTTTTACCTTTAGAGGCTTAAGGATAAGTAGTTAAGAGGGTAAGAGTACTTATAATTAGATAAGATATATGCATAAATAAGATAGGAAGATAGGATAATAGATACTTAGAAGGGGTATATATTTAGTAGGGTAGCTAGATATAATTAGTCTAAAGCTGCTATAGTATACTAATCTTCTATATTTTTATATATTAGGTAGGGGATAGCTATATAGTAGAGGGAGCTAACTTACCCTACTATAGTTAGCATATTTATATCTAATAGTAGTAGTAGTAATAGCAGTATAACTAACTTTAGGTTATACTATAAGGTAATAAATAGATTAAGTGTTAGAATATACTTATAATAGGTAGTACTATAAACACTTATATATATTATTAGTTACCTTCTAAATAAATAGCTATCCTATCTTTATAATTATATGCCTTTTATACTTAAGATTAGCACCTTTAACTAGCTAGGTTACTAGCTATGCTAGCTCTTAGGACGCCCTAAGTATCTAATAAGTCTAAGGTAATAAGGATAAGCTATGCTTATTTATACTATATATGCTCCCTCTTATTTTCTAGTTGAGGAATAACTCTAGGGAGAGGTGTTAAATATAAGGTTTATTATAAGGTTAGAAATACCTTCTTTAGAGCTGAGGTATTATAGCTTAACCTATATATAACTATAACTAAAAAGAGAAGTAGTAGTAATCTAGCTGCTTATTTATATATAATAATATATAGATATATTTAACTTATAGTATAATATATCTTATATTAACTTTTACTCTTAGATTTTATTTAAGTAGTAGTGTTAATAATTATACCTTATAGAATAATAATATTCTAATATTATAATAAAATTTCTTAGAAAAAATATTACTTATTTATATGATAGCCTGTTTTATCTATTTAAGTTCTAGATTACTTTAATTGCTTTTATTTAAACTATCTTATCTACTCTTATCCTAAGTAGAATATTATATATAGGGCTATTTATAATTTGCTTTCCTAAACTTATAATTTTATAGTAATCTACTTAGCTAGTTAGATACTTAATTAGCTATTATATAATTAATAGCTGTTAGGCTTTAGCTTATTTTAATAGTGTAGGTTAGGACTAATAGAGCTTTAGACTTACTTAAGGTCCTCTCTTACCTCTCTCTTACTTATTAATAATAAATTTATGCTGTCTAAGTTATATATCTTATTATATACTATAAGTAAATATACTTCTTATTACTTTTTATAAATATCTATATATTAACTGAGGCTTTATATAGATATCTGCTTATTAGTGCTCTAATATACTTTTTATCTAAGATAATAGAGTTTATAATAGTTTATCTTATAGTTAGCTAGCCTTCTTATCTTACCTCTACTTAATATATTAGTTTCACTCTTAATATAATATTATATATTAGTCTACTTTTAATTAAGGTCTTACTTCTTATAGATAAATATATTTAGACTAAATATATAGATAGCTAAGGATATTTAACTCTCTTCTATCTCCTATATATCTTCTATTTTCTCTACTTTTAATCTCCTCTTCTTCTATTTATCTATTTATCTATCTATTAGTGAATATATTTATTACTACTCCTATTAAGGCTATTTATATATATTATACTCTTTATTAGCTAGCTCTATATGCTTATTAGGATTATTATTTTATGCTTTATATTATCCTCCTCCTTTTAAGGATTTTATTATCTTTTAAGCGATTATATTCCTCCTCTTAGGATAGATAGGACTAAGCTAAGTAGTAACTTATATAAGCTCTAAGAGAGCTATATAGGTAGGTATATCTTTACTTAAGCGCCTATAGGGGTTAGTAGTAGGATTAGTCTGCTTAAGCGTCTAGATATTAATACTAAGGAAGATATAAGTAAATAAAAGCATAGAATCTTTTATACTTTCTAAGTAGACGCTATTAAATAAAGCTTTATAAGAGGCTATTAAACTTCTTAGTATTAGCTAGTTAATACCTATAAGGATATAGCACTTTCTATACTCTTAAGGGTATAAGCTAATTAATACCTCTAATAGTATCTAAAGGTATAAACTAATTAATACTCCTAAAGGTATAATACTCTCTATACCTCTAAGGGTATAAGCTAGTTAATACCCCTAAAGGTATAAGCTAGTTAATACTCTTAATAATATCTAAAAGTATAAGCTAGTTAATATACTTAAAGGTATAGCACTCTCTATACCCTTAAAAGTATAAGCTAGTTAATACTCCTAAAAGTATAAGCTAATTAATACCCCTAATAGTATCTAAAGGTATAAGCTAATTAATACGCCTAAAAGTATAGCATTTTTTATGCTCCTAAGGGTATAAGCTAGTTAATACCCTTAATAGTATTTAGAGGTATAAGCTAGTTAATACTCCTAAAGGTGTAGCACTCTTTATACCCTTAAAGGTATAAGCTAGTTAATACCTCTAAAAGTATAAGCTAGTTAATACCCTTAATAGCATCTAAAGGTATAAGCTAGTTAATATACCTAAAAGTATAATACTCTTTATACCTCTAAGGGTATAAGCTAGTTAATACCTCTAAAGGTATAAGCTAGTTAATACCCTTAATAGCATCTAAAGGTATAAGTTAGTTAATATACCTAAAGGTGTAGCACTTTCTATACCTTTAAGGGTATAAGCTAGTTAATACCCCTAATAGTATCTAAAGGTATAAGCTAGTTAATATGCTTAAAGGTATAGCACTCTCTATACTCCTAAAAATATAAGCTAGTTAATACTCTTAAAGGTATAAGCTAGTTAATACCTCTAATAATATCTAAAGGTATAAGCTAGTTAATATACCTAAAGGTATAGCACTCTTTATACCTTTAAAGGTATAAGCTAGTTAATACCCTTAAAGGTATAAGCTAGTTAATACCTCTAATAATATCTAAAAGTATAAGCTAATTAATATGCTTAAGGGTGTAGTACTCTCTATACTCTTAAAAGTATAAGCTAGTTAATACCCCTAAAGGTGTAAGCTAGTTAATACTCTTAATAGTATCTAAAGGTATAAGCTAGTTAATATGCTTAAAGATATAATACTTTCTATACTTCTAAAGGTATAAGCTAGTTAATACCTCTAATAGTATCTAAAAGTATAAGCTAGTTAATACACCTAAAGGTGTAGCACTTTTTATACCCCTAAGGGTATAAGCTAGTTAATACCTCTAATAATATTTAAAGGTATAAGCTAGTTAATACTCTTAAGAGTGTAGTATTCTTTATACCCTTAAAGGTATAAGCTAGTTAATACCCTTAAGGGTGTAAGCTAGTTAATACTCCTAATAGTATCTAAAAGTATAAGCTAGTTAATACGCTTAAGGGTGTAATACTTTTTATACCTCTAAGGGTATAAGCTAGTTAATACCCTTAATAGTATTTAGAGGTATAAGCTAGTTAATACTTCTAAGGGAGTAGTACTCTCTATACCTCTAAGGGTATAAGCTAGTTAATACTTCTAATAGTATCTAGAGGTATAAGCTAGTTAATACTCCTAAGGGTATAGCACTTTTTATACCCCTAAAGGTATAAGCTAGTTAATACTTCTAAAGGTATAGCATAATATTAGTTCCTCTATTAACTTTGCTAGCTTAGTTTATTACTGCTGCTATAACTATCTATTAATCTAACTATTTATCTTAATATCTTATATACTTATAATATATGTTGCTTTGTTGAAATATTAATAAATATATCCTGTTTTTTTTCGTTTTACTTAACTTTACTCTAGCTTAACCTATCCTATAAGGCCACGCTACTCTTTCTTTTTTATATACTTCTAACTTTATACTATTTAATATATTATTTATATCTACTTTAAACTTCTTATTCTAACTTTTATATTTTTTTTTCTTCTCTCTTTTTCTTTTTATTTTATTATTTTTTTATCTTTTTAATTTTTATTTTAATACTTTATATATCTCTCTATCCTCTTTAAAACTATCTAATATATATACTTTATTTTCTCCTTTCTCTATAATATATATAAACTAAATACTATCTCACTATAAGTATATATTTTAAACCTAACTATATATTATATTACTTTATTATATATATATACTTTATTCTCTTATTATTTTAATTAACCTCTTTATGCTATCCTTAACTCTTTCCCTCTAACTATCTTTAACTTTTTTATTTTATTTTACTCTTTTTCTTTCCCTTCTATTTACTCCTATTTATCTCTATTTATCTATCCCTAATTTTAAACCTTAATTTTTTTTATTTATTTTATATTCCCTCTATTACTCTTTATTATATTTTTTCTTTTCTTATTTATTATATAAACCTTTTTTATTAAAAAATATCTAA
This sequence comes from Colletotrichum siamense, assembly GCF_013390195.1. Lineage (NCBI taxonomy): Eukaryota > Fungi > Ascomycota > Sordariomycetes > Glomerellales > Glomerellaceae > Colletotrichum > Colletotrichum siamense. The sequence goes on from NW_023501015.1 coordinate 22,128, forward strand.
TACTTTATTCTCTATTCTATTTCTTTATTATACTTCTCTACTCCTTTTTCTCTAACTATAATATTTTTATATATTACTCCTATTTATTTTATTTTATTTTACTTTATTATCTATTTATTATACTTTCTATTACTTTTTATTATAACTAACTTATTAATTAATATAACTTACTTAATTATACCTCTCTCTATTAGATTATCTACTCTAACTATATATATACCTCCTTCTTACTTAATACTTATACTTCTAACCTATTTACTCTATATATTACTCTTATTATCTCTTTATATACTTTTAACTTTATACTAATTATTATAATAATAAATATCTTAATAATTAACCCTTTATATTAATATAAACTGCTTTTAACCTCTTTAAACTATTTATTATCCTTATTAAATAGCTCTTATTATTAATATTAACTTTATAATAATCTATAATAAAAATAACTATTAAAATTCTCTATTATCTATTTATTAAATATAGCCTCTTCTATTTACTTTTTATATTATATTATCTATTTTTATACTTACTCCTTATAGTTTAAATAATTATCTAATATATACTTATTACTCTCTCTATAATATATTTTATAATATATATATTATTTTATTTATTATACTAACTATTATTTAAATATTTCTCCTTCCTCTCTTAATTTTAAATATTTTACTTTAGCTTATTACTAATAAAACTACTTAGCTTACTAACTACTCTTAAATATAGCTTTAATCTCTTTATTATCTCTAGTTTTATATTTATCCTTATTATCTACTTATATTACTTCTAATACTTTTTATTAATATATATTATATACTTCTTTACTTTCTTTATATTTTAAATAATCTATTTACCTATTTATAACTTTATCTAATATAATCTATTAGTATACCTCTCTCCTAATATATATCCTTATTAATACTTTTTACCTCTCTTTAGCTACTTTCTTATCTTTCTCTATCTCTCTTATTTTTTTTTCTACTTCTTTCTCCTCTATAGCTATTTTATTATATATAATAACTAACTAACTTAAGTATTTATTTTACTTAATATACTTACTCTCTTAAATAAAATCTTATAATTATTATAGTATACCTATATAGATTACTATCTATATATTTAGTATATTAATTCCTAACCTTAATATATTTATTACTATAATAATACTTTTATTTATACTATTACCTTTTTTTTATACTTCTAACTTTAATATTTTATCCTCTATACTACTAATACTACTATAGAATACTATATATCCTAACGCTTTAGCTATCTACTTAATACCTTTAATTATACTACTATATATTACTACCTTTTTATATAGTTTTTATTATAACTAATCCTTAACCTCTTAATAATTATGCTTTTTAATAGTGTTTAACTTATTATCCTTATCCTCTTAATTTAACCCTAACTTTAACTTTAATTTAGCTTAATACCTATAGCTTACTATATTATAATTATAACTATAACTCCTACTTCTTAACCTTAATATAATAATAATAACTTTATACTTAATATTCCTCTATATTATTACTTTATAAAATATTTATATCTACTCTAGTTAGATCCTTATTATAATAAAAAACTCTTACTCCTCTATTAGTAGTAATATTACTATTAAATATACTAACTACACTTTAAACTCTTATACTATTTACTTTAATACTTATAATACTAACTAGAACCTCTTTAACCTATCTAATATAATATAGTATTTATCTAATACTACTTAGTCTAACTATTACTACTACTATAAATACCTAATAAAATCTTAAAATCCTTCTATAATAGCTAACTTAAGCGTTATAAATATTACTATTATTACTATTATATTAGCTTACTTACTACTATACTATATTATTAATATTAACCCTAACCTTAAATACTATATATCTATATTAATATATAACGCTATTAATAATATTATAATAATTATCACCCTATTTAGTATATAATATATTAGTAATATAAATAATAAACTCTTACTACTATTTATACTTATTACTTATATAATTAAGTTATCCTTACGTATAATTAACTAGATAACTTACTCTTATTAGCTATAAAATACTACTTATAGGTTCCCTATTATTTACTATAACTACTTATTAGTATTAGCTAACTATAACTATATAAATTACTGCTATTACTACTTTTTAAACTCCTTATCTGCTACTATTATTACTATTTATTACTGCTTAGTAGGTGCCTTACTACTTTAGTCCTCTACTTTAAACCCTAATAACTAATACTACTATTAGCTAATAGCTTAAAACCTATCCTATAATACTATTATGCTAAATAATACCTCTTAATATAACTACTTATATATTATCCTTATTATATATATATTATACCTAGCCTATAAATCTAATATATTATCCTTAATACTTATATTATTATTATTATTATTATTATTATTATTTTTATTATCTACTTACTTAAACACCTTATTTAAATACTAATTAGTAATAATAATAGCTATATATTACTACTTACTAATATTAATCTTATTACTAACTAACTGCTTACTATATTATTATATAATCTACTTTGCTTTATCTAACGTTTATAACTATTTATCTATCTATAGCGCTTAGCTAAAGGTAGTATTAGCGCTCTTATTTATAATAATGTTCTTATAGGTATTATTATCCTTAGTATTATTATAAGTATTATTATCCTTAATATTATTATAGTATTTATTACTTTTAATATTATTATAGTTTGCTTTACTTATTATTCTACTCTTTATAACTATATTATTTACTTATAAAAATATACTTTTTTAGTCTATCTAATAGATAATACCTCCTACTTACTACTAAAATAATAATACTAACTATAAATACTATATTAATAACTTACTAACTTTATATAGTAAATATTAATATATTATTTTAGCTATCCCTATTTAATAGTAATTCTTATAGTATAATATAATAAAATAAATTATACTGTTATATATAAATATATTCTTAACTTTATTATTAGCTATATTACTATATCTAATACCTACTAACTTAAGCGTTTATACTAGCTACTTTACTACTATATATATTAATATCTATAACTACTCCTAAAATAATTCTAATACTTATCTATATACTTATATTATTCTCTTATAATATAAGTAGTAACTATTACTATAGTTAGATATTACTTCTTCTACTTCTCTTATTATTATTACTACTATTACTACTACTTTTTATATTAGGTTTAACTATACTTATTACTATACCTCTAACTTTATAATATATTATATAGTTTACCTCTTCTTCTTACTTACCTATACCTTATTATAATTATTATATAAAAATAAATACCTTAGCTAATCTTAGCTATAATTATTATATATACTATCCTACTTAATAATAAGTAATATTACTATTAATACTAATTAGCCTCTATATTTATTATTATACCTATCCCTCTTAAGATTATTATCCCTATCTTTATACCTATCTATTATTACTAATTATACTAATAATAACTATACCTCTTATACTAACTTATAAAATATCTTAGCTAACTTATATACTTATACTTATACTTATTAGAATAATATCTAATTACTACTCTAATCTACTATCCTTAGCACTACTATATTAAACTAAATATATATCCTATATATATATATATTATAAATTTAATTTATTATTTTAAGCTTATTATCTAGCTAGCTAAATATTTATATTATAAACTATTATATTTTATTATATACTAAATAGAATATACTACTAGCTACTTTATATATTACTTTAGCTCCTTTAGTTACTATTAATACTACTACTTTATCTTATTACTTTATTTATACTTAATATATAATAAACATTTTAGCTACCTTAATTATAGCTAAATAATTTATTATATACTTTATTACTTAGTGCTACTTATTATTTTTATAAATACTTAATACTACTAATATATTAATTATTATGCTCTCCTTCTAACTCTATTTATATAGATCCTTAATAATAGTAATAATAGCGTCTAAATATATCCTCTTAACCTCTTCTACTTATATAGCTTACTTACTACTAATATCTATTATAATATAACTAATAAATATATTTTATAATAACCTCTAATATATAATAAACTAATATAATAGCTGCTTATAGTTTAGCTACTTATCTATATAAAACTATATACTTATTATTTTATATTAAACCTCTTTATATTATTATTATATATTATCCTCTATATAGTTATTAAATAGCTATACTAGCTTCTAGCTAATCTCTTTCTATTCTACTTTAAATAATATATTATACTTAACTTTATATAAAGCTACTATTATATATACTTTATTAGTAATATTATTAAATATAGCTTATATAAACTATAATATCTCCTTATTATCCTTAATTAATTATATAGTTTTTTATAACTATATCTTATTTAACCTTTTTAAATCCCTTATCTACTTAATATAATATAACTACCTATTTAGCTCTAACTTTTTATCTACTATATTAATTTTCTTATATATATTAGCTTTAAACTGCTTTCATTAGCTATTATATAATATAATAAACTATATTATATTATCTATCTTTAGTTTTAATAGCTTATTTCTAATAGCTACTTCTAACTCTTATTTAACCTTAAACTACTAGCTCTTAATATATAATAAGAAAAACTACTAATATAATACCCTTATTATCTATAGTAAATCTCTTACTACTATAGCTTTTTTTTATATATTACCCCCTTTTTACTAATTATTTTATTATTTATATTCTACTTGGTAATACTTTTATATATTCTATATATAGCAATATATATAATAATATAAATAGTAATATAATCTATTAACTTAAGGTAGTATAATATAAGTAATAAGTTTAACTATAATATCTAAGTATTAAAATAACTTTAATTTAGCTTAGCTATAAATAATATTAGTTATATTACTAACTAATTTAATAACTTCTATTTTAGTTTTAATAATAATTAATTAATAGTAATTATATAAATATATTATAACTTTATTAGCTACTACTATATATTTATATAATATATATATTAAAATAGAATATTATATATTATAAATAAATAGCTTTATTTTTAGCTATATATATTAATTACTTTCTTTTATCTACTATTTATAATTAATTCCTCTTATCCTCTCTTTATAAACTTACTTTTTTATTTTTTAATTCTATATACTTTTTCTTTAATCTACTTTCCTCCCTATTTATATTCTATCGCTTAGTTAAGCTTTTTAATAGTCTTATTATATAATTAGCTAGTTAATATAGAGATTAGAATAATATTATAAAAATATCTACTACTTTATTTCCCTATTTCTAGACTTAAATAATAAAATATAATATTAAAAACTAAATTCCTATAATAACTTAGTTTATAGCTTTAATTATATACTACTTTTATTTATTTTACTCTAGGGAATCTCTATAGCTTTATACCCCCTCTATATACTAGCTTTAACCCCCCCTCTTCTTAGCCTTACTTTTAATCCTAGTAGTAGCTATAATAGCTTTAATATATAGCTGTTATGGATATAATAGTAGAGTATTTTATAAAAACTTATTAACTATTTATCTTTAAACTACTTTAAACTATCTACTTATAATTTATATTAAGAAAAACTACTAATATAATACTTCTATTATTTATAGTAAATCCCTAACTATAATAGCTTTTTTATAAATATTACTCCCCTTATACTAATTATTCTTTTATTTATATTCTACTTAATAATACTCCTATATATTTTATATATAGTAATAAATATAATAATATATATAGTAATATAAACTATTTATTTAAAGTAATATAATATTAATAATTAGCTTAACTATAAAGTTTAAGTATTAAAATAATTATAAATTAGCTTAGTTATAAATAATACTAAGAATATTATTAACTAATTTAGCTACTTTCTCTCTAGCTTTAATAGTAATTAACTAATAATAGTTCTATAAATATACTATAATTTTATTTATTACTACTATATACTAATATAATATATATATTAGAGTAAAATACTAAATATTATAAATAAATAGCTTTATATTTACTTATATAGATAGCTTACTTTAATTTATTATTATAAAATAATTTCTTTTATTCTCTCTTTATAACTTTACTTTTTTACTTTTTAATTCTATATACTTTTTCTTTAATTTACTTTCTTCTCTAACTATATTTTATTAGTTAGTTAAACTTTCTAGTTTAATTAATATCTTTATTATATAATTAACTAGTTAATATAAAGTTTAAAACTATATTATAAAAGTATTAACTATACTATTTATTAATTTCTAAACTTACTTTACTAAGTATTAAACTAAGAACTAAATTATTATAATTATATTTATTTAAGCTTTAATTATATCTTATTTCTATATATTTTATTATAGAAAATCTTAATAGTTTCTTTACTATTAGAAAATAATAGCTTCTACCTCCTATCTATATAGACCTACTTAATTTTTAGTGAGGATTTTAATAGCTTCTACTTTAAGCTATTATTATTAATATATTAAGATCTAAAGACTACTTTTTATAAGTAGTATAAGGTATTAACATAATAATAAAGCAAATAATAAAAAACGTTATATAAATGTTAATTAAGTTTATAGATACTCTAAGGTTTTATATTAATATTAGAAAACATAGCGCATAAGCAATAAATCTATTAGCTATATATTCTTTAGTAAGATAAGAGGCTATATTTAGGTAGGTTGTTAGTTATTATAGAGATCTAAGCAAAACAAATAGTGATTAAGAACTATGTCTCTATTGCTATAGGCAGGCATGCTACTCTAATGTAGGTCTAGTGACTTAAATATCACAAAACTGAAAACGTTACGCCTGACATCGCAAGTTTCGTTGCGCTGAGATCTTCCTCTCAGCCGAGGGTCTCTTGTTCAGGCTCGGCGGATCTGCCGACATCGATGGCCAACGCGGTGACGTGAGCAAGTCTTTAGCAACGCTTGTCAGGCTGATACAGAAACCCTCCAAAACACGCTTCAGTGCATCACCATTTTCGTCATAACAGGCATCGCAAACCTTGGCACTGCTGTCGTCATTCATCCCAACCTCAGCCTCACTGATACCCTTCTTGCAAGCATTCACAGCCGCATGTAACTTTTCGATGGGCTTTCTGTGCAGCCTTTGGATCAACGCCTCGCTCTCGTCCAGCAGGGTTGAGGATGAGGCAGAGGCGCCCTTCGTGCCAGCAGCCATTAAAAAACGCTTGGACCCGTCTTTCAGGGCCTTGAAAGCGTTTCTGAGTGACGCCTGGGTGTTTGAAATGGTTTCTCTCAACTCCGAGGCACTCTTATCAGTGCCGAAGTCCGATAAACTGCATATCAAGCCGTCCAGGCCGTCGGCGAATACGAGCAAGGAATCCTCGTACGCGTATGTGGGTACTGATCCACGGCCTGCGTCAAAAGCAGTGTTGTTGGTGAGCGCGTTTTGCATTCTCACCAGGGCTTTGACGAGTTTTGCCGTAGTCGTTTGCCTGCCAAGTTCCGTGGTAGCTGTAGACAGACGCCCGATTGCGTGCCTCTCGAGATAGCCCCTGATTTCCTGGGCATGCGGGCCGCCGTGTGTTTCAGCAAACCGTTCGTCTGCAATGGTGCCTGCTGACTCAAGAAGCGTTTTCGGGCCGCCAGGATGAAATGCCAGGAAAGGTGTCATGTCGTATACTGTTCCGCCGATGGCGATCCAGCATGATTTGACAGAGTTATGGGCTGCAAGTTTTGAGAGGCTGATAATGGGACCTTTAGGACCACTTGACGAGGCCGAACGGCATGCGGTGGGTGAGCAGGAGGGTGTTGAGCGGTTTGGTTTTTTGACCATGGTGAAGAGGTCTTGGTGCAACTGATTCCAATGCGGGGGAGGTGAGGGTATGTGAACAGGGCTGCCATCGTCGGGTCCGTCATTTGCTTGTTGTGGTTGGGGGCCTTCTTGATGCTGCTGCTGCTGCTGTGGCAACTGACCCAGTCCAAGAGTATTCATCACCGTAACCCCAAAGTCAGAGCTACCGCAGACAAAGACATGACCTTTTTTCTCCTTCACAAGACGCTGGATAAAGTCTCGATAGTCTGTCAAATGACGCGTCACACGTCGGCCCCCTTGGGGGAGCTTTGTCCAGATTCCGCCACGGATCTTCAGATGAGTCTCCTGGCTGAGAGCCAAGACTATGGTCAGTGGCAGCCTACTGGTAAGTTCCTCCAGGCTGTCGAGTGAACAGGGGACGTGGCGAAGTGTTTTGGCAGCCACCACAAGGAGCAGCTCTCCCTCCCCGGCGCTTTCGTTTTGGGTATCATCGAGGCGCTGTTTCTTTGTGGCGCGGTCGTGCAGAAAGCCAACCAAGGGGCCGATACCCACACCCTGGCCAACAAGAACCAGCGGCACGGCTAGGTCGCGGGGCTGGCGGAATCGGGGAGAAGGCCAAGGCCGAAGGCGCAGATGTGTGCCTGGCGCAGCGCTGCTGAGGAACGAGGATACCAGCCCCTCGGGCGAGTGTTGAGCGACTGTCAGAATGATGGTCATGCCTCCTGCTCCTCCTACAGAATCCATCGCTGTACTGGAAACGTTTGGGATGACACGGGCGATGGAGTAGAACCTCGGCTCGCCATCATCATCGCTCTCGCCTGACGAGGTATCATAATCTTCTGGGCAAGGTGAGCCTCGCAACCGTCGATGGTGTGAGGATGCTCTGTTCAGCGTCTTTCTCTTTCTCGGCGGCCAGATTTGGACTCGATCACCTGGCTCGAGCGGCAAAGTTGCATCCAACTTCACGGCCACCACCACGCTTCCGCGATAGACGCTGTGCGACTGCACATGCGCATCCTGCCATAGGGGGCGACCGCCCAGTCGTGAAACCATGCCCTTCTTCATCTGCATGCTAAGCATGGCCTCGGGGCGCATCTTTGGTTTTCCATCTTTCATGGCTTTGTCTTGGTCGCCGCTCTTGACGCCGCTGCTGGTCGAATGTCGCCCCGTATTCAGGGTTACGCCCGTGATGCCAACGGCCTTGACGCGGTGCCGTTCGAGAAACCAGACGTACAATTGCAAAAGCCCATCCCAGGCCGCGGAGAGATGTTTGTACTGCGCCTGCTCTTCGGAGGGAACATGTTCTAGCTGGGCACGGGCAGCGGCGACGTAATCTCTGACGCTTCCGGCGTCATCCCCAAGGGCATCCAAGAAGGCGCGAATATTGGTCGGTAGCGTGGCCCGTCGGTCGCTCTGCATCCCTCTCAAATCACCCTTGACCTGTTGGCGACCGATAAAGACGTCCAGCGCATGGAATAGCGGTGCATCGACGCCACTGTTTCCCAACTCTCCGGACGTCACCGCGCGACCCATAGCGGGATAGGTCTTTATCCAGACGACAGGGTCAAAGTTCGCAGTATCGCGTGGAGTCATGGCGTCGAAGACGTGGGCGCACTTTACGATACGTGCCGCCACGCTCTCTAGACACCGCGCGACTTGGTCGGGCTGGTTGGCTAGCACGCTATTCTGCGCGAGCGCCATCGACGATAGCGCGGGCGCAAAAACGCCCTCCATCCTGCCCTGGAGCCCCGAAGAGAGCCGCTCCTCAGGCAGGCCAAAGTAGGTACTCTTCAGACTGAAGTACTTGTCGCCCACAGCGTTGTTCAGAACATCATCAGCGGGCACCTGCCGTAGAGAGTCAGCTATGGTTCTTTGTGTGGGTGGTGTGTTTGGAGGACATGGATCCGTACATACCCGACCAGTCATGCTTCTACCCAATCGTTCGCAAACCCTCTCCCACGTAGCAAGGATATGGCGCGGGACCAGAGACTGTCCGTCTTTTCCCTTGCCTTGTTCCTCACCAAACATGTACGCGTGGGCCAGCGCGCTCAGAATTAGCGCCGCCCGAGCCAGGTGACGCGGTTCCAAGTCATCCCATGCATCTATGACTCTTTCCGCACGATTGCCCAGGGCGTCGACAGCTTCACGCACTCGTCCCGCTCTGAGAAGCAGGGGCAGATTTCCATGAACCGCCTCCCATGGCTCCAGGGACACTGGCAGGCGTTGACCCGAGCGTATGGGGGAGGCCCTGCTACTAGCGGTGCGGCTTTGAGTTGATTCTCGACCTCCCAGAAACCCTCTGGTGCGGTTAAAACATCCATCAAGGCCAGGGCCGAACTGGAGTGTTCGTGTTCCGGCTGGGAGTGACCCTTGGCTTCGGAGATTGAACTCAGTCATTGATGAGGCTCCAGATAGCTCAGTCGCCAAAGAAGCCTGGGCAAGCAGGAAGCTGGCCTTTGAAATAGGGCAGTTGATAATTGTCGAGGAGGTTGTGTTCATGGGATGTAGTGTCTTCACCGGAGTAATTGGTGGCGTCAAGACGCCTTCAGCTGACAGTTGGGGAACAGTGAGGGACCTTGAGGGCAGAGGCGATGGCGACCTCAAGCCCATGTCCACATCCTCTTGTGGACTCTTCAAAGAAGGAGGGGTTCTGGGTGGGGTCGGAGGCAGAGGCGGCGACGGCGGGTAGTGAAAGGCAGACATGGCAGTGAATGGAGCTACCAGAGCTACCGAGAAACAAAGTAGGAATTAATTTTATTAGAAGAAGGTAAATAGGCAGGCTGTGGCAACGCTTTCAGATAGCTGACGATGATGAGTTGGCTTCGTTATTCGTAAAGATCATGTATCCAATGACTTGGTTCTGACAGCTTTGGGTCTTCATGGACTTTGCAGGGACGATGTGTTTACATCTATATGTATGACGCTGGCACGGCAGGAAAGGCATTGTTTTCCAACTTCTCGGTGTAGTATGCGCATTCCAGCGCGTCGAACTTTGTGTCCCACGTAATCCCAACTGGAAAATAACCTCATAGGCATTTTCGCACTTTTGTTCCAATTTGGAAATGTTCTGTATTAGATGATGTCCCCATCGGACCGGCACAAACAAATGACGCCGTTGTCCGGTTAACCCTGGCAAATCTGGGTCGGTAGTTCCCCGGCGGCCAGCCACCGTCCGAACATCCACTTACTTCATGGCCAGGTTAGGTGTGCACGGCGATTCTGCTCCGATCATGCTCGTGCACGATGGATGTTCCCTGTCATCAACGCCATGGTTCCAGAGACCTGGTAGTAATCCGAAAGGTTAAAAAAGAAGGAAAAAACAAAACGAACACGATCGTTCCGCTGGATATACGTCGTCCGAGCGCTGACACGTTACGCCTTGGCCCTTGGCAAAAGCCTTTTCTCCGAACTTTGACCTGCGCAAGGCACAGGTCGAGGCAGGTCTAAAGACCCACCAAGATGCCGTCTTGACGTAACGAGTCGGCGCACCTACTAATAACTAGTTCTGCCCGGCACTCGCAACTGAGAGTAATTAAGCCACTTCATGCAGACGGGAAGAGGTATCAGTTCAGGAAGTTGCGTGAGAAAGCTTCCAGGGCCGTTGGTCAACCAAGGAAGAAGACCGAAAGCACTCACCCCAATGCCCGAACAGCTGTCGGCTTCCTCGGCCTTGTGATTGACGGCACTTTCGGCGTCGGACTCCGGCAGCCTCCCCGTGCCATAGTTTACTTATGTCGGGGAAATCCTATTCCATTTCGCTTTCGCCTTGCTTGCGTCATAATTCTGCCGTCATCAGGCGAACTCGTGATTACCATTGTCATGTCCACGACCTTGAGCAGAGACGACTGACTCTCTTCATCTTCTTCTCTCGTACTCGCCTTACCGTACGGAGAATAACTAACACGTGCAGGAACAGCAACAAGCAGCAGCCAAGAGTGAGAACATACCCAGCACCTCGATCTAGGATCCACCAACGCGGACAAAATGATTCTTGGCATACCTTTCAACTTTCACATGTCCAACCTGCCGGACCTTCCGAAGCTCCTTTGGACCATCGGTCTGGCCATCTTCGGAGTTTTCGTGTTACGCACCATCTACTACCTGACCCTCCATCCCCTGGCGGGATACCCAGGCCCTCTGCTCGGACGCGTAACCACCGTTTACTCACTTTGGCACCGCGGCAATGGCTCCAACCACAGCTGGCTACTATTCCTGCACAAAAGGTACGGTCACATTGTCCGCATCGGCCCCAATGAGCTGAGTTACACCCACCCGGATGCTTGGCACGACATCTATGCCAAGGCGGGAGGTGGGGGTGACATACCCAAAGACTTTGTCGGACTGGGGCCGGACATGGCGGCGCCCGAGAAGGGCATCGTGCGTGCCGACGATACCAACCACCAGCGGCAGCGGCGGATTTTCTCGCATGCCTTTTCCGATCGTGCTGTGCTCAAGCAACAGAGCCTCGTCCAGGGCCATGTCCACAACTTGATGGGCAAGCTAGCCGATGAGGATGCCGAGCCTGCTTCTTCTCGTGGCCGCGTGGATCTCGTGACCTGGCTAAGTTACCTGGCCTTTGACATCATGGGCGACCTTATGTACGGCGAGCCTCTCGGCATGCTCGATAACGACCAGTCTGCTCGCCAGTGGGTTCGCGACACGTACTCGACCATCAAGACGGTCACGCTCGGCATGGCAATGATGGGTTGGCACCCACCCCTGGGCCCGCTGCTCCTCAGATCTATCTGGGGAAGCAGTGGTAAGCGCCGCGCCCGGCACAATCGCTTCTCCATGGATCGCGTTGATAAGCGCCTGGACCGCGGCGACGACTCAGGTAGCGACATCTGGTCGATGATTATGCAAAGCAGCGGCGATGAGAAGCGACCAGGCATCTCGCGCGCCGAGATGTATTCCAATGCTGCAACGTTCATGATCGGTGGGACCGAGACTACCACGGCTGCTACGTCAGCCCTGAGCTACCTGCTGCTCACTCACCCGACCAAGATGGCCACGCTGCGCGCTGAGCTCGATACTGCCATCAAGAATCCGCAGGAAGACATTACATTCACCAATCTGCGAAAGCTGCCGTATCTTAACGCGTGCATTGAGGAAGCCATGCGTCTCTATCCACCTGCGCCAACGCCTATGCCGCGCATGATACCCCAAGGGGGACGTGTCATCTGCGAACGCTACGTGCCCGCGGGTACACGCGTTGACATTCCGCTGTATGCCATTGCGCATCATCCAGACAATTTTGTTGATCCAGAGGAATTTGTACCGGAGCGGTGGTTGAGCGACGACGACCGGCCCGCCAAGTATACTGATGATCGGAAAGATTGCGTCAAGGTGTTTTCCGCGGGCCCAAGAGATTGTATTGGCAAGAAGTGAGTCAAATTCTCGTGTCTATTCTTTATTCTTGGGTGTCTTGTCCCTCTGTGTGACGAGCCGTGATTACTGACTACATTTGACGCAGCCTTGCATATCCCGAGATGAGGCTCATCATAACCAGCCTGCTGTACAACTTCGATCTTGAGCTGGCTGACCCCGACTTCAAGTGGTTGGATCAGAATAGTTATGGGATTTGGGACAAGCATCCGCTTTGGGTGAAGTTAGTCACTCGTCAATTTGAACAGGGTCACTAAATGGCCAATGTAAACATCGAAGAAGGTCCCGCGAAGCAATTCAATTGATCTACGTTATTTGATTTGAATTAAACAATTTTGACTACCGGAAGTGTGATTTCTTGGTTCGACCTACGAACGATAATATCTGCACGACAGCAGCACTAAGTGCTTGCATGCACATCCACCGGCCCCTGAGCGCAGACCACGCGCTCTCTGTTGCGCAGGGACGTTCAACTGATCCGGTCGTTGTGGCACCTCGATAGTGTTATTGTTTTTACTTGTGATTTTCAAGTAGCATAAAGTGGGTAAAGGGATGTCGAAATAAGGTGAATCGCCATCTCTTACCACGATAGGTTTAGCGCACCATTGAGTTTATGCTGTCATCTTAGCGTTCCTCAACAGCATCCGGTAGACCGGTTACTTCATCAGGCTGCATGACGACAGATTCCCAGGTCTCCCGACAGATTCCCATGTCAGGGCAGTCTCTCTCAGCGCCCTACACCCTCTTTTCTTCCCACCTAACCTCCGGGAATCTCCGGGCAAATTCAAATAGACTTTACGACGCGTTGATACGAACCCGAAAGTTTTATGCGGCCACACTTTGTTTTTGTTTTTCCGTTTTTTCTCTTTTAGGGTATCGGGGAGTTCTTTTGACAGACGGGCCGGACTTTCAATTGACATACTCGCATTCATTGACGTCTTGTCAACTTAAAGACGCCTTGACTTCAACCGATTCCCTTTTTCACCATTTCGGGGTTAGTTTCACCTGATCACCGATGATGGGCAACGGAGCGGGAGCCTCGAGGGGAATTCTCTTCGCCGACATTCATGCCTGGTTACCATATAGATTACATCTGCAAGTTCATTACGATTCATGTTCTATTGCACTGGATGTTTACAGCACTTGATCACACTTGATGAGCACTAACAAGATGTGGTAAAAGTGGATGCGTCTTGCGTCTTTGTGTCATTTCACATTCTGAAGGTCGACATCACATTCCACCTGAGTCTCTATCTTAATCTTTGCAACTTAATAATCTTGGAGAGCGATCGACAATTCTTTGACCAAATCTATCCTTCTACCGGCCGGTATCAACACCTGGTCACATCCGCATTTTGTTGTGGTTAAGAACCATGGCTACTGCGCGCCCCGCCGATGATATGGCGGAGAACAAGCGGCCGGCGGGTCGATCTTCGCGTCCGCCTCACTCCCGCTACTCTCTCGTCAGCTTTCCCGGCCTCCCCAGTGACAATCGACCCCCTTCCGTCCACATCTCTGCAGATGAGTACAAGGCCATAACAGACCTTGTCGAGCTCGCCAAAAAGTTCCTTGATCAACAAGGTGGCGATGTCACGACGTCGTCGACCCAAGAAGGCTCCCTTGACGCCTCAAAGGCCCCGAAGCAGGATGGGCCTCTCGACCCCTTCGGCGCCAACTTCGACGCGCGAGAGTGGGCCAAGTCATTCTACCGCTTCCGTTCCGACAGCTGCGAAGTTCGCAAGGCGGGCGTGGCATTCCGCAAGCTCACTATCTCAGGCTACGGAGCTGACACAGCATACCAGCAAACAGTAGGCAACGCCTGGTGGCTCACGGCCGTGGCGGCTATGCGTGGTCTGTTGCGCATGAAGCGCCAGCAAGTGCGCATCCTACATAATCTCGAAGGGGTGTTGAACGACGGTGAGATGCTGTGTGTGTTGGGTCCGCCGGGCAGCGGGTGTTCGACCTTCTTGCGGACAATTGCAGGAGATACGCAAGGCACACAAGTTGCAGAGACCGCCCACCTTAACTACCGTGGCGTGAGCGCCGATGAGATGAAGCGCTACTTCAAGGGCGACGCCATCTACACTGCCGAGGAGGATGTTCATTTCCCGGCGCTATCGGTAGCGGACACGCTGTTCTTCGCGGCGCGGGCGAGGGCGCCCAAGACTCGGCCCGGGGGACTCACCGCTGATGAGTACGCACGGAGGGTGCGCGACGTGACCATGGCCATGCTTGGTATCCAGCACACGATGGAGACACCCGTCGGTGGTACTGACGGTGACACGGTGCGTGGCGTGTCGGGTGGCGAACGCAAACGCGTGAGCATCGCGGAGGCGGCGTTAAGCTTTGCGCCGATTCAGTGCTGGGATAACAGCACTCGCGGGCTCGACAGCGCCGCGACTGTCGACCTTTGCAAGACACTGCGTATCCAAAGCGACATCATGGGCATGGCGAGCGCAGTGGCCATCTATCAGGCCCCACAGATGGCCTACGAGTTGTTTGACAAGGTCCTGGTCCTCTATGATGGACGCCAGATCTACTTTGGCAAGACAACGGAAGCCAAACGATATTTCCAGCGGCTGGGCTTCGTTTGTCCCCGGAACCAGACCACGCCAGACTTTCTGACCTCCATGACCAGCCCAGCTGAGCGTGAAGGCATCGTCAAGCCCGGGCACGAGGCAAAGGTCCCGCATACCCCTGACGAGTTCGCTGAAGCGTGGCGAACGAGCAGTCACCGGCACCACGTTAGCGAGGAAGTAGACGCCTACGATGCATCCTTTTCTTTGAGCGGCTCACGCACCCACTATGCCGACTTCTTGGCGAGCAAGAAAAGCGATCAATCGGGGCTGCAGCGGTGGAAGTCACCTTACACCGTCTCATACCCGCGGCAGGTCATGCTGTGCCTTTGGCGCGCCCTCGCGCTGCTCAAGGCGGCGCCACAGATGACGGTGATGATGCTTGTCATCAATCTATTCCAGACTCTCATTGTGGCCAGCATTTTCTTCCGGTTGCCCGACACGGCCGAGTCGATGAAGTCGCGCAGCACGCTCATGTTCACCGCCGCGCTGGTCAACGCCTTTGGATGCGTGCTTGAGGTTGCGGCCTTGTATGCCAAGCGCGACATCGTCGAGAAACATGTGCGCTATGCGCTGTATCACGCCTCTGCTGAGGCTATTGCGGACTTGGTCATGAGCTTGCCCTACAAACTGCTTAACGCCATCACGGTCAATACCCTCTTCTACTGGATGTGCAATTTGCGCACGGATGCCGGGTCCTTTTTATTCTTCGTCCTTGTTCAATTCGCCATGACTCTTGCCGTGAGCTTGCTTTTCCGGCTGGTCGCTTCTGTCACCAAGAGCCACACGGCAGCCATGGCCCCGTCGACAATAGTCCTGCTTACACTGTCGCTATACACGGGTTTTGCGGTTCCGCCGATGTATTACAAGTCTTACACAGCGTGGATCGCCAAGGTTAGCCCCGTGGCGTATGGGTTTGAGGCTCTCATGATCAACGAATTCGGTCACGGACGGAAATTCCCCTGCAAACTGTTTGTTCCATCTGGCCCGGGCTATGAAAATGCAGGGATCATGCCGCAAACCCGTGTGTGTGCCGCGCAAGGGGGTGTCGCGGGTGCCAATTCCATTGATGGGAGCGCGTACATTACCAATGCGTTCGGGTACTCGGACAGCCACCGTTGGCGGAACGTCGGCCTCATTTTTGTATTTTCAGCCGCTTACTTTTTGCTGCACCTTCTGGCCACGGAGCTGGTCAGCAGCAAGAAGAGCAAGCAGGAGATGCTTGTCTTCCCGAGGGGAAAGATCCCGATTGGGCGCACAAAAGACGTGGAGGATCACATCACCAGGGGAAAGACGGAGGCGCCGAGCACCAGTACGAGCATTCCTATGGCATCCCTGCCGGTCTCACCTGTTGCACCCGTTGTTGTCAAAAGAGGATTTGCTGGCATGTATCCGTACACTGATGGGGGCTCTCCAACCACGAGGGCTAGGAGGTTGCACTATTCGGACACGGCCAGCACAATCACAAATTCTCCGGTCAAAGCCTGGAATATGTCGCCGCGGCAACGAGACAGATTCGAGGACCATACTGCTGGCGGTAACGATAGCGTTGGGTTGTCTATCGACCGCCAGACAGCCATCTTCCACTGGAGCAACGTCTGCTACGAAATCAAGGTCAAGAAGAATGAGACGAAGCGCATCCTGGACTGTGTGGATGGGTGGTGTGAGCCGGGGACGCTCACTGCGCTTATGGGCGTCTCGGGCGCCGGCAAGACCACACTCCTCGACGCCCTCGCCTCTCGCCTATCTATTGGCGTGGTGACGGGCGAGATGCTGGTAGACGGGGCCCCCCGCGATGCCTCCTTCCAACAGAAGACGGGCTACGTCAAACAGCAAGATCAACACTTAGTTACATCAACGGTGCGTGAGGCACTTACCTTCAGCGCTGTCCTCCGCCAGCCTTCTCGATTTTCCCACAAAGAAAAGATCGCGTACGTCGATAAAGTCATTGAGATTCTGGGCATGGGCGAATATGCAGATGCAGTAGTCGGCGTGCCTGGGGAGGGTTTGAATGTGGAACAACGGAAGAAACTAACAATCGGCGTTGAGCTGGCTGCTCGTCCCGCACTACTTCTCTTTTTGGATGAGCCCACCTCGGGATTGGATTCGCAGACGAGCTTATCCATCTGCACTCTGCTGGAGACGTTGAGGGACAATGGGCAGGCTATCCTGTGCACAATCCATCAACCGTCAGCAGTTGTAAGTGTTCTCCATTCCACCGCGGTACATATCCGTCCGGGGGTTACTTATATCCGTACACTGCTAACACAATGCGTGATCAAACATTAGCTCTTCGAGCGGTTTGACAGACTACTTCTTCTTGCTCGTGGCGGACGGACCGTCTACTTTGGCCAGATTGGACGCAACGCCAAAGTCTTACTTGACTATTTTGTCCGCAATGGCGGACCGCAGCCAAAGAAGGGACAGAATCCGGCCGAGTACATCCTCGACCAAGTTCACGCCAGTGAGGGTGGAAATAAGGGCGTGGATTGGCCAAGCGCATGGCGGAAGAGCACTGAGTATGGCAAAGTCAAGGCCCACCTGACCCGACTCAAAGAGAAAGGAAATGGCTCGTACCACCACTCAACACAACAGCAGCAACAGGAGGATCCCCCTTTCGCCGCTCCTTTGGCGGTCCAGTTCTCCGAGGTTACTACGCGTTTGTCGCGACATTACTGGCGCAACCCAAGTTACATCTATTCGAAGATACTATTGACTTTCGGCGCGGCCCTCTTCATTGGACTCTCCCTGCTCAATTTGCCCAACACGCAGGTGGGAATCACGATCCAGACCATCGCCATCTTCATGTTCCTTACGACACACCTCAACCTAATTCAGCAGAGCGTACCCGTGTTCATGACGCAACGCACGCTCTATGAAGGCCGCGAGCAACTCTCACGCACGTACTCGTGGTCCGCATTCATGGGAGCTCAAATAGTTGTCGAGATGGCCTATAACGCGGTCATGGCCCCTCCGGCGTTCCTGGCATGGTACTACCTCGTTGGACTGAACCGCAATGCGGCAGAGACACACCAGACCGCCGCACGTGGCGGGCTGGCGTTTCTGTTCATGCTCGTCTTCTTCCTGCAGGCCAGCACATTTGGGCATATGATCGGAGCGGCCTTCAACCTCGCCGACCAAGCCGCCGGTATCGGGAATCTGTTGTTTGTTATGATGTTTATCTTCAACGGCATTCTCGCCACGCCTCCAAAGTTCTGGGTTTGGGTGTATCGCGTCAACCCATTCACCTATCTTGTTGAGGGGCTTTTAGGCACAGGTCTCGCCAATGCGGCCATCCACTGCGAGAACAATGAGTTTCTACACATCAACCCGCCGCCGGGGCAGAACTGCGGCCAGTACCTGCAACCCTTTGCTTCCCAGACGGGCGGATATCTTGCCGATCCGGCCGCTGCTGAGAATTGCAGTTTCTGCACAACGAGCAATACAAATCAGGTGCTGGCTGGGGTGCAAGTGGAGTTCAGCAACCGCTGGCGAGACTTGGGTATTTTGTTCGCTTTTGTGTTCTTCAATGCCATTGCTGCTTTGGGTTTCTACTGGCTCCGTGTCCCCAAGCCCAAGAAAGACAAAGGTGGCAACTCACCAACGTCCACATCACCACCGGGCCAAGATGGTAGCAGCCCAAATCATACTGCAGATTGGAACCAACTTGAGGTGACGGAGAGGCAAAGGAGTTTCGGCAATGGGTCATCCAGACATCCCTCAAGGAAGTCTAGGAACTTGGCGGGCAACTCCTTCCAGGCGTCACGAGCCAGCGCGCTTAGATCACTTCGGTCATCCATTATGGGTGGCAGTCAAGTGCTCCGGGACAATGCGAAGAGATACTGGGATGACGACGGATATGATACTGACGACACTCGCATGATTGACCCTGCAGTCGAGGAAGGCTTGGATACTTTGAATGCGGCTGAAGAATGGGAGCAGGATGTACCCGTGGAGTTTATTATGCAAAAGCCAGCCGCAAAGCCTCAGTATTGGATCTAACACCAGTCAATCGACATACTTAGTTTAAACCAGCCATAATGAAATAGTTAAGCGGTCATCTCAAAATTGACATCTGGTGCTCAACACAACCCGTGCCAATTATGATGGCTATTAAAAGCTCTCTAGTAACTCCGACTAAAGTTCATCACTACGTTAGGACTACAGACTGCAACATCTGGAGAGATTATGAGTGTCTCTAAATAGTTTCATCGAAGTCACGCCATACTTGTTCGATAGTATTGTCATGTTGCCGCTAAATGACGGTTTCTCTCGACATCGATCGCAGTTCCGTGGCCCTTTCACGCCGGTTTGGGTGTCGCTATAAGATTTGAGTTTTGAACACAGCACATATTTTCATGAGTACCTCAATTGTTTGTGAAAGAATAACCGTTCTTCCAGAGTACACCCAGCCATGGGTAGCTCAGCCTCAGATCTGCTTGTGTGGAGATGAATATTCCCGAAGTACAAACAAAGTCGATTGAAAATGTTTGGCAAGTACCTAGATACTGTCTGTCACTCGTAACATCTACAGGTCCTCCTTCAACAAGCACTCAATCACGTTCCCCAAGCCACAACAAATCCAAACCTTAGCAATAATTAAGCCAGCTGCCTCAACAACATTATTCAATTCATTCAAAGTTCTCTGACAACCATTTGGACTAACGGTAAGGACAAACCCTCCGATGAGCCCCATGGCCTGGAATTCACCATAATTCTTCAGCAAAGGGGGCGGTGCGTTGGGCAACATGGTGTCGCCGCATGTTGGGTGCATCATGTACTCGCCAATGAGCAGCCGCGACTTTCCGGGCGTCATGGCATTCTTGATGTGCGTGAACATGGTGATCAAGTCTTCGTTATGCCAGTCCACAATGACCGACCGGAACCAGTATACATCGGCGCCTTTGACAGGGTTCTCGTTGAAGAAGTCGTGCGTGGTGAGCTTGACCGCGCCGGTTGCCAAGGCCCGCGGGTCCGTCTCTTGCCAGTGGGCAGTGGCGTGCTCGATCATGCCGGGCTGATCCTGGACGATGCCGACAAAATCGTTCTGGCGGTCGGGAAAGTTAGTTCGCAGGGCTTGAATCGAGCTGCCGAGCCCTCCGCCGACGTCAACGACCACGGCACCATTTCGGAGAATGTCTTCCCAGGGATACCCCCGCACGTCTGTCAGCCCGTGCAAGTACTCCCCCAGCGATGCGAGCCATAAGTTGAAGCAGTCACGCCACTCGGGATGCGCGTTCAAGAACTCGAACTGGCCCATGCCCTTGCCGATGGTCTTGGAGAAAGCCGAATCTCGAGGGGCATAGCTGGCGCAGAGAACTGGGTCCTTGAGAAGACTTGGAAGCACGTCGGCTGTAGGGAAAAGAAAGGAGGTGTAGCGCACCGAGTTGGCGAGCCGCTCATCGGTCGCCAGGGCGGTCGATGCCTCGTCGTTGGCGAAGACGCCGAGGGCTGTCTCGGAGAAGATATGGTGCGCGCACAACATCCTCATCACGAGTCCCAGCTTGTTCGTATCGACGATTCCCGTCTTCGAGGCGAGGGTGTCGAGGTGCATGGGCCCGCTGTCCGCCAGCAACTGGGGTATATCCCATTCGACAGCCATATGCAGTGCGCGCGACACGAAATAGCTATGAGCCAGGTGACCGAGACGCCATTGTGGCGTGAGAACGGCCGCCTCGAGTGAGCATGCGGCGGCGATGATGCATTTGCGGGCCTCCTCTGTCTTGGGTCCTCTCGGGATGCGCACGTCGGCTTTGTTGTCGGCCATGGGCTTGCGAGATGGAGAGTAGGAAAGTTCGGTGATGAGGTCATTCACCGAGGTGGTTAGTAAGTCCAGAAGGGACCGGAGCTTGGTGATCTGTTGTTCTGCCGTAGCCATGTTAATTGAGGAGTGCGAATATTTTCTTCTCACTTGTCAACGGTCTCAGGACTTTGTGCATCACTTTTCTTTACTTCGTTCATCATCTATTTGACTGTTTCCTGGGGCTCTGAAAGCCTGTCCTCTTTGGTGTTATTCCCAATCCATTCCTATGAAAGTTCGGCCTCATCAATAAAATTTGGTGATTGCCCTGGCGGAGATGAGCGTAGGTCCAGTCCATCGTGTTCGGGCTCGAAGGTAGTACAGTGAAGATGGGGTTGATATCCTCCGCTGGCGACATGATCGGAAGACTCGGGGTCGAGTGATGTAATTGCAGTTCGCTTTGAAAATGTGGGTATCGAAGAGGGTTTGTGATAGTAGAGGCGAGGAACTTCTTGGTGTTTCGTGTTCGTGCTGAGAGCCACTACGATGGACATGGTCAAGGGGCCGTTAGACTTCTTATTAGGAGTTCCCCACCCCGAACTGACTTTATGACGAAGTCTTGTCAACAAGGTTAGGGCCCGTGAACCTTTCACCTGTACAATCAGTTCCCAAACCTTGATTTTCCCACCAGTTCGCTCAACAGAACTCTTCAATCTGCATGAAACGTGTATTTAGACTTCGAGTCCAGCCCTGCCAGGCCATGCTCTCAGCGCGACTCAAATGCCCATTTTGTCATTAGTCCCGTTTCACATGTCAAGAACAGGCTGGTCCCCATTTACATACGTACCTGATCAGTCCGGCTGCCCGGATCGCGTGCGTACTCGCATTCCAGAAATCACTTAGCCATTTCGATCATTTCTTTGATTATTGTTGTTTTTTTTCTCTTCATCCTGATTTCTTACTATATTTTGTATATGAATATTGGCCTTCCTTGGGCCTGTTACTTCGTCAGTGACGGTCTGATGTATTAATGCGAGTCCGAAAAGGGTAACCTCTTGCGACATTCGGCATGCAGGACATGCACTCCTAGAAAGATTGACTCAGGCGAACACCACAAAGAGACCTATGATCACGTTAGGTTCCGAAAGCAAAGAGCTGGATATCAAAATGGAAACAGGCAACATCAGCGCGAATACCAGCCAAGCAGACAGCCAGGATACGACAATTGACACACGCAACCTCGCCATGAAAAATCACGACTTAACCACCCTCCATCGCGCTAGCGGCGCCTCAAAGAGAAATATCTACAACGAAGTTGAATTTTCCGCCTCTGCTGAAGGAGAACCGCTAATTTCCTCATGGCTCCCCACCCTCCACAGCACTCTGTCTTCCCTCTTACGCTGGACGGGCGCCTACCCGGCCTACATCCAGGACGCTCATCTCGCTTTCGTACGTGAGGCTGTGCTCCCCCGCCTCAAGCAGCCACCCACCACGGCTGATAGGCTGCACTATATTCTGACGCACAATCACTCGCCCTACGAAGCAAGCCTCGCCTTTGCGTCTCACCGACCGCCCAAGGTGCGGTTTACAGTGCAACCGTTGGTGGACCCTAGCACTTTAGGTGGGGATCCCCTGGGGCAGAAAGGACTGCGAGAGAAGTTGGAGAATTTGGCGTCTTCTTGCGGCGCAGACCGCACCTGGTTGGATGCGTTTGTTGATTCTGTCTTTCTCACTGCCGAGGAGGAGGCTGGCTTGGTCGATAAAACGGCCAATGGTAGCCCCGCAGGTGCTCTACCGCGACAGATCTGCTATGCCGGGTTTGACTTCGAATCCGAAGAGAACGATGGAAAAGCGGCCATCGGCATGAAAGCGTACCTATTTCCGCAACTCAAAGCGCTTGCAACCGGCCGAAGCCTGGTGAGCATCACCGAGTCTATCGTTGCACGACTTGCAGAGGGTAACGAGGGTTTGTTGGCCGCCTGGGCATTGCTGAGAACTTTCCTCGATTCCTACGGCGCGGAAAACATCAACATATACTTCCTCGCTATTGACTGCCTCCCTTATGAGATGGAACCTCGTTTCAAGATATACGCGCACACACACGCCAACTCACTCGCCTCAGCCCGCCATATCTTCACCTTGGGTGGCCGCCTGGCTCATTCCACGGATTTCCTACCACAAGTCTGGCCACTGCTGATGGACATGGAGGACATTCCCCAAGCCAGCATGGACGACCTGGAAAAGCCACTAAATGACCCAGACAGCAAGTATTGCGGGCTCTGCTTCGCATTTGAGATGATGCCGGGCAAGAATGTCCCGCAAGTCAAGATGTACGTCCCGATGTGGCAGTACGCGCGCGATAAGGCTGGAGTCGTCGAGAGGTATGATCGCATACTCCAAAATCAGGGGATGATGATGGGTGATTACGACTTGAAAGCAGCTGTCAAAGATGCCTTGTAAGTATCACCCTTGCCCCAAAAGGATCTACTGGGCTTCTGAATGCTTATCCATACTAACTCATTCCTCTTCGTTTCCATCGAAAAAGCAAGCATGACACAGAGATCGGTCTACATACTATGGCATCGGTTTCCTCATCTCAGAAGGGTGTAGGTTTAAGCACTTACTTTGGGCCAAGGCTTTGGGCGTGAGCTTTGTTGATTCGGTGATATGTTCCACTACGATAGGCTGTATTTTGGGTCACATGTTTGGTTATGGAATGAGGTCGGGAAATGTTATCAATCTTATTTTTCTTGACAGTATACTGTAACTCACGCGCACTTCCCTTTATCTAAATACTTCTTGACCGCATCGTCCGCCTGAACCAGGTTGTCCACATGCAGTAGAATATGGTTGTCCGGCCTGATAATGATTCCCTTCCCCTCTTTGATTCCGGGGACCACTTCAAACCAACTTTCGGGCAGACCAAGGCTTGCAACATCAATTGCCCAGTGGCAGGATGCGAACGCCGGATTCGCGAAGTGCAGCACGGTGAATCGATCGTAGGGCACAAGGTCGAAAAGGGATAACCCATCGTTGATGGTCCCGTGCGGCAGCCTTGCTCCAGGACATGCTCGTGGCACGTATACCGTTGGCTTTTCAAGAAGAGACAGCGTCCGAGACGGATCGTCGTAGATGAATCCGAGCTGGAGAGCTAGAGAGTCGAAATGTCTGCTCGCCTCTGTGACTGCCTCAACTGCCGTAGCGGAAACGGCGGGCCGTTGGAGGAATCCATCCATGGTGAGATCTGGCGCCTGCGCCCTCGCTTCTTTGTACTGGAGGGCAAGGCCCACCAGTATGGTACTGACGGAGTAGAAGGCGGCCTCACTAGCCTTGGAGTACTCGATATTTGCCAGTGCAACAGGTCGACGCTCACGGGTGAAGCTGGTGAGAAGGCTCGGGGTGCCTTTCCCCTGGATTATGGCAGCAAGTTTCCACACCAGGTTGTGTGCATCGGCGATGCCTGTGTTGAGACCGAGACCACCCTGAGGCGGCAAGCTGTGGGCAGCATCTCCCAAAAGAAACACACGGAGCGTTGCATCACTGTACGAGGATGCCACCCGAGGAGCAGTCTCCCAAATAGTACGAAGGACCTCCGAGTATTGCAGACCTGGAAGGCAGGCCTCAATTGGTGGTGCCTTGGGTTGTCCACCAGTTGACGCGGGGTCCATGACAGGAACGACATGGACGAAGGAGGAATCGACATTGTGTGCGATGAACTCGCTGGGATGCTCGGGGTGGAAGCAAAAGTAGAGCATGGCCTCGCGACCCGACGGAAGCGCAGAGCGCAGGCTGCCTTTACAGACAATTGACTGGTAAGCATAGCCAGTTCCCAAGGATTCAAACTCAATGCCGGCCGTCTTATCCCGCACGGTCGAATTGGCGCCATCGGCACCAATGACGAAATCGGCTTCGATGCTGAGTGTTTTGATGTCGCGATCCTGTCCCTTGGGACTGCACGAAACGACGCAGCCAGTCCCCTCCACATCCGTAATGTCGACTGCATCCACCTGCCAGCCCCTCCTGAATTGAACGAGGCCGGTCTCCGCTACCGCCTTCTCGAGGAGGCGTTCTAGCTCTGGCTGTGGCCAATTCACCAAAGGCTCGGGTGTCAGAGTGCGCACCTTGTCATCTTGGCGTTCGTAGGGGAAGCAGCCAATCTCGGCATCGGCCAGGCCATAAACAAGACGCACCAGTCCGGCATCTTCGGCTGTCGCTGCATGTTTTCGGATATAAGCAACATCTAAGCCTGCCTGGCGGAATATTTCTAGCGTCATGGGATTGATCGTATGTGCTTTGGGGTGGTCAGAAACGCCTAGGCGCCTCTCCAAGACGATGGACTCGATCTTCTGGCGGGCAAGGAGATAGGCCGTGAACAAGCCAACCGGACCTCCACCTGCAATGACGACACGAGTCTTTTCTATTTTCTGCATGGTCTTTGGTGGTTGATTGCGGCTTGGGTTCACGTGTATGTGGCAATATGCTTGGGGTATCGTAGGGAAGAGATAGGGAAGATATTGTTCAGGTGGTGATAATGGCTTGCTGTTGTTGGGAAATAGATGAAGAATGAGAGAAATGGCGCGACCAGCGGCGACATTATCACTTTTCCCCACCTTCGTTGTTTTAATTAGGTTTATCTGAGGTAAGCCTTGCTTCATGCAAATATCGCCAAAGAACGAACCGCACGGGACCAGCCGCATGACAAAGTTCTTACTACCCCACAGACACGATGTCTTTTTATATGCCCGCACAATACTCCAAATCCTGCCAGTCGGGTCCCCGTTGATCGATTTTTTTCACCACCGCACGCACGGATGAACTCTAGCTTACGAGAATCGAGTTCGGCTCTACACTAGGTGTTTAAAGACTTGCGCATTGCTCCCGATGAGTCCTCCACGTCTTTTATGGGAAGTAGGTTTCCATACAGCGCTTACACTAAAGCTGCGGCCATTTGTAGCCCTAGCAGACTTCCTTCGACCTTTCCGCCCATGATAATCTGACCGATATGAAAGCACTGCTCATCGCTGACATACTAATTGATTTTCCCGTGATTCAATACCTGCTTCTCATCTACTCCAAATGCCAGAGGCCCGTCATCGATCACGGTAGCTCGGCGCACATCACGAGCAGTCATGTCGATGTTGTAGGGGTTCGCGCGATGCATGGATTTCCTACCGGTTGTCACATCTCAGTAAAATGCATGGGATAGATTGTTTGTAGAGTTGAAAGCAGGAACTCATGTTAGTGAGGGAAAAGAAATGAATAAAATGCTCACCTATTATCCCACCACACCATATCACCACTATCTAGCCACTCCATGCTAAAGACATACTAGTACAGGTCAGCGGCCTTACCAATAGGCCCTCAGGACAGTTTTATGGGCCTTCTCTTCAGGGTTACCTTTGGCTGTGTACAGTGATCAATGAGCTCCCAAATCAGCTTCTGGCTCTGCTCAAAGCTGCGACCCAGTACCAGCTTGGCGTGCGCGGCCAGATAGAGTGTCTTTTTCCCGTCCGGCCCAATTTGGACAAGACGGTGGTATGCCGACTTCTCGGCCGCTCGCTCGTTGTCCAGAGGTTGTGCAAAGGCCTGTGGGGAGGCCAACCGGCGAGAGTGCCACAGGTCATGCTCGACAATTAGATCCTCCAACTCATCCTTCTTGGATTGGGGCAGATCAGCATAAGCTCGTGCCGTATCAGCGAAATGAGTCCACGAGCCGCCTTTGACGGGACTGCCATGGGATAGTAACAGCGAGTACTTTGATCTCTGTTGGTGGAAAGAAGAGTCCTGTCCGTTGTGTGAGTACTACTTACCATGATACGATCTCATGTTATGATGTTGGAACTAACCGTATGCCACAAAGCATTGCCTAAGCTGTGATCCCATCGTCTCTGGTTGGGCTGTACAGTGGTGCCGTCGAGATTGATACTGCAAATAAGCCAATCAGTATCGTGTAAATTCCCCAATCAGGTACGAAGCCTTGCATACTTGCTAACGTCCCACAGTAGTGGATCACCTATGCGGTCGTTCTCAATGCCATAGAAGAAAGGGTTGATCTCAAGCTCCTGGCCTAGTTTCTGAGCGAATTCTATGTGTCCTTTGTTGTCCAGGCCAGTTTTGCGGAAAATCAAGACGCCGTATTTGTCTTGAATTTTCTTGAGCTATTCATATTCAGCTTATTAGAAAAGTCTAGTTGCGTTACTCGCCAAACCTCAATCGTGTGTGCTTACTTTTTCAATATCATTGGCGGGAAGCGGGAATGACCAGTCAATTCCGTCGATTTGAGCGCCGAAGGATGACTGCTCGTCTTGCAGGACCGGAGTGATGATGATGTGCCCCTCGTGAATCTGCTGATGGTTCCCGCCGCGATCCCCGAACCGTTGCTGCTCATTAGGCGGAAACATGTTTTCGTACCTCCGCGGAAGACTTTGGATCATCGTAACAGCGGACATGGTGGAACTTGATTAGCTCGATAATGCATATCTCGCAACGTGGAATTATCAGATGGACCGAGTATCAGCAACAGACCTCCGATGAATATATCACCACAGTCGAGACCCCACCCAGCGGCTTCATTGCCGACCGGACCGATCCTCCGCTGGCCGACTGAGCCGATAGGCTTTTGCCCTTCCTCAGACAGAAACACACAAAATCCGTATGCTGCGGCGACTGATCTTCAGGCCTCCCGAACCTGCCTTACCTCATTTCCGTGAACAGCGCAGCAGCTTGACAAACCACCCTCCTACGATGACGTCTCAAGATAAGATTCTCATCACGGCTGGACCGTACCAGTTCTTGGCGGCCTTTGAGGCGGCGGCTCCCAAGACAGCGGCGGTATTTCGCAATCTGCTACCATACCGGCAACAACTTATTCACGTACGTTGGAGCGGCGAAGCGGTTTGGGTGCCGCTGGGTGAACAGGACTTCGGCCTGGGATTCGAAAACCACACCAGCCACCCTGGAGCAGGACAAATTCTCTTCCACCCCGGAGGCTACTCTGAAACGGAATTGCTCTTCTGCTACGGCGGCGTCTCGTTTGCGAGCAAGATGGGCTCCCTTTCTGCAAATCATTTCCTGACTATCATTGAGGGTGCCGAAAACCTCAGAGCGTTAGGCGAGCTGGTCCTTTGGAAAGGAGCACAGGATATCTTATTCGAGTTGGCAGATGATGAGAGGTTCGTTCAATATTCGTCCCCGTGGCACCTTAGGAGCTAACGTTCGCTAGGATCAGCGCATTCAGGCGGAACAGCCAGACAATTCAAAAGGCTTCTAAGTTGTGACCGCTTAAGTGTGCTACCCACGACAGAGAAGTCCCTGTGTTCTCACACCCGGTGGATGTGGGGTTCCCAAAGTGTGCATAGATACGGCTGAAAATGGCTGCAGGAAGCTCAATTGCATCAGATGAACACAAAAAGATCATTAATGAAAGGTTTGCATCCGCACGCGTCCTGATATCCAATGGGATCGCAATCAAATAATCATACGTACGCATTGGCCTTTGAGCGAAATGGGCGGGAGTGGATTGAGGATCAGGATGAAATCCCAATCACGACTACGGATACCTACCTAGGCTGGACATCCCTGCTAGTTCCAGTACAGAGTAGTTCATTGGTAGTTGTTATCTTCAAAGTGGAGGTTATTTAGGTATTCTCCGACCCAGCCCCACATATGCCGAAGTGAAAGATGTGAGGTGAATGATAAGACCTCTCGGTTCCATCGGCCAGCGGGCCGCTCGGGTTGATACCGACCGACCCACCTCCTCCACGGAGCTGTACCTCATTATCTTACAGATAGCCCAGCTGAGCTCGGTTTGATGACCAAGTTGATCTATCATATTCAGTATCTACTTGTCGAGGTACAAGATTACAAGCATTGCTTCCTCGTCCTACATACAAACCATCGCGATGGGCCTGATGTTGAAGCCAGGGGCTTACGGCCCCTTACCAACTTTTTTTACTGACGACCAAGAAATCGACTACGAGTCGTACAAGAAGCATTTACTCAGTTAGCTATTGCTCCCTCTCCTAACCTAACGTGATTCATATTAATAAGTCATTGTGCAAGACCTCGCTAAAAGGGGAATCAGTGAGTGACCCAGGTTTCCTGCAGAACATTGACTATCCCGTGAAACACCGCCACTGACTTGTCTAGACCCCGTGTGCGCGGGATCGTTGGGTGAAGCAGTACATTTGGTATGCAAATTCAATTTGAACCATTTTTCATGTGCGGGACTTTGCCTTAACCATCAAGAGTCATAGTCACCAGAGGAACGCGTTGCTCTCATTACCTTCATTAGACGCACACTTGACGATGCTGGCATGACGGACATGCCCATTGTGGCAGGTGTGGGTGGTTCTAGCACCAGAGAGACTATCAGACTTGCACATGCAGCCGCCAATGCTGGGGCGTAAGTCTTCAGCAACAAGTTACTTTGCACCTTAATCCATGGCTGATTTGCAACCCACAGAGATGCAGGGCTGGTCATTCTCCCAGCTTACTACGCTGCTAGCCTGAGCACCGACCAAGAACAAATCATTCAGTATTACGTTGATATATGCAAAGGGTCACCGGTCAGTGACTCCGCTCCCATCATAATCAATGGATATAGCTCAAATCCCTAGATTCCCCTGTTCCTGTACAACTTTCCGGCAAACTCGGCAGGTTTGGACATGTCATCGGCGATCATCGAGGCGGTGATACGTCAAGCGCCTAACCTATGCGGCGTCAAACTCACGTAAGTGAAAAATATGATGTGACCTCGTGACCTCTGGTAGACTGACCTTTTGGGATAGTTGTGGTGGCAGCGTCGCAAAGCTGATTCGCCTATCATCCTTCATCAATAGCGAGCCGTCAGTCAATTTATGCCGGCCGTATCCCTTCCTGCTTTTGGACGGGCTCATCTCCGATTTGACGCCATGGATGAAGTGCGGCGGCCATGGAACCGTCAGCGGCATCCCCAACTTCGCTCCTGCTGCCTCCATGCGTCTGTGGGCACTTCTCAATAAGCCCGATCTTACAGACGATGAGAAGCGGGAAGCAGAGAGAATCCAGTCCATTCTATCCAATGCCGACGTGGCGGCTGTGCCTGCAGGTGTAAGGGGTATGAGTAAGTAATGGTTTGCATGTATCAGAAAGATGGGGATGTTGTAGCTTTGACTAACACTATGCTCACGCAGAGTATGTCTTGCACAAACTCCACGGATATGGAATGGATCCCAGACGCCCACTGCTTAGATTGGGAGAAGCGGAGGGGGGACAATTAATGTCGCAATTCAAAGAAATGATCGAGCTGGAGGCAGAATACTCTGAAACAGCGTAGTTTTCAGATGTAGAGATGGAATGTTACAGCACAAAAGCTTAGGAACACAACGTAACAGTTCCAAAGTCTCTTGAGTCTCGGCCGAAGTCAGGGAACCTAAATTTTCACAGGACATGTGATAGAATTTTGCAAAGCAACTCAGTGACTTGAAGCTTTTTTGTTGACGATTAAGTCGCAATTACATAAGGCATCATATTTGCCCTCGGTCCGAGCTCTCTGTGCTATTGTACATTGGAGACGTTGTTAAAAAGAGATGGACTTTGTCGTAGCTTCACTTTGAATAAGGGGTTTACGATAGCAGAAATGAATGCTAAGAGTGAGCATGTACTCCATTGCTCGTGAATTGAAAATAAAGGTGTAGTGTTTCGATAGCTGCCATGTATTCTCGTCTAGGTCCACCTTCTTCTCTGATTTGGGTTCAGGGATCAGCCAGTCAATCCACCTTACAAAACGTATCTGAAGTACGGAGAGTACTCGCCCATTTCGGCCAGTTGCTTCTCTGTGTATTTCCCCTCTAGTTCCTCTGGGGGTATGCGGTCTTTTTGAAGGTTGGCGCGGCGAAGTAGGTACCAGTTGGTGATGCAGGCACCATAACCACCTATAGCGACGAGTACAATGATGGTGATGAAGCCGGAGCGGTATGTGGGGGCCTCATGGCTGACAAAGATGTTGACACCAATACAACCGCCAGCAAGCTGGCCCCAGGTTGACATCCAGCCCATGGCCGCGGCACGCTTGGCCGGGTTGCGCACATTTGTGCCGAGCCAGGAGCCGACTGCCGGGCCCTGCATGTTGTAGCCAGCGATGACAAGAAACAGAGCAAAGTAGCTTAGCCCGGAAAGGTTTGAATAATGCAAAGAGGGCCACAGGATGACGATGCCGATCGTGCCCACCGTGTAGCTGATGATCAACGACCGGGCCCTGCATTGATACCGATCGGAGTAGAAAGCAATGGCGACGACACAGAAGAAGGCGAAGACGTAGGGCGGGGAGGTCATAGCTTGGGCCTGGATGGCGGAGTATCCGAGACTCTTCACCATCTTTCACAAGAGAATTTAGCGGAGAACTTCCATCAATGGGCTTTCGCGGGTACATACCGTTGCCAGAGTGTAGTTGACCGAGTATGTGGGCACGGAGCCACCAAAGGCCAGAAGAGAAGCGACAAGGTAGGTCTTCCAATCCTTGACGGCCTCAAAGAAGACACTCCAGCGGAATGTCAAGTCGGGAGGCACGGGACCATCGCGATACTTGACGCGCAACTTGAGGTACTTCATCTCATCTGCGCTAAACCATCGGGAGCTCCATTTCTCTGGGAAGTCTACACATAATAGGAGACCGAGGCTACCGATAATGACGGTGATGCAACCTAGAGACAGATTCGGTCAGCAATGAATTCCCATCCAAATGGCCGGCTGGCAATGATAATGCATACCCTCAATGATGAAAAGCCACTGCCACTGTCGCAGGCCGTGATGATCCTGAAGTGGGCCAACAGCGTATGCTAGTAGGCCACCGAAAGCACCGGATAGCAAAGTTGCCGAGTACCACCACGCGCAACGAGACTGCAGCTCGTTGGGCAGATACCAGCAGCTGATCGTGTAGAAGCAACCTTGATACATTCCGGCCTCGAACAGTCCAAGCAACACACGGCAGATGACAAAGTTGTGGTAGCTCTTGACCCAGGCACCGCCCAGAGTAACACACCCCCAGCAGATGACGAGCGATGACAGCCAGATTCGGGGACCAATGCGACGCAGCATCATGCTATCGTCCATTGCAAAGGTCAGCAACGCCGGAGGGAAATCACAAAACGAGACACCATTAGTAGGGTAGGAAGATGACTCACTTGGATGGAGCTTCAAACATGGCATACATGATGATGAACCACGTCAAGGCCAGGTTGAATTGGGTATTGGTCATGTTGGTGTCTTCCATGAAGGTGTAGATCTTGACATTGCCAGCGTTGGACCGATCAATCGAGTTCAGCAGGTAGTACATGAACAGGAAGGGCAGGATGCGGGCATCGAGGCGCAGGATCATGCTCCGATGCGCCTTGGGATCGGCCGTAAAGTGGTCTTTGAGGCGCAGATACTCGACATACTCGGCGGCGTGCACAGCGTCGGTCATAAAGGGGGCGTGAACCTCAATGGTGCTGCCCACCTGCATTTCGACATTCTTGCTGTCGTCCATTGGGCTTTTAGACGCGTCTTTGGGCGCCTCGCCGGACGAGATGGAAGCTGGTGGCATGATGAAAGATGGCTATTGTCCCTCGATGAGGGCTTGGAACGCCCGTGTTAGTCTGGGTTGTCGTGAACCGGCCCCGTGGTTCAAGTACTTCGGGCTGCCGTACGAACATTGTGTCGCTATCGCCGTTATCAACGTCGGCTTTGTCGGCACTGGCCCGATCACCAGCGATAAGAACCTTGATACCATTAGCGCTGTTCATGGCATCCTTCTCGAGAAATAAGACACCCCCGGCAGCCGGGTCCTGGGTAATGGAAGCGGCCAGGAAATCATGGATCACAGTCGGTTGCGTGCCGAATTTAACGACGAGCTCGCGGTCGATGAGGCGATTGCGGCCGACACCGACTGGGGCGCCGGCGGACCACCCTCGGCAAAGATTTATCGGACCTCGAAAGGTACGTACAGCATGCTGCTATCTTTATCGTGTTTCCTACTCGTCTATCTTCTGCTGTATGATCCGCTGACCATCCTATCTGGCGCAGCTTGTGCCCAATGCCGCGGTCGCAAGCAGAAGTGCTCGGGGCCTGGCGATGGCAGCAGCGCCGGCGCCTCGGCATCGGCACCGGAGGACCAAGCCCGGCAACCCTGTCGGCGATGCGCCCACTCGGGTGTTCAATGCTCCTTCACCACAGCTACCAATGAGCAAGGGTTCAATGACGTGGATGCCGCTAGCCGAAGCGCTCGCAAAGTTGACCGGCTCCAAAAGCAGGTCAATGAGCAGGCCAGCCGCATCAGCCAGCTGGAAGCGACCGTGAGCAACCTCAGTGCTGCCGTCGCTGTCGTCTCCCGAGTGAACAGAACTCCAGATTCGGGTCTCGATGGTCTGCACGTCGCAAACCCGCCGGGCCCATCGCCGCAGGGCACGAAGAGATGGCACGATAGAGCCAGCGTGACAGCGACATCCCCCCTTTCCAAGCGAGCAAAGATCCGCAATGATGAGATATTCGCCAGCGGGCCCGCGTTGTTCCAAAATCCTAGTCCGGGGCGCCGAAGCAATGCTCACGGCCCCGTGGACTTCAGCACTCCCATGTCTATGCTCCGCCACTTGCGCCACGACATCCACGACATGAGCGTGGAGAACGAGGCCTTGGATCCGATAATCTGTGGCGTCATGACGATGGAGCAAGCCCAAGAAACCTTCGATACCTTCTTCGATCACTGTCACAAATGGGCACCGGTGCTATGCGCACAAACCCAGACCTCTGCGGCCATCATCAGGCAGTCCTGCCCGGCGCTATTCATATCCGTCTGTTGTATCGGATACCGCTTCACCAGTACGTCTACAACCGAGACGCAACGTCGTTACATGGCTCTCATCTCACTGTTGGACCACTCCCTAAGCCGTCTTCTCTTGAAACCAAACTTGGCCGATGTAAATCTGGATCACATTCGCGCAATACTGCTGTATATACAATGGATGCCCGTCGACAATATTGGCAATTCTAGTAGATCTATCAGGTACAACGCCATCTCCGCATGGAGCATGCTGGGTCTGGCCATTCGGTATGCCCTTTTCCTCGGATTACACCAAGATGCAGTGCTCCCTTTCAAGTCAGACAACAACGAACTCCCGACACTGGAAGATGTCGGTCGGCTACGTGTGTGGATAAATCTGCTTACCTGCGATGCCGCCTTGACGCTTTCAAGCGGTCTCCCAGCGACGTTAAACCCGGATCCGGTGGTGGCCGTTGCTGGCCGCTTCAGGTCAAACGACAACGCTATTCATCCCGATGACACAAGGAGCTCAGCAACGTGCGAACTTGTGTCTATTCTTAAACGAGCCGCACGAAGAAGCGGAAGCCCCAATGCGCGCTCGTTGGATGCCGACTGCTTGCGACAGGTCAATCTGGAGTTAGACACGTGGGAGACGGACTGGAATCCCATCATCGGCGACCAAATCCAGCACTACCAGATGCCGTTTACGACTCTGCGATCCTATCGTCTTTCTATCAACAGCGCATGTCTATCGCCACTCCTTCGGCCGTCGGGAGGCCAGGGCCAGATATCCATCTACGTGCTCCAGGCGCTGGAGGTCAGTCTGCACACGGCGGCCTTGACTATTTTCGCACTCGCAGAGCAATCTAGACACCGGTCTTGGGGACATTATCAAAGTATCGATTCATTGCCTAGGGGCAGATACACTGCCGACATTGAGGCAATCAACCGCATCAAATACTCGGTGGACTCAACGTGGATCTCCTACAGCTTCGCAACTATGTTCCTTGTCTTATGCTACAAGAATGGAATCATCGATGAAAACTTGAAGATCTTGGCCTTATGCTATTCCACCGTGGACGTGGTAACCTTTCCTCGGCGACAAGCGCCATCCTCGCTTCTCTTCCGGTTGGTGTCATTGGCGATGCAGATATTTGACGTCGCAAGTACAAACCTCCTGGCACATCTTGCCTTGGATCAGAAATTGCTCCTCTCAGGTGTTTTTGCCGTCGTCCTGGGAGATTTGGACACGGATGACGGAATTCCATCCGAGATGCCAGCCATGACGTCATATTCGGATCGGGAGGTGGAAGCCCTCTTCAATTCAATGGTGAATGGCATGGATTTGGGCTGGTACGCTGGCTGATTCCGGTCAATGAATTGTGTAGCCTACGAAGTAATTGCAGAGTTTTCAACATTGAGCAATGCATCCCAAACTATGTTATTGTTTCCTTCCAGAGTAGAACGATGGAATGAAAGCTTTACATAATAGGTGAGAAGCCGATGCTTGGTCCATCTCAGAGCGTGTATTTACTAACAAAAACATCAAATTAGAGGCCAAAAAGCCACTTGAAGTACCAGGCATGTCAGCTCGTTGTGTTTGGTGCCCGGAAACTGCGCCCGGATGGTTCGGGGTCTTTTTCTTTTTACCTTGCGAAAGACGCGTCAGCGCACAGAAAAGGGACTACTGACGATAGGTTCGTTCCATGACCCGAAGTACATAGCCCTATGTCATCGATCCTTCGCTCATCACTGATTTGTCTTTCTCTCCATACTATTTCTCCATTATCTGCCAGGGCTTCATGGTTCTTATTCAGCAGGCGCGGTCCCTTTGCTTAAAGATTGTACGGGTGACGCCGTTCCATTTCTGTTTCCCATGAAACTGTGCTTCAATCTCGTTCTCGGCTTATGGTATGCTTTTCCAAGATCTTTTAGCAATTGGTACCGCGATTGATGTTTCTCGGAGTGTTTCCATATCTCTACACATAACCCGCTATCTGACACCGAGACATCCACGTCAATTACCCTGCCGACCGTCGCCCGAGTCACCCCATATCCGTTACACCGCCACCGCCATGTGCACTGGGTAGCGGGCAAGTGAACCTACCATCTGTGAAACCCCAGTTCATCCATCAACTCTCCGGAATGCCTGTCAAAGTCACATTTCCCTTTTTAGTTAGACATTTACGAGACTATCTTTGGTTGGTACCTACTAGGTTGTTTCTGGTTAGATAGTTACGAGATCTCGGCAGTGAGCCAATCATGTGTTGTTGCTCGAAGTAGCTTGGCCAGTCCTAGCTAGACAGATGGCGGAAGGGCTCAACGCTTACCTGCCTGCCTGCTTACTCTCGGGCTCCTAAGCCTCGTGGCTTCGTTGCTTCGCAATCTCGCATCTGAAAGGGCGGTTGCGAAGGAGCGAATCATGGAACGCGGGAGTCGAAATTGAGCCTCGTGGCACGTGCTGCAGAAGGATCTCGTACGTGTCTAACCCTTTCCAGAACGAGGTCAGTGACAGTTAGGGAATGGAATTCTCGGATTCAATAGTGATGCTACAGAGAGTGAGAAGAATGTAAATGTATTTATATAGCAAGGACGCTCTGTAATGATCGATTCGGACCTTCCACCACTTGTGCAATCCAATACACCTACGACTGTCCTTCCTTTTACCATTCTTATTTTCCTAGGAGTTTGTTCAACTCGCAGCCAAGATGTCAAACACCTGCCCTCTTCTAAGCAATGCCAACTGCACTGTGGAGACATGTCCCCTCAGCTGCGCTCAAGTTGAATACCTTCCAACACTTGCTGGCAATGCCGTCTATGCCGCCATCTTTGGTCTGCTCCTTGTTGCTCAGATCGGGCTTGGCATTCGATACAAGACTTGGGGGTTCATGGTCGGCATGGTCTGCGGCCTTATTCTTGAGGTTGTCGGTTACGCAGGCAGAATCATGCTTCACGATAACCCGTTCGATTTCAATAATTTCATTATGTAAGCTTTGTTTTCCCCTGATCCTACGAACAGCGTTGCTGACAGTCTCTATAGCTATCTAGTCCCTCTGACAATCGCTCCCGCTTTCCTTGCTGGCGCCCTCTACCTCTGCCTTTCCCGCATAATCATCGTCCACGGCCAGCAGATTTCCCGCTTCAGCCCGCGCACCTACGCAATAACATTTATGACTAGCGATTTTATTTCGCTCGTTCTACAAGGTGCCGGTGGTGGAATTGCAGCCACGGCCGACGATCACTCTGGGAGTGAGACAGGCAGGGCCATCATGGTCGCGGGAGTTGTGTTTCAAGTCGTCTCGCTGCTCACCTTCATGCTGCTGTGGCTTGAATTCGTGATCCGGCTCCGCAAGACAGGCGAGGAAGTTAAGGATGCACGTTTCATTGACTTGAGGCGCACAAAGAAGTTTGCCTGGTTCCAATACGCACTGGGCGTAGCTGTTGTTCTCGTTTTCATCCGCTCGGTATATCGTGTTGCGGAACTCCAGCAAGGCTTTGACGGACCCATCGCCAACGACGAAGTGTCATTTATGATCTTGGAGGGGCCGATGATCATCCTGGCAGTTCTTGCAATGACGATTTTGAGCCCGGGTATTGCGTTTGGTGGCAAGTGGAATAGTGCAACCTGGTCGATCAAGCAGTCCAGAGATGCTGCTTTTACCGCGAGCGGCTCGTCTATGGAAGACATACAGAAGCATCCCGCTTAATATCGTTTAGCTATAATCGAGTGTGTGATAGTGGGGTCTAGGTCTAGATTTCCTTGTCATTTTCTTTGAGCCTTTGTCGATCGATAGACTAGAGTGTATTTAGAGAGGAGTCTTAGCAATGGAACTTTAGAAGTGATTGATCAATTACTCGTCTTTGCCTTGACCCCGACAATGGCTGACATGTATTCCCTGGTTTATAGCTTGATGTATTCCGTGATTGTCTGAAACTCCCCTAGCAGGCCCCACGGCTTAGTCTGGAACATTGCTTCAAGCGTGCCTGGATAAGTCGGGCTAGGCACGATGCTTTGATCAAACTTCCGAAAGTCAAAAGGCAGTTCGCATACGTTGTAGATCCGCGACTCGTCATCAGGAAGTGGCAAGCCATGGAGTCTGGAAGTCTCGTCTGGCAATCCATGTCGGTCTAGATGTTCTTCTTCCAGCTCGATCACTCGTTTGGCTGTGAGGTATGCGTGATGGGCGTTCCATAAGCCTTCTCGTCGAGGTGCTAGCCTCAACAATTCCAAAGCTCGTCTTCGTACTGCGGCATGACGGCATTTCAGCGCAGCGTAGAAGAGGGGCCCTAACAGTTGCACGTCGAAAGATAGGAGTTGCGGTGTTCCCACTTTCTCCTTTGGCTTGATGACTTGTTCCGCATAATGTATAAGTTCTTCGAAGTCGGCTTGATAAGTATCCGTGGCCGTTTCTTGAGATGTGGTGCAGACTCGCGTCCAGATGTAAATGGCCTTGTAGTTTACTAAGAGTATGTTGACTGCGTCCTGATTGACGGGGTTACCGGTAGTCTGGATGCGCTGCAGCAGGTCCTCTAGTCGCTGTTGCCACGCGTCTAGCCTTGTTTGAAGTTTCGCCTGTTCAATGAGCTCGTCGATACCAATCTGAAATGCATCCGCTTTGGGACCGGTTGCGCGAATGAAACGGATGCAGGTGTCTGATATATCGAACAGTCGCCGTCTGGCACTATCAAGATCTTTATGAGGAGACTCTGCTTCATTCGAATGTGCGTATATCGCTGGGGTTACCCTCCCAGCAAGACAACACAGTACGCTAAGACGCGAGAACATTGGAACAATATAGTCTTCGATGTCGTTGAGATCCTGAGCCAAGAACCCTGAGGTGGAGTCTTGGGATCTTTCACCGTTGGGGCGGAGAGGCTCCAGAATGCTGAAACCACTATGAATGTGAATCATGGAAGATTCGGCATTGCCCCTGAGAAACTCAATGCACGTGAATAGAAGACAGCAAACCAAAGGAACCAAGATAGAGTTGGGGTGAGTCTCAATCCGCGCTGACAGAGACTTAATTGCGAAACTCCATTCTTTCCGAGCCTCGGGGTTGGCATTGACGAAGCCTGCCGGATGCTGCAAAGATGATTCGACGTCACGATAGATGAGACTGATGGCGGATACCGCGTGTCGAATTGAAGGTTCAGAATGCGATAGTTGCAAGACAAGCTTGCTCCAGAACTCGGAGTCGAATTGTCCATCTAAAGTTGAGGCAAGATTCTGTGAGAAGAAATCGAGGCCGCTGTTACTTGAGACGAATACTGGTTGACTTTTCGTAGGGGGCAAATAGACCGTGATGACGTTACGGCGTGGCGGTGCCGCGCGTGTTGTTCTATAGTCGCATTTCCGATTTCCAATAGCGCAACGTCGGCAAATTGGTTTTCCTTCATCGCATTTGACTCGGCGGGCTTTGCAGGTGCTGCATCCAGTTCGGACTTTGGACGTGCTTTCGCGGACTCGCTTCTCGGGGATCATAGTACACGATTATGCCCCAAGCCCTTGATCTCCAAAGATTATGGCAAATGACATGTGGCAAACAAAACAGCATAAGGTCAAAAGTACACCTTCGAGAATGTGATGAGATAGCGCGGGTCGCTTAAATCGAAGGCAGCGGCAAGCTCAGTGCCAGAGAGAAATTTCAAAGGAGACTGTCACACTGTCAGCAGCTGATGGGGATGACGTGTCTCTATGTACTCCGCCGTTTTTTCTTAGTCCCTTCCATTCCACTGCGCCCCGTATCCACATTAAAGTCCGTCGGTCGTAGGATTCGTGGCTTGGTTCATGTATCTTGTCTTTCGGCAAGCTGACCAAAACTCAATAGGAACATGCTTATTGCTAGCGCGTCCGTTGGTATATGGTCTGTGCTCGAGCATTGTTTCACCTGTAAGACAGATTGAGCTAATGAATGATTGTTAAATCGTTGTCAAGCGTTCCCAACGCAACGCCGTCGCCTCCAGCCCTTTGGTCCACTTTCCAGAGCTACGGGCATGCGACTTAAGTATTCTTCAATCAGAGTTGTTCCAAAGTAAGGTATTAAATATGGAGCAGCTCATTCTGTATCGTCAAAAGAACATTCCAACTCCCTGACTCTGGAAACGAGGTGCGGTTGAGTAATCTGCAACTCGGGCGGACGTGAACTCGGCCTTACTTTGACCATGCACTTTCTTTCGCCATCAAGGATCTGAAGTCAATGCATACTCTCACCTAATTGGTTGTAGAGGAAACCGCGGATTACAGTGTGTATCCATGGAGAGGCCGCGGCGGCCGCTCTGTTTATTATTGTTGTATCACAGCTGCCATACAAGTATCCAACGCATTGCTATTATCCCAACACAACTTGTCCTGTTCGAGTTGAGACGGCTAGGCCGGTCCCTCCAGCTGTCTTCCTTCTTGCCTCTTTGCCGAGGTCAGTTTCACCCAGCAAAAGTGCTTTAGCCACCACCTTCCATTCCTTATTGTCATTCCCGCTGGTCGATGGCATCAGAATCCATGCCCTGGTCCATCCGCAATCCCCATCTACCAGATCGGTTGGAACAGCAACTTGCATCTGACTTTCAGAGCTGACTGCACTGAAATTTTGCGTCAACAAGAATTGACTGAGAATTGCAACGTCTCCCTCCATTGTAGATTTGATTCGGGCTATAGGAGCAGACATCCAGAAGATTGACCGCGGGTCGGTGATCCATGTTATGAGGCCGAGAGCTGCTTCGATGGAGTACGCGTCCTCTTGATCTCTCGGTTTCTCTTGGAGAGCCCGTTGGAACTCCTCAGACGGCATTCGGAGGTCGTCGTTAATCTCGAAATCCGCAAAAATCCCGGTGTTGTAATTCCAACGAATCACTTCGCCTTGGAGTTGCAACCAGATACGCTATGCAAGGCCAGCCCCGCCCGCTAATATTGAAGCTAGAAACTGACGACGTGGCGCTTTCATTTCTTCGTCGGTACGGAATGCTGGCATTCGCATGGCCTCTGTTCTGAGGGGGGGCAGAGTGCTCTTGATAGCGCCCGGGAAGATCCTGTAGGTCGCGTTGATTTCTTCTTCGCTGCACCCTGTAAATGAGCCAGTAAAAAACATCATGTCAAGTTCCACCCGGTCTGCAGAAACTTTGTGAATGCCTTTGACATTTCCAAGAGCAAACTTGTCCAGCGTCGTATCAGCTGCCGCAATGGACCTATTTATCCATGACAGTTTCCCTGAAACTTTGAGCGGCTCTGAATTAACGAACGACAAAACGACCTTTTCTCCTGCCGCCAGTGACAGCAGTACAGCAAGGTGGTACACCTCGTCCTCGGTGGGCTCATGCTGCCGAAAATATACCAGGCCGATTCCAATTAGGTTGATGCATACGGAAAGCCTGTCGCCAGGCATTGTGCACGCTGTCTGACACACGGCGTTGAATCGGGCCATGAAGCTAGAAATCAGGGCACCGGCTCGAGGGTGGCGGCTTTCCATAAGGGGAGAAGTTCGATTTGAAAAGCCGGCAAGAATCGGGTTGAGGTACTGGCTGTGTTCGTTTCGATGGCCTAACTGGATGGTGACTGTTGCTAAGATGGAATGCAAAGTCGACCACTCCACCCTCAGAGTTCTTGTCTCGCCAAGACCAATTACAAACACAGTATTGTGGACAGTTTGGTGCCTCTTGTCGCTCCATAGCTCACTGACAACGAATTCGTGAAAGCACCAAGATCGCTGCCACCATCGAGCCGCCGCAACTTTATCATGCAACGAGATAAGCAGAGTGGCTTCCGTAGAGTCCTGCGGGCGGTGATCATGTTTATAGGCGAAGGCCTCATACTTTTGGCACAGATCAGCTTCATCCTCTGTAAGCTCAACATCTTCAAGAAGAACCACTAGCTTTCTGCATGTCCTGTAGATGACATCCATACACGCGATGGCAAGCTGCTTCTCACTGTTGTTTTCTTGGTCGATGCAGATCTGGTCCATCCACATACCCTCTCGCACATGCCCACGCTCAGATACAATGGCTTCTGCGAAGCGCTTGCCAATTGGCCAAATACTGTCAGGAGCGGGCGCTGAATGGGGTGTGGCGGGCCATCCCGAATTATGCCAGCTGTAGCTGATGGCGAGGTATTGTCTGATGACAAAGCTAGCGTCGAATGGATGCATGCCCTGAGGAGTAGGTTCCGTCGCGGTTCCAATTGGGTTCTCAACTGACTGCTTCGAGCAAATTACTCGAAAGGGCGTTTGAATGATGGTGCTTGAAGTTCGCTGTGAGAATGACTTGGCCACGTTGGGTGCCCAAGCTTGGAGGTTATGCAGGGTAATTTCGGCCTCTTCGTGAGTACAGGCCAGTCGATCCAAAGCATCTGCGAACAAATTTGCCTTGTTTTTCTCCGTTAACGAGATTTTAAAGAGGTCATTTGCAATCTGCTCAACCCCAGTCGCATCGCCATTGAAGGATGGAGATGGTTCGGCCATTTTTCCCGCCTTCGGTTCTTGCAGTTTGTAATCAGCTGAGATTGCCTGATCCCAGGATCCGGTTTTGAGTCCATCTGCAAAGCTTAGCTAATCCAGTCAGCTCTCTTCAATCATGGACGGCGGCATTTTAGCCGTTCCACAGCTTGGCATGAGGGGTCAGGCGCCTGCCTGCAAGATATCGGGTTAAAGTGCTCTGATCTGGAGGCCGCACGCAATTTAGTTTTCCGCTGAATCATAGTCTGATGACTGTGTGTCGCACCTACATATGCAAGATAGATAGGTAGTCCTCAACTTATCTCCGGCGGCCCTGGTCAAGTCATAATCTTTGGAGTTCTTTGCGTCTGCTTATCAGACCCGTTTCGGCCTCCCAAACCTGCCTCTTTCGTGTGTGGAAGGCTACGGCAGTAGTAACTTAACCCATATAATATCAGTTTCGCCATTCAAAAATGACCTTTCCAAACATTCTTCTTCTTCTCCAACCATACGTACAGCTCAGCTCTAGCGGACCGATCAACTCACCAGACCTAGCTTCTGATTACTATTGCCAAACATCACAATGGTGCAGCGACTTTCTCGAGATGCCAGCTTGGAATCTTTCATTGGTGCCATCGAACGCGATGGGTGTGTCGTCGTTAAAGACTTTGCCAACTTGTCGTCGATTAAGGCAGCAAACGCAGAAGTCCAGTCGTATCTCGATGCCTCCCGCGCTCAATCGGGCAGCACAGTTGGCGCTTTGAATGGAGGAACTGCTACGTGCACCAGGCTAGTAGGTCGAAGCCAGACAGTGCGAGAAACGTTCTTCTCCGATGCCCTTTTTCAGGTATACAGAAGACTATTATCTCATCCATCATCTTGACTTTCGTTACTTACGAGATCATATTCGACAGAGCCTTGCTGATCACTTCATCGGTCTTGAAACTGAAATCTGGTATGGCGACGAGCCAAAGGTCCAGCGGTCCGATCCTCTTCTTTCAATATCTATCACCATGTCTTCACAGCCTGGATGCAAAGCGCAAAAGCTTCATCGTGATGATAAAAATCACCATGCCAAACATGTCAAGGCAGATGAGTATTCCAAAGGTCGAGACATGCTCTTGGGTCTTTTTGTTCCCGGGTGCGACACAACTGAGGCGAATGGTGCAACCCGCATCGTTCCTGGCTCCCACCTTTGGGGCGATGAGAAGCCAGATTTTGGTCCAGACGGGACGAAGGGAGTTGAGAATGCCGAACTCAGAGTTGGAGAGGCATTCATCATGCTGGGCAGTCTTTACCATGGGGCTGGGGAA
Source organism: Colletotrichum siamense (assembly GCF_013390195.1). Taxonomy (NCBI): domain Eukaryota; kingdom Fungi; phylum Ascomycota; class Sordariomycetes; order Glomerellales; family Glomerellaceae; genus Colletotrichum; species Colletotrichum siamense. Next base: position 66,158 of record NW_023501015.1, read on the forward strand.
TATTCTTTGTCAAATGGATGTCGCACCGTACACATCATGTTCATGTGCAGTGGCGTTCATCGCCAAGAGGTAAGCCAGCTCCTCGACTCACTAGATATCCATGAAGGGCTTGCCGAGCTAACAAATTGTATCAAGGAAATTCCATTTCTTAGTTATCCGATCGAAGAGGTCAAGACATACTCGAAACTCGTGCAGGATCGTCTGGGCTGGAAACAGTCAGAACCCAATCTTGGTTGGGTTGATTTGAAATCCCCGGAATTTCTGCTTGAACAGTGATCATCAACTCTTCTTGCACTATTTGGCTGATTCGTTGCCTACCAAAAGATTGCTCTTCAGAGTGTCAAGCAACTCATGTCACATACGTTATGCATTATGCGCAGCAGCGTAGGGCATTTAGCACGGAGGCCAATACACAATCATCGAGGGTGCTCACACGACTTCAGACTACTCTTGTATTATTAACTTTCTATCCGCTACGATGCCTCGATCCTGGCTCCATGAGACGAATGTTTCAGAAGGATGCAAATGCTTCCTCAAGAGCATGTCCTACCCGTGATTGCATGCATTACTGCAGGTGCCGCTTTGCTGGAGCATCTTCGGCTAGAGCCTGGTTAATGGTTGGCGTAATTGTGTGAGCTTTGTTTTCAACAGGTTCAACCCCATGTTCTTGTCGGGGGCGGCCTTCGTTTGGAAGCATAATGGCCTTGTCTAAGGCATATGGCAGTCCACGATGTCGACCACGGATCATCATGGCACAAACGACCAGCTTGCTGAAGGTAGTGAACTCGCCAGAGAGTGATGTCATGACCGAAGGGTGCCCAAGGGACAACCCAACGTTGCCACTACGGGTAAAGTGAGCGATACAAAACATTCAGAGAGGGGTGGGTTACTTGCTATGCGCTGACTACTTCGAAAAAGACCGGGAACACTGAGAATGCCTATAAAATCAAGTATCAGCACAGGCTTCCGTGGATAGTGGTGAATTTGGTACGCACTGGTTCATTGAGATCCATGATTCTCTGGGATTCTGCGATACAGATGCAAAATGTACCAAGAAAGATGTACCAGAGATCAAAGCTCAATTGGTTCCGAACATGGGTCATAACATACGAAGCCCCGTTGTTTTCATCCAGATGGCTGTCGGCCTCGTAGACGCCAAGGGCTCGTTCTTCATAGGTGTTTGATGCCCGAATGCTAATCGCTATTGGGAAGATCGCGATGTACATCATGCACAACAAGCTGAACTGCACGGCGGGATTGACCAGGGATAGGTTCAGTGTCGACGTGCCAGTGTGGCGTGATGACGCAGCTTGGAATAAAGCTGATAGGATTCTAGGCCCCATTGCCAAATCATTGACGGCAGGGTTGTCCAAATCCAGAACGATGATCAACAAAACGTCAATGAAGTTGAGCAAGAAGACAATGCCGAACAGGATCCAGGTGGGTCGGCTCGGAAAGAGTAAAGTGTAGCATCTGCGGGGATGGTCGAGCAGAAACTCAAGGTGTTCTTTCGTGGCCGACTTCTTGTTCACGACCCTTGACATGACCCAGATTACTAGTCGCAAGAGCACTGGATATATCGTATTTCCCGCAAACGCAAGGAAGGTCATGGCGAGCATTGGCCAGGTGGCGTCTTTGAATGTCGACATCGAGTCCGGGGTCAGGGTGAACCCGAGATTATCAACCATAGTCTGGGCAGAGTAAAAGGCCCACCATACTTGGCCTTGTCCGTTCTCCAAAAGCCATGATTGGTACTTTGGGGGAGCGTGTAGAATCCAAGGCAAGAGACAGATGACTCCAAATACGTGAAGCCCGACGAAGTAACCTACCGCTAAATCAGCCAAATCTGTTTAGATATTGTGGGGGGTTATGCAGGCGTATACTAAAAACAATCTTCAGAAGGAGCTTCAAGCTTCTATATTCGATACCGCCAAGTAGCTCACGATCTCGCTCTGTGAGGTGGAAGAACTGGGAATTGCGGCCCACGGTCACCTGGCGAGACAAGTAGGGGAGATCTGCTGTGCGTGGCGGCCGGGGTCGTGTGGACAAGTCAGAACGGCGCGATTCACGGTCGAGAGACTTTGAGTGGCCAAGCACCAGAACAGACGAAGCTACTTTCTCCATCGAGCGAGCGGCGCGCATTGCAGGACCTTCCATGTTGTGAGGTCTTCGCCGAGACAAGCCGCTTGCGACTGGTTCAACGGGACGGATGGCATCAATGTCTAAAACGGCGGGTCAGCGGCTTCAATATTCGGATGACCTTGACAGAACCTATGGCTTCCATACCATCAATGCTCTCTCTATCTTGGCGAATTTCAATCATGGACTGGCCTGTGCACAAAAGATCTTAGCCCGATTCCCATGAAAGGTCAAACTGACTGATTACGTACCATCATCGCGGTCTCGAGGTCCTGGGACGTGGAGGACTGCGTTATCAGCAGTGGATTGGCCGCGGTTGGGGAGATTCTCCTCAAAGGTGATGGTGGTTGCTCTGGGACCAAATGCAAGCCCCGTATCCACGGTTTCATTCTGCTTCGATTCCGAAGGGCCAGTTTGAACAGCATTTTGCTCGGCATGTGTCTCATCCAAGGCGCTTTCGCGACCTCTCGCTTCGGCTTCCTGGTCGGGAGGACCCGCTTCTAGATCTTCGGCAGACCGGCTTAGGGTCCGCTCTTTGGCTTTGAGTACGGCGTCAGTATTCCAGGCTGTGAATGCTGCGTTAAGAGAAGACGCATTCACTTCTTACCAATGTTCTTCAGTCGCTGCTGGAACCAGTAGAGACGCGCCACGACAACCACAATGTTGATGAACATGAGATTAGTGATCATGGGGATCACATAGATGTACACTTGCTGGTAAGTCTTCAAGTTCTTGACGTCGATTCTACCGTATCATGATCAGTATGACATATACGAAGGAAAACGACATAGCAATCAAGTGACTTTGATGACTTACGTGTTGAGACCGGATTCGGTCGAACCACTGGCACCAAAGAAAAAGGCATCTATGGCCGCTAGATTTCCCGCAGGATACAGCACAGGAAATGAAAGCAGGCTACAAAATAGGATCCATGTGTCTGGAGATAACAAAAATAAGCCATTAGCTGGGACCCATGTACATCATATTCAACAAGAGAAAATGCAGGCGGTGACGAGGAGCATAATTATGCCAGCCAGGAGTGTGACTTACAATGGAGGGATATGAAATTCAACTTCGGCTTCCACATGGTTCGGTGAGATGGTGGGTAGTAAAATGCACGTGGGCTTAGATATGACTTCAAGTTGCGCTGATAGGAGCGTGGTCAATGAGAGGTTGTGTGGTGTTGAGGTTGCAGGAAATTGAAGCGCAGTGGGGGGCTGATGTTTATTTCAGGGCATGTGCATTAACCGTGGCACGGCGGCCTCTCCGCCTGCGGTATTTTCAATTGCTCCTGTCCAGCCAAGAAAGGGACGCGACATGGATACGGATAAGTGCATCCATATGAAATCGACGCGCACGCCAAGACTTCGATGTCCACACAAACAGAGAACCAACGTCCAATTGTTGGTCTGCTTCACAATCACGTCCAATCAATGTTCCAGATGAACCGACGCGCCAAGGGCTTGGCGAATATTCTTATATCGGAGCTTAGTCGTGTCTTCTTCGGTACTTCACATGGCCGGAATGAACTCCGAGGCTTCACTATCCCTAAGATGGTAGGCGTGGCCATTCGTTGACATGGATCTTATTTGCGGCATGATCAACGCTATTTTGTCAATAGCGTAGCTGAGTTGATGCAAAACCCGCCTAAATAACACAATCATCTTACCTGTCGCCAAAATCTCATCATCGGTGTTATTCACAAGGCTCTTGAGCTGCTAAGGCTTGTTGCCAATGGACCAATCGCTTTGGGCCAACCGTCGTTTGTGCCTAGAGATGACGTAGACTGTAGCAAACATCCTGCAACAGGCATACTTTTGCCCTCGTTTTCCTCGAAACTCTGAGGCAAAACTCGTCAGCTACACTAGGCAGTGATTTATAGCTCCAGCCTGAAACCTATTTCAAGAAATCTCATAATCATCCGGCTGCAAAAGGCCATGCGTCAGAACGCCACGCTCATTACAGTAGCTTGCGGCATCTTGTCCTGCGTTGCAATCTCAGCGATGGCTTCAACGATTCCCCAAGATGAGATGTTAGAAATTGATACCACAATTCCAGGCGGTCTGGAAACGACGCGTGAGGAATTCCCACCGCGGCGGTCTCCTCTTCGCACAATGCGACAAGTCCACGACTTTCTCTCCAACAGCACCACTCTTAAGAGCATCAAACTTCGAGTCACTCTGCTTGGTTGTTCTAGCCATCCTGACAGGTATAACTTCCCATTTGACTTCCCTGCCGGCTCTCGTTATTCGTTCAAACTCGAGTCGCTCCAACTTGACGGCTACGACTTTGGCTACCAGGAGTGGAATAGGGTTCAGCCACCTAGCAAGCTATTTCCCTCTTACCCCCACAGCTGGGCTCCGGATGGCATTGGCAACTACTTCTGGTGGTACATGTCCGACTTGGCGACTAGGTATTATAAATGGCGCGACCTTCCCGATGACCAGAAGCATAAGACAAACCTCGATCAGTGGATAGAAGCAATGGACTTCTCCCATATCCGAGAGCTTGCGCTGAGAGACATCAGGGGGCAGTCTGTCGTTGTCATTCGGCTTCCCCCACTCCTCAAGTCCTTGACGTCCTTGACGATTCGGGGAGTTCACCATGCCCGAGAATTCGTTCTTGGGCTACCACGCGATTCGTTGGAGCATCTTTCTTGGATTTCTGGCTGCGGATGTAGGCAGAGCCATTTTGTGCTTGACGTAGTGGGGCACCATGCTCGTTCGCTTGCTCGCCTCGAACTAAGAGAGCCCGAGAACTCCTACCATCAACGGGAGGTTCTCCCGGCAGAGGAGCTTGCCTCCCTGGGTGATTTGGCGCCAAATTTACAAGAATTGACCATCGACCTCAACCGAAACGGTACTTGGCCAGTGGAAGAGCTGCAGTCAGTGGCCAAGCACTACCCTCGATTAAAGCGACTCACAATATACTTGGAGCTTGCCAGTGAGCAGCGAAGACAACACAAAAGCTCGGCGTGGCCTAGAAGAAGTACATGGTTGAGCGATGAAGGTAAAGACTTAGATAACATGGCCCGTCCATTGCTAAACAAAACGACTGGGATGGAACTTTTCGAACTTTTGCGAAAACAAAAAGTGGGCGAGGAGCTGATTCAGCTGAAGCTCTTTGCTGGAGATTGGGAGAGATCGCATGATGGGCCGCTGTACACGGCTCCATGGCTTGAGCATCGAAAGGCATGGGTTACATGCCAAGTATTGGAGAATTCCAACAACTCCGAAAAGCAGATACTTTGCGACGGGAGGGATACAGTTGTGGTCAACGGAAACGACAGTGTATGGGATGGAATGGACCTCGTTCCGAGGGGTGTCATCATTCCAGTACTCGATGAAGACGAAGAGGAACAACTAAGATTGTTGGAGATGGATGTTGCCCATGAAGATTAGGAAACATAGCTGGCAGATGCGATTCAGGATGTTCATCCCCTCGCTGTCAGTCATCATCTTATTTCGATTTGGTCTGCGTCTCTTCCATCTTACAGACCCAAAACGCCATACAAACTTCTCCTATCAATTGATAAGACGACGGTCGTCTCTTTGCTGATATGCGGATCATTTATCGGGATGAACAAGCATTGCGCAGGATGTCTTGATCAGTCCGTGTCTGGGAAACATCGGACATTTCAACCGCGGTTCCAAGGAACCCCGCTGAAGATGACATGCCGATGAACCGGTCCGCAATCCCCACCCTGCCAAGCCCGTCCAATTACCAATGCGACCGGCGACACGTGCCGATGATCAGCGTACAACCGTACCAGCTTCTTTGCGCATCCTATTCGTCCCATGCAGCAATCTCCGTGGCTAGTCGATATGCTGTCCTCCCCCCCGGCGCAGACCCCGATTTGAGAGGTCCATCGTGGTGGCTACAACCATAATCCTTGAGCAAAGTCGTCATCGAACGCGAGTTTATTGAGTTGCCGTCTTTTTTGAATGCAATTGCCCAATCATCTGCCACATGATTACCCACGAGCTTGAGCTTGCTCATCTTGCAGGCGTGTAGACGGCGAGCTTCCATATCCCGATTGACTGGAAGCTCCGGAAACTAGTCTCAGCTCGAGATGCAGAACTCCACGCTATTGGATTCTTCATAAAGACGACGGTTTTCCATTAGAACACCCGAGTGGAGGTCGTTTCTGGCAGCAGCAGCTTTCGCTCATTTTTGGTCGGTTGCAGATTGTTCACCTTGCGATCATGCTTCAATCTGCGGTCAGTGCCCTTGCCCTTGCCATCACGGCATCGGCCGCCTTCACTGGGAACTTGAACTATCTTTCGCCGTCCAAACACCATGCATCTCTTGGTATCTCTATCAGGAAGGTGGCAAAGCGCACGTATGCTAATTCTCCATGGGATCCGGCGAAACTCAACTTCACCCATGGCGTTGCATCAGGCGATCCCTACGATGACAGTGTCATTCTCTGGACTCGCGTCGCTCCGAACATGGACAACGATAAAAGTAACGTAACCGTCTCCGGTTACGTTCCTCTCTACGACCACAGCACCGATACCTATGTGCAGAAGAGCGACTCTCCAGTTTGTATCGACTGGAAGATTGCAACGGACGACAAGCTTGACACGGTCGTGGACTCTGGCACAGCATACACCAGTTCCGATGTTGACTTCACCGTCAAGGTCGAGGCCAAGAAACTGGCTCCATACACTGTCTATTGCAAGTATATGCCTCATCTGTTCCTGATTGTCGTATTTTAACACTTCCCAGACTACCAGTTCTCCGTTTGCAACTCCAACAATACTTCGCCCGTCGGCCGTACCAAGACAATTCCCTCCAAGGATGCAAAGGTTGATTCTCCTGTGAGAATTGCCGTGTACTCTTGTAGCAACTTTCGTGGGTTTACTCATTCGGCCGCAAGTAATTTCTAGAAACTGATGGTTATGCAGCTTTTGGTTTTTTCAACGCTTATGGAAACCCGGTGAGAAAGGACTCAGTCGACTATGTCGTCCATTTAGGTGACTACATTTACGAGTACGGGAATGGCGAGTACGGGTGGGGCAATTCTCTGGACCGCATTCCGCTGCCTGACCGCCAAATCTATACGTCAGTACCCGCTCACACTGTTTCCATATATGAACCATGACCTGCTGACTTACTAAAAGCCTGTACGATTATCGAAAGCGCTTGGCGACTTACAGAACGGATCTGGATCTTCTTGCCAGCCATCAACAGTTTCCATGGATTCCAGTCTGGGATGACCATGGTCAGTGTCCCCATATGTATGGCATTGTGCCAGGCTAATGAGATGCAGAGGTTTCCGACAATACGTGGAGAGACGGAGCTTCAGAGCTGAACAACACTGAAGAGTCATTCATCATGGATGGGGGCGTCTCTGTTGACCAGCGCAAGATGAACGCTGTTCGTGCGTATTTTGAGTGGAGTCCGTCACAGTCTGCTCGACTGAGTATGACCATCAACTAATTCTTCGCAGTGCCAATCCGCCAAGTTGACATGGATGACAACCTCCGTATCTGGAGAGACTTCAGCTTCGGTAACCTTTTCGATTTGATCATGCTCGACACGCGGCAATATGACCGAGCTGTAAGCAAATTCCAATCACCCGTGACGCTCATCCCGCTGCTTCGAATCACCTTCTAACAAATATGCCAAGATCACCGATGTCTATTGGAACACTGACTACGTCAACTCCATCAAGAATGAAGCAAGCCGTTCCCTGATGGGGCCTCGCCAAGAAACTTGGTTCTATCGCACGCTTCGCGACAGCTCCACTCGTGGCGCACAATGGCGCGTCATTGGCAATCAGATCATCTTCAGCCGAATGAACGAGAGTTTGTCTTTTGGAGCCGAGAACCCATTCAATACCGATCAATGGGACGGGTACCAGGCCAACCGCAACCGCACCTTCGAAGTTCTCTACGAGCAGAATGTGAGCAACAACATCTTTCTCGCCGGTGACTCGCACGCCTCATGGGTTTCAGACCTTGTCTGGCTCGGCGAGCACGAGTATGACCAGAACACTGGTTCCGGATCCGTGGGTGTGGAGTTTGCGGGATCTGCAGTCAGCTCGCCGTGCCCTGCAGGCCAAAACATCTCCTTGGCAAACGCGAATGTCGGCTCTGCGTGGCTCACAAACGCAAACCGCGAGTTGCAGTGGCAGGATCTCTTCTACAGGGGATACTACGAGCTTAGCATCGACTACAATGCCGTCAACGCCTCGTTCTTTGGAATTCCGACCACAAGGATCAAGCAAGGCTACGAGATCTCGCTCGCTAACTTCACAGTCATTGCTGGTGAGAATAAGTTGCACCGACAGAATGGCACTACTGCTGTTGGTGGCATCGCCGAAAGCGGCAGTTTGAAGAACGGCCGGGTTGTGCAAACAAACATCACGCACGACACCGGATCTGGCGATTACCTCAAATACGACTCACCATAGATAGACGGGAGGCCGTGAACAAATAATGTAATGTGTTACTCTCTATCTGACTGACGTATCCTCTTCCTACTCCATTCTTGTGGAATTACACGATTGGTTTTGATGGATTTCCGATCGCCGAACGAATGCCGACCTCCAAAGAAAAGACTCTTATCAGAAAGAGAGGAGGTAACATCGACACATCAGGGTGTCCTCTGATAGCCGATATCTTCGGGTTATTCTTTTCCGCAGTTATAGATAACAAATGCCGACCCCGGCCCCAGTCACCTTCCTGCAGCAGTATGGCCAACAGACTTCCCATTGGTCCGGACCAAATGTCCTTGGCGATCGCTGAACTTATCTATGGGGGGTCTTCTGCAGATGCACATGGCCAACGCCAATCTCAAGAATCAAGAACGTCATGGAGCAACTGTTATCAAGGCGGGGTTGGGGTTGCTTTAAAATATTTCGTGATTCGTCTAGTTCGAGGCGGACATTTAAGCTTGAATCAATACCATGCTTTCACCAGTTTGCTGTATTGCAAGAACTACACAACTTTTCCGGTAAATATTCAGGATGAATACGAAGGAAAAGCTCGATATCGAAAAGTCAGCGAGCTCACGCGAAGCTCAGCCGGAGACAATTGTGGGCGAGGTCAAAGACGTGTCAAACGCCGATGCTGCCTTGGAATTCCTGCGACAATGCGGCGACGTCAACCCCATGACTGATGAAGATGAGCGGAGACTCAAACGCAAGATTGACTGGCGAATCGTGCCGCTCATGTTTGCATGCTACATTCTCCAGTATCTCGACAAAACCTTGATCAATTATGCCAACGTCATGGGGCTCCAGAAGGATACTGGCATTTCTGGCGATCAATATTCGCAACTCGCCATGATCTTCTATGTTAGCTACCTTGCTTTCGAATTCCCTCACGCTTGGGGGATGCAGCACTACCCGACGGCAAAGTACATTGGCATTATGGTCTGCCTGTGGGGAACGGTGCTGGCAGTTACATCGGCCTGCCACAACTGGGCCGGACTTGTCGTTACAAGAGTTCTTCTCGGCGTTTTCGAGAGTGCAGTTGCACCTTCATTGATCGTCATCACAACCATGGTAAGCTTATCTTTGCACATATTACGATGGCATTGCTAAAAGTTCCAGTGGTACAAACGCCAGGAACAACCTCCTCGCATGGGAATTTGGTACCTTGGCACCGGCGGCGGCGTCATAGTCGGTTCTCTCATCTCGTTCGGCTTTCAACACTACGGTGGATCTAGCTTCACTTCTTGGCAGATCATGTTTCTGATATGCGGTCTTGTCACTGTTGCCGTGGGTATCACTGTCATTGTTGTGCTCCCAGACAATCCGATGAACGCCAAATTTCTATCTTCTGAGGAAAAGGTCTGGGCTATTGAGCGCCTAAGAGCCAACCAGACGGGTGTGGAAAACAAGCAGTTCAAGTGGCCGCAATTCATTGAATGTTTTGCTGATCCTCAGACATACCTGCTTGCAATGATCACGATCACTTCAAACGTGCCCAACGGGGCTGTGTCTTCATTTCAAGCAACGATCATCAAAGGTTTCGGATACACGTCCAAGGAAACCGCACTTTTATCCATTCCGTCTGGTGCCGTGAGCATCGTCTCGATCTTGGCTGCAACCAACGTTGCAGGGCGATACAACCAACGTGCTCTGAACATCATTTGCCTCTTGATACCTGGTGTCATTGGAGCAGCCCTTATGGCGTTTCTGCCGGCCGACAACAAAGCCGGAAAACTGATTGGTAACTATATGACGAATTGCATTGGCGCGACCTTGCCATTGCTGTATTCGCTCGTCGGCGCGAACTATGCTGGTCATACGAAAAAGGTCAGCCCTCTCACACTTTGAAATAGCATGCAGGAACGTTGACTGTGACATAGGTCACAATGAATGCCACTCTTCTAATTTGCTTCTGCGTGGGCAACATTATCGGGCCATTGACCTTTACCGCCGAGTCTGCACCTGAATACATCCCCGCCAAGACTGCTATCATTGTGACTTGCGGGCTGGCAATGGTCTTCACCCTGATGCTACGCTTTTACTATGTTTGGGAAAACAAGCGTCGCGACAATCTCGTGCGGACGGGACAACTTGGCCATCTCAAGGATGTGGAGTTCAGCGATATGACGGATCGCTTGAACAAGGAGTTTCGGTACACTCTGTGAGCTCAGTGCACTGTTGCGGGCAAGTAAACATACCGACGCTCTCTAGACAGCACAAAACCCAGAAAGTATGAAACAGCTACGAGCCAAAATCGAGTGAAAGTGTTCAAACCAATGCTTTTCCCTCTTGCATTCGATGACCGCGTGTTATGAATGTCGCCGAATTCACCATTGCTAAGGGATAAATCTTGGATACCGCCGGTATCATCGCCGACCTCAAAATTGGTACCGGAATTGACATGTCAACGCGTCAATAGCAGTTGAAGACGACGAGGTTTGAGGCTCGATAAGAATCCCTTTCATTCAAAGCATGAACCAGTGGGTATGTCTTGCATGTCTGGGCTATCTCGCCAAGGGGCGCGCTTTGAAGGAGCTCAAGTTTCCCCGCGGATTCCGTGACCCCCTGCATCGTATAGGGTGAAACATTTTTTTTGCAATTCGCTCAGTCCTTACCCCGGAGTCCCGAGATTCGATCTTGACGGATTTGAAGCAGTGTGGGCTTGGGGTGGACCGATCCAGCCCTATGGCGCCTATTTTTAGGGTGATCACAATATTGCCTCCCGTGCCGATAACCGTGATGGCTTGAACCTTGCCGGTCCTGGAACTCCGATCGTCGTTTGAGTTGCGTGGCACTAGGAGGCCCATTATTTCGGGCCGAGCGCCTGGGCCTGACCAAGTATTTGATGTCAGCTCCCCCGTAGCCACCGTCCGGAGGTTCACGGGGTTTTTGATTGTTCTTCCTGTCGCCTGACATCCGAGATGTGAGCCGTCACGATACCCACTCTAGCCCCTTTCCCACCTCCACAAGCCAGTGCGTCACTCTATCCTTCGTTTCTTCAGATGCAAGTTCTTGTTTCTCTCTTTTCTATATCTGCTGCGGGTCTTGTGAGCAGCAGTTCCATTCATTCTGTTCTACGTACTCGCTCGACGATTTGACTCCATAGACATGATGGAATCAACGACCCCCGATATCGCCTCACTTGGCGACTCAAGTGTTACGACCAGACTGGAAGACCAAGAGCCAATTAGGGCAGATGCATCGAGAGGAACCGAGAAGCAATCCGAGGCCGCAACCGATACCACACTGCCTGTACCGAGTTCCCCTATCTATGCACCGGCACAAGCAGATTTGACGAAACACCACCGTCGATGGATTCCTCGAATATCTTCACGATTGCGCAATACTCTACTCAGCACTATGGGCCTTCTAGAGCTCGCCAATGCCGGAGACTTCGCAGCAAACGTCTGGAACGAGATTCCGGTGCCTATATATGCCATCGTCTTCATGGCCCTGGGCGGCACGCTGGCGTTGGTCGTGTCAATTCTGGCCCTCAAAGACACTCTTTTGAGTTGGCAGAACGTATGCTTCCTCCGTAATGAGAGAGCCGCTCTGAAAGTAGAAAGGCTAGAGCGTCTCCAACGAAGTCAGCCGACGCTGGACGTCGACGTCCTTCTTGACACGAATTTTCGAGAACTTGGAAGCGAAATCGCGAATCGCTTCGGGCTAGACATATGCAGTGGGTTCGGCGCATTTCTCATCAGTATCGGCACATACATGGCGATTGGAGGGGCGAATCGCCGAGCGTGGTTTGCGAGCAACATTTTGTCAGGCTACCTGGGCAATGCCCCAATTGCTCTCTATGGCCTGATTAGTTCTGGATGGTCGGCCTACATCTTCCGCAGAGCTTCTCAGCACCGGAGACTCGCGGCCCAGTCGCCTCGCCTCCAGAGTAGCCGAGCCGTAAAGGCTATCGAACGACGGACGCGCAATGTTCACATCTACACTTTGGTCAGTGCTGTGAGTAGCGTAATTGGTGGTGGTGCATCTATGGTCACGGCGACAAGATGGGAAGGCTACGTCGTACTCATCCCAGTGATTCTGTCATCGATGTTTTACAACTCGTGGCTTCGTCGCAATGTGGCTTATGATAGACCACCCGCCGGCGACTCATTGCACCTGACCGAAGATGCAATTACTCACGAGCTCGAGGTTGCAGAGATGACCTGGCGAGAAATTCGAGGCCAGTCTCGGCCACTTCGGGAGGTGGTTGCCGACGCAACGTCTCTAGAGGCTGTCACGACGTACCTCGTCGCCAATGATCTTCTGGAACATTTCTGCCTGTCTCTCATGAAAAGTGCTGTTATCGCTCCTGTATTGGTCAGCCAAGAATCAACAGATGTCACGATAGACGCAAAGCGTCTATTGGAAATGCCAAAAGAGATACATCTTACCATGATCGAAATTGCAAACGAAACGATCAAACAAAAGGGCCCAAAGCACTTTGAGTACCGCCAGCGATACCTGGCCGAGATCATGGGGAGCACGCTACGACTATCACTAAAAGCTGGCTATGGAGGTTCTATGACAGAATGCTGAGCTGTTTTGACAGCAGCTCTGGAGAAAAGGGTCACAAGAAACATTATAAGACATAGACTGCCATAATATTATATAATTCTTAATGGTTGAACTAAGTAACGACAGTTGGTATTCCATAGTGTACACGCCCCTTTTTTTGTAAGCCATTCCCGGATCATAACTTCGATTGACGTTAGAATCGCAACCTCATCGGCCACGCCGCGATGCAGTCTGAAAGCAGAACAACCCCTCGCATACTTGTGCCGGAAACATGCAATCATGAGCAATTATGCTCCTTGCCTAAACACTTTGTCTTCCTCTCTTTATCCCCTTTCCTGGCCTTTCTCCTCTGGTGGAGCGATCACCACAGTTGCAGGTACGTCGGTGCTTTCGGTATCCTTCGCCTTAGGCTTGCGCCTGAAGAGCCTTCCGATCGCTGAGAACCCCTTTCCCAGAATTCTGTAGACGATGACGAAGGGCCTGCCGACGAATTTGGCCGCCTTCTCGAACCAAATGTCGGGGAAAATGCGTACGACAACTCCCCAAGGCATGGACATGAAGGCAACAACAAGGCAAATAGCCCACTGGCTTCCATTGAGACCTCCCTCCTTGATCTCAAACACACGGCCACCGACGAAGACGATGCCAACTTGCAGACCAACCATCAAAAGATTGATAAAGATGAAGAATTGGTTACGATGAACACCTTCTAGGACGTTGAACTTGTTATCTAGGCGACGGTTGTTGAATTCGTTGAAAATTTGCATCCAAACGAAAGTGTTGAAAATGATCGTATCGAGTTGCAGCATCTCGTCTTCACTGTTACGATCGTAGTTGAGAATCTCTGGACCAGCGAAGTACAGCGTGATAGTGATGACGAGCTGGAAAATTGCTTGACCGATAATCATCTTCCACATCTGCAGCCATGGTTGTCAGTACAAGATCATCTGCTAGTCCAGGGTCAACTCACGTTAATGGTGATCAGAGGAGCACTCTTGGGTTGAGGAGGCCGATCAAGAATCTTCTCGGTCGGAGGATCGGTTGCAAGCGCGAGGGCAGCGAAGGTATCCATGATCAAATTGACCCAAAGCAGCTGGACGGCTTTAAGTACAGGCTCCATATGGTCGTCGTACATGGCTGTGATGAAGGCAAGCATAACTGCTGTGATGTTGACAGTGATTTGAAACTGTGCAGCAGTGAAGATTTAGTCAATCTGGTCGAGTCATGTGTCCTCGGACAAAATCTTGGGCAAAATTGCTTACCTGGAGAAACTTCTGCACGGCGTCGTTGACTGCACGGCCCCATTTGAGAGCTGTCACAATGGAAGTGAAGTTGTCATCCATCAGCACAATAGCCGACGCCTCCTTGGCGACCTCGGTTCCGGAAATACCCATAGAAAATCCGACATCAGCAGCCTTCAGAGCTGGGGCGTCATTCGTGCCGTCTCCAGTCACCGCTACCGTCTCTCCCAGGGCCTTCAGTCTGGTGACGAGAATTCGTTTGTCCTCCGGGGATGAACGAGCCAAGACCTGAAGCTTTGGGAGAATAGCGTTCATGTCACCCTCAGACAGCTTGCGGAAAACAGGTCCTTCCATGATCACGCCGTCGCCGCCCGTGTAAATGCCGCACTCCGTTGCGATAGCCTGTGCCGTAATGACGTTGTCGCCCGTGACCATCCGAACAGTGACACCGGCATGCTGGGCCTTACGGACTGCATCAGGCACGCCCGGTCGAACGGGGTCTTGAATACCAACAATTCCGAGAAAAGTGAGGTCGGAAAGAGACAGCAGAGAGTCCATCTTGACATGGCCGTCCTCCGAAGGCATTCCGGCGGGTGGCCATTGTGGGTAATCCTTGTAGACAAGGCCAATGGTTCTCAATGATCGGCTGGCATACTGGTTGATGGTGTTCTGCAGGGCTTGTCGCTGAGTCGAATCCAGGGCCTCCTCGTCCAAGGTTTCCAAGTTAGCCTGGGACGAGCAGTACCCAAGCAGGATTTCCGAAGCTCCCTTGACCAGAAGACGGTAGCCTTTGTTGGAGTCGCGAAGCTTGATCACGGCGGCCATGCATTTCCTCCGCGAGTCAAAAGGCAACATCTGTACAATATGTTCGTTGGCGCGAGCCTCTGCCAGCGATTGCAGGCCCAGATGGTCCTTGGCCAGAGACAACAGAGCTGTTTCAGTCTTGGATCCGATGAAAGTCGCCTGGCCATCTTCTTGGCCTTCGAAGGCAGTCGAGTTGACGGCAACTGACTGCACAATCAGCTCTTTGGTTGCCGTGGGTACGGATGAGGCCCATGTAGAAACAGGGACGGTGCCATCGGTGGACTTTTCGCTGTCGGATTGCGCCAGAGCTGTGAAGCTTGTTGTCGAGAACGTTCCGGCTACCACTGTCATCTTGTTCGTTGTCTGTGGCCAAGTCAGTAAGTGTGCGCCTTGCAGATTTTGATCTTGTTGCGGATCTCACCAGCGTTCCCGTCTTGTCTGAGCAAATGGTTGTTGCGTTGCCCATGGTCTCACAGGCGCGGAGCACTCGGACGAGGTTGTTCTCTTTCAGGAGCTTGGTGGTCGCAAAAGCCAAAGCGAGGGTGACGGCCAGCGGCAATCCTTCGGGCACTGCGACTGCGATGATGGCAATTGCGACAACAAGCAGATCCATGAAAGTAGACGCCTTGTCTGCTGGCGATCGGTGATCCTCTGGCAAAGTCGCAAGGAATCGGAAAAGAAGAATGAAGAACATCAAGGCGGATGCGCCTCCACCCAACTTAGCGATGGCAACCGCAAGACCTTCCAGCTTCTTCTGCAGGGGAGTGGCTTCGACATCATAGCGAACAGACATCATGATCTTGCCGAAGCTGCTGTGCACTCCGACAGAAGTGCAAACGTACGTGCCCATACCTGGAGCTAATCAGCACATTTCCACATCTACTGGTCGGTCCAAAGGAACCTACCCTCAAGCACCTTCGAGCCAGAAATGATGAATGGGTCGAGATCGTCGAGGTTGTTGTGCTTCGTGTCGAGAAGCTTCATGACCTGGTCACCGGCGGTCTTCTTGAGGACGTCGGATTCGCCAGTAGCCGAAGATTCATCGCACTTCAAGTCCTGGCCTTCAATCAGGATACCATCAGCAGGCACCATGTCTCCCGGCTCAAGATGAAGAACTTCTCCGACGAGAATCTCATTCACATTGATCATGAGAGATCGGCCTGACCGAATGACCTTGACCTGACGATCATCCTTCTTGGTGTTCAATCGCACGAATGCCTGTTCTTTCTGCCAATTGTTGTGGGAACCGACGACGACGACGATGATTACTGCGGCGCAAATGGCCACGCCCTCTACCCTAAATGACTGTCAGCCTAGAGTGATGCGACCTGGTAGAATTGACATACCAGTCGACCGATGCCGGAGAGCCCGCGGGCCTTTCGACACCCAAAGTCTCGTACAAACCCAGTGCCAGAGAGATGATACCGGCGACGGTCAAGAGAATGATGACCTTTTCGCTGAGCTCAATGTACATGAGCCTCCAGATAGACTTGCCCTTCTTTGGTGGGAGGACATTGCGACCGTAAACGCGCGTGCGATCGCTGAATGGTGTTGAGGATGTGGTCGCGTGCCTCTCCGTTGGCGTCGCGGGTTTGGAATCAAAGTCGACGGCCTCACTGAACGAGACTGTGGACTTGACGCCGGTCTCGTCAACACTGAGCCCGCTGCGTACATCGGTTTGAACGCCCCGCGCGATTCCCTGGAGACCGCCAAGAGCTCGGAATGCCGACAGGGACTTGGGATTGAAGAGCTTGTTCAGCTGGCCAGGAGAAAAGGCGAAGGGATTGTTGTCGACGCGAAAGTCGTGCTCGGTTCCGGGGTCTGGGTGAAGAGCCGAGTCTGGATCCTCAAGAACGAAGCTTGGGGCGGCACTGGGAGCAGCAGTTGTGCCGGACGGGGTCAAGAAAGGATTGGTCCCGTCGGGGGTGATGGTGTCGGCATCGCTGACGGCCCGCGGACGGGAGTCCGGATGTGTGGGGTTTGGATTGGGGCTGAGAAAGTTGTCAGCCATCATGAGCTACTGGAGTCATGTATGGGCTGGTGGAAATGAGAAAGTGTTGTCGAGCTGGAGCAAGGCGTGCCGAAGAAGCGGCGGCCAAGCAATATGAATATTTTCTGCGCCTCTGCAGAGAGGGCAGCTTTCTCCGGGCTCCCTCCTGCAGCTTCTCCCAGACTGGCCATACAACACCATCTTGTCAACCGGAAGAGACATAGCTCTCCACTTCTCCAGTAGAGCGGCAAACGCAAAAGGTCAAAGGTCCCGGCTGGCTCAGCACTGCCACAATTCAACGGACATTATATTGACGAAATGATAGCCTCTGATGCGATCTGATAAGCTCGGGTATCCAGGGATGGGGCCCGAGGAGCTCTCGACAAGCTTAAACAAGCAGGCATTCTGCGGTGTGTGTGGAGTGAAGGCCCGCCGGTGGCAGTCTAGGTCAGCCTCAGAGACCAACGGACAGCACATGATGCAGTCTTGGCGGTTTAAGAGAGGATTCCAAGGAGCTCAGAATGATGATCATAAGCAGCGGGATGTGGAAGATGCCAAGAGCTTCAAGGGAGGGGAAGGTGGACGCGAGGGAGAAAAGCAAGATGAGCCGGAGATTGGCAAAATTTGTGAGCACAGTTTAGCGCAGACGAGGGATTTTCTGGCAAAGATTAAGCGAGATGATGGCAAGATCAGACGAGCCTGAGGATATGGGGAAGGTTTAGCCGTTCTGACAGCGCTGACAAACTCGGTTCAGACGAGCGAGGTTTTTTGCTTCTGGCCTGGCGCCGGCGACAGGCCAAGAGTCAGGCGAAAGAGGGGTCTGGAATTCTATTTGACAGACGCAGTGAGAAAGTCATTCTTCTGCGGTGTTGGCGGCGCATCAGGAGCTTCAAATGGAAGGTCAGACGGCGCACGTGTGCGGTTGATACGACCTCGCTTGATCTTTCCCTGTCGCCCTTGATTCGCGAAATCCTACTTGCAATCACCTCAAGCGGGGTATCTCCACCCGGCTCACCGTGTTTCCCGCCTCCCATCGCCGCCATCGGCCTTCATGAACTCCTGTTGGGACTCCTCCCGCGCGGTATGGTACGGTACGGTACGGTACCGACGCAGCGCTTTGACTGGGGCTTGTAGCAGAACGCGAAACCTCGTAGCATTTGTTTCTTGGCCACAGAAAGTCGTTTCCTCTTGCCGTCCTTTCTTCGTTTTCAGTTTCCATATAATGACGCTATGTTTCGCTCGCGCAAGAATGACGGCGTGGTTCTGAGCAGGAAGCGACCATCTCTTACATACACAGCCGAGCCAAGAAGTCCAACAATCTGACTGTCGAACCGAAATGTCGTTTCCGCCGCCAGCACGAGACCGGTCATGTCGAGCCGCGAGCCCCTCTCTTGCTGATCATGCTTTCTCCCACAAAGCCAAGCCTATGTTGGCCCCCTCGACGCGTCAAATCCGGCCACATAGCAAACTTGACACCGTTTCTTTGCGCACAGCGAAATGCGACTCTTGACTTGCGCAGCCGGTGTTGCTTTGCGTCCGGATGTTTTGCTTTCCGGGGCTCACGACCCCCTGTAAATATGTCGGCAATTAGTGCTGTCACCTAGGCCTTTTGACGAAGCTACCGGCGCAAGCTCCTTCAGCCGACGCCGAGCCGACGGAGTGCTGTCACGGATTGTTACTTGGCGGCATCATCGTCAACCCAACCGCTGGACTCTGTCAGGTTTTATGGATGGCAAATTTTATTCCCACGTTTCGCGACAGAACCAAAACCAACAATTGGGATCAACGCCCGGTCGCTACCAATTTGGCCCCTGTTGATGATCACTTGGAGTCCTTGTCTCGCTTGATCTTCCGGTACTCTTATTTTGGTGAGGAGGCCTCATCCTGTTTGTGTCGGAGAGCAGAGCTCCATACACATCCACTCAACTGGGGCTCGTTGGGTCACCCATTCTTCTAGAGTTCAACGTTACCACTTTTCCAACACAACAATGATGACTCCGCGCGGCCGCGCCTCATCTTGACGAGCGGTTTATTGATTGATTTTCTTCATCCCCTGAGATATCGCGATAGTAGGCGTATTAAAGCGTTTTCGTAGCACGGACCTTAAGAGCTTCATTGGTTCGTTGCAGCCGGTGCTCAGCCCGAGGATGAGGGTGGGCGACGTTGAAAAGTAGCCCAAGCATCGTCACACTTGGCGTGTACTTATATCGCAGTTTGACTGGCTCACACAGGCGATAGAAACGTGTTCATGACGATCTCAGAGGCCATGATCACACCAGCAGCTTACGGGAGTTTCCTCGAAAACATGCTGACTAGAAATCTTTGGAAGATACTTTGACTCCGAGCCAGGCGTTTGCTTAAGATGTCTTGCACGGGACATGTGCCCATCATGCCGCGCAATTTGCTGCCCCGAAGACCTGCTGACGAGCCAAGAAGTAGAAGAAACTTTTGTGGAAGCACGTAAGGTATTATTCAGCCTGGCGGTGAGGTTGGGGAATAATCCTCCTGAGATGGTTTACTGACGTGTAATTACTGACGCAATAAGTTTTACGCACTGCACTGTGGTCAAAGGTACGCGATCTCTTCCTAAAGTCAAGCTTGTTCATTCATGCATGGATTCGTTCGCAACTTTAACATGTCTGACATTTTGGCCAACAAAGTTTCTAAAACAAGACAACTTCGACTCCTCTTCCGCGTGCTGCTTCGTTCATGTCGAAGACCTCTGCCCCTGAAGCCTGTGCCTCGTCCAGCAGCTCAAATATGACCTTCAGAAAGTTGAACGGGTCTCTTTTGGACAAATGTTCACGGAAACTTTCCAGTGTTATTTTCCATTCAGGATGGGCGCCCAGCTCTCGAAACTCTAAGCTGGCCGCTGTAACAGGAAACACCATTCCGTTCTGTATCAGCGAGTACTTTTCGCGGTCAAGGTCAAAGTGGATATGTTTGTGGATAGCGTCCATCGCAGAAATTAGTCGGCACATGATCACGCCTGTATTTGGCGCGAACTGGGTTTCCTCCTGAGCTTGTCCGTCTTGGAGCCTCTTTCTTCTGCGAATTTCGAGAATGCCCGCGAACCGCCAACAGTCCCACAAGTGACACTGTATGAATTCGCCGATTTCACCGGGCCATATCCATAGTCTGGACTCGACACTTGCTTGAGGACCATCCGGTATATCGGCCAGTACGTCAATAAGAGATCGGGGCATTCCTATACCAACCTCGACTCCACCAATCCTACCCCCGGGCCAACTGTCTTGGGTCTTTCTGAAGCGCTTCCAAAGCCCGATTGAGGGGCTTACTCGGCCGACAACATACAACGGCAAGTCCATCACGCACATAGACTCCAACATATGAAGCGTTGGAAGGTCGCGCCCGGGGCCTGGCTCTAACAAGTGCATTTTGGCGTCCAGGTTGTATAAGTTTGCCATAAGTTGGACATACATCGTAAAAGGACGGGCTAACAAGAGCTACGCTCATCAGCATCGTAGTTTTCAAGTCAGTTTACCTGTTTCAAATACTTTCACTTACACACAAAGAGCAGACCATCAAACCGGCAAAGGCAGTTGATGCCCTGATGTCGTCATGTTGGCTAGCAAGCTCAGCGCGGAATGTTCGGAGGGCAAGGTCAAGACGTTCCATGGAAGATACAGACAGGTCATCGCACCCATCATCGACATAGCTCTGGATAGCGATGCCGATTATTCTGAGGGCCTTGCTTTGTGATGCCATATCCTCGAAGATAGGCCTGATCCAAGACTGAGTCTCCGCGTTATACAGCTTGCCAAGGCCAGATTTCAAAACTGAGCGATCGTTAGGCTGCGACACCGACATTTTGAAAGGTTTTTAAAAAGTTGAAAACGTACAAGTTTCGAACAAGTTGTCCAGCCCGTCAAGGCCATCCTCATCTGGACGTGGCGGAAGCGGATGGTCGTCGTCCAACCTACGACTCTGTGGTTGGTCGTTGAGAATGCGGTAGGATGACGAAGGAGGGGTGTTGACATTGCTAGTATCCAACCCCCGATCCGTAGGCCGCGAGGTCTCTGGTCCATCCACGGAATGAATGCTGGTGGTGTCGTTCACCCACCGAATGGGTTTCGTGTACCCTTCACACTCAAGACCACGTCGCATGCAGGGGCCGCACTCCGGGCGGGCTTCATCGCACTTCCGTTTTCGCCTCTTGCAAGTTGCGCAGCCATTTCTCGAACGCGTTATTGGCCGCATTTTCCGCCTCGGGCACTTCGCTTCTCATAGTCAACTGAGAGACGGAGTTGAATGGCGGCGCACTTGATGGACAAAATGGGAATGACGTGGGGACGGGAAGAATGCAGCGCACCGACGACCCTTAAAGGGTTTAGCGCTGAAGCAGCTTTTCTGCTGCACGAGCACCAAGTCGATCTGTGAGCATGTTTTTGATTCAAACACAGCGGGTTGCTCCTGAGCCCCGGTCCTAGGTTGAAGAAGGCGACACCTCTCTGGACCGCATTTATCAGGAAATTCAGTTCCTTACATGAAGCTTTGTTTTTAGAATCCTTTCCCGACTAACCGCAAATGGATAATTATTGCGCCAAACATGGATTTCTGATGACAAACTGCGGCGCAATTGTCATGATCTTTCCCTTCCTGAACATGTTGCACACAGCACGACCAGTCATTGTCCGCGAAGTGACGATCCACTTGTTCCTGATCCCGTCTCGCGTGACGAGGGATGTTTTTAATTCGAATCAGCATACCAGACTGGGGTTTTTCTGAAAATCTGTCTAGGTATATGAAGGTCGAATCCCCGGTTGTCCTGTTGTCGAAGACGCACCTGCTACCATCAAACCATACTCTCTCCTTCACAAAGCAACCAGGGCGTTTCCCATACACCATAACCAAAGATAGTCTTCCGACACTCTCTGCCTCACTTTCCACGGACGGCATCGGCAATTCAACATGACACCGCAAGAATGTCGAACAACAGAAACAAGGGACGCTGAGGACTCCCCTTCCCCTACGGACATAGATGTCGAAGTTCTGGGCCGGCAGCGCCCGGCAGTGTTTGGGTCCTGGCTATCAGAGGTCGGCTTTTGCTCCTCACTACTTGGACTCATGCTAATGGGGGTAAGTTTGTCTGACCAACATGCCCAACTACGGTTGCTATTTGACTGACCCCAATTTTGCAGGAATATCTCGTCGGTGGCTTTCACATCATCCTCCCCCAGCTTGCATCCGATCTCAATATCCCCAGCGAATCCCAGACGTGGCCATCGAGTGTGTTTTCCCTTGTCGCTGGCGCCTGCCTTCTCCCGTTCGGCCGAGTAAGCGAAAAGTTCGGAGGTTACATTACGTTCAACATTGGTCTTGGGTGGTTCTTCCTTTGGACCCTGTTGTCCGGTTTCAGCCATAACTACGTCATGCTCATAGCCTGTCGCGCTATGGCAGGCTTGGGGATTTCTGCGGTCCTCCCGGCCGGCATGATGATGCTCGGCAAGACCTATCGACCCGGACCTCGGAAGAATCTCGTGTTCGCGCTTTACGGTTCCTTCGCTCCTATCGGCTTCTTTTTTGGCATATTTATCGGTGGTCTGACCGGGCAATACTTGTCATGGAGATGGTACTTCTGGGTCGGCTCCATGATATTGGGTGTGCTGATTGCTATTTCTTTCTTTTCCATTCCGAAAGATTATGGCAACAAGCATGAGGTGCAGATGGATTGGTTAGGTACTGTTACAATCGTACCAGGTCTTGCGCTTCTTATCTACGCCCTTACAGACAGTTCTCAGGCTCCAGAGGGTTGGAAAAGCCCTCAGATTCTGGTCACCCTTATCGTTGGCGTTCTCTTGCTGGCAATCGGCTTTTACATCGAGAAATGCGTCGCATCCAGTCCGCTTCTTCCGCCTGATCTTTTCTCGACAAAGTACATCAAGACTCTGATGTTGGCCTTATGGTTGACATACGGTGTCTTTGGGCTTTTTCTCTTCTACAGCAGTTTCTACATTGAGTTGGTTCTCCACGCGTCGCCACTGCTTACGGCTGCCTGGTATGTTCCCCTGGCTGCTGGAGGGGTAACAATCGGGCTCGTGGGAGGTTTCACTCTCCACCTACTCCCGGGAAGGCTTCTTCTGATCCTTTCAGGTTGTGGAAGTATTGTGTGTGTTCTACTCTTTGCCATTATGCCTGAAGATCCAAGCTACTGGGCATACGTCTTTCCGTCTATGGTCTGTGCAACAATTGGCATCGACATTGCTTTCACCGTCAGCAATGTATATATAACAACGTCTCTTCCTCAACACCACCAAGGGCTTGCTGGGGCTCTCATCAACAGTCTACTGTTTCTTGGGATCAGCTTCTGGTTGGGCATGGCGGACATAGCTGTCCATCAAACAAGCGATTCCGGGCTCAGGTCCAGCTATAAATCGGCGTTTTGGGTTGGAGTAGGAGCAGCAAGTGCCGCAGCCAGTCTTTTTTCCACTGTCAGAATTGGGTCAGCTAGTAGTGACTTGACGGTGGAAGAGAAACGCCAGCGGGACGCAGCGGGCCAAACAACTTTGGAGGATCATCGCCGTTAAGATACGGATGTAACAAAACTTAGGCGCCGTTAGGATGGTCATACGTTGTATGACAAGCCGATCAAATTAATATCAACCGTAAATAGCGTCTATTGTATTCTGGTTGAGGGTTGCCCCAAAACGCTCATTCTAGCATCATTCGTCAGATTCCACAGTACTTCTATTGTGAAGCACTGCATTTCTTCCCCCTTTCCCATTCATAACTTCCCCCTCAATCACACCACGAATGATCGAGCTTTTGGCCTGTCATGTGAGCCGCTCCTTGGGCGCCTGCCTTCTGAATCACTTGACATTCTCGCCGTCTCTTGTCTAACTTGAATTTCCGTCTGTTTTTGGATTCCATGTTCCCCCAAAATGATGGCTTCTTCGCTATCGTTCTTCGATGAATCTCTTGTATTGGTCGTTACCCCCCCTCCTCGGCCCCCCGAAGAGATTACTGTATGGTTTCCAGGACGTCTGTCAGATAGGTTGGTCAAAGGATGAGATGTCCTCGTTTTGGTGCCATTGTTTCCGCAGCTGTCAAGAGGATACCCTGTTCTGGATGAAGAAGAGCCCAACAGAGCCGGAAAGTACCTCTTGAAAAACACTTTCAGAGCCGAGGAGCAGCCGCAGAAGATGGCTACATAAAGTTCCAGTGCGTACCAGACGAGGGAGTAGGCCAACTGTTGATAGAGCTCTGGCTCGTTTGCTAGTTGTCGCACATAGTAGAACCGAACGCATCCCGCTGGGAGATTATGGTAAGCGGAAGGAAGTCGATGCTTTTTTACTCAACACTCACCAACAACTGATATGATGCCCAGGGCAAACACGGCCGAGACTGCCCACTTTTGTCGCTGGTTCCATGTGAATGCGCGTATCTCAGCAATGAGGGAAGGCGACTTACCTTGGGAAGCTGGAGATTCCAAATCATAGGGATCGGGCATATCCAAAGACATATATCTGTGATGATGACGATAATACCGGCAGCATCCCAAAATGCTTGCTGTTTAGATTGCGTCATGCATTGTTGCATATAAATAATGCGGTCTCCTTTCGATGTCCAAAAGACCTCCGGTGGACTACACTCGATAACAGACATGACAAAGTGCCCTACACCCATGCCGATGACAACCACTGTGAGGCTGTGGACCGCCCATCTCATGAGTAGTCGATCATCAAGGCGCAGGTAGAACAGAAGCAGGGCGACCTTGACGAGCACCATGGCGATTGCATACAGTAAGCGAGAAACCCAAAACGACTACACCGCATTGCTGTCAGTACTTTTTGAACGTTGCGAGCTCGATGCAGAAATATGTTGAAAATCACGTCACTCACTAGAAGCATGGGCTCCCAAGTCTCTGCTGGAATGTCTGCTCCTGGTTCTTGTTAGTAATGGCGAGGAGTTGGGGTTGGAGAAATAGAACTCACTGGCCTTTCCAATACCGCGAACGACCGAAATCATTACAGTGATAGATAACGCGATTGTCATTAACTGAGCAAGTCAGTGTTGCAAATTCGAATTACCGGGAGGGAAGAACGGGGTCCTCTTATGGTGTCTTACTGTTCCAAATGCCATCATGACTGGCAAATATGAATTAGTGTCATCGTCTCTATGAAGTAGTCTCTTTCAATAATGTACTTACTGTCGTCGAGGCCGATAGCCTTCGTGATGACAAGTCTTGCCCACATTCGCATCCCCATAATAATGATTATGAAGATAATAAAACCGGCGTTGATTCCAAGAGCTCTGCATTGAGCTTGGTTGAGTTCCATCGCTAAAGGTTCGCCAGTAGCTTGGCGTGCAAACACAAGTAAATCGGTCATCACCATGCCCTTTGGAAACGAAGGGATCCGCAAGTCGAGCAGTTCGGACAAGCGTTCCACGCCAGGAGTTTAATAAGGAAGGCGGGATGGGAATTTCTAAGGGCAGCATTTTTTGAAGCCAAGGAAGCCGCAGTTTTCAAGACATCTACCGCTCGGACATTTTCAAGGGTACTCTGTCGCATTACTACATGTCAGGGAGCTGAACCGGGAAACGGCTTCTATGGTTGCAAATCGCCTGCCCTGCTGATGTCTAGGCAACCTTCGCCTGTTTGGAGGAACAGAGCAGCGAGTCATACAAAATGTTCCGCTTGGCTGTAGCTGCTATTAAAGCTGTTCATTGTTGAATTAGAACACCCATGGTAAGCCTCCCAACGCTTGACAATGCTTACCAACTTTTGTGGTCTCGTAATTCCTCCGACTATCTCCACAACAGTGTGGTTCTTGAACCTCATAGGCGATCAATGCCCATGCATTTGATCCTTGCATATTGGTCTAGGGCCCTCTGAAGGCCGTTGATTCGCTTCATTCAAAGTGGCCTTCCTTTCTGAGGAACCGTTGGTTCGTGATCCCCGGCCCTACGGAGCTCACGCCACTACTTGTGTGATGATGGTCGTTTTCAGGGGGTTGAAGACGGGGCGAATGGAGGTGATCCAAAAACTAAAGATACACGAGATGATGCTTAGACGTTTCTGTGATGTATGAGATCTATTTCACTTCTTTGAGTTCTCCTCTGTTGATCTATCCTGGGCTGATAAACACATCTAGACGCTTTTGTAGACATCTAAATCCACAAGGATATCAGTGTCATTCTTGTCGAATTTAATCACGCCTTCACAATCGAGGCTTTAGTCGCCGCGGGGGATACATGGAGCTTGACAGTTCGACAAATCCAGCGTCTAGGGACATGTCCGGGGGCATTCTTGAGTAAGTAGCCGCGCGTGGGTTGCTAGTCCTGGCAGGCATCCTTGTGGGCGTAGCCCTCCCCTGCTTCGGCTAAAGCCACGGACGCCAGAAATCTTAAGTTGCGGAACATTTCCCTGCTTGGAATGCCTCCAGCTACTCACAATCCAGACTTGAGCTATCAATGTCACATCTGCATGACGGAGGCGCCATGGAACATTACGACAGCCGTCATTGAACACAACAACAGCTCTGCGGGCTTCTGTCTCCAGTCACTCACAGTGAGACGGAAAATCTGATGTGACTGGTCGAAACAAGTCCAAACTGACTGGCTTGATGGCAAGTGCGGCGGTGCCTGATTGAGCAGCCCAAGGAGATTCAACATCCATGAGCTGTGGACCCTTGAGCCATGTCGTGCATATGGAATCCACATGAGGAGGCAGGGAAATTGAGACTTCGTCTAATGATTCCATCTGGTTGGTGCACATCGGCAAGCGGGGAATCCCGTTGACCCTCCTGTCTCTCGGGTCGTTTTTACAGTCCGAGAAGTAGCACAAGGCCCCTTTCCCGCATTTTGGCCTGGAGAAAGCTGAACACATCCTTATCGAGAACAAAGTTGAGAAGGTTCACGGCGTTATGATCGATTAGCATTCGGTTAGAACAGAGTTTCGGGAAGACGTGGACTTCCCGTCAAGGTTCGAGGACATGGACAGTTGGTGATGGTTGGATCGGTGGGTGATGTACCCGTGCTCGTCTGGAGCCACTCAAAGTCACCTCACCAAAAGCATCTTCTAGCTTCCATGCTAGAGTCGGGAAATTTACCGGCCAGCTCTCCGGGCACATGGGACGAACAGAAGTGAGACAGAGCGAGAAGAGAAGACTGATGCTCATGTGATGACTAGTTGACACATGGACACCCTAGCAAGTCGCGAACTATCTCCTACGATATAATAAACTTCTTTCATTCAATGCTTTTCATTTAGCCTGTGATTTCTGGCGCTGTTGCTTCGTAAATGCTGCAGGAGAGCATACTCGGCCGGCAGGGTCCGGAATCGGAGCCGTAAAAGCGGGTCTCTCGGAGATGTGGATCCTACAGCACCGGGCAGCCACTGGTGGATGGTATTATATAATCACTTCATTTATCCGGACTTTCACCATCCGCTTCACATGTTGCCAGCCGGCTCCATCCGGCAGGCGACAGAATTGGCTCGGAGGAGCCTTCTCCTTTCTCGTTTGGTGCTGCTGCTCTTTCCTTCACGCGGCCACTCACTCACGCGACATCGTCTCTCAACTTCAACATCGGCAACCAGATATTGTGTTTCCCCCGATTTGGCCTCGCATCAGAAAAATGAAAGCTCCTCACGATGTCCACATTCAATGGTCTTGTCGCAGAGTTTCCTGACATTCGCAGTAAGTCCTTGCTGACGAAAAAGTAGCATCACTGTGACCCTGGGTCCCGCGTGATAGCTTCGCGTTCACCCGCTGCCTCTCGCCCCGACGCGCCTTTTCCCTCGAAATTTCGTTGCTAATTGCGTTGCAGTTGACTTCTTCCGGAAACATGCCGGCCATCATCCGCCACTCGCATGCTTCCTAAGCCATATCCACAGCGACCACCTCGCAGGGTTGGAAAGCCTCCGCTCTCCGTTTGTCTACTGCTCCGCAGCCACGCGGGAGATGCTCCTCCGTCTTGAACGTTATCCCTGTCGCATCAACTACGCCAAGGGTATTTTGGAGGCTCGCGTGCAGACGTACAAGCATCTCAAGAATCTCCTCAAACCGCTGCCCCTGGATACGCCAACCACCCTCGAACTTGCTCCCGGAAGATGCATTCAGGTCACTTTGCTCGATGCGAACCACTGCCCCGGTTCTGTAATGTTTCTGATCGAGGACACCCATCACGCCATTCTCTATACGGGCGACATCCGAAGCGAACCGTGGTTCGTCAATGCCGTCGCCAGAAACCCAGCAGTCGTTGAGTACACCTGTGGCATCAAGACGCTTGACAAGATCTACCTCGACACCTCTTTCATCCAGAACGTACCGTTTCAAACAAAGGCCAATGGCATTGCGGAGCTGTTGCGCAAGGTGGCCTTGTATCCCGACGACACCATCTTCCACATCCAAGCATGGACCTACGGGTACGAGCAAGTCTGGATCGCCTTATCCAAGGCCCTGAGATCCAGGATCCATGTGGATGACTACAAGATGCGCGTATTCTCATCCTTGACTGGCAAGGCCTCGAACGATCGCTTCAGCTCGTCCATACATCTGTGCCCAGAGGCACCGGCGTTGGCTGGTTACATATGCGGCAATACACCCCATCCAGGTTGTCTCACACGGGACGAGCACGTTCGGCTTCACAGTTGTGAGAGAGGCAACTTTTGCTCTGTTGTTCGAGGATCAAAAGTCGTTTCCATCCAACCCCTTGTCGCTCATCTTTCCAACGGAGCCGAGATTGCCGAGGTCGGTGTCGGCGGGGGCGGAGACGACCTGGAGCGGGACGCGGAGCTTGACACGCTGTCGTCCGCCGACGTCGAAGCCGTGCTGGCCCTGCTCAAGGAAAAGGGAGATCTTTCTCAGGAATCAAGGTCGTTGCTCCGGGAGCTCCTCGAAAATGGGTTAAACACCGGGCGCAACATGTCTCTCGACATCGATATCTCATCTTTTGGAGAGAGGAACGAAGCAACAATCCTTGATGCCTTCCGGTCGGTTGGGCAAAAGAGACAACCACCCAGCTCTAGTTTCCTCAGCACGGGAACCGATTCCGAGCCACCCTTGCCGAAAACCATCACTTTTCCTTACTCCCGGCACTCATCCTACCAAGAGCTCTGCGACCTCGTCCGAATATTCCGACCGAAAGATGTCTGGCCTTGCACCGTCAATTCCACAGACTGGGTCAGGGATAACATCACCATCCATTCTCTATTCGGCAACTTTTGCTCTGGTGATAGCTTCGCACATGACCTCGAAATGGAAAGGTTCGCCAGCCGGAATGCGGGGCCGCTCGGGCAACGGGTGTCTCAAAACATTGACACCAGTCAACCCTCTGAGGGTGACATTGACATGCCAACGTTGCATTTCTCGCAAACAGATCACGCAGCCGAACCCGAGACAGCCGTTCAAGAACTCGAAAGGACCGTGAATAATGCGGCCGCCGGGTCCGTGACGTCGCAACCGCCCATCTGGTCGGGACGGGGCTGTTCAGACGGAGGGGGCCGGAAAAGCCAAGAGTTTTCCGTCACCGGCACTTCGAAGAGCAAACCATCGTCGTCTCGTGGAGTTTCAAGCGTACGAGCGGATGCATATTTGAACATGGCGAGGAATCTTGTTGGGGGCGAGTGGACCCCGATCGGTTTGCTGTCCACCTTTGACCATCATACGACGCTTGATAAGGAGCTAGGAGGGAGATAGAAACTTGCCGGCGTCTCACTTTGTAGATACCCCGCACCATATCGCATCAAAATAAGGGACATAATGCTTAGAGACTATGATTATCATTGACGGTTGGTTCAGCTCAGTTGATGAGCTCTGAGGACTACGGATCCAGGCTCGCAGCGCTGCTGCATCCCAGCCTTGCACCCAGTGGTACACACACACCTCCGCCCAAACAAAGGAGATGATTTTCGCTCGTCCACGCACTTCTACTGTGGACGCAGCGCGCCGGCCTCCGATACACCCCATCTTCCATGGATATACTGCCGCAAGCTCTTTCCCCAGAACGCGAGCGGCACAGCGATGCCACCCACCACAAGTAAGATCGCGCCCAGCTCGAAACTGGCGCCGAGGTAACCCTGTGACTTGAGCCACGGGGTGACAGCATAAGATGTTGCGAAACTCAACATGTATCCACCTCCTCCGACAATGATCATCGCCGGAGCGGCCCAGCGGGGGAAAGCCTCGGTTACCCAGAGTGTGGAGGCGATACCGTACGCCGCGGCGCTGAAAGCGTTCAAGACATAGGAAACAAAGATCCAGATAAAGTTCCACTTGTAATTTACCGTGAGGCCGTAGACGAATACGCTGCCTGCGCCGGCAAGTACTGCGGGTAGGAATGCGATGAGATAGTGCTCCGCATCGCGTATGCCGCCGTTGCGGAGTGTGAGGCGCCGAGCAACCCGGGATGTCAAGATAGTCGACACGGGCCAGGCAAGGAATGATCCGATTGCTGCAACGGGATTCACCATGGAAATGACGCGCTCGGGAAGGTTGTACGGCGGTTGCGCCATCACCATCGCGTACGTCTCGCCGATGAAGATCATGGCGCCGAAGTTGAGGGCGTTGAGGATGGCAACCCAGAAAACGAGGGGGTTGGCCGCGCACAGCAGTGTCTGCAGGTAGCAATTCCACATCTCTCTGAAGCCAGCACCGCCCTTGCGAACTCCCCACTGACGCACCATGGTCGACCACATCGTCTCAGGAGGGGGCACTTCGGTGACTGCGGCGATGGCAGCAGCCTTGCCGCCCGGGATGGCTTCCCAGTCATCGTACATCTGGATCTTCTCCGAGCCTCCTTGTACAAGGACGTGGCCGTCAAACGCTATGGCCGGTCGCACGAAGTAGGTCTCGGGGAAGAAGAAGAAGACGCAGACGAGGAGGGCCAGGCAGGGAACCACCCAGGCTGTGTAGAAAGCCCTCCATCCGGATTCCGAGAGAGCAGTGACGCTTGGTAGTGAGAGAAGGCCGAGACCACATCCCACGCTCCAGAAGAAACCCAACGCGTTCGGTCGCTCGTCAATGAACGTGAGATCAATCACCATGAGCATTGCCTAAGCAGAGTTAGCC
This sequence comes from Colletotrichum siamense, assembly GCF_013390195.1. Classification (NCBI taxonomy): domain Eukaryota; kingdom Fungi; phylum Ascomycota; class Sordariomycetes; order Glomerellales; family Glomerellaceae; genus Colletotrichum; species Colletotrichum siamense. The sequence continues at coordinate 97,328 of NW_023501015.1, forward strand.
CGAGTCCGATGAGAAGTACAGTCTTGAACATACAGCGCTCAAGCTCAAGCCGGCAGAGAACCCTTGCAAACTCAGTGCTGCAAGAAGTTGGTAGAAACCGGAGGCGTTCGCCGCAAGGACGGTGGCAACAGTCAAGCAGACCGAAGCAAGGAGGAACACCGGCCGCCTTCCCAAAGCCACTGACAACGGAATCCAAAAGAAAGCACCCAGTCCAAGGAAGATGGTGCTGGGAGTCGACACGAGGATATTCAACGGGTACTTGTCAGGTTGCTGCGACATGTTAGTCCACCTCGTGTTCAAGATAGCTTCCGGCGACTAACCCCAGCGTTGAACTCGGCAGCGAGCGAGCGATACATCAGGCTGGCAGCCTGGGTCTCCATCATGGAAACAACCGAGTACAGCGCGATAACACATAGAGCAACGATTCGCTTTCGAGGGCTCCAGTTTAGCGGATCGTATGGCGAGTTGCTGGGCATGGGCAGCTTAAGCGTCTTTCCATCGGACGTGATGAGGTAGATGCTGCCGGCGAGGTCGGCCGAGACCGGCCGTTGGCTGGCACGGGACGAAGTCGTCGAACTCATGTTTGTAGTATATGGTCGGTGAGTCGACCGAGCGGTAGGAAGACAGAGACAAAAAGAGAGATAGAGAGAGACTCAAGAGAGCGAACGCGATATAACTGCAGTAACCCAAAGGTCAGATTAAAGATGGCCGGTGTGCTGCCAGAACAACTACCCGTAAAACCCCAACATCATTGTCTGAAGAAAATACGAAAACGGCAGACCACATCTTTTTGAATAAGGCTCGAAAAGTTTGTTTTTGACATGGCAGGAAGGCCACGCCGTCCCTGGGCTGGCGGTCTGCGGGAGGCTCGGTGGCAGCTGCGACAATCACTGAACGATTTGGGAAGCGTCAAAAAGTCTATTGGAATTAACAACTCTAGCGCCAAGGAGACCAGCAGACTCAAGGTAGGGTGAAGAAAGTAGGGCTGATTGCTTGCTCCCCGCCGCCATCTGAAACTGGCGCCATGGCCCCTGGATGAGGCTATTCGCTGTTGTGGGATGCCCCCTGGCGCCCGTAGCTGCGTCTCATTGTATCAAGAGAGAGACAAGAGAGGATGGATGTAGGGAGACAAGATGGCTCGCCCCAGTCGCGGGGGTTCGGCAGGGGCAGAGAGTCTTTCGTGTTTGTTTGCAGTAAACACGACTGCTACGACGGGGTGCAACGCCGCCGAAGAGACGAAAGTTTATGTGCCCGACAGTGACCAGAAGAACTACCTCCCCCAGATAAAAAGAGTATGCCCTGCCCGTTGACTGATCACATACAGGTTCGTGCCCGAAGCCTAAAGTTCTGGCAACTCCGGACGGGCAGCAAATTGAGCCTGGCGGCCCCTGCTTAGACGACGGGCGACTCGCCAAAAGCGTTTCAAGCGGAAGTTTATTCACGACCTTCCAGAGGCTTCAGAGGTGCACTAGTCTACAGTCTCTTCATATTGCAACGCTGTCGATATTGTGATGGCCCCGCGCAGGTGGCATCATGACGCCAAGGCTTTTCCACCTGCTCGGAATGTGCAAACGAAGTCGGCCTGGGTCTGCCTGTCGGCACCATCCGTGCCAGTCGGCGTTTGCAGCACTCGATGTTTCGCCCGAACCCGTCCCGCCTGCTGGCGATGCAGAGAAGCGAGTTGAAGCTGCGAGGGAAGAAGGCTAAGCGAATAGACATGAGATGTTCTGCTCGCGGTCAAAGACTCAATCTCTTGTGAGTGTGTGTTTTCTGCTCGATAAAATCTCGCGAAGGATATCCCAAGTAGTCGGCGATAGGACGTGTCCGAGTACCTCCATCTCATGCACAGCATGCCCGTTTCTGCACGTAGTACGCACTCAACACCACACCACCCGCTGTTTGTTTCTCATTACTCAGAAGTTGCATCGCGAGACGGCACGCTAACCTTGAGTCCGTCCATCGGCCGAGTCTGGAGGAGCAGCGGGTTTCAGGACATATTGTTCGTCGCTTCTGCGGTGTCTTTCTGACACTGGCTGTAGGCGAGGTAGCATCAAAAGGGCAACTGACTGGGCGAACGGACATTCTGCTGTGCGGAGAAGTCCATCTTCTGACCAAGGGTTCAACCATATCTCCATTTGGATCGAGAGATCAGTTGCATGCTGCGTACTCTCTGCCAGCCACCAAAACCAAAGCCTCGCCAACGGGCCAAGCATTCATCAAGCCACAGACTTGGCTAGACCGGGGCCGCCTTTACCCACATTCCTACGTCTGACGGGTCACAGGTGTTCACTGGAGCGTCGGAGGCTCACCCCGCGAGCGCAAGTAAGAAGCGCACCGGAAGAGGCCCCCGCATTGGCGGACGGAAGCTCGGGGAGTTAGCAGCCTATGACCGTCGTTGGGGGCCGCCGCCAGCTTGGGTGCGGAGGCTTTTCGCGGGATGGGTTGGATTGATGCAGAGGCACCAGACCAGACCCCAATCAAGCACCACCCATCCAAGATTACCAAGCGGCGAACAGGTGGCGTGTGTAGCCGCACGAAACACAGGCAATGAAACCAGGAGGCAAAGGCAAAAGCAGCAGTAGCAGTAGTCTGCTATTTTGACGTTGGCGGGAAGAAGACGCGTTGTGCCGGTGGGTTTCTCGTGTCTGTGTCAAATAAACACGCCATTTGGTGCTGCAGCGTCAGGCGGTAACATTCAAAACCTATGTTCAGCGCCGCATCACTTTCACATTCTGGTATGTAGGCTTACGCGCCTCGTGATGTTTGCCACTGGAAATACCTTGACGCCTCATCTCAAAACTGTGCATATCCGATTCTTCAGCCCTGGGCGTCGTCACCTCCATCCGTTATTATTCTTCAATTGGTCGACGGCTCTTGCTCAGCTCTGTTAAGTGCTCTCCAGGCGGGGGCTGCTACGTTGCAGCATTATCCCGCAGGTAAATATTAGCGATTGATTAATATCCCTTTCGGTCCTGTAAGCTCTTCGGGTCCGTCTCAGCCGGTGTGCTTGCCAGTCATGTTCGCATCCGAAAACGTCCCAAGCTCAATAGCAGTCTTCAATTATCAATGCGGTGCAAGACGTCGTAATGGCGTACGAAAAGGTTTTTGTGATGCTTCGACTCTGTGACGGTCACATGCAACCCGCCATCCTGGGGGGGTCGCGACTCATCAGGTCTTATCGCCATCTTTGAACTGCGGCGCAATGCATCCCGAAGTCCAGGGCCTGGATTGACACGGGACGGTGCATTGGACCATTGGACATGGGCATACTATGTAGGGGCAACCAGCATCGAGACGAGAGATGGGGGCCAAGGGCCGTTTGCTGGGAAAGATCGACAAAATACCGAACATCAGCCAGCTGGGCAACGGCCATGGGAAAACAGAAATGCCTCCAGAGAGAAGAAGCCAAAGCCGCCGCCGCCGACGCTGTGGTTTCGGTGTCCATGCTCGTCCCGTACGCGACCCAAACTTTTCCTGCCAACGGCTCGTCGCCCAGCTTTTCCCAGTGAGTTCTGAGGACAGTACATAGCGTCGAGAGGGAGCATGGGGGCCACACGGCGCGCCTGCATATGAGGAGGAGCTTGTACCGATACGTCCATGGCGCGGACACAGCAGCCACTGGGAAGAGGGAATCAGGGCAGGGGTGTGAGCGTGGGCGCTGGAACAAACGGCCTGTCTGGCCGAAGAGGCCCTCTCCATTCTGGCGGACTCTGGCCAGTCTGCGTGAAGAGCGACACTCCGCATATTAGCCGTGGCGCGGGTTCGCGGCCCGGCGGACAGCACACACGGAGGTTTGAGGTTTCTCGTGGGCCAATGTAGCCCGTATCGCCCGTATTGGCCGCGTCGACACCCCCGGCTTGGGGGTCATTTCACCCGGCGATTTGGCGATGGTGCAATGAGAAGCAATCTATCTCATTGCAGACGGGGTCGACGGACCCTCTTGCTCCCCTCCTCCCCCTCGTGAAGCGCCGAGATGCTCGGGGTGCAGTGCGGTGCTTAGCCAGAACCAGAAACAGAACGGGCGGGCCCAAGCTGTCGGCCCAGAGTCCGTTAACTGCGGCCACGCTGATTGATGATGCCAGGGTCTGGGCTGGGCTGGGGATGGGAATCATGGAATCATGGAACAAGATGCCGATGGAAGAATTGTGGGAACATTCTTGTGCACCCCCCATCATGGATGGATGCAGATAAAGGCTTCGTGATGCCCCAGAGTACTCACACACCGGATGGTTTGTTCTAGTTGGAAAAGGTCTGCAGTTCTTGTTGACTCTCCGTACCAGCTTTACTTCATCTTCACGCTCACCACGTCTACAACAAGACGCCATCCATTTTTTTTTCTTCTCGGTATCCTACGTCCGCTGCCTCTGGCTTTGCCCTGTTTGGGACGGTCACGAGGTGCCATTCTGCACTCAATTCGGCACTACAACCGCTGTCAAGAAAATCCCCCGAAGGGCTGCCTCTGGACTAGGCCTGTTCCTGCGCCGCCGAGGTTCCCGTCCGCGTCTTTTGTGGTTGACAGGCTAGCTGGACTGGCTTTTCCACCACTTGGGGATCACCAAATCGTTGAAGAATCCGGGGCGTTGTGGTGTGTTCGTGGCATCACGAGACGGGTCGCAACATATAAGAAGAGGATTATTACGGACGGGGTTTACTGCGCGTCGCCCGGTCGACTCGGGGTCGAAGACGATTGGATTGGATCTGATTTGCCCTGGTCAACAACTCCCGAAATTGGATTCGAGGAACACTTGGTCCGACACCGTTATTACACCATTTCCACTCATCAGTCGGCAGCTGACTTTTTGTCTCTGCCAATACCTACCTACTTACGTATCAGTCGAGACCTTGCTTCTTTCTGTTGGCTGACTGCAGCACGGCACACGACTTGAGGTACTGATGGATGCAGAGCATCTCTACTAGCCACAGGAATTACCAGGAGCAGGAGATACAGCAACTTCTGCGTACGTTCATCTCAGACTCTGGGCAACAACGGCAGCTCGGATGATGAAGGCCCGCTGGGCCGCTGGCCCCACTGAGGCGCCCCCCGCAAATGCAAATGCAACTGGGGAGGGCGGAAAAGGAGGAGAAGGGGGTGGTGTTGTTGGTGGTGGTGGTGGTGGTGGGCAGGAAATTGGGGGAGGGGGAGGGGGATTTGGAGATGCAGAAGTACATTTACATGAACATGATTATGGACATGGACATGCCGGCATCTTCTCACCCTCAGCGAACCTGACCGAGAACCTGGACAACTTGTCGAATCATCCAGCAGCTGGTGGCAACACAACACCAGCTTCCGCTGCTGCGTCTGTCAACAACAAGCCACCACCCTCCAGGCCGAGTCTGGGGAAGAAGGGTCGCAGGGGTCATTCATCTGGGTCTGGGTCTGGATCTATCTCCATCTCTTCTAGTGGTGGTTTGGGCACAGGAACATCATCCCCAAGCTCCTCTCGCAGGACATCCGCCCGCATTCTTAAGACCTCCCCGCCGTCATCTGCCGCCGCGTCCCGGGCCACCTCCGTCTCCCCTACCACCGTATTCTCTTCTTCCACCAACACCACCACAGCCTCTCCCTCTCCCGTGTCTGCGGCCACCACTGCTGCAACCTCGGCCGCGACGACGCGCTCGTCGACTGTGACTCCAACTGGAGCAGCAGCAGCAGCAGCAGCAGCAGCAGCAGCAGCAGCAGCAACACCAGCAGCAAGCCGCAAGGTCTTCCCCAAAAGCATGGAGCCTCCCGTCGTCTCATTCTACGGCGCGGAGCCCATTCCGCTCCCGTCGCGCTTCGCCGGCGTCAAGAAGCGCCTCATCGCCGGCCACGAAGCCGCCGTCGAGGCTTCTTGGCGCCGTCTCCTCGACGCCCTCAGAACCGAAATCGCCGACATCCAGACCAAGGGCTCCGATCTCATCCCCTCCATCAACTTCACCGACATCAACGACCCCGTGCGCGTCGAGGCCTTCGCCCACCGCCTGCGCAGGTATGGCGTCGCCGTCATCAAAGGCGTCGTCTCTCCTACCGACGCCCAGAGCTGGGTGCAGGAGACGCACGAGTATCTAGACAAGAACCGCGAGTTCAAGCCGCCGGCACTACACGACCCGACCTGCATCGACCTCTTCTGGACGCCGGTGCAGGTCCGCGCCCGCGCGCATCCCAACATGCTGCGCGCGCAGAAGTTTGCCATGTCCTTCTGGGAGTCGACGGACGATCTGCACATCACCCGCGCCCCCGTGAGCTACGCCGATCGCCTGCGCATCCACAACGACAAGCTGGGCGCCGTCGGCCAGCAGAACGGCAACTCGGCCGCCGACTCCCTCAACGCCAGCGCCGTCATCGCCCAGATCGACAGCGGCAGCCTCGAGCGCTGGGAGCCCGACGGCTACGGCCGCGGCGGCACCTACGAGGCCGTCTTCCGCGGCGACTGGGAGTCCTACGACCCGTGGGACCCGGCCGGTCGCGTCGGCGCCACCACGGACCTGTACAACGGCGCCGGCGCATGCAGCATCTTCCGCATGTTCCAGGGCGTACTGGCGCTCACAAAGGTCGAGCAGGGCATGGTGCGCGTCCTCCCCTCGCCCAAGCTCGTGGCCGCGTACTTCCTGCTCCGGCCCTTCTTCTCGCCGAAACGCGGCCCGCCGGAGCAGCCGGACGGCGGCAAGGCGGATCAATGGGCGGCCTACCTCGACGCATTGAACTGGACGCTCGACCCGGAGCCCAACACCATCATCCACGGCGCCGTTCCCGGCCACGCGCAGCGTATCACGGAACGATGGCACCCGCATCTGCATCTCCGGAGGAGCCTGGTGTCTCTGCCCAGCATGCAGGCGGGCGACTATGTAATCTGGCACTGCGACCAGGCCTACTCAATAATCACGGGTGGCACGAGACTCGGCGTCCCGCCCTCACTGCAGAACGAGTCTAACGAGCTGTCCCTCTTGACTTACACCCCTGTGTGCCCGTTAACCCAGACCAACGCGCTCTTCCTCGCCCGCCAGCGCAAGGCCTTCCAGACCGGGCAGCCGGGACCGGACTTTGACACCCTGTTCGCCCTGGGCAGCGAGGCCTCGCACCAGGACCGTCCCGGTGCCAAGGAGGTCGAGGAGTACGGTGGAGTCGACGGCCTCAGGGCCATGGGTCTGGCGCCGTACGACGTCGAGCCCGCCGGCGCATCGCCCAAGAGGGAGCTGAACGGGGGTGGTGACGCGATGGACATTGACGACGAAGAGGGCTTGCGCAACAAGTCCAGGACGGAGTCGGAGCAGGAGCTTCTGAGGCTCGCCAACATCATCCTCTTCCCCAACCGCTACGACTTTTACATCCCGACGAACGGGAACGGCACCCGAAGCAGCGGTGACCGGACGCCGCGCGCGCAGGGAGGGCCTCCAAAGACCAAGTTGAATGGGGCAAAGAGCTGACGGCGTTGGTTGAAGGGGCGGTGGCGGCGTGGCGGCAAGCGTCTTTCGTCGAGCAGAGACGACGAGGACGAGGACGAAGATGATGAGCATGAGCCGGAGACCGTTGTTGAGACCGAGACCGTGGCCTCCAAGGTCAACGAGAAGGATACCATAACAGTCACGGTCACCGCGGCGGATGTCTAGATTGCGTTTTTCTTACCATGATACCCTGCAGTCTGGCCATCCGTCGGTCGGATTGAGAGAGAGACGGAGAAAGGATGTAGAGAGCGAGGAGGAATTTTGTGGGACCGCCCCCTTCAACGTGACGCTGGAAAGCAAGCAAGCAAGCAGACATGTATGCGCAGGCGATGATGATGATGATGACGGAGACTCGACGTTACGAGACGGGATCTGTCGAGGATAGATCGCGATTAGATGTAGTGGAAACAGTCGACGATTGGTACGTGTAGTACCTAGACTATCAGACAGATACACACATATTGCATTGATGGAGCTTGGCAGGGCCCGCTTTGAGGCCGCGATGCATTCTCTTTTTTGCTGTTACCAATTTCCATTTTGTTTAAATTTCGTCGGTTGGTTGAGACTTTCGGACGAATTATCGCAATTGGCATCAACGATCAAGGTGACTAGTGCCTAGTAGAGGAGGATCACAAGCTGCAAGCATGGGGAGGCTTGGTTTTGAGTCCCGGCCGGGACGTTGCCGGCTCAGTGTTAGACAGGGACCGGGACGCATTCCCGGTTCACCAGTTTCTCGAGACGGACCACCGCCGGCCCCTGCTTTGCCGCCATTTCTCAACCGGCAGAGCATATCTCGGGCTGTCAATTGATCCCGTGTGACTCGTTGGTCGTCATCCACGCCCTTTATGAGGTTGGAGGTGAGATAGGAGAAACGAGTATATAGTTTTCGGTTCTCTCACGCAGCGCCTTGTTCCGCAGTAATATGTGTTTGCTTGTGAACATCTACAACACCACCATACATAACACCAATCAATACAACAAACACGGAGGCCGCGCGCGGAGCCATCGCCGCACACGCAGGTACCCACGCGGCGCGCTCCCCCGCGGTCTGCTCCCGGTTTCCATTTGTTGCCAATCGGCGTTCCGGTCTGTCATTATCTTCCCTTGATCCGAGCTCTGACCGGTCGGTGCCCATCGTTCGTTTCTGTTGCGCGCCAGCGAGGAAAAAACCCCTCTCGGTCTGGGTCCTATCTTGGCCTCTTAGCGTTCTGGCGTGACCCATAACGCGACGGAAAGTACGTAATGAAAGCTCACGCCAAAAAAGAGGAACCTCGTCCAGGTCGAGTGTCGCCGCCGAGTGCACGCGGCGCTCCGTGATAGCCAATTCCCCGGATGTGGGTGGCACTTGGGGGCACTGGCTAGACTGCCAGGACTGGGCATCAAGTTGGCAATATGGTCAAGGGTCCTTGGGATTCCGGTGCCTGAAACTCACTCCACTGTCGTCTGATTTTGCTATCGTTCTGGAAGCCTTCTGGCTGCGTCTTTCATTGGCAGAGACACCGAGACTTGGCAAGTCCAACATGATGTTGTGCGGGAGTACTCTACTCTGTACGGTTAGTCCTTGTCTCCTGAAAGTCTCGTCTTCTTCCCAGCTCTGCTCTGCAGCAGGGCGAAGAACCTGAACGGCAGCAAATGCGCCCTATGCAGCCTGCAGCCAGCGAGTCAGTCCCGACATTCCCGCCAAACCGCGATGGGGAGGGCGCCATGCCGTGCTGGGTTTGGCTGGTCGGGGTTCTACCCGCTTTCTATGTTTTTGTGCAGGATGCCCTGGAACGCTCTGCCAAATGCCACCGCAAATCATCCCGCCCCCTGTTGGAAGACCTGAACTGAAGGGCTTTCAGGTCCTTCAATACCTACCTCATTGCCGGTATGCATGTTCAGGTTCCGGAAGACAGACATGTTCGTTCGTTGCCGCTTATTGCTGTCAGCAACAGCAATAGCTAAGAAGCCTGGTGTGCCATCTTGCCAAGCAAAAACATGCAACGCTACACACCATTATCGGGGTGGCCGCCGGCCCAGCACGCGGTCAATTATTATCTTTCGGCAGTGTGGCAGCCAAGCAACCAAGGGATTGCGCCCCAAGTTTTGCCTCTCATTTTGTCTCTGGAGTCTGACTCCAAGGGCCAGCGACGTCCCTCGGATAGTGGCTTGTTTCTCCATGTTCAAGTGAACGACCATTGGAAGAATCCGACGTCGGATGGTCTCGACCCATTGCCAAGCCTGACAGACTGGTGAACGGGCCAAAGGCTTGACATGATGGCCGAGGTCCTGTCCCAAGCGACGATTGGGCGATCCAGGAAGCCGAGAGACGCGGAAAATGCTTGTCTGCGTGGGATTGTTCCCATCGAAACAAGATACAGCAGTACCTGATATTACATCGGAGATTTTTACTGTTTACATGTACACACTGCCCTTGTCTCTCGGATCAGTGGCTATCGTCGGCAACCGATTGACCATTCTTCATCGTCTTACCCCAATGTTTGATGTGATTCTCATGCAATTGATGCCGCTGGTATCTCATCAACGGTGGGACTGCGGCGAAACATGGGAGACGAGAGGGAGCAACCAGGGGGGGCAAAAGATGCAACTCACAACTCTTACTCACAGATCAACCAAAACCACCCTTGGGACCACAGCATTATGAACATCTTTTGGAAGGGCCTTCACTCCGTTATCGTCGGTATCGGCCGCCCTGACGTTGCTCCGACAAGGGTTCACCCCCGCGCCCACCGCACCCATTGATCGCCCCAGCCAGCTGCCACCCATTCACAAGCGTTCCCCGGCCGTTTCTGCTTATCTGCGTGGGGACCCTATTGCCGTACGCAGATGGGGCCCCATCGACGGTTGGTCTTGTCTATCATGACCCGAGTAAGTTACATACTGCGTTGTAGTAGTCGCTTTCTCTCTCACCTCCCGCACTGCGCGCGCACACCTAGCATGCAGTACACGCGCATCCCAGGAACCGCCGAACCGGGAGACGTCAGATGAAGGTTGGGTGGCTAGCCGGGGAGGGAATGGATCCGCGCGGACGACGCAGAGGAGGTAGCGTCGGGGGAACCAGGCAGGCCAGGGGCCACGAGCCTGCGAACTGCTTCCGGCATCTCTGATAGAAATAGATGGCCTGCCTCGCTCTCACCCCTCGGCCTGTAGTTCCCGCGGTGTCCTCGTCTTCCCTATCCCAAACGGTCTGATCGGCGTCGTGAGCATTAGTTGCCGACCCTGCAGCACAAAGAGTCCGAAGAAAGGCTATTCTCACCATAGTCCTTCTCTGAGAATAATTCGGACCCTGGACCTTTGAGTCAAAACACCACACTGCCAGCATCAACCCGCCATCATGGCTGCTGGCATGGAAGAAAAGACTGTCGGCCTCTCCCGCGCCGACAGCACCAATAGCAACAAGCTCGGCCAGGTCGAGTCGGGCAACAATGCCGCCGTTGCACAGCAGTACGGTGAGACCGTTCGTGGTCTAAGCCCTCGTCATGTTCAGCTCATGGCCATTGGAGGTTCCATCGGTACTGGTCTTTGGGTATGTTTACTTCCCGCGATGATGGCCTCACTTTCAATTCAAGCTAACCCCCTTACCAGGTCGGTATCGGCGGTGTCCTCTCCAAGGCCGGCCCTCTCTCGCTCGTCCTCGGATACACCTTCTGGGGTCTCCTCTTCATCTGGCCCCTCAACCTGTCCGTCGCCGAGATGTGCGCCTACCTGCCCATCCGCGGCTCCATCTTTGAACTCGCCTCTCGCTTTGTTGACCCTGCTCTCGGATTCGCCATGGGATGGACCTACTTCTTCGCCGGCCTCATGCTTGTGTGTACAGAATACAGCGCCGTCGCAACCGTCATTCAATACTGGAATTCCGACATCAACGCCGCCGCCTGGATCGCCGTCGCCATGGTCTCGTGCGTCGCCGTCAACTTGATTGCAGTCAAGTACTACGGCGAGTCTGAGTTCATCATGGCTTCGACCAAGGTCGTCCTCCTGATCGGCCTGTGCCTCGTCACCCTCGTCACCATGTCCGGCGGCAACCCCATGCACGATGCCTACGGCTTCCGCAACTGGGGCGATGGCAACTACATCCACTCCTACTTCACCGACGGTGCGACGGGTCGATTCCTGGGTTGGTGGAAGGTCGTCATCTACGCCGCCTTCACCATTGCCGGCCCCGACATGATTGCCCTGGCCGCTGGCGAGATCCAGAACCCCCGCCGCACCATCCCTCGCGTTGCCAAGCTCATCTTCTACCGTCTTGTCGGCTTCTACGTCGTCGGTGTCCTCTGCGTCGGCATCATCTGCTCCTCCCGTGACCCCGGTCTGCTGGGTGCCATTGAGAACGGCGAGCCCGGTGCCGGTGCTTCCCCCTGGGTTGTTGGTATCAAGAACCTGCACATCAAGGCTCTTCCCGACATCATCAACGCCTTCATCCTGCTTTCTGGATGGTAAGTTCTCTTTCCTCTGCCAACTTCTACTCTATACTAATGACAACCAGGTCCTGCGGTAACGCCTACCTCTACTCCTGCTCCCGAACCCTCTACGGTCTCGCCCGCGACGGCCAGGCCCCCAAGTTCCTCCAGAAGTGCACCAAGGCCGGCGTGCCCATCTACTGCGTCCTGACCGTCACGCTCATCTCGTGCATCACCTTCCTCGTCTCCTCCAACGCCGCCGTCGAGGTCTTCTTCTGGTTCGTCGACCTGACCACGACCGCCCTCATCATGACCTACACCTTCATGCTCATCACCTACATGGGCTTCTACCGCGCTCGCGTCGCCCAGAACTTCCCTCCCGAGACGCTGCCCTACATCGCGCCCCTGACCCCCTGGTTCCCCGCCCTGGCCCTGCTTCTGGGCTTCCTCGCCCTCATCTTCGTCGGCTTCGACAACTTCTACCCCTTCAGCGTCCGTGGCTTCATCACGTCCTACTTTGGCTTCATCTTTGGCGTCTTCACGTTTGTCATCTGGAAGGTCCTCAAGCGCACGCGCTTTGTCCAGCCCAAGGAGGCCGACCTGCTCAGCGGAAAGGCCGAGGTCGATGCCGAGTGCAGACACTGGGAGGAGGGTGGTATTGAGGAGGTGGAGAGAGCGAGACTGGCCCAGATGTCTGTTGCCCGCAGAACCTGGGAGAAGATGTGGTAAACAGCCACCATGATCTACAAGATACCTGAATTATCGTTTCAATGACAAAAAGTTTCATCATCCACAATGCTCTTTCTGTGTATGTCTCTTTCAGTGCTGGACTGTGTAACCCAAGTGAACCTCGCCTCCCTGTGTCAGGCCATGTCTTTCAAAGCCATCCTTGGAGTCTCAGGGCCCAACATGCCGTGGCCCGGCTTCCTCTTGGCCGAAGACAAGCATCCGATCCCATCGTGTCCAGCCGCGGCAAACCCACATCTTCCCCAGAACCCCAGGCCAAGCACCACCCATCCTCAAGACGGAGACTTGTCCGCGTGTCCATGTCGACTCCATCGCGGCGCTCCATTGCTCCAATTCCTCGCATTCCCCAACACAAAATTACGTAAACTAGCCTCCCCCGCACGGCGACTATGCGGGGTTCAAACGGAGTCGTCCGTCCCCTGCACTTTCATCTGTGTGTGTGCGCGGTCTAGTTCCTGGTAGTTCCTCAAGCCGTGACCTCATCTCGTTACGTTAGTTAGTTAGCGCCGCCAGACAAAACAAGGCCGGCCCGGTCCCTGTGTCGCAGCCAGAGAGAAACCGACAATCGGAGTTGAAGCCCACCTTGCTTGCTGCCCAAGCGATGCGATCAGCAAGATACTCAACCTCCCGACAGAAAGCCTGCCGCCAATGCGTCGCCGCCAAAGCCAAGTGCGATCGGAAGCCCGGATGCTGCGCGCGGTGTGAACAGCGGAGACTCCCGTGTGCATATGCACCGACAAGTCACACCGCGCCGCAGCCAACGCGGTCTCGGCCGGAGTTGAGCCCCTCAGGTCCGGAAGACGACACGGAGACGCCCGGGCGAAGGGACGCAGGCAACCATCTGCCGTCCCCGGAGCATGACGCGTCCAATGATTCGGTCTACTCGGCTTACTCGGCATCAGGCGCGGCGCCGACTGATGCCGTTGGTACTCACGACCCTCCGGGGCCGGGTCCGCTTCCCCCGGCCAACACCGGAGTTGAGCTGGACTTTTCCAACCTGAACCTCACGTGCCCGATCAACCCCGACGACATTGCAAATCGATGGCTGCACAATTTCGTGCCATTGCCGGGCCAAACAGTTAAGAAGTACACCCCAAGCATCTCCGCCTTCATCTATCGGGTGCTGCAATCCTACGCAAACTGCGCAATCCGCGGCCACAGGGTTCCACCCTTCATCCACTGGTCGCAGCTGAACTCCCCATCCAGTGTGCCCCTTTCGACATGTCTATCAGTGATACGCATTTGTGCCAACCCACATCCAGGCAGCGAGGGCGTCATCGCCGAGGTTCTCCAGCGGGAAATGACTAAACTCTACGACAGAAAGATGAGCTTTGACGACATGACCCTGCTGGCGGCCTTCCAGGCGTACCTCATCTACGCGATGGTCATCTTCTTCCGGCTCGGTCGCGAGTACAAGACGTTCTTGCATCAGGCCATGATGAACACGCAAGACCTCGCGTGCGAGACGGCGCGAAGGGGCCTCACGTGCGTTGCAGAGCAGCAGGGTGCCAGGCCGAAATGGGAGGAGTGGATAGTCGCGGAGACGAAGAGGAGGGTGGTGTTCACAATGTGCATGTTTGACAGTGCCCTCCTAACGAATGACGGTCTCCCGAGTCATCTTGCGACTGAGCTTCGAGGGCTGCTTGCCCCCGGCAGCAAGTCTCTGTGGGAGGCGAGGGACCGACGTGACTGGGAGATCAGGTACAACATTCAGCTTGCGGCGTGGAACGATGGAGGTCTGCGGATTGAAGAGCTCTGGCCAATGCCAGAGGATTTTGGCGAAGCAGAGACGGAGAAGCGACGGGAGCGGGTTGATTTGTGGCTGGAAGACCTTGACGAGTATGGGACGATGGTTTATGCCGTCACTTTGTGTACACATGGAGGCTGAGGATGGGGACATGGAAGCTTGGAGGCTCCAGATCAGTTATGATAATCATTCGATGTATGAAAAGTACTATTACCCAGATGATTCCAGCATTCTCAAAGCCTCATTTAGCGTGATGACACCGATGTTCATATTCTTCAACTGAGTTCTGAGGAGACATTCTCTCAACTCCGCGCTACCGTCGCCAGGAAACTCCATCACGTTGTCAGGGATGACGTAAATTTCGTAGTCGAGATCGAACAGGCGGTATACGGTGCTCATGACGACGCCAGAAAGGGTGATGCCAGACTATCATAATGAGATTTGGTCCTGAACCCGTAAACAAATCTTGGACAACTTACAATGATAACCGTGTTGATATCCTGCGCTTTCAACATTTGCTCCAAGGCGTTCCCAGCACCAGCGTACCACCTCGTCTTGTGAAGAACAATGTCCTTCTCGTCCAGCTTCAAACTTTTGTCAATCTGGACTTCTGGGGAGCCTTTCACAAAGTCTCCGAATTCATCAATAAGGTTCGCGAATGGTGAGGGTCTTGCCAGCTCCGGTTGGGAGGAGTTTGATAAGCAGAGAGCGGTGAAAATGGTAAGCGGCCTTGGGTGATGCTGGTGCACGGCTTCGTTCCATCGGACGCAATTAGACACGAAAAGCTTGCCTTCGTCGGTATCCTTGATGCTGTCGAACATGATTGCCATTAAGTCAAGGTTCAGAATGGCGAAGCGCTTGCCGAAGGTTGGGATGCCTTCGCCCGTGGGGTGCACACCTGCCATTCTCATGATGGCACAACAATGAACTGATGATTTCAAGATCTAGAATACCTGGTGGAATGTTTGAAAAATTTCAGTTGAGAGAATCGCATGAATAACCTCGTAATGATGGTCATGTCCCCCAATTACAAACCTGATCTTGTCAAACATCGACGCCGGAGTTGAGCATCTCAACTCCGGAAATGTGGGGCTCAGCTCCGGTCTTGTTCCGAACGCCACAGCAATAAAGTGATAGGGTCGAGTAGTTGATAAAGAAAGACGGAACCTCCTTGTTGAGCCAGTCTAGGATGAAACCTGATCAACAAAGGTTTTGTTTCCCTGATATTGTTTTGAGGTTGACGAAATGGCTGCTAATGAAGAGCAACCAAGCGCATCGGGAATGCCCTTGGTGGAAATACCGTACAGCATATTTGACAAACGCCAAAAAGTGTTGATCATCTTTTTAGTGTCAACGGCGGCCACATGTGAGTATTTACTTAACGACATATTCAAATGAGGGCTGACCAAGTTAGTCTCCGGATTCGCGTCAAACATCTACTTTCCGGCCCTCTCCACCATCGCAGACGACCTCAATGTTTCTGTCGAACTCATCAATCTCACAGTCACCACCTATCTCATCTTCCAAGGTCTCGCCCCGAGTCTCTGGGGTCCCATTTCCGATGTCAAAGGTCGAAAGGTTGCCTATATTGGCACCTTTCTGGTCTTTTTCGGAGCATGCGTTGGTCTCGCCGAGATCAAGACGTACGCTGGCTTGATCGTTCTCCGATGCGTCCAGAGCACGGGCAGCGCAAGCACGATCGCCATAGGGTCTGGCGTCATTGGAGATATCACGACGCGCGAGGAGCGTGGGGGCTTCATGGGCGTTTTCCAGGCTGGGCTGCTGGCTCCTGTGGCCATCGGGCCGGTCATTGGGGGTGCTCTTGCGGGGTCGCTGGGCTGGAGGAGCATCTTCTGGTTTCTGACCATCTACTGCGGAATATTCCTGCTGTTTCTGGTTGTCCTGCTGCCAGAGACGCTGAGATCGGTTGTTGGAAACGGTGAGCGGACGCCGTCGACGTTGCTGCAGAAATACCCGTTGGCGTTTTACCAGCGAACGACGAAGGTGAAGTGGGATGTCGAGGAAACGACGCGCAGCACAGCACCTCGCAAGAAGGTCAACTTGACAGCACCCATTCGGATTCTCTTCAGCAAGCCAGCCGCGCCAATAACAGTCTTCCTCGCCATTTACTACGCCGTCTGGCAGATGAGCATCACCGCTATGTCCACGCTCTTCAAGACCAAGTACGGGCTTTCCGATACGCACATCGGACTGACCTTCATCGCCAACGGAGCAGGGTCTATAATTGGTACGTTGGTGACGGGAAAGTTCCTTGATATGGACTATCAGAAAGTCAAGGCAAAATACGGAGAGCAAGATAACGACTCGGACTTTCCGATCGAAAAGGCACGTCTTCGGCTGGTGCCCGTTTTTGCGCTCCTCCAAGGCGTGTCGATTGCTGTATTTGGCTGGACCATCAACTTTCCAGATAAGGTGCATATTGCGGTGCCCATTGCATCGACTTTTGTCACGGGATGGACAGCCATTGGCACGCAGTCGCTGGTCATGACCTATCTCGTGGACATCTTCCCTGACCAAAGCGCTGCAGCGAGCGCCAGCCTCAACCTGGCGAGGTGCTTGTTTGCGGCAGGAGGCACGAGCTTCGTGATGCCGATGGTCAACTCGATTGGCGTTGGATGGGCCTTTACCGTTTGCGTGGCGGCGCAGGCCGTCGCTGTTCTTCTTGCTGGCGTGCAGTGGAAGTTTGCTGGAAGATGGAGGGTTCAGGAGGCTGCAGGGCGGGTATGAGCAGCGAATCTGGTTGGATGTTGGCCACGAACGTGACCAAGAAGATGGTCAAATGGCGAAAGGCTTACTTTGAATTGGTGCAGATAGACAAAAGCATTCTTTGAGCCCGAGATTCCGAGAGTTTTCAAGTATGGACGAGATGATGCGAGGCAGGCAATGGCAACAGATTAGTAAGAGTCTGGCTGCCTAATGTCTGCCGGCGGAAGGTGAAGTTGAAGCAGGTGCCTTCCTCGTGAGATGAGATTGAGGTTGAGGAAGGAGGCCCTGAGGTGTGCTTTCCTCATCTCAAACAAAGGCATCATCACTCTTTCTTCCTTTGCTCCTTCCACGTGAGCTAGAGTCGACTTATGCCTGCCTCACTCCTGCCTTGGGAAGCAGAAAGCGCATCTCGCGCCTTCTTTCCCACCGACGCGTCGACCCGTGACCTTGGAGGCTTCCACCTTGAGAACTCGGCGTCGGCCTTTCCTCGCGGCGCAACTCAATCTCTGCACCTGCCCTCCTTGTTGACGCCTTCTCCCTCTCTCAAGGTTCACGGTGTTGTCCCGGTCAACCACAAAACTCCTTCCTTTTCACCATTCTCACCACATTCAGACCTCACCTTCTCTTTCCCCTTCCCTCCCACTCCTCCCAATCACGCGGCTCACGATCGCCAGCACCGCCAAGATGGCTCCTCAGGACGAGAAGCTCTGCTTCGATCTCGACTTCCGCTACTTCCTTGCCGCCAAGGACATTCCCGCACACGTCGCCTGCCTCTGGCAGTACTTCTCTCTCGCCAAGTGCCGCAAGGGTCTCGAGAGCTGGGTCGTCTCCGTTCCCGCTGCCAAGCATGCCTCCAATGCCAAGGGCTCTGACCGCGTCCAGCTGCTGCGCTTCGGAGTATGTGAATTTCATCGCGGATCCCCTCAAAACCTCAACTTCCTCCATCTCAGGCTGACCCTTCACACAGATCCGCTTCACCCACAAGACGGCCACATACGCCGACATCGATGAGGCTCGTGTCATTTTGAAGGACGCCTTCAACACTGCCGCCCAGCACGTCCGCGGCATGAGCAACGCTCCTGCCCGTGAGCGAGGCCTTCTCGAGTACAACAAGCTGCTGCGTTTGTATGTCACTGTCAAAAATGATAATTCCTGGTCCTGGGGCAACTGGGGATTGAGCTCCTACTACTACAACGGCACAACCCCCGACGACGATTCCGCCATATCCGCCATGGAGCGCTTCAAGCAGAAGTATCAGGAGGTACGTCCTACTTACCTTTTTACTCCCCCCATTCACATCCTGACAACAATCCAGACTGTTCCTTGCGATGTCACCCTTGACACCCCCGCCTACACCTCCTCCGCTGCCTCGGAGCTGCTTGCCGAGACCTCCGGAGACAAATGGCGTCTGCGAAAGCTCATCCCATCACTCAACCGCAGACGGGATGTCGATATCTTCAACGATCGGGTCCGATGGGCCATTGAGAACCACGCCACCATCCTGGCATGTGCCACCGAAGCCCACAGCAATGCCCAGCAGGCGTCCGACTCCGCCGCCGAGGTGACCAAGTTCTCCAACCCCAAGGAGAAGAGTGCCATCCTCAACAGAAGCATGTGGGAGAAGTTTGCCAGCCTCTTTGACAGAGACCACCACAACAAGTACACGGAGGCCACGGCGAAGCTCAATGACCGGGCAGTCTCCCTCCAGGAGGATGCCAAGGCAATGAAGGCCCTGGTAACTCAAGGTTGGCCCTCCTCCCTCTCCCATGATCCCACTGGATCATACCTACAACCGCATCATGTGCTAATTATGCCGACAGTCAATGCCCAACTTGCGCAGCACGCGTGCGCTTGCAGACTTCTCACTCTCTACGCCAACACCAATATTGAGCATGATCAACTGCTGTCTATCTGGGAGCGCCCCGACGCGGACAAGAAGTTGCTGATCAGCCTCCTTGGCGCCGACATAGCGCAGATGGAGACTCCGACCGGTCGCATCTCTAAGCTGTGCAACGAGATGGAAAGGTTTGAGGCGGGTCAGCGTGCGCTGCGTAAGGGAGAGACGAAGCTCGTGAAGAGCCTCAAGAAGATGGAGGGCAAGCTCGAGCGCTTGAACAAGGACTCGGTCAAGGCCCGGAACAAGTTCGCTGCTGGCCAGCTGCGCGCGCAGAAGGGCAAGTTGTCGGGCAAGTTGGAGGATCTGGAGAGCGACACGGACAGCGCCTACTCTTACGACGAGAAGATGTAGAGGGGGTGCCTTCTGAGAGAATTTGCCAGGATGTCATGGAGACAGGACGTTTCTCGCCTTCACAAGGGTCATACGCCATCATGTCGTTAGATTTGCTGAGGTTTCGGGGTTTTACGATTGACAATGTGGCTGAATGCAGACAAGGATTCACTGGTCCGTATGTTTTGTAAACCAAGTTCTTCCAAGTGCAAGGTGACAGGTTGCATCCCAAAAAGGAAAACGCTGTGAGGTACTTGGTGGTGGAAGCCGGAGGCCGTGATTCCCGTCGTGTTGAGTCTGAGAGAGTATAAGGAGATTACATAAGGCGGGATCGAGTGGATCAGGACCGGGCGTCGGCAGTGTCCCTTGAAGCTAATCTTGACTGGGGATAGCGTTCCGCGATCTTCATTTTGGTAGGGAATTTGGGGGAGGCCAAGGCGCTAAAAGCGAGAGGGCTCTCCCGGTTTGTGTGAAGCTGGACACCTGGAGTGGTGTCTGTCGCTGCAATTGGTGGCGATGTTGCAGCACATCGCCCGGTTTGTGTAGCTACCTGCATGTTCGGGGCGGGAGCTGTCATGCTGCTCAGGGTAGGAGGAAGTATATCAATGGCACGCTGATCTCATGTGTTTTGCATGTTTGTTCCACGATGATGGCATCCATCTACTCAGTCGGTGGTGGTGACAAAGGAAACGAAACAGTGTTGATGGAGACGACTGCAATTTGCAAGAGGACAATCCCTCATCCTTGCCAGGGATTGCCGCATTGCCGCAGCGGTGCATGATGGTTGTTTCTGCTGTTTGGTTGGGTGGTTTTGTGAATGGCAGCAGGCTGAAGGATCAAGTGAACCACAGGCAACAAACAGCAGGCGGGGCTCTTTCCAGGGCGGACGCTAGGGTGCCCAGATGGAATGTGCTCCCCATCCACTGTGACTGCCCCAAACCTTCGGTTCTGTTTGGTTTTACGGATACACTGTTCAGCGGCAGCCGTCAAAAATCGTCCTTTCCCGTCTGGTCTTGGCGCCCTCCCTCCACCTTCAATTCAAATCAAAGCCTTTCCTCATTGTCTCCTTCCCCTGACGACGAGGGGCTAGTATTATCTCCTTGTAATGAACCTGCCAGCACCCGTATTTGCTTCCTAATAATTTCTTCTCTTTCCTTCAATTGTGCCTCTCTTTGGCTCCTCGACGCAGCCACCCTTCCTCGGCCGGGCCTGACACGTCGAGCCTGCATCGCCATCCGACCTCACATTCCTGCGACACGTCTGCGAGACAAGCCACATGCGCCGCCGCCCTTACCCCTCTTGTCGCCTATAATTATTGCAGACACCGCTACTCCTCCACCGACCACCAGAAACTCGTTTCTATTCCACACGCAAGTCGGCGTTGCACGACACCACCGCAAACATGGCTCGTCCAAGCAACGAAGAACGCCGCTCGTCCTCCGAAGCATTCGACCTCGACGACGAACACAAGGAGCCATTGCTGCCTGGCACACTACCACCATCTCGGTCAAGGAGGAAAGGGTCTCTTCTGGCCTGGCTCAAGGGTAGGCCACGAGCCGTGCTGAGAGCCTTCCGTCGTCAACCTCGATCTCTCCCCCGACTCCTACTGCGATACACCTTCATCTTCCTTCTCCTGATCTTCGTCACGACGCCCATATTCTTCCCCTCCTACACCCGCCACCCGAAACATTACAAGGACCTGCGGAAACGATGCCTAGTGTCCGACAGCTTGTCCGGCTGCGCGAACCTCCAAAACGAAAAGGTCTTCATCGCAGTCAGTCTGTACGACCCCGAAGGAAAGATTGCCGGCGGAGAGTGGGCGCAAAACGTCCTGGATCTGATACACATGGTTGGCGAGGACAACGTGTTCTTGAGCATTTACGAAAACGACAGCGGCGAGCAAGGCGCCGCTGCCTTGGAGGAATTCAAGAAGAATGTGCCGAGCAAGCACAAAATCGTCATCGACGACCACGTCGACTACAACATCTTCCCCCACATCACCATGCCCGACGGCACACAGCGACTGAAGCGCCTCGCCTACCTCGCCGAGATGCGCAACCGCGCACTATACCCCCTCGACCAGTTTGACCCCGACGTCGAAGTGGTCCAGTACGACAAGATCCTGTTTCTCAACGATGCCATGTTTGCGCCGGTCGATGCCGCCCACCTGCTCTTCAGCACCAACACTGGCGACGACGGGCGCACCCACTACCTCTCGGCCTGCTCCATCGACTTCGACTGGAACGTGTTTACGGAATACGACCTCTACGCCCAGAGAGACGCGCAGGGGTACTCAAACGGCATCCCCATCTTCCCCTATTTCACCAACGCGGGCCAGGGCATCTCTCGCAAGGCTATGGTCTCGCAGACAGACGCGGTTCCCGTCAAGAGCTGCTGGGGCGGAATGGTGGCCATGCAGGCCAAATGGATCCAGAACATGGACAAGCAGCTGCCCACCAAGGACTGGCAGGCTCCTGCGCACCATGTCATCAACCCGGATCACCCCCACAACGCCACGGCCCCGGTGCGCTTCCGGTATGAGCCCGAGGTGTATTTTGATGCCTGCGAATGCTGTCTGTTCCTGGCGGACGTCTCGACCGTGGCAGAGAAGGCCGGCGAGATGGACACGGGCGTGTTCGTCAACCCCTACGTGCGCGTCGCATACCGGAAACGGACGCAACGGCTTGAGCGCCTCGTCCGCCACTGGGAGAGGCTCTTTGCTCTGCCTCAGGGCATCATTACTCACTTCTCGCGGTTCCCCACGCCGAACCCGCACCGTGAGGTGGTGGAGGGCCAGCGCTTCCAAGAGGAAATCTACCAACGTAGGGAGGGGTGGAAGATGGTGGAGCGGACGGGCCGCAACGGTATGTTCTGCGGCGTGCGCGAGATGCAGCTCATCAAGGAGGGGCCGCGTGTGGGCAAGAACTGGGAGAATTGGTACCAGATCCCATGGGCGGAGCAGAAGCTGCACTTTCCCATTTGAGAAGTCAATGTTCATGATACGGCGTACTGGTTTGGAGGCATATTTATTTCGGATGGCAGGTATGGTGTTGGAATGAAGTCATGGGGGAAAAAAGGGGGGAGTAATGAGTCTATCGCGGGACCTATATAGATACCACCCTCGCTCACGTCTGCATAATTAGAGGTTTGAATATTTCCCGTCAGCTGAATCCCCTATCGTTGTTGCATGCTTGTCTGAGATGCTGATATCAGGGCAGTCACGGTTTGGTCATTCAAAAACATCACGACCTGCCGAGAGATGTGAGCAGCAGCAGATGAACGTTTCTGTATTAGACACCCTTCGTCTTCAAGGTCTCCCTTCCGTCGCGTAAACACACTACACCCGTCCCAAAACCAATCATGCTCGTTTGAAAAGTAAGCCTGCCTTTCCCCCAAGGCGGCGACAGCAACAACAATGTCATCAAAGCAGCAGCAGCCAGCAGACCCTCGTTAAAACCCAGCCGTGAAGAAATCCCGTGTGTCCCGTAAAATAACCCACGGCCCAAAACAAATCCCTATAAAACCCGCACGCTCAACTCGGGGAGGGGGAAACAAAAAAGGTGGTATCTCTCATCATTGGGGGAAAAGAAACACGTCGTGGGGGATGTATGTGAAGAGGTGAAACGCGTCGTCAAGTCTCCGTGGAGAAGGAAACATCGCGTGGGATGTACGCAGTAGAATGGCTTTGGCGGGAAAGACATCTAGGAGGCGACGGGCTCGAGGGCGTTGGCCTTTGCCTTGGCAGTCTTGGGCTTGGTCTCCTATTATTTTTGTCAGTTTCTGTTTCTTTCGTCCATGATTTCCAGAGGAGGGCATGCCTTCTTGCCGGCCTTGGTGGCTCCGCTGACCTTGGTCGACACCGACTTGGCGACGGACTTTGCCTTCTGGGCGACGGTAGGCTCCTTCTTGGTGGTGGCGGCCTTCTTCTTGGTGATGCCGACGGGCTTCGCAGCGGCGCTGGTCGCACTGGTGCTCTTCTTGGGCTTGTCGGCAGTGGTGGTGGTGGAGGAGCGCGGCTTGCGGACGGGGGCGGTGTCGATGACGGGGAACACGCGCGGCTTGGAGTTGCCGGTCTGCGAGCGGGTTCCTTCGCGGGCCATTTTTGCGGATTTTTTCTGGGTGTCGCGTTAGGGTTTCTTATATGCGGAAAAGAAGAAGAGATTGACGCGATCAAGGCGAGGTGAATGCGATTGCGGGAGGAGAAGGGGGTGGATTGCGCGACCGTGAAGCGGATGGCGCTTTGGAGGGGGTGGTTGCGTTGTGTTGTGTGTGTGGGATGCGCGGTGAGGAAGGGCTTACCTGGGAGACGGGGGTTTGGGGGAGATAGCTTCGGGAGCTGTAGCGGAGAGTTATTTCTGGGATAACGGAAAGAAACGAAGCTTTGCGACGAAGAAGACGGGAGATGTAAAGGTGTTTTTTTGTTGTTGTTGAGAAGAGAAATGTGGGAGGTGACGTGGTTTTCGCGAGGGGGTATGGACGGGTTGGATGGATGGACTGGATGGACGGGCGGATGGCAAGGTCACAAGGGGCGCGGACTGGACTGGATGGCGAGCAACAGAACAGGAACAGCAAGAGGAGCGGTGTCGGACAAAAACAAATGGAAAGGGCTGGGCTGGACCAGCAGCAGCAGCGAGAAGCAGGGGAAATTTGATCTGAGTGATTGATGGATAGCTGGTATTAGCTTCCCCTTCTCTTTCCAGGTTAGCGACCAAGGAGGACAAGAATGAAACGGGGGACTTGATGGTGGTGGTGTGCGGTGCGGCCGAGGCCGTGAACATCAATCAGCACTCGTCAATCAGCAGCGAGAGAGGGGGGAACCAGCAGGTCCTCCCACCTTGTTCCGTCGCGTCTCTTCTCTCTCTTCTCCATCTTTCTTTTTCTCTCTTGTTTTTCCTTGATTTAAGTTTCTGTGCGTTGGTGCCCTCTGTTCGTCATATCAGAAAACAAGATGATGGCGTCCAAGCTTTGAGGACATGTTCTTATCAGACAAGGAAGAAGAGCGCAGGGACAGACGGTATCTCTGACAATAGATGGATGAGCTGAGCTTGGCTGGCCGGGCGGACGGTCAGATATCGCGCCCCCTTCTCGACTCGACGTGTCTCTAGTCTCCCCCTCTTCTCCGTTGTCGACATGCTTTCCCCTCCCATTGTGTTTTCCCGTCATGTTTCATCCCCCGGATTCATCTGCTCATAAACACCGCCCTCCTCGTGTTCTTTTGTCCTTTCGTAACAACAGAAGAGGAGATACGGGGGCAGCACTCGGAACAGGCGGCTTGCGTCACCGGCACCCAAAACTTGCCCATCAATCTCTCTCTTTTACCCAGATCCTCAGAGATTTCCATGCTCTCTTATCGTCATTGTCTCATATCCCACCAAGCACATGATCGTCCGGCTGGGTGTTTCGTACGGGAAGGACAGAGCACGCGACGTTTTTGGCGTCGACAAGCTTCTTTTTTTAGGCGCGCAATCGCATGCTTGTCGTTTTTTATTTTTCTTCATGTTTCTTCAGCGGGCACTTCAGCGAAGCGGTTCACCTGGACCGTGCAGCACAAGCGTCGCCCGTGACCTCACCTCGGCCATCCATTCCAGCGAATATGTCCTTGTTCTTTGTCTTTCTCTCGAGATTGACGAAATTGACGGGTTTGCCGCCTTTCGCGAGGGAGGCTCGATGCAAATGAGAATAGAGTTGAGGCACGAAATGAGGTCGGCCGTAACTGTGCCGATCCGTTAAGCTGAAGAGGCGTTTGGGTTGCGCAGCGATAAGGCAAGGTTCTCCACAGACTCAGCCCGTTGAGCACTGTCCTTGTGCTGCTATTTTTGCGCAGTTCGGGGAACCGTTGGGCTCCACATTTTCCCGCCCTAGATTCAGGGTCTGCCATGTGAGGCTATTCCCAGATCCCTACAACGTTCGAAACTGCGCTGGAGACTGGTGAGACAAGGGTCCTCACCTTCGTCTTATCAGGTCAGAAAAGTGATTTGATAATCACTTTCGATTGGAGTCTTCTGGCGTGGCTTGCTCAATGGTCTAGATTGGACTACAAGCCGCGAACGACAGCAAAGGTCAAAGGAAAGCTCTTCAGAACGGCAAAAGGTCCGCTGCAGATCCACCAATTGACACCACCATGTGCCAGAAGCGAGACCTGAAAAGCCTCCAGGGAAGCAGCTATTCCTGTAAGACGGTGCAATGAACGTACGGTTACCCCCATGTTGCAGATTCAAAGTGGAGACTGAACCAACAGTTGAAGACTTGAAGCAGACGAGAATGGCTCGGCGAAGAGGGGTAGTCCAGCCCTCCCCTTTAAAGCCCGACAAACGCACGTTTCTTCAGCGCTCGGCGAGAACCAGGGTGATTTGGTACTCATACATCTTCGAGTTACAAAGAACAAGATGACCGATCAACAGCAACAAGGCGCCGCAGAGGCTGCTGCCGCGCCTGCTGCCACTGCTTCCCCCACTGCAACCTCGCCCACTCCCGTTACCACGATTACGGCAGCGCAAGCCACAGCCGCCGCAGCTGCGACAGGCGCCGCCGACATCGAAGCCGACGAAGCTGCTGATAGCGATGATGCCTCTTCAGTCGCCGGCTTCTCGCGGGTTACCGAGTCGCAGGCCTCGCTGAGATCAAGCATCCTCGACTACCGCCGCGAGAACGGGCGTACCTACCACCGCCTCAGCGAGGGCAAATACTACCTGCCTAACGATGCCCGCGAGCAGGACCGTCTCGATATCATCAACCATCTCTGGGCAATCGTATTCGACGACGGCTTCTGCTCCTGCCCAAAGAACGACGGTGCCAAACGCGTTCTTGACCTCGGCACCGGCACCGGCGCCTGGGCCATGGATTATGCGGATGCGTATCCAGACGCCCACGTCATCGGCGTCGACTTCAGTCCAATCCAACCAGCCTATGTGCCACCCAACTGCTCATTCGAAGTTGACGACGTGGATAAGGAGTGGACCTGGTCCCAGCCGTTCGACTTTATCCTCAGTCGTAACATGAACATGTCTTTCACAGCCGAGGGATGGGAAAACATGATGAGGCAAGCCTACGACGCGCTTGAGCCCGGCGGCTATCTTGAGATCCAGGACAGCCGCTGGCCACTTACCTCCGACGACGGTTCTCTGACCGAGGACCTCCCATTATTCAAGTGGAGCCAAATGTTGACCGAAGCTGCCGACAAAATTGGACGCCCAGCAAACATCACCGAGACTTTCGACGACGTTATGAGGAAGGTTGGCTTCGAGGATGTTCGGAAGACGCGCATTCGCTTCCCCATGTCGCCATGGCCCAAGGATCCGAAGCTCAAAGACATAGGCATGTGGACCCAGGCGTCCCTTCTCCCTGGCCTCGAGGGCATGTCTCTTGCTCTCATGACTCGAGAGATGGATTGGTCCAAGGAGGAAACGATGATTCTGTGTGCTCAGGTTCGAAAAGATTTGAGCAATCCCAAGATTCACGCCTATTGGAATGGATATGTAATTTACGGGCGTAAACCTCTGGAGGCCGAGAAGGAAGATGCCTAATTTTGACCTTACATGTCCCGAAAGAAGGAGAAAGCCTTGGACAGGAGGAATCCAGTAAGAGCAGGCGAAGACAGGGCACCTGGTCTCACTAGAGCGACTACTTTTAATACAAGCTCCTGTATACTCCATTAAACTGTTGTTGTCTTCGTGATTGTCGTCGCTATTGTTGCTATCGTTGTTAGTATCGTTGTGGTTAGTGTCGTCACTGCCCGTCATTGTTGTCGTCATTTTCTGGGATGGTATTATTGTTGCCGTCATAATTGCTAGCGTACCTCCAAGCGATTACAAAAAGTACACAAAAAATAGGTATGGTTGCGCAGACACAAAAAACACTAGATGGCGTTGCCAGTGTTGGTGAACAGACCGGTGCTGCGAAGTCGTTGATTCAGGAATGCCCCATTCCATTACATCCTCTATCTCCATGCACAGAGTCGCCCCACGAGCCCACTTAGACAAAGCTGCCCTGTCTCTGAAGTTCGGCGAAATACCTGTCTGCCTTCTTTGTAACGTCCTTTGAGCGTTGAGTGCCGACTCGCCAGGCGACGAGAGTAAGGAAAGTAAGCCCCACAGTCAACACCGCGAAGAGCCAGATATGCTTTGACACGATGGACTCTCCTGCGCTGGCTTCCCAATTGAACATGTCCATCGAAAATATCGCCGCCACGCTCGAGAGCGGTAGGTATATCATGGTGAGAATGGCGATTGTCCTCATCTGCGCACTCTCGTGCCGAGTATCAAAGGCCATAGCTCGATTTGCTTTGGAGATTTCCGTGGTTGTGAAGGAGTCCTTTCTCATCATGTGATTCCATACCTGTTGGCGGTCAGCGCTAACAGAAATGGGATGAGCGCGTCTCAATGGGAACAACATACCGTTTGCATGGCGAGAGACGTATTGCAGACGACCTTGTTGCACTCATCAATCTTGTCGTCGTATTCGCGGATGATATCCTGAACACGTTTCCTCATATCCCGCCCGATCTTTCCCAGCTCTGTTTTCATTGCAGGACTCTCAGTCCAACCATCCTCTGGACCTAGTGAACGAAGCTCATCGGCAACCTCGTCCATCTCATCTAGGAACTTCGAGAGCTGGCGTTTAGAAGCTTGGATGTGATCAACCAGATTCCGACTGCGCAGGCACACATTCAAGTAGGCCTTTTGCGTTTTCTGGCCGTCTTCATCTGCTTTTGGATCAATATTCCACGGTTTGCTCTCGAGCTGGTCGGAGTTCAGGGTGAATTCGTCCACCAACTGGTCAACGGCGTCGAGCAGTCTCTTGCGCTCAAGTTCGACGAATATGCCTGACATCAGTAAGGGATGATTGCGTTGCTCATTTGACCTCCGGATTCTTTTTTCAATATCATCCATTTGTTTCTCAGTGCAGCCATAGACGACTGCAAATGTTGAGCCGGTGCTCGGGATGTAAGTAGACGACAGCGCCAAATCGTCGCGTAAAGTCAGAGCCATCCGTGCTGTGAAACCTAAGGATCATACTCAGCAAAGCCTGATTTGCTGCGAATGGCTTCAATAATTACCTAGTTTAAGTCGATGTGAGTCTGAGTCGTGATGTGGCAGGTAGGAAAAGCAGGCAACGTCTCTCAATATGGTTCTGGTGATTTCTCGGTGGACATGGAATTCCCTTGTGATGCGGCTCCATGTGGACTTGAGCATCGGCAGATAACTAGCCGGCGCTTGCCCTTCCCCTTCGAAGATACCACCAGCTCTACTGCACATACTAGGCCCAAGACTCAGCTTCAAAACTCGATGGCCGGGGCGTCTTTTGACTTACATGACATAAATCCCTGGGAGAAACTTGTCCCATGATGGAGATACTCCCGGGGCCTAGAAATCGGTAAGTTAACAGTCGCAAGATGATGGTGACCACCAGTAACATACACGACTGAACCAGTTATCCCAGTCCTCCTTCGTACTTAGTTCTTCTCTAGATGTCTCCTGTGTGTGTGAATTCTAATTAGCTACGCCTTTGGTGTCAGGAAAATGGCTCAATTTTAAACCTACCTCATCGCTATCAAGCCTTCTAAGAACGACGGCTTTTCTTTCTCCTAATCCGAAGAGCTTCAAATCGGATTCACTCCATTCCCTGGGTTCCTGAGGAAGATCCATTTCTAGCACACGTGAAAGTGGGATTGGGGCACTATTCAATGGAAGGGAGACGCTGCAGTCCAACAGATGGCTCGGGAGTGCAGGTGATCGCCTGCGCTTTAAACAGTCTGCTATCTGCACATTCCCCTCTCCGAACCACTTTGACGCCTCTCCTCCCGCCTCGCTGAAAGCCTGCAGCTTATCTAGAACGCCCTCTGCCCCCCTTAAGCGATCGTGCTTGAAGGCCGTGACGGTTCCAAGACCGATTGGGCGCTCATGAGATTTCTTGCAGGTCGCGAGTCGCATCATTCGACATGACATGCTTGGTAGTGGAGCAGCCGGCAGCGCCCATGTATGCGTTGTCCGGCGGCCATTGGGAATAGTACCATGCAGCATGCAGAGACAGCTCCAATCGCGAGACACACCACTCGCATGTACGACCCATACGATTTGACTCTTGAGCCTCTGGTCTGCTGAGCATGCCTCCCTCCACTGGAGCCCCTCCCTTTTCCATTTCGGACTTTTTCCTCTTTTTTGTACCGAGAACATCGCTGCACAGCAAAATCGCAGACACATTCTCCAAGAACGCAGTGAAGTTTTGCGGCCCAAGCGCGCAATCCGGCAACAGCTGTTCAAAACACGTTACGTTATACAGCATGGCTGATTTAAAGAAGCCTCCGTCCAAGGAGCCTCTCTCCAAGGAGTCTCCAACGACAGACTGGCATCGGGAGACGATGCGAACCAAGTATCACGATCCGGTGAAGCTGAAGGACACCCTGAACAAGATGTTCGGCGAGAACAACTACAAAGTGAGGGTATGAACTTCAAGTCAGATTCTTATGGCTTAGGGATATCTAGTCTAACATATGAAACACCCAAGGTCATCAATAACCGATATATCCTCATGCTCTCTAGACAGCCGAGGCAGGTAAGAGAAAATCGTCTCCGATACTCCCTCTGTGCTGTTCTCTCTCTTCCTGCATTCACTGTAATTCTTTGGACGATAGATAAACCACTGACAACCATCGCATCAACAGGGTGAAATGGAAAAGCTTGAAGAAGAGGCCAGGGAGCACTACAACGAATAGGTCAGCAAGAGGATACATGAGCTCGGAGGGTTTCCGTGTAATCTAACTCACACGTATCATTCAAAAATGCGGTCCGAACCGGGCCACACATCGCTTGAGCTCGAGAGGCCCATAAATACGTTATCCACGAAATGAAGAATATCGTCTTGTACACCATTGCCACAAATATACTTCGCATCGGTAGAGCTGCTGGGGAGGGATCTTCACTTCAATGGCCGTCGCGTCCCAAGATAGTAATCGTCATCAGCTTTGCAAGCCTTCAATAGCTCGTGCATTCTCTTCGTGAGTTGGTTGGCCCTCATGCGATTGTCTGCATTGGGCTCGAGCATTCCATTCTTGATCACTTCCAATAAGTCCCAGAGATACCATGAACAGTCGGGGCGGTGTTGCAACTTGTGAATCCATGACAAGACTGATGGCTTGATGTGCGCCCGTTTGTCCTTAACCGAAAAGAAGATATCGGACTCGAAACCGTAGATATCGTTCGATAGTCTTTTCCCGGGGAAGACGTTTTCGACAGCGTCGAATCCAAGAAAGAACCAGGTGACATACTCCAACAAGACGCAGCCAAGACTGAAGATGTCGGACCTGGGGGAAACTTGGCCAAACGGCAGGTCGAACTCAGGGCAACGATACGATGCCGATCTTTCAATGTTCCTTGGGTCTTGCTTGGACCGGGATACTTGAGTATGCAATCTTCCCAGACCGAAGTCAGATAACGCCAAGAGGCCGGGGAAGCTATCGGAGTGAAACCAAAGAAAGTTTCCTAGAATTTGTCAGAAAATATATCTCGTTGCCAACAGTCCTTTGCCATACCTGGTTTAATATCACCGTGTCTTCCATATAGGTCTTCATTTGAATCGCGATCTTCCAAGTAGCGCATGGTTGGGGCTCGATCATTGTGAACACACTGTAGAGCTTCGGAGATCTCATGAAACTGCTCAGCCATCCACAGACAATGACTTTTCTTCCCGACGAGACCTTCGTTACTTTGCCAGAACTTGCTTAGATCGCCCTCAGCCCAGTCGAACAATAGGTAGTAGGTTGAAAGTCCTCCAGCAGCGGGATTCACGACCTCGAATGTTGCTAGCAACTGGATCAGATGCTTCTTCGTATAGTTCTGTCCAGTGAACAACAACGAAGACAGCTCCAAGTCGAAACTATTCCGGTTGTGGGACGTAAGCTTTTTCAAGGCGAAGAACTCTTGAGGGTGGCGGATCTGACCAGATCGAAGATTAGCTGAGTAACTGGAAAGTCGGGAACATGTAACGTACTCCATGGTCCCCAAAGTCCCAATGACCATCATGGATCTTGACTTTGTAGACTTCACTGAAACCTCCGTAAGTATTACCTCCACCAGAAGGAGCATCCTTTTGCGTGGCCTCCGAGCTGTCATCCTGTGTGACTTTGTCGATGATCTCCACAGGAATGATGTCTCCGGTTTCCAAAACGTAATGTGAATGCAATGACGGCTCCCATTTGATGAACGGCGCGTTCAATGTATGAGACCACTTCGAAAAGTTTTCGCGGATTTCTGGACGAAGATAACTGTTGATAGTGCCGTGCATTCCGTGTTTTCGACATTTGAGGAATTGGTCTTTGGTGGCACCGGTTGGCTGAAGCGGCAAACAACTATCTCTTACTCCATCCTTGAAGTGTTTGGCGAAGTCCTCCACCTTGTAAATGCCCACCAGGACCGCCAACAGTTTCACGGCAGGTCCCTTCGAACCATCCGAGTTGCCATAGTATAGTTCCTTTGCAAGCTCCTTCTTATTCGGCTCCTTTCTGAAACATCGGAGAGTAGACACAACCCTATAAACCGACTCGAAAGTCAGGATTATGTCGAACTGAGGTTGTGGTATGAATCGCTTCTCTGGCTCCAAGGCATTCGATGTTTTTGCCTGGTCAAGCTGTAGGCCAAGCTGTTCGACTATGTCTTCATCGTCGGAGTCCTCATTTATCTGCCCGTTAGACCCGTTCACCCGAGAAACTGCTTGCTGTTTCCTCTCCCTCTTTAACCTAAAGGCTTCTCCTCTGTCAAGTACTTTCTGAACGCGCTTCGGGTCATCCAGGATAAGCTTTGAAGACGACTTTAGTTGCATGAGCCCCGAGAACTCCTGGGTAGCATCACGAGGCATAATGGGCTGTCTCCTTGCCGTAGCTGTGGTATGCAGTAAGCTTTCCGCCATCTTGACGCTGATGAAAGGTGAGGCTAACCAGCCATTTGAAAGGGCCTATCAGTGCTATTGATGACTGGATTGATGGAGAGGCTGCGATGAAGTCGATTTTAGCCACTGTGATGTTGGCAAATGCAAATAATGACAGAGCAGATCGGTGTTGTCGAGCCAACAGCGATCGAGTTGGATAGGGCAGCGAACGATATCAAAGTACGATGTCTCCGCGGAGACCGGGAAACGAGGCAAGGCCAGTGTATGGCCAGAGAAGAGGGTAATCAAAGGTTGAAATAGCCCTCTCGTTGCTCGGTGTGTGCTGGAAGAGGGAGTAGCTCCTGCATCCATGATTTGCTGGCTTTATTCTATTCCATCACTCTCTGCCTGCAAGACTTGGCCTTTTTAGGAAAGCCTCATCCTCCGCCCTGCCACTGCGATGGTTACTTTGCTCAATTATGGGTTCAAAGTGCGAGGCGCAGGGTTGATAAGGCCAGGCAGGATGGGCAAGGCAACCGCACGAACGGGTACAAGAACCGTGGTCAAATTGAAAGCGCCGAAAAGAGGGCAGAGATGTGATTGGGCTGGTACATCGGATCCAGGAGACTGCAGAACAATCTTTCCACGTGCAAGCGAGGATGTGTGCCTCATTCCACAATGCAAGCATGGTTGGTGGGAGTGGAGACTGGAGGACTGAGAACTCATGCAGACCGATTTTCAGCACTCACTGACGCAAAATATTTATGAATTATCATAATTCCGGCTCTTACGTTGTGCTTTTGGTTTGGCGTTGTCACTGCATGGTGGTCTTACTTCACGATCAGTGGCCGTCTCGACAAGTGATAATACGACATCAGCCACTGGTTGAATTTCACGAACTCTGAAAGTGATTATGCTTGAGTTTTTGAAGATTCATGAGGCGCCCACGACGAGGATTTTATTCACAAAGGCCGTCTGTGCTGATGGAAGAGTTGCCCATTACCCGCTCTGTTCCCGAAGTTGCCCAGCCTTTAAGGCGCAGCTCTGTGGCAGTGTATGCACTCCCAGCAGGCTATCTGCGTTGTGGGTGGTACAGTGAGCCCATGACTGCATCCTTCAAATCCAGGGTGTGCCAATATTTCACTCCTTAGGTGCTAGTAGCATGATCATCCTGGTCGAGCCAACTCACTTTGCAGGAAGGCGAGCGGCAAAGCCGTCTAGGTCGCATGGGTCGCACCCGAACAGCCCCTACCGTCCAATCGGGGAGCTCACTGATAACACTTCACCATGTTGTAAACATGGCCAGCGGTGACCTGCATGGTCTGGATATGTCCGACAATCAAGACATCAGGCGGTGAGGATGGATTTGAATGTTCAAAAGCCTGCTGAATCCTATTACCCTTTGAATGATCTCGTGATTATTGTCTGCGCAAGGTGGCGAATCACAATTTGCCCATGGTTTTCTCTCGGTCATTCCCGCAGGTTACTTTGATTTTCTCGTCGTTGCCTTAAAATAATTTGGGGAGAGCAGGCGACCGGGTCGCAAACCTCTGGCTTAACTACCAAATTCCCGAACATCCCGAACCTTTGAACTTCCTCAACATGTCGAGACAATTACGATCAACTCCCAAGGTCCAGTGGCAAAGCAACAAGGACGGAAGCAGAAATGCATTCATCTCCGCATCCCAAGTAAGCTCTAGCCAGCTGAAAGAGTATCTCGACTCCAACTACCCAGGAGGATATTCCGTTCAGGTGCGCTCTTCCGGGTGAACGATTTGCAGCACTCTAACTAACGTATCCCGCTAGCTGAAGCGTGACAAATTCAAAATCACTATCGTCGAGACATCAATGGGACAATTGATCTAAGTAAGCTTCAAAGGTCTCGTCTCGTACCGAGAAGGTTTAACGCGAGATTGTGCAGCACCCTCGGAAGAAAATTGAAACGTGCGGGTATTTCAGCACTAGGAGTTCAGCGATATTATTCCTGTTATGGCGCACTGCGGACCACAGCAGCCGTGACGCCACAATACTGCATACAAGGCCAGAGAACGGCTTCACGGCGCAAAGACCAGGGCGAAATGGAGAACATGGCTTCAACGTGAGAGGGTTTTGAACGTGCCGGAAATAGTCATTAAGTACGCGACCTCGGAAAATCAGTTCATTTTAGAGCAATCAAGTCAACCACCTTGACAACGTGTTATTTGGACCATCAGGGACTGCGTGAGCTTTATTCATCACCTGGATGGCCAGCCGAGTCTATTTTGCGGAAAGTTAAACCAAATTGGGCTACGTGACCTCGGCGGGTAAAGGCTTTAAAATACCAAACATGCTCCGTGTTTTGCTCGTCGCTGAAGATACCGGTCGCATCCCACAGGTACGTCCAGTAGCTGTCATGATGAAGGCCAGTCGAGGTAAAAGACGGAAAACGTTCAGGAGAACTCGAACTCACGATGCGGAATTACTGATACGCAGGGCCCGAGGTTTGTACGACATTCCACGGGAGATCCTCTTGATCGTAGCGAACGAATTGCCCACCAATTTCAGGACAGCACTTGCTCTGGCTTGCAAGGGATTCTTCAAATCTATCTGTCCCGATGGTCGTCTTCCTCGAATGGAAAGGGCAGAGGCGATAGAATTTGTTTTGCTCTTGGAAAGAGACGCTATAGCAAGAGGCGATACGAACCTGTTTCCTTGCTTTGGATGCGCAAGACTTCAGCCCTTC
This sequence comes from Colletotrichum siamense, assembly GCF_013390195.1. Taxonomy (NCBI): domain Eukaryota; kingdom Fungi; phylum Ascomycota; class Sordariomycetes; order Glomerellales; family Glomerellaceae; genus Colletotrichum; species Colletotrichum siamense. Next base: position 132,181 of record NW_023501015.1, read on the forward strand.
AGGCGTGATGACCATGGCAACTGGTCAACACAAGTCCACGCCGCTTGTGACTTCGTGGTGCGATTTATCAACTCATATGTGCACCGGCCTTTCAACTTACGCCCTGTCCATGGGTGCAACGGCGCTTCGAACGTCCATCAGTGGATTGAGCCAATAAGCACCGTCGTTTGGAAACCAGCCGTGAGGGGACTTGGGGGAAACGAGCCTGCAATCACATTTGCCGAGGCCCGCCTAGTCATGGATAACCATTTTTTGGGGGGCTCTCGTGGAATCTCGATCGAACGGCTCGAGAACAGCTTCCAATTCAATCGAGAGATCCCACCTGACGACGATGATCTCCCGACGGCACACTTTCCTTTAGAGCAACATGTTTCGAAAACGAGATACAATCTACGTCCTCGATTTGGGGCTCGTCGGGAGCGCCTGGGGCTCCTATCTGGTCAGAATGCGGCAGTTTGGTCTTTCACACACAAAACCTCTGCGAAAGTCATTGACGACGAACTTTTCATTCGCCGCCACCACGATATTTTTGGACCGCCATGTACTTTGGAATTCTTCGTCAAAATAATCGATAGCCTAGAACTTCCGGTCTGCCGACATATCCTCGGATGTTCCCACGCCCAGCTGCTGGGAACGCAGGCTTCAGCGTGTATTGCCGAATTACACAGCTTAAAAATTATCCAAACCGACTCTCAATGGGACATCCATCCTGATCAAGGGATTGCTTCGTGTTCAATCTGCTCCACGGATTATGAAATATCCATTGAGAGAGGGAGCAACCAGCGCAATTGGGGCCTCAAGCTCACCACGTATCATAAACTCGGGCAATGCCGCACACCGGATGACCCACTATGGAAGAATCTTGTAGGCTTCATGTCGGCCACTTACAGTCGCCATGTGATAGACGTTCCCGGAACAGTACGTCAAGCATGGCTCAAGCAACACGGACAGATAGATACAGCATCCGACAATTCATCGATTGAGTGGGTTCTGATCCAACAATACATGATCATCAAACGATTCTCATGCTTCTCGACCAGGAGATTCGATGGTCGCAAGGCTCTTTGGCGCATTATGCATGCTGCACATCCCGGACCCAGACTGATAAACAATCCTGGCATGGTTCTATACACTGGGCTAAAACGTGGAGGGGAGATATTGCATTGAGCATGAGCACATGGCGGGAAGGCGCTTACGTTGGTGGTTTGTTCTTATACACATATGGGTTACACATGATGTAAACCAGAATTCGTTCATCGGAGTTGGTTTATCACTCGTAAGTTGGTATTACCCCATAGTTATTTCGCTCTCAGTCCAAGTCACCATATGAACGAAGCACATCGCGAATAAAATATTATTTTCTTACTTGCCCTGTTCCTTAACGCCCATGGTAGACCACCGAGTAAATCGCGCGATATCCGTCACAACAGACAGAAAAGAAACCCCTCCCCAGATCAGACGTTCCTCACAGGATCCATGCATCTACCATTGAACATTAGCTGGGCCTTCCATCGCTTTGGCCCGTTCAAGTATTTCTTGGTATCTTGATGACTGTGCAAGATAGGAAGCACATTGGGCCCCCAAAATTCTGCGAGTGATGTCAGTAAAGTCATGATTTGGGAAGAATTTCTTGGACGTTTAGAAGTTTGGATGGACTTACCATGGCTGAGAAACCTCTGAATCCATCCCCGATTGACTTTGCGAGCTGCACGGCCCGAGGCCGAGGGTGCCTTCTAGACAAACCACGGCACACCGGCTGACATGTCTCTCGAGGCACCATTAAGGCGAAGTGCTGCGTCCGAGAAAAACATCAATCGGCCACCAAAAACCAGCCCTTCCCAGGCAAATCCGGCCTCTCCATACATTTTCGTCCGGAGGCCTTGGGGCATCTGAGCGATGACTCGGTTGGGATCGATCACCCAATTTTGCTCGGCCTGCGTTAAAACCGCTCCAGCATATTCGCTGATCTCATCAATGTCATTGTGCACGAGAATAGGCGTGTTTGGCCGTCCTGGGCCCCCTCCGATCATGCGGCCTGTCAAAACGTGTACGAATTCGTGCGCAATGGCGATTGAGAGCTCGAGAAGGGAATTCGCCCAACTATCAATTGCTCTCTCTCGGTCTGTGAAGGACGTGCTGGGATTCGTGGCAATCCTGCCTGCATTCCAGGCTGCTGTAACCACCTATTCACTCCAGTATCAGCAAAAATTCCCATGAACATAACTTGAGGGTAAGTACTACCTTTTTATTCACGGACATAGTACAAGACGCGTTCGCATCAAAGGGGGGCTGCCAGATGTGCCTGTCTGTTTGCGCGGCGCAACCTCCAAGGGCGCGGCTGTTCTCGATTCTGATCTCGGGAAATGTCCTGGCAAGATCCGACATAAATGCGGCTGCCTCGGCGAGGTATGACTGCATCAAATCCATGTTGGGTCTCGGAACGAAGTGGTGCTGATCTCCGGTGCGATTCCAGCCGTCAATGCATCCTTTCAAAACCGCGGCCAAGTTGCCACGACCTCGCGGGCTTGCGGCAAGGGAGAACGCGAGATCGGCCGCGGCTTGCACTATGGATTTGTAGGTCTTGTTGGGATCGATGGTGTTCGATATATCGGTCCATATTCTCGAATTATTCAAAGTCGCATGATTGCCGGCGGCGGTCGGGGAAGTCCAAGCCTGATTCGTTTCCAAGACTCGAACGGGCAGAGTTGGACATCGAAGATAGGATGGACCGGCGAGATTGAGCACTTCGGAAGGAATCCAAGGTGGAACTGTAGCGGTGAAGATGGCGTCCAACTGTGCCACTGCCGTTCCGAATCCGTTTGCGCCTCCCAGTGCATGCCAGGATTGCGGGAATACATGACCTGCATCGTCAGCGGCTCGTAGAAGAAATCTGGCTTTGAACAGCCTGTTGGTACCCAGAGCGTTCTTCGTGGCCTGAGGAACCGTTGCATCTAAGTAGAAACTGACGACTTGTCTGAGATGATTCTCTTCGGCTGGGGTGGGTGCGCGCAATACTGGCCGCGCATTGAAAGGAGGGAACTGTTGGGCCGCTGGAGCTGCCATACTGTTGATTTGATGTGGGCGAAGGTGGGTAAGGACGAAGAGCGAGGGCGAAGATGAACAATGCCGAAGGGCAAGGACGAAGAGCAAGGACGAAGATTGGAGTCCATACAATATGTAGTCTGTAATTTTCAGACACGGAATGCCCTGGCGAACGTTCTTGCCATCTTCAGATGCTTCGGAAAGGCTCCCCCGCCTTTGAGGCAAGTGCCCGAAATTTCTGTTGTTCTTTCCCTTTCAGAATCTGACACCTGTAGCGGGAGCACAAAGACCAATTCCAGTGTGGTTCGTCTTTCCTGCATGGACTCAACCTGCATGGAAGGCGGCGAAAAAAGCAGACACGTCTAGACGCTGGGCAATGTGTCCTGCTGCGAGAACATGGACTGGAAACAAAGACCCGCGCTTGGGACGGAAGACTCAAGAGCTCTCGTTGTGGTTCTGGCTGTCGAAGAAGCTGCTGGAACATCAATCCTTTGGGCATTTCTGGACATAGCAACAGTTGCTAGGCGCTCTGAGATCTATTCATTGTAGCACATCGAGGGCATCGGAATGAAGTCATTGATTCCTGTGCTGACGAAGTTCTCCTTTCCTCACTCAGACCATCTCGGAAAGACGTTCCCCATGCGGAAGTCAATCTTAAGGAGTTTTTTTAGTTGACCCATTCAATTGCCCATGATACTGCAAGGGAGGCAGAACCTCTTGTGTGGGAGCGCCGGGAGACACAGTGTGGGGCGTTCCAGCACCAAAAACATTGGATGTCAATACGCAGGAAGCTTCGTCCCGGCAGCTCATGCCGGTGCTGATGATGATAAGGTTTGAAAATTCTGAAGCACGGCTCGCCTAACGTTCGGACCAACAGGTTCCCAAGTAGCCAGGATTTATAACTGTAGCCCTCCCAGGCTTGAGTGAATGATAGAGGTAGCTTTCTTGTGCCATTCAAAGTCGCCTCAACCGAAAATGCGGCCACCCGACTCAAGAAAGGGAAGTTTCCGATATTATTTAGAAAGCCATGGACTTCTCAGCACCCCCCCCCCCCTGAAATAATTCTCATGATTGCCGAGGAACTACCCGCAGTCGCCAGGATCTCTCTGTCTTTAACTTGCAAAGGATTCCTCGCATTATGCCCGCAAGACAAGTTCCGTCAAATCGACGAGGAAGAAAGACTTGAATTCCTCTTGTTACTAGAAAGGGATGTTCCTGCCCGATTTCTATGCTTCGGGTGTAAACGACTCGCCTGGCTGGATCGACCGCAAGGAAAACAAACTTCCGATTCAGATGACCACTTCAACGGCCAGGTCTCACTTGCGAATCCAATCTCGTATCATGGCTGGCCGTCGACAGGATACGACTGTGTTGAAGTGGATTGGGATGAACTAGAGATCCTGGCGACCCACCCGATCCAAACCAGCCCGCTCCTTTGGGACCCTGGGGTTTGCTGGGGTCATTATTACGGCCCAACGATCACATTTTCAGAAGCTCAACTAGTCATGAATCGTCATTTTTACGGCGCTGCCTATGGGATATCTTCTAAAATTCTTGAGAGCTCTATCGAAATCTCAAGGAATGTCAAAGCAGATGGATCCTACGAGCCTATCGACCACTACGTACGACAAAGCCACACTACTCCAAATCTACAAAAGCGAGCATCCAGATCATTAACCAAATATATCTCGGCATCCTGGAGGTTCACGCACCGAACCTATGCCAAGGTGATCGGCAACAATCTTTTCATCTGCCGTGTTCACAATGTTGTCGGCCCGCTATGCCTAGCCAGTGCGTTCACGAGCGTCATAGATGGCGTCAATCTACCAGTCTGTAAGCATATACATGCTTTGTCGGGGATCAACACATGGTGGGGTTTTGGCAGTTCCGACAACTGCATACCGGCACTACACAGCGTAGGTATGGCCTCATATGATCAGCGATTTACCACATGCCACGACGACCAGATCGCTTCATGCCCTAAGTGCTTCACAGATTATGAAGTACACATCAAAAGAGGCAACGCAAACAAGGAATGGGATGTGAGCCTTCGCACATACCATAACCTAGGGAGCTGTCGTTCGCCAGCTGATGCAATATGGTCCGGATTGGTGTCATCTGCCTATTGGACATATACTCCGGATTCTTGCAGAAAGGGAAACCCAGGAGATGTCCGTCAAAGTTGGCTTCAACACTATGAATGCGAAGACCGGGAATCTAGTGGGCTCAAACCTGAGTGGGCTCTTTCTTTCCATCTGATGACCAAGTCGTGGTTCTCCACGTCGTCAAACTGGGATTGCAAGGCTCATTACGAGGTTTACTCAAAGTCGCATGGCCCTGGCGGACCTGCTCAACTTTCAGAACGACAAGTTCAAATGGAGAAAGAAGCCTCGGCGGCAATTGGGTCCCATTGCGAAAGTCAAGTCTGAATTTACCAGCAATCGATTCCACGGGTTGCAGCCAACAAATCATACCACATGTGGCTGAAAAGGAAAACCTGAGCGGGTACTGCTCTGCCACCAGCTACTTTAGTGGCGGCTAAGTGTAAACCCGAAACAAAAAGATGGCCTGGGCAAAGAGAGATTGTCATAATGCATGGACTAATTTGGGCCTTGAGGCGCGGGCATGTGCGGGCATGCGCTGGCCGGCGAAGAGGGGCCCCTTATGCGTGGCTGAGCTCTCGCATTGTTCTGCGACAGTGACATATCCGGAGGATGCGGTTGCCAAAGCAGCCCTAGGGCGCCGTGAGCGTAACCATAAGGCTCATTCACCGGGGAATACCTTGACTCGTTTGGTGACATCGGGAACTCGGATGAGAACTTGAGACGATCGGATCCACATTAGCCTTGGGATAATTTAGGCACCTCGCTTTCGTTGCCGCAATCACGAGTCACGCTTTTTGGCCTCCCACTTTCCTAGGAGAGTGGGAGGTGACAGGAGACAAAAGTTTGCTCACTGCTTGTTCTATCGATTGTCTTGCGTCGAGTTCTTTACTCACCTTCCCATCCTGAATTGATTTTGGTAGCCTTGAAGAGGTATGCTTCAAATTTCCAATCAGGCCTGGTAGATAGATTAGATCGCAACTTAATTCCACTCTAATGTGGACAGCAAACTTAATGCCACGACTTTGAAATGTATGTCACGCGAATCTGGGTTGCAGAGGGTTGCAGACCCGGGCAAGTGCAACCGCCCGGGCCGCAGCATACTGCCACGAATCGTGCGATGCTCATATTTAGCAACGGCACAGGCCAACGGTTTGGGTTTGTCGGAAGTCTATCTTATTACTTCCTTCTCGAATTGATCATCTGGTTGACCACGGCACCGACTATCCGGCATGGCTCGGCCGCAGCCGTGATGCTCGCATTCGGGCATTTGATATAAGAATCAAAAGCTGATCCGTCCTCGAGCAGCTAGGAACACCAACCCACACGGCTTTTCATTCTTTTCTTGTTGTTCATAACAACGTTCAGTCATTTATTCGTCCCACCACTCTCTTTAAAAAATATTACAATGTCTCGTCTCATTTCTGTCCTCCTCAACGGGCTCATGGCCTCCCCTATCTTGGCTAGCATCTCGTCTCCCAACTATCTCCCCTTCGCGCTCGAAAAGCGTGACTGCGGCTTCAGCTACTGCGACTGCCAACGCGTTCAGTGCTTTCTGGACTTCTGCTTCGACGACCATGTCGACCCCTGGGTCCTGGTTGATAGTGCCTGTACGTCATAACGCCTAACTTTTGTATACCATGCGGACTTTGACAAATATTCAAACAGTGAACCCCTACTATGGAGTTGATTGCGGTCAGTTCGACCACTGGCAACGGAACGAGCCCGCAGAGTACTGCAATAACGGCCTTCGCAAGGGCAACGGTCTCTTCTACATCAACCGCAAGTTCGGGTCTCTAGGCAAGAGCTTCACTGTCGACTACAAGAACGAAAACGCCAACGATCCCAGCCGTGGCTCCGTGGCAGCGCGTTGCTACCCTGTCCAGGACGTCCAGTGCAAGTGTCACTCACGATACAACGCGGAGAAGCACGACTGCTCGAACACCTGCGGCTAAGCCGGAAGAGACGTTTTGTTTCACGGAGACGGAGCGCGTGGCTCCTGCAAGACTTGACAATACCCATTGAAAAATTACTTTTCTTGAAATCACAGCTTTCGTGTTCGGGTCCGGCAGGTGGACGGGAATGTCGAAACAGCCGACCATATTCCTCAGAAATATTAGAGCATGTTACCCTCGTTTGCAATTCCAGCTAGTGGCGAGGTCGAAGACTAGAGAAAAACACACAGTTTTTTGACAAATGAATTTGAATGACGCACATAATCTATATTCATTTTCGGACTTTGTACCGAGCGGTTCCATGCAATCTCGGATGGTTTTGCAAACCAAGCACACAAGCCTCCAGCTATAATGACCCCAACATGCGAGGCATCATTCCGTCATCTCCCTGATTTTTGCTTCGATTGCCGACAACGCGTCCAAATCACTGTTCTCCAATTTCAATTTCATCGCAGCCTTCTTGTACTTGGTGTCCTCCAAGATGCATTCCACACCCCTCCTAACCTGTTCCGCTGTCGGTGTCTGTGTGCCCAGGCTGAGTCCAATACCTGCATACACAGCCCTCATAGTGACTTCAATCTTCTCCTCATTCTCTCCAGCAAGTAAAACTGGAACTCCGTTACTGACAGCATGAGTCAACGTTCCGTAACCAGCATTGGAAATGAAGACATCCGTGTACTCTAACATCGCATCGTAGGGAACGTAGTCAATGACACGAGCGTTGGCTGGTATCTTGACTTCCGCCGGAAGCTGGGCGCCAACAGCTCCCAAGGTGGCTACAACCAAGACTTCGGGGCGGTCGGCAAAGGCATTGATGGCAGGGATAATGAGCTCCGACCAGAGTGGGTTAAGAGTTCCTTGAGATACAAAGATGACGTAGCGGTAGTTCTTCTCCTGTCTCTTCTCAACTTCAGACCACCATGAGGGAAATTGGAAGCCCAGCTTCAGCGGCTTGCGAGGCAGAACACCAACGAATTGAAGGCATGGTGGTAAATCGGAAACAGGATACTCGAGGCTCGGCGAGCAGAGCTGAAGGACAGAGTCGTGAGCGGTGTAGAATGACCTCCATATCTTGCCATCGGGGATGTTTTTGCAGCCGCATTGCTTCAGAGTCTCGTGCCAAGCATCGTACAAGAGCTTCATGGGGCCTCTTTCCACGAGCTCGTACAGTGCCTTGTTCCTTTGGCGTCCCGACTCTGTAGAGTCGGGCCAGAGCCCTAGCGACAACGGTCCGGTGTCTTGACTTTCGGCCAAGATTGGCGAGACGCCAAATCCAATCGACTTGGGCAGTCTCTTGACTCCGCCTGGAAGAGGCCGGCCATACTTGAAAGCCGTGAACCCCGAGTTGAAAACATCTTCGAGAACGATGATTTGTCGGTGGGGGTCTCGGGCCTGCAGCACTACCAGAGCTTCTTCAATGGACTTGGCTCTCGTTGGTTGCATATCCATGAAAATGGCTTTGTATTGCGCCGCAAGTCTTCCAGGGCCCGGAGGGAACTGCGAAGCGTCGCGAAAGTTGAGGAAGACTGATTCGGTAATTGGGTTTTCGGCGAGGATATACTCGGCACCAGTTTCTTCGATCTTGGACTGGTACGCCGATGGAGAGGAGAATGCCACCTCGTACCCGACTTTAACCAAGTGAGATGCAATGGTGAATAGAGGGTTGATGTGACCATCGATGGGAAACGCAGCCATCAAAAGCAAAGGCTTCCTCGAGCCCTTGACGTCGTCGCATGTCTCAGTCACAGTCATTGCGTCAGATTGAATGAGTTGGATGAGCCTGGCGAGGATACGACTGCACCTTGTCGTGAAATACTCGGGAGATGAGGCTCCGATGTCTCAGTATATAACATCTTCTGGGACCGGGCATCCCCCTCCCCGATGGTAAGCACTAACGGAGATGTTGCATTCATCTGGCGCAAGTCCAAGGATAAGATGCAGCCTGATGGGTATTGGTAGGTGGATTATTGCGGGTCACTGCATGATGGTTGCCGTCGATGGCAAAACCACCGGCCGACCGGCTCAGGGTTCGGCATGACCCCTCCGCCATCACAATCTTGCCTGAAAGTGTTCCTCGTGGCACCATACCCCTCAATTTCAAAAACCCGTGACTTGGACGTTACACTAATTCGATGATGACCATGGGCAAGCACTGAGTTGTGGAGAATTGCAAATTAATTCCTTTGGAAAAATTTACGTCTCACGGCTAGAATGTTACTGAGGATCGAACATCAAATTACAGAACTAGTGGAAAACGATCACAGATGATACGTACATGGAATACCACTAGAATACAATGGGCATGTACTACGGTTATTTCAAGTAGCTTCCAGGGTTAAAGCTTTCACCAGCGTCAACTTTTGCCCCTTAAGAGGCTCTCAAGTCGGCCGCAGCTATGGTTTTACATAGGCTTATTTGCAATATTTGGACACGTATTTCAAACCTATATTATTCCATATCAAACTCAACTTTCGTAATACTGAAACAGCATCGCGTTAACCCATGGAAACTTGTGTTTGTCTCATGATGGGCACAGACGACGATGACGGCGAGGACGACGATGATGATCACAATGATGATGACATTAAAGACAAGAACAATATCAATAGTATCAGTGTCACTGAATAAGAAGAAAACGAAGAAGATAAGTATGACAGCATACTAGGGAAAATCAAACGCGTAGCCCTCCGGACACTTAGCCAGAGGGGACGGGGTCAAGAATCTGAGCAATCATCAGACAATCATTCACAGCTCTGCAGAGGCAAGCCGATCAAAAGTCTTCATGGTGAACAAACCTGCTTAAGAGGTTAACGGAGGGAAGATATGGGTGCGGGCCCGTGTTCGTTGGTGGCAATGGTTTCTGTTGCCATCAGTCCAAAGCGACGACAATGTCCGCTGAGTAACAAGACATTGCTCAGTATCAAGGTGAGGCCAGCCCTCTCTCGTCTGCTCCTGAAATTATCCTCATAGGTCCGCTCGACTTTTGGCACTTTTTCCAAAGGCAAGGACAAGCAAGGCTAATTTGTGAAAAAGTGACCGACACAAGAGGTTGCTTTCTCCACATTCATTGGCATGAGAGAGACTCAGCTTGATTCAAGTGTTATGTTCCGGGGTCAAGTTGCGCGTGTCAATCAATGGGTCTTGAGAAGGGATAATACTTCACGCCTCCTGCTTTCTCATAACACGGCACAAAATTCAATTCTAAAGCTCAGCTGAGTTCGACCTTTGTGCGTCATCGCTTTCGACTACCCCTTGAAAACGAACGACAGTTACGAGACAAAGAGCCCGAGGCAGGTTTTGCATTTGTCACGCCGACGGCTGTCACCCGAGCATGTTCATCTCACCGTCATCAGCTGTCAATCACCATCGTTTCGTGTCTGAAACCTCATTCTCTTGCACCGGTCCTTCAACCCTAATTTACGTGCAGAGTTTGCCATCTTTCCCGATGACATTGACAAAGGCACTGTGTCTGTGTCGTCTTGGCGTCAAGCTCCGGCATTTTGCTGATGACCGCAAGTTTCGATATAAGTTGTCCTCTTCCTCCCTCACTTGAAAATGTGAAGAGAGGGCTGTGTAAAAGATCACAGCTGCTGTCAGATCCAGGCTTAATTCAAAGCCGGCAAGGACCGCAGCTTGTGGATCTTGGGTCTTGGGTGGCTCATCAGTTGCGACGATGTCACTAATGCAGGACATGTGGTGCATAACTGAAGTCGCTGTGTTCAGGGAGCTATCGAGATCAACTGCTATATCGGCTACAAGGCCTCGGTCAGCACCACCAACGGACCTACATATGTTCAAGTTTGGGGTGGCGCGTATTGTTACCGTCGCCAAGTAGATCGAGAAGCTTGTCAGCGTCAACCAGGACGTTGCCTTCATCAAGATCAATAGCCCCTTTGCGGGAAACCTCACGAACATCTCATACCGATATAAGCCTTTCACTGCCAATGGGCTTAACATCGGGGTGGTCGCTACCCTGGCGACAAGTATCTCCATCACCCGAACGGTGATGATGGCGAGAAAGGTATTCAAATGGATGAGTAATGCATCGAGAACACCGAATGGCACATTTTCGAGCAATATATCCTTACCTTCGCCAGCATTTGAACCATCACAGGCCTTACAAACGAAGACCTTTGCTGACGACGAACGCATAGGTCAATTTCGACCCGTTATTCTCCAAGCCGCCGACACTGGATTTGAATCCGTTGGCATGTACTAACTCCTACGGGCAGCAGTGTCAATTGGACCGTCTTCCACAGTGATAAAGCCTGAAGCAACGATAATGATTTCAATGGCAACAGCTCCGATAGCCATGAGACTGGCTACAAAGGCGACAATGCACACAATGGCTTTCGCCTGGAGAGCTTTTCGCCGGACGACGCGCCGATCAGGGACTATAGCAAGGGTTTTCAAAAGAGTCGCAACGAGGAGAGATTCCTTGGTGTTTTAGGGTTCTTAAGTTCGTTGCAGTGAGACTTGAATTGGTCAACTCAACAGTCTCGCCTTTGTCTTGGCGGTATTGAGGGAGCTGTCGGCTCTGTCGCCGGAGAAGCCCTCTCCACAGTGGCCGGCGCCCAGAGTGCTATGGCGAATGGCAACACCTCCAACGCCGTCAAAAGTGCCACCAGCTCTGGAGCTATCGAGTGTGCTGTCCAGACTGAAGCATCCCTCCAAGCCATGGCAAAGACAGTCCGCCCGAGTTCTGAGGACCATCAAGTCCCAGTGCCGCTCGCTCAGGCCCAGACTTGACACCACTGTACCCCTTGCTGGTCCTCGTCTGACCGAGTAAGGACTTGACTTGGCTCACCAATACGTGGTTCGCATGAATCAGGAGGGCGGTGGTCTTCAAAGGGTGGTGGTCTTCAGAGGGTGGTGGTCTTCACAGGGTGGTATCGAAACACTGGCGGCGATACCGAGTACACTCTCAATTCCCCCGTCCCCGGTAGCCAAGAGCACGCCACTCGAGTTGTCATCAGGCGTGTTGCTATTGCTGAGGCCGCTCTTGAGACTCTAATGACGCTCCCCAGGGAGATGCTGAACCGACTCCGCATTAAAGCCTCCTCTCACGGCGGTGGCGAAGAAGGCTTCTTCGACGTGATCAAGTGCGGCATTCAGAAGACTGGACCTGCTGTTCTGTACATTGCAAAGAAGGTGGTGCACACCGTCATTCTTGTCATTGTCGTTGAGCTCTCCGAGAGATTCAAGGGTGCAGTCGGCGCGGAGAGCAGCACAACTCCCTACAATTAAGGCGATAACCACAACAAGATGGGCCGTTTAAGCAAGCTATCGACAAAACATCTGATCACGGCTATGAGGCAGTGGAGGTGAGCGAAAATTCTCCTCTTGACTTACAATGATGGAAGACCACATTACTACCACCTTCCAAATTGGGACGGGCTGGTGTTCATCAACGAAAATTGGCTTGTGAACAACTGAGTCCATGTGCTTTAGATAGTTGGCAGTCATTGCCACGCACTGATGAGACAAGGACGTCTCTCCCATCTTGCCTCAACATAGACTTTCCAGACAATGATCCCATCGATGCCCATGGGGACTCTTGTCATCGTTGGCTTTGCGATTCGACTTTGCGGTTTGGGAATGTCTACAGCCATGCAAGGTTAGGACTTTTGCCCACTTCGATTGCCTTTTGATGTTTTAGGTGCTTGACGTTGGATATTCGTCGTTGGGGTCTGTCGTTCGTTTTTGGATGCTGGGCTAAGAAGTCGGCTCGGCTGGTCGGCGGTTCCGACTTATGGTGCCAACAGCAGGCTACTCAATATATCTTATCCTTTAATACATCTATTCGACCCCTTAAATCAATGGCCAGGATCTTGTGACGCTGCACTTTGCGGCAGCGTGACTCGTTGACAGTCCAGGGCGGGGAAGATAAGCGATAGTGCGCTCTATCATTCGCACTTTAGATTTTCCGTCACTGTGGCCGGTGATTACGATGTTTATGCCGCCTTAACAAACAAGGAAGGCACAGTGCCGATTTGTGGGGTTGATTGAAGATGGAATAAGGTTTGACAAGGTTCATCGACATCTCGTCGGCGATGCCCGCACACCAGCTGGTGCCCGCACTCTTGCTCATCCCCAGAACAGAACAATAGACAGAACAAGGGGACACCACGAATACTTGGATCTCTCGAATGAGACCCAATGACGATTTCATCATTATGGTGTTGGCTGCCCGCGGGAAACACCCGTGCAGCGAACAGATTGCACTGGCCAAGCAACATCATCAGGAGCGACGGTTGTCTTGGCTCTCGAGTCAAACATGCACATCTTAAGACGAACCGATAGAGTGGAACTGCCCCAGGATATAGAGTACCTAGGCGCCGACTCCGACGGTTCCGGACACGAGTGCGCCCTACGCAAATGCAACGCTGTGAATGGGGGAAAGGCAGCCTCAGTCAACGGACCAAGCAGCCTTAATTCAGTTTTAAGATCACTACATGGATCGTCAAAAGCCTATTGCCGGCAACTGAATCACTGCACCCCACTTCAAGCGGGCGACCGACTCATCTGCGATTCCGATTGGGGTGTTTAGACTTTATGTTTGCAGAGCTAAAAACGTTCCGCCCGCTGACAACGTGAAGGGCCCCCCGAGCTGGTAGGCTTTCTGCAGGTGAGTGCAACGGTAACTGTGTTAGTCGGTATGAAGGGAGGGGCGGAAGGTACTCGGGTTCGTTACCACGCCGGGGCGGGAAGAATGCCTGATGGCTCGTGTAAGACAGACTAGCTCTAGTACGGACATCGGACGGCCTGTTGCTGTGAGACTTGAGACAAAGGTTGTCCGACCTGAAATGAGGGGTTCGCGGACGTTGACGACGACAACAACTGCATTCCTGCCTTGATTCTCTCAGGATGGCGAAGAAACATCAAACATCGGCTGGGAAAGCAAGGTGGAAGATCTTGTGCCCTTTTGACCGTTCTTTCACTCTCATGACCACTCCCAAGCCTGACTGTAGATTGGGACACACGCAGTAGCTTCGGTCATCCCGTGCATCCCCATATCGTTCCTTTCCCATCTCATCTCCTTTGTACCTGCGTCTCGTTCCACTGCATCCACCAGCGAATCTTGCGGCTGCTTCTCGTCTGCGAACTGCACCCCGGAGGTGTAAGGCGGTCGTCCACACCCCCATTTCGTTTGACTACAAAACATATCTTATCCCAAGCTCTTCCTCCCACCTGTTCGTCTTCTGCCCGTCCGTCTTCTGCCCGTCATCCACAATGCGTCCGTTCGTTTCGCTCGTTTCTTTCCTTTCTTGCCTGACCCAAGTTTCTGCTTGGGCCCCGCGCGCCAGCGGACATGGTGCTCCAGGGCACTATGGAGGTATGCAAACGCATGACGCCAGCTTCACACCCGACCATATCTTAAGGGTTACTCAACAGAACGTCTCAATTGGCTGCCAAACACGGGAGTCGGTTGTCGTTAATGGCACTCTCTACGGCCCAACACTTAGGCTCCCGCCCGGACAGAGGAGTTGGATTAGAGTATATAACGACATGGAACACCACAACACTACCATGCATTGGCACGGACTCAGCATGCGCATGGCGCCCTTTTCAGATGGCACTCCGTCTGCGAGTCAATGGCCCATCCCACCGGGTCGCTTCTTCGACTACGAGGTTTACCCTCTGAAGTCAGAGTCCGGTACCTACTTCTATCACTCGCATGTGGGCTTCCAGGCTATGACCGCCGCTGGGCCTTTGATCATTGAGGACAGTGCGGAACCTCCTTACGCATATGATGATGAGCGAATCATCATGCTTTCCGACTATTACAACAAAACCGATACTCAGATCGAAAAGGGATTGACTGCGTCGCCTTTCGTATGGTCCGGTGAGACCAACGCGGTCCTCATCAATGGCGTTGGAGTTTCAGTTGACGAAACAGCTGGCCAGAACGGCTGCAAGCTGCCTATTATCAACGTTGAGCCTGGAAAGACTTACCGTCTGCGGTTCATCGGTGCCACGGCCATTTCCATGGTGCAACTGGGCATTGTGGGCCACGATAACTTCACCATCATTTCTGCTGATGGCGCGTACACCAAGCCACACTCCGAGAACATCATGCAACTGTCTTCAGGTCAGCGCTTTGATGTCATTTTCAAGGCGAAGACTGAGGAGGAGCTCAACGGAACTGGCGACTTCCTCATCCAGATGGAGACAAAGGACAGACCTAAAGTTTACCAAGGCTACGGTGTCCTGCGATACTACAAGGCTACGACTCAGATTAATAAGGCGCCCGCGACTCCCCCTTTGACGTTCTCCACGAAGCCCTACGAATGGGCTGAGTACGCATTGGAGCCTCTGGTGCCCAACAACTTTCCAAAGGCAAGTGAGGTGACACGCACCATCAACATCGACAGTCGACAGTTGTCTACGCAATCAATCATCTGGCAGATCAACGGACTGGAGTGGAATGAAACCTCGTCACCGTTCCCTGGTGACAAGCCGTATCTGGTCAACATTTATGAGCAAGGGGAAGCCGCGATGCCAAACTACACAGCTGCGATGAACAACAACGGTTGGGACCCAACAACATTGACTTGGCCTGCGAAGCTTGGCGAGGTAAGCAATCCTTACTGGTTGGCGTCTGTGACATACGCTTACCAATTTGCAGGTTCTTGAGATTGTCTGGCACAACACTGGTTCCCTCGTCAACAATGGTGGTGGCGTGGACTTCCACCCATTCCATGCTCATGGTGGACATTTCTGGGACATTGGAAGTGGCAACGGAACATACAACCAAACAGAAAATGAGGAGAAGCTGAAAAACTACAACCCGGTCAAGCGAGACACAACGAACCTTTACCGATACGGCGAAAAGACGACATCTGGCGCTAACGCTGGCTGGAGAGCGTGGCGTCTGCGCGTAGAAGATGCCGGTGTCTGGATGGTATGTTTCATTCTGCTCGGCTCATCGTGAGACATGGAATTAACGAACATTCTAGATCCACTGCCACATCCTGCAACACATGGTGATGGGCATGCAAACTGTCTGGGTCATGGGAGATTACAAAGACATTGCCGTCTTGCCCCTCTTGGATACGGCTGGGTATCTGCAGTTTGGCGGCAACTCGACGGGCAACTCAACAGACGCGCCGACAGTAATGCATTTCTTTGAGGCGGATGACTAAGCGTAATCATGAATTCATAGACATATTTTGATATCCATAGAGCTCTCTACCATCATGGGGTTTGGGAGAGCACACAGAGTACGACATCACAATCAATCGTGGACCCGCTACAGGGATCCAATTTCTTCAATTGTTGAATCATGTCCAAGCCGTTGTGCACGTTTCCTGGGGTGGAACTGTCACTGGTGTCCTTAACCCAAAAGACTGACTCGCGAGCGCAAACCACGAAAATCTCAATGTTGAACATAAAACGGTGTGAGCCGTGATGCTTGGCATTGGCCAAGCGACGGGAACTTTGTTTTATTTGTTTCCCTTTACTTCTGGTCGACATCTGTCCGTGATGGGAATGTCTCATTTGGTGGTGCACTGTGCCTCTAGCGCGGCAGGCATCTTGCTGTTCTTCGCTGTCTCCGTGAGTAGGCAACTTCCCTGATAAGGGCACTAACTGAATATGTGTAGGCGATCCTTTATGGTGTCGGTCGCGCCGCTTACAACATCTACTTCCATCCGCTTCGGCATTATCCCGGTCCCCGACTGTGGGCAATAAGCCGCCTTCCCTGGAACCTCGTCAATCTCAAAGGAAGCTTGGCCTTCAGAATTCGAGAACTGCACGAGCAGTATGGCCCAGTGGTCAGAATTGCGCCAGATGAGCTTTCATACACCAGCTCCACCGCCTGGAAGAAGATCTACGGTCAACGAACCCCTGAGTTCCCAAAGTGCTTTGACGGCCGTGGAATCGCTGGTCCGAGTGTGACCAACCCAGCTGTTCGCAATGGCGGCATTGTCACCGCTGATCAAGAGCCACATGCCAGACTCCGGAAAGCTGTCTTACCAGCGTTTAGCGAGCGTGCATTGAGAGAACAAGAGGAAATTCTGCAACTCTACGCCAACAAACTTGTAGATCGGCTACGATCCTCCAGCAAGAGCGGCGCCCCACAGGATTTGGTCAAGTGGTTCAGTCTGGCTGCCTTTGATATTATCAGCGATTTGGCCTTCGGCCAGGCCGCTGGCTGTCTAGACGATGCATCCCAGCCATGGCTCCAGGTTATCGGGACCAGAGCTCAGGGCATTGTCCGGTATCAATTTGCGATTCATTACGGCTTGGACAGGTGGCTCGAGTGGCTCGCCCCGAAGGCTCAGAAAATGGCTCTCAAGAAGCATGGCGAACTCACAGCTGGGAAGGTCAAGCGAAGGCTTCAGGCCACCGAGAACAAGAAGGATTTCATGAGCTACATTCTGGAAAATCCTCAAGCGGACCTGAGCAATGCCGACCTCGTCAGAATGGCATCGGCCTTCATTGTGGCTGGCAGCGGTACTGCTGCCACCGCGCTGTCCGGCATCACGTACTTCTTGTGTCGGAGTCCTGAGAAATACTCAAGATTGACACAGGAGATCCGCAACGCCTTTACAAGAGACGAGGACATCACGATGACTTCAACCGGTGAGCTGCGATACCTCAAGGCAGTCATTGAGGAAGGGTTGAGAATATATCCTCCAAGCCCCAGCGCTTTACCCCGTTTCGTGCCTGGTGCCGGCGAAGATATTGACGGCAAATGGGTTCCCGGAGGAGTATGTGCATAGCCCATAAGTACTTGTGTGAAGACCGCTAACAAGATTGGCTTGGCAGACCGCAGTTGGAGTCCATCAACTTTCAGCTGCTCACTCGGGATTCAACTGGTCACATCCCAAGGAGTTCATCCCTGAACGATGGATGGATGAAGATTTCAGCAGGGACGACAAGTTTGCCAGTCAGCCATTCTCATTTGGTCCGAGAAACTGCATCGGAAAGAGGTGAGAGAGTCGCGATGGGCCCCAAATTGGAGACTTACTGACAACACCTCTAGCATGGCATATGCAGAATTGCGCATCGTTTTGGCCAAGATTCTATGGAATTTTGATCTTGAGCTTGTCGACATGGCTGAAGATTGGGTGAGCAAGCAAAGGATCTACCTCATCTGGCAGAAGGTGCCGTTGATGGTTAGATGTCGCCAGAGGGTGTAACTAAGAATTATATACTTATGTAATTGTAACAAAACATACTCATCCATGATTCCCTAGTACTCAGCGATATTTATGTTATCTAAATACACCCTGAGCGCGGTATACGTACATTTCTTGATACGTGTATATCCCTAATCTGGGACACGCAGCTCGAAGCTTTGTTATCCGGGTGGACGGATGCGAACAATGACGAGAGGAGACAGCGGAGAACGACAACGGCGCCACATAACGACAGGGACAGCGACGACAATGAGGATGAGAGCGATTATGAGAAAGATGATAAAAATGGCAAAAAAAGTAGATGACAGGGTCGATAGAAGTGATAACTAGACTAAAATAAGAGTCTTATGCGGCTCTCTGCTGAAAGCATTACGCTAGAAGTGAATAGCAGAAATCGTATAAGATACCAAGGAATGTCGTTTTAATGTAGTCCTAGTCTATTTTCTAAGGTTCGTCACTACCTTGGCAGCGTCGTACTCTGAATGTGTATTTTGATGGCGGAAAGCTTAATGCTGGGTGACCCTGGGGATTTTGCTCATAAACGTCAAATGCGAACCTGGAGAACACGTGCTTCCTATATAAAACCTTACCCTTGACCTTCTTTTCCACTCCTTTCTCCGCCTTCAGTGATTTTTTTACTACGCTTTGTCTGTTCCTCTTCACCCCATCCCGTTTGCAAGTCCCGCCATCCGCCCATTTGTGGCCCATGCTTTCACGATGCGACGTAGTTCAAGACTAGAACTACCCCAGCACGCCTCTCCCCGAAGAAATCTGATACAGGATATTCGATGGACGGCAATCCCATCGGAGCTCCAACTAATGATCTTGGAAGAGCTCGGCAGCTTGGCCCATGGAAAGCATTCCCTAGCCAGATTGGCAAGTGTATCTCGGCAATGGCAGACATTTTTCGAACCGCAAATATGGCGGACCCTGAACTTCCAATCGTCAACTCTTGATCGTACTCTGATGAAACGATATATAACAGACATTCGAAAAACACTGGTCAAGAAGATCTCCTTCCACTTATGGCTCAGAGAATACTCTTGTGACGATTGCGACCAACCAGAAGACGCACGCACAGCCACCTCGAACGATGCGAGTTTCATCAGACAGTTGACCGCACTTTTCTCTGCACTTTCAAGTTGGGAGATGGGGGGCTTAACACTCGAGCTCAGCGCCAGCTCCCCTAGCGACTCACAGCACCAGCATCCCGGTAGATGTGAATCTCACAATCGGCCCACATATTCTCCTCGAGGTGCCAGGGAGCGATTGATCGGAAATCTCCTGCACGTGGGAAGTACCCGCAAATCATATTTTCCTAGGGTACCTGTGATTCAAGAATTTTCCATCCGGAGAACCTTTTATCGCAGCCTATCGGCAATTTCTATGCGAGACATACTGCAAAGCCTGCCGGAAGTCAAGCGTATCAACTACGAACCATGGCTTGCAGTTACACGGCTAGGACAGGCTGAGAGGAACAGGGCGAACGCAATGCTGTTCCTAACGATCAATAACTATTCGACCATTAAAGAGGTGTCTTTATGGGAGACACAATCCCAACGGCTTCACAAACAGCGATTATATGCCAAGAAATCAGATGATATTTTGACCTCGGCCGCAGTCAGTGCCAGCTTTTATCTCAACAGGCTCGCAATATCTCATGCAATCGATGCGAAAGACTTTTTCAGACACTACAATTTGCTAATAGAGGCTTCTTCCAGTTCACTACAAACCCAGCCAGCTATGTCCTGGCCCAAACTCACCGACTTGGTACTTACTTGCCAGACTGACCAATGTTTGAGTCTACACAGCATAGCAAACCTACTTCAAGCAGCAAGTCGAGCAGCTATACGCATGCCCCGTCTCAGGACTATGGAAGTCTGGGCAGCCGGTGTGCACAAGGGCTTCATGTTCAGGTATGCCGTTCTAGGCGAGAAAGCTGAACTCACGATATCTGCGACTTTGCATGTAGAAATACCCACCTGGGTCACATCAACGTGGGAAGCGGTATCAAAACAACACGGAAATCGGGTTTTCGAACGCAAAGTCTTATTTATCGATCCGGCGACTTTGAATAAGCGCCACGATATTTGCAGACACCTTAGATTACGTCACCTGCTTCAGCAATGGAACTGATCGGAGTGTTTGACAGGCTTCGGTGAGGAGCATATATATTGACCAGCGATGGCAGGTAACAGGCAGTGCATTTAGAATCAACAATGCCTCAAAAACATAGCGAAGAATAGCGACGACATCAGGACCCAATACAACGTACTATTTATTTACGCATCACTCCATATTATGTCTCGTATCACAGGACACACGTTCTGTTATTTTCTCTCACCACTATGACCAGGTTCCGGAACCTCACAGCCCCCAATCCCTCTTTTCTCTCTCGTCCACGTGAAGAATCCAATCCTAATTCGGACTCAGTTGGACGTCGCGTTCACTGCGTCCGCCCTGTTCGCACTTCTTGTCAGTCTCTAGACACACAATACCTAGATGGAAGACGATTCGTACCTGCTGTAGCGAAAGTTGGTGTAGCTAGCCACACGGCTCAAGCCGAGGTTTGTCGTGCACTCTTCGCCCGCTGAAAGAGAGTATGCCACCCAAGAACCACCAATACCCTTGAGCTGGGTGATGGCATTGACCGAAGCGTGGTTCTTGATGCGCAAAGCGCCGGCTAGATTGCAGCCAGGGAAAGAAAAGAAGCTCTGAATTGAGCTTCCGGACGGTCCACAGGTCTCGAGAGTACCCGAGGTCTCACAGTTGCCAGACTCAACGGTGAACCAATTGGTACGCGACTCAATGGGATCGATGACTCGGCAGGTCAGTGCGTCCTGGGCAATAGCTGTGCTAGCTAAGACAGCAAGAGTGAAAATATCGGCTCTCATATTCAAAGGTGAACAAAGATTGAGCCAGAAGTACCGAAAGGTGATTCAATTATGTCTTGGGAGAGTTTGTAACAATGAGGTTGATGGGGAAGGAATGACCAAATTGGTAGGGACCGAGACAGCTTTATATAAGTTTCTACAATAATCCATAATTCACAATTACAGGACATAAACTCCTACATACCGGCAGATTGATGCTCCGGAAGTATTCCAAGAATCTAACTTTGGTCTTACAGTTCCAAAGTATGGTTTACCATATCTAACTTGAATTATAAATCGTTCCACCAACAACTTGACAACACACACGAGGAGTCCCGCGATGCAGCCCACGGGCAGACATGCAGATGCCGGCGGGATGTCAAACTAGGATGTAATCTTACTACTGGGTCGTATCTCGGCCGAAGAGGTGCTCGAAGTACATGGCATCTTGTATGTGTCATCCTTCCACTATACTTGTCGGGACTTAGATAGCGTCTGCCACAGGCTTGAGCGTTGATTCCCTTCGTTGGTAATCCTGCGTGAGTGCCCTTGTCATCGAGTCACTATAAATTGAAGCAGACTCGCTGCCCAAGCTCGAATGCTCATGAGTAGGGTTCGATTTCAAACTGCATATCTGGAGAAAATTCTCCAGCGCTTGTCGAGACGCTACCTCAACTCCTATGGCCACCTTCGTCGACCGCCCGAGCCCGCAAAGCCTCCTTGCATCAACGCGAAAATCTTCGGTGTCATACCCTTCCACGTTGTGAACACATGTACGCATGAAGAGCTTCTGGGAGCTGCAGAGCTACGGAATCACCCCGGTCAATGCCAATGACTTCAGGCGCGCGCGAGCCGGCGGGATGTCACGGGTGAAAGGACCATCCATTTTCGATTTGCAAAGAACACACGATAAGTCTGCTGCCGCTGAATACGTCGCCCTTTTCTACAGCTGGATCGGTGTCTTGGCTCTAAAGGTGGGGGCGCTGGAATAATCAACCATCATCCCATTGGATGCGGCGTTTGAATAGACTCCAAGAAGAGTTCGGTACGGCCCGTTCTGACCCCACTGACCCCGTTGTGCCCTTGACACCAGCTCATTAAAGTATTGCCACAAATCAGATCTGTAGAATTCTAGGCTCAAACTTTTGGCAATGAAAGTGCAAGATGATAGATCACATCAATAGTCGACTGCAGGAGTGAAGTCACACCAGAGGAACACATGAGGCCAAACAAGTCACCACTGCCGTATCGATGTTCAACAGCAACATTAACGTCTTTGCTATGATTTACTGCTATATAAAGCCAGGAATACTTCCAGAAATATGAGTCTTACTCCGTTGTCATCATCACCACCATCATCATCATCATTATTACACTCCCGCAACATCATTCACAACTCAAAAAGCTCTTCGACTCTGTTCCAGCCATGAGACTCACCATCCTATCCCTAAGCGCCTTCATCGTTGCGTCTGCAGCTCAAACTACCACTTGCGCCGTCGTTGACCCTTCCGTCGATCACTCCAAATGGTATACTCCCAGGTCTGGGTCGTGTACGACCACAGATGGCGTAACGTCCTGTTCTGAATCTACCATCGCCGCCTATTTCTCCGCTCCTGGATGTAACAATGCCGGTACCGTGCGCATCAAAAGCACCAGTGAAACACGAACTATCGTACTACTCAAAGGCACTGGTGGTGCCGTCGTAGGGTACTACGTCGACGCTGGGAAAGAGTGTACGGCTAGCGTTGGTATCAAGCACATTTCAAGCTTCAGCACCTATCGGATATAAGTTCCTCTGAGCTTTCTGAACTTGTAAGTTTCTATGCACAATGCCGTTGGTCTGGAGGCTAACCATCAATAACAGGTCTACCCTCTCAAACCGCCAAATGAAACTGAATACATTCGTGGGAAAAGGCTATTATTTGGCGGTTTGGGTGACCGCCATTTCAAAGTGCATGTGGCGGGCAAAAGGGGTAGGGGCGAACAGATTACGTAGGCATCCACAAAGATCACAATACTCAAGCAGAACCTCAGACAACACAATGAACAGACGGGGATAACTGTTTCGCCAATACATTTGTGACTCTATCTCGTAGCCTGGTTGGCCCTCTACTCCTCCTTGTTGACTTGTGGTTGCGAACATTGAGGCTTATTTCGGGATGGTGTCTAAGTCAGAGTTTAAATTAGAGCTGCGGAGCCAACCCGCCGTTTGGGAAGCATCCTGAACGAAATAAAGATCTATTGGATCCAATCTCCATATTGAACATTAGCCATGTTCTCATTTCTTTTTTCCTGTTAATCGAAACAGCGTGCTAGCATATTTTGTAGCAATACTTCGCAAACTGCAATCTGACAAAGGACCTACTGTTCTTAGGTGACGAGATGTCCTTGGCTCCTGCAAATGCGTATGCCCGTATACTTTTTCAAACCCAATGACTACTAGGAATCCCAAGCGTTACATAACATATGGCTGATAAGCCGTCCCATTCCTTATCGCTGTGCGGTACAGCTTCTTGTTGGATCGATGCAGGTAGAGCTTCAGACCCATGGCGCTCACGCAGGCGATCAAGCCCATGACCATCATCATGATGAACGCCAAACGATACCGAGGCTCGTCAGAGTCGACAAAGAAGTAGGGAGCGATCAGATTTCCGATTTGACCCAAAACGTTGACGAGAGCGACAGAAATTGCACGTTTCTCAGGGGTTCTGCCCATCGTATTGGAAGTCCAGGTGCTGATCAAGGGGTTGGCGAAGTACATGCCGCCAACGTAGATGAAAGAGGCACCATAACGGGCGTTGCGGTTCTCGGTGGCGAGGCAAATGATGTAGCCGATGCACCCAAACGCAATAGGTCCCGCAAAGTGGTATCCACGCTCCTTA
The DNA here is from genome assembly GCF_013390195.1 of Colletotrichum siamense. Lineage (NCBI taxonomy): Eukaryota > Fungi > Ascomycota > Sordariomycetes > Glomerellales > Glomerellaceae > Colletotrichum > Colletotrichum siamense. Next base: position 156,182 of record NW_023501015.1, read on the forward strand.
GTCTTGTCGGAGTGCCAGGCATTGACCAGGGATCCAGCGGCGGCGAAGATGTATGGGGGCGCCGTGAGCACCAGAGTGATCGTGTTGTTGTAGCCAAATCCGCGAACGATTGATGGGAAGAAGTTGGAGAACCCGTAGGCAGCCGAGATGCCGATGTTCATGCCGACGAGAAGCCACATCTTGTAATCGAAGACACTCATCTTCAGTCCGTGCCATACACCAGTCTTCGCCTCCGCGGTGGAAACTCGATCGGCAAGAATGCGAGCAGCGGCGACTTTGCGCATGTCCTCAGTCATTGACCAACGAGCACTACCAGTTGTGGAGTCTGGATAGTCGGGCAGAATGAACAGGGCGATCATGGCAAGTCCTGCACCAGTGGACGCGAGGACAATGAAAAGCCACTGCCATCCAGCCAAGCCGTACGACCCTTCAAGCGTGCCGAAAACAGCGGCAGCAATGAGTCCTGCGGTGCAAAATGCGAGTGTCTGGCCAGTGTATAGAAGGGCACATCTGAGCGCCATTTCCTTCCTTGTGTACCAGCAAGACATGACATAGATTGCCTGAAACCGACATCATTAGTCATAGAAACTGTTAAGATTGACTTCATACGTACACCAGGAAACAGCGGTGCCTCGACCACTCCTAAGAAGAATCTCACGGCAATGAGCCCTTGGTAGTTCTTCACACCACAAGTGGCAGCGGAGACGCTAGACCAGACCAGGGCCATGCAGCAGAGGTACAGGCTAGGCCGCACCTTTCCAATGATCATGTTCGAAGGGATCTGGCCAAGAACGTAGCTACCGATTCATTAGCATTTAAAGAGGTTCTGCGAGGTACAAGAAACTCACCCAACACTTAGAATCGAAACCGCAGTGCCGTATTGGTACCCTTTTAGATCCAGGTCCTCGTCAAGGCTGCTGAGTCTAGCCTGTCTATGATGCGATGTGCGTCAGCTTGAAGCCAAATGATGAATTGATGTGCAAGGGGCGTTATGACTTACGCGATGGAGGCACGATCCAAGTAGTTAAACAGATACAAGACCCAGAGGCATGGCATCAGAGTCATGTCAAGGCGTTTGACGACCTGCTTCTCCAGCTCTCTCCAGTTTGGGATGCCCAAAGCGTCGATCTGCTCCTCTGGAGAAGGCAGAAGCTCCCCCTTTCCGTCCCCATCATTTGCCTCGACGATTGACGGTTCCTTGTTGACCTCATCTGGGCGGTTGGTCTCGACGGCATCTGGGGGAGCGGTGCCTCCGGTACGTTGGGATGGCTTTTCTTGGGAAACCATATCTTGCAAAGGCACTGAGATTAACAGGAAATGAGAACGAGATAAATCAGAGAATGAAGTCAGATTAAAAAGAACTAAGAACGTAAGAAGCTTCTTATAAAGAAAGGGAAGGAAAAGTAGACGGGGAGGGACAGTTGAACAACAACATCAGTGGAGGCTGGATCTCGCTTCGCATTGCCCCGTCTCCCCATATCTCTCCGCTTCAACCCTCCTCATTTTCCCCAGACCCCGCCTCCAGATTTGAGATGCTCCACGCCAGCATTCTCAGCAGATGGGGTCTTTTCGAACGTGGATGTCGACTTGCCAACCAAGACAATATGAAAGTGATCGTCTACCACGCCCGCCTCCACAAGTCCCACTGATTTCTTTTCCGATATCTTCCCATCATCCGAGGTTAATCAGTCGTTGATTCTCTTGCAAGCATTTAGCTACAGCGGGTTCGTCTAAGTACAGTCCCCGTCGTGAAGGCGTCCTAGGGTCTGGGCGGGCTCGGCGTGCATCTCGCAGAGCCGCTGAGATTTAACCATACATGTCTTTTCAAAGACCAAGATGGCAAAACATCCGACGCCTCGACCGACCTGAAAGTCGGGAGCAGGGAGGATTTCAACATTTGGCAGCAAACCCGTCGAATGAAGACCAAGAATGGTTGGAGGGGAGGAGCGCGGCGGGCGGGCCAAGATGGCGGGCCAAGATCCCCAAGACTCCAAGACTTCTTGGTGCTCGGGAGTTGACCGAAGCGCCTCAACACAAGATGGAATCTGGCTCGATGTTTGACTTGGCACGGAAGCTATGATCGCGCCCAGCAGAGCCGCCTTGGAAATGTTCAAGGTTTGAATCCTCCTCTCCGCAAGGGGAGGTCAAGTAGATGCTCCGAATTATGGGACGGCATATCTCGGAAACCATTTGAAGCACCGACCGCTTCGTTGTCTCTGATGATTCCCTCGCCATGGGATACGGTAAGTTTTCGGATTCTACATCTCTGGTTGCTCAACGTGGATTCTTCCATCTCATTTCCGTTACATGTTTCTCATGACCTACGTGTTGCCTTCAATGATTTACAAATAATGCACCGAAGTCTGCATGTGTTGTTCAATTGCTTCACAGTTCGTCAATTCCCCACTTCGGCTCAGAAGGCGGATTAGCCAAGTCGAAGGAAATCGGGACAGGTCTCGTCTTCCTTAGCGCTCTCCCATCTTTCCCAACAGCCTCTGCAATAATCGCGATGTCATCAGCCACAGCTACTCCACGAAACTTGGCGTGGGTCTCGAAGCCCTCGCGCTCAACTTCTCCCAAGAGATCTTCCTTAGACTTCGCTGCAAATCGGGCGTAGAACCTCCACGCGGCAGCCTCCGTATCTCCGTTCCACGAGATGTAGACATCCAATTCACCATCTCGATCACCCTTGAAAGTCACGATAGCAGGTTCCTCAGCAGGCGTTCCGGTCCAGTTGTACCTGAAGCCACGATAGCTCTGCGTAAAGATACCTTCCGGAGCGGAATCGAGGTACGCGTGGAACAAGACCTTGCCCTCATGGCTGTACTCTGTCACCGCGCCAGACTGGCCCCAGTTGATAAAGATATTGTCGTTTGGCAGGATCTGCAAGCTACCCTGCGTGTGCGCCGACAAGCCATCTGGTGCGTCGTACGTCTGGATCGCTTTCGCGGTGCCGTCGGTGTGGTTCAGCTGATAGATGCGCCCCCGCGAGAATGCGTTCGTCTTCTGGGGCGCCGAGTGGGCTCCATTATCAAACAGGGAGATGACTTCGATCTTTCCATCTGCGGAACGGCTGCGAAATCGCGCGTGGTGTTGGTAGCCAAACACGTCTTCGTTGGCTAGCGCAAATGAAGAACCTCCATGGAAGCCTCCGAGTTGCCAGATGATTTCGCCGCTGGTTCCGTTGATCTTGAAGACCGCTGCGACGTTTCTTGCCGATATGAGATAGTTCCCTTCGTCGTCTTTGTCGACACTGTTAATGTGGAAATAGTTCCAGGCATCCGTCTCTGTTGTGCCACTTCCGGGCAGACCGGGGCCAAAGTCAAGTGGGAAAGCGCTGTCTACGAGGATAATCAGCCACCTTTAACCAACTAAAGCAAGTGGTCAATCACTCACACTTGGGATCAACGTGGTCGAAGCTTTCCCATTTGAAGACGACGTCCCCGGTGTCAATGTCAATCTCTGAGAGATATTAGCAGCCAGACTGACACAACACGGTGGACAGCGTACCTTGAAAACCCCCTGACAGGATCCAATTCTGCTCCGCAGTCCCTCCCCATGGCTTCAACGACACCGTTCGCGGGATCGGCGTCTCCACCAAGGCCGTCTTCCCGTCAACGAGCCGGAACTCGTGCGCCGAGACGAGCCGGTGCGATCCGACCTTGACCACCTTGGCAACTTCATAGTCCTGCCCGAGGAGCGTGTGGTAGCCAAACATCCTACCGTGCTTTCCATCTAACGATCCTTGGAATGCACGCAGATACGGCTTCCCGTTCCAAGTATCGGGGCGGAAGTTCGCGACCCATCCGGAATGGTGTCCTATGCCGGACCAGACTAACTCTCCATCGTCTCGAAAGATGTAAGCTCCCGGCTGGACAGGGCCTCTGTGGCCTTCTTGGAAACCCTCGTAGGGTGCCACAAAGATGAAGCCCTTCTCCACGGCATGAGAGTCTGCTGCAACAGTAATGTTGAGTCTCGGGGCGGCAAGTTCGGGGCGGGACCGGAAGCGCCAGTCAGCGGCTGCAAGAGAGGCCAAGCTGAGGCATGCGACCCCCGGAGTGAGCTTCATCATATAATTGTTTTTCAATTCAAGACTTTCCGAGGTTTCAATGGAAGACGAGGGGTTGATGTATTGTGAATTTGGCGGAAGTCCTCGAAGCTTTCGTCTCAGCTTTTAAGCAGGAAACCCTTGACTAAGCCCACTGAGCCCAAAACGCAAATACCAGTTGATATGGCGCAAGAGGTTGATGAATTGAGCGATGCCGCACTCCAAATCCAACATCGCCGGCTGAATCGGTTCGGGCCGGTCATCACCCACTCGGAAGCCTTGCCGCTGCTCTCGTCATTCAATGACGTGCTCTCAACCCAGCAGATGAAGAACCGCGACAAACAGCCACAAGCGCGAAGATTGGTTCGATGAGGCTTTACATGCTGGGGTACCATGTCCCTGTCCGGTGCATCTCCTCCGAGTTCCTGCGACATCCGCCGCATCTCAAGATTCTCGCCGGAGCGCATCCGCGATTATGGGGCCGAACCGTCATGTCTCCAGCTGGATACTTATATAGGTGATAGGCACGACTAGGATAGCTAAGACAGTGGATGCGATGGAGTCGCTGAATACAAGGCATAGACGCGCGATGAAGATTATCAATATCATAGGACGTTGGAACTCCGTCTGAATACCATGACTCTGGTCGGGTACGTCAAAGATGTTCACGAGATGAACAACTGCATCGCCGGCAGACTCGAGTTGTTTCTGATATGATGCGAAATCAGTATTCGTTTATCCATCATACAATTCATATTCCACAATCACAATCACAAGCATCATCTTCACATGCGCAAGCATTCAATCTCAACCGGGTATATTGTTCACCAACCCCTCCACCCTTCATTTCCTCCTTACTTGACATACACCCTCTAAAGCTGGCAAGCTTCGCCGGTGTTCTGCGTAGTACCAAGCTTATCGTCGCAGTTAATATCGAAGCGGCTCTGCGCCAGAGCGTTCGACTTGGCGATACAGCAGATCTAACCGCAAGTCAGCATCTTTCCCTCTACTTTCTTCACGTCAGGTGGCAACTTACTCCCCTGCCGAAATCCTTTCCACCGGCGCCGGTGCAAATACTTCCATCAGTCATCACGTTGTTGCTAATGTCTCTGCACAAGAACGTCGAGGCCTGCGCGGAAGCGAGAGCGACGAAGACGCTCGTGGCAACAATCGTGAACTTCATTTTGCTGGTTTGGGTATATGGTGCGTAAAGCTTTAAAGCAAAGTAAACAAAAATCGGGCGATCAACGCTGTAGTGTAGAAGACTGAATAAAGAGGCTGGATGAACTTGAGATGAACCAACCGTCCCTCAAGGTCCCAGTTCATCCGTTTTATACATCGTCAACAAAGTCGAGTCAAGTCATGACAAGAGGCACCGACAGCTGAGGGCCCCGCCTCACTCGTTCCGGCAGAACGACCCGCACTCCGGTACGACACTGCGCTTCACACGCGCGCGCCGAGTCATTGCCCCCCGGCCGCGCCACCGCGCCGGTACACGTCTCAGACGTCTGAACTGGGTCCCTGAAACATTGACAACGGCGTCGGCGAGAGCTATTTCCCTGTCGCTGCGCGCATCTTCATATAAGGCCAGCAATCAGAGGGCGGCCTCGCGTGAATCGTAAATGGGGCCCCGGTCTGGATGCATCAGCTTGTTCCAGAACGTTGGCTTCCCTCAAAATAAAGTTCACGATAACCTTCCGAAATAAGCTGCAAACTGGGCAAACTAGCCGGAGAAATCCACGCGAGTTGCCTGACGTTGCGTCGTCACGGAACTCTCCACACAGTGATCACCCGAGCTTCGTGAAAGTCCAATGGCAGAAACGATGTATGAGCTATGAAACTAGCTCACCAATAGACACTCTCTTTATCCCAGAATCCATCCGTTGACCCCGTCTAATAGAGCCATGCAACCCAGTTGGATATCATCGTCCACGCATGCCTTCATAACCGTACATCTATGAATGACCAAGTCCACTTTACACGACTACGACGGAAAGGCCTGCTGTTCAAGTATGCTCCGTTGCCTCTATCGTCGTAATCCTCGCCGTCGTCTCTCTTGTTGTCCTCGCCCCTCTTTGGCGTCCGGTGTCGTCTGGCGCTTTCGTCTGGCGCCTTCGTCCAGCGGCTTCGTCCGGCACCTTCGTCCGGCACCTTCGTCCGGCGTCTTCGCCCGGTGCCATTTTAGGCAAAGTAGCTCTTCCACAACACACCCTCCAAGTCCTCAAGCTGCTCCTGAGTAAAGTACTGTATGTAGCTGTTAGCTTGGTGTATGAAATAACATGTGACGTGCCGACGTACCTTCTGATCCACGCTCCAGCTGTCCTGTCTGGTCTTCTTGAAGTCGGAAAGAATTGCCTTGGTGGCTTTACCGACGACTCCAGGGTCGCTAGCTGCACGAGTCGCCAGAATTTGCAGAACCTCAGGCATCCAGGACGGCGGCGGAGTGGCGTACGGGAATGCTTCGATGAGCGCACCCAGACCAAGGACAGCCGCATGCCTGCGGACGATTTGCTTGGTGGTGTCGACCGGCGTCTCGGTGCCTGGGAGCTTCCGCTTCGGCATGGGGTTGAGGCGCAACTCATTCTCGTAGCGCTTCTTCAGAAGCTGAATGGTAGGATCGCGGATGCGCTTCGGCGAGCACCTGATCATGCCGGCCAAAGTGGCAGAAGCGCAAGATCGCACTTCAAGCTGCGCATCAGCCAGCATGTCACTGACAGCATCAAACAAGATGTCACGCTGCTTCTTCTCGATGAGGAACAAGCGACGGAAGTAGATGACTTGCATGTTGACCATGGATCTCAACCGCTGGTGCCAGCTGGCCGCAGACTTGCCAATCCTGACCAGAGCATCAATGAAGGGACCATCCTCGCCTACGCGGAAAGGAATGTTTGGCAGGTGACGGTAGACATGATAGGCGAGACGCATAAGCTCGGGGTCTTCTTTGACATCCATCATGTGGAGGAGCTGCTCCATATAAGGCTCCGGGAAGAAGGGCATCAGCTGAGTACACTCCTGAGACGAAAGCGTACTGTCCAGCCAAGTCAAGACGGTCTTCGATCCGGAGGTGTAGGAAGACGGCGTTTGCTGTCCGGGCGTACGCTCTTTACGCCACTTTTCGAGTCGATCGAAGATCTCGCGCATGGTAGCGTCGAACTCCTCGGTGCACTTGTAAGGGCGAATTCCCAGAGACGAGGCCTCCTTGTTTGCCTCCAGCAAACGGTCGACATTCTCGAACGATTCGTGGTACCTGGTGCGGTAGATGGTAGCGATGACCCGACCCATTGCCTCACGGACCGTCTTGTACGGGTGGTCGATATGAGCCAAGAAGTCTTCGAGGATCGGCTTCTCGTGACGGAAGTGCCAGCCAGCGTCAGTGATAATAAACTCGAGCACTTGCACCTTGCTCGACTCCTTGAACGCGGCATTGGACGACATATCCAACCTGAAAGCACTAAGGGTATCGACCAACTCGTGAGATCGACGAGGGTCCTTCGGATCTACTGTCAGATGCAGGCAGGAGACCCAGTACTGCAGGTTCTCCGGCGTCAGGTCCTCGTTGAGAATCTTCAACATCAACGTAGCGGCGAAGCCCCACACTTTATCACGGAATTCGAGGGGGTCGTCACTAGACCCGGCCATCAGTGCCGCCAGTATCTCTGATGTCGCCCGGTGCTGGTGCTTATCACTGCCGTCGCCGTATACGTCCGTAGTGAGTTCCTTGACGTCGTCCAGCGTGATCTCCGTCCCTCCGTAGTGCATTAGATCGAATACGTGCATGAGCATGTACACGTTGCCCATACGGAACCGATCGGCGCCCGCGTCACGGGGCTCTTGCTTGAGGTAGTCGAAGCAGGTCTTCAGCCAGTCGCGCGTCAGCATTTTGCCGATTTGCGACCGCACGGCGGCCTCTCGCTCGTCGTAGTCGGTAAAGGGGTCGGGCTTCGCACGAGAGGCGAGGAACTTTTTGCCCCACACAAGCCATCCGGGATGGTCGGAGTCCACCATGTATTCAGCCTTATTGGGGTCGGAATCAGCGAAGGCCGCGAGATAGCGGTCAGTAAAGTCCTTGTCGCCCTTCTTCACCTCTATCGCCAGTTTATTCCGATCCTTCTCCTTCTCCAACAAGTAGTTGCGGTAGTCGTGGTCATACGCGGCGCGCATCTCGACGGCCTCGAACACGGAGGTGAAGGCGGACGTGTAACTAGCCCGAAGCCCAGGGTGGGTATCGTTCGTGCCTTGCGCGACCAATTTGATGAACTCTGGGGGTGCCAAGGTGTCGAAGCGTAGGCACAAGTTGGTGGCAAATATCACGCATCGGGAGGCAATCTTCCAGTGCGCCTCCTTGGCCATATCGACCAGCTCCAAGCCCAAGGCCGCCTTCTTCTTTTCGACACGTTCGCGACGCTGGACAATAAAGTTGTGGCGGTTGTCAATGGGCCGAGAGCAGTCTTCCGTAGGACGGATTTGCTCCACAAGGTCCTGATTGACGATGATCATCCGCTCGAATGGCTTTCCGAAATCCAAGAGGGGAAACAGCGCAGTGGCGCCCAGCTGCTGGATGCTGGGCTTGTCGATAGTGCCTGCCTTTAAGTAAAGTCGAAGAGCCTCCGGGGCAAATCGCCAGTCTTTGACGATGGTCCTTAGGAGACTAGTGAAGAAGAGAGTATACATGGCACCCTTGATGCGATCATGGTCGATCTCGTCCAGGGCGACGCGAAGCCTCTCGATAAGGACCGGAATGACGAGGGGGCGACCGCCGATAAGAGCCTTGAGGGACGAGTCCAAAGCGCTTTGTGCCACCCGCCTGACGTCGGCGTACGAAGACACAGACGACTGGGCTAGGTTCAGAAGTAGCTTCCTGTCCAGCTCGCTCTTCTGCCTTGCGGAGGCATTGTGCTTAACTCGCAGCAGCTGGTACGCGTCTGCACGCTTGATCAGTAGAGGACGCGGGTAGACCTTGCGAAGACCGCTAATCTTGAAGGCTGAGATGTCCGACTTGTACAAGCGAAGGTGTCTCTCCAACGGGTGGGCAGAGCGCTCAATACCGACGTCGGTGATCCATGTGCGGTAAGCGGCGTAGAGCGCGGTGAAGCAAGACACGTCATCCTCTTGCTTCTGGTTGAGAAAATCGTGCGTGCGGCATAACAGCTGGCCGACGTCCTCTCTCAACTCATGCAGCTTGCCGTAAGCTGGATCCTCCTCGGTAAGAAGATAGCCGGCGTCGTACCGGTACTGAGGACGTGTCTCCTCGTCTTCGGCAGCCTCGGCCAGAGGGTCATCGTCATCCATCGGGGTGTCGCCATCACCATCTTCCTTCGCACCGTCTACCGTCTCGCCGGCCGCACGATGAGGATCAAAGAGAGTCGCAACACCAGATATCACCAAGCGGATCTGCTGCAGCAGTCTTGAAACCTCATCGGACCACTCCTTGTTCTTGCCCTTACGGCTGACCGGTGGTTGCTCGCCCATCAAAGAATCCAACTTCTGCGCGGCTGCCTTAGTTTGGGAGTCGAACAGCTCGACGGCGAACTGAATCTCTCCAGCCGAGGGCCGGTGCCACTTGATGGTCAGGTCAGCAGGAGAAGTGGTCTTGCCCCAGTCGCCCACATCAAGGCCACGCTTGATGACATCGGGCTCATAAAGAGCGCTATCGATGGGATAGGTATGCGTCAGGTTCAGGAGGAGATGATGGATATAGTTGGAAATGTGGATCGTGGGAAGACCTCGGCACTTCTCTTGCATGTACTTGGCAACGTCGTGGAGCTCATTCTGGTACTTTAAGACCTCGTTTCCGACGTGAACGACGACCATGCCAAGCATGCTGACATGCCAGACCAATGCGCGGTCTCTAGGCAAATAGTCTGTACCACTGCTTCTGTCGGAAGCAGCGTGGTTGTAGTCGATCTCGTTGCGAATGTTGACGATGAGCATCGGAATGAAAACCTTGAGCGTCTTTTCGGGATTGACCTTGCACAGGGCGTTAAGGATCCACGCCATGGCATCCCTCGCCTGGTGGACAACGTGTGTTGATACGAATGAGGAGAGCTTTTCGAGGGCGGTGTCAAAGAGCTCAGGAGACAACGATGCGAAGAGAGGAGAGAGCGCGGCGGGTAAGGCATTGATGACGTTGTCCTCTGGAGTGCCTCCTCTGATATGAGAGGCGTCTGGCAAATTCTCCAGCAATGTGAAGACCTTGCCAAGAAGGGCGATGACGAACTCGCCAAGTCCTGCCGTCGAGGATCTCAAAATATTCGCCTCGTCTTCATCAGAAATTTCAGTCTCGTAGTCGAGCTTGATATCCTGTCCCTCACGCTCCATGCGCTCCATCTCGCCTTGAACCCATTGCATGGCCAGGCTAGTGTCATGAACGGAGTCGTTATCCTTGACTAACGGGACCATGGGGATGCTGTAAGCCACACTTTGGAAGAAGTTGAGGGTGTACTGCGTCTTTCCCAGGTCGTTGGCGTCAATGCCGGGCAAGGCCAGGGCGAGGAGGGCTGTGATGTGGCATCGGAAGCCCTTGGTCTTGGACATGACGTTGGCGATCATCTGCAGGCCGTTTAGACTTGAAGTAGTACGGTGAACTTCAACCAAGCCCTGCAAGCTGGGGTAGAATCGCTGCAGAGCGCCGGGCAAGATGAGATTGGGCTCCAGGTAGGCCAGGCCCTGGAGAGACGCGTAGTAGTAGTGAGCGACTCTATTGCTCTTTGAGAAGAGACCCATGTATGTGACCTCCTTGAGAGCTGTCACGAAGCGTGCCTTCAGAGCGGGTGTGATCCTGCGGTCTTCGGGCGTGTCCAGCTCGCCACTCTTCTCGCGGTTCCAGCGAGAGACAAAGATGTCGGTAAGATAGACGGTGAATTGGCCGAGGAAGGTCGTCCAAGAACCGGCATTCGACGGGTGGTAGAAGGTGTCAATGGCCTCAAGCAAACCCTCCAAGCTGGCCAGTATTGAACTCTCCTGCTCCAGGCACTTGGGCGAGAGAGAGTAAACGATCCACCGGGCAATCATGTACGCCGTCGGGTACTTCTTCTTGTCCTTCTCCAGGTACAGACCTAAACCGGACGAGTAATCCAGCGTCGAGTACGGAGAGTTTGACTGGCCAACGGGGATCTCTGTCAGGCGCAGAACAGCCGTGAAGATCCACTCAGACTGCTCCTGGGTAAAGATGCCGTGGGCGTCGAAGGGAGTGTGGGTCGACTGCAGGAAGTCCCTCGCCATGCGGGAGTATAGGTCGATAAAGAAGATGTCGAAGCTCTTAGAACGCGCAATCAAAGACCACAGGTGGAAAAGTGTGGGCATGAACTCCTGCGGCTGGGAACAAGGGACGTTCTCGGGGGCCGCGTCGGTTGGCAGCAAGGCGTTGATCGTGCCGACAACGATGTATGCGTTAGACACGTCGGATGTGCTGAAGTAGGGCAAGAACTCGTCGAGCATCTCCTTGCGGTCTTTCGGGTCGAAGTATGTCTGGGCGTGTAAACATAACTTCCATAGCTGTTTCTGCGATCGACGTCGATTGGTTTGATGTGAGGCCACTTCAGATGGCAGGACGAGGGCCTTGATTTCTCTCCATAGCGGGCGCCAGTCGAGCAGGAGGTCGTCTACGGGCTTGAGGTAGTGGTATTTCCTGGTGATGACGAACGTTAGCAACAGAGACAACGGGAGACGACGAGGGGCGACGGGGACAACGAGGACGACGGAGACGACGAAGGACGCCGAAGAACGACGGAGGACGATGGACGCACCTGGTGAGCACAACGACCATGCGCAAGAAACGGTCGGCGGTGCTAGGGTCCAAACCAGGGGCCAGACAGAGGTGGTAGTAGAGCTTCGCCAAGGTGGAGCGCAGCTCTCTCGTCATCTCGAATTTGAGGTTCAGCCATCCTTGCAGCTCTCTAGTCCAGTGCAGTGCGCCTGGGCTGAAGTCCTCGGCCTTGATGGCGATGTAGAGATGCTTGAGAATACCGGCGAGGGCGGCATCGCGTTGCTCCTCCTTCTCGACGGGGAAGGGCAGGTGGTTGAAGTAGCTGAAGGTGCGCGGACGGTAGCGCTTCTTGTCGTCCTCGTCCGTCTTGGTGTAGGGAGGGCCGGGGGAGTTTGACCGCGAGATGGTGTCGACGGAGGCGAAGTGGCTCGACAGGAAGTGTGCTGTCGAGGCGGCTGACAGCGCAGCAGCGTGGTTGGAGGGCTGAGGCCCCGGCGTCTCGTCCATTGTGTGTGTAATTGTGTAGTAATGCTGTCTACGCTCGATGTTGAGGAGGACGGCGGACGACGACGAGGAAGACGACGACGGCGACGAAGATGATGGGGGAGGGCCGAGCGGAGGGGCAATGGCAGACGGCGGCGGCAGCGGTGGTGGCAGCTACCTTGTGTTCGCACAGGTGCAGCAAGGCAGGATGTATCCAGCTCCCGCTTCCACACCAACTAGTGGAAAGAGCTGGACGTCGGTCGGGGGTGTCGTCGGTCGCGGGGCGTTCGTTGATCCGGAGCAGCACGTCGACGATGGCCGGCAGGACAGGTCGAGATGCTGACAATCCTGTGGTGGTCAATTGGAAATGCAATCACCGGCGGAAAGATGGAATGTGGTCAATGCAGTTTCCCCTCTGCCTCAAAATGGGGCAGGCAATGGGCGGCGGTGGGGGATGCAACGAAAAGAAGGAGAGGAGGGAAAAAAAAAAAAAAAAAAAAGGTGATGTTGGAGGTCGGGTGTTCTTTTGGTCAAATACCTTGCCTGCCAGGCGTGGGCGTGGACGGGAGAAGATGGACGTAAGGCAGGCGGGACGGGAATACTGTGGTGAGGACACACACACACATGGAGCAGCAGCACAACCACAGACAACGACACACACAGGCGCAGGCGGGACAGAGGAGAGAGGTGCAATGCAGTGTGCAGTGTGCAGTGCAGACACAGGCACAGGCAGTGGGAGTGATGATGCAGCAGAGGGCAGCCTGGGCCTCACCTTTGCTGGGAAGAGTGAGGTCAGCTCCCCCAAGGAAACCGCATTACATAAGATAGAGCTTTGGATGACCATGTATTCTGCAGCCGTGTTTTGCAGTAGGGATACATGAAGAGGGAGGGGGACCTCGTGCCCACCACCCAAGGTAGGTTGGAAGGTCCACCTCACTCTCGGCTGCCTGCCCTGACGGTGCGCGCTAAGCTTAAGCAGCCCGCCCAGAGCAGCAGGAGCATCGCAGCAGCAGCAGTAAGTGGTGACGAACAGCACCTTCCACCTGTACGCGTTCTTGGCAGCCTTGTCTTGTCTGGGTGCACCTGCTCTTTCCCAAGTTTCCTTTCCCTCAATCGCCCCACCTGCCGTCCGCGACTTCCCACTTTCTCCTCGGGTGCAGTGGCAGCTGCTGCACCTGCGCAGGGCCAGTGCTCCCTCCCTCCGCACTAGCGAGCCGCTTTCCTATGGCGATGTACCTCCATGTTGCTTCCACCTGTTTTAACGAGGCAGACACATGGGTGGTACTTGCTGCAACATTTACTGAACCAGGAAGCTCTCCACTTGGAGGAAGCAGGAGATCCAACCCGTCACATCCATCACCAAACAACACCTCACTCTGACATGCAGCAAGCAAACGACATGAAGCTCTCGCCAGCAAGCAATCAAGCAATTAAGCACCTTCTGTAGTCATTCTAGACCTCAACACAGTTGACAAACATGGCCGACAGGAGAACATGTTGTCTCCTCCATGATGTGCCCGCGTCACCAGGGAGAAAACAACGCAAATGAGTACGAGTAACCGGCCGTCCGCTCACATCCCACAGCATGAACCACCAACATCCGCTTCCCGACGAACACCTCCCCCAACAGCCCCGTGATCGCCAGAACACGTCGCATTGTCTTCTACCCACGTTGCGACCAGGGCCAACCACCTTGCAGCCCACGCGATCATGGGCCATGGCCACCACCAACACAATGATAACGGCCCCTCGACCCTCACTCCGCACCGCACAAAACAAACATGCCGCCGCCACGGCTACCTGCATCTCCAGCCACGTCTTGATGGATCGTCCGCCTCCTCTTTACTCTGTATCAACATTGAAACCTGCATCTGCGACCACTCCAGCAGACTCTGGCCACCGTCTACTGATTAGTCAGGCCTCACCGGACCACCCTCTGCCCACTGACTCGGAGCGGGGAGCCGGCCGAACACTGCCGGCAGACAGACAGACAGAAAGACAATGGATCCTGGGACCTGGACCTTGACTGTGGCCAATGCTCCTCGCATCTTGTCACTCCTTGAGTCCCTAGGATTTCCCCGTTCCCAGCTCCGAGTTCCCAATCCCAATCCGCTCGCCGAAGGCGGACAGCAGAAGACGCAATCATCCGCAGCCACCATCTCGGACACTACACAGGAATTCGCACCCAGGCCTGCTGCCTCCCTCAACCACCATCAGCCAAGCCGTGTTTCAGTGTCACGATCGGTGTGAGGTGCTGAGGTGGAGGGTAGGCCGCGTTGTCTCTGATCTGCCTGCGCCTGTAACCCGACACCTGGAAAGTTCCATCCCAAGAAACAAAAGACACCTCACATGACACCCGGGAAGGATTCTTGCGTTCCCGTCAAAAATCCTGTCGCCGCCATGGAACAAAGCTAGGGTCCAGAAAAAAAGGGGTCTTGCACGCCCGGTACTTTATCGTACCTTGGGCATGGCGCGAACAAGTGCCGGGTCGTCCCCAAATTTTAAGCAGCACTGGCAGCAAGTCATCGTCGCATCGTCGGCGCTGTTTTTAGACTGTCGCAATTCATGTGATGGGAATCGCATGTGGGCGCACGCTCAATTGGAAACCGCATCTATTAGAGCTTTGGATGACGCAATGTCATGTTTTGACTGCCATTGTGTAGAATCATCACACTATGACAACCCATCATCATAATCCATGAGGATGACTTTTCTATTGCTTGAAGACTCACCTAGATGGATTTCTCGTCTCCCATCAAAACCATCACTCAAAGCGAAATCCCGCCCGACCACTCGGCGCCGAGGCCGACGCCACACCTTTCCGGCCCGGGATCAATCGGGCCTACCGAACCATGGCCTGCCGATCTAACTTTTTTCTCGCCCAAATTCCCGTCTATTTCCATGGGCCATGAAGAGCCCAAAAGACAGCCCAACCTACAAATATTCGTCCACAGCCCCAGCCCAGACCACGTCGTATGCTCGATAAATAGCACAGCATCATACGAGCCCCTTTCTCGTCACCCAAACATTACCTGCCCTCTGGCGTGACCCCCACCTTGGCGCCACAGCACAGCAGCTGACTCATCCGTCCCAACCCACATCAAATACAGGGCCCATCCCGAAACTGGTGCAAGCGCGGTGACGTCGATAACCTCACCTTACCACTTTTCTCAAAACCATCACCTCAGCTTCACCAGCACTCATTACAACTTCACATAATTCACACATTCAATGTGTTCCGTCACTCATCATGGCTGTCGTAGATGAAGAAGCAAGTAAGTCGCCATCGAATTCTCCTCACTCAAAGTCGACCCTCACTAACAATCCCCCAGACATGTCCAAGACCTCAACCAGGTCGGTGGCCCAGGGCAACTCGGATGCGCCGCCCCAAAACGCCCTCATGGCGACCATCTCGCGCACCCGCTCCCGCACAAACACGATCCTCGAGAAAGTCTCACTCCGCGAGCGCATCCACCACTTCACCTTTGCATGGTACACACTAACGTGAGACCTCCCCTCCCCCACCCCGGTGCCGGCTCCGAACCCATCGGCCCCGACGACCCCGAGCTAACCCCCCACTCGCAGCATGTCAACCGGCGGCATCGCCCTCCTCCTCGCCGAGACGCCCCACCGCTTCACCGGCCTCGACACCATCGGCCTCGTCGTCTTCCTCCTCGACGTCCTCCTCATCTTCCTCATCACCCTCGTCCTCTGCCTCCGCTTCTCCTTCTTCCGCAAGGCCCCCGCAAAGGCAATCACACACCCCTCCGAGTCCCTCTTCATCCCCACCTTCTTCCTCTCCCTCGCCGCCGCCCTCTCCAACATCCAGCACTACGCCGTCCCCAAATGCGGGCCCTGGCTCCTCACCACCCTCCGCGTCGCCTTCTGGCTCTACCTCGTCGTCACCTTCTTCGCCTCCGTCGGCATGTACCACCTCCTCTTCACCGGCCGCCGCCGCCTCTCCCTCGACAGCATGACCCCCGCCTGGATCCTGCCCATCTTCCCCGTCATGCTCACCGGCACCCTCGCCGGCTTCATGTGCCGCTCCCAGCCCCCGGCCCACGCCGCCGCCATGCTCGGCGCCGGCCTCGCCGCACAGGGCCTCGGCTTCCTCGTCTCCGCCTTCATGTACGCCACATACCTCTCCCGCCTCATGACCGTCGGCCTCCCCGTCCAGCGGCCGGGTATGTTCATCGCCGTCGGGCCGCCGAGCTTCACCGCCGCCGCCCTCGTCTCCATGGCCGCCGACGTCCCGCGCCTGATCGCGTCCGAGGGTTCCCTCGTCCCGGCGTCACTGCGCTCCGCCGCCTACCTCACCGAGATGGAGAACCCAAACACCGTCGCCTTCGCCATCCGCGCCGTCGCGCTCTTCACCGCCGTCTTCCTTTGGGGGTTGTCGTTTTGGTTCTTCTCGTCGGCTTGCCTGTCGACCGTCTTCGGCATGCCGGACCACTCGTTCCATCTGAGTTGGTGGAGTTTCGTGTTTCCCAACGTGGGCTTCACGGTGGCCACCATCCGCATCGGCGAGGCGTTCGGGAGTGAGGGGCTGCTGTGGTTGGCGACGGTGTTTACGATTTTGTTGGTGGCGGTGTGGCTCTTTGTCGGGTTCTGCTGCGCCAGGGCGGTGGTGCGGAGGAAGCTTGTCTGGCCCGGCCGTGATGAAGACAGCGACTGAGATGCGTATGTCGTCGTCATTTGATTCTTTTGGAGCTCGTAATGGTAATATGGACGGTGGCCAGGATAGAGCCGCCGTCCTGGTAATGATTTAGACTTAGACCGGATACCCCGCCTGAAAGAGGCACTTGTATAGTTTGATAGATAGCATCGAAAAGTAACTGCTTTAGGGAAATATCTGGGAGTAGCAGATCATCACGCTGTTGAATGAGATCTTTCTATCGTGAAGTTCCTGTCCAAAAAGTCTGTCGATTCAGCCAGAGAGTCCTTGTGCCACTGGCGATGGAGAGTAGACGATCCACCTACTAACCATGTATGCTGTCAAGTACTTCTTGTCCCTCTTGAAGCACTTCGATGCCGTCGTCGTCGTCTTCGCGACATTTCAGATCTGTCCAGCTAGCCCTGGAAGTCGCCCTGCCATGCCGCCAAATGTCGCCTGCATTCACCGGCATAGGATCTTGATAGTTAAAGGATTTTGCTCGTAAAATGAACTCGTGAATGAGTTGATGAAGGTCTCACGTAGCTACCTGTCTTCGATGTCATACTCAGACTAAACTGGAGCACCTCAAAACAGGGTGGGTCTAGTGCAGGAGGAACGTCGCCCTGCTCCTGAGCCATAGACTCTGACTTTCGTCAACATGAAGACATCAACATTAGGCTCCTGATGGAACACCCTAGAAGTTGAACGCTGGAAATGCCCTGCCTGGCAAGCTGGAGCAAGGCATAGTCCAATACTGTGAGTTAAACGCTCTTCGTTGAGCCTTCACTCAAAGCACCGCCACATCACATTGTCTATTTGGATGGCCCTTTTCATGATGCATGGCTATAACTGAACGTTCACTTCTAGAATTATGTTAGGACACTCAAATTCAACACTCCGCTGATCATCGCGTCATCAATTCGTTCCCTGAACGTGCTTGATTTCATTCATCAAGGCCGAGGCCACATCATTTTGGAGTGAAAGTGTCACTTGTCTCAGTCAAGTGGTCCGTCGCCTTTCAGCAGCACTTCTCTGATTCCCAATTGAAGGTAACTTGCAAATCACAAACAAGGCGAAAAAGCATACGGTCTGGGCGGTTAGGGTGAGGCACTGAGAGCTTGATGGTCTAAACAGCTGCCTATATCTTGAGTCTTCAACCTTCAAGGTCCATACGTACATATTTGATATCAATCCTGCTGTGGATGTTCTGTTCGATCTATCAAGGTATTCATATAGGGTTTTCTATTTCTCTAATATAAAAACTTTAAATCATAAGCAGTATCAGCATGCGTTTTCTTCTGTATCCTAAATCTATCCCTAAGCCATCTACTTTCACACGGTCTATCTAATAATTATCTTTGGATACTCAGTGGCGTCTGTTATGGAAACGCCATTACCAGTTTTACGGCAGGGAGACCTGAGAAAGCACTCTATTCAAACACCCACTCTTCTAAACATGCCGTGGGAGATCTTGAACCACATCCGGGACGAGCTGCCAAAGGAGTCACAGATAGTCTTTGCTCTCGTTTGCAAGTACACATTCTACACATTCCACCCAACACGCAGACTGCCGTCGCTTTCCACAAACGAACGGCGCGAATTCTTGCGACTCATGGCAAAACATCGAATTGACTATTGGGCATGCGTGCTTTGCGTACGCTTGATACGGCACAGTATCAGTCGGTCACACCTTGATATACAGCGACACATGCGAGAACATACTTCTAAATGTCCCGATCAATGTCGACATCTCAGTCCGTACGAGCGCCGATGGCGGTATTATAACTGGGAAGAATCAAAGTCTTGTACTTTGGATCGGACTTGGATCAACCAAGATTCTTGAGCGAAGCACTCGCGGGGCGTCAACCTGCCCGCGCAAATGGCTCTACAGCATACTCATAGCAATCCCCTTCTAGCTGGAGCCTGGGAATACGCGTGCGGCATTATCTCTTCCTCCATGAGCCTACACCGCTGGATTGACGGAACTAGAACATTCGGTCATGGAGAGATCTGAGAGACTGGTCCTTTAAAACGCGTGTCTACGTATATCGGGAATGGATACCATCGCAATTTGGAAGAGACTGGCGAAGCTGAGATATGGTTGCGGGTCCATTCCCCGTTCAAATAGGTCATCTTCATACAAACCTTTGATTAAGAAACAGGAAAAGACTGAGATCGACCGTCTGCAACGTATTCGCAGAGACAAGAAGTCTGGCTAATACGCTGTCCGAACACATTTATCAAATAAACAATCACAATTCTGGAAACTTGTAGACTAATTGCTACAGCTTACGCCAGAACCAGCGCAGCATACCAACCAAGCTGAATCAATTAATTAATTAATTAACTAATTAAATTGAAGCTATTTAAATAGTTAATTAATTAAGCTAATAGTGCTATTAGCTTAATTAGGCTTAATAAGATGATATTACCTAGAAGAATAAAAATCTAGCCTCTAGACTAATTAGAATTTTTAAAAGATTTAATAAAAAACAAAAAAGTTAACTAGATATTCTTTTTTAGTAACCTAAGGTTATAACTTTTTAAGCTTTTATACTATAGTTAATAACTTAAGCTAGTTTTAAACTAATATCTCTATAATTCCCTATATAGTAGACTTACTATTAGCTTATTAGGTTTTATTATAATATATCTCTAAAAAAAAAAAAAGTAAGTAGTTATTAATACTAGTTTAGTAATACTTTTATATTAATAAGTAGTAGAGTAAGACTAAATACTTCTTAGTAATAAAGTTAGTACTACTAAGAAGTACTAAAAGTACTAAAAATATACTTTTTGCTATACTACTAGATTAATATATTTTTAGCCTCCTTATTAAGGCTTAAAAAAACCTATTTTTTAACCTCTTTACTAGCTTTTAAAAATAACCTTTTTTTAATATTACTACTAATATTATTACTATTATTACTACTACTACTACTACTACTACTACGCCTTAAAATCCTACCTATATATACTTCTTAATATCTTTTTTAACCTCTTATTTATTACTAAGATACCTCTACTAGCCTATAATTAATATATTAATTACTTTATTAAGTGTAAAGTGTTATCTTTTTATAGGATTATTACTTAGATTTATATATTATTTACTACTACTAGTAATATATTAACTATTAACCTAGCTATACATAATATTCTTAAAGCTTTACCTTATACTATATAGAAAGGCTAATAGTTTATTAATATTAATACTATTTTAAAGAAAAGGAGTTAAAGTTATACTTCTTAGATTACTAATAAGGGTATATTTATTTTTAAGATTATACTTAATAGTATAAGAGGGGGTATTTATTAAGTTTACTAATACTATAATAAAATAAGAACTCTTAATTAATTATTTAACGCTATAGCTACTTCTAGCTTTACTTAGTACTTTAAGTATAATTACTCTATCTTTTAAGATACCTATAAAGTTAGTAATATATCTACTAATAATTCTAATAACTTTAGTACTCTATTTAAGCGCTATTAATCTCTCCCTATTACTATACTTAAGTAGAAAACTATATAGATTAAAAAGCTAGCTATAAGCTTCCTTATTAATACTAATAACCTTCTTATAATATTTAGTAATTAGTATATATAGTATATATTTACTTTATTTAATTATAATATTAACGCTTAGATATATTAGTTAAAAACTAATTAGAGGGATTAAGCCCTAATCTTCTCGTTGCCAGTCGCCAGTAACCAAGGCTAGAAGCAGCATAACTACCCCAATTATTCGTATATGCAGGCACTTTACCCGTTCAGAATAGTGACTTCCTAGTCATGATTTTGTGTAAAGTCCTCTTTTACGCCCGTAACTAAGACAGGCCGGAAAACGCTTAGACTTAGCCATAAGGACCAAAAATTGCTTAATTACTAGCACTAGAAAAAAGTACTTTTTATCGCTAATGCTAGTAACTAGAGGCGCGCCGTTAGGATATATCCAGCTACGCGTATATACCTTAGCGACTGATTATTAGCGACTAGCAATAAGAAGATTAGGGCCTTAACTTTAATAACTCTATAACTCTAAGAAGTAATAAATTAAGTAGGAGATATAGAAAGCTCTTATAAAGGTTTATATATTATTTAACTTATAGACCTCCCCTAATTAATATATTATTATTATTATCTTTAGCTACTTTATTAACTAGTTAAGTAAATAAATATAATATTCCTTAGGTCTTTATTATTAGCTTAATACCTACTCTAATGAGAATATTACTACTATAATATATATAGTTATAAGAGATTAATACTTACTTAATAAGATTAATATTATAATCTCTAATAATATTAATACTAATAATATTTATATTAAAGCTTTATATTTATCTATTTTATATTTATATATAGAAATAGACGCCTAGTATTATTAAATTTAATATTATAGCTATATCCTTAACCTTATTAGTTATACTATTATTTATAGGGTTAATAAAGAGGTATTTAAGTAAAAGTCTAACTATCTTATTAATACTAATAAGATCTAAGAGGACTTAGCTTATTAGAAGACTAAGGGACCTATTAATAAGCTTTAAAATATTATTAAATATATTAGATTATTATTATAACGCTTAGAAGCTTTTTTATCTATTAGTAATAAGGCTAATAATAATAAGTATACTTTTATTTTATAAGAGGAGTTATTATAAAAGCTAAATCTAATATTAAGTAATACTACTTAATAGAACTTAATATATAATATAATCTACTATATTTTACTTAAATATAGCTAGATTACTAGTTATATATATTACTCTTTAAGGTTTAAAAATAAAGATAATTATATCTTTAATAAGGATATTTTAACTAATAAGGATTAGTAAGTCTTTACTAAGTTAAATAAAATATTTAAACCTCTCTATCTATAAACTAAGTAATATAAAAGCTAAAGTAAAAGTAATAAGTATAGTTAACTTTAAGAGATCTTAATAAGCCTTAAGTATCTCTTAGATTAACTTAAGGATTAGTATAAGCTTTATAATACTCTTATTTAAAAAGAGATTAATCTTATAGCTTTATAAATATCTTAAAGTTTCTTATTATAGTAATCTTAATTAATAAAAGTATTATATTAATTTAGCTAAGCGTTAATCTTATAAACTTTATTAATTAATAATATCTTTATTTATTTATAGTCTAAATATATTACTATATTACTATACCTCTTTTAAGTTACTAACTTTACTTCTTATATATTTATATACTTATTAATTATTAATAGCTAATAAATACTTAATAACTACTATAAAAAGCTTAAAGAGTTTTTTTTTATACTACTATTATAATATTATATCTTAGTAGAGGTTTATAATAGTTTAAAAAGTATTAGAATACCTAAGAAACTTATAAATAGTTTTAAACTACTAAAGAAGGTTTTTAAAAGTATTAGGAGTAATAATATATTAAAATAGCTATTTATACTAATAGATTAGCTTATTAAGAGCTTCTATAAAGGCTATTTATATTAATTATAGTATTTCTAAAGCTTAAAAACTCTAATTATAGTTAATAGTTAGATAGTAGCTTTTATAATACTACTATTAATAAAGTTAATAAGTTAAAGAAGTATTTTACTTTCTTAGTTATTTAGCTTATTAATAATCCTATTTAGTAGTAGATTTTATATTAATAGATCTTCTTAATACTTAATAAACTTACTTTTAATATCTTTACTATCTTAGTAATAGTAACTAATTATAAAAAGGTATTTAGTTTTACTAAATTAATACTAATATTATAGAAGTTATTAATAAAATTATTACTATTTAAGGAGATATAGTACTTCTAGAATTAAGTTTAAAGTAGTAGTATTACTATTAGTAAGTATTATTTTAAAAAGAAAGGTTAATAGAGGGTAAAATAATATTAAAATACTATATAATATAAGTTTCTAGTTTATTAATATATTATAAGGGCTTTACTAACTTCCTAAATAGGTAATTTTATTAAGATTAAATTAAGATAGTTAAATTAAGTAAGATTTAGGCGAAAAATCAGTTAATTAGTTAAGCTAGAGGCCTCGTCTTAGCTTGATTGATTGGTATTCAGCGCTGGCCAGAACATAACGAGTTCACAATGGGATTCAAGTATTTGCAGGAATCTCACCGTTTTATTGGCCCGGCCATTTTAGCCTTGATGTTGCTGTCGTGAATCTCAGCTTGCACGCAACGACAGACGCTGCCTTCCACCAGCATTCCACAAACCTCACGAAACAGCTCGAAAGCACCAGACCTTCTGGAACAAATCCATATCAACGAAGCAAGCAAGAAACTTTCTAGAGCTGACCATTGCATGATTGACACTCATCTTCCATCCCATGACCTCCTAACATCCACCCACTCAGCACCCTCGCCATCCTCGAGGGATGAATAAGCAACTGCCATCACACCGTCAACCATGCCGTCACCCCGATCCAACATCCCAAGCATGCTTCTTGGCATGAACATGACAGCTCAGAATCCCGCGCTCACAAAGCGTTGACATCATACATCATGCCGAGAGGGACCCTTACTAGGGCTTGGACTACACTCATGCCCAACAAAACCTTATCCCGTCCTCACGACCCTTCGACGCCAAGCAAGGCCAAGGACATCCCGCCCGCCGGGACCCTTTTGATATCTTTCCACACTTGCCGAAGAATGCTGCCACTCAAAAAACTTTACAACGAGGAAAACTTGCCATCTCATGTCCGCGCTGGATGACATCTGATATCAAATCATGAGACTATCAAAACTCTATTGAACGACCAGGGTATCTACCTCAAGCAGGCGGCAGGAACGAAGCAAACAAGGCCCCTTGTATGGCGCCATACATGACGAAAAAAGTCACAACCTTGCGTCCCAGGGCAGCTCTCTGGGGGTCAAGCAGGCAGTCTGCAACCCACCAGTACCAGACGGCATATCCCGACGCGATCCGTGTGATGATCTGGACATGGTACGTCGTGATCGCCAAGACGGCCAGCAGGACCTGCGACGCCGCCAGCGAGAGCACCACAATCTCCCTCGTGCCCATCGCCGTCATCGCGCCACCAGTCGCTGCAGCCTGACTCTGACTCTGACTCTGACGCTTGCCCGTCGTCCCGCCCTTCTCCGCCGTCGGACTCCGCCCCAACCCCGAAGGCCTCTTGAGCACATCCAACCCCGAGACGATCAGCAAACCCAACACCGGCGCGGCCAAGGCAAACAGCGGAATGTTGCCGGGGGTCCAGTAGCGGAGGAACCCAACGCCCCTAGCGATGTGTCGGTGATTAGCAAACGTTTTCCACCGATTTCCAAGTATGTCAAAGACCCAACCCGTAAATCTCCGCAAGTACCGAACGGGTACCTCAACCACTGCAGGCAGGAAGAGGAATCAAGGGTCGCGGATAGGGCTGATGGAACGACGAGAGCGGATACATACCAGTAGTGTTCCTGTACAAAGGAGTAGATGCTGGGCACGGTCCGCCCGCACCATGCGCGCGCCTCGGATGCGCCGGAACAGTACCTTACCCAGGCCAGGTACTGCGGGACGACGGAGCCCATTGCCACGAGGACGCCTCCGACGCCAGGCGCCAACAGAGCCGCGAGAGAGGCGGTGACGCTTGCGAGTGTGATAGGGCTGGCAAGCAGGCCATGTACGATGATGATGCACTCGGCTGCGAAGGGGATGCCGTTGAGGAGCCCGTTGGAGCGGCACGCCGTGGCCAGGCCGAAGGCGGCGCCTGCGGAAATTTGCGTTGCAGACCAGGGGAGAGAGCCGCGGTTTTGCGCGGAGGCCGAGGCGAGGATGTTGTAGCCCAGGAAGGTGAGGAATGCGAACGGGGCCTCGGCGTAGGGCGCTGAGAGGAAGAGACCTGCCGGCGAGAGGATGTGGAGAAGGGCTGAGAGGAAGGCAAGAGGTTTGCGGTTGAACAGACGGAGTGTCAGAGAGTACAGCGTGAGGATGGCGAGGAGATGTGTGACGTGGGAAGTCACGATGCCAAAGGCTGCTTCAAGGGAGCCGCTGCCATCATCGTCAAGACCGAGGCGGCGAGCAGCACCGGCGAGGTTTGATGCCAGGTACGGCAGGACGGCGTTGAAAGCCCATTCCTGCTCGTAGACGTAGCCTCGCTTGGCGGATTGGGTGAAGTAGATGGCATCCCAGCGGGTGAGGCGAGTGACGAGCGACAGGCCGGACTCGCTGCGGTTGAGCATCAAGGTCGTGGAGGTGTCGTATGACGGGGCAACAGCGCTGCCGGCGGCGATGGCTAGCAGCAGACCCTTCCAGGCCAGGAACGCCGCGATCAGAGTCTGGCGCGGGTGGGAGTCATGTCGGGCGAACATGACTGAATGACGTCGGAGGCCGTGGTGGTGATGGCAGCGATGGGTGGGTGTGCCGAGACGGAGGCCCGGGGCGCTCGGTAAATCGCAGAGGGATGTCACCGGCCGAGCAGCCCTCGCTGGAGACGGGAGTTCGGCGGCAGGCAACCAAAGGATCAAAGTTTGATTGCTGGGTCGAGTCCCGCGCGTGGTTCGATGTCACTGCAAGTAGCTTAGAGCAGAGCTGCGAGCTTAAGCTGTAGTGTGAGGTTCAATTCCACGTCCGCGAGTCGGTCGCGAGCCGCGCCGTGCCGGACACGCGGTGCCACCTGGCCAATTGGATGACTGGAGGAAGTGGCGCACGGGGCAATGCAAGAATCCGCTCCGACATTTTGTCCACCCATTTTGTCCCTTTTTCGCTTTTTTGTCTTGCATAATATTTTCTGGGTCGGATGGATGGGCTGTCGCGCCGGACTTCGGGGTCGGCAGTGTCCCTACAGAGTTAGGTATCCAGGATTCCAGGAGCGGGTCGATCTGATGTTACTGCGGATGTCACTGTGGGCTGAGATATTTTCTTGCTATTTTTTCCTCAGCCCTCTGATTTTTCTGGAAGCGTTCCAAGCGTTCGTTTTGGTGCAAAGAGCCGCAGATTGTGGATTCCTGACGGGACGGTGAAGAGCTCCACGAGCGTCGGGTGGGGGCTTGTCAGGGGCACCTCGCCGCTGTCTGGACTGGGATGGTAATTAGCGACTCCTCAATTCCAGCCTCGAGCATTGAGCAGATCCTCCTCAAACCTCCTGGCCCGTCTCGTTCCTCATCTCCCAAGCAGCAGTGATCGCGATGGGGACTGTTTCCCCTGTGGCGAAGTCTGCGCAGAGGCTCAACGGGGGCCCACGGTCCACTGGCAGGGCTCGATGGCCGGTTTAGGGCCAGCTCCCGTCATCTTGAGGGCTGGCGAGCGAGTGGAACTTGGAAGACATGGACATCGAGGGGCTGCTACAGGAGGTCTTTCCCCTGAATTTGCCGCCCCGCGCCCCTGAACGGCGAGCGTCGAAAATGAGCATGTCGTCCATGTCATTCCAGTGACTTGATTGGAGGCCGACAGATGGGGACTTTGATTAGAGATGTCGATGCAAAAGAGCACAGCCGCATCCAGCGGCATGGGTCGGGGAAATGGGGCATCGGCAGTGAGGCTGAATGGACTTCATCAGAAGACATGAATAACTATAACTTTTGTGCTGACCATGATCCGCAATATTGGCATCCCATGATGCGCCTCAAGGAGGAAATGACATGCCGGGAAGCCCCCAACAGAAGCACAGGCTAGGCTGCTAGGGATGCAGGTGAGCCACCACTTTAGAATTCCAGGTAAGCCAACGGCAAGCCACTCACAATGTATCCGGGCAGAGTAAGGTACTGTGGAAAGTACCTCAACTCCCGGGAGATCCGCCGTGTGCTGCTGCAGTTGGCGGGATGGACAGATCAAAGTGGAGAGGAGAGGTTGGTGCACCTGGTGGGTTCACTCAGAGTTGGAGGGCGGCCCAGACAAATTCCCATGTCGCTCCTGTCATTTAGGAGAGCCCGATGGACGGATGGGATGGCTGAGATGATGGACGGGAGGGTGAAGCATGTGCAGGTACGATTGGCAAGAATGGACAGTACAGTGAGATGTGATCAGAAGCGCATTAGACAGGAGCGACTGTGACCATGCCTGCCTTAGCTGCCACGCTGCGTACCTTCGTGCCTTCCTGATGGTGGTGCCATTTAGTCTCATCACGTGAGGACGGGTGCCTTATCTCGGGTATCAGGCACAGGAAGGTGCATTCGGGAGTCGGGAGGCAGGAGACACGCAGTGTGAATTCCGTCGAGGAAGGAAAGTCGGCCCCGATCCTGCCAGCAGCGGCGTCGGGGCGGAAAGCAGGTGCACGCCGACATGCTGCTCCTTCCCCCCCGCCGACAGCTACGGCGTTCACCGAACAGGCACTTGCTCCTCCCCGCCGCTGCTGCTGCTGCCTTCCCTGTTTGACTTGGCTCACCTCACCTATCCCACCAAGTGGAGACCGAGACCGCATCTGCATCCATCTGCACTTCCGTTGCAGGCACAGCGGTACTTCGTTCGTACTTGCACTTGCACTTGCACTTGCACTTGGTTGGGCGGGTGTTCGCAGGCTGTCAACGGAAGACACCTTCCGAATTGTGCGTCCAATCGAAGGCAAGGTACGACCTGAACACACAACGCAAATGCAAGTACGAAATACGACGGCCACATGAACACCCGTCGAGGCCTTCACCAACACCCGACTTGTGAAGCAAACCATCGTCCATCCCAGCTGCTCCCACCTGGAAACAAACCTTCCACTCGCCTGCAACAAATCATTCTGTTTCTGTTTCACATGGCTCCCCGGCTGCTCTCGGCCCAGCGAACCCTTCCCATCCAAAACTTGCCTTCACCGTCCGACCTTTTTCGTCCGTCGCCCTATGACGAGACTTGGGGTAAGGTACCTCTAGTCAGATTACCCACGATACCCTCGACGAGCCACACCAAGCACCGTGGAACCCAATCTCATTGTCCACTCGCTCACCTGGTACCGACAAAAACCGTTCTGAGACGAGCAAGAGACATGTCAAGTCTCCTCTTCGTTTAAGCTTCGCCCCCGGGCAGACAACGACGAGACCCTCGCCGCCAACAAGCGTCACCGGACGACCAGAGACCCCTCGCCCATGTGTCTGTTCGGCACCCCGGACACGCACTGGATTGGCTGACCCGTCTTGACTTCAACTCCTTCCGACGCGCCCAAGCTTATTTTGCTCGCCTCGCTGCGAGGCACTGGCTTTCGGCGAGCACTCGTCTGTGGGTGCTGTGTGCCTGACCCTGAAGTCCCCGAATGGAGGCATTCGGCTGCGAGCTTACCGCCCTGCCCTGCTACCACCCAAGAGAGGAGATCAGCCTGTGCTACCGTCTCTCTTTACCAAGGGCGCTGATCCAGTGACCCAAGTAACGGCATCGGGCAGAATCGCCGTCCTTCTTGCTGACAGCCGATCTGCCTGCGGGAACCGGCAGCCAAGAGCAGTGGCGGCCGCGAGCGTACCGATACCCTCTCCCAATCCTCCGTATCCCAGCTTTTGTGAACTCGGGCATTCAATCACTGGGTTGGGGCTGAACACCCTCCATCGCGATTTCGATGAACATCACCACCTTTTCCTTCTTAGCCTGTCTCTGCGCTGACGAGGCTTTCTTATCCGATTCGGCCTCCATCTCGCCAATCGCCAACTGACAGCCGTCTAGACAAGACACCCGCAGAGACGAGAGACAATACGTACCCGGCCTGACCTCACCGCCGTTGCATATCAGCTCCTGTCTTGCTTTCTCGCCCGCCTAGTGGACGATCGAGAGATTCGAGACGCAGGTGGTGAGGTCGCATCGCAGCTCTAACCAACAAGTCCTCCCTCGACTGAAAGTACCCCGCCAATCTCGGGAAGCCGAGTGCGAGTCTGCGCGCGTTCGCCGCACCTCTTCTGTTATTTCTCGGCCAATGGGGTCTTAATGGTGCAATGTTAGCTGCCTCTACGCAGTACACATGCTTTGGGGCTTTCGTCTTGTTCGATAGGTCAGCTTGCTGTCTCCGCCGTTGACAGGCCCTAGTCTCGCGTCCCGCTCTCCACCGCACCACAACAGCACGGGCACATCACGGCTGAGATTTCACAAGACCGCAAGTCCAGACCGTCTGGTTTGTTGGGCTGCTGCAACAGAGTCTGCAATTGGGCATCGCAACTGTTATCCTGTTTTAGACTATCAGCGACTACTGCGCGTCTGCGACCACATCAGCAGCCAGGCACGCCTGGCACTGCCATTGTCAACTGCAGGTCGAAACAAGCGCCTGATACAGAGAAACAATAGCCTTCCACATGTCAGTGAACTCTGTGCTCTGGCTGCCAACAACCATGGGCCCAGCGACGTGTCACGCCTAGCAGAGCACCCTAAATCCTCGGGTTCCTTTTGGCTTTGCCAACCGCATTAGGTGCGGACGCCTACCAGTGGACGGTCTGATCTAACGAGGTTATCCGCTCGAGACGTCTCACACGTCGAGTTTGGCTGGAAGGCCAACCGCCCGTCCACGATCGGGCTCGTCACCATACGTAGACGTCGCTAAACACCATCAAAAACGAAGTGGTGTTGCCGGCGCATCACAGGCCTGTTGCCAGTCTCAAAGTCAACTAAGGTAGACAAGCCGCCAGGCCAGCGTCAGCCACGACGACAAGCAGCCAGCAGATTGTCTTCATCAGTACAACGCAGCATTGGGCTGATTAGTACTGCACTGCTCCAGCAGTATTAACACACAATTTTGACACTGCCGACTTGGGATGCCCAGCGGCTGGCATCTGTTCAAGAAGGATTTTTGGTACGCTACTGGACGGGTGGTGGCTTGTGCGGTACCAAGCTCGAGGTTTGCAAGGGGACCCCGAGCTACCCGCTGCCCAATCCGAGTACGAACCCACCACACCACAGCGGCCACGCGAGCTGCAGCCTGAGTGTGTATTTGCAGGTAGTGTCCGATCGGGGTGGCACACCTGGCTCCAGCGGCCATTGGCTGCTTGTTCGCAGACGGCAGGCCGTGGTGAAGGGCTCCAGCGATCCGGTTTACGGTCTGAGCATCTGACTGACACCCGCTGCCTTGATTCCTGGGTGGTCTGGCATATCAGGGTCGTCAAAGTGGTCTGTCTATCGGATTGGCGACGGTGAGTACCGATGACGACTGACATGAGAAGACGGAAACCAGAACGTCCGGATTTGAGAACCAAATCGGCCCATGATGGCCGTGTTGTTTTTGCAACGAATTGCGAGGGTGCAGCTCAAGGCCATTCCCTGCTGGCGAGTTTGCGAGCACGCAGCTCCGCAGTAGCTGCATTCGGGATATCCCTTCCGCCTCGACAACTAGAGGGGACGCGCAGCCCCAAGTCCAAGGTCTCAATTTAGCAGCAAGCTTCCATGGGCACACCCAGTGGACGAGTTGAGAAACAAGACGATCTGAAGATTGAGAGGGCGTCTTCGATTCGCCGGGCACCTCCCTCTCGGCAGCCGTGTTTTACTGGGGCAACAGAAGTGAACTGAGAATGGTCGCGGGGATCCGAAGAAACTTGGAGACACCACCAGCGGCGACGAGCAGCCTGTCCTATCCGCGTCGCCCCAAACACTGTCATCCAAACCAGCCGGTTCATTTACTTTTCCGGCGCCTCGCACAACAGGACAGGACTGCACAATTCTCGCAAAGGTGGAAGCGGAAACTGTTGACCACATGAGCCAGGAGGAGAAGAGGCTGGGGCGCTGGAGTCTGGCCTGTGACCCCCGTCCGTCTGATCTGGGGCCTCGCAGTTCGCCGAGGAGCCGACGCAGAGACGAAGTGGAGGCAAGCAGCGGTGCCTGGTCGATGACATTTTTTTCTGATTTTGAGTTGCGAAGAGAGTTGTGGACTGTGGTCAGCAGTGGGAAAGAAGTGCCGCGGCATGAGGTACACAAATCACAACACAACAGACGGCACAGCTGGGAGTTGAGTAATACCAATACCACACGCAGCACATTCCACGAGAGAGGGCCAGACCAGCAGACCAGACAAGGAGTGCAGAGCACCACAATGGCAGTCGCGGATGCCGAGGAGTCAAACGGCCAGGCGACGGCAAGACAGTCTCAAATCCGACCGATGTACGCTAGATGGCGGAGACGAGCGAGACGAGGCAGCTAAACAAGCTGCTCTAGTGCAGTGCACCTCGCGGCTTACAAGTGGGATTGAGCGTATTCATGGCTTGGAACTGGCGCCTGCACGAACGAACGCCTTGTGGGTGGGCGCTATGCGGTTCGCACCACGGCTGCAGATTAGGCCATGTCTACCTGCGTCGAGTAGAGAAGAAGCCACCAAACAACTACTGCATAGTAGGAGTGCCACCTCAGTGGGAGACAACGGGCGTCTTGAGTTTTGGGAATGGGCTTGGAGTCTGGCGTGAGAGAAATGAAGAGCATTCTTCTCTGCCCTGCCGGCAAGGCAAGCCTGCAATAAGTCTACATTCAAGCATCCACAGCCCCGTGCGCTTCCACAATCCTTCCCCTTGGTTTCCGCTTCGAGGAGGTGAGTACGTACCACGCCTTGTGTGCAGTACGTATTCCTCCAGCCCCTTACTGCAGGGCTTGTCGCCTACACCGAGCAGAGCCTGTGACGGTCCACGGAGCGAGGGAGAGAGGACTTGTTGGTGGAGGTATGTACCTCATCTGGGACAGGTTGGGTAGGTAATTCCCTCGCTGAACCCACTGCGACGCAGGTGACAGACGCAGCTTTAGTACTGACAGGCACGAAGCACAACACAACACAACAGCACAGCACAGCACAGCACAGCACGGCATAAGCAGCATCACAGCAGCAGCAGCACGCCCAGTCACCCAGTCGCCCGGGTCTTGCCCCCAAAAGCGCACCTCACCTCCCGCCTGCACCGCACCGCTCTTTTCCCCCTCCAGCCCAGTGCCCACACTGCCCACCGCCCACTGCCCCCCTCAGCAGGCCCCCCATCTCCCCCCCCCCTCCCTTCCCTTCTTCCCCCGCTAGCAGCAGTCGTCGTCGTCTTCGTCTTCGTCGTCGTGGTCCTCCTGCTCGAAAAGGCAAGGTACCTGGCTCGTCACCCATCGCACACCAAATATTACGTACCCCTCTCCCGCATTTCTCTCTCTTTTCCTCCTCCTCCTTCTCTTCTTCTCCCTCGCATCGTCGTCTCACGCAAACGCTTCTCTCTCCATCTCTCTCCCCATCTCTCTTCTTTGGCAGACTGGTTCGCCCTGTTTCTGCCCCAGAGGCGGCAAGCACACTTTCTTTACCTTCTTACACCAAAAGAAACGAAACAAGTACAAGTACAACACCACCACGACGCCACGCGTACCAGCACTACTGGGACCAGCCAAGCACAGCACACGCAGTACGTACCGGACGGCGACCATTGCTTCCCGTCTGCTGCTCTCTGGATCCCAAAAAAGGACAGGGAATCCCTCTCACCCCGACGGCACACAAATTCTCTTCCACTGTTCCAGCACCTGGGTCTGCAGTTCGGCTGCCGGAGTTGGCAGAAAGCACATCAGCAGAAAAGAAAGAAGGGGAAAAAAAAGAAGAGGGGCCCTCCACCGTCCTTATTTCCTTTCCCTTCCGGCTCCGTCCCTCCATCAGCTCAACCCACACCAAACAACCGACTGAAGCTTCCCTGTGTGTGACTTCACTTGCAAGACCTTCCTTGCGCGTACATCTGACAGCCCACTGACCTCGACCCCGACGGCTGCTCACAACCGGACGTACCTTACCTACATCACCTCGCCTGCCCTGCCGGTACCCTTGCATTTGCGATTCTTTCTCTACCTACTTACATCTATCTGGACCCTGGCGGCCTACTCTTTTACCACCTTCTCCCATTTTCACCGTTCCATCTCTCCAACCCTACTACCTGCCAGCCGTCCCAGGCCAGACTCACCTGCGCCCTAAATCCTCATTACGACGATATCACCTCGAAACAACACGTCTACTGCCGATATCGTCCGGTGCGCCTGCGAACATCGTCACACTCGTTGCGGTGAAGAATCCCCGACCTGCTCGATCCAGCTCAACCAGGCATCTACATCTGCCACGCATCTGCTGCATACGGATCCAACACCGCTTCTTCTCCCCGGCACCTCGAGAACCCGCCATACCGGGCTCTCATCCCATTGGACCCAGTCGGCTATTCCTTCGGATTCCGGTACGCCATTCTCTATTTTGTCCACCCTCATCACCTCAGCTCAGCCCATCCCGCGCCCTCGGACGCCCAAATACTGGGTCCTGGTGCCACTGACCGCTTACGAGTCAAGCCTGTCAAGCCCATTAAAGCCCACCACTCCTCCCTCGTCTTAATATCGTTCAAGTACAGCTTCGCTGAGCCGCAACGAAGAAGGGTTCTCTGGGCTGACCACTAGACCACTAGGCCACTACTTGTAGGGCGACGCTCATTTACAGCAAAAACCCAGAGACATCCCGTCTCACTACCCCCCTTTTCATCCTCTTCCTTTGTTCTCTGGCAACGCCTCTGCCGGAACCGTTCGTTCTGTCGTCGTGTCGACCATTTGTTTGAATCCCGGCGATCGATCAGACGTCAGGCACACTTCATCAAAGGTGCTCATCTGCGGTATTAAACCACTTTGACGCAAACCCGGCCCCTTCAGCAGAAGCGAGGTGCATCACCCCTCCTGACCACCTGGCAAGTGGAGAGCTCGCCCGATTCATACGAACTTCCGAACCAGCATCCCTACACCCTCAAAAGATAACAGCCTGCACCGCCCTGTTGGTGCGACGCTGCATTTCGACTGGGGAAACGCGGGGAACATACTAAAGCTGCAGCATTCTCCAGCTCTACGAGTCGGCTTGTCTACGACGACGGCGTCCATGAGTTCAACACCGAGTACAACCAGTTCGAGTTAACAATAAACATGTTCCTCCATTCGGGCGCCAGCCTGCATGGGCACGAATACTCCAACAAACCTACAAATGCTCCTCAGCCTGCGCGACGACGAATCCTCCTGCGCTCGTCGCTTGGTGCATCCCCTCTGCCGCGTACGTCCATCTCCAACGACGATACCGACAACCGCACAACCCGACCCAACCGCCGCCTGTCACTCCAGAACCCTGTGCCAGCCCCTCGCCCGAGCGTACGCAGGAATCGACCTGTGTCGGATTATTTCCCGCGCAAGGACCTAACAGTACGTTTTGAAGAGCAGCCTACGGTTGTAGGCGAGGAATCACAGATCGGCCTGGACGGCGTTAGCGAGGATGAGGGCAGCTTGGTATCAGAGGTCAGCGACAGCAGCACCGTCAAGCGTTCGAAGAGGTCGCGTCGCGCTGCGAGACAAGGCACCAACTACCTCCTGGCATACCCTCCGCCGAAGCTTCGCACAAAGCAGCGTCGCTTCGTGCACCTACGACCTCGACTCCTGCTCCAGCTCCAGCAGCTTTCGAGCGACAGACGGCCAATGCCTGCGATCGACGTTCTTCCTTCAAGCACGATTGCCGGAACCTTTATGGTCCCTCGTCTCGCTCGGCAATTTCCCAAGATGTTTAGAGTAAAGGGACAGCTGGGCATGAACGGTCTCATTTTGGCGAAGAGTGAGGATTACGACACTCCGGGCGACGATTCGGACGGAGATGAGAAGGATCTGGACAAGCGTGACTTGGTTGCCGTCATCACTCCGCTGAGCGACCGCAGGGAAGGCGAGCGGAGGGAATCCGCCGACCAGGCCGAGATTGTCTTGAGCGACGGCGCGGTATGGACGGCTATCCCCACCAGTAACGGTTCCTACGATTTTGTCCACGTCGATGAGACTGGCCAAACAACCACGGCCCGATGGGCAAAGAGGCCGGCGAGGCCGCTTTCGACCGCGACATGTGCCGCCGCGACAATGGCAACCGCGGCGTCGGCCGACTACAAGTTCACCTTCAGCATTCTCGACCCTCAGCTGCGAAGGCACCCGGTGATGGCGACTTTGACTCCTGCCAACCTCGAAATCCTCGACAGTTACACGACTGTCACGCAGTCTGCTGGTCGATACCCCCCTACTCGTCCGTTCAGCATGGACATGAGTGGCGACAACGAGCCATCGCAATCACCCCAGTCGGCGCTGTCGAGCACCGAACGGGAGACGCATCCTGTTGATGAAGCCACCAGATTGCTCATCACCATCACCTCTGTCTGGGTATCGTTGCGTCACGGCCAAGGCTGGGCGGCAGCGTCGGGTACCAACGCGACAAATACTCGTCCTGCCCACTCCCGTACCATGAGCAATGTCACCGAGCGAGCGCGAGCTTCAACCTTCCCCGTCATGTCTTCGGAACTTTGCCGACCCAGCTCGCCGCCTCTGGCGCAGCAGCAGGTTATGGCCCAGCTGGCGCCTGTCATGCCTAAGAGGACGTTCTCATCCGGCGCTGCGTTTATGCATAGGCGGCAAACGAAGATTGGCGGCGAATCAGTCACAGCCGGCAACGCCATGGAGGCGGACGACCTGGACGGTCTCAAGAAAGCACCCGAACCTATTGTTTTGAAGAGGAGTTTTGTTAGGAAGATTCGCGATTGGGGACATCGTATCTCTCAACGCAGGGCGATTGCAGCATAAAGTACGGAAAGGGCATTACGGAAAAGGAACAGGACGGATATGGGAATCAGGACCAGGAACAGGCGTTCAGACGCATCACAAAGCAACCAGAGCTGGACAAAATATCCAGCGTACCATTTTGTATCTGTATTATTATCAACACCAGCATAGGCATACCCAGTTCAAATTTGATACCACGTGCTTTGGCACAATCACACTGCTGGTCTTCTCCATTGACATGCTGTGCACGCTTGCTTGCGCCTTGACTGATTCAAGTGACCGATGGATGACGCCAACCAACTTCACCGATTCCCCTAAGCCTGAAGTAGGCGATCGGCGAATCCGTCGGGCTCGCGCAGCAGGGCTTGGTGGGGCCTTTGCCGCATTTCGACGGCCCGGATGCAGACAACCGACCAACGCCAAAAGCGGGGTGCCCCGGGTGCGAAGCCTCCACCTGTGCCTGTCAACCCTGGCTGGCGATCCCCCCGCTTTCGGGCGCGGGATCTGCGCCGGGGGTTGTCGCAGCGAGTGCGATGTGCGAGTGCGACGGCGTTTCGAGGCTGAGCTCTTCGATGTGTTGCTGAACAGCCATCAACTTTTCTTCTAGGTAGCTTTTGTGATTTCTCTTGAAGTCAGTTGTAAATATGAATTGAGCTTCTCTCGAGATGGTCTGTAGGCAAGGCACTATTGGAACTTTCAGTGAGTCTTTCCGGGACTGCTGCTGAGGCTGTTGTGACTGCAAGGGATTGAAGTTGCCCGGCGACGGGGCTGAGGGCTGAAACGGGTTGTTTCTTTTTGGCGGTGGACTTTTACGTAAGTAAGATTTAGTGATTCGATGCAGCTGCGTTGCATGTACAGTAAGTAGCTGGGTTGGAATAAGAAAGGTGCAGATTCGCGTATCTGGATATGGGGAGAGCGTGGTGAATCAGGGGCAGGGGTTTCACAGATGTTGCTTGAGGGAGTATTGATTGTTAAATACTGTAGGACTACTTTGATACCTTTTATGGCTGTAATTGAAATCTGTTTTTGGTTCATGGCACCGTCCAAGGAAGACATTTCTTGAATGAGTTGTGCTCAAGTCTACAAAGCTACCAACTTCTCGAACTCTGCAAGACGCAGCGGGGAGGTTTCGTCATGGGAGAATGCAGTTGCCTGTGTTTCCGTCTCGTTCTACCCTCGCGTCGGAGCTACAACTACGCTCAAGATGACGACGACAGGCCACCCCGTCCGGCAGTTGTGACGACGAGGTCCTTGATGTTGGGCAGTCGCCGCCGAGGAGTTCCGCGGGTGAAGCCGTATTATCTCATGGGACATTGGGAACGTGGCGAGTATGAGAGGGAGACAGGGAGCGGTGTGTCACAGATGGAGCAGGCAGGCCGCGGGATGGCAGGGCAGCAGGGCGGGTATGAGGCGTTTGTGGATAGGTATGATGGGTGGATGAGAATATGATGAGGGGGCTGGAGCATCATCTCCGATACATACTCTGAGAAGCACGTCGATCTGTTCTTTTCACTTCTACTGCCGTACTTTTCATTGGTATTCTTCTCAGGCTTACTCCCTCGCAATCTTCGTGATTTCGCCATGCCGGCTTGAAGGACGGACTGCGAGAGAAGTTTGGGCAAGGCATTTGGGGCAATGTTTGAGCTCATTTGCTTCACTAAGAATCAAAAACGGCTCTCTGGAACGTAAATGATCTCTGGTATTTTCAGGTTCAATTCCTGTTCACTTGTTTTAAAAGCTTTTTATTTTCTTTCGTGATATCTCCAATTTAGTTTAGGCACTGATCTTTTCGTCGCCACTCGCCAGTAACCAGTGCTAGAAGCAGCACAATTACCCCAATTGTTCGTATATACGGGCACTCTATCCCTTCAGATTAAGGACTTTCTAGTCATGATGTTGTGCAAAATCCCCCTTCACGCCTGTGGCTAAGACAGGCTGGATGTCGTATGGTGCTGGCTATATGGACCAAATTCTGCTGGTTTCTTGGCATTACAAATAGGTCACTTTTACCGCCAATGGCAGTAGCCAGAGGCGCGCGCCGTTAGGATACAGCCAGCCACGCAGATGTACCCTGGCGATTGGTTACTGGCGACTGGCAACGAGAAGATCAGAACCTTATGCTGTATTTGCTATGACTACCATGACACCTACTAACCCTATTATCTCTATTGCCTCCCTCGTCTCTATCGTCGTTGTCGTCGTTCCCGATATCGTCAATGTACACTGTCCGCCCAGATAGCTAGAAATACCCGCCAGGATAGCCAAGCTCATGCAAGAAACTAAGAAACTGAGGTCATTCACGCAAGCTCAGGGGACACGGCCGGAATGAAGAAAAACAACACAAGGCGCTTCTTGGATATGTGCACTATTCACGCAGCTTATTCTCATATATCACCTCGAGACACAATCATATTTGTAGCAGAGACATCGCAACGTTTCTTTTCAGAACGACAGATCCCAAGCTTGCTTCCCCATTCACTTACTCTTTATGAGTCATCTTTTGTCTTCCAAAGCCTAACGCGAGGATGAATTTGAGGATGGTATTGGTAGACACGTAGGAGTTGGGCCGCCCTAGTGCAAATGGCAACAGCTATTCATATTCATCGGCGCCTAGGTACATCAGCTCTCAACGGTGGTGAGGGCGCTACAGCAAGATCAATTCGGAGGTCTTCTTCCACTTGTGTGCGGCTGATGCAACATCCTTGCGAGACACTATCCTAGGCTTGAAGTGGAAAGCGTGGGTAGATCTGTCCCTAAACCAGATCCCTGTGATTCGATTCCGAAAACGGAAACCTTCAGTATCATGTCTCACTCTTCGTCATCTCTTGTCGACCAAGATCGATCGCAACGCTCAACTAGCGAGCCATGAGAAGGACCCGGCCTGTTAGTAACGGGGTCTACGGCCGCTGCAACTCGGGGTCCAAAATGGATGGCACCGTCGCTCTCAATTGGTTGTCGTACCTATCGTGCTACACTTGGAACACCGACAAGCATGGTAATGTCTAAAGATTGGGAAAGCATCTAAGAAACACGTTGGCTTCTAAAGAAAGGAGAGTTGGTACTACAGCTTGAATTTACTGGAAAGAGAAGAATGTCGGAATGTAAAGAAATGCTGATGATAGGGCTCGTAAAGTATGCCGTCCGTCTTGGAACCCGAGTATCTGCTTGCCGATTCTCCCTGACGGCCGAGACATCGGGCTTCTAGCCCCGCTGCTCCTACATTCTTACAACGTCTGCTTAGAAGCATATAGGGTGATGACGAGGCTTAAGATTGGAAATTATGTTCGCTACGGTCTCTACTACTTGACGCTTCCGGCCTCCTCTGTCCTCTAAAGATACCCTCACTAACAGTCTGTCGAAATGAGTTGCACTGTGGAGATTGAGGTCATTTTTCTACTGGCCACCCGTGCGGGAACTAAAGGTCCGATGTCTCGGTCGCTTAAGAGGTGTCACATCTACTTCCGGATACTAGACTCGGCCCGGGGAGTCGATGTCATGCGAAGGGAAGTCTGCCCACGAGGCACTGATGAAATGATGATGGACGAGCGTCGCAAGGTCCTGCATTCGGTTTCAAAGATGGCCGCAACGCTCGACTAGCGGACTCTGAGAAAGACGAGGCCTCGATAGAGCGGGATCTACATGTCAGGCATCCACTTCCGGATACTGAACTCGGCCCGGGGGATTTCTGTTATCGTGAGAATGGGCAGCTCGCCCAGAAGGGAATGATGAAGCAGCTGTAGGATGGAACTCCACGAGTGCTCCACTCGGCATCGAGTACTTTCCTCCGGCTCTCTAAGGGGGTGTGAGCCAGCGAAGCACCGAGGAATTCCAGGGCAAAAGATGCTGAAAGCGTTCCGAAATCACCCTCCTGTATGACGGGCAGGCTGCGTAGCCTGAAGGTGTGCTGAATCTCGGTCGATCAGGAGACGTATATGTGCCCTCCCCCGAAGCCGACCTTCCGTCTCCCCGCCTCCCGTAAACATGGCCCAGGTCAAACATGGCTCTACTAAGTAAACTCGCCCCATTTCTGCTCTCCGTCGTCGTCCTTTGGGCCGTCGCCCTCTCAATACGACGGGGAGCAACGTTTGCCCCAGTAGACGACGACGATGACCGCTACTCTGCCTCCGCCAATGTCGAGGCCTCCTTGCCCGTCTCCGACTACCAAAGCAGCTATGGGAACGGCAGGTCAAAACAGCAAGAAACCCTGCAGTCCTCCTTGACCCAGGCCGCCTTCCAAGCCCAGTGGCTCGAAAACGACCTCGGCGGCCCGTTCGACGGCTCCCGCATCTTCGAGCTCTGCAACAAAACGACGTGGCGCGACGACATCGTCCTCCATATGCGCCACTCCCGCGGCGGGCTCGGCAACGTCCGCGGCACGATCCTCGACTTCCTCTACGAAGCAATGCTCTTCGGCGTCCACATCGTTATGCCCTCCTATGTCAAGCGCACCGACGCCAACCTCGACTGGATGGACGAGAGCAACGGTTACTACGACTACGACAACCTCTTCGACAAGGAGTGGTTCCTGCGCCAGATGGGAGAGCACTGCCCGCAGATGAAGATCTATCCGACGCCCGAAGACGCACCTGTGAAGGCCACACTGAAGGGGGAGTACACCGCTCCCGGGGCGCGGTCGGACAAGAGCCCTGACAAGACGGAGGAAGGCGTCAGGGTTAGTCTGGACGCGTGGCTCAAGTCGCAGGAGGACTACGTCGAGAACACGCCGTCGCTGGTGCCCATCACCGCGGGATTCCTCGGCTTTGACTTTTATGCGAAGCCAGGGTTGCGCACGGCGCTTGGCAGGCTGGTGAGGGTGACCCCCGCCGTCCGGGAGCTCGCGGCTGAGGCGATGTGGACGATGCGTGAGCGGTTCGACCTCACGGCGACGCTCGACCCGCGGGAGCAGATCCCGCGCGGGGCGTACTGCGGCGTACACCTCCGGACGGAAGACGACGCGGCACGGAGCGGGTGGCTCAAGGCTGAGGCCGGCTTCGACGGGCAGACGGACTGGCACATCGCGACGTGCGGAGGGCTCGGACTGCGTGTGATCTATGTCGCGACGGGCGAGAAGAAGGACATTGAGCGGTTCGCCGTCAAGGCCAAGGAGAAGGCTGGGATCATCGTCGTCGGCAAGAACGACCTGCTGGACGAGCCCGCGCTCGCGACTGCGTTGGGGAACATGTCGTGGGACCAGCAGGGCGCGCTGGACTACGAGGTCCTCGCGCGGTCGAGCTATTTCAGTGGGCCGAGCATGAGTAGTTTCAGCTGGAGCCTGGCCATCAGGAGGCACTTCAACAGTGAGGGCGACGGGTCGGCCAAGTGGATGAATCCGTATGCGATCAATGAGGACGAGCCGCGGGTGACGTATGACGATGGGCTCAGCCGGATCATTCTCAAGGCGGCGCGTGTGGACGGTTTGGAGGCGAATGCGCCGAGAGGGATGTTCCCATAGACTTAATAGTCTTGGATGATGATTGATAACGATTCAGCTTTTGCCAAAGTAATTCAACAAAGTATTCCCCTGTGCCGGCTTGTCTCTCGCTTTCTTTGTTGACTCCCGTTCGACCTTCTTCCCAACCTCCATCACGGCCATCAACTCCTCAAACTCTGCCTTGGGCACGATGCCTCCGCTCGCTTCCTTATGACCCCTCGCAAACGAGTGCCCCAATCTCTCCCGCAGGGTTGCGTCTTCCGACTTGGCAGCAACCTCGTTCAACACCTCGATGATGTTCACCGGCGGCTCTTTCGCCCTCGCAAACCGCGGTATACGGCACGAAAAGTTGACCAAGTCGGGGAGATAGCCCTCGTTCGCAACCAGCACAACCTCCAGCCTAGCCGAAGACAGGTGGCCCGCCCAGCGCGTCGCAATGACCGGGTGAACCTGCGCCTGAGAGCTGATGCGGAACACAGCGACCCGTCCGTCAGAGGAGAACTTCGGAGGCGTGTGGGTGCAGCGTTCCACCTCTGCGTTCACGTCTGCCCTCGCCGCGAGAAGAGTTTTGTTTGAGAGCAGGTCTTTGGGGGAGTTGGCGGCTAGGAGAGCGTCCCATGCGCCTGGGACATCATAAGATGCCGTCCTGCGCGGCGCGTTTATGAGGCTCACGGCATCATTGATGGCCTTTTTGGTGTATGTCTTGAAGGTGGGCTTCATGTCCGGGAAGGGTGGCTCCCACTTCAAGGTGTTGCCGAGGTCGCCGTGCGTGCCCATCGCGCACAGCCAGTCGCAAGCTTCTTGTACGCCCTCGTGTAGCTCCCGGCATATCAGGTAAGTG
Organism: Colletotrichum siamense; assembly: GCF_013390195.1. Taxonomy (NCBI): domain Eukaryota; kingdom Fungi; phylum Ascomycota; class Sordariomycetes; order Glomerellales; family Glomerellaceae; genus Colletotrichum; species Colletotrichum siamense. The sequence continues at coordinate 197,779 of NW_023501015.1, forward strand.
AGGAGTGAGCTGGTTGCTACCGGGGGCGAGTTACATGCTGTGACGTGGAGCGAGTCCTTTGGGTGGTCGTCTTCCAGGGCGTGGTGATGGTCTATCACCATCCCACGATGAGGTGCGTCAATGAGAGGTGGCCCGGGGCGGGAGCCTTGGTCCAGGACGAAGATGTAGGCCGGGTTGTGTGATGACATTGCCTCGCGACAGGAGGCATCGTGGATATTGGTGCCCTTGGGGGGATGGTAGGATGAGATGAGAGAAGGATCAAGGCCGAGGAGGACAAGAGTGCGGTGAAGGATTACGCCGGATGTGAGGCCGTCCGCATCTTTATCGGGGACTATGAGCGTAGGTTTGCCGGCGGCGACGCTGGATGAGTTAGAGATGAACGTAAGGGAGTGAGTGTCAAGGTGAGTCAGGGCTCACCATTCACGAATGAAACTCCTCGCCGCCTCCATTTTGTCCTCCGGCGCCGGCCACACGATACTTCCATCCTCATTTCTCACTGAAGGTGTAAGATGATACTCAGGAACCGCTGGCCGGGGCTTCTTGGTGCTCTTTGCCCCTGACGTGAGGCTTGCTGCTGTGGCGGTCCGCTTCATGGCGAAGTATCGGGTTGAATGTTGGGCAATTGGGATGACAAGCCGTCGTGTGCCCCCCTGGCGACTGAATAACGACAGAATCGACGGTATTCTGTCTGTAATTGATGGCATGGCTGAGGAATCGTTGAGATGAGGTTGGCTCTCAACGCGTCGAGTGAGATGGAAACCCTGCGCCGGGATGTCGTCATAGAAAAAGCGCACCGTGCCTGGGCCGCCACAGCGCTGAACCAGCAGCATGTGGGGCGTTCTGTGTTTAAGGTACCCCGTGGAAGGTGTTGAAGTTGATAAGAGACACTGGACGGAATACAACTACGACTCGTCTATTGAATCTAATGAATAATATCCATCTTCTTTGGATGCAACGTGATTTCTCGAAAACTTTATCAAATAATATTCTAAAGGCACAGAACGCCGGCTCAAGTGGACTGGAACCCCAATTACCTCTTGTCTGCAGTTCCCGTGGCCCTATCGATGCCTTTGTGGACAGGATCGTCCACTGCACAGTCGACAGCTTTGTTGAGGACTGCAACCACAGCTCCGAGGGCCACCACATCCTCGGTTGAATGCCCCTCCTCCCAATTCCAAGCTTCTGTGTGCCCATTAAAGTCGCCTTCTGCGGCCTCCAGCATCTTTTTCATCGCCTCTTGTGGCTGGTCGACAAAGTTGGTCGTTTTTTCAATGACCGAATGCTCTAGCCATGTTTTGTGCTCGTCGCCAGTATCGAGAAACATCTCCTTGTAGTCAACGTCGTCAAAGTGACCAGCAATGCTTTGCATGGCAGCGTCAAAGTCGTGACCCAGAGTCACTGACAATACTGCGGTCTTGACGGCGGCACCAGTGGCGATTTGAGCAGCGGCATTTCTCTTCGAAATTGTCCTCACCAGAGCTCTCCTGCCACCAGCTCTGTCGACAAGCGTCTTGAGACGCTTGATTTGGTACCCGGTTTCGGCAGTGTTGATAGCCCAAGTGATGCCCATGTACGGAAGACCGATCAGGAGAACCCCGGAGACGAAGGATCCCTCCAGGGACGAAGTGAGACGCCTGAGAGTACTTTCGATTTCATGTTGGAATTGCATGTGCTTTTCAGGTGACATGCCGAGGGCCAGTGCTTGCTCATTTGCTCTCTTATCGCGGGTTTCCTCCATCGCTTTCGAGCTGCGCTTGGAGATGGCTTTGGCGGCATGGTAGGTCGTCCCGATGACTGCGGCAGTAGATGCACCGAGACAGGTAAGAAGGGAAATCCCTGTAGGGTCGATGAATGCGGTGCCAAATGAGGCGGCGGCAACGGCACTGGCTGATGCCGTTTTGGTTCCTCTGGGATGTCCCATGACGATGGAATGGCTTCTGATAAGAGGGCGTGGAATGTAGGTCAGGATTGAATGTTTGCGGGATCAGGTCGAAACAAGTTGGAAATAATATCTAAGAAGAAAACTTAGAAGGGAAGAAAGACTTGGTGGTGTTTCTGGATTGCGACTTATTCCAACTCCATGGAGAGGCTTTGGAACGCGATTTATATCTTCGCTGCCTATTTCTTAACGTTCCCATTTCAGTAATCATGTGCCGAATTGGAACACTTTATCGGCCACATCCTCTCTATCCGTTCAACTATGCAAGCCATAAAGCAATCAGCCTTGACCAGCCTCAAGGAGACTTGCAGTAAAGCCTGCCCATTGATTATTCAGCCTGTACTCGAAGACGTCTTTTCTCAATCCTGTACCTATAATCTCGGCTGTGTGACGGCGCTTGCCATCAGCCGCAGGCTATTTTCGCTGGATGTGTCTGAGAAATGCAGCATCTATAAGGATGGCTCGAAGTCCACCAATCATTGCTTGTGCCCAGAAGCCAATTGCTATCCTTAGAAACAGTCATAGGCAGTGTAACGCAAGGCAGGCTGCCCGTCTGAGTGGTTTGAGGGGCTGCTTCAGCCTGATTCTGACCAACAGGTGAAAACTCCGTTGGGGTTTTGGAGCCTGCTACTCTGCAGAACTGATGATTTGTAAGACGGTTTCTGAACGCTAAGGTAGGTCACCGGCTTAATTATCTGAGCATACGTCTTACAAAGTGGCAACTGTTCGTAAATCTTCAAGCAGCAAAAGACTGGAAACTTCCTCACATCCGACCAGACACCGTCATGAAGAAAGCCCAAAGCGCCAGCGCTCCCCGCAAGGCAAGTAAAATTATCAAGTTCAATCAATCAATTATGAAGCTATCGCCAGTCAATCAAGTCAATTATGACCCTTAAACTTGATTGATTGCCTTGGGGTTGGCGCTGCAAAGCGCAACGACTCTTTTTTGTAGTGAATCTTGATCATTACCTCTTTATCGATCTTTAATGACATCCTGAGAGTTGGCCTGTATCCTGGTATCCCCCTCGTCATTATCGCCATTACACGTCTTTCGTGCTTTTGCGTGTAAGTCAGCGCCGGCCTCCAATAGCACCAAGACGGCACCCTCAAAGTCTTTCTCAACGGCAATGTGAAGCGCCGTCCACCCAAGCTCATCATACGCATCTAAGCCATGCTCCCAGTTTCTTTGTGTGTAGTACTCGAGGAGTAGTCTCAACACCGCTTCATGACTTCCTAAAACAGCCCAATGTAAGGCTGAGCGTTTTCGTCGGTCAAGGTCGCTGATGCGAGCCCCCGCCTGAAGCAATATTCTAGCAACTGCTTCATGGCCGTCTATGGATGCGTGGATTAGTGCAGTCCGACCGTCACTGTCCTTTTCGTTACAGTCGACGTCACGCTCCATGAGCCTCCTAACTATTCGCTCATGACCTCGACGTGCGGCAATGTGTAAAGTTCCAAGCCACCCACGATCAGCCACAGGGGTTTGGTTATCTCTGGATGATGGAGATGCACCGGCTAGTGCCCCGCCGGTAGTACTGGGCGAGGATCCGGAAGAGGAAGAGGGATTATTGCTGCGTGGGGTGGGACTGCCATCGGAGCTTGATCTACCGGTCGGGTCCGATGAATCTATCTTAGATCTCGCGGCGGTAGCTTCCAGCTGTTCAAGCATCCTGGGCACCCTGGCCGTGGTTTGTTGGGCTGCATGCAGCCGCCGTGGACTGTCACGGAATCCACTCGAGGCAAGCCCAAGCAAATAATCCATATCAGCCTGGCTCGTCTGCGATGTGTTTGATGTGTCGAAGCCCAAAGAATGTCCAAATTGGGTGCGATAGCTAGATAGCGAACTGCTGCCGCTGGGAAGACAGGTCTCGATCAAGGCGAAATCACCTAGTCCCGGGCTGTCACTACCAGCGGAGGATGCTGCGTTCTGCACGAAGGGTGCACTCCGCGTCTGACCCAGCGACGCTGTTGTATGGTAGAAAACTTGAGTTGTAGTTGCTGAAGGAGAGACCTGTGGTTCAAGCTGGAAACCCAGCTGTGTTCCTGAGGATGGGACGCCGACGCTATCGTTATCCAAGGCATCGTGTAATGGCGGAGTTGTATCTGCCGCATGTGTGATATTGGAAGCCTCCGCACGAGCTTCTAAATTTACGGTTAGAGGATAAGATATGAAAGTGATTTCTGCTGTCGAACAAGCTTTCCGTTGTCGGCCCTAACTTACGACGAAATTTGCGTTGTGCCATGCGGTTTTGCAGCCTGCGACGATTCGTCCGATCGCTTGCCAAGTCGATGTGAAGCTCCATTTTGAGGTGCGATGCCCAGGTTTGGCGAGATCTTGTGCTAAAAGGTTGAGCTGACATATCCGTGGAACAAGAGTTGGACAACACTTCCCTTAAGAAGCAACACCCTCGTAAACTTTCTTCATTTCAGTCGAGCGGCAAGATAGGCCGGTGACAGGGTCCTGTAACCCGGTCCAATGAGCCGCGGTGGACAGCCAATCCGCCAGCTGAGATAGTGCTGACTTGAGTAAGGCTTCCATCTCCACACTGGCTGCTTCAGTTAAGCGGCAGGGGGTTCATCCAATCATTTGAGTAGCATCAGCTGATAATCTTGCGCCATAAGACCCTGCGGGCGCGCCATTGATCAATGCTGGGTACTCTCCAGTCGCAATAGAGGCCCTTGCTAGGACTGGTGATTGAGCCCTGGATGCACATTGGGGTTTCTTTAGCTGCACACGACGCTGATAAGGGCAACTTAAGAGGCATTGGAAAAGATCTGTATCCGTTTAAAGCTATCAGTCAATTCGTTGTAAATTAAAACTACAGTAGACTACGTGCGACAATGGTGATGACGGTAACCATAATGACAATCATGGCAACGACAGAATTGCCACAGTATTAATAGCTTATAAGAAAAAGCTTCAAATAACAGTCTGCTCGGTGAGCTAGAATACCAGCCCAGCCCAGATAGACAAATTCGCGACGAGACCATAACCGCAGTCATCGACCAGACACCGTGATTGAGATTTAAAACGTGGCATCATGCAATGTGCTACTACTTGCTAATCAAAATCAAAACGCTGATAATCAAGAGCTGGCCACAGAGGTTTGTGTCAGCTTTGACACCAACTTGTCACCCAATGCGTTCAGGGAGCTTGCGTTGGTGATGTCAAGCGTTGTTAGCTCAGCACCCAGCTCCAAACGAATCCAATTTCGCAACTCAACTGCCGCAAGCGAGTCCAAGCCAAACGTCATCAGAGGCTTAGCAGGCTCAATTTCGGTCTCCAAGCGGAGAATCTTGGCCAGTTGCGATGCAACCACCTCAACACCAACCTTGACCAGAGCCGTCCTATCAGCACCTGACTTGTGCAAGGCGCGGAATGCGCGGATTGTCTCATCCCCTTGCTTGCCTGAACCGCCGTCCTTGCCATCCGACCCTGTGCCCGTATTCTGGAAAAGGTATCCGAAGCGAGCATCACGAGTGAGATCTGAGTCCTCTGGCAACGGGAAGCCGATACCAGTGACGAGTTGCGCGGCACTTTCGGGATTGATAGGAGCAGACGCGTTGTCTTGCTGAAGAATGGAGTAGCTGAGAATTTTGCGAAGGGTTCCTTCAGTAATAGGCGTCCACTGGCGAGTGTCGAAGCGAGCCTCGAAGCCTTCTTGCTCAGCGACGTAGCCAACATCTTGAATGAGGCCGAGGTCGACCGAGTTGGCTTGAAGGCCAAGGGAGCGCCTATAGTCGGCAAAAGCATCGAGGAATGTGTTTCCCGCGGAGTAGTTGGCTTGTCCCTTGTTGCCAACAATACCGGATATACTTGACAGCAGGGTGAAGAAGTCAAGCGGATACTGAAGTTGCTCCGAAGCGCGATGTAAGTTCCATGTACCGTGAAACTTGGCTTGAATGGCGGTGTGGTAGTCATCGAGAGTCATGGTCTCATAAGGCTTGTCCTGCATGTCTGTCAGTACTGAATCATGTAGCGATAGGTGCTCCTTACTCTGAGAACCATGGCACCTTGGATCACTCCGGCCACCCGAGGAACAGACTTGAAGACGTCTTGAACGAAGTCAAGGTTCGCAACGTCACCCTTAGCCTCCAACACCTCACAGCCGTAGGCGGCACAATTCTTGATTGCTTTCTGGGAAGCTATGTCGTCGATGCCACTGCGGCTCACAGAAATGATGTGCTTGGCTCCGTGTCGTGCCAAGTGAATGGCGAGAGATCCACAGAGACCTTTCAAGCCACCAACAATGACATATGAAGCATCCGATCGAAGTTTGAGCCTCCGTGTCGCTGGCCTGATGGGGACTTGGACGTCCTTCTTGCTTCCGTCAGAAATGACCACCTTGCCAATGTGACGGCCACTGCGGATGTAGGCCAAAGCCGCAGGGACTGCATCAAAACCAAAGGTTGTAATGGGGTGAATTGGCTTGATGTGCCCGCTGTTGACGAGGGCGAAAATCTCATCCAAAAGCCTACGTGATGAGTTAGTACTTCTTAGTGTGCAACGAAAAGGGGTTCTTCGCAAAATACGAACCTTGCAATCAAAGGGTCCCGGATGTCCTGGGTGTAGGAGAAATCCATGGCTCTGAACGAAGCGTTGCGATCGAACGGCTCCATAGACAAGGTATTGCGGTCGACAATGTCCTTCTTTCCAATTTCAACTAAGGTTCCACCGTCGGCGATAATTCTCCATGAAGCGTCGAGAAGTTCGCCGGTAAGAGAGTTGATGATGACATCAATACCGCGACCTTTTGTTGCAGCCAGAATTTCCTTTGCAAATGTGGTGTTGCGAGAAGAGAACATGCGACTTCGGGGGATACCGTAATTCTCCTCGAGGAACTGGCGCTTTTCTTCCGTACCGACGGTTACATAGATCTAGGACACACGTTAGTACCTTCAAGTGTTGAGATGATAAAGGCCATGGCGCCAGGAACTCACTTCTGCGTTCTTGTACTGAGCAAGCTGAATACACGCAATTCCAACTCCGCCAGATGCCGAATGAATAAGAACGGACTGCGGCTGTTAGCTTGATTCTCAGAGGAATGAAGCGAAGGTCTTACCTGGCCTTCTTTCAAGTTGGCAATGTCTAACAGTGAGTAAATGGAACACAGGTAGACGGAGGGAATGGTTGCCGCATCCTAGGTCAGAGTTAGCACGGTATCATCTCAGTCTGACTGCTCACGAACCTCGAAGCTCATCCAGTCAGGGATGACGTGAGCGCGTCCGATGGGCACTTGTAGGCGGTTCGCATAGCTACCACCGTTCAAGAAGCACACTCGATCGCCCTCCTTGAACTTTGTGACCCCCGGGCCAAGCCTCTTGACAATGCCGGCTGCTTCGTATCCAATGGTGTACTCATTCTCTGGCACAATTCCCATGGCAACAGCGACGTCCTTGAAGTTAACACCGACAGCAAAGACTTCGACCTCGATTGCGCCCTCTTCAACAGGAACCTCAGCGACATCTTTCTCGTTCCAAGTGAGGCTCTGGAAGGTTCCGACACGCTCCGATCGGAGCTGAACAGCGGCCTTGGTTTCGTGCAGTTTTCCCAAGACAGGTTCGGATCCCTCCTGCTCAGCCCGCTTGAACTCATTGACTCTCAGATCTGGTACAACTCTGTGCACATATAGAACGCCATTTCGCTCAGTGAATTCCGTCTCGACAATTCCTTTGATACTCGGCGTGCCACTGTGGCGTGTAGTCTCTAGGACGGACTTGATGGCCCATGCGGTGTTGGGCCCGACGTTTGACTCGACATCCAAAACGGTGATCTTGACACTGGCATCCTCCCTCCGGACGACGCGGAAAAGGCCATGAGCGAGGGCAAAGTCTGGGTCAGTGACTTTGAGCTGCGCCCCTTTTGTAACCCAAAGAAGAGGGCGTCCCGAACTGACGAGAGTCTTCAACGCAGACCATTGTTCTCCATCAATATTGGTGAGAACAGGATTATGTAGCTCATCAAGAATGAGAACGGTAGAGTCAGCCGAGAGACTGTGAACTGCAGAAAGGTCTGATCGCTGCGTGATACTCCATCCAGATGCCTCCAGCTGTTCTTTCAGTGACGGCGGGACATCTGAAGCACCTTGAGAAAGCCGGACGATATCCAAGTTGCGAGGCCGATGTTGCTCCTCGCTGGTCGCCGCGGAACTGTATAGTGTCCAAGTAGACCCTTGCAGCTTGACGCTGAAACCATGGAGTTCTGGGAGTGTGTTCGCTTCGAGAAGGCTCTCGAGAGCTGTGTCTACTAAAACATTTGACGATCGACCTTTCTCTTTGAGTTCGACTTCCTCTTCGGGCGTGATGGACACATCTGTGAAAGGGGTCTCTGGCGGCAGATCAGATCCGGCTGACTCCGAGGGCGTGCTGGGACCTGCTGGCACATCGGACTCTGGCGAGGTAGATCTCAGGGATGGCACAGGGGCAGCAGCATCTAGCTCTGGTTGTCTGGGCTGAAGAATGAGAGTGTGCGAAGAACTCGAGAGATGCTTCTTGAGCCGTTGTAAGAACTGGTCCAAGCTTGAAGACGACTTGTCCGCGACCTTGACAATGACGAGATCGTAGATAGCGTCACTTGGCAAGCCGACATCTCCGCTCTCGAGGTTAATGAGGCTGAAAGAAGCGTTTCTGTTCCCTTCATTTTGGGTCTGAATCCCAACCAGAAGCTTGGCATTCGTTGAAATATAGTCGTATTGGGTGTAAGCCGCTCTTGATGACCAATCGTTGCCTTGAAACCACGCAGAAGACTCATCATTGGCGTCAAAGTCCGCTTCTAGAACTCGCAATCTCGGCTGCTTGTGTGCAATCAAGTCGATGATAGAACCAGCAGTAAACTCGGACCCGTGCTGAACCAAATTTTCCTGGGAGAAGAATGTGATGTCAGGCTTCCAGCTGACTCGGTCGAAAATATGAGGGTCTGGCTTGGGAACCACATCAAGTTTAGCAAAACGCAGACCACGCATCTGCATAAGAAGTGCGCCGGTTGTAGGATCGTGAATCGAGCAGTTGGCAAAGTAGCTCTTGGCCTCTTCCAGCCGTCCGCGACCGGAGTACTCTGAACTCGCGATGGACAAGCCTTCTGATAGCCCCTGATTGACTTGGTTGATTACCAAATCATCTATGACCGAAGGAACCAACACCGCGTTCAAAGAACTGTGCTCTCCGGCCCAGAGAGAGGGCGTAACGGTTTGGAAGCACCCGTCAAGAGATGCTGGATGGATTGGGTAGTATGACTGGGGAGACCACTTTGACTTGGGCTCCTCGAGGGAAACCAAACTGCGGCTGCGTCGCTGACCACTGATTGACTCGACTTTCTTGACCTTCTGAAAGTCGGGACCGAATCCGTATCCGATGGCGGTCTGGGCCTTGTACCAGATTTTGGCGGTAGTGGGAAACTCCAGGGGGCGACGGTCGACCTCTGCCAGTCGCTCGAGAATGGGTTCTTGTACACGAATCAATCCGGAGCAATGCTCGATGAAAACACCGGCCGTGTCGGTGGCAATGTGGAACTCATGCCAATTCTTGCTTCCGGGTTGCTGAGTGAGGGATAGTGTGATGATCGCCTCTACTCCTTCTTCGAGCACCAGCGCCTTGTCAAACCGAACGTTCCTGAGTCTATAAGACAAGTCGTTCGAAGACGCAACGACGACATCGTCCGGTGCGGTGGCTCTTGTCTTCTGGTAGAGTGCTTCGACAGCCATCGTGATGAAGCCGGAACCCGGCAAGAGGATATCATCTCCCATCTTGTGGTCCTTCAACCACGGAACGTCCGCAATATCCAAAAGCTTGCGCCAAGTTGGCGAACGCCATGTCGTTCCAAGGACCTTGCTTCCCAGAAGATCGTGATTCACATACTGCTTGAATCGCCAGTCCTTGCTCGCCGCATTCTCATGCCAGTACTTGACTGAGTGGTTCCAGACGTAGTTAGGAAGGTCGATAATGGTGTTTGGGAGAGGCACTGTCTCAGCGTCGCCCGAAGAGTACCGGTTGACCTTAGCAAGGTTGAAGCCACCACCAGCAATGAACAGGCGCCCCGTAAGATCGAAAATTGTCTTTCCAGCATTGGCGCCGCGAGACCATGCAGCAACAGACGTTATATCAGATCCGCTCGAAAGGGACTTCAAGATCTGAGAGACTGGACCACCCAAAGCACCAGATGGGCCAATCTCAATGAGGAAGTTGGGACCATTATCTCCTGAGAGCATTTCCTGAGCTGCCTCGTTGAATCTGACGGGCGAAATCATATTGGATTTCCAGTAGGCACCATCGGTAGTGGTGGTCTTTCTGGATCCAGTGACAGATGAAAACATTGATACATCTGGGGATCCTCCAAATGAGGCGAAGCCTGTTGACAACAGCGTTTCGTACTCTTCACCAATGACTCCCATCAAAGGTGAATGATACGCTAAGTCGACTTGGAGAAGTCGTGCGAAGTGACCGTCTGACTTGAGGTCAGTGGCTAAAGCCTCCAAAGGGACTCGCTTGCCAGACACAGTGAGACTGCTGGGGCTGTTAAAGCAGGCGATCCAAGCTTCACCGGCGTACTTCTCCAAGTAAGGCGCAAGAGCATCAGCGCCAACACCAACAGCAAGCATGCCAACGTCCTTCTCAGCGTGCTCTTGACGGTTCAGTGCGGCTCGGCCTCTATAGAAGGAAGCAATGATAGCACCCGACCGATCAAGGAAGCCCGCAGCGTAAGCAGCGGCGATCTCTCCAGATGAATGGCCGATGACGCTCTGCGGCTTGATACCCCAACGCTCGAGTACCGAAATCAGGCAAAGCTGAAGCGCAGTCACGAGTGGCTGAGAGAACTCTGGTTGGCGAAGGTGTTCCGCAGTGCGTGGCTCAGTTAACTCGTTGACGAGAGACCACTTCGGAGGAGTTGGGAGACCTTGCAAGACACTGTCAAGTTCTTCCAGAATTTGGCGAGTCCATGGGAAATAACGCAGAAGATCCTTGCCCATCTGAGGCCATTGAGCGCCTTGGCCAGTGAAAACAAAGGCGACTCTTGGTGCCTCGGAGCTTTTCTTCCCGACGACAAAGGAGTTTTCGTCCAAGTCAGTCAGGCTGCGCGTGGTCAGGAAAGCTCGATGCCATAGACGCGATCTCCTCTCTGAGAGCGTGTAGGCCAAGTCGCGAATATCGACTTTGACGCGGGGATTGATGAGATGGCTCGCCAGGGCTTTGATGTTCGCGCGCAAGGTGGCGCTGTCGTTGGCGGAGAGTACAAGAGTGTACGGGTTCTCTGTCTCATCATCTTCAAGAGAGAACTCCGCATCGTCCGGAAGATACGAAGAAACATGGCGCGGACCACCAGGAATGTTCCGTTGCTCGAGAATCAAGTGCGCATTAGAGCCGCCGTAGCCGAATGAGTTGATGCTGGCTCTTCGGGGAGCACCAGTGGGCCAGGGAAGGGCAGTGCGGGACGCCTTCACCTTCAAGCCAACAAAATCGACTGTTCAAGGGCTATTAGTATTGAAATCGAAAGAAATCATCGCGACGAAGTCAACCTACTCTTAGGACTAGGGTTCTCGAAAGTAGGATTGCCGGGGATTAACCCGCTTTCAGTGGCCAACACAGCTTTGATGAGACCTGAGATTCCAGCTGATGGCTCAGCGTGCCCCACATTGCTCTTGATCTAACATAAAATCATAATCAGCAATCGAGGGCCAAGATGAAAACTAAGCTACCCTGAAAAAGTTAGGATACTGACCGAGCCGATGATAAGTGGCTTATCCGCAGATCGACTAGTAGCGAACACCGACGCAGCGCCCTTGACCTCCGTAGGATCACCAGCCTGAAATAATCGTCAGCTATCACGGAATGAGCGTTATCAGCGGGTATCGACTAACTTGTGTCCCTGTTCCATGGCACTCAAGATATGTCGTATCGTTAAAATTGGTAATGCCAGCACTGGCATAGGCAGCTCTAATGGCAGCTGCTTGAGCCTCGGCGCTGGGGCTGGCGATACCCGGTGTACGTCCATCACTGTTAGTGGACGACCCAAGAATGACAGCCCTGATGGGGTCGCGGTCGCGGATAGCGTCGGACAGTCTCTTGATAATCACGGAGCTAACAGCTTCGGCCTTCACGTATCCGTCCGCAGAGATATCGAAAGTATGACAGAGTCCAGTGGGTGAGTGAGCATGGCCTACGCCACCAATGTCCATAACATGCTCAGGGTTGAGGTAGAGATTGCTTGTAGCAATGATAGCTGCGTCGATCTCACGAGTCTGAAGATAGCGGCTGGCCACATCGATTCCCACCAGACTGCCTGAGCAAGCAGTATCAATGGTCATGCTGGATGCTTAGTGATTAGCAACTGAGCTTGACCAAAGGAGATAATTCATGATTCTTGCCTGGGCCCCTTGATGTTCAAAAAGTGACTTAAGCGGTTGGCCATGATCGATCTTCCAACACCAACGGTAATGGCAGCGGGCCGATCTTCAGGGTCTCTGGCCTGCATATCACCATAGTCTATATTGTGTTAAAAGATTGCCCTTTCTGAAGCCTTAAAACATACCTGATGCGTAGGATCCAACAAAACAACCAACTGGAGCACCATCCAGAGATTCCAGGGGGATTCCAGCGTTCTCAAGTCCCTCATAAACTACTTCGAGCATTTGCCGTTGGTTGGGGTCCATAGAAATGGCTTCCGTCTTTGATATCTCAAAGAAGGATGCGTCAAAGTCAGCAGGATCAATCTCCTCAAGAAACATGCCTCCCAACGGCCGCATTGTGCGAGGCTTTTGGGAGCCATCCCAGTGGCCGTCAATGTTGAACCTGGATTCAGGAACTTTGTTCGAGGCAATACCTCCCCTCTTGAGGAACTCCCAGAGTTTATGAAGGTTAGTGTTTCCGCCAGGAAGTCGGCAGGCAATGCCAATGATGGCGATAGGCTCCTTCGAGTGCTGTGAGGTTGACATGTTGCCTCACAGTAGTTTAAACAAATGAACAAGAATAAATCTTGAAGACAAAACTTGGGGCAACACGAAAAGATGGGTGTTGCGACTTCTCTGCTTTCAAAGAACAACGTCTGACAATGAGTCTGATTTGCGAGAAAAGCTGGGAACTTTCATTCATATCGATACTGAGAGAAGTATGCACGTCTTCGCGATTTCCTATCTCCGTGGTCATCTTTGATGCTCACTCGCTTGTCGATAACCACTTCGGTAATCCTTGCAAATTGCCTGGCCAGACCTGTTGTACAATCCGCCCGACGAGTCACAACTTCTGATCTGTGACTGGTGTCGCCATCGTGGCGAAGGCTCGAATAAGGTTTCGTCTCTGGCGTTATCAAACCAGAAGATCGCGAAACTTGGCCAGACGTGCAGAATCCTTCAACGACGGGGGTTGAAAATACCACGTCGAGTGCTGTTCTGATTGCAAGGTGGCTACCCCGTACATCGCGAATCGCCGACCCCTGCAGATAACCTTCGTTTGAAACATGGACCATGAATCGTAGTCTTCCCAGTTCAGCCATGCTGTCTCGTTGAAGATGTCGCAGTAACAGCCCCCAATGGCGTTGTGTGCGGTGTTTGGCGCTTTATGGCTATGGTATAGAGATAAGCAGGATACGACACACGTCCGACGCCCTGAAGTGGGAATCATCCTTACTACATCCACTCAGGCTGACCAGCCTCGATGATGTTGCAACATGGAATGAATCGTTTGCTGCAAAGTCAGCCAGGTCGCATGCTGTATTAACGAACTTTCTCGGGTTGACGATGCAAACCGAACGGTCGAAACAGGCCAGATCGCGGTTCACCGGGAGTCAACCCACGAGAAGTACGTTGGGGACTTCGGTAGCCTGATTGACTTACATCCAATATCAGCAGTTGAGGTGGTTAACAAGGGCCTCATGCACACAAACGGAGCCAAGGAAGGAGCCTCGGGCCGTCCGGGGGCATCTCCCGCCCGCAAAGTTGTGGGCCACATCGATGTCGTAAGAATATTCTGCAGTGGTGTCAATACGTCGGCTAGAACTGTTTCAACAGGTATTTTGATCCCGAACACTTAGACACGTGGCTTGTACCACAAGACACGCGAGGTTGGAACGTGGGTGGAGGTGATGGTCTGCTAAGGACGACCCCGGATGTTCAGCTTGTGCCGTTATCGCCCGGTCGCCTCGCACTTTTGTGGTACAGCTGTTTGCCATTTGGCTCTCATAAATCATCCATGGCGCATTTGAAAACTTCAAATTTAGTTTATTCAAGTCCATCCATCAGTAAAGGAAATATATTTATTTGCCTAGCCTGAGACCTCGTGCGAAAGCTTCTTCAGACTGCGATCAGCTTTGCGGGCAATCTTCTCTGCATTAAGCTATCCCAGGTATATTATCTACTCTGCAAAAATTATTCCGGAATTACGAAAATCCTGACCTCACGCTTCTAAAGACGTATTTCATTCTCTATACAAATTCTGGAATGTCAGCGCTAAGGGAGAAGGTGGAATATAAAACGATCGATGGCGTCGTTCTCCGCGGTTTGTTCTACGCCGTCGGCGACGGTCCAGCTCCGGCTATCATTATGACACATGGGGTGCGTTCCTTCGACCGATATAGTTAGAAAACTAAGCTAACGTACTATCAGTTTAATTGTGTGAAAGAGATGCTGTTGCCGGAACTGGCTGAGTGGTTCCAGTCCTTGGGATTCAACACCCTCATATACGATCCACGAAGTATTGGCGATAGCGACGGGTTACCAAGAAACCATATTAGCCCGCTGCAACAGGCGGAAGACCTTTCCGGTAAGTCTGCCACACGAAATCCTAGGCCATGGCCGTGGGATAACGCACGTGCTCCTGCTAACGTCTGCCAATCCCAGACATTGTAACACACGTTGCATCATTACCAAGTGTGGATGCCCATCGCATCGTTCTTTGGGGCATGTCTTTCGGTGCTACGGTGAGCGCTTGTGCAGCCGCTGTTGATCGGCGGGTGAAAGCTTTGGTTATGGTGTGCCCCATCTTTAGTTTCATCCAACCAGAGAAGCGGGAGAAAGCATTCGCACAGCTCATCAGAGACCGGCAGTCCCAGCTTCGTGGTAACGAGCCGTTTTCGTTGCCTCCTTTCAATAGCAGAGGTGAGAACCCCATCGGCATGGCAGGATCCGGGGGACCGGGGGGCATGGAGGCATACAATTTTATGAATGCCGTTATCGACCGTGGAGCACCCAACTTTCGAGATCGAATTACGTTGCAGACGTACCACAAACTGGCCCTGTTCAGACCCAAGGAGCTTCTTGATCTCGTTCGGACGCCGGTTCAAATGATCGTTCCAGAACTGGACGACATATCTCCAGCCGAGGAGCAGAAAGAAGCGTTCGGACGATTTGTAGGACCGAAGCAGCTATATCTTGCCAATGGAAAGGGGCATCTCACTGTGCTGAGCGGTAGCGGATCCAAAGAGATTTGGCAAGCGATGGTAGATTTCATTGACCATGCCCTTGATTAGATATCACATTAAACAACCTGTCCATAGACGTCCATACAGTAGTAAATGTGTAAAGTGCTCACTTTAGACACCTATGAGTTTAAAAATACAAGCCTTACGCAATCCAATTGATTTTCAATTGATTTTTTGCCTGCGCCCACTGCGTCTTTGAGATAGTTTCAGTGCCCCTTCCCCTGAAATTCGAGCCTACGGCTTTGAGTTTATGCTGACAAGTTGACGGAACCTAATTTCCTATTTTATTCACAAACCCGAGTTCGTGGAAAATTGTGCCCCTTGTCGTCGTTGTCCTTGTCCTCGTTATCGCCGTCGTCCCCATTATCGTTGTCGTTCTGGAGCAAATTGAGATTCATGGGGACCCATTCGCACGCAATCGGACCCCCACGTGAGGCAAGAAATCCCACTTCCGTCCACCCTTGCAGTATGCATGGTCAGCATTTGACCCTCACTAGGAAGCTTGTCTGTAGCAATCTGCGAGATGCTGACCATGCAGGAACAATGCCTCCATTCAATAAAGGTGGGACTTAATGTTCCGGCTACCCTGTCATTTTCATGTTGCGATGAACCGTCCATGGAGATCATGTTGTTGCAATTGATACCTCGCAGCCGGCATGAAAGGAGACTTCAGAGCAAGTCGAATAGAGTGACGGCATTGTCATTCGCTGACGAGAGATGAGACAGACATTCAAGCAAGTTTCGGCGCCAAAACCCGTTACGTTCCGAGCATCATCAATGCCGGCTGTGATCATGCTTAGCCAAGCTGCCCGGTAAGCAATGCTCCTGAGGTCTACTCAGTCTGAATTTGTCAGCCCTTTGCGAATTACAGTGCATCAGAAATGTCAACATTTGCTGCGTTTCGCGACGATGACGCATTGAGAGAATAATTTGAGTTGATATTTGAAGGCTATGGATATTCCATAAGCCAGAGACCTGCACCGGATTTCGCTTACCTCGGTATCTCTTTGTGTATTCGGTTGTGTTGAGTCTGCCCCTAACGAAAAGTAACAATGACACCAACTATTGTGCTTATCACTGGAGCCAATCGCGGCATTGGCAAAGGCCTCCTCGAGAAATACCTGGCTAGACCTAGTCACACCGTAATCGGCACGGTTCGCGATCCGAATCACGAGTCATCTAAGGCCCTGACTAGTCTGCCCAAAGCCAACGGTTCTTCTCTGGTACTCGTTAAATTTGACATCACAGTCAAGACTGACGGTCTAGAGGCCGTGAAACAACTGGAAGCGCAGGGCATTGATCATCTTGACATCGTCATTTCCAATGCCGGTGTCTGTTTTGCATGGCCCAAGGTATCCGAGATCAAGGTCGAAGAGATCGAAGGCCACTACGTGCCGAACGTCCACGGTCTTATCTTTACGTACCAAGCCACGCTGCCTCTGCTGAAGAAATCCAAGAACGGCAAGTGGATTACGATTGGCTCGTGTTCGGCCTGGTTGACAGTAAGATCGTGCTCCAATCTCGCGGGCAGGTCGTCCCCTAATAAACCTGCAGAACCAACTTGACATGCCAAATGCGGCCTATGGCACATCCAAAGTCGTTGCACACTGGTTGACCAAAGCTATCCACCGAGAAGAGCCGGAGCTAGTTGCGTTTCCCATCGACCCGGGGTAAGACAGGCCAACCCGTGCATTTGCGGAGATCATACTGACAGCTATCTCAGCTGGGTCCAAACGGACCTTGGAAACAATGGTGCCCATTACTTTGGCCATGAACAAGCGCCATTGAAAGTTGAAGATGTGACTGAGGGAATCGTGAAGGTGGTTGACTCAGCTACAAGGGACAGCCACGGTGGGAAGTTGATCCAGTGGGATGGTGCTGTGCTGCCTTGGTAATACTAGCATCATTGGTCCATCATCAGTCGTAAGCAAGCACAGCTTGTGATTTCCGGTCCCAATGATGGGTGATTAAAGAAGAATAGAAAAGAAAGAAATCTGCGCAACTTGGCATGAGACCTTCCAGCAGCCGAATTCTTGATTTGTGCAATGCAACGCTATCGTGATATTTTGTGTTATGGTGCACTCTGCTTTCAGTCGCATCAAGCAATTCATGATGTTTTTTGACAGTTCCGAGTGTTTGGAACATTGACCTGAAATCTTCCTAGACACATAGGATTGCATCTGAAGCATAAGCAAAACATCTCCTCATTCTACAGAAAAACGTTATTTTACCAACTATGAAGTTTTCTGTCTCGTATCATACTGGGTTTTCTATTCATTCAAACGGCTATTAATACAATCAGAAAATTGAAAACAATCCGTGGAGAAAGCTAGTTGAGGAGATTGAGGATCGCAGGCATAGTAGTCTAACGAACCCATCGCGCGGTTGACACCAGCATGAAATCCTGAGCAAGCTCTTAGTGCTTGCAGATGCGCCCATCAGAGGCAACGGTAATCTCGTCAGCCCCCACCGAAGTGTGCGAATACAAAAGAAAGTCTGGGTCGTAGGTCTTCTTGACCTGCAGCAGCTTCTCATAGTTTGAACCATAGTAGTCCGTCTTCCAATCCACATTGTCGTATGTGCCTTCATTCATGTAGGCTCCTCCACCAGGCGTTAGAGGTTTCAGGCGATCTTGAAAGCTGTTGACCTGCGCTTGGATTCCACGAATGTCTGACACTGAAGATGCAGGATCAAACAAGACGTCGACATTGAGCCAGTACAGAGATTCGCGCCATGCTGGAAGAACAGCGTTATCGCCTGGACTGTTTCCTGCGCGGGCATGTGTTACGTTTGCGGCGATGCCATTGACGCGCACTGAGGGAAGGTCTGACTTGACGACGTCTCGTAAGACTGCAACTAGATTGGTTACGTTATGTTCAATCGTCGAACGCTGGATGAGACGGCCGCCGATGACGTCGTTTGTAGTGTACGGCCCGTAGGGCATATCGCCCGTGTAGTGCTCGTAGTGCTCGTAAAAGTTTGAGCGGTCGCTGGTCTCATACGACGAAGGGACGATGCCGAGGTCATCAAGATCTTTGAGGAATGACGAGAGAGCATCAGCCACCGTGGAAGCATTGCCTCCAGGCAGAGTCGCAAAAGCGATGCTGAATGATGCGTTGGTAAAGCCCCAGACAGTGGTAAAACCCGGGATTCGGTCTAGAAGAAGTAGTTGGCTCTGCCATTTCTCAATGGCTGCCCAGAAAGACTCTTCGTTGGTGTTGTCGAATGCAAGTGATCCTCCCGCGACCTGTCCGTCGGGGTGTGCCTTGGTCGTCAAAGATAATACGATTCCGTAAGTACCACCTCCGCCACCACTCAGTGCCCAGTAAAGATCTGGGTTTTCTGTACGCGATGCCACAACATGTCTCCCATCTGGAGTTACAACCTCGAACTCCAGCGTGTTGTCGGCAGCAAGGCCGTACGTAGCTCCCAGTGGACCGTGTCCGGCGCCTTGAACATAGCCACCGGCCATGCCGACAGTGGGACAGAAACCACCAACAACTCGGAGTCCATGGCTGGCCGCTGCAGCGTAGGCTTCAAAGAATTGAACACCTGCAGATACCTTGGCTGCTGGACCGGTGTATACGCCACTACTGTAGTTGAAGAACGTGATGTCCTTGAGATTGTGCGTCCACAAAGCGAGAGACCCTTCACCGTTAGAACGCCCAATGTAATCGTGCCCAGTATTTTTGATGCTCAAACGGACATTGTTCTGTCTGGCAAACTCCAGACCTGCGACGACGTCGGCGACACTACTGACATTGATGGCATAGGATGCAATGTTTCCTAGTATGCAGGACGCATTCTGTGAAGTATAGGGGCTGCAGGTGTTGTTGAGCCAGTAGGGTGACATGACGTTGACAGGATCCTGAAAACTGTTTTTGAATGTCAATGGGATGTTCTTCTCAAGGGCGCAATCTCGGTCCACAAAGGGGTGACTGACTATGTGACTGGTTCGGTCCATCGCGCCCGAGTGTCGGCACAGGCGTCAGCATCGTAACTAGCGCCGTGACAAGATTTCGCCAACGGCTCCCCCTCAATGAGTCTGCCGCCGACGGTATCATTGAGTATTCTCCAGGTTGCCGGATCTGGCCACTGTCTGTCTCCTGGAAGATAGCGACAGTTTGCAGGGGGTGTGGAGCCGTTGAAAGGCGCAGCGGTGACCGAAGAGACATGCGACAAAGCCGTGGCTATGACGAGAAGAAGGGATGCATGTGTCTGCATGTCGGACAGACGCAAGTTTCAACAAGGCTGACAACGAGATCAGTCCCTTCAAAAAAGAAAGTCTGATACCCAAACACAGAGTGACTGATACAAAAATGAGAACCAGGAATTCTTAAGGAACGAAGACATGCAAGTTCATAGTCGTTACTCATTGAGGTCAACGGTCTCTAGATCAGCCCAGGTTGAAAGGGGTTTTCCACGCTATCGAATCCTACTAATGTCTGTGCTAGCATAAACAGTCATTACCCAGCCTGGAGGAATTCATCGGACTAACCGACATCCCTCCGGGCCGTCCGGCAGGTAGTCCCATTCATCTCTCCTGGGCTAATCCAGCTCCCGTTGTGGAGAAGACAGGAGCTCATCCAAATCCCATGAACTCCATCTGAGTCAGATCCAAATTCTATAGTGCCATTCGTGACATTCGGTGGATATCCAAGTATACCGTTGCCTCGTCTATGACCTTAATCTTGATCCCATATGATATACGGACATAGAGCCGTGTTTGAAGACTAACTTTGCAGGGAAGGCGGCCAGACGCCCATCTACGCAGCATGCCCGAGACCGATGGACCCTTAGAAAACACTGCACCGTAATCTATACGCGTCAGCAGTCATGCCGAGGAGGATGTTGGGTTGGCATCATCTTGGCAATCAGTAAACTCTGAACTTAAGCATGGTGTTGGCGGTGGATGTTGCTGACCATGCATGATAGCGTGCTCACCGGGGTCAATGTAATCAACGGCTCAACCCCGGGCCGCCCCGTTCCTGCCGTTCCCTTGATATGCCTACATGATTCAGAATCCCCGCTCATCCAGGCAACACGTTATCTCCATGGCCAGTATCGTCAACAGCTTTAGCTTCCTTCGTGCATATTGCGTCAAATTGGGATCGAGAACAGCAAGAGTCTCGAACTAAGTTGCATCATGAAGAATCAGACAGGATCAGGAATAGTGCCTGAGCAGAGCTGCAAACATCTCGAAAGCGAACAGTACAATATGAAGAGAATCAGCAATGGTTCACAAAGAGCTAATCTTTCAACCTGGCATATTTTGCGCCATCCTCATCAATGAATGACATCATGTCACTGTTCGACCGCTTCGGCCAGAGCCCTTTTCTGGCTAGTTTCATAAGCACATGGAGAGAAGATGGGCTGTTAAGCCTACCAACACTTTATGTTGCTCTGGCTGTGTGGCTTCTGTACATCTTCTTCCTGGCCACGTATCGACGTAAGGATGAAATGACACCTTAGACAATTTTCATCGCAGGACGAAAATTGACACAAGACCAGTGTTTATTTCTCCGATCTCTAGTATTCCAGGACCAAAGCTCGCTGGTGAGATTGCGAAACCGTATCTCCTTACAACACAAGAGCGTCCTGCTAAACAACTTCAGCTGTGACCTATTGGTATGAAATCTACTACGATGTCGTGCTTGGGGGTCAATACTACCGGAAGATTGGCCAAATGCATGAGAAGTACGGTGCGTCGTCCTGTCACATCTTACCAAGGATATGGCCAATGACCGAACATGACCGCAGGCCCCATCGTTCGCATAAACCCCCATGAGGTCCACTTCAATGATCCAGACTTCATCGAGTGCATCTTTCCGGGACCCGGGAGGAAGACAAACAAGTACTTTTTTACCGGCAGGCGAACAGGAAGTAAGCTCATAATGAATATATCATTTAAGCCTTGTACTTGGCTGACCAATTCTCGTTCCCTTCGAAAGCTGCGGAGTCCATCGTCGCAACTATAGACCATGATATGCACCGAAGGCGTCGCAACGCCATCAGCGGATTCTTCTCTACGGCGAGTATTCGCAGACTGGAACCCATCATTCAAGAGCACTTGAAAAAGCTGCTTGCGCGGATGCAAGACGCCGGCAAAACAAGCGAGGTGTTGCCTATGCACTACGTTTTCCGGGCTTTTACAAGCGACTTGATTACAGAGTACGCGTTTGGTGACTCGTTTCACTTTCTGGAAAAGAGCGATTTCGCCATGCCGTACATGTTGTCGACGGACGTCTTTTTCATGCTCAACCACACTTTCTGCCACTTTCCTTGGGTCGGCACGCTGCTGGCTTTAGCTCCACCATGGGCCGTGAAGACGTTCATCCCATCATTGACAGAAATGTGGGACAAACAGATGGTACGTTGCCGAAAACCGAGGATTTGAACTTCAGGGTATTTTGGCTCACATCTGAATAGATGTGGATCGAAAAGGTTGAGGAAATCAGAAACTCCAAAAACCCTGACAGTGCGAAGAACACGATCTTCGAGGGAATACTTAACAGCAAGCTCCCTGACGAGGAGAAGACGATCCCAAGACTTGCGCATGAAGCACAGCTTGTCGTGTTTGCTGGGGAGGGTACAACAGCATACACGCTACAAGCTGCCATCTATCAATTGCTCGCCAAGCCAGCCGTCTTCCAGAAGGTCAAAGCCGAGATCACTGCCGCCCTTCCTGACCCTGAAGAGGTACCATCCTTCGCAAAGGTTGAGAAGCTGCCGTATTTGAGTGCCATCATTCAAGAAACAGTACGCCTTCACCCTGGCGTCGTTTCCAGACTACCTCGAGTCTCGCCAGATGTTCCTATAGTGTACCACGACAAGCGCAGAGGCAAGCAGTATGTCCTTCCTCCAGGTACGTCGACAAATATGACCACACAGATTGCGCACATGAATCCAGAGGCTTTTGAGGATCCCCACGAGTTCCGCCCTCAGCGATGGATCGACAACCCCAGACTAGACAAAGGATTCATCGGTTTTGCTAGGGGCACTAGAAACTGCATTGGGTACGTAATAATGGGACTGGTTTCAATGACTACCGTGTTGACAATCACAACAGCATGAACTTTGCACGTCAAGAGATGTCGATGGTGCTTGCTTCAATCATTCGCAAATACGATGTTTACAACGGCCAAGAGGGTCCTTCGCTCGAGTTATTCGATACCATGCGGGAAAGAGATATTGACCTCAACCAAGACTACATCATTCCATTCCCAGCAAAAGGGAGCCATGGTCTGCGGATAAAAGTGCGAAATTGAGACTTGAAGGCTAGTTCGCACTTCTTGAATGGATCGGTAATCATCGCGAACGCTGAGGACCTTCAGGCGACGGATTGAGAGCCGTCTCTTAAACAGGGGTAGGCATGACAAAGGTTCCATCGCGGTGCATGTAGAGTGTCATTATATCGTAATTGTTGGCGTTCATGTAGTATGTATAACAATAGCTCTAAGGAATGAAGCGGCATGCTCATAACACCAATTGAAACTGTGCATCTCGTCGAATCATATCTAGCGTCCAAAGCTCATCATCCACCACGCGTATTTACATCACATGTACATCGTCCAAGTTACATGTTGGGCGTTGATTTAGCAAGGAATGTTCGTAGGCGAATGAGGGGGGTCGACAACGTAGTCATCGTACAACACAAGCGAGCCGCTGTGAGCCTCATTGCGGACCTTTCCGTCGCTGTCCTTGAGCACAGTGAAGCGGCTAGAGTAGCTATATGGTGCAGATGATCTGTTAGCGGAGTCCGACCGTAATTCAACGTCATGGCGGCTACTCGGCCGAGAGCGGGGGCGAATGCTTACTATGCAACCGAGCAGTTGCCACCGGTGAATCGCGATTGGATAACGCCGAGCACATTGTAGATCTTCTCGGTAGAAGTCTCCGAGTGCACCGTCGTAGCGTTCGGCAGATGGTTCCACTGCTTCTCGCCTGTTGTGGGGAGCAGAGCCTGCTTGAGCTTGACAATCGCGTCCTGTCCCTCCGCTGTGTTCTCGAGCACAATCAGACGGCCCGTGTCCGGGACGAAAAAGTCCGTGAACGTGTCGGTGGAGGTGTGGTCCTCGGCGAAAGCGTACAGACTGGGGAAAACTTCAGTTAGCACTTGAAATGGAGATACACCCAAGAATGAAGAGGATTAACGTACGACTCAAGGAACGGCTTGAAAGAGGCGTCGACGCCTGACCCAGCCTGGTACTTGGCCATATCGACTCCCAGGGCAGTGCCTAGGAGAGTGAACGGGAGGAGAACCTTGCAGGCTTTCATATTGACAATGTTATGGACTTGATCGGGTTGCAAGGCGAAGGGAAAGGGTGATGCAACAGCTGAGAGGCAGGCAACATTTTCAGCTATGGCAGTGGGAGGTGATTATATAGTGACCGATGAAGCCTGGACCCTTTGGCTACGTGTCGAACGGACAGATGAATTGTGATCGGAGGTCACGGACGGTGTAAGGCTGTCAATACCCTTGGTTCCGTAGATTCTTCCCACCGATGAATATGGGTCTTGAGATATGGAGATATCCACCTCTCTAGCTCTATCCACTGTCGTTCTGATTAAATTTGTTTTGGAAGTTGAATTGAGTGCTAGTCGATGCATTTTGTTTTTCAAACCATGCCCGATGGCAACTTCACGTCGCGTTGTCCACGTAATGTCAGTTCATTTGTGGCATTGACATTTGCTTCGAAGTGCCGCCGAATTCATTTACAAACTGAGCTCATGATCTCAACTGCTTCACCAGACATTCACCGTGGCGAGTCATTGTTCAGTTGAGCATCAGTCAGTTTCCCTGGTTCGCTATCCACTTGAATAGTTGACCGCTCACCTTTTCCACAATGCCAATGTTTGTGATCAACAGGGACACGTGCCGGTGGCATCTCACTAAGCCTCATTTAGATCGGTACCGACTAAATCATTCCCAAGACGTAGTATTGTCCAGGAAGTCACCCACAGACTGACTACATGATTCATGCTATGAATGTAGGATCATGGAATAGTCCGTCGGCAGTCGAGTCGTACCTAGGCAAGAAGTGGATGCCTATTATGAGCCGCGTAAACAGCCGGAACACAGCCGAAATCCAGCAAACGGGAGTTGTACACTGGAAACTAATGGAAAGCCCTGCTTTACAAGATCCTTGCCGCCCATCGTGTCCAAGGAGAAATGCAACATCAATATTCCATGGTGCCCCGTTACGAAATTTGACGTGGCACAACGGTTCGGCCCGGCCAAGAAAGTAAAGGCTGTGCGATCTGCTGCCCCATTCAGATATCCTGCATAGTCGGGGATAGAGAGTCTCCTATCTCCGCAATACCATTGCAATTTTCTCGTTTTACTTGAAAACATAACGATCATAATGCATGACATTGGCTTGAAAAAGGGCTGGATGATTCTTCTGTAACAAACTACCGAAAAGTTCTGCCTTATGTTGGTGGAGGCCTGGTAAACCCCTGTGTTCGATTTAGTCTGGCGATCTTGGCCCAGTCCAGCGGAGTTTCCACGCACGATGCATTGTTCACCGAGTGTTGACCGAAAGAGCTGTCAGGGAGGAGCAAATTCATACTCGCTTTCGGAAAAAACATCACAATATCAAACAGGTTTCTTGCCTATTGATGAATGCACAAACAGAAGTATGAAGAACACCTTTCAGTCTCTCACTCTTTGCATCAACAGGCAATGGAAACATGATTGATGACTAATTCGGAGATGCTGACGTAATTGACGGAGTCCGCGTGCTTGTCCGTCATGTCATCCGTGCGCGCGCGGCGTTGAACAAGGAGGTTGCTTCTTCGTCGGAGAATCTGAACAGAAGTCCAGTCAGAACATTCCGATGCCATCCAAACCGTTTTCCATCAAAACCGAACCCATTTCCATGCTCAACCATCGCAACTAGCGCCTCCAAACCATGGCGGGGATGCAATTGGGGCTGCAGGTGGCCTTCTACCTCTATCCCTGCGGTCTCTTCGTCGCCCTGCTGGGGGCCCAGTCCATCCAGTTCTGGCGCGAAAGACGTGGCGGACCGCGCCGGGACGCGCCGGACGAGAAGGCCGTCGCCCTGCGCAAGTTCTACAACCGCCTCATCTGGTTCTTCCAACTGATCCTTTCCGCTGTTCTGGTGAGAAGGCCTTCATCTTCATCCGGGCAAAGATCACGTCGAGGCTCACAAGTTCCCAGTTTGCCAGCACCATCGTCGCCGTCCGTGAGGCGTTCGGCGGTCACTATGAGGGCCCGGGCAAGGTCGACTTCCCCTTCGCCGCTTACATTGTATGTGTCAACCTCCGCTAAGCTTCACGATGCAATCAATTGACCGAAACATAGGCGTCATACGTCGCGGTCCTCCTCTACTTCCTCGCTGGCCTGCTTCCTGATCCCGAGGGACCGTGGGTGCCGACCGCATGCCACGCCTATGCCTGGATCGTCGCCATCCTCTTCGAAGCGGTGATTGCCGCCCTCTTCTTCTCGGAGCACCCTTACCTGCGAGTGTCGAAACCCCTTCTAGACTCTCTGTCCTCCCTAGGCTTCGCCAGGATCGCACTCATCCTGTTCATGTCTATCGCGCTGGCGTTCCGGGAATACCGATTGCGACCGTCAACGCCCAGGTCAACCCCGGAAGAGCGACAATCCCTGCTGCAGAACGGCAACGGCTCGGCCAATTATGGAGGCGCCCACCCTCACGGCCCGCCCGCTGGACCCAGGCAGCAGGTCCAGGGCACCGGTTGGCTCGATTACTTTGCTGGCTTCAAAGTTCTCTTCCCTTATCTCTGGTAAGGCCACTGGAAGCTGTGAATGTAGTCCATCTGCTGACTGTACCTAGGCCCAAGGACTCACCTCTTTATCAGGCAATCGTCGTGTTCTGCTTGGTCATTCTCATCCTGCAGCGCACCGTGAATGTCTTTGCTCCCGTCTTGCTCGGCTCCCTCGTCGACGAACTCGGCCACGGTGGCATTCCCTACCGAGAAATCATCCTCTATGTCGTCTTCCGTGCGCTTCAGGGTAACCAGGGAATCCTCGGCGCTCTGCGCTCCGTCCTCTGGATCCCCGTCTCGCAATCGCTCTTCCGCAGGCTCTCTTGCGCCGCCTTCGAGCATGTCCTGGGCCTGTCTCTGGAGTTCCACCTCAACAAGAAGATTGGTGAGGTCACCAGCGCCCTGAGCCGCGGTGCTGCGATGAACACGTTCCTCGAGAACTTCTGCTTCCAAGTGTTCCCCATGGTCTTTGACATCTTCGTCGCTGGTGTCTTCTTCTTCGTCAAGTATGACGCGTTCTACACCATCATCGTCTTCTTCATCATGTGGTCTTACATCTTCCTCACTATCTACGTCGCCAAGTACCGCGGCAAGCAGAGGAGGGACATGGCCACCAAGATGCGTGAGATGGAGGCCATCAAGACCGACGCCATCATGGCATACGAGACGGTCCAGCACAACAACGCTGTCGTTCCAGAGACGCAACGATTCAAGGAGCATGTCGTGGTGTACCAGAGGGCTGAGCGACTCGTGCAGTGGTCCCTCAACGGTCTCAACCTTACGCAGAGCTCCATCTTCTCCCTCGGAACCGCGTTGCTCGTCGCTGTGTCAGCCTACAAGATCTCCATTGGCGAGCAGACTGTCGGCGAGTTCGTCAGCTTGATCAACTACTTCGTTCAACTTCAGGGACCTCTCAACTTCTTCGGCACCTATTACACCATGCTCCAGAACAACCTCATCGAAGCGGAGCGAATGCTTGATCTCGTAAGCGCTCTTCCCCAGTGCTTGAGAGTAACCTACTGATGCGTTGCAGTTCAAAGAAACATCCGGTATCGTCGAGAAGCCCGATGCTATCGCGTTGCCGTCACCTAAGGGAGAGGTCGCTTTCAATAATGTCAAGTTCTCTTACCAGACGAAGAAGGGCGACCCCGCCCTCGATGGCGTCAGCTTCACCGTCGCCCCCGGCACCAAGACTGCCATCGTTGGAGAGTCCGGCAGCGGCAAGTCGACCTCACTCAAGCTCTTGTTCCGCTTTTACGACGTCCAGGAGGGTGCTGTCACTGTTGATGGCCACGACATCAAGGATCTCAAGCTTGACAGCCTCCGCAGGAACATTGGTGTCGTCCCGCAGGATACCGTTCTCTTCAACGCAACGATCATGTACAACCTGCTCTACGCCAACCCCAAGGCGTCCGAGGCCGACGTCTTCGAGGCTTGCAAGGCCGCGAACATTCACGAACGTATTCTCAACTTCCCTGATGGATATGAGACCAAGGTTGGTGAACGTGGTCTCAAGTTGTCTGGAGGTGAACGCCAGAGAGTACGTGTACCCCACCCCCAAGTGCAGGATACATTACTCTAACATGTCCTAGATTGCCATCGCACGAGCTATTCTGAAGGATGCCCGCATCTTGTTGCTGGACGAGGCTACCGCATCCCTGGACTCTCACACTGAGCGACAGATCCAGGATGCCCTGGAGCGCGTGACTGCCGGAAGAACTACCATCACGATTGCGTGAGTTGAATCCCACCTTGTATACCCCACGAAAGGATTTCTTCTTGCTGACCATTCTACAGCCACCGTCTGTCGACGATCACCACATCTGACCAGATCGTTGTCCTCCACAAGGGCAAGATTGTCGAGCGCGGCACGCATTCCGAGCTGTTGTCTCTGCAAGGCCGCTACCACGCCATGTGGGAGAAGCAGACCACCATTGAAAAGAAGGCGCAGGAAAAGACCGAGAAAGAGGGCGAGTCGTCCGAGACGGCCTCGCAGGAGTAAGAGCGTACTCTTTCGATAGAAGATTGTATCATTACCTGTAGTTATAGAAAAGTCTAAACATCAATGAATCTCAAGGATGATTCGCAACATCGTCGGATGGTCCTGTCCCATCATCGATCCTCTGGCAGGCTTCTCGGTGTTCAATGTTCCACAGTGAATGAGTCTTACGTGGAACACCCACTATCTTTCACAACTAGACTGTTAGGACAAGCAAACGCTTCATAATGGCTCACATCGGCGGAGCTTTCCACACACTCGGAATGAAGTTGCCCCGTTTGCATGCCACGGCTGGTTTCGGTGGCTAGATTATTGGTCTAACAAATGATTCGATCTCCTTTGATTGGCTGATGAAAGCCATTGATGACAGTGATCTCTATCAGGAATAGCGTTGTAAGCACACTGCAGATTCGGGTCGCTCCTAGAGGATCACCGCCGCAGCTAATCCCTGCACAACCATCTACTTCTTCCAAGCCGTAGGCAGATAAGTACTGGGGACATTCTTTTGACTGCACACTCCAAAATCTTCACGTATGTTCATTCTAGGTCAAAAGCCGTAAGCAATCTGCAGTGTCACAACCTTCGACAACGCGTTCACCCGAATTCTGGGTATCATGCATGGCCACGTCCCGAAAGTGCCTGTCAATGTTCTCCCTCCGATGCTCCACTCTGGGGAGGCTCAGTGTCCGGATGACGACTGGACTGGGCTTCGTGACAGGGCAGAGCGACGGAAAAGACAGAATCGCTTGAACGTTCGAGCTCACAGTATGTAATCTACCCTATTTCCAACGAGCTTTGATGACGGAATAGTCGAGCAGGAAAGAAGAAAGCCCTAGAAGCTCTCCAGAAGAAACAAAGTCAAACACAGAATGACGGAGATTTCTCATGGGAGAGGGCGGTCAAAACTGCTGGCTCAGCGCCTAGAATCCAGATTCTCCAATGGGTCCCGCCAGCGAAGTCATGCCAGCTTGGGCCTGAAGACCAATCGAAGTCTTCTGGAAATGTAAATGAGGTAGCAAACGGACAAGAAGTTCAAGCGATAGTCCGTTCATCGCGTCGTCGCCTATCCGCCTCCAAACTCCGTGCCAAATCGAAGGTCCCCGGCACGATTCCACCATACTATCGAAACCCCGCCAACTGGTTCCCCCTGTACCGAGACCATCTCATCCCGCTGGTCTACTACAACGTCTTTCGAGCAACAATCACCAACACTCACATTCTTTCTCTCACCTCTCTCCTGGAAAGCCCCTGCACTCCAGACCTTCATACCACCCCCCTCTTCCCCGCCCCATCCTCGATCCCACCCACGCTGCTTCCTACCGCATTGCAAGAGTCCACAGTTCACGAAACCTGGATCGACATTTTTCCGTCAGGAGGCATGCGAGACAACGCCATCCGCTATCGAGATAGCTACGATCACCATGAGATGTGCATCGACCTCGTGGGCTGCTCGGATAGCACTCAATGTAGCGATCAGCCGGGTATCATAGCCTGGTCGGATCCATGGCATCCGGATGGCTGGGAGGTCACCGACAAGTTCGTCGCAAAATGGGGATTTTTACTCAAAGGTTGTGAGGATGTGATGAGGGCAACTAATCGATGGCGGGAGATGAGGGACGAGGAACCCCTGGTCTGGGAGCTGGAATGAAGGATCATTGCATCATGATCTTTTCATCTAATTATCGGGAGACTTGAGAACGATCAGTCCACTCTCTTCGTGGATAAATGCCCGCACATCGTCCGGACATTATTCAATGCGCCGAAGATCCATTCTACATAAAGATAATATACCTCAGTACACATATCTGAACTGAGGAATCTCCTTGTCCGTCTTGTCAAGTAGGTTCAATGGAACATGGTCCCCAACCCCAGTTTCAAGAACCTCTCCGATGCTGTCTCTGCGCTTGTTCTCCCAGATGAGGTAGTATCGGAGCACAAAGCACGTGAAAACTCCGATGCCGTAGCAGATCAGCATGGCCAGGAATCCAGACCTGTATGATGGAGCCTCCCACTCGAAGAAGAGCTGAGGGCCGATGATGTTTCCGGCGCAGTACGCGATGAAGATCTGTCCAAGTCAGCCCTAAAATGTCGTCAGAAAATTGGAAGAAGCACTCACCATGGCGTTTACAGTAGTCTTCTTAGTGAACCCGCCAAAGTTGCCCGAAGACATCGACAAGATCATCGGGAAATTGGCGCTGTACGCAATCGTCAAGCAGTACCCCATGAACCTCGCCCACTTCAACTCGGGCGTGATCTGCCTCACCATCGCCGCGCCTGCAATCGACACAGCCAGATTCCACGCCATCCAGTACGTCCGGCTGTTTTTAAAGTAGGTGCTTCCTCCGGTGGCCATCAGCACGAAGACAAGCTGGAAAACGGACCCGAGCATCTGCACCAGCAGGGTGTTGAGGGTGCTGAAACCCATGCCCTTGATCACAATTGACCCAAACCCGTGGACGCCGCCGTTGGCGATCTGCGCGCTGATTTGGATTGTGAAGAGAAGCCAGGCCTTGATGTCTGTGAGCGCCTCGATGCACTGGTTCCACTTGAAAGTATCGCTCTTGATGCCGGTCATGTTCTCCGCCACGCGCTCGATGGCCTTGATGCGGTCGGCCTCGCTGAGGAATCGGGCTTTGGTGGGGGTATCGGGGAGGAGGAAGAAGATCGTGAAAGACCAGGCGGTGGTGATGCCTCCGAAAATGAGGAAGACGGCCTGAGCATGGGATTAGCGGTTGCTGACAAGAGCGGAAAGGGAAGTGGCGTACTTTCCATGGAGCGATGCTCTCTATGTGACCGATGGCGTAGGCCACGACGCCTCCAAAGATGCCGGCGATGGTATTTCCGAGAAACCAAGCTCCATGTCGCAGAGGCTGCTCGGAGCGCTTGTACCACATGGATACGACGATGGACAGACCCGGGGCGATGGCTGCTTCAGCCACACCGAGCATGATGCGGTTCGCGAGCAAGCCGGCGGCATTGAAGCAGACGGCGGTCAACATCAAGATGATACCCCAGACAAGACTGAGATGTCAGCCTGCACTCGCCAATTGTATTGTCAAGGGCTTAACCTACACTGAAGTGGCAATCATCTTGCCGACGGGAAGGCGAACCATGGCAACGCCGGCGGGGTATGACGCGACGAGGTACCCAAAGTAGTAGATACTACTCGCCCAGGAGTACTCAGAACCGGAAAGGCCCATGTCGTCTCTCAGACCCATGATGGCGGTGTAACTCAGCGCGGACTTGTCGAGGAACTGGAAGAGGTACGACATAGCCATGACAGGCAAGAGGCTGTGATGCGAAGTCAACGAATGCTTTCCAAGATTGAAGCACAGAGGTATCACTTACCACATATCAATCCTGCGGAGGATCCTCTTGTCCTCCTCCGGGGTCAAGCCTTGGCCTGAGACGAACCCCTCGCCAATGTCTTTGAGCGTCTGGTCCGCCTGGCCCACATCGTCGATGGGAGTCTTTTCCAACTTTTCCGCCATCTTTGTGGACAATTGAAGGCAAAGGGAGCAAGGAAGAAGTAGGTTCAACTTCAGGCTGCGACTCAGATGCAACGCAGGGACGGTGGGCGAAGAAGATCTTATAAGTCGATCAGCAACACCACGACATCGAGGCCAAGTCGGTGAACGCGTGATTGTTATCACACCAGCTCAACTCGACAGGATGGGTGTCCGAACCCGGCCAGCCCAATGCGGAATCGCACAAGTGCTTATCCACGGAAATCGATTCCGCGCGGCGATGATAGACGACGTCCGGATTACTTCGTGGTGTTATTCTATCGAATTCGCCGCGTGACTGATAGCCGCTGATAACACACGATAGCCGACGCGACATTGCATTTAAACATTAGCCGATCCCACGCCGTGGTCCACGACCCCGGCCGGATCCTTCAGCAATGCGGGGAAACCAACGTCCAAGGGGGCGGATCATCGTGTCACGCACGGCATTGGTTGAGAGACTCAAGAGGCGGGGATGCTGTCAAAAAGACCAAGCAGCCTACCGGAGGTCTCAGATAACAAACAACCCCACCTCGCCGGACTGGAACCGCTCGCGCACATCAACTCGTCTTCCCAGCTTATTCTGCATCTCAATAATCTCCTTCAAGAAGAGGTGAGCGCGATCGAGGTTCTTGCCGAACCGACTCATGCCCTGGAACCGGCTGAGCACCCACTCCCGGTGCAGCAAGTCATCCGTCTCCAGCGCGACCATGAACAGCGGCCACGCGATGCGTGTCATGGACTCATCGCCTTCGTGCTTGAAGGCCTGGAAAGCCAGGTTCATGATCTCGCGGAGGGCGTTGCGTTGGCGTGTGGAGAGCATCGGGGTTTCGTTGAAGCGAGTCAAGCGGAGGAACTCGAGCACGACGGCGTGGTAGTGTGGGACGATGCCGCGAATGTTGGCGACGAGACGATGGGAGTTGTCCGTGCTGATGGACAGTTCCGCTGCCACTTCGAGAAGCTCGGTGAACTTCCAACCAACTTGCTGGATGGTCATGTCCACCGCCATGATGCGCTGTTGTTGTGAAGCTTCGTCCTCGTCGTTTGACAGGTTCGCAAGCTGGGCAATCATGAAGCGCAGCTGGCTGCACGCGCCGAGGAAGGCATACACGTTGCGGTTCTCGACGTCGTCTAGCAGCTCGGCTTGAGGGTACGCATCTGCCCACATGCTGCGGTACAGCGGGTTCGAGAAGCGATGCAACCTCTCGAAACTGTCGAGCGGCTGGAAAGGACTGTTGGGGATCCCGGTTCGAGTGATGCCGTTGCTGGCATCCAGGGCGCCCATGATCTTGTGCAGAGCGCAGTTCAGCTGCCCGCCTAGTCCGTACGATGCTGCAGCTGCATCATGCAGGGCGATCCAGACCAGCATGCGCGCCGAGTACAGCGACAGCCGCGATCCGTTCTCGTCTTGGCCCCGCCGGGTAAGGGCTAAGCTTTTCCTGCTGGTCTCGGGCGAGGGGGCCGGTAGTTGGAGAAGCAGATCTTTGAATCGATGTTGGAGTATCAAGCTTGCGCCGGTGAGATGGTTTGAAAGACCCTGGCACTTTCCATCACCATACTTTTGCTCATAGAGCAGCATAAGATACAACGCCGTGCAGACCGAATCGAGATCCAGCGGATCGTTGCCGTCGCTGCCAATGGTGTCAGCCATCATCCTCAACGCCGACGAGTAATGCTGCAGAGGCGTTCTCGGGCCCCGGGCTTCCTCGGCATCCTTGTTGCGGCGGAACTCCAGCTCTCTTCCGCCCAGGGCGAGGACCACGTGCATGACCATGGGGTCCGTCTGCGCAATGTCGAACATGATGGAGTACAGCGAGAAGTCCGGGTTCTTGGTGTGATTGAGCTTAGCAAAGCTCGTGCGAAAGTACCGGATCGCTTCGTGGTCAGCCGACGACAGATCCAACGCGCATGCGCCCGTAGCCGGAGCCGACGGGTTGAAGAGCGAGAGCGTCTTGCTCTGGTCCAGGTTCGCGACGGCCTGCGCCCAGCTCGGCAAGCCAGGCGACCTCACCTCCCCAGACGCAGCCGACGAGACGGAGGATAGCAGCCGATCCTTGCTTTTCTTGCCTCGCTTGGTGAGCTTCATGCGGGGTGCATAATCGCAGAGGAGCCGCAAGCGGGTGCAGCGGTGGCAGTTGGGTCTCTGCTCGTCACACTTGACCTTCTTCGTGCGGCACGTCCAGCAGCCGTTCCTTGACCGCGGTCCACTCCGGCCCTCGCCCGTGCGCGTTGCCGGAGCCGACGCCGTGCCCGGGTGGGATGTGGGATCGGCTTCTTCTGCGTGTTCGTCGGCTGCGGCGGCATGCTGGTCATCAGGCGTGGAAGCCGCGGCAGCATCGTCGGCTGCAGTCGCCGGACTACTGCTATCACCACCAGGAGAGCTCCCCTCGTGCTCCGTGGGCGAAGAGCTCATTGGCGGTCGCCTAAAGACTGAGCAGTGGTCGGCTGTGTCGGCGATATTGTCGCGGGATTCTGAGGCGTTAGAGTGGAGGCCAAGAGCTGGGGGCCCTTTGACCGGTGTTCGGGTTTAGGCGGTTCTCAAAGCGACTCGTTGTGACTTGTGTGCGAAGGCGCGCATATGGATGGGCATGCGCTTTGATGTGGGTTCGTTTGGATGGATATACAACGGGCTCTTCCTGTGTTCCTGTGAATATCTGTTGTGTAACAGTTTGCTCTCGAAATAGCCGACGAGACAAGAGCGTTGTGTTTTGTGCTCAAAGAAGATCAAAGAGATAAAGTCGACTGACTGATCAGATGAACCAAGTGGAGGTGGCTGGCTGTCGTCGCCTGCGCGCCGCCGTTTAGGCGATGGGCGGATTGTTTATCAGGTTGAAAATGCTGCCAAAACTGCCGACCGTCGGCTATCTTTTTGCAGATTCGTCTTGGTGGTCGGCAAGCTGAGAGCTCCGATTGCCGATGGGCTCTTGCGCCTGTTCTCCAGTTGGAGCATCCCTGTCTCTTTGCTCATCGATAGCGCTGCTCCGCACCCGGCGGCTCATGATGCTGTAATTTGTAAAGATACCGTGATTATTCTGGAACGTGGCGAGAGTCGTATGTCGAGGTCCATCAGCTGCCTATCTATCAAATAGAGAGCTTGCCCAGTTTTGAGTTCCCTTCAGCTTGAAATGTGTCTTCTGCGATCCTGAACTCTGCGTCGTTGACATTGCAACCACATCATCCTCATCCGTCCAGCATGTCAATCATTGAGATCCCTGCCGCTGCTCCTGCAAGCGAGCAGACCACCAACCAGGCGTTAGAAACAACGCAGGGATTCGATCTCGAAAAGGCGCGCGCCATCATCAACTCTCATCTCGACGACCTGAACTCGTCGCTACACAATGATATCAACAAGACGCTTCACGCAAACCCGGAAACCGCCTACAAGGAATTTTTCGCCCACGAAACAATCACCAACTATCTCGAGAAGCAGGGATTCACGGTCAAGAGGCACACGTATGGTCTAGAAACTAGCTTCGAAGCTGAGATCGGCACCGGTGGCCGCCAGGTCGTTGTCTGTGCCGAGTACGATGCCTTGCCTGACATTGGGCACGCGTGCGGCCACAACCTGATCGCGACTTCATCAATAGCAGCTTTTCTGGGGGCGGCGCACGCGTTGGCAAAGTTGAAGATCCCCGGTCGCCTGCGCATTCTCGGAACTCCAGCAGAAGAGGGCGGTGGTGGCAAGGCGAAGCTCATCGATGCCGGCGCCTTCAACCCACCTGAAGATGTCGCCGCGGCTATTATGGCCCATCCCACAGCAGCACACCAAGGCGGAAGTGGTGACGGGTCTTCGGGTTTGGCAGGCTTCAAGCTGATTGCAAGCCACAAGTTCAGAGTCGAGTTCCGCGGAAAGCCGGCGCATGCGGCTGGTGAGCCTTGGAAGGGGTTGAATGCACTAGACGCAGCGGTTGCGGCTTACAGCAATGTCGCTCTGCTGAGACAGCAAATCCAGTCTGATGAGAGAATTCACGGTGTCATCGAAGTTGGAGGCACCGTCCCCAATGTAATTACGGACTACACCAGGATGAACTGGAACGTGCGCAGCCCAACGATTGCTCGCGCCGATGCTTTGTTGAAGAGGACGAAGGCCTGCCTCGAGGCTGGTGCTGCGGCCACAGGTTGTGAAATCAACTACATTGTGTAAGTTGCCTCCAGATCGTCCGCTGCTTTCACTGACAGAATCACCAGCGCGCCGACGTATGCCAACCTTCGCGCCAACGACACATTATGCAAAACATACGTCGAAGACATGGCGGCTATTGGGGAGACCATTAAGCTTCACCAGGCTGAGCCGTTCAACGCATCTACGGACATGGGTAACGTATCTCACCTTGTTCCCAGTTTCCACGGCGCCTTTGTCATCCCGACATCACCGGATGTTGCAGGGCACAATCCGAAGTTTGCAGCTGCGGCAGCGACTGATGAGTCTCATGCTGCGGCTATCAAGTGTGCGAAGGGTATGGCTATGCTTGCTGTCCGTGTTCTCACGGACGATGCTATTGCAAAGGGTGCAAAGGCCGATTTTGATATACCGGACGAGGAATAGACATAAGGTAGATCTAATGAACATTTATCTGTAGAATAATCATGCATCACGGTCACTGCTTGGCCGACTAGGTCTCTTGGACAGAAACACAAGATTTTACAGTACTTTCACGTCAACCTGTGCTCCTTTCTTCTGCTCTTCCTCCAACTCCTTCTTAACCTCCTGAATGTCCACTCGCGCTACCTTTGCGTCGTCTCCATCAAAGACTCTAGCAACTTCTTCAAGTGTGAGGTTCTTCGTTTCCGGATAAAAGAAGTAGACGAACAGCAGATAGCAGAAGTCTAGTATCTGGAATATGTTAGAACCCTCTGAAAAGTATGAGGCCATGCCTTTTCCTTACGGTGTAAAACATTGCAAGAACCCATGCATGGCCTGCCGCTGTGAAATTGTCCCATGCGATCGGATTGGTATAGCTGCCAGTACTAGTCAGTCTCGCATCCAAGTAAGTTCCGGCATGGCTGCATCTCATGACTCACCTCCCAAGAACAATCAATCCCTTGACGAAAATTGTCGAGATGACCCCCGCCTTAGCTCTCAGGCTATACGGCATGATTTCCAATGCGTAGGCGGCCATGATACCAGTCCATGCGATCTGATAAGATAGGCTGAAGAGCCAAATGAAGGCAATCTGTGGATATCCAAACCGGCCGAGGTCATGAGTTCGTTCGTATTGGGAGCTGACGATCGTCCAGCCCATGTACATGAAAACCATCCCCGTGGTGGCGGTAAGGAATAGCGGCCGACGGCCGAAGCGGTCGATAGTGAGGGAGAAACCGACCGATACCACGAGTGACATCAAGGTTTGGCCACCGCTAAGCTATCGAAACCGAGGTGGTCAGTACATGTATTCTTTTGAGAATGCTCGCGACTTACAAGTACTTTGCTCGTTTGGTCTTTAATACCAGCGCCCTCGTAAATCTTGTTGGCGTAGTTAGAAAACAGATTAGTACCGCTGTATTGAGACACCATTGCCAGCGAAATCAAGATAACCACTCGGTACCTGTTTCCAGCATATCTCGCAAAATCCAAATAGCTGCTCGACCTCCCATGTTGGAACTCCAGAGCCAGTGTTTGCTTCATCTCACGGAACTCAAAAGCGACAGTCTCGTTTGTTCTGTCTCCGTTTCCATGGTACTTGGCAAGCATCTGTTCCGCCTCCTCGTAACGCTCCTTGGCAATAAGCCAACGGGGAGACTCCGGTATCCACCAAATGAGGGACAGCACAAGAAGTCCAGGAAACGCTTGAAGGATGGTCAAGGAACGCCACGACCACTCGGTGGAAATCTTGATGGTGCCAAGTGCTAGCCAGGCGCAGAACGTGGACCCAACGCCGTACATGCAGTTGACAATGGCAGAAATCTTGGCGCGGTGTTGAGGATGAGCAATCTCGGCGATGAGAAGGCCGGCTCCGTTGAACGAACTGCCGAAACCGAGAATGAAGCGACCGGCCATGTACACTGTCACATTGAGTCTATGGTAAGCTTTTCATGCCAATAATCTTAGGGGTTCTTGAACTGTAGCATACTTCCTTGGCTGCTCGAAAAGGCGCCGATGAATGCTCCAATGGTTTCAATGACACAGCCGATGATAATGGGTACCTTGCGGCCATAGTTGTCCGCAAAGAATGGCCTAGTCATTGGAGTCGATCATCAGTCCCGCTCAATTTCTCCGATAACATCCGTTCTTCTGCTTGACTCACACCATCCAGAAGCTGCACAGAGACCCAATGTCGAGAATCGCAACAATGATCCCAAGTCGTCCTCCAGTCGGATGTTCAAATGAGGTCTGCCATTGATCCATTACTTGAGAAGTGTTCATAAGCTTCCTGCAATTGCGCTTGATTAGCTTGACTTCGTTCCGTCTCAAAACGCAGGCAGTCGTTAGAACTCACGCGTCAAAACCGGTGGACGCAGACATGGCCATCAAGATGGCACACCAAAAGTATAACTTTCTCAACCCTGGGTCCTTCCACCAGGTGACCTCCGCAAATTGGGGGGCTTCGGCTTGGGCTGATTGAGCCTGGACCCGTTTAGCCCCACGACCTAGAGCATTTCGAATCATGATGCAGGAATTCGCCCTTGCTAATGAGAGAAAGTCAAGGGCAAAGCGAGAAAAAAGAGTGAATCTCGAATGAATGTCAAACAGCACACTTGCTCCAACCAGTAGAACGCGACAACCCATTGTATGTCAAATCTGTAGGACGGCCTAGAGATTTAAGTGTTCACAAGCCAGCCCCGTAACGAGGAATCGTTTGAAGTCGGGCGCACGGATTACCGTAAACCTTAAGTGCGGAGTAGAGCAAACTTTGGTGGGATGAGACGTCGTATGTCCGCCAAGACATTGGAGATCAAATGTTCATTGAGCCGATTGAAACTTGTATACGGGTAAACAAGAAGGGGTTGCCCTGCTAGATATCGGAAGTTTGGGCATGGTACATCAAACGGAACATCAAAAGTCTGTACAAGACCGGCAGTTGACGCAATTGAATCAGATGTCGTCTCATTGCCGTTCTGAGGCTAGGAACCTATGAAGGGCTCATCCTAACTTCATCCCACAACGGGCCGGCTTTCCCACACCCCACTAACCGCCCGTACCCCACGCCCTTGCTGGATCCAGTATCTTAACATGACTTCAATGTTTGTAATCTGCAAGTCATCGAAGTGACGATTGCGCTAGTGATTGATTGACCACACTGAAGAGCCAAACTGGTGTGTCTGTCTACGGCAGATGTCCATCATAGCCCGCGGCGATGAGTCTTGAGTTGGCCTCCCAGACCTCCTCAGGAATTTCCTGCTCAATCTGGAACCCCTTTGCTGGATACTCCCGAATCCTTACAAGATCTCCCACCATGATATTAACAACCAGCTCCTTGGGATTTTCTGCGTCAAAGTAATCCTCAAACCCGAACTCAGGGCTGGTGACCGTAAACTCCGTCTGCGCATCAGGCCACTGCTTCCGGAATGTCGCGTAAGTGCGTCTCTCCATATAAGGCTTCTGTACCAAAACGAAGCTATCGGTCTTCAACCCCTTATCCTTCAACAATGCATACGTGAAGCGCACATTCTCGCCAGTGTTCGTCGACCGGGGCTCCACAATGATCTTGTCGTGCGGAACGCCCATACCCTGCGCGATTTCCGCGAAGACTTCAGCTTCGGGCTTTGAGAAACGACTCTCCGTAAGCTTTCCTGCGCCGCCCGAGTAGATAAGGTAGTCGCCGTAACCGTCGAGGAAGAGCTGAGCAGCGCGGGAAGCTACGCGTGTATCCAGGCTGCAGAGGCAGAATATGGCGGAGGCGGGGCGGAGGGGCATGCCCATGCGATGGTAGTTGTAGATGGTCTTCGCATCCTGGTCCGTTTCGATGTTTTGAGTTGACATTTTGCAGTCTCAAAAGCTGGGCTTTCTCAAGATAAAACGGCTATCACGATGAAAGGATTTGAGTTCTTGTAATGTTGTCAAAGAGATTGATGCCTGCGATATGCAGGGGGAAACCATTTTAGGGAGTTTAGTCAGCAGAAGCGGCGCTAATGCGCCAATGACTGCCAAGGACTGCAAGTCTCTGGTCAAAGAAATCTGATTAGCTGTGGCAGGCGTATACTGGATTTGGCGTCTCTTGATGTATGTACCTACCTGAGAAGAAAGCATGGTGTGAAACTGACGGCTTAGAGACGGCTTAGAAAGCAACTTGTTTTCTACAAGGCAGCTAGCCATCAGAGGCGATGGGGAGTTCAACAGTGATATGACAATAGCCTCGGCACATGTTACCAGAGGAGTGTCGTGACGCAAAGGTTGAGGTCAAAGCTTGAGGCTGAAATTTGTTCTATTCATCGGACTAATCAGAACAATGCTGTTGTGTAGGATTCCTTTATCCTATCAGTGAAACCTCTGGCAGGGCTGAGAGGCCGCTTGAGACCGGCCTGGACAGCTCCCTGGAAATCTTTGTGAGATCTTGGTTGCCCCAAAGCTTTGGCCATGACCTCAAACTTGGAGGCAAAAGGAAATTTCTTTGGAAGTCCGGTGAAGATTCCTCGTCATCAAAAAACATAGGTATCACAGATAATACTGAAGATTAAATATTTATGGCATGAAAGAAAAGATGGTGGCCATAGGAAGGCCCTGAAAACCCCAAAAGTCCCAAAGCATATAATACTCAGAGAAGGTCCAAGTCTGAATTCTTCTGCATCACAAGCGTCGCCTTACCTAGAAGTTGTTTTCGCATCGCTCGATATTGTCCAGTCAGACTCACCAAAAATGGCTTACTCAAATCTCGCGATCGCCTGCATGGATGAATACGCCACACGAAAACTCGATACATCAATCAGAGATCTACAAGATCATCTTTACGATATCGCTCATTTCCGAGCGGGTGAAGACGAGCCTTCGACGGCCGAATGGCTCTCAGATCGCCAGGCCCATCCAGGCATATTTGCTCAAGCACGTTCTACAGTTTCCGAACGACACGTCGAGTCGCTTCAAGAGCAGGCAGAAATCGAAGATCTCTGCATCAACGAGATCATAGAGTCACGCTACCGTGAGGTTCTTGTGGAGTTTTACAACATCCTGAGCCAAAAGCGAGAAAGTGAGTATGGAGAATTATTCAGAATCAAAGAGCTCCAGTCCGACAAGCGCACGAACGATTCTGCCGCTAAAAGGGCAAGGAAGAGAAGGTTTTGGAACCGCCAGAGAGCGTCGATCATAGTTGCATAATAGACATGGCCCATGGGGAGATTCAGAAGTTTCATAGATACTTTGAATCCTGGACCGTACTTCTCAAATCAATCGATCTAAGCCAACTCATCACTTTCTTACCACACCGTCTACCTGAAGCAATGCATGGAGTATAAACCTCGTTTGAATATTGTGAAATGGAAACAATAAAAGCCAGACCGCCGAGGTTTCCAGTGAATGTACCCCTATATACCCCAGACTTGGTGACTTAGGTCAAAGATAATAACAGTAGAAGTGATGACAGGATTGATAGCAGCGACGATGAAATTAGGGATGATAACGATGACAACAGCAGCGACGACGATAGGAAGGAAGAATGTATAGCCACAAGAAAAAGTATCGCTCTAGCACTGGAAAAAAAACGCGTCCTCTGTAGGGTGCTCGATCGATCGCGCATGCCAAGAGTGTAGGGGAAAGACGTCACACTGCGGAAATATCGAGAGCTCGAGGCGAGTTCACTGTGTTGGAAAGCCTGATGTGGGCTGTTTCGCCGAGTCTTTCAGCTGCGTTGGCAAGTCCTGTCTCAGCAGCCTGAAGAGACGATCATTGAACCAACAAACAATCCTCACACCTGACGTCCAATCGTGCAGGAGTACGTGCCTTAGTGCTGACCAAAATCGTTCCCTTTAGAGATATTTGGAATTGCTTTTGAGAGGGCTTCCAATGAGAACAAAAAAGCCCCCAATTCTTATCTACTTTGCAATACTGCAGTTGGGGCTGAGCTTGACGTCAATCTTCCGCAGCCTGATCTTATTTTAAGTACTGATAACGAGACGGACGGGAAGTGGGAAAAAATGTAATAAATAACAATGACAACAGTTAGTTCTGCTTCCGCATTTTCTCTATGTGTCTTCTACGGAGTCTCCCACAACCGCATGACACACGCATCCCAACCAGTACCTGTATCGATCCCAGAACGATGGCTACTACACAAGGCTATAGCACTCTCGAGTGGAATCCTCAACAACCACACGAAGCGATGTCTGGTATTGAAGTAAACTCTACCCCCGGAGTCAACAGATGGGACGACGAAGGTCGCTATCTTCAACCAGACACGAAAAAACATCACAAGCCTCCAGGGGAGAGTTATGAGCTATCAGATGGGCAACCACCGAGTTCGGACACTGATGCTGTAAGGAAAGGACGAGGACGGAAGTTTTGTGGTCTGTCGCGACGGATCTTCATTACCGTACTCGTCGTCTGTGTGCTAGTGGTTATCGGTGCCATCGCCGGTGGTGTTGCTGGTGGGTTGCAAAAAGGGGAAAGCCCCTCCAAGAGTGCACAAGTTGTAGGAAGCATTCTTGACACAACGAGGCTTGCAGCCGCGAACAGAACCATTAATGGGTCAATGCAGCACACTGTCCTTTTTCAGGACGGTAATGGCGCCCTGATGACACGCTATCGAATGACAACTTCATCAGAGTGGAAATCCGTCAACTTGACACTCAAATTCGCGTCTTCGAAGGAAGAGGAAAGAGTCGAGCTTCCACCTGGCGCCCCATTGGCGGCTCTTTCGTGCGCGGACTGGGGATGTGGCGACACTATGGTCGTCTACCTCGGGACTGACAGAATTCTTCATGGTATCAGAGATGATAGTGAGAGAGGGAGTGTCGAATGGTACCCAAGAACCTCCGTTGCGACGGCAAATCTTTCGGCATCTCTCAATTCGCAACTAGCAGCTTCAATAAGCAAATGGTTCTATGACGACGAGGAAGGCTTCCAGCGGCTCGGAGTCCACCGTCTCCTAGCTTACCAAGATTCAGACGGCCACGTTTTTGTCTCTAATGACAGCAATAAGTGGGTTCCAACGTCGGTGGACGACCATTTGCCAAATCTCACGACCGGAACAAGTCTTGCCATCATTTCTCAACTACGCGGTGTGGAGCTAGACAGAGTCAGTTTGGTTTCTAAAGTGACGGGCAGGACCGACGCTGCCAGCACAGAGTATGCCATGCTCGAAGCGACATATCCATTAGCCGGGACAAATGATACTTGGACTCGCGGTATGCTACAGCATCCTCTTCCTTTACCGATGTTTGCTTCTCTTGGGATGCTAACGACGTAGATTAGGCTCCGAAATCCTTGACGGGATCATGCTTCCTGAGCTCTCGGCAGCTGAGTCAGAACAACAATTTGCCGTTACGATGCGCAATAATTGGACAGAAAGTGTTTACTTCATGCTTTCCTCCAACGGCACAATATCTGGTC
Source organism: Colletotrichum siamense (assembly GCF_013390195.1). Classification (NCBI taxonomy): domain Eukaryota; kingdom Fungi; phylum Ascomycota; class Sordariomycetes; order Glomerellales; family Glomerellaceae; genus Colletotrichum; species Colletotrichum siamense. The sequence continues at coordinate 240,862 of NW_023501015.1, forward strand.
GCATAATTGGGCCGCGCAATGAAACCATACCAAACATTCAGCTGAGAGAATCTGGGGAGCTAAAGGTGGCGAACTTCTCTGCTATCGCAACGACGATGGATGGGTTTCTTTACGGCTTCATCAACGATACAATAAGTGAATATTCCTTCGATGCATCGGATTCATCAATCTTGAATTTCGAAGGGATTGTCTACGATAAGTACGTCTCGGGAACATGACCCACACCAAATCTGTAGACGCTTGCTGTTGCAAAAAAAGAGATCAATATGATTCAATAAGGGGATGTGTCTCGAGAATTTTGCTTCTCTCGGCTGCATAGATATGTGTTTGGGCTCGTTATTCTATGAATTGAACTGTTGTAAACTACATGTATCCATATTGTTCTTGTGCCCTGCTTGATATCTCTGTTCATCTGAATCACTACTACTGCGATGCCTCCCAGGCAGCAACAAGTTGCGGCAGGTCCCGCACGAACTCTGTTCGCTTCGGAATCCACCCAAGCTCAGCCCTCGCACGACCTGAAGTCGCATTGCAAATCAACGCTAGAGCCTCGAAGAAGGGATTGCCATCACAACCAACGTAAGAAAGTGCTCCTTTGGCGCCGATAACACGCTTCACCTCCTCCATCATCGTCGAAATCGAAATCGTCTCGCTTACAAAGTCGAAAACAGGCCAAGATCCGAAGGTGGGAAGACGGTCCACAACTCGCACGAAACCGTCGGCCAGGTCGTCCACGCAAACGACTCCTGTGCGAGTCTCTTGGTAGGCAGGGATTTCAATGGTGTTTTCGTCGCCACTCTTTGCTGCATCCAGCACCTTGCCCCACCAGGCTGTCATCACCCAAGAGCCTCGTCCGTAGACAGCGCCGGGCCGAACAATGGCAACATCTAAGTTGTCCCGAGACTTCAGCACGGCCTGCTCGTGAGCCGGTCGCCAAGCGACGGCTGTAGCGGGCTTGTCTGCAGCAAGGAATGTGCTGGGGACCGAGGTGTCGCTGATGCGCTGATCGCGGGGAGAGCCATGGACCCAAGATCCGGAACAGTAGATAAATCCAAGTTTGGGCCCAATGGAGTTCTCCGTGGCAAGCCTGGAGGCCCTATCCTGAGCAGCTCCAGTGACAGCTTCAAGAATCGTGGTCGCGTCACTGTAGGCTTGGGAAAGATCAATAACCACGTCGATGCGGTTTTCCGCGATAATAGCCTTGACGAAGGTGATGTCAGACAACTCTCCGATAAGAGGTTTGACTTCGTTTGATGCAAGAAGTTTGGTCTTCGTGTCGCTTCGAGAAGTAGCAAAGACAGTGTAGTTTCCAGAACGAATGAGAGCCTGAGCGACGGCCAAGCCGATGTAGCCAGCTCCACCAAGGATGAGGACTCGGGCCATTTCGAAAGTTCGACAGCTTGTGGTGATGTAACGTGATAAGATGATTTGAAGGCAGTTCAAAAATGTCGGATGTGCGGTGCGATGTTGAAACTGACGATTTTCACTCAAATGAAAATGCAGCGTGTCTTGGCCATTTTTATGTTACAACTATGAACCAGTGACATCTCAAACTCGTTGTAAACTGTGCTAACCTCCAAATTTGGTATCCAGGATGCCTTGCTATTTCCACGGACGAACGATGGCCGCGGGCCTTGTGTTGGGCTAGGTGGCTTGACTAGCGCCGAGCCGTCTCTCCGGCTCTGGGTCACGGTCTTTGGGAGTGCGCTCCACAACAATTCAGTCTTTCGGAACCTCTTTAAGCTTTGTAATCCAAACTAAGCAGCGGTTATTCTTATCAGTGCGGGCGAACATGTGGTTAGGCACAGCATGATGATTCGCATTCCCAGGATAACTGACTAAGCCTGGCGCAGTTCGGCTTTACAAAGTAATTGCTAGATAATTCCGAAATCCTAGCTAGCATACGCCTTACCTTCCCCGGGGTAATGTTGAACTTTGGCTGGGTATCTCCGATTGCTCTCCTTGCCTGGAGAATGTATGACCAAACTTCGATGGGCGCCAGCACATATTGACTGATTGGCAACACGAATCAATCATAGAGGCCATTGATTATTTGCAAGAATCATGCAAACACACTTCACAGAACAGCTTCGTGAAATTACATTGACTTCATTAACAGTAACTTTTGACTGTTTCTAATTACCAATTACTTGATTTCAATAGTCGTCTTCAGAGACAGGTTTCTGCTGGAGTTGCCCAGCCAAAGGGTGTAGGTACCCCTGCGCAGTTGCCATTGCTGAGCTACAACATCCCAGACACTAAGGTCACGTCGTGTGAGCTCAAAAGACACACGAGAAGTCTGTCCCGGGGACAGGAAAATGCGGGTGAATCCGCGCAGTTGGTGGACGGGGGTATCTTCACCGCCACCAGGAATCTCAACATAGAGCTGCGGAATCTCAGCGCCCTCGACATCGCCTGTGTTGGTAACGGCGGCCTTGGCGACAGCGATTGTCTCCCAGAGAGATGGGTGCCCTCCCTGAACAATGGCGATCTCGGGGTCGGGATACTCGGCCGTGTCGGCAGCGGCAGTAAGACCAGCAGTTAGATCAGCGAGTTCGAAAGTGGTGTACGAGAGGCCATAGCCGAACTCGTATCTGGGGGTGATGTTCTGGGCATCGAAGTAGCGGTAGTCGATGTACAGTCCCTCGGTAAAGTTGCTCTCCGGGAAGTAGTCATCCGAAGCGCTCGAGTTCAGGTGGTCGCCGTAGTCGGACTCAAGCTTGGCAACCGTGTAAGGAAGCTTGCCAGAGGGGTTCACGTCACCCCAGAGGACATCGACCAGACTGTAACCACTCTCCTGACCAGGAAGTCCGGCGAAGACGACAGCGGTAACGTTCTCGTGCTCGATCCACTCATCGACAGTGCGAATGCCTGCAGAGTGAACGATTACGACGGTATTGGAGCAGTTGGCAGCCACGTTCTTGACGAGGTTGTCGCTGAACTCATCGGTCAAGCTCTGGCGATCAAAGCTTTCTGAGGCGTACGCGTTGATGAACACGAGACAAGCCTCAGAGTTGACGTAAGGGGGGGACGGGTTCTCGGAGTAGAAGTCCCAGCGAAGAATACCCTTGTTCTTAGCGATGCGCTCCTGGATGGCCTGGAAAGGCGAAACGACGTATGGGGGCGTGCTGCCGCCAGAACCACCTCCAGTGATGAGGGTACCGTTGAAAGTTTCCCAGCCAAAGTTGACCTCATAGCCGCCGCCGTAGCGAGAAGGGTTCTCCCAAGGAATAGCCTTGACTGTCGCATCGTATCCGTAGATGGAAAGGAACTTGGGGTTCTTGAATGGCAGGGTCTTGTTAACGTTCTTCACGAGAACAGTGCCTGCGGCGCCGATCTGACGGATCAAGTTGGAGTGATCGGCCTGAACGTCGACGGGGTAGGCCTTCTGCAAGTTGGAGTGGATAGCAGGCTGGGGGAAAGCATGCTCCTGGCGAAGGTAGTGGTAACTGGCCAGAATTCTCGTGACCATGTCCGAGAGGCGGTCCTCGGTGACGGAGCCATTGTTGACTGCCTCGACCAACTTGTCGCCCCAGTACCCAGCATCGGGCATGACCAGATCCAATCCAGCGTTTGCAGAGGCCACTCCAGTCATCTGACCCTCCCAGTCACTAACAACGTAACCTTCAAAGCCCAGCTCAGTCTTGAGAACACCGTTCAAGAGGTGTGAGTTCTGGCAGCCATATGAGTGGTTGGCGCGTTGGTAAGAGCACATAACAGATGCCGCACCCTCCTTGAGAGAGTCCATGAAGGGGAAAACGTAAAGCTCATGGAGCGTACGGTCATCAACGTTGGAGCTGATGGCTTCGCCGAGGTCAGAGATACGACGACGGTACTCCTGTTCGTTCAACAGCCAGTGCTTTGCTGTGGCGATAACGCCCGCATCTTGAATTCCACGGGTGATTGCGCCCATGCCGGCGCCAGCAAGGTAGGGATCGTTCGAAAGTCCCTCCCAGTTACGGCCTCCGCGAGCGACTCGGCCGAGGGGGCCTGCGCAAGGGGCAAGAGCAGCGTTGATTCCCTTGCCGTAGTATTCGTCACCAAGTGCTTTGCCGTACTTGTACAACAAGGCCTTGTCGAAGGTAGACGCGACATGGATACCGGCCGGGAAAGCGGAAACAAACTCTTGACCGCGAATTCCATCAGGAGCATCCGCAAAGCAGAGAGATGGAATGCCAAGGCGTTCGATCGCGCCAGAATTGCCGACACAAGTCCCGGTCCATCCTCGGGTGATGTTCGCCTTCTCCTCTACGGTCAGGTCTGCCACCAAAGCTCTAGCTTGACGGTATGCAGCCGCCCAGCTTGGGTTGGTGGTGCCGTTACCAGCAGCTGAGAAATGTTAGAAACTTACCACGACCTGTTTTGAGAGTGACACTTACGAGAGGGGTAGACCGGAGGACTACGGCCGTAGTAAGGGACCTCCGACGGAGCAGACCCGTTGGTTTGCGCGGCAGCCAAGGCGCCGTTGAGAGCGGCCGCAAGGAGAACGCCTGTCTTCATCTTGGATCTCTGGCTGGTGTTGACTGAACTGTGAGTTCGGGAAGCCTTTGAGATCGCTGTGAGATGCCGGTGAGGGCCAACAAGAAGTGAGCCCGCCCAGTGATATGGGGATAGGCGGCTCTTAAGAGTCCTCCCGTGATGGCACCCGGCGATTGAAACCGGGCTTCCGTTATTTTCTTTCGGTGACTGTACCCGATCAACGTCATTCCCGGTGAAGCAGGGCCCGAAATGGACCTCTTTCAATCGGTCCTATTCACAAAAAGTCATGGAGACAACATGCAGACTGTGGATTCATGACTCGACATTAACCGGCTCTGACTGGCGAGATCGGAGAATAGTCCGATGACTATCGTAATGTTAACTCGGATGGCTGGGGTGACAATTCAACAAACCAAGTGGCCGATTGACAAACTAGACGACTGCCAGCGGGTCCTCTCCGACCTACCCCGCGCCCTCCGCATCGGCGACTCTCCGCCACGACGTCAACCGCGGTTGAAGCAAGGTTGGGGGTGTTCCTCTTGGTGGATATGTGGACTCATTTTGCCCGGGGAATTCCCGGACTTTGAGTCTGCTGACAGCGAGAGCATACGACTCTCCAAATGCCAAATGGCGCAACTGTTGGTCTTGATGTCGAAGGTTCCACCTGGCCCCCGCTTGGTTGATTTCAACTGACAGGCATTCGATAAGCTTGTCCCCAGGAGTTCACCGTTTTTTCCAATGGGGTTGGATTTTCGTCCAAACACCGGTTAGAGTTACCAACACAGTTTGTGGGACCACTCGGGGTCTACGACGGACTTCACAGTTCTTAGCCCCCGCATTCCGGATTGCGCAGTTGCACCCGCTCATTGAATCTTCGCGGGCGCATGTCGGCAGGACTAATCCATGTTCCATAGGCGTGCGAAGTCGGATCAGCGTCACGGCAAGTTGGTAATGGCGACCGTTGAGTGGGCAGATGCATGATTTTTCAACTGTTAAGCTGCAGCGCACTCTGAGCAAAATCCGAAGATATTGTACTGTCTTGCTTGATGTCCCACGGAGTAACGAGTCATCTCAGTTTCCAGCTTTTGGAGAGCATTTAAGAATAAGAACAGCTGGGTAGAACGAGTTATCCCAGGAGACTATGACTTTGGTCGTAAGAGAAGTATTGCAATTCCTAGATGTTCCCTAACCGAACAAAAAAACAGCTTTGGCTAACCACGATGGTGAAGGCGGCGACAGCGTAGTGACTGATCTACGTCGACAATCAAGGCGATAACGCACTGATAATCATCAATGCAGTTGAGTTTCAGTGTCTTGCATCTCTGCCACGTTTTTCTCGGCTAGTTCGGCTTGAATTAGAGCAGCTTTCCGTCTGATCGTCGCCTTCAATCCACGCGGCCCCTGACATAAAACGAACTGGCATGTGACAAGTTTCATGTTCTGCAGGAACTCAGGGAGATGTAGCCACTCGCGTGACGAGCCGAGTGTGAATCTGGAGGAACCTTGCGGTGATTGCTCAGCTAAACAGTCTAGATTGTGGCTTTCCACACGCAAACACGCAAAAGACCTTGCGAATGCTCCCACAAATACGGGGACGTTTTCGTTTGCTGGCCCAGGGTCTTCATCCTGGCGAACATCGCAGATCGAGCCTCGGGTGCGAATGCCTCGTACTTGACATATTGCTGGGGCGGCACTCGCGTTATTTTCGATGGGTTGTTCTGTGCGATAAGCCGTACAGAATTCTACCAGGTGACCACGAGAGCAGGCCTAGGTACGCGTGGACAGTCGCAGTTTTACCACTAGGTTCAAAGATTTGTCAACGGAAGGACACAAGTGATAGGGGAAGTTCGCTCTCCGCCTGACCAGTTCCTAGAACCTAACTATCGCCCTTGCTGCTCTTCTGACCGGCCACATACAGACTCGCCATCCATGACAGGCACGAAGGATAGTCCAATAGAGGAAAAGACACCTCTTCTAATAATACAAGCTTTTGGATCTCGGCAAACGTTCAATGTTACTGGCACTGATGGGTGCCTCGAGAAGCTGTTCCTGCAGGCAACCCCCGGTCGTCTCAGCTCCGAGTGACTTAAACCCTCTTGCGGTGCCTGGCGATCATCTGCACCAAGCTTCCATCGTCCCGAACTACTGTCCAGTTTCTAGATCATAGTGGGGCTGAGCGATGAATGGTATTGGACTGTTACACTGCAAGCCAGAGTGAAACCGCATCCGGTTCCGTGCGAGTATCAGAGATCAGCCCAACTTAGAACAGCACGGACGCCTCAACATGGGCTCATGCAATCAAATAAGTAGAGCTGAATGTCCAAATCCAAGCCTTTGGATGATTCGCAACTTTCTTTCACGTGTGGAACATCTTCATTCTGTCATTCCTTTCTTCGACCAGCTTGGCCTGGACAAATTCATCAACGATGCACATCTCTCTCGTTACGCTACTGGGCGGTATCGGGGCGCTCGCGGCCCCAAACATTCCCCGGCAGGCACCACCAGCTCCAGCTGTACCGCTGCGCATAATGGCACTCGGTGCGTCTGTCACTTTCGGTACAGGCTCTACCACCGGCAACAGCTATCGCAAAGACCTGCAAGACCTTTTGGTCGCCCAGGGAATGACTGTATCTTATGTCGGCACGAGAACAAACGGCAACTTTGCAGACAATGCTGTCGAAGCGACCGGGGGGTTCAGAATCGCCCAAATTGCGGACTCAGCAGACAAAGCCGTTCCCATGCTAAAGCCGAACTTGGTCCTCCTCGATGCTGGAACAAACAACTGCAACAAAGGCGGGGAGGTTCCAGATGCTGGAGCCAACGTTACGGCGATGATCAACAAGATCTACCAACAAAGCCCCGGATCGACGGTAATCCTGACATCGATCCTCGCCAACAAGGTCCCGGAGCAAGATGCGTGCCGTGTCAAAATCAACGAACAGTACAACACAGTGGCAGCTCAGTTCCAACAATCCGGTGCAAAGTTTGGGTTTGTCGATATGCGGAGTCCAGATGCACCCACACTTAATGACCTGAACGATACGAGACACCCGAATGATGGAGGATATGTCAAGATGGCCAATGTGTGGGCGAAGGGGATTCAGGAGGTTATGGCGAAGGGATTTGTGACTGCTCCCAGCTGAGAGACCCAGCTCTGAGAGATAAACATACTGCCCAGGCTCTTGGGCAGGTGTAAAATTCTTTACGCTGGATTCGATCTCCGTTTCTTGGTGGCTGTGTTAATACCAATTCAAACAGAGAATAAGTAGAAGTAATGAGGGGTGACATGATTTGGTATCAGACTTTGATTTGATTAAATGATGTATCAAGTTCATGGTATTGTTGTTGTCAATGAACTCTTCTTCTTCTCCTGCTGCCAGTTTATGTCTATAAAACTTTGATTGTACTCAGTGCCCTACCTAAGAACCAAACACTGCCAGAAGCATTGGAAATCTCTGAGACAGAAGGTGTTGACATTTGTACCGCCATACATGCTACTATACGATTCAGCTCTGGTCGTTTCTTCAATAAGCTTCGAAGCTCATGGACCGCAGACTATCTTGACAAGTCTAGTATCGTCCATGAGCCATATTCCAGGCCCGTGGTACAAAACATGACAGTATTTATGTTGAGAATCAAGTTATTGTTACATACCATAGGCGTTGCGACCGCTCCCCTACCAATCTATCCTGCAGATCGATGGTGTGAGTACGAGAAAGCGTCTTGCCTAGATGTCGAAGGAGCAAAATGGACACTGAGAGTGGATCCATGTACCCTTTGGTGTAGGTCTCCAGCCCGCGCGTAACTGCGATTCTCCGAAGAACAGGGAGCGTGCTGGCTAGACAAGCCCTGCGTGCGTTTCGAACGTCGTTAAATCTTCCGCTAGTTTAATAGTATTAAAAGTATTACTAGTAAGGATTAATACAAGAATATTACTATTAATCTTAAGAAGCTATAGAGTAACTACCTCTCTAGTTATACTTATATCTTAACTACTTACTTTATTAGAGAATGTAGTAAAACTAATAATATTATTATAAGTTATTTTATAGAGCTTAACTATTTTAACTTTATATTTATTACTCTTTTTACTTATATTAATATTATTACTAATACTAATACTTATATATATAAGGACTTTATAAAAGCTTATAAATATATTAATATTATTATTACTAGTTTTAAAATAGCTATTCTACTTTATTTTATAAATATTAAATATACTATTATTATTATTATTACTACTAATAGTATTACTATTATAGCTAAGAATATTAGTATTATTATTATTAATAAACTCTTTTCTTATATATTAGCAGTCTAGTTAACCTATATAAGTAGGTATTACAGTTCACTCTATACTTTTTTTTCATAATACTAAAACCTAATAGTAGCATTTTAACCTATACTTAATCTTAATAAAGTAAATAAATAAATCTTAGTATAACTAGTTATTAACGCTTAGCTTAACTTATCCTTAGTAGAAGAGGGTAAGTAAGTAAATAGTAGAGTAGTAAAATATACTAATAAGAGTATTATTTATAATACTATTATTTATAAGTACGTTATTTATAACGTTATAAAGATATTATTTTATAATATAGAATACTAATAGTACTTATAGCTAGAGCTTAGTAATAGCTTAAATTTATATTTAAAGGTATAAACTTAATAATATAACTCTTTACTACTATAGCTAAAAAAGTTCTTATAGCTATAGTATAAAAACTTAACTATTTAAATAAAGTTTTAAGCTTATTCTTTATATCCTTTTATATATATAATAACTTTATATAATATCTTTCCCCTTTATTATACTTATATATAAGCTAAATAAAGCTACCCTAAATAACTTAATTTATAAAACTAAAATAAATAAAATTAAAAACTTTAAGTATAGTAACTTTCTATATACTAATAAAAAAACTCTACTTAAATTTACTTAGAAGTACTTATTTAAAATAGTTAAAAAATATAATATATTAGAGTTATATAGCTTTAAGATTAATATAGATATAGTTAAAGTTACTAATAATAATCCTAATATTTATAAATACTTTATAAGCTTCTTTAAGATAGCTAAAGTAGCCTTAGTAGTTAGTAAGTTAAGAAGGGCGAATATAGCGAGAGTATAGCTAATAGTAGTAGGGTTATTAAGACTATATAGTAGGGTAGAAAATGTTATCTAAGCATAGACGTCTAAATAGTAGAGGAGACTTTAATAGAAAACAGGCGCAGATTAAATATAGCGTGAAGAGTAGGTGTAGCTTAGGGGAGTAGAGATAGAAGTAGCTAGAGGAAGGTAGTTAAGGCTTATTATAATAGTTAAAGTTCTAAAGGACTGATAGAGGAGCGTAGAAGTAAAGATAATATCTAAGTTTAAACTATAATCACATAACTTAAAGGTTATTAGTAGAGGGTAAGGGGACTAGTCTAGCTTTTGCAGTTAATACTACTTAAATTTCATAATATAAGGCTAGCAGCCCCTCTTTTCTTATATTATTAAGTTTAAAATTAATATTATAACTAAATAAGATATTACTAAGAAGATTTATACTACTATAAATAAAATTAAATAGACTAAAGTTACTACTTTTTATACTAAGATTACTATTTTTTATACTTTTATTATAAAAATATAAAAGAAATATTTATTATTATAGATATTAATATACTTTTTATAAAGTATAATTATACTTTATCTATACTTAATTAATTAATAAGTTAATAAGAGAAATAATAAAATAATTATAAAGAAATATAGTAAAAATAAGATAAAAAATAAAGAGGAAATATACTTATATATAGTTTAAAAAAGTAATTAAAATAACTATTTCTAAAAGAGAAGTATATATTATAAACCTTTCTACTTAAGTTAACTAAGTATATAAATAATTATATATTTATAGGGACTTTTAATATATTAGATATAAGAGTTTAAACTTTATAAATATAAGAGGGTATCCTTCTTAGACTATAGAATATAAAACCTAAGGATTAATTATATTTATATTCCTATTATTATTATTTACTTTATTTATATATAATCTTAGCCGCTGCTACTATAGCCTCTAGCTAATAAGAAGATTATAATAATATCTATATATAACATTAAGTATTTACTAGTTATTACCAACTAGAATAATAATCTAGCCCTTATAAATACTAGTTATAAGAAGAAGGGTATTATGAATCTAAGTAGTAGTGTTTTTATCACTGTCTAGTGAACTTAAATAATAATATATTTCCAGCCTCGGTTTAGACTGTTTTGTTGGTCTGCGACTTCTTTTCCTCAACCTATCTGCGAAAGACCCCGATTACACTAGCCTTAGTTAATGATGAATTAATTTCGTTCGCATTCAAGGATGATCCGCAATTGTTTCGGTCAACGGAAGAGATAGATATCACCTCCAGCGGAAAGTTCACAAAGCCAATGCACCGCTGAAAACAAGACCTGTATTGCAGCTCAGGCTGAAATGCAGCTATACTAAGTCCAATTAGGGTCGACCCTGAACTTGACGCAGTTGTTTTCCACCCATCCGCCATACTTGAAAGCCGTGCCACTGCAGTCGCAGCTGTCCAGAGGCACATTCGTGTACCTGATGCACTCCTCCTTATTCGGCCTCCAACTGCAACCGTTCTTCACTTCGACCGACACATCTACTTTGAAACTAATGATGGCCCTGAAGAGAATTCCGTACTCAATGAGGGAGCCGCCCCCGAGGGGGTTCTTGTACTCCTCCGTCACCTTGGTGCAGAAGTAGTCAGCAGCAGAAGCCAGCGCGTCCCGCCCGACGACCTGGCCACTTCCATAGCAGTGCTTCTTGTTCTCAGAGGGTCTCGGGGACTCTAGGGGAGTGGTGCCGCTGCCTCCGCCGCTGCCGCCGTTCCCACCGCCGCCGCCGTCTCCGCTTCCGGTGCCAGGCAGCAGCTCACAGCTGCCCTCTTCCTCGCTTCCGTCGTCGTCCCCGTCTTGGGGATCATACTCGCTATCCCCGTCAGAATCGTCCTCGTCCAATAAAGGCGGCGGGCAGCCGAGGGCCGGGAAGGCGCATTGGCTGACGAGAGGGCCGGGAGGACCGCTCTCGATCACCACCGGGTCAGGAAGCTTGAACGGGGGGGGTGGTGGCGGGGTCGGGCCCGGGGGTGGCGGGTACGGATCTGTCGGTCTGAATGTCCGCGGCGTGCCGTTCTCGGTGTATGTGACGGGTTTCCATGTCTTGGTGCTGCTAATTTCTGGCTTGATCGTGACGGGGAAGGTCGTTTCGGGCTTCACTATGACCGTCGAGAGCTCGTATTCGCTGGTAGTCAGAGGAGGGTGTGTGATGGTCTTGTCAGAGCGGGTTTCGACCGGATAGCTGATTGTGGTTTTGGGCAGCTTAGTCCACGGAGGCAAGACTAGGGTGCATGGCGGTTTACAAGTCACCCGGGGCTGGTCCATGTCCCAGATCTTTGGGTCGATCCAGATGAGGTCGTCATTGTCGTACTCGTCGTCGTCGTCATCATCGTCCTCCTCAATCTCAGGAGGGTCGACGGGTATCACGCACTTCCCCTCCAGGCTAGGATCCGGGAAGCAGTAGGGAGCAGGGCAGAAGCCGTTGTCGCAGGCAAAGCTGCAGAGACCCAGGTAGTCGCACAGCATGCCGGGCCCGGGCAACCCAATGAGACCAACGGGCGGGTTTTCGAACTTCGCCGCTGTGCCGAGCCAGCTGCATGTGCAAGGGCCGGGAGGACAGTATCCGTGCCGGCAGGTGTAGCTGCACATGAGGTTGTGTGCGTCCTTGGACCACCCCTTCTGGCATTGGAGCTCGGAGACACGCTTAGTCGGCACCGTGGGCGTTGTGGATTTGGACGCGCTGCCCACCCAGGCGTTCCAGTTCTGAATGCCCTCGGGACAGCTTCCGGTGATGGATGCACCAGTGAACTCCAAGGCAGCGTTGCCGTCCCTGAGAAGTCGGATGTTGACGTCTCCGGTCCTCCCATTGAAAGGGACGGCGGCATGGTATAGGCCGATGCCGTCGGGTGGAATGACGCTCCATGACGCCGTGGATAGCTTGCCACCGATAGTGACGGTCAAGAGCGCGTTCTTGGTTAGCAGCGCGGACACGAAGACCATGTCCTGCGCCAACATCGAGGCGGGCATCTCCAGCTGCAGCTGAGCCGCGGTGTTGCCCACGGTGCCGCCAGCTGCGCAGGCGGATCCCGGCGTCCGTCTGTACCAGCCAACGACCCCCTCTTCGGTGATGGTGGCAATGTCGCTCTTATACATGTCGATGAGATATGGCAGGAAGAGCCGCCATCCGTCGTGAGGCATGTTCTTGACGTAGTTGAACGGCGCCCTGCCCACATCAAAGGCAACATAGGCCTTGTCGTTCAAGGGTCCAATGTAATGCGACTCGCCGAAGTCGTTCCACGAGATGATCTGGACATACTCGGGTTGCAAGTCGAAAACTGTGACCCATCGCTCATACCAGAGGTTGTCGCCGCGCCAAAGCCAGTTCTTGTTGTATCCGGGAAGATTGGTGTAAAACCACGGGCTGACAGGCATCATGTACGGCTTCCCGTCGAGGAACTCGCGATAAGACTGGTCAATAACGGTGTCCATGGAGTTGGCACCCTCCGGCCACCCCGCCCAGCTGAATAGACCGTCGGCAACGCCGGGGCGTAATGCTTTCTTAGCCCCCAGGGAGGACCACGATGGCATGAAGAAGCAGCCCGTTCGCTCCTTGATCAGGTTCCAGTCGTCAGCCGCCTTAGGCCCTTCGAATGTCGACACAAGGGGCTTGGTGCCCTCGTGTCTAAAGTAGGAAGGCTCTGACGCATACCGCTCGATGAGCTGGATGACATCGGATTGGGGCCAGCTGCCGTTGCCGGCATAGTCGAAAGAAAAAAAGAGCTTGAAGCCGAGGCGGTTGGCTACGTTGAAGATGACGGGGAGCGACAGGTCGTTTGTCTTTTCTCCGTACGCGAAGTTCAGAGCAAAAGCGTCGATGTGGGCTTGCTGGGCCAGTGAGATCTCTCTCGAGAAGTCTGCATCGCCATAGTGTTCCGTGTTTCCAACCTAGTCACCGATGTGTTAGATTAGAATTGAATCTTTTCAGGGGTACCAAATGGCATAGACCAACTCACCATGAAATGGGCAAAAACAGCTTTCGATTCGGCACATCCCAACCATAGTAGGATGGCCACAAAATAAAAAGGCAACATGGCTGCTCACGACCAAATCACTCAGCCAGAGGTTGGGTCCACGAGCAGTCGGTATGTTCTCAGAAAAAAGAGTGATGGATGGCACTCGCGCCAGGAGTATGAAAAGAGCACCTTGGAAATCACCTTCAATGTTGACTTTCTGTCATAATAAAGACCAAAGTCAGAAAGTAGTTCGGGCCTGATCGTGCCCATTCAGGAAGACCTTCAAGAGTGGGCATATGGTTGGCCAATACAAGAGACGGGGAACAATATCCGAACCAAAGCATGAAAAGGAAGAAAACCCTGCTGTTGCCTGGCAGGACCCGCATCCGGGAACCATGGTACGATGTTGGCTGTGTTGCTCGTCGAGTCTATGGGATTCCAGGCCCATAACAGAACTTCTCACGACGTTGTGAGTAATTACACGGCTCTATTCAAGGGAGGTAGTTCTCAGGTGGCAATAAGACCCTAGCTCAGCCCGTCCCGATTCATGCCGGCCATGAGTTAAATCAGGCTCCCCCTGCCCTTGTGAGGTCTGACGGCTAGAGATAGACGAATAGAAGCTTATTCTCAGCCCGGGTATGCCAGGGTTGATGGGTTACATGGATGTTGCTCGTGCAGGGCCCGGCCTCGCTTCCGTGTGCAGACAGGGTTTTGAAGCTGTTGGTCCCAGCCCCGGTCACAGGTCGGAAGACTCTCCGAAAAGCTCGTCTATGCCTCAATGCCAAGATGCGGTCCATACTTTCAGCCTCCAATGATTTTCATTCATTTACGACTTTCTCTTTCTGGTTTTAGCCCGATATTCTAAATCGTGTAATGCTAGTCCCGAGAGCTTCGCCGCACAAACCCAAAGGCCTGATTCAGGGGACTTCTGGAAATGAGATGACAGACGTTGACACATCGCCGCAGCCGGCCCGACCGACGACGACATGGTAGGGGGACGGCAAATGCACGACCGTTCCGTTGTCCCACCACCGACATGGTTAGGCAGAATGGCTGGTTAAATCGCGCTCTGGTTGGAACCATTTCGATGGGTTAATCGCGCTTACCGAGCGTCCAAGATGGACGTGCAGACAATTTGACATCTGAGTCCGCGTCGTGGGGCCGTTGGGCTCAGACGCCGACGGTATCATCCGAGGTCAACGGAAACTACTTTCTCCATACCTTTGAGCTAAAATTTTAATTCCACGGTAAGAAGACTGTCGAACATCAGGGTGTCTCAACTGCACCAGTATTCAAGCCTGAGAAACACAAGGTCTATGACTTCGGACTGTAATACTGCCGCTGATGAAGGAGTTGGTACATTATTCGCGACGTAGGCCCTAAACGCCGGTTTCTGCGGTGCACATACGATCTAACCAAGTGTCCAACAGAAGAAGAGTAGTTACAGAGAGTGGGCAATAAAAGTAGATTTATTGTTTTGGGGGTTTTTCTTTTCTGGTACAGCGTCTGCTCTGACTCTTTTGTAAATACCTCATCAAAATCACGAAATTCCCCCACGTTCGTTCAAAATGATGGAAAATGGAGTGATGCGGCAAGCCATCCAGGCAAAATCACGAACACTGTCCAAATTCGGGTTGGCTTCATACAATGTCGTTAGCTCAGTCAAGCTCTTCACGAGAAAATGTTAGTGAAGGACTTGGTCTCTCAGACTCACCAGCCTTCACCGCAAGCCTTCGCATCTGAGGCACAAAAGCCATCGGGGCCGCAGCACCTCCCGAACACCACGTCGCAGGAACGATTGCCCTGGCCGCCACATGTACCATCGGTTGTCGTGCCAGTCAGCCAGGGAAGAGACCCTCTCGCGGCGGCAATAACAGGCATCTCGAAGACATCAATGGTACAGTTGCCGCTTTCGCAGACATCCATGCCGCAGAACTCCGGCCCGCTGCCGCAATTCCCTTGAGAATTGCAGCACGCGTTGCCGTCAAGAACGGATGCAGCGTTCTGCGGAACCGCCGTGCATCCACTAGAGAAACGATAGTCACAGATCTCGAGGCCGCATTCGTTGCTGTGTTGATGTCAGCAGCCTACCCATCAGTGTCTCAAAACGAAGATCGAAAGAAAGAAAAAGAACCGATTGAATGCAGTCGAGATTTACCTAGAGCTACCACATTTCCCAGTCAGTCCGTTGCAGCACGGCATCTCCGTGCCTGCGCATGTAGCATTTCTGTGGGCCTGGCCACAATACCCGTCCTCGGAGGGGGAAGTACTCCTAACGACTTGGAGGCAGTTAGCATCGGCCAAGATGAACTCATGTGAGGTAGCGGGAAATCTGCCCAACCGACACAACTTACGTCCTCTCACGCAGTACTCCGTCTTGGGTTGGATGTTGGAGCAAGAACTGTCAAGGTCCGGGTTGAGAGCCATGAACTGTTCCGAATCGATGCGGTACAGAGCTGCGAACTCGGAACACAAGGACGCGTCGACAATGTTTGATGTTTGAGTTGTGTACCGACAACTAACATCCCCAAGAGCGCTGCGTTTCCATGTGTGAGGTTGGCAGTCGTCTGCCAGAGACCCGAATGGCAGAACCAGGAGACATCCAGCAACTGCGAAAAACTTTGAAAACGAGCCCATGTCTAGAAGTGTTTGTCGTTGAGACATAAACAGAGTTTGGAGATTCGATGTGTGATGCTCTGCTCGCAAGCTGAAGGGAGTTTGGAAAATACTGGAAAGAGACAGCTCCTTGAAAAACGCGACGACGGGGAAAGCCGTATCAGACTAAAATTGACCCGAGCATGAGAATTGTCTTCACAGGCCATGGCCATCGCATTGTGCCATCAGGCAGCAAAACAAGGGTACAAGGAGAAGCAGGGACTGAGCCAGCCAAGGTGGAGTCACAGGCCTGAGGGTGTACATGGTGGGTCAATTATCAGTAATATGAAGATCCATATTCTAGACTTTGGTGGTTGACTTAATTCTGAGATGTGAGGACTTTGACATGAGTAGGGCGGGTCGTATCGACAGGTCGCCCGTCCCATTTACACTAGTCAGGACTGCATGCTGTTGGTGCGAGGTTGTATTCACACGAGTAGGGCGGGCCGTATCGACATGGAGGTCCATTTAGTCAGGACTGCATCCATGCTGTTGGTGCGAGGTTGCATTGAGAGACAGAAACCCCCTGTTGCGGCGACAGGGTCCTTTTTGAGAAAGTCAAGACGGAGGATACCCGGGAAGGGACCCATGGCTTGGCTTCAAGACGGCGATAGTTGTGATGAGGGAAACCGGCGGCTAATCACTCGGGCGGGATAGTTCGTCCTCAGATATTCGCAAGAAATTGAGGTTTTCTGTATATAATATGTCTTTCACAGTCGCCATGATGCCATCGGTTCGCTTTTCACTCACTCATGCACCAGCAGCTCAACTATTTGCCCATTCGTTTCCACTTAAACCCTTCCACTCCTTCTCGAACTGCAATCCACTCCTTCTCCACCTGCAATCCATTGCAACATGTCGTCCTGGTTTATCATTGCATTTCTCGCCATCGCACTGCATCTCATGCCGGTGGAAGCCCAGTACAACCAGGACTGGACGTGGCACGCCGGCACGAGTGGTAACCCCGTACCAAAATGGCGACCCGAGAACACCGGGCCGTGGCTCGACGTGGTAGGATTCGGCGGCAAGGCTGTCTGGTTAGAGTACAACTGCTACTGGATGCCCGCAATTTGTCAAAACGCTCGCAACTATCTCAACTCGCCCGCTGGACAGAACCGCAACTGGCCGACCGCCTTCACCTATGACTTCGTGCCGATCCGGGGAAACGAACACCGCAGGGAAGCAGTCTGCCCTCAGAAGGGAACCCCGTGGAAGGAGTCTCACAGCTGCCCTGAAAGCGATCAGCCGACCGTCATGAGGTCGAAGTATCCGGCCTACTTGGGGAAGTGGCACCATACCGAGCTCGAGTTCCCCGCCTCCATCCCTGTCGATCTAACGATCAAAGCCTGGCAGCCGCCGACCGGAGGTAACCGCGAGCCTTCGGGGCTCAAGTACAGCTGCGATGAGTTCCCTGCAGCAAAATGGATCGAAGGCGGCGACGGACTCAATCACCAAAGCCAGTCCACCAAAACTAGATGCGCAGCTATCGGTGACGGTAAAGGCTGCAGAATTCATGGGGAGCAGAACTGGCAAGGCCAGATACACGGCGGCCTTCGCTGGACTTTGAAAAACACCTTTAACATCCCAAATTCGCAGCACGACAAAAAGGTTGCCATGTTCTTCTTTAGAATGTCTAACGGCGGCTATTCAGACCCTGCGGCCCGCGTCATCATCAACGATGCAGGAACGGAGACTGTTGACCGTGAGGTGATTCCGAAGGTGGCAAGGTCTACCAACGTGACCAAGGTCGACGCCAGCACGCTGGATATCGTCCAGTTTTTGAACTGGGCAAACAAGGTGACTGTGGAGGAGCTCCTATCAACGCACTCAGTCCATGTCAGAGACTTAACCCCGTCCAACAGGACTCAATCAGCCGATTGGGAGTGAAATGACTATAATAGAGAGCATAGAAATTTCCTGTATATAATTTCGGTTCTCTAATCACCGTATACACTCTGTTCTTGCACGCAACATACCTCACCTACTGGAGTGAGTGATGCTATGAGACGAGGGTGTCCGAACTTCACGTTGATACCTAAAACCCCCTTGATTACGTCTCGCCTTGCGGCACGCAGAGGTACCGTCTATCCATACTTGCATGTGTATCCTTCACAGCCCTGTGATATACAGCCAGATGTCGATGAGACAGAGATACTGATTGTTGTGGTTAGGGAAGCATTGAAATTGTTTTGGGGTGCCTGAAATTCCAGCCGCTTTACCCTTGCGTACAGGGATATGGGGTGAACCAACCTAAAGAAAATCTGGTTGGGGCGGATAATGTCTATATATCCCTGTCAATGTTAGCCGAACTAATCCTTGTAGTACCTATTTAAGCTCATGTTTGCCCGCACCATACTCTTCCAAGTTGTGCCACAGTCAACCAGCCGGCCACAGTCGGACGCTTCAGACACCAACGCGATTGCCCATCCCAAGTACCCACAATGTCCGCTCAAACGCCACCTGCTACAGAGCATATCTACGAGCCGTCCAAGGTGACCGAAGGGGCGACCTTGCCGAGATCTGAAGATCTTGAAACATACCACCTGTGCCCAGAAGCCGGACTCATTGTGTGGGCTGTCCCCGGACCACTCCGCGACATCGCGGTCTTGGATATCACTGCGCCCCCTCCCGAGGCCTTCGCAAGACGGCAGCCTTTCGCCATCTTCGGGCCAAACGACGAGCCAACAACCTTTCATCCCATTGCATCATTACCCGCCGTATACCCTCTTGTCTCTGGTTTGACTGTTTGTGTCGACCACCTGGAGGAATTCATGAGCGAATGCGAAATCATGTCCGAGCAGCATGAGTTTGAGCCTGGCAGCGAAGACAGAGACACCAACGAGTACTGTATTTGCGAGGAGTGCAAGGAGCACCCTTTTTTGTTATACAAGCAGCTGCCAAAGCTCTACGTGGAGGCCAAGGAGAAGCCATACGTGACCCTTGGAGATGTTGTGTTGGCTGTCAACGGCTGGATCCCCAAGATCTGGCAGGACATCCTCCTTGCTGAGAAAGCAATGTTCGACGAATACGGCACGCAATGGCCTCCTCTGCCCGCAGACACGAAATTCTGGATCAATGGGCCGTTTCTTCCGACGGAAATTATGCTTGGGCGTCAAGAACCTACGGGTTCAGGAAGCCTCCGGGGCAGAGAAAAGTATTGGCAGGAGTGCATTAGCGTGGTAGCAAAGCGGCAAAGTGAACTTCAGGATAAGGCTATATAGTGCTGCGACACATATCTCGTGAGCTGATGGGAAGCGCTCCGCAAGAACTTAGCAGCGACAACAGAAGTCATAGGCAGATACATATATTCTGAATTACATCTTAAATAGAGCCGGGCGATGTAGATAGACTACTACTGCCTTAAGTGTTTTTTATACTTTACTAGTCCCTTAGTTAGACTTATAAACCTATATTACAGTCAGCTATCTAATAGTAGGGTCTACTAATAGAAGCTGGGGATTAACACGTTATAACAGTACACTAAGGTTATAGTCTGAGTTATAAGTTATAGGTTATAGTAAATTAAATCTCTTAGAAGCTAAGGTGATTAGTCTTAAACTTAATAAGTAATTTATAGTAAAAGTAAGCTAAGAGTATCTATAAAGATAAATACTAAGCTAATTACTAAAAAGCTATAGAAGTTTAACTATAAACTAGGTTTAAAGTTATACTATATATAAATCTTAAATAGTTCTTTTATCTAGCTTATTAATTCCTAACTAAGTACTAATAAGTACTTAGTAATTATTAGTAAATATTTAGTAGTCCTTACTAAGTACTTAGTAATTTATACTATTTACTTAGTTTTATCTTATTATTATATAATTTATACTATAGTTCTTCTATTTTCTAAGTAAGTCCTTATTATTCTTATAATTTTATAGTATAAATATCCTATCTTAGCTACTTATTACCTAAGTAGGTTAGTTAACTATTATCTATATATAATAAGTTATAATATTAAGTTCCTTTTCTAAAAGTCTTATCCTTAAGACTTAATATAAATAGGTTATTAATCCTAAATTAGAGATTTATTAATTATACTTCTTATTTTACTTATAATATTAATATTATATTAGGTTATATTATTAAAAATCTTATAATTTCTATACTTTATTATTATTATTATTCTCTTAATATTACTAAGAATAGTTTTAAAGTTATATCTTATTATTACTATTATTTAAAGGGGTTTCACTATAAAATACTACCTAAGTTATTAGTTTATAAGGAGTATATCACTATTAATAGCACTTATTATTCCTATAATACTTCTAATAATATAATTTACTAATATAAGGTAGTATTTATTTTAGGTTTTTCTTTTCTTTAGCTAACTAGTTATAATAGAGTAGTTAATAGTAAAGTCTTATTATCTAGATAATAAAGAGGAGGAGACTAAGGAATTATTTTATAAGAGAATAGAGGTATTATAAAAAGCATAAATAGAAATAAATAAAGTTTTAGTAAAGTTAGATTATATTTATAAAGTAAAGAGAATAGTTTTTAAGAAGAGTTATAAAGAGATATTAATAGTTATAGAGGAAGGTGAGGTATCTAAGGTTCTTTTTATAAGGTTTTCTATATTAGAAGTTTAGTCTATAAGTAGCTTTAGCGTACTAAACTTAGATTTAATCCTAAACTGAAATCTTAGTACTCTAAATTTCTTATTAGGAGGGTCTTAGTTATATTCTAATATTCCTAGTTAAATAAGTAGCTTTCCTTATCTTAATTAGTCTACTTCTATAGTTAGTTTAGTATACCTATATAGGGGTTAGATATATAAGTATATTATTATAATCTTAGGAGCTAGCCTAAAGGCGTAGTTATCTTATTTCCTTTTCTAGTTCTATTACTAATACTTTTTAACTACTTTAGTAGCTCTTAAAATATTCTTCGCTAGTTCTTATATATCTTCTTTATATCTATATCCTTTCTACTTAATAAAGTACTAATAAGTATTAGATTCTTAGATATAGTCTAGAATTTATTTAACCTTATATTCTAGTTCTTTATCTTTTATAATAATAATATTATTTATTTATAATCCTTATAAAGCTAGTTTAAAGAGTAAGATATAAAAGGTTAAGTAGTATCTTATTATTCCTAGTAAGTTAAGTTTATAATTAATAGGTGAGACTTTTTAAAGGATTTTAAAAGGTCTAAGTTTTTTATAGTTAAGTTTATTATATAGTTTTTTTATTTTAATATTTCGCTTTATAGAATAAGCACTATCTCCCTTTTTTAAAATTAGTCCCTTAATCTTTTATTTATTAGTAAATTTAGCTATTCATTATTATATAAATTTAAGTTCTTTTTATATAATATCCTAGATATTTTTTAATTTATCTTACTAAAGTAATAGCTTTTACTACTATAGGTCTAAGTTAAAGTTCTCTATAAGTAGTTAGTTTAAATCTATAGTTAAAGTAGAAGGAGGATTTCTTAATACTTTCTCTTACTATACTATTATAAATAAACTAAGTAATAAAGAGTAATATAATTTAATTATCTTAATTATAGTTAATATAAGTATATTAAGGAAGTTTCAAGCCTACCTAGTAGGGGTTTTCATAATAGGAGAAAAAGCAGTAAAAGCACCTCAGTCAGTACTCAGTCTAATAGCTTCGCAGTATACATACCTAAGGGTCCAAAATAACTGCCCGCGCTAACCTTAACTCGCCTATTATAGCTATTAGCTTTATTAACTAGTAGAAATCAGTCTACACATATTAGTTAAAGTTTGCATAACATACTAATAGCTTTGTTACTAGTAAGGTTGACAGCCTCACCTATATAACTTACGTAGTAATAGCTTTATAAGGTCTTTAGCTATAGAAAAGCTTATTTTAGCTATATACTTAAGACGCTACTGCTCGCTAAGCTTTAAGCCTATCCCTTATCCTATAAGCAAACTACCTAGATTCCTTTATAATATATTCTATCCTACTTAATTTATAAAGCCTTATACTATAAAGTTTTACTTAAAGCATACCCTAAAACATAATAATTAATACTAACTATAAGGCTAAGTTTACTATAATTAGTAAGTTAACACCCTTCTACTTATAGAGCCCTAAAAATAAAATAACTATAGCTAAGTTATACTTAATAGTCCTAAAAGCTAATATTAGTAGCATAGCTATAAGAAGTACCTATATACCTCAGCTAAGAGATATAGCTATATTTATTACTAATCCTAACTATTACGCCTACTTTAATAATATCCTTAATAAAGCGGTATAGCTAGTAAGCTAACCTAGCTAAATAATATTATAAATATTACTAATAAATATAGAACTAAGGTAAGTAGTAGAGAAAAAAGCTAAGTAATAAAAAGTATATATAAGAGTAGGAAGATAGATTAAAAAGTTATAGAAAGTCTACTTCTATAGTAATTAAGTTTAGTTAAAGTTATGAAGTTATTATTAAAGTGACGTTAAAAGTAATAAGATTATAATAGCGCACCTTAGCGCGCGTAGGGGAAATAGGGCTAAAGAGATAGTAATCTATAGGAGATCATATAACTAGTAAGCTATTAGCTAAAAGGGGAAGTTAGAGGTTGTTATAGTATAGGTTCTAGGTAAAAATCACAGTAGCTAGCTAGAGGCTATAGTTAATATAAGTATAGAGGTAGGTTTTAAATATTTAATTAACTTATTTTATTTATCTATTAGTTTATAAATAGAATATAGTAGATATTAACTATTTAACGTTAAAGTATAATATAATTAATTTCTAGAAGTTAGAAGTGAAGATTTTATCTTTATTTAATATAATTTCTTTAGAAGTTCTATAATTTATAATAATATACTTAAGGAATATATAAGCGTATTTTTTAGTATTACTTACTTCTTTATATAGGATAAAATAAATATACTTTATAAGTTAGTTTATAATAATAAGAATACTATTAAAGTATATTTCTATAAGAAGTTCTTAAGACTTTAGTAATTTAATAATAAAGTTAAGGGATATAAATTACTAAGTAGTTTATAGTATAAATAAAAGTTATAATATACTATAAAGTTAATATTAAATAAGTTTACTTTTTAGGTATACTTTATAATCTTTAATTATTTTTACTATATATTCTCTAATAACTTTTTCTCTATATTATTATTATAGTTATTTCTAGGTTTTTATAATTCCTTAGTAACTATATATAAAGTATATAAAATTCTATAATTACTTTATTATTTAGTTTACTAAGTAAGTTAATATTAGATTATCTAGCTATTATTAAGAGTTTAATTACTAATACTAAGTTTCTATTATTTTATTATTTAAGAATCACCTAAGTTTCTTTAAGTACTAAAACGTTATAGTTTAATTATTAACTAAAAACGTTTATTTTACTATTATTTAATCTTTTTTAATAGATTATTTAGAAGTTAAATTCTAAGAAGAATTCTAACTATTAGATTTATTATTTATTAAGTATTTTTAAAATTATAAAATATAAGAGATTCTTATAGTCTAAATATATAAGTACTTTATAAATTATTCCTAAGAGTTTAGGTCTCTATTCTTTAAAAGTTTTAATAATTACTATAAGTTCTTTATTATAAATTTAGTAATTAAGCTCTAATCTATAGAACTTATAAGAAAAGAAAGTATAGAGGTATAGTTATCCTTCTAAGTCTTATTATAATAGCTATACTTTAATTATATAGTTAGATATATTAAGTTTTACTTTAAACTATTTTATTAGGTCTAAGATAATTAAAATAAGTTTACTAGTAATAAGGTTTTTAATCCTCTAGAATACTATTTATTATAGTTCTTCCTATATAAAAAGTATATCTTTATAGCTAAAGTTAGTAAGAACTATATTAATCTTACTATAGTTTTTAATAAATTTATAATAGAAGTTAATAAAACCTAAGAATCCTTATACTTCTTTAAGGTTATTAAGTACTAACTATTCCTTAATAGCTTTAATTTTATTTTCTAATATATAGACTTTTCTAGAGGTAATAATAAATCTAAGGTATTCTACTTTTTATATATAAAGCTTACTTTTTTTAAGTTTAACTAGAAGTTTAGTTTCTTAGAGGGTTTATAAAATATAATAAATATCTTCTCTATACTTCTTAAATATAAAAGAGAAAATAAGTATATTATCTAAATAGATTACTATATAAATATTAATATATTTATATAAGACCTAGTTAATTATATTCTAAAATATTATAGAGGTATTAATAAGACTAAAAAGTATAATAAAGTATTTAAAATATCTTTTTTATATTCTAAACGTAGTTTTTTATTCTTTACTTTACTTTATTCTAATTAAGTTATAAGCTCTTTTAAAGTTAAAAGCTATAAACTAATTAGCTTTATAGAGGAGTTATCTTATTTTATTAATAAGAAGTAAGAGGTAGTAGTTTTTTATTATTATTTTATTAAATATATAATAGTTAATATATAATTATAATTTTCTATTTTTCTTTAGTATAAATAAGATAGAGCTTCTTATTAGTAATATAGAAGGTTTAATATAACCCTTTCTAAGGTTTTCTTTAAAGTACTTATTTAAGGTTTCTATTTCTATTAAGTTAAGTCTATAGATCTTATTAAATTATAGTTTTTTTCCTTTTTTAAGAGGGATTTTATAATTAAAATTAGTATATTTAGGTAGTTTAATTTCTAATTTAACTATAAAGAGTTTCTTATAAACTTTATACTCCTTTAAGATAAATAGAAATAGATTATTCTTTTATTTAAAATCTATTATTATTAATAGTTATAATATAGCTTCTTTTGCTTTAAAGTAGTAGATATATTATCTTATAATTCCTTACTATATTAGCTTATTTAAGGCTTATTCCTTATAATACTATTTAAGGACTAAGTTATTATAATTTTAAGAGAGTTAGCTTTTATTTTAATCTATCTATAGGTTATTTATTTATAGCTAAAGTAATCTTAGTATTATATTATATATTCTTAGATTAATAATATTAAATTAGATTCTTTTTTTTAATTTAAGTAGTTTATTTTAAGAGGTATAGTTTTATTATAGATAATACCTCTTTTATATTTAAATTCTTCTCTTTTTATTATATATAATTAGTATAGTTATTTTTTTCCTCTTTATTATATTTCTAGCTTATTAATAGCTTAGGGAGTAATAAAGTTTATTTCTATTCTACTATCTATTAGAGTAAGTATAATTTATTAATTAATAGTTACTTTAATTTTAAGGTTCCCTTTATATCTTTATAATATTTAGTAAATAGATATTTTACTATTTATTTATTATAATCCTTTTTTAATAGGTAAGTTTAGTTTTTTAACTCTTTTAAGTATCCTAAGTAGGTAACTTATTTTCCTTCTTATTATGCCTTTATAAAGCTATTTTTATAATATCTAACCTAAAGAGGTTAAGGTTTATTCTTTATAATTCTCTAAGCGTATACTTTTTCCTTATAGTAAATCTAGTATTTATTATATTAATATTTATTCTATTTTAGCTATTTATTATAGAGGTATTCTATAGGAAATTATTAGCTAAAGGTGAATATAGTAATATTACTATTAAATTTTCTAAGTTCCTATTTAGTGAAGGTATATATAGTATAGATATTTTATAGAGGACTATTATTATATTACTTAAGTTAGAAATAGTAGTTATACTTATCTTCTATATAGATTTTATATTAGTTAAAAAAATATTATACTTAAAAGAGGTGTTAATAGTTAAGGTTAGTAATTTTAAAATAGAAGTAATTTTTAGTTCTAAGTTATAAAGTGTAATATATACTTAACTTTATATTAGGTATACTATAAAGTTTAATAAACTATTTATTATTATAAAGGTTAATTTACTTATATATAATTTGCTTAGGTGTATTATCTTTCTTAGATTCCTCTTTAGAGCTAGTATTATTTATATTAAGGGTAAGCTTATAAGTAATCTCTACTTAAGTATATTAATATATAATATTATAAGGTTTATCTAAGTTATAAAAAGAGCTCTCTCTTTCTCTAAAAGTTTAATTATTTATAAGATTAAATAGTTATTATTCTTCTAAGGGGTTATATTAGTAATCTAGCTTATCATTAGATTCTCCTCTTATCTATTCTTTAAGTTCCTAATTAATTTATTTAATTCTAATAAGATTTCTATATACCTACTTTCTCTATTCTATATATAAGAGTATAGCGTTAAGTTATCTTTCCTAAAGTAGGTTATAAGGCTTTTTTTAGATCCTTTCTAGGTATATTTCTTTAGCTACCTAAAAGTATAAAAGTCTCTATTTATTATTGCTCTCTAGTTCTTTAGGTATTATATAAATAGTTTAGTTTAGGAGTTTATAGTTAGTTTAACCTTAGCTATTAGTTATTTTTAGGGCAGAATTAAGAATTAGTTAGAGTTACTATATTTAGAGTATTTTATCTAGTTATTCTTTAGTTTTCTTTTAGATCTTACTATTATTAATATATATTATTACTAAGGTTTTTAGATATATATTTAGAGTAGTTATATTATATCTAAACTATCTAAGGTTATTATCCCTTAAGTAGTATCTTAATATTTCCTTATCTTTAAGATAAATCTAGTAGTTATTATTATAATATTTAGTTTAAAATTAAGATATATATAAAGTTTTAGTAATAGTATTAACCTATTAGGGTTATTTAACTACTAACTTCTAAAGAAGCTTCTTAAGCTACTTATAATCTCTAGTAATATATCCTTATTTATTATAGTTATAATACTTAAGGTTCTAAAGCTTCTTATTATTAAGTTTAGTTATTATATTAAGATCTATAGGTCTACTATATTATTTATAAGTAGTATTTTAATAGGTATTACTTTAGTTATTATAAAGTTTATTATTATTCTATTAGGGGCTAAACTTCTATTAAAGCTACTATTAGTACTTATATCTAAAGTTTAATCCTTATTATTTTTCACTTTTTTCTTTATAGTATTTAAAAAGCTAATTATTAATCTTAATAATAAGGTTAGTATATTAAAAAAAGTCTTTAAGATAGTTAATCTTAATAATCTTATCCTTAACTTTATCTTTAAGTCCTTAATAGAATATAAAGATCTTAGTTTCTTTAGTAAAGTTAAGTTAGACGCTAAGTTATCTAAATATAATAGTATATTCTTTAGTTAACTTTATTTATTATAGCTATATAAGGTCTCTCTTAGCTTATTATTTCTTATTAAAGTCTTAGAAAAGAGAGTAGAAAGTATCTTTAAATCCCTTAAAACTACTATAGATATTATAAGTCTTAGTAAAGTATTTATTTAAAGTTTTATACTTAAAGAAGTCTTCTTAGATAGGTTTAAACTATTTAAGAACTTATTTTTATAAATAAGTAATATCATAAATAACTTTCTTAGTTTAGCTAGTAAAGTCTCTATAATAGAAGTTCTAATAGTTCTTAATTTAGATTAAGAATAACTTAAATTATCTAGAAATACTATTATAAGTAATTAAAGCGCTAAGTTTAAGCTTCTATTATCCTCTAATAGGAGTTATAATAATATTAGTAGTTATATATAAGGTATAGATTTCTTCTTAGAGTTCTTTAATATTAGCGTTACTATTTTATCCTCTAAGTTAAATAACTTTATTTTCTAGGTTTATAATATATTAGAAGCTATTTCTTAGTTAGTATATTATTTCTTTAAAGCTTTAAAGTTCTATAGTAGTATTATTATATATAGTTTAAACTTTAGCAATATTATTATCTCCTTTCTTAACTCTAACTTAAAAGCGTTTATAAATATCTTTCTTTAAAGTTACCTTATTATTAAAGTTTATTACTATAGAAGCTCCTTTAAGTTTTTTAGCTAAGTTCTAAACTAATTACTATAAAGAAGAGGAGGTTCTTAAAATAAATAACTTAGTAGAGGTATATAAAGATATACTTATTATTTTTCTATTAATAAGTATTAATAGTTAACTTACTAAATAAGAGTAATTAAAGTATTATAATTAGCTATTTAATAGTAAAGTCTACTAATAGAAGCTAGAGATTAATATATTATAATAATATATTAAGGTTATAGTCTAAGTTATAAGTTATAAGCTATAATAAATTAAGTCCCTTAGAAACTAAAGTAATTAATCTTAGACTTAATAAGTAATTTATAGTAAAAGTAAACTAAGAGTATTTATAAGGATAAATATTAAGTTAATTATTAAAAAGCTATAGAAGTTTAATTATAAACTAAGTTTAAAGTTATACTATATATAAATCTTAAATAGTTCTTTTATTTAACTTATTAATTCTTAACTAGATATTAATCAACGCTTAGTAATTACTAATAAGTACTTAGGAATTCTTACTAAGTACTTAGTAATTTATACTATCTACTTAATCTTATTTTATTATTATATAACTTATACTATAGTTCTTCTGTTTTCTAAGTAAGTCCTTATTATTCCTATAATCCTATAGTATAAATATCTTATCTTAGCTGCTTATTACTTAAATAGGTTAGTTAACTATTATCTATATATAATAGGTTATAATAACTTATACCTTTTCTAATAGAAGACCTCTATAACCTTCCTTCTAATATATTTTTCTCGCTTAGTACTATTAGTATAGGCTATATATTCTATACTAACTATACTAATAGTTTATTTTATATAACGTATATACTTTTTAACCTCTCTAGTTATTATAGCTTTAGTTAAAGCTATAGCTTAAGGCTTATATACTTTATTTAAAACTAGTTTAGTAGTAGCTATACTTATAGCTACTCTATTATAATATATTATAAATATTACTATAGATAAAGGTTCTTAAATAAAAACTACTAAAAATAATAATAGTTTAGCTTTCTCTCTTTAACTTTTATAATATAAAACTTTAAATAACCTAAATTTAGTAAATATAATATATATAAACTAATAGTAAATATATTTCTAATAGAATAAGGTAGTAGTTTATATAGAGTTTTTAGTATGCTTTTTATGCTTTTACATCTTAGTTAGTAGGTAGTTATTTTAATTAGGGTGCTTTAATAAGAAGCTTTAGCTTTAGGAGAGATAGTAGATTAAGTAATATTATACCTTTCTTTATATTTTTTTAAAGCGTTTATAAGTTCTTAAAGTACTTCTTTTTTAGACTTTTAGCTAGCTTAATTAGAGAGTAAAAATACTAAAAGAAGATCTATCTTTTTAGTAATAAACATAACCTATTAAACTATTTAATAGTAGTAAGGTACTAAAGTAACTTTTTAGCTTAAAACTTAAAAATCTTTACTTTAAGTTTTTAGTTATCTAAGGACTCCTTTAGTAGTAAGTTACTCTTAGTTTATTACTTAGGAGTATATAATATCTATAGCTTAATTAGAGTAGTATAGAGAGTATTAAGTAAGTTAAATAGTAATAATAATAATAATAATAATACTAATTAAGGATAATAGATATTAGTAATAGTAGTAAATAATAATACTAATTAGAAAGCGTAAGATAATAATACTTATGCTAAACGCTTAAGCTAGATAAGACTAATAATAATAACACCTTCTTACTTTTTCTTAAAGTTAAGCCTCTATATTATTCTACTAACTTAGACTAATTTACTTTATTTTACTAATATAAGTCTAAATAAAATTATTAATACTTTAAATAAATACTGTTATATCTTTTAAACTATTTTATTCTCTCTTAACTTTATAATTAAAAGCTTTAATATAAAGAAATATAGTAAGGTAGCTATAAAGATCTAAGATAAGGTTAATACTATTAGTCTAGCTTATTACTATAAGTATAATAAATCTTCTTAAAGAATTAAGAAAAAGAGCTATAACTTTTATATTTCTTAAGCTTATTTATAACTTTACTATTAGTTTTATTAATATTCTTAGAACTTTTTATAAGTATATTAATAGATCTAGTTAATCCTATAAATTATAGCTAAGTGTTATAACTTATAAATAAAGATAATAGCTAAATAACCTACTTAAGCGTTAAGTAGCTAAATAAAGATATATATATTATAAAGCTATAGGAATAATAAGGACTTATTTAGAATAGAAGAACTATAGTATAAGTTATATAATAATAAGATAAAGAAATAATTAGTAGAGTATAAAAAAGAACGCTTAGTAATTAGTTAGTTCTACTAATTAATTATAATTACTTTATATATATAAATAATTACTTAAGAGTTAATAAAGAATACTATTTAAGATTTATATATAGTATAACTTTAAGTTTAGCTTATAGTTAAACTTTTATAGCTTTTTAATAATTAACTTAATATTTATTTTTAAGATATTTTTAGTTTATTTTTATTATAAAATTACTTATTAGCAGTCTAATTAACCTATATAAGTAGGTATTATAGTTCACTCTATACTTTTTTTCATAGTACTAAAACCTAATAGTAGTATTTTAACTTATGCCTAATCTTAATAAAGTAAATAAATAAATCTTAATATAACTAATTATTAACGCTTAGCTTAATATATCCTTAGTAGAAAAGCGTAGGTAGGTAGGTAATAGAGCAGTAAAACATATTAGTGAGAGTGTTATTTACAACGTTACAAGCGTATTATTTACAACATTACGAAGGCGTTATTCTGCAACATAGCTAAAGCTTAGTAATAGCTTAAACCTACACTTAAAGGTACAAACTTAATAGTATAACTCTTTATATAGCTAAAAGGGTTCTTATAGCTATAGCATAAAAACTTAACTACTATTTTAAATGAAACCTTAAGCTTATTCTTTATATCCTCTTATATATATAATAACTCTATATAATATCTTTCCCCCTTATTATAACTATATAGGCTAAGTAAAGCTATACTAGATAACTTAATCTATAAAACTAAAGTTAATAAAATTAAGAGCTTTAAGTATAGTAACCTTATTTATATTAATAAGAAGACTCTACTTAAATTTATTTAGAAATACTTACTTAAGATAGCTAATAAGCGTAAGATATTAAAGTTATATAGCTTTAAGGTTAATATAGAGATAGTTAAAGCTACTAATAATAATTCTAATACTTATAACTACTTTATAGACTTCTTTAAGATAGCTAAGGTAGCTTAAGGGCTTAATAAGTTAGGAAGGGTAAATATAGTGAGAGTATAGCTAATAGTAGTAGGGCTATTAAGACTGTATAGTAAAGTAGAAGATATTATCTAAATAGTGTGATAGTATAGAGGCTTTAAGGCTACTATGCTTAGTGGAGCTTATAGTATAGACGTCTAAATAGTAGAGGAGACTTTAATAGAAGATAGGTATAAATTAAATATAGCGTGAGAGATAGAGGAGACTAATAGAGATAGAGGTAGCTAGAGGAAGATAGTTAACTTAGCTTATTATAATAGTTTGAAGTTAGAGGAGCGTAGAGGTGAAGATAATGTCTAAGTCTGAAAGTTATATAACCTAAAGGTTATTAGTAGAGGGCGAGGGGATTAGTCTAGCTTTTGCAGTTAATACTAGTTAAATTTCATAATATAAGGCTAGTAGCTATTATAAAATTACTTATGAAGTTTAAAACTAATTATTTTAGTTTCTAAAGATTAATCTATTATTATTAGGGTTAGATATAAGGCATATTAAGACTATCCTTTATAAGGATAGTCTTAATATACCTTAAGATAAGATAACTTTTTTCACTTTATCCTTCTAGACCTACCTTTAGTATCTAGGTTTATGCTAGTTCTAATAGCCCTCATGTTAGGCCTACTATCCTATTTGCTAGCCTTAGCAGTAATATAGAGGGGTAATAATTATAGTTTATAATCTATAATTTAGATTATAACTTTAGTATATTATTATTATATATTTATTTCTAGTTTCTATTAATAGACCTTATTATTAAATAGCTAACTATAATATTTTAATTACTCCTATTTAATAAATTAATTATTAATACTTATTAATAATAAAAATAATAAGTATATTTTCTTATATTTTAGTTAAATTCTTTACTTTAAGATCTTTATTTTCTTTATATAACTAGTTTTAGAATTTAATATAAGAACTTATTAGTATTAAGGATTATAATATATTAAACTTTAAATATAATTTTAATAGAAAAAGGTTTTTTACTAAAGAAAGTTATAAATAACTCTAATATATTATTTAGAAATAAGATATTAAATCTAAAAAATATAAACCTTTATTAATAAAAGTAAATAAACTATAAATAGCTTTAATTAATAACTTTAGAATATAAAGTAAACTTATAAAAAACTAAAAGAAAATATTAAAAAAGATATTAATTTTAAAAATTTTTAAGAACTTTAAAGAGAATTTAATACTTTTTAAGCTATTATTAATATTATTACTACTTTTATTACAAAATATTAGAAACTTAAACTTAATACTTTTATTATTTATAATAATACTTCTAAATAATTTAAATTATACTTAATTTAGATTAAAACTTATTATAATTTCTATTATAATACCTTTATTAACTAAATAGAGAAAGTTATTTATATAGCTATTTATTTTTATAAATAAACTTTTAAGTAGTTTAAATTTATTTTAAAAGAGTTCTTTAAATATAAAACTTTAAATAAGTATTTTATAGAAATATATAATATTTATAGTAGTTTTTAAAGGTTTAAGGATATTTTAAAATCTTCTTTTTAAAATCTAAATAAAAAATATTAAACTAAATATAAACTTATTTAGTTATAATAAACTAAGTTAGTTAAAAAACATATAACTATTTTTAGATATATTAGCAGTCTAGTTAACCTATATAAGTAGGTATTATAGTTTACTCTATACTTTTTTTTATAATACTAAAACCTAATAGTAGTATATTAACTTATACTTAATCTTAATAAAGTAAATAAATAAATCTTAGTATAACTAGTTATTAACGTTTAGCTTAACTTATCGCTAGTTATATAAAATAAAATAGGTAAGTAAGTAGTAGAGTAATAAAATATATTAATAAGAGCGTTATTTATAATATTATTATTTATAAGCATATTATTTATAATATAGCTAAAGCTAAGTAATAGCTTAAACTTATACTTAAGAGTATAAACTTAATAATATAACTCTTTATTATTATAGCTAAAAGGGTTTTTATAACTATAATATAAGGACTTAACTACTACTTTAAATAAAACCTTAAATTTATTCTTTATATCCTCTTATATATATAATAACTATAATATCTTTCCCTCTTATTATAACTATATATAAGCTAAATAAAGCTATACTAAATAACTTAATTTATAAAACTAATATTAATAAAGTTAAAAGCTTTAAATATAATAACTTTCTCTTTACTAAAAAGAAAACTCTTTTTCAATTTACTTAGAAATACTTACTTAAAATAGCTAATAAGAGTAATATAATAGAGTTATATAGCTTTAAAATTAATATAGAGATAGTTAAAGCTATTAATAATAATCTTAATATTTATAATTACTTTATAAGCTTTTTTAAGATAGCTAAAGTAGCTTAAATAGTTTATAAGTTAGGAAGAGTAAATATATTAAGAGTATAGCTAATAGTAATAAGGCTATTAAGACTATATAATAAGGTAGAAGATATTATCTAAATAGTATAATAATATAGAGGCTTTAAGGCTTTTATACTTAGTAGAGCTTATAATATAGATATCTAAATAGTAGAGAAGACTTAGAGATAAAAGCAGCTAAAAGAAGATAGTTAAAGCTTATTATAATAATTAAAGTTTAATAGAGGAGTATAGAGGTAAAAAAGATATTTAAGTCTAAAAGTTATATAACTTAAAGGTTATTAATAGAAGGTAAGAGGATTAATTTAGCTTTTATAGTTAATACTAATTAAATTTTATAATATAAGGCTAATAGCTTCTTATATTAATTAATAGTAAAGCTAAAGTAAATTTTATTACTCTTTAAACTATTAATAAACTAAAAGTATAATAAAGAGGAAAAAAATAACTATATTTCTTATATATAGTAAAAGGAGAAAATTTAAATATAAAAGACATATTATTTATAATAAGATTATACTTCTTAAGATAAGTTATTTAAATTAAAAAAGAAATTTAGATTAATATTACTAATATAAAAATATATAATATAATATAAAAATTACTTTAGTTATAAATAAATAATCCTTAAATAAACTAAAATAAAAACTAATTCTAATGAAATTATAATAGTTTAGTTTCTAAATAGTATTATAAAAAATAAACTTTATATAAACTAATAATATAAAATATAATAAAATAATATATTTACTACTTTAAAGTAAGAGGAATTATATTATAATTATTAATAATAAAATATCTTAAAAAGAAATCTATTTTTAATTATCTTAAAAAAATATAAAGTTTATAAAAAGCTTTTTATAATAAGATTAAAAGCTAAATTACTTAAATATATAAATTTTAATTATTAAATCCTCTTTAAAAGAAAAAGAACTATAATTTAATAAAATCTATAGTTTTAACTTAATAGAGATATAAATATTAAGTAAATATTTTAAAAGAAATCTTAAAAAAAGATATATTATATTTTTAATATTATTAATAAGAAGTTTAATTTTATTTATATTAAAAAAGAATAGTAAATTATAACTATATATTAATTATTATATATTTAATAAAATAATAATTAAAAATTACTATTTATTACTACTTATTAATAAAATAAAAGAACTTTTTTATAAAACTAATTAATTTATAGCTTTTAATTTTAAAAATATTTATAAATTAATTAGAATATAATAAAGAGAAAAATAAGGCTTCTAGCTATTCACTATAATTTTTACCTATTTAGAGCGACAAACCTCCTATCTTTACGCCTCCTAATAATATATAGCCTTTAGTTATATAATTATAATCTCTAACTACCTCTCTTAACCTCAGCTATACTTATATATACATATTAATAACTTTACTATTTTTAACTTTATTTTAATAATAATATAGTTTATAATTACTTAATTACTCACTATTAAACTATTAACCTATCCTCTCTCTTATTACATAATAGAACGCCTATAAGGGGAAGATCTATTAGAATAGGCTAGCTAAAGGCTAGCCTAGCTATATATAGGGGGCAGAGCAGCTATATAATACCTTAAGAGGGCTAGAGACCTTAGCTATCTCACACCCCCTTATAGCTATACCTACTAAGCCCCCCCCTAAGAGAGAGCATATAGAGCATATAGCGTAAAGTAAATAGGAAAAATACATAAAAAACCCCTTTTTATTCCTATTAATCTAAGTACTTTAGCCCCCTTAATTATATATTAAGTTCCTCCTTAAATCTATTTAAACTCCCTCTATACCCTTACTTATAGCGTTATAGTTTATAGATATAGCTAGTCTTATGCAAAAAGTTAGGGAAGTAAGTAGAGAGTATATAGAGGTATAACTAATAGTTAAATATAAAAGCTAGCGCTAAAGCTAATAAGTGAGGATTTTTATAAGGGTTTTATAGTGTGAGGAGCCTTAAGTTATAGCTATAGAGCTAATAAAGGTATAAAAAGAGGGCGTATAAGCTAGTAAGAGGGCTAGTAAGAGGGCGTATAAGGCTATAAAAGCTAAAGATAGCCTCACGCTATAAGGTATACCTAGAAAAGCTATATAGTAGTAGCTTTAATATCTAAGTAGCTATCTTAGGATAAGCTTATAGCTTCTATTAGTAGAAGTATTATTCTTCTAGCTATCTACTCAGCTAGCGCTATAATAGCTAATTATAGATAGTGTTACAAACGACTAAAAGAAGGGTTAAAAAAGGGCTTATAACTTATATAATAGAACGCTTATAAGGGGAAGATCTATTAGGATAGGCTAGCTAAAAGCCAGCCTAGCTATATATAGGGGGTAGAGCAGCTATATAATGCCCTAAGAAGGCTAGGGACCCTAGCTGTCTCGCACTTATATATCACTTATATTGCTATTAAATACTATCTATATTACTGCTTTACTATCTACTATTAAGTTATTACTATTATTATAGTCTTCTTATTTAATTAAGCTAGCTAATACTTTTATAGTAGCTATACTATTATTAATAATGCTCTCTCTATTCAGTATAAGCTATACTTATTAATTCTTAGAAAGTTACCTCTACTTTAGTATTATAGAAGGCTTATTTAAAGAAGGGCTACTCTATAAAGTATATAAGTACTTTATCTACTTCTATAGCTAAGTTTATATACTTACTATTAATTAAGTTATACGTTTTAAAGTCCCTTATAAAGGTATTAATAAAAGCTCTCTTAAGTATTATCTTAATTATATATTCTTTATATATATTAAGCTATATAAAGAAAGAGAGGCTTTTATTAATTAGATTAATATTAAACTTTATAATAAGTATTTATATATTCTTTATATTAATAAATATATTAAGCTTAAAATATCTATATATAAAATTAAATATTAATATTATAAAAGTTTTTTATAAGTTATAAAGTAAAGAAGAAGAAGAGGGAAAAGTATAAAACCTTATATATAGTAAAGCTTTTTATACTTCTAGCTATAAGAACCTCTTATAATAACCTCTTTAGTTAAGAAGTTATCTCTATTTAGTAGTATTCACCTTACTAGAAGGTTTAGTAAAGCTATTATTAGTTAAGCTATAAGAGCCTTAGTAACCTCTTTAGCTTTAATATAATTAGCCCTACTATATATAGCGCTACTACTACTAGCCTTACGCTATATAGCTAGCGCTATTACTATTCTGCTAGTCTATTCAGCTAAGGTATATATTTAACTTTATAATATTTAGAAGGTTTGCCTACTAATAGGAATATATAGGGTTTTTATATTATTTTCCTTAATTAGTAGAAGGTATAAGTTAAAATACCTATATAGTGTTTCTAGAATTATACCTATATATAGAGTGAATTTTACTATAATCTTTTTATAGGGGGGCTATATTATAACTATAAACTTAAAGAGAAAAATAGAAAATTATATTTAAAATATATAAAAGATATTTTAAATATTTTATTATACTTTTTAGTTTTATTAATATATTTATAATATTTTAAAATATAATTAATTTAGTTTTATATAAATATATTAATATCTATATAGTTATTTACTTAAATAATATCTTTATATTCTTATTAATATTTAAAAAATATAAAAAAGATATTTATTATATTTTATAAACTTTTAAGAAACTTAAGTTTTTAATTAAACTTAAGAAAAATAAATTTTATATTTAAAAAGTAAAATATTTTAAATTAATTATTATTTTTAGAGAAATTTAAATATTAGAAAATAAAATTAAAACTATGTAAAAATAGCTAATACTTAAAGATTTTAAAAAATTCAAAAATTCTTAAGTTTTATTAACTTTTATTAAAGATTTATATTAAGGAAGTTTTATAGCCTACCTTATAAGAAGGTCTATAGTAGATAAATCTAATAAGAGCATTTTAACTAATATTTTATCTAATAAGAAGATCATAATATATACCTAAAAGCTTAGAATAACTACCTATACTAAACCTAACTATAGCTACTTATTATAGCTCTTAGTATTATATTAATAATAGCTTTATTACTAATAAAGTTAATAGCCTCACCTATATAACTTAATTAAGTTATATACTAAAGATAGCTTTATAAGGTTAGCTATATAAAAGCTTATCTTAGTTATATACTTAAGATGCTATTACTTACGCTAAGCTATAAGCTTATTCCTTATTATATAAACTACTTAGATTCCTATAATTTATAAGTAAACTACTTAAATTCCTTTATAATATATTCTATCCTATTTAATTTATAGAGCTTTATACTATAAAGCTTTACTTAAAGTATACCTTAAGACGTTAGAATTAATACTAACTATAAAGCTAGTTTTACTATAATTAATAAAATAACGCTCTTTAATATTATTAGTCTTATAAGACTAGCTAGCTAGTAGGGCACTATAGGCAGTAAATATTATATTATATTAACTGCGTTAGTAGTGATATAGATAAGGTTAACTGCGTTAGAGGCAGTAGCTATGATTACAGCATTAATTGCAGAGGCTGGCGCCTTATGTAATTACTAATTACATAAGGCGCGCCCAGCTTAATTAACGCTGCAATAGGCTGGTGTTACCAACAAATATATAAAGCTTAGTAAATAGAATAACTATAGCTATATCTTACTTTATAGTCCTAAAGGCTAATATTATAGCTATAGCCTACACTTATTTATTATAATAAATCTTATTAGAGGAGGTAGCTATATTTACTACTAATCTTAGCTATTATACTTACTTTAATAATATCTTTAGTAAGGCTATATAGCTAATAAGTTAACTAAGCTTAATAATATTAAGGATATTATTAATAACTATAAAACTATAAGGATATTAGCTTAGTTAATAGAAAGCTTAAACTATAGTTATAGTATAATAGCTTCTAAAAACGTTATAATAGATATTAGCCTTAGAAGGTATAATATAAGCTATAAAGAAGATAGCTAAGTCTAATAATAGAAGGTATATATAAAAGTTAGAAGAAAAGTTAAAAAGTTAAAGAAAGTCTATAGTAATTAAACTAAGTTAAAGTTATAAAGTTATTATTAAAGTGATATTAAAAGTAATAAGATTATAATAGTGTATATAACTGCGCATATAGGGGGAAATAAGACTAAAGAGATAGCAATCTATAGGAAATTATATAACTAGTAAGCTATTAGCTAAAAGGGTAAGGTAGAAGTTATTATAGTATAAGTTCTAAGTAAAAACTATAATAAGTAGCTAGAGGCCTTATTAAAGATTTATAAAAAGTTATAATAAGATTAATATAGCTTTTATTAATTTTAATTATAAAAATATTTTTTATATATAAATAAAATTATAATAAATAGTTTTTTAAAAAATTAAAAGCTTTATTAATAATAAGTTAATTTTAATAATATTAAGTTTTACTAAATAATTTAAAATAAAATTAAACTTATTAGAAGGTATAAGAGTACTTCCCCCTCTATTTAATCTATACTATAAGGCTTAAGGCCCTAATACTCTATACTTATACTTAATACTAAGCTATATGCTACTAAGAAACCCTTTATAAGAAGAAAACTTAGGCTATAAGCGTAGTATATAATAAAGTAAATAATATATATATATATAATACTATATAATAATTAGCTAGAGGCTGTTAGTGCTTTACTATATATATAGGTCTCTTAAGAGAGAGGCTTACTTTTTATAATAGGTCCTTAACTAATTAGAAGAGAGAAAAAGAGGTTCCTATAGCTAAGATTAAACTAACGCCTATATATTTAGGTGATATATAAGCCTATTAGGTATATATTACTACGCTATATAGGTATAAAATTAAACTTATTAAATTATATTTTTAAAATATAACTATTATAATAAAATTTAAAAAGATTATTATATTTATATATTTTCTTTTTTTAAAAGTTTTATAAACTTAAACTAAACTATTAAATCTATAATAAAGAACTTATAATAATTATTAAAGTATTTAAAGAATAAAAACCTATATTTTTAAGAATAATTTATAAAATATTTATATATCTAAATTATAAAACTCTTTTATACTTTATAATTTAAAAATATTAAATAAATAAAAAATTAAATAAGTAGAATTTCTTTTTAAATTTAATTTTTAAATTATTTATTTAAAAAGATTAAATTATAATAAAATTAATATTTTTAGTTAATAATTAAATTATAATATTTTTATATTTAAAAAAGCTTAAGTAATTTTTAAAAAAAATAATAATAAAAACTTAATATTAATTATTAAACTCTTAATAATAGCTAAATAATTTAATAATAATTTATTTAATAAACTAAATAATAAATTAATTATAAGACTTTATGTTTAGTTTATATATAATTACTAAAGAATTATAAAAACTTAAAAATAACTATAATAATAACATAAAGAAAAAGTTATTAAAAGAATATAATAAAAATAATTAAGAATTATAAAACTTATTTTAAAAATAGAATTACTTAATATTAACTTTATAATATATTATAATTTTTATTTATAATATAAACTATTTAATAATCTATATTATTTAACTTTATTATTATATTATTAAAGTTTAAAAAGCTTTTTATAAAAATATATTATAATAATATTCTTATTATTATAAATTAGTTTATAAATTATATTTATTTTATTTTATATAAAGAAATATATAATACTAATATATATATATATATATTTCTTAAATATATTATTATTAATTATAAAATACTTAAAAAGATTATATTAAATAGAGATAAAATCTTTATTCTTAACTTTTAGATATTAATTATATTATATTTTAATATTAAATAATTAATATCTATTATATTTTATTTATAAATAAATAAATAAATAAAATAAATTAGTTAAAATTTTAAAACTTATTTTAATATTTATATTAATTATAACTAAAATAACTAAATAATATTATTACTAATTATTTAGTTTATTTATAATAATATAATAAGAGAAAATATTAAAAAATCTTTTTTCTATTTTAATTATAAATTTAAACTAATTATTTATAGAAAGCTATAAATAAATTTAGCTCTTATAAGAACTATTATTTTAATATAATAGATTAAAAATATTAAAAATAATATATATAAAGAACTTAAATTTATATAATAAAGAATAACTAAATTTAATAATAAATAAAGAATTAAAAGATTAACTATAAAAGAGGGAAATAATATCTATTTTATATAGTAAAATATAAATATAATATACTTAAATAATAAATTAAACTATAAAAAACTTAAACTTTCTAGAATTTTATAGGTTATTATATTAATTAATTATAAACTTTAATTTTTAAATATTATAAAATATTACTTAATATTTTATATTTTATTATTTAAATTAACTTTATAAAAATTATTAATAAATAACTTTATTATTATAAAAGATAATAAATTAAAATATAAAATAGAAAAACTACTTAGTTATTAATAAAGAGATAATAAATAAAAATACTTTATTAAATAGAAAAACTATAGTTATAAAGAAAATATATAGAAACTTAATAATAATCTATTTAACTATTAAGATAGGATTAATAAATATATTAAAATATTTAATTATATTAACTTTAGAAATAGATTTAATTTACTTATAACTTTAGAAAAATTTAAAACATATATAAAATATATTAATAAAAAGGAGAAAAAATATAAAAGAAAATTAATAAATATAAATAAAAATAAAAAAAATAAAAAAATATAACTTTTATTATTATAAATATAACTTAAGAAATAACCTTAACTTATATAAATAAAAAACTTTATATAACTAAAAACATTAAAATATAATTAAAGCTCTTTAAATAAGAAATTTAAAATATTAAGATTTTAATTAAAAATTAAATTTAGATTTATTATATTAAAACTATTTATAAACTAAACTTCTAATATAAGAGATATTATTAACTTTTCTTTTATAATTTCTTAACTTTTTTAAAATATTATTCTCTTTTATTTATATAAATAATCTA
The DNA here is from genome assembly GCF_013390195.1 of Colletotrichum siamense. Lineage (NCBI taxonomy): Eukaryota > Fungi > Ascomycota > Sordariomycetes > Glomerellales > Glomerellaceae > Colletotrichum > Colletotrichum siamense. The sequence goes on from NW_023501015.1 coordinate 282,553, forward strand.
ATTATACTATAGATTTATCTAACTTTATTTATATAATATATAAAATAATAGTTTTCTTTTTTAATACTTCTTCTTTCACTATCTTAATATTTTTTAAATAAGCTATTTTATTTAATAAATAATTAACTAAAAATAAATTAATATTACTTATAAAATATAAAAAATATAAAAATATATAAATATAAATAAGGCTGCTAGCCTTATATTATGAAATTTAACTAGTATTAACTATAAAAGCTAGACTAATCCCCTCACCTTCTACTAATAACCTTTAGGTTATATAATTACTTAGATATTATCTTCACCTCTATGCTCCTCTATTAGACTTTAACTATTATAATAAGCCTTAACTATCTTCTTCTAGCTACCTCTATCTCTATTAATCTCCTCTATCTCTCGCTCCTCTAAGCTATACCTACCTTTTACGCTATATTTAATCCACACCTATTTTCTATTATCTCCTCTACTGTTTAAATATCTACGCCTAAATAATATCTTCTACCCTACTATATAGTTTTAATAAAGAGCCCTACTACTATTAGCTATACTCTTAATATTAGATTTACCCTTCTTAACTTACTAAGAAGCCTTTAAGCTACTTTAGCTATCTTAAGGAAGTTTATAAGGTAGTTATATATACTAAAATTACTATTAGTAGCTTTAACTATCTCTATATTAACTTTAAAGCTATATAACTTTATTATATTATCCTTATTAGCTATTTTAAGTAAGTAATTTAGGGTAAATTTAAGTAGAATCTTCTTATTAATATAAAGAAAGTTATTATATTTAGAGCTTTTAATTTTATTAACTTTAGTCTTATAAATTAAGTTATCTAATATAACCTTATTTAGCTTATATATAGGTATAATAAGGGGGAAGGATATTATATAAAGTTATTATATATATAAGAGGATATAAAGAATAAACTTAAAGCTTTATTTAAAGTAGTAATTAAGTTTTTATATTATAGCTATAAAAACCCTTTTAGCTATAGTAGTAAAAAGTTATATTATTAAGTTTATACCTTTAAATATAGGTTTAAGCTATTACTAAGCTTTAGCTATATTAGCTATAAGTATTATTAGCATTCTATATTATAGATAACACCTTTATGATATTATAAATAATGTTGTTATAAATAAGAGCGTTATAAATAACACGCTTATAAATAATAGTATTATAAATAACACTCTTATTAGTATATTTTACTACTCTACTACTTACCTACTTACTCTCTTTTATTAGGGATAAGTTAAACTAAATATTAATAACTAATTATACTAAGATATATTTATTTACTTTATTAAGATTAGGTATAAGTTAAAGTACTGCTATTAGGTTTTAGTACTATGAAAAAAAGTATAGAGTGAACTATAATACCTACTTATATAAGTTAACTAGACTACTAATATATAAATATAAATAATATTTACTACTATATTATAAAATTATTTTAAGTAAATATACTTATTATAAATTATATTATTTAAAAATAATTTATAATATTTCTTTATAAAATAATAATAAAAATAAAATATATTAATAATAAAACTAAACTTAATAATATATAATATATAATTATAATAGTAAAGAGTAGAAATAAAATTTAATTTTAATCTTTAAATATAACTTAATATAATATTAATATTAAGCTGCTAGCCTTATATTATAAAATTTAACTAGTATTAACTATAAAAGCTAGACTAATCCCCTCACCTTCTGCTAATAACCTTTAGGTTATATAACTATAGTTTAAACTTAGATATTATAACTTTAACTATTATAATAAGCCCTAACTACCTTCTTCTAGCTACTTCTATCTCTATTAGTTTCCTCTATCTCTTAAAGCTCCTCTAAGCTATACCTACTTTTTACACTATATTTAATCTATACCTATCTTCTATTATCTCCTCTACTATTTAGATATTTACGCTATAATAAATAATATCTTCTACCTTACTATATAGTCTTAATAACCTTATTACTATTAGCTATACTCTTACTATATTCACCCTTCTTAACTTACTAATATTTAAGTACTTAAGCTACTTTAGCTATCTTAAAGAAGCTTATAAAGTATTTATAAGTATTAAGATTATTCTTAATAGCTTTAACTATATTTATATTAATCTTAAAGCTATATAACTCTAATATATTATACTTATTAGCTATTTTAAATAAGTACTTCTAAATAAATTTAAGTAGAGTCTTTTTATTAATATATAGAAAGTTATTATACTTAGAGCTTTTAATTTTATTTATTTTAGTTTTATAGATTAAGTTATTTAGGATAGCTTTATTTAGCCTATATATAAGTATAATAAGGGGGAAAGATATTATATAAAGTTATTATATATATAAGAAGATATAAGGAATAAGCTTAAAGCTTTATTTAAAGTAGTAGTTAAGTTTTTATACTATAGCTATAAGAACCCTTTTAGCTATATAAAGAGTTATACTATTAAGTTTATAATCTTAAGTATAAGTTTAAGCTATTACTAAGCTTTAACTATAAATACTATTAGTATTCTATATTATAAAATAATACTTTTATAATATTATAAATAATATACTTATAAATAATAGTATTATAAATAACACTCTTATTAATATATTTTATTACTCTACTACTTATTTACTTACTCTCTTCTATATAGCTAAAGATAAGTTAAGCTAAGTATTAATAACTAGTTATACTAAGATTTATTTATTTACTTTATTAAGATTAAGTATAGGTTAAAGTGCTATTATTAAGTTTTAGTATTATGAAAAAAAAGTATAGAGTGAACTATAGTACCTACTTATATAGGTTAACTAGACTACTAACATAATATTAATATTATAAGTAAATTAAAAAGTATAATTAATAAATCTCTAACTTAAAACTAATAACTTATTTATATTAAGTTTTAAAAATAAAACTTTTAGAGAAAAGATTTAATATTATAACTTATAAATAAAGATAATAGCTAAATAATTTACTTAAGTATTAAGTAACTAAATAAAGATATATATATTATAGAACTATAAAAATAATAAAAACTTATTTAGAATAAAAGAACTATAATATAAGTTATATAATAGTAAAATAAAGAAATAATTAATAAAATATAAAAAAGAATATTTTATAATTAATTAGTAGAAATAATTAATTATAATTACTTTATATATATAAGTAATTACTAAAGAGTTAATAAAGAATACTATTTAAAACTTATATATAATATAACTTTAAACTTAGTTTATAGTTAGATTTCTATAGCTTTTTAGTAATTAACTTAATATTTATTTTTAAAATACTTTTTGCTTATTTTTATTATAAAATTACTTATTAAGTCTAAAACTAATTACTTTAGTTTCTAAAAACTAATCTATTATAGTTTATAACCTATAACTTAGACTATAACCTTAATATACTATTACTATATATTAATCCCTAACTTCTATTAGTAGACCCTACTGTTAGATAGCTAACTATAACACTAAGAGTCTTACTAAAAGCATTCACTTAAGTGTTATCAGCAAAAGATTTAACAGCAACCACGCTATCCTTCGCAACAGTATGATACGTCATCTGAGTTCACAAGAGCTTAAGTGAAAGAAAGATCTTCGAGAGAGAATAACAGTTTTCCTCTCGCATAGATCACCCACAAGCCCGCCCGCGTAATTTATGCCTTACTAACAATGCAAAAGTGCTTAAGTAACAAGTGCAGGCAGAAACACCTACAGGAAAGCATCATTTCCTAGTACATAGGACTAGCCCAATTATTACAAGAGAATTATCTACAGTTAAAGCGTCTCAGCACCCGCGAGCTCAATTTAGAAATTCTTCTGCCCAAAGCGGCGAGTTGCAGGACACTGTTAATATCAATATGTGTTGCAGGTGCATAGCGTACCCTCTATGTTCAACAATTATTCGCATCTTATGCCATAAAATGTTAGCATACTCCACCGAGGACGACGACAGCTTCATGTTGGCGCCAGGGACGCGACTCAGGTACCACGTAGAATCAGCAGTTCGGAAGCGGGTTCTGGTCCGCGACCCTTGCACGCTAATGGAAGATAGGTACCCTGAAAGAGAGAACTTGCAAGGGGGCCAAAGAGGGGCTCTTCAACAGCAGCGCACTTCAGGATAGCAGAAGGATTCTTGTCCCCGCTTGCCGTTGCGCTTGCCGATTGCAACGGTCAGATTCCGTCCCAGATACTACTTTATGTCCAATTCCCTCATTACGGGCGTCTGATAGCCCAAGATTCACCTGTTGTATGCAACATCAGCTTCTCTTCACTCCTCACTGAGACGCAATTATGACTGCAGGTAGGTGATTTCGACCTCCAATGCCGGCAGCGTTACTGACGCAAGGATGAACCAAAGCCATGGAACCGGTCAAGGCTCCCATCGAATACCCCCCGCTCGGGGATCTGCGGAAGATGATGGCCCAAAATCCTGTCCCTATGATCGCCCCTAGAACCGTGCAAGAGGGTTCCATGGGCGGCGACGAACCGACAAAACAAGCCCAGTTCACGTTAAATGCATTCAATGCTGCTTTGGAAACCCGCGATGCCGCTCGTCTTACGGAATGCTTCTTTCCTGACCAGGCCTTTTGGAAGGACCAGCTTGCTCTAACATACCATCTAAGGAGCTTCTCCACCCCATCTGGCGTTGCTGCCGGGCTTTTGGAGACTACGCAACTGAGGGGCGTCGTTGGCGGTCTCAGTATCAGTGGCTCAGCTCAGTTCATCCCGGCCACCCCAGTACTGGTAGGTAGCAAATGCGACATCGGACGATTGATCAAATCGGCAAGTAATAGAAGGGCTGATCTTAATCCAGCAATACATCGATTGTGCGGCAACCTTCAGAACCGCCTCACCGGCCGCCACCTGCAGCGGCAGACTCATCCTTCTTCCCGTCAAGCGCCAGTCCGATGTTTCAAAGGAGAGTATCGAGTGGAAGATTTGGATCTTAAGCACCAAGCTAGAGAATCTTGAGATTCATCCCGAAGATGAAAGTCTTCTCAAGGCACCCAAGAGACAGTTAGTGGGAGTGGACACCATTGAGTCTGATGTTTTCATCATTGGCGGAGGCAATGCGTAGGTCACCCACACATGTTTGTGCAGAGATCCAAGCTAATCTTGATCACTGCAGCGCGTTTGCCCTTGCCGTTCGTCTCAAAGCCTTTGGTGTTGATAGCGTGATGGCCGAGAGGAATGCCAGAGTGGGTGACAACTGGGCTCTCAGATACGATTATCTGAAGTTTCATGTGCCGACCACTTTCTGCCAGCTGCCTTATTTGGGTACGTCAGCATACTTGACGCTCATGTAGCGTCCAAAATCGAGCTACATTCCAGAGAGCTTGCTAATCTTGTCATTTTCATGAAGACTACCCCGAGGGGCTGTGTGGGGATCACCTGCTCACCAAAGACGAGTTGGCTGAGCAGGCTCGACGATATGTGGAAGCCCTCAACCTCAACATCATCACCTCGGCCAAGATCAAGGCGACCTCGTATGATCAATCGACAAAGCTGTGGACTGTCAAGTTCCAGACTCCTGATGGAGAGCGTACTGCCATCTCTAAGCACCTCGTACAAGCAACCGGGGTTTCATCCCAGAAGCCGTACACTCCGAAGATTGCAGACGAGCATTTTTACAAGGGCGTCAGGCTTCATTCGGCGGATTACAAGAACGCCACTATTTTGAAGGAAAAGGGTGTGAAGGTGAGATCTTCTCCATTTGAGGCCATTATTTTCTGGTAGCTGACGCGGCCCCTAGTCCGCGATCATCGTCGGCTCTGCAAACACAGGATTCGACGTGCTGCAAGATTGTCACGATGCTGGTCTGAAGACTACCATGGTTGTCCGCTCACCGACCTACATCGTGCCGGTTGAGTATGTTTGCAACCCCCGCAGTCTTGGAGCGTATAACTTTGGTGTCGAGGCCGGCGACAGGATATTCTTGACATTGCCCGCATGCATCGACGGTCAACTCGGCCGTGGTCTCTTCGCTCAGTTTGCGCTACAAGAGCCGGATCGTTACACGTCTCTCGCCGCTGCAGGCTTCCCTGTTCTCGACAGTCGCGACCTAGATTGCGCATTGATGCACAGCCTCTTTGAGCGCGCTGGTGGGCACTATGTCGATGTCGGTGCTACCAGCCTGATTGCTGAGGGGAAGGCCGGCCTCAAAGCGGGAGCCGAGCCGGTGGCGTACACCGAGACGGGTCTCCGCTTCTCGGACGGCAGCACCATTGACGCGGATGCCATTCTGTGGTGCACCGGCTTTGCTGACAAGGACGCCCGGAAGACCGCTGCCGAGGTCCTTGGCGGTGAAAACACGGATGGCAAGGTCAACGGAGATAAGAACGTTCTCGGCCCAGAGGACATCGCGGCCCGTCTCGATGCTACCTGGAACCTTGATGAGGAGGGCGAGATCCGTGGGATGTGGAAGCGGCATCTGAACATGGAAAATTACTGGGTCATGGGCGGATATACCCAGCAGCATCGATGGCATTCACGGACCCTTGCCCTGCAGATCAAGGCAGCCCTTGAGGGCGTACTCCCCCCGGCCTATCGCGATACCCCGACTCTGAAGGTGGCTCAATAGAGTAGATAATAAAGATCCTAGGCCAATCAAAAATCATCTGATAATTCATTGATCAATCGTTGTTCGGGGCGGCTAATTCGGTTGATTCCAGCCAGGCACACGGCACTCATACAGGCTTCTCAGCGGCTCCTCAGTTCTTGATGTGCGTTGGTGGGGGCGGCAACACATTTTTCTTTGACAAACGGGGGCGTGATTCCATGCGCAGTTTTCTTCAAATACGTATCTGGAAGACTGTTTAACCTTGCTTTTTTCGGGCGACGGAAAGAATCATTTATATTGCCGCGAGAATAACCCCTAATTCTGGTCACCGCCCCGGGCTTGTCGAAGATTTTGCGGAGCTACGCGTCCGGATACTGACCTCCCACCATTCCATGTTCGTCGGAGACGCCTCTTCATCAATGAACAAGAGATGTTAGAAATGGGAATATTGTAAACGTCAGTATTTGGTACTCGTTGCTAGAGTTCTGTTGCCCAATGCGTTCTTCTCCAGTCTTCGGCAGTTTTGCCAGCAAGACCAGACTGATCTTCATCAATGTTCGGCCACTGGAGAGCCATTCCGTCCGGCTTGACCCAGACATTGCTGTTCCAGCTATTCAAAATATTCGACTCAATTGCAGCTGACATCAATAAAGATGTCATTTGTTGCTGTAATGTACAGTAAAGTTCCTCGTACAGACAATTCCCTGCGCCGGCTCCGTCTTCTGCAAAATCAACTCTTCACTGTTTGTATCTGAGGCTGCGCCTGAGGGATAAACAGAGCCCATTATATCCCCAAGGTTCCTCATAGAGCGCCCTGCATGGATCTCAGTTGTGGTCGGAGACATCTGTTGCTCTCTGATATGCATTGCATCCTTCTTTTGCAGCTCGTATTCGTCCTGCAGGTTTCCTTCGCGAATCATAGTTCGCCTTTTGCTATGAACTTGGGCTTTTTTCCCACCCGTCCCGGTGCTAAGTGGTGTTCGGCCGCTGTGATTGTATCTCTCGTAGCTGGGATAGTAGCCAGCAGAGCTGTTGATCTTCAAGTAGCGACCGACGAGGGGCTTGAGGAAGGATGCGCATGCTGCTATGATACCGATGTTGAGCTGGAGACTGCGCAGGTACTTCGGGTTAGCCGCAGAGAACTTTAGACTCGATATTCCATTGCTCGGCGACCTACTTTTGCCAAAAGTGAACCCAATAGTCAAAAATAGCGTCAGGGGCGCCGCCGGTTGTAAGCATAAACACGGCTTTGAGGATTCCCATCAATACAGCGCTTTCCATTGATGAACGTCAGCACAGACGGAGTTTTGTGATTGAAGGCACTTACAAATATCCCAAGTTGAGGATTGCTATCACATAGATTCTGACTCGAAGTTTCATCTTAAGGCTCCAGATGATCGGAATGGGCAAAGCTCCCAAGCAGACGTCGGTGAAAATATTGCACGCTGAGAATAAGCAGGTTAGGGTCTGTTCAATACCCTGCTAGTGTAGGAGTTTTAACTTACCTATGTTCCAGTATGTGAGGTTGAGGAAGACATTGAAATCGTGGCACCTTGGATCAAACGGATTCATCCATTGGAACTCCCACCATCCAGAGTAAGGGGTGCAGTAAACAAACAGCCAGACTATAGCTTGGATTGAATACGCAACAACGAAGCCTGTCAAAAGAATCAAAAGTCTGTCAGCTGTCTTTCAAGCGGCCAAGGTTGGCTTAGACAACATACCCATCACGGCGTACAACGACCACCGGTACCAGTTGAGGTCTCTCTTTAGTCGGAGCAAGGTGTATGCCATGGAAATTCTCAACAATCCCATGGCCACTCCATCCGAAATCACTGTCTTCCAGAAGGTGATTTGCTCAAATTTTATTCGTTCGTCAATCGCTATCGTTGCTGCATGACGGCCGAGGCCGTGTGGTATCTGGAGGACTAGGCAAATCCACGATGCCAGTGCTAGAAGCTTGGTCCGAAACTAGTCAGCTAGGGTGTCTCAGAAGTACTTGTGCAAATCTTCCAGGATGAGCATACAGCAGCGACGACAATGAGAGCATCATCTAGACCGAACGCTCTGAGAACGACAACTCGAGCGTAGATACGCAAAGAGACGAAAGAGCACGCTAGAAAGTGAAAGGCGCCGACAACGCCGACGATTCTGTCCGCATTGCTCTCGTTTGCGTACTCGAGGGACTGGCCGTCCATTGCAGCACTTGATCGGCGAAGGGGGAGGGATGAAATTGATGGCCGTGCTTTCGATGAACATGTCCCAAAACCATGACTATCCTGCTCACAGTGGGTCTTCGACAGTTTAAAAGACAAGGGCAACTTTCTCCTCCCTTTGCACACGCCAACTCTTTGATCGCAAGACCGTCCCGATGAAGAACCAAGAGACTTGATCCGGAAGTTGGTTCTTTGCGGACTCGAAACCGTCTCGGTCACCACTCACTTACCAGGGTCGAGCGAAGAACAAGCTCTTGTCCTGCCGAAGGATCCAATCAGGATCACAGGTGTTCATTTGGAACCTGGAAAGGGGCTCCACTGTATGCAGTGTGGTGAGTGAAGAACGTCACCGACCTGCAGATGTGTATCGGACTTGCCCTCACAGGTTGCATGATACATCATGAGTTTGACCATGGCATGGAAAGATCTCTCTCGCAGGAGATGAGGACTACGTAAGTGACAAGCCGCAAGGGCGGAAATACCTGGGCGCCACACGTGTTTATCTCTCATTTCAGGCGAGTCGACGGGGGATATTTCCCAGATTGGCCTGTCCAGATTCATTGATATGATTTCGCCACAGGGGGTTGGCACGAAGAAGAAAAAGGAGGGTTACCACGTGGTAACCGTCGGTGAACAAGAGCATCGAATCCTTCATGCACTTGGTTTGCGTCAGGAGCAATAATCCGTTTGCCACAGTAATTTAGAATCTTTCTCTTTTACTTGGAAGCTTTGGGGACGACTTCTCGTGAATGTTGCGGATGTCTTCTTAGCCTGTGGCAACCTTCAAATGGTCAGTCATACCTCTTACAATATGTTCCTGGTGAGAACTCTAGGCTGTTGGGGGCGGTTTTCGCAGCTCAAAACTTAAACAGCGAGACGTTTTGGTCCGGAACCGCTACCGGATATCCCGGGCAGAACCACGGAGATCGGAAGACAGACGTTGCCACCGGGGAGGTGGATCATTGTGGCATCTTGACCCCTGCATTCAATCCCAACACAGCCCCATAGAAGGATGCGATTGAATGCGACCATGCGTGCAACTATAGTGGTGGTTCGATCGTTGGAGATTCTTCCTGTTGGTCACCGTCGTCCGACACCAACGTGTGATGTGTGCGGTTCCTCAATCGCAATTTCCGGCCTGCAGCGGCGATGGTCCCAAAGGGCAGGATCCAAGAGGCACAGCAGCGGTCAAGACTCTCCGGCGTGGGATCCGAACCGAAAAGTGTTTGCTGCTGCTTGGAATAGTGTACCGCGGTAAATTAATTCCACGCCATTGTTCATGTCGGCATGTTGCCGGCATGTGTGGGATAGCGAAAGAGGCGAATTGCTGGTGTAAGTCGACTACCGGCTTGATCTTTAAAATCTCCGTGGTCCTCAAAAGAGTCACACTGCAGCAGTCACAGGCACATCCAGCAGCGTGCAGTACGAGCGTGGCGTTTCTTGGTCGACATGCATGCCAACAAGATGCGTTCAGGTTTGACCCTCGTGGCCACACTCCTCCTTCAGGGAACTCTTGGTGCACCAACATGCAGTACCCAGACCATCTCTCGAGACGTTGTTGTCGTTGGTGGTGGTGCAGCTGGTGCCCATGCTGCGGTGTGGTTGCGCGATCACAACCAGACTGTGGTCGTTGTCGAGAAAGCCTCCCAGCTTGTGAGTTTCTCGGATCTTCCTGCTGTTATTCGCATTTTGACAATCGTAAACAGGGCGGTCACACAGCTTCTTACTATGACCCAGTCTCAAACAAGTCGATCAACGTTGGAGTGCAGGCTTGGATGGAGTACAAGGACACCTTCGACTTCGTTCACCGCATGAACGTATCAACAAGAGGGTCGATGCAGTTTACGACACTCGACTACAAGTACGTCGACTTCAGGACGGGCGAGCCGACAGACTTTGCTGCACCTGCATCCGACGACATGTATCCCGCCTTGCAGAGGTATCTCGATGTCATTCTTCAGTATGAGGATATGGTTCTGCCCGGCTTCGACAACTTCCCTGAGCCAGACGTTATTCCTGAGGACTTGCTGATGCCTTTCGTTGACTTCGTCGAGAAGTACAACCTCGAGGCTGCCGTTCCGCAGATCTGGGACTCCACTGCCCAGGGCATCGGCAACACCATGGATGTGCCCACCTTGTTTGTTGTGCAAGCTTCTGGCATTCCTATGGTTCGCGCTCTGTTGGGAACCGGTGCCGCCGCTGTTCCGGCCTCGGGACGTCTGTACGATCTGTACGAGGCCGTCGAAGAGTTCTTGGGCGACGACGTATTGTACTCAAGCACGGTCTCCTCATCAAGTCGAACTGAGGACGGCGTGTCCTTGGAGGTTGCTGGAGCGGATGGCAAGTCGACTTGCATAGAAGCCAAACGCCTTCTCGTCGCCTTTGAGCCTACAGCAGAGAGCATGGCACCTTTCAATCTCGACGAGACTGAATCCGAGGTCTTCGACAAGTTCGGCTTCGCCACCGTCTATGCAGGCATCCTTCAGCATCCCTCACTACAACTCAGCACGGCCTACTCAAATAGGTTGCCTGAGACCGGCTCCAGCAACAACACAGTCTTCCCGACTCCCTCTCAGGTCGGCCGCATTGACTACCTCGGCGGAACCCAGAATCTCTTCCAGTTCACGGCAGTTGGCACTGAGAGTGATACCTCCGAGAGCATGAAGACACTTATTGGTCAGTCCATTGATACGATGATCGAGGCCGGCACTATTCCCGCTTCAAACGGCTCGCTCAGCTTCGCTGCATTCGCAAACCACGGCAAGATGCACCCGCGCGTCACGGCTGATGACCTCCGTGCCGGTTTCATCCAGAAGCAGGTCGGCCTTCAGGGTCACCTCTCCACTTGGTATACGGGAGCTGCCTTTTCCGCAGGCTTTTCGACTGTTGTGTGGGAGTATAACAATGTCCTCTTGCCCAGGTTGGTAGCAAGCCTCTAATCATTCTGAGAGGTATGGTGTCGACAAGGAAAGTTTTCTCGTACCATGTATCGTGAAGACTGGCTTAAAGTTTTAAGGGTTTTCCCCTTCAAGTACATTTTTCAAATATTAAAACTTAATTTTATCACGGTGCTTTATTCCATGCGCCATTTCGAGTCAGAAGGATAACCACATCGATGCATTCAATGATAGATGCCCACTGAGTGGCCTTCAAAAGTGGCGCGGCCCTCCAATCGCGATCGCGGTTTAGCCAGTCGCAGATCTGCCAACTTTTCAAGGGGAAAATATGTGAAAAGATCGCTCTTTGTGCCGCGGTGTCTGAAGATCCGTCAACCTTGTCACCTACCCAGGCCCATACTACGGTCTCTCGCGAGGCTCTTTCCTGAAAACGAAGAAAATGGTACTAGACGTAGCATTCATATCTCATCGGTGAAGTCCCCACAATATGCATGTCGATGCCGCCACATGCACAGGCGGCCGCGCGCCGTTGCGCTGCAGAAATCAGGACATGTGGAAAAGAGACTCCGCAGTGGAAACTGCCGCAACTTTCCACTCAGAGAGGCATTTGCCGTGTTCCCCGGTTTCCGATCCTCTTTTTCTGTCCTAAATAGGATGTGACTCCGATCTTACCTTGTTGCATTTGTGTTGGTGGTCTCGATTTCCATCAACCCCCGCTAATGCGAACCAACGGTTGACAAGGATGACATGGCCCGGACGTGTTGGCGCAGGGGTTTTCGGGAACAACAACGGAGGTCTTTCGGGTCAGATTTACTTACTCTGCAGGCGAATGCTCATTGAACTCTGAAGAAATCAGTAGGTTAGATCCATCACACGGGGATCAAGTGATGAAATAAACATACCAATAAGCATGACGAGAAGACTAGACAGGGGGCGGAATAGTGCGATCAGATACAAACTGTTTAGGACTAACCCTCAAATGGTGTACAAGATTGATGCAGACGAGGTTTTTGTTGATGCCTCCTCTGCTTTCTCGCAATATGAAAGCATACATATTGTCAAGACGTTTGATTTTTGAAAGTATTTGACAATGTGATGGAAACCCTAACACAACGAAACGGCTCAGCATTAAGGTTGGTTCCAGCTAAGCCACCTGGGTCTTCTAGATTAAAAAAGAGTCGATGATTTGTGTGTTCAATTTCGATCTTAACCCTCTCCTACAAAACCCCAGCTGCCACCACATTGTAGCTGTCACCAACTTGATTCTTAGGGGCCTTGCATCATTTACCCAGTCATATTGGCTCGGCTGCATACTCCGTGCTACAAGCGCTCAAGTTAAAATCTCAGAACTCACATCAACTCAAAATAATCGGTATCGATGCGGGGTTCTCATAGTGCCCAGCCGCGTCATCCCACCCGGGGCCCGGGTCCGCTCTTCCTGCAGTTTGGCGACGATCTAATGTGGGAGCTGCTGTAGTCTTGAGAAAATCGCCGAATGCCGTGCATTGTTTCATTTACATTTAATACTTCTGGTTCTCTAACTGTACCTGTAGACTACAGACAGTCATCCTTTATACACACAACACATTGACTTCTTCACCATGTCTACTTATGATGTCAAGGGCAAGTTCGCCGTCGTCACTGGTGGTGGCTCAGGTACGTAAACCCTGGTACAAACTTTGGATCGACTCTGATTCTTTGTCTTTCGCGGACAAGGCATCAACCATGCCTTCGTTCAATTGCTGTTAGAAGCCGGTTGCTCGGTGGTCATCGCCGACCTCAAGCTCACAGCCAATGCCGAAGCCACGGTTCAGAAGTACTCGAAGGAGAATGTCAGCTCAAACGGAGCCTACGCCGTCTTCCACAAGACAGACCTCGTCGACTGGAGCCAGATCAACTCCTTGTGGGAGACGGCACTTAAAACATTTCCTCAGGTCGATATCATTTGCAACGGCGCCGGTCTCTACGAGCCTCCTTCCAGCTCCTTCTGGACCCTGCCCGGCGTCTCTCCCTTGGCAAAAGACGACGCCAACGCCAAGATCGGGCAGTACCAGACCTTCAGCGTCAACGCCATTGCCCCGATCCGCTTGGCCCAAATCGCGGTTGACTACTGGCTCCAGAACCGCCACATCAAAGGCAATATGATCTGGGTAGCCAGCATAGGCGCGTACGTCCACTCGGTGCACACACCGATGTACTTTGCCAGTAAGGCGGCTGCCATCAGTATGGTGAAGAGCCTTGGTCGGCTCCACAAAGAAGTCGGAATCAGAGTCGCGGCCGTCTGCCCTGGAGCGACCTACGTACGCTCCTCCTTACCTCCGCTCATAACGTTGGCTGTGCACTGACTTCATGCCAGACCGAGATCTTCCAACCCGAGTACTGCCGTGACCGGATTCGTCCCGATGACCTGTCAATGACACCGCAGCAACTTGCTAGCGTCATGATGCGTGTGCTCACAGAGCCAGAGTTTGGTGATGGCAACATCGTCGAGGCTATGATGCTGGGAAACAAGAACAATTCGTCACTGGGAGTACGAGAAGTGCCCATGCACCTGCTTTACCCGTCTTGTGGGGCTGGTGAGGACCACCATCTAGTAGAGGAGGAAGAGAAGATGGTGGTGAACCTCAAGGAGCACGGGATGCGCGGCTAGTTGCTTGTCAACTCCCGATACCACATAGTATGTGTGTTCGTCGTAGGCTTTGCGCAGAGTATCAACCTTGGGAACATGATCAACCGAAACATGATCAACCGAAACATGGTCAACGTTGCGGATCTGGCTTTGACTTTCAACTACCCCTGCATGGACTTGGCGGGTCGACGCCATCCTTGAGAAGCTTGAAAGCCCCCGGCTCCACCGCACTAGACTCCAATCCAACGATGCAAATTTGCCTCGCTTTCCACAACTCCACATCGTCTTGACTATCGTGGGGATATCAAATTCTTTCCGCGGCTGTCCCAGCATCCACCAGCAATCCAAGGGTTTCCGAAGATCGCATCTGGGAGGGTGGCCGAGTTGGTTATGGCGCCAGGTTAAGGTCAGCTTAACATCTGTTTCCTGGTGGGGCAACCCGCGCGAGTTCGAGTCTCGTCCCTCTCAAGATTTCCTTTTTGCCTTGTATCACAATCATTTGAAACAAACATAACAGGTTGTTGATAAAGACTGCGTGTTGATTACACGCATACGAAATAGACAACCCTCTTTTGCCGCAGTCAGATTTAAAGGTCGCTTCTCTTTAATTGAGGCGGCGTTGGAGTTTTCGGTCTTTTTATATGTGCGAGTTGTTCGCATGGCATGTCTGTGCAGGGAAGATGCCTTGACTTTCAAGTAGCGGTGTGCTTTGACTCGAGATGAATCGTGGTCGATATTGTCGGCATGCAACCCAAGCGGTGTGGGCTTGTATCCTTGCTTCTCGGCATTGCGAAAGCAACGTTGACAACTCTTCAATGACACCCTCGGGATTTCTGAATCTAGAAATCTTCCGAGCTGCTGCAGATTTGACATGCCTGGGTGGGTATCCATCAGATTCAAGAATGAGCTGAACTTTGGAAAAACCACAGGATGAACAAAAGCATTGTAAGTAGATCATAGTAGACTTCGCAACGAGTAGTCCCTCAAAGTTGTCAGACAACTCGTAGCACCATTGCGGGAGTAGATAACAGGGAGTAGGGAACACAAGAACAACTCGCAGCACTTCCTAAAATAGAGTAGATCTACGACCAGGGCCAAGATTAGCGAGTGTATCCCTCCGGGCCTCCTCATCCGATCGCACAAGTAGTCAAAAATGAACTTTCGGGAGTTGTATCAGCACAGACGAGACCGGCGGGTATCTCCAACGGCCACGGCCACGGCGGCGTCAAGGCCCCCGACCACCGAAATGACTAAGGTCGCATCCACAGCGACCACGATACTTTCCATGGGCTTTCTAACGTCTAAACTCTGAATGGTTCCACGGAATCGTCCGGATTCAGAACCGTCCGTAGTAGTATAAGGCGACGGCTGTTCCCCCGCACTGGTGGTGGGACGGTTTGCCACCTTTCGACGACTACCGATAGTTCCGGGGACTCGATTGCTCAGTTTACTTTCGGAGGGTAATTCCGTTGCTGTTCTCGGTCTCGGAAACTCAATTGCAACACCCTCGAACTGCAGCCCGAAGACTTCTCTGGGTTGGTAGCAAATCAATCAGCATGCTCACCGTGGACTTGGTCACCCGATTGGCGGTATACAATCCGGGATTACTGCCTACTATTGCATTTTTGGCAGTATGTGTTGGTGTTCTTGGCTGGTATTGGAGGGAAGATAGGCCGTATCGAGGATTCAAACTCATCGGTCAAGAAAGCGGCGATTGGTCTTATCAGAAAGCTCGGCTGCGATGGAACTCGGATGCTCTCGAACTACTAAGAGATGGCTTTGAGCAGGTGGGACTGGCTTCAGACTGAGTGAAGAAACATTTCTGATCGATAGTAGACAAACGGCAAACCATTCCAGGTCCTTTCTCCTTTTGGCCCATTGGTCATGTTGCACCCGCGCATGTCTGAAGAAATCAGGAACGACAAGCGATTCACCTTCACTGGCTTCATCGAGAGGGTATGTGCCTCTGACTATCTTGGAGATTGCATTATGACCTTCACCATCTTCCTTATTCTTCTCTTGAGTCAAATGCACAATCCCGTCAACACTATATGGCTCTATCAGAAGACTTGCTGACCTCCTTTGAAGCACTGGCTTACTCGCTACCCTGGTCTCAACGTCCTTCAAGACGGTCTAAAAGACGAAATAATCCAAGAAGCCATTCGCCGGAATCTTAACCAGGAACTCTGTACTACCCTCTCTTCGCCTCGTCTCCGTCAAGCAAATGGCTAACACCACCCGCCAGTGCACATAACCGAACGTCTCTGTGAAGAAACCAACCTCATCCTCAAAGAGCAACTCCCGTCGTCCAAAGGTTGCCCACCCCAATTCCATCTCGGAAGCTTCATCTCAAACTAATCAACTCCCCAGAATGGCAAGAAGTAAAATTCTTCCCTGTCGCCTTGCAGCTCTCCTCCCGCCTCTCCGCCAAAATCCTCCTCGGCGACCGCCTCGCCCGCTCAAAACAATGGGCAGCCCTCTCCATCTCTTTCGCCTCCCTGATCCTTTCCGCAGGCCGCGACCTCCGCCCGTGGCCCGTCCTCCTGCGCCCGCTCGTCCACCGCTTCCTCCCCTCCCTCAACCTCCTCCGGTCCCAAATCGCGCTAGCCAAGGAACTGATGGAGCCCGAGCTCGCGGCAGCACGCAGCCAGACCCGAAAAGACGCTGACGAGAAGTCGAAGGACTCGCTTTCGTGGATCGAGGAGGTGCGGCGCGGACGGGAGTTCGACGTTGTCGCTGGGCAGCTGTTTCTGACTTTTGCAGCGATCCACACGACGTCCTCTATCTTGACTGCGTTGATGTATGATTTGCTCGCGAACCCCGAGTACTTTGGGCAGCTGAGGGAGGAGATTGTGAGGGTATTTGGAGAGGAAAACGGGTGGAGCAAGAACAGCTTGTACAAGCTCAAGTTACTGGACAGCTGTTTGAAGGAGACGGCGCGCTTACACGTCCTCGGACCTCGTGAGTGACTTCACACTCTGATTCTGATCTGTTGCTGACATCATGGGCCGCGCGACAGACATGTTCAATCGCAAGGTAGAGGCCCCAGTAACCCTCTCCGACGGCACGCACCTCCCCAAAGGCGTCCACGTCAGCATCTCAACGTGGCAGAACCGCGACCCCGCCATCTGGGGGCCCGACGCGGACAACTTCGACGGGCACCGGTTCCTCCGGATGCGCGAGCAGCCCGGACAGGAGAATAGATGGCAGTTCGTCTCGACAAGTCCCGAGTGGCTTGCGTTCGGGCATGGCATGCATGCGTGCCCGGGCAGGTTCTTTGCGAGCAATGAGATGAAGATTGTGATGGTTCATCTGATCATGAACTACGACTGGAAGATCGTTGGGGAGAAACTGCCGGGCAGCATGTTCAAGAGCAGATTCGTGCCGGACGTCAAGACTGTTGTGGGCTGTAAGAAGAGGGAACCTGAGATTCAGCTATGAAGGGACGTGATACAGAACAGGTAGACAAAAGAAAAGTTCAACACAGGACACATGCTGTTTGACCAAGGGCGTTTGCAGACAAGAGAAAGACAAAGATCAGCCACAAGAACAATGACCGACAACGACACCGAAAAAGGCAAAAAGAGAACTGGAAGCTTCAATCGCTGACGGGAATTGAGCCCGACGTGGGGGTCGAACCCACAACCTTGAGATTAAGAGTCTCACGCTCTACCGATTGAGCTAGCCGGGCGATTTGAAACCCAGTACTGGCTGGAAATTGTTGCAGGTCTGAGGACGCAGAGCAGATTATGGAGCGCGGGAGAAAGAGGTGTGGAAATCAAGGTGAAAACTTTTCATAGTCCTCGTCCGGGGCGGGGCCGGAGCTAGGTCCGGAAATGGGGCCGAACCACCACGCGCGGACTTGTACTAAGAGCAGAACCCTGAGTCGTGGGGCCCTGTTCGTCTAGTCTCTGCGGCACCATCCGCTGCAAATGTACGATTTAAAGTTGCGGGATATTTGGCCATGTTTCAAGGCCCCTAGAGACGGTCCGTTTGTCTAAACCAAGGGAAACGTACGTCACCGAACGCGCGCGGAACAAGTTGCTGCTTTGGCCGAGACATGACTTACGCGCCCGACACCATGAGAGTCTCACGAGTCGTCAACTATGCAGGTTTGCAACTTATGGTTAATAAGGTGGTGTTGCGCTTGATGTCGCGGTAATCAAGGATGAAAATAACGTTTGGAGACATAAGAAAATCCATTTTCGAGTATGTTGTAGCTATACACACTGGCAAACCACCTGGTCTGCCCCTTTTTCATCCTAGTGTCATCAGACCTCCGCCGCCAAAGCCATATCAATACATGCAGTATGATGAACATCAGATACCGCTTCCATTACCACATGCTCCACGTGATCGCCTCTAGTGACCACCTCCTCTCGCCCTCTTGGCGCCACCTGCTCCCCCGGCTTCCGAATCTCCTCTCGGCCTCTTGTTTCCAGGCTGGAAGTCATTAGCACCAGGGTTCATCGCGGAAGCATGTCCGCCTCTAGCACCGCCACGTCCACCACGAGCACCTCCGCCTCTCTCGGCTCCTCCACTCGACACTCTATTGCCAGCAGCGTAAGCACCTCCACGGCCACGGGCAGTTGCGCCTCCACGTTGTCCAGGCATGGGAATGCCGGTGCTGCGTGTGGCCGGCTGATTCTGCGTCGCAGGCTGCTGGGCTTGGCCTTGTTGTCCTGGTGCTTGGGCAGCTTGGGCAAAGGGGTTAGCCTGGCCCTGGCCTGACTGAGCAAAAGGATTCGGCTGAGCAGCGTTGGTGCCAGCGAACGGATTGCCCGCAGCATTTGCTGCTTGTTTGTTATCCGAAGGAGCGGGGATCTGTCGCTTGACTTGGGGAATGCCACTCGATGGCTGAGGGATGCCGCTGCCAGGCTGAGGAATGGCGCTGGGTGGTTGAGCAGCAGGTTGTGCCTGGTTGGTCGCGGCCGGCGGTGCTTGAACTATGTTAGAACCATGAACATGTTGAGAACTGACAGTAGAGAACTTACCACTTGCGTTTGCAGCGCCTTGTGCCGGCGCTGCGGCAGCGGACGGTGCCGAAATTGAGGGGCGAGGCTGCGCGTTGGCGGCAGGCTTCGCGGGGGTGGGTTGTGCGGGAGCTGGTTTGGCAGCCTTCGCCTCCTCCCAGACTTCGCCAACGGGTCTCTGAGGAGTCTGGGTAGCAGCGGTAGAGACAACCTCGATCTTGGCGTTGGCGCCACGAAGTTGGTTGTCCTTCATATTGATTTGCAATGCCGACTTCTTCTGCGCCAGCATCTGGCCCTCCTCGCGAGCGTCCTTGATCCGTTGCTCGAACTCGACCTTCAAAGTCGTCTCCGTCTCACTCTTGACCTTGGCAGTTTGCTCTTCAAGCTTCTTACGCAGATTGGAAGACATGATGCTCCGCACCGTCGGGTTGGTGGACAGAAACTTTCGGATCTCAGCATCAGGCAGCTGTGAAAGATCTGTTGTGCCGCCAGGAGTGCTTGTAATTGGTGTTGTCGGAACGGCATCGGGATCGTGCTGCTGCTTGATAGGGGTAGCAGCAACGGCGGGCTGCTCTTCTGAAGGCTTGGTCGGGGCGGCGCTGGCATTCTCGGCCTTCCAGATAATCTTCTCCTGCTCCAATTTGGTCTTGAACTCCGCATCCAGCTTCTCGCGTGACTGGCGCAGCTTCTCGTTCAAGGCGTTGCGCATCTTGTCCGATCGCTCCTTGATGGTCTGTTGGATATTTTCCTCCAGCTCCTGTGCCTTGCGCTCGGCTTCCGCGGCCTTGGCCTCCGCCGCAGCGATCTTCTCCTCCAAGACCTTGCGCTGCTCGTCAGTCAGGCCACCTGCACCGTTCGTGGTAGCCGCTTCTGCCGGGGCAGCTTGGACAGCGTCAGCCGCAGCTGGGGGTTGTGACTGAGCAGCTTCCTGTGCAGTCTGGACGGTCTGGTCCCTCTCGGCGACAACTGTCTGGAGTTGCGCGCGAAGGTTCTCGAGCTCCTGCTCGGCGCTTGCCTTCTGCGCAGAGACCGCATCGAGCTGGGTGCGGATCTCCGTAAGCTGTTGCTCAAGCTGGGCAACAACCTCAGTAGACACAGATGCGGACGGATCAGACGCAGGCTGGGGGGCAGCAGCGGGTGGCTGAGCGGTCTGGCCATTCGCCTGAGCTTCTTGTTGCAACTTCTGCACCTGCTGCTGGAAGTTCTGAATCTGTTGCTCAAACTCGGTGCGCTGCTGGGTCGTGGCCTGCAGGTTCTGCCTCGTGGTCTCTAGCTCGGTGTTTGCGGAGGACAATTGTTGCAAGAGCTGCTCCTTCTCGGCGATGGCGGCATCCTTCTCGGCAATGGCCTCGTTCTTGGCGGTAAGTGCCTCGTTCCTCTCGCCGGTGATCTTTCTCGAGCGTTCCTTGAATTGTTCTGTCATGCGCTGGCGAGTGTTCTGCCAGCCCGCCTTCTCCGTCTCCAGCAGCTGCTTCGCCTCCTCAAGCTCAGTTCGTAGAGGGCCCTCGCCTTCCTTGAGAGCATCACGCTCAGCCTGGAGATCAGCGATGGTTTGCTTGAGTTGCTCCATTTCAGCAGGATCGACGCGGCCATACTTCGTAAGAATGCCCTCAGTGCGCTTCTGCCATCTGTCGCGGTCCTCCTGAACTTGCTTAATCTCCTCCTCGAGGAAGCCCTTTTGCGTCTGAAGCTCCTCGATGCGGGCCTCGAGAGGCTGGACCTTGCCCTCAAGCTCCTCGATCTTGGTGTTCTTCTCCGCGATTTGAGCGCGTGCCTGGGCTAGCTCGTTACGCAGGGTGGCGCTGCTCTCACGATAAAGGTTGAGTTCGTTCAGCTTCTCCATGAGGTCTTTGTGGGCAATGGACGCCTGCCCGCTCTCGGACTGGGAACGACGCTCTTGGTCGAGCTTCAAGCGAGCTTCGTCCAGTTGAGACTGAGAATACTCGAGCTGTTGCTGCAGGCGCTTCGCCTCCTGCACCTTCAGATCGTATTGTACTTCAAGAATCTCCTTTTCGCGTCTAAGGTAGTTGTTGAGCTCGCGAAGGCCGTCGGCAGCACTGTCGTTGCCACCCTCGGTGTCCCCGTTGGTGTCGTCCGTAGAGGCGGTCCTGCTTTGCTTCAAGTCCGAGAATTGTTTGGTGATGCTCTCGAGCTGCTCGTGTAGAAGCTTATTCTGAGCGTTCACATCATCGCGGCGGGCCTTGATCTCAGCCATCTCTTGCTCCAATCGCTGGCGACGCTCCTCCCAAGATCCTTCGCTCTGGGTGAGGGCAACCTTAGCAGATTCGGCCTCGGCCTTGAGGGTAGCAGTCTGGCTCTTCAGCTTGTTGTACTCTGTCCGAAGCTGCTGAACCAGCTTGGCTGCCTCGGCGTGCTTGACCAGTTCCTGTTCGTAGTCTTGCTGGGCCTTGGCGGTGATCTCGGACTGAGCACGAAGATCCTGTTGGTGGAACTTGGCTGCCTCAGAGTGGCGCTCGGATTCCTCCTTCAAGCGCTTGATCTCGTCATCCAAAATCGTCTTCTCATCTTCGTACTTGCGGGCCACCTCAGCCTGGGAGTCGCGCAGGTGAGAGAGCTCCTTGTTGGAATTAGCCAGCTCGGAAGAAAGATCTTCAACGCGCTGCTCCAACTCCTTGATCTTGGCGTCCTTGCCAGACAGGGTCGACTCCATCTCCTCTCTGAACTGGTCATGCGAGGCAGTAAATTCGGACAAGGCTTCCTCATTCTGCTCACTGAGCTGCTTGTACGACTCAGCCTGCTCCTTGGCGGTCTCAAGGTGGGCCTTGGCCATGTCAAGCTCCCTCTTGAGGTCAGAGACCTCATTGATGAGCTCGCGAACCTCGGCCTCATTCTCCTCATTTGTCGGTGCAGGCGGCGCCATGGTGCCGGGTCGAGGTGTGGGTCGTGGCGCAAGTCTGCCAGCGCGCTCCTCGGCACTGCGAAGCTCGATGGTGAGCTCGTCAACACGAGCCTGGAGATGATCCCGGCTGGTCTTAATGGCGACGTGCTCCTCGCGGATCTGGCTGAGGCTGGTGGATAGCTCGTCAATCCGCTTCTGCGCCTCGCGAGCATCAAACTCCTTTCGTAGCTGCAATTTCTTGCCCTCCTCCATCTCGTCGGACAACTTCCTCTTGGTGTCGTTGAGCTCTTGCTCGAGGCTGTCGATCTTGGTCTGGGTCTTTCGTCTATACTCGGATTCGGTGATGTCGCGTTCATTCTGCATTGACTGTTGAGTAGCCAGCAGGTTGTTGAGGCGTGTCTTTTCTTGGACAAGATTCTCGTTGTCCTGGTTGAGGCGATCCTGAATATCCTTCCACAACTTCTTCTCTGCCTTGAGATTAGCGGCCTCGTTGCGAATGCTCTCCAGCAAGCCCTTGGCGTCGACCAGCTCTTCAGCAACCTGTTGCGTCCGGATCTCCTGCTTGATAGAGTCCTCGGACAGGGACTGATTGCGCTTCTGAAGCTCCTTGTTCTCGCTCTGCAGAGCAACAAAGTTGGAGTGAAGCATCTCGTATCGCTCGGAAGCCAGAGTAATTTGGCTGGAAATCTTGGCGACCTCGCCCTGCAGGCTGTTCTTCTCGCTCGAGAGTCTATCAATCTGTTCTCTGAGAGATCGTCGAACAGACTCCTCGTCGTTACGATAAGTATCAAATTCCACTTGCAGAGCACGGAGAGCAGCAGATGGGGACACGCCGTCGCCATCTTCCGTCTCGATGCTAGCGAGCGGCAGGCGTTGACCGTCCTCAGAGCCACCCAAGATAGAGGCGAGCTCCCCGGCGGACGCCTTTTGTTGAAGCAAACGGCGGAACATGTCACGCTCGGCCTTGAAGCTTTCCATTGTCGTTCTCAGTGACTTCGTCTCGTTGATCATGCTGGCGAGTTCCTGTTGCAGACGCTCAACAGCCTGGTGGTCCTCGACCGCCTGGTTCTTGGCGGCCACGGCTTCCTCGCTCTCCATCTGCTCGGCAAGCTCGCGGGTAACGCGAAGCAGTTCCTGGTTCTTGGCTTGAAGCTCCTGGATGTCCTTGAAGACGACGAACTTTTGCGTGATGAACTGGTGGGTGTCGGACATGTCGGAGAGCGCGCCCTCGGTGATCTCGCCTCGGGAGAGCTGCTCGAGGCGGACAGTCTCCTCGCGCGTCAGCTGGTCAAGACCCTTCTCGCGGGCGTGCATGTTGAAGACCAGCATCTGGATCTGGGTGCTGAGATCGCGGACTTGAGTGCGGAGGATCTTGGACTCAGCTTGGGCGTTTGCCAGCGCACTCTCTGCCTTCCTGGCGCTCTTCTTAGCGGCATCGCGCTCCTCGAAGCTGGTCTGAGATAGCTCAGACATGTGGGTGATCTCGGCTCTCAGTGAGTCGGCCTCATTCTGCAGTTCCTCGATCTCGGGGGACTTGGCCTCCAACAGCGCAATCATGTTGTCGAGCTCTTCGGCAAGCTGCTGGTTCCGGCGCTTCTCTCCGGCCAACTGGCCCTTGACCTTGTATAAATCTTCGATGGCTTGGGTGGCGGTAATCGCAGACCTGGCACGGGCAGAGCCAGGTGTTGCGAAGGGCGAAGCAGGGCGGCCGAGCAGCGAACCGTTCATGCGAGGAGTCTGAGGAGCGGGGGAGCCGGGAGGAGGGCCTTGCTCCATTCGGGCGTGGACCTGATCAAGTTCGCCTTCGAGCTGCGTGATCCTTTCTTCAAGCTCGCGGCACGTCTCCTTCTCCCTCTCAAGTTCCTGCTGAATCCTTCGAATCTCGTTGGAATGTTTCTCCTTCAAAGACTCCTTCTCACCCTCGAGGGTCTGCACGCGCTTCTTGTGGCTGTCGGCAAGCTGGTTTGTCATCTCGACGACACGCTGTTTGTTCTCCAGCTCGTGCTTGTAGCTTTCTTCGCTGCGTGCAAAGGCCTCCTGCTGCTGTTGAACCTTGGTCAGAGCCTCCTCGGCCTTGGCCTGGGCGGCATCGAGACGGTCTCGCAGTTGCTGCTCGCTTCGCTTGAGGGCCTCGATGTTCGACTTGGCATCCTCGTTCTGACGCTGCAGCTCGGCGATTCGGGCTCCCTTTTCGCGGCGGTACTTCAAGGCCTCGTCGCTCTTGGTCTTGAGCTCGGTCTCGAACCATTCGCTGTTGCGTCGCGCAAGGTCGAGCTGTTGCTGGAGGGATTCTTCGCGGTACTTGGCGCTGCTTACCGCTGCCTGCGCGCTCTGGACCTGTTGTTGGAGAGATGTGATTTCCTTGTTCAGCTGTACGTTCTTTTGGTGCTGCTTCGCAAGCTCCTCGGAGAGCTCAGAGTCGCGGGCATTGCGCGACTCCAGCAGAGCCATATTTGCGCGGTTAGAAGATTGAAGGGACTCGATGCGGTCGCGGAGGGTCGTGATTTCGGAATCGTAGTCGGAACCACGGGACTTGAGGGATTGGAGCTCATTCTCGACCGTTTGTCGTTTCGTCTCTGTGAATCATGGGGTCAGCAAGATGGGAAGATACTAACGAGTGGGAACGGAAGGCAGGCACAAACCTTCCTCCTTGAGCTTCTGGCGAACTTCCTCCACGTCCTTCAAAGCCTTGTCGGCGGTCGCCTTGAAACTCTGACATTTCGACTCGGCACTGTGGTTCGCGCTCTCAAGCTCGATGTCGACCTGCAGTTTTTGCGCATACAGCTCATCGTACTCGCGAGCCTTAGAGATGACGGCCTCCAGAAGGCTTGCGACGAGCTCGGGGGTAGGTTCGGTTGTGACGGTCGACACAGTCGACTCAGGCAAGCCGAGGTGGCCAGCTACGTAGCCGACGTCCACCGCCGCTGCCATTATGATTTTTTCTCAGATTCTGCTTCTCGACATCGAACGGAAATCGTGGCAAGGGAGGGATAGAATCGAGAAAGTCGAGTGGCGGTGATGGCGTCGCGTGTTGGCACCCCGCCTGTCGAAAGGTGTCTTGCACAGGGGAAGGCTCGAAATAGTACAATAACAAAGGAAATAAAGAGTCGAAGCCGTGTCTTCAGACGGCAGTCACCCAAACGCCGCGTTTGGTGATCGAGACGTCGTTGAAGGGGTGATGGGCGACGAAAAGTTGGGGTGATTGTAAGCGACGACAGGAGACGACAATCGCAAGATTTTGGCCAGGCGCGACCGATGTTTTCTTGGGTTGGGCGGCCTGAGCACCTGGACAGGATGCAAGGCTGCTCTGTCCACCTGGAGAAGCTGCATCCAGCAACGGGGTGACAGCGAAGGCGCTTTTTGGGCCAATCAAAGCGCACAGAGCTTGGAGCTGCCTGGCTCACCGACAATCACCCGGATGACTCAGCCATAGCTGTGGCCGTCGGTGGGTCCAATGAAGTCAGAGCTGCTGACCGAGGACCCTGTCGGTGAAGTCGGTGAGAATTCTCGGTGAGGTGGCGTTCATCAGCTGGGAGAAGGACACACGATGAACTATGCGTGAAAGTCCCCTTCTAACCAATCAAACTTGACAAAACTTGTCTGACGGCTTTTATGTGACCCTAGAATGAGATTTAGCTATCAAAAGAGTGCATCGGCGCGGTTGCGTTAGCAGTATGAATTATTTGTTATTTCATTGTATCATGTCTAATTCAAGTATTGCTGTAGTAGAACTGCCGCCAGGTCAACTACAACATCAGTATCCCACAACCTGAATGAACGCCCACATATCTTCCTGTCATGTTCAAGTGTTTCATTATCCATTATTTACCAATTTTCGGAAGCCTAACATCTCTCTAATCCTTATGCCCATGTCAGCTACCGTCTCTGATGGCCGGAATCCAGCTCAGAATACCCCGGCGTCGGCCCCGAGTGCCATCCAATTCCCTGAAGCTCCGCTCTCTGCTGACCCGGTACCTGATAGCTCGCCTGCTGTGCCCCGAACGCCTGATGAATCGGCTGGCCGTGCGCCTCTACCGGCATAGTCTGCCCCTGAGGCTGCGCGTAACCGCCAACCTGCAGCTCAGGCGGCAACGGCAAACTCTGTCCATACTGGTTCCCGTAGCCTCCATGAGACTGCAGCTCAGGGGGCATATACTGTCCGCCGGGCTGCAGCTGCCCGTTGGTATTCGCCGGCATCTCAGGCACAGGGGGCGTGTGGCCTTGACCAGGCAGCTCCGCCCCCACCGGCGACTGTCCAAACCCACCGCCACCGTACGCCGACGCCGGCGAGATGGTATCTGGCCGCGGGGAGCTTACTTGAGAAACGGTCATCGAGGGGCTCTTGGGTGGTAGCTCGGTAAGCATGGTGCCCCCCAGCTCCGGCTTTCCAGTCGCGTCCGGCGGGCCAATGGTCGAAGCCAGAGGCAGCTTGGTCTTCTTCCTGCGGCGGTAGATGAGGAATGCCACGAGGCCGGCGATGCTAAGCGCTCCGACAAGCGCGATAACGCCGCCAATGATGATCCCGATACCCGGGCGGCTCGAGCTGGTTCCCGTGCCGCCGGATGTGCCGTCAGAAGTGGCGGTGCCCGTGGGCTGGGCGCCCGAAGTCCCTGATCCCGTACCCGTCTTCGCAGTGGGGTAAGTTTGAGCAACTGCATTGGTTAGCCCATCAAAAACACAAAAGCGTTGGGAATAGGTTCCTACTTGACTCGGCCACCGTCGCGACCACCGCCCCCTTGGCCGCACTACAGTAGTAATCCAGCACACCCAACGCCGACGAGATATCCGCCGACGCGGTCGAGGTACAGTACCACTTGACATCCGACGTCAACGTGTTGCTAACGATAGCCGTTACGCCGTCCTTAAGACACATACACGAGGCCAGTGCCTTCGGGCCGCTCGGGCAGAGGTCCCTTGAGATAGAGTACATCGCGTCCGACATGCCCGACTGCGCGCAGGGCACCAGCGAGCTGTACTGCGAGAGCGCGGTGATGTAGTACGTCATGTCGCCGGGCGGCGGCGTCGGCGTCGGGAAGGCGGTGGTGCCCTTGTTCATGGCGCAGTAGGCGTCGTAGAAGTCGCCGGCGGACGTGACGTCGGCCGCGTTGGAGCACGAGTACCGGACGAGCGACGCGATGGAGCGGCTCACGCGCGCCGAGTTGTCGTTCTTTGCGCAGATGCAGGGCGCCATCAGGCTGGCTGGCTCGGGGCACAGGGACGTCTGAAGATGGATGTCAGGTCTGCGTCTGTTATACCATCACGGAGGCGGAGCTTACCATCGAGCTGATGGCGTATGATACACCAGACTGGGCGCACGGCGCCATGTTGGAGAAAGCGGGGACGTCAGTCGCATATTGCGTGACAATGTTCGTTGTCGGCGTCGCGAAGGTGATTAACGAGTCGGGATTGCAGTACTGGCTGATGACGGCGGCGACACTGGTCTGGTCGTCTGAAGCTGACGAGCCGCAGCTGTAGCTAACGGTCTTGGAGATGGAGGAGGTGATGGCGGCCAGGTTGTTGTTTTTCGTGCAAATGCATGACTGCAGATCTGTTGGAGCTTCGCCGCAGGCCGAGTATGTCTGAGAGAAGATGTTGTATGAGATGGCCGTCTGGGCGCATGGTGCCTAGTATTGTCAGCTTCCGGGATTTGAGGGCATCTCCAATCAGACCGAGGGATCCGATGCAAACCAAAACTTACCAGTAACGTGTAGATGGACAGGTCTGTCACATAGACAATGTTGGCAGCCGCTGCCACACCGCTGATGTACAGAGACAACAAAGACGGTATCAATATCCGAGCCATTCTCAAAATCAAAGGACCATGCAAAGGCCCGAAATAATGGAACGACGAAGACGCCGGGACAATAGTGACAGAGAGGGCCCTCAAAGAGGATGTCTAAGAGAAGAGAACACAGCAATCTCCCCTCCTGGGGAAGAAGAACATAGGCGCGGGGAAAGCATAAAGCTCGAATTCGCATCAAGCCACATCCTATTCCGCACCCCCTGGACGAGTTAGTTCCGCATCGCGGAGTGGCAGATTTGGTGGTTTGACGGGCGATCACTCCATGAGGCACACTTTACCCCTGTCACGATAGCGCCAAAGCAGCCCGCGCCCCCCCTGCCAGCTGAAAAGCAGCCAAGGGCGACCTCAACGTGATCTGATCCCGCGAATGACGGAGTCAGGTTGAACGATTCTGCCTGGGACGAACTCCACTCGCGGCACCAGAGCGACTTAACTCATCTGAGGACGAAGAACCGAGGTGGTTCGGCAACACGGAGCATGCTGGAGCATCTGGAGACTGGCACCCATCATCCCGAGCGAACGTCTCGCAATCACACCGTCGACCGTTGGAGATAGGAGACACGATAACGGCGTCTCCACGCGATTTTCAGCTGAAGCGGCATGGCGTCGCGCAATCAAAGACGACCCTTGCTGGCCAGAGAGCGGCTAGTGTTGGCACACATGGCAATGCGATTTGGAGAGGCTGCTAGGCTGCGTCAAGCAGGATGCGCTTGATGATTCCGATACCGCAGTTGGCAGTATCCTTTCGGCATGACTCCGAGAACTCCTCCAAGTTGACTCACGAAACCTAGATACGGATACGCTTCTTGCGCTTGCTGTGGGGTTCTTGTTCACGTTGACGGTTGACGATGATGGGTCGCGCGAAATTGAGTCGGGCGCCAGCGAACGCCACAAACAGGGACCTGCAGCAGTTCAAACGTGAGCGCCCAAGGCCATTGGTCGAGCAAGGACGAAGTGCCCGACAAAAATATGTCCGGCTGTCTTTGGCGTGCAGCGTCAAATTGCTGGCAGGGCGACTTAGCGTGAGGTTGAAAGAAGCAGTGCTCCATCTGCCATGCGGCCTACCTCCGTGCCTGAATGGACTTTGAGTGCTGACAGGGGGCCAAAGAAACATGGATTCAGTGTTGGAGGAGGGATTCAGAGACATGGAGTCGGCGATGGAAGGGATTGCCCTTGGCAGATGAGGGATGACATAAGCCAACCTAATGGACTCGGCCGAACGGAGCGGATCATCAGCACGGACCTCACACCACGCCTTAGGTAATTAGATCGGCCAGACTGCTTAGGTAAGGCAATCTTCAATCAAGCGCACATGCAATGAAGAGAGACGCCACGCAAATCTCACCTCGCTTTAAGCATGGCACCTCTTGGGCCAGCCGCGTCGATGCTGCACAATATACCGATGTCGCCAAGGTGATCTTCCAAAGTTTATCGTGTGGGATCTACGCCCTGTGGTATCATTCAATCTTGTCAACTACTTCTTAAACTCCGACTTTTCGCCGCCATCACAAGCCTCACCGGTTCTTATCTTGTTCCTCATCCCGCCTGATGATGCCTTCAAAGTCGCCTGGTAACCTCAGGCATCACGCCGTAAATCTCCCTCCATAACCACCCGCCATATCTCCAAAAGAACTCGTCAATCGCAAAGATAGGCGCCTCGATATGCTGTCCCTTTTTGCGCCAGGCGTACAAGCGCACGTACGCTTACACGTCGGGCATGTGCCTTGATTCAGCTTAACGAGGGATGTAGGAACGTCGCTGTTGCTACTGTCTTGCTCGTCTGCTGGAGCCGACTCGATCATGTCGGACTTCGTCGCCAACCTCGGCACTGCCCTCCGTTCCTCGTGTTGGATAGAGCCTTCTCTCTTCCTCTTGTGGGCATCAGTCCCCGTGAAGAGATCACCCGGTGACCTTTCTATCACGGCCATCTTTTCCTCTGAGGCGGCTTTCTCCCGAGCGGCTTTCTCCAGGGCGTCTTTGATAAGCACCTGTTTGGCCAGCTCCTGCCAGAGGCCCAGGCCTATTGCGTCGTGAATAACGGGTGCCTTGACCAGCTTGAGACACTCCCGCCACCCATCTTTCTGTTCCAGACGACCAATCTCCATCATTCGGTTCATTGTGACATCGCAGGTGATCTTGACGTGGCCGTTCTCGCACTCGGTCTCCCAGGTTCCCATGACGAAATTTTTGATAAGTCCCACGGCCTCTTGGACGGACTCGCGTCTTGCCTGCTCAACTTCGACCACTGTCTTTACTATTTCATCGAGATCTTGTTCTTTGAGCTCTAGTTGTTTGAGCTCTAGGCGCTCCTGCCTGCGAATTTTGGCTTTGGGGTCACAGCTGCTGGACCGGGACCCCTTCCTGGATGTGTTTCCCGAAGAATCTTGCGTTACAGGAGAGGTATCTTGCGTTGTCTCCACGGAGGAGGTTATGTTCTTTACGCTGGGCTCCGTGATAGTGTCAGACGATTCGAGGGAAGACTCGCTGGTGATGGATCTGGTGGAACTGATGGAGGTGGAGTCGCTAGATTCGCTGCTGATGGAATCGTTGGATCTTCGGCTTTCTTGATATTGATGTTGGGTCTCGTTGATTGAGGCATCGAGCACTTCCCCAGTTGTTTGGATGTTATCAGGGGAAAAGCAGCCTCCGGCTACATCAAGAGGTTTGGCCGTCGTGATCGCCGAAACCGCTTGCTTCAGGAAGGGTGTCTGGAGAGTGGCCATTTTCGAGATGGGAACAAAAATTCTGGTAGAGATGCTTGGTGAGGAGGACTGCTGTTGAAAACACCGCTGTCTGATCAACTAATTGGGAATCCAGTGATTGAGGGAGATCTCGAGGCTTTAAGAAATTTCAGCTGTTCACGTCGTGACCGGCGATGTTGTCAATTTGGGGAAAGAGAAGAAAATTCAAAAACCTTGAGACTTTGCAGTCCGTAGATAGTAGGTTCAATGACGCAACGGGCGGGGTCTCGAACAAGTCGACTGTAGCGACAAGGCGTTCCGCATTCGTCAAGTGTAAACACAAACCACACATATCCGAACTGGTCTGCAGCTACCACTGGTAATTTCAACTGCTCGTTTTCAGGGTCTTCGGCCTCGAGAAAAATGACTGACGTTTCTGTCTGTGCGGATACCAAAAGTTCTAATACTCAAACGCTTGGGTTCCGAGGAAAATGTTTTGTAGTTTTCGAGTATCAACGCGAATACTGTTGCCTTACCAGCTCTGAACTTGTGAAAGGCCGTAAAATCAATAAAGCTACACGTGACGATTTAACATCTGATAATCTGGCGCCTTGAAATCATAACTCTGTCAATCGTATATTCGACCAATAGGCGTCGAATACCGAAGGCAATCCAGATGTTTAAGGTTGACGGGCCTCGACGGGCCTCATCAGGGTGCAGTTCGTACGGTTGGGCGTCCCGTCCCGTCCGTTCTTCCACCGGCACTGCGGATTCTGGGGTCGATGGGGTTGTGGCGCAGAGACCCAGGCTCTCGGCCGGTCAGCTTCCACAATCATCTCGGTGGGGGTCGGTCAACGCTCGGTCAAGGTTCGGTCAGCTGCGACTTCACCTCATCATCACCAGATCGCAATCTGTCACCGAGACAACACAGGGCACACCGTATCCGCAACAAACAACACTTTCATCTTGGGCGAAAGAAGTGGGTCTCCTGCAGCTCTCTCAAACAACATGGGCAGCCTTTGATGTGACCTCGCAAGTGTTCTTTGATCGCTTTGAAGTTTGAAGCGGAGCTGCCTGTGACTTCCGCCTGCCAGCTCTTTAGTTTCCATTGAGCTACCTTACAGTGCTGAGGTCCTGCAAATAGCGCAGATGGTATGCAAATGCAGCCCCAAGCTGCTCCAAAGCCTCCTGAAGAGGCTCTGGGGCTTGCAATGCCGAAGCCCAGAGGATGCTAGGTACTTACGGTTCGCATCCGCTACCCTGAACAATCCCATTGTTAAATTTTTCAAGTGAAAGAAAGAAGCAATACTGTCTCCTTTCTATTAAATGGGTGTTGAAAAACAACAATGGACCTCCTTGAAAGGCGTTGGTTCCTGATGCTGGCTACCTTTGGTTATGATACGTGCCATTGTTAGCCTTCGTCATCGCCCATATAACTACGTAGATTCCCAGGTAGAATTGGAAATGCAAATTGAAAGGGCTGTAATCGTCAATCGACACTTGAAATTCCTGCAGACTTGTACATCTGAAGATATCCGGCCCTGGAGTCCGGACTCAGCCTCACTTCTTCGAGACGGCGACGACTTCCCCTTTTCGACCCAAATCAGAACCCTTTCGCAGACAAGAGCATTTTTGAAACTTCAATACCACTGTATCTCTTGTAGAGCAAGCTGGGAAAACACTGGTAAATATTTCCCGTTGCACTCTTCCACCCGCTGCCTTCGCACCTTCCCCTAACGTGGCAGGCGCGCCCTCCGCATCCCAGGCACACGCGCCTTCCCACCCGACCTCGACCTGCCTTGACCTGCCTCGCCTCCCTCCCACCACCCACCTGCCCTTCCCATCCCGCCCAAAAAAAAAAAAAACAGTCTCAACTTCTTCCACTCTCCAGAAATCCCAACTCTTCACGGATTCTTCCCATTTTCACTTTCAACACTCCACACACGCATTTTACCACCCCAACATCAACCACCTCACTTTTATCAATTCCCCATCGCCTGAACACATTCAGATCACCCAGAGAAGCGTCCAAAATGGACGAGGGAAAGCTTCCCGACCCATGGCCTCTGGTCACCAAGGGCTTCCTCGCCCTCTCCGTGGTCATGTGGCTCGTCACAGCTATTCCGTACGCCTACGATTTCCTCTCACACCTCGTCGTCAAGTACTTCTGGGAGATTCTCATGGTCTTTCTGCTTTTGCACATCATCCCTTCCCTCGCCTTCTTCTTTGTTCAAGTTCTGAACCCTGTTCTCCGTCGCCTCACCCCGTCCCTGTCCTGTTCGCCCGAGACAGCCGCCAATATCCAACAGGCAGCGTACAACTACAGCATGCTCGCCATCATTCCTCTTTTCCAGCAACTTCTCGATGACTTGTTCAAGATACAGAAAGCTTTGGTTTCGGGTCTCGTCACTATCACGGATCACCACACAGTTTTGGGCAAACTTTGCGCCTTCTCCATCGTCATCCAGGACACCTTTCGCGCCCTTTGCGGCAAGAAGCCTGTCGATATTCTGGATGAAAGCGACCGCACTTATTACAAGAAGCGCATCGATGAGTTGACAGAAAATTACCGCGACACGAGGACCGAAAGGAACCAGTGGAAAAGCAGAAGCGAGAAGTGGAAATCCAACTGTAAGGCCTTGGAAGCAAAATTGGACCAACAGTGCGATCGCAATGGCGTGCTGGTGTCGCTTCAAACCAACGAGAGGAACGAGTGGGACACGCGTGAAGAAGCGCTGTTCGCAGAGATCGAGGAACTACAGGAGAAGGTCCATAACAAAGTTCAGTCTTGGAAGGTCCAGAAGACCATTCTGGATTTAGAGAGAAAGGTTGTCGAACAACAGAAACAACTCGAACAATGCAAGCCCGAGTCGAAGGCCATTCAGACGATCAAAGACCAGCTTCAGGACAAGGACAACCAGATCAAGGCTTTGGAGAAGCAAATTGAGGATAGACAAGACCTCCACGAGTGGAACACCAAGCTCATCGCCAATTACGAAGGTCAAGTGCGCGATTTGCAGAATAAGCTCAGAGACGAGGCCAGGAGGCTTGGTCTCAAGGCTAGCGAGCATTGGTCAGAAGCTGAAATGTGGAAGAAGAGTCACGACAAGCAAGCAAAGAAGGCCGAGTCCTTGAAGAAGGAGGTTGAGAAGCTTGAGGGAATGATCGGTAAGGACCAAAAAGCCGAAAACGACAACATGGCAGCAAGCAACAGACTGCTTAGAGAAACGAACAAAAACCTGCGGAATATCATCAAACCTCTGAACATCCCTGCGGAGCTTCTCGATGTTATCCACAAGCCCGAAACCCCGAACAAGGTCCAGGCCACACTGGCAAAGCGCACCGAGGACGAGTACACAAGGAGGATGAAGCTTGAGAAAGATCTTCTACAAGACCAACTTCGAGTTGACAGGGAGGAATTTGAAAAAGAGAAGAATGAGATGCGCGTGGAATACGACGATTGGCATAAAGACAAGGCGATCACCGAGAAGGATTTATTTGACAAGTTGCAGGCGGTCGATGAGCAAAAGAACACGCTTGCGGCTCGCGAGAACAACGCACAGCAAACAATTGCCGCCAAGGACGCAGAGATACACAGACTCAAGGAACAAGCCGCATATGATGATAGCAAGGTCGCAAAAATCCGAAACTCGTACGACAAGAAGAGTCAGGAGCTTGCAACGAAGAGCCAGGAGCTTGAGGAACTGAAGAAGGCCCGCACCAACGTCGGTACCGACATCAACCAGCAAGTCCAACGGTTGTCGGCGGCTTTGTCGCAGGAAAAGCAGAAGAACGCCAAGCTTGGCAACGACCTCACTCAAGACCGGGAAGCGATTGAGACTGAGAAGCGCCAGGTCCAACAAGATCGGGGAGCGATTGAGACTGAGAAGCGCCAGGTCCAGCAAGATCGGGGAGCTATTGAGAATGAGAAGCGCCAGGTCCAGCAAGATCGAGATAAGCTCGAGAAGGCCACCGCATCTGCGGAGCAAGACTTCAACAACAAGAAGCAAGAAATCGCCCAGCGTGAGCAGGAAGTTCTTCAAAAACAGGCAGAAGTGCAGGCTCAGGCGGACCAGCTGGGCAAATCGGCCACTCAGAACCAGTCCCTGGCAGATGTGGAGGGCCGCGAACAGCAGCTTGCGCAGTGGACTCAAAGATTGCACCAGCAGGAGGCCCAGAATACGGCCGATCACCAACAAATTACCCAACATCAGCAAGAGATTACCCAAAAGCAACACGAGATTGCCCAACAGCAACAGGCGATTGTCCAAGAGAGGCAGGCCATGGCAGAGCAAGTACAACAGCAAGTACAACAGCAAGTACAACAGCAAGTACAACAGCAGGTACAACAGCAGTTACAACAACAAGTGGAGCAACTGGTACAGCAGCAGATGCAGCAGCTCGAGGAAGAGCTTGAAGAGCGGCAACAAGCCGTCGCCATCGAGAGAGAGGAATTTGATAAGGAGCGAGAGAGATTGCGAAAGGGTTACCAAGCCGCCAATGACAAGCTCAACGAGGAGAAGAGACAATTGCAGAACGGCGGACACGACTCGTCGGAAATGAACAAGAAGATGGCCGAGATGATCAAGAGTCACACCACGCAGTACGAGGAGATGGAGCGTCTCTTGCATGCCAAGACCATGAAGGAGGCGAACTTCATGAAGGAGCGCAAGAAGCTAGAGGGGGACATGGCAAGAACCCAAAGGGATTGTGACAGACTCCGAGCTGAGAACCGGCACCTGAGAGGCAAGACAGCTGGCGACGCGGCCTCTAAGACAGGCTCAAACAGCAGCAATACCGCTCAGAACCCGTCGCAACCAGCTAACAACTGGGCTGTTCCCGTGACGATTGCTCTTCCAGGCCCTGCCACCCCCAACGCTTCGAGCAGCAACACGACTGCCCAGGACCACTCGGAGCCGGCCAAGAACTGGATCGTTCCCGCAAACAATGCCATTCAAGGACCAGTCGCTGCCACCCCTGGTGGTGAGGCCGCGACAGCTCAAGCATCATCTGCCAGAAAGTCATCTTTCGGTTCCCTGTTTGGATCATCTCCCGCCCAAGGACCTGCGCCCTCATCCGCGCCGGACACCACTGGGGATGTGTCCATGGAGAATGCTGAGCCGGAGAATGAAACAATGGCAGACCTCTTTGGCGAAGAATTCGAGAAGGAGGTGGACCGCGAGCTGGATGCAATGAAGGGAGAGGAGGAGCAAAAGAAGTGGAAGAAGATGATCGAGACGGAAACCCTGAGGAGAGAAGAGGCGTGCAAGAAGATGCTCCAAAGTTCCGCGTTCACCCTCAACGTCCCCATCAACACATCCGCTGGGCAAGCGACCGCAGAGACGCAGCCCACCTCGTTCTTCCAGAATCTTGCACCTCCTCCAGACCGAAAGATCGCGCAGCCTCGGGGCCAAACACCCGCAAAGCAACAGACCGAAGAGACGCAGCCCAACCCACTCTTCGCAGCTTTTCCGGAAAGAAAGATTGCGAAGCCTCGTCGCCGAATCACTCAGGAGCCTGCTCCGCCACCGCCAACGCCTCCTACTCCGAAATTCGGGAACAAGAAGGTCCGCCACCCTCGTCATGCGCAAAAGGCTCCCAAGAAGCTCCCCAACGGCGAAGCCCCGAAGGGCCCCAGCTAGGAACCGGGGTCCCCGTCCACCAAGACGGATCAGCCTATGGAAGGGGTGGAGGAGCCCAGCGAGCCACAGACTACTACCGCCGAGTCCGCGCGCCCCAAGACTGCTCGCAAGCAGCCGGTCACCAGCAACCCGGATCGACCCAAGACCGCGCGGAAGGCGCCAGTCAAGAGACCAACGCAGTGGAATCTCGACGTCGAAATCGAAGACGGTGAACCGCCCCTCCTCATGGTCTACCATGCCGACGAGACCCCCGAAGAATGCGCGAGGAAGTTCCTGGACGACAACGAGCTGCCCCTCGCGTTTCTCGAACAGCTAATGAACTTCATTAAGAAAAATGTCAACCACGAAGAACCCGAGCCCGAGCCCGTCCCGAAGGACAGGAAGATTAAAACCCCCCGCCGCCGCGTGGCAGACCGCAATTTCATGGACAAAGAGTCCCTTACCCCCGACCGCGAACCGTGGGTTCGATCAGATCCCGTCGCGCAGGCTTCAAACCAAGCGCCTGCGACTCCCCGCCACCCCCCGCCCAAGAGAGCTGTACCGCAAGAGGACGCCGGGGCATACCTTCACCGACTGCGAGAGCTTGCGGCCGGAGGAGCATACACCGTCCGTCCAACCTTCCAATCACGGTCCCCGAAGCCCTTCACCGACCCGTTCCCCAAGGAGGGCGACCCGGAGTTCGGAAAGCACCCCGACGCGGATTACCTGCCCCCGGGCAGCAACGACACGGAAGACGAAGACTCCGATCAGGAGATGCAAGAGGAAGACTCGCACGAAGAGTCAGAGTTCAACATGAACTGGTACAGCAATATCAATGGCCCGAATGCCGATGATGAAGGCGATAGCCAAGAGGCTCACAGCCCGGATGCCCACGGACCAGATCTCTTTGGCCCCAACGGAATAGATTTCGACGTGGCAAAGGACTTCGAAATTGACGATAATGGCATGTTCGACCTCAAATACAAATAGGGTACACGAGAGAGGGGATGATGTTGGATTACGACACTGAGATTGGTTTGCGACGTTTGTTTGGTTTTGATGGCTTTTTCTTGCTTTTCGCCGATGGTAGGCACAGGTTTTGTTTGCAATGTTCGCGCCCGAGGAAAGGGCTTGGTCTAGGTCAGAGATGGTCAACTAAAATTGGCGTGGAAGGTTAGGAAGGATATGGACCCAGACCGAATGAATACAATGATGCTTCGATAAAATCGTGCCCGTGATCGCGAGTGGTGACATGATGTGTGAAGCTGCCGGTGCTGACGTCAAAAATGTGCATCAAATGCTCCAAAGTTCCATTCACATCCATTAAGGTAACTAAAAGTCCTCGATATCAAGCCCATCAACCCTGCCCAGGAAATCCCCGCCTCCACCCCTCAACAACTCATCCACATCCACGCCGCCCGCCGTCAGATACTTTTCGCTCACGCCCGCATTCACCCTCTTGGCCAACAGCTCCCTCAGCTGCGCCCTCATCGCCCCCATCTCCGCCTTGGTCAGCCCCTGGTTCTCCTTCAGCTTCTTCTTCCGCTGGCTGCCGCGGCCGCCCCAGGAGCCCGCCTTCTCGAGCTCCTCCGAGTCGTACTCGACGCCCAGCTCCTCCGCGGCCGCACGCGCCCAGTCGTCTTCCTTGTTGCCCTTCTCCTTGGCCAGCGTCGCGTCCGCCAGCTTCTTGGCCAGGTCCACGCGCGGCTTGAGCTTCGAAGCGACGCGCCGGTCGATGTCGATCGTGCGCATGAGGTACTTCTTCTTGCTCGCCTGCTCGGCGTGCACCTTGGCGGCTAGGCGGCGCGTCGGCACGACTTCCTCCGGCCCGCAGAGGATGATGCTCAGACCTGTTCGCTCTGCGCGTGCGGTACGTCCGGAGCGGTGGACGTACATGTCTGCTGCGCGGGGGACGTGGTAGTGCACGACCTGGTCGATGCCCGGGATGTCGAGACCGCGCGCGGCGACGTCGGTGGCGATGAGGACTGATGTCGTGCCCTCCTTCGTGGCTGTGAAGCGTTCGACGGAGCGGAGACGTGCCTTTTGCGGCATTTGCGAGTGTAGAGCTAGCGCGTTGAGGTTGAGGTTCTGGAGGAAGGGCGTAAGGCGGCGGACGGCGGAGATGGAGTTTGTGAAGACGAGGGTGCGTCGGTTCGGGTTGAGGAGGAGGACGGTGTAGAGGTAGAGATCCTTCTCCATGGCGCCGCACTCGATGAGGCCTTCCTTCAGGCCGGCGGCCATTTGCGCGACGGGGTTGACATCGATGAGCTTGGGCTTTTCTTCGCGGAAGTTGAGGCGCTTGAGGAGGTACTCCATCGATTCCTCTTCTGACATGAGACCCCATTTGCCCTTGCCTGCGAGCTTTTGTTGCAGGCCCTTGTGGAAGGTGGCAGAGAAGACGAGGGTCTGGCGCGGGGTGAGGTTTTGTTTGTCTTCGTCTTCGTCGAGGGCCTCGCGGTCGAGGGCGTCGAGGATCTCGCCTGCCTCCTTGAAGTGGCCGTCGCTGAGCAGCCTGTCGGCCTCGTCGACTACGAGGTAGCGGATCTTCTTGAAGCCGGACAACAGTTCAGTGCTGGAGCTGATGACCTCCCAGAGACGGCCGGGTGTACCAATGACGATGTCGGCCTTGGCGAGCTGGCGCTGCTGCTTAAAGACGGAGAGACCACCAGTGACGGAGCAGACGAAGGGGGCGTTGGTGAGGCCTGCGCAGAGGTTCTTGATGTGGTTTGTGATTTGGTGCGCGAGTTCTCTCGTCGGCGAGAGAATCAGGGCGGTAGGGGCGTGCTCGGTGTCCTTCTCGCCGTCCTTGGCGTCAAACCTCTCGATCCAGTCCTCGACGATGGGAATCGAGAACGCGAGCGTCTTACCGGAACCAGTGGACGCCTTTCCGATGACGTCGTGGCCGGCGAGGATCTCAGGTATGGAGGACTTTTGGATGTTTGACGGCTTTGTGAACTTGAGCTTCGCGATGGCGGATACGATGGCTGGGGAGAGGCCCAGGTCGATCCATTGGCTCATGTCGAGGTCTTCTTCGGCTTCCTCTGCGGCCTCGAGGGCGGTGAAGACGTTGCTCTCAAGCTTGGCGTCCTCAGGCTTCGGCTGTGTCTTCTTCTGCTTCTGCTTCTTCTCCTTCTTCTTTGTACCCTCGGGGGCATCGGCTTTCGGTTCGGCGGCGGGCTCGTCTGTTGAGTCGGTAGGCTTCTTGTTATCCTTTGCTTTTTGCTCCTTCTTGGCCTTCTCTTTCTTGGATTTCTTTGTCTCCTTTTGTACTTCCTCCTTCTCGGTGGTCGGCGCAGTAACAGGCTCAGAGTCGCTGAAGCCTTCGAACTCGTCTTGGTCCATCTCGTCGGCGGTGGGAAGAGCAGTAACCTTTGGGGTGGTCAGCCGTGATTGGGATTGCTTCCAAGGGGGACGAATACTTACAAACTCGACTTGGTCGCCCTTCTTGACGATATCGACGCCCTCAATCACCTCCAAGCCGTAGAAACCCTCCGCATCGTCGAACATCTCGGGCACGTCGACCTTCTTCCATGGCAGCTTGCTGACGGCGACACTGCGCTTCTTGGGAGCGGTCTTGACGATGCCGGACTTTTGGCGCTTCTGGGGTGCCTGGCTTGCATTGGAAGGCTGCTGCTTTCTCTTCTGCTTCTTGAGTTGGTCCATGGCGGCAGCGGTTGTTGTGGTGGTTGTCCTCGTCGATGAATGTTCGGACTGGAAATGCCCCGCGGAAATTCTGCAGCAAATTTCCAGAAGCATTCGCGCCCAGCGACCGCTACCAAAGCTCAGTGCTTCTGCCAGAAAATTTTAGCGGACCCGGAACATACTTCGCCCGAGCAGGTCGCCTGTGTGGAGCTGCATGACGCACCGACCACAGCTTAATTCAGCCCTACGGCCGCCGTCACCGCTGCAGCAAATTTTTTGCCGCTGGAACTGGACCCCTCCAAAAATCTACCCCTCCATCTCGCTGTGTCTGCCGATTGAAGCATCCCCCACCAAATCGTACATCAGCCACGTCAACACCAACACCTCGTCATCATGGGCAAATCTTCCAAGGATAAGCGCGATGCTTACTACCGTCTCGCCAAGGAGCAAGGCTGGCGTGCACGCAGTGCATTCAAGCTGCTGCAGCTGGACGAAGGTGACTCACTCTGCCCCGCCATGCATGAAGTTCGCGTGCTGATGCGTTCGTAGAGTTTGACCTGTTCGCCAACGTGACGAGAGTCGTTGACCTGTGTGCCGCCCCTGGAAGTTGGTCTCAAGTTCTGTCTCGTGTCCTCATCAAGGGCGAGAAGTTTGGTCGTTCAGCTTGGCAGGATCGCGAAGCCAAGTTCCGCCAGGAGATGCTCGGCGTCTTCCCCTCTACCTCTGACTCTGAGGCTCCTGAGAAGGCTGAGGCAGATGCTCAAGAGCCTCAGCCCAGGAAAGACGTCAAGATTGTGTCCATCGATCTCCAGCCCATCAGCCCTCTGCCCGGCATCATCACCCTGCGCGCAGACATTACCCATCCTGCCACCGTTCCCCTGCTCCTCAAGGCTCTTGACTCCGACTACGATGCCACCACCAAGACCAAGCAGGCCTCCAGCCCCGTCGACCTCGTCATCAGCGACGGTGCCCCCGACGTCACTGGTCTCCACGATCTCGACATCTACGTCCAATCTCAGCTCCTCTTCGCCGCGCTCAACCTCGCCCTCTGCGTGCTGAAGCCCGGCGGCAAGTTCGTCGCCAAGATCTTCCGCGGCCGCAACGTCGACCTTCTCTACGCGCAGCTCAAGGTCTTCTTCGAGACAGTCATCGTGGCGAAGCCCAGGTCCTCTCGCGCGAGCAGTGTCGAGGCCTTCATCGTGTGCATCAACTTCCAGCCCCCTGCCGGCTTCCAAGCTAGCCTGGAGAACCCGCTCGGCGTGGGACACGAGTTGCCCAAGATGGTTGAGGAGAGAACAGCCCAACTTCCTGTTGTCGCTGATGCGCTTATGCAGAACCCTCTCACTGGCAACTGGGACACTCCCCTCACCGCTTCCGCGACCAAGGGTGAAGACGAGATTATCGAGGTCGAAGCCTACGATGAGACGGACGAGACCACCGACCACGAGAAGCACATCAGATGGATTGCACCCTTCATCGCATGCGGCGACCTTTCAGCATTCGACTCAGATGCTTCCTATCAACTGCCCGAAGACCACGTCTCTCTCGACCCCGTCCAGCCTCCTACCGCGCCCCCTTACAAGCGTGCCATCGAACTGAGGAAGGCCGCCGGCGGAGCCTACGGCAAGACCTCCGTCAAGGTATAAGCCATAAAACCGCGACAAGACCACTCCAATGGTCTCAATAGTCGTCCTCATCCGACGGCCCGTCCGGCATCGCGGGCCCGCGCTTCTCCAGCAGATACAGCTTTCCGTCATGCGACGCCCCCCATTCCGTCGTCCCCAGCGTTTTCTCATACAACTTGCTCGCCTGCGGCGACGATGTCAGGAGGAGGAACCGTCGCAGGTCAGGCCACTCGTTC
The DNA here is from genome assembly GCF_013390195.1 of Colletotrichum siamense. Lineage (NCBI taxonomy): Eukaryota > Fungi > Ascomycota > Sordariomycetes > Glomerellales > Glomerellaceae > Colletotrichum > Colletotrichum siamense. Next base: position 324,313 of record NW_023501015.1, read on the forward strand.
AGGACCTCGTTCAAGCACTCCATCAACCACGGCGCAAGACCCTTCCCCTGGTGCGCCTGCAGCACGTACACGTCGGATAGATACGCCAAGCTCACGTAATCCGTGACGACCCTCGCGAGACCGACCAGCTCTGGCCCCTTCTTCCCTGCGCGGTGTGAGCATTCATTCATACAACGATGAGGCGTACGGACCTGCAATCTCGGAAGTGGACTGGGGAAGCTTGTACACGCCCAGACACAGCGAATTATCAATCATCCGCCGCAACACGCCCTCATCCACGCGCTTCGCCCACCACAGCAACTCCGAGTCGAAGGCGTCATTGATGGCATCCAGCTGGAGGAGCGAGCGATCGGTGGAGATGAGGTAGTCGTCCTTGTACCACTGCTTCGTGGGCATCTGGTTCGGCATCGTGTCTGGTACTGTGAGATTTCTCCTTTGCTGCCCAGGGCGGTGTTCAGTGGCGGCGCAAGGGAGGACGGAGATGTAGTTGAAAAATACCTGAAACCTTGTCGGCGCAGCGCCCGGTCCGTAGACGTACGCAAAACTCTAGACGAGGCTTAAATAAACGCCAGAAAGACAACGGGAGGATCGAGCGTTGTGTCCGAAAACGTCATTTCTCGCCGCCCGGGTTGGGGTCTGTGAGGTTCCCATCCTGCCGGGGTGAACTCTATGTTTGTGTCTCCTCTTTTGCCGGGCATGCTTGCTATACCGCTCTTGGTAAGGTTGGTCCGGATGGGGAGATTCGGTCCCGTGCCGATCGTCGCCACGCGGGGGAATGTGGGGTTGAGCTCCGGGCGCTGAACGTGGTCTTGTCTTGGAGGATTCTCACGATAATTATCCGAGCATGAAGATTCGACCATATGTATTGGAAGGAGACCGCATCTTTCGTGTACATCTTTCCAGCTCATGCGCTGGAGTCAATAAGGCTACCCATACCCAGCAGGCAGCCAACTTGATAGATGGTTGCTGCCTTAGGCCCCACCACAGAAGGCGAAGCTGCGGTACCCTCATGGGCAACGTCCGTTTCTGGATCTGTCACCAACAAGCATCCGGCCAGATGGTCGAGGGGTGGTTGTGCGATGACTAGCTGGCGTTGACGTTCCGCCGTGAGTCAGAGTACGCACCGTTCGATCCTCGATAGCGCCACTGTTGGACCATTCTTTTTTTTGTTTTTGGTCTCAAAAGTCTGACGGTTTTGTTTTTCTTCCGTCCACTTTGTCGTTTTAACAAACAACAACAACAGCAGAGAGAATGATGATGATGGAGACGACGGATGAAGAAAGCAGATCCCGCAAAATCCAACGAAGAAGAGTACTGAAACTACAGACTGACTTGATTGCGCAACATGCAACTTTCCTCCTCGTTCTCCGCGTTGTCGTGTTGAGTAGAGTGAGCTGCCCGGCTGCCTGTCCTCTGTCGAGTTTGACTGACACGCACGACAAGACGCTTTATCTTCAAAACAAGGAAGGAGCGGGAACAAGGCTCCCTCCTTCAAATTTTCCTTCCGCCTTCTAGCCTGAATCTCTTCCAGGTTGAGCTTCTCACCCACAAACAAGTAAAAAGACTCTGGCATCAACCAGAAGCAGCCTGTCTTTGCTCACTAGCCTTGCTTTCAGCTTGCTTCAATCGAAAGAAATGTGAGTTTGTTCCCACCCAATTTTCACCCCATACTTGCTGACATTGCCGGAACCAGAGCCTCGACCTCCATTCTTCGATGGAGCAAGTCCATCGAATCCTTGCCGAGCTCTCCGGCGAAAGCCGCGATATAGCCTTGCGCCGTGCTCTCGAGGAAACCGCCCGCGACCACGTCATCGGCCTTCTTATGCATGAAGATTACGACCGCGTTACCCAGTGGTACACCCACGACGTTACAATGGTGCTGGGACTGGATACCACACTCGACGGGGAGATTCTCAAGGGCCACGATGAGGTCATTCAGCACTTTACCAACCTCCAGGAGCAGACTGACATCGTCGTTGTCCCCGTCCTTGTTATCGCCGATCGCGGCCGAATAACCGCGTATACCGAGACGTATTACAGGTGGCTGGGCAAGGACGACAAGGAAGACGGCGAAATGTTCGTCGAGGAGCCTGTCGAAGCGCCCTTTGTGGGCTGGCCGGCGGTTGTTTTCGGCGATGTTCTCAAGGTACGCGAGGTGGTCGTGTTTGACCTCAATGAGCAGCACATGAAGGTCAAGCGCGTGGAATGGCGTCAGTTGGGAATGGAACACCTTGGAGACGCCAGCGTCGACGCTCTTGCATTGCAGAGTGAGAAGCTCAAGGTTCGTATTCAAGGGGATGTATGATGGACTGAGGCCGGACTGGAAGGAACCTGTCATGAATTGCATGGAATTGGGGTACACGCTTACTGCCTCAAAAAGAGCAGAAATGGCATACGGAGAGTGGATGGCTTATACGGAAATCCCCTGCAGACGTCTGCCCATTATACTTAACAACCTGCCCTCCGGGTGGATTTTTGAGTCGGAGAAATATCACAACCCTTGAGGACATCCTTGACGGCTTGACCCTGGAGCAGGTCCACCCTGAAAGCCTGTTCTCTCCCGTGAATCATCTCCGTTACAACTTAGGTCTCTTTAAACTCAGCTGCGAACCTCGGAACAGAGGCATTTGTCCATCGCCCAGATTCATGATACTGTAAACAACTCAACCACAGCTTCCTTGAGACACACCAATCAACCACAAACGTAAATCGCAGCTTCCTCCTGCCCCCAAGCGCATAATGAGCTCAAGAAACCAACACGCACGGTTCCAAGTCTTCGCGGACGAACTGACCGCCGACTCGCGCGACCGCCCCCTGCGATACGAGATCGAAAACAAAATCAGTGTCTTCTTCGACGACATCAACGAGAAACGCTGGACGAGCGTCAAGAGCTACTTCAACGATGACGCCCGAGTCATATTTGGCTTCAGAAGTCCGAACCAAATCATCGACAAAGATGTTGATCTGGTGATCGAGCGGATCAGAGAGAAGACCGACGGCATGCGGCGCGTCACGGTGCCTACCTTGGTGCTCGTGGACCGAGGGCGGGTGACTTGCTTCCTGACCAACTTGTGGATCGAGATCGACGACAGAGATGACGACGCGACGCTGGATCTCGTCGAGGCAGACACGCTGTTTGGAGAAATGCACGAGGTGGCTATTATCGACCTGGACGACGAGTACAAATTCAAGCGCGTGGAGTTTCGGACTACGACTCGGCAGGAGATCAGACAAAGGGGGACCGTGGAGGATTTTGATTACTTGGTGCGGAAAACGAGAAGGAGCGAGTATTATGTGATCGAGTCCGACGAATAATGTTAATACTCCATTGAAAATTCTTCTGTTCGCATATAGGTGAAAAAATCCAAAAAGCTCGCTCGCACGCTGTTCGTGTTCAACTTACCTGCCGTCTCCACAGCAGCATCTCACCTTTTCCCTCGCCCTCACTAGATGCCGCTCCTGCCTTTTCTTTCAACCCCGTCCTTCTGACTGCTACCAAAGTACTTTTTCTTTCTCTGTCATCGTCGCCTCCGTCATCGCAACCCATCATGTCGATCGCGAACGAGTACGACCGAACCATGTTCGAGCAATACGCCGCAGAACTGGCTGGCTCGTCTCACGATCGTGCTATGCGCCCAGCTATCGAGCAAATGGTGCGCCAATTCTTCCGCGCGTGCGACAACTTGAACAGAGACATGATGATGAGCTTCTTTAACGACAACCCGACCGTCATCACTGCCCTCGACGGACCTGGCTACATATGGGCTGGAGCAGCTGAGGTGAAGAGATGGATTGAGAGTTGGGGCAAGGACATGGAGCGAGTTGTCCCTAAGATTATTATTGTGGACAGAGGCAGCGTTGTTTGCCATACCGTCACTTTCACCTTTAATCTCGAGGATTCTGAGGCTTTTATTGAGAGCCACGGCGTTGTCATCATGGATCTCGACAAGGACAATTGCATTGAGCGCCTTGAGTACCGTGAGACCAACCGCGAGGATAAGACTCACGAGGGAGGAAGAGAGCTGTTCGATTCTCTTGTTGAAGAGGCCGAAAACGACGCCATCTCCGTCGATTACCTGTCTTGATTGGGAGGTATGGAGAACAAGACCAAGGTAAGTTTCGCCGTGGACTTATATTGTTGCTTGCCGGGAGAGCATTTCTAACATGTTGCCAGATTTGAGGAAAAGTCTGTTGCTGTCTCTTTCGCCTTTCGTTCTCGACGCTTCGCGTTATCGTCGCTTTTCCTTCTCACCGCCTTTAATTCTCGCCGCTTTCCGTGCTCGTCACCGTCGCTGTTGACTGCGTCTTCGCAACCACCGTCACTGCTCCTGAAGATTGCCGACTACGCGGAAAATAATGCTGGACAGACACAAATAATACTCGGAGGGCATCATCAGTGGGGATACTAGGCAGTCATGGAGCCAGATAGCTATCATGAATTCAGAGACACCTTTTCTATGAGCAAGTGCGCGTAAATAGCCTCAATTATTTGTCTACTAAAACTCCTCAGTCCCAGGACCAGGTGTTGTATACGTGAGGTCTTACCCACAGAAAATTGAAGAGCTTTGCCGCCTGAGACAGAATTTCAGACATGCCTTCCAGATGCGCAGTTGGATCAATTCCACGTGAGATGCTTCGACCTCTCTGGCCATATTTGGCATCTATCTGCTATGATTGGTACAATGGCGTCGCCCGACAAAGTTCTCAAGCCCCCAAAGCGGTGGATTCGCGCCACCCTCTCCCCGCGCCTTTTTCCCCAAAAGTTCTATCGCAAACCACCACCTAGTCTCCATCCCCAAAACAACAAGACGAACTCGGTAATGGTGAAAGGAATCGAAAAAGACGGAATTACGCTCTCAAGACTCGAAAGACCCATAAAGCGCCGTAAATATTCGGATACGGACTCAACCACTTCCTCAGGTAAGACATCCTCCCCTCTGAAAATTCCACGACTGAAATCCTAACTCGTCATAGAAACCATGAACACACCCGGAACTCCCTCGAGCGAAAGCCTGGGAACCACGGCAAGCTACATCCCCGTCTTTGCATCCCGCGAGCGGGATGCAAACAATAGCAGTCCCGAGCCTCCCGAGCCCGCGTCCCGCGAGGACTTCGATCGCCTCGAGAAGGAAGTCTCCAGCCGCTCCTACGATATCGCCATGGAAAAGATCCACGAGACCGCTATGCGAGAGTTCATCAGCGCCATCAGCTGGAGTCGGTGGTCTGCTGTGAAGGCCTGGCTCGCGGATGATGTCGAGTTCGTCAAGGTCCCGCTTCGTTTGGGCGGCATATGTCACGGCGCCAAAGAAGTCGTTACCCATTTCACCGAGATGCAAGCCAGCGGACCCGTTTATTTTGAGGTCGACTACATGATTGTAGACCAAGGATACATCACGTCCATCGTTGAGATGAGCCAGGACATCCCTGCCGAAAATGCCCGTACCGAGCAAATTATTGCCTGGATTATCAGCCTCGACGATGACAACAAGATAATCCGTATGGAACACAGAGATATCGGAGCGAAGAAGTACCGCCCCTTGAACCCACCTCATAGGTTTTCCGAGGGCGACTACTCAGAATTCCAGATTTAAGTCTGGTCTTCTGGTGGAGGACGAGCAAGCTGCAAGGAACGACCTCCTTGTCCATGATAGTCCATTATGGATGACTCAGTTGCTACGTTGTTCACAACGGGGGCCCTTCAAGATTGATAAGACCTAATCTTGAAAGAGACATTTTCAGCAATTCCGAAAAGATTCTCACAGTTAAGATAACGTATGGAAAAGCAAATGTTTTGTGAACTTGGAGTTACCCTGCAAAGAGTGCGCTAGGGAGTGCTAGGCAATTAGAAGCAGCAGTAGTAATCCTGAATTTTTTCATGGGAAGGTGATTTTGTAATCTCCTTTTGTTTTTAAAACACAGTGAGTGTTCTTGATGGATGATTTCTGTGTACATGGACGGTTGTCTTGCTCAAGTCCCAAGCTTCCTGCCTGACGAAAGTGCTATTTCTCACCCCGTCATGATGTCAAATTCTCCCGCCCATGTCCTTGCAAAATGTACCTATCCTCCGCTTCGATTGCTCCTGAACGCATGGTCCTGCCACATTCGTTGCGCGCTCAGAAGGATTGGTAGATGCGCCTGCTCTTCGAGTCCTCCAACATCTTGTCAAGCTCGTCCATGTGGAACTTTGTCTCTCGAATGATGCGTTGCTCAACGCGCCGGAATCTGCAGCTGCTGTCGAGATCGAGAATGAAGACATAAGTCGTTTTTGTGAATCCAAGGCCGTCTTTGGAGCGCAGGAAAACTTCGACGTGACAGGTGATGCGGCCGCGGTCGATGAGGATGATGATGGGCACGGCCGTTCGATGCAGACGATCCAATTTCTGAAAGGCCACCGTAATGCCCTTGTGACCGGTGAGGCTGCCTTCGGGGCGCGTGAATCCCTCAGTATGGCGCAGCATGTCGATGTTCTCGATGTACCACTCTTTGAAGCCATTGGGGTGATAGTCGGCCCAGTCGGAGAGGTAGTTGAGCGTGTGCTTGTAAGCCTCCTGTCGGAACTTGGAATCTTGAGTTGCGATGGTGATGTGCGCGCTACCCCTGAGAGTGACCAAGTTTCTGACGGACTTCCGGATGTCGGTGGCCGATATCTGGTGCTGTTGCTGTGACATCTTGGGCGATGAGTTTGTTGGGAAGCTTTTCGTGCCAGACGAATGGATAGTGTGCTTTGCGAGATGTGTTCTGAATGAAAAAGTTGTTGTAAGTTGAGATGTTTGGTGAGAGATCTCGGAGGATTGAAGGGGACAACTTCAGACTTTATAGACGCCAGGCGAAGGCGATCCGACGGCGAGAATCTCACCCTGGAAGACAGTGAATGTGGGTAGATGGGATGAAGATTGACGTGCGGAGAGGAAGCCTATCGTAGGTCCAATGGGCAAACCATCACAGGCCAACGGGCGGATCTCCTCCCCGAGGCGCATCGCTTCCTGCTATTCACCCTGGCAGAGTTTTATTCACCTCGAAACCACCTTGACTTATGAGCCCCACAATTGCTCCTGCTCCTGCCTCTCCGGATCTGCTTGACTGACTGTGTCGCACCTTCTCCATGCTCCCAATTCCAAGGAAATTCACTGCAAGCTTTTGCCAACCACAACCACCACACCGCAGCCAAGCCAGTGACCGACGCCCAAATGGCTGCTCCGGACGACGAAAGGAGCTTTCGCCGCTTCCTAGAAGAAATGTCAGGCGACTCCCGAGATTATGGTATCCGGAAGACACTGGATCAGAGAGTTCGTGCCTACTTCCAGAGCCTTGACGCCGGACGCATCGACGAGATGGGACGTTGGTACGCCGACGATGTCGTCAAAATCCGGAGCATCCAGGTGCCCGGAGAGATATGGAAGGGCAAGGAGGAGGTTATCGCCAGTCACAACAGCATTATCAAAGAACAAAAGAGGATAGGATGGGCTATTTTCACTGTTCCCAACTGGGTTTTTGTTGACCGAGGACGGATCACATGCCGCATTGAGAGATTCTGTTCCAAACAGGGGCGCAAAGAGACCAGAAAGTGCACGTTTGTCGCAGTATTTGATTTGGACTCAACTGGACACGTGAAGAGGGTTGAGTACAGAATGATCAACGATTGTACCGAGGACAGGCCCATTGAAGAGCTTGTTCGCGAGGCGAAAGCGAAGCAGGAAGACTTGCAGACCTGTCTTGAGTCCTGAGTCGTCATCTACACATTCGGTATGCTCCAATTGTCTCCTCTGTTAGCACCATGGTCGACCCCAAGCCGCAACCCGTGCTGACTTCATGGGGCTAGTCTCGATCGAGGAAAGTCAACGACGGAAAAAGGTATTAAGGATATTGACGAGGACAAAAGATAAGAATGGGAGAGTCAAACGCCGGAAACGACAGGCGTTCCTTTGGTGGTTTCTGCAGGGAGGCAACAAACATCTGGCGGATGAAAAACAAGGGAGATCCGTTTGTGTGAGAGAGACATCATCGTGTTACGAAGTTCTGCAAACACCGAAGCATGAATCGGAAGCCTTTGAAATACAATCCCTACGCTCCTCGTTTATGTTCAGTGTTCTATTTGTGGTGCTTCGACTTGCACTCTCCCCTGCTAAGTACGCTGTAAACGATGGGGGCGAAGATGATAAGACTGAAGATATATAAAGCACCGGCGACCAACCGCCTTTCTCACTGGAATACAGATTCAGCATCGACAATCACAATCAGTCGGCCTTCGACATTTCTACTCTCCCCCAAAGATAAAGGCGTAGCCATCGACCTGTGGCCATGGATCTCTCGATTTTCCCGAAGAAATATTTCTCGAAATATTATTTCGACCAACCTCAAGATTTGGCACGCATCCTCGAAGAGCTTTCAACCGAGTCTCGCGACATCAGCATGCGTCCCTTTCTCGAGAGGATGGCGAAACATCTGCTGCACCTTCTAGAGTTGGATCCTACCTCATTCGACGACCGTCGCTCATTCTGGTTGGACCCCAACGCGACCATGATATTTGAAAGCGACCCTGGCCGTCCGATCGAGAACGGTTGGAATATGTTTGTTGGCAAAAAGGAAATCCAGGAGTTCTTCATTAAGCTTGATGAATCGATCAGACGTCGGTTCGAAACCACACAACTCGATTTCATTCTGGTCTTCGCAGACCGAGGTCGCATCACTTCTCTCTACAAGCGCCACAGGAAGAATAAACACGGATCGGACGAGGAGGTTGACCTTATCCTTGTGATTATGGATCTCAACGCGTCCAACAACATTGAGCGCCTGCAGTATCGTTATCTGGAGGAGAGCGACTATGCCGTTGAGGACAGGTGGGAAAGGTCATCGGAATTGATGAAGAAGCGTGGTCTGATTATTCCGAAGCGGGAAGAATGAATGTGACAAAGAACCTGGCAATTTCGGCAGGCAAGACTTGGAGATTGGTGGACAGCTCTTTTGTGGAAGCCGGTAGAGATCTAGGCACCTGATTTGAGAATTGAAAGAAGTTGGCGAGAGAGGTTGCAATGATATCTTTCCGCATGTGACAAGATGACTCGTATTAAAGCACAGATAATGGAAACAGCAAAGACTACGAGGACAACGAGGACGGAGGATATAAGAACGATAGAGAGGAAGAGAAAAGCAAAGAGAATGCGGGTCATGGATAATTCCAGCCAAAGGGTAAGATCTAGGTCTAGGCCAAGATGCACTTCGTATAGGAAGGCGCAGCAGGTCTGCGTTTAGCTCCTGCCTGCCTGCATTGTCCATCTTAGCTACCCAAGTAGGTATCCATGGATCCTTCCACCTTTTCTCTCACCTTCGATCCGACAACTCACACCTCCACTCAACATCACCAAAAACACTGTGAAGTAGCAGCAGAGCCTCACGCTCAACCAAAGGTGCAACTCATTCATCCGAGTCCACAGAAATTACGGCACCATACTGACTACCTCACTCATAGCTTTCACAATGGACATCCCCAACAACGTGATGTTCTCTCGCCGCCTCGCTGAGCTGACTGGCGAATCTCGCGATCGCAACCTGCGGCCATTCCTCGAGGAACAAACCAAACATCTCATTGATGATCTGTTTTGGGGTGAACGCGATCTCGCGTCTGAGTGGTTCGACGCCAGCATCAGCTTGGTGATCAACCTCGAACAAAACCCAGGCATGATTTTCCTTGGCAAAGACGAGGCGATGGAGTACTTCAAGAATCACGACGAAAAAAACGACATGGAGCAAAAGTGGTACCACTGGAACATCGTTCTCGTTACCGCTGACCGTGGTCGTGTCACTTCCTACGTCGAGAAACTCTCCGTAGAATTCAACGGGAACGTCGCGGTCGGCCCGATAAATAAAGAAGTCACACTCATAACAATGGACCTCAACGATTCCAACAAGATCCAACGCATGGAGTACCGCGTTCTTCGCAGGGACTTAATCGCGAACCATATGTCCTGGGAGGAAGCCCTCGCAAAACTGGTTACAAAGTCTGTCGTCATCGACTACAACATCGGCATGCAAGGCCAGTGAGAACCAGAGAGGGCAAGTACGACGAGGAAGGATGATAAGGAAGGGCGATGAGGAAGGACAAGAAAAGCAGTCGAGATTGGCAGGTGGATATCGCATGGAAGAGAGAAGGTATCACCAAACCACATTCAACGGGGTACTAAAGTAGTCACCTTGCTATGCCTATCACTTCCCAAATGCAAACTTGAAGATATTCCCCGGATCAACCTTCTCCTTCAACCTCTTGACAGTCTCCCAGTGATCCCCGTAAACCACCTCCATCGCAAACTGCCCCTTCGGCAGCAGCGAGTAGTACCCACCCTCAATCACCCCATCCAACTTGACCAGCGCATCCCTGTACCCATCCGCCCACTCCTTGGCTTTGTAGCTCTTCTCCTTCGTGACCGTAAGCCCGACGATCTCCAGCAAGTTGTGCTCCTCACGCCACCTGAATACGCCAGGCAGATGGTCCTCTCGAGATGCTTTTCCGCGCAGCTGGTGCATACTCAGCAACGCGCCGTCGCCAGGAAGCTTCGTCGCAAACTCGGCATACAAGTCCGCCATGCCCTCCGAGAGGGCAAGCGTCTCCGTGCTCACGCCGTAGGAGCTGCCGGGAATCATCGTCGGAGACGTCAACGCTGTTACCTGCGCAGTCATCGCGGAAGGACTTGTCGGCGCGACCATCTTCATTGCCACGGGAGCAAGCTTGCAGATCTCTTCGAGCCAGGCGTCTGACTCATCCGACGCAGGACCGTTCCAGGTGAAAGCGCAGGCGAATGTCTTTCTAATTCCTGGAACCTCGACAACGGCGGGCTGAATGCAAAGTAGGTCTGGCAGGGTCCTTTCCTTGAGAAGCTTAGCCCAGTTCGTCCAGAACGTCTTGATGGTGCCTCCGAAGTCGGTTGAGTTGAACATGATCAAGCCGCCTTGGATCTGCAGAACTGTTAATACCATCTCAATCGCCGTTCTGAAAAGCTCTTACCTCGGTCTTTGGGTAGACCTTGATCTCAATCTGAACAATAACACCCAAAGCAGGCCCGGCACCTCGGATTCCAACCAACAGCTCCTCGTCGGCGTCGATCAGCTCTCCGCTCGCGAGCACAACCTTCGCCCCGAGAATCTGATCAACTCCCATACCCAAGCTCGCGGTGAAGAAAGAGTACCCTCCCAGCGTAGCCCACCCGACGTAGCCAACACTTCCCACCGTGCCGGTCGGCGTCATCAAATCTTCCTTCTCCAGCGCAGCCTGCAGATCACCATTCAAGACGCCACCTCCAAGTCGAGCGGACTTCTTGTCGGGAGAGACGTTGACATACTTAATGTCGCGCATGTCAATCTGCAGGATGCCGTCGACGGTTGAGCGGGCTGACATGTCATGCCCTCCCGAGCGGATGACGAAGGGCGTCGAGGTCTTGCTGCAGTGGGACACCAGAGCCGCGACATCTTCAGCGGATTGAGGGCGGGCTATCAGCCGCGGGATGGCGGGGGTAGAAACATAGGTCTGGCGGAGGGAGTGGAAAGTCTTATCGGAAGGGGAGTAGGTTTTGATCGAGGAGTGCTTCTCGAGGAAGTCTTCCAAGGTGGTGAGGGAGCCCATGATGTTCGAGAATTGTCGCGCTGTTTGTCGATTGTTTGTTAGCAAAGATTCCAGAAACGATGGCAAATTGGGTAACATGCAGACATTGTTGAAATAAATCTGACAGCCAGCTTTATGGCTTGAAAGCCTGCCGTCAGCTCCGAAGCCAACTCTTTGTCATCCAAAAACGCCCATCAGCGTGTCTTACCATGGCACATCCTCCCCGAGGATATTTGGCGCTGCTGATTGGCGCCCAAAGATCTTTCGTTTCTGCGGGGAGCTAGACACAGGGGGACTGAGACAATTGTTTCCCCCATCGGGAGAGAAGCGGTATCTTGCAGCCTGGACTTGTAAGCAACAGCGGATAAGGATGTGAGGTTGGATGCGGGGCCGGCAACGTCCGGAGACGGCGCCGGTACCCGGACTTGTGTTTCCCTTCTTCGGCAAGGATGGACATCCGGGGACAACGACACATGTGAGACGCGCAGGACAGTAAGTATGAATCATCAGTAATTCTCTGAGGATGGCTATCGTGCTAAGAGGAGCTCTGTAGGTCAAATAGTACAGCGAAACAAACAAATCCCAAGTTTGCAAACCTCCCTTGCGTCCATCGCTTATTGATCTTTCTTCAAGCAACTCCATCGTCCAGTTCCAGAAGGTTGGAGGTCAGCCGGCGGTCTTGATCAGCGGATCATGCGTTCGATCCAGCGGGTGACAGGAATCTCCATGGAAAGCTCATGCTCCTGGGGCATCGCGGCACAATAGTCGCGGAGCCCGAAGGTGAGCTCGCCAATGCGGCACATGTCGCGGCCGGAAGGGGACTGAACCCAGATCTCCATGTACCACTGCTCGTTCTTGAAGGTACGTTCCTCGGTGCAGGTGCAGCCCGTCAGGGAGTGCGGCATCTTGTCTTGGCGATCGAAGTCCTCGACGAAGTTCTCCCATCGGCCGTGAAGCTCTTCTCGGACACCGCTGAAGTTCTCAGGAAGACTCATCATGGTGCTGCCGAGAACGTCAGCTATGGCAGGTTGATCCTGAAGCGCGTCGGTTGTAAAGGTCTGGCGCGGCATGGGCGGGCAGCTGTGTAGGCCGTGCATCTCGCAGACCATATCGCCGAGCAGCCAGAACTTGTCTCTTGGGAGGAACATGGTGGCACTCAACGAGTGGACAGGCACGTTGCTGACGGTGTTGTAGTAGAAGTCACCGGCGTTGTCAAGATGCTCGAAGTACGACTTGTGCTCCGGGCCTCGGAAGTACTTGAGGTTGCCAATCTCGATGGGGGCGTCGACGGTGCACTGGTTGTAGTCCGCAGCAAGACGGGTGGTGTAGGCATCGGCAACCGTGTTCGGTTCGCACTGCTGAGGGTCAGCCTCTTGGGGAATGCCGGGGTGAAAGCCGCCCTTGATCATCTGGCTGGTGTTGCAGCCTTGGTATTCGAAGAAGCTATCGTCGAATTCATCGAATCTGGCGTTGATGGTTGGAGTGCCGAGCGTGCCGTCGTGGCCAAGGATCCAGCTGATGTCGGCCTGGGGCTGGACCATCTCGGGGTGCTCGTTCATGAAGGTCTTGGTGCTCTGGAAGAGGGATTCGGGCTCCGAGGTGTCTTCGAACATGACTTCGTTGACTCCGTAGGCGATGTCGCGATCTCTCATCAAGCGGAAGACGTCGACGTTGATGTCGCACATGAACTGGGTCTGGAAAGCAGACCTGTCAGCCCAACCAACACCGGGGAGGGGAAGGGGACTTGACTTACTCCAGGTTCAACCATCCAGAACCAGTCATAGGCATCAAGACGCTTCTCGCGAGCGAAGAGACCAGCCGACCAGCGTCGCTTGTGGTGGGTGGTCCAGACGTCAGCTTTATTGGCGCCCACTGCCTAAGCGTGCGCCAAGCCAGCTTCGAAGCGACCAGAGTCGACCCAGGCAGGGATGGACCAGTGCTGCTTGGGGATGACATTGTAGGTGACAGTACCGCCGGTCGCGTTGGATGTAGCCTCCTTGAACTTCTCGCTGAGCTCCTCGTGGCTGAAAAAGACCCAGTCGTAGCGGTACTTGCCGTTGAAACGGTGCTCTAGTTGTCCAACAGAGGCGACCATCTGCTCAAGTTGGTTCTCTGAGACAAGGGCGACAAAGGCGGCGCGTGGAGAAGCATCCCAAAGTTGAAGGCCTGCTGAAAGAGCGAAAGGGAGGTTCAAGAGGGTTATAGCAGCAAGGAGGAGGAAGGAGGTAGGGAGGGAAACGAATGATTTGGTCCGGAGCGCCATCTCGCCTGATTAAGGGGAGATCAGTCGAGAAGGCGCGCGTGGTGACTTGTGTGGAAGAAAGAAATCAGACGGATGCTTGTCGTTGATCTGAGACAGTTCTTTGGCGGATTTGGTCAAGGTGAAGGGTTGTTGTTGGGGTGAAGTTTTGATCTGAGGTGGTGTGGAGGAGAAGAGATGGTTGACTTGGGAAATCACGAACGAAGAACAACAAGCCGCCCTCAAACGACGCTAGTGTCTCGCTTAACTCTCGAACAGTGCAATGGAGGAAGCAACGACCTGTTCTCAGGTAGCTCACACGTGACTTGGTGATCCAGATCGTTGACCGAGATCCTTAGGCGCCTCAGGCGCCCAACCGCCTGGAACTTGGGTGAAAGCCTGGGAAAGAACGTGACCATAGTAACAATTACGTCATCTCTCACGGTTAAGCGAAGGTCAAGGACACTTCAGAAAAGCATCACTCAGACCTTTATTCGATGACGTCAGGGGTTCAAGCAGCTTCAGCCTTCAGGCCGCAGGACCTAAGCCAAAGTAAACAACCTTTTCCAAGACATGACCAGACCTTTTCCACAACGCTGGAAGCAATGAATCAAAGTTTGTGCTATGAGAAGATAGTATCATTCTACTTTGATACCTTCCTGCCTCTAGGAGTTTCTTGATGGTACCCATTTGCAGGAGAGCAGGCTTCTTTGATATATCCACATGTCTTGAAATACCTCAAATTTCCTCATAGAATATGTCATATGTCTTTGTGGCCAATGGAATGCCATTTCTGCATTTCATTGTTGTCATTCACAATAAAAGAAATTGAACAATGACCTCCAAAGCCAACCCTTTGGAACAAATATCCAAGAGCCTACCCAGTGGTTCAGCCCATGTAATGCCTGCCATTGCTATAACTCCATTTCCCAATCCTCCCCAGTACTCTGGATATGCTCACCCCAGGTCCGATGCTCCTCCGTTCCCAGTATCTTAAAGCCTGTCTTGGCATACATCCTCCTCGCTCCCACCATGTTGCTGTCCGTTCTCAGCCCGACACGTTCATATCCCACCTTTCTCGCAAAGTCTATGCAAAGCTTCATCAATTGCGTTCCCAGACCTAGCCCTCGAGCGCTCTTCTCGACGAGAAAACATCTCAACTTCGCTCGGCCCGGCGTGTCGCGATCTTTCATGAGTATGATGCAGCCGAGAAACTGGCCATCCCTTTCCGCAATCCAGCAACGCTCTGATGTAGGATCGAAAGTTGTGATGAACTCGGACGTGATTCTGCCGACCAAGGCCTCGAAAGATGACCCGTAATCGAACTCGTTGGCGTAGATTGCTCCATGGCGGTAGGTGATGAAGCCCATGTCACCTGGACGGTGATTTCGTATGGTGACCCCATTTTGGGCAGTGCCGTTGACTTGGTTTTCGGACTTCATCGCTGCTGACTGGTGATTAAGGCTCATTCTTGCAATGCTTGGGTTTGGTTTGTCAATTGAACTGGTTTACTTTGCAGGGTTGGCATGTCTTATGAGCAATTGAATGTCGTTGTCTCAACGATTGCGACCTTGAAAGGCTATCAGTGCGGGGCATGTCGTCCGCGTCTTTCAAGGGCGCAGACCGCCACTAAATCGGCAGCTAGGCATGCTGCATGTCAATCTAGGTTTCAGGGGAATTCTGCAGGAATTGATCCAGATGGCGCTAGAAACACAAAGATGACTGGCCCAAATACACCGCCTTCGTCACTAAAATCTGACATCCTATCACGTAGACGCGTAGACCGCGTGCTCGTACTGCGCGACTGCAGGTGGACTGGACTCGGAACAAGGTCGATCACACGGATTTCCTCAACAGTTCAAGGGCTTGAATTGTTGCTTCATTTCATTCATACTCCTCCGCCAGAATTCTTCTCGTCTTTTCGCGACTCAATCATGACGACGCAAAACACCGCTGCCGTCGATCCAAACACGAACAGGGCCGTGATTGTGTTGAACCAGCCCACGCCGATGCTGTTGATAGCTGGAAGACATACAGCCGTGCCAACGGCCGCGATTGCATAGCGGAAGAAGTAATTCCCAGCTTTTTCCCAAGTTAGTCACCTCAAAGTTCGACTGTGGGAAAGGGTACTCACCTATCACCTCTGCACTCCGTCCCTTGAACACGTCAAGACAATACGTGTTAATGCTGGGGAAGCAAATCGTCTGCGCGAAGCCTTGCACGAACATGCAAATCACCGGCAACGGGATACCGCCCTTCTCCTTCTCGATGGCCCATCCGTAAATCAGAATCGCGCACGGGATGACGATGCCCATGGCCACGAAGGAGCTGCGCAGACGATCTTCGGGAAGGCGGTGGCCTCGACGCTTGATCCAGAGCTTCACTGTATGGTCTGCGTAGCGGCCTCCGAAGTATGTGCCGGTGAAGAAGCCGATCCCTGGTGCAAGAAAGAAGAGACCGGACTGCAGAGGGGTCGTCAGATGGAAGCGCGGGTTGATGACGTATCGGATGGGTGTTAAGAGTGACTGCATATTCCACACCAGAGACGAGGCGGCGATTCCCTACGAGGTCGTGATTAGAGATTGACATCCAGCCAATGAACAATCATGGCATGGGAGACTTACTGCCACCAGGAGTTTCGGGATACGGAACAATGCAATAACGCGGAACGGGTTGGTCCAGTCCCAAACCTTCCCAACCTTAGTCTTGAAGTCGAGCCCTTCCAGCTCCTTCGATCTCATCTTGTGGCTTGTCTCTGGTAGCGCAAGTACGGCAAGAACGGTTGTAAGTCCTCCTAGCCCCGATTGAAACCAGAACAAGACTCGCCAGCTATAATATGTGACAATAACACCACCGATGAAGGGGCCGAAAGATTGGCCGATCAGGGTGCCGTTCAAAAACCATGCCAGAGCAGTCCCTCTCTCTGTGGGCTTATAAATGTCACTGATGCAACTTGAGCCCAGCACGAGGTAAGCTGTCCCCGTGAAGGCTGACAGCAACCGGAAAACGAAGAAGGCGGCCAGGTTAGGAGCCAACGCCGTTCCCACGGAGAACCCAAAGAATCCAGCCGCAGACAAAATGCATGGCTTGTCAAGTCAGCCAATGGTCCTCGATAACACTTTAGTGCCCTGATACCTACCCATTTTCGTCCATACACCTGGCTCACGGGCCCCCAAAACAGGGTGCTGATACCCATGAACACCGTGTAGATGGCATTGCTGACATTTATGATGCTTCCGCTAGTGTTGAACTCGCCCGCAATTTCGGGAATCGCTGCCAAGAGCAGCAGAGTGGACACCGTTGACGAGATCCCACCACAAGCCACCACAGCCGTGACAAGTCTCTTCCGGTTCGGCGAAAACTTGGCATAAATCGCTTCCGTGTCTTGGCGGCTCAATTGAGCATCGTCCTCATTCGGTGCAGGCAGAATCGTCGCGCTCTTCTCCGCGTTCGATGTCGTCAGTCGCAAGTCGTGGCGGTCAGGCTCCACATCCACTGACTCCGACTTTGAGTCGTCTTCATGTTGGTTTTGCGACATGTTCCGGGCTTGTCTTCGCGGGACAAGCAATTGGGGTTCTTTTCGTCATCCACGTAGGATTTGTGGAAAGATGGTACGATTTAGCTGTTTCGCGACGAAGTTGGCGGATGTCAAGATGCACGTTCAAGTTTTTCAAACACCAGCGCCGGTACTTCTCACCGGGCACAAAGATCGGGCAGAAAGATCTTCGGCAGCGTTATCCGGCAGTAGTTTGCCTAGGTTAAGCAGGTCAAACATCGGATATGCCCCATTCTCCCCATGCTTACCATTCCGACGTCGGTGACTGGATTCAAGATCGCCATTAAAGCCCCTGCAGTCTCGCCCAAAACTCACTGGAACAAGAAGCTCATTGTCCCCGGCTGGGCGTTCTTCCCCGCGTGTGGGGGTTCATCCCGGTCCCAGGGCAGTTCGTCGGACATCTTCCGAGAGACTGGCTAGGTATTTAGCGAGTCGCGTTCTTAGTGTTGTGGCAGGCTTGGTGGGTTCAGTCTCGCTCCGGCTCCGAGATCGGCCGGGGACAAGGGAAGCCGCTCGGTCGCCGAATTTCACCAGAGATGGGTCTTTCGGAATGGAAACTTTGGCCGGACTCGGCCCCGGGACGCCGGAGAGTCAAGATGGACCAGAATTCATTGCGATGGCTGGCAGAATGTGCTTGGGTGTCGCTGGCCGAAGGCTATTTGCGGCGTTCAGGCCGAGCAGGGACTGCCCATGGTGATCTCCGATGAGACACAACTTCAGAATCTGTAATCTGGGTCAGAACTTTGTTGAAGCCGCTGCTTGCAATACTATTAATACTCGAACATCTTCTTGGCCGGTAATACATACTTCTTTCGACGAAGGAGGTTAAAATGACGACTGGCTCTTGGTAGGTAGGTCCGGGTGTGAACCTATGACTCGGTGCAATTATGCCCCGCATACCGGATATGACGCCGGCTCATGTGGGGTGAAGACCGAGCAAGATGACTCTTCTGTGAGACCATCGCATCGGACGAACTATTATCCTATCTAATACTAACAGATGACATTGTGCAGCACCTGCCAAATGCATCTCTCCAAGCACTTACACAACTCGGCCAGCCATGGACAAGCGCGGTCCAGCCAATGACAACAACGCACGCGATGTCGGCGACTTCACCGCCGCGCTCGAGTTTGACTTGCTCAGAGCGCAGTTGACCAATTCCTCTCAAGTCAATTACCCGGAACCTATTCGGGACGACTCTTTTCTACATGACTTACAAAATCTGGATGCAGCTGAGTTGCTGCGCAATGCAGGACTTTCGTCACACCAGCAAGATGAATCTCTCTTCGATCCCGCCGTAACCGGAGGGTCCGGCCTCATCAACAACCAAACGGCTATGCCAAGCACAAGTACAACTTTCGACGATGCAGAAATGTTCATGTTTTCGGAGGCAATTGGTGACGCACAGTCTGCGAGGAACTTGCTCGACACGGGGACAGCAACGCTCGGTGTAGACGGGAACCTAGCTTCAGAGATGACCACGCCGCCCAAAATTGGGACTCGGTTCTCTTCAAAGTCTCTCCGAATTTTGAAAGCATGGCTCTCGAATAACAACCACCACCCATACCCTTCAACCGCCGATATGGAGATGCTAGAGCGGCAGACCGGTCTTAGCAGACAACAGATCACCAATTGGCTCGCCAACACTCGGCGACGCAACCGATTCAAGGTTCCTCCCAAACGGCCCCCATCCCCCGCCATCACTTCAGCCACCTCGAAACCCATCAACATTGGTGGAAGCAGTGTTCCCCAAGGCTTCGACGAGATGAACCCTCTTCAACGATGGCAAGTCTCCCCGCCTGAACACGAGCCCGCATTGGCATCTGCCATAGCGCACGCTGTGTACGACCTACCACCTGGATCCGACACTCCAGCAGATCGATCTTTGACCGACAGCGCCCCCACAAGATCTCTGTATAATGCTTCGTCGGCAAGCAGCGCAGGCACATCGCATTCGAGCAGGAGCTCAGTCAACTCTGCATACTCCCACAACTCTCGAGCATCACTGCGTTCAGATCCACTGGCTAAAGCTGCAATCAAGCGAAGGAGGCGACGAGGTGCTGCGGCGCGACCAGAACGAAAAGGTCCTAGCAATCTCTGGCAGACCATGAACATGTATCAATGCACGTTCTGTACCGAGACCTTCAAGACAAAGCACAATTGGCAACGTCACGAGAAGTCATTGCACTTGTCTCTGGAGCGGTGGGAATGTTCGCCAACAGGGCCAACCGTCGCTGATGCAAGTGGCCAGCTCGTTTGTGTCTTCTGTGGTGATGCCAACCCGGATAAAGAACACCTAGAGAAGCACAACTACTCAGTCTGCAAAGAGCGACTACCAGAAGACCGAACCTTCTACCGAAAGGATCATCTACAGCAGCATCTCAAGTTGGTGCATGATGCCAAGTTCCTGAGATGGCCCATGGGAGATTGGAAGCATGAGAATGAGATGATCAGATCTCGCTGCGGGTTCTGTGCTCTGGTGATGGGATCGTGGATTGACAGAATTGATCACATAGCCGAACACTTCAAGGATGGAAAGACGATGGAGGAGTGGCACGGAGATTGGGGCTTCGATGACCACATCCTCAAAATGGTTGAGAACTCAATGGCTCCTTGTCAGTGTCCCCCTTACAGCTTTTGAGTGCCATGGCTGACCTTCATTCTCCAGATATGATCCATATGGAGCGGTATTCACCATGGCCCTTCACTACCAAGCAAGGCGTTCCAGAGACGCCACCCAGCGCTTTTGAGTTGATCAAGACGGAAATCAACCACTTCGCAACAGACTACCAAAACACGAACGGCCGAATGCCTACAAACGCCGAGCTTCTGTACGAAAGTTGCTGCATTATTTTCGGTTCGGAGCCTACCTCTCTTGCGAAGAAGCCAGTAACGCCAGCAAGCTCTTGGCTGCGAGACTTGCTCATGTCGTCGGATATCATCGTCAAGCAAGCCAGAGTTCGACCGCTGAAGACAGCCAGGAGGTCTCGCATCACCTACCTTTGCATCAATGGAAAAGCCGACATCTTTGACCAATGTGCCTTGGAAGAACAACTCCAAAGCTACGTGGACATATCGAAGCTCATCGAGCCCGAAGTCTCTGACTCGGATCTCCAACGCGAGGCGTGCAGCATTGTCCAGCAGGTTGATGCTGCGTCAAGTTGCTGGACAATGCCATCGTCGCCCAAGCCATCCGAGACGTTTTCCACATTCTTATACGGCCTGATCAATGAGTCAACGCACTGGCTGGCACCTTTCCGTCAACGGATGCAGCTCCCTCCTTCAGAGTCTGCCGATTCCCCTACCTTGGACATCGGAAACCAGCATTTCCTGAGCGCTGCCCTTACAGAACCTACTGGCCAGTCCAGCGCCATGGACACAGGAAGCTCAAGCCCTGAAGCTGACGTCGTCGGCAGCAGCGCTACTGGCAATACTGCATCAGGTGCTGATGCCGAAATGCCGGGACTCAACACGCGCACCACGTTCTTCGTGAACGAAGAGAACTGCTATCGGCGTCTTGCTCTGAGTCTAGTCCGGTTCGTCAAGATCACGACGTCGCCGCGCAACCCGAACAGACATATTCCCTCAGACGCCGAACTTCAACATCAGGCGCGTTGGATCTCGTTTGAAGAGTAAGTGAAATCATACAATTCAAGGTGAATGGGCATATGCTAATGGACCCAGCGATGATCCTTGGAATCAGACTCCTGCCGATAACCCAGACTGGCTCCGCGAGTTCAAGCGTGAAATGGGTATTCTACAAGAAGATGGCAATCATCCAGCTGCATGACTTGATTAGTTCAGATTTTCAACTCAGATATTTTCATGAGTTTTAATGGGAAGGATGAGTTATGAGTCCATGAAGGAGCGGAAGTTGCCTCTGCTGCCGTTTGGCACGTTTCCACTCGGCGATCGCTGAATTGCGTTGCGAAAGTTGCGATATCGGAGAAGATTTAGTCAGCCAACATCCGTAAATATTAGAAAGGCATTAATACTATGATCCAGCCAATTCGCATCAATTTCTTTATCTGCGCGGCCTGTTGTGTGCGCCCTTCTTGTTAGACCCAATCGCGTCAGCCGTAAGGCGTAGGGAGAAATCGACATGATTATTATGGGTCCTGTGTTCGTGCGCCTTCGCCGTCATGCAACGATCCACCATGATAGCTCGCCCTAGGGCGTGAAACTAACAGCATATACACGCCGCTGCGCCCTGCAGACTTGCGGCGAATTATCACGGAAGAGACCAATATGGTGTACTTGTTCCGGATATCATACAAACCTTGATGAACCCTGTATCTCAATCAACACCCTGACCACGCGGATACTCTCGGCTTCCATCACAACTCAGTTATTTGAGAAGCGGCCATCTCAAAATTTTCATTCAACATAGACAACACTGTTTCGGTCTTCCTTCTTGCGAACTTACAGCATGCGAGTCGGTTTCCTTGGCCTCGGGGTCATGGGCACCCCTATGGCCCTGAACCTCACCCGCAAATTCGCCGTCACAGTCTGGAATCGAACGACTTCCAAGTATCCACCGCTCACACAAGCCGGTGCCAAGATTGGCGAGACACCAGCGAAAGTGGTTGAACAATCCGACGTCATCTTCACCATGCTCTTCGACGATGCAGCCTTGACATCAATATTCAACGATGACTTTCGAGGCGCACTTCGCGGGAAAACACTCATCAACACAGCCTCCATACCAGTCGATATCAGCAAACACGTTGCGGAGCAAGTTCAAAGGGCAGGCGGCAACTTCATTGAGATGCCGGTGAGCGGGAGCAAGATTCCGGCGGAGCAGGGCCGGCTTGTGGGGCTTTTAGCCGGGGATCCGAAAATCGCGGAGCAAATGCGGCCGTATGTGGAGCCCCTCACCGCCGCAGCGATCTACTGTGGCCCGATCGGCTTCGGCCTGAAGACCAAGTACGCCGTCAATCTGTATCTCAACAACATGACTGCGGCTCTCGCAGAGTCCTTCAGTCTGGCGAAGGCACAGGGGCTAAACTTGGAAGCATTTGGTCAAGTCATCGACGCCGGACCAATGGCTTCAGCATACACTAAGGTCAAGATCCCCAAGCTTGTGAACAACGACTGGACTCCGCAGGCGGCGGTGAAGGACTGCTATAACAGCACTCAGATGATTGTAAAAGCAGCGGAGGATGCGAATGTTAGAACGCCATACGCAGAGCTATGCCGGGAGGTGTACAAGGAGGCCACAGAGGCTGGTCTCAACGAGGAGGATATGATTGCGGTCTACAAGCTCTTTCAGAATCCTAGATAATACATCATTTGAGAAATTTCTAGCGGGGCAGAGGGGTTTTCTTTGATTCCAGTCTGGATCTTAGGGTGCAAGTGTTTCTTGTCCATATCTCGTGTGACGATGAGACACGGTGGGTGCATTTCGCAAGGGGTAGCAGACAAGACTGAGCAACCGGTGAGTCAGGAATTAAGAGGCTTTAGCTGGTCGAGAAAGTACTACTAGACTGTGGCTGACATTGAGACGATGGTCCCGCAGGAGCTGACCTGAGACAGCAATCACGAGAGGAAGCTAGGCGCTGAATCGCAGGCAGTCACCAATCGGAGGACAAATGATTGCGAATGCTCCAATCAACCGAAATGAGAACAATTGCATATGCATTGGTGTTCAGCTTTGCCAGCCGGCCTAGACCGCAGCCTGAAGTCCGCTCAGCAAAACCATCATTTCCGAGCGCATCGGCCCATCTTCACGCCAAGCAGTGCACCCCCTTCAATGCACCCTTCCGTTCAATCCTACCATCTCTCTCACTACCCCACAGATTAGGAATGGCGACAAAGCCAGGTGCAGCGCTTTTGAAAGCGTACAGGCAGACGCCCCTGTCAACCAAAACGTGTACTCACATCATTGAAGTCTTTCCAGCTACCCACAATACCGATATACTGAGGTGCCGACTACTCGAGGTTGAGCTCGAAGAAGCGAAGGGAACTTATGAGGCCGTTTCTTATGTCTGGGGATCACCCGAATTCTGCTGCCAAATCATCGTCATCGACGAAGATACCGCCGAGAGTGACAAGATGGAATACAGTCTCTCCGTCACTCAGAATCTGAGCGAAGTTCTCCGCCGGTTTCGACACACTGAGTACCCTCTGGCTGCTATGAATGATCACGATCATTCGAATTCTGCAATTACAGTTCCAAGGAGGTTGTGGGCCGATGGCGTTTGTATCGATCAATGTAGTGTCGAAGAAAAGAGCCATCATATCGCCATGATGACCGCTATATACACCGAGGCCAAGGGTGTACTCATTTGGCTGGGCCACGACAAGAAAGCAGAAGAAGCATTACGTTCTCTCCCCTCGGATGAAGACATACTCGGTGGAGAAAACCCTCCTTGCATTCAAAACGCTTTGCACCTCCTATGGTTCAGTCGCCGCTGGGTAATACAAGAGGCGGTAGTCAACCGGAATACAGTCGTCTACTGCGGAGCAGTCTCGAAACACCTCTATGATGTTGGTCAGAACGCACTGCAACTTATGCACTCCCAGTATGCAATAACACTTGGTCCAAAGCTTTTGAAACGAGCGGAGGGACTCGACGCCGTATTCAACCTATTCTTCTACAAGCATGTCGCCACATATTCATATTACGAGATGGAATTCACCAGTCTCATGCTTGCATTCGACGAATACGAGTGCCAGAACCCTCGAGACCGGATTTTCACATTGGCAACTCTAGCAAAAGACATGGCCGTGAGAAACGTAACCGTGGAGTGGGTTCATCAGGCTTTGGCTACCGAACAGTCGGGGGACCCCACGAAAGATCTTCGGACTTGGCGCTCCCACGAGACGTATGTTAACTATGAGGCGACAACAGCTGACATCTACATTCTCTTCGCCTACTCCTTAGCCATTAATGGCAAACTAGGATGGATGCTTGGCCAAGCCTCTGCTAGACTGTCAGCTTCCACCGAAGGATCTATGTCCCATCCAGATTTAGATTTGCTGCCTCGATGGGTGCCGAACTGGACTGTCAAGTACCACCGCCACGCACTCTGGCTTGAAGGCAACGATGTCCGCTGGGGACCCTGGGTCAACCTCGGTAGCGCAATTGGACCACCTTTGGTTCATTGCGCCCTTGCGAGATTTCCTATCTCACCAGGGTCATTCGCCTATCGAATTCGTACCCGATTAGGTCGGATATTTTTGAGTCAAACCACCGGCACTGCGGCGGAAGATTCATGTGAATACGCAGAAGAAGACCGAACGTGTCCCTTTGTGGTCACTTGGAAAAGCGAAGCTTTCCCTTCCAATCAGTCAACACCAGAGGACGTGGTTCAGTGGATAAGACGGACTTTTCAGTCCATCTGGGAGGTAGGACTCTCCGGCATGGATACCAAGCTCCGTGGAGATGATGTCAAAGAACGACTTGCCGATCGGTTCTGTTACGTCCTCGTGGCTGGTGCATATATGTACAGCGACAAGCGTCTTTCCAGCAAACTCAAGAGCGCCGCAGCAGAGCTAGCAGAATTGGCACAGACGATACAGACCATGACAAATTTCTCTCCTGAGCAAAGTCCCCGAAGAATGCTCGACATTCTCGTTCATCCAAGTCAGTTTTGGGATGATGCCGAAAAGATGAATGATGAACTGCTTGCACCAATCATCGTCAAACTTCTCAAGGAGGTCATTTTCAACGATCCAGATATCACTATTCCAGGCTGGCATCACGTCTTTCAAATGGCTTCTCTTACAATGGAGCATCGCTGCGTTCTCACTTGCGACGTAGATAATCCGCCTGCGGATGCTTTGCCATTCGATATTGTCGGTATTGGACCTGACCACCTCGAGCTTGGCGACCGAGTCTTTTCCCTTCCTCTCAGAAGAAAGCACTTCCGTGATGGAGAACAATTTGAGCACCCCATTACGAAAGAATTCTTTCAAGATGTAGCGTATGCGCCCTTGGCATTCCAAAACGTCTGGGCAGCGACATACCTCGCGCGCCCTATGGGTGGAGTCCATGTAGTCCACTCCCAACCTGTCGAAGACGGGGCTGAGGCGGAGCATCCCAAGATTTTCCAATTTGTCGGAGATTGCTTTCTTTCAACAGTGAGATGGCTTTCGCCAAGTCGTGGACTTATGCCTAAGGCCTGGCTGTCTTACGAGACGGAGGACAGCGACGAAGCTGCATGTCAAAAGGAGTTCGGTGACCGATATTCAGATTTTGATGAGGATGGTGAGATATATCTTTGCTAAAGACAAGAGCGATGACTGCTGGTATGTACATATAGGGGCTAGGAAAACCATCAACATTTGATCGTTCAAGGACTTGAACATACGCTCTTCCTAACTCCGGTGCCGCCTTGAAACCCACTCCAAACGCCGGTAACCAAAAACCAATTCCGATATCATTACTTGTGCCCAAGATGTTAGCACATCTTGCGTCTCCACCCACAGAAGGGCTATCAGCAACCCATCATGGTCTCCATACTGGCAACTCCGCATCTTGCAGCCTCGCTGTCGTCTGCTCGTCCGCTTCCATGGCAATTTGAATGGGCAGTACCAGACTAATGTCAGTACCGCCAGCGCTCATGCTAATTTGTAAGGCGTATGTTCTTGATATCAGGCATGAGTGAAAGGTCGGCGGGAAAACGTATTTCTCAGTGGGCAGGCGAAACTCAGCTCGCAAAGTCGTTGAATAAGGCGTCGGCGGTGCCGAATCCCAGCTTTCTTCCTTCGCCTCCGCAGAATCTTGACTATCGGGAAGCGTCTTGGGTTTCCAAGAGTCGTATTCCAGAGTCTCCCACAATACTCGCGCCGAAATATTGAAAGGCTCTCGAAGGGAGCCCATGTTGGGCAAGCCGTTCATGACCTTTGTTGAATACCAGGTTTGCGCAACAATTTTGACCGACTGCAAAACCACCTCTGGTGGAGTAGCATTTACAAGAGAAGGTTCAAAGATGAAGTTCGCTTGGAAAGAGGAGCTGCAAGCACTTCGTCCGTCCCGGCTCAAGTGAACTGTAGGCGGCTGTGCCGCTGCTGCAGTGACACGTCCCAACGACCCTGAAAACAAGGCCTTTGGAACATTCTTTGATTCGATGAGGCGATATTGCGAGTCCCATGCATCGACACTCAGTGGCGGCTCCTCGGGCGACGCCGCGAGTAGGTTGATCTCGTATTGAGCCTCTGAGAGAACTTCAGACGGCTTGGCGCATTGCGGACCAGGCTCGCGTACGAGTTTTGCTTTGATATGATACCGAATACCGAGAAGCTTGGGAGCCATGTCGTACTTGTCCCAACTCGTCAGAGTGGAAGGGAGTCGCAAGTGATAATCGCGTATCGACGTTGACTCGACGTCGTGTTGACAAGCAGCCTCTGTCAATTGGTTGGGAATGATGAATCGAAACGGTATCTTGTACGTTTCCCCGGCTTTAAGTATTCTTGATTCGGGATATGCTGATTCCGCCACCGGCATATCGACTTTCAACAGAATCTGTGATGTCTGCCTGGAAGAGTATGTGTCATCGATGCGAACACTTGCCTTCCCCTGGAGGCTGATCTGAACTGAGCTGAAAGCTGTGTCGTGGCGGGGATTGATCGAGACATAGCCTGATACCGTGGTACCGCAAGTGTAGACCTTCGATGTGTAGTGGTTGTCGATATTAATGTCCATAATTGTCGCTTTTGAACTTGTTGCAGCCAAAGTTGATATGCGTTTCGTAAGATTCTTCATTGTGTGACCAGCACATAGACCGCACGTCAGGTTGGGAATCGATGAGCCCAATCTTTGGCCATACCGGCGATCCGGTCGGCAGCTTAGGTGTGAGACGGCCATGCCAAGCCTGCTTCTTAAAGCAAGATGTTCGCCGGGTCGTGAGTATGGGAAATGAATCCCGATGTATTAACAATCAAGACGATTTGTCTTGAAACTAAGTCCAACGTTTGAAAGCATTTGAGTCCTGGAGCAATCCGTCGTAGTCTGAGTATTAAAACTTCCGCGCAGACATCAACTCCCGAAAGGCCAAAACCGAAGACGATGCCGCTTGCAGGGGTCGGAGTGTTACCGACTGGTGGACTTCCTGTGCGAACAACTTACTCACACTCACACCATCGGAAACCAGCATTCTCAGTGGACCGGCCTCATGTTCGACAATCCGGTATGAGTCAAAGTTAAGTTAATCCCGTTGGCATTGGACGCCCTTGCCGACCGGCATGTCATCTTCGCCCTACACTAGCCGAGACATGATTTGTCGAACCCACCGAGCTCCGTAACAGCCATTGCGACATCGGTTTTGCAAGGTATCTTTGCCTGCAATGTGGTCGGTGTGCTGCTGAACCCGCCGTGCGAACATGGGGCTCCGAGCCGAAGCAAACCGCATCGTGGGCCCGTTGCCATAGAAGCTTCAAAGTTTTGACTCCTCAAAACTTCCATGTCGACCAGCTCCCTTGCTAAATCGTGCCGCGCCTTTCACGCTCTCCGAGCTAATGACCTTGATCCCCGCATCAAATTCCCTGCTCAGGGCATCTTCAAACGACGAGGCATTGTACGCTGCGTAATAGCAACTCGCCCGGTCTGTGTTCATGCAGGCCTGCGGGATCGCCAAGAGCTGCCTTGCAATCTTCGTAGCCTCTTCCAAGGCCTTGCCCTTGGGCACAACTCGGTTCGCCAGACCCATCTGCAGTGCTTCCTGCGCACCCACAGCTCGGCCGGTGAGGATCATGTCCAGAGCCCGGCCCAGCCCCACGATAGCCTGCAACCGGACCGTGCCGCCGTCAATAAGCGGCACGCCGAACCGGCGGCAAAACACGCCGAACACGGCGTCCTCTTCGGCAACCCGCATGTCGCCGAGAAGGGAGAGTTCCAGCCCACCCGCCACCGCATGACCTGACACGGCGCTGATGACGGGCTTCTTGATTTGCATACGCGACGGACCGATGGGGCCGATATTTCGCCCATCTACGCGATGGGATTCGTCGATGATGGGACCCTTGTACTCTTTTCCATCGGGGTTGTGGTAAGTTGCGACTTCGTGAAGGTCAAAGCCCGCGCAGAATGAGCCGTTTGAGCCATTGAAGACGCACACTTTCTGCGTGTCGTCTGTCTCGAAAGCAAGGAAGGCATCGGTGAGCTTGCGACCGGTCGCACCGTCGATCGCGTTGCGCCGGTGAGGGCGATTGATCGTAATTGTTGTAATGCCCTCCGACGTCTTGGAGACGAGCACTGAGTTAGGTTCGGTATCTGCCATACTGAACTGCTGAACTTCGAATCAGTTGTATCGACGACGACTATCGATGGTGTAGAGGATGGATCTAGAAGGTCGTGATTAGATATAATAAACTTTCAACCGAGGCACCGTCATTCAACCGACTTCCCCGCGTTTTGAACCCCTCAGTCAATTTTGCGCCCGAGATATTAGGTACTTCAACACCTGTCTGACCGATCCCAGGATGATTGGCAGCCTGATATCCTCATGTCTTACATCGGTGTGAACACGAGTTGACTGTATCGGTGAACGGTGAACAGTGAACGGTGAAAGCACGCCTTCTCCAGTCAAGCAACCCGGTAGCCACAGAGTGCACCACACTCCGTGCATCAGAGAGTTTACGTAAGTTAGGACCGATTCGACATAAAACTTCTGATGGGCGGAGAATTTGATCCAATTTTCGTGATAATTGCAGGCTCGGAAGTTCGTCGTCTCGGTTGTTACGAGCATCGGGAGTGAGTGGGTCTTGGTGTGAGACCTCGGGAATTGTGCTGGGAAGTCACTTGGCACAGCCGGGCTACTCCTTCACCTTTACAGTTAACCTATGATACTCATAGGACTTCTCCTGAATTCATGAGTTGTAAGCCAGTTTTACGATGTGATCGTAGTTCAAAACCATCACTGGTATGGCCAAGAGGACGTCGCGTTTGTAATCATCGGTCAAGGGACCATTTCGCACCCGCCCCGCCCGAACTTACGCCCGGATTTCAAGTTCCGAACTCAGTTTAACTGAAGTTGCTGGTTTGGGCTAGTATCTAACTTACTCAGAAGACAGGACCGACTAATTGGCTGATAATATTCACATAAATCGAGGCATTCGGGCATTAGTGGTCTACTCTTTAGACAGCGTGAGCCTCGAGGACTTGTCATTCGTCATCGTCATCATCGAAAACATTGAGCCGCTACTAAGCTCATCGATGACTTGATGCACTGTGTCACTTTACAACAGCTGCACCAATCTGATTCACAGTCAACACCCTGGATGGTTTGGTAATTGTTCAGTATTTAGTTCAAGAATCAAATATTTTTGGACAACACTAGTGTTGTTGCTACAGTATTACAAGTGGTAAAGTAACAATAATGCCGTGCCAGACTCAGGAGGGGCCATCGCCTGAACATGTCGCGGAGCTTAAGCTATGCCAAACCCCAGAATATTCTCCGATCGAGAGGGAGTAACTAGCCTCAGTCTTGAACACGGACTGCTCTGGGTCGCTCTGGGACAACTACGATACAACATGGTTCCAGATTCGCATCTCAGCCCTTCAGGCTGGCCAAGATCTCCTTGCTCTTCGCATAGTCAGAGGTGCCATGCTCAGGGTCCGCATCGACAGCGGTTGTCTTGCAAAGAGTGCCGGCGTTGTACTTTCCATTGGGCCCATCGACACCGGCAAAGTCTCTCTTGTCATTCGCCTTCAGCATATTCTCGGCGGCCTCGGGGAGCCATCCGTTGATGAAGTCGCCGTGGGTGCAGTACGAAGATCCGCAAGCCAGCTCCAGCGGCGCAGGACCGTCCCAGCCATCAGGCAGGGCGGTGCGCAGGTCATACCGGATGCTGAATCTGAGCTGCGGCATTCTCTTCATGCCGAGCGGGCAGCGGTTCTCGGGACGGAAGGTCTTCGTCCAGTGCTGGACGCCAGAGTAGGTCGACTCGAGGGTGGTCTCGTTGACGCAGTCGTGGAAGAGGAGAATCGTCTGGAGATGGGCGGGACAGGTTTTGGAAGGAAATTCGGCGGCATCCTTGCCGTCGGTCGTGCCCTGGCCGCCGTGGTCGCAGAACCACTGGATACCTGCGAGGTTCTCTACGCCGTCCTGGGAGGTGGCGGAGGAGTTGCCAACGACGGCTTTGTAGTTCTGGGGAATGGCGACTTCGGCCTTGTCGATACTGACGTAGTAGGCACTGAAGCGGAAGATGGGAGCCGGAAAGGTACCGGTGGAGTTCTTGTAGAAAAGAGTTGGAACCCCTTTCTAAGTTAGCGATTTAAGAACAGCATGGGCAAAGGAAGCAGCTGAAGAAGAAGGCAGTAAATGAAACCTCAGGGCGTGCTTACAGTACGAAGAGTAGTCGTTGGGGTTCTCGGCAGTGGAGCAACCAGCCTGAAGTTCCTTCGAGGTCGTGGTGTTGGCAGTCACAGCGTCGGATCCGAAGAAAGTGTGCATGTGGGAGGCATATTGGCCCGGGATGACGACGGGATCAATATTCTTCAACATGAATCGACCAACGTTGGTGACGGTGTAAGCGCTGACTGCGCTGGCGCAGAGCAAAACGTTGAAAATACCCATGATCAATGTTGATGGTGAATTTCGAAAGGGATACTGTCAGTGAATGAGTGGTTGGCTGAAAAATATTGGATTTGAAGTCGAAGTTGAACAAAGGAGTGTGAAGGCAACAAACAGCCGGAGAAAAGAACGACGTGACACCACTGAACGAAAACAGATGTTGTCTGCAGAACTAGAAGTCCATCTGCAAACGTCGAGCTTTATAACGAGCTTCAAGCCATAGGCTTCTTCAGCTCCTTAACAGCCAACCATCGTCGGCTGGAGTAGTCCGGTCTGTTGGGAATAGATTCGTTATCAACAACTGCAGGGATGTCGTACCACTTTGCCGGGATAGGAAGCGCCAAGCACGCAGACACCCATTAAGGATTCCCAAAATCAATCTTAGCATGTTTGTTGGCTATCGTAAAAACTAGGGATCTCTAGTGAAACTGAAGAGTACATACAGACAGTAAGCGCTACATCTCCCTTTAATTTTAAGTGAGCAGGCGCTAAGGCCCTAATCTTCTCATTACTAGTCGCTAGTAACTAAGGTAAAAGGGACTTTAGCTACCTAAGTAACTATAGCGTTAACTACCTGTTATACCGCTATATTAAGCATAATAGTATTATCTAACTACCTCTTTCTTCTATTAATTTATTATAAATATAACTATTAATAGTAATAGCTAGTTAGTATAAATAGATTAAAGAGATATTTAAATAAATAGGGTTTTATTAACTCCTATATACCTCTTCCTCTATTTCTTTACTAAATAACTATAATTAATAAAACTTTATTTATAAGGTCTTTAAGCTTTATAGCTACTAATAATATTAATAAGATTATATATATTATACTAAGCTTATATATAATTAATAAGAGAAGCCCTCTATTTAGCTAAGCTACCTTTATTAGTTTATAGATATCCCTATAATTAATACTAATACTAATTTAAAGTACTTAATCCTCTTAAACCTCCTTACTAAAGCTAATAAGGGTAACTTAGCTATATAAAACTATATAGTATTTTATTAATCTTTATTAGATATAAATTAATAAAAGTATATTAATTAATATATAGCTATTTATACTTATTAAAGTAATAGATAATATTAAGTTAGTAATAATAGTAAAGTTTATAAAAATATATAAGATTATAACTTTAATTAATAAATTTAGATTATTATTTATTAATTACTATAAAATAAAAACTCTATTTTAATTAAGTATTAAATATAATAATAAAATAAGTAAGATCTCTACTAAGGATAAAAGTTAAGAGGTGTTTATAAAGAGATATCTATATTTTAAAACTATATAATAGAAGGGGTTTCTATTTATAAATAATATAGTAACCCTCTAGCTTAATAAAATATTAAGTAGTAAGTATATTATTAAAGTAATATAAGTAAATAATACTATATTTAAGATCTTTAAAGAGGAAACTAAAAAAAAGTTAGAACTATA
Source organism: Colletotrichum siamense (assembly GCF_013390195.1). Lineage (NCBI taxonomy): Eukaryota > Fungi > Ascomycota > Sordariomycetes > Glomerellales > Glomerellaceae > Colletotrichum > Colletotrichum siamense. Next base: position 356,663 of record NW_023501015.1, read on the forward strand.
AAAGTTATAAAGTAAAAAGAAGAAAAAGTTAATAATTTTACTTATTAATATTAAGTTTATACTTTAAGCTATAAAGAGACTTTTATATTTAGTTAAGTAATAATACTAAGTTATTAGTAATATTAGTAATAATATTAAGTATAGCTTCTTAAATATTATTAAAGTAAGTATAGTAATACTATAAAATATTAGCACTAATAATATAGAGTTTATAATAAGTAACTTTTAAGAGTTATTTATAGAAAAGTTAGGTCCTTAAGTAGTAGCTAAGATAAGTTGTTTTTTAGTAGTATTATTAAAGGAAGTAGTGATCTAAATAAGTATTAAGTTAGTATATAGTAAGGAAGCTTTTTTATATAAGATTAATATTATAGCTAAAAAGTAGAAATATTAATAATTTAGCTATATTTATTATATTAAAAAAAATAGTAATTTTCTTATAAAACTACTTATTATTAAAGTAAATATTATAATACTATTATACTTTATAAATAATATAATCTCTTAACACCTTACTTAGCTATATATTAACCCTCTAATTTACTTATTACTTCACTTTTTCTATAACTACCTCTTACTACTTTATTAACTTTTTTTCTTATACTTCTAACTATATAAAATTATATAGTATTATTACTATATATATAATTTTTATCTATTTAGTAAAGTTATACTTAAGTAGTAATAACTATAAGATCTTTTATAACTATTTTATCTAGCTAAAAATATATTTAATAATTACTTACTAGCTTATATAGTATTAATTATATAAATCTTTCTTATTTTTAGCTTTACTTAGCCCTTATATCTTATTAATATAATACTTCTTACTAAGGTAAAGCGTTAAAATACCTTTCTTATAAGTAAACTTAATATCTCTAAAGTAAAACTTATTTTATAGTACTTTAAAGTTTCTACTAATTACTTATTATATTAAAGCTATATTATTTAGTAATCCTTTTATGCTTACTAAAATATATATATATATACTATTAAATTATATAGTAGTAAATATATTTTAAGAGATTTCACTTTTATAGCTAAAAAATCTCTTCTATTAAGCTAAAGATATATAAGCTTTAATAAGAGTATTATTAATTACACTAATATAACTTATTAATAGGATATACTTCTTTTTAAATTTAATATCTAATAAAATATATATCTAATTAGGTTACTATATAACCTCTTAGTGAAGTATAACTATAGCTATAAAGAGCTAATCTATTAAGTAAAATATTAAGTTTTAAGTAATAAAGAAGAAATAAGTAACTTAACGCTATAATACTTTATATACTATTATAAATAAAAAGATTATTAACTTCTACTTAACTATTTAATATTAAGTATCTTAGAGGTAGTTACTAGTTTATAGCTATATTACTAAGTACTTAAAGTTATATTTATTAAAGTAGAGGATATTTCTAAAGTAAGTTTTATTACTATAAAGTACTAATTAAGTATACTTAGTAGTAATAATAAAGTTACTTTTATAGATTAAATTAAACCTTAATCCTTATTAGTTCTAATATAAGATATTATTAATATATACTATAGTAATAAAAATAGTAGTAGTAATAATAGAAGTAATAAATACTTATTAATAATTATTTATTTTAGTATATTTAATAGTAAAAAATTAAATAGTTTTTAATTATTAGTACTAATAATAAAAAGTTTATTTCTCTATTACTAAGATTAATAATAGAAAACTAACTCTTTATTAATATTATCCTTTTTATAGCTTATCTTAGCTAAGGTCTTACTTAGGGATTTTATATAACTCTAGTAATAATTTAAGTATATTAATTACTTAATTTTCCCTACTAAATTAAGTAAAATATTATTAAAAAAGCATTTTTTAGTTTTTTTATGCTCTGCTAATGTGATCTAGTTACTAATTACTAGCGACTAGCAACGAGAAGATTAGGGCCTAATAGGGGCCCTTCCCTTCCAGTGAATGCAGCACATCATATCCACCATGCGATCCACCCGTCTGCCTGTGTTGGGAAGAGTATCTGTATCCGTAGAGCAAATGTGCACCAGATCCAGACGAAATTCCATGATAATGGCCATACTGTTTCCATGAAGATCACGGACCATTTCTGCGATTTGAATCGACTCGCCAGCGGATTCCAGGGTTGCGCGTTACCACCGTTCTTGCCAACATCTCGAGTAGCATTTGTAGCCTTTGGCTGAACATCTCCTGGGACGCCAGCTGACAAGCTCATGTTTCTCACAACCAGTATTGTGTCATTCTCAGTCGTAAAACCGGAGTCAAATTGTTGCCGTGTTGGTCATCGTACCACTCTCACGACGATCTATGGGTCGTCGGCACTTGACTACGTATAGTAGCGCCTTCAGACAGGACCTCAGAAAACTCAACCTCGTCTACGACAATAACATCGCAGGCCAACTTGCCGTATACCCTCAAAAGGAGAAAATCCAACGTAGAAGTCTTAATAAACGCCAAACACCGGCGCTAAATAAGATTATTCGCCTGCCGGCCCCCATGTCCTGCCACGCAAACTGACAAGCCCGCTGTGGGGTAAAAACATCCCGCGGTTTCGGCGTGGTGAGCGAACCCGAGGGACATACCCCGGCCACCGTTAGGGAAGACGACAGTGAGGCCGAAAGCGCCAAAACGACTGCCGATCGCTGAGGCTCACCGGAACACCCACCCTGTTCGTCTGAAATTGGGGGGAGATCTGCTATGCCATGTGGCTAGGACGAGCGGAGCTGTCCGCGTTAGGGGTCTGATGGAACCCTGGGCTGCTTTGCCATGGTGGCTTCGGTGCAAAGATGTGGCGGGTGAGCTTGTCCTTCGCCCGTCTCAGTCACTTGCATTGTCTCTTGCTGCATGCTCTTCCATTCTGGCAGGCCTTGATCGTCACGAAGTTGCCGACATGAAGTTGCTTGATTTGGAGAAATTTCAGCTGCAGTTGCAAGACTCGGCCGAATGGGCCAGATGCGAGTGGTGGAATGAACGGCTACGGGGCCCGGAACGGCATGACTGTGATTTCACGATGCGAATCTGGAAGTGTTTTGTTGCATTGAACATCGTTCTAGGCTTCCCTCCCCCGAGAGACTGTCGTCATGCAGATGCGGAAGGAGGAGGTCTGAAGAAAAGAGCCGATCTCGGTGATATGGTAGAAGTTCATGTTGAAGTTGACGAGTATAAGAACTCAATATATGCCTGGCATATCATCTCACGAAACCAGACAGCCCATCCGCTCAAGCCAATAAAGCATCCATCATCACCTTCAAAATGAAGTCCGCAACTGTCCTCCTCGCCCTCGCCACCTCCCTCATCTCAGGCACACCCACACCTCGCGCCGCGAAGGACCCATACTTCTTCCTCATCGGCGACTCCACCGTTGCTGTGAACGGCGGCTGGGGTAACGGCTTCCTCTCCTACCTGAAGTCTCCCGCTGAGGGCGAGAACAGAGGCAAATCCGGCTCGACGACCGTCTCGTGGAAGTCCAGCGGCCGCTGGGACTCGCTTCTGCAGGGCATCAATGACACCAAGACCGACTACGAACCCATCGTAACTGTTCAATTCGGGCACAATGACCAGAAGGTCATGGAGCTCGATGAGTTCCGGGCGAATTTGATTGACATTGCTGCTGAGCTCAAGAGTGCTGGAGCTACGCCGGTGAGTTTTTCTTTTATCCCGTATGACATAGTGCAAGTATGAAGGCTAACGAGGACAGATTTTCATCACTTCGCTCACCCGCCGAACCTTTGAGGATGGCGAGGTGGTGCAGAACCTGCACGACTGGCGCGGCAAGACAATCGCTGCGGCGAAGGAAAGCAAGATTAAGTGGCTCGACCTCAACATGAAGAGCACCAACTACGTCAACGCCATTGGAGAGGAGAACTCAACCGCCTATAACCTCGGTGGTTCTGATCGCACTCATTTGAGCCTGGCGGGCGAGAAGGTGTTTGGAAGGATGGTCGTGGACTTGCTGCTTGAGAAGAGGACTGATCTTGCGGGATACTTTGAGGCGGACGAAGAGATTACTGACGCTATTGCCAACGGAGAGTTTACGGATGGTGGCTTGTGAGAGCGCCACTGTGGCAGTGAGCAAAGTGTGGCTCAAATTGAGCATGAGGTTGTGGCAGCAGATTGAGTGAGGGTGCATTTATTTCTTATACATACCTCTTGACGTCCGGTGTTCTGTAAATAAGTTGTTCAAGGAAATAAAACATCAAGCCGATGTCTCACGAGTCTATCGCATGTGGCGGGGAAATAAATTGAACAGGCCGAACAAAACATTCTACAGCCAGCTTTGCAGAAATGAGCAACTATTGCCGGGATCCGAGTCCATGGTTCGGGATCGTGTGGTGTGGGACAGGACCCGAGCATCACGATATTGACGTCCCGATTGGGAAGGTCGTCAATGATCTGCGGAAGGATGTCGCGATAGAGAATCGGCGAAATGAGGAGGCTGGCGGTGTAACCCCGCAGGATGAGGTGACAAAACAAACACCGCAGCCGGTTGGCTCTTTATCTACTTGCAAGCTGAGTGTATCACTTCATCAGCCATGTTGCGCAGCTTTCTCTCGCTCGGCTTCGCGGCCCTCGCGGTCGCGTCGCCTGTCAACCCACAGATCGGCATTTCATCGCGACACGCCAACTTAACCTGGGAGATTCTCCCAACGGGAAGCAAGCAGCAGTTTCGAGGACTGTCGCCAGTCTCGGACAAGATCGCTTGGGTCTCTGGCACGAATGGCACCGTCCTGCTTACCACAGATGGCGGCGCCTCATGGTCATCGGTCGGACCTTCACTCGCGCCGGAAGATGCAGAGCTTCAATTCCGCGACGTGCAAGCCTTTTCTACTGAGAAGGCCGTCATCCTGTCCATCGGCGAGGGGGCGGATTCACGCGTGTACATCACCAATGATGGAGGCGCGTCCTGGACTCAAACGTTTGCGAATGAAGAGGGTGCGGCATTCTTCAACTGCGTCGACTTTGAGGATGAGGAGAGAGGCCTTGCGGTTAGCGATCCTGTCGATGGCAAGTTTCGATTGATCGAGACGGTGGATGGAGGAAAGTCCTGGGAGATTGTCGATTCTAGCGGCATGGCACCTGCGTTGGAAGGGGAGTTCGGCTTTGCTGCCAGTGGGACGTGTATTTCAACGGCGGCAGGACGGTGGTATCTTGCTTCTGGTGGCGTTGACCCTGGCAGAGTCTTTCGAAGTGCTGATGGGCACAATTGGGACGTCTCGGGAAGCGCAATTGTGGGTGGCGCGTCGGCTGGCGTCTTTTCGGTGCAGTTCAAGGACGAGTTCAATGGCATCGCGGTCGGCGGGGACTTCAATGTTGCCAACGGCTCAGCATACACCTCGTCATGGTCGGAAGACGGAGGCGCAACGTGGACAGCGTCGGAGGCGTTTCCGGGCGGGTACCGGTCGGGTTCATCATGGGCTCCGGGTCTCTGCAATGTCGCGGTTGCGGTCGGCCCATCCGGATCAGATGTGACAGTTGATGGCGGGCGGACGTGGAAGACGTTTGATACAGGGTCGTTTGACAGTGTCGAGTGCCTCGCTGGGCGCGTCTGCTGGGCGTCTGGGTCTAGCGGAAGAGTCGGAAGACTTTGGTTGAAATGAGAAGGGGGATTCGGGGTAGATAAGCTTTGAGAAAATGGTGTTACATATTGCCCCTGAGAATCAGTCGATTGAGAACATGAACGAGTCAACGTGAAATAATGAGCGTAAGCAGCTCTCAAATATCATGTTTCCTCGTATCATGGAACACGATTGACGGAGCTGTCCCCTCTGCCCCTCGATGCATAGCCAGTTCAGTGGGAAAGACTGGACAGCCAAGAAGCAGATCTAGCCGAATACGGCAAGGTTCGAGACACCAAAAGCAGTAAACCTCCCCCAGACTTTGGACATCTCTAACAGTTTGACATATGACTCGGGTGATGAAGTGTTAAGAGCTCCGGATCCGAGAACGATGACAGACACGGCACGTACCTGAAACAGGTCACAGCGTGCTTCGCTTAAACCGCCAACTCCCAATCACCAGCTGCATTCAGGACCGGGGTTCCCCTCCAGGGAGGGCAGCTCGTCTTTTAGCGCGGACGGGAATGCAAGCTTGAGTCCTTGACAGCGCCAGAGCGTCATTGACCTGAAGCAAAGAAACATTACCAATTGGCGACTCCTGATCGGTAGCGGCTGCTTGCTAAACTCCGACGATGCAACTTAACCTCCACCAACCCTTCGCTCCCTCTCTGGATTTCAGATGATCATGTCCAGGACGACTTGAGGAACAGAAGCGACAACAACAACAACAACGACGACAAGCTGCCGAGAGGAAGCAGACCGACCGACTGCCCACCATGGCGGGAAGCCTTCACGCCTACATCACCGACTCCCTGACGCCCGGGCGCGTCTTCGGATCCCTCTTCTTTGTCTTCGTCACGCTGCTCATTCTCGACCACACATGGAAGCCTACGTACCCTGAGAACATTCCAGTTGTTGGCCACGGCAAGGGAACTGTCGCGCGGATCAAGAACTTCTACTACTACATCTTTCGATACAGAGACTGGGTCATTGAGGGGTACCAGAAGGTATGTCACAGGCCATCTGGCCATGCGATAAAGGAAATGCTGACAGCAAGGACAGTACAACAAGCAGAACCGCGCATTCGTCGTACCCGCCGCTGCGAGCAGGGCGCCCGACATCGTCCTCCCCCGATCCCTCACGAAATGGCTGCTCGAGCACCCCGACTCGATCGTCTCCGCCCACGAAGCGCACAATGACGTGCTATACAGCGACTACAACTTCCTAGGCAAGGTCTATGCGGACGACGTCTGGCATACGCGCGTGATCCACAAGAGTCTGGCGCGTCACCTCAGCACCCTTGTCCCGGGCATCGAAGAGGAGGTTGCTGTTGCCGTCGACGAGGCATTCGGTACCGACACTGATAACTGGAAGACCCTTAGTCTATGGGATGCCTGGTTGACCATCGTTCCTCCTGTAACAAACAGAATGCTGGTCGGCGACACGATTTGCCGAAACAAGGAGTTCTGCAAGGCCATGGTTTCGTTCGTAGACCAGGTTATCCTGAACTGCTTTGCCATGCACATGATCCCGCAGATCATGCTGCCTATCATCGGGCCCTTGATTGCCCTCCCCAACTGGTGGCTCTGGCGCAAGGCGGCGAAGCATAGTCTGCCCGTCATTAGGAAGCGACTACACGACATGCAGAAGAAGGAGGCGGGGGATCCGGAATACGACAGCTGGGCTGCACCGGAGGACTTCATAACATGGGACATCCGCATGGCCAAGGCCGAGAAGAACTACTTCGAACTGGACCCCTACGTTATCTCGAAGCGCTTGTTGCCGATTCAGTTTGCGGCAATCCACACGACAGTCATCACTGGCCATAGTATCGTCCTTGACCTGCTAGCATCCGACCCAGCAAAGGGCTATATCGATGGCATCCGAGAGGAGGCAGCTAGGGTTTTGAAAGAAGAGGGCGGGCAATGGACGAAGAACGGGTTGTCAAGACTATACCGACTGGACAGTGCGATCCGTGAGAGTCAGAGGTTAAGCAACTTCAGCTGCACCTTGATGGAGCGCAAGGTCGTGGCAAAGGAGGGCATTACCAATGAGCAAGAGGGCTGGCATTTGCCCAAGGGCACGTTCCTCACAGTCAACCTCGAGGGCCTGCACCACGATGACGAGCTCACGTCGAACGCTTTGGAATACGACGCCTTCAGGACGAGTCGAGAGAGGGAAGCATATGAGGCGAAGCCGCAAGAGGAAAGGAACCTGGAAGAGGGGCTCAGGTTGAAGAACCTAGGCATGGTTACGACCAGTGATGCCCATTTGGCGTTTGGCCATGGAAGGCATGCTTGGTAAGTAGATTTCGCCATTCTCACCGCCAGACCTGAAGACTAACCCCTTACAGCCCTGGACGTTTCTTCGTGGCGCATGAACTAAAGATGGTTGTCGCCAACCTGCTGTTAAACTACGAGCTGAAGACCCTGTCTGAGAGGCCGAAACCGCAATGGATCGGCGTGACGGTTGTTCCCCCCGTTGAAGCAAAGATCGAGATCAAGAGGAGGAAAGGCACGGTGTAATATGAACGACCATGGTCACGATTTATGATAGGAATCGGCGTCAGGAAGGACTGGATACATGTATGGATAGGTACGCGTGTAGGGACGCGAATAATTTCAGACTTATCGCTTGATGACTCTTTACTTAGGCTTCACTCCGACACGATCCTAGGTATGCGTGACCTTGGTGTCATAGAACCGCGAAGTACTAAGAGGGTTCCAGTCATGTCTTCGCACGGGAGGTACCTTCTTGGATTGAATACATTGAAAGCGGGGACACGCTAACGGGTGATGGCCTCTCCTCACGCTTGTTGGAAATCAATCTTTCTCTTCGCATGCCCGCCCTAAGGAATGTTCGATACAAGTCCAGCTGAATCAACTATCCGTATTCAAATCCTCTGACAAATCGCTTATTTAGACCGGCCTCAATTCCTTCAGCCTTATTACCATTGAACTTTTGCCAGTGCCGGCGACATCCTGCCATGACTCTCCCCGCCGGATTCACCCCTTCGTATTCCGCACTCTCAGTTGCGTTTTATCTCCTTAGCTTTCTCCTTATCAGCGTTGCAGTTGCCAATCTTGCCCGATGAGTTCCAAGTCGCGCTTCGTTTGAGGATCTCTGGAGCATCTTGTGGCTGATATTGTGGAATCGGCAGTGCTCGCACAGTCCAATCTTCCTTTTTGTTTACACCCCCGCTGCGGATTGGCTTGTTTCGATAGTCATCTCGGCCCTTGTTACTGAATTGGTTGGTACGAAAGTCCTCATTCTTCCCCCCACTGTATGAGGAAAATGTCTGAGCCCTGTACAAAACTTTCGAGGTTTCCGTCTTTGAATTAGGAATCATTGCGGTGCGCGAAAACTGTAGCACTCATGAAGGCATTGAAGACGGCGACATGAACTGACGGCAAAAAGAAGAGAGAACTGGAAAGAAAGCTCAAATGACAGCCTGGGGGAGACAACGAGGAATCGCAGATTTACTTGATGCATTTTGCGCCCGATAACCATGCATGTGGCCTCCAATTGTCCCGTGATACGCTCAGTGCCAGTTGGCGTAATATCTTCCAGATTGGGGTAGCTTACATGCACCTCAGGCAGGAATCAAGGGGTTGTTCAGCACATGTTGCAACCCTTTACTCTGGACTTCGATTCGGTTCGTTATGAATGCGCCGTATCAGTACAATGCAATAGGTACCGAGGCAAACATCAGGCCGAGGAAAAGAGACTTAATCTACCACTAGAGATATGTATCCTTCATGGGGCTTAAAATGTGTACAAAGCGTACCTGAGATAGCATTCCTTCCGCTTTCTTGTCGTGGCCAGTCTGCCGGTGACGTCACAACCCAGAACAACGCATGCGGGAAAGATTCCACAGCTCTCATTACTTTGCGATGATGCAATTCTCACCCGGTGCCCTCAGCTGCATGTTCTGTGGGGCCGGGTAGTGAGGCAGCCATCTGCCTCACGCGGTCATTACCGCCAAGGCTGGCGGGTGTGCTGCTGTGCTTCATTTGTGAGTGCGCCTGACAACTGGGTAGTCAATCGTACAGAGAAACAACCCTATCCTGCTTTGATACCCGCAGCACTTCCACCGGCTTGAACTAGCAAATCGCTGCAACATTATTCTGAATATTGCTAATCATCCTATTACATATATCGTATGCGCTCCAGTCCCTCCGATATCTTTCTCTCGGAATCATACGCGTGCTCTGTTTCTCCGAAAGAGAATGCATAGGACAATAGTATTTGTCAATTGGATGGCTCTATTGTACATTTAACATTGTCCACTTTACCGAGATATCTGGCCGCCACGTAGGCTTTGAGTCTGAGTAGCCTGCATTATATTCTGGGCGAAGGCCCTTTCCTTCATGACCCGATACGGATTCTGATCATACTGCTTTTCATCACCCTTGCCATGAGTTTTCTGCGGGCTATTTTCTCCATCAGAATCGCTGTTATTCTCATCACCAGTGTGGTCTAGACGGTTGGCCCGCCTCCGTGGTTGTCAACGTTGTAAATGTTGTTGTGCTTGCGGCTGTCCGGTCGGCGGTGCTTCTGCCTTTCGTGTGCAATCCCCTTTTCTCCTGACGTCCCCTAAGTTCTCTCTCAAACCCGGCACTGGAGCGTCCAGTACAAATTCAGGGATACTTCGAGGCACAAAAGCTGGTACGCCTGCCGACCCTGACTGGCACTGTCGAATTCGTTGACTTTGCCCGGTTCTTGAAGGATATATATTGTCAAGATTGCCTCCGTTCAAGTTCTTTTCGTCCATAGAGGTAGGTTGCGGATTGGAAACAGATTTCGCCATGTTTGCAGCGAGTCAATGGACTAGGCAATAGATTGATCAAGCTCCTTGTGGCAGTCAGTATTCGAGTCATTAGTTCCGAAAAGGCAAGGATGGCTTTGTATGGGTGGGTGACACAGCTTCAAAGGTCTTGAAACCTTACAGGTAGACGAACGGGCTTTTATCAACTCAGGCTACCTCCTGCCACTCGAACGCGAGAACCGCATCACGCCACCAATTAGCAGATGCGGGAGCCTGACCAGGTTGTAGGGTGACATCCACGGTAGGCTATGTCAGCAATTCTGCATGTAGATATTCTTACCAGCCAATTGAGTATGCCATGCGATAGTCACCTGATAGTCCCAAGTGGCTGTGACATGTCAATACCAACTCCATGAGGATGCCTTGCCAGCGAGCCAGGTGCAGCAGTGTGCAGGGATATTTGACCACTCCGCCCCTCTGCAGACGCCGACAAGCCTGGTGCGCGAATTTCCAACCAACACCTCATATTTATATTTGGGAACCGCAGTAAAAGTTACAAATCTGCAAACGCCATGTTGGATCGACTATCAACAAGTTCTGGAACAGCGCAATCGACCACTTGTAGTCAAACATCAAGCCGGCCGAGCACGATCGCTTATGAGAAGCCGACGGATGACGAGGTTCACCAAAAGCCGTGGAAATACATAGGATACAAAGGATACTCCGACTTCATCTCCTCCGAAGATGACTTTTTCCTTCTCCGACGGTTTGATGAGTTGAATGTTAGGGTTGCGCTCGCGATGCAAGATGAGATTACGCAGCTTGAGGAGGAGCTTGAAGACGTAGATAAGGGCACAATGGCGGCAAATGCCCCAGACTTCAACAATAGCACATTGAGAGGGGACATTGAAGGGCGTTCTACTTTGATTAAAGAGATATCTCAAAAGTTGAGGCACTACAGTGCGTAACCTGAAGGACCCAAAATTTCTCACCTCTCACTGACAATGATCAGACGAGCTTATCCTTCAACAGCCCGCACTAAGACGGTTTCCGAAGGCTGCAAAGAGACATCGAAAGAACCTCCAGAATTGGCATTTCAATCACGATTTCGCAGCAATCGCGCGCGAGGAGCAAGCCTATCTGGCAAAGGAAGATCTCATATCTGTCGCATACACAGAAAAGACTCCTTTAAGGCAGGTCATTGATAGTTCACTGCGACTCAGGACACTGTCAATTTGGAGACATCGAGAGAACGAAGCCCCCAGCTATGACGCTCGTGAGGTGTCTTACTACTCTGACGAACGTATGAATGCATTCGTATCGGCGGTGATCATCGCCATTGGAGTGTTCATGCTTCTGACTCCCATCTGGGTTCTCCAGGCTATAGAGGATCTCAAGGGAAAGCTTGCCGTAATTACGATATTTGTTTTCATATTTCTTCTTGTTTTATCCCTAGGCATGGTTGCTAAGCCATTCGAAGTTCTTGGAGCTACGGCAGCGTAAGTTACATGACCCCAACGAGCCCTTGCCTAGCTGACACCAGTTCAGATACGCAGCAGTTCTAATGGTGTTCATACAACTTGGCTCGTAGTATCGGTAGGATATTGCGCCGATTGCTTGCACAAATCTCAATAAAACCGTGTTCAATACACTTGTAAACACGCTTGTATGATTACAGAAGAACCTGGTGCACGTCGGAAACATCAAGAATTTGTATTGTCTCGTCACAGTATTAAACCGCTATCAAAGGAAGACTCGCCGACTTCAATCCGGTACTGTTTGCTGTGATGATAGAATCCCCTGTACCAGTAGACTTGACAATCGCGAATAGTAGACCATGAAATGCCTTTCGTTCTTTGGACGTAAACGCTGTAAAATCCCCCGGATGTCCATTGTCTGTCGCAACGATCTCGCCTGGCCCATATGCGACGGACATCGATATCATGTTATTTGCCAACGGTGCCACATTCCCGTCAGCGTCCACGACCTCGACCGTAATGAAGGAAACGTCCTCGCCGTCCGCCGCAATCTTTTCACGGCCAGCCTTCAGTCGAAGTCCAACAGCGTCGCCTGTAGTTCTGACGGTATCGTTTGCCCATTCCTTGCCATCCTTGTACGTGACAACGTGCACCTCTCCCGGCTCGTACTTCACGTCATCCCACTTGAACCGATAGAAACCCGGGTTACTCTCGCGAGTTCTTCGACCTTTTGACTCGCCGTTGACAAAGAGCTCGGCCTCATCACCCGATGAGAAGACATGAACGGGCGTAATCTCCCTAGTTCGGTTCGGCCAGGTCCAGTGAGGAACTATGTGTGCCATGGGAAAGTCGGGCCGCCAACGAGCTTGGTACAGCCAGAACCGCTCCTTTTTGAAACCGGCCAGGTCGATTATTCCCCAGTCTCCGCTTCTGGTGCCCTTGTGGTAGTATGGCTCCCCGATGTAATCCCATCCTGTCCAGACAAAGCCACCGGAGACGTATGGGTGTTCATCCTGGGCTAGAAAGACCCGATCTGGCGACGATCCAGCTTGGGCTGTTTACAGCTCGTAGGCACTAACGCCCTTCTCGTTTGGAATATCTCCATCTGTACTGTTGACCGGTGCACTATTGTACGGCGTGACAGGGAACGAGAAAGACCCTCGGAGACTGAGAGATGACGCATATTCACTGCTCGTGATGACCCTGTCGGGAAAGGCCTTATGGAAAGCGTCGTATTGGGGCGTCTTCTTATTCCCGGTCAGGTACTCGTACGCTGGGCCGTACCTGACGCCCTCGCCTTGGTAGTTGATGCTGATGAGCTCCAGAGTCTGAGCCAGCGACGAGTTCGGAGAAGAAAAGTGGATAGCCGATGTGGTAAGTCTAGTTGAATCCTCTTGGTGACAGATGTCACGTAGGTAAACTGAAATCTCTGCCGCGCCCTCGTCATCGCTAGACTGTTCCTTGACCTCGTTACCGTAGCTCCATAGAATGACTGATGGGTGATTTCGATCTCGCCGGATCAAAGCGCGCAGATCAGGCTCTCGCCAATCTTCGAAGATCAAGTGAAAATCTAGATCAGCTTTCCCTTCAAACCAACTATCGAATATTTCGTTGATCACCAGAAAGCCCATCCTATCTGTCAAATCCAGTAGCTCGGGTGCAGGGGGATTATGTGATAGTCGGATTGCGTTGGCACCCAACTCCTGCAGTGTCTCGAGTTGTCTGACTGCGGCTCGATGATTGTAGGCCGCTCCTAAGGCTCCGAGATCGTGATGCTGGTTGACACCTTGTAGATAGACATGCTCGCCATTGACGACAATTCCCTTATTCGGTTCGAAGACCACAGAACGGATGCCAAACTTGGTTTCATAGGAATCCAGGAGCAAGGATTGCCGTGTATCTCTTCCAGCATACAATGTAGTGACGACTTCATAGAGACTGGGCTTTTGCGATGGAGGTGGTCCCCACAGCTTAGGACTGTTGATAATCACGGAGGAGTTGGTCTCAGTGTTATTGCCAGCCAAGTCGAGGGTCTGCCAGGGAAACTGTGCCACGGGCTCTGGTCGTCGTTGACCATTTGCGGAGTCGAGCTCAAAGACTTCGCTGATGATGGTAACAGTGGTTTGTGTTTCATTGGCTCCCACAATAGAATCTTTGAATGTCTGGATTGTGACCGACAAGTCAATCGTGGCCGAGTCTTTGGAAACATCGCGCGAGGTGACTTTGGTGCCCCAGTGACCAACGTGCACGGATTTCACTGTCGTCAGCCAGACGTTGCGATAGAGACCGGCGCCTGGATACCAACGCGACGAGTGCCCAGCAGGATTCTCCGTGCGGATTGCCAGGGTGTTGCTGCCTTCTTTCAAATATGGTGAAATGTTCAGGCGGAACGAGTTATATCCAAATGGCCAACCCCCAACCAGATGGCCATTGACCCACACCATTGGGTAAGACATGCCGCCATCGATGTCCAGGTAGCGAATTGTGTTGTTGATGTTGTGTCCGATGACTAGGTCTTGGCGGTACCAACCTACACCATGGCTTCAGCTCGAAGAGTTCATCACCGTTGGCATCCGGACGACGTTCATACACAACCCCATCTGGGATAGACTCCGAACGCCGAAAGCACCATCCAGCATGCAACCTCGTTCTCTCTCGAGTCCCTGAAAACGACACCAGCTTATCGAGTTCTTCTCCGTCAAAAAACTGAGTGTTGGCAATCCCAACTAGAAGCCATAAAATGACGCTAGGTATCAAGAGCATTTTGAGGCGCATAAAAATGAAACGAGAGAAATTCTGTAAAGTTGATGATGTTCGATGACTTGCTTCTGCCTACAGATCAGACAATGTGATACTAGCAAGGACCCATATGCGCTGTGTATTTATCGAAAAAGTAAAACGTACTATCTCGCCTCTTCATACCGCGAGGAACTTGGTAAGCGACTAAATTTTCCGCCCTCATACAATAGTGCCAAGAGTGTGGTTCTGAATCTGGATGGTAGCAATGGCCAGAAGAAGAGAATGCGGGGGAACTGCGGCAATGCGACGATCTCTAGCCCTCATGTGACTTGGTTGACATGGGATCAGCCGGTTCCTTCACGCCGCAAGGTTGTATCCATCTGGAATGGTACGAACGGTATCGCTCCTTTGATGCTAATCTTCGGGGCTCGGAATACTCCGCGGATCAATGGATCTATCCTTCTAGCTTGGCCCAGCACCCTTAAGGTACGACTTCCATGGAAAACAATATGTTCTATTCTATCTAACAAACATCATTGATGTCCATCGCAATTTTGTCCTGGTCCGCAACCAGACGAAGTCTAAAGGTTTTACCCGTAGTTGTGACCATATTGTTTACCCATTGCTTGTCACACTCATACGCAACACCTTGTAACATAATACCGAGGTCCTCATGACAATCTCGCGAAGCTTACTAGTCCATTCATAGTACCATTTCGGATGGGAAGGAACAAATTCAAAATCAAGTGCTGGAGTGCACCAGTAGATAACGGGGGTTGGCGGGTACTGACTACATGTATGATCAAGACTAGGCAAAAACATTTCTTGACCTATTTGAATACGTCATCCAAGACTAAGGAGTCTCCTCGATCTCTCTCTTTCATTCGAACTCAAAAGTCATGTCATCTAGCCCGGCGTCCGTCACCGTGATGGAGAAAATTGATTTCCCAGCCTCGCTTGCCAATCTCTGGGCGACGCCACCGAATGGACAGCCCATTAGTGTATCCCATCCTGTCTCTCCCTCAGTGACTCTAACAGTGTCAGAGGAGCCTGCATTGCGCTGACTACGAACGCTGGCAATTGCATCTTTCGTGGGCTGATTGACAATCCAAGAGAATTCGACAGTGACCATCTCCCCCGGCTCCAGCCCGTCGTCCTTCCAGAGTGCCATCATTATTTCGTTGAGATGTAACCGGTTTGGCGTGCTGTCGTGAGCGTTCCACGCCGATTTGGCTGTAATCTTGTAGTCGAAAGAGTCTACAACGACTCGAACGAGAGCTTTCTTCCCATTTTCATAGCCATTTGTGAAGACCGATTTAGCTAATGCAGAGTCCTGTATGGTGTACGCCGCATTTCCCTATGGTAAGAAGCATTTGGTTAGAACCACAGAAGCTCGAGACTCGGGGCTTTTTGGCATACGAGAATCTAGAGAATCGCGAGGTCAGTAAGCGATCACGACCGCATCATAAGTGCCATATCCAAAGATAAGACGTGGGACGAGGGGGTTTAACTCACTGCGCCAAAAGTAGATTCTAAGAGCAAGCCAATTGTGAGCCACAGGCTGGGCACAAAGCTGAGACGCATTGCGACTAAATAGAAATAGATACAAAGCAAAGGTAGGTGGCTAGGTTATGCGGACGGGTCTATCGATGAAAGACACATGCAGGACTGCCTCCAGCTTCTGTATTTAAAGACCTTTACTTCACAATGGTCATTGACGACTCCGTTAAAATTAGAACCCCAATCTATTATCTTCAGCCCCCAAAGCTCCTGAGCCATCTTGCAGGATTATTAAGCACGCCGCCTCTGGATAAATTATCTAGATCTCCCTTTCCCAATAACCAATTTCGCCGAGCATTTTGTCAGCCTCCTCTAACTTAGATAGATCATTCGAGTTAAGACGTGAACCTTAGTTAAGAGGCGGTGCTGATAATTAAGGAAAAAGAACCATAGTGAGCCTCCCAGACGGCGAGATTTACTTGATAGCTGACTCGCTCTGGTGTCATGAGCAGGTCCGAGCATATGCATAATAATCCTATGCGGATAAAAGTGGGATAGTGTGTGGTCATAAGTCGCTGGTAGAAGCATATTTAATGAATTCAATAACGTGTCCCACCAGATTATCCTTTCCGGAGATTGCCGTGTTTCAACTCTTTTTGCCAATGAATTGCATTGTTGTGATAAGTTCGGAGTTGTCCTGCCTATTGCCCGGGGCGTTCGGGGCGTAAGAATGCCCGGAGCGCTCGGCTGGACACTCCCGTCTCGCCGATTTAGATTTAATCAGATTACACTCCGTTGCGTTAATAGCGTCTACCCCCCCTTTTTACTAAAATTACATATATATAATCCCTATATATATATAAAAATTTACTTAATACTATATAGATATTTATAATATAGTAATTAACTTATTCTAATAGTTTTAATTAATTTATTTCTATTAAATCTTATTATTTAAAAGTATTATAATATTTCTTAAATATTATTATATAGCTTAATAAGTAAATAATAACTTTTTTAGGTATTATTTATTACTTATTACTAATAGTATATAGAAATAATAATATATATAATAATTAATATAAAATACTATTAAAGATACTTTTTAATATTTTACTTTACTATTAATTAGAATTATTATATTTATTAAGAAGGTTTATTAAGTTATTACTATTAAAAAAGCTACTAAAAAAGCTACTAAAGAGGTTATTATTATTAAAGTTAAACTTAAAATTAATAATTTAATAATAGCTAAATTTATATTATAAAAAAATATATATTTATAGTTTTTCTATTATTATAAAAAGCTCTAAAAATATCGTTTTATTAAAAAATAATAATAATATAAAAAAAGTAAAAAAAAGATCTACTATATATAATTTAGCTTTAAAGTACTTTATATGGCCTCTAGCTGTTCACTATGATTTTTACCTACTTAGAGCGACAGACCTCCTAACTCTATGCCTCCTAATAATATATATAGCCTTTAGTTATATAATTATAACTCTCTTAACCTTAGCTGCACTTATATATATATATTAATAACTTCACTATCTTTAACTTCACTTTAGTAATAATATAGTTTATAATTACTTAATTACTTAATTACTAACTACTAAACTATTAACCTATCCTCTCTCTTATATATTACTTATACTACTATTAAATACTATCCTTATTACTGCTTTACTATTTATTATTCTTCTTATTTGATTAAGCTAGCTAACGCTTTCGCTTAGTAGTAGCTATGCTATTATTAGTAACGCTCTCTCTATTAGTTAGTATAAAGCGCACTTATTAATCCCTACTAGGTCTAAGCTTAGGCTACCTCTACCTTAGTATTATAGAGGGCTTATATAAAGAAAGGCTACTCCTTAGGATAGCTAGAAATATATATAGCCTCTATATAGAGGTATCCAGAGCATTGACTACTACATACTACAGTACTACAGGACTACATGTAGTTGTAGTATGTAGTATACTACAGAGTATGTAGTTATAGTATGTAGTATACTACAAGGAAAAAGTCTATACTACAACTACACTACATACTACTGTAGTTATAGTATGTAGTATACTACATACTACATAACTACATATTAAAAAAACTATAAAAGTATAGAATAATAGCTTTTAAGTAAATATAACTTCTTATTATTATACTCCTAGAACTGCTAAGTATTTCTAAGTACCTCCGAATGGGAAAAATAATAATATATCACTTTATATTTATAAAATTCTAAATAATTCTTTAAAAATCCAGGAAAATATAGGAAAAATCTAGTTTTAATATATTAAGTATATAAAGTACTAAAGACGGTAATAACAGTATATTCAACCTAAAAAAGTAATCCTAACCTATACTATATAACTAAAAATACTTCTTATAAAAGCTCTGCTTTTTAGCCTATCTCTAATGCATTTTTAAAGCTATAGAGGTTAAAAAGCCCCTCTTGCACTTCTTACATTCAAATCCAGCTTGAATTTCCCCTGAAAAATCTATATATTTAGATTTTTCTTGAGGCTTTTTAATATTAGTATATTTAAATATATATTAATTAAATAAATAATAATAACTTACAGAGAGGGATTAGATCTGAATTTCAAGCCTAGGAGACCTTCTAAGCGTCTAAATAAGCCTATTTTTAGGCGTTTAGGGAGAGGTAGAGGGTAGAATCTTAGTAGGCAAGTTAACCTAGTTTTCAAAGGAATTTATATTAAATAAATCCTCAGAAAATCTAGGAAAATTGCTGATTAGCTTAGAAAGGTTGAAAAGGTCCTAATTAGCGTTAATTTCAGCCTCAAAAGGCTGAATAGTAAGGGAGGGGTTAAAAGAAGGCTTTATAGTAGTAGAATTAACTATAGAGCTAATAAAGCTAAACAGCTAATCACAGAAGGCCTCAGGGGCAGAAGTGGGGTAAGGGATAAGCTCTAAACCTATAGAATCAGAAAGAGAAGCTATTTTAGTGCCGAATAGTGGTACTTTAGCTTAAATTGCTTGAGGATTAGAAGAGATATCGAAGGGGGAATAAAAGGAGTTTAAATAAACGTTTTAATCTATATTAAATCTAAACTACCTCTAGAAATTAAGAAAATACTACTGTTTGAATCTCTGGAATTGGAGTATTCGAATAATGCAGTTTTTGCCCAGATTACCTTGTATATGGATGTTAAATAACCGGTTGAGAAAACAGGATTATCAGAGTAATATTCTAACTACTAGTTTCTCACCGCCACTTTACCCTTATTAATAGTAGAGATAACGCTAGGTTTCTTCTTAAATTTAAATAATAATATTTATATATATATATAAAATACTGAAATAATTCTCTTAAATTACTTAGTATATATTATATATATAGTGTTTTTTTTATATTTTTCTGCTTAGTATATACTCTATATATACTACTTTAAATATATTTAATTTAATAAATAATTACCTTTCTCTATATAGACTTTATATATAAAATATAATAATAATATCTTTAAATATATTAAGAATTAAATATTATTTTTAAAATATTTAAAAAATAGTTTCTATACTTTATACTTATATATATCTATATATTTTTAACTTATATTATACTATTTAACTTATATAATAATATAGTACTATAAAATATATATATATACTTATAAAACTTATAAAATATACTAAAATAATATATTGTAGTACTTTAGTACTATATTATACTATAGATACTATATATACTATAGTAGTACTATAAATTTACTATAGGTTTTTAATTAAATTATAATAAATTATAACTAACTATATAAGTTATATAGTATTAAAATCTATCTTTAAATAAGGTTCCTAAGTAATCTATACTATTCTAAAGACTTAAAACAGATTCCTTTTCATAACTATTATTCTATAACGTATAATTACTAATAGATAAAGTAATTATATTAGTAATATTCCTAGGGATTTCACAAATTAAATCAATCTATATTAATATACTAATTAGTTTTTAAATCTTATATAATAACTTATATTAATAATTAATATTTACTTACTTTAATTTGTTTTAATTTAGATTTAAAAGGTTGCTAACTATTTAAGCTTAAATTTAATTCCCACATAATACTATTAATAATTTCTAAGTGTAGTTTAGAAGTATATATAGCTTTATGCTTATTAATTATAGCTTTTAAAGTTTCTACCTCGTTATAAGGTTTTTCATTAAGAAAATAAGGTTCTAAGCCTAACTTATAATACTTAAGCTTATTTTCTTTCTTTTTAATATTATATTCAGCTAGTTAATTAAATATATTATTATAATATAATTTAATATATTGGAATATATTATTAATATAAATAAAAACTTCAGCTATATCTTTATTATTATTAAAGATAGGAATAGCTGTAGTATTTAACGTTTGAGAAGGCATTTTAACTAGTATTAAATTAGTAATTAAAGAATTTAAAGTTAAATTATAAGATAATAATATATTAATACTTACTTAACCTTTTAGCTAGTATAAACTAAAAGTATAGTTTATAATTAAAATCTTAAGTTATATATTTTAATTTTATAAAGATATATATACTTTTATAATATAAAAAAGTTTAAACTATAGCTTATAAGTTAAAAATTATAACTTATTAAAAGACTATAAAACTAAATATATATAAAGAGGTAAAAGTAATATATAAGTAGTTCTATTAGTATTAATATTAATAGTAATACTAATAGTATTAGTAGTATTAATAGTATTAATAGTATTAATAGTATTAATAGTATTAATAGTATTAGTAGTATTAATAGTATTAGTAGTATTAATAGTATTAGTAGTATTAATAGTAATATTAATATTAGCAGTATTAGTAGTATTAGTAGTATTAATAGTAATATTAATATTAGTAGTATTAGTAGTATTAGTAGTATTAGTAGTATTAATAGTAATATTAATATTAGTAGTATTAGTAGTATTAGTAGTATTAATAGTATTAGTAATAATAATAATAATATTAATAGCTTTAATATTCCTAGTTTTATTACTAGTATTAATAGTATAATTAATAGTATTAGAATTATTAAGCACTTAAAAAACCTTTAAAAAATTAAAACTAATTAAAAAAAGAATAAAAACTAAAAAAAGAAAAAACAAATCGAAAAAAAAGTAACTATAATGGGATTCGAACCCAAGCTCTTGCAAAAACAATAACGCTAACATAGGAAATTTAACACATAATTAACGCCCAAACCGCTAGGTTAAAGCGCCTGCTCTGAAGGACACTTAGTGAGGTGGGGTTTATCCTATAAGTAGTTTATAATGTGAATAATTTTAATAATATTAATTAATAAAGGGAATTTCCTAGTAAAATTCTACTAGTAATTATACTAAATATTCAGCTATTTAGGGGTACTTATAAGCAGTAGATATTAAATAATAATTTATTATTAATTAATATAAAATAAAATTAATAAATATTATATTAATTAATGTTAATAATATTAAAAATAATATATATAAATTATAATAATTATATATATAGTTATATAGGTTAAGTATTATATAAAGTAAATATATATATATATATATATATATATTAAGTAATAATTATAAATATATATTTTAAATCTTATATAACTAATTCTAATTAATAATATATATTATATATATTATATACTATATAAAAACTTATAATATACTACTCTAAGCTACTATTTTCTACTTCTATAAACCTATTAAATATAAACTTAAAAATAATAGGATTAAACGTTTCCTTCTAAAACTATAATAATATATCTTTATCCTTATTAATATATATATCCCACTCTTCTTTAGTAAAGTTATTTCTATCCTATTCACTTTACTCTATATAATATTTATTTATATTATATAATATCCTTATAGCTAATTTATTTCCTATAGGATATATTAAAGTATTCTTTAATAATTAGTTTTAACCTTTAAATATTAGTTATTAGAATATTAATATACTTACTAAATATTCTTTAAAAGCAGAATAATTATACCTTAAACTAAGATATTCTTTTATAATAATATAATATAAAGCTTTACTTTGCTTCTCTTCTTCTAATTAACTAGCTAATATAGTAAAAAGATTAAATCTTTTAAAATTATCCTCTATATATAAGCCTAAGCTATCTATATTAAAATCTTTATCTCTTTTTTCAGCTTCTTCCTCTCTTAAAGTTATATTACTATATTAAATATAGCTTATAAACATATCTATAAATTTAGATATCTTTCAAGTAATAATAATATTACTATTAATAATAAAAGTATTATCTATTTCTATTAGAAAATTAATACTACTAATAAATATAATTAAAATATTATTATAATAATAATCTTACTTACTTTAATATTATATTATATATAAGCTACTTATAATAATAGTTATAACTTATAACTTATATTATACTTAGTATTATTAACTTAGAAACTAAAGTTTTAAATTATAAATTATAAGCTTAAAATAACTTATAACTTATAAGTAAGCTATAGTTTATATATTCTAATTTATATATAATATAGCTATATAAATAATTATAGTTAATAGTAATATTATTAGTAGTAATATTAATAGTAGTAGTACTATTAGTAGTAATACTATTAGTAGTAATACTATTAGTAGTAATACTATTAGTAGTAATATTACTAGTAGTAGTATTAATAGTAGTAATACTATTAGTAGTAGTACTATTAGTAGTAATACTATTATATTAAAAACTTATAAAGTAATTATATATATAATAAGCTTATTCTTACCTATCTATCTAGCTTTTAAAATTCCTTTTATAAATTATAACTAAGGAGTAAGATTTAAATTAATACTATAACTTATAGTCTATAACTTATAGCTTATAAACTTACTACTTAATTTATACTATATAACTTCTTTATTTTTACTATTATAACCTTATTAAAAAAACCTATATTAAAAACTTTATAACTATAAAAACCTATAAAAATAGATTTAGACCCTGCTTTTTCTCCTCTAGCTTCTGAAACTTTAGATGCTTTTAGTAGTTTATATACTACTAAAAAGCAAGCTAATAACGACGATTATAAAGATACTAAAGAAAATCAACCTACCTATAAATTAGGGCCTACTAATGCTTATATTATAGCAAATAGGCTATTTAATAGAGTTTTAGACCCTATAGATACTTCTAAAGAACGAACTACTACGTCTTTTTGCTAAGCTAGTAACTATAGAAGTAAATTTAGCTGTAAAGCTAATAGATTTCAGGCTAGTAATAGGGTTAAGTATTATAAAACAGTATATCCTGCTATTAAATATACGCTAGAAGATGAAAGTAACCTTGAAAAAATATACTATAAGTAAATATAACTTATATAACTTTATATTATTAAACTTTTAATATATATAAATATATATATTATATATACTAATTAAAATATAGTTACTTAGTGGAATACTACTAGGCTATTAACTTAATAAGAAGTTAATAACTTTTTTGCACCTCCTAGCTTTATACCTTCTTCTATAATTACTAGTAATAAAAAAAGGCTTAGAACTTCTACTATTACTAGTAATAATTATACTAAAGTATTTAATGAAGATATAGCTTTAAGTAAAATTATAGACTTTATGCTAGAGTTTAATTTACCTTTTAGTACTATTATATCTAAAAGCTTTAATAATCTTTTAGCTTATTTAACTAGGTTAGTTATTAATATATAAATAATATTTCTTTTAATTCTAATTAATATATTAATATATATATATATAGTGGTTTCTAGCCTCTTTATTATAGAAACTTAGTTATTTATATAGATAATCTATATAAATCTAAGTTTTAAGGTTTAAGTTAGTTTATAAAAGACCACTTAGACTATAATAGATTTATATCTATACAGTTAGATATAGACTTCTATAAACTCTAAAGGTTATTTAGGAGTTATAGCTTACCTTATTAGTAAAGAGTTTAAACTATACTATATATTACTAAGATTTAAAGCTTTAAGTTAAGCTTATACTAGTAGATATATTAATGAGGTTTTTATTAAGAATATTCTTAATAAATATAAAATACCTTTAGAAAGAATTATAAAGTAAGTATTAATATATTATTAATTTAATTAAATATCTATACTAATATATATTTATAGTATTACTAGAGATAATAGGTCTAATAATAATACCTTTTTAGACGCTTTAGTAAAATCTTTTAATATTAAAAGAAATAGTTTTACTTTAGTACCTCTTTATAATTACTGCTACTTTACCTATACTTTAAATTTAGCTACAAAAGATATAATAGATTCTTTTATTAAATTATCTACTAAAGATAGTGATATATTAGAGTTTAAAAATCTAGCTATTATATCTAATATAGATTTAAGTAAAGTATTAACTTAATCTGAATCTAAAAAGCTATTAGAGCTATTAGCTAGTAAGTTTTATATTATAAGTTATATATATTTATATAATATAATATATTAACTAACTATTAAATAGGTAATATTGGAAGTCTTAAAAAAGTAGTTATTTTTTTAAAGAATAATACTACTATACAATCTGAGTTTAAAGTAGCTCTAGAAATTAAAAAAAAAGAAGGAGAGCTTCCTTCTAACTTAAAGAAAACTAAAATCCCTCTCTGTAAGTATATATTAAATATTAATATAATACTATTAATATATTATTATTCTATTATATATATATATATATATATATATATACTAATATTAACTTTAATAGGTAATAATACTAAATAGAATTCAGTTTATAGAATGATATTAGATGCTTTATTATTAAGGCCTGCTTTAGATTATTTAAAAAGAAATACTAAAGTAGCTGCTTTTAAAGCTATTTATCCTTTATTAGATAATTAGGACTAATTAGATCACTTAAAAGATATATTAGAGATTTTTTATGGTCCTACTAAATATTTATAATCTCAAACTTATATCACTAATTCTACTATATTACCTTATATTAGTTAGATATATTACTCTTTAAAAGATCTTAAAGAGTTATATAAAAAGAATGCTAAATTAGTAGTTAGAGGAGATATAAGTTATATATTAACTTAAATATTATTATATTATTTATAATATTTTATATTTAAATACTTATTTACTAATATTTTAATTACTAGAGCTTAAAGCCTTTATTTCCTTATACTAATAGCTTTATTACAGCTATAGAGAAAGGAACTAATAAATTAGCTAAATACTACCCTCTTATAGTAAATATGGATACTTATAGGATTTATAAGCCTTATTTACTAGCTTTTATACTAGATCTTAGGTATAACCTAACTACTCTAGAAGACCCTAACTTTTTAAATGGAATTGTTAGTGAAACTGTTATTACTATAGTTATAAACGATTTAACTAAAGAGTATAAAAGGTATTTACTATTCTTTAAATATATATTTTTATATTAATATAATATATATATATATATATATATTTATATTATTACTAACTATTTAATTTAGTTTAAAACAAAAAGTTATAACTTCTTTACAGCTTAAAGGAGGCTCTTATTATATTAGATCTATTAATAGGCATATTCTTTTAAGAAAGGATAACTCTTCTGAATCTGAAGAGGAAATAGAATCTAATATTAATAATAATAAGTTTACTAATAGTAGAATAATTATAGATTTATCTACTACTAGACCTAATAATCCTCCTTATAATAATCTACGACTTAAGCCTAAGCCTAAGCTTAATAGTGGACTTTTTCCTAAAATTAAAAAAGAAGAAACTAAAAAATCTTAAGAAAATGAGATTATATATTATACTAAATGTGTAGTAGAAGATGATAAGGTATATATATTTATTTAAATATTTCTTTATTATATTAATATTTTAGTTATATTATAATTTACTAATATACTTTATAGATAGATCCTTTAGTTTAGTGGGAGCTAAATAAGTCTAAATATCCTATTTTAGCTATTTTAGCTAGAAAATATTTAGCTATAGCTTCTACTTCTTCTGTAGTAGAGTGTAATTTTAACTAATCTAGTAATATTATTACTAAAAGGCATACTAGTTTAAAAGATAATATTAGAAGGCAGTTAGTATTACTAAAAGGTTAGAAAATTAACGTTATAGAAGATATAAGTATTAAACCTAAAAGTTATAGCGATCTATTTGATATAGATATAGAAGAAGAAGAGCTATATAGAAGAATTAGAGGGAGTTATAGAAGGAGTTATAGAAGGAGAAAATATAGAAGATATTAATACTTCTATAATAGATTCTTAAGAAAACTTAGATTTATAAAAAGAGATTAAGTATAAATTAGATTAAATTAGATAGAAAATATTAACTATAGTCACTCTTTATATTAACTTATTATTATATATTAAATATAATATATATATTTAAATACTTAAGTATTTCCTTTATATTATAATATAATCTATAGTATAATTTGTAGTATTTGTAGTATACTACTATTATATATAGTTGTAGTATGTAGTATACTATAGGTTAAAATTTAGTACTATAACTATACTATAACTACTTATAGTGTAGTAGTAGTATATACTATAAGTTGTAGTATTGTAGTATACTACGTAGTTGTAGTACTACTATGTAGTACTTGTTATAGCTCTGGAGGTATCTAAGGCTATTATTTATCACCTTAATTATAGTATAAAGAGGGTTTCCTCTAGAGGTATTTATAAGAGTTCTAGCTATAATTACTTTAATAATATACTACTAATTAGTAAAAAAGTACTTACTATATTTAAGGACTTTATTTATTATATAGATATTATTCTATATAGTAATACCTTTAGCTATTCCTTTATAGAAAAGCATACTTTATAAGAGATTAGTATTCTTATATATCTCTTATAGTATAAATATAGTAAAGTTTTAGGATTTATTATAGGTTATAATAATAGGTTATTAATATAAGTTTAAGGATAAAGAAGAGGAAGAGGAAGAGGGATAAGTATAAAGCTTTATACTAGTAGAGTTTTTATACTTCTAGCTATAAGAACCTCTTCTAATAACTTCTTTAGTTAAAGAGTTATTTCTTATATAGTAGTATTATAACTTCTTTAGTTAAGGAGTTATCTCTTTTATAGTAGTATTACTAGGCTATAAGAGCCTTAGTAACCCCTTTAGCCCTAATATAATTAGCCCTACTATATATAGCGCTACTAGCTCTATGCTATGTAGCTAGTATTATTACTATTCTGCTAGTCTATTTAGCTAGGGCGCGCGTTTAACTTTATATAAAGGTTTACTTACTAGTAGGAACGTATAAAGTTTCTATACTGTTTTCCTTAATTAGTAGAGGGTATAAGTTAAGATACCTATATAGTGTTTCTAGAATTATGCCTGCGTATAGGGTGAATTTTGCTGTAGTCTTTTTGTAGGGGGGCTATATTATAACTATAAACTTAAAGTACTTTATTTTTATTAATATTACTATTTTAATTAAATTTAATCTTAATTAACTTAACTTTTTATTAAACTACTTAATTTATAGATAATATATTTATAACTTTTTACTATAATATTAATTATATATTTATATTATTCTATAATATATTTAAAAAGGAGGATAATATAAGTAATAAAAAACTAACTTTATTATAAATTTAAGTTATTTATAATTTAATATTTAAAAGTAATAATTTACTTATTTTTAATTTAATTATTAAAAATATTATATATAATAAATTTAATATTACTCCTATATTAAATATAAATAATAGAGATTAAAAAGTAAATAGTAATATTTAATTTAAAATAAAAATAGTTTATTTATATATTATAAAGAAAACTAATATTATTATTATTATTATTTAGAGAAAGCTTATTAATATATCTAAACTAATATTAATTTTTATTTAAGTTTATCTATCTACTAAGAGAGTTATTTAGCTAAATAGTTTATAAATTAATATTATCTCTTCTTTTAAATAAACTAAAGAGAGAAGTAAAATTTATTTTATTATTAAGTAGTAATATAGTATTATATTAATCTCTAATAATATAATAATTAATATATAAATATTTTAAAAAAGTAACTAAATAAATATTTTAGCTAATATATAAGAAGTAATTAATTATAAAGCTAATAATCTTATAAATATTAAGTATTAAAAAGAAAATATATATAGATAACTTCTCTATATATATATCTACTTAAAATATTAAAAATATAAAAATATAAAAATAATAAGAAGTTTAATTAATATTATATATTAAGCTAAAAGTATTATAAAATTAAATCTCACTATATAGAAAAATTAATAAAAACTATTATAATTAAATAAACTAATATTAATAATATAAAACTACTTAAAAAACTACTTAATAAAATTCTTTATAACTAATTTATAGAAAATTAAAAATACTAAAATAAGAGAAATAAGAATATTATTTAAATTAATAATAACTAAGAGATAATAGTAATAATAAAAGAGAAAGCTAAAAATACTATATTTCTATTATTAAAATTAAGATCTAACTTAACTAATACTAATAGTAATACTATTATTAATATATATAGTAATATAAAAACACTAAATTATTATTTTTAATATTTTAATTTATATATATAGCTATTATTATTAATATTATTATTACTAATATATTAGCTATATATAAATATCTTATAATATTTATTACTAACTCTTTTATTATTAAACCTTTTAAATACTTAATAACTAAGTATTATACTCTTAATTTCTTTATCCTTACTACTAATACTAAATTTACTTTAAAAAGCTCTAAATTAAATAGTTAACTTTATTAAGTAGTTTATATCTATTTATAATAAGTAATATAATATTAATAAAAAGTTTAAAAAGAAACTATAAGAACTATAATTAATAAATAATAGTTTATAAATAATTTATAAATTACTAAATATTTAGTTTACTAAATAGAATTTTACTTAAAATCTTATTAAAGATATTAAAACCTTAATTAAATTCTTTATAAATAATAATATTTATTATAGAGAATAATTTAATACCCTCTCTAATATAATATCTTATTTTAAACTTTATTTAAATTATTAAAAGTTAAAAAGAGATATTTATATAAAAGTATATACTAAATTACTAAGAAGAATAGTAATAATACTAATTAAAAACTTTATAATATTAATTTTAAATAAGTTAAAGTTATATTAATATATTAATATTTTAATACTATATTAATTTATTAAATAAGAGATCTATAATATACTAGTTAAAATTAGTTAATATAATAAGTATATATAAAGCTATTTACTATTAAATATAACTAACTTTATAAATATTTTAAACCTCTTTAGTTTTATTTTATTATTATTATTATTAATATTATAGATACTACTTATATAGTTATAGATTAAATAAAATAAAATTAAGTAAAATAATAAAAATAATTAAATTAAAATCTTAAGTAATATATTATTAATAAAGATATATTATTTAGAAAAAGATAATAAAAAAGAGTAATATAATAAGAGTAGTATAAAGTTTAATTATATATATAATTTTCTTATATAATATATTTAACTATAAAAAAGTCTACTTATAACTATAAATTTAATATTATTACTCTATATATATAAAAGTAATAAAATTATTATTATTTTAGATCTATAAATAATATACTTTAATTTATCTTAATACTAATTAAAAGTAGTTAAAGTCTCTAACTATAGTTAAAATCTCTAATTATAATAATATATTATTATTATAAATTATTATTATAAATATTAATAATATATTTAAACTATTATATAAGTAAAATTAATATATATATATAGCTATTAATAAAAATAATAGATAATAATATATTTTTTATGTTTTAATATACTTATAGCTAACTTTTTAGTAATCTTATTAGCTATAATTATAGATTTAATAATTAACTATTATATAATAATATAATTAAGATTTATTATATATAAATATATAATAAAAATTTAGATTACTTATGAATATTTAATATTAATAGTAAATCCTCTTTTTTATAGTTTAATATTATTAAATATATATTTTATTCTATTAAAGTTAATAAATAAATAATAAAAATAGCTTTTATTTTAAAATAAATAATATTTAATTTTTATAGTATAATTATATAGATATTCTATAAACTCTTAAATATTATTCTTATTATTATTTTACTTTAAATATATCTTCTTAATATATTACTTTAAATTACTAAAATACTTTTTAATAAAATTAAAATTTAGTAAATATAGAGGTAGAAACTTAAGATTAATATTTAATACTTAATATAAACTTTTAATTTTAAATATATAATAATAAGAGAAATTATTTATAATAATAATAAAGTTTAGTTTTAAAAAATACTTATATTTTAAAATAAAATACTTTTATAGTTAATAAAAAAACTTATTATTATTAATTATATTATAATATATAGTTAAATATAAGATATTATTTAATATAAAAGCTAATAAAATCTATATATAAGAGTTTTAAAACTAATTAATCTCTATAGTTTAAAATATAATAAGTTTTTTTAGTACTTATTTAGTTCTCTATATCTTAATATCTTTATTAATATTAGATTTATTAATAAGTACTAACTAATTAGAGTAATATTATTATATATAATATAAATATTTATATTATAATTTATTATTTTACTAAATAGTAATAATTTTAAACTTTTTATTTATTTAGCTAACTAAATTTAATTATTAACTAATTATAAAATAACTAATTTAAATTTTAAAAGTTTTAAATAAGAAATCTTATATCTTTTTAAGAAATAGATTATTATAATACTATAGTAGTTTAAAAAGCTTTATATAATATTATATTTTTATTTTTTATTAACTTTAATAATATTTCTTATATCTTTATATTTTATTAATAATATTATATTATAATTTATATTATTAAATTATTTATTTAGTATAACTAATAATATTTATTAACTTATAAATCTTTTAGTTTTTAAATAGTAATATTATTATAATTATTAATAGCTATAGATTTAATATTTTAAATATTATTATATTATTATTATTATTTAATATCTTTTTTAATATATTTAATATAATAAACTATAAATATATACTAACTAATAGTAAATTATAAGTAATAAAATATAATTTATATAGTAATAAACTTTTACTTAATATTATAAATAAACTAAATTATTAAAAAAGTTATTAATCTTATTAATTACTAAAGTATTTATTCTAAAAAACTATATTAAGTTTTTTAGTATACTTATATATTACTTAAAACTATATAAACTATATATTAAGTAAATATATAAAGTTATATAATAAGTCTCTTCTTTTATTCTTTAGTAAATATTATTTTAATCTTTTATAATAAAAATAAACTTTTTATTAGTTAAATAATATAAAAATAAAGTAATTAGCTAAATTAATAATACTTTAATAAGTAGATTAACTACTATAGAAGTATAAAATATATATTTTATATCTCTATTATATAGTTATATATTTAAATACTACTAAAACTATAATAATTAATAATAATTAAAGTATTAGTAATAACTTTAATATATTTTATATATAATATAGAGAAATACGTATTATAGCGTAAAATTAGCTTTCTTTTATATTTTTGTATAAGCGGGGAAAAAAAAGGGGGGCGGACGCTATCAACGCAACGGAGTGTAATTGTCCCGCACAGACAACGAGGCATGCTGTTGGTCCGCATCAATATGACCGTAGATGCCCCCAAACCTGATGCAATCATGCAGAGAAAGCAGATATGGTAAATAGGGATTTTGAAAGCGCCAGAGAGATTATCAAGCGGCGATGCAATTGATTGAACCGCCGTTATCAATCAGACATGTGCGCGACGCAAAAGGTGGATGGATTCCAGGTCGGAGGGAGTAGAAGAAGCACGCAATCGAGGACTTCGAGCCTAGCGCGAAACACAACAATATCAGGACACATAATTATGTACATAACGAGCATCAACTGCGAGTCAGCCACTAACAGGCAATCGCTTACTGATCAATGTCTTTACGTTGGCATGCTCTTCGGCATCGGCCTCCGTAGTGTTCCGCTTTCTCTCCGGGTGTGGCTTCTACCCTTTGAGCCCAGCCACATCCAATTTGTGGAGGTTTACGCCACACTATGAAAATTCTGTTTATACTTTAATAGATGCCTACTATGCATCGTGATGCTGTTTATGATAACTAGGAAAGCTTCGATCCAGGTTCGCAAGAATATTATCAATAACCTCAATGGCCTGCAGATGACTCACTGTATGAGATTATATAGGAGGAAGAACATGGGTCTTCCTCTACCCATCAACCATCCCTGACAAGATCAAAGGGAAAAGGGGGGGGGGGGGGGGGGTTGCAAGGGTAGCCTGCGTGCTGGCAGAGTTTCCAAAAAGTACACTTTAATACACTATGTCACTTCACAGTGACTGCGGGTGTGGCTTATGCGTGGGACATGAGGAGCGGATGGGATCTATTGGGGGTGCACTCTGTGTTAATAGAAGTCAGGGATCTGAGTCAATGACCTATCCACATCAAAGAAAAAAGAAAATCGATCAAAGGCATAGGATGAACATCTAAAGATACCAAAAAGTCAAAATAGATTCATGTAAGTCTCATGGAAATTGACAGCCGGAAGGTCTTGAGGCTGCGAACAGCTGCGGGACAAATAATTCTGATGACACGGTGAAATCAACGGAAGTTGTAGCGAGACTGGATCGCAATCACAAAACTGCAAACCCTATTGCTGTCCCTGGATAGTTATTAATAGTAAGTCACAACTGTGCAGCGAGGCTGGCAATTTCACTACGCTTGGCGACAGCATCACACCTCCTGGGCATAGCCGTCGATGAGAACTACTCTTTGAGACATAAGTAGACCGTAACTCAATTCAAGCCTGGCAAGATCAGACCTCTCTTTAACCTCAGTTTGACTACGTCTGACAACACAATGATGTTCCGAAACTCTCAACCGCTCCTTGGGTGTCTGCTCCTTCTGAGGTGCGTGACATCGTCTGTATTACCACGTGCTGGCGACGATGCCGGTGGTCACAACTGGATCGACCACGACAAGGTTGTGCCTTTCACACAGAATGCCTCTCCTGGATTCGATGGCCAGCTTGAGCTTCGCTTCAACCCCAATCTCTACGTCTCGGGAGGCTGCGACCCTTACGCAGCTGTAGATAGTAGCGGAAATCTTGGGTAAGCACCGCACTACCGCTATTCCATATGCTTTACCAGAAGCTGACCTAGGAGAAAAGTGCTGGCTTGAGACCGACTGGGGGTGGAAGGGACGGCTGTGGCGATGGCAAAGGCGGTCAAGTGTACGTCCGCCGCGGTGTCAGCCAGGGCCGAGTGGGCATAATGTACAGCTACTACTTCCCGAAAGTTCGGTGGGCGAAAGGGGACGACAACGGCCACACACATTATTGGGCTAGTATCGTTATTTGGATCAACCGCTGGGGATGCGATGTTGACGATGCAACCTCGGCCTGGCCAGTTGGCGTCTCATTCACCACCGACCACCTGAAATGGGGCGTTGCAAAAACTGGCGATATCACATTCAAGTCTTCTGGCGTTGGCGTTGATATGCCCACCCGTCCCCAGATCCAAATTCACGACAATGCCATGGCACCTTTCACCGGCGCCGATGGGGATAAGGTTTATGGGAGGGACGTCATTGGGTGGAAATCCCTTCCTGATAATGCTCTTCAAGCGCTATCTGACGTTAAGTACGAGAAGACTGAGGTGCCATTTGTCGACGCCAACTTCCAACGCCAGTTAGACGCCGCATACCAAGAAAGCTTCTACGGCGGGCTTTCCGATCAGCAAGGCTGCGTTGAGGAGGAGGCTTCACCAGCAGAGGAGTCACAGTCTCTGCCAACGGCGCAGGCTACAAACCCTGTGAGATTGTAAAAACATATGTGGAGTACACAGGAGAAATTGCAAGCAAGAATATTACTACAAGAAGAACGGGCAGACGAAAGGTATATCATCCAATTTATTCACAAGGATTAATTCACATCCGGGACATTTGCCGTTGAAGGATCATGTTGTGAATTCTGGAATAAGAGCAGCGTCAGAGTTTTGTTGAACCTGTACTCAGTCACTTCTATCTCAAGAAACCAACGAATTTTCGTGAAACCCTGACTTGACTTGCCCGACTTATTACTAGCGGTTTCCTCGCGCCGCAACGTTGCATTCACCTGCGATAGCACTGGACGAACTTGTCAATTGATCCCAACCTTCGGACTGATCCGCAGATCGACGGATCTATCATTGAAGTGCCTCTTGCTAATTCACAAACTGCGCTGTATCCTTTCATAACACCCTAGCAACGAGCGACTGAACACTGATCCGACCAACATCAAGCTAATTGCGAAGAAGGCAAGCTGGTCATCTTCTTGACCGAGCGTCTATAAGCAACCTCTTCTATGGAAACCAACCTCTTCTCAGCTATCTACCAAGATTCCAGAAGCTAGATTGCAGAAGCTAGACCCCACAAGCTAGAAATTATCTAGTAGTCCAAAGGCCTAAGACACGGAAGCAGGGACGTACACATGGAATGAGACGCATCAGTCATGCTATAACGACAAACAGAAGACACCACTTTGAGCACAGCAGACGCCCTCACCACAAAGAAGCTGAGCAGCCGGCTTCTCCAAGATTGAACTTTGACTCCACATTGATAACATCCGGAGTGGAAAGCCCTTTTGGAACCCGGGGAGCTTAAAGCTTCTCAATAGCCTTTACCAAGTGCTTGGCGCACCTCATCGAATGGTAAATGGATGGTCGGAAACCTTGATCCGTTGGGCAGATCTCACCGTCCCGTGAATGACAAGTTTCATCAACCCACACCCGGTGGAAGATGGTGTGGCTCGCAGTAGTCCCAATAGCGAAGCCGAACAAAGCCCGTTGGGTTTTCATCTCGGCCGAAAGAGAACAATGCCTACTATAAATTGTCCCTGCGTAGCATGCGAAGACCTCGCGATAACTGCAATGTGTCAATAAGATCTGTGACGCAAAGGCAGGAACTTGCCGAGCAGGGCCATTCCTCGATGGAAACATGCAAGATCTACGCCGCTCAGACACTGCGCCATCAATCCCCTCATTAGCACAGGCACCATGGCGCTCCTAGATCCGTCCGAAGGATCACAAAGCGATCCCGAGACGGACCGTTGGCCTAATTGATACAGGCCATAGGATATTCGAATGACTCGTTGACCCAAAACCTTATGCAGTGTTCGGAAGGGAACAACTTCCAACGTGGGAAGCACGCATGGCAGCTGAAACCCGCGTGCCCGTCAGTGCGGTCCGACCTCGTTCTTAAATGTATTTCTCTTTGGCCCCGCCGTCCCAGTGTCGGAGATTATTGTTCGTCTGGGGCAGATAATCGACTCCCTTTCGATCGCGAACGTCGAAACAAAACGAAGATACGAACAGACGGGGGGCCCGACGCACCCCACGGAAGTTCTCCGAGAGAAAGGATCCACAACGGCCGTCGCGCGCCGTCCCGTACGATTGGGAATGCCCCATCGCCACGCGACCTTCGAATCATGGCGCAGGTTCAGGGAGCCATCGGAGACAAGCTTTCAGAGGCCGACCGCATCGCCATCACGGCCTTGGCGACCGCGGGCATGTACAATGCGATTGAGATTTACATCCTCATCTTCACAACGTTCCGACGACGACGCGGCCGGTATTTTTGGAGCATGCTGGTCGCCAACACGGGGATTCTGTTCCACGCGTGTGGGGGCCTAGGCCGATTCCTCCAACCACATAAAACGCCCATACCAGGGTCGTTTGCCCATGTTGGGTGGTACATGATGGTTACGGGGCAGTCGGTCGTGATGTGGTCGCGGCTACATTTGGTGGTCTACAACCGATTGACGATAAAGCTGGTCCTAGCGATGATCATAACCACGGTTTGCTTGGTACACATACCGCAAACCGTATTATTTTCGTTGGTTTGGTCAGGGATTGATACACCGGCGTGGACGAAGCGATTCAGCATCTTCGAAAAAGTGTCGCTCATGGTTTTCACCGTACAAGAGACCATTATCACCGCGATCTTCGTACGAATGGGCTTCCACAACTTCAAATCATTGTTCGAATTCAAGGGCCGAGAAGCGAAAGTCCTGCTCGGCTATCTTGTTGCCATGTTCGTCCTCGTTTTCCTTCTCGACACCGCACTCTGTGTGCTGGAATACATGGACTTTTTCGTGTTCCAGACCACAAGCAAACCGCTGGTATACAGCATCAAGCTGAAAGTGGAATTTGCCGTCCTCAATAAGCTGCTTGCCTTCACCAGAATGTCTTCCTGCAATAACTGTCATGGGCTGGAAGACCTCGCCGTCGCAAATCAACCGAAATCATCAACATTGAATACGAGCCTAGTGACGGATGCGGCGACTACAACAGCAGTTGAGCGACCCCACGAATGACATAAAGACATCTTCAACTGCTATGCGTGCTATGGAGCAACTTCGGGTGTCACGCAATACATGCGAGCAGTGTCAGTTGATCCATAGACTGCATTTGTCTTGGCGAGGTCAGCGAGTGTAATGCGTTTTATGAGCTTAAGGTCAAGCCGCTAACAGTTGTGTAATAGTTGGCCAGATTCCTGCGAAGCCTTTCAGACACGCGTCAGGACTTTCTTCATGCTTAAGCAGACGGTGGACTTGTTATGAGACGGACGAACACTTACTGATGAATGATTGAATGACAACGAGATACCCAATTAGAAATTAGGACGCAGTTGAGGAGACGCATCAGTGTATTAGCGTAGTAATGAAAGACATCAACTCTGTTCGTATTTTGACTTTTGTGAACTCTACATGCTACTATTACAGCTCCCGCTGAAGAGCTTCTATCTATGATGCTTCACAATCTTATTTGCCTCTGACTTTACACTATGGATATCTACCTGTGAATTCACTAGCTCAACCAATCATTATTCTTCTCTGCGTCTTTTATTCGGCCTTTCCCCTTCGGACCTGTCTCCGATCTCATTACCATCGGACTTGTTTCCGTAATCCCTACCCCCGGATCTCTCAGCAACGGACTTGATGCATTTTGCAATGCAGTTTGCGATCGCTCTTGCCACCGGTGGAGGCTGTGCCGCTATAACATCCTCAAACTGCTTGAGAGGCGAACCGTAGAACACAAAGTCGTCTTTGAAATGCTGGATTCTCGCGATCTCGCGAACGGTCAAGCAGCTCTGACGTTGAGAATCGCCTGCATCTTCAGGGGATAAGTGGCTGAGATCGAAGGACGGAGATATACGAAGGCTTTCGATCTCCGAACGCCTGATGATGGTGTTGTGGTTGTAGACGTAACTTGGTGACACGTTGCTGCCCCCCAATTCCCCAGATGGGGAGCATATGAACTGACCTCTCACCTCCTCTGAAGATTCCGTCTGCCTTGGGTTGAGGAAGCTCAGGTCTTTGATGAGATCGGTTATGAGCGTGAGCTCGTCATCCTCAGTTCGATGGGCTGCGAGCTTGATGGGTACTACGGCCAAGCCAGGAAACCGCGAGGCAACGGTATTCACCAGGTACCGCTGACGGGCGCAGCCGAAACTCTGCAGAGATGAGATGTTGACACATACTGTCTCACCTTTTTCGAGAAGTTGAAAGATTGTGGACGAGAAACGTTTAAAAACATTGGGGTGAAATACCCCAGGTGGCATTTGAAGCACCTGAAAGTCCGCGTCAAAGTTTGATTTCGTGATGGAGTCCATGATGTCAAGTGGATCGAAAAAGCTCTCCTTGAGCTCGGGTTCAATCTTGGGCTTTGAGCATCGGTCAGTGTTCCGTCCTGCCACTAAGGAAACTTTGATCGGGTCCCCTGCCAGCAAGTGGGGGGTATCCAGAGTTCCAGAGCTCAAGTCATTGAAGAGCTGCTGAGGAGAACCATCAAAAACGGGGCAATTTGGATAGCGCACCTAGATTGACAAGTTAGGCGGGGCTCTTCCACATATAGCAATTAATTTGTACGCACTTTCCAACTGATGCTGTGCTCTGGATCAAACCCAACAGCTGCGAATGAATTGAATCCCGCATCTGCAAACCCCTCCAATGGCCCAAGAACGTTCGGGGTGAAATCGAAGACACTGACTGGGGATGAACTTGAGAATCCCTTTCGCTCTGGCCGTTCCTCTCGGGCTAGGTGCTTCGGGATGATGGGTGTGATCGTGACGGTTTCATCGCTCACTGACCTAGCAAAGCGGCAAGACAACTCCTTCTTGGCGTCTTCTTCTGTCGTCGAGGATCCGTCCACGTTGGCTGGGACGCATGAATGTGTATGACAAACAGGGCGATACCTGACTCTGAAGCTCGTGCTGAGGGCCTTAGCAAATGTGATGTCCTTGATCATGATAACCTCGGCGTCGCTCTGTTCTCCCATATGTTGTACAGACGAGAAGTGCAGCATCAAATCGCCAATCTCGGCGCTCTCATCCAGTTTCCTACCGCCCCGGAAAAGGTGCTCTTGCCGAAGAATCGAGAATCTGGCGACGCTCAGATGACGTTCTTGGACACATCCTGCGCTCCCGTCGTGCACGTCGTGCACCCAAGCGATATAATCGGGATAACACTGAGAACTGTCTCGGATCTCATAGTATCGGTCTTTTTCGAACTCAATGTCCAGACGACTGTCGTAAAGGCTAGATTCCAGAAACATATCCATGTCGTTTTCCTAGGCATCAATTAGAAAAGTCACCAAATATTTCCTCTGCTTGTACTCACCTCGCAGCGGCACAATGTTCGTGGAGTGAGAACAATTGACCGAAGCTGAGGAAACTCCTCGTTCTGCCAGATACGCTCAGAGATGGCCTCCTCACGAGCGTCCATTCCTCTATCCAGGCCCTCTTCCACCGGCGGGTCGTCACGAGCCTGTGGTGTAGCTGAGTAAATGCCTGGCTCCGAGTAAATGTCTTGCCCCGAGTAGATGTCTTCCTCTGAGTAAATGTCTACCTCTGACGATTCGTTGTCGTATGCAGAGTCCGTTTCCATCAATACATCAATGTCAGACTCCGTCTCCACGCTCACGGAATGAGAGCGACCGCTTGGAGGCGTAATAGGCTCGGATCTATCCAGAGGGCGTACGCATTGAGGAGGAAACGCAGTGAACGCAGTCTCTCCTTCACGCCAAACCACCGGAAAGTAGTCCTCATTTGGGTCGAGATTTGCAAAGAGGACACAGCTTTGCGACAGCGGGACTGTCGTCGAAGGGCATTCGCACCTGGCACTAGACAGGTGTTCTATGTGCGACTTATTATTAGCTGTAGAGGCAAGAATAGTGTGCAACATACCCGTGTTGATTATGAGGTCTTCACCTCTTGTCTCACAAGTGCTGAGACTATGGAGTTTGACGTTGCAGACCTTCTTCTCGAGGTATTTCCTGGACACCATCTCGTAGTTGTTTCGGAGCCAGTGGACTTGAAGCTCGCCAGCCTTGGAAGTCGTGGAAACTTGGACGCCTCTGGGGGTCTGCCGAATGTACTCCCGAGCCTGGCGTCGTAGCTCGATGGCTTTGGAAGGAGAAATGTCGACATAGTCCCGTATATGGTTCATTGCAAGCTCAAGCAAATCTTCTACCACATGGTCGCAGTAGAAAATGTCGTCAACGTCATCATGCTTCGCGATCTCAAAGAACTCGCATGGAGTTTCGACATGAACGGCTTCGAAATTGAGCCATCTATGATTGATCTGAAGCACCCCACTCTTCGGGTCAAAGTGCAGGTCGATGGTGGTATCAGCACCTTGTACGAATTGGAGCTGAATTCCAGAAAGTGCTGTATCCATTGCCAAAACTGACTTCAGTATACGGGAGATGTTAAGACCGAAGTAGCCATCCACATTACCAACAGGCTGGGATGACGAGAACAGACGGATTCGTTCCTGCTGGGGGGTTCGGGCGCAGTCGTACTTTACAAGAAGTCGCCACAGCTCTTTGGCCAGCTTTCGAGGCTGCCTCTTGATATCGTTCAGAATGATGTCAACCTGTGATAAATCATTCATCAGCAATCTGTCTGCATTTCGCTCTTGTGCCAAGACCTTCTCACCTGATGACCACCGTCATGCTTGGAATCGGAGCCTTCCGAATAATAAAACGCGCCCGGTTGACTAGTTCTCAGCCAGGTCCAGATGCGTCGGGCCAAGATTCTGGATGCCTTCTCAGCAGAGATGATATCCACACAGTCTTCACTGAAAAGCTCGACGTAACGCTGTACAAGATTGCCATGGTCGCCTGCCACCGCTGTCTCCCAGATAATGGCCAGCGTCTCCGCCTCTTTGTCGTGAGACGTCATTCTTTCCCGGTCACGACCAAGCTTTCCAGTCGCAAAGTTGTAGCAGAATCTGTAAGATTTGCTGCCAAGAGTAGGGGCGCTCACTTTGAACCCCTTCAAGTAGATTTGTCCTGCAAACCTCTCATCGAGGACTAGGTCTCCGTGCTGTGTTCGGATCATTTTGTCGGGATCGGGGTTGCTCAAGTCAAGCGAGACGGTCGTCCACCCGCGGAACTCGTCTGCAGTAATAGGGTTGCGGTAGCCTCTGCCCGTTGCTGGATGGGAGAGCTGGATTGTCACGTCCCTGGAAGAGTACGACACCAGATCGGATCGCAGCGTTCCTCCCATTGTCTGCTG
Source organism: Colletotrichum siamense (assembly GCF_013390195.1). Taxonomy (NCBI): domain Eukaryota; kingdom Fungi; phylum Ascomycota; class Sordariomycetes; order Glomerellales; family Glomerellaceae; genus Colletotrichum; species Colletotrichum siamense. Next base: position 397,313 of record NW_023501015.1, read on the forward strand.
TGTAAGCGAGGCCGTCTCATAATCGACATTCCTTGTGTTAGGCTTTGAAATCTTGCAATAGAATCGATCTTTGTTGACACCGTTGAAGCCGAAGTTCCAGTTTGCAGATGTGGATTGGATGCGGATTGGGATCCCAGATCTGACCATGACGAGGGCTGCAACCTTGAATCCTTCACCATGAACGCCAGCGAACTTATCATTGTTCCTCTTCGTTGAGCCGCCGATGCTCAAATCATCCATAGAAAGGTTGGCGTTGAAGTTGGCTATCTCGACTGTTCCTGTCTTGGCTTTATGAACGATGAAGCCGACGAGCTCTCGTTGACCTTCGATGTTGCGATGCACTGAGATGCGGATTACTCCTGGCGTCGTTTCGTCCCAGACCGGCAAGAAAGATCGGGGATCCATGTCAAACGCCGCGATGATACCGTCCTTCCTATGTGGATATCAGCATTGGCGTCGAGCAGGCAAGTACATTAGAATTTCTGACCAATTTTGGATGAACTCGCGAAACGCGTGCAGTCGTCTCCAAGACAGGACATAATTTTTGTTCAGCCCCAGTGAGTGCGTGCCTGACATCTTGAGACCTTGGTAGTCATCCTCCTCATTGGAGGATTGTTGTTGTTATTGTTGTTCTATTTTTCGACGTCAGAGCTAAGCTCAGATTGCTCCCTAGGGCATATGTTGTGTAGGGCAAGCTTATATATCTATAAATCTACTGTATACTGTTCCTGCTCCTTAAATTGAGCGTCCTCTAGTTAATTGCCTCCCGCGTGTAGTGTTTCTAGGCCTGGAGGCCGCCTTTTGCTGCTAGAAAACGGCGCGGGCGTCCCCTGTTTCCGGCTTATATCGCCCGGCTGAGGCTGGTGCTGCGGAGGTCTGAGCCCTACTACGCTGGGGCTAGCGTTATTACAAAATCCGGGTAGGGGGCCCCTAGTTAGTAGCTGAGGCCGGGGCTTAGGTTACTTATAGGCCCCTAAAGAAGTAAAATTACTCACAGCCCACTGTATTTTATTAGGAAAACTAGGATTTTCTCGGAAAAGTTAGTGAGTCGATTTTTATGTTTTCCTATAGTAATTCAAATTGTTCGGGCCAAAAAATTAGGGTAGAACGGGGTGTGGCGGAGTTCGAGAGGGTCATCAGCCGCAGGGTCTATGTAAACAGACTATTCCTCATCGGAGGAGGTCTCCGGTGAATCTGATGAGGATGACATCGGATCGGTTGTGGGTTGTTGACTGTCATCGGAAACGGATTCGTAGGGAGACGACATCATCTGGGCGCTCCTGAACAAGACCTTTGCACTTTTTGGAATGCGGGCCGCGCAAAATGAAATTCGTTGTGAAATCGAAAGGCTGTTCTGAGTGGATGATTTGTTTGTCTTTGAAAGGTTGGAGAGGAGGAGCTGTGCTCAACTCGAGGTGAGAAGAAAAGTGGGCCAGATTGACGCTGCGGTCAACCGACGAGAGCAAACAGTAACAAACATGGTCAGCAAACACCGTGACCCACTAAGGTCCCTGTTGAATGATGCCGCTTTTGGAGGAACGGGGTATTGTTATGATATATGGAGGGAGAGGTGCAGCGTTAACCGAGAAAAGGATGGTGCCCGGTTGAAGGAAGTTACACGGAAAGACTGGTATCAAACTTTCATGATTCCCCTGCCGCCTTGTCCCTCACCTGTTGAGGTGAGGTGATTTCACTGTTGCTGATGAGAAGTAGTTCGAATTTTAAATTGAATATACACCTACCCCCTGATCAGAAAGGCACAAAATACGACAAGTGATTCGGAGGCTTGTTTGGCGCGGTGGAAAAAAAGTCAATGTAGTCACACAATCAGGAATCACGAAGCCGAAATACTTACCTTAATTGTACTTGTGGTTTTATAATTGTATTCAATGCTCCTTGTGACCACTTTTACGCAGGATTTCGAAGCCACGAAAGTTGAAGGCTGTTATTCGGCGATGGCAACTGATCCACGAAGGTTTTGGTTAGTCGTGCTGTATGTGAAAACAAGTGCAACAAGAAAACTCTCCTTGGGATGTTCAGAAGACTTTGAGGGTGATGGCAATTTCTTTCAGTAGTTAACAACCTGTGATCGGGCGGGCTATGGGCTTGAAAAACAGACGTTCTTCAAATCACATGCCCGATCTTCGGCGGCCCTGTACACCCATGCATGGTTCTGGTTGGAAACGCTAACACACAGGCTTTTACGGCTTCAAGGTCAATAAGGCGAATTGGAATGCTTATTAACAGCTGAGTCTCGGTGTGATTCTAGTTCTAAAGATTTAATTCACGGAAATTCGAGACTATGGCGCCGACGTCTGTGACGACTTCTTCGGCTTCGGCTTGACAAAACAAGCAGCAACGATCATACACCCAGCAACACCAGTAAAGAAAGCCCACATGATATGCAAAGCAGCGACGTAATCTTCCTTCCCCGTGCCTTCCGTCTGCACAGATGTTTCCTCCGAGTGAAGCGCCGTCAACCCTCCTCCTCCCAGGTTCCGCTGCAGCAGCACCGTCCCAATGACCACCGACATGGACGAGAACAGCGACCTGAAGAACGTGAAGGCAGACATGGCGGCCGACATATCCTTCTGATGGGTGTGTGTCTGGATAGCGATCATCGGACTCTGGAAGAGCACACCTGCGCCGATGCCGGTGATGATCTGGAAGCAGACAATCTTGGCCCAGTCCGGGGTCGTGCCGAAGGTGATGAAGAGCCCATTTCCGAGCGTCATGAGCGTGGCGCCGAGGAAGATGGGGACGACGTAGTTGCCGGTCTTTCGCGTGAACAGGCCGCCTAGCATCGTCATGACGGTGAGCGGGATCAAGAGCGGAAAGAGCGAGACACCGGCAATAATTGGGGGGAAACCGAGGACGACCTGGAAGTACAGCGGGAGGAAGTAGTCGTAGGAGATGAAGACGAAGCTGTGGATGCACGAGAACGTAAAAGCCGCGACGTTGGTGATCTTTTGGAAGATGCGGAACGGGATGATTGGGCTCGAGGCGAAGCGGGCTTCCCAGACCATGAAGAGGGCGAGAATCACGACGCCGAAGAGGATGAGGCAGATTACCTGCGCCGAGTCCCATGGCAGTAGCCCGCCCGCGCCAGTCTCGAGGCCGTAGAGAAAGCAGATCGTCCCACCGATGATGAGGGCAAAGCCAGTCCAGTCGAGTTCGCGCAGGCCGGTCATGAAAGGTTCTTTCGGAGTTTCGACTTTGAGGACGAAGAAGAGGACGATGAGGGCGATTCCGTCAAAGGGAAGATTGATGTAGACTGTACTCGGTTAGCAACACGGCTCAAGAAAGCAGATCAAATCAGGAAACACTCACAGCACCATCTCCAACCAATGGTTTGAGTAAACACTCCGCCCAGCACTGGCCCCACGGCGCTAGCGATGCCATACACGATGCCCGTCATGCCATAATACTTCGCTCTTTCCTCCAGCTTGAACAAATCCCCAATCACAATCGTGACAAGCACCAACGAGCCTCCACCTCCCAGTCCTTGAATCGTCCTTCCGGCAATCAAGACGGAGATCGAGCCAGCCAGCGCCGCGACAAGACTTCCTGCCATGAATGTCGCCGCCGCAGCCATGATGGTCCCCTTCCGCCCGAAAATGTCTGACATCTTGGCCCATACTGGAGTAGATGCCGTGCTGGAGAGCGTGTACGAGCTACCCACCCAGGCGTATTGCGCGGCCGAGGCATGCAGTGTGGATGCGATCGTCGGCAGGGCGGTGGCGATGATCGTGATGTCAAGAGCCGAGAGGAGAAGTGTTAGGCAAAGGGCGAGCATGATTGCTTTGCGACGCCATGGTGGCAGTGGCGGGGGGACGTAGGATGCCGTTGTCGTGAAGGGTGCCAGGGGTGGAAGAGGTCCGTCGTCATTTTCAATTGCGGTCTGCGACGGTGACTTGGATCGTTGGTGCTTTTCGTCGAGCTGATCCACGGGTGGAGCGGTCGTGTTCTCCATCGCTACCGAGAGGTATGGTGAGAGCGAAGAACGAGAACGATGGTAATCGCTCAAGGTCAAAAGAAAAAGACACAGGAGAGGGTCCTTCATGACGCGTTGGATCTCCTGCGGAAGAGAATCTGATCATTCTCGCGTCCGTTTCGATAATTGATGAGGATCGGGTGTGGAGACCCCGGTTCATTCGGTTCGGTTCGGATCCACGACCGAGCCCCGGATCTCCACAAGCTGTGCTGACTCGGTTGGAGAGTGCCGAGCCCACAGCTAATGATGAAGTCCTGTCCGCGATGTTGTTTGAGCCTGGTCAGTATTCGATAATTGGTCATAATCAGTGCAGCACATTGTAAAAACTTCAACGTGCCATGTCTTATCACACGCCCGATTATGTCCACCTTGAAAACGGGCAACGCAGTTCAATGCACGGCATGTTGTTCCTGTCCGGAATAAATTCTATCACTGCTTCGTGAGAATTCACGAGAGCTTGGGTTTATGTTACAAGCAATTTAGCAACGAGCAAGGTTGAAAGTGTAGCGCAGATACTGCGTCTCTTTCGAGGCATCCAACAAGCAAATCAGAACATCCATCCTACGCACCCTCCGTAGAAACCTCCTGAATCGGGGCATTGTCCTCTCTGCGACGCTTGTTCCTTCGCTGGCAACCTTCTCCATCTCCAAGCTTCACCTCTCTGAACCGCTTGATGACGGTCTTGATACACTCTGCAGCCGCTCTTGCCACCGCCGGTGGCTGCGCGAAAGTGACATGTTCGTACTGTTGTCTTTCGGAACCGTAGAAAACGAAATCATCCGGAAAGCCTTGAATTCTTGCCAATTCACGGACGGTGAGCGAGTCCAAGCGAGCTTCACCAATAGTCAGTCAGTCTCTTGAGGTTCTGCAGAGAAATTCGGGAGGTGCTTACTTGGGTGAACCAGATCATGTGTGCTATGTGTTATGACGTCTATGTCATGAGAGTCCAGGTCAACGATTCGGGCCTTCTCTTCGGGAATTTTGCGACCGGTGTTATGATTGTAACACCTGATGCTAGGTGTATTCTCGTCTGGCACAGCGCGAGGCGGAAGAGAGCACACGAATCCAGTCTGTGATGTCCGGGGGTTCTCAAAAGATAGGTCGGCAAGGCTTCGAGGCGTTAATTCGCCCTCTGGTTGTCCAAGGGGATTAGGCGTCTGATGCGCGGGGCTGATCGGCACAGCTGCCAGTCCGTGACAAGATGACACGATCATAGTCACCAGTCTACGGCTTTGAGGAACACAGAACCTCTTGGCCGATGACACGTCGACTTTGACTGCGTTTCCGCTCTCCAAGAAATCCACAATGCTGTCGCATAATCGATAGACGGCCATTGGATGGACAACTGCAGGGGATAACTGCACCACTGCGAAATCTGGAGACCGGGAGAACATTGCATTCTCAGCCATGTAAAGTGGATGAAGGAATGCTTTCAAAGATGGCATCTTCTTGTTTCCCTTATTTAGGGCGAAGTTTGTGTTGCTTCCGGTAGCTAACACAGTTGTTGGTGAATCCTCAGACGGCCAAGAAGGGCCGAGGAGCTTGCCGCTGTCGATGTCCTCCAAAATCTCAGGGAAGCTGCCATCAAACACAGGACATTTTGGGTATCGTATCTGTCACGGTCAGAAAAATACTCACTTTAAGCTTGGAGGAATTCGGCCTTCTGGTACCTTCCAATTCGCGTCATGACTCTCGTTGAACCCGAAGGCGGCGAAGGGTTGGTACCCCGTGGAACAGAAACCCTCCATCAGACCTAAAACGCCTGGATTGAGATCGATTACCCCTTCAGAAGCCGTGCCACTAAATCCTGGGTTACTCCGTCTCTCTTGTGGCGGCAGAAGGTGCTGCGCAATCGGGACCAAGTTGATGGAAGTTTCATGAACGGAACGGGCAAATCGGCAAAACATTTTGTCCGCATCGAGATTCTCTAGCATTACTTATTAGTTGTACGTGCAAATCATAGACTGGGTATTCGGAAACGCAACGCACCTGGAGTCTGGACACAATGTACAATGTCGAACCCGGCACGCACAGGTTCAGCGCGATCAATGTTATCGATGGCCACAACCTCGCTATCGGAAGGAGTGCCCATTCTCCTCGGTTCCGAGAAATGCAGAATCAACTCGATCGGCGTCGTATCATTGTCGTCGGCGAGCGGTGCCTTTGAGTCCCACAACACTGATGTTGATCGAAAAAAGGAGTACTTCGAGATACTAAGGTGCGGAGTGTCCTGGCAATCAACGCTGCCGGGCAAGACATCGTGTACGAGGGCGATGTATTCACCGAAGGAGTCAGAGTTGTCTTTGATCACGACGTACCTGTTCTTTTCAAATTTGAAGTTGAGACGCACGCTTTCAAAACTGACATTGGTAAAAATGTTCGAAGGCTACATTTAAGTCAGCTCGTATGAGAATCTTTGCGAAAGGAATGACTCACGTCGCATTTACACGCATGGCGCGTTGCAAACATCTCAGACAGTGTATGCAAAAGATCCTCCCTGTGCCACTTTGACCAGTTCTGTTCGTCTTCGAGCCACTCTGGGGATTCTAGACTGCTCGTCGCAGACCCGACAGTGCCACAATCGTCCCCTTGATACGCCCGCAACAATGGTTGCTCGCCGTTTGTCATGGATTGATCTGGCGGTGCGATGGATTTCGGGACTATTCCAAAGAAGGATCCATGTTCGTGGCGGGCAACCAGCGGAAAATATGTGAGTAGATGATTGAGATCATCGAACGTGGCAGAGCATGCAGAAAGTGGGATCTTCTGGCTGGGGCATTGGCAGGATGCTGGCTCGCAGCGGTCTTGGTTAGCATACAAAGGTCAATTGAGAGGAGTTTGTGGGATGGCCTACCCTTGAGTGCAGTTGTCTGTATGCGCAGGAAGCATCTTGATGAAGACATACGTAGAAGAAGATATTTTCCCCATGATGCTTCAAGAAAACGCCCGCATCATTGCATGTCCAGCTGACTCGAAGCTGACCAGGGACAGAACCAGCGGTAACCCGGATGTCTCTTGGAGTCTGTCGGAAGAGCTCCCTGCCCTTTGATCGGAGACTGTTGGTACTCGATGAACTAGAGTTGCCTTCTCCCATGACTGCCTTCAGAATCATCTCAAAAAGGTCTTCCACGACATGGTCACAAGCGAAGACGGCCGCCTGCTTGTGCGGGGCTTCATCAAGCTTTGCAACATCACAAGAAGTGTTTTGGTGTGCTTCGTCGAAACGCAGCCACTTCTCATGAATCAAAACACGTGATCTGCGGTGGTCCAGACGCACTCCAATGCTTGTATGTTTGCTTTTCACGTACACGAGACTAAGCCTTTCGAGTGAGCGGTCCAATCGCATGGCTGCTCGGAGCATTCGATCGATGGATTGCGCCAAACTGTCTTCTGGTACGGGTACCACTCGAGATAAAAGAAACTTGTGGTCAATATGCTCTTCTGGAGTTTTGACAAGCTCGAATTTTCGGAGTGTGTTCCAAAGGGCCTCTGAGAGCATGCGTGGCGTTTTCTTGAGCTCCGATTCAATAAGATATATCTGGCAGCACGTCAGTCACTATAGTGGACACATCCATGCGTCAAACAAACACACACCTGATGAGATGCCCTTGACCATTGCCCAGGTTTGGCATTGTGGAAGAAACATTCCGGCCTGTCCTTCAGCAGATGTTGCCAGACATGTTCAGCCAGCCGTTTGGACACCACACGGTCCGAAAATGCAACATCTTGGTTGTCACTATTGCCGAACAAGTCAACATACTTTTTTGTGAGGTCCGGCCGCTGATCGATGGCAGCTTCCCAAATCATGGCAATGATTTTAGCTTCCTCGGTGCGGTCCATCATGCGCTCTCGATCGCGGTTGATACTCCCAGATGCGAAGTCGTAGCCAAATATGTACCTTCGCGCCCATAGGTCATTTTCGAAAACTAGAAGGCCTTTGAGATAAATACGACCCGCAAACTTTCGATCGAGAAGCAAGTCTCCGGAAGAAGTGCGAATGATCTTCTCTGGCGATGGGCAATGGAGATCAATTGACACTTTGGTCCAATCCTGGAATTGTGCCTGCGTGATGAAACCTTGTCCTTTTATTGTGGAGATTCTGACGGATACATCCTGATGAACGTAGGAGGTCAGATCTCCCCTCACCTGTCCATGACGTGTCTTGGACAAGAGCGAATCTTTGTGCTTCTTGATGGTCGACGCTGCCGGCTTGGTAATCTGGCAAGCGAACTCGTCCTCGGCTGGACCTTGAAATCCAAAGCTCCAATAGGCGCTGGACGACGTAATACGAATTTCACGGTGTTCACGTGCCATGACAAGAGCCGCAATTTTAAATCCCTCTCCATGAGTACCGGCTGTCTTGGAGTTGTGGCGTTTTGTCGTTCCTCCCAGGTTGAGGTGCTGAATCTCCAGAGCAGCATTGAAGTTCGTAAGCTCCACGGTTCCGGTCCGCTTGATGTACTTGATGTACCCGAGTAGTTCTCTGCCAGGCGAACCTGCGACTCCTTCGGTGATGCGATGGGCGGTAATTTGAATCTCGGTATTGGTCGTGTTTTGCTCGAGGATGAACGGTCGGGGTGCAAGGTTGAAATTGTGAACAATTGCGTCCTTCCTGCATCCGTTTTAACAACACAGAAGTAGGAAATTATCAGCGACGAAGGCCAACTTACCAATTTTGGTACCATTCCCTGAAAGCGTCCGCTTCTGTCCAAGACGGCACATAGTCTCGATTGAGGTATAGCATATGAGTGCCTGATGCAACAACGTCATGGTGAACGGAATAGTCGCTGTCGTCGCTTGATGTCGAACTTTCGGTGTCTGAACACTTTGGTTCGACTTTGGGACGCGCTGGTCGCTTACGCTTGAGCGGCTGCATTGCAGAAGTCTAGAGCAATCGGAGAAGCGTGCAATTGGCGCAGAACTGGTGGTATTGGGTTACAGAAGAAGTTTGAAAGCCTGCTCGCAAATCGATTTCAGGCGAGGGAGGAAGCGAGTCGTGGGAAGAAGGCGCTGCAGAGAACTTGGGTGGAAGAAATTGCGCAGAGCGTGGAAGAGGATAGAAAACGGATGGTGAAAAAGTCGAGGTCTCAACCAAGTTTTGTGGAGATCCAGGCAGCATGGAGAAGAAGGCACCTTCGAAGGTCTACTTTACGTGCCTTCCCCGAATCCCAAGGCGCGCGGGTTGTTGGAGAGATTGGAAGTCGCACCTCCCCTCAACTTCGGGTCCACCTTCCCAAACCACCTACAAAGCCAAGTCAAAGGGGGGTGCTGTATGATCAACGTGAACCAGATATAATGCAGAAGTCAAAGAACTTAAGGGCAAGGAACAGCATCAATCAGATGAGAGATATTTATCTTCCAAGTAAGAAAAAAGAAAAAGAACCAAAGAAAAAGAGAAAGAAAGAACCAAGGCTCGGGTATTGCGGCTAGCCAAGTAGATAATCAACCTGCCAAATTACACTCCTTGCCACACCCCATGAACTTTTTTCTTATCATGAAATTGGAGACAATTTCTTTGTATTCAAAGCTCCCTCAGCCTCGTGTTGCTGTATGGTATTCTACTGCTTGTATTACTTCCATAGAAAATGCTGGAGACTGGCTCCATAATGCTCAGTATTGCACACCGCCACGATTTGGCAAAGGCTGCCATCACCTTGTTACATGCCATTCATCATGATATATCGAAGGTAGAAACTGAGAGCCTAGTTATAGAATATCTTGTGAAAGCTGAAATGAGGGCATTAACTCGGTTTTAATAAGGCATCATTCAAAGATGCAGGTCTGACACTTCAAGGCGGGGAAAAGCAATCATCAGGCTCATCCATCTCTTCTAATGATCGTCCAGCGGCCAAATCATCATCTTCTGCCATCCGGGAAGGCGAGAAGTGCATGTCAGTGGCTTTTGACGAACAATGAGCTCGATTGGCATTGGCGCAGAACATTTCGAAACATGAGGGCCTGAATGAACCTTGCGACAGCCTTTGACGGCTCCTTGGTTCAATCATACAGCATCAGAGCCCAAATTCCAGCCTTCCATCTTTTCAGTGTCCCAATCAACGCTTCCAAGACTGCCAATCTGCTTATTGGATTCTGTCTCTCGTTCAGCACACTGAGACATGTAGACCACTCCAGTATCAACGATCGCTGGCGGAATCAGGGCTTGAATCTTCTCCTCATGACCCAAGACCTTGGAGAAAAGGACTGTGTTCTCCTCCGTAAAAGAGGAGTCCAAGCTGGTCAAGAAGCGTTTTCGATTGGCCTCTTTAGGCACTATGTTAGTGACGGAACGTATGGTCAACGGTGGTGTCAGGTACTCACTCCATCTCGGGGTCCAAAGGTTGAGTGGTTTGCACTTGTCCGGGTTCTTTTCCTTGTCTTCCGGGAACTCGTAAAATTTCGGTATCCATGCCTTCTTCAGTCCGCTCCAGGTATCGGTGTCCATGGTCACGACACAGTCCCAGGGTATTCCCTTGGAAGGATCGTACTCTGGGAAGTCCTGGAATGCTGGGGATATGTAGGTACCGGTTCCCAGCTGTCTACCCGAGGTTCCGAGCGACTGCACAGCCTTTCCATCATTGGCGTTGATGGCATCAGCTTCAGCCTGTTTTGAATATGTCAGGACTTGAAAAGCAAAGGACGTTGCCCATTTTAAACAAGGGGAGACAGGAAGATGCAACAAAATGTACCTTGGAGACAATCCGATATCCAATATGGTTTCTTGCCCCGGCACGTTTGTGCAAAGAGACACCTTCGAACGGGACAGCCGCAACGGCAGCTGCAAGAGCGACAACAGCCCAGAACTTCATCCTGAAGTTGTTGGCGAGAAACGAATGACTATGGTGAGATGGTAATGAAAGTTGAAGGACCGACTGCCATGGCAGATGGGAAATAGTGGGAAAGAGGCGAAACTACACCAGCGAGATATCCCAACCCAAGTAATAAGGTAGTCGGGCAGTATCAGAGGGAGCTTTCAGGCTACAAGCCTCGGTCATTGTGCAGTAGCAACCAAGGTGGAAACCTCAGCAATAAAAGTCAGCGGGCTAAGTTCTGCAGCGCGGTGACTTGGCACGCAGACTATTAGCGGGCGCTATCATCAGTTCGTTATTCGGGATATCCGATCACACTTCGATATCCATTTCAAGGGCTAAAATCTGACTTGTCTGACTTGATGGCCTCACGATGTGCGTGAAATATTGGCACGAGAGGTCAGTTGGTTCAGATGCCAGCAAGGGTGTACGCGTCGATACTGCAACTCAAGTGCCTGTCAGCCAATGGCATTTCACTCAGAGCAGAGCGATTCCAGAATGGGGTGTACGAATCGCACCATTACTCGGCCAGGATTCAGATCCATGGCGTTCTCCCTGCGTCCCTGGGAAATGAAGTTGCTTTAGGCAGAGAATTGTCCGGAGCGTAGCCGCAAACGTGCAGAACAGGGGTCGGCCCGTCCCCGATGAATTCTAGGCACCGATTAGCAGGGGCCGCGAACTGCTCCACCTCTTCGTAGGGCCAGGCCAGGTGGTGGTGACTGGCATCGCATCACCTCCACAATTGACGACTGAGTAACTCACTAGCACAACCGCGATTTCCTCGCCCTTGCGGAATGTTTCTGCTAAGGACTAGACGGACCAAACGATGTCGTTTGTGCAAGACGATCGGCAGCCAAGACTTCTAAACCTGGCGTCGGATAGCACACGCCTGAAGCAGATTCACGCCCGAGGACGTAAGGAAACCAGATGTTACTTTTGGTGGGACGTGACGAACAAAAACGCAAAAACACATAAGCATATCTGCGAGACGCAGGCGCAGCAGAGTCGGGAACCAGCGTCAACCCATGTCTAGCGCGGCAGTTCGCCGACCAGGGATATGGCAGTTGACGAGGCACTTGAACTGCCTCGGAGCTATTCGCCAGCCTGCCTTCTGTGGTCTGAGGAGACCGTCTTGATAAGTATTCTATCACGGCTCGAACACAGTCCCTCCTGTTGCTCTTGTCCTCGGCACCACGTTCCTTCCAGCCTTTTGCTGCGTTCCCTTTCCTATCATCCACGTTCCTTACTCGTATCAACAATGAGATTCGTACCACGGTCTATCACGGCCGGGGTGGTGACCATCACCCTCATGCTATCCCATCCAGCCACGGCAATTGAGAATGGCTCTGAGAAGCTGGCCTCTTACTTGGCAGCACATCCACTTGCAACCACTTCGGCTGCTCCAGCAGCCATCAGCAACAACACGCTCGCTCCAGAACTCGTTGATTTGGTTCTGAGTCGCTGCCCCGCTGGGTGCAATGAGTCCGGCTTGAACTCAGGCAACTGGACTCTGTATCCCAGACTCGGACGATTGTCAATGTGCAACGAGACTATGCTTCTCGATTTCAACCCCTCCAACTCTTTGCGCAAGGACGAGACTGTTCGCGCTTGTACCGCCAGCTTCGCAATGGGCGCAAGCAACGTCACCAGCAACAACACCACTCAAGGCCCGTCATGTCTGCCGAAATGCAGCGTGACCAAGGTCCAAGAGTCACTGCAGCTGGCTTTCAACGTGACCAAGACACCGGCAGAGTTGAAGGACTTTGAAGCCGCGTCAGAACAGCTCGCCGCCTCTTTGTCTCGACGGGAGTCGAACAGCACCGACATCACCACCTTCGCATACTCAAATACGGTCGCTCTCGGTCTCTTCGCGGGATCCGGCGTCAGCGATATCCCGCCATCTGTGCTGCGTCAGTTCATCACCAAGATCAAGACTACTGGTTTCTCCGACAGTGTCGTTGCGCAATTATGTGCTAAGGACGGCCGTAGCTCTAGATACAGCCTCGGTATTGCTGTGAGCGGAGATCGCGATCTGAAGTTCGTACAAGATGCCGTTGCCACTTGGGCGTCCGGCGAGTGCATCACGTCTTTCGACAAGGTGGAAGACTGGCAGGACATTACGTTGTCGGTTCCCAGTATTTCCAACAACAGCACTGCGAGCTTTGGCAACAGTACCCGTGCCAACAGCACCGCCGGTACCGCCTCATCGGTGTCTAGCAGGTCGAACATGCTTCAACGACGAGCTGAATGTTCAACTGTTCAGGTCGTGTCCGGGGATAGCTGTGAGTATCTCGCATGTGAGACTTTCCGCCAAATCACAGAAGACTAATCCATATTACTTAGGCGCGAGCTTGGCGGCGGAGTGTGGCATTTCCGCTAGCGACTTCACCACTTATAACCCGGACTCGACACTCTGCTCAACTTTGCAAGTGGGACAGCATGTCTGCTGCTCGGCCGGTGATCTGCCCGACTTCCGCCCGCAGCCCAACTCAGATGGGACCTGTTTCTCTTACTACGTCGTGCCTGGCGACAGCTGCTCTTCCTTAGGAGCAGCCAACAGTCTAACCAATGATGAGATTGAGAGCTTCAACACCCAGACTTGGGGCTGGCAGGGGTGCTCGAACGTGCAAGCTTACCAGTATATCTGCCTTAGTTCTGGTGCACCTCCGATGCCAGCTCCCATTGCCAACGCTGTGTGCGGCCCACAGAAGCCTGGAACCACCCAGCCGGGAGCAGGTGTCGATCTCGCCAGCCTGAACCCTTGTCCCCTGAATGCCTGCTGTGTACGTATCACACCTCCATTTCCATCAACTCTTCACGGCAGCTAATCTGTTTCCCTCCTTCAGAACAAGCACGGTCAATGTGGTATCAATAAGGACTTCTGCACCATTTCTCAGTCGGAGACCGGCGCGCCCGGAACATCGGCTGAGGGCGAGAATGGCTGCATCTCAAACTGCGGAACTGAAATCGTCGTCGGATCAGCTCCAGCCGAGCCCATCAGCATCGGCTACTTTGAAGCTTACAACTTGGACCGTCCGTGCTTGAACATGAAGATCACCGCGATGGATGTGACCCCGTACACGCACATCCACTTGGCATTCGGCGTCGTCACGACTGGGACGTATGCCATCGACGTCAGCCACATCCAGGAGCAGTGGGAGCTGTTTCAGCAAATGTCTGGGTTCAAGAAGATTCTTTCTCTCGGCGGCTGGGCTTTCTCGGCCGAGCCGGCGACGTATTTCATTTTCCGAGACGCCGTCAACCCCGCCAACCAGGACACCTTTGTTGCCAACATCGTTGCGTTCGTGCAGGATAATGACCTGGATGGCATTGACATCGACTGGGAATGTAAGTTCGAGAATATTCCTTTAACACAAGACCATGTCTAACTGAAAACTCCCAGATCCCGCCGCCCCAGACATCCCCGATATCCCAGCCGGCACGGCCGAGGATGCCGCGAACTATCTCACCTTCTTCACCAAGCTGAGGGCTGCGATGCCCTCTGATAAGTCCGTCTCCTTCTGCGCGCCCGCTTCTTTCTGGTACCTCAAGGGCTACCATATCGAGGAAATGGCAGAGTTGGCCGACTACATAGTCTACATGACATATGACCTTCATGGCCAGTGGGACTACTCCAACCAGTACGCAATCGACGGCTGCCCAGAGGGCAACTGCCTGCGCTCTCACACCAACATCACCGAGACTCTCCTCGCTCTGTCCATGATCACCAAGGCAGGTGTACCGTCAAACAAGCTCGCTGTTGGCGTCTCGAGTTACGGCCGCTCGTTCCAAATGACAACACCGGGCTGCACCGGTCCCATGTGCACGTACACTGGGGACGGCTCCGGAGCGTATCCCGGTCCATGCACCGGAACCGCAGGGTATATCGCCAACGCCGAGATCAATTCCATCTTGGCGGGAACCGGAACATGGATGACGTCGTCTGGAGCTCTGCAGTCGATCGAATCGTACTCGTCGTACTTTGACGAAGACAGCCAGTCGAACATTGCCGTGTACGACTCTACCCAATGGGTCGCTCACATGGACGACGATCTCAAGGCAGACCGGAAGGCTCTCTACGAAAGCCTCAACTTTGCGGGAATCATCGACTGGGCTATTGATCTTCAAGGCTTTGGCGGCGACAGCATCGATTACGGCTCGTCTTCCAACATCGTGTATCCCCCACCGAGCATCTGGGACTCCGACGATCCGTTGGTAGGCTGCGAACCTCCGTGCATCGTCGTCTTCCCCCCATACCCGCTCAGTGCCACCCATACCGTCACAAGCTGGCCAGCTTTGACGACAACTCTCTTGTCTTCTGGGGCCGGCGGTGTGTACGTCGTGACAACAACGATTCCCGTCCCGTCCTTCACCATGACCGACGTCAGCCTCCAACCCCTGACGCTGCAGTCGACAGATACCGCACACTACAGTATCAACCCCGTACAGAGCATTACTCCATCATCTTTCGTGTACACTCTTCCTCCGAACCACGCCACCTTTCCCGTCACCACCCCAACACCGGCAACCTCTTCCGACACGGATGTGCCCCTGGTCATCATTCCCCCAGTAACATTCTACCCGACTTCAGTCCCCGTAACCATTCAGCCCCAGCCGACCTACTCCGTAGACTACCCCGACCCTACGGTCCCAATCCCTCCCGTCGCTGTCACCCCCACGCCAACCTCTTCTTCCACAGGTTGCACTGGATCAGGCTGCGGAACCCGCGACTGCGGCATCTTCGGCTGCGACGGCGGCTGTGGACTATTTGGCTGCGACGGTGGATGCGGTATCTTTGGCTGCGGTGGAGGCTGCGGCGTACTCGGTTGCGTGCCGACATGTCCTCTGTCGTCTTGCGGTGGCGTGGGCTGTCTGATCCCGGGCGGGTGCGGAAACACGCAGGGCACCGACGGCGGCGACAGTAGCGAGAACTGCGAGGAGCCCGTGACCGCGTCGGCCTGCACTTATCTTGTCACCAGCTATAGCACGTGGTACATGGAGTCGTCCACACGGACAACGGAGGTAAGTCTAGCAATTGAGGATGTCTTCGGGTGAGAACGAGGCGCTGACTTTCGTAAAAGACTAGCTGCGTGACGAGTACTGCTTGCAACGGCCAAGATACCGCCACAACCACGACGCCTGGTAGCCCTGAATGCTCTATGGACCCAGATATCGCCGCGGCTCTGTCTGCCGAACAAGCAGCCGATCAGACCATGATTGACGGGAAGCAAATTCCGTTGGAGTTCGCTCCAACCAACCCATCTGACTACGACGGATCAACATTCACCGCTAAGCAGTTCGGTCTGACAGAGACCATTACTGTCATCGCAACCTCAACCAAGACGACCACGCCGACCACCACGGTCACTGTCGTGGTTGAGCCAACCGCAAAAGCCGACTGTGCTTATTGGTAAGCCAAGCCGACCTGTCCTCATCTTCCTACTAGTGAACATCTATCTGACTTGACTTCACGCTCAGGATCACAGCGTTTGGTTGGTACACTTTTGAAGTATACAACATCGACGGTTGGAGCACCGACGGCGGCTCCCGCCTCAAATCTGAAGAAAAGGGCTGCGGCGCCCTGACCGGCTGGGACTGGCGTGAGCGAACCTCTTCCAAGTACGCGGGCGCCTACTTCAACCTGCCTTTCTTCATGAAAGACGGCTGCGTCGAGCGAGCCATTGTGTCAGCCGGCGGGCCCAAGCTCTCATGCGAGTTCACCGGCTACGACATTGGCGTCGCATTCCTCCCGGCCAAGAAGCGGTCCACCCCGGAGGAGATGGCGGACGACTTGCCGGAGCTACGTCGACGACAGTACGTCAGCGATACGCCTAGCCTGCCCAGTCGATCAACAACACAGAGCACGACGTACTCGCAAGAGCCGACTTACTCGCCTGAGCCATGGGGTCCTGGGGACACAGTCACTTTCACGACCACCATTGAGTCCGTGACTAAGTCGACGTACACGACGGAGGTTGTGCTGGCTTCTATGGGATCATCTTCGTCATCCTCGGCTACTTCCTCCCTAGCGTCATTGACTTCCAGCAGCACGACATCATCCTCAAGCTCTGCAGCACCCTCCGCTTCAACAAACCCCTCAGCCGACGGCCGCTGCGGTGCCGACTTTGGAGGAACAACCTGCGCTGGCTCCGGGTATGGCGGCTGCTGTTCAGAGTATGGCTACTGCGGCGATACAACGGCGCACTGCAGTACAGGCTGCCAGTCGGCATTTGGTTCATGTACTGAGTCAGGGCCGGTGGTGTCGACGGATGGCACATGTAGTTCGACCAGTGATCCCGAGGGCGCAACCTGTCTTGGGTCCGCTTTCGGCGATTGTTGCTCAGAGTGGGGTTACTGTGGAAGCACGAATGCTTACTGCGGAACGGGATGTCAGCTGGCATTTGGTTCCTGCACGGAATAACAGTTTGAAGTATACATGGATAGTCGGCGTGGGATAATATCAACATAGCACATAATGTCAAAAAGAAATTCAATAGTTGTTCATTTTGGTATCGTCGTGTTCCTACCTTAATCTGGTCCTATCCCTCGGTTTCAGCTCGAAGTTGAATTCTTTGGAAGACTCCGAGAGGCTCCATCTTGTAAACAGCTGTCCATTCTCCATCAAAATATGCCGCAGCATTTCACTCCGATCCTGTTCAGAGGCAGGCCATCCGTCATTTTTGCGCACGTATGGCTCCATGATCATCAGCGCCTCTCGAATCCACTGCTCGACCCTGATCTCGTCAATTCTTCCACTAACAACCATGCGCTGCTTCACCTCGTCCACCTGCTCTGGCTTTTCAGCACCTGAAGCAGCACCCATCAATCCAAGGAGAATGTGCGACCGCATCCCATAGTCCAAATCTCTCATATCGACGCCCTCCGTTTCCTTCACCGCAACAGCCGCGAGGAAAGCAACCTCCTCCTCGCTCCCCACCTCCGGCTCCCATCCCCGGCTTCGCGCCATCACACCAGCCCCGCCATCGGGCAACCCGCACCAGGTAACCTCACTCTCGCGCGTGCCATCCAGGTCCGGCTCAAGGCGCGGTGCGTCGACGGCCTCCCATCGTTCTCGTGAGTAATGTGCTTCCCAAGCCCACACGTCGAAGGCTCCCTGTGCAACAGAGATACCGAAGTCATTGGAGTTCCACGCCTCCTTTGACGGCTCGCGGGGAGAGTCTATTTTCATGTACTTGAGCCAGAAGCGAGCCTGGGTCTCTGAGTACGGCTGGACGCTGGAATAGTCCTCTCGCAAGCGTGCAATGGTCTTCTCGAGGGTGTCGAGGGCTATCTGAGTGACGGTCTCGATGGGGAGGGATGGCTGTCGTCGACAGGTGCGCACAACGTTGTGTGCCCAGCGAGGAAGCTTTGTCAGGTGACCTTTCCCTTTGTGGCGTGGCTGCGCGAGCGGGTCGCTTGAGTCGGGGAGATCTTGCAAGTCGGGAAGACGGTAGAAACGATGTGAGGTTGGCTGTGCAAGGATAGCAGACGAGTAGTACTCTCGCCACGCATCCTCCTTTAGTAGCTCGTGATGCTCGACGTAGAATTCGTCAAAGTCATCTGGCGACGCAAATATACCCTCGTCCTCATCCGAGGAGCGGTACATTGCGGCCACGAGTTGAGCGAGATAGAAGAGGTCCAGAGTGCTTGTCATTGTCAGCTCATTACTTCTCACCCTAATAGCTCCTTCTATGCAAGAATCTTACCGATTGAATTTTAGGTCTCCCTCGCCAAACGACCAACCACGTTTGTGAAGTCGATCAACAATATCAAAAACGCCTCTGCCATCCCACACCGATTCGTCCAAGTATATGAATGCTATTCGCAACAGTCGATCATGGCTGTCGACTGGCGTCTCGCCACTCTCGACACTCTCGCGGAATTCGTCGGCACTCATAGCTCACGATTCTCATCACGCCACCTTGTATGCTTGAGGTGTGAATGTGATCGATTCTAGGCAGCGATCTAATCACTGCGGGGGTTAGGAGCTGCATTACGACCCGCCTTACGTAAGTTCGCGCCAGGCTCAGAAGTGGACAACCCATGTCGATTTTTCTCCCTTTGAACCATCGACAGTTCTGACAGAGTCTCTATCAGTGTCACGATGGACTTCAATCATTTGATTTCAAGTCTCGCAAGAGAGAGCGAACTTATTTTCCCTAAGAAGATCTATTGTGGGCATAAATCTGTACTCAACTAAGTCGGGGTATCACTGTTCCTCTCGTCTGATACTCACGTATAACACAGTGACGTGCCAGAGAAACCTTTGCTCACAACTCGTATCTGAACTCTTTGTTCTCGAGATCCGTCAAGTCCCAGAATTCGTGATTTTCTTCCACCTTGTAAGCATCCCCGAGAGCCGCCTTCTCAGCATCGCGCTTCTTGTTCCTCCTGTCCAGCACCCACCGCATCACGAACAGGTCGACAGTAACCAAGAAGTAGATGATGCAGATGGAGATTTTGGCAGGGAGATACCGCGGCGCATCCCGTGCCTGAAAAGTCTGCGGCGAGATAATATTACCCACGGTGTACGCGATCGTCCCAATGCATGCCACCGTAACCTTCTTAGTGGATCCCGCAACATTGGTTGACTGAAGACCCAGGATCGTCGTCCAGCCGATCGGGATACCTCCTGAAGTGTAGTAGCCGATCAGCGCGGGAACCTTCGACGTCGTGGCCATGAGAATGGCACCCACGATCGCGGGGATGTGGCCCGCAATGCACCAGTAGAGTCTCTGCCGTGTCTTCATGGCAAGCCATGTCAGACCCACCAGGGCGACAATCTCGTAGGCGCCAAGAGGTGTGACCAGAAGCAATGACTCTTCGCTGGAGTAACCCATACCCTTGACGAGGATGTTTCCGAAGCTTGTCGCGATTGAATTGGGAATGTTGGCGGCGAAGATCCAGAATGCGTAGAGCCAAGTCATGGTGTCCGTCAGTGCCTCCTTGACATGCGACCACTTGAACTCCTGAGATCCGATTCCTTGTTCGTTGTCGCGGATGCGTTCCAAGTGCGCGGCCTTCTCTTCTTGCGAAAGGAAGGCAGCTGAGGCTGGCGAGTCAGGCATGATGAACCAGAAGGCAATGCCCACGACGGCAGTCAAAAGTCCAAGAAAGAGGAAAATGACCTGCCATCCATGCAAAAGAGCATTTGGGTCTTTGCCAACATGGACCGCCACGCCATACGCAAAGAAGCCACCAAACATTTGCGCCGCTCCGCAGACTGAGAACCAGATGCCAACGCGAAAAGCTTGTTCTTGTTTGGTGTACCATTGCGAGGTAAAGAGGACCCACGCAGGTACCACGGCAGCTTCAAACACTCCGAGGAGGAAGCGACAGACGAGCAGGGCGGCGTAACTCTTGCACGCAGCAAGGCACGCGAGAACCAGACCCCAAAGCATGATGTTGATTGATGTGTATTTGGCCAGAGGAAACATCTGAATGAGACGGATCGTCGGGAACTCGAAAGCCAATTGACCGAAGAAGAAGATGGATGCGACCCAGTTAAACTGGTTGCCGTGAAGGCCGGTGTCTTGTTGAATGCCAGTCACGCTGGCGTAGGAGATGGCGGTCTTGTCGATGTACTGCAGGAAGTACACAATGCAGATGAGCGGCATGATGTGAGTGTCTATGCGACGCTTGAGCCTGCGATTGAGCTCGGGATCGACGGCGTGGCCCAGAGGGCCGGTCTCGTTGAGAAGCTCCAGAGCGGCATCAGCGCCAGACAAAGGCTGCTTCTTCGGTAGGTGGTCCGGCGACGATTCCGTCGGAGCGGAGGTAATGGAGGCAGGCCGCTTGTCCGCGTCGGTGGGGAGCTCGGTATCGGGGCCATCCGCCGGCCCCTTTCCGTTGATGTCGGCCATGTTGTGACGGTGCCGAAGGTTCAAGGATACGAGACGGAAATCAAGAGAAGAGGTAAGATCGCAGACACGATCCAGAGTCATGTAGCGACGGACGATCACTATTTATCGGTCATGCAGGAAGCCCTGTTTGAGCACATCATCAACGCCGAGAGCGAACGATCGCGGTGGCTGGCGATATTTTCCAGAATGATGCGCCAAGGTGCCGAGATCAAGAGCTTTTTTCACTTGGAGCATCCACACATTTCCGATAAGAGACTGAAGCTCCGCTGGTGGCGGACGTATCAAGAGCTTGAATCTGGCCATTATCATCCTTCGGTCAAGCACGTCATTGTCGAGCCGATGGTGCAAGTTAACTAAAGCGTTGCATTTTGCTACTCGGCCCCACTCCCTCGGTCTGTCGCCGACATGTTCCGGACGATGGCCCCGGGTTCTTGAATCATGCGCAATTCACTGTCACGACTATCATCGAGACTTGGTAACGCTGTCAATGGGGAGCCTATATCATAAGTCGGGAAGTTCTTGCACATTTGCTCTCTTTATGAATTGAGGTTGACATTATCGTGAGCCTACTTCGTTCATGTCGCTTGGTAAACGGTCTTGTCTTTGCCAAACTTTGAGATACAGGTCTCAATTTCACGATAAAATTCAGCCTCAACATAAGATGATGGTATAACAAAAGAATGAGGTCTTTCTCTGTAGCCCGCCGATGAACAGAGAGCGAGCCAAACACGACGATCTAGCCCCGTCTCGGTGATAACTTAACCCACAGTCCCGGTTTCATCCAGTTATTGTACACCGTTAGCCCAGGATAGTCTGTCTCAGGATCCCACGCATCGTTGCTCCCGTGAAATTGGATGTCGTTGTGCCACAACAGCTTTGCAATGATTAGACGCATCTCCATGTACGACAGGCTTGACTTTGGTTAGCAAGAGACATCGATCAGAGGATTCAGAAGTCAGCGTACTTGCGTCCAATGCAGCCTCGTGGCCCGAGAGAGAAGGCATTCGATGCCCCAAACTTGTCGGTGCTATTCTCTTTGTCCAGCCAGCGCTCGGGCAGGAACTCGTAGGGCTCTTTGAAATTCCGTTCGCTATGCGTGGCACCCCACATTGGCACGGAAACAGTTGTCTACCAAACCGATGTCAGCGATAAGCTTACTAGGCAGATACCGATTTCCAGTGTAAACTCAAGCAATCACATACGCCTTCTGGTACGAACTCTCCGTCAACGGTATCGCCACCCTGTGGCACTGTCCTCACAAACCCGATCGGTGCAGATGGAAAGACTCGTAGGCCTTCATCAATCACTGCACTCAGATAAGGCAATTTGACCAAATCCTCGAAGTTAATGTCGGCGTCGGATTGGAAGTTCGACCGTATCTCATCCGACAACTTGTGTAAAACTCCTGGATGCCGCAGGAGTTGGTTGAAAAGCCCCGCAAGAAAGCCCGCTGTTGTCTCTGTTCCGGCTATTCTGCGATGTTATAAGTCGTCGTCGTCTCGGCACTAGGCGCGTCTTGGTTTATGCAATCAAATACTTACATAAAGAGTGCGCCATTGACAATAACCTCATTCTCGTTGATAGACCCACTTTCCTGTTGCTTGAGCAAGTAATAAAGAAAGTCTTTGTGGTCTGACCCAGACTGAGCCATGCGTCTAACAGAGAAGCGATCAGCAGTCTGTTGTTGAATGTTCAAGGACATACACCTACTTCAAGATCTTTTCCCTGCTGTACTCTAGATGTTGCATCCTAGTAGTTCGGATGCGCCCAGGTATCAACTTCAACAGCTGTCTTTGCAAGTAGCCGTCCGCTTCGGCGATTCGTCTCGTAGCCTGTTCAAAGGCACCCGCCTTAATGGATGAACTGATGAGCGGTACCCAAAAGTGGAAGTCCTCTACCCCACGTATTATTAGATGCAAGTCATATGAAATGGCCTTGGTCGTTTCAGGACCCACCGCTTGTCGAGCACCCAAATGGCTCTCCTAAAGCCATGTCTCCGATAATATCAAACGTTGTGTATGCGAACCAATCAACGACGTTCACAGGCTTCCCGAGCTTGGCAAACTCCCTCATCTTCAGCGAGAACATGTCGATGTACGACTTTACGATGTACTCCTGCTCCAACAAAGCCTTGGTGGAGAATGCATGCGAAAGCGCCCTACGCTGCCGCGCGTGGTCCGCGTCGTTGGCCATGGTAATCGTGGATACACCAGGCACCGATTGGATACTTCCCACATGTATGGGGTCCTTGTGGAAATTCTTATGGCCAGGTCGGCTTCCGTAAATATCCTTCCATGCTGCCTCATTGTCGAAAGACAGCTCGTTGGGCGAGACGCGGACGACTGAGCCGTATTTGTCATGGCATGCCTTCACCCAGAACGGGATGCGTCCACGGAGCAGCGTAATGACATACGGTACTGGTGAT
Organism: Colletotrichum siamense; assembly: GCF_013390195.1. Classification (NCBI taxonomy): domain Eukaryota; kingdom Fungi; phylum Ascomycota; class Sordariomycetes; order Glomerellales; family Glomerellaceae; genus Colletotrichum; species Colletotrichum siamense. Next base: position 420,401 of record NW_023501015.1, read on the forward strand.
ATTCGAGCAAGAATGGGTCCTGGAAAGCGTGCGAGTGGGTGGAAGAATAGGTTGTAGACGACGCTCCACAGCGTCCATGCCGAAGCCTGGGGTCGGAAGTCAGCATGAGACTCGGATTTATGGCAAATCACGGACTTTACTTACTCCAAGGATGAGCGCAATGAATGCTACATGCCCTAGCGGAGTGTCGGCAGTGTTATCTGAGGCTAACACAGCCATCGTGGACGAACTCAGAGGCGGCGTCTCTTGCAGGATTTAGGAGAACGCAAGAATGGAACTTAATAAGATACGGCTTCGAAGATTAGCATCACAATAGGAATTATTTCATTGATTCTCTCTGAATGAGGCTTTCTTGGTATTTCTATAGCAATAGATTATTTCCTTCGCGTCTGCATACCCGGAACAAGTGCTTCAGCGCCACAAGCCAACTCTCTCGGTAAAGCTTTTCCTCACCTTGATTCCATGAACATCAGCCACACCGAGAATCCGTTCGAGCGACATTCCGCTACGCCTCCAACTTATTTCTCCAAGCCTGAAACCAATCCCGGCACATCATTGGCCCAAATGCATAGCTTCGGCGTATAACCCGTATTTCCGGCCAGCACGCCCTAGGGCGGGGCGGATCCGATCGTTGTGGGGCATTATTTTCGCCGAAACTTCGGAAAGTTCTCCACTTCCGGCTGGACGGTTCGGCTCCGGTTGGCCCGAAGCTTACTTCCCAGCCCCGCCGGTGCGGGGATCGTCGGGAGCGAGTCTGGTGACGTTCAAGATAAGACGAATTTATCGTGAGATCGATGAACTATTAAATACATTGTGTTCAACCCTGATGGCCTGTTGTCTCTTCAGGCTTCTTCATCTCACAGCAACATGGTGTCAACATTGAGCATTTCTTGCCTGTGCGGGGCAACTGCGCAACAAGTCAAGGCGCGAGGTTCAGACACAGGCCCCGTGAAGCTGTCAATCAACCACAGCGATGTTGATCGCCACTCCAGCGGTGTGCTTTGCACGTCTTACTACCCGATTGAGCAACCCGATATCTCCAAGGGTCTCACAAAGCACGAAGGTGCGGAGGGATGGACGAGGTACTTCTGCTCGACCTGCGGTTGCCACGTCTTTCGAAGCCGTGTTGGTGTCATAGCTGTCATATGGGAAGCTGCTACGGGTGTCATCAACGATGCCACCGGGAACGGTGCCACCGGAGATGCGGTCTTTGTCCGGCATACCTCAGTGCCCGACACAAAAGACGGTGGCATTTCGGTGTGGCTTTCGGAGATCGACGGTCAAACAATGGAGATACTACAGCACAACGGCGATAACGGCTCGAAAGAGATGCTGCCGTCAGTGCCTTCCCTTCTCAGCCCAGAATCGATGCCAGCCTCATGCGCTTGTGGCACGGTTAGCTTCCACATCACCCGCCCCGACGAAAAGAGCTATATTCCTCACTCCGGCTACCCCGACCTGCAATACGCCGCCTGCTCGCACTCTGCCGAGTTCATGGGCAACGCCAAGAAGGACAAGTGGTGGATTCGCGCCGACGGGACGAAATACCTCGCAGGAACCTGCGCATGCCGCTCCTGCCGCCTCATCACCGGCTTCGAAATCCAGACGTGGGCCTTTGTCCCGCGCAGCAACATCTTCTTCCATGTCCCCAGCCCCGACGGACGACAAGTCGTCATGCCTCTCGACTTCAACGCGCTCCCTCCCGGCATCCTCCAAACGTACGGCTCCTCCCCCGGTGTCCTTCGCGAGTTCTGTGGGAAATGCGGTGCGACGGTCTTTTGGCACGACAAATGGCGTCCCGACGTCATCGACATCAGCGTCGGCCTCTTTCGCGCGAAAGAAGGCGCAAGGGCGGAGACATGGTTGGACTGGTGGACCGAGCGGTGCAGCTTCGAGGAGGAGGCTGAAAGGGGTCGAACAGGAGAAGCCGCGCGCCTCGCACGAAGGCTTGTCGACGGTCTGGAACGTGGCCTGCGCTCAGGGGCAGGGGAAAGTTGAAGGGAGAAGAAAAAAAAGGAAACAAGTGATATTTGTAAAACAAGTCCCAAGAGCCGATGATTTAATCGGTAACAAAGGTCTGCAATGCCATTTCTTCAAGATCCAAGAATTCCTCAATGACAAATCGTGGCTATGTGTGTCTTGGCAAACGTCTATTTACGGGCAAAAGATGCGATTATCAATATCAATGAGAATAAGGCTGGAAATATGCCCCCTGAAAAGCGTGGGCCAAGGGACTGGGTGGCGGCGAGTCATCCCATGTGCAACTCTGCCCTGTTTTAGAATGATTATAGCCGCTATTCAATTCGGATGAAACATGTTGGTTGTTATTATTAAGATAGAAGACAGAAACGACGTTAGTTGCATTGTTTAAGGGGCTGCGGCCCGCTTTGTTGGTTTCCACCAGCCACATGACTCGGGACAGGTGGGATCCAGCGTCGGCCTGCCCAGCGCCCCGGGCCGGTGGACGACGGACGGACGGACGGACTCTCCTTTGGTGTGTTTTATCGGCTCCGGGGCGATGTGGGGCCTGGGGTATTGCGGTGGGCAGTCGGAGCTATGGATTCTCAACATGCTCTAGGCAGTCGGTGATTTTGGTACGGAAGAGACGGCACCGGCAGTTGGTGCTGCGGTGATTTCGTAAAGCTGAGCTCAGCTTTAAGCTGTCGCGCTAGTCTCGCTTGGCAAGCTGAGTGAGAGAAGCGCGCGGGACGCAGCCGAACCCCGCAATCCATTTACTAACTGCCTAGACTATCTGCGTCTTGCATGGAAGAGTAAAGAAAGGTGGGTTGATTGCGCTAGTTGAAGAAGGATGAACGAAGTTGTAAGGAGTTCGGAGAGAGCCTTGCTTTTGCATCCACGTGGGGGGCTTTGAGGATGACATTGAGAGTTGGAGAATAGACAGAACGCTGATAATTCAGACATGATCAAGATAACAGCAAAAGAGCACTGCACTAGGAAGCATGAAGGAAAGAGTGAGAATGGAATAGTCGGTTTGTTGACACCTAGTCCCGTCTTACCAAGAATATCTGAAAATAACAATTTGGCTAATATGTGTCTGCATCTGCATTGCCACTTTAGCTTACACCAAGGAGGTCACGCTTCCAAGCTGATTCCAAACCATTTACTATGACAAATGCATACGCTGCGATTGGTTTCTTGAAAAGAGCAGAACAAAGGCTCTTCCTTCGAAGCGGAATGGTGTGGCTTAAAGCCTCGGCGGAATCTTACACGTGCGTGAGACCTGCATCCATTGCTTTCCGAACTGACAAACTGACATGTTGATATGAGCAGATGCGACAAGTCTCCAGTTTCGTAGGCTACCTTGATTCCAACGCTAACGACTAACCGGTTTCTGCGCCCCAATGCCGGTAATTGGCTGCGCCAACGGCATTCCAACGGCGCGGCCGCCCACCGGCTAGAGGCGACTCCTGAACGAGGCTTACAACGGTAGCCAATGGGAAATTTCTCATGACACCACAAACATCCGTTTGGGGAAATAGGGATGAATGAACACTAAGACCAATCCAAAACCGTTTTGAATGCCCAATCCTCTGACTCGCTAGGTGGTTTTAGTTCGCGACAGTCTCGGACTGGACAGTGAATACTCACTCAACAATGAATGAGGGGATAGAAGTTCAACAAACTTGATCTGAGGCGTTGCAACAATGCAAACTGGACGGTTCAACTGACTAGTGCAGCGGTTGTGTTGATAAGAATAATATCACGTGTCGTAAAGCCATGAGAATCTCGATGCAGTGCAGCTGAAACCGTACACCTCTTCTCATAGCCTTTGGGCTGCGACTCACCGCAAGTATCACGAACTCATACACGAACTCATGTTCAGAGTCCAACGGTGCATGCTTACCGTCTCACTTCACAACGCTGCGGTCGTCGTTTCATGGCCGTCTTGATGGAATGTGTGCCCCCCAAGTCACGGCCCTCACATCACGGACCAGACGCTCCTCGGAACCCGCCCAACATCCCCGTCGGGGTCCGAGACGGATGCGGACGCGACCGGTTCATGTCAACGAACGGCTTGCCCCTTCCGATCCAAACTGTATCTCGCGCGACCGCATGAAAGAGCAAATATCATCCCCGGAGGCATTGTACTTCCAGAGTACCATAGCGCTACCCCCTCGGTTCCAGACTATCAACACAGAGTTTCGGAGCCGAAATAAAGTACACGAGAACGAATAACGCTATGCAACCTACCAAACCCGTCACATGGAGGCAACCACCTTAACCGGATCAAGCTCAGCCCGCCTCGGTTGCCTGCAAGTCAGAACCGCGATTCTGTGCCTGCCCTCTCAAAGTCAATTGCCATAGTGGTGGCTTGATTCATTTCCGTCGGAGAGCACGGCATGCAACAGCTGGAAGCGGCCAGTAGGATTGTTATGGTTTATAATCGGGTGTCGTCTGAAGGTTTGCGTTAACGATAGTGAAAGAGGGGCGGGCCTGTATGATTCATCATTGGGTAAGTTTGGGCATGTGAGGGTGTGAGATGAAATGGCGAAATTGGCCCAAACGCTGGATTGAAATTTCTCCCCTCACGCGCATTGCACCAGAATCCCATGCTTTGCAACACAGCAGAAAGTCTGCCATCAACACCGGACCATCCACGCGCACCCACGCCGCCAGAGAAGTTGAGACTTGGGGGGCGCTTGTCTGTCAACCATCTGTTGACGGGCATGCCCAGGGCAACGACGGGCGGCTCCAACGAACAAATTCGGACATATTTCCCGTCGTTGGCGTTGGGACTTGGTGAATGTTTAGATGCCGAGACCAAGATGGTCCGATGCCAATAGGAACATCGGCAAGTGGGTTGGTCTGGTGTCGGCCGAGACCACATCACCCACGTTGGCCCAAGATGACGGTCGCAGGGATGCACGTTGCATATTCCAAAAATTCAACTTGCCCAGAGAAATAGTGCTGCGCGACGCAGAGCAAAGCCAGGCGGCAACACGCAAGCAGAGTAGCACACACATGCGCTTCGCAAGTCATCACATCCCGTCGCCAGCCAGTCACCGACGTCAGATTTGCAGTCGTGCAGCGTTTCTGAGCTGACCTTATTTGCGTCCACCAGCAGGGGACAGCGCAAGTGACAAGTCTGCATGTGATGAGCAGCCACCTTGCCAAGGCTCTTGGCGGGCTATAGCTGTCGTGGCTGTACGGACTATTACTCGCGGCGGGCTATGTACTCTGTATCTTGCGCTCTTTTGCTTTGTAATATTGTAATTTTGTAATTATTATCTTGTCTGTTTTTTTTCTGCTTACTGCAACGTCCTGGTCGGCGACTGCGCAATCAGCCCGCTCACAACATGCAGTGCTGCGCTCAGGGTCTGGTCGCCCGTCTGTCGCCCATCTACCATCCTTAACCGGGCATACCCGAGGTCGCAGGATTTTCGGCCGACAGGTCTAGCTGCATGGAAACAAGGTAACTTCCATTTGGGGGATGGTTTGGGGTGGCCTGCGGGCAGAAACCCAAGAGGGAGGGAAACCTACGCACATCCCACGCCGTTTCGCAAACCTGTCAAAACCGTCCAAGTCCGGCTGCGGATGGACGGTCGGCGGCGGCTCGCCCGCGCGGGGGGGTGCTCCTCCAAGCCACAGGGCCTCCAACCTTCTCCAACTACAGGTGATGGATATAGGGCTGAGTCAATGCACGATTGATGAAAAAGCTTCCTTCGTCCCATGTGTCTATCTTGAGTGTGTGTGTGCTACGGTTGCGTGTGTGCGCAATGTGAGTGTGTGTCGGCCGCGGCCAGCTGCCCTCCCTCCCTCTTTCGATCCTCGATCAGGGGAGAAACCTAACCTTACTGCTGCTAGTGTACAGCAAACAGTAGCATGCGTGCGTGATTGAGCTCTTGGGACGCCAGAAGCCCGGGCAGGCTGGCAGGTACTTGTTTGTACCTGCTTGCAAATCAGCGTGGCCAGCAGGGTTCTCCTCTTCAACTCCTCTTCGCGGTAGGGGGGCCTTACAGCTTATTTGCCAAGATGCATCTGTAGTCGAGGATGACGGAGGTTTCAATTACGCCGCTGCGCGCGGGTTCCTCCGCACAGCTGGGTAATGATCCGACAACGGGGGCCTTCTATTCGTCTTTACAAGGCAATGATGTGAATTCCCAAGGACCAAACGGCCTAATGGCCCAATGGCACGAGTCGGTATAGGGGCCCCAAACTTTATTATATTCAGGAGTGGACTCTTGGACTGGAGTCGCTTAAGAGTCGCACAGTCACTCAGCCAAGAAGAGAGTGGACGAAGAGTGCCCGCTTGGAAACTGTCATGTCATAATTGGTCGCCATTGGCCCAGCTACCACCTTACTCTTCCAGTGACTTGGCACCGGCCCGCATCGCACAGGTCACGATAGCTCCCCGGATTTGTGACGTTATGCCTGTTACGGACGGGTGGACGGCCTCATCCCAGCTCATTCCCGGCCCTGCCATGGCCACCCCGGCGCACACTCGTCCAACTCCATAGGCAATCGGCGTAGGTTTCATCCAGATGGCCCTTCGGCTAGCGACAATCCCCTCCCAAAAAGTGTGTAAAGCGGGGGCTCCAAAACCGGGGCGTTCCTGTGTAGCACATAGTATTCGCTGGCGAGTGTCGCCCATCCCAATCAAAGGAGATTGTACAATGCGGTACACTGGTCAAGCGCTTATTTTGGATCGAAACCCTGCATGTCCCTGCCACGCCCATGTCACTTGTATATACCATGCAGCGCCTTTCCTAGGGATTACACAGGGGTTCCTTTCGACTACTTGGCAAAGACCCGTCTAGCACCTGCTGAAAGGATATCCGCTAAACAACTTTTTGTGGTTTCGCCAGGTCTTGGTCCTTTTTTGTGATTGGGGTTGCAGCCTTGGGAGAGGGCAATACCGACATGACTGCCGTTGTAGGAAGCTTATTACCAAGCCCCCGTCAGACTGGGTACTCACGTACTGCGCAGCTAGGCCTTGGGGAAGGACAAGACATCGCGGCTCAGACTCGGCCTTGGTACTTTGCATTGTTACTAATCGTGGATCTCACTGGAACCAAAATATTCCCACGTGAGTGACAAAGGGTCACCGACCACGAAGAGGAACAGAGGAAACCCACTCCCTTCTTGGTCCCTTGTTGCCTTTGAACGAGAGTTGTGGCGACTGCATCCGGGTTTCATACATATGCCTGGGTTCGTCCCATCTCCAGAGTTCATGTTTCTGAGCAATCTCCCGGACCAACTCAACAGTCGTCGTCTTCTGAGTCTCACACCAAGTCTCGATCCGACTACTTGATCTCGGCGATTCACTTGCTCTTTTCTTTTTGGATCTTGCCTTAGGTCCCAGAAGCAAGAGACATTCTTCACCATGCACGCCAAACTGTCAAACTGGCTGTTGACAGCCTCAACCATCCTGCCGGCCGTCGCCGGTGAGGGATGCCCCTTCGCCAAACGCGACGGCGGCGTCGACAGCTCTCTGCCCAAGAGAGCAACCGCCGAGGGCTTCGGAAGATGCTCGACCATCAGCAACCAGGCTGGCGGCGGCACTCGCAGCCACGACTGGTGGCCCTGCCAACTGAGACTCGACGTTCTTCGTCAGTTCCAGCCCGCGACGAACCCGTACGGCGGCGACTTTGACTACACAGCAGCTTTCAACTCTCTTGATTGTATGTTGAAGCTTCATCATGACTCTTGAGCAAGAACACGACACTAACAAGGACCACAGACGCGGCTCTCAAGAAGGATCTCACCGACCTCATGACCGACTCCCAGGAGTGGTGGCCCGCCGACTTTGGCCACTACGGCGGTCTCTTCATCCGCATGGCCTGGCATAGCGCCGGCACCTATCGCGCCATCGACGGCCGCGGTGGCGGTGGAATGGTAAGCCGTTTCTTTTCGGTCTTCTCTCCTTCGTCATCACCTCGCTCTGCCCCCGCCCCGCCCTCCGATGAGCCCCGGATGGGCGCCCCATGTTTCCTGATTCCAAATTCCCCTCTTGTGTGCCCCTGTCCGTTGTTTACATCGGACTTCGTTGGCTCATTTCACAAATTTGCACCTTCTGTGTTTCCTTCGTTTTTCTTGCCTCGCGCGGGAGATCAATTGGCTACCCGGAAGATTTCGTCCTATCCCGGACGAGAGCCAAGAGCTGCTAAGGCATCTCCTTGAGTCCTCTGCTCCACACGCACTGCACACAAGCGGACCCTGCCTCTGCCTCTGCCTTGCATCTTATCACACGGTCGCATCACTTTTATTCGTCTTGTCCATCGCCGTTTACTAATATTGGATTTCTCTCTCTTGCAGGGCCAGCAACGCTTCGCTCCACTCAACTCCTGGCCCGACAACCAGAACCTCGACAAGGCGCGCCGCCTGCTGTGTAAGTCGCAAATCCCTGGTCCCTCACTCGCTGGCCGGAGCCACCCCCGAGGCGGGAATCCCTGTTCGTGCACATCATCGACTCACTCGCCACATCACGGCGCACGCCGCCGCACGGGTGGCTGGGATGCGGATGTGGAGGCACAACGGGATGTCTCGCTGGTGGAGAAACTCTGGCCCCCGATGCTACTCTGTGATGAGTGCATTTGTTTGTTCTGCCGAGACTGACAATCTCGTCTCTTCTGATAGGGCCCATCAAGCAAAAGTACGGCAACAAGATCTCATGGGCGGACCTGTACCTCCTGACGGGCAACGTCGCCCTCGAGTCCATGGGTTTCGCGCCCATTGGCTTCGCCGGCGGTCGCCCCGACACCTGGCAGTCCGATGAGTCCGTCTACTGGGGCGGCGAGACTACCTTCGTTCCCAAGGGCAACGATGTCCGCTACAACGGCAGCACCGACATCAACGAGCGCGCCGACAAGCTCGAGAAGCCTCTGGGAGCCACCCACATGGGCCTCATCTACGTCAACCCCGAGGGCCCCGATGGCTCTTCCGACCCCGCCGCCTCGGCCAAGGACATCCGCGTCGCGTTCGACCGCATGGGTATGAACGATGAGGAGACGGTCGCTCTCATTGCCGGTGGACACGCCTTCGGCAAGACGCACGGTGCCGTCAAGAGTGGTGAGTTTGCTCTCTCTTCCCGTGCTCGTCCCGGAGCTAGTGAAAGGCTGTTCCACCGCTTCACCGCTCCTTCGTGCCGTGAGCATCTGCTGATGATTGGAATCCCACAGACAACATTGGCCCGGAGCCCGAAGCTGCTGACATTGGCGAGATGGGTCTTGGCTGGCACAACAAGGTTGGCGATGGCAACGGTCCCAACCAGATGACCAGCGGTCTCGAGGTCGTCTGGACCAAGACCCCCACCAAGTAAGTGATGAAAATGAAATGACCTCTGCATGTCCCCCATGTCGGAGTTGCCTTTCCCCCTCTTCTTGGCTCAATATTTGAGGCCTTTTCTCATATGCCGGACCGGTCATTTTGAGAAGGTCTTGAAGAGACGTTGAGAGAGACTTGCAGGGAGGCAAAAGAGGCGGCGTGAAAATCTATTTTTGGCCCCCGTCGGGTGATTATGCAGTGATACACACACATGCATACCACCACACACCCAACCACACACACAAATGCTAACCCATGTACCTGCAGGTGGTCCAACGGTTACTTGGAGTCTCTTCTGCACAACAAATGGGTCCTCGTCGAGTCTCCCGCCGGTGCTCACCAATGGGAGGCAGCCAACGGCACCCTCGACTACCCCGACCCCTTCGACTCGACCAAGTTCCGTAAGGCGACCATGCTCACCTCCGACCTGGCCCTCATCAACGACCCGAGCTACCTCAACATCACCAAGCGCTGGCTCGACCACCCCAACGAGCTCGCCGACGCCTTCGCCAAGGCCTGGTTCAAGCTCCTCCACCGCGACCTCGGCCCCGTCTCCCGCTACCTCGGCCCTGAGATCCCCAAGGAGACCTTCCCCTGGCAGGACCCTCTCCCCGCCCGCGAGGGTGACCTTATCGACGATGCCGACATCACCAAGCTGAAGGCCGACATCCTCGCCGCCCCGGGCTTCGACGTCTCCAAGTACGCCTCCGTCGCCTGGGCCTCCGCCTCCACGTACCGCCACTCCGACAAGCGCGGCGGCGCCAACGGCGCCCGCATCGCCCTCGAGCCCCAGGTCAACTGGGTCTCCAACAACCCGACCCAGCTCAAGGAGGTCCTCGACGCGCTCAAGACCATCCAGACCAGCTTCAACACCGGCGCCAAGAAGGTCTCCCTCGCTGACCTGATCGTCCTCGGCGGAGTCGTCGCCGTCGAGAAGGGCGCCAAGGACGCCGGGGTCGATGTCACCGTTCCCTTCTCCGCCGGCCGTGTCGACGCCACCCAGGAGCAGACCGACGTCCGCGCCTTCGGCTACCTCGAGCCCCAGGCCGACGGCTTCCGCAATTACGGCCGCGGCACCGCCCGCGCGCGCACCGAGGAGATCCTCGTCGACAAGGCCGCGCAGCTGACCCTCTCCGCCCCCGAGCTGACCGTCCTCGTCGGCGGGCTGCGCTCCCTCGGCGCCGTCTTTGACGGCTCCAACACCGGCGTCCTGACCTCCACCAAGGGCCAGCTCAACAACAACTTCTTCGTCAGCCTGCTCGACATCTCCACCGTCTGGGCCAAGAGCGCCGACGATGGCGAGGCCTGGGTCGGCACCGACCGCAAGACCAAGGAGCAGCGCTGGACCGCTACCCGCGCCGACCTCGTGTTCGGATCGCACGCCGAGCTGCGCGCCATTGCCGAGGTGTACGCCATGTCTGACGCCAAGGAGAAGTTCGTCAAGGACTTTGTCGCGGCATGGGACAAGGTCATGAACCTGGACCGCTTCGACCTCAAGGTCAAGAAATAGATACCTTTATGCCTTCTTTTTTTCTTTGTTCTTTTTATGAAAGGGGGATTTAAATCGGCTTGGAGTTTTTGGGTGGGAAACTTTTACTCTGGTTTTAGTATACTTTTGACTCTTCACGGACATACTTCTTTTCTAGTTTACCCAGAATTTGAGAATCTTCTTCAATAATCGGGTGCTCTCCGCTCGTGATGCCAGTGCTTTTATGTCTTGTTTTCCCATGTTTGCTGTTCTTGGGGCCTGTGGCTTTCATGTGCACCATTTCAACCTGACATTGCATATTTAGCTTTTCCCCTTCTCTTCTCTGCGCTACCCAAATGGGCTTCCATTTTTTATTTAACCTTTCGTGAAACAATGCCTGTTGCCAACTCGCCATGCTATTTGTGCTGATAGGTGTGTTAAGTAACTTTCTATCTTCAACACGCACACCTCTGGAGCCTGAGAAGCTATATTTGGTCACAAAGACTGGATACATACCCATTGCAATGACACTCCAAGTGTTGAAAAGAATTGCGGCCTCGGTCCTGAACCGGCGATGCGACATGGAACAGTTGCATTTCTCGGAAGTCGGTTGGTGATTTCAGCGCATAATACAATCGAAAGCTCGGCTATTTGGAATGGGTTTGCCGAGTACCTCCTCTGAACATGCTTAATGTTCTTTTCTTTCTGCGTTCTTCTTTTTCATATTCTTGATATCCAATTGTTGAAGTATTGCATTGTCGCCGTTGCCGTTGTCGAAGTCTGTACTCATTATACATCCCAGTAGTTGAGCCAGACTCGTATGCGAGAGCAATGACGCGAAATTTGCTAACATCGTAGTTGCATCTTACATTTTGCTCAACAAACATGTTCTCAGCTGGCGATGATATCCCGGGCTCTGCGCTCACATCGGTTATGTACGGATTTAGACGGACAAAGGTCTCGAAGCTGATGAGCTGATAAATTTGACCATGTGGGGCTTCCATCTTGCTGCTGTCGTTCTGCAAATTCACTCCACCGCAGAATCATACCGGTAATTGTGAGATGGATTTCTTGAAAATGATGAATGAAGTTGTACACCTTCTCAATAAACGTTCAACCTGACTTCGAATTCATCATCATAAAGCCGGCTTTGCAGCCTGGACACTCAACTTGAGCGCCGCTCTCACCAATCAGCATGCTTTGGGAGCTCCGCTCCGGGGTTGTCTTGCGGAGAAGCTAGCCGTAACGAGTTCGCCGGGAATGGCAAAAATAAAGCGACAGCCGGAGACCGATGGATTCCTCCCGCGTCTCTTGGATTGACCAACAGCACGTGCAGGTGGACCCGATGAACTATTAGGCTAACTTCAAAATCGGAGTTTTATGAACTCCATTTTCTTACACTTACAAGCTTTTGTTGTTCACCCTGCTTGTAAATGTTCACCTGCAAAGCGACATCTTCAGCAACCCCTATCTCGGACTATTTCGAAAAAGGCTGTCTGCATTAGCTGAGCAAATATCCGTGATACTCGGACAACTGTCTTTACCGCTTCTTTCGATACGCACTTCACCAACCCCGCTCTCGCCTGGCCCATTAAGCCCAACTTGCACTGCGTCAGACACAAGATGTCAAAAACAGCGGTGGAGACCTCCTCCATACTACTGAGAAACATCAACAACCCGGGCTCATCGGCGACATCGGCCATCAGGTACGAAGAGACAACGTCATACGACGAAGAAAGATCAAGATCGAGGGAAAGGGACAGAAGTCACTATGGAGGCCAGGATGCATCCAGTGTCACAGAGCTGACCTTCCCGGAAGGCGGTCTCAGTGCGTGGCTAGTGGTGTTCGGATCGTTCTGCGCTATGCTTTCTGTTTTCGGTCTCATCAACTCCGCCGCGGTCTTCGAGTCATATTTCTCAGAACATCAGTTAGCTGACCACTCGCCCTCGGAGATCGGTTGGATCTTCAGTCTGTACCTTTTCATCGTCTTCTTCGTCGGCATTCAAGTCGGGCCATTATTTGACGCCTATGGCCCCCGTGGGCTCGTCGTTGCCGGCGGATTGTGTATCTCAGCAAGTCTTCTCTTGCTGAGCCTGTGTAAAGGTTCGTATGGCCAACCGAAGAAGGCATTAATGGGATGGCTGACTGACCTTGGACCTTTAGAGTACTATCAGATTCTACTTGCTTACTCGATCCTTGGTGGTTTGGGCGGCGCTCTGCTCAACTCCCCGTCATACGGCGCCATTGCCCACTTCTTTGACAACCGCCGTGGTTTTGCGACTGGTGTTGCCGCGACTGCCGGCTCGATTGGCGGAATCGTATATCCGATTTTGCTCCAGAATCTCTTTCCGACACTCGGCTTCGCCCCGACAGCAAGGATCCTGGGATTCATCCTTCTTGGGCTCACGATCCCTGCCACATTGTTCATCCGGTCTCGGCTTCCGAAGAAGGACGGACCAACTTCTATCTGGCCAGACTTCAGCGTTTTCCGCAATGTGAAGTTCACCCTCTCAGCGGTCGGCATTTTCTTCATGGAATGGGGTCTTTTTGTGCCCATCACCTACATCATCTCATACGCAGCGAGCACACAGAAGAGTACTGTCCACTCCTATACCATCCTCTCGATTCTGAACGCTGGCTCCGCGATTGGGCGTTTTCTACCAGGCCTTGCTGCCGACAAGTACGGCCGTTTCAACTTCATTCTCATCACCATTGCCATGTGCTTCATCACTGTCTTCGGCCTGTGGCTGCCGTCCAAAGGATCTCAATCCATGCTCCTCGCCTTCGTTGCTCTGTTCGGTTTTGCAAGCGGCAGCAACTTGGGCCTTGTCCCGGTATGCCTTGGGCAGCTATGTGATGCGCGAGATTACGGACGGTATCTGTCAACGGCGATGATGATGGCAAGTTTCGGGACGCTGAGCAGTCTCCCCATTGGAGGCGCCATCTTGCAGTCGGGGAAGGACGGCCAGAATTAGAACGGCTTGATCATGTTCTCTGGGGCTTCCTACATCCTGGCTTTCATCTGCTACGCCTCCGTACGAGTCCTGGCAGTAGGGTGGAAGATTGCGGCGAGATTTTAGGGTCTTCTCATTGGAATTTCCTTTTGATACATCTGACTACCTCGGGAGCAACTAGGCCCCAACAGCAGGCACAGCAACGGACAACAATGGTGCGTGCTGTGCAGTTCCCAAAGTATCGCGCTCCCCTACACTTCCTTGTGCCCATGGCCGTCTGATAGTACACTTCCATGCCAGCGCCGGATCGAAATACATGTTGATAACAATGTCTTCATCCCGTATTTGATATAACTTCTTGATGGTCTCGTTAGTGAGAACATTGGCCCTCTTGACACGCTGATAGTGCTTTTCATCGTCAAACATAATGTCAAACGTCAACTCAAAAGGCCCGCTGTTCTTGGACCGCACAACGCTTGCCACGTCTCTCATTGTGGCAGGACCGGTCGGAACGGATTTGGTCTTGATCTCTTCCGGGGAGATGTTCAGAAAGTTGTCGAGGTTGAAGAACTGCTTGCCAAAGTTTTCGTCCTTCACAAACGTGCCTGCGCCGGCCGTAGATGATTTGATCGGAAAGATGGTTGGGTCAGTCGGGTCGTCGATCTCCATCAAGTGATACAGACTGAATTTGAAAACGGCGCCTGCGTCTTGCTCATGTGGACTCAGCGGGCTTGCGAAATTTCCGGTAGTCGCAAGAATGCCAGGGTAGTAGAGATGAAGGCAGGAGACTCGGGCACTGTTGCAAATAGCCATGGCCTTCGCTGCTGTAGGGGCGACGACTTCCCCGAGCACGCCGACTTCGTGAGCAGGCTCAGAGTTCGGCTCCAAAGGTCCCATGATGGCATTCCGACCATAAACGTGGAAGATTAGGCGACAGTTGTCGGATTTATCGAGCTCTGGGAACAGTCCTCGGGTGTAGTTTCGCACCCGGTTCTCGAGGAAGTCGTCTAGCTGGGAGACGAGTATGGGGTCTCGGAAGCCACCAATAAATATCGCCCGATGCCCTACAAGGGACACACCCTCAAGCTTGATTTGATAAGCCGGAGTTGGAACGAAGCGGGATCCCCAGCAGCGGGTCGTTCGACCATCGTCTAGCACTTTGTACTGTGCTTGATCAAGATGAAGCACTCCTCCCGGGCCAGGAAGCTGGTCTGGCCTTGTCTTTTCATAGAGTGAGTGTGCTGCTACTGAGAGTGGGGTGCATCTCTCAATAGGGTTCAAGGGCGTAAGGTCAAAAGAATCTTTCCGAATCGTAGCAATCATCGAGCGACCTTTAGGAACAGCACACTGGCCGCCGCACTCGAGAATCTTCCCCAGATGGAACGCAGGGGCTCGCTCAACACCGAGGTTCATGCAGAACGCCGCGAATGGCGAAGGGTCGTATGCGCGGCCTGCTACAATGATGTCTGGCTTCTCCTCTTCGAGAGCTTTGATGAACCTGAAGGTAAGGTGAGTGAGAGCTCTGCTCAGACTGGTTCTGACTTGACTTACGGCTCAGGTCCCATCTGGGCGACGACATCAACGGCCGAGTCAATATCCTCGGGGGTGAGAGGGGGAACAGGACCACAGGGGCTGATTTTTCCGTCTTTGAGCTTCTGCCGAATAAGGCCCTTCGGAACCGCGGCACCAATTGTGGCAACTTTGAACTTGAAGCCGTTGTCCTCAATAATCTTGTTGACGATGGTGAGAATTTCAGCAACGTGCTTGTCGCTGCCGTCACCACCGGCACTGCTAATGAGGAGCTTCATGCCATAGTGGGCACAGGCTGTGATGTATGGCGTTAGGTCGCGGATGTATGATTCATCGGCAACTGTCTTTCGGCCCATGCCCAATTTGAATGGCCCGCCATCCGTGCTGCCAGAGTCGATAACAATAGCATCAGGGCGGTACTCATGAATCCCGAACCAGAAGTGATCGGACTTGTATCCGTATCTTTGATCTTCGGTGTTAGTGTCATTGCTATGAACAGACAGTTGATGTCTCACCCCAACATGGCATTAGCCGTGAGAATGCGGATTTCGTCCGCTTGCTTTGAGAATCTGACCATGCCGAATAGCTGATGGGAGGGGAATTTTCCGCAGTAATTAACAACCAACCAAATGAGACATGAAGAGATTTTCCGTAAGAGCGATCTTCACACATCAGGGTATGAGGATGTGGGCATAATAAAACCTAGGATGACGGACACTGGAACATGGCCGAGAATGAACGTAGCATCGTGGAATTCAAGTTGACCAACAGAGTCGCATGAGACGGAGATGGCAGGCTTCGGTTGTAATCCGCAAAGTGACTTGCGCTCGGCAAATGTCCGCAAATACATCCGTCAAGTTATTAGATACATCTCGGCTATGTCCCGCATTCAGGTGACGGAAGAACAAGCAGTGGTTCAGCAACTAGGCCCACCTAGCCCGATAACCCCGCACATCCCACCGGCTCCGCAAACCTCATTGCTAGTAACAGGTGCGGACGCAGATGTCCAGCTATCTTCGTTGCTGAGCATCTTTCCCTCCTACATGTATCATCCATCGATTTCAGAGGACATACCGCAAAACTCTTCCACGGCACAATGAGTGAAGGGAGCGGGTCCCCGCAGGCTAGAATGCCGGTGGCGTGTGACCCATGTAGGAAGGGCAAGAGAAAGGTATCGAAGCCCCTGACTTCTGAGCGACCATTCTAGTAGGGCCAATAGCTGACGTCAATCCGAAGTGTGACCGCATGTTACCCTGTTGCGGATATTGTGCGAAGACAGGCCGAGAGTGCGGTGTGCCGGATGTGCTGGATTTGCAGTCTTGTTCCAGGCAGAAGCGCCAGCGGGTTCCGAAAGGGTACTATCCGCTCACCATCCACACCAGACCCGCGGACATGACTGACTTAGACACAGATTTGTTGAGCCTCTTGAATCAAAGGTCAAGGCCTTGGAGCAATCCATTCAGAAGCAACGAGCCGAGCTTGAGTCACTCTCCACACAGGCCGAACATTCACAGCCGATGGGTACAGGCCCAGCCAACACGCCAACAGCAACCATGTCAATGGATTCAGGTTTAGCGCCACACTTCAGGACTGCAAATGATCTCTTCAGTGCTCCAGGCGCATTACAGGACCACCCAAGCTGCCCAGTGAGTGCGAACACAGTAGTCTCGCTCAGCAGAATGAACGAACGAAGCGAAAGCGGCTTGTTCAGTACGATGTCGGTGATTTACACGATTCTGTCCGCAGATGGGAGTGACCCAATTAGCTCGTCTCATCTGCGATCCTGTTTCCATCCCCAAAGTATCAACTCCGATCAGTTTGCCGTGCCAGCCATGATTGAAAAGTTTATTATCATGGAGGGCGTAACATTTCTTGCGACCTACAAGAAAGCATACCATCTGCGTTATCCTTTTCTTAACATAGAAGTCTTGACAGCTAAGCTGACGCAATGTGAATCCGACCGCAACATACAACACCTTGTAAACGCTAGCCCCGCAGAGCGCTTTCAGGTATTCTGCGTTCTTGCCATTGGTATTGCCATCGAAGGTCACCGGATTTCATTTGCCACCCAGATTGAAGGCAACCTCTGCCTTCTGGCCCTCAGTCATCTAGAGGAGATCTTCAAACATTCACAAAGCTGGGATCAAGTCCGGACACTACTACTTTTGGCTATATATAGCATGAGCCGGCCTTCAGTAGGTTGCACGTGGCATCTGATTGGACTTGCCGTCAGACTCAGCACGGGATGCGAACATAATTCGTGCCCTTCATCAGACGTCCCAGAACCCCCAATCAGCACTAAACGAGCCGTTCTTTGTGCATACATGCTGGAACAGATGGTTTGCCGTGCCTTATCCAGAGTATCCAGCCTGACTGGCAGTGAATTTCCACATCAGGTAAGAATGCAGAATAAGCTGCAAGTCGGCGGGTCACAGCTAATACTAGCAGTCTTCTCAAACCTTCGCTGTGGCTCCAGGGGAAGTTGAAGGTGATGTCTGGAAGTACTGGGTTGCTCATAGTCAGCACTTGGCGGATAGTTTCACGGAGCCTTTGTGCGAAAGCTCTATTATGCCTTTGGCCCACTCGATCAGTCGTCTTGGGAGCTCTCAACCCACGAACTGTTCAACAGAGGTGCAGCGGTTGCTCGACCAAGAATACCTCTGCAATATGGTCTGTCTAATGCTGAGAAACACAGCAGTAGCGTCTACCACACTTGAAAGGTATTGCCTATTTGTGTCCATCATGTTACTCCGGCGGCTTTTACATGAGGAGGAGCCCGGGGTCTCTTGGATCAAAGGCATGATGGTCTACAGGGCTGGCATGTTGTGTCTGAAAAGCACGAGAGTATTAGACACGATGTCTCAAAACGAGGAGCTGTGTGCCCCTCTCTCGGAGGCGCTGGATAAGTGCTCACAATACCTGTCACGAGTATGCATAGACTTCAAGGGCTTGGCATTACACAAGTCAAGATTTGATGCAGTCTTGCATTTATACGCCATAACGAAGAACGGAAACCACTACAGCACAGGTAACATGGAACGGCAGACTACCCGCGTCCCTTTACCGATATTTGAAGACGAGAAGATAGCGTTGCAGGCAGCTCATTCGATACAGAACCGATATCACGATAGTCGAGCCTCCCAGCCGGGCCTGCATCGCGGAATGTCACGATTGGTGTCATGCATCAGACTGGAATCAGATCAAGAGATTCGCCTGTTTCATGTCTTGTTGGCTACATCGGAATGAAGTTGGTGTCTGCTTGACTCTGACAGTCTCCAGACAAGGCTTCCCAAACAGTAGAGTCGTTCCACTCTGCCACAAATGAACCTAAATCAAAATCGCTTCCATCAAAGCCCACTCCATTATGCGTTGCATTGAGCCAGGTGGCAGGGACTGAACCGGCTGGTTGGGCCTGAGGGTCCTCATAGACGGCGCAGTAGCAGGGTTGCAGGTGTTCTGTGGGCAGCTGGCAAGCAAGTTGTGCTGTGATTAAGTCGTCTGAGAAGCATCCCGGCGAGACCTCTATAGGATCCGTCTCATTTGAATTGAGCTGAGCTGCATTCGATCCGTTTGCCGATGTAGCTGTGAGCTGTCGCCCGCTGTATACTTCGCCCTCTCTGGAGACGACTCTGAGAACTTCGCGGCAAAGCAGGTCGAAGTAGCCCACGTACTTTGGGATCAGTTGTTGAGAAGTGACTTGTTCGGCCATGCGGCTCATTGTTCTGGTGCACACTCTCAACATTGCCTTGCACTCGACAAGTCCTTCACGAGGCCACGGTTCCTTGTATAAACTTGGTGTCCCATCTTTTCGTGCTGACCCGTCTGATCGAGTCTGGAAATCCACAATTATGGTGTAAAGAATTGAGAACCCGGCTGTGAGAACTCGATAAAGCCTTCCCGCAGTGAGTTCGACTTTGACGTCTCCGGCCAATTCTGAATAGAGAGTTATGACGTTGCTACCCGCGTCATATAGCTCATCGATGAGATCAATCGGCTCAATGAACTCAGAGGTGGCCGGCGTGGATTTCATAGATAGACAGATAAGAAAGAGCTGTTCTTGATGAAAATGAAGGTCAATCCATCTTTCATCATTCAAGAGACTGCTGTCGTTTGACGTTGATCCGATACGTTTTCGTTGATACTGTCTGCTTCGAGACTTCCAGTCTAAGAGCTCTTTGAGATGATTATAGTATAGCTTCCAGACCTCCGTCTTGATTGTCACGCTCTTGCGACCTGAATCATCGGCGCTAGGGTGACTGTGTTTGGTGGAGACATGCCTTAGCCTTCCGAAATCGCGGAAAGCCCGGGAACTTATTTGTCGGAGCTGAAAATGTGAGATTGATAATGACATCTTTGTCAAAGTATTCGACGGGTTTCTGTTTTGAACGAGCTCGTCCAGTGACGCATATGGTAGTAAGACTTGAGCGTCCTTCAAGTCTGTATCGTCCAGGTTTGCTGGAAGCGCAACCGTTATATCGTCATCTGCGATCCCGAATGGTCTGCCGAGAGTCGTGCTCACGTATCTGTCAACACCGTAGCACTGCCAAAATACGCGGCGTTGCATCTGTTCCTCGAATGCGGGCACGCGTTGCATCGGTCGAAGATGAAAATTGCAGGCGACGCATGCTCTGAGACAGAGGAAAGTCAGGTCCCAAAGGCTAGCACCAATTGCTTGGAACAGGCGATACCGGGTGATGAGAAGAAGATTTTGTATACCAGTGATGCCGTGAAGAAGGTTGACTTGGCTTATGTCTCGCATTGCGACAGCGAAAAGGTCATTAGGGCTTACAAGGCCCTGTTCGTGGTTTTCGATGTTTTGAACGCATAGTTCCTGATTCCGATAAACCGCTCCAGTGGCCATGATGGCATACGCGCGAAATGATTCCTCTGGAGAAATGTTCGTCTCTGGAGAAGCAATAGTTTGAAGAGCTTTGATTCTCAGACCCTCCACCACATGTCCTTCGATGTACGGGTACCGGGAGAGTGACCTTCTCGTGTAGGTCTCAAACAATGAGTCTATCATAGTCGGTGACAGACTTGACAATGAATTCGATATTGTACAAGCTGTCGTGTTCCGATGGTAACTGGGAGGCCAGCTAAGTGTCCCACTCGACTTTGCTACCTCGGTCTTGATTTTCGCGAATATGAGGTCAATGAATCTGAACTGTTCTTAACGTCTCTGAGGATGCTTATGAGTACGGGATGAATTACCCCATGCCGTGTTCATTTGTGGGAGCACCGATCTCAGTTGGTGATGCATCAGGCCAGTGGCTTCTCATATCATGATTGCCGGGACTGAGATCTTCAGCAGCCATCGGGCGCCCACCTTCCTTGCGCTTACTATCTAGGAGGGCTTTGACCTCTTGCTCTTGTTTCTGGAGCTCGCGAATCCTTTCTTGAAGGGACTCAACATAACTTGCACAAGATCAGATACACATTTGCAACTGAGGGGGCTGTATCGTACCTTCGATTGTAGGGGCTCGAACTCGACACACCGGCTACCAAACAGTCCACGTTGGCTTGCTCACAGGGACCGCACCTCGGCATTTGTCCGTCACACTAAAGGAGAGAGGGGAAAAGTGAGCTTCAGCAGCCGGTGGGATAAAAAGTTACTGACCCTCACTTTGCGCATTCGGCATCTTGCGCATGTTGGACGTAAAACTTGGCGCTGCGGTGATTCCATTGAGACAATTCCAGTGACATGAACAATGTCAATGATTCGAAAGCAGTGTTTCTGGTGTGAATGAGTAGAACCCGGTGAACATGCTAGCACTTAGGTGCAAGCAGTGGAGAGCACGCAGGGTTGCTGTCAGCGATGAACGGTCACAGGTGAGTTCTTGGCACGGTTACGCGGCACTGCTAGTTCATTTTCATTGTTAGACTAGCTAGAAGCGCCATCCGTATTCTGAAGCGTGGGTGCCCCGGGGGCATTACATGCACGCACTAGAAAATGGCCATGATGTTCGCGGGGCTCGCGACTCCGCCGGGCAAGTTGAGCGGTTGGCTGGTTACAAAGAATGTCCATCGGTCCAATTCTTTGCATCTCTTGGAGAGCGCCTCAAGGCTGAATTGCTCACCGATGGGCATGCCCCAGCCTGACAGAAATACCTCGTGCAGTTTCAGTCTACCACCCTCAGTGACGGGAGGCCACGACTCATACGCGTTAGTATCTCCGGCCACAGCGGCGAATCCAGCCTCCCAGTGCCAACGAGCACTGTCAACACTTCCGGCCACCCCCATGTATTTGCGATCAGCACCCTCTCGGAGACCCATTTGGTCTTTTTCCGTCTCGTTGAGCGCCTCATACTGAAGCTGGTAGCCGCTGCGAATTAGTAAAATGTCGCCTTCCTGAAACTTGATTTCATGTGAATCAGCAATTATCTGCAGATCTGTATATGGAATTTCGAAACTGTCGAATGCGTTGTAAGAAATATTCTTTTCGGCGGCATAGTCCGCCCAGTCGAGAAGGACACCCCTGGAAGCAATGGGGCGTTCAGCCAGGTCTGCGAGACTTAGCTCAAGAATCACAAGCGATTGCCGTCATTATACATACTCTGAATGCCAATGCGCGTGTTGTTGTAAGGTCCCGATATGTCGTTTTGGGTGATATGATTGTAGAATTTCCTGCCCTCCAAGTATGGCATATGCCGTGGGCCATCCCAGTGAGTAGAAGCCTGGGTGTTGATGGACATCTAAAAGGTCAGCGAGAGATGTTCTAGTGACGCCCGGTGTATATGCAGCTGACCTCATCGTCGTTGGAAACCTCCTTGACAATTATATTGTGCTTCAATTTCGCCCGGTGTATATGCAGCTGACCTCATCGTCGTTGGAAACCTCCTTGACAATTATATTGTGCTTCAATTTCGCCCGCGTCGGATTCATGGGACGCAGGGGTTGATCCAGTGGCAAGCTGTCATGGTGTGAGCCTTGCTTTCCAGACTTCGCGAACCGGGAACCCACTTCAGAGGAATCACCTCCCCAGTCCGGATATTTGACACAGCAGCTTGACGGGTAACCTCTGCAGTGATGAGGTTTGTTCTACCCAACTGGTCATTTTTGCCCCAAAGTCCCCAGGACGAATACTTTGGGTCAGAAGGTTCAAGAGGTAACTCATCGAAAGTAACGTTGACAGATGCTCTTTTCCCCATCTCAAGAACAGGATGACTCGAAGAGAGAGATGCCATTGTCAAAAAGACTATGAGCATGAAAACTGATGCCATCTTTGCTCTTGGGGGAGGAATGTAGGCACTGCCAAGTAGCCATCAACAGCTGGGCAGTGCCTGGGTTATTCACGACAAACCGGTCAATATAAATCCGCATCAAGTTTTCATTGCCCACATATGACATTGAAACCTCTCCTGTTACTTATTAGGTTTTTTTATGTTACTTATTAGGTACGTAACAAGGGAGGAAATCATGAGATAATGCAATTAGTGACGGCCAGCACCTTCAGCAATTCCTCCTTCGGCGAGCACCCGCATCTGATAAAGAACCACGCCACCAAGGCTAGAGACACAAGCGGTCTGCGGGAATTGACCGATCCTTCTCGACGTGGTGCGGACGTAGCAATCGCGGGGTATTGGACGTGGGGTATGGGGTACGGGGTACGGAGCAAGGGGATGGGGCGTGATACGGATGGGCCAACCCCATCTTGGCATTCCGAGGGTCAATCTCAGAATTATTTGCTCGCGGCTCTGCGCACCTACATATATGTCGTCTATTCCAAGGTCTCACTCAATTCTGTTGCCAGTGTCTCCAAAATTGTTGCAATTTTGGACATCATGGCTGAACTAACGAAACCCTCAACCACTGAGGTTGAACACGAAGACAAGGAGAAACCGGGGAACGCCCTGGTTTCGAACATAGACCCTGTCGCTCAGAGGTCTTTGTTGCGAAAATTGGACTATCGCATGATGCCAGTATTTTTCATCTTGTACTTCCTCAACCACTGTAAGCGAATCCTGTGATCTTGATGTTTCGGAGACCTGGACTAACCTTCCTAGGGGATCGGAATGGACTGCCTCAAGCCAAACTCAACGGGATTTCGGACCATCTGGGCCTCCAAGGTACACAGTACAACACCTGCATATCTATCCTGTATGTTGGCTATCTCACCGCCGGCATCCCATCGAACATGATCTTGACGCGAGTTCGGCCGTCTGTATACATGGGTGTTTGCATGTGTGGCTGGGCCATAGTTTCCGCGTTCACGGCTATGGCAGACAACTACGTCCATCTTCTTGTTCTGAGGTTCTTGCTCGGGTGGTTCGAAGCTCCTTTTTACCCGGGCGCCATATACCTGTTGAGCCGATTTTATACGAAGTCCGAGGTGAGAGATTGTCTATCCCTTCTAGCGACCAAACTCTGACCACTTCAGCTTGCGACGCGCCTGGCCATCCTGTACTGCGGGCAGCTCAGCTCAAGTGCCTTCTCAGGGCTGATCACCGCGGGCATTTTTGCAGGTCTTGATGGAACGAAAGGCCTGCACGGCTGGCAATGGTGAGCACTCAACAATATACGATTGTGGTTCAATGCTAACCAATATTCAGGCTCTTCATAATTGAGGAATCAGCAACCTTTCTAGCGGCGATTGGAGGCATTTTCCTGCTTCCAGATACACCTGGAAAGACCCGTTGGCTTACGGCTGAGGAGAATGCCTGCAGCTTGATGCGATTGGAAGAGGACAACATGAACGAGTTGAAGCACGAGACCCCGATCCAAGGCTTGATGAGCGCCTTGAAAGACTACAAGGTTTGGTTGTTCATGTTCATGCAAAACATGCATTTTTCAGCCATGTCCTTCAATCAATTTTTCCCAACGATTGTCAAGACCCTGTAAGTGTCAAGTCACCATTCTAATCATGTCCACCTATCTGATATCCAGCAGTGGATACGATCGTACCATCACACTGGTCTTGACATCACCCCCATACGTCTTTGCCGCAATGTTTGCACTGGCTCTATCCTGGTCCTCTGGACGGTTCGACGAGCGCGCCTGGCACATTTATGGTGGCAATGCCCTTGCTGTGGTCGGCTTTGCTGTAGCTTGTGCAACAACAAGTGTGGCGCCCCGATATGTCGCCTGCTTCTTGTTCGCCGCTGGCTCATACTCTACAGGCAGCATTATTCTCGGCTGGGCTGCTGCTAATGTCGTTGATTCCCACGAAAAGAAAGCTGTCACGATGGCTATGGTCAACTTTTCTGCAGTCGCAGCAAACATTTATACGGCTTATCTATGGCCTGATTCTGACAGCCCACGTTTCTTGGTCGGACTCGGCAGTAGTATTGGATTCTGCGTTATGTGCATGTTATTCGCGCACTTTGCCTGGTTTCTGTTCAGAAGGCTCAATAGACAACGGCTACGGGAGGCTGATGGGGACTCCGTAAAGCTGTTTGCGACATAGACAATGCACAGGTCGGGCTTGGTGCTCTCCGTTAATTACCACTCAAGTGTCATACGGACCAGTCTTCCAATTCTTTTCGGTCATCGTTTGCTGCTTTTCCGTTCACTTCCCGCAATGCCTTTCCGCCAGAGACAAGTAGTATAACGTCATTAGAAATTTTGGCCGAAATTATCAATCATCACGGTTGATTACAAAGAACATGTGATCATGACAATGCACCAGACACCGATCGTCATCCGCAAGTCAGATGGGCCGCGATTCATCCGAGTGGGAAAGGCATCTGGAAAATGAGTCGTATCAGCTAAAGAACGTATCGATACGGGAATTCCGGGCCGCAATGCCAACGAATAGACGCCCGTCAATTCACTAGTAGCACTAGACTAGTGCAAGAAGAAAGACCACATTTCCGATGCCGCCGGAAATTCCAGTGACGGCCAGCCCTGGTCCAAGACCGGACTTGACCCCAAAATGGATAGACACCTAGTGTTCTCGAACGTTGATAGGCATAGCCTCATAGTGAACCGGCCACTTTCCCAAGGCTAGCTATCGTATGGTCTTGGCGAGAGGTCGAATATCGACTTTCACAGGATATATCAGATTGATGTGGGGTCGCTTGCCTGCCGGCAGGGTAGTCCTCAAAGTTAAGGGACAGACCGAACTGATGTTCCGCGGAATGCTTCCCCGCGCGGGCCATAATGAGGGACGGGGGAACTGGGTTTACGCGGCCTTTCAGTCCAGCTTCTTAGAAGAACGGGATAAGACTAAGCTCCTGAATCAAGGACCTGAAGACACCAGGAGCTCAGGTAGGGCTGATAGTGATATGATCAACGTCTTTTCTGACAGCAACGGTGATGATCTTGGCACTGCAAAGGCGTTCACAGCGATAATCACTTAGGATGAGATCACGCCACGATGGCAGCTTAATTCCAAAGGCAAAGCAATCGTCAAAGTTTAAATATCAGTCTTCTACGAAAAGCTGTTGGTGAGGGGTAGTTGCATGACAAGGATGCTAGTTCCTGCACTGACCTTTTTAAGGTGCAAAGTTGCCAACCCCACGACCGAGTCAGCTTAACCTTTGACATTGTGAATCCAGGTTCAGATCCCAGCGGGAGGCTTAATTCTGTTTTGAGGTCTTTCGGATAGAAAACACGGCAAGTCAGTCGACCCACTGCCTCTCAGCCAATACTTTGAACACTGTCACCAGCCATTGAGTTAACTAGCGTTGACATGAGAGCCACTCATCCCAATCTCGTGAACCTCGGACTTCCGAGCTGTCAGAGTCCATTCAGGGTCCAGGCAACTTTGAATTTGGACCCAAACAATTGCGTAGTCAAGTCCACTTAGCGACGCAGAACAACTGAGCGTACCAAAGGGAATCGAGGAACGGTGTGAAGCTGGATAAGATCTGTCAACAAGCAAAGTTCATTACGACTCCTCTCACGGCCGAATTATGGGGTTGAGGCTGGAGCCGAAGTTAATCCCCGAACTGGTTCATGTCTAAAATTATCCGCATTGGCCTCTGGGCAGATGAAATTACAAATGATCAGCTAAATGCTCATCAACGTCGACGAGGCGGATCGCAGAGGGCGCATCAGGTGAACAGCGCCCTCGGCTGAAACAGTATTGAGGGTGAGCAACCACAACGATCGACAACCTTTATTATGATCAGACCATCGATTTTGTTCATGAATGATATGCGCAGTGACTGCGGGTTGTGGGGCCAGCCCCGAGACGGGATGCGGGCGCCATTTCCTTGGTCCCAAGTGTCGTCCAGAAGCCATCCGCTGACTAGATCTAGTGGGTTTAGAATCATCGATGCATAAAGCTTTCAAGGTTATTCAAGGTAAGGGCAGAATTCCTAAAGAACAACGGGCCTCAGTTCCGACTGGCTGCTTCATCCATAAACCTAGCACTGAAGACGTATTCAATACTAGGTTTCACAGCACCCTCCAAAGGCACTTGTGATGTTGCGCGCAAGGCGAGAGCGAGACCCATGAGCTTTTGTTTCATTCGCCACGCAAGGATTCCTTCATAGGATTGACCCAGAATGTCACTCGCAAGTGGCACTCAGCGACCCTACTCGGGTATTACGGCCCGGAGGTCACCAGCCGCATCATACGACCGTTGGATGGTTCAAAAGAGTTCATTTAGAGCCCCTCAATTTCAACGTCGCAGTCCTCGGATTTAATGATCTTTGCGAAGAGGAATTGAGCCGACGCGTTTTTAACCAGGCTCTCATGCCATGTCCTCACCAACCACAACAAACTCAGTTGAAGCGGGAGGGCGAGTGTATAAGCGCCGGCCAGGCGCATGCGAGACATGCAAAATCCGAAAGCGAAAGTGTACGTCAAGCTGCTCAGAATCTTCGATGGATACCTTGGATGTCTTCTTACAAATTCCAGGCGATGGAGGCAGGCCAAGCTGCGAAAAGTGCCTCGTAAGCATTACCTGTGTAGCTTTTGCGAATGCAGTCGACCTTTCTGACGGATCATAGTCCTCCGCATCTTATTGTGTCTATTTGACCCCGAAGAAAAGGGGCCGATCGAGCCAAAGCAGTATCAAGCAGCCATTCTCTTGAACGTTGACTAGCAATAATAACCGACTTTTAGGCCAAAGCTCATCCATTAGAGCAAGACAATCATTTGACGACTTAAGCGCTCATGCCTCACGCTCAATAGTGACTTCGACGACAGCGGATCACGTCATCTATGCAGCGAGTTCTTCCACTCCTTCATCGCTCTCCGGAATCGACCAGCTTCTTGAAAGTACCACGGTTTCTCACTCTTTTGCGCCTCAGGATGACATCTGGGTTTCTCTAGGAAATAGATCGTTCAGCTCTGGAGAGAACATGGGAATATTGAGCAGCACTGATATGAAGACGAGCCCTGGAACCGAAACGCTAGACAATGTTTGGACATCGGGTCCTTATGTCCAGGATCAAGTAGCAAATCCGTCCGCAGCTTTCTGCGAATTATCGCCTGTAAATTGGGTGGACTTCGACATGTCGTCACAGCAGCTAGATGCCTTCGAGGCTAGTCACGCCGTCGCTTTACAAGCATCTTCACATTGTGGGTCTCGGCCACATTCCTCAGAGAGAACATTCGCTGAATCATTTTTAAGCCCCGCGCCATCTTCCCAGTCTCACTCTCGATATGGTAAAACTGTTCTTAAACAGACGGAGAAACCTCAATGGAACGTCCACCGAACTTATCGCACGTCTTCTTGAAGTTGCTGAGGGGTGTTTTACAACTCATGAATATCTCAGTCTGTTCGACGATGTGAACATACCTTCGCACCATGTCGATACGCACTTTCAGTTCATCCAAGGTAACGATCCAAGATCCTCTTCCCTCGGCATTTTACTGACTAACGATCGCGTAGCGTTTCTTTCTGAGCCATACCTGTGCGTTTCGATTTCAGATTTGACATACTCACTTCTAATTTGACCTAGGGGAGCCATTTATGTATCGGAAATTGAAGTATCTCGTCTCTATCAGGAGGTTGTCATAGAGGGTGTCACAGATCCGGCGAAGAGAGCTCTGGTCTTTGCGTCCATGGCCATTGGCAATCTTAATTGTTCAAAAAGCAGTCGTTCCAGCCCGACAACTAGTAATGATACCGGCGGGAATTCACATTACCAGGAGGCCTTATTGGCAGTGGAGAAGATGTTTGTTGCTAGGCCGTCGATCTTGGTCTTCAAGGTACCTATCTGTAACCTCGAACTCCCATGCCGTCCCGGCTCTAATCGTCTCACAGGCTTTACTCACGACGGTGAGTTTCTATTGACGAGCATATGAAACAGTATAGGCTAATGGTCATATTTCGAAGCTTGTCGCCACATTGCAATACAGGGTAGAGCAAACTTCATGCGTGTTAGGTCTCTGCGTCTCCTGCGCTCAGGCCTTGAGACTCAACAACATGGCTGCAATCCGTCAATTATGCCAGACTGACAGCGAGATCAATCAACTTCGACAAGCCTTCTGGCTCCTATACTGCATCGAAAAAGCATTTAGAATGCGATCAGGACAATTTTCTGTCAGTCTTTGCTGTTGAGTCATCTGGAGCAGTGGAGATTGTGACGAGGTGCATATGTACTTTCTAACATCATGGACATGTAGTCAATAAGCGACGCTTTCATCGACCATAATCCCTTGACCGACTGCGACAAAACCGGGACTACCTCTTCAATTTCTCGAGATTTCCACGCTCATTGCCGGCTATCTCAGCTCTGCTCTCGCATGTCCGAAGACCTCCACATGGCAGGGGACGCTCGTGACCCGAACTTAGTTACCAAAGTGAGCGATCGTGCCGAGAAGTGGATTGTGGTTCTTCAAAGATTCAACTCAGAGGTGCTCGAGACAAAGGGGTGGGCAGATCATATCTTTGCTTGGACTTCCAACAGTACACACCCCGACACATCAAAGGTGTCGTGTCCCGTTTCCAGCTACCCATCCAAGTTGTTTCTTTTTGAGATGGCTCTCTTCGCCTACGGACGGCTGTTTCAAAAAGCGGGGACGGACATTTCTCTTGACAAGTCGGAACATATCATTGCGCAATTCGCATCCGAGGTTCTTAACGTCATTGTCAATATGGATCCCAGTACCACCAGGATGAACCGGTGAGTTCAAAATGCATCTCCCATGTCTGCTTTATGGCAACTAAGAATCATATTTTATAGCCACTTTATTCAAGTCGCGGTGAGCTCATTTTGCATCACAGCAGCCTTTTCTCACTTGCACCCTGATCAGGCAACGATTTTCAAACAATTGGTGTCAACATTGGGTCTGTTTGCGCGAGTTTCTACGACGTCATCCGTTGTTTCTCTGGGAAAGCTTAGCTCCGTGGTTGACAGCGTTCAACGGCTGATGACACCAGATACCCAGCGGAGTTCGCAAGGTGTTTAGATCCGGAGGTTTATTCGAATATACCAACTCTTTTTTCTTCCTCGCTTCCTATTTTGATGATGCCCGCTTATTCCGAGGCTTGAGGGTTACAGTTTCCCGCTGGCCATCCTGGCCAAACAGTCTCGCTGCGGGGTTGCGGGGTAGCTTCCCCTCACCCGTCGAGCTGCATCGTAGGGGCGTTGGAGCGATACTCGCCGTACATATGTCTCAGCTGCCCTGTCGACTCGGTGAAATGGGATCCGAAAGGCGTCTTTTTAGAGCCGTCCAATAAAAGTCTCTAACAGACGCAAATCGAACCCCGCCCTTGGTCATCTGAAAGGGCAAGTTTCCCGGATATTGGACGGCAAGAAAACCGAGCGAGAGGGGAACCCAGCCCAGGGTCCTTTTTATGTTGAGACATTCCAACTTAGAGTTTCAGTCATCTCAAAACTTTCAGGTTATTCTTTCAACATTCAAGAATCCGTGATCTTGTTGTATTAAAAAGGACCAACATACGTTATGGCTGCCAACACATCAAAGCAAAGCACGCCTTTCAGCGTGTCTGGAAAGACGGCAATCGTCACGGGAGCAGGCTCCGGTCGGTCACATCAAAAATCGACATCAAGAACGCGTTGACACTGACGCTGCACACAGGTATCAACTTTTCCTTTGCTGAGCTGCTTCTCGAGCGCGGCTGCAATGTCGTAATTGCCGACCTGGCTCTGAGACCTGAAGCGGAAGAGCTGGTTTCGAAGCACAATAGGAATCCCCGAGCAATTTTCGTCAAGACTGATGTCACCTCATGGCCGGCGCTATCGAAAATGTTTGACGCGACTCTCGCCGAGTTTGGAAATTTCGACATTCTCTGTCCTGGAGCAGGCGTATATGAGCCGCATTGGTCGAACTTTTGGCATCCTCCAGGGTCATCAGAGAGCAAGGACAGCGTCGACGGAGGACACTACAAGCTGCTGGATATCAACATCACGCACCCAATTCGAGCCACGCAGCTGGCGATCTCTTACTGGCTTCACCCAAAAGAAGTCACGGACACAAAGCTCCCTCCTGCTGTGAAGGCCTCACCAGGCAACCCCAAGCGAATTGTCCACATTTCTTCCGTCGCGGGTCAGGTGCCGAACATCAACGCCCCACTTTACTCCGCGTCCAAGTTCGCCATCACCGGCTTTGTCCGGAGTTTAGCTCGGCTGGAGGAAACGGATGGAGTCCGCATCAATGCCGTCGCGCCTGGCGTTGTCCGCACGCCTCTATGGACGGAGCATCCAGAGAAGCTTATCAACTTGGACGAGAGCCAAGACGGTTGGGTAACTCCGGAAGAGGTCGCCGAGGCAATGCTTCGGTGCGCCGAGGATGACGGAGTCCCGGGCGGCTCCATCCTAGAGGTTGGCAAGAATAATACGCGCTTGGTGCAGACTTTTAATGACCCCGGTCCCGAAAGAGACCCGAAGAAGGGTCTTATGGCAAGGAATGTCTTCAATGGAACAGAAATGGTGTTTACATGGCTGAAGGACGCGACGAAGTGGGCTGTTGGGAGAGACTGAATTTGATCCCGGAAGGCATTTGGCCAATCCATGGACTATTCTTGGTATTTGGAGGTGCTCACGCGAGGCCGTGAAATTTTGGTATGGGAGACCGAGATTTGTGACGGCGCGGAAAGGCTTTTGGCCTTCATGATTCTCGCGTCAAGCGTGTCACCTTCCAGAGAACTCCACTGCAGATAAGCTCCGCATTTCAATGACAATAAATCGGGATTATGTCCGACTTCTGGGGCTCCACAGGTACCGGAGGGATGAAGATCCCTGACCAACGCGGAAACGGCAGCTGTAGCCGCCGGCTAGACACAAGTTAGGTTAAGCTTGTTGACTCTCCGACGGCCGGCCCCACCTGAATGCCGCGCCGGCACCCTTATCAGTTCTCTCACCGAGAGAACCGGACCAGGGCCGATGTTATCGGCGACGGCAACTTATCTAGGTGATGACCATTGATAAGGCTCGCGGCAAATTTGACGAAGACTTGGCGGATTAATTATAAATCTGAGACAACATCGTCATGCCCGGTAGGATAGATGCCATGTTGTGTTTTTGATGTCTGATTCAAGGTCAGGCTGGAGGAATGGCTTTTGTCAGCATGGGATCGCTCGTGAAAGTCGCTGTGCTAGCGTCTAGCTTGGCCACGGGGGCTCTATGTTCGCTGGTCTATGAGTCGCGTGGCGAAGACTCGCCGTTCCCCAGTACGTGTCTCGTAAACTTGTTGATTTTGCTCTAACCGGACTGCAATAGTGCCCCTTTGCAAGGGCATCGACATCGAAGACGCGGCGATCGGCACTCTTCAGCGCTGGATGACTCTAGGAAATCTCACAAGCCAGGACCTAGTAAGCTGCTATGCAGCTCGTATTGAGCAAACAAACGCAGTCCTTCGTTCGGTTAGCGAGGTTAACCCAGACGCCCCGGCCATCGCCGCTAGCTTAGACGATGAGCGAAATGCCAAGGGGATTAGGGGACCGTTGCATGGCATTCCATTTATGGTCAAAGATAACATCTACACCGACGACAAACATAACACGAGCGAAGGCGGTCTTGTTTTACTTGGTGGAAGATATTCATCTGAAGCAACCATTGTGACCAAGATACGCCAAGCAGGTGGTGTTCTACTGGGGCACACCGCCCTCTCAGAGGCTGCTGACCATCGGGCGCTCACAAACTTCTCTGATGGCTATTCAACTCGCGTGGGGCAGACAAGAAACCCGTTTAACCTTACTCAGCCTACGTCCGGGAGTAGTGGTGGCTCTGCAGTCTCAGTGAGAAGCAACCAGGCGGCGATTGCCTTAGGAACCGAAACTCACGGGTGAGTTTCTAAGACTCTATCGGGCTGCGATCGGACATTCGCATACTGACACCTGTATCTAAGCTCTTTGGTTCACCCTGCTGCGCTACTGGGGCTTTACACTATCAAGACTACTCCTGGGCTGGTTTCCCGCCATGGTGTTGTCCCTGGAAGCTTCTACCACGACACGCCTGGACCCATGGCTCGCTCGATGCGTGATGTTGCAGTTCTTCTCGACATCATGGCCGGACCCGATCGTTTCGACAATCTAACATTCGACGCTCTTGGAAATTTTCCTAAAAACGGATATGCCGCTGAAGTCACCGATCAGAGTTCTCTTAAAGGCATGAAACTCGGTCTTCCGTGGAATCCATATTGGTCCACGATTGGCGTATGTTCCCTCAGTCACAGTCGTGGCAACGCTGACATACGTGATCCTAGGCCATAAACTCGCCGGGTCAGCGAGAGGCATATGAGAGCCGCGTTCATGAGTTGAGAGCTGCTGGAGCCGAGATTTATAACATCACTGTAGGCCCTGTCTCAGTCTGCGTCATCGCCCCAGCTAATGTGATACCTAGGATATTCCTAACATTGAGAACGTGGCAAACAAGTACGGCTTTGGTCAGCCAGCTGATGTACCTGATGAATATGGCCAACTCATCGCCTATAACACTCTTCTTGCTGTGGCATATGGCGAATTTCTCCAGAATTGGACGTTCCCCGAATCAGACGAGCGACATGGAATAAGCAGTCTCGCAGAAATGGCAGCATGGAATGATGCACACAACGACACTACTGGCGCCCTTGGCAACAGTACCTGGTGGTACAACACGGTTTCAGGACAAGATTTCTACGACAATGCCATCGCAACGAATGGAACCATGGGCGACGAGTTCTGGAAAGCCTTCGGTTGGGGCCGGAGGACCGCTCGCGAGGTCATTGACGGCGGACATGCGTATATCCTCGATAACGGCACTGTAATTGAACTTGACGGCTTGCTGGTGCCGAACGATCCATCTGGTGGCCACGATAACGCTTGTGCCTCGATCCCTTCGTATGCTGGATATCCCGTTGCGTCGGTGCCAATCGGTCAGAGCGGTTACGGCGCCGCTTTTGGTATTTGCATCTACGGGCGGCAATATTCTGAGGCGCGATTGATCCGCGTCGCGTCGGCGATGGAAGACCTGTTTCGCTGGACCTCAACCCCGGAGTATCACAACTATGAGACTGCTGAGGGGCCGTGGGACGCGCCGTGGCCGGGGTACGTTTGCTCTGAGGAGTCGTTGGAGAGATACGCTTGCGATCCCAGTCTTTGAGGCGTCGTTCTTGTCATAATGTATTGGTTCATAAGCTATTTGAAGTACCCGAGGAAATGGCACGATGTGCGCGGACAATGGGAGGGCATTTGTCCGTCTTTATGCCACTCAGCACTTGACCATAAGCATAATCCGACTGACCCGAATTCTCGGGCGCAGTTCATCCCATATTAACTGCTTTGTATCCACTAAATCCGGTAGAGACCTATCACGGATGGTCCGGTAATTGTAACCAATATGTTAGAGTTCGACCAATGGGAAAACTAGAGAAATATGCGAGAGCGATCGTATTGGCCCCTGCGCTAGGGGGTTCGTGATAGTTGCACGAGTCAGTCTCAGCATCTTGTACAAAATCGCCTGTTGTCCTGTGCTTGGCTGTCGAGGATCCTGGCCATCAGCCTCAGCTGTCATTTCTCTGACTCTCACACTCGTTCTCGGCCCCGGATGAAGTCCCTCTTTACGCAAGCCGCCATCGCGGCTTGCCTTCCTCTTCTGGCGGCTGCCGCTTACAAGGATGCGTTCGTGGTTGAATTTGACGGATCAACTCAGTTGGTAGGATAAATAGTTGGAATTATTTTCATAAAACTTGGGATAGGTCTAACTCTGCAGTAGACCGCCGACAACTTGAACAACCAAGTCCAGACTTCACTCGCTGGTTCTGGCCTAGATTGCACCGCATCAAAGCGATACTACTTCACTCACGCCGTGTTTCAGGGGGCCTCCTTCAACCTAGAATGCAATAACGACAAAGTCGCCCAAAAGTCTGTTCTTGCGACTGTTCAGGGTATCGACGGAGTTAAGAAGGCTTGGCCGGTTATCAATATTCAGCCAACTCTCTACAACGACAGGCGCATTAGCCGTGATTTTGGAACATACGTCAAGCGCGACCTGCCACAACTCCATGCCAGAGACGGAGCAGTCGATACTCTATCCACACACGTTGACACTGGCGTCGCCAAGCTTCACGCAGCCAACTTTACCGGCAAAGGCGTGCGCATCGCTGTTATTGACAGCGGTTTCGACGTGGACGTCCCGGGCCTCAGCAAGGTGGACATTGGCTATGCGCATGACTTGACGGACAACGATAATGATGTCCGTGACAATTGCTCTTTTCACGGCACTCACGTTCTGGGCGTCATTGCTGCCAAGGGAGACGAAGCTCGCTACGGTGTTCTCGGAGTGGCACCTGATGCAACCTACGAACTTTATCGTATTCAGCCTTGCAACGGAGGCAGCACTAACGATATGTTGATCAACTCTTTTCTGGAGGCTGCTGATCGAGGTGTTGACGCTATCTCTTGTTCTTTTGGTGGTGGTCAAGCCTTTCCTGAAGGTAAAGGTGTTCATGAAGGCTCTAGTCGACTCGTTAGTGCTAACAATCACAAGATCCCTGGTCTGCTGTAGCCACGCGTCTCTTTAAGAACGGCACATATGTCTCTCTCCCAAGCGGCAACGGAGGCCCCGGAGTCTTTTCAGGCGTCAGTCCCGGCATGGCCGATGCTATTACATCCGTCGGCTCCACGGACAACACCGTCACCCCATACCTCACCTGGCAAGGAAACTGGACCTCTGGTACCGATGGTGGAGAGATCCGATTTGTCCCTGGTCTGCCATACGATCTTCCTGCGAACAACCAGTTGACCATCTGGTCGCCGAACAAGGAAGTTGATGCCCCTACTGACTGTCAGCCACTTCCAAGTCCGACAGACCTGACAAAAGACCTTACAAATACTGTCATTCTTGCCTCGCTCTCGCAATGCTGGACAGATGCCAGTGGTGCGGATGCTTCCATTACGAAGGCCTTGGGAATTCCCTACATCATCTACTACGCCACGAAGAATTGGACCGTTGCAGACGGTCCCGGGTTCTACGAAGACAGCTCAGATCCCAATCTCAAGGGCATCGCCACAGTAGAGTACGACGTTGGAGTCAAGCTACTGAACGCGTTCCACAAAGACCCTGCCTCAAAGGTTTATCTCGCCAATGAGGCTTCAATTGCCAATATTCAGCTGGAGAACAGGGCCAACAATCTCACGGGTGACTTTGCTTCTAGTTTCTCCAGTTGGGGCCCGACTCTCACTGGAGGCGCTATGCCCCTTGTACTTGCCCCTGGCGGCAACCTCATCAGCACATTTCCCAGCAAGTACGGAGGCTACGGCGTCGTGAGTGGTATGTTGAGCAACTCTCTAGATTGGCGGTTGAATACTGACAATCCGCAATAGGAACCAGTCAGGCTGTTCCATTCGAGGCCGGCGTTGCCGGACTCGTGAGGCAGAATCACCCCGATTACACTCCCGAAGAGATCCAGGCTGTGATTGCCACCACCGCTCGCCCGGTCAAGTGGAACGACGGCAAGGGTGCGGTCTCCGATTTCTTGGCTCCTGTCTTCCAACAAGGAGGTGGTTTCTTGGATGCGTGGAACGCAGTACATTCGACAACAGTTCTCAGCACTGGCGCTCTCTCCTTCAACGACACGGCCAACCGCCCCAAGGAACTCACCTTCAGCATCAAGAACACGGGAACCAAAGCCATTACGTACCACTTGAGCCATGTCGGTGCAGCATCCGGCTACATTCTCAAACAAGCCAATGGCTACAACTTCACGAAGGGCGAAGCCACTGCAGTTTACGCCGACGTCAGCATCACCCCGGCGACCATCAAGGTTGAGCCTGGTAAATCATCTACTGTCTCCGTTGCACTCACCAAGGAGCCGACTCTTCCTGAAGCCGCGACCCGTGTATCCTTCTTCGGCGGCTATGTGGCCATCGAGGCAGAGGGCTCAGCCGACGTGAACAACCTGACCCTCCCCTACACTGGCTTCGGCGCTCCGCTTGCAAAACTCCCCATCATCAAGCGGGATACATCATACCTCATGATGTGGAACATGACGTCTTCATCGCCGGTGCGCATGGAAGAGGGCCGCGTCTTCACTTGCACCCTGGAAACTAGCAAAGATGTCCCCGCGTCTTTCGCCGACAGCATGTTTCCCGGAGTCTGGATCGCCCTCTTTGTTCAAACACGTAACTTGAGCATTTATATCGTGGATGCCGACTCCGGAAAGGAAGTCGCCAAGTCGTGGCAGACGACATCGGATGCTGTTTGGGGTCGTGCGAGCAACTGGTACTGGGACGGTTCTGATGCGAATAAGACCTTTATCCCGGCTGGAAGTTACATCTGGCGGGTGAAGGCGCAGAAGTTGAACGCAGACCCGTCTAAGGAGGAAAGCTTTGACGTGTATGAGACAGGGAAGTGGGTGTTGCAGTACTCTAACAGTACTGTGGGGTCCAATTCGACTTTGCAGCCATGAGGATAGTCAGGCTAGAGGTAGACAAAACGTTTCTCATCGTAAAGAGCTGTCTGGTATTGACGCCAGCATCATGCCATTTCTGAACACTGCCAACTAAAGTCCTTCATGATAATTCACTGAGTCCGGCAATTAGCAGAGGAGTATTTCCACTTTTATCATGTCCCCTCTGGTCCACCGACATATCCTGTCGACTGATGGGTTTCAACTCACAGAACCTCTCTGGGCTTGCTCGAATTACCTATTCGCGTGACCCTTGCTGACAACTGGACTGACCTTGATGTTCAAAGTGGCGCAGTTTTAAGCAAGTGTTTAAAAAGCGACTGTCCTACCCCCAAAAGAAAAGAGCTTTTGACATCATGTGCCCACTACACAGTCTGGCACTTACATTCAGTTTCTACCTGCCCCTTTATATCCGCCCAGCCTTTGCGGAAATCACCAACACGAGATAATTCACGATGGAGGCCCAGCTCATTAATACACCACAAGTCGGATTTCCCCTTTTCTCCTCTCTCCCCCCGGAGTTGAGAGATCAAATCTGGGAGATGGCAGTAACCCCTCCTCAGAACGGAGTCAACTATTTCTCCGTTCATCATTCCAGCACTACAGGAGTCTCGTCAAATTGCGTTGAAGTCGATCCTCAACATGAACTACCAACACAGCGAGGACCACGCTTGCTACCACCATCTTTCGACCCAAACGACAGTACACCCCTCACAAGGTCGTGGTTCAACGAAAATCCCTCAACTTACAATCTTCCAAGGGTCGCATTGGCTTGCAGAGAGGCTCGAGCCGCTTTCATCCGTGTTGTAAAGCTTCTCATCAACGCCCCGGCCCAGGCCACAACTGCGTCTACATCTGCCGGCTCAAGCGTCCATAGTCGACGGCAATTAACGGCATTGACCGCAAAGCAAGAGTCTAAAATATTCAAGATCCATCTCCTTCATTCACAGGATCTCATGTACCTCAAAATCTATGGGAACGCCCTTCCTTCAGATGTTGAGTTTTTATTCACTGGCGAACATGATCCATATCTGAACCCCCTCTCTCTTCTAAGAGATCAATATGGCCATCCTAAAAACATCGCCATCGAATTGGCTCCGAACTATTGCTTCTTTGCACCATGGGATCTTGGGGTCAGACGGCTGGCGTTGCTTGCCCTCATCAGGTCGTGGATGAGCTCAGGAATTAGCGTGTGGATAGTGAATAAGCCCAAGCAAAGCGAGCCAATTGTCCTTGACAAGTCCTACACCTCACGCGCTACGGTCTACCGGGACACCGAAAACCGCAATTACATGGCAATACCAATTGAACTCTATGAGGTTTGCTTTTATAGATCTAGCGATCGTCTTCGTGAGGTGCCGTGGCTTAAAAATCACCTTCGAAACTATATTGATCGTCAATGGTCCGGTACAAAGGCCGATGAATACCTCTCCAGGTTTGGACTATTTGGACTGTTATTTCGTCAGGAGGATCTGAATTTCTCCGATGAGAGGCTTGCAGGCTGAAGGGGTTTCGGCCAACCCGTGGGCAATATCAGGGCATGTCAATACACCCACTCGACCATTAACCATTTGTGTTCCCTTAGAATTACGAGGTTTCGTCGTCAGGTTTTAACATATTGTTGCGATAGGGGAAGTGGTATTATGCAAAGGCAAGAAAATTACGGGATTGATAGATAAAGGAACGGTATCAGTCGAGACCACCTGGGCGATCTCTCAAACAAGGAGGTAGAACGCGCGAAAGGATCCTGTGATGGCCTCAAATACTATGCCCTTGTGCTTTTCGACTAGGCTGAGAAGAGTAATCTGAGACACACTCGTTTTCCCCCTCCCTCTTATGATACATTCATGCGCCTAGCAAATATTGAAACGCCAACGGCACCAACCCGTCAGTCTGCGCATTCATGGCGAGGTCTCATTACACCAGAGAACAGTTGTATCTTAACACTGTCTTACTTTAGGCAGTAACTAACAAGCCAACCATGAATATCAAGCTTTATTTACCTACAAACCATATTGTGCAACACCTAGCTTTCAACCTTGTACACACGCTGACGAAAGCGGGCAACAGGAGAAATCCACTTGACGGGAAATTCCATTACAGTATATAAACTACCAACCAGCAGTAAACTACTCAACACAGGCAACAATGTGACGGCTTTGTTGTTAATTAGCTTGCAAGCCATACAGCCTTCATACGCCTCGTTCTCTGGCTTCGTAAGGTATACCTAGAATGTTCTAGCCCGTCTGCTCTCTTCCATCAGCTGGAGTTGTCCTAAATGTATTCCACGAGGATAAGCAATCAAAGACAGCACCGAAGGAAGAAAATTGAATCCAGTCCGTCGTCCCCTTC
Organism: Colletotrichum siamense; assembly: GCF_013390195.1. Lineage (NCBI taxonomy): Eukaryota > Fungi > Ascomycota > Sordariomycetes > Glomerellales > Glomerellaceae > Colletotrichum > Colletotrichum siamense. The sequence continues at coordinate 459,738 of NW_023501015.1, forward strand.
CCAAAACTCATAGCACAACACTGAGGTTCTATCGCAGATGCCACTGACACCGCCCCGAGTACTGGACGTGGAGAAGCAAGCCATGTTGCCTTGTCAATCCACACAACAATAGCTCTAACTCTGAATTTTATACCCAACTCTTCATCCAGACGTAACATCCCTGGCTACTATTTACTTATAAAGCCTCCACGATGGTCCTGCATCGGAGACTCTTCAGCAATAATGGGCGATAATGATCAATGATGGAGATGAATCGTTGAAGATGGGCGCGACAGAGAGTCTATCTGCTGCCAACCTATATTATTTACTTTGCATAGGTTGTGAACAACTACCTCAAACCTAAAACAATCGCCAATCCATAAATCCAATATCTAATCACCATAAACATCATCTTTACTACCTCTACTCTTCTCTTCCCACTAATCTGTCCTAATACTCTAGAACCAGTGAAGACAAACAGGAGTCCGAGCCCTGTCTACTCAGCAACGTCAACTAGGACAACACATCATCTCAGCAGCTCAGCCTCTAAACGAAAGGACACCAGCGGCCAGATATCAAACTCCTCCCCCAAGACATTTGTTGTTGGAGGGCCGATCAGGGTGCGTTGTTCTTCAGTATTTATGTCGCTGTCAAAACCGCAATCGCGGGGTAAAGGCAGACGTCAACCAGAAAACAGGCGTCGGTGGACCCCAGAGCAATATCGCTCATGTTCTTTGCATTCTGCACATTATTCTGTTCTTCAATAATTATTCATGTTCAACCCCATTTGATGCTGTAACTAGTGTCATTCACAATAGATAGATGATGTTGAATCAGACTCGTGACATCGCAATTGGTACCGCTAACCAATCATAAGCAACGCGTCAACAATGCCTCAGTCACAAAATCCTCATCAATCCCAAAGTCCATAACATTAATAGTCTTGTGCAGCGTCTGCACTTCTCCAGATACGTCTGCGCTTCCTGAGGTAGCGCAAAAATCATGTGTGTGAAGTGCCAATATCAAAACCACACGCGCCGATCACGACCCTCACCACGCGCCACATCAAGAAACGCCACCGCGACGCGAACCAACAACGCCCTCCAAAACCCCTGCCTCTCCCAACCGGCACGGTGCCGACGCATATCCCTGCCCCAGCCAAATAAAACCTCGCCCCCAAAGCCCAGCTCGCTTCAGTTCAAATTGGAAATCCGTACCTGCTGATCCCACCACCTCACGGCGAGATGATCCGGACGACGGGAAGCAGATCACTACTTTGAGCAGCCGCCCTGCCGCCACACTTGGTAGAAGCCCACACACACTCTGCTGTGGCAATGTGCGTCGCGGCGCATGGGCGTCAACCAACACCAACAAAACGTTATTAGCCACCGCTGATCTCACGGGAGGCAACGTTCAACTAAGATCTGGCACTGACCACGTGCCATCGAATGGGGTCTTCCTTCCCCATATTGCCAAAGATCGACTGAAGCGCTTCGCGAGACGAGGACGGCAGTGGCTGGCAGCCACTTGGCTTACCGGTGGCAATCTGACAGCAATATCAGACTGTCTTAAGCGTGTCAAACGGGATTGGCGATAATACGAAGACGTTATTTCCATGGGAACATCGCCATTTCCAGGACACCCCGTAACATCGTCTGGAGTTGGCAATCAACCGGTGAACGAGGTGAGCCTCAGTTACCACGCATAAGCATCTCCGCATGCAAGCGAACGTGGGGACGGCATGTCTAATGCCACCGACCGACTGTCCCGTGTTTGGGTCCCAGGAAGTGTGAAGAAGTTCGCAGCGGCTAATAGGTTCAGGTATTTCCAGAGTGTTGGCGGGATGACGGACCTGTCGGGTCTAGAACGTCGCAACGCGCGACACAAATGGTGCGGAGACTCTGCGGCAGGCAGCTTCACGGGAGTCCGGGAGTCCATGGCTGAGACGCGGCCAACGTGAACCTGGCTCGTTGCCAGCCAAGAGGCGAGTATTGGCAGGCACACTAAGCTGGCGCTGATGAGGTTTGACAGATGTCCTGTGCGATCCAGGCCGTCGATTGGATCGGCGTTATCAATGTCACCGAAATGAGCTACTGCTCAATATTGTAACGGGGCATCCCTTCTCAAGCTTCAATCGAACGATTTTTTGAGACGACGGAACCCATCAATTTCGCACAAACTCCGGGGTTCCCTGAGATCCTGGGATTTCAACATAGGGTAAAAAGCCCCGACGTACCGAAGGGCCTGATTGAATCGGCCCTCCTCACACAATGTTTCAACTTTTCGGAGTCGCGATTCCGGCAGCGCCCGCCTCGCCCGCGCACCCATGACAATGGAGAGCTGCGAGCCAGCCTAACTCGAGCCCGGGGTAAATAGACAAGTGGGCAGGCGGGGACCGGTGAGGGGAAGGAGAACAGCCGCCCATGACCCACCGTTGACGCAGAAGCGCAGCGAGCAGCATGCTAGGCCACGGCAAAGCTAGCTCGCAGATATCAGACGAGCATAATTGCGGTGAGTATAATGGCAAAGAAGGAAAGGTGAATCAACGGTCGTCCCATTGCGGACTGGCTGCATCGCGCGAGAACGCGCAGGTCCCAATCGGTAAGACCCAAGAAGCTGCATGGCGAGCTCGAGTGGCATCACTTCCAGCGCATCGACGCTCGTTTGTCTCTCCGACGTGGCATAGACGCTGATGGCTGCCAGGCCCATTCTGGATTTCATTTGCCGATTCGGGGATTGAGCCCTTGTCGATTACCCATTTCAATGTCATGTCCATTTCACACGCAGCAGAGTTCGTGTGCCTGTCTCAAACTTTGCATTCCTGTCACGTTGGCGCCACACCCAGAACAGCTCTCGCCATGCGTTGGGGGCGCAAAGAGGGCGTGTCGACGGCGTGGGCGGTGGTGTGTAAATGCAAGCTTATCTGCAGGCCAATGGAGGTGTGCTGTCTGCTATTGCTGCACTGCACCGCAGAAGTAGTCTTGGGTATGTGCGGTTCAGGTACGCCAGCAGATGTACCCAATACAACGGGCCTTCAACGTGGTTGTACCGGTACATGAGCACACCTCGAGTGGCTTGCAGCAGGCTGGGGAGTCAAAATCCATGTCGGTACTGCATCGGAATAAGGCGAATGGCGATCATCCAGAGATGCCTGTACGCAGCCGAGATCTCGTAACGTCAATAGCCGCAAAACGGAAGTTGGAAAAAGAAAAAATCAGAGTTTAAGGCGTGCAGTCAGCTGTGTCGGAGATCCCCTCCATCGCCCAGGGTGTGGGGGCCCAAGCGAGACAAGCGAGCAGGCCGTCTGTTGTACAGCGCTGTGTCGCTGACAGAGCGGGCAGTGATTGCGGAAGAAGGGGCAGAATATTTCGAATTCGGCCTTCGTGAGGGGTACTGGCCGTGTGAAGTTGGAGTCAACAGGCGGTAAAATTCCATGGCGAGGCCAGACTCTGGCAGAAAAGATCCTGAAGCAACTGAGCCACTGGCATAGTTCGGCCAGGGTTTCGGCGGTGTGGGGAGGGAGGCCGGGGTGGCATTCCCCCACGAACAGACGGCGGCGGAGCGGAAGTTCGAGACACGGCGCATGGATGGAAGCCCTCTGGCAGGCAAGTCTTCCGCCAGAGCGGCTGCTCTGTGCGTGTCATCTGTCATCGGAACATGGCAGAAGCCGAACCGTCGTCTAGTATTCAGCCCAAGTTGACAGACCAAGACGGGATGGCGGACATCAGACGAGATCGAACGTCATGCTCAAGATGGAGGGTAAGGTGTCTCGCCTGCCCTTGTCGTCGGCAGGTGTGCATGCGTCCAGCCGGCATCCGGGACACATTATTCCTGGCGCTTGGTTCGAGGGACCCTCGACGTTTAGGGCGGCATCGCAGAGTTCCGATCGAGGCAGCGTGCATCAAACGGTTGTGGACAAATGCGGCGATTTGTCCGGGAGGGCGGCCAGAAAAGGCAAGTTGTCTATGATGTAGGGAACCATCGCCGGGGTGCTGTGTTGCTTGATGTTCGATCTTGCTTGGGTCTGGATCTCGACTGCAGCGGCTGTCTCCAGTTAATGTTCTAAGATACAGGCGATTCAGTTGTTTTATCGAACGTTGCGCTAAAAGATTGGTGCAAACAGTCGCATTTGTCGGCCGGGGCAATCGGGCGGTGGCAGCCTCCAAAGCATTTGAGTGTGACGGCAGCACCCGAGAAAGAGCCTAGCGGGTGGCGTTCAGAGTCCAACACCTCAGAATGGGCCGCGGCAGGCAAGACAACGCCTAGTTTGAGCCTCATGATCCCGCCAGCGATCTCCAACGGCGCGGAGCTGTCCATCGGAGAAAAGAGCGCGACAGGCGGCCCGATCTGTGAACCCTGAGACAGTCATCGGAGTTCGGGCGCCGGAACGCAGGACGGCCGGTGCGGAGCGGCAGGATCGACGAGGCGGCTCGAGTCTAACCAGCCCTGCCAGGCTCATGTCGCCTGCCGCCGTCGCTGGCGCATTGAGTACCCGCGAAGAGAGTTGTATCAGCGTCTGGATTCCGTATGATCAGCCGGATCTCTGCCTTCGTGGTCCATGCATCGACAGATGTCGGGATCATCCACGTCATAGTCGGGGCCCGGTCCAGGTCCAGGTCCGGCCGTTCGGAGGTGGTGTGGATGAACGGGTGGTCAGAGATGGGACGACAGCCACGGCCGGCATGGATGGAGGGACGAACATCCGGGACGAGATTGGAGATCGGTAAGCTCTGACTGAATGGCTCGAAGACATCGACAACGGGCCAGATTCATGCGTTGCATTGTTCTTCAGCAGAGGCCAAGCGGCAGGGGAGCGATTGATCGTCCGGATGGCTGGCTGGGATGGCCGCTGCGCCTGCCGGACCGAAGCGGTGACAAATACGTCAGACGCAACGAGTGTATGCGGTGTGGCTGTGCAGTTGACGATGGCTGGAAATGTGATTCATTGCAGCAGAAGAATTGAGGCAAGGAGGAGCGTTCCCGCGCGGGTGACGATGTCGTGTTGTTGCGGTCGTCGTGGATCGCGTCGGTGCGGTGCAGGAGGTGTGTTGGAGGAGTTGGTAGTGGAGAGGAGGGGGAGAGAAAACGCGACCAAGCAACCTACTCTTGGGTACGTACCCACCCACTTTCAATTGCCTGAGGTCACAATCCGTATTCCGTACAGTGAAGGAAGGCACCTCACCTCAATGGAAGTTTGCTGCAATAGCGGGGCAGAAACAGAAACACCACACTGCCCTGGTGCACCTGCCTTCCTTCCTCCGCGACGCCGCAGTCGCAGGCAGGCAGGCACCGCTGTTACCTCATTCGCATGTGAGTGCCTCATCCGTAAGAGAAGGCGCAACGAGTAAACAGAAAGAGCGCCCTTACTCGGTCAACCCGGCAGACTGCAACTGCCTCTCGGAAATCTCCTTCCCTCTTGAGCCTCGACCAAAAAAACCCCCATCTTTGGCCCCTGCAATGCGCTGAAGCTGCGGTCCCCAAATCGGCAGGCGTCCTACACCGTGCAAGGAACCCGCTGCCTGTCATCGCTTCAGATTGATTAACCCCCGAGTGTTCACGGCCCTCCTGCCCTGCTCATCCGCCATCAGAGCGCTGCAGGGCTGCTCATCGAACCCTTCCACCAAACCTTCATCCCCTTCTGACGGATACACTGACATACTACCTTCCTTGCCTTAGTACCTTAGTAGCAAAACTGTGTGTGATGGGTTCCACGGCACCACTCGCTCGAGCCTCTCCCCCTCCCTTTTTTCCGCATTGTGATCTTTCCTCCGATCAAAGCTCCAATCCATTATCAATAAGCAATAAACTTTTACTCTCTTCTCCCTCCGTCTGATGCCTCCCAGATCGTCCTGACTCGCCCCAAAAGCTTACCTGAATCATGGATTCCTTGGACTCCTTGGGCTTGACGGGCCGTTTACCCAAACCACTCACCTAGAACCTAAACCTGCCCCAGTCAGTCGGGTTCGTTCCCAAACCAAACTGTGTCATATGCCGGGTCTTCTTTTTTAAACTTCCGCATTGCTTCTTGCGCATGCACCACGGAGACTGCGCAGCCAGAACGCCCTGCAAGTGATTGTACCCAGCCCAACCATTAGCCTTTCTTGTTCGAATTAAGGATTCTGCCTTTGGTGTCCCACAGATGAACCCAGACAACAACATGCTTACTCGCACCGCCAGTCTGGTCTGGCCCCTTCGTGCGTCAATAGTTCTTTGTCAGGGCCATCTCGAGTTGACTCGATACTGGCTGGCTGGAGCTGCAATCAGGGTCCTCCCCGAACCCCCTTGCTATCCTCCGAATCTGTCTCCCACACTCTTGTTTCAAGTAGCATCGCTGTGGGGACAAGGACAGGGGTAAAACCACTCACCTCACTCCTCCATAGCTCCTGGACTCGCCCACATTACTACTTGAAACGTTGTCCAAGGGATAAGTACCCGGATAATCCGTCGTTGTCCGGTGGCTTCACGGCGCGGCAATGGATAGCAGGAACAACGCAGTGGCACGCCTGAATGAGTAGAAGTGGTCTTCATTGTCGACAAAGAATGATGTTTTATGCTGCTGTGTTGTGATGTGCCATCTTTCCCCCAAGATGCTGCCTCTCCTGCCCAAGGAACCCAGGGGTATCTTCATCCTAAACCCGTAACGCCTGTCTACCCAAGTATGCAATCCCAGGACAGTGCTTCCGCAGAAATCGATTCGATCCAAGTAAACTCCATGTTGCTCGAAAACTCGACATTCTCCTTGCTGTTGTTGAAAACTTGACATTTTCCTTGTTGCTCGAAACTCGAAATTCGCCTAGCCGTACAAAACTTCGACTTTTTGCTAGTTGACGTTGTTTTGGGGCGGGTATCGGTAGCCCATCTGCGATGTGGGCCTGTACATTGCATGCGCATTCCAGGACGCCTCCCTGTCCCCCATCCTCATCATGCTTTCGTATGGATCCGACATGAGCGGCGGACTTTGCGTCAAACCACCGGCCGAGTTCGGCGTCAGAGTGTTTGGGTTCGACCAGAGTGGCGGGCTTTGTGTTACCGTAGCTGCTGGCGTAAGAGGGTAGCTGGCCAAGGATGTCGGTGCCATGGCATACTGTTGCTGAACCTGTGCCATATCAAACGGGCTATGCTGCGAGCCCCCCGAAGTAACGTAGTTGTTTGCTTGTTGGAGCGGCATCTGGAGCGGCATGACTGAGGCTGCTTCGCCGCGGTGTCGTTTGACGACGGTCGGTTGGGAGTCCTCGTGGAATCTTCGTTTCTGAGTGACGGCCTGCGCAAACCTCGCGGTATCTGCTGCAGTGCGGACCTTGTGCGAATCCTTTCTAATGCGTACCCTGATCCCTTGGTCGCTGAGAGTCTTGGTCAATGTCGTGCTCTGCGCCAATCCCGGGAAACTCCGCGGCGAATGGACTTCGAACGGCTCCGACAGGACTTCGGCCCATTCAAAACAAACCTCCCCGTTGAAAATCTCGTAGAGGATAAAATGTAATTGGAAGGTCCCCTGCACTTTGACGGAAAGGTTGCCGAAAACGAAATAAGCCGCATCGCTGCCATGCTGGTCTTTGACTTTGTGCAAAGAAGACACTGTCACCCCTTGAAGGGCCTTGGAGAGATCCGTCTTTTCCTTCTTGTCGTTGTCTTTAGAATCGACGCTGACCAATTCGCACGTGAGAAAGAGGTGAGGGTTGTGGACGACGGCCTCGGGATTTCCATATCTGCTCCAGTCCCAATTGTTCTTGTTGACGCACAACTCGACAACGGGTGGAGGATCGATGGGCTTGGTATCTGCGAAGCTAGTCAACAAATGTTGTACCACGGGCGAGCAAAACAATCAACAGCCCCATCCGGCTACTGAGTGCCCGATTTCGTGGCTTGAGGATGATTACACAGGCGATCTCGGCCACAAAGCTCTTTCGAGTTTCTGGTCTTCAATTTCCTCCCCCCTCCACCTTCTCGCGTCCCTCCAGCCTACTCCTCCAATCGGTCATAGGCTAGAAGGCAGACTGAGGGCTGGTCAGAGGCCAAGCCAAGAGGCAAGGTAGAGGGCGAGCAAGAGGCCAGAGTTCAAGGCGGAGAGCAGGCGAGGGCCGGTGTATGTGCGAAGAACATCAAGCGCAATAGAACGTACCTTTATCCTTGCCGCCAGCAACTTTCGCATTAAGCGGTTGTTGCACCATGCGCAGCCACAGGTTCGGCTTTGGCGCGCTTCCATTGTGGCCAAGCGTTGGTTGAGACATGGTTTGATCACCTTGGAATGGCCTTGGTGGGATGGACTGGCTGTAGTTGTAGAACTGGCTCGACATGGCGAAGGCGTTTGGATAGTGTTTTTGAGTTTGAGGAAATAGAGGTCCAACTTCTGTCGTTCCGTGGAACGAAAGACGATTGCTTTTGTAGAAAATGGTGGCGAAGACCCCATCAACCGTAGAAATAATGGTCGATCAAAGTTGTTAAATGCTGGTATCGAAAGACTAAATTGTTGAATAGAAGGCGGAAGTGTTCGCAGTTTGGGTTAGGTGGGCAAGGATTGGAGAGACAGAGAAGTTGACGGTTGAGTAAGGCAAGGTAGTGCCTTATATCAGGGTGCAAAATGTCAAATACTGGACGAGACCGGGCCCCTGTCGCTGGGAAAGAGGAGTAGTAATCCTTGCGCTGCTCTGGTCTGTGCCGCGAAGCAAATCCCTTGGCAGTGGTTGTCGCCTCCCCCCCTGGTCGGTGGCAGTCGTTGGTAGTAGGCGAGCTGTCAAGCGACAACGGGACTTGGGGGCGGTCAACGAAGCCAAGTTTGGAATACCCTGGAGCAGGTTTGCGATATGCAGGCAAGTCGGTACCCAGAGACGGTGTGTACGAGGCTCGTTTGGGAGCTCAGAGAGAGTTGAGCAAGTGTCGTAGCTGTAACGGGGTCTCTTGCCTGGACAGTTGACCGAGAGGACTCGGGCCTGGTGTTGTCGCCGGGGACAGTCGAGATGTGAACAGAAAGATGGTTCAAGACGGAGGTTGATGGAAGGAGCCGATGGGAGACTCGAGTTGAATGAAGCTCCGTGCGGCCGAGTCGGTGGCGCATGAAGCACGGAGATGGACGAGGAGGACACAGGCCACTGGAGAGGTACTTTTGAAAGCCGTTGAAGCGTCCTGGTCGAGCACCACAGTGGATCTGGTCTAAGGTTATGGAAGGCAAGGAATGCAACCGAGAGGAGATATTGAACAAGGTAGCCTGGACGGGGTCGAGGAAGATGTATGGGAAGGGGGGGCGTGTGGTCTTGGACGGCGTCAAGAAGATGATGAAGTCGTTGACGAGGTCTGTGGTCTGTGGTGTGGATATCTCGCTGATGGATTGGTGGCCAGAGACGGGAAGAGGGAGGTGTTGGAGTTGGCAGCACTAGTGTAGACGAGGCGGATGCTGCAAGTGTGTGTTTTGCGTGGACCCTCGACCGGAGATATTATGTGGTGTTGGAGAAGCGTTGATGCCGTTGCGGGCTGAGTTGGCGATGGCTGGGCAGCAAAATGACAAGAGACAGACTGGGAGGAGGGATGAATAAGTCGAGATGGAAGCTGCAGAGACGAATTGGTACGGACGAGGTGAGCAGAACAGCGCAGAGCAGCACCCGGGGCTAGGTCAGGAAGGCAAGGTCAGGTCAGGTAAAGGGAAAGAAGGGAAGGTAAGGCAGGGTAAGGTAGGGTGAGGTAGGTAGGTAGGTAGGCAAGTACCTGCCTTCCCTCCCAGGTGCGTTCATTCAACCTTGCACAGAGGTCCATCCTGAGGCAGGTACAACGGCATTCGTTATGTGAGGTGTACTTGCCTACCTACCTACCTTACCTACCACCTACCTTACCTTACGGAGATACCTGGGCTGTGGAGGTAGGTAAGGTATGCAGTGGATGCAGTGCAGTGCAGTGCACCAGCATGTAATGAGGATGGAAGGCAGGCAGGCAGAGGCAGGCATTAGACTGAACATTGCACTGGAAGAGGGACGCATTGGACAGTGCCCTGGACATGACGGGACCCTGGCCAGGCCTGCCTTGTCCTGCCTTGCCTTTCCCTGCCCTGCCCTGCCTTGCCTTGCCTTGGACGTGGATAGGGAAAAGACCCGGGCAAGGGAAGGGGTGTTCGGATGGATCATGGCGGCGAGATGGCCGGTCAGTCCAGTGTCCAGTGTTGTCATGCCCAGTCCACGTCCACCACCACCTCAGGTCCCAGTGAGCGAGCGAGGCGTCCGGGGCCATCCTGAGGTGGACAGGGTACGTACCTGCCCCGTCTTGGATCAGGGAGGTACGAATACTCGATGAAGGACAGATTGGGCTGTGGATGCAGGCGCGGAAGTAGAGGGTACATGACCCGTGCGCAGAGCGAGCAGGGAAGGAACCAAGGTACCTGCCTCCTGTACGGAGTACCTGACCGTTTTGTTTTATTTTTTCTCTGCTTCTTCCTGGCCCTTCCTTCCTAGGGTGAGTGAGATGAAGTAGGTGCACCCCGATGGTGCTTCTCCATCTGTCTGGGACGATAGCGCGCTGGAATATTGTCGCGGCAGGAGGCAAGGTAGGTACCTCCCGTCACTTCCATCTCTTCTTGCCTCCTTAGATCCCGTCAGCCAATTACCGTACATGCTTTTCCCTGAAGACAGGCAGGCCGGCAGGCGCGTTGGGCAGGCATGCACTCTGCATCTTATGCCACGCACTGAAGAAATGCAACAGGATGGAAATGTCTGTTGAACGGGCCGTGTAAGGTCAGGTCAGGTGTGAAGTTGGCCAATGTGCCTGGAAGCAGGGTCTGTTTGCATACAGCCATCGCATCGCGCATCGGGTCCCTCTTGCGCAGAGATATCCGCACCCAAGGCAAGGCAACACAAAGACGGGGAGATAGGTAGGTATCTTACCTTATCCATGCCCGTCGTGCCATGCCATCCGTTGCACTTGCAGCAGACGGGACTGCAGCGGTTGCACATGCGACCGACGATGGACGATGGGGGGGTATCCAATCCATGCCGTCGCCCACATCCCACCTCACATGCATCTCTATTTTTTTTTTCCTCTTCCTGAAGGTGAAGAATAATGCCCCATCTGGGAGGGAATATCAAGGATGATCGCGTCCAAGCACCGCAAGAGCTGTCTTGGAGCCTTCTCGTCTTGGTGAAGATTTGCAGAGGCCACGCTCCGTCATCGTCGTCCCAGGTCCAGAATCGAGTTAGCAGACCCGTTTGATGCAGGTGCTTTGGCAGAGGAGAACAATTCCACAATTCGACTGTCCACTTTCACTGCCTTAACAGCACTAGTGCCACAGCGCACCTGGGCATGGGCTGGCATGGTGGTGTTTACCCCTTGCCCGTCCCCCACTGAGGTGCAGTGCAGCGCAGCGCAGTCTGCAGATGTAACAGACAGGTATGAACGATTGAACGGTGACGCCCAGGACAGACGAGAGACGCCTGTGTGCCTGCCCATCCATCGCCCATCATCCAGTGTCCCGATGCTGCACGGCTCTGGAGCTCGTCCCTAGGTCCCCTGCTGTGCGGACTTTTGGACATTGGATATAGCAGAGACAAGGTGCAAAGTATGGTACGGTACACCAGGTAGGTACCTTTCACAAAGTCGAGAGACACTGAACTGACTGGACCCATGACGCAGACAACACCCATGAACCCTGGCCTGCCCTTCGTCCCCTGATGCCAATACATCCCTGTACCGTGGCCGGTCCGGAAGTCCACAGGCCCCACTCGGCCGTCTGTGCGCGGCGGAAGAAGCTGTCGAAGGCAGGCATCAAGGCATGAATGGAAGCTTCTGAGACACTTGCTTTGACGATTGTCGATGGACTCGGGATCAAATCTCCTTCTGGGGTGGTTGGCGATGGTGCTATTACTGGGTTGCAAGGCTATCATCGCTATCGCTCGCCATCCATCGCGCTCGCTCGCATTCAATCTTCACCTATCCGTACATCGAATCGACAACGGCGACGATTCCTTCCTTCGTTCGGCCCCCCTTTCCCTTGCCCGGCCACCTCCGATTGCCTACCCATCTCCACACGGGGCTCGGTGAACGGACACACGGGGTAGGCCAGGGCATCATTCGCAAACACAATTCTCTTGATCAGGAAGGCTTCTCGTCGTCCGACGGGGCCTTCTATCGCGCAACCACGCCGGTCGCAACCCTGTTGGGCGTCATTTGCATCGCGAGCCAGCAGGGCATGTCGTGTCGTTCTCGCTCTAGTGTACGGCTATTCTAGGGCCTCTCGAGTCTCCAGGGCCTGTCACAGGCTTCATTGCTCCGAGAGTGGCTCATCTGACAGCTGTCATTGACCCCAGCCTGGGCTTTGACCTCTCGCCCTAGGAGGAGAGGAGGGCCACAGACACAGCCGCCGGTTCACGTCCACTGTATCTGCATCTGCGTAGGGCATCTTTCTCCGTGCCTTACGGGTACGGATAGATTGATGGATGGAGGGCCTTATGTCAGCGGGCTGGGTTGGGATCAGGGACAGGTGCTGTTGGCATCCCGGCAGCAATTAAGTCGCGCTCCGTTTGATTGTTTCTGGACCAAGGAACGCTCAGGAGGAAGCCTCGCCGCCAGGGCAGGACGCGATGGGAGTCGAGTCGGACAGCGAGTGCTGGAGCAGGAGCAGGGCACGGAGAAGGTGTCTCTTGCCTCTCACAGTGAGTGAAGCGCCAAGCGTGCTCTTTCCTTCCCTCTCACTTTCTCCTTCCTCCACTGCTCTTTCCTGTCCCTGCGTGCCTGCCCGCACCAATGTATCCGGCGGCCCTTCCTGCCTTACGTTGACTGTCGTGGGTATCCGTGCAGCGCCTTGCCTTCCCTCGTCCGGCGTCTCCCTGGACGTAGGTGTGTGAAGTCGTCCGAACCCCACAATTGGCACGGTGTTTCAACACGACAAACCCGGGCGCCGTTACAGTGCGCGCAATCATCAAAACAATGTGAATCGCAACGGCGTCAGCCCCACCGTTTTCTTCTCGCGCTAGCCAGTGATGCTCCGCCATTGGCCTTCGACTGGCATCCCTCGCTCGGCTTCTTTCTCGCTCCTTCCCGTCCTGCCAATCCCGTCCCAAGGCAGCCCACCTCCCCTCCTGCTCCCCCTCCAGACAGCCAGGCAAGGCAGGCACGACACAGCACAGAGGTGAGTGTGAGGTGCGCAGAATGACAAACTGTCAGGTACGACGAACGACGAACGACAACCGCAGGCACAGAGACATCAACTCTCCAACGTCCCTTCCTCTTCCAACATGCATAACTCCAGTGCTCATCCCGTCCCGTCCATTATTATCCGGCCACACTATCTGCCCCCTCCGTCCTCTTTCACCCCCGGTCCCAGGTCTCCCATTCGTCCATCCGTTGACAACCTCACCTCCCTCTAACCTCCATAGGTACCCTTCGCTGTCTCTTCCAGACTTTCCTCATCTGCATCGAACAAGCAAAGAAGCTTCCGTCCTTCTACCGCCCCAGCAGCAAGCAAGCCCCCCGTCCCCCCTCTCCTCGCCCCCCCTTCACCCTTCCCCTTCCACCCGCTGCCGCTGTCATCTCCTTCCCTTGCCAACGTTACCTCACGGCCCCGTCAATCAGCATCGCCTCGGGCCCGACTGCCATCAAACCATCTGCTGCCCATCACGCCCTCGACCAATTGCAGCGGCACTGTCGCGAGACACTCTGTCTGACTTTGCTGACCTCACTGCGGCAATGTCCGACATCCTTCCTCATCGGACCGTCCTCCGTCCCTGGCCAGCGCCTTACTGGATCTCACCTCCCTAGGTTCTGACATACAGCGTCCAGCACCACCTAATAACACCGGCGGATGGGGGCTCCAGCCCATCGCCCTCGACCCGACGACTCCACGAGCCCAAGATCCTCTTCAACTGCACCCCTCTGACTCTGTCCATCTCCAATCTCCGTTCTAGCATCGTCACATTGTCGCTTCGCGCTTTCGGCTTCTGTCAACCGGATCGTCAAATTGCGGATGTCGGCATAGCGGAGATTTACCTCATCTTGGCATGGGCACGACGACCTATCACTGTGAAGCTTCTCAATTGACGAGTCGCAAAAAGTCTCGCATCCTTCTTACGGACCCTTCTCTCCTCAGAGGCCCCGTTCCGTCTCCATCATTCGTGGGGAGCTTCCCGTCAGCTCCCTTCGGCTTCGGGCGGGTCGTCCGCGGGACGAGAAAATGGAAACTCTCCTCTCTCCGGTGGGCACGCGAAAATTCAACAACACCAAACATCTGCCCCTTCAAACGGGCGCCGCAAGGCTGTGCAATCTCGAATCACTCCTGGATCCCTCCGCGCCTCCCATCCGCCGAACCCCGGCGCCTCGCCGCTGATGGTTCCCTTGGTCAGCAGGCTTGACAAGGACGCGCCGCACCAAGAGTCGACACGGAGCTCTGGTGCTGCACCGGCCGGCATGTCACTGGCCACCGAGCAAGGCTACGGAACCAACAGGCGCGCAGAGAAGGTGGACAAATGTTTCGCGTCCGCTTGAACACCATCCCTGGCGCCGCTCCTCGCACTTATGACGGCACAACTCTATTCCATACCTTCGCCCCCTGTTTGCCGCCCTCCACAGCAAAACGGGATCGCCTCATCCCCCAGATCTTCACCGGCTCCCGTTTATGCATCCGCTGTCAACTCGCCATCTGCCACCTGCTGTGTATAGTACATACCGCACCATTTTTCTGAAAATATTTCGAAACGCCCCTGCAGCCGTTGGGCCCATATTCGTCTACTGCAGGGAGACAACATGCTCCTCGACAAGGCGTCACAGCCTCTGTCGTCGACGCAACGCAGCAATATGATGGCACGATTGCAATCATTTGCAAATCCCTCACGGGTATCACCTCGGACCCAATCTGCCTCTTTGGATCAGCGCCGCTTTTGTCTGGTCTCGTGATTTGAAATACACAATGGATACCCATTCCTCCCAGATGGTGACGCTGGTTGAGGGGCTACGAAAGAAGCGAGAGCGAGAAGCTCGGAAGCTCACCAAATCGGTCGACATCAGTCGCGATCCGTCATAACCACCCGCCTCACTTTGTCAGCCGAGTGATGGTCAGTCTTTACCATGTTAGTTGCCAAGCAGAACCGCTCGCACGACCGCAAGGGCTCAGTCTTGACACTTGACAACCCGTGGTTGACAAAATGCACGTCACCAGGCCTAGACCCCGTCTAACGCTTCCCGCCCCTCTATAATCGGCTCCGGCCTGAGGTCGTTCCGCTGGGCTATGCCGTGCGCGGCATTGACACGGGAATGGGCCCCGACACCCAGTTCATCCCAATGAGGAATGATTGCACATCACCCGAGCACATCGTTTCTCACCTTCAGCAGACGTCAAGACCCGGCCACCTTACGAGAGCACCAGTCAGCGCCATGATCCAACAGCATCCGCTGTCTGACAGCTATCGTGGGCCTGATTTGGGCGGCCAAGCCTGTCCCGCTGATATGACGCGACGGATGGCATGGGCAATTGCTTCCGAATGTTGCTCCTATCAGCCGACATTTTGCAGTGCTCCAGACTCCCGTCCAAGGTCCCGGGCGGTACCACGGCATGACATCAACCGTTATCCGTCCTTCATGCACTATCGCATTGTGCAACCGTTTAATTCAGACCCCGCAGATCAACTCGGCATTCCTTTCTTCGAGCTTCCGCGATGTCCTCGACATGTGTCTTTGCTCCACAAGGTCCAAAGTCAAGCCGCCGGGCCTGACTGTGAAATCGCCCATCTGCACGCAATGCCGGGAGTTGGCAAGCTTCCCGTCACGCCCCCGTCAAAGTCTCCCCTGACCCACCGCTTGTCATTTCAAGCCACCCACAACCCGATGTGGCTGGGCTTTCCACGGGAGGCCCTCGCGAATGGCGTCGGATATTTGACTCGGCCGATACATCAATGCCTGGGCATTGTCTGAAAGCGGGATTGTGCCCCGTCATTAGGGTCCCAACCGGCTTCGGGTGCATCCTGTCAAACTTTGGCCCGCAGAGGCCCAGCATCGAGACGACGGGATATCTACGAACATGGTGTGAGTCACCGACGGTCAATTAGCCAGACCCCGCGTATCGAGAGTCTAGGCTTTTGATGTTGAATGACCTGCATCATCACAGCGAGCGCCTATCTCTTCACGCATGGTTGAACATCATCCTAGGTGACGCTCAGTGTCGCTTAACCGCCCTGTGTTCTCACATGCTCATGTCGGGCACTCAGTCGGCCGCCTTCTGAGCCCAGCCGCGACGTCGTGATGTCAATTGACCACGGAGAGGCGGCAACGGAGGAATTGCCGAATCAGATGCTCGAGAGATTTGCTAATCTCCCGCGGCCTTTCCATCCAGGCGGTGCCATTGTACCGCGAGAAACGCGACGGCTGCATGTGCTTCTGATACTTTGCCCGCGCTCGCCCACAGCAGCCAACCAGCTGATCGCAACGTGTTATGCAACAGAACGATCGGCGCCTCCGGTGGATGGTGTACCTAACCATGGCTCGAAGCAGTTGCGATCAGATAATTCTGCGCTTCCGCCTGCCAGGCAAGTCGCACGATGCAAGGAAGACTCCGTGCTATGTGGGACACTGAGGCAGTGCTCAGACGATATTACTCGCAAACAGAATCTCTGTGCGACATTTGCCGGCCGCGAGACGAACAAAGACGTTGACTGACATCTGGCGTTGTCAGACATCTGCGAAGTTAAGGTCCCAACCTTAATCGAACGACTTTACGTTCCTCGTCTCATCCACTGGCATTCAAGCCGCAGCAGACGAAGCCGGTATTGCTCGTTGCCGCATCGCCCGTTCGTGGCGGGTCGCTGTCGCACGAAGCTAGGCGTCCCTAGCAAACTCAATCTCGTTTCGACAAGCAGCGCCTAGGCGATTCGACGCTGACACTGGGGATCCATTTCACGAATCGCAAAGTTCCGCTGAAGAAGGGCCAATTGCCCAGCATCTTCAGGGACTCTGCCAGGTCCCACCATCACCCCGGTGCCTGTCAGTCTGGCAATGGTGCACCCCCAATGTCACGTCAGTCGCCAAAGTATCCCTGTAGAGCCAAACTGTTGCCCGCGTCGGTCCAACGTTTCCGACAAATCTTCCGAGCGACGAGAGGCGACAGATGGACTGGTCAGGGATGATTCTTTGGCGCTGGTTGTCGTTTGTGACATTTCGAGCTCTTGTGTGCTGCTACGTTGCCGGCGAGATAACGAAATGAACGATGGGCCTGTGCGACAATGGCGCGCTGGACTCGTCTGCGACTTGAACGACTTGTGTATCGAGCCAGTGACCAAGATCAAGGGTGGTTGGGCAGACTGCCAGCCGGTTCACGACTTGGGGTTCTCGCCAAAAGTTCGAATCTCCGAACCCCAGGCAAGGTGTCGTTCGAGACTCCAGAGCAACCCATGTCACCTACGTTTTATTGACTGCCCCATGTTTCATGCGCCGCTGCGACTGCTGCCCTGTTTTGGCTATTTTGGGCTGGCAGCGTAGGTCAGCCCGATGCCTCTGCACGATTTTCCGCGAGAACAGTTATCCAACTCCAATGGATTTCATCGAGAAGCTAACGGCGTTCACAAGGCTTCATCTTTCACGATGTCTGGCGGATGAAAGTCGCCAGCAGTGTGCAGATGAGAGTCGCGTACGGTGCGGAGCACTCCGCAGATCAATCTAGCACCGATGATCAGGATTGCCGCAACGCGAATGCTGCGGTCGAATCATTCTTCGCTCGTGGCTGGTCACACGGTGTTGCGACGATGAGCACGCAGTCAATGCTGTAAAGAGAGTTCGCAACCGAGCAGAAGATCTTGCCCAATATTCTGTCGACAGACTATCCTGATATCGGTTGGAGCTCTCTGGGGGCGATCAACGACAAGCCAGTGCCAAAATAGCGACGAGAGCTCGGCCCTCCGCTAAACGGCTCACCAGTGATCAGCATCAGCACGGTATCACAGATGGCCATAACACCTGTTGGTCAACATCTCCGAACATGCCACTTCGGAACCAAACGAGGCGCTGGACGATCGGCTTGAGCCTTTAGCTCCAGCACGGCCATCTCTGTCTATTCGTAGCCATGTCATCCAGCCCGCATCTCTCAACGGCAGTTCCATTTTGCTGGTGCAGACGTTCTTTGGCTGGCTGCATCATGCTCTTTGACAGCATATTGTCTGCGGCCGCCACTGCGACCTCCAGGGTGTGGCCCTCTGCGGCAGGCTGCAAATGCTTTCAGACGGTACAATCCGATGCCTCGTCTATCATATCGACGTCCCACCGGCCTTGGGCACATATGTTCCCGTTATTCTTGCATTTCTGTCAAACGCAGTGCCACCATCGTTGACGCCCTACAAGGGGGCTGGCCCATCCTCGCTTCTCGCCTGAATCCTGATTTGGACTCGGAACACCGGGCGGGACGCGGCTCGCAAATTGCAGCCGGTCGCCTTGTGCCCTGCCTAGGCAATCTTGCCATTGCCCACTTCCAAGGCCACCTTGGGGGACCTCGACAACGGGCGCTCGACGACATGGCAAATATTGATCTTTTCCCCACGGCTTTCCTTGGTTTTGGGTTATTTTCCAAGCATAATTACCTGATGAAGCCCAAGACCAAGCTCTTCCCATGTCAACCGCATCCCTCACGGCGCAGACATCTCGTGTATGACTCTCGTAAGTCTACACTCACCGTTTCTCCACCTTCCACACCATCTTTCCATCACCAACCTCGCGTCCCTCGCTGCCCTCCCTCGCTTCTGCAGGTTGAGGCCCTTTAGCGAAGCATCTTTCTCTGGTCGGACAATTTGTACTGCAACTCTAAGTGCATCCGATCGCCCTGCCGGCTTCTCCTCATTTCGACGGGTTGGGCCCGGAGATTTAATTGTTTCGTTTGAAGCGACGGATGGAAACGATTTTGGCCCTTCGTAACAAACGAACCAGATTCCATCCGCACCCGCGGCCACCTTCGGGTTGCCAGCCCAGGATTTCCGGCCACTCCCCTCGCCAGTTCACAGAGACCGCCACCAACGACGGTTCGGCAAGCCGCCGTTACATCGCCCTCTGAACCGGTGTACGATGCGACGCTGAGGTACCAACAATCTCAGTCGAGAGCAGCTAGCGGTGGGCGGTCTGCAAGCGAGTGATGAGGAGCGCAGCAGCTTCGGATCCGGGTGGAGTTGGGCGCTCGACTGTTCAGGCATGAAGCCGGTTTGTTGGCGATCGTGTGATTTGCAGAGTTTGCGGACATGATGCGGCCTCGTACGTGCGATGCGGTGGACCAGACTATCTAGATTGGAATGCGACTCCCGTGCATTTGCACTAGACAAAATGGCGATCGCGCCGTCGAGTGTACGGGAGGCGACGATCGGAGGTTCCAACGGCCGTTGATGCGCAGCAAGTGCTTTGATCGGGGCATCCAATGGACGGAACGTAGGCCCATCACGCCGGACTTGTCGAGTTTGACCATCATCAGTGGCAAAAGACGCCATCATATCGGGATGTCAGCGGGCTGACGCATGCACAAATATGTCACGGAAGCACCAACGGTTCCCCGTTGATGTTCCCTTCAGGCCGGGCGACGGGGGATCGATCGCACTTCCACTCGACCGCTCAGACATGCGGGGGACTCGACTGCCGGTGTCACTGTGCACTGATGGACGCACAGACGAAAAGGTTCAGAATACGACCAGTTGTGCTTTCTTTTTATGTGATTACGAATTCCCGGAGAGTGTCTCTTTAGCCTTGGGCAGATGAGACTCTTTGCTCCGCCACAGGTGGCATCCAATATTTGCTAGGCTGAAATTGAACCATGGGCCCAAGAATAGTTCAGACGGACTTTTCTGCCTTCCAGGATCACGTAACATATTTCTTCGAATATATTGCTGCCAAATGTTATTAGATTACGGTAGGGATGCCGGCAATCGTCGCGTACCGGAAAACCGTCACCGACGACAAAGGGGGGCGAAGGGGGAGGGGGTGATGCCTAGCGAGACAAATGCCGCGGACGGGTGCGTCTTCTGGCACCGGCATAGTTCAACCATTACAGAAGCAAGTCTGGATGCTCTGAAACCTGTAGAAGCTTGTTGCCAGAGTCGTGCGGTGCATTTTCTGTGCTGGCCTTCGGGGGCTTTTTCTTCTTGCTCTGGTGCGGTGTTTTTGTCTTTCCTTGGTTCAGAGTGTTTCGGTACCGGAGGGATGCGCGAGTCTACGGCCGCTTGGTTTATGCTAACCGTCCGCCGGCGTCGTCTGGCCCAGCGGGAGGTGTTTCTGGTTGCGCTAGAGAACGGTCATTTGTGAGATCTACAGTAGACTTTGGGGAAGGAAAGCAGGATAAGGGGGACAGTAGCGGTATTTGTATGGGCGAATCTGCTCCGGGTTTTACAATACGTAGTTTACAGAACTTACTCTCACTATTGTTCGAATCTTTGAATCGAAATGTGATTTTGGCTGAGTCTTTTGAACGGCTTTGAAACGAACAGAAACGAAGGAAAACGCGGGAGTTGACGTGACGAGCGTCGATGCGCGTCTTCCGCTGGGGCACATTTAACTGGCTAACCAGACAAACTAGCATTCCTCGCGGCAGTTGCGTCTTCGAGCATCACCTCTTCGATAGCCCACCCGTCCCTGATCTCCTCTGCCATCTCGTCAATTGTCCATCGTCGTTATTCACCGTTCCATCCGAGACTTCGAGTCCATCGTCCGTCGTCCATCCCACCCGAAAAAACACCCCCTCATCTCGTCCCACTCTACAGACAGACGAAGAAAACTAGTTCACGAGTCCCACGAAGCGATCCTACGATGTTCGAATACCGAGAACGAGCCGAAGATATATACATGGTCAAGGATAGCTTGGGAGGAATGGATAGAAGGCAAGTGGGGGAGGGGATGGGGGATGGGAGGGAGGTAGCCGAGGCTATCGAGCGCGCGGTCTTGGAGGGAGCGGTCTGAGCGGTTGCCAGAGTCTTCGAGACCGGAATAATCCGCGAGGGTAGGTTACCTTACGACGGTAGTTGCGATGTCGGGGGTGTTCGGTATGCTTTTGGTTCAGCAACAAGGAGCCTGGGGATTCAGTCTCTTGGTGGAAGCGGTGGTAAGACGTTCGTGGGGGCAGAGTACCCTCTACAATCCCCTTACCAAATGTTCCATCGTGGGAAGAAACATTGGATATGGAAGTGGTTTCAAGGATCGTCACGATGGGGTGGTTGTTTGTTTCTCGGGCGGTTAGGGGGGCTGGGCGTTTTACGGTACGAAGGACTCGTAAGGGAAGGTGGGTCAGCTTTACGCGTGGAGTAAGTAACTCTGCGAAGTTCTTGTGGCGTGTTGCGATGTCTTTTGATGGATGGTCTGTTGAATTTCCCAACGAGTGTTTGGATGTTATGATGATGGTCATGATGATCGAAGTTTTCGTGGTTAGAGGCTTGCAGTTCCCAGGACGCCTTACCCCGCGGGTTGGTTTCTTAACGCTCGTGTGGTGTTTGGTGGTTGAGCAAGTGCTTCTTGACAGATTCTACAACTTGCCTTTGAATGTGGGAGGCTTTGTCATTATTGCGTGGACCATGGTCTGTTGCTGTTCGTTGTTGCTGTCTATCTTGACCGTCCGTTGTTATCGTCCAATATTGTCGTCTCTCGCCGTGATGGCTTCTATTGTTTCCTGTTTACAACCTGCTGTCTTCCTTGTTTCAAGTAATTGGGACCATAAAATGATTTCCATGCATGCGCAGAAAGATTGAATGGTCTGTTGGGTTATCGTTAGGTCGATTCCCCGAGGACACATATTTTATTGTAGTGGATCGAGCCCGTTGGCCATAAAAGGTTGTTACTGTAACAGGATGTAACAGGATGAAGTTGGTATACAGCAAGTGCTGGGCACAGTCCATGGTCCCAGGAGACTTTGACACACATCTTCCAAGATCAATTGATCTTGTTGACGACAGGAATTCGGAGATGATTTGTTTTTGTGGTGACAGCTGTGGGTTGGGCAGGACGAGAGTCGGCCATAATTCATAGGTCTAGCAAATGGGCGCGGAAGCGCGTTGACAGAAGCATACCGGCTCCAAATTGAAGTCAAATCACGGAGAGGAGCACACCTAGTTACCACTAGGGGAGTTTCCATCCGTATCTTTCAAGGGGAGAATGCCCCTGTGTGATGAAGTGTGTAACACATTTGCGCGAGATCATAGGGCTACGACTCCATGTCCTTTTCAAATCGACTGGGGTCACTACTGTGGTCAAGCAAGTGTCGACAATTCTTTACCTCCATGCATGTCCAGAAATAGTCATCAATATGGTAACTTGCGCTCTGTTGTCTGTGACTCTAGTTCTCCATCCCAATTTGAAGCTCGCCGCCGTTGTCATTCCACAGCCGGTCGTGGGGCCGAGCCGCTGCCTGTGGGTTGAGATAACTCCGTGACCCAGGGCGCGGGATAATCTACATCAATAGATTCTGCATGTGACGCTCCAGGAACGTTGAATCTGCGGCTGAGAAAGCGCAGTCACTAGAAATTACAACCGTCTGACTACCGTTATCCCTAACGACGTCACGATCACCGCATGGCACCGAGCCCTAAATTGGCATGTGCTGACGATCCATAACTCCTGCTATGAGGGGAACGCGCCTTCAATCACACAGCGAGTGATCTTTTGGATTCAAAGCTCAAAAGAATGCAGAATTGCGGGATGATTGTCGGATGAAGGTCTTGCCGTTGCGCAAATGACGCAACAATGGTCATGGTAGCCGCCCTGAATGTAGTCGACGAAGTCTGAGACATGTCTCTTCTTGAGCAACTGAAACATGACCAATCTCGTCCGATGTAATAATCTGGCACAGGCGATCTGTAGGTAGCCTAGTCAACTTTGGGACTACGTCGGACACGTTGGGATACCCAAATCAAGATGCTGTCTGAGTTTCTCGCAAGTCTGATCCGAGTGATCGTCGTGGAAGTGAGGGGTCGTCAGACATCGTGGAACCGCCAGACCGGATTCCGGCATTTTCGTCGAGGGGTAAACTTTCGCGATTGCTGTCTCATCCCGAACCCGGCTACACCGTCGGAAGTCAGACAGACTTGGCCGTTCCGGGCCAAGGTCGATCGCCGATGCGGGCCGCCGCATACCTGTACGACGACCGGCAGGAGGGACGACGGGCTGAATCTTCGTCAGTATAAGAGCTCGACATTTGCTTGTCCGAGGGATTATGGATCCAGTCGACTGCACTCTGTTATTAGACTCCTTCCTTGAATTTTCCTACAACTCAACATGGCTTCCACCGAGCAGAAGACGTGGCGTGCTGCCCTGACCTTCGCTGGCGGAGCTGTCATTGCCCAGTACCTTTTCGGTTCTGGTCCTATCGTTGCACCAGCTCCCTCAAGTCTTGAGGCGTGCCTCAATGATGTGTGCTCCGGCCGAGACGACTGCGTTCGACTCGGTAACACGGCCGAATGGGCTCAGCCGTTCAATCTCGGCCAGAGCTCCGTCCCGGCTGCTATCATCAGGCCCAAAGACGCCCAGGAGATTGCGGGCGTCGTCAAGTGTGCTCTCAAGCACGACACCAAGATCCAGGCTAAGGCTGGCGGACACGGATTTGGGTAAGTACCAAGCTATCCTTGCTTATCGACATTTGCTAACTTTCGACAGGAACCATGGTGAGCCTAAAGCAAACCTTTCGCCAAAGGTACGAAATGCGCTGACTGTAATCTCCTAGGCCTTGGCGGTGAAGATGGTGCCATCTCAGTTGACATGCACCATTTCCAATACACCTCCGTCGACATGATGACTCCTTCTCGGAACGTTCGAGTTGGCGGTGGTACGCGGCTCGGGCAGATTGACGAGCACCTCCGTGCTCATCAGCGAGTCATTCCCCATGGCCTTTGTGGAGGCATCGGGATTGGTGGTCACGCCACCGTCGTAAGTCTCTGCATTTGCATTCTGTGGTGTGCCAGTGTTCTGACATTGTGAAGGGAGGCATCGGGCCCATGTCTCGTATGTGGGGAACCACACTGGACCATGTAGAGGAAGTTGAGGTTGTCACTGCCAATGGCACAGTCACGAGGGCTAGCAACCATCAGAACTCCGACCTTTTCTTCGTAAGATCTCCCTCGCGGAAATTCCGAGACCATGATGCTGACCCCTCCTCCAGGCTCTGCGAGGTGCTGGCGCTGGCTTTGGCATCGTCACCGAGTTCGTGATGAAGACGCATCCCGCCCCAGAGCAGATTTTCTTCTACACCAACGAGTTAAAGTTCAGCAACCTGGATGACAAGGTTGAAGCATTCCATAGCTGGCAATCGTTGGTTGCCGACCCAACCCTGGACAACCGACTTGGCACCGACTTTACCCTGACCCCTTCAGGCGTACGCATCTCGGCTACGTGGTACGGTTCATGGGAGGAGCTTCATCAGTCCAACATTATGGGCAGACTCCCGGCTGGCGGTGCTGCTTCCCTTAGCCAGGAGACTTGGGACAGCTCCATTGCGAAGAACGCAGCTGAGGAGTCACGTCACTTGTCTGCTAGCCCTGGCAAAATCTTCTCCAAGGGCCTCGGCTTCACTCCGGATGACATACTTTCTCGGCCTGCAATCGCCGAACTCTTTGAATCATTAGAGTCTCAAACAGAGGAAAAGTCATGGTCCATTCGGTTCCAGGCTGTGGGCGGTGCCATCTCAGAGGTCCCCACAGGCGCAACAGCTTTCGCCCACCGCGACAAGTTCATGTTCTACCAATCTTACGCCGCTGGAGACTGCAAGACTACCAAGAACTTCCTCGAAAACTTCCACCGGGAGATCCTCAACATCGTCCCAACGGAGGCTACTGGAACTTACCCTGGATTTGTCGACACGTCACTGAGGGATGCGCAGGAGTCGTACTGGCAGGGAAATGTCCCGGCGTTGGAGCAGATCAAGACGGTTTGGGATCCAAAGGATGTTTTCCACAACCCGCAGAGTATCCGTCCGATAACTGCTTAACCAGACTATATCCGGACGGTTACTGTAACCGGGCTATCAAATATAGTCTAGGTAGTCTCAAATCACCCGATATGTGATGTCAAATGATGTCTCTTTCGTATATATGCTCTATTGAAGGTGTCTCAAACTCTCCCCAAGCGAAAGATAACTGCCAGCTCCTACCCTGTCGTCCTTTGATGAGAAATTTGCTGTCGAGCCATCACTTTCAGAGAGGAATCCAATTCCGCGCAAGGATCTGGTTGATAACTATCGCGGAATAGTGTTTTTAGTTCCGTAATGAATGTCCAAACTAGCTCTGTTTCTAGACAACTTGATGGCAAGACCGGCAAATATCTATACTTGCCGTCGTTGAATACCAGCCCTTCAATGTGAGATGGTTCGAGATTCCCACGCTTCATCCAATCGCGTTCGTATCCTGGGAAGAAAAAGTACAACGTGGCTCCGTGATTCACCCAATCCATAATAGAAGCCACAAAGTATCTGACCTGTTGATATTGCTGGCTGCGATTTGATGGTGAGTGCCCCCATTGCACCAGCCATAAGTAGTCGTCCAGCTCGATCTCAAGACCGATGTGCTTGGGGAAACGGGGAGGTGCTCCAAAATGTCCCTTGTCGGATTCTGGGGTTACCAAACATTTTGACATCATGTGTCCTGTTCTACCCCAACCGATGCGGAGGATGATTATGTCCGAAGACTCACAGTAGAATAGCTCTTGTACTTTTCCGTCAAGTTTGGAGGTGATGATTCTCGGCGTGTTCTGTGCGTAGCGTCGAGATCGTTCAACTGCAGCTCGTGACTCTTTGCAAGATGTTAGAAGACCGCGTGTGAGCATGTAGGTTGAGAGGTTCTGGTCGCTTTTGGTGCTACAGAGCTCGACCGCCGGCCCCGTATGACTTGATTCTTGTAAAGAGAAGTAATGCACACCGTGTTCCAAGGGACGGAGAGCAGTGTCCCAGATCATGTCCCGGAGCTCTCTGGGAAGCTTGGAGAACAGTGGAAGCGTAGAAATATTCATGATGGTGTCGCGGAAGCTCAATGGGGCTCAAGTGAGATTGCCTGCGACCGAATTTGTAACGTGGTGTTGTTGGTAAGACTGAAAGAATTCGAACGAGGATGACGTGTCCTCGTCCCTGTCGTTGTCGTTTGCAGGGTTACGTGCAGGTTTGATAAAGGTGTTTAGGAATCAGACGTTCAAAAGAATAAGATGTTCTCGCAACGAGCAGCAAACCTTCGTACTTATTTATGTAGGTAGCGAGAGGCTAGGCAACAGTCTCAACAAGGTGCCCAAATTCCGCTGGGTCAAAAGACGTGCGGGTTCGCAGGAGATACAAACACATTGGAATACAAAAGTGCTGATGATTTGAGTGGGCAGCGGGCGTATCATGAATGATTCAATTAGGTATCAAGGAATATCAAGCTAAGCGCTCGTAACAGTCTACTTCTTCATTAATGCCTCTTCGCCTTTCCAGTCACATCGTCCTCCTCACTGCTACTCAAGGTCGCCTCACTGGCGTTAACTCTGAAGCTGAAGTCCACTACGCCAACCAGACTGCTGACCGCACGAACCAGTCCCTCCAGGTCGTCGCATACAAGCGAGCTGCACACCTGCAGCACCGCAAACTCTGTGTACCCATGCTGCTCCACATTCTTGACGTCGAGAATGCTTCCGCTGCCTGGCGGGCTTATCGTCTCCGCCAGCTCAGCCATGCCTGCCAGTGTTGAATTGTCACTCGTGACGCTGGGCTTGCGAGTCGTCGACCGGACTTCCTCGCCTGTGTGCGTGTGGACAGTGACCAGCCTGTGCTCCAACTCACTTCCCCTTCTCTGGATGCCTGGTTGCGGCTCAGGCTCAGGAGCGCGGAGGTGGAGAAGCTTTCGAGTGAGTTCATTGGGCCGTGGGAGTTGCATGAATGGAGGCAGAGACTGGCCCGAGAGCAAAGAATTCGAGAGCAGGGTGAGAGTGGAGAGGATTGTGTGCTGTGTTGGCTCAATACCGGCGAGGACTTGGTTCAAGGCACGGAGCCACTGACGATCGCTCGCTGATGAGGCGGTAGATGGTCTATCGCGAGGTTTCCAGGTAATGGTGTACGCGATCAGTGTCAGATAGCGCATGATGCTCGTAGAACGTCTGATGATGTCTTCGTAGGTCGCCCTGGGGAACTTGCCACCAATATCAGGCTCCCACTTTTGCCACTGCGCGTGGCTGTCCAGGCTAGGGAGCAACAGCAACAGCTTGCCCAAGATGCGACGTCTCTCCTTCTCCATCTTCTGAGCGGGCGTTCCCGGCATCTTGATGTCTCCATGGGTGTCGTTCATGGTGGCCTTGATGGTCTCGGTGATGACGCTGAAGTAGTTGGCGAGCAGATAGAGCGAAGCGCTGAGGTCCATGCGAAGCCATCTGCGATCCGTAATCGGAGAGGGGAATACGGTCCAGATGAATGCGATGGCACATCCTGCAGCGACACAGGCAAGACGGTAAGGGGCCAGCAGGTAGGTCGGGTAGTACGGCTGTCCGGTGGCTGCAGCGGCGACCTCGCCAATCTTCTGAACTTGAAGCTCGTAGCCGATAATGAGGACTTGGGTGATGATCATAATGAGCCATACGGGCATGAACCTGGGGTACTTGAGGACGAAGTATTGTTCGATGAATGTGAACAACCAGAGGAAGACAATGACTCCAGCAGTTCTCTCAACGACAATGTACCAGATGATGTACGAGAAGATCATGGCGACGAGTGTTCCGCCAACACGGCACACGAAGCCAAAGATGGACTGGCCTGCAGTGATCGTCATTCCGATGGCAATCATAATCATGGCCCAGACGAGACGCTGCTCGTTGAAGAAGGTCTGGGTATCCTTGAGGAAAGCCAGAATGCCTACAGTCATCGTCGCCACTGCCACACGGAAGCCAAACATTGATTCTCCTGAACCGACGAATGCTGAGATCTTTCGAAGCCTGTTGCCGAAATGTTGCCATGCGCCATGTGCGGGGAGATGCTCAGGGTCTTTCTTCTTGTTGTACCCATCACCGGCGTAGACCACGTTCGCACCCATGTCCGCCATGTCCGGGTTCTGCTCTGGCGTTCCGTCCTGGGTGCTGCATGCTCCCCTCAGCCACTTCATGATGCGCCTTTGGGAGGGGATGATCAAGCGCTTCTTGCCCATGGTTCCGTCGGCCACTTTAGAGTCAGCAAACATGACCAAGTCCTGAACCGCCTCACCAAGCGCAAGCATGAGCTTCTCCATGTAAAGCATGACATAGAGCTGTGTCTGGTCGCGCTCCTTCATCCTCGTCTCCAATCGCTTGAGGTGGAGCTCCTGTCGCTCCAGCTCAGTAGCCTCGCGTCTCTCCTTCAACCAAGCCTTCAGCATCTCTCCCTTCTTGTCGTTAAAGTCCTGGACCTTGTCCGCGAGAACTTGTGCAAACCCAGACTCGCCTGGCTTGGGCAAGGCCTTCGCCCCAGCCTCCATTTCGACATCGGCGGTCTTTGACTTCTTGGGTTTCGGTGTAAGTTCGAGCACGATGCCCACGTGTTCCAATCCTTGGTCCATAGCCTCGGTGAGAATTTCGAATGGTTCGTAGAGTTGCAGCATTATATCGTTCCACACCTTTTGCTCCAAGGACTTTTCGATGTCAGTGTCGCCGCCCTCGTCGCTCGTACCCCATCCATGCTTCTCAGCCGCCCGCCTGAAAATGTCGACAATAGTGCTGATTCCATTCAGTGGGATCATAATGCTCCGCAGGCGGTTGAAGATCTCGCTCATGTCCTTGGCATCCAACTTTCCGTACGCAATATCTCTCTTCGCAAAGACCATGTCTCCATGCATCTTTCCGAACAGAGCCGAGATAGCTAAAGCAGTACCCTTCAATTCTCCCGCAGCCCTGGCCTCCTTCGTCATCTCGGGGCCCTTCGGCTTCTTCCTGAAAGCGCTGCTTGCTCTCGTTGGCTCGCGTTCCAACATGTCATCGCTGGACAGAACCTGCAGGTAGTTCAATTGAAGTCTAATTGACTTCCTGACCAACCCGATCGCGCCCTTGAATTCAGCACTGACAACCTTTCGGCTGGATACCGGGAAGATGACGAGAGCGACGCCGGTAGCGATGCCCATGGCAGAGAGCATAGCCACCAGAAGTCGTCTCACAAATGACTCTGCGGACGCGTCTGTCACCATAAGCGGCCCAAAGGTGCACGCCACGTTCATGAAGATGGAGTAAATCATGACAGGTAGGTTCATAGCCGGATACTTTGCACGCAGCGTGTTGGAGATCCAAATGTTAAAAAAGAGCCAGATGCCACAAACAGCTGATTGACTCGAGTTGTAGATGGGCAAGCCGGTGGCCAACTCTTCGGCTGTTGCGGTGTTGTGTCGCGCTCGGACACCAGTCCACAGGGCCAGCATGGAGATTGCGGCACCGATGCAGATTCCCGACACATTGAGGACCAAATTCTGTAGGTACTTTCCTCTCGGGAGAATAGCGAGAGCGAGGACTGAGATAATGGGTACAAGGTAGCCCAGGGTGGTGAAGTATTGCGCAACTGGTGTCGATTGGTAGATGCTGATACCAATGATCGGTGGTAATGAGCCCTTGAACATCATCATGACGGTTGGCACATCGAGACCGAGTCTGGTCATCAGATTGGGCTTCGGAGGCGGCTTCCTTGCTGCACTGGCGCTCGTCGCGTTAGTCGGCGCCCGCGCCGGAGCCGCGGGTCGAGGCTCCGGCGAGGGGGTTGACCGGTCGGCATCGGGCTGCTGTTCATCGGTACTCATGTTTTCGGGAGCATCGGTCGCGACAGATTGGGATGAACTCGAGTTCACCTCTTCTCCGACGGATCGGAGAGTCGAGCGTCGTCGCATGCCGGGCATCTTGATGAGATGAGGTTGAGTTTTTCAGGCCCGAGGCCCGGTGTTGTTTTGTCTTACTTGATGATGTAATTAGCGGAGATCGCCGCCCGTCTACTGGCAAGACATTGCCGACAGAGTTTGCGCTAGCGCGACGTTTTGTGGACTTTTTACTCGTTTTCGTTAAGACCGGATGGAGATTATTAGGAACTAAAATAGCTGGCGAGTCAATCAACCATCGACTTGGCCGATTCATGCCTTGAGGGCACGGGCCTTCATCTCATCTCGTTCAAGGGATGAGGCAGATGAGATGGCCGCCGGAATGGTCGCACAGGGAGCCGTTCGGAAGATTTGGCAACTTGAGTTGGGGATATCGACGTTGGAATCAACCTTAGATGGACTTCAAATGCCTGAAAGATCATCATCAAAGTCGATGTTCACTGACAGGCCTCTTCATCCAAGTGAGCAGACCATCGGACGCGCCAGAACTTGACATAACATGGTGCCAGCGAGGTATCGAATCAGGGAATGACTGCAACAAGCCAACAGCAACTTCTTTCAGCAGCGAACTTGGCTACGTTGATTCCCTTTCAGCTTTAGTCGACAGAATTGACATGAACAGGAAACAAAATGATTCGATGTTGCCGTCAATATCGAAGCAATGTAGTATCGGCCCATGAGGATTCTAGCTCGGTCCAACGTGTTATCTGCATGCAAGATCCCTGTAGGTCAGCCCTAAGCAGGCCGTCTATTCCCCGCCACGTCAGTAGGCTGAACCGTCTCCTTTGCTTGGCAAACCAATGCCGCGTGGCCGTGGAAGCCGTGGAGTTGTGTCCTGGCAGACTATGATGCTTCTTTGGGCGGTTTTCTGTCGAGACTCGGAATACTCAGATCCTCAGCATGTAGGCCTCAGATGTCCTTCAAATAAACAAATACTGATTTCGTCGTTTTAGGTTCCACATGTGATCGAACCCGTCCCGATCCACACATCCGCGCTCAACTGCCTCTGAATAAGGGGCAGGGGTCAGTTTCCAACCCCGCAGATTCCGGACGAAACAGTCCATTGTCTTCCTCCAGTCTCGTTCCGCTGCCTTCTCTCGCGTTCGATTCCAGGCGAAACCATATTTCGTCATGAAATTCCTTTTTGGAGTCAGTCTCAAATTTTTGAGTGCAATCATAGATCGAACTGTATGTGGTGGGAGCCCAAGAAGGGTCTTTCGCGACATGACCCATGCGACACGAAAATTACCAGGCCTCTAGCTTGTGAGCTATTTACTTAGGTACGGATGTCTATACAGCAATCCAGAGGTACCAATTAAGTAGCCCCTTTGTGTAGATACGCCTTAACTTCAAATTTACCCAGAACTAGCGCAACACGACGTCCTTCATCTGGACAGCCACGACAGACAGTCAATGAGCGAGATTCCGGCCCAAGTGAGTGAGTTCCCGCATGCACGCCGCTCACCGCCATCCTTCAGAAGTCTCGGTAACGAGTTTCGTACTTCAAATTAACCACGTCCCCGGGGCTAATAGCATTAACCCTCTTGCTCCTGATGTCTGTTCTGTCTAACAGTTGCTCGTAGAGTGGGGCAAACTCCCTCGAAGTCTGGAGATGCGCCAGGCCGAGGAACTGTTTTTTGTCTTCCAAGTTGACGTGGTGCTGAACTCGATAGGATAGGTAGATTTCGTTGAAGCGTATGTTGGTGTCTAGATTATCGCGAGCAGCCACAGTGGCCATGCTGAACAAAGCTCCCTGAGTTACAGCAGGAGCTGCTCGCCGACCCATATCACCTGAGGCGCCAGAACACATCGTCCAAGAGCTGTTTGGGACCCCCTTTTCTAACAAGTAGGGCACAGTTCCACGGTATGCGTCTACGATACGATTGTTTAGATTCGAACATTCACGACGAGCTCAGCATATGTTGGTGGCTACTCACATAGATAAGTTTCGAAATTGATCTTCATAATCTCATGAAGAGTAGAAGTCTCGAGATCAATCAGACTAGTCTCCCAATAAAGACCACCCGCTGTTCGAAGTTGGGATCAGTCACCAGTCCTCGAAGCAAATACCAGAGGCCACCTGAATCCACAACGATAAGGGGTGAAGAAGTACTCACGAGACGCAAAAACATGCTGAAACGGCGGCAGCTTGCCGGCGCGAACTTGATCAACGATACCTCTAACAGAGTCCTCAGATGTGATGTCCGCTTCGGCGATCGTGATTCCATCGCGGGTTCCAACGTAGTCGAATATCTTCTCGGCGCTTGTCTGATTACGAACAACAGCAATGACTTTGCGCTTGGCTTGGAGGGCACCGATAACGGCAGATACTCCGATGTTTCCGGATGCGCCGAAGACAAGAACCGTTTCTGCCATCGCTATAGTCAACAAATGGGTCGTGCTTTTCAGATCAAGTCCCAAAGGTGGTCGGAACAGACTGTCCGGGCAGGATGGGCAAGGCTTAGGAACCCATTTATACTAAAATGCTCACCGACTTTCACTTTAATTAAACGTGTTAGTTTACCGACAAAGATTGCATTCAGCATGGGCTCGCCATCATTCTTAGACGCGAGGTGACATCAAGTATGGCTCTGGGCTAGACGAAATGGTTATGCTGTCCGAAACGTGGACAGCTCCTGGATCGAATGCTTGTGCCGAGTGACACAATGTGGGTAGAGAGCCAATCAAACATCTTCCGCAGCTGGAGAAATGCATTCAATCGGGCCATCAAAGACGACTAGTGAATCTCACTGCAGATTTAGAGAAGTATTCCCAGGCTGAGGACCCCGCCTCTAAACTGTGTAGTTGATATTACCGGTTCATTTCCTGACAACGATGTACGGTGGGTAGCAATGACGGCGCATTGCTTTCCTGTTCGGTATTCTTCATTGAGATGCAAGTTTGTCGACGGCAAGCGCAGGAACAATGCAACACCGACCGCGCACTGTGAGATCTCGAGTCGCTCATTCGTCGGGCCAGGGTTTCTTCGATTTCCACATCCAGTCTGTGCAATCCACGAATCACGACCTCCTCAACGCTGGATTTTATTGCTTACACACGCTACAGCTTGGAACTACTCTTAACGTTATTGAAATTGTTGTTAAATTCACGATTCTTTCAGATGCAGGGGTACGATTTGCTTTCCGAACTACATTTCCTGACTACGTAAGTGGGTAGGAATAATATACTCAACAAAAGGAACGACAAAACAGGGGCCATGGTAAAAAGTACTTAAAGGCGCTGACGTTAATAATTTCAGGAGATATTTTTTAAATAGTTTAGAATGAGATTTAGTTTATGATCAACGAATCACGGCCCAAAAGATTGAAAATCTTGATCTCGGAACATCAAATTTACTGGCTGAGTTCATCGTGACATAGAACCGTCTCGGTTTTAATTTCATTCTTCAAAACACCTAAAAGCACGATGATAGATGAGTTTCTCAATATATACCAAAAGTAAATTTTGTCAAGTGATGACAATATGTTCATGGTCATTGAAGATCAACATGCAATCTTATTCAGTAGACATCTACCAATGCCAGAGATCTGTTTAACAACAAACTACATTATCTTTGCCTTCAACAGCCCCAGCCAATACTATCAAATGAAGTCTGCTGGTAGACATGCAGATTGTGACTTTTCTCTGGGTCACAGTGAATGTTCTGGAGTTAACCCTTCGCCACCGCAACAGCCCCGGTGTATCGCGAGCGGAGGCCGTAGTGTAAGAGCGGTGAACTACTCAGATCGAGTTATGAACCAATCTTTCAATGTGATGTCGATTATTTTGTTTGATACCCAGTCTTACGGCCGTTCCCAACAACGAGCGGAGGTGTTTCCCATATTGGGCAAAGCTTGGAACGAGGGAGAGAGAGCCAGCCACCATTGGCGCGTAAAAGGACCAGTGAAAAGGCTTCAGATTCTACGTCGAGCACGTAGGCTACTCGCTGAAAGGTTACATCGAGACTACATATAAGGCTGTTCAACATCAAATGGGTTGCGTACCCGTCACGAGGCATGTGGGCTAAGTGGAGGCGGGGGAATTGGCCCAGCTACCAACTCAAACTCAAGGGCAGTGCTGAAAGCCTAATGGCTACCGCTTGTGGCCAGTCTTGGCTAGACCTCTACGTTACAGATGGCTGCCCAAACGACTGGGGGTGCGTGTATGGCTCCGTGCCGCTCTCGACAATTTCTACTAGCTGAAGTCTTACTGGTGCAAGGGGGCTCGGATCTGTTGTCTGCTCTTCTAAGAGGCCACACCCCTGGCACCGGACTTGATGAAATCTGAAAGAGTGAGGCCCCTTAGGAGTCTGTCATCACCCGATAGCCCGAGACATGTGCGTTTTCTTTCTATTACTCGTGCAACGGACCACTAGTCTGAAGGCGCATTCTGACAGACCCTTGAAAACATGTGGCAACAGCAAGCAAGTGCAGAGGTGAGATACACTTGCCGCGTGTCAAGCTTGCGGGGCGCCTAACAGGTGGCACCCAGCCACCGGTTGCTTTAATGTTAGGCCATGTGGACCCATTCACACGGAGCACCATGATTCTCATGACCACGGGATGAATTCCCTGAAAATAGTTAAATAGCCGCCTCTCACGTATGGATGGGGATCCAGTTGACGTATGATCATCAACAGGCATTTCAGTGTAGGTGGCTCGGATATCACCCCTGCCCATCTGTGGACAGATGTGACTCCTCCTAGATGTAGCTACGTGCCGCTCAGTCTCGGGCCTCAATGGCGTAGAACTGGGGGTAGTGGTAGCAAGGGAGTGTCTAGGGAGCAGTGCCAACTTGTTTTCTTGTTCTTACTCGCAAGCGGTTCTCTAGACATATGCTTTCAATGTTCACTGTTGAACCTGTGTGTACCACTCTTTTCTCAAATACTTGAATGGAGATTCAATCACGATGTTTAATGATCATATGGTAATCATTATGACTATTCGCTACTGACCGTGCGTGACCCTTTCAGCTTATCCTTCTGACCCGGCGAAAGCACACAATCTTCGCTTTGTCCTACACCAGACACATTATCGGTTATGCTGCTCGAAGTCAGAAATTATCCGATTATTCCTTCAACTGACTTGCAATGACACAGTCCTCACATCGAGCGCGATATACCCACAGCCAAGATGAACAGTTGATGTTGTACTTGTATCTGTTGACACAAGGGTAGCGATCCATGGCCCACGTGTTTTAAGGGCCGGTGAGGTGATGATTAGGCGAAACCTGAATGATTGAGCTTCAAAGAATTACCGAGGCCATACGTCTGATAGGACATGAGAACATTGGAAGTTGTCGTCCCTTATGACTTCTTCGTGTTTTTATTACATCTCTTCCTTGGCTATGTCTCTACGTGATCAGATCGGGTATTGAAGTGCTCAATGGTCAATTAAACTTTGGGCATCTTTTCGTTGCTTTTCTACCGAATCTGCCATATTTTTCTGTTTGATTTACACCACGATTTGTCTTAGGGAGACCGGCCGGCCCCGCTTGCGTCCACGTCAGTTTCATGGGCTTGAAGCTTGGCCGGAGCTATCTCCGAATCCGTAGCTCTCGCCTGGCCAATAGATAGTAAAATTCGCATGTTTGGAAATATCGTATTTGAGAGGATGGCTATCTTCCCCGCTCCCCAATAGTGGTGATGGAAACATCGTAGACAGCCCCTCCTTGACATTACCAGGGTCTGGGATGGCCCTAATCACTGTCCGACACCGCCATACCACCCTTCCCCTGCTTCCTATCCCGATACCTATTTCGCTTCCACCTATCAACGATATTGAGACTTCTGTCAAACGATCCATTTTGCTGCAACTGGCCTTCAGACACATGCAATCCACTCGGAAGGTGGTCCAATGTACCGCATCCCTCGTACACCTGCAAGCTTAGGTCGGCGACCTCGGGATCTACAGCACGCAGTGATGATACATCTTCTCCTTGGCAGGATTCCAGTCTCCACGTGGTCAAGCACGAGATATGGTCCACTTGCAACCTGACGTTGGCGCTTCACACGCACCTTAGTCCTAGAAAGAAGAAAATGAGCAGCTCTAGCACCGGACTATGGATATTTGGATACACCGCACACGCATGCTAGTGTGTTATTTCCGTTCGCGTAGATGTGTACCACAATTTGCTGTTCGAGTCATCTGCGACGTCTTGGAGCTTTTCCACGCTGGCATGCGTGAGACTCATACGGGTGCTCGAGCGCCAGGGTCCAAGGGCAATACCAATTATCAGGTGAAGGAGGCCGCTACAAACAAGGGTAGTCCATTTGACGAGGAAGGCTAATGTGGTGGCGATATCATGAAGATTCATTGCAACAAGAGATGGACGTATCGTCACTCAATCAGCTACACTATATTTTGTGGCGCGGTCGCCCAAACCCGGCATTCAGGTACGTAGGGCTCACGCCAAATAGCTGGTTGGCTGACTTGAAACCGACTCTCCTCTTCCTGGCGAAATCAGGCCACTTCTATCGGCGCTGCCTGAGTTTGGTGGCTGTCCGAGAGCCCACAAGTCTTGCGTGAGGCTGGGCATCAAGTTCTAAATTCCCAGGTCAGAGAGATCGCCCGTGGATCTTTTGACCGAGCGGTTGGAGAAGCTTCGCAGGCTAAAGTCGCGGAGCCGGTGGAGGCTTTTAGTACGCTGATCAAGTGATGGGATGGCGATGTGGTGCAGCTCAGCCCGTTGAAGCTCGGTTCTGACAGGTGACAGAACTGGGGTAGCCTGCATTTGATGACCTTGCGAGTCTCCTGTCATTGTCTCATTAGGTCTTCCAAGTCGAAGTCCATTCATACCTGGAGAATGCACGATCTTATCTGCCTGGGCCCTGGGTATGCTGCCCAATGGCAATCCATGTCGGTGATCAGTCGCAGCTCGGTCTCCCCGATTGCGTCCAACTACCTTGTTTTCGAGTCCGATCGAGTCGGACAAAGTGGATTTGCGGCGACGGATAGACGACTGGTACTGGTCCCCAGCGAGTAGCTTGGACGTTGGGTAAATTAGCTTTGGAAGCGGCAGCGGCTGACTTGATGCAGAAGAACCCCTGTTCATATTTTGAGACCAGTAACGCAATCGCGCACCAATCGCGATTCCAAGTAACCGAAGACAACATGAAATACAAAATATGAGATATGATTAGGTATTGAACGGAAAACTGGTTAGTGGTTGGCACATTGCAAGTATTTTGGTGTTCATACAATGGTCTAGACTAAAGTTACAAGTCGGGCAATAGCCCCTCGCCTCAGGAAAGGGATCGGAATACTTCTTTTCTTTTTCGTCGATTTCTACCTGCTGATGGACCCCAGCTTGCGCATCGAATTTGAGAAGCCCCTTGTTTGCGCGCCCAACATGTTGTCGAAGACCGTCGCAAGCCCCTTGCGGGACAATCTCGGCTTTCGAGGGGCTGCGATTGCACGACTCAGGCAATCCGGCGGTCACCATGGAATAACTCATCGTCGAATATCATTCCTCGATGAATTGTAGTTTTTTTCATTTCTTGTGCATTATTTGACTGGGTTCATCTTTCAAGTTACACCAGCTGCCGCAACTTTCAGAGATGTATGGAGATAACAGCGTCGCGAACATGAACTTTGTAAGCCGTGCAGTCCCCTCTATGCCCTTACTTTAGGTACATCATCAAACTGACAGCATCAAGCATCTCTTCCTCAAGCTTCCTGTCGAGCTTCGCTTAATGATCTGGCGCCTAAGCCTTCCGAGGACCCGGATCGTATCAATTCGATGTAGCACGACCTCTCTCTTCGAAATGAACGATTCAAGCTGGGGGACCTCGCCAGCAATAATACCAGCCAACTTACACACCTGTCGCGAGTCGAGGCAAGAGGCTATGCGATATTATAAGTTGCGTTTCGGGGTAGCTGGTCCTCCCAAGATATTCTTCGATCCCCAAATAGACATACTGCACTTCGGCCCGGCGAAAGGATTCATGGCATCATCCGCGCAGTATTTTACCGCCTTGTCTCTATGCAATCCGACGGACTTAAGTGTCGTCAGATACTTAGCGATCGACAACTCCGTACTGGGCAATGGCATAGTCAAAGGCGCTGTCTCTAATTTGGCTGCCCGAGCCATCCGACAACTTGCAATGCGCATGCCTGAGCTGAAGGGACTGGTGTTCGTGCGAAACCAAGCTACTTCCATTACCATTAAAGAGGCGGAAGATCATTGCATAGAACTTCAGAGACTGATTGAGAGCGCTATGTGCGAAGTTGCTGGCGAGCTTCCGGACTGGGAAGCTCCTCCGTGGTTCACGGCAAAGATGGCATCAGGTACAAATGCTACGAAAGGTCGGGCTTGATAGATTCAAGAAAATAAAACCGGTTCAGCCATACAGGATTTGAGTAGTGTCGGGCTCCGATGATCCAATACCTTCGAGTCGCCATTTGAATTCCATGCAAATTCCTGAAAGCAGCATTGCGCCACAGTTGTCCGAGTGTCGAGAACACTATCCCGCTAGATTCGTGAGGTGGTCTTCCTGCGAACGCACACAGAGTACGTATGCTTGGGTTGATTTTAGCTGGAAATATCAGCCAATCTTTGTGTATGAGCTCAGCTTCCGCTTTGATGTATCCATGGATGGGTATGGCTAGCTCCGACAACATGGTATAAAGGTGAAGGGAGCTTCCAGCTGGACTGTATTTCTGTGTCAATACAACCACCATTTATTTCGACGCTGCTTTTATCCTATAAAATATGTCTCTTATTCACATCAGACCCAGGCCAGAGCCTAACGGACCAGTCATTAGAGCATTATTGCATTCCGGAGCTGCGGCGTTTATACGACGAATACTTCGGCAATGCGGTGCTCAATCATATCGACAGTTCTTGATTGAAATCTTGGCAGCGCTTTCACCTGAATCTGTACGGAGAATTTCGCTGTTCTGGGAGAGAATTGGATATAGTCACCTAGACTGTATCTACCTAGACGTCCGCAACAAGCTCTGGAAAACAGATAACTTTGCCGAGATGGTGAAAACAGAGGCTGCTATTGTACGTCTGCAAATTTGATAGGGTGGCACAAAAACATCGCTAATATGCAGTCTTAGATGCACATGTGGTTTGTAATAGCGGTCCTGGCAAGCGGCGATGGTGATGGCACGGAGCCTTTTGACGCCGTCGTGCTTGATCTTGCACGACGCAGCTACATGGAAGCTCAGGAGACATTTCGACAGGCTGGATCCTGGCTTTCGAAGTCACGATGAGTATGTTCGTGGTCTCTCGGGGTTCAACTTCCACGTCATCTGTGCTCATTGGCACGGCATGTTCGTTTTATGCCATCATTACCTTTCAAGGCTTTATAAAAAAATGCTGTTACTCTGATGGACTATTCTACAAACTATGTTGGATTTCACTTCAACGAATTAAATCCATGGTATCTGGTGTGAAGCTGAACACGTCCCTTGACGCACACGGGGCAAACGACGGATGGGGAACGGGCATTGCGGGCAGCACCATTCGTTGACCACATCCCCCTCCGCCTAGGGTGGCATCCTCAATCGACGCAATGTCTCAGCTCGAATGTTACAAGGATCCATGCGAGGCCCTGCTGGGCTGGTGGTGTCTGCCCAATTGCCCATCATCTTAGCGCTACCCAAAACAAGCTCCAGCCGCCCTTCCACGCGGCGTTCAAGGTTCGGTCGAGAACGGCATGCCAATTCTCCTAATTCGTCGCAGGTTGACCATGACGTGGTGTACGTAGAATTCGGGGTCCTTTCACCGACTTCCACTCCCTTGCTGTTGGTCGCTAATCGATGTGGGGCATTGACATTCGAAATTGTATATGTCTATGCCAGAAAGCTGCATATGCTTAAGCTGAGGATCCGCGAATGCCCAGTTTCATTTCTTATCAGGAGTTTAGCACACAGCCCAACGTCAGCGGGTTGAAGAATCAGATATATAAGGCTTGCGGTGTTCGAGGTAGGGCGCAAATGTACGACGTGAAGAACCTCGTCCAAGATCCCAACTCAGCAGCGACACGCTATTCTGCACTCACAACATGAACCCTTATCAACGACAATACCGAAGAATGACCGATGACGAAGAGAGAGCCTTCAGCCGGCTGTACCCGGCTGTCAGAGATGAGCTTAACGAACGCTCAGGGGTTTACACGTTCCAGGAAGGATCAAACATCGTCATCGAGTTGGCAGAAAATATCACAATGCCAAAGCAAAGATTCTTCAGAATCGTCGCAGAGTACAAAAGATTGAGAGCTCTTCGGCGCACTACCAGTCGCTGCACCAAACATTCGGCCTTTCGATCCTCTCCGCTGAACCCACACAATGACACCACATGACAACAAGCCGGAGACAAACACCAGAAGCAAATGTGAGGAAGGGTTGCTGCAACAATGCTACTGTTACTCATTGGAATGTGATTGCAGTCTCCTTGTTGGATGTGGGTGTGCACCAGCAGGACGGCTGCAACCTGACGTTTTCGGAGATATTATTCGTGTG
The DNA here is from genome assembly GCF_013390195.1 of Colletotrichum siamense. NCBI lineage: Eukaryota > Fungi > Ascomycota > Sordariomycetes > Glomerellales > Glomerellaceae > Colletotrichum > Colletotrichum siamense. Next base: position 499,921 of record NW_023501015.1, read on the forward strand.
GTGTGGGAAGAAGTTTCAGCAATCTCAGCAGATTCACACAGCCTCCAGTTGACATTGACTGACATAACCTTTGATCCCTGTAATGAATGCCACCTCAGTACATCCCTAGCCACACAAAAATGATCATATACAATTTCGCCCCTTCATCTGTTCGCTTGTTTGCGGTTCAAGAAAGGCCTGCGCTTCACGCCCGCAAGCTCTCGCTTAAGTAGACACGAACAGAAGTATACGGGTCGCATGCCGGCTTGACAGGATGATCACTGCGGAGCGGGGCTTCCAATGCCACCTTAATCCCCGAGCTCGGGGTCAGGCCGGGTTCCCCGGCACGGGCATGTCAAGGGTCGGTCCAACCGGCTCCCAATGGTTTCCCCGTCCGCTGCAGGTGGGACGCACGTCAATGTACGTCACGACGTCTCAACGTCTGTGCATACGTCCGTAATTGTGGAACATTTGCATGTCTGTCATGACATCCCGTGAACGGAGGTTATCTGTTTACGGTCTTGCCGCAGCATGCTTCCACTGAGAATGGAGCCGCGAGTATCTCGCACTCGGACTTGAGACGGCAGAAGCCAGCTTCAGCTCTAGCTAGGAGTTTCAAAACGACTTTCATGCTCGTTCTCATTCACTGCTTTTTCCCCTATCCTAGTCAAGTCGAAAGCAGGCTGGTCGGTCCGAAATCCCGAGGGTCTTATCTGTGACATGCTGGCGCCAGCGTGAGACAGAGTCTCGCACGATCCCAAACTTTCTAAGTAATTCCTGAGATTCATGTACATAATTCCACCTTCCGGCTCATATTCATCCTACATTAACCTCTAGTCACACCCCGCTCGGTAGCCAGATCATACTACAGATCTTCGCCTTTTAGCCCCGTGCATCTCAAATGCCCTTTCCAGCCGAAAGTCATTTCCCATTTTTGGCTAGAACCTTTCTCATTTCTTTGGAGGACAGAAACTTCCGTATATCATTAACTAAGTCATCGGGACATTCGAGAGCTGGAAAGTGACCGCCATGTTCATGCTGGCGCCAAAAGATGATGTTTGCAAGCTGCTTGGCCCAGTCCTTTGGACACTACAGACTCAAAGTTAGCGGATTAAACACAACGCATTTGTCTGTGTTGTACTTACTGGCAGGATCTCTCCTGGAAAGATGCTCACGCCCGTGGGAACCTTGAGATACCCGTCAAAGGCCTTATCAGCTTCCCGCTTATCTCCAAACGTCTCTCGGAAGAAGCGCAAACCTGGGGTTGCCCCTTGAATCCAGTGCATCATGACCAAGTTGATGATGTCGTCGTTGCTCAACGCTTCGGGTACATCGACCCAAGATTGAAGCTTCTCCACGAACCACGCCAGCAGACCGATGGGGGAGTCGCCGAGTGCAAAGCCCAAAGTCTGAGGCCGTGTTTCCTGCATGTCGATGTATGCGCTCTGGTCTCTGTGAAAGATACTGCGAGTCCTCAAAAGCCTCTTTTCGTACTTCGAGTAGAGTACCCCGGACATACGCAAGCGAAGATAGGCAAACGGCGCGGCACCAAAGGGGGCCGGGAACGTATTGAAATGTTGCGCTCGTACAACACTGGGGTGCTGAATTACCATCCAGCGAGTGATGAAAGCGCCAAGATCACCTCCCTGAGTTACGAACCAGGGGTAGTTCAAGACATCAGTCATTAGGACTTTGAACGCACTAGCGACCACTGCAGCGCCGACTCCCGACCTCAAGGGGGCAGGTGAGAAGCCAAACCCAGGGATGGATGGCACTATAACGTGGAATGATGGGCAGTTGTCGTGCTCGGGATCGGTCTTGGTCAATTTCTCAACGACCTTGCTCGCTTCAAGAAAGGAACCTGGCCAGCCGTGTACAAATAAGAGCGGGATGGCGTCTGGGTTGGGCGACTTAGTGTGGGTATAGTGCAGCGTGACCAGGCCATAATCAGGAACTTGAATCTTGACAAGGAAATGATTGAACGTTTTATTTATTCGCTCCTAGGGCTAGTTAGCCTTACAATCATGAAGAGAAAGTGATGGAGTCGAGACGCGGGGAACCTGCCTCCTGGTCTTTCCAGTTGTACTCATTTCTCCAATATTCCGCCAGTTCCCGAATGCGTGCAACCTTTGCACCTTGAGACCAGTCATCATCAGTGAAATCCGTTTGCTCTTCGGGAAATCTGCAGTAGAGAAGCTTCTGCTCCGTGACTTTCAGAAGCTCTGAATCAATAGTGACAGAAAAGGGAGTCGGATGGTTTAGCTCGAGTTGACAGTCTTCGACAGGAAGCTTGGGCAACATCATGCCCCGACCAGCTGCTCGGTCGCCGCTCCTATGGTTGTGGTACCAGAGTTGTAAGAAGATTGCTCGATTTGGAAGGTGGGTGAGTTTGAATAGGTAGAAACTCCAAATACCTCCCCGGGACAAAAATGCACAGCTAGACAAAGGGAACGTACCATTTATTCCGAAAATCCGAGTGCAAGGTTCTGGGGGATCAAACTATCAATGCATGAATCAATGTCACTGTCAACAACCCATAGCGCTGACGATACTTCTGTTGTTCCTGCGTTTCGGTCTGCTCTATTCCCTTTGCATTGAGTTGGCTTGCCGTTGTCCCGCATAATAGACCAGCCGAACCAATGACGGCCACGATTGGGAGTCGCAAATGAGACGAATATGTCCAGACAGAAGCTGGCGCCAGCTAGCAAACCGTGGGGAGATGAGAAATTCATGCAGCGCACTTGGTGCATCCTTAGTAATCGCCCTCTGAAGAAAGGATGAACCACTTCAACTGAAGAAAAAGATACCGCCTCGTGAGGGACCTGGTGTACTAGGCCACGTCACCTGATCTACTAAACTGCAGTGATTGAGGGTTTCCACAGCTTTGACTATCATCCAGACCACGTTCATCCTTTACTACGCCTGGCGCTTGCGCTTGCACTTGCACCTCCAGAATCCGGTACCCACCCGACCGATCGGGTCCTGCCGGCCGGCATCCGACCCCACTCCGGCTTGTATGTTTGGCTCTAGGTGTCGACCGGCCCGCAAATTGTCATCCGGGCCGAGACCGATTTGTAATGTTTTCAGCCATTAACCCCGCAGCAACAAGATACGCGATTATCGAGCCTTCATGACGTATTTCTGATGAGCAAGAACAGACTACGCACCTTGAGAGTTTGATTTATACCGGGCCAACGTCCGTCTAATATTTCTCCAAAGCCTCCCTAAGCATTTCCCTTCACTCTCCATCATCATCGCTACGGTGTATTTTTGTCAAAATATCCAAACATGAGTGGGAAAGAGTGCCAAGCGCTTGTGGTTGAGGCGCCCAACGGTAAACCATCGTTGGTCAGGAAGTCAATCCCGATTCCCCTCCCGGCATCTAACCAGGCTCTTGTGAAAATCTCACACATCGCACAGAACCCAACAGACGGCAAGTATATGACCCCAATCTTAGAAAGTGATGCATAATTCTCACATCGGCTCTAGTCCAGTCTTTTGACGGGAACGCCTTTGGCGATGGTGCGGTTCTGGGGTGCGACATTGTAGGGATAGTCGAAGAGACAGGTGATCAAGTGAACAAGCTCAACAAGGGCGACATCATCGCTGGGTTGATTTGGGGAGGTATGTTGCATTGGAAACGCAATATAAACAGTCCTGACTTTGGGATAGGAGAAATTAAAGGAATCGGAGGGTACAGCGAGTACACTGTGGCCGACAACGACATCAGCTTCCGGGTCCCGAAGAACATCAGCCTCGAGGAGGCGGCCACGTTGCCGCTTGCTTCCATGACCTCATGGCTTTCTCTGTTCTCCAAAGATTGTCTCGCGATTCCTCGAGACGGAGGAAAAGATACATCTGTCCTCATTTGGGGCGGTAGTTGTGAGTCTCCCCCCAACATCAGTATGTATGCGTTCCGACTAATGATAAATAGCGAGTGTTGGACTTTATGCAATTCAAATTGCTGCACTTCACGGGTTCAAGGTCATCACAACGTGTAGTCCACGCCACTTCGACCTTGTCAAATCCCTTGGCGCGAAGTATGCCTTCGATTACCACGACGACAATGTTGTCGAGTCCATCAAGCAAGCGGCACCTGGTCTCAAGTACGTCTTCGACACCATCGGCAACAAGTCCTCTTCAGGCTTGGCGTCTCGAGCAATCGATGAGAGAGGTGGCGGCGGCCTTTGCACTGTAAGACCCGGAAAGGCAAACACTGAGAATGTCACCAAGCAAACTAAGGTGACGGATGTGCTTGTCTGGACTGCCTTCTTTAAGGACCATCGCTACGGCAGTTTCCATTGGCCGGTAAGCCGTTCTCTCCACACGCGCACACCGTGGCATATTTTGCAATGACTGACCAAAATAGGCGCATGAGGCAGACCACCAGCTTGGGACTGAGTTCTTCGAAAAGCTTCCGGGTTGGGTTGAGGAGGGCAAGATCAAACCTAACAAGCCCAAGGTTATTCCTGGTGGCCTTGAGGGAGTTCACAAAGGATTCCAGGAGTACCGTGATGGCAATCTATCCGCTACGAAGCTCGTATATGCGCTTTGACACTTTTCTGATGGGTTAGAAGGCATCATGCTCGGCGTTTGCCCGGCATTTGTCTTTCAACGCAGCAGTGGTCTGATGTTGCCGGCCGAGTGATATGGAGGCGGATCGTCAGCAAGCACATTCAACTGTCATTGAATCAAGTGCCCGAACGTAGAAGACAAAACGGAGCATCGTAGTCAAATCTGGGACTAGAAAATCGGGTCTGCTAGAGACAAGAAAGTTGAGAAAACAAAAGTAATCATCATTCTGCTCTCCTGTCGCTTGTCATCAATCCTACTTTTACCTCTTCAGCCGGTGTGTCTGCTCGATACTTCGTGAGATTCTCATCCTCCGCCAATGCAGTCTTCTGAGGCGCGTGATTCAGAAGGACTGTCTTGCTCCCGTTTGCGCTGCTCCATTCCTTGCTCGACATGGCCAGGTCACTGCTCTCAGGGTACAGAATTGTCGTGAGAATTCTGCCAACAGTGAGTTGCTGAAGGCGACGTCGAAGAACATTAATAGTCGATGATTGAGAGATGGAAGTCACGAGCAAGAAGAGCATGATCGACAACATGACCAACAGTACAAGGAAAGCCGGGATTCCGAAAGCGTAATGATACTTGATCCTCCGTCCGAACACCTGGATAGAGATTTCGACGGCCTCTTCGGGCACGTTATTGATTGAGCCCAGCGTGCCCTTCGTTCCAACCACCGCTGAAGCCGCAAGATCGGTCCATAGAAGCTTGATGACATCTGAGATGCCAGTCGCATCCGCAGAAAGAGCCTGCCACCGTTCAAAGATGGGCATATTCGACGCACCAGCCAGATCGAATGGCCACTCCTTATTTAGTGCCCCTTGATTCGAATTGTAAGGGAAGAGAAGTTTCATCACACTTGATGGAAAGTCGCTACCGGGTAAGTTATACGTCGTTGACCCGAGAGAAGGTTCAAGCTCGCTGAGTGAAAGAGAGGCGGAATATCCTGGAATATGGAACTCCCGCTGCTTGACTGTTGAAATATTAGGCCGAGAAGCGTACTCGGGTGAGATTATCCCCCAGATGGAACTGATGCCATCCATACTGAGGCCAGAATCTTCCATACCCCAAAGCGGGTAGTCCTCGGGGCTGCTGTAGTTCTTTGGCATGATGGACGTGACCTTAAGACTGCCGAGTCCGTCAGTGCCGTTGGCGGTAAATGTGACTGTCTTTACTATTGCCCGCACAGCCGCGGCGCAAGAGTAAAGGGGAGAAGACCATTTGCTGTGGTTCTCATACACAGCCAGCTTGCTACCGCCATCAACCCTCTGGGGCACACCGCGAAGCAGGCCGCATCCAACGTAAATGTGTGAGATGTTGGCTAGGTCTGCGTTCCCGGCGCCGCTGCAAAGTATCTCAACGTCTGAGAAGTTTCTGTCATCGACGCCGAATGGGTTTGACCAGTTTGCAGCTGGGTTTGCACCAATAGTAAAATGGTTTAGATCCAGGTAACTGCCAAACCTGCCGATCCCGAGCCCTCGGTAGCTTGTAAGAACGTCTACGTCGAGCGGGAACTCTTTGCCCAGGTGGGAGTCAACGTATGACCATGCCTTCCTGCCGACAGTTTTGTTACTCGTCGCCGTCACGTTCAAATATGCCATAGTCCAAAAGTTATTGAGCCAGGCCCCTTTGTAGGCTCTTCCATCCAAGTCTGGATTTGCCTGTGTGTTCTCGCTGTTGTAGAATGGGTACGTGTGGTTGATGTTTACGAACCCCCCGCGGTCGGTGAGTCTGAGATTATCAATGCTCGGAAAAGGAACGGTATAATTGACTTCGAAGTCGAGCGTCAAGTTCAGCCCAACGCAACTCGTGATTGGCTCAATAAAAAGCAGGTCCTCGGACCAGCTAGCCCCTTGATCGATGTTGGTGGGTATGGTATGGTTCCGGAAACCAATACCCCCATTAGCAGCGTCAACAATCAGGCCTTCGACGACCTTGATGTTCGGGTCCATGATGTGGCTCTCTAGCTGACGGTATGCGCCGACAGCAACCTCGGTGCCGTTATCGACGAACGCCCGTCTCCTGGCGGTTAGCTGCCGCCATTCAATGTCGAAGAAGTTTGAGATTGTTGTGCGGTCTTTCGTTCCGCTAGAGAATATTTCCTTCGCGGTGGGGTTGATTTTGGAATCGATGCCGAAGGGCATAGTGAAGTTCAGGGTGCGGTTGCTTCCGCTGACAATAACGCTGCTCTCAGAGTAAGGGCAGGGTGCCGGGCCTTGATCCAGCAGGCTGTGACCCCAGCTACAGGTGCGAGAAAAGTTGTGAAGCCCTCTCTGCGATGTAGCTGCGCCGAAAGACCCGCTGTCTTTAATATACGAGAAGGATCCTAGCCTACTCCCGAGTGTATCGATCTCTTCATAAAGGCCCAGAGGAGTAACAACACCAGCGATGGCGATGAGGACTGCAATGATAGGGACCGCCCAGGAAATGAGAGAGATCCTGAGTCGGGCGCCGTGGCTTTGTACTGAGTCGGACTGAAGGATCGTGGGCCACCATGTTCGCTGGAGAACACGGCTGGCAATGTTCCTGTATCGTTTGTTGATTAGCAGGCATTACCTATTGGGTGCAGAAGGTAGCTGAGGAATGAAACGGACTTACCAAGTAGCCACTGTCTCTGTGTCTCGGAGAAAGCCCGCTAGGATTAGGGCGATCGCTGTCGGGCAGAAGATCTGAGCTACCAGCAGATCAGGGTCAATACTTGACTGCAAATCTCCACCATGGTGATTGGACTAAGTCAAAAAGAAATCTTACCGACAACGATAGCAGCTGCAATGAAACCAGCAACATATCCAATAGTGACTTCAATCATTTCGAAGGCGAGAAACGACTGACAAGCAGATAATGAAGACGGCTCTGGAAATGGAATGACGGTGTAAAGAAAAACTCCAAGAGGACAGAACACCGCGTGACACAAAAGAACCATCGGCGGCGGAGGCGGATAACGCAGCTAAATGCCCAACGGACCAGATACCTTATTTTTAAGCTTCTTCTTTCTGCCCTATCATGCCAAGAACGCCTCATTCTCGCGAGACGCCTAGCCTGATCATGGTTATCAGGGATTTGTCGTTCAAGATGCAACCCTGATTGGGTCAACTCCAGGCAACCTGCAAGCTAGCGCAAATTCGCGCTCTTTGCGATGACGAGATCATTCGAGCTGAACTTTTAGCCCTGCTTTTCATTCTTCATGTTCCTCGACCCTGGCTATTTCACCAATTGCTTGGGGGTACAAGCGGGGGAATAGACACCCGTTTCTGACATTTTTATGCTAGACACCCTATCCCTGCCAAGAATGGTATGGGAGTTTTGATTGTGGCAGGCTTGACCGATTGTGATTGAAGGGCACACTTCGTCCAACGGCGGACAGTCTCAGACCGCGTGGCCCGCGGAGAACGTGATACTGAAGCTGGTCAAACGATTGTTCACCATTTTGCCAGGATCTCTAATGGCAATGGTTCCATGTATTGTCGAAACTCTGATAGTCTTGCCTCGAACTTTGTGCAGTGTAGCTTGTTCTTCAGTTGCTATTCTAGGCTTCGGCTTTCCTTGCAGCGCTGCATGTAACTAAGTCGTATCCCACACTACATATCTTATTATTACACGCTCGAATGCAAAGAAAGTGTAGGTGTACTTTGCAAAATAGCAAATAAGAGCGAGTCTCTGGTGTCGCATGCGAGTACTATCTCACTGAAAGCTGGATTACGCTAGTACACCGGCGTATCAGGGGTGGTCACGTCGCTGATCAGAGCTGGAGATGGAAATTCTTGAAATAAACAATTAACCGGCGTCAATGTAACAGCTTCAGGGGGTCTGTTGACAATACCATGACGCCTCTCTTGCTCACTGCTGGTTCCTGGAAATCAACAATTAACTTTGGAAATCAAGAAGAAAGAAACAACCTCACACATATCCAGTAAAGTGCATAGCCCGTCCAGTAAGAGGGGAAAACACGGGAAAACTCAGTAAAAGCACTTTCACTGGTCCTTTTGTTAGCGAGAAAACTGCAGGGTACATATGGTAGGCCATGCCTCCTAGAGAAGATAAATAAGCAAGTTTCAAGTAACGAATTCGCCCCTTGTTAATTCCTTCGGATCGATATTGGTAAATCACCCATACGTCATAGTCGTAAGTATTGGAAAGTTAGGTAGGTAGACACGACATGCTGCATTGTTCATAAAGCCATTGCCGGTAAAGATTTTCCTAATGAAATAATCCAGTATGTTTCATCAGTTGAACGAGACACTCTCATTTGCACAGTGTCGGTTACGTCTGCCGGAGTCTGTTGTAATACACACGTTGCAACATTGCACGACCATCGGGTGAATTAATTGACGGACATCTCCTATGAAGGAAGCAATAAATGGGAAGTTTTATCTCTACCAGTTCGACGATCATCAAGGCATGAGCAGCACGGAGCTGGACGCACGTGTACGTCTTTCCAACGGATATTCTTGTTGTCCCATGATGACCATCTGAGATTGCTATTCGGTCCCCTTTGGATTGCTATGTAGCGACCTCTCTTCCGAGGAGCAACAGAGATGGGTTTGTTCCAATGACGTGACCAGGCCCGAATCGATTGACAAAATCCAATCAGTGATCCTATGAATCGAAGGTCACAATGTTCATCATGCACTTGAACTAAGCGAGCTAAAATCGCGACGCCGACAGTGGGTAGATAACGACGCAGCAAGCGTCCATATGTTCAATTTTGAATCAAAATATGTTCATAATCCATAAAACCCCCTGTCACCTCCCCTACACCTCTCAATCACTCGTAAGATCTCAGATGCCTTTGCGCATCTAAGAAGTGCCAGAGCAGCCGACGAAGTTGTTGCCGCTGGCACCGGTGTGGGTGATCTGGCCGGCCTGTCCGCAGCTGGCGTTGATGACGACACGGTCGGCGCCGGGGGAGCCTTATTGTACTCGTTAGTCGTGGTCAAACATTACACAGATGACGCTTTCCGCGGCAACACAGCCCAAGCCAAGGAACCGCGCAGCACAACAAGGCACATAAACAAACAATACTAACCTCCGGTGTAGACGCCGCTGGTCTTGATGGGGAACTCGTACCACGGGCCGCTGACGTCGAAGTCGAAGCCCTCGTAGTTGTTGTAGCGGTGGGGGTAGGTGGAGGAGCCGGCGACGGTGCCGGCCTTGACGTGCGTGCAGGCGGCGTTGGAGGCGGCGTTGACCTGGGCGGTGGAGTAGGTGGTGCTGCCGCAGGTGGTGGAGCGCTTCTCGATGGCCGCGGGGACGGCCGAGACGGCGAGGGCGAAGAGGGAGACGAGGACGACGGGGAGCTGCATCTTGACGGCGGGCGGGGGTTCCGAGTAGAGACTGAGAGGGAGTGTGTGAGACTGGCCTGGCGAGAGAGAGAGGAGACGTCAACCAGACATCGCGGGGTGGACCGTCTTTATACACGAATTTCACAATGGATGGGGAATTTTTGGACTTCCCGAGGGAGACGACTACACGAATATTGTTCCCCGTCATAGATGCAACGCACAATCACCGGTTTCCCCCCTCCTCCACCCAGCTGACGGAGCTGGGCAGACAGCTCATGAGCGGCGGCGCTGGGCGGAGGGGCGCGGCGATGATTGGGGTTGCGTTGCGCTGTCAGCGCTGGGTTTCCCTGTCGCGTTGTCGATCGCCGGTCACTCAAAGCGGAAGGTGTGTTGTTAGGATCTTATCGCATGGCCAGGAACGCGGCCGTGGTTGGTCGAAACCACAAGCGAACCCAGCAAGAAATAGCGGAAAATAGAAGCTAAAAAGCCAAATCACTCCTTATTGAACTGCCCTCTGTTCCTCCGTCTTCATTGGTGACTTGGGCACGGGGTGGAGGATGTCGTGCGCTAGTCAGGCCGCATCTACCGAACGGCATTGCAACGCCAACTTCTCATTCCTCCTGGGGCCAGAGGACAGGAGGGCGCCGTCGACGGCCCGGTGAGGAAGTCTCTCCCGTGTCTCCCGTGAATCCCGTTCCACCCACGCAGCGCGAATCCCCGCACTGGAGGAGGACCCCCTTGCCGCCCTGCGCACCCTGTGCACCCTGCGGCCACCTCCGATCCACCAGGGGGTCCTTATTTCTTAAGCAGCTGTCGAAATGGGTTTAAGCCCGGCGGTGGTGGAGTCCGCAGGGACGCTGCGATTGTCGGGCTGTCCCTATCATTCTGCCCACGAGGGCCCTGGGTTTGTTGTGAACCGGGCAAAACTTGGCTTTTAAGCGCGCTTCGGAGCTTGGGTGATTTCCTTGGCTCGGCTGTGAGAGGCTGGCATGATTTTACCTTCTGAATAGGGTTACAAGCGTGGATGCCATGTGGGTGCGTTCGTCTCATGGACTCGGAATCGGCAGAGGCTGGAGTGGGGAAGAAGCGAGAGAAAGGAAGGGGACTCGGCTTCTTGGGTGACGATGTCTTGGCTTTTTCGTGGTGGATCTCTGTTCAACGGCATGGGAAAGCGACCGTTTTATCAAGGTGTCTGATAAGGAGCATGGCAATTGAAGTCGCACCACAGCCGTTCTTGTTCTTGGTGATTGAATCACCACGATGATCGTATGCCCTGCTGGAGAAAAACAAGCTTGACAGCGTTCGTTGCTAATGGTGCAGGGGCATGTGCCGCTCACCCGATGCCTGGCAAATACCCAGAAACTTATTTCAATCGTCAAAAATCAACACCGGAGACGTCCGCTCGTCGTTCTCCAATGTTAAGCTTCTTAGCTTGCATGTGACAGTTTTGACTGCTCGCTGTTTGTTCTGCCCGCATCGGATCAAGTGCTGGATTGGGCATAGCATCCCTGAGACAAATGAGGTGTTTCGCTTGTGGCGGGGGAGGCCAACATCATCAACGCCGGGTTTCTGAGCATCTGGGAAGGTGGTAGTTATCCTGATCCCTTCGACTCGCAGCGTGTGGTGTGGCAGACGATATCACGAAGTGGCTTGATTGCGCGTATAGCACGGATGCGGCAATCATGATAGCTGGTCGGCGAGCGGCGAGCTCCTGGGCTGTGAAGACCAGAGATAGCTGGACGAGGAGTAAAGATGTTGAATTGAGAGATATGGGATTAGCGAAGGCGAACAGCAAAGAACGTCTATCGACATGGAGGAAATATGCGGTGAGACCGGGCGAGGTCGACCTCCTACACAGCTTAGGCAGATGCAAACACAGGACTCCAATCCTGCTCCTCCAACCACTTGGCAAGACTGGGAGGCTCAATCTTGACCTTCAGATCAGAAGGCCAAGTCAGCTTTTCCTTCCATCCTTCAACCTTTTCACCGAAGAAGCCGTATTCATCCACGAACAGGTGAGTCTGGGGAACCTCCAAACCCAAAGGGTCTCCAGCGGCTAACTCGTCCACGCTCTTCTGGACAAAGCCAAACTCTCGACCAGTGATGCGCGCAAGAGCGTCTGCCGTCTGAAAGCGCGACTGATACTCGTCGTACGCGGCAAGGATGGTCCCAGCCGGCTCGTCGACGACCAGGGCCCTGACGAACGGGCCCGTGCTCTTCGGCGCATCGATGAACGGCACGGCGACGTCGCCCGAGGTGGGGCCGTCGAACTCGGCCCGCTTGGTCTCGGGGTTCCAGCGCGGGACGAAGTAGGAGCCCGGGAGAATGTTGGAGTTGTAGTGCCCGATCAAAATTTGGGACGTCTTGGACCACAGGGCAGGATAGGTCTGCTCGATGTGCTTGACGATGTTCCACTTGCCGTCGTAGTGGTGCACATGCTTGAGCTTCCCGTGGCTTAGCTCATTGACACCAGGGAGGTTGCTGAAGACGAAGCGCTCCAGGGTGGGGATGTCTGCAGCAGCGGCAGCAAGGTTGTAGCCCCATTGCTCCTCAGTCTCTTGAGCGACCATGGCAGGGTGAACACCCTTTTCTTGGGCTTTCTGGGCGACAGCTGGATCTTGGATGACGCTCCAGAAGTCTGTGACGGCAAATATGGCAGTTGCGTCTTTGAAGGCTGCGCGCAGGTCTGTGACGGAGTCGAGAGAACCAGACACCATTTCCGCGCCGAGGTTGGCCAGCTCAGTGGCGGCAGCAGACGAGGTGTTGCGGGTGACTCCACGGACATGCCACTCGGATGCCAGCGATTTGTCGCCGAGAAATGTTCGAACAACAGAACCTCCTTGGTTACCAGTTGCGCCCAGGACGACAAGAATTTTCTTCGGAGCAGACATGATGAGGTTTCTGTGGAGGAGGACGTGAGATATTGGTGAAATTCTATTGGAAGACTGTAAATGCGATGATAATGCCGAGGATATAGAGCCAAGCTTGATGTAGTTGGCTTGTCCCAGCTATTATATCTGCATCTTGGAATCACGCAAGTCTGGCAGAAGTCCACGATATCGGAATCCTCTTGCCTAGTCAACGCCCCTTGGCGGAGAATTGGGAGGCGTCCACATGGTATTGAGTGCCAGCATAACGTTTGTATTGACGCAGATTACGAATGAGAGAGTAGTCGCGGAGTTTGTCAGCGTCAGCATGGCGGACTTCCGTGGCTCATGCCGTGGACGCGGGTGTTGAACATGATGGAGGAATGAAGACGCCGATTTGTGGCTAATTAGCCCCTCGGCGTGGGATAATTCGAGATGGAAAAGGGCAAATAGCGGGCTGACATCTCGCCGGCGGGGATTGGCTTGGCGGGATAAGGGATTGCCTTATGTCAGCGAACATCGGCAGCGCTGATATTCCGACCCGAGCGAGAAAGTCCAGTGCTAGGATCCACCTTACATAATGCGCCTGAGCTTGAGATGGTCCGTGTCCCAGCATTATATCAGCTGCCATTCAGGTGAGCTAGGGTGGAGGTTCGCAGTGGCAGCAGCACCAAAAGAAAGTCGCTGGGAGCAATTGGATGCGGCCCATTTAGCGTAACGGAGAACCTGAAGCTTGGGACTGAATGTGTGACGCGAAGCAGGGCGTCAGGGCTCCGCAAAACGCGTTTTCTTTGGATGCCAATCAAGCCCCAATTTCCTCTGCGCCTTGTGCTTGCCTCAATTAATTAATTGTCCTCAACACCACAACCGCCTACCCCATCGCCGCGTGTCACGACGACGACGACAATCGCATCGACACCCACCGCCCACGCTATCCACGTTCGTTCGCACTCTCTCAGCGGTTGCCAATCCACCCCTAAATGCCCTCGGGCCGTTCGCGATGCGCGTCATCAAGCCAACATGGCTGAGCCATAGCGGCGAGCAGAAGGACTTCGAGGTCTACAGCTGTCACGTCTCCGCCGACGGCAAGCGCCTCGCGACTGCGGGCGGTGATGGACATGTGCGCGTCTGGTCGACTGAGGCCATCTACGGCGATGCCATTGAAGGCTCCGAGAAGAAGCCGCGACAGCTCTGCCACATGAGCCACCACCTGGGCACCATTCACTCCGTCCGCTTCTCGCCAAACGGTCGCTACCTCGCTTCCGGCGCCGACGACAAGCTCATCTGCGTCTACCACCTCGACAAGAGCCCTCCTGTAGCTTCTTTCGGTAATGCGCCCTCCTCCATCGCGATGCGCCCCGCTGTTTGCAGCTCTAACATTGTCCTGCAGGTCTGGGCTCCGAACCTCCCCCGGTCGAGAACTGGAAGACATACAAGCGTCTAGTCGGCCACGAGAACGACGTTCAGGACCTCGCCTGGTCTTTCGACTCGTCCATACTGGTCTCAGTTGGTCTCGACTCCAAGATTGTCGTGTGGTCGGGCCACAGCTTCGAGAGGCTCAAGACAATCACCGTCCACTCCAGTCACGTCAAGGGAATCACCTTCGACCCTGCAAATAAGTTCTTCGCGACTGCCTCCGACGACCGAACCATCAAGATCTTCCGATTCACTCCTCCCGCACCGAATGCGACACAACATGACATGGTCAACAACTTCGTGCTCGAGACGACGATCAGCGCACCATTTAAGAGCTCGCCGTTGACGACGTACTTCCGCAGATGCTCTTGGTCCCCCGACGGCAATCACATTGCGGCGCCGAACGCCGTGAACGGTCCAGTCAGCTCCGTGGCCATAATAGAGCGCACGCGATGGGATAGTGAGATCAACCTCATCGGCCACGAGGGCCCGACCGAAGTCTGCATGTTCTCCCCTCGCCTGTTCCATACCGAAAACCCAGCCGACAATCCTGACAACAACGGCCTTGTTACGGTCATCGCATCAGCTGGTCAGGACAAGACGTTGAGCATATGGAACACCAACACCAGTAGACCGGTTGTCATCCTCCAGGATGTCGCTGGAAAGTCAATATCGGATCTGGCCTGGTCCCCTGACGGCGGAACGATTTTCGCTTCAAGTCTCGACGGCTCTGTGGTCGGCATCCAATTCGATCGCGGAGAGCTCGGATGGGTTGCCAACGCGGAGGAGAACGACAAGGCGCTGCAAAAATACGGGGCGTCGAGGAAGGGTATGGGTATCGCGGAAGATATCGAAAACCTCAACCTGGAGAATCAGAGCAAGGCCGGCGAGTCGAGGGCCGCTGAATCACGAATGGGTGCTCTCATGGGTGACGGTCCATCGAAAGATGCAGCACCTACGACGAACGGAACAAAGCCTGGCGGATCGGCGACGGGCACGTCAACACCGAAGCCAACCAACGGCAACGTCGAGCCTGAGAAGGAAAAGGAGAAGCCGGCAGAAGAGCCCGCAGACAAGTCGGCGGAGAGGGTCAAGGAGCTCAAGTCGCGGGTGACTGTTGGCAAAGACGGCAGGAAACGTGTGGCGCCTCTTCTGGTGTCTGCTTCTGGCACCGGTCAATCATCCCTCCCTCAGACACAACTTGTCGGATCTACCTCATCAAAGGCAGCACAGAACGACGCCCCGCAAACGATCCTGGATCTCGACAGGCCATTTGACGGTCTTCCCAAGGGAGGAGTTGCCGCCATGCTTCTGGGTAACAAGCGGAAGGTAGCGGCAATCGAAGGCGAGGAAGACGAAGAGCACGCGTCGAAGCGCCAGGCAACAACTGGTCCCACGGCAGTCGTGCTCAACGGTGTGGATGGAGCTGAGCCAGCTTCAGTCGTGCCAGCATTACATGGAGTCGTACCTACACCGGAGTACCTCCGTCCAGCAGTGCTAAACCCATCAATCGCCTTTGCACAGATTCGCCTCGCTGTTCCCAAGGTCAGAGCACAAATCGTGCGTCCCCTGGAGCGGGGTGTCCTGCTGCCTGAGAGTAGTACCGATGAGGCGTCCAAGGTACCGGAGAACATCATCCTGGAAGCTCGAAACCCAGTTCAGATTAGGGATCCATCTCACATTTCAGCTACCAAGCGTGGAACACTGCTGTGGCAGGATTACCTCCCCAGAGCAGTCATCTTGGTCACTGGCAACAAGACTTTCTGGGCGGCAGCTTGCGAGGACGGCAGTGTCTTCACATGGACACCCGCCGGTCGTCGGCTGATGAACCCAATCATCATGGAGTCTCAGCCCGTCATCCTCGACTGTCGCCACAATTATCTCCTGTGCATCAACGCTGTCGGATTATGTCACGTCTGGGATGTGCCGAGGCAGGCAGCTATTCACCCACCAGTGTCTCTTGGTCCGGTCCTCGAGCTTGCTACTACCACGCTGAACCTCAACTCCACGACACCAGGTCCTGGCATTACGTCGGCGCAGTTGAACTCGGCTGGACACATCGTTGTCACCCTTACCAACGGCGATGGCTATTACTATACCCGTGACGTGTACTGCTGGCAGAGAGTCAGCGAGGCCTGGTGGGCTGTCGGCTCTCAATATTGGAACAGCAACGACTCCGCTATTAGTGCCCTTCAGTCAACCGCCGTCGGCCCCGTCACACCCGCCAAGCCGAAGGACGCCGACACCGCCAATGTCTCTGCTGGTATCATCCCGTACCTCGAGCGTCACACTACCAACGAATTCCTGCTCAAGGGCCGCGCATACACCTTGCAGCGCATTGTTAAGATGCTGCTCTCCAAGGATGGCTTCGAAGGCTTTGAGTCGACGGTCAGCATTGCTCATCTCGAAAACCGCATCGCCGCCGCCTTGCACCTGGATGCGAGGGACGAGTTCCGTCTCTACCTCTTCATGTACGCCAAGCGCATCGGTGCCGAGGGTCACCGCGGCAAGGTCGAGGAACTCCTCAACAGTCTCATTGGCGGTATTCTCAAGGACAAGGACGAGAAGGAGACGGGACGGGGTTGGTTCAGCAAGGAGGAGGACATTTGCGGCTGGGACCGGAAGGAGCTGCTGAAGGGTGTCGTCATGATTCTCGGTACGTCTTACTACTATTATGTCTTCAATTCAAGTTTACTTACACGTCGCCACAGGAAAATTCCGAGAACTTCAACGACTGACGATCCAGTACGCCCGCCTTCTCGACCTGAACCTCGAGAGCGATGGTATGGACATCGAGTAAGAGGGGACCATGGAAGAAGAACAGAAAACTCATATCCTTCCCGCTGTATTAATGACGAGAACCAATTGTTGTATAGTATACCTGACATGATGAGAGAAAAGGGGTCGCCGAAAGGGCGCGGTAGCTGGGAGGAAGGCTTTTGGAGTCGGCGTACGCTTTGTGTAGGATGGGTTCGTTTTGTTGGTGGACACTGGGCGAGGAAGAGAACTACTTGTTTCGTTTCACCTCTCGTCGGGTCCTGGTCGTGAGGATAGTTTGAGCAGAAGCTCTGAATCACATATTCTTAACCAAGTTTGGTGTTGGGATCATTGTTTGTCGACATGCGCACTGGCTCTTGTGTCGATTGAGGGTCAGTTCTGACGCGGATGATCTTGGAGTCTAAGTTACATCTGACTTTCATTGACAGCAATTTGCGGGCCAAGCGATCTTCCATTCCAACCTCCAAGTCTTATACTGGGTCTCCACCACCACACCTGAGACCCTACGAACAACTCGTGCGTTGTGGCGACTGCCCTTCACGCACTTCATCAGCGTAAGTGAGCGGCTTAGCAGTCGTCGCACATGATGAGGCAAGCGGTCATGCATCCAGAACGCTGAAGAGCGGACTGCCGGTCAGGGCCGCCGTAGTCTACGAATTGTCAAGGTTAGAAATACGATCCACATTTTGAGCTTGATTTCGTGAAGGTGAACTCACTGTCGTGGCAGTCAGATGTGCAGCTGAGGCAGGTTCCTTGGAAGGGGGCCCCGGCTTTGCAGCCTGCCATGACGGACGGGACGATGGCCGCGGCGATGAGGAGGATGGTCTTGGAGAAGAGCATGGTGGTGGTATGGTGTAATTGGTCGGTGAAGTGACAAGAATGCCGATGTGGGAGGATGGTTGAGTGTTTGAAGGGTTGATGCTGATAGAGGAAGACAGATGAATGTTAGTTAAAGGATATAGGTACTACTTATACTTGATTTTGGTTGATCGCTTGGACCTGGATCATGAATATAGAGACCTCACATCTGGCTGCGTTTCTTGGCAAATCCTGAACATAATCTAAAGTTCCCCGAAGGATTCTGGTGTTCACGAAAGAATGCGAGACAAAAGCCGACATCGCACACTTGTGGAGGCTAACTAGCGAGCTGTAAAACTATTTGGGCAATAATCTGCCTCATGAGCAGGATGAAGTCTTGGCGTTGATGACAACTGATCATAATGATAAGACAACATCGAGCTGAGGCTGGGACTTGATGCGAGCGAGCGAATGAGGAACGAGGGTGAATCCCGGTGCCTAAAGAATGAGAAGACATCCCGGGTGATGGCCCAAGCCCCCCTTGTGGGTAAGGTAGATCCACTCTTCAGCTCCTGAGCATCTATGGATACAGTTGGCTCTCCACCTGACTTGGGAACGAGATACTCTATTGAGGTAGGGAAAGAACTTTTGGACGGTTTCATTGACGTAATGATCAGAAACTTTGTTTGGCCAGAGCAGGAGCATATTCCCAATTGCACTGCCTTGTCAACTGCCGCTGACATGAACTGTCGCCGACAACCCAACTGCAGCGAATCTGGGGAAATCCTTGGAACCAACTGCTTGCTTCCTTTCAACTCTTGTCTGGTCCTAGTGGAAGATTGACTTCAAGCGCAAGCTCTGAAAGATTCTATTCCTGTCTTGTGTCTTCCCACGATAATATATTATGTGTCTTTTGGGGTGCGTCATGTTGACCAGTAAAGCGATAAGCCAGGGCACGTATCAGCGATCAGCTGCGTGACAGAGTCTTGTAGCAGGTGATCTAATCCGGGACTCTTCTTGTCTAGTCGTTTGAGTACTGGCCTCGCGGTCCCGTTCCTTAGCCTGCTTTCAATTCTTTCCATGCCTGTCTTCAATGATTCCAAATCTGCATCATTCATATCGCTTAGGAGCTCGTCGATTTCATCGAGAGTCTTTACAATACGCAACTTCCCTTGCACTCTCAATGTAGCCACCGCTATGTCGCGTGGCAACTCTTGATCCACAGTCTCCTTGGAGTTTGACTGCACGTCGTAATGTCGATGCACC
The DNA here is from genome assembly GCF_013390195.1 of Colletotrichum siamense. NCBI lineage: Eukaryota > Fungi > Ascomycota > Sordariomycetes > Glomerellales > Glomerellaceae > Colletotrichum > Colletotrichum siamense. Next base: position 518,876 of record NW_023501015.1, read on the forward strand.
TGTCGATTCCAGGTCCGCCAGTCTGCTCCGGCGTCTAGGAGAATGTCTGCGACAGCTTTGTGGCCATTTCTGCAAGCGGCTTCAAGTGGCGTTTGCCCCCAGTATTGACTTTGGGCATCAACATCGGCCCCCTGCTTGACTAAGAGCTTTACAATCGCTGTGTGACCGCTCAACGAGGCGGCGACAATCGCGGGCCCGTTTCGACTGGGTGTGTTAACGTCTTCACCTCGACTAATCAATTCCCTCACAAGGCTTCCGAGACCGTGTTTGCACGCGAAATACAATGGGCCTCCTTCGTGACGTACATTTTCCGCTGGCCAGTACTGCCGATGCCATGTCGTATAACAGTCTTGATCAAGCAAGAAAGTCGCAGCTGCTGCTACCAGTTCGGTGCACTTCTCGTTGTCTGCTTGCCTAGCATAGTCCATCCAACCCATCGCTGCGTGGAAGGCCAAATAGAAAGTGGGTTCGCCTCTACTGCACTGCTGCTCTTTTCTCTTACGTTTGCCCAAGGTCCCTGTTCGTGTGCTAGCCTCATGAAGGGCAACGCCCTTCAAGTAGGCCAGGCAACTGTGGGTGAGATTGATGCTAGCTACGGGCTGAACACCGATGTCTTTGTGGGTAAGCAGGAATTCCTGGACAGAGGAGTGAGGCAGTTGAAGTTGGATTGCTCTGTTGCGCCCCTTTCCAGTTTCCACTGATATCACCAGGCAAGGGCAGATTCGTTGTATTTCCTCATGGCGTGGCATTCTATCTGCGACGTGAAAGGATTCCTGCCTGATGGCGACAATGTCAACAGCCTTTTCCAATGTGAGAGGTGTTTTAGAATAAAGTAAGAACTGTAAAAGGCGATTCGCTTTCGGCTTTAGCGTCTGTGAGATGTTATTGAGAATTCGTTGGTATGTCTCCTCAAGATCCCGCGGCAGTGACTCGAGCTCTGCTTCAACACTTTCTCGATCAAGGCAGTTCTCCAGACTGTCAAGCTGGCATGCCGCCAGTCTGAACCTGAGATACTCTTTCAGTTATCAATTACTTGGAATAAGATCCGAGGTGTATGCGACTTACATTCCATCGACCTTGCTTGCAATTTGATCACACATCAGGCTGATGATTTTAGAATGTGCACCCCACTTTTCAAATCCGGCATCTTCGTCCAATTTTTGTTCCACGTACGATCGTATGTCCGAATTGATGGCAGTCTTGCTCAGAGGAACACAATTCTCTGGCCCCAGAGCGACACTGAGTTCATGTTTAAACTCATATTCTGGTCGACTAGTAACCATCATCTTCACATGTTCGAGGTCACCAGCAGCTGCCAAATCCTTTATCCAACGGATCAATGGATGTCTTGTGACACATTCGTCTAATGCGTCGACCAATATGACGGCGCTCTCCACACTCCTCAGCATATCTTGAAAGCAACTCGCAAGCTTTTCACAAGCAGGCTGACTGTAATCGTCGGAACACTCGGAGAACAAGGCGTCGAGGCCAGATATCTTCCTATTGGTGGATAAATGAAGTTGGTATAGTAGTCCTCGTAGCAATGCATCCAGTGTTTGTTTCTTGGGATCTCGAAAATCAAAATAGAACTGTAGGAGGCATTGGACATTCTCCTCCTTCAGGCGATCGAATATCGTAGTGCTGAGGACGGTTTTGCCGCATCCAGATAGTCCATACAGCCAAATGTGTCGGCGAAAACCGCTACGCCATAGCTGAAAGGAAGGCTCGTCAAAAATCCACGAGCCGGTACCTTTCCGTCGGACAACCCTAGCGCTGTCTGCGTTTGTGGAGGAATTTGGGGGGGCCAACCACCTCCGAAGATCGTTGTGCCGCTGAGAAGTTCTGATGTCACTGACAACACGGCTTGTTTCTTGTATAAATTTCTGCTGCCCGATTTGTGAAGTTTCTACTGTTGGGAGGTCAGTATAGCCCATCGAGATGGAACCCAGGAGTTCTCAAACTAACGAGATTTGATGGCCATTGCAAGTTTGTCTTCCCTGTGGACAACCGCAGCTGAGACTTCCTCCAAAAGATACCTTGTATAAGCCGCTGCCGTCATCGCTGCAAAGCCTTGCCATTCCTTATGCTTGTGGGTATCGGAATAGTCGCAGATCCCCCGAATAACTAGACAGGGGAAATGATTCATTAGACCAGCAACCTCCATCTCAAAGCAAAGCACCCCTGTCTTTTTCGACAGCTGATCCCTTATGTTGGCATCCTTCATCAGCCTGTTCCCGGACGCAATGAGGCCATAATGAACGGCAGGGCTGTCATCTTCAATGCCTCTCTCAGCCCGCATTACCACTTGAGATTGGTCCTCTCCACAGACCGCACTGCACTCGTTTGAGAAGTCTGTCTGAGAATGCGTGATGTGCGGCAGATAGAGCCTGTCGGAGGTAACGGGGGGCCGACGATGGCTCTTCTTCAAACGAGGATACTTCTCTAGTACTCTTTCAATCTTGCTGTTGATGTCGTGGCCCTCCATCATATGCCGGGCTTCAAGGCTGCTGACGGCAGTCAGCAATGACTGCGGAGGCTGGTTCAAACTTCCCGTCATGGAAAATTTCCGGTCTTGTATCGTCTTGCCATAGTCGTACTGCACCACACCTCCTTTACCTGCGTTTATGTCGCGAGTCCCTACGACAATATCACCAAGGCGAATGTCGTGCGTTTTGCTCGGAGCGCCACCCCCTATCCCAACCATAAGCCCAACCTTGAGATTCGGGAAACTGTGGATCATATCTCTCGCGACGGTAGCTGCGGCTGTGGTGCCATATTCCGACTTGGGCAGAGCTGCGATGGCCACATTGTGCCTTCCCATACGACCAAGGGAATAGCTATTATTATCATGCTGCGAGATTGATAGTGGGGCGTCATGCTGTTCATCCAAGAATGCTCTGGCAGCGACAAACTCTGTGGTGATGGCGCAGATCCAACCAATGGTGTAAATACCTGGGTCGGACATTGCGCATCAGTCTCTAGAAAGTCTGGCCAGGGCATAAACAAGAAGAAAGGATTTGAGATGGGCTGTTCTCGGTTCTCGGCGATAGATAAGCACGGGAAAACTTCCCGACGGAGGGACAGAAAGGTCAGAGCCTTGCCTGGTGATTGCGGAACGAGAGGTGGTGCGTCAGCAGCCATCGGATCTACATCCCTCCGAACCATGTGAGTACGACCAGGGAAGAAGTGACACAGCGGCTCTTCCAGGAGGAATGGGATCCAGCCTGATGACTGCATGCGCCCGATTTGAGCGGGGTTACGTGACTTTGTTCGTGCAAGCGATGGTCAAGCCCATGGGTGTTTGGCTACTTTTCAGCCAGAGTAACCATTCTATTGACATGGTAAGTTGCATGTAGGTACCCAACGATCAACCCTGCACGAACACAAGAACTCCAAGCCACCAGGAGACTTCCTGCATGGAAAGCACAGCCACTGTGGCTTAGCTGCGCTGCTCTAAAATCCATACAGTTTCCCCACACTTTACCTCCTCTTCACAAGCTCAGCTGCCGTCTAATCTATCACCATTATGCTCTATCGGATGGCAATCTCGCGGCTATTGCTCAACGAAATACTCGTCCCACGTTTCCCATCGTCTTTGCAATGCCTGAACCACGCCAAAAACGTCAACTTCGCTCCACGAAGGCCTGTACGCCGAACCCTTTTCCACTTCGGGCGGTGCCCAGGCGTATGATATTTGCAATGTAGATGTGGCTGATAGGTTATTGCAGGTGATTATTGCCATAGACGCAGGATCAAGTGCCGCAGCAGCGAAGCAGCCCCGAGCCAATGTCAGAACTGCGTCGATTTTGGAATTGAGTGCCAGTTGTCCCGCCCATCGAAAAGGGGCAATGTGGGCGGATTGGAGCGCGTTGGGCGCACGGTAAATGAACCGAAATCCACTACAGATCCCGAACATACAGAAGCAAACTCCAGCATAGCGGCGACTGTTGTCCCCTCAGATCGGGAGCCTCAGAGTGATGGTCCTCCAGAGCCTGTGTCTCACGACCCCGTCATTAAGCCATCACGCGACAGAACAGATATCGGACGGGGAAACCTCCCCACAGGCACGCTAGCTCCAGCCTGGTGTGCATTTGCTTCAGTGTCAACCACTCTGATCAAAGAATTGCTCGGAATTTATTTCGAAACAGTCTACCCTATGTGAGTCTACTCGACGAGCTGTCATTCTGATGGAATTATCGAGCTAAGAATTAGAGCTTTCCTTTCTTCGATCGGAAGAATCTTGAGGAGCGGATGGCTGCTGAAGAGCACACCCGAAACCGCGATTTCTTCTGTACAATCATGGCTGCCTGCTCCTTGGCCTCAGCTCGCGTCCGTGATGGCGCGCTGGTCTTCCCGAGGGAGCGTGTGGGAAACTCAACAGCAATAACGCCAGAAACTTTGTTCGAAGCTGCGCATGATAATTTGCCATCCGATTTCTCGCACAGTCAAAGTTTCGATACCTTACGAGCCTGCGCGCTTTTAGCTCTTGCAAGCCTTCAAGATGGCAAGATCAAAGTAATGCGCATGTACATTGGCTATTACTTTACGATGGTCACAACATGGGGTTGGCATGAAGAGTCGTCTTGGCCAGCAAGCCTATGTAGGGTTGAAAAAGAAGAGAGACGGCGGTTGGTAAGTTTTGTTGACCCATCTGCTTGGCAGACATTTTAGTGGCTAAGATTGTAATAGTACTGGTCCATTTACACGCTCGACGTATTCACGTCAATCGTTTGGGATGGCTGCGTTCATTTCCAGGAGGCTCACTCAAGAGTCGAGTATCCTGAGGGTGATCAGTCTGGATTTTCATCAGCAGGCAATCCAGATTGGATCGAAGGGTGGAATTTCACCACAGATCTCTACCGCATATCGGAGCACGTACTATGCAAACTGAGAACGCAGCACTCTCGCTTCAATCTATTCGGAGACTGCCACTCAAGCTTGGAGACGCACCGAATACAAGAGCGAGTGAACAGTCTCCATTGCGGTCTGCACCATCGCTTCAAAGAATTCGGTCTGGCGACCGGTGTCGCCGAAAAGGACATATACGGCTTTCAGGCAGCAAACATCCAAGCAACGCTTGCACTTCTGCGCATGGCCTTGCTGTCTCTGGAAGGTGACATCGGTCTGGATAAGAAATGCTCCGTTGTCAACGAGGTGTTGACAGCGTTCCACCAAGTTCCGAAGACCTTCCAGCGCGCTATTAGTACTCCTCTCGTATACCACATCGGTTCGATCGGAAACATCCTCGGTTCCGTCATGGAAGGTCCGCTTTCGGAGAGCTCATATCAGCGCGTCAGAAGCTTGCTTCTCTCCATGGCAGATCTGCTTGAGGGCCTCGAGTCATTTCTGCAACAACGGGCAGGCGCGGGTCAAAAGCTCCGACAACAGGTTGATACCATCGACGATTACATGTTGTCGCGACAATATACCGCAGCGAGAACTTCTGGGCAAAGAAACAACTCGGCTGCGGACGGGTTTACGGAAGCGATGCCTGCAGACACTAACACAGAAACGACGATCATTGGGCTGCCAGATAGTTCTGAGATGTCACCACTATTTCAGATCCCTGACGACCTGTTAAGTGACTGGGACTGGAGTCTGAACATGTATCAGAGTCAGTTTCCGTACTTCGACGACCAAAGTTAGAAAGCTGAAATCAATATGTGAAATAACAAGCGAAAGACAGACACTTGATTTGGATTTGGCATCTAGGTGGATCTCAGATCTGGCATGGTAGAGAAGATAAGAATAATAGGGAAGTCAAACACTAATGACAGTCATGAAAAAGCATCTTAGCCAGTAGATCTACTCCATGACTTCACATGATGATACCTTACTGTCCCGAATTATCAAGTGATATGTAAGCACACCGCCGAAGTGGCCCAATTCCCAAGGAACAAACACATGGCTATCATTCGCATGTGCTTTCTCACGCATTCATTTTATGCGATACGTGTTGACCTGAGGGCTTGAAGTCCGCATCTTCAACGTTCCTAGCATCGGCGAAGACATTCCCCTCTTTGCCATGTCCGCGGTTAGCGAGAACATCGCTGTGGGCCTTGTAATTACGCTCCATATTCCAAGTGAACACACTGTTCGCAGCAAAGAGGGCATCTATCGACTCGAGTGAACGGCCGGAGGTTTCGGGGTAAACTAAAGTAGGTCAGTATCCGGCCAATATCAGGCATTATGTCGGGGGAGGGGGGGTTCTCTCTTACACAAATAGACAATGGGTATCCAGACAAGATTAAAGCCGGCAAACAGGAAGTAGGTGCGGTTTTCCAAAGTGTCGAACATGATGGGATTCACCAGAGTTGTCATGCCGACTCCAATGGCCCATCCAGTGATCCCGAACCCATTACCTTGTGCACGCAGATCAGAAGACCAAACCTCTGTTGGGATAAGGAACGCCACTGTCCCCCACGTGGCGGCATATGAAAGATTGAACAGAAATAGCATGGCTACAGCGGCAGGAGCAAACTGTGCAGCTTTGTCAGGGTTTGAACGAGACCCTTCGTACAGAGACCCTGCAATGAGATTGACTGTGAAGAGGCAGAAGGCACCGCCCATTAAGCACTTTCTCCGTCCCAGGCGATCGACGATCTGGGCGCTGATTATGGTACCGACGATGCCAACCGTGTTCAGGCCACCGGCAAGACCGTTTTGTGTTAACTCGGTGTATCCGGCTTGTGACAGTAGAACCGGCGAGTACGCCGTCACGGCCGTGATTCCGGTCCAAGATGCCATGATCTGCAGGAGCAGGCAAAGCCAGGCGCGCTGGCCTAGATTGAATCCAGACTTTGAGCCGTTTCCTGAAAGTATCTTCACAAACTCAATAGGTGAAGATTTTGTACTTTCTTCGGCGACGGCCTTGATCTCAAGGTACTCTCTTTCAACGTCAGGGCCGAATCCTCCACGAACATGCTCAATGACTTCACGAGCGTCGCCAAATCTGCCAGCCGATGCAAGATACCGAGGGGTATCAGGCAACATCTTGATACCGAGGAAGAGGAGCAGGGCCGGGAAGCACTGGAAGGCCAGAAGGAAACGCCATCGGACGTCAGAGTTTCCCCCATCAACGAAAGCAAGGCCGAATGACAACCAGTACGCAACGGAGATACCGAGGTAATTTGCAATAAAGACGTAACCGAGGAAGCCCCCACGATGTTCCGCTGTCGATGTTTCCGCAACCATTACTGGTGTAATACCAGTTAGAGCCCCCGTTCCGATACCTGTGATGACGCGGGCAACGATGATGAAGTCGCTGGATTGCGTTGCGGCTTGAAGAGCTCCTCCAATAAGAGAGAATGTGCATCCTATGAAAAGACTCGACAGACGTTAGCGTGTACATGTAGGAGACAGCAGAATAGATGGGATGGAATACCCATTGATGCGACCAATTCGATCTGCCGCCCACCCACCAACAAAGCATCCGAAAATGCAGCCGAGATAATAAACTGAAACGATGCCTCCTTGATGGACAGTATCTGTGACAGTGCCATCAGCCATTCCGATTCCGACCTCTTCAACATATCGAGGCGAGGCATTGACGCCTCCCATGACGCCTTGGTCATAACCCTCGAAGAATATGCTGATGAGCGAGAAGACTTGGATGGCAATGTTCAGCTGTTTGGCCGAAAGGCGCTTCCACCAGGTGGTGTAGTTCATGTTGGTGATAAATGTATTGTTCGTGATGTACGTCGCAAATCATCAACGATGTGGCTCAAAGGCGCCCAGCCTATGATCTATGACTGCGGCTGTGCGAAATGATTGCGATTGCACACCTCGAGTGGTGGTTTAGGTAGAAGTTTCGATGAGAACGTGGAAGAAGCCAAAGATACTTGTTCTTCCGTTGCAGTCGGCTTTAGACGTGGGCAACGAAGTCCTCTGTTTGTTCAAGTACCGACGTTTCTCCAAACCTACCTACAGAACCCCCGCAGTTAAACCCCGGATTCTACAACCACGGGCCCATTGTCGTGCGTGCCTAGTGGATTGAGAAGCGTGCATTGCCAAGTGATTACTATGGGAGTTCCGCTTAACCATGTAGCCGAAGAGCCCCGTGTAGACGCTTAGCCGCTTAGCCGTGTAGCCGCTTCCCCGTTTCTCCACCGAGCCGTGATGTACAGCTGCAGCGTGGGCAGGTCCTTACGTCCAGTCGAGCCTTAGTTAGCATTGATGTGTACAAGCTGACCCCGCATCAGCCTGATTTTGGGCGCTGATGACCATCGGGAAGCAATGCATAAGGACCAAGCCAATGCTGTCGAAGTCAAGGTTTCGAGCGAACCTTCTTTGTCTGCTGTAGCTAATTGAGTCGTTGACCATCTTTACAAGCTCCTGAATGTCGTTTTGACAATTTGACATGTCAGCCGAAAACAAGATCACGAATGGCCCTTCAAGGGGTCAGCCGCTGGACCTGAAAGTATTGGGGATGAATAGCGGCACATCGATGGTACGTGAAACATGATCGATAGAACATCAAGTCGTCTAAGATGTTTGATCTCGATGTCAAGTCTCAAGCTAAATTGCTTTTAGGATGGCATTGACTGCGCTCTTTGTCAGTTTCGACAAGAAACACCAGAATCGCCGATGCACTTTTCCCTTCTCAAATATGGGGAAATTCCCATGGATCTGAAAATCAAGAAGCGAGTCCTCAACATCATCAAACACGACAGAACCTCGGCGTCCGAACTGTCAGAAGTCAACGTCCTTCTAGGGGAGGTTTTCGCTTCGGCCGCCAAGAAATTCTGCGACGATAGCGAAGTTGACATTAAGTCCATCGACGCGATCGGATCTCATGGACAAACAATCTGGCTTGCTTCTATGCCCGAAGAGGGCGTTCCAAAGTCTGCCCTCACAATGGCAGAGGGCACCATCATAGCCTCACGCACTGGAATCACCACAGTGACTGACTTCCGTGTATCGGATCAGTCTGCTGGGCGTCAGGGCGCCCCCCTCATTGCCTTCTTTGACGCACTATTGCTGCATCATCCCGGGAAGCTTCGCGCATGCCAAAATATTGGCGGTATTGCGAATGTGTGCTTCATCCCACCTGAGGGGCCTGATCATGCATACGACTTTGACACCGGTCCGGGCAACGCACTCATTGATGCGGTTGTGAGGCACTATACGAATGGTAGAATGGAATACGACAAGGATGGAGTGATGGGCAAGCGCGGAACAGTGTGTCAGGACCTCGTTGACAAGTTCATCAAAGATGTTCCTTACTTTTCGTGGGACCCGCCCAAGACTACGGGACGCGAAGTGTTCCGCGACACCCTGGCAGACGACCTTATACGCGACGCAGAGGCTCGTGGACTGTCTGCGGATGATGTGGTTGCTACTGTCACTAGAATCACTTCTCGGGCGATAGTGGACCATTGGCGCCGGTATGGTCCTGAGGGGAAGCAGGTTGACGAGGTATTTATGTGTGGCGGAGGGGCGTACAATCCCAACATCACAGATTACATGAAAGAACACCTGCCCGGAGTCAAGATGTTCATGTTGGATGACGCTGGTATACCTGGTGGTGCAAAGGAAGCCGTAACCTTTGCATGGCAAGGAATGGAAGCTCTTGTTGGCCGGAGCATACCAGTTCCAGAGCGAGTAGAGACTCGGAGACCATACGTTCTCGGTAAAGTGAACCCCGGGGAAAACTACAGGAAGGTCATGAGCAAAGGTATGAAATTTGGCGAAGGGCGGGAGACGCTGGGCTGGGTGACTGAAATGGTGAACTACGTGGATGGTAGTGCTTTCGATAACAAGTGGTGAGTGAGCTGCCGTACTCAACAATCGTTGGCGACCGGTTCGAATTGGGCATGGACGCCTTATCTCTTGGTGTCGGCTACATTTCATTCGTCGTACGGTGTTTCTCTGCATATGAACCCGGACCGCGGGGTAGTTAGGCAGAATTCAAGGCAAGGCAGACTGGCAGCGCCACATATATCTACCGTTGCCTTGGATACTGGATTTTCCAATTGCAGTCGTGTTTTTATCTCGGAAATTCTTCCTGGGTGCAGCCCGTGATACGAATGGAGGAATTGGACACCGACGCTCTTCAAGAGCAGTTCCGCGCTCACTGGGAAAGCAGCACCACAGATGAAGATGTCACACTGTATGGATTCAGCCGCTTCAGAACGATTCACCTACTGAACCTTCGATTCCTCGAAGGTGAGATATCTGAACTCAATCGTCTAGTTTACCAGGCAGGAAAGAGTCTGGCCGAAGTTCGGCCCTCACGCGCACGTCTTGGCATAGATTCCAGATGGAGCGGCATGTCATCAGCACCAGAACCAACCAAGATCATAAATCAAGAAGTGGTCACTAAGCTTCGCGACTTGCTGAGGCAATATGGTAAGTGCGACTTTGCAGTCACTCTACAAGGGACCTCATTTCCAGAAGCTCATGGAAATACAGATGAGGCACTTGTTGCATTTCATAACATCATGGGCATGGAAACATCGTCTTTGATCGATGATGAACATCACGTAAGTCTGAGAAAAGATTGAACGGCCCACCAAATATACTGGAACGGGGTTTAGTGGGCCCACTGGATTTTTTTAGCGTTTTCAGCGTTTAAAGGCCAAATTACTAGCCCCCCTTAAGGGGTGAGAAGTTAGTTTAGTTATAATTATTATCCTTATAGAGATAAGAGGCTTAATTCACTTGTTTTTTAGTGGATTTTTAAGCTTTTTATTTTATTCTTTTTATTTTAGATCTATAAAGAACGTAAAGAGTTTTTTCTTTTTTTTTTAAGATTATAGGCTTTAAAATTATAGAGTTATATAGTTAAAGCAGCTTTATATGTTTTTAGGCGTATATATACTGCTATACTATATAGCTTTTAGCTACCTAGTTTATAACTATTTTAATAGTACTTAGAGGTGGATTTATTTTTCTTTTAGATACTTATATAAAGTATTAGAGGAGAGCTTACTCTTATACTAAGTAAATAGATTAAAGTAATATATATAATAATTATAACTATTATTACTAAATAGATAATATTAAGAAATATAATATATTAATAAGAGTTAAATAGTTATTTATAGATTTAATTCTTAGTAAGTAGAAGAGTATAATAGCTAAATATAATTCTACTAGTAAGAATAGAGGGGATATAAAAAAACTTTAAAAAGGATTTTAAAAGTATTATAGTCTATATAGTAAGGAGTATTAGATTTTTATTTATTTCTATTTTTATTATTCTTTAATATTATAAGTTATTAAAGCTAAGCTAAATTTACTTAATAAGCCTTTTAAACTAATAAGAATATAAAACTTTATAATATTTAAGTAAAATAGCTTTAGAAACTAATAAATTTACTATAGAAGAATAGGATAAATCTACTATAAAGCTATTAGTAGTCTATATAACTTTTAATAAATTAACTAATAGAGGCTTAAAAAAAGGAATATAAGGTTAACTATAGAGACTTAAGATAGTATAGCTAATTAGGCTTAAAATTAGTATAAATAGAGGTATAATACTTACTTACTTAGTTATACTTTTTTCTCTTTTCTCTTTTCTCTTTATTATATTTTTAGAAAAATAATAATAAGACTTAAGATTAAATAGATTAATGCTTTTAATTACTTAAAATAATAACTTATATTTTTATTATCTTAATTATTAATAATTATTATAGCTGAGGTATAACTTAAGATAACTAAAGAGATATTATATAAAGATATCTTAACTTTTTATAACCTTACTACTAAGAGTAAGCTTATTAGTATATTTAACGTTTAAGCTAAGGTGTTTAAGAATATTTAGGATTAAGTTAAGGTGATTTTAGCTTTTAAAAATAGCTTACTTAATAGCTCCTCTAGTTTATAAGCTTAATCTATTAATATTAACTTTATAGAGGTTAACTATACTACTAATAGTACTTACCTTTATATTAGTATTAATAGAGGTAAAGAATAAGCCTTTAGTATTAATCCCTATTATACTTTAAGTAATAATACCTATAGAGTTTAATAGTAGCTTATAGCTTTTATTAATAATACTTATTATATTTCTATAGATTAGTTAATAGGAATTATTAAGTAATTAGTAGAGTTATACCTCTAATAGTTTATACTAATTATAATAAATCCTTTTTAGAATAAGAATATTTTTATGTTTATAGATAATAATATTATAGATTTTATTAAGACTTATAATTTTTAGTTTTATAAAGCTTATTAGATTAATAAGGATAAGTTAATAAAGGTTTACTTCTACTATTTTAAGGACTTAAAGTAAGGTATTAAATTACTAGTTAAGGATTTTAATAATTAAGAAGCTATTAAAGCTACTTTTATTAACTAGTATAGTATTATAAATAAAAGCTTTTATTAAGATCTTAATAAAAAGCTCTAAGTAATTAAAGATAAGCCCTCTTTTTCTAAGATTAATACTATTAGTATTATAGCCCTCTTTAATTATATTAAGGGCTTATACTATAAAGTTATTATAAGGGAACTTTTAGAGTATTAAGATTAAGATCTTATTTACTTTATTTATAGGTACTTACTAAAGGGAGCTATTAAAGCTATTATAAAAGCTCTCTCTTATAATATTAAAGACTTACTCTAGAAACTTTAGCTAAGTATTAAGTATATAATTATTAAATAAGTAGCTAGAGAGAACTCTTATATATATTAGTAGAAAGAAGGCTATAAAGATAGCTACTCTTCTTCTAATTACTAGTTTTATTAAGCTTAATAACTAACTTATATAAGTTATTTATATCTAATAGTAATATAGTAACTTAAAAGTAATAAACTCTAATAAAGTTATTATTTTTTAAGAGTAGATATGCTAGATATCTCTTAATAGTATAGATATTAAGGAGAAGATAAGGGCGTTTATAGTTAATATTTAGAAACTAAATATAAATCTTAGCTAGTAGTTTAAATTAGTATAAAATAGTTATATTATAGATATAAACTAAGTATTTATAGTATAAAGAAGTTATAGATAGTAAAGGGAGGCTAGCTAATTTATAAGCTTAATTATTATAAACTAAATATAGTATAATATACTTAGGATTAAGGGTTATTACTCTTATAAAATAAATAGATATTATATAGCTAAATATAATATTATAGATAAGTTAAGGAATACTAAAGTAGCATACTACTTAAGAGGATAGTATATTAGTATCTATACTAACTATAATATTATTTAGGATAGTATTATTAATAAAGGATAGAAAAACTTAATACTTAACTTAGTAACTATTTAGGCCTATATCTTCTAAAATAAGGCGTACTTTTAGCTAGAAGTAATAGTAAAGTAATTTTATAATAAGTACTACTTAGAGTAAATACTTAGCTTAAAATTATCTATTTATTATTAAGAAGCTATAGTTATTATAGATAAGGCTTAGAGAGAATAAGAAGAAGCTAAATAATAAGTATTAATAACTACTATTAATTATATTAATATTAAGTATATATATAGCTATATAGTTAATATTAACTATATAAGAGATAAAGAGCTAATAGAGGTTAACGCTATTATTAGAATAAAGAATAATAACTTCTAATATATCCTATATAGTAACTCCTTAGTAAAGAAGGCTTACTTTATAGACTAGATTTTAACTTAATAAGGCGTTATACTTATAAGAGGTGCTTAAGTTAAGGAAGTAATTAAAGATAAGATAGTTATATAGGTTCTTTTATAACCTTAACTATAAGAACCTACTTATTATGAGGAGATTAAGAAGTTATACTAAATAACCCTCTTTTAGGACTTAGAAGAAGCTTACTTTTAAGCTATAGCTCTTTATAGTAAAAAGTAGACTAATAATATCACTTTACTAGAATAATTTCTCTTAGATAACTAACTAAAGTATAAACAGCTTAAGTTTTAGTATATAGCTATATATATAGAGTAATACTAAGACTAAGTATATAGTAGTAATATAGTTACTATTAACCTAGCTTTAGCTAATACTTATACGTAAGTTAAAAGCTAAAAGGGGAGTATTAAGGAACTTATAAGGTAATAAGATAAAGTATATAGAATTAACTAATAACAGCCTAAGAATAATAATCTTAGGTCTATAAAGGGTAATATTAATATACTAATAGAGGAGCTACAACTTATTAGAGGAAGTTATTATATTAATATAAATATAGTAGATATATTAACGCTATAAGGCTTTAGACTAACTAATATTAAAGTCTTAGCTATAGAAGACTTCTAGTAACCTTAACTTAAGTTTAAGCCTTATTTAAGTAGAGGGCGTATAGTTATAATATATAACTTTATTATGCCTCACTTTTAGGTAGCTATTTAAATTAGATACTACTTAGTAGAGGAATAGTTAGGAATTATTAATACTAGCTCTATAATAAACATTATATCTAAAAACTATATTAACCTTAATAAACTTTAAAGTAGAGTTATATTAACCTTAGTTATAATTAGAAGCTTTATAGATATTACTACCTTAAAACTATAGTTTATAAGCATTATTATAGAGGATATATATATTAGTAGTTATTATATGCTTAATATAGGTTTCTTTATTAGCCTATCTAATAAGACCTTAAAAAGCTTAATCCTTAGTAGCCTTTTTATCTATTAAACTAAGATAGGACTTAGCTATATAGATAGATAGATTAATAATAACTTTTACTACTATACTACTTAGCGCCTACTAAAATATACCCTTAATTTCTTTACTAATTAGTTTATAGCCCTTCTTCTCTATATTATCCTTAACCTAGATATATTTAATAAGAATTAAGGCTTTTATTATATTCCTAAAGAGGAGGAAAACTAAAAGCTACTATTATTATATTTAGTGTAGTAGCTAGCTTATTAGAATTAGGAATAAATAGAGCTTTAAATCTTATTATAGAGGAGGATTAAAAGACTAATAGCTAAGAAGATATTTAGATACTTAATATTAAGTAGTTATCTTTAGATATAGTAATATACGCTAAGCTTAAAAATAGAGATAAAATTAAAGGTGTTTTTAACTATAAGAGTAAGCTCTTCTAGTAAATTCTTAAGGTATTAATCTAATAAGTTATTACCCTTAAGGTTACTTCTATAACTACTAAATTTACTAAACTTAGGAATTATAGCTTAAATTATACTTATAAGAACTAGAGGATATAAATAGATTATTATAGATCTAAAGTAAGTTTAAAAAGGAAAAAAGCCTTATTATAAGTAGAAGAAGTATATAAAGCTAGCTTTAATATATTAGCTATAACTAAAGAGATCTTAAATATAGTAAAGATACTAAGTAATATTATATTCTTTAATAAGCTAAAGAAGTCTTATAGATAGCTTTTAAGTTAATAAAGTAGTAACTTAATAAATATTTTATTTCTTTAAAATAATATTACTATATAATTTAAAATTATAGAATATATTATACTCTATTATAAAGCTTTTTTATATAAAGACTTCACTATAATAGATATTATTAAAGCTTCTTAGATAGTTTAAAAAGCTTAATATACTACTTATAGTTTTAGTTTTATAAATAGGTCTAAATAGGATAAATACTAGGAAAGGATTCTATATAAAGTAGTTCTTACTAAGTTTAAGTCTAGCCTTAAGCTTTTAGAATAGCTCTTACTAACTAAGGTTTATAAACTAATAGCTATTTCTAAATCTAATAATAAGTAGGGTATTAGACTTACTTAAGAGAAAGCTTAGGTTTTCTATTATTCTTAATAAAGTAAGAACCTTCTAAGTAAAGCTATTATAAAAGTAAGAATAATACTCCTCTATAAAGCTTTAAATAGAGGTTAGAACTTCTTTAATATAGTTAAAGTTAATATTATATATAAAACTAAAAATAAGAAGATCTACTTTATTAATAATATACTATTAGATAATACTATCCTAAAAGGAGACCTTAAGTAGAAGCTTAAAGTATAGGCTAAAATCTAGAAAAAGCTTAAAATATATACTAAAGACCTCTTTATAGACCTAATTACGCCTAAGTTCTCTAATATTCTAATAAGAGAGTACTTTACTTAAAAGTAACTAAATAAACTACTTAGTATTATACTATACTTAACTAACTAAGAGAAAGCTTTATTTATATAAGTTTAGAAGAATAGAGAGATAGCTATAATATAGGAGTTTCCCTATTATAGATCTATCTATTTATTAGTAGCCTTATTATAATCTATTTAAACTATTCTATATAAGGTATAGTAAGCGTAAAGTATACTAATTTTAAAGGTACTTAAAGTTAAAGTTATTTAGATACTTAAAGACTACTTATAGAAAGATATTCTAGAAGAGAGTTATATATTATATTAGAACTCTTTCTTCTTTATAAGAAAAAAGGATAGAAAGATATACTTAATTAATTTAACTACTTAAATTAATAGAGTTATGTTTTAAGATATAGCTTTACTTCTAGCTAGAGATAAGTTTTTAGAGGATTTCACTATATATTAGCTTCTCTCTTTATTTAACTTCTTCTTAAGATATAACTAAGTTTTATTTAATATAAAGAGCTAAGACCTAATAATATTTACTATACTAATTAGGTTACTATATATATATATTTTACTATAAAGTATTACTAATTTTATTACTTAGTTTATAAGGGTGATAATAAGGATCCTATATAATTTAATCTCTTACTATTATAAAGCTTTCCTTAATAATATTACTATAAAAGGCTTTATAATATAATATAATAATAAAGAAGTACTTAGTTACCTAGGAATATAAAGATTTATCTTTAAGTATATTTAGAATATTAATAAAGTGCTACTTAACTTTAAGTTAGTAGAGTGCTTAGTTTTAATAGATAAGTTTTAGTAAGCTTAAATTATAGTAACTATTATTAGGTATATATATAGTATTAATAGTTAGCGCTTAGAATAGTTAAAAATTATTAAAATAACTAAATAAGAGGCCTATAAAGGACTTATAGAATTTTATACTTTCTTTAGAATTACTTTATTTTACTAAATATAGGTAGTTTACTTTTTAACTATTACTAAACTCCTTATAGAGCTCTTAAAGAAGGATATTAAGTTTATATAGAGTTCTAACTAATAGAAAGCTATAGATAAGCTAAAATATAAGCTTATATTATCTCTAATTCTTATTAGACTTAACTATAAACTTAATAGAGGTATTATCTATTTAGTAGTTAATATTAGTAGTATAAAATAGGGAGCTATACTTAGCTAATTTATTAATAGAAAAAAGTATATTTTATAGTATAAAAGTAGCTTATAAGTAGGGGTAAAGCTTAATTATAATATAGGAAAGAAGGAATTTTAAAGCTTTCTAAAAGTATTAAAATAAGTATATAACTATCTTTTTAGCTACTATTTTATTATTAAGATAGATATAAAGATACTTATAGCTTAGATTAATAGTGTAGCTTTTAATCTCCTTAGCGCTCTTATTATTTAATAGATTATATAGATCTATATATTTAACTTTAAAATCTAATATATATTAGGTATATAGAATACTACTACTAATAGCCTCTCTAGGAAACTTAGTAAGCTTTTAGATAAGTAAGATAAGGAAGTAGAAAGAGAGATTAATAACTAGATTAACTAATAGATCTTTTTTATAGATATATAAATATATTCCTTTTTTAATAAGGCTTAAGATTATAGAGATACTTATACTGCTATAGATATTATAACTATAACTACTAGTAATAATAATAATAAATAGGACTCCTTTTTTATAATATTACTATTTATATTAAGTGATTTATAGACTTAGTTAACTAAGTCTTAATAGATTATATATTTCTTTAGTATTCTTTACTACCTACTAGGTATTCTTATAAACTAATATAAGTAATAGTAAGTAAAGGCTATTAGCTATACCTTTTATAATAAACTTTTATTTATACGCTTAAGCGTCTATAAACTAATACTATAATACGTTATTAATAGTACTACTAAGAGAAACTATTTTATTACTTATATTTATATTAAGAGTAAATATAGGGGATATAATACTATATTTAAAAGGCTTACTAATAACTACTTTTAGTTAAGCCTCTATAGGTTTATTATAGATATAATCTTAATATACTTAAACTATTAACTATATAAGGTATATTAGATTAATAATATATACTTCTTTATAATACTTATTAGACTTTTATTTATAAGGGTAGCTTTAAATATTTAGAAGGTAAGTAAATATAATATAGTTAAAGCTAGAGACCTTCTAATAGGATAAATTAAAGTGAGATAAATACTATAAGCTAATTTAAAGCTTATTACTAAATTTATTTAAGAAGATATTATTTATTACTATAGGTTATATAGAACGTTAGTTATAGATAGAGGATTAGAGAATAAGGGTTATATTATTACTTTTAATAAGAAATATACTTTTTACTAGTAAGTTATAGCAGCTTATAATCCTTATACTAATAGGATTATTAAGAAAGGTTACTAGCTTATTACTTATACCTTATTAACTTAGCTTAAAGATATTAGCTGTGATTTTTAATTTTACTTTTATATTATGCTTTTTATAGACTAAATAACTATTTAGGTGTTAACTAGCTACTCCTCTTTTTACCTTCTTTATAGGTATAACTTAGTTATACTAATTAAGACCTTTATACCTATATAGAGGGTTTTTAACTAAGCTAATATCTTTATACTAAAATAAGAGATTACTATATATATATAGGCCTTTAGCTAATTAGATAGAGATAGGGAAGAGGCTTAAAAGATAATTATAAAGTAGTATAAATATATTACTATATAGTTTAATAAATAGTATGCTTATACGCTCTAATTAAACTACTTAAATATAAGCAACTTAATATTGTTTTTTAATATTATGAAATCTATTAATAAGTTATTAGATATTAAGTTAGACTATAGATAGAAAGGTCCTTTTTAAATCTACTCTTATGCTCTAGAGAACTCTTTATACTAGCTTACTATACTTACTAGAGAACCCCTATAAAGTTTAATATATATAGGGAACTACCTAAAGAAGTTTATTTAATCTCCTAAAGGTTTTTAGAAACCTAATAACCTTATTATTCTCTAAAATAACTTTATAGACTATATTAAGTATATATTCCTACCTTTAAGGTAGCTAGATATAAAGATACTAGATAATAATTTTAAAGATAAAGAGTTAGAGTAACTACCTATATAATAAGATGTAGCTTAGGTAATATAGCTACTATATTAATAACTAAAAGTTATTTTACCCTCTTTTAATTATATTATTACTTAAAGATAGTTAATTACTAAGAGGATACTTAAGGGATATATTATAGCTATAGCTTTATAGTTTAACTAATGCTACTAAATAATATTTTATAAGCTTGAATTATGCTAGTATAAGCTTAGTTTATATTATTTTATTTTGTTTTTATTATATCTTATTACTTCTATGCTTTTATTCTATTATATTATTTATATTATTTAGGATTTAAGGAGATATTTCTGCTTATAATACTTCTACTCTATTTTACTCTATATAAACGCCTTCTCTTTTTTACCTTAGTAGTATAAATAACTAATATTATAAGATAGGTATTATTACTTCTTCTTACTTTAGTTTATTAATATTATAGCTTTATATACTTCTTATAAAGGTATATTATAATATTAGCCTAATAGAATAAAGCTTACTTTTATTATAATAGTATATTTATCTCTTATTAGATCTTCTTACTTAAACTACCCTTTATATTTTATTATTTTTGCTTTATTATTATTATTATAATATTTATATTAAAGAGAATTAATATAAGCGCTTTTGCTTTCTAGCGTATTAATACTTTACCTCTTTCTTTTTATTTTTTTCTTTACGCTTTAGCTAGAGTTATATATAATTATTATACTAGCTTCTATTTAGCTTACTTATACTATATCTACTATTTTATATACTTCTTTTAATAGGATACTTTATAGACTTAAACTATATATTTATCTCTCTCTATATTACTTATAAGGTCCTATTTACCTCTTATAGCTATTAGTATAAGTTATTTAGTCTATATAAGTATACCTTAGTTTAATATTACTTACTATTTATTATAGTGCGTTATATATATTATTTAGCTATATTATATCTATAAAAGATATTTACTAGCTAACTATTTTAACTTTACTATCCTAAGAGGCTATTCCCTTTATATACTTTATCTACTTTAGTAGTCTTCTTCTTTTATTTTACCCTTATTACTTTTAGGGATTTTAGTTAGTTTACTTTATATTTATTTCTTTAAATATTTATTTCTACTATAAGATAGACTATATAGTTAAAATAAATAGGGATAAAAAAGAGCTAGCTTTATAGAAGGCTTCTATAAAAACGCCTTAATAACTATAAGGCTATTCTTTAAGCTAATATTAGTAATTTATTATATATCCTCTAGTTTATAACGTAATAGATAATTAGAGCTCTAGCTAGATAGGACTACTTATAACTAAGAATAATAAAAACTTCCCTCCTTTTTAAGCTAAATATTTTATCCTATATTACTCTAATAGGATTTACCCTATTTATTCACTTTATAAGGATCTTAGGGATAAAAAATTTATAAAAGGAGACTAAAGTAGCTTAATAGGTTCCCTAATAGATCTTCTTAATAAGCTGAGAGACTATTTTATTAGTTTCTTATTCTTTTCTACTAGAGTGAAGCTTTATTAATATACCTCTCTTTGTTTTATACTTATTTTTAAAGCTTTATACTATAAAGTAAAGTTATTATTTTATAGATTAAAATAAAATATAATAACTACTTTAATACTATCTTATATTACTAGCTACCTATTTAGCTCTTATTACTTATATAGATTACCTTCCTATAAATAAAATTATAGGAAAATAACCTTCTTATACTTTTAGCGTGTTAGTAGATATAGTAGCGTTTTTTTCCTTAGCTTAAATAGGTTCTCTTTTATTTAGATTATTTAGCTTAGCTTATATTTAGATTTATTTCTACCTTTTTACTTTTATATATCTTATTTAAGTATACCTAAATAAGATATATATTTTATATCTATAGTAAATAAGAATAAGTTAGATCTAACTAAGTATAAAAGCTTATTATTAAGACTAAATACCTATTTCTTTAAGCTAATAGTCCTTTATAGTTCCTCTTCTACTTAAGTTATAAGTATCTAAAGCTATAAGCTAAATAAAAGCTTTTATACTATAGGTAATTTTAGTATTATAAATAAGAAGTATAAAAAGTATATCTCTAGCTAAATACCTATAAGAACACTTATAAAATAATAATATAAGATAATAAGTAAGGGATTATCTAATAAAATAGCTAAGCTAAAATAGCTTATTTCTTTATAATTATAATATAGGATAATCACTTTATAAACTAAAAAGATAAAGCAATATAATGAAATCGACTTAGTTATATAGCTATAAACCTTCTAGCTACTCTATATACCTCCCCCTCTTATTTTATTCCTTAGCAATAAAGCTTTTTAGGAAGCTTTATTATAAACATAAAAAGGAAGTTCCTCTATCTTATTATAGTTAAGATTAAGAAGAAGCTTTACTATAAATAAGTAGTTTATAAATATAAATAACTTAAGGGTAGCTTTATACTTATAGATCTACTTCTCTACTATACTTATAATATCTTCTATAAAATCTAATACTTATATATAATACTGCTTTATAGTTTACTAGTTAATCCTTAACTTAGTAACCTTAACGCTAGTATATTTACTACTCTTCTAATACTTTTTCCCTTTTTCTATCCTATAGCTAAACTCCTTATAGACCTCTTTATTACTATATAAGCACTCTTTTAGAGTATCCTTATAGTAAATATAGTTTATATAAAGCTTATTAAGTATTAAAATATATTTAAAGTATAGTTTATAGACCTAAGTATTAGTTAAATTATCCTTAAAAGAGTAAGTATAAGCTTTATAGTAGTTATAAGGGATAGTATTATAACCTCTAAAAGTTTAAATAAAGAAGCTATAAGATATTACTAAATAATTAGGATTAAGGACTTTAGTTACCTAAAGTTTATAATAAGTTATAAGGCTACTTATAATAAATATCTACTTATAGAGGAGGTTAAGAGAAGTATTTAGGTAGCTAACTATATATAATAGGTATTTTATACTTATTATATTTTATTAGAATTATTTTATAACCTGCTTTATAAATATAGAAAGTATAAATAGACTAAAGTTTACTTTATAGTATATATTATAAAGTTATAAGAGTTTAAGTTTATATTAGATAAAGCTTATAAGGGATTATAAAGAGACCTATTAGCTAAGTAGCTAAAGATAATAAGGATATATAATAAGAACTTATTATTAAGCTTAAGTTATTTAATATAATATAAAGAGGAGAGTTAGACTTTATATTAATAGGGTGCTTCTTAGAATTAGTTAGTAGTTAGAACTTATAATAAGCTAGAAAGTATTACTCTTAAAGCTAGTTAGTATTTTTAATTATAATAAGGGGAAGTATAAAAGACTTATTAGTTATTAAGAATATAAGCTTTATAGACCTAAAGTGTAATAATTATTTACTTAAGGGATAATATAGATAGGTTATTAATAAAAGAAGGAAACACTACTTTAATAGCTTATAGAAAGGATATAAATAGATAAGTAAGTAAGGTGATTAAAGCTATTAATTTAATAATAATTATACTTACTCTCTTATTTTAAGCTTTAATTTACTTTAATAGCTGTTTTTTATTTTATCTTTAATAAAATAAGTAATTATAGCTACTTACTTATATTTATAAATTACTACTATTTTACTTATAACCTCTACTTATAAACTTTAAGTAAATAACTATATAATTACTATTTATATCTATAAATTATTACTAAATAACTATTATATTAATTACTCTTATTTTCTCTATTTTTTAATATACTTTCTATATATTACTCTAATACTACTTTCTCCCCCCCTCTTTTCTTATCTTACTACTTATATATTATACTATAACTAATTATATCTATAAAGTATATATTAAACTTTTCTTAAGAATTACTATATCTTCACTTTTACTTAACCTAATTAGTATAATATCTATCTAAAAAAGAGCTTTTACTAAAAGCCTTATTAAGGCTTATAAGATTAAGTAACTTATTAAATCTAAGTAGACCTTTAGAATTCTAACTTAGTTATACTTTTAGGTTAATTATAAGAGAGATAAATTAATTAAATATATTAATAAAATAGCTGCTTAGTTAGAGCTTATATACTCTAATAATACTCCTTCCCCCTTTAATAAGAAACCTATCTTAACGCTTATATAGCTATAGCTAAGAGATATTAAGTTATAATAATATTTTCTAAATAGATAAGGATTAATAATAACCTATTTAAAATACTTATAGTTATACTTAAAGATATTTAAAAGTATTATAGGCGCTTATAACCTCTAAAGTATTATCCTTATTACTATTATACTAAGTAGTAGTAATATTACTAGAGGCTTTACTATAGCTATATATTATATTAGCTAGAGAGTTAGGCTAGCTTTAGGATCACCTAGAGACTTTTTATAAGCAGACTACCTTATAATTAAAGGTATATAATAATACTATTTTGCCCTCTTTATTAGATACTTTATAATACTATTTAGTAAAATAGACTAAGTATAAGCTAAAATACTACTAAATACTATAATAAAGTAGATATTTATATATAATAATTATTAGGAAGATAGAGAAGCTGAGAATAGATTTATTATAATCTTTAGGAATATTAAGTATTTTTTTATTAGCTTCTTATTATATTCCTAATAAGCTTTATTCTAATAGCTTATTATTTTAGATATCCTATAAGTTAGTTCTATTTAGTATTCTAAGGTGATTATACTTAACTACTTTAGGTATTTTAATAACTTTAGTAATCTTAATAGCTTAAATAGAGTAGTTAAGGATATATTAATAGAATAGGTTTAGCATATTATAATAGAATTTAATAAAGTCTTATAGTTATATAGGAATATAAGGTTTAAACTTTAAAAACCTACTAAAAAGCTGAGATTATTATAAGAACTAGTTAGTCTACTTACTTTAGATACTATTATAAGGTATAAGATACTATATAATAAGTACTTAAAGTATATTAATAAAGGAAAGCTTTTAAACCTACTAAGTGAGGAATAATTAGTATTATTAATACTAACTATTAAGTTTATATTAGTAAATAAACTTCTTAGAAGTAGTTATACTATTTAGGCTTAAGATATAAAAGAGGTAGTTATTATTAAGCTTAGAGTAGTAAGAAGGTAAAATATAGCTATCTCCTATATAAGACACTTTTTATAGTAATTTAAAAGAATAAGGTTAGTATATTAGTTACTTTATTTTATTAAAAGTATTTTTTTATAGATTTAATTTATCTTTAGAATTACTTAAAGTAGGCTTATATACTTTTATAGCCTTATTAGAGCTTTATAGCTTAGGGAAGTTAGATTCTATTAAGCTATAAAGTATTATAGTGATTTAAATCTTAGCTTAAAGAGTTCTTTATAGACCTAATTTACTACTAGTTTTAATAATTTTAGAAGATAGGCTAGCTAGAACCTTATTATATTACTTAAAATACTAATTAATTTATATAATACTTAAGGTATTTTCTATATAGAAGACTTCTTCTAAGTTAAATATCTTATTATACTAATATATTTTATTATAAGAGATATCTATTATAAGGTTTAGATTTACTTATTAAATACTATATTATAAGATACTAATTAAGAAGAAGGGAGAGCTATTAATATAGACCTCTTTATAAATAAATATAAAGATAACTTATAGAATTCTAATATAGTTATATATTTCTTATAAGTTAAGTAAAGCTACTTTATTTATTTAGTAGTAGATTAGACTAATAAGAAGAGCTATTTTATAGACTTAAGCTTTAGCTAGTAGAGTAATTAGGAGTTTATTAATACTATTAAAGCTTTTACTACTTAGTATAAGCTACTTAAAGTGCTTAATAACTTTATTATTATCTTATTATAATATACTTAAGTAGTTAATTTAGTATAATAACTTAATAGTTATAGTTATAAAGTTTACTATATTAATTAGGTTTACTACTTTATTATAAAAAGACTCCTTAATATTTACTTTAGTAGTAATATTATTACTAATAAAAGCTTTTATTACTAAGACTTTTTACTTCTAGTTAGTAAGTATAAGTTATAGATTACTACTAAGTTTTATAAATATAAATTAATTTATAAAAATCCTTTACTCTACTTTATAATATAGATAGTAGTAGCTTACTTAAGTAAGATAGCTAAAAATAGAGCTATATAGCTATCTCTAAAGTAACTTCTTAAGCTACCCCTACTAATAAGCCTATTTTAGAGTTTTATAATAGTAATCTTACTCTTATTAACTACTTTATCTTTATTAGAAAGCTTAGCTACTAGCTTTTTAATCTTAGAGGGATATAGTAATTATAGTAAACTTATATTTATAACTCTTTATTATAGAAGTTCTATTTTATTATTATATAAGTTTTTAGCTCCTCTTTAGGGTTTTATAACTATTAATAACTATTCTATTTACCTTCCTAAATAGCTTATTTTAAAGCTAGAAGTAGTTAGTTAAGTAATATATATTAACTAGTATATTAATCTTTAAGCCTAAATAGAGGCTTATATACTACTTAAGACTTATACTTATAGATTTTTAAAACTTAGAGGATAAGAAGGATAAGTATACTATAGACTTAGATTTAAATAGGATACTATTTATATAGGAGAGGTAAGAGAAGAATAAGATTATAGGAATATATATTATAGGTTCTATTAGTAAGTATAGTATTTTTATATATATATAAAGATATAGGGAATTATTTTCTAGCTTAGAAAGCTAAGAGGGAAGATAATTAGGGATAATTAGAATAGGGTTTAGTAAGCTTATTAGATTTTTTTAGTATTTTTAGCGTTTAGAGGTTAGATTATTAGCCCTCTTTAAGGGGTAAGAAGTTAGTTTAGTTATAATTATTATCTTTATAGAAATAAGAGGCTTAATCTATTTATTTTTTAGTAGATTTTTAAGCTTTTTATTTTATTCTTTTTATTTTAGATCTATAAAGAACGTAAAGAGTCTTTTCCTTTTTCTTTTAAGATTATAGGCCTTAAAACTATAAAGTTACGTAGTTAAGGCGGCTCTACGCGCCTTTAGGCGCGTACGCACTGCTGTGCTGCATAGCTCTCAGCCACCTGGCCTACGACCATTTCAGTACCACACCCGCCTTCTTAGATTAGACCTAGGGCAGAGTCTGCGAAAAGACCTTATGGAACGCTTCGTGCGGCGGTGCTTATATTACTTACGGTACCGACGACTCTCCAGATGGTGGGCAAAGGATACAGAAAGCGTCGAAAACACTCGCATGTCGGACAAGAAGGCCTACCAAAATACCGTCCTGATCGCCGAGGTGATTTCTCGATTCTTCATGGCCGGGTTGGTCGGAATCTTCGTGGTGATCCCCTTGGCGACACTTTCATACCAGAATAGTAAAGAAGTGCAGTTGGGCGTTATAGCAGCATGTGTTGTGACATTCTCATGCCTAGTGTCTGCCTTTCTAAAAGTCAGCAGCGTGGAGATGATGATGGTGACAACTGCTTATGGCGCAATTCTCACTGTTTTCATGTCAAACGTTTGAAGAAGATCTCATTCGGTCGGGAAAAGTCACAGGGAAACATTATAACTTTCAGTAATCAACCATACTTATATATTGATTCACATTCCCACTTAATCGTGACTTTGAATGGACTTCATCCGTGAATTGAACTGGACTCAACATTCTCGTCCCTGAGACTCCCAGCTGTCTTGTCTCAGTAAATATGCCTGTCGTGTGCATTTCGACATAGGACAAAACCTCAGATGAGGTTCACTTGTCCGTGGCGGGTTTCGACATGTCGATTCCCAACAGGGCGCCTCCGATTTGGAAGCCGAATTTGTCCGGCCCAAAGTTCCACCTCTTGTCGGCATCGTCTCCGGAGCTGCCATTTTGGGCCTGGGAGGACGATATCTGTGTTTCAACACGATAATCCTCGCCTGAGACGACTTTCATTCCTCGAGGCTTGAAAAACGTTTCATTCCATCGAGCGAGCTCCTCGCGCATGCGGCTGATTTGCTCCTCGTATTCAGGGCCTTGCGTAGCCGCCGGTGGCTGCTGCCCTTTCGAATCCGCTGGAAGGGGTGTGCCGCCGGTGGTATCAGAACGCCCGGCTCTGACGAGGCTTGAGGTAAAAGCAGCCCAGTCTTCATGTTGGATGTCGCGACTTAGCCACAACGCCGAGGGCTCAGGGTAAGCGAAGGTGAATGGTGCTGATCCTGGGATGAGGTTGATAAAATGTGCCGTTACTTCCGAAGGCAATGGAAAAGGTGGGGGTCGATTGATCGGTTGCGTAGCAGTGTCTGCAACGTAGGGAGGAGGTGGAACGTCCTCGCTGGCCATGGTATCTTGTGGTAGGGCTTTCTGTGGATGCGGATGAAAGTTGAGAGTTTGAGGTAATTGCTTCTCGAGAGAATTGAGAAGAATGACCGGCTTGGCGGCCCAATAAGTAGTCTTCTGGGCTGAAGGTCCAGACTCAAGGATGGTACCATTCATACTTGAAGCTAAACTCTTTGAAGTTATCACCTTCCTCATTCTGTTGGTTTGTTGGTCTGTTGGTGCAGGCCACATCAGCTCGTGGCGAACCTAAGTGCTGTGCCGCAGTTCACAGGATAGCTGATAGAGGGCCCCTCATCGAGCTAATGTCGCATGATAAGACCATTCGGCCTGTTTCGGGTGGTAGAATGCAAAGTCATAAATGAACACTTACTTCACTGACCTTGCACCATTTTGAAATAGACCGCAAGGGATTCAACATTCCGCTTGTCGTAATTGGCAAGAAGACTAGTCTGTGGGAAGATAGCCGTAGAGTGATCTATTTCATCCTGAATCGTTAAGTGTATGTGCATTAGCTACTTGAGAGTTCTTGTGACAGACGGCAGCCCAGTTCCCCTAAGACGGTTCCATCCAATCATAATCACTACAGCGAATTCATCTAAGAGAACCGAATGACAACTTTGTTCTCCAAGTGATCACTATACCGACGGTAGTACTCCGGGGCCTCCTCAATTCCAATTTCAGCCGTGACAACGAAGCTCGGCTTGGCGACCCCAGACGCGATCAAGTCGAGTAAAGGCGGTGCCTGAATCAAGGGCAGAACGATACCGCTTCCGACGGACAAGCTCTTCCTCCACAGTGAGGCGACCGGTACGGCAATATCCGCAGGTAACGTTCCTGCGTAAGGTGCCCCTTCCGTGCTGTTCGCCCCGCCGTTATAGACGCCGCCAATTCCCATTCCTCCATAGGAGGCGGTGACTGCGACCATGTTTTCTAGCACAATCCCATTGTGGGGTCCTCCGGTAGCATTGACAGATTCAAATCCTACACAGTCAACGCTGCGAGCGACGCCATCAGGTTCTTGTCTAAGGATAGCCCCGACAGGATCCTCCTGAGAGAAATCGATGGGGATGGCACCGATAGACTGGGCTTGCTCAAGGCGGCTAGCGATGCGATCAACAACATACACTCTGGAAGCACCGCGCAGCTTGGCAGAGTAAGCAGACAAGAGGCCAACGGGACCGGCGCCAAAGATCGCAACTGTATCTCCAGCTCGGAATCCCGAGTATGTAAGTGCATGCCATCCGGTTGTGAACACATCCGCTATCATGAGATAGTCGAGCTCGGCGGTGGTGTTGGTGGAGTTGATCGGAATTGGAATGACTGATTGGTCGGCAAAGGGGACTCTCGCGTATTCAGCTTGTCAGTGGGCAAGTATGGTCAGCTTTGACAGTTCTTTTGAAAAGATGACATTTCTCGTATTTTAAAAGTAAGAACGTTATGCGGATGCAAACTTACCTTGCAGGCCGCCGTAGTTTGGGTTACCAACGCCGAAAGACAGAGGATGAGAAGGACCCCAATGGCCATCGTCAGCGTTATCTGGGATAATGACATAGTCGCCAACCGAGAGGGATGTCACAGAATCCCCGATGCTCGAGATGTAGCCCACGGCTTCGTGCCCAAACCCATAGGGAACTTCGGGAGAGCCACCAAATCCATGATACATGTGGAGATCTGACCCGCAGATGGCGGAAGAGGTGATCCGGACGACAACATCTGTTTGGTTGACGATAGCTGGTACGGGCAGGTTGATGACAGAGACATTGTAAGGCTGGCCGAACCAAGCAACGCCTCTCATCATGATTGAATCCGTTACATTGAGCGCCATGGTCGTTAGAGCAAGTCGTTGTTTTCAGGGGTTCGTTCACGGTGACAGACGTGTGCGTGACTGGCTCGACAACTTGAGAGGATGCTGATGTTTAGGTTGCTTTGAATTGTGAGGATTGAGTAGCACGCATATGGCATTTTTATACGTCTATATCGCCAAGAGCTGCTTGCTTTAGTATGCAATAATGAATATGACAAGATACCGGATTTCCATCATGATAGCAGCTATTGTCCGCGACATGCTGACTACCACAAGCGCCACGTATGCATGATCGCCAGCCGATGCTCTAGTGTCTTCATGGGCACACCCTTCTACAGTTATCGTGGCCTGTTCTGAGGTTGACTGCGGTACGAAATCTTGCCCGTACCGTAGAAGAGGAGAAGTCCATGCTGGCTGCTGACGCGGGGTTAAGCATAACTCCTTAGGATGTGGAGTGATAAGTTACATACACTCACTGACATCTTCTTAGCTTGAAAAAGCGAAGAGAAAGACTGGGGTTTGACCCACTATTGATAACTATTGTCTAGCGATTAATTACGCGTCCTAGGCAGTGCAAACGTCAACACAGAGGTCTTGTCATACCCGCGTTGTCGTTGTTTTCTTGATTCTTACAGTCTACGGGTTCAAAACGGGAGTTTCGACCGGTTCCGTGAGGAACTACATGCTCACAAACCCGAATCTCCGGCGTGGCCATGACCACTCACCCTCTCCTCCATTGAGCGCTGCAAAAACAGCGGATAGTTGCATTGGACAGGGTCTTAGTACCGCACGCAATGAGTTTGGATCATTTTAGACAGAGTCGCCTCTGTCTAGGCACCTACTTCAGAAATGGGAGGCCCAATTGTGTTCGATAACTGCCAAATACGCGCTTTGTTTCCAAGGCCTCCAACATGACATTCAGGTTTTAATTAAGGCTAGGTTATTGCACGGCGCGTGGGGGTAAGTTCTTCGATGCAAAGTTTGCCAACCTATTGGTCCCATGATCAGCATGCAGACTGTGGTATAGTCAATAGCATATCGCTGCATACCTGCAAATACAGAACACGCAATCTGAAATTCTGTAGCATTCGCAAGAGAATTATCATTCCGTGATGCCTGGTGAACTAACTACTAAGTTACTGAGATTATCAGTCTTAAGCCCACAATACGTCGTTGAGTACGTAGCTCGTGGAGGACGCTTTGTTTGATGATTGTACCATCGGATCTCTTCACACCTTGAGAGGGGCGGTAAGGGTTCAGTAATCAGCCAAAGCGCTTGGTTTTGGAATAACGAAAGACATCCTATGGAAGCTAACCACGGCCAATCGCCGGAGAAAACGCTCCTCAAACCAAGCATAAGGTAAGCTAAACCCATTCAATGTCGAAAAAAAAAATGTTCCCCCGATGTGCTGTCTCACGGGATGACGTATCGCTGACCAGAGTCTGGCATGCCGCGGCTACTCTGCGACCGGGGTTTGCGCTATTGGCTGGGCTAATGATGCAACTTTGCCAAGAGCCGCCTTAATAGGGCTGCAAAATCGGCGCGCAGAATCTAGCTTAGCACAGCAGCCGCGATCTAGGTAACATCGACAGCCGATGTTCACCCAAGAATGTTCCATTTTGCCT
Source organism: Colletotrichum siamense (assembly GCF_013390195.1). NCBI lineage: Eukaryota > Fungi > Ascomycota > Sordariomycetes > Glomerellales > Glomerellaceae > Colletotrichum > Colletotrichum siamense. Next base: position 549,733 of record NW_023501015.1, read on the forward strand.
TGGAGAAAACCAGCGACTCTAACGCTCTGAAGCCGACGTCTTACATGTGACCCATGTTGGTGCTGCAACGCACGACCAGTTCTTCTGCCCCTGTCTGCCCTGTAAACGAAGCGAATCCCGACCCGCCCCCTGCGAACGTGGCTTCGAACAATGACATCAATATGTCGAACAGGATTTGCGCTCCTGGGCGCTGAGGCGTCATCTTTCCGACGGATGAACTGCTCCATAATGTTAGGAGGATCTGCGCTAGTGACCAATCATTCTGCGAGATAGAGGTCACGTCGATCGTAGCGCAGCCACATCAGGGAGCTTGAGGTGCTGTCGCGTACGCGTTAATTACCCCTTGCCTGTGAGATCAAGCGAGATCCACATGCGCCTGTGGGTTGACTTCCCTTGAACAACACCTGAACTTATCAGAGTCGCGGTTCTCTTTTGTGAACAGTCCCTCAGTCACATAGTCTCGAGAAGAACAAGACGAAAATGACGAACCTGCCGACAATAACACTCGACACCACGCTCGCCGACCTCTACCGGCGAGCGAGCCCAAAGAATGCGAACAAAAAGATAGCGCAAGTTCTCTGCGGAATCAACTCCGCCTCCGAGCTTAGCGCCAACGTCCCTCGAAACGCGAAATACTTGTATCAGGACAGCCCTTTCAACTCGATTCCAAAAGAGGGATCAGCCAACGGCCACGCGGGGGACAAGAAGCAGCAGCAAGAGCTGGCCGTCAAGTATCTATCATTGATACCGCAGCGCGACGCCTTCATCAGCGGCGACACGGCTGTTGTCCTCTTCAACATCGATGAGACGGAGAAGCAAAAGGCCCATGACAAAGATGAAGCCCACAAGACCATTTCAGTTCTCGCCAAAAACCAACGGCCAGATCTCATTTTCTGCCCCGGCCCATCAAAGATTCCCATTAAGGACGCTGGTATCGACCTAATTGCATACAAGTTGGTTCTAGATGGCTTGGAAGACTATGACCTCATTGTCCCACCTGAGACGCACTGGTTCCTCAACTCAAAAGCCGCCCTGGCCGAGTCTGGGCTGCCGACGCCCAAGTCGAAGATTGTGGAGCTTGATGGACTCGCAGGAGAGGCACGACTGTGCTGCACGCTGTGCAAAGGTGACACGGCGGAGTTCGTCATTCCTCAAGCCTGCTCAGGTGCTCGAGGTGAATGGTTTGAAAAGCAGAGCGAAAAGATCTTTGCCGACCTCAAGGCGCATCCCCTTCCGTTCGTGCTCAAGAACCAACAAACGTTTGGTGGGGCGGGCACCTACATCATCAATACCAAAGAAGACCGAGAAAAGGTCGTGCAGGATTTCAGGGACGGCATCCTTCGGAAACTACTGTCTTCAGTCACAGATTCCAATGTCCACCTGCGCCCTGCAGCGCTTGTACTATCGGACCTGGTTGAGAACCCCGTTGGAGATTATGGTCTGACGTTTTTCGTCACTGACGACGGGAGCGACCCCATTTTTCTCGCGGCTTCGGAGCAAATGATTGATGACAACAAGGCCTGGATTGGTAGCACGATCAACTATGCTCGACAGGACGAGTTGAAGAGGAAGTTTGGCGCTCTGGTCAAGAAGATTGCAGTTTGGCTAAGGAGCCATGGTTACGTTGGACCCGCTGGGGCTGACGTTCTTGAAACGGCACCAACGACAAACGGACCAAAGCCAAACGGCCACACAGCAAACGGTTCAAGACAGGAAGAAGACTTTTCCTATTTCCATGTTGTTGATCTCAACATTAGGACATCCGGGTCTCTATGCCTCCCTCTCCTTCAAGGTCACTTTACCAGCCGTGGCTTCTGGAGTGGGTCCTCATTCTCCATCAGCTTAAAGAAGACACGGGCGGAGTTTATCAGTGAGTTCAAGGAGGAGTTTTTGAGTGGGCAGATGTGCATCATCAGTTGGTACGAAGACCCAGACACCGGCGTCAGCTTGGCCGACGTAGCGGTGGGTGCTGAGGATCAAAAGGGTCTGAGAAAGGCGATGAAAAGTGTAAGGGATGCAACGGATGAAGTGACATTCTAAAAGCATCATTAATCAGATCATAAATATGCAATTTAGACGGTGTTGAGGTTAATCGGAACATTTCTGTAGAGCGTGGATTTCCTGCCGCATAACGCACGCACGTAAGCCCACGTACCGAAAAGGTGCGCCTCCAGCCGGCAAACTGCGAAGAAAAAAGGTAGAGGGGAAGGAGGTCATGGCTTGGGCTTTCTTTTGTCTTCCTCTCTTGCAACGTTTGTTTCTCAGCTTTCTTTCTTGCCCATCCAACACGCCTCAGCTTGCTCCAACTTCGCAAAGAACATACGCCATGTCCACCAAACCCACGCAGAATGATCGCCCTTTCGATGCGGTCATCTTTGACCTAGACGGTACTTTATTCGACCATACTCATTCCGCGATACAGGCCATGGCAAAACTGCAGAGTATGTGGCCCGGATTAAAACAATTTCCCATCGAATTGCTCAACCTCGTTTACCAACGTGCACTTAATCGCGCCTACGATGATTATCTCGCAAACAAAATTACCTACGAAGAGAAAGACATCGAGAAGGTCCGGGATTTCTTCACCTCTCTTCGTCTTCCAACTCCATCACAGGCTGAGATGGAAAGGTTTCGCGACAGATATAAGGCAATTTACCGAGCCGCATACAGTACAACCACCTACAGCCTGGAGACCCTGCAACGATTGAAAATTATGGGAATACCTGTCGTCATCCTCACAAATGGACAACAGAAACACCAGGTGGAAAAGGCGGCTGCTCTTGGCATACTTCCTCTCGTCGACTGTCTGATTAGCTCAGAGATGATAGGATACAGTAAGCCGGATAGGCGCGCATTCCAATTTGTCATCGACATGCTAGGGTATGAGGCAGACCGAATTTTGATGGTCGGCGACTCGGCCAGAGCAGACATCACGGGGGCTTTGGGAGCGGGGTTGCGCGCATTGTTGTACGCCCCTGAATCACACGATAACTCGGACTCGGACGATGGAACGAAGATTGAGAGTCACCGCGTAATTCGAAATATTGAGGAAGTTTTAGACTTTGTCAGACCTCTAGTCTAATAGGATGGGAACGAGCGTTTACACTGAACAGCTGCGGACTAAAATCTCAGAACAAAGTCGCTAGGATGCCTGGACTAGTGGTCTTCAACATTTGCAGGCAAGAGTCTTATTAGTTAAACCAACTAGGACAGTCTTGGAATCAATGTATATAAATGTACAAGCACGTCTGGTATCCTGTTACAATACGGAGGCAGATTGGGCAATAATCTTTGCAGCAGCTACCTCTGCAATGCCATACGCAGCCGTCTGAATGTGACCAGAGAGAATGATGGGAATGATGCTGTTGTCCACCACGCGCAAATTGGTAGTTCCATAGACCTTAAGATCGGCATCCACAACACCACCGTCATCTCGAGGCAGAAGAGAGCAAGTGCCAACAGGATGGTAAAAGCTGTTGACCGTGTTGACTGCAAACTCGCTGAACTGCTCATCGGTCTGGACACCTGGGCCTGGCTCAGTCTCGGCCTCCCACATCGCAGAGATAGGGCCCGTCTCGGCGATCTTGCGCGCAAACTTGGCACCCTCCGCTGCAGCCTTGATGTCGTGTTCGTTGCTGAGGTATTTGGGGTCGATGATCGGCTTGCCTGTCGGGTTGGCCGGGTCGATGTGCACATTCCCGCGGCTGAGGGCGTGCATGACAGTGCTGAAAACCGTGATGAACTTGCCGGAGCCAGGGTACCCAGCGGCACCAACGTGGTTGGCCTCGAAGATGAGCTCGTAGTCCGGAACAGCGTCGTTCTTGAGGAACTCGAGCTTCTTCTTGTCGATAGGGTTAGTGCTAGCGCCGACGGCAGTCTCGGCGAGAGCAATGATGTCGGCCTGGGCTTGGCTGTCGACTTGACCCCAGTTCAGGAAGCCGTAGGCAGCCGAGGTGTAGTCGTAGAGAGAGACCTCTCCATCCATCCACTTCTGGAGCTCAGCGGTGGCGTTTTCGCCGCTGGCGTCGAAGATGAGGTTGTCGAATGAGTCGATGCCATCCTTGAGACGGTACACGTTGGAGGTGCGGATGTGGTCTTGGTAGTTCTCGCCAACTCCAGGAAGGTCAACCAGAGGTGTTACTCCGGCAGCTTCAAGCACTGCGGTTTGCCCGATACCGGAAAGCTCGAGCAGGCCAGGGCTCTGCACAGAACCGGCGGAGAGAATGACTTCCTTGGTAGCATTGATAACACTTCCGTCAGCGAGCGTAACCCCGGTGGCGACATACTCGGTCTCGCAGGCCTTCTCGAGGTTAACCTTGACAACCTGAGCACTCGTCTGAACAACGAGGTTAGAACCGGCGAGAGGCAAGTAGCTGTTGGCACTGTAAGAGCGGCTGTAGTCGACGTTGTTGATGTTGGTGCCCTGGAACATGATGCCGATGGGATTGCCGTGCATGTTGCCCTCCTCATTGATAGGAAGACCAAGCTCACTACCGGCCGGCTGCCATGTGTTGAGAACATCATAGATGACGCGGTTGTACGTGTTGCGGATAGGACCGGTGCGACCGCGAGTATCCTTGTCTGAGCCGGTGAAGTTCTCCGACTTGGTCATGGCATCGATCATGACGTCCCAAGTCCAGCCTTCGCTACCCATCTCAGCCCATGATTCGTACTCCGGGGACGAAGCACGGTCGTAGCAAAGGTAGTTCATGGCCGATGAGCCACCCAAGACCTTGCCGCGGTTAACAAGAATCTGGCGACCGCCGAGACCGCTCTGGTCAACCGTGGTGAAGTTCCAGTCAAAGTTCGTTCCCAGGATAGAGCCTCGTAGACCCGGAACGTTGATGCGGAGCTCATCGAGGGCAGATGGGCCGGCTTCAAGAAGCAAGATCTGGGCATCCGGCAGGCCTAGACTCAGGCGTGTTGCCAGAGCTGATCCAGCCGTACCTCCTCCCACAATGACCTGTATGGAGTGTCAGCTGCATCATTGAGGCAAGAGAGGTCGGTAGATGGACGTACATAGTCGTAAGTCTTGTCCTGGGCCGAAGCGACACCAAACAGCAGGACAGCTGCTGGCCAAGCCTTGGAAAACATCATCTTGGGCAAAGTAGAAAGAGTGACGGCCGTTGATGATGGAGGTTGACGCAGGATTGTGGCTGGGTGGTCTGGATGGTCTGCTTACTGGATGGGTGGGCGGGTTGTTTTTGTAGATGCCGACGATGGCTCACACTTCACGTGGTGAAGAGCCATCGGGCTGGGTATCTCGGTCGACTAAACCGCTTATGGGAGGAGATTCTGCAATCGAAGTCGTTTTTCCCATTACGAATGCTTTATTCATGCGCTCCTATGTCGGATTGGGGGCTTTCAAGACGTTTACCCCGGGAACCATCCGGGCGTCCCTATTGGGCAGAGAATACCTAGTAGATGTCAATAGTATGGGTATTCTAAGCTCATTGCTCACCAGGTACGACTTCGACCGCAGTTCCATGCGGAGACTTTGGAGAAAATCATGCTGTCAGGGACGCGACCTTGGTTATTGCTCCAGACCCAATAGCTGACATATGCTGCAAGCAAAAGCACCTGGTTTATGTGCGGCGCTAATCCTCCCCTGGTAGACAGAGACAGTACTTGGCGTTGAGGCCTACGAATAGACAAGGTTAAGCGACATTACATCGGAGATATCTTCCTGTGCTGTCATGCCACAAAGACTGCGGACATGTACGGGGACCGCAAGTTTTAATGGCCTGACTTCTTCGAGACTGCTAACATCATTTCACCAATCACCATTATGGTTAGTTAAGTAAGGAAGTCCCTATCAACACAAATAGTGTCAAAGGAGGCGCACGCTCTGTTGGGTGTTGCTATCGCTTACTGCATGTGCCGACACATCCATCGAAGAGATGGTAACGACCGGCAAGATTCTTCCGGATAGAAAGTCCAGCAAGACTTCTCCTCAAAAAGGATGGTGCGTGAGGAAGAGAGCTACTTGCATCAGTGCGCGAAATGCGGCTGTCAATTGTCAGGCCCCATGGATCTACCCGCATTCCGTTCTCCCATATTCCAGCAGACCCGTCAATGTTGCCCGAGGCGGAGCAGAGGCGGGACTGACACCAACAGACGAACACGTCCCCGATCTCCAGGTCAGTGCGGACAGGGTAACGCTCACCAACATCGAGGGCAACCCCACCACGTCAAACGTCCCCTTCGGCTGGAGGGCGATGCTTCGTATTCCAGGGTGACCCCTGTCAGCGAGTTGCGAAGAGGGGCGGCGGAGGGCATCTCTGGGGTTAGCGCCAACGGTGGCCTTCGGAGGCGGGTCCCGCTGAGAGGAGACAGTTGGATTAAGAATAAGACTAAGCCCTGTCTGTATGGGGCGAAAAAGAAGGGTCAATTTGGGGATACCAGACTTCACGAAGAGTCTCCGTCAGTGTCGCAACGAATGCTCTGGTGATCGGAGTTGTGCGTGTTGAAAAAGTAGGTGGCTTGCGAAGGATTCTGCACTATGAAACTCCACTATCTTTCTCTTCTTCCAAAGGAAACACACCATAAGATCTCTGGTATGATCGAGCTGTGGCGTTGCACCGTGGGAAGTTGTTGGAACGCGTATTCACTCCCCTCTGATCTTCCATTGGCCCAAGACCCTTACTCTGCATTTTACCCCGGGCCCAATTCCCCCGCTCGACCCCGGCAGACCCCATAAAATGCATTTCTTCATCGAATCGAAAGATGACCCAGGATTTGGAGAATTTCGTTCCAACAAGTTTATCTGCAGCGCAGTATCATTAGCGACAGCGAGTATGTAATCCCGCCAGGGTTGTTCCCTCTTTCGTCCACTTCAAGACACTTGGCCCGGTCTCAGTCGCAGCAGACACTGCTAGGCTAAATCCTGACTTCTACCGACAACACGCTACTGCATGTGTGAGGCACATCTCGCGGAACAGGGTCCGTTGAAGCAGGTTGCCGGTTTAGCCAGGATCGAGGTGCGCCTGGGTTGTTTTTATGATCAGATTCTTCTTTCCTCAGCCATCAAAGACAGGCAAGTAGGCAATCTGGGAGTGGCAGGAACCATGCATCTATCGCCGGGATCCAATGGTCTTTCAGGGCAAAGGGGAGTTAGCAAGGTGCGTCTCGTTGGAACCCACCAGGTCGCATCTAGACTATCCCATACTTCAACCCCTCGAAGCTCTACGCAGAAAGGGGCCCGAGCAAACGCACCGTACAGACGCAGACTGTCATAATGAACATCGTCCGTGCGCTGTCGTATTGATTGAAATAACGTAAATGCAACCTTGGATGGATGGACGGAACGGCCGAAAGAAGAAATTGAATCGGCCGAGCTTTGTATGATAACGAAGGAATTAGAAGTAAAGGGGGGCTTGATGGCATCGCCACATGAGTTTACAACCTGTGTCCTTGACGACGTAGAAGAAGATTCGGTAAGGGGCCCGTTCGAAGGCCGCATAAAAAGTAGACGTGGAAGTCGATCTTGGTGTCAGACATGAGAGCTGCGGCGATGCAGGATGCAATCGTATCTTTAATTAAACCAAGCCACTTTCCCTGAAGAACCGTTGAAGATTCGGGAAGTTCGGGACATGAGAGGCACGGCAGGGTTGAGGCTCCTGAGCAGAAATCTTGTTTTCCACTGTATTGTGACTGCAGCCAGGAACGGGCAGTCACACTAAACCCAGACTCAAATGAGACGAACCCTCGCCATAGAGATGCAGGTGCTTCCGTTCCTGCCGTCTCGGCTACATCACCCCTGCATGCAGAGACACACTTCGCCATTCTCTGGATCAGAGTAGAAGTCTCCTCCGAGTGTTGCCCAAACACATAGAACATTGCCCCTCTGCAGGAGACGCAGGAGGTGATTCACGGTCGCGAGATGGCCCCCAAGGTTATGTAAAGGGTTCGCCTTTCTGATCGTCGAGATCTTCAGTATAAGGCTAAGACGTTGGCACTGACCTGGGTCCTTGAAGATCAAGACTGGATCTGTGGATCTTTTGATCTTCCCCTTTATCGTTTTCAAGTCTCCGCCTGGCGTCATCTCTAGACGCCATGGCCGCCACGCCCGCTGTGATTCGCACTGAATCAAACGGACATATTGTGAGCGGTATTGCGATTGGCTTCGTCGCTGCTTCAGCGGCCATTCTCTCCCTCAGACTCTATACACGACTAGTGCTTCTGAGAACTGCTGGGAAAGATGACTTGAGTATCGTGATTGCAGAAGTGAGAGCAAATCGAGTGTGTATTCTCTTCAAGTACACGACGCTGACCCTTTGGATAGTTATTCGCAATCGTTGTGACAGTTGCAACCTGTCTTGGTAGGTTTCTCACTTTGACCCCTCCGCGGCAACGCTGACAGGCCACTGCAGAGGTCAAATATGGCATGGGAAGGCATGTTGAGAATGTGTCTCTGGAAGAAACGCTCCAACAGCTCAAGGTAAGATAAGCTCTTGTGCACAAACTCCTGACCGGTCCCCAGTGACTTACCACCGATCAGTTCCTGCTTGTTGCTGTCCTCCATTACAATATGGGGATGAACGTCGTCAAGGTTTCTTTTCTCTTCCAATACCGACGCGTGTTTCCTTCAAAGGGGGTTCAGAGAATCTGCCTTTGGGCAATGGTGTTTGTTGTCCTGTGGGCATGCGCTCAGGCAACCTTACTCGGCACATCATGCCTGCCCATCTCTATCATCGTTCCCAGCACCGCGAGCTTCTGTCTCAACACGCTCCCTATTTGGTATTTCTCTTCAGCCATGAGTATGGCAACGGATATTATGATCTTTTGCATCCCCTTGCCGTCCGTTCTTAAGCTACGGCTCCCTACGAAGCAGAAGGCCATGTTGTTTGGAGTCTTCTCTCTCGGCTTCTTGTAAGTGCCAGGCTTCCACTATAGCTGCCAACCAACTTCTCTTCTAGTAATGTGCAACTAATGTTGGTGGGTAGTGTGTGCATCATCTCCGTCTACAGAATGTTCACCCTCCGCACCGCCGTCTACAGCGAGGACCCTCCCTGGGAGAACATCGGCGCCGCGATCTGGTCCGCCATCGAACTAAATACCTCCATCATTGCCGCCTCCCTGCCGACTCTCCGGCCGTTGCTCGCGAAGTGGCTTCCAGGAGCAGGCCTGTCGTCTGCTCACAAGAGCGGGACTAGCGCCTACCCGCGATACGGGAGCTCATCAGGGATTGGCCGCAGCAACTTCAAGGAGCTAAAGAGCAACAATACTCAAAGGGAGGTCAGCACCGAGGAGCTTGTGCTCAAGGATATGATAGCCAGCCAGTCGAGGGCTGTGCCTGCGGTCTACTCTCATGTGACGGCGGAGCCGAAGACAGGGCATGTGGGCCAGGAACTGCGGGGAGACTTTAGGAACCAGATAATGGTGACGAGAGAGACTACCATCAGGCAAGGTCGTTAAATAATGTGGACTATTGGCGAAGGTCTATGAGGATCTTTCATGGCAGCATCTTAGGTCCTATCGCGCAAGATCACGGGCCTTTGGCAATGGATTGCTTCTTTATTTATGTCCATGCGAACTGCATGTCCGCTTCCTATCACCAATCCTATCAACTTCTTGGCTTGCTGTTCGCCAACCAGTGTGGGCGTTGTATGACCTCTCCTCCAGCAGTCGTGGGAGTTCCGGGTGCCGGGACTAGCAATCCTCCCTGATTCTAATGAGTCTAGTCATGGGCTTTATAATCGTTCCTCGGGTAGACCGTAGTGATTTGACAAGTTTCCGCAAAACAATGACCGCCATCCATACTCCGCGTAGTAGTTGTGGTCCCGTCACAAATCCACGTTCCGGTGCTTTTCGTGGCCATAAGGCCGATATTTCGCTTCAGTGTCCGCCAGCCTCAGACAGCAATTTCAGGCAGCCTCTCGACAGAGTATTTTCCCTTTCCAACCGCAATCAAAGGCACACCTGGAACCTTCCTCAGCTTTTGTCTCAGCGCCCTATCGTTCGTTCCGACCAGGTAGCAGCGGTTCTTCGTGACGGTGGTGACAATGCAGTCGTCGGCGTACGTGCCAGAATGCGAGCACCTCAATCGCTCGAACCGCTCGTCCTTCGCGAGGCGTAGCGCCAGGCGGAACTTCGGTCCCAGCTTCTCAAGCTCGGCGATCGTGCATTCCGTTACGACGGGTGTGCACTTGGCGAGGAGGAGGTCCATCAGGCCCATGACGACGTCGATCTTGTGGCGGACCGTGTGCGCGAAAAAGTTGGTGTCGAGAATGATGTGGTATGGGGGGTCCCAGGTCTTGGTTCGATTGAAAGTAGAGTCCCGAGGGGGCCTGGGGGATGTGTCGGACGAGATCGGCATCGTTCTTCTTGGTCGTCGACTTCGATTCTGTTTCGGTCGGTTTGGCAGCAAGAGCGTGGCGGCGGCCAATTAGGCGCTTGGCCTGGAGAACGTCAGACACGATACAACTCGAGTCGCTTGGAGAGTTCCTACCTGGCCGAATTTTCTCGTCTTTTTGGCGACACCCATGTTTTGTTGTTTGGTCGGATGATGGTTGGATGGGCGGGAAGATTGATGCAGCGATGCGATGCGCTTGGGACGTTTTCTGCCGCGAACTTTTAGGCGGTGAGAAATGCCTCCCTTATCGGCGCCTGTGCACAAAGTTATGCATCCTGATCGGGTCCGCACAATATGTGGGTCTAGATCCGTCTCGGCACCGAGAGAGTCCGGCGGCGGCAGTTCATCCGTTTCTCGTCATGTTCTTTCAGACCAGGTCACGATATTGATACATCAGATCGTCCATAGATATAAATGCGGTTTGATTTCAGTCTCCTTATGAAATCAGTTTACAATTCGAGTATACATACATGAGCGGCGAACTATTACGAATGAATGACAAGAAAGTCGTTGGCCCTCGGCTGATGGTCTGACTCAGTTCTTTCCTAAAGGCAGGTCCATCACTATTCAAATGTGAACCCAACAGCAAAAGTAACGTGTGAGGCTTTCATGAAGTCAACTGGGCTTTTGACACGATAGCTTTTGCGACATATTTTAGCGTCCCTGGTCGTTGACTACCGGGGTTCCCCCTCAACGGCCAGGCCCGACACAGCGCTGAGTGGTGGACGCAAATATTTCCGCGTGCGCCACGTGCTAGTTCATGAATTCGAACCCGCTCATCCGGTTCTGCATCTCGCAATTGATCTCACCCCACAGACTTTGATTCTCCGGGGGCGGGGAAGCGGCGGGCGAATACTAGGATTGTGAAAGAAAATTGCGAAAGAAAAATCCTATAATTACCAGAGAGTACCTCACAAGGGGCACCAAGATGTTTCCTCACTAACCGTGATCTCCTGTGCTGTGTTGATGTCCTCATGATGTCCGTCTCTTTGGCAGTCCTGATTGGGCTTGCCTCCACAGCAGTGTTTGCATCTCCTTTAGCGGTAGAGGCGTCTTTTGACTGGCAAAAGACTGACTACGTGTAAGTCGCGGTCGCACTACTTGAGCCCGCACTGACAAGACACACACCTAGGCTTGCATTCGGCGATTCTTACACATTTGTGCAAGGAACACAAGGGTACTGGGGATACAGTTTCATCGGCTCTCGGCTCAACATATCGTTCACTCCCGAACAGCTCTTGACGGACCGCATTGTTCCAGGGCAAAATACCTCATCAGCTGGTGGTCCCAATTGGATCGAAGAACTTACTGGTTGCAAGGAAGGCTTGCCACGAGACTGCGAGATTCAGTTATGGAACTTTGCATTCGCTGGCGCTGATGTATCCACTACTTTGTGAGCTGAGCATCTGGTGATTCAGATAATCTTCTTAGACGGCTAATTTCCACCAAGTGTTCCACTCCACCATGACTACACATTATCGTTCCAAAACCAAGTATCCCAGTGGAACGAGGATGGCAAATCGGTCATCGACGCAGACACCAAAAACTCCCTCGTGGCTTCTTTTATTGGAATCAATGACATCAACGACATGGCGAACTTCCAATTTCCTGTTCAAAACTTGACAGACTTTGAAGAGCTGTACACTGCGGTCATCGCAGAGCAGTTTGAAGCCCTTGAAACCGTATATGAAGCTGGATATCGCAGCTACCTCTTCCTCAACTTACCTCCTCTGGACAAGACGGTATGGCCTTTCGTCAGATCTTCCAAGCCCCCTTCTAACTATAGACAGCCTGCTGCACAAAGCGATCCTACTCGGAAGCCAAACACGACGATGATAAAAACTTTTAACGATGTTCTCAACCAAACAGCCAAAGCCTTCACAGAAACACACCCCGGGGCGACTGCGTTGGTGTTCGACACATACACCTGGCTCACCCATGTGTTCGATAATGCGGCCACTTTCGGCATCACCAACACCACGTCGTTCTGTCCCAAGTACAATGCGTGGGATATTGCGACTAACTACGCTTCGTACGGCTGTCAGCCAATTGGTGAATACTTCTGGTACAACTCGGGGCACATCACATACGCTGTTTCCCAGCTGCTTGGCTCCAAAGTGGATGAGTTCTTGGCTCAAAAGAGCGGACAGTGCGGTGAGAAGCATAACACTAGTTCATCGTGGGGAACTCGATGGGTTGATGGGATCGCAAGTTAGGAGTAGAAGCCATGTACGGAGCTCTTGTGAGTGGGCGTGTTTCGTGCCGACACCCATTCCCGTCAGGTTTTGAGGTAGGGTTTTGCTAGCTGGGCAGTGTCCACATCACAAGCAGTATGTAGTCCGTATATCCTACATCTATACCTAGTGAAGCGGCTATGTTTCCAATACGTATTTTTATCGCTGTTATCGCTGCCCTCGTCGCTATAACCGTCTTTATCACTGTCATAGTCGTCATTCATCGTCGTTATTGTTTTCGCTATCCCTGTCGTTTTCCCTACTATTCTTGTTCTCATTAAAGTTTTAGGCATTTACGAGTACACTGCCCGAATAGCTAACTAACACCGCTCGGCTAGCTAAGCCCTTAACTGAAGCCAAGTTTGCTTATCAATGCCAACGACAGCTCAATTTGCAATTTCTCGCGCGCCATTCTCATGGTCTCATTGCACATCTACTCGGCCTACGCTCAGTGTCGGCCTGGACTCGCATGAAAGACATGGGCAAAAGTGATAATAAGTTGTCCGTGTAAGTATCCTAAGCCTCCCACCAATCAGGAGTATTTCCACATTACCTATGCGGAAGGGCACCACTCTAGAACATCGGCCGAACGCTATAACCCGATTTATCATAGTAACCCTATAGGCCACCCTGCTGCCAGCGTTACGCTTTAATGGCTAATTTGCGTCGTGATGAATCTGCCCTTTCTTACCCTCTATTGCTCGTTTTCACGTAGTCACTTGGCCTAAATCTCCGATGTTCAAGCTTTCATAGTGTTCGTACGTGTTTATTATGGGGCAGCGATGAACAGAGGAAATCGAGGGAGGAACGAAGAGTGTAGCTTCCTAATTTAATACACACAACGTGAAGAGCCGGCATAGTGGCCCGTTAGGTGCCTATAGCCCTTAAGGCCACTAGCAGAACACGCTGAAGGGCCGATGTTGTCAGGGGGGGTGGTCCCGCGTAGGTATCCTTTCTCTGCATTCACAGCGCGGGTGGCTCGGCGCCGAGAGGAACACCGGAACGGACCGTGAAGTGGGGGCTCGTCAATGGACAGCCCGAAACCGGAGCCGGCATATCGGCGAATATCCGATGAGGTGTCGTATCCCTTTGAGTGTTTACAAGTTTCAGCATCTCACATTCTGGCCGAGAATAGTGTAACATTAACGAAAAGCAAGCTTCGGAAATCTCAAACCACGCAGCTGTCAGCAGCGGATGTGCATATCCAGGCTTGTCGTTCTGGTCTTGCCCGCTGTGCTATGCGCCCCAGCATATGCGCAGGCATCAAATCATATGGGCTTTTCTTATGATTCGATCGGATAACTTTCTGATTGGAGTCGGATGCCATGCTGAGTCTCAGTGGTCCCGTAGTCTCGGGTTCTTTGCCCAGCCCACGAGACCACAAGCCCATCAAATCCACTCTTTTCCTGGATTCGCACGGCTGCATGAATGCTGAAACATGAAGTCGTTCTACGATTTCGCAGTGGTTTATTCACGCGAGACCAACCGGGAATTTTAGGCTTGACTCGACGGAAGAGAAATATCACGGTGGCTGGTGGGACGAACACCCTCCTGATTGGCGCGCATAGCCAGCAAATTCCAACACCAACCCAATGGCCACGAACATCGGCGCAAACCCCGTTCACGAAGCGGCCTGGGTAGTGGGGCGGCCACGAGTTATGCTTGCTTTTGCAGACCAACCCCATCCAATGCGAGGACGTCATCGTGCCCAAGAGCTGTACGAATGACCGCATGCATGGTTGCTTCCCCGGCAAATGTTTGCTCCAGCAAAGCTCTCAACGCTGTGACAGGCCAGAACAGGACGTTCCAAGCGCATCTAGCCATGAGATACTCCACATCGCGTAGAGGAGATGCCGTGCAGATCACTTATTTTGGCACCACATCTTGGTGCGGTACCACGTTCTGCGACCGTGGGGAAGCAGACCGCCTCCCGCTCGTCCGCCCGCCGCCGATGGCCTCGGTTCCGGGTCGAGAGTATAAAAGGGCGCCGGGATTTAGTTTGGGACAACTGCAAGCGCACAAGCTTGAGTTTATGTGCTTTCTTCCAGCTGAGTCGTGAACCTTCAACGGCCGCCCACAGGGTATTCTCCGGGTTTTACGAACGAGCTAAATATTACCATTTCTGGAGAGTAGATCTTCCCCGCACCCATCCCCGAATCAAACTTCTTGGGGTCCAGTTTTACCCCGGACTGTACTCCTGTTGGCCGCCATCACGAGTCTGGGGAATCCAATGGGGTAAACCCATTTGAAGCGATTAGGGATAACACACGCGACAACATTTCAGATTCAGTTACTGCACTGCAGGATAAATACAATCATTCAAAAGTCAACAACCAAGAGCTGTTTTACCCAACCACACGATAATGGCGCTTTTCAGCCTTGGCAGAGGCAAAGGCCTCCAGACAGGTGTGACGATTTGCTGCGTCAGTAATCTCAACAGCAGAGCACTCCTCCCGCCCAAAGATTGCATCAATCTGACTTATCCCCTCATAGTTAATCGCTTTTGTGCTTTTTGGTTACGACCAAGGCGTCTTCGGAGGAATTCTTCAGATGGAAGACTGGCTTGACCAGTTCGACCACCCATCCGATTCAGAAACTGGCATCATCGTATCCTGCTACAACCTAGGCTGCTTGGCTGGCTGTGTTTGTGGGTTCCAACGAACACTTGAGGTTGAAGACCTACGCTGACCCATCGAGCGACAGTGAACTTCATTTTCGGAGAGACACTGGGACGTCGAAAAACAATTTGGACCGCCATGGCGCTGGTCATCATTGGCGCTACGCTGCAAGCATCAGCGTTCACGGTTCCACACCTTGTCATCGGAAGACTTGTGACGGGTCTAGGCACGGGCATGAAAACCTCCACAGTTCCGATGTAAGAGTCCTTACCAGGCCTTCAAGCTCATTATCTTAACCCCAAACAGGTACCAATCTGAACTCTGCGACCGCAAGTATCGAGGCCGTCTTGTTTCCGCCGAGACACTCTTTGTGGGCGTAGGCATTGTTTTTGCTTACTGGTACTGGACCTTTGCTCCACTGGCTTCGGTCATGAATGCTGACAAGAACCAGGTTCGATTTTGGAATGTCCTTCGTCGGTGGGCCTATCGCATGGCGCCTCCCGCTCGCCTTCCAGATCATCTTCGCTCTCGTCGTCATCGTTCTGGTCTTTGCTCTTCCCGAATCACCCCGCTGGCTGTTCAAGCATGGCCGCGAACAAGAGGCCGTCCAAGTTCTTTGCGACGTCTTTGACAAAGATCCCACGGATGACTACATCCGCGCGGAGGTGTATTCCATCCACCACGCCATTGAGTTGGAAGCGTCTGAGAAGACTCAGTCGTCCTTCATGAGCATCTTCAAGAACGATCGCGTCAAGACTGGCCAACGTGTCCTTCTCGCATGGGGAGCGCAGTTCATGAATCAGCTTGGCGGTATCAATCTCGTGGTCTACTACATTCCCAGCGTTCTGGTACAAAATGTAGGAATGACGGCACACATGGCCCAGATCATCGGCGGATGCGTTCAAATGATGTTCATGTTCGGATCGATTTTGCCTGCTCTTACCCTGGACCGAATGGGTCGTAGAAAAACGATGATCTGGAGCAGTGCTGGGCTGGGCGTCTGCATGCTCATGATCTCGATTCTCCTCTC
Source organism: Colletotrichum siamense (assembly GCF_013390195.1). Classification (NCBI taxonomy): domain Eukaryota; kingdom Fungi; phylum Ascomycota; class Sordariomycetes; order Glomerellales; family Glomerellaceae; genus Colletotrichum; species Colletotrichum siamense. The sequence goes on from NW_023501015.1 coordinate 565,969, forward strand.
TCGAGTGGGGTTTTCCAACGGGCACGCATGTGCTTCAGCTTCGGTGGCGTTCTTCTTCCTGTAAGTCCACGAGTATGGTTATCCGTTCGTCTACATATCACTAACAGGTTTTAGATATAACCTCATCTTCGGCATGGGCATGAACTGCGTCCCATGGGTGGTTGTGCCCGAGATTCTTCCCCTTCACGCCAGGACCCGCGGTACCGCTGTCGGCATCAGCTCCAACTGGCTGTGGAACTTCTTCGTCGTCATGATTACACCAGTCATCATCAACCGATTACAATGGAAGGCGTACCTAATCTTCGTCGTGACCAACTTCGCATTCATCCCGCTCATCTACTTCTTCTATCCCGAAACTAGCAATTTCCGCCTGGAGGAGATTGATGAGTTCTTCACTCAGGGTCGCAACCCAGTGAAGGTCGCCAAGGAGATGCAGAAGGCTATGAAGAGTGGACAGGATATCTCCGGAGCGGATGCCGAGAAGACTGTATCTGGCTCTTCGGATAAGGAGAAGGTACAAGTGGAGCATTCATGATCCACATAGGCAAGCAGCTTGGCTCACTAGCCATTGAAATTATGCGAAGCAAGCTTCTCTAGTAGCTTTCTATTTCTACCAAGAATCATTGCCCAGAATGTTTCAGAACAGTAGCTTCGCCGAATGCGAGAAATTCATATTCGACGCTTACCTTATCTACAAGACCTTGAATACCACCTTCTCATTGGAGACCTTACCCTCCTCAGAGAGCTTGAAGCCCTCAACCACAGTCTCCAAGCCGCCAAGCTCCCTCACCTTACTCGTCTTCAGGTTGCCATTTCTCAGAAGCTGAGGCAAAAGCTTCAGATACTTCTCCCACACCTTCTTGTCTTCAGGCGTTTCGTCTCCACAGTTATCAAACCGGAACGGGAGAGCCCTCTCAAACACAGTGTAAACGATCGTCCACTCAATCTTCGCCCACGGGTTCACAGCCTTGATCTCTTCCTTTACCGGCGGCATGACAGGAATGAGCGTAAGAACGTGATCTCCTTCACTCCCCTCGAGTGCCTGCGCGATCTTCAATGTTGAGCCGTGCTCTGACACAGTGTCGAAAGCGCGCTTCAGCTTCCCGCCTGTGACTCTCTTGACTTCTTCAACCCACTCTCCGTGATAATCGATCACGACATCCGCTCCCAGCTCCTTCAAGAACGGATTATTCTTCGGCGAGGCAGTGGTGATGACTTTCAAACCGCTCAACTTTGCCAACTGAATGGCATAGTTTCCGACACTAGTCGCACCGCCGTAAATGAGCACCCACTCCTCAGTGCCTTTTCCTGAATCCGGCTCAGGGAGACCAAGACGTTGATACAGAGCTTGTACAGCTGTCCCCAGAGCAAGACCGACAGTCGCAGCACTCTTGAGCTCTACGTTCTCGGGAACTTCGAATAACAAACTCGCTTCAACAGGGATATACTCTGCGTACCCGCCGCGGATTGGGTTTGCAGGAGTTCCATTTTGGCTAGTGCCCTGCACAAAGCCGGCGACGCGCTGACCCTTACGCCAAGCAGAGCCGTTGGGATCCTCAATCGTTCCGGCGAAGTCGGCGCCGACAATCAGACCGGCCGGGGCGGGTGGGGCGATGGGTGGGGAGCCTTTGACGGATTTCCAGTCGGTGGGGTTGAGGGCGGAGTAGTGCACTTTGACGAGGACTTCTCCGGAGCCGGGTGCCGGGATTGCGGTGGATTCAACGGAGACAACGCCGTTGCCTTGGGTGATGAGAGCTTTCATAGAAGACATGTTGGAGTAACTGTTATGATTTGGGAGCATACAAACAATGCAGGTCTGTTTGCAGATGTGGATGGGGCTTTTTGGTAGATAACGTTATTGATTGATAGCTCATAATTGCAGCTTGGAACTCTGTCTCTTTAATCGTATGTGAAGATTTCCGGTAGACGATTGAAATTTCTAAGCATACTTTCGGCGCCGAAATCCTTTGAAATGTGAAACTAAAGCCGCCCCCTGAAAGGCTCGACGATCTCTAACCCGGGTCGGCGAAAAGAAGACATATCGCGAAGCGCGAGTCCGAGCCACCCAAACGGGTTACGTTGAGAATAATACGTTATGAGGGCCAAGGGACATTGGTAAGCACGATTACGCCACACGGCTTAATAAACTACCCGCGTGCGGATCGGCGTCGGTGTGGGTGTTCCGCCGTTTGGATTGGATCTTTTGTGCGCCACGAACTAGCCCAAAGTAGATGTTAAGTAATATCACCGCGGCATTCCGTGGCATTTGCCATTTGGATATATAACGTTATGGCCCCTTGAAAACGTTGACAGATATCTCAAGCACAGTGATGGCGATATTGGTGGGGATTAAGTCGACATTGTAATCAAAAATGCATGTTTCTCATGAAGCCACTTTGAAATAAATAGTCATGGTGAGTACCTGCAAACAAAGGCGAAGTGGGAAAATAGACATTGGGTCTTTGCCAATATTCTGTCATTAACTGCGGCTATTCAAGTGTGACTTAGACATGGCGAATATCAAAAAGGTCGCGATTCTAGGTGTAAGTCCCTTCAGCTATCTACATAGTAGCCAAACACATAACAACAAACTCCTAATCTCCAGGCCACGGGCTCCCTCGGAGAGGTACTGGTTCCCTCACTTGTTGCCGCAGATTTCGACGTCACTTGCGTTCTACGCAAGGATAGCAAGTCCCAGCCGCCGGACGGAGTGCGAATTGTGAAAGCATATTACACCGACACTGCATTGCTCACCGAGGCTTTGCGAGGCCAAGATGCAGTCGTAGAAGCGTTCAACCCTGCAGCATCCGTCCACCAAACAGCCATCCTCCAGGCTGTCGTCGCCGCCGGGGTGAGACACATCATCACACCAGACTTCAGCGGGAACACGTTTCACCCCAACGCCAAGGATGTTCTCATTTTCAACCCCAAGCTGGAAGCACAGCGAGAACTGGATAGGGTGGTTGCCGAGTCACAGGGCAGATTGTCATGGACTGCGATTGTTACCGGCCCGTGGTATGACTGGACGATTAAGAAGGGGATATTTTGGGTGGACCAAGAGAGGAAGATCGTGACGAGATACGGTTCTGGAGATCAGAAGTACAGCATGAGTCGCCATGCCCTCAACGGCGAGGCTCTGGTCGCTGTGCTCAGAGACCCTGGAAGATACCGGAATCGGCCGGCGTATTTCGCCAGTCATACTGTCTCGACGAACCAGATTATTGGAATCATCAAGGACTTGGGCCTCGAAGGATGGAAAGTTGTTGACGTCGACTTCGATGGCCTTTTTGAGGAGGCTCACCGGATGTGGCAAGAGGACACGGAAAATGGGGTTCAGGATAGGTTGAAGTCAAAGGCTTACGCAGCGCTATCTACTGTGGCGCTGTTGGATGAGGCAAATCGGTATGGGTCCAACTTTGCGGATTTGGTAGAAGATGGTTATGATGAAGGGGATGCGAAGTTGAGAGAGAACTTGGCCAATTTACTTTGATAATGCTGATTGTATTATTGACGGCAATGACTAGCGACATCGTTTGAAAGGCTTAAACACATCCACTCTCGAAGAGAGGTCGTATTCTGAGGGGAAATGTTCAAGAGCTTTGCTAGTCGGGCAGTGTCATTTGGCTATCCGGGCAGTGTCCATACACACGTATGTAATCCGTGGCCTGTTTCTAAAGCGACTACATTTCCTATTCTCGCCGTCGTCGTCGTCGTCGTCGTTATCGTCGTTGTCGTCGTTGTCGTCGTCGTCATCCTTATTATGACTGCTATTGTTCTCTCTATATTTCCAGACTGTAGGGGACACTGCCCGAATAAGAAAATGACACTGCCCGACTAGCGAAACTCATGTTCAATGGCGTCGCTACGTTCCATACAAATGCTTTGGGACGGGTGGGGTGCACGAGAGGCAGATACCCCTCCTTGCAGGTATGCACGCAGACGCAGAAACGTTCTAGAAGGCGCGACAGGAGGCAAATAGGACGACCTTCCCAGTCGGCCTCGCCGGTAGGTTGTATGCATGCCGTGCCAGGGGTACACTGCCAGTGCCCCTTTCGCTTGCTCGGATGGAGTGCTACTCGACTAGAGACTGAATGGTACTAGAGAGGTTTTTCTCACATGCATCGTTCTTCTGCGCAAACCAATCATCGTGGCTGAAACAACCCCGGAGTTCTGTTGGATCTCATACATGTACATTAGGCTTTGGCGCTGGGCTGGAGGAAGCGAGGTCAAATCCATGAGCATTGTGACTTCAGTATGCTGAAATGGTTTTACTACCTTCACTATGTTAAAGGCAGGTTTTCGTGCCGAAGTACGACACTTGGATCACGGAACCACGCCATACAGAGAGAATATGCCTAGTTTATTCACGAACAGGGACGGTTACAGTGGCTGATGTTAATATCGATCACTGGACAGTCGAATCAACCGTGATAGGGTGATTTAGCGCAGTGGGATGTTCATAACTAGCAAGAACATGTTCCTTTACAGGGTGGACTTCACTCATGGTGAGCCATAGAACCACGGGCCTGTATGAATGGGAAAGAGGAAGTCCTGGGGCACCTTTTTGTCGACGGTCACAGGAGGAAGGCCTGGTCATAGGACAAAATGTATCAAAATGATGATAGAGCCCCAATAATCACAACTAGAATCGGCAGCTCCGTTGACGGAGTACATCATTGGGATACGTTTGGCAAAGTGACTGACGATCACCAACAATGATCAAAGATGCCGTCTCGTTGTCACACGCTGGCTGTCAGTGACGGAGAGGCCGACCGGTAATGTCTGCCGATTGGCGAAGGATGGTCGATAACGCTGAATGAGCAGGCCATACCACAAAGCTGTCAGCCTCAAGTTACCTCATGACGGCAAAATTCGCCCCAAGTGTCAGGGACGCCACAGAACCAATTCTCTCCATCTGCCCTGAGTGCGCCCACTGTCACCCCGTCGTTCGCTCACCAAAGTCAAACCGTCCAAGACTTGAAGACTTTTCTAGGTTCGTCTGGGCAATTGAAGTAAAAAGTCCAAGAAAAGCACAGCCAGGCTGCTGGCAGGTCTGGGCAATCTTCAGAAGACCACGGGCTTGGATACCGGATGCTGATTCGCTAGGTGTGAAGGATCGAATCGGCTTGGTAATTGCTTGGGTTTCTTGGACGTCTTGGACTTTTGATCGGGTACGGTGGGTGCGTGTGCGGCGCGGTAGTCAACACCAGGGTGGCGGTACGTATGTAGGCTGGGCGTTGTGTGCCTATGGTGACACGACGGGGGATGTAGACGGTTGTGGGCCAATCGTGTAGTGGTGTGTATCGTCCTGAATGGTATGGGCAAGCTACTACCCGAGGAATCGACAGTTCATCGGACCGTCTGCTACTGAATGGACAGTCTCGTAACTGTGAACAAAATACGGCGGAGGAGGAGTCCACTGGAGGAAGACAGCTTGATCAAGGTCGGGAATCGGGCCTCTAGCTGTATTAGGAAGTATTGGAGGAGGACCCGGGTGCTCTATCGGCGGAAAGACGAATGGGGGGATACTGTCAGGCAGTCCGCGGGGGAAAGCTGAGCAGGTGGGCGAGGTGGGAGGAAATGACATTCGATAGAGATGGCGAGCGGAGCGTTCGTTGGAGGCACTCGAGGTCTTGGCCGCTTGGCGGGGGAGCGTGTTTTATAGAAATTCCAAGCATGCGTGCCTTTTGAGTTGGCTGTGAGTGGGCGACTCGCGCAAGGCCTCGGGAGAGACATTGGTGTTGACAAGACGAGTGGGATGGATGGTCCGGGGATCTGGACGGGACGGGGGCCACAGGGAGGGACGGGAGCCTACACGTGGGGGAATCGGGGCCCGTGATTCGGCAGCTGCGGGTCCCGCCAGGGGACGGGAGTGGGGCCGTGGCTTGCCGTGCGCGCTTGGCGCTTCCTGTGAGCCCGAGTCTTGGCGCTTGGCGCGCCAAGTCGCTTGGGAGGCCCCACTGCGGTGCATTCACATCTCGCTCGGTAGCGGCCCTCGGTGGCTGTTTTGGGCAACGCGTCTCCCTTGTTTCCCGTCTGCTGCTGCTGACGTCCTCACGATATCTCACTGACAGAATTTCACTTTTACTGCTTAGAGGCCTTGAAGATGAGAGAAGTCCGTGCAACTATGGACAGCCATTGGTTACCCTAGGGTCCCTCATCGAAGACCGGGCTCATCATGCTCCCCACCTGCTGCCACCTTCGTCGAACCAACGAGCAACCATGGCCCCGAAGATGTGGTGAAAGCTGAGGATCCCGGCAGACGCACTGCAACGCTCGTCAAGTCTCCAGGCCTGTCATTCGCACGTGGAGGGTGGCCGTCAGTCGTATGCTCATCTTCCTAGATACCAGCTGCCCATTCCGTCCCAACCCATACATCCTCCAAGCCAGCCCAGCCCTCAGCTCGTCGTCCCATGTATCCGTTTTCTGCCACCGAAGAGCTCCACCATCATGCACAATGTTTTCATGAGTTGGAATCGCCGTGTATCTGAAAGTGTTCTTGATCCTTACGCTGAGTACTAGAATACGATTTTCCCCGTGGCCCCGAGTTCGTGTGGAAAGCCTAGTCGCCAGGCTCACGAACAGTGCCGATGACGCTCATGACTACTTCTAAGTATTACTCAGTTCAGTAGGATCGAAAATGAAGTCTCAATCACTCATTGTCTTTGACATTTGATGGACTATTCCGAATAGAGGAGGCACACCTGGAACACCTGCGCCAAGCATGTTCCTCCAGGGAGGCACCCGTCGTCAAATTCTGATCCAAGCCCATCGACGGGTCCGCCGCACCTGCAGATGGTGTCCATAAGTGGCGAGCCCATGTCGGCGGATTTACGGTTTGCAGAATGGAGTGTGGCATGCCCTTGTTCCACTTTGGCCGATGTTGGTCTGAAGCCTGCACCCTCCGCCGCAGCTGGGCTCTCTCCCACGCCTGAGCAGTACACGGGTCGATACCTTGCGTGACCATGACTGCCAGGCTGCATGTCAAGATGGTGGGCTGTCTTGTGGTGGACCATGGTTCGCCTGCGATCGACCTGGCGGATGGTATATATCTTCTGCATCTGCCCGCCCTGTCCTCCCGCTTCCATGTCGACTTCTCGAACAGCATCAACCTTCCCGGCCTTGCCTTCCGCGCCACCCTAAGGGTTTTTGGTCTCTTCTTCGGACCTGAGTTGCAGCAATTTGCATCAGTCTAGTACACTCTTTACGACCACATTCAAAGAAGACTGGTTCCTGCGCATTTGCGCCAGCAGACAAGATGACTCTGCACCAGTATGATTACATCTTTGCCATCGGCACCATCTTCGCGTTCCTTGATGCGTGGAACATTGGTATGTCATAATCAATCTCCATCTCATCTCATCACCAAACTAACCTGACCCCCACACAGGTGCCAACGATGTCGCCAACTCGTGGGCCACCTCGGTCTCATCCCGATCCATCTCCTACATCCAAGCCATGTCCCTCGGTTCTGTCCTCGAATTCGCCGGCTCCGTCGGTGTTGGTGCCCGTGTAGCCGACACCATCCGCACCAAGATTGTCGACATCGACATGTTCGAAGACGACCCCGCCCTCCTCATGCTCGGCATGTGCTGCGCCGTTACCGCCTCCGCCATCTACCTCACCTTCTGCACCAAGATCGGTCTCCCAGTTTCCACCACCCACTCCATCATGGGTGGTGTCATCGGCATGGGTGTCGCCCTCATCGGCGCCGAGAACATTCACTGGGTCTCAGAAAGCGGCAGCATCGACTCTGGCGTTGTCTCTGTCTTCCTCGCTTGGATCATCGCCCCTGGTCTCGCCGGTGCTTTTGGTGCCATCATCTTCACTATCACCAAGTATGGCGTCATGCTCCGCAAGAACCCCGTTGTCAAGGGTCTCATGCTCGCCCCCGTCTACTTCGGCATCACCGCCTCGCTGCTCACCATGTTGATCGTCTGGAAGGGTGGTTCCATCAAGGTTAACTTCACCGATGCCGAGACTGCGGGCATGATTATCGGCGTTGGTGCCGCTTGGGCCCTCGTCGTCACCATCTTCCTCATCCCGTGGCTGTACCGCATCGTCCTCAAGGACGACTGGCAGCTTCGCTGGTGGCACATTCCCCAGGGTCCCCTCCTTCTCCGCCGCCCTGAGCCTCCCGTCCAGCCCGAGGGTGCTTCCGGCGGTATCCGCGACTTCTACTCCGGCCACCTGACCAAGGAAGAACTTGATGCCGCCCGCGGTGGGGTCGTTCACACCCACAGCAACGATGTCGAGTCTGGCTCCGCCGACGGTGAGAAGAAGGTCGTCCAGGACAACACCGACGCTGAGGCCCACCCCCCTGCCCGCAACAACGACTACAAGCACAAGCCAATCGTCGGACCCCGTCCCGAGGGCGCCTTGTTCTCTGGCCCCGTGCTCTTCTGGATGCTCAAGAAGGTCTTCCTGTCCGGCGTCGACCAGGACATCATCAACATGCAGAAGAAGGAGAGCGTTCTTACCGGTGATCTCGAGGAGATGCACGCCCGCGTCCAGCACTACGACAACAAGGCCGAGTTCCTGTACTCCTTCATGCAAGTCATGACCGCCTGCACTGCCTCCTTCACCCACGGTGCCAACGACGTCGCTAACGCCATCGGCCCTTACGCCACCATCTACCAGATCTGGCACACCGGCGCGATCTCGGGAAGCAAGTCCGAGGTCCCCATCTGGATTCTCTGCTTTGGTGGTGCTGGTATCGCCCTCGGTATCTGGACCTACGGATACAACATCATGCGCAACCTGGGTAACCGATTGACGCTCCACTCTCCCGCTCGTGGTTTCTCGATGGAGTTGGGTGCTGCTTGCACCATCATTCTGGCCACCCGTCTCAGTAAGTTTTGCTCGCCATACTAGTGGAACGCTTTTTCTAACCCTATCGGCAGAGCTCCCTGTCTCTACCACTCAGTGCATCACTGGTGCCACCGTCGGCGTTGGTCTCTGCTCCGGTACCTGGCGCTCAATCAACTGGCGCATGGTTGGCTGGATCTACATGGGATGGATCATCACCCTTCCCACCGCCGGTATCATCTCCGGCTGCTTGACCGGTCTGATCGTCAACGCCCCCCGCTGGGGCATGGCCAACTAAGTGGCCCAAGTGAAATGAATGACATCACTACCAACGACTGGCTGATTGAGACCAAGGTCCGTCTCGACGATTAGACCTGTCGTTTCTTACCACCTGTACCCAAAATTGTTTCTTGTATCTTTTCGCCTTCTCTGGACACATAGACTACTCATACCCTCATTAGTTGTTGTGAAACTTCATACACGTCGGCCGTAGGCCTGTCAATGAAAATACCCAATGCCAACTATGTACAAAATATGTCGACACATCCTAAGGCGAGTCAGAATATGTCCGTCGCTCATTTGTCAAATCGCCACCAATCAAAGTTGAAAAGATAGTCCGATCCATCACCCGTGAACTTGAAGAACAGATCGTGGACCCCTCCAGCGCCGCTAACGGGACAGATCACAGATGTCCACGACTGCCATCCTCCAGACCCAGACACATCACACGTACCAACAAGAAGACCAGAGATACTGTCAAGGTGCAACTCAATGTTCCCCCCACCAGTCGCCGAGGCAACCTGAGCAGTGAAAGATGCCGCTCCATCCCCGAAGTCAACCCCCTTGACCTTGATGTAATCTCCATCATTGATGTATGCGACGCTCATCCCACCTTCGCTGGATGCTTCGACCTCGACTCCCTCCGACCACGCAATGAGCTCAGCCTCCTGACGCAAGTAAGGATCCAAATTAACAATCTGTGCCGGCCCCTCGGTTGTCATCTTCAGCTGGGGAATTGTTCCATCGGCGTTGTACTCAAAACTTTCCACGGCGACGGAACGCGTGAAGCCGCCGCCTCCAGGCAAGGCGCCGTTGTGGTAGAAGAAGTAGGACTTGCCGGCAAAGTCGATGATGCCAGGGTGGTTCGTGAAGCTGCCGCCCTCTGTGGGCATAATCTGGCCTTGGTAGGTCCATGGTCCCGTGATAGTTGGACCCGTCGAGTATCGAATGTCCTCGGGACAGCATACCGCCGCGAAAATCATGTAGTACAAATCGCCCCGCTTGTACACCCATGGAGCCTCCTCGAAGGTGGTAGCACGCGACGGGTTGCCTTCACGAGCCCCGAACCCTTCCGCGGTGAGATCCACTTTGGTGATTTCCCCGCTGTACGAGATCATGTCCTCGTTCAACTTGACATACAACAGATCCGGGTTGCCCCAGTACATGTACGCCTGCCCGTCGTCGTCAATGTAGACCGTCGGGTCAATCTGTCCGTTGCTGAGAAGAGGGGCGCCGATGGCGTCGACGTAGGGGCCTGTGATGGTGTCGCTTACGCCTACTCCGATGGACATGCTACCGTTGATCGCGGTCGTCGGGACGTAGAAGTAGAACTTGCCGTTGCGCTCAATGGCCTGCCCGGCCCACGCATTGGCCTCGGCCCAGGCGAAGGTGGCCACGTTCATGGGCGAGCCGTGGTACTGCCAGTTGACCATGTCAACGGAGGAGAAGAGGAGCCATTCGCGCATGTCGAAGTTGGTGGAGTTGTCTTCATCGTGGCCGGTGAAGAGGTAGACGCGATCCCCGACCACAAGGGGTGCTGGATCAGCTGTGTATTGTGTCTGCACGATAGGATTGTCGGCTTGAACACGAACAATGGCGGACAGAAGGCCACTGATCAAGAGGAATGACTTCATGATGGCCGAAGTTTGAGGCGTCTTAGTCATGGCGGCGGTAGTGGTCGGAGAGATGAAGGTCAGCGGAAAGCGGTTGAGATCCTTCGAATTGAAATAGCAGATGACTGGAGAGCGACCAGCATAATTATACTAAAAGGTACGGAAACTTCAGCAAAGTTCCCTACCTAATTTAATTGCCCGAGGCTGAAGTAATGAGATGTTACTCTACGTGCCATTGCGTCGCGATGTCAAACGCTGGATAATCATTGGTGCGGATGCATCGAATACCCGGCCCAAGCCGGGAAAGATGCAAATCAAAGAAAACGTGGAGAAATGGCGATTTCTCCGCGATTGTGTTTATTTCGAAGATACCGATACTCTCGTAAAGTCGCATTCGCACTTTCGTGCCACCAACACACTTTTAGGATCGCAACCAGGACCGTCATTAAGAGCCGATGTATGACAGGGGGGTCATAGACGCAACACAAACGGAATACGCCGCCTGATCACTCGCAATAAATGTGCCAAATCTTACTTCACTGCAGCACCTACATGATTTTTGACTCCAAAGGCTTACTAAAACGAGTCTGTGAAGTTAGCCATCTCTCCGTTCGGACCTCGGAGGACACCCACGAGAGAGAATCGCTATCGCCCAGGTCACAAGAAATAACGCGCAGACTCAACCTTCGACAGCTGCGTTCGTATGAGATCCACAATAGAAGCGCGCAGCTGGAAGTAAATCTCGCCTCAAATTACATGAGAAAGGGACGGTAGGAGAATACGTCCAGGCCAAAATAGGGTGAGCCAGCCCACTTACCCCACAAACCATCACGTTATCGCTATCCGCAAGCTGGGGAGAGGAGCGTATCCCGGCGCTTGCGGCTAGAGGACCCAAACTTTGAGCGCTGACCTTACACACCTCTACAAAGTCTTCTCGCTTGTATTCCAATTGGTCTCAATGATCTTGGCCTTCATATTAACACCTTAACACGGCTTGGCATGACGACTAGTCTCTCTATGAAAACTGCAAAACGTCTTTCGTACAACAACAAACACAGATCTCCAGCCGAAAAAATCTATTTAACCACCAATCACAGCTTTGACTCTTGAACATGAGAACACTTGATTTCTTTTAACTGTATTATTGCCTTGGCACACCATTGTCAAGAGACGGGAAGTCGCCAGATCCAGAGTTGCCAAGGACGACAGACGTCAAAATGCAATTGGGGCGTTTCAAACACTTTGCGATTTGAAAATTCAGAAAAATCACAACATGTTCATCAGGAATGCTTCCTCTTGTCAATATATATCGGACATCCTGCTTGGTGATTGTGCCTTTGTGATCCACGCCAGCACTCAGCCAAGTCCCCACAGGAAGATTCAACGATGCATTATTCTCGCCTTTTTGGTCTTGTGGCTACGGCTACCCTTACTGGAGCACTCCTGCTTCAGGTTGATCCCGATAGCCCTGGCCATGAGATCAGTCCCCTGCTTCATGGACTCATGTTCGAGGACATTAGTAACAGCGGTGACGGAGGTACGTAGTCTTCACCGTTTACACGACAGACCTTCGGGGTTGGTTCGTCACGAATCTAATACTATGAAAAGGTCTCTACTCACAGCAACTCCGCAACAACGCCTTCCAGGGCAAGGTGACCACGCTCGATCCCTGGACTGTCCACTATGGCTCGGCTAGCATTTCTCATGACGCCGACACCCCATTGACCAGCGCCATCACTTCGTCTCTGAAGATCACTGTCCCTCCCGGATCTGGTGGCTTCACTGGCGTCGCGAACCCTGGGTACCGCGGTATCATCGTCGATGGCGGCTACTACAACAGCACCTTCTGGCCTCGTGGCGACTTCCAAGGCGATGTCAAGATCCGACTGCTGGGAAATGAGACTGACGTTGAATACGGCTGGGCCATCATTCCTGTGGACTCCAAGGCCGATTCCTGGACCCGATACGAGGCCGGTTTCTGGACCACAGCGGCCCCCGATGGTGACAACCTTTGGGTTTTCGAAATCTTAGCCGAGACTCTGACCAGCGGATCCATCAACCTCGGTTACCCCACCCTGTTCCCTCCCACGTTCAAGGGAAGACAGAATGGCTTGACTGTGGATCTGTCGGAAGCCCTTGTCGATCTCAGCCCCCAGTTTCTCAGGTTTCCTGGTGGCAACAATCTGTAAGCCACCTAAGTTTCCTTGTCCTCTGAGTTGACTAGACTTACTAATCTCTTCATAGAGAGGGAGGCGGCCCGGACGACCGATGGAAGTGGAACGAGACACTCGGTGCTCTGGAATCCCGGCCAGGTCGTTGGGGTAGGTCTTGATCCCATGCCGTTGCAACGTTGATACGACGAGGCTAATCGTTTCTTCACGCTGGTATAGGTACTTGGGGATATGTCAACACTGATGGTCTTGGCCTCATGGAGTACTTCCACTGGTGCGAAGACATGTCTATGGAGCCTATCTTGGATGTTTGGGCTGGTCTTGGACTTGCAGGTCTCCCGCCATTGGTGGGAGCAGAGCTTGAGCCATATGTTGACGACGCGATTCGCGAGATAGAAGTTGGTTACCTTCTGCTTATCATCCAGTCGCAAGCTAACATTTACAGTTCGTTATCGGTGACATCAACACTTCTGGAGGCGCGCTTCGCGCTTCCCTCGGACATCCGGAGCCGTACCAACTCAACTTCGTCGAGATTGGAAACGAAGACAACCTCGCTGGTGGTTGTGAGTCTTACAAGGAACGATTCGTGCAATTTTTCGACGCCATCAAGGAGGCGTACCCGGAACTCACCATCCTCACATCCACGTCCGACCGCAACTGCCTGCCGGACCCGATCCCCGAGGGCGCATGGCTCGACTTCCACGACTACAACGTCCCGGAGAACTACATCAACGCTTTCGACTTTTACGACGACTGGGACCGCGCTCATCCCGTTTTCATCGGCGAGTACGCCAGGTGGGGCGTCAAGTGGTCGGACATGCGAGGTGCCTGCTCTGAGGCGGTCTATATGATGGGCTGGGAGCGCAATGCGGATGTGATCAAGTTGGCTGCCTATGCGCCCACGCTGCAGAACTACGACCCCGTCAACGGCCAATGGACTGTGAGAAATTCTTCCTCTCGTCGAAGCCCGTATAGTCAGCTAACGTATTTCTGACTAGCCCAACCTCATTCCATTCACCAACAAGCCTGATGGCATCGTCTACACGCCATCATACCATGTTAAGAAGATGTTCGCCACTAATCATGGCGAAGTTGTTGTCCCTGTCAAAGCTGATGTGGAGGTCAATCCAGGTAAATCACTCAACATCCTCATCCCTTGGAATAATCGTTGACCATTCATGTAGTTTGGTGGGCTGCGAGCAAGAAGGCAGATGGCCAAGTCATTGTCAAGCTTGCCAACTACGCTTCAAACTCGACTGAGGTTCGCATTCAGGTCCCTGGTAAGGCGAGCTTGGAGGCTTCTTTCACTTCCATCACTGCCGGCCCAGACGACGCCAACTCCGTCGAAAACCCTGACGTCATTGCTCCACCCGCTGTACTCAATATCTCTGGAGACGACGAGGGAGTTTTCACTGTTGAACTGGGTCAGTTTGGAGTTGGAGTTCTGGTGGTATAGAACTGGTTCGTTTTGCGAACATAAAGCTTCGGTGGAAACTGGTTGATCACTTCCAACGAGGACGGGGTCGAGAACGGGGACGAAGGTGGCGATAAGATAGCGTGACTATGATGTTGGACTTCAATTCTTCTTTGGGCATCTGCAAATCAAGTGTTCCTACAGCACTTTGAGTAAATAATTACACTCAGTCCCTTTCAGTAATCTCTTCTAAGTGCGAGGAATATTAGGATGGCTCGCACCTAGTACATGACCCCGAGGAAATCAGTAACAGAGAATGTGCCAGGCCGCACGACTAGACCAAAACCTCTACGACCAGTGTAAACGTTTGGCCGGCTATGGGTAGTCAGAACCCATACCTGAAGCTCATGCAGCCCAGGGCATTGAGAATTTCCTATGTCGCCCCTGCTTTCGCTGCTACACACGTGACATTGCCATTTCAACTGACAGCATCCAGCGACAGCATTTAGATAGGGCATGACGAGATTGACATTTGCCAAAGGTATTAAGATTACATGTACTCTCATGGTTCTAATAAACCTGATGATTTATTCCTTGTCGAAAGGCTTTCTGGCCGCTTTCTCAATCTTGATTTCAATCGTCTTGGTGATACCGGATGGTAGAGGAGCTTCAGCGAGACCCCGCTCGTTGATGTCCTCCACAAAGATGGTTTCGCCAACATTTTCGGACGTAAACAAGGATGAACGACTTGTTCCCGACTCCCTCCGAACTGGTGACTTGCCTGTATGGCCTCCACTCCACGTTGTCACATACGTTGCGCTTCCACGCGGTAATTGTTCGTGCTGTGTATGCCGTCTGGCGGCAAGTTGGAAAGACGAGTTGTCATGCGCACTCTGCTCAAATACGAGCCTTGAGGCAAGGATATCAATACTTGAATATTGTCAGCTTCCACGAGTGTGGCCATAATCGCAGAATCAAGACCCACAAGATAATGACAGGAAACATGCATTCCAAAGTGTAAACAAAGCGGTCTATCTGACTCGCTACCGTTTCGGCCTTCTGGATTGAAGGCTGGAAGAAGTATGCGACAGCCCGCGTTATTCCAATCAACGCTAGCACCGCTAGGCGAATTTCGGTGCTTCGCATAAGGTGCTGGAAGAGAGTCGGCACCATCGAAGCTCCCAAGGACAGACTCTTCGCCTCCGCGAACTTGCGCAATAGAAAGTACGCGCCAACGCACTCTAGAAGTGCCATGGAGGTGAAATAGCCCACGTGCAGCCCGTTGATGGTTGTTCTTAGCTGCGACTCGCCGTTGACCAAGATCTTCACCCGAGCAGTGAGAATGAGGATTCTGAGGACGAAGATGGCGACCATCATGAACCAGAACAGGGACATAAACACAACGCGGTCCCGATTCCTTAACACCTTGGTAAGAATGGCATAGCTGTAAAACGAGATACCGGCCTCTTGGACCTATCAAGGATCAGCATCGATGAACACAATTGTTTCATTGCACAAAAAGAATGGTCCTACACTACCATCCACAACAAGTCCGCAAAGGCAGACGATATCGCCGTGTTCAGGATAGGGTAATCTGCATAGAAGCTGTAGTAGCAGAGGCCATTTGCCGTGGCGCCAGCCGCCGATACGATGATAGGGATAAGCGAGACCGGGGAGAAGGCGGTGATGCCCGCGATCATGAACCCGAAGAGCACGTTTGCCAAGCCGATTGTGCTGAGGATCGCCCAACTGGTCTCAAAGTAAACGACCGCCATTCTGCCTCCTGAAGCGCCCGCATAAGTTGCATCGAAGTCAAAGCTTTACATGAACTTTAGTTTCCCCACAACTGTCTTATACAATTCGGGGCGACCGACAGCGGGCGTAAAGGGGACGAGCTGTCTCGCTCGCATGAGGATTCGCAGCCACGATTGCATTGCAGAAACTTAGACCGTTACGCAGACCTGCTCAGGAGTCTTGTCTTGCGCTCCAATAGCCCGCGCGAGAGCCCGCACCATGGATTTGTGGCTGGGGGCTAGAGTCGAGGCGCGCCAATGAGTGGCAGAGAGAAGCTCTACCGGAGTGTGGGGGAGAAACCTGGGGAAAAAAACGGTCATGCCGATCGTTTCAATACAGCTGTGCCTCTCTCATGTTGTGATTAGCTTCACTACATGATTGGATATGTCGTGGTATTACAGCTGTAGTTGGGTTGCAGTGTCAACTCGTGCCGGTGGGATGGGAAATTTCCCCGCATGGTTTTTCAAGCGAGAACCTCAGACTCGCCGTAATCGTCAGAGTCTGACATCCACACGGGGAATAATATCCTCAGGAACCCAAGCTTATGCATGACAGGTCACAGGACAAGCGGTCGCAGCACCTCTAGCGGTCTAGATAGGGAACGTTGGAGACGATCTCTGCCTGGAACCGGCAACTGACAGTGGAGCTGCCCTGGGTAATGTCCAGCGGCTGGATGTACGAGCCAACTGATCAGGCGACTGATGAGGTTTTCACAGTGATAGAGGAGAGGCGTAAAGTCCCTTCAGGGAACAAATCACAGATCTGGTCAGTTTTCCGGACTTGGCTGCCTAGGAGGGAAAATCAGATCGGGCATTAGAACACCAACGTGGCGTTGCTTGCGAACGTTCAGCTCTGTCTGCCCTCCCAATCCATATCTTCCGGCATAAGATTGCCGGGTAATGTCAAAACCTGTCTTGGGTGACACTGTCACTTCAGATAGGATATGATAGCATGCAAGTTGTGGCTTCTAGAAGGAGGGGAAGCTTCTGAAACCGTCCGAACTTGACCTGCATGATGCATCATGGCCACATGTTTCCCACATGGCAAGTGACGGCAGCATTGAGTGCCCGCAGATCCTTCAGTCGGTGTGAGGGCATCATCCATGTTGGGGATGGTGTGCCCTAATCGATGCCTTCGCATCAGCCACGCCAGTGGCTTTTCTCTTATAACAGTCTCCACGCAAGTCCAGGTTATGAATATGAATGAGATCAAGCTATGTGTTCATCCCAAGGGTGAAAGGCATTCTTATTCCAAGCGTTTGCTATTTACAGCCTTCTTCAGTTGACGTTTTGTTCTTTGGATGTAGCCCAGGCCACGATGCTGCTCTTTGCAAAGCCTATGCCTCCCAAAGTGCCAAAGAGGAGGACGCGAACAGGCATGTTATCTCCATTCTATTTCATACTTACCTTTACTTGTCGCTAACGAATTTCGATCTGTAGGCTGCGCCTCGTGGTATGCTACTTTTCCGCAGCAGTGGAACTCCCCACTGACATTGTCTCAAGTAAAGACGCAAGAAAGAAGTGCTGCGAGAGACGACCGCAGTGCACACGATGCGAAGAAAGAGGTCTGGACTGTGTCTACCTCCCAGTCAAGCGGCGCCGGTCTAGAGCCGACGGGATCACTTCCCAGCCGCGTCAAAAGGCCCCGGTACTGCGCTGTGAGCCAAAGACCGGGACAGAGTACTCCTGGGGACAGCTCTCCGAAGAACCCTGTGTCGAATCCTCCGAAGTGGCACTTTCCACTTCCAGCGTGTCATCATGCGACACACCTGATTGGGGTAGTTCGTCTTGCCAATTTGATCTTTCCGAAGATCAATTGGACTCAAGATTGTTCGAGCAGTTTGGAAACATGGATGAGCCAGGCTCCTGCTCGGATTTCACGCAGGAACTGATTACCACCTCCGCAACCTCTCAGCCAGGCCTTACTTCCATGCTCGAGCTGCCCTATCCCTCCTCCTTCAATCTCACCGATGACACCCAAGATCGGAAACTGATTCATCACTTTTGCACTGTTCTATCACATCTCATTGTTTTCACGGAGGAGCCGGACAACTCATTCCAAGAGCTCATTCTCCCACTTGCTTCCGAGAACTCCGCTGTCTTGCACGCCATGTGTGCTTTTTCCAAGGGACACCTTGAGTATATGGGCGTACAGGACTCCAAGCATTCATCCAACTTCCGCGTTCTGGCAGCGGAGGGCGTCTTCAGTCTCGTGCAGCAGAATTGCCGCTACGAGGAAGTACTGGCAGCGACCATGTTGCTCGTGTATTACGAATCGGTAAGCTCCATGCCCTTCTTGTTGGAACTTTACTGATCCAACACAGCTCACCCTCACTGGGTCCTCAAACATGGTACTTGAGCACCTTCGGAGTGCATTTGTTGTTCTGAGCTCCATGCCCAAGTCGGCAAAGAGCCAGAGCGTCAAGTTCCTCGAAAAGGTTGGTCTCAATACTGCAAAAACTACCGATACAATTCAAGTACTAATCGTAATCTAGGCATTTCAATTTTACGACGTCATTGCGGCCTTGTCACTCGCTGCCAGCCCAGTATCGGCCACGCCTGACTCAGACCACGAGTATCCCCTAGGTTTGCCATCTCCGAAGTTGACTCGGACGACCTTTGGAGACCCTCTTCTAGGCATGACTGGAGATCTCTGGCCTATTCTGTATCGGCTCAGCTCTCTCAAAGCCCTGAAGGGCGACTTGGAATCCGCCGTAACCGCAGATCAACAATCAAAGGTCTCGGTGCTACGCACGGAGTACGAAGCAACATCCAGAGCAATTGAGAACGCCTTGCAGGAGTGGGTACCACCAATACTGCCAAAGAACATCACCACGCCGTTTGAGACACAGGCAGGCGCACAAGATTCTCTACAGGCGATGGTGCACAACTCGCTGGCGTATCGCCATAGCGCACTGGTGTACTTGAACCGTTCTATCTACGGATACCCAGTCAACCATCCGGCTGTCCAAACGAACTGCTATCTAGCACTTAAGAGCTGTGTGGCAGTGATCTCTTCTGGCGGACCAGTGAATGCCCTTCTCTGGCCGCTGTTTGTGGCTGCTTGTGAGGCCATCACGGACCACGACCGTGGCCTTGCCAGATATGCCTTCATGGAAATTGAGAGAAGGCAAGGCATGATAAACATTGAGAGAGCTCGCGCCATCGTCCTTCATCAATGGGCCTCAGTGAGCATGGACAACGTGAATGACACCTGTAGTGGGCGGGTAGACACTTGGAGGGAAATCGCAGGAGGGATGGGGTTCACCATCATATTCGGCTAAAAGCGCATCACCTATTTTAGACCTATCTTACTACGTAATATCTAATCGCATTCATCAGGAATAACCGGTAAATCATTCTCTTCGTAGACTTGTCATTGGGTGGAACCCATGGCACAGACCCCTACTGTTTCTTCGATGATCCACCCAGGCGGGTGTCAATCGGCTAGACGATCGGCAGATCACACGCGGAAGAAGAGTCCTCGGCGGATGCTAGAAAAGCTGGAGTCAAGTTGATCAATAACCATAGCTCTTCGCGGTTCAAATGTGCTGCCCGGTCTGTTGAGCGCTGAGCTATCATGTCTCAGAAATACGTCACCTTGTTTGCCCTTCTGAACCAACCTTCGCTGCTCAGGCATTTGACTTCATTCACACATGATCCACATCATGAATTGACCAATCACATCATGATCCTGAGGTAGCTGCATTCAGCAAAAGCTGTCCCAGCAAGCAAAGCCTATGATTGAGATAGGAATGGAACATCCCCTAACATATTTCGCCGACTTTTGGAGAAAGCTGTCATGTTGTCGTGAAGTGGTTCACTTAATGCAAAATTTCAGTCACTGCGGATTTCATCAGCGCTGGCGAGCATCACTCACCTGCAGAGGGCCGGAGCGGCTGGGCTCTCATCCACGAGTGTTCAATCTTGGAACGAAAGTTCGGTCTTCAATGCCAATGTGAAATGTTGACAAGACATCAACAAGCCACATGCAGATACTAGTCAACGCTAGGAAATGATTCGGTCCCCCTTGAAGATTACTCTGAAATAGCTCGCAAAATATTGTCTCACAGCGGGCGCTCGGCATTGACAACGGCGATCATGTCATTCCTTCTCGACAACCAGACGTTCTTGCCCTGACATATATGGACGGCAATTCTTTTCATTAAATTCAATACATGCTCAGATCGTGTGCAAAAACCCGGTCAACTCGCTAATCGCAACATGACCGATCCCGCCACTGAGTACCACCCATGGGTCTCCGAGATTCAACTCGAAGTTCCCCAACTAGGCCCCAAGCTTGAGCCATGCGCCCACAAAACGAGCAAGTATGCGAACAAGAAAAGATTGGTGATTTGCTGTGATGGAACTTGGAATAACTCGTCAGTATTCGTATCACCGTAGGAGCTGAGAAAGAAGGCGCTGATGGAAGGGCTTCTACAGCAACCAGAAAGGCAACATCTCCACCAATGTTGCCCGGCTATCGGCTGCAGTCGCACACAAATGCTGCACCGGCATGCCCCAGATTGTGTTCTACCACCGCGGCGCAGGCACCGAGGAGTCCAAGGTCGCACAAGCCTTGGGCGGAGTGTTAGGGAAGGGGATTATTCAGGTGAGCTCATTTGCGTTACAATGCTCGTCTTTGAGCCGGATAATCATAACAAACTCGCCTCCTAGGATGTTGCCGACGTGTACCGTTTCATTTGCGACAACTACAACCCAGGGGATGACCTCGTCATTGTAGGCTTCTCCAGAGGTGCCTTCACCGCGCGATCCGTCTCGGGCATGGTCTGCAACATCGGTCTCCTCAATCGTGTCGGACTCGCCAACTTTGGGGACATCTTCCATGACTACCAGAACTTTCCTAATTGGAGGCCTGGCACCAAGTTCAATATCGAAGACCACCTCGCTGGCTTTACCCTCACCAATTACGAACGACTGGAAAGATTCCGGACAAAAGATAACAGGAAAGATCATGCCACATTACAGAAGGAACTCGACGAGGACAAGCAGAAGTTCTTCGACAGAATTACAAAGTGCAAGAAGCAGGACGTCGATGGCATGGACTTGATTACCATGGCTCAGAAGTATCGCGATTTCTTGGAGAAGGTTAGCAAGAGGACTTCTATCCCATATGATGATGATACTGACATGTTGATCTGTAGCATCAAATGATCCTTTGCGAGAGAACGTTGCAAGAGAGAGATGGCAAGACAGACTGGTACTTTGCACCAGTTGTTGTCACCATTCAGGCTGTCGGTCAGTATTCACGGAGGGACAAAGGTTCTGGAATCTAGCTAACATGTATAACAGGGGTCTGGGATACGGTCGGCAGCCTCGGCTGGCCTAAGATGCCTTGGGAGAAGATTCGCACCGATAGAAGCGCCGATGAAGTAAGCAATCTTCCATAATATTGTATTAGGCATCTGAGTTAACAGTCTTTAGCTTCGATTCGCCAGTCTGGATGTTCACCCCAATGTCGAGCACGCATTCCACGCCTTAGCCCTCGATGAATGGCGGACTGCCTTTTCCCCCACTCTTTGGGGCAAGAGGGGCAACACCACCACCCATCTTCGTCAAGTATGGTTTCCAGGAAGCCACAGTAACGTCGGCGGGGGTTTTGAGGATCAACAGATCGCGACCATTGCGCTTGCATGTATGTATTTGTTCGCCTTCCCTTGACGAAGCAGTCAGCAAGTGACTAACACCCATTTCTTGCAGGGATGGCGGATCAACTCGCCTCAGTTGGAGTTGAGTTTTCCACCCCAGAGATGAAGCGAATTTTCTACACCCTCGATCCATCTGTCGAGGCCCGAGAATGGGGCAAGGGCCGCATCTCTAGCCCTTCGGCGACTACCGCAATCCCCGACAAAGCTTACAACGCTCTTTGGTACCCTTGGCAGACCGTCACGGGTGGGAATACTGTGGCTGGCACGCGCACGCCTGGGTCCTACATGGAGGATGGCAGAAAAGACGTTATTCAAGAACCCAACGAACTCATCCACCCATCTGTACGCATTCGCTATCTCTACGATGGTCTTGGATTGGACGACAATGGCGACTGGGAATGTTCTGCTTTGACCAAGAATGGGTACAAATTGCAGAAGAGCAGCGTCCCTCTCCAAGTCGAAGATCCTCACCACAAGGACTTCATTGCGTCGACGTACGAGACGCTCAGTGGGACTGTCGCATCAGTTCACGGAGGAATGCCGATCGACCCCAATACCGATCATAAACTGGTCCTCCACCAGCTTCCTTTTGAGTCTGATCTCTACCAATTGGAGGAAGCGAAGAATAACTGGGTATGGGAGAAGGAAGGCAAGATTCTCCCAGAAGAGCGCATTGGAATGTGGGAGAGGCTCTTCATTGAAGTCAACCACAACCTTCTCTACAGACAAAAAGAGACACAGAGACTAAAGGAAGAGCGGGAGGCAGCTGAGCTCAAGAGCAATGGCTGGTTTTCTGGCATCCAGTCTTGGGCTGGGGATAAGGTCAACACTGCACGCAGCGCTGCTGGTAGTGCTCTCACCAACACCGTGGGCAGGCTGCTCCCTAGCTCTGGGAAGCTGAAGCCTGCGGATTATCACCCGGACTTTGGGTATCACGACTTTGTTTCTTGGCAGAAAGGGGACGCAACAAAGACTACCAGGAAGATTAGAACCTAGAGCTATTGAATGGGAAATTTGCTCTTCGGCCGTATACCTCTAGCTGCTAGGTATGTAATTGAGTAGAGCATTGTTCAGCGATTATTATTCCTCTTTCTCTCTACTACTAATAATCGCATATTCACTATTCTCTTCTTTGATGTTTCTTATCATACTCAATGAGGTCTTCGTCGTCCTCGTTGTCGTCCTTGTTATTGTTGTCCTCGTCATCGTCCTTGTCGTCGCCCTCGTCCTCGTCCTCGTCCTCGTTGTCGCCCTCATCGTCGTCCTCGTTATCGTCCTCGTCATCGCTGTCCTCGTTGTCGTCTCTGTTGTTATCACAGTGATCACTAGTCGCGTGAAAGTCGAAAAGTCTTATTGAGATGGAGTGGAAATGATGCGCACTGGCATCTGGGCAAGATTTGAATTTTGTCATTAGAAGAATGCAGGCTCCCGGAGTTGCAACTGAAACGAAAACATGAAACGAGTACCGCTAGAGTCTAAGGTAGCTATATACAAATTCAGTCAGTTATGTACATTTTGACCCGTCTAATACCCCGACTCAATTCTCTCCATTATTAATTCTGACCAATGTGCTTCTCGCAGCAACAAAAGTGCCCAGTGATCTGATAGTCGAGTCGCCAACCATGTCAAAAACGGCGACCTCAGCGCCCATCTCCTTCGACAACCAAGTCCTCAATTCCACGGCTACCAAGGAATCAACGCCATACGCGTGCAGGGGCTGCGATGAATCAATAGTGGCAGCGTCAATTCCCAGAGCTCTGGAGAGTTTCTGGACGATGGCCTTGGTAATGACGTTCTCAGCAGCCTCAAGCGTCTCGGCACCAGCTAGCAACATGCTGTAGTTTACAGAGTCCTTGCTGTCCTCGGTGTTGCCACCCATCGTGCGAATCTGGTGGATATGCTTGAACAAAGGCTCGTGCATCCAGCCAGGGAACTCAATACCCTTGGACCGGAGGGTCTCGGGGATCTCGAAGCCCAGCGAGATCTGGGATCGAACGAGAGGAGCAACTGAGTTGGCCGGGTTACAGATCTCGTCCAAAAGAGCATGATACTCTTCTTCTCTCAGAGCAGCATAGCCCTGGGCACGGAGGTGGCCCATGACGTCGATTTTCTCGGCGGCATAACCGACTGACAGGATGATGCCGAGATCGAGGACAGTAGCTTTGAGGCCATGGCTGACGCGGTAGCGGGCAAGGGCATCCTGGTATGCGTTGCCGACACAGTAGTTGGCCTGGCCGCCCTTTCCAACGATACCGGAGCCAGAGGAAAGGAGGATGAAGAAGTCCATGTCCTTTGGCAAGACCTCGTGGAGGTTCCAAGATGCATGCACCTTGGGTCGAACGGCAGTATCGTAGTCCTCCAAGGTCATGTTCGCAAAAACGGCGTCCTTGAGAACCATTGAGCCCTGGATGCATCCCTTGATCGGAGGCATGTTATTCTGGCAGTCCTCAAGAACGCGCTCGAGAGTCTGTCTACTGGTCACATCGCAAGGTGGAGCGACGACACGCACACCTTGGGACTCAAGCTCGGCAATGAGCTTCTGACCTGACTCACGAACGGGGCCGAAACGGGAGAGCAAAATGAGATTCTTGGCCCCACGCCGGACCATCCAGCTGGCCATGCTGCGTCCAA
Source organism: Colletotrichum siamense (assembly GCF_013390195.1). Taxonomy (NCBI): domain Eukaryota; kingdom Fungi; phylum Ascomycota; class Sordariomycetes; order Glomerellales; family Glomerellaceae; genus Colletotrichum; species Colletotrichum siamense. Next base: position 590,347 of record NW_023501015.1, read on the forward strand.
GACCACCCAGACCACCGGAAATAACATAAGACGCATTGTGATCGAAGTGGTAAGTTGGCTTCTGGCTCGGCATAATCTGTTTACTGAGTTAGCGTCAATTCAAGGCGCACAGTTGTCCGTCTACACTTACCATAACTTTATCGTCATCGTGCGGTTCAATCACGATCTTGCCGGAATGGGCACCACTTTGCATGTATCGGAACGCTTCCTCAACACGTGACAGAGGATAGGTTGTAACGGGGCGCAGCTCGCTGATCTTGCCCTCGGCAACAAGCTGCATGATAGCCCTGAGAACCCTGTTGAAAGAATCCTCGTGGTTCTCGCCAAAGTAGCTGACATCCAAGAACTCGAAGCGGACGTTGTTCTTGAACTTCTCCATATTCAGACGAGCAGACGAGTAAATGTCGACTTTCCCGATTTCAACAAAGCGACCGAAGGGAGCAATGACGTCCCAGGAGGCACGAAGCGCTGCGCCAGAGAGAGCATTGACAACGACGTCCACGCCTCTGCCCTTCGTCATGCGCTTAATACCCTGCGCAAATGTCAAGTCGCGATTGGAAAAGATGTGGTCTCGTGGGATGCCGTATTCCTTCTCGAGAAGCTCGCACTTATCGAGGGATCCCACAGTAGCGTAGACTTCAGCGCCGCGAAGGTGGGCAAGCTGAATGCAGGCCTGGCCAACACCGCCGGCTGCCGCATGAATGAGGACGGTCTCTCCAGGCTGAACGTTTGCGATGTCATACAACACGCAGTAGGCGGTGACGAAAACGACAGGGAGAGTGGCCGCATTGATGAAGGAGAGGTTATCAGGAAGCTTGGCGAGGGCCTTGTAAGGAGTCCTGGCGTAGGTCTTCACCGAACCTCTCAGCATACCTGCGACTCTGTCGCCAGGCTTGAGAGGAGAGTCTTTGCCAGCCCTAGTGACGATACCAGAAGCCTCGATACCAATCTGGTTGCCAATCACCTGACCGAGCGAGACCATGATGTCGAGGAAGTTGAGACCACTCGCCATCACCTTGAACTCGACTTGATCATCCGCGAGAGGCTGCTCGTATAGCGGATCGTCAATGAAATGCAGCGTGTCAAGAAGACCAGGCGATCCGACGACCATTTTCAGAGCTCTGCTGGGATCGGAGCCGAACTCTACTTCAACAGGTCTCGGCTTGTTCGTCTTGGCGTTGATGGCCTTGTCCATGTAAGTTGCCTCCACCAGACGGGGGATGTGAATAGTTCCATCAACCACTGCGAACTGGTTGTCCACAACTGACTCATCTCCAGAAAGGAAAATGGCATCAAACAGCTGAGTGGTGTACTTGGAGATGCTCTCAACGTCTCTGCCATTTTCAAGCGACAAGGTAACGAACTTCAGCTTGGGATTCTCCGCTCTGACGGTTCTTGAGAAACCAGTCACTAGCTCCGCGGTCGGAGTCTTGCATGATGGGCCACCACCAGCAGCCAACCACAAGAGACCACTGGCAGACGTCACCATCTTCTTCAGGCCGTCGAACTGCTCGGGTGCCATGTCCAACAAGAATGGGTGTGCCTGCAGATCACCCAGGAAGATGCAGACCTTGTGAGCGAAGTCGTCCGCCTGAAGGTCGAGGAGCGAGCAGATGCGACTTTCAACACCCAACTGAGCGAGGGTTCTGTCGAGATTTGCAGCAACAGAGTCAGAAACTCCCGAGGAAGAGGAAGTCACCAGCATAACCTCTGGATGAGCTCGAGGCTTCGCGTCTGCGGTGGATGCAGTGGCAACCATGAGGGAACTGACGTGGTTTTTGGGGTCATGGTAGTCTGTGAAAGACAAATCCACACCAGTGAACCCGGTCCGCTTCATGTGTTCAGACCAGTCAGGCACGCTGAGAAGGGGACTCCATTGGCGGTAGTTCTCCTCAGACAGCCACCAACCGGGCAGCAGACCGAAGCCAAAACCGGTTTGCATGAGGGTGTTGTTGGTGATCTCGTACAGAAGAAGCTGAGCACCGGGCTTCATCAACTTGCGGACGTGCTTTAGAGTGACATCGAGGCTCTGCGTGGCATGGAAGACGTTTGCAGCAACGACGAGGTCGTACTTGCCAAGCTCAAATCCCTGGGCAACAGGGTCGTTCTCGATGTTGAGCGTCTTGAAATTCATGCGGTCGACGGCGTAGTGGAACACTTCTCTGGCTTTCTCAAAGAATGAAGGGGAGATGTCGGTGAAGTCGTAGCTAGCAAAGCGAATGCCGCTGGCGTTGGGGTCCTTGTAGTGAGTGAGGGTCTGCAGCATCGGATGCGTCATACCGCCGGTGCCAGCACCAATTTCAAGAACCTTCATACCAGGCTCCTTAGTGGCCAGAGCATCCACATAGGCAGAAAGCCTCTGATAGCTGATGGCAGCACCCGTTGCGGCGCGATAGACATTTTCCGCGCGCTTCTCGGCGAAGAGAACCTGAAGGGGATCAAGCTTCCCAGCCAGAACGTCCGGCATGGCCCGACCGACGGCAACAACAAGGGTGGCCTCAGGAGACTTGCCATCCATCTTGTCCTCAAGCTCCTTGAGATAGGTGCCATCCTCTGCAAGCTTGTCCATTTCGGGGTCGAGATGGAAGTTCTTGCCATCGGCATACCGCTCGAACTGCCAGCGCATCCAGTCAACGTACTTTTGGTGGTGAGGCTTCATCTCCTTCTCCATTTCAGGAGTGACAGTCTTCATGTATCTCTTCATGTACAAGAAGCACAACGTCTCAAGGTTCTTGATAAGCTCAGATGGGTCGAACTTGAGAAGCTCCTCGTCAGCAAGGAAAGTGCGGGTGGCGATCTCCTGGTTCACGAAGCTGACGTCAGGCTTCCAGTCAATGTTGAAGCAGAGATGGCGGCCGGAGTCAGAACCGTTGTTGGAAGAGTTTTGAGCGATTGCGGTAGACACAAAACCCTCAGCAACAACCAAAGGCTCTCCAGTCGCTGCATCAATGGAAGTGAAGGTCGCCTCAGCCTGGCGAAGACCAAGGAACTTGGCGTGGGCGTGGACTCTGTGCGGGCTCTGGAGTTTGGCGCCGTCTGCGGAAAGCCAGAGCTCCTTGAATGACGTAGGAATCATCACCTTTCCCATCTCCTTACCACCCATGGTCATGGCGACGACAACGCTTTGGATGACACCATCGAGGGTAGTGGGGTGGATGTGATGAGGCTGAATGTAACCGTAGGCCATCTTGCTCTTGATATCGGGGGGCGTGACGGTGGCAACTGAGTTACGCTGGGCATCGATGCGAACATCAGACAGATTCTGGAAGGTAGGTCCGAAGTCAAAACCGACAGTCTGCAGGATCTCATAAAGCTGCTTCATCTGAACCTCCTCAGTACAAGACGTCTCAGCATCCCGGACGGTGTCCACACAGCGCTCGGCAAAGAGACGATCTTCAAGGCCGTTGTCAACGGGGGTGTATGGAACTTCGTACTCCGTCTGGATGAGGCCACGGCAGTGCTCAACCCAACCATCGTTCTCATAGCTGCGAAGCTCAAACTCGCTCCAGTTGGATGCAGCTAAAGCCGTGCTATCGACGTACGGGCGCATGTGGAAGTGAGTCTCAACGCCGTCGGAATTGAGAGGCACCCTCAAGGCCATGTGCAAAGAGACTTCCTTGAACCTGAAGCCCTTGATCTTTCTCTCTGGCGCTGCGAGCTGAAGGCTGGCCTCGATCGCCATCACTAGCATGCCAGCGGCCGGGTACAAGGTCGCACCGGTGACGCGATGGTCCTTGACCCACGGGTTCTCGTTGACCCTGATCCAGTTTCTCCAGATGGCATTGGACTTGTCCCAGTCGGGCACAGGAGCGCCCAAGAGTTCGTGACGAGCATGCTGCCGGAAGCGGTAGCCCTTGCTCAGACGGCTCTCGGCCCAGAAGGTCTTGGTGTGGTTGAAAGGATAGCTGGGAAGATCTACCAGAAGCTTAGGCTGAGCATCGCTGACTGCATTGAAGTCGATGGCATGGCCCTTGCAGAATAGCCAACCGACAGTCTGAAGAAGAGTGGTTGTGGCGGACTGCTTGCGCACGAGTACTGACTCATAAGCCACAGAAGAGGTGTTCGAGAGCTGAGCTAGGATCTCTCTGACAGGACCCTTGAGTGCCGCATGGGGACCAATCTCCACAAGCTCGGTAATGGGTGTGCCCTTGTACTTGGCTCCAAGTTTCTTGGTCTTTTTATTGGAGTCATTGACCAGAGCAGACAGAGCCTGGGAGAAGAGCACCGGGGAGAGCAGGTTCTTAACCCAATATCCATGGCTTCTAAGGGCGCTGATGTCAATAGCCTTGCCCTCAAGGGAGGAGTAGAAGGTTGGGCGAGCCGAGTCATTGAGGTAAACCCCAGCTTTCATCTTGCCAATTACACGGTTGTACTCGGCAGCGATGGGCTCCATGAGTGGGGAGTGGTAGGCGTTCTGAACAGTGAGCTTGCGGGCGAAGACACCATTCTCGTCAAGCTTCTCCTTGAGAGCATCGATGAGTTCGACGCTACCACTAATAGTGACATTCTTGGGACTGTTGACACAGGCCACAACTAGAACTTGGGTCTTGGATTGCTCAATGTCAGCAATGTAGCTCTCTGCCTCAGCTTGGCCCAAGCCGACCGACATCATGCCGCCAGTGTGAGAAACCTCACCACGGGACAGTTGAGAAGAGAGAGCGCCTCGGTGAAAGGCAAGTCTCAGCGCGGTGGACTTGGAGATTGCCCCAACAGCGTACGCTGCAGCAATTTCTCCGGAGGAGTGACCAACAACTGAACCGGCAGAGACACCGTAGCTCGTCAGCAGGTCAACCAAGGCAATCTGCAGGGCAGTGCAAAGAGGTTGACTGAATTCAGCGTCATTGACGCGGGAAGACTTCTCGTCTTTCATGAGCTCCTCAGTCAAGGTCCACTCACACCCAATCTCATGGAGGTAGTCCGACGCAGAATCCAGGCTCTCCTTGAAAGAAGGGACTTCGAGGAGTTCACGTCCCATGGCGTACCACTGAGCACCCTGTCCAGTGAAAATAAAGGCAAGCTTGGGCTTGGTGCCGGCCTTGATAGCTGTCAGCTTGCCGCCAAGCTTCTCGATGAGGGCATCGATGCTAGGTGCGACGATGTTGGCTCTATGGGCGAGTTGAGATCTCCGAGACGATAAAGTGAAGCTGAGATCCTCGAGGTACTTGGCCTCATCATCGATCTGATCCTTCTTAGAGGATAGGTACTGCTGGTAGGTCTCCGCAAGGCGGCCAATACCGCTCTCATCTGCAGAGGAGAGTACGAAAATTCTGTCTGCAGCGTTCGGGCCAAGACCTCCATTTGTCTTGGTGGCACCGGTGCTGTGGCCGTTGGTAGCTCCTAACTCTTCGGTCTTCACGCCGTTATGTCCGTTCGCGCCAGGGGCCTCGCCGTTAGAGTGGCCATTCGCCTCGATTGGCTCGGAGATCTCAACCTTGGGAGCACCCAAAAGCTTCTTGTTCGGAAGCTCGGCAGTGCAATGTTGACCCTTCAAGCCATGATCCTTGAGGTAGTTGAAAGCATCGTCCATGATGACGTGGGCATTGGATCCACCGTAACCAAAGGAGTTGATCGAAGCCCGTCGGAGACCATCAGTCGGCCACAGGGTGTTTTCTGTGGGGAACTTGAGATGCCACTCAGGAATTATCTTGGGGTTTGCCTTCTCGAACCAAATATTGGGAGGGATCACTCCTGTCTCAAGGACTTGGACAGCCTTGATGAGACCGGCAATGCCAGCAGCGCCCTCAAGATGACCAATGTTAGACTTAACGGCACCAACAATGAGAGGCTCCTCAGGAGAGCGATACTTGCTGAACACCTGGGCAATGGCGCTGGCTTCGATGGGGTCTCCGACAGGGGTTCCGGTACCGTGAGCCTCGAAGAACCGTGTCACACTCGGGTCAAGCCCAGCCTGGCGATAGGCTGTCTCGGCAGCGTCAACCTGAGCCTGCTTGGTGGGTTGAGTGATTCCAGGTGACTTTCCATCTTGGTTGGCAACAGTGCTGCGAATGACGGCACGGATGGTGTCTTGGTCGCGGACTGCATCAGAGAGACGCTTCAAGAGGAGGATACCAAAACCCTCGCCTCTAGAGTATCCGTTGGCGCGGTGATCGAAGCTATAACACTTTGAGTCTGGCGAAAGGAAGCCAAGACTAGTGAGGGGAATACAGGTGTCCGGGTTGTAGAAGAGATTGGCTCCGCCAACGATGGCCATAGAGGACTCTCCCATCTTCAAACTGTTACAGGCCAAGTGACAAGCCATCAAACTGCTCGAGCAAGCAGTATCAAGAGTCATGCTGGCACCGTGAAAGTCGTAAAACCAACTAAGACGGTTGGACAGCATGGCAGTACCAGTACCAGTTGCCAGGTATCTAAGATCGAGCTCGGGGTCACGCGTAATGACTCCATCGTACTCGCGTGTGAAGCACCCAATGTAGACAGAGGTATCGGAACCAACAGCTTTCTTCATGGGAATACCAGCTGACATGCTATTAGCATTTGATACATACTCCAATGCTGATCACGAAAGCTTACCATTTTCCAGAGCGCGGTAAACACATTCCAGCAGCCCTCGCTGCTGAGGATCCATGCACGCCGCTTCCGCAGGCGGAATAGAGAAGAAGGGGGCATCAAAAGCTGCAAGATCACCCTTGATATGGTGTCCCTTACGAATATTGATCTAGGAATATCATTAGTGATTGTGATAAATTGGGGAACACCAGGGATCACTTACAGCACCAGCCCTTTCGGGATCTGGATGATAGAAAGCATCAATGTTGTATCGTTCTTTGCCGATATCACTCAGGGCAGAACGACCCTCAAGCAAAAGCTTCTGGAACCCCTCGGGAGTCGAGGCATCACCAGGAAACTTGAGATCAATACCGATAATGGCAATGTCTTCGTCGTAGGTGCTAGATGCACTATTGTGGGTGGTTGTGGCAGGCATGGTGATAGATGAGTTGATGGTAATCTTGTTGAATAAAAGGAGAAGTGTCCAGGATATCCCTCACTCGGTTGAACGAATCAAGGCTTGCTGAATGATGGGGAATGATCAAAGGTGAGTATGGCTTGGAATGACCACACAAACTTCCTCGTGGTGACATTGGCCTTATATCAAATTCGTCAGTTTGATATCAGTGTGCAAGCTGAAGAGAGACGAAACCATGGTATTGCTACTACAGTGGAGTTTCCCGGAATGGCCTCATCTCAGCGGCTATACGATGACATGGCGGCGTGCCGACTGATTCATCTGCCTGTTCACTTGTCAATCTATGGCCTGCCGGTCCCATCCATCGGGTGAGGCTGAGTGACAACTATCAACCACGTTTGTGACTTCTCCGGCATGGGGGGTTGATTTCAGGATTGGAAACAAGCATTTCGAGGTATGAATCACATCCATACCGTGCCACCATGAGACATATCTCACCATGGAAGTAACCTATCGCCTGAATAGGTATCATCGTAAAGGAGATGCAGCTGAGATCCTTCCGTCAGAATATGGACACTAAGCAAGGTTGACCAAAGGATCATGACAACCTGAAGTTGTCTTGCATCAAGACTGACAGGCTGATCAAATCTAACCTGTCTAGTAAATAGCTTCAACGGGGTGTTGATCCACCACGCAACGTCGCTATTTGTGTCTCTCATACAAGATGTAAGCACGGCAACTTTGCCGGGGAATGGTGGCGGCGATGTTATCAGCCCGTACGTGGGAGGATTCCATCATGTAATTATGGAGGCGGGCATGGTCTAGGCAGAAGCCGTTTGAGCGGCACGATGGCCCGATTCAAGTGACTAGTTTAGTGTCGTTAGTGCCAAGGCTAGTCAGTGTCTGGAACCGGCCTTCTCAGCCCTAACTATTCTCTCCATTTTAGATGTCTGCAGGCATGGACGCCTAGCAGGGGATTGAATAAGTGGAGGTGGCTTGCAGTAAAAATGGTAGGGTTGAATCTACAAAGGTTTATGTCATTTGATATGCTGGGACTCAATTGAACAACACACGGTGGCAATTCATATCCATGGATGTGGCTTAAGACATGATTAATAACATTAAGTTGTTATCAGTGGCGCAATTACGCCGTTCTGCACTATTTAGGCTAATTCATAATCGAAGACCAGGCGGGCCGTCTCCCGTTTGCCTTCCTTCGTCACAACAATCTTACGAACATAACGTCTGATACCGTCAATCTCTTCGAACCCCCACGTTTGCTCTTGAGTCCATGCGTGGTCAAGATTTTCAACCTTGATCATGATGACAGGGTCTTGACTGTGCTCCTTCTGAAGCCCAGCTGTGAGGAATTTATCCTTGATCTGCCCCACTCAATTAGCTCAACGCAACACAGCCGGTGAACATATGTGACCATTAACACGCAATACTGTGTTCCCTTGGATCCTTCCATCGGATCTCCAATGGAGTTACGCCAGCATGCAAGGGACTTATCCGCAGGGTTCACAGAATATGGGTTGTAATTTTGGATGATGCAGGGCAAGTGAGGTGGGGGAGGGGCAATGCTTACATCGGACAGTGCCGACCATCCATTCTGGACCCTGAGACGACCAAAGTTGGCATCGGTACGCTCAACGACGTCCCAGTTGAGCAAACGACGCTCCTTGGCTTTGTGGATTCCCCCTCCAATGACGTTCTCGGCCTCGATCACGTCGACGCCATTTTCAGGGGGGCAGGCCTTGATGTTGATGACAATCGGTACGGCACCCATTGCCTTGCGGATGGCCCAATTGATGCCTTGCTGTTTGTTTTGCAAAATCAGTAGCCCGCATCACGGAAGGAGAAAATGTCTTCGTGTTAGAGTCTGTCCAGGTACTAACAATAGCAAGAAGCGGATCGGAACTGTCTGAAAGCTGCTTATTGGTTCTGAACTTGCCAGTCAAGTTGTGCAGCGTGCAGGTCGATGGAGCAGCCATTTTGCTGGTTCAAGGTTGTAAGAACAAGTGGAGACAAAATGATGAGCACTGAATGAGGTGACCAAGAAATTCGGAACTTTATCCCGCGTGGTATCCATCTCCTGAGTTTACCATTTTAATATTGATACTTCGGAAGAATCAGCTTGCCCATTACTGCCTGGTGATAGTGAGAGTTGATAGGCAGATTTGGAACTAGCCAGGATACAACTGCAAGGAATCCTTCAGATGTCGCTAGTGATGACAGGACTGTTGGCTTCACGAGTTTGCCATGCGCCGTGTTCACGGATTGCATCCACACTAACCTGGCGGGTCGTGGATGGAGCCCCTTGTTTGTTTACAATCACCCTCCGTGTCAAAATTGCGAAGCGAACGCCCCTCTCCGCAATAAGACGCACCCCTCTCAATCCTAGCACATCTCGACCCACTCTTCGCGAGGTTTTATCCATTTCAGGAAAGGTGCGTCAGAAATAAGCGCGAAACAAGATGCAACATGAAGAGATAATCAAAATCATCCTGATAGAACGATATTTCGAAACAACACAACTGGGGCTGTGAGATTCCTGCTTGCTAGTGGGCCACGACCAACCGACATCGAGCCGTGGACGGGAATAGAATCATCAGGTCAATATCCTGTTGCCTTGCCTGAGATAGCTTCGAAGGCTATGACATACTGACAGACGTCAACCTTCCCGTCTCCTACACGCTAGATGTCTCACCAGGGCTGTGCCGTGTTCTTCCGTGACACCATATTATCGGATGCTTCCTATGGGTTCATGGCCAGTGGACCACAATCTTTCAGTAACATGGCTGATATGTACTGAAGCGAACGCACATCACGCTAGTACATCCACAGTCGAGATATTTCACGTTGAATGTTGAATCAAAACTCACTGGGCACGATTTGGCAATTATATCGTTTGATCTTGTGCTACGATCAAATAGTATCGCAAAAGAGTGCGGTTTTGCCGTTCTAGACATCCATCAATCATGGCATCCATTCTGGTTATTATTGGTCTACTATTTTGTGGCCTTCTGCTTCTGTATCGAAGGGCGTTACCCAGGCCATACATTGGTATCCCATACAATGAAGAATCTGCGCAGAGAATCCTTGGAGATCTTCCAGGACTTCTTTCCCACTTCAAGAAAACCAAAGAAATCGCAAGCTTCTCGTTTCAGCAATGTCGCAATCTGGACTCGCCCATCGTCCAGATCTTCTTGCGTCCATTTTCGCGCCCGTTCATCTTCATCGACGATCCCCAGGAGGCTGAAGACATACTGCTCCGTCGAACTCGAGAGTTCGATCGGGCTCCATCGACCATTGCGTTTTTCGAGCCTTTGGTCCCTGAGGCGAGTATGGTCAAGCTCTCAAACCCGGCGTTCAAGGAACAGAGGCGATTGTGGCAGGATGTCATGTCGCCTCAATTTCTCCGAAAGGTCGTCGCTCCAAATGTGCATCGCTGCGCGTCTGAGTTAGTCGAACTTTGGAGTCGGAAATGTGCCCTTGCAAGCGAACACCCTTTCAAGGCTTTGGATGATCTGGAGTTGGCAGCGTTTGACTCCATCTGGATCGCTATGCTGGGAACTCGACTCACTGGCCTCCGCGACGAGATGAAGGCGCTCGAAAATGAAAGTTCTGCATCAGGCTCTGACAAAAACGAGCCTATTGAGTTCCCCAAGGCGCCTCGGTCAATCATGTACCATGCAATCGAGTACGTCAACGGCACCATTGAGCGAATTATGAGATCTCCATTCCCAGCCAAGCACCACTGGTGGATTCGACAGTCAAAGCAATACAAATACTACAGCAGCTTTAAGGATAAGGAGATTGATGGGCTGATTGTGAGGGCCCGTCTGCGCTTCGAGAAGCTCACTAGTCAGGGCGACATAGTTATTGAGGACGAAGGAGACACTTGCGCCATGGACCTAGTCCTTCGGCGTGAGGCGATCGCATTTGCCAAGACAGGGCAACGCTCCCCAGCATCCAGTGACACGGCAATGCGCGATGAACTTGCGATGTTGCTGGTAGCGGTAAGTGACACAGCGTGCCTGTCAAATTTGATCCCATGCTAAACATTCGCATCAGGGCCACGAAACAACCGCCATCACACTTGGTTGGGGCTTAAAATCACTGGCTGACAACCAAGTGGAGCAATCAAAGCTCAGAAGAAGCCTTCAAGATGCCTTCTCACCTGTGCCTGTAGGATCTGTGCTATCCGCTTCTGACATTCTATCTACCTCAATTCCCTATCTTGATGGCACATTGGAAGAAATTCTACGTTTAGCCAACACCGTGCCTCTACTAGCTCGTTCTGCCACAATCGACACTACCATATTGGGTTATCACGTGCCGAAAGGATCCCACATCATGTGCAATGCTCAGTTCATGAACGAGCCCATAGATATACCAGATGCTGCCCGCAGCGAGTCCAGTCGGGCAGCTTGGGAACGCCGCAAAGGACATGCTTTTGCCACGACGGATATAAAGCGTTTCATGCCAGAGAGATGGATCAAGAAAAACGAAAATGGCGTGGAGGAATTTGACTCTGCAGCATTGACGAGAATGCAATTCTCTCTGGGACCGCGAGGCTGCTTTGGTACGTCGATAAAACATGCATTCTATCAGAGAACCTTTGCTGACTATTACTTCCAGGCAGAAAACTAGCGATGCAACAATTACGCATATTTCTCGTCCTTCTTGTGTGGAACTTTGAGTTTCTCCCTGTTCCTGATATGCTGAACAGCCCGTGGGGCCATCAGAAGATCTTACGCCCTCCTCAACAATGCTATGTCCGACTTCGGAGAGTTTGATGTAGTTTTCACATAGAATATGTAGTAGCCATGACTTTGAGAACCAGTCAGAAGGATATTTGTGTCTCCTCCCAGTCTTTTCTAGGCAGAGTTATTAGTGTTCAAATTCAAATAACTTTAACTAGTAGGGATAATATGCTCAGGAAAGGTGCCAATGATGATAATGATAATAGTGATAACATCAACGACAACGACGATGTCAGAAGCACAAAAGTTAGACTTTTGAAAGGACTGAGGTGATTGAGTAATAATTCCAACCTGACTTTGCTTGAAAACAGGCTCATGGGAATGGATCATACTCTGCCAACCCCTGACACACCCCGTCTAACTCTACCCCATCGATGCGCTGGACCGCCTTCTCGCCTGCTCCAAAACGAAGTACAAACCCTCCATTAGTCTCGTTGATAACCTGCGGCTCCCAACCAAATTTCTTCTGCGGTCCATGATACGGATCCTCCGCAAACGCCATGACATAATCCTGCATTGCCCTGCTAACTTCAACCTGGAAATCCGTCGTTGGCGCGATGTGATCCAACAGGTCGTACGTCCCAAACAACAAAGGCGTCTCGCTGTTGTGATATGCGCCCAGCCAACTGTACACATTCAAATTGGGAAACTCGGCAGCATATTGAAACCTGAAGACGGGGGCTTCGGACGTGCTCAGACGGTTGCGAGCAGCAGTGGCATTGAAAGCCGAGCACACCCACGCGACGTCCATGGCCGTGACCGGCGCCTGCCAAGGACCTTCGGTCAAGTTATCCTTTGGCCATGGAGTGAGCGATGAGAACTCGTTGGCCGTCATGGAGATGAGGGACGGGCGAAGAGCGATTTTCCCCGCCGCGGCGCGCTCATCGTAGTCGCGGAAGATAATGCGATCATCGGGGATCAAGCCGAAAGATAGGACTGGCGTTTCACCTCGATCACCGTACTGTCCGATGAAGTTTATGATCTGCGGGAAAGATACGCGGCGCATGCAGTCAAGTTCCGCGGCGCCGTCGTCGTCCTCGCAGTTGGGGCCGCAAGGAGACTCGCAGCCCAGATGCTGTGCTACGAAGGTGAAATTGGAGTACGATGGGTCCTCCACGAGACCCGAAGAATAGGATCCAGTCATGACTCCCGACTCCATATAGTATGATTGAGCAATCGGATCATCATGGTAAGCGTAGGCGTGGATGTCGGCGCTGATGGAACCTGCCGACCGGCCCCAGTTCATGATACGATTCGGATCGCCGCCAAATGCCGCAATGTTGCTTTCCACCCATTCGAGAGCGGATCTTTGGTCGAGAATTCCGAGATTTTGCTCCCCTTCAGCCACCCCACGCGCGTTAGGGAAGCCAAAGATGCTGACGCGGTAGTTTATTGTGACGATGATTGCTGACTGTGACCGCTCGACCCAGGACGTAGGGATCTGCCAGGGAAGTTCAATGCCACCCATCACGAAGCCGCCGCCTGTCATAAAAAAGAGAACAGGGAACCCCTCTTTAGGTGGCGGGCTCGTGGGTGCCCAGATCGCGAGGTACAGGCAGTCTTCAGACGTTGCTTCGCCTACCAGACCCGACGTATCGTTCTGGGCTCCATTGTAAATCAAGTTGCCCTTTGTTAGAGGTAGGTTCCACATAGATTCGATGGCCGTCACGAACTGTGGACATGAAGGCGGAAACTTCGTCGCATATTGGTGTTTGGTTGAGGGCTGCAGCTTCTCAGGAGCTTGCCAGCGCCGCGACCCGACAGGAGGTTCTGCGAAAGGAATCGATCGCCATTGGCGAGTATTGGGCGAATCCGTGTCAATCAGTCCTGTGAATATCCCGGTGGAGGTCTGCACACTAAGACTGTCAGAGTGCGACACATTGCGGGCTGCTGAGCGGACACCGGTCGCCAGTGCTAGGAGCGATAAAAGACTAAGATTCATGATGAAGAAGCACAATGTGCTGCGCCCACAAAATCTAGAGCAGAGCGCTTCGGCTGTAAATACATCATCTTCTTATCGGCTTATGCCTTGGCTTCCCCGCGCAGCCCCGTTAAACTGACCTCTTTCTAGAAGGTGGCATTACAACATTATGCGGTCAGCATTCCTTTGAAGACGGAAAACGAAGTCTCGGAGACGGAACGCATGATATCACCGGTCCGCGATAGCAAGTCACAAAACTCAACTCATCCCATTGGCTAATGCATTCTCTACCTTTCGCATAGTAAGCACTCTCTACAACTATTTTGCGAGGTTCGACATGAGCCTGCATATAATTATGTCACATGTCCGATCATCAAGCATTCCTCTGCTCCTCTGATGACCCTCTCCCGGCTAGCTCATACGAGTCAATAGAGCTGCCCTGGGCTTCTTTGGAGGTCGCGCCTTTGACGGTGACCGGGTTGCGACTAAACAAGAACAATGCTGCCAACAGAGCTAATCCACTGAAGCCAGTCAGTATCTGGAATTGTCGCTTGTACCCGGTCGCAAACGCGAGTCGTACTGCAGCGGCTCGCTCCGGGTCCAAGTCGTTGATCGATGACAGGGATTCGGCGATTTGGCCGAGCTCGCCAGGCTTGATGAGTCCTGCAAGCCCCGCCCTCAAGTCATTTGAAAGCACTGCAGAGCTTTGGGGCAGGTCAGCAAACTTGCTTCTAAAACTTCTTGTTTGGGCAAAGCTTACCAAATTGCTAGTGCAATAGTCCCGCCAAGGACGCGAATCTGAGTCAGAGCTCCCATCACGATTCCAGCGTTCTCTTTGCTGACAATAAGCTGCCCTAGAGTCAGGACTGTGCTGAGCGTCAATCCGAAGCCAACTCCCATGACGGCCTCGAAGCCATATTGTGAGGCAGAAATGTGGTCGCCCGTGAGCGGAATGCTAATTGAAAGACCGACTCCGATAAGCTGGATGACAGACCCAATGAGGATGAGGTATGCGGGGGGTACGTTGTAGTTTGATGTCAACACTCCAGAGATTGCTGTGGCAAATGGCGAGGTGAGCAACAGTGGAAGGACAGATAAACTTGACTGCACTGGGTTGAGGCCATAGACGGCTTGGGCTCTTTGTGGAATGATGAAGAGAATGGTGACGAAGGGGAAGCCGATGAAGAAAGTCGTACTGGCTGCGGTCAGCTTCGCAGGGATACATCGATGAGAAATTAACTCACAACATCATGCTGGCCAACTGGCGATCCTTCAGAAGACCCATGATGAAGATGGGCTCCTGAGGCAAATTCTTCTTCCGCTCTAGACGAATCTCCCAGACTATGAAAACAATCCATAGAATGCCTGAAAAGATGAAAGTCGACGATATAGCCGAGCTATCCCAAGCGTAACGTGTACCACCTGACTCAAGAGCGAAGACCAGAAGCACAGAAGCGCCCAGCAGTGAGCCAGCTCCGACGAAGTCAACACGTCGAGTTGTTTCCCGAGAGAACTTGCCTTTCATTCTAGTTCTGAAGTCCGTGGTACGTTCCGACTTGCTTGCTGGCAAGAATATCGCAACTAGGAGGATGGCCACAAAGCCAGGGGGTCCGCTTCAAGGACGAATTAGCACTCAATTTTACTCTACGCGTTTGCTTCCGGGAAGCTAAGGGATTACGTACTTCAGCAAAAATACCCATCTCCATGATGTGCTGCTAGAAATGGCACCGCCAACAAGAGGACCAGTGATACTAGCGAGGGCGAAGACGGAGGAGATAATACCGATGTATTTTCCATACTCTGTCTTGGGAACGAGTGCTGGCGCAATGACTAGCACCATTGAGTAGATGCCCGAACCACCTATTCCTTGGAATGCACGCATAATAATCCTGCACATAGTCAGTGACTGAAAACTCTTCCATAGAATG
Source organism: Colletotrichum siamense (assembly GCF_013390195.1). NCBI lineage: Eukaryota > Fungi > Ascomycota > Sordariomycetes > Glomerellales > Glomerellaceae > Colletotrichum > Colletotrichum siamense. Next base: position 605,890 of record NW_023501015.1, read on the forward strand.
GAAACTTGCACACAATTGCTCCATGGTACTTGCAGATCCACAGCCAATTGAGAATACCGTGAACATTGTCAAAGCGAAGATGAACATTGTTTTCGACCCGAAGATACTAGCCAACTTTGCATAAATTACCAGGAAACCTAGAATTCAGCAGTCAGCGACGCGTTTCCAGTCCCCCAAGATATCGTACCAGTATACGTGAGGAAATATGCCGTCACGACCCAATTTCGAAGCTCGAACCCGCTTAGTGAATCTGATATTGCGATCAAAGATGTGCTAACAATTGTCGTCTCCAAAGTAGACAAAAATAGAGAAATCCAGATTCTATGATTCCATCAGCAATAATAACTACATGGTGCAGAAGTTGAAATTGACGAACCCTGCTGTGAGCATGTATAATTTCCATCCACTCATGAACTCGTTCTGCTCTGTAGGCTGCTCTTCTGCCCGTGTGGGAGTCATTGGGACATCGTTGATCGTGTTATCCGCGGAGCCCGCTGGCGGATCATAAACAGTCTCATTTTGTGCCTGGTTCGCTGCTGGATCGTATGCTGTGTCGCGATGCCTTTCGGTCACGGATGCCTTTTCCACGACAGAATCAGACATCCTTGACTCCGTCATGTAAGGTCCAGCTTGATACACTGAATTTTTGTTTAGGAAAGGGACTCGATACAAGTCGTGCAACGGATCGTGGGTGATCGGAGGAAGCTGGGGATATTCAGGATACCCCGAATAACGTGCGGTGCGGAGGGGAGGGAGCGACACCGGCCGCCAGTGTCCTCCTGATTGAGACATGACAGAAAAGATCGGGCAATTGCCCCGTATCGAGAGTGCAGTCGTCTAAAGGGGGTTATGCACGCTGACTGGAGCAAGTCGACAAACGAAAATCACACCGCCTATGCTGAGGTCCCTTGCAGCTCGCCTGGTCTAGATGACATGGGTATTGCTGATGCGACGCTGATACACGGCACACGAAGAGTGATGACGGGACAATGAAACAAGGACGAAAGCCCTCATACCGCGCTCATCCGCGCGCTTCTCGTTGACTTGTGATATGTATTCAGTAACTACTCCATTTTAGAAAGTTGCTATACGTGTCTGTTTCCATAAACAGCTTGGGCGACAGGCACCGGATTGAGCTTCAAGCCTGGGAGGCAGCACAGCCCTTGAAGGCTGAGGCGCTGAGGTGCTGAATGCTAGTGTCTCACGCCGGCGGAAACGACGGAATGCAATTTCATCACGCAAGCTGACGGCGCCCTACTGGCGTAGGTGTAAGCGTTGACTAGTCGGGGGCAGGATTGCTGATCCTTCGATGGGGTCGCACTTCGTCAGGGGTCTTCAAGTGGCCGCTTCCAAGCTTTTGATCATGCAAGACACGCAAAACCTAGCACACGGGTAGGATCCTGAAGGATTGGGTTGGACCGGCAGAGGAAAAGGCGTGGCTGAGAATGAGGCGACGCCAATGAGGTGCTTGACGTGGAGAAGAATTCTTGTGGAGGACTGATTCTTTTTTTGGGCACATGAATGTGATTTTCAAGCAGATCCGGTCGTCTGCGGAGAGTAGAAGCATGAGTGATATCAGATATGCGTCGGGATGTTGTGTTATGAGTTGGATTGTCGAATTACCAAATTCTGATTTCCAGCTTATTTTTTGACCTTCAATTCAGATTTGGCTCAGACGCTTCAAATTTCTTAGGAAGACTGTGAACGTGCAGAAGGAAACCTATTTGTCAACTGGCCAAGTGTATTTCAACGACAAAATGCGTGTCCTCTGCCTCCATGGAATGGGAACAAGCAGCAAGGTTCGCTTCGCTACTCATGGGTAACATTCGCAACATACAATCCGCTAACAACACAGATCTTTCAGGTTCAGACTGGTGAGCTACATACCTAGAATACACGCAAACGCTCACTAACACAGTACGCAGCCGCGATACGCAGTGCTTTGTCCAAGAGCTTCTCTGCAACGTTCGATTTTGTGGAGGGGGCCCTAGAATGGCCAGCTGCTCCAGGTATGAAGTTCTGATCGACACGTTTTGACTCGAAACTAACAAGCGTAGGTATCAATCTCCTCGCCGGACCCAATGATCAGTACTTCGCGTACTACGATACCGATAAGTACGACACCATAATTCAAGCGGTGGATGATCTCGAGGAATATGTGAAGTCTGAAGGCCCATTCGACGGCGTGTTGGCATTCTCTCAAGGTGCGGCTCTTGCTGCCATGCTGATTGCGAGGGACACATTCCCCTCCCCGTTCGCGTTCGCAGTCTTCATTTGTGGTGGTCCTCCTTTCTCGGAGATGGAGATTAAGGAGACGAACACTCTGAGATACTGTGAGAATGATATCGACAAAGCAGGCAAGCCTGTACTTGGAATTCCAACGGTACATTTAGTTGGGGCTCAAGACAAGGACCTGGAAACCTGTATGAAGCTAGTGCAGATGTCTCGTGAGGAGACCAGGCAGTTTTGGAAGCATCCTGCGGGGCACGAGATTCCGACCGCCCCTAGGGATGTGACGGACAAGATGGTTGAAACGATCGAGAGGGGAATTGAGAAGGCTATGAAAGCCCAGTGAGAGGAACTTTGTAGCGTCATGTAATTGTTTTGCAATTGATGCACTTTACGATCCAAATTTTGCTATCTGAGCGGATATTCCTAGCTATCCAGGCTGGTAGTAAGTATTAACGGTAATAGGGACAATAACGACGACGATAGTAATGACGATAGGAGTAGGGACGAGAGGCACGACAGGGATAGCAAGGACGATAGGGATGATGGAAATAACACATTATTAATACATAAAAACTATTAGACCCTAGTACAATAGTTATCCGCCCGGATAGCAAGACTCTACTATATCAATACCAACCATGATCAAGGCCAATTGACTTCCGATCGATCTGATGTCCTCGATAAGCTGGCTGACAAAGGTTGTGCTGGGTGGTCGCCAAGAGCAAGATGCAAGGGATGAAATCTAGCTGACCCCGAAGATAGTCTGAAATGCTCGGAACAGACAAAATGTGTCCTTACCGAACAACGCTCCCTTACACGTGGTCGCAATCGCAGTCGCATACGTCAAAATTCTGCCTCGTCAACCTCCCACTAACATTCATCACCGCAATCTTCACGCATTTCAAAATGGGGTCCACGACGGAGTTCACACTAAAATGGGGCATCATGGCCACTGGCCACATCGCAGGAAGTGAGTTCCTCAGAAATCCGAGGTGGATGTAGTACCCATTGATTGAAAACTTTAGATTTCGTGCGAGATCTCCTTACTGACCCAGCTACCCGCGACGTACGTGACGTTCGTCATCAGGTAGTTGCTGTCGCATCTTCCAACTCAAAGCAGAAAGCGGCGGATTTTGTCAGCAAGGTGCAGGCCCCGAGCGATGCCACCGTCAAGACATACGGCTCCTATCGCGAGCTTGTGGCGGATGGGAATGTAGACATAATTTATGTGGCTTCCCCTGTGAGCCATCATTTCCAGAACGCCATGCTGGCACTTGAGGCCGGGAAGCACGTTCTCTGCGAGAAGACATTCACCGTCAACGCTGCTCAGGCCAGAAAGCTGGTCAACAAAGCACGGGAGAAGGGGCTGTTCCTAATGGAAGCAGTTTGGACGCGGTTTTTCCCGCTGAGCACCAAGGTGCGGGAATTGGTAGCGGCTGGGGCTATTGGAACTGTTTATCGAGTCATTGGTGAGTGCTGCCGCACCGTATTGTCTCTCATGTGCCTAATCGGAGCCTCACAGCCGACAACTCGATTCATCGAACCCTCCCAGATGGAAGGCTGGACTTCAATGACTCTGACCGTATGGTTAACCCTGGCCTGGCTGGCGGGGCCATGCTTGATCTGGGCATCTACTCGCTCACTTGGATCATGCATATCCTCTATCACCTTCAGCCGCATGAGAAGAAGGAGTCACCCGCGCCGATTGCGGCGGCTGTAAGCAAGTATCATACAGGCATCGACGAGGCAGCCAGCTTCATTGTCCAATTCCCGAAGCAAAACACCATGGGGATAGGCATGACAACTCTCCGACTGGGATCAGGTGTCGACTTTGGCTTCACAGGCGGCCCAGCCATCAAGATCCAGGGGTCAGATGGCGAGATCCAAATTTGCGGTCCGGCTTTCCGTCCGCACAGCTACAAGGTGATCAAGAGGGATGGCGGTGGCAAGGTTGAGACCATTGAGTGCCCATTCCCACAGGATAGCGGGCGAGGTGGTTGGGGCCGCGGGCTCTACTGGGAGGCAGACGAGTGTGCCAGATGCCTGCGGGACGGTAAGCTGGAGAGTCTCGTCCTGCCCTTGGACGAGACCATTGTTACGATGGAAATCATCGAGGCGGTGTTGAAGCAAGGCATGATGGAGTATCCAGATGTCATCACGACTGACGTGTACGATCCTGAGAGCCCTCTCAATAACGGGCGCTAAGTATGCCACTTCACAGGCAGCTACATGAAATATCGTAAGAGCTATAGACTAGACATTCAGCCGCAACTAGTTCATCTGCACCCCATGGCAAGTCTAAGCTTCGTGAAGACCCCAGTGTCGTCTGAGCGTGCTGCGATGTTCCTGCCCGTCATTCAATGGGGCGGACCAAAGGAAGCTCGTAAAACTCAACGGGGCAATGATTGATTCATCGATAACCGAAGCGCCATTCCGACGGAGTGGATCCGGATTATGCTGGAAAGACTTTTGCTCCATAGACGTAGTGGACTCATTTTCCGGGACCATGAAACTAGGGCCTCCTGGGGTGATGGGGGGTGTAGTCTGAGAGCGACCTCTCGGGGCGTTATTAGAGCACGGCAATAGGCTTGAAAGAAATGTTCGTGTGAGGCGAGAAAAAGCCACCACTTCCTTCGATACTTAGTGCATCGTCAGATCCTGTACCGCTTAGATGAATATCCTGCCACTTCTCACACACTAATTGGAGTCTAGGCACCCGCGAGAGGAGATCGAAGCATGGGAAATCCACGACACCAAAATATCACTGTGGGACCCAATCTCGTGATATCCGTGTTCATTGGCCAGCCCTATCATTTGCAGGGGCATCACTCACGTATCCCTGTCTAGTGTAGCCCGTTTGGGATAAAATCTCGCGACGCTAATTCTCGTGGCGCGGGGGTCAACTCATTGGGCGGGAACAGTGCCGGATATGCGGGCGTCTCCGCAGCTTGGCGGAGAAAGCTGTCTCCTTTGCCAAGTTTCAACAGTGTTGTCTCGGAGCTGCACAGCGGTGGCTAGGTGCAGCAAGTTGTTGCCAGCCACAATGCTTGATAACGCCATGCGCAACTAGTCGGGGTTGATCGAAACATCAATCAACCTTCCGCGCCTTGTTTCTCTCCCTGATCTACCCCACACCAGCCATCCTATGGCGTTCTCAGCCGACCCACGAAGAATCCCTCCGTTGTCGTACGGGATACGTCTCTCGGTGTCAGCGGATGGTGGGTTGTAAGCTGCCAGGAAGAGACGAATGCCTCATCCCCTCGCTTACATCAACTTTGCCTCAACGGATCGAACAGGGATACCACTCCGAAGAGCCTAGACCAGAACTCTTTTTCCCAGCGATCTAACCGAAGGGCAAACTTATGGTTCGTCAACCGCATGTCTTGTAATCGTTGACCAATCAATAAAATCCTGTCAGATCCTGAGGGATGTAATCGGCCCACGACGTCAGACAATCTCGCCGACGTTGCACTCACGGCGTCTCGGCAGGTCCATCCCGCCCACACACACAACTGTCCAGGTGGGTGACAACACTGCAGCCAGGCTAAACATCAGTTGCATTCCTCACACTGTCGCTCGCTTGGTTACAGGCTCAGTGCTTAGCAGCTTGACCACATGGGGTGAACGACAAGCTCCTCAGCCGCAACGCCGCTTCCGCGTGGAAACCCCCGCACCCGCTAGCAAATACAAAGGCTACAGGGGTGTGGGCGGGATTATTTTTGATTCAATGCTAGCTAGGAACGAAAGGTGCCGACTTCTCCACCAGGGGCCATTGGCGGAGGGTGTGAGGTTTACACGACAGTGAGCCAAGTTATTCTGAAGGATTGGGACTTCCTCTGCAGGATCACGAGCATACTCCTCCAATAAGACAGTTTGGCGAGATAAGTGACCTTGTTAACGTCACTCATACCGCCAGGCAGTTGGCCCACCTTCTATCTCGGGGTTACTCCTGATCACATCAGTTCCTGTAGACTGAATCACGTCAAGGCAGCCGCATTCATGGACGCAAGTCGAACCAAGGTAGAAGTATCATCTCGAATGCTAACTTGGTAACTTCCTGCCCATCTGCAGCTTCTGGGAAATATCGCCAACTCCTAGTGCATGAATTTTCCTGACATTTGGATCATTACAACATCAGTGGATTCGGAATAGGTCATCCTACTGAATGATTTCCCCCCATTGAACGTCATTTCCAGACGTTCTTTTTGCTCTTCCCTTTTTACAAATTGTCTTTTCAGTCTGAATCGCAGGACTATACCCTCGTCTCATGGCGATGGCGCTGTCAAAGAAAAATCCGCCCCTCCTCCCTCCGCGGAAAATACTAGTCGTTGTTACAGCTGGTGGTTCAACAAACTCGGGTAAGTCTGATGGTTACGTCATATTTTCACGGCTAATACGTTTCGTCTTAACAGCTCCCATGTTCGAAGTTTGCAAATATCTCCATGAACGAGGACACACCATCGAGTTCGCCACTTTTGCTGGCCGTGAGGGCTATGCCAACCCTTATCCGTTTGTCTCCGCCGTTCATGTAGTAGGACGTGCCATCACACCAGAGGAAGAAGACAGACTCTACATCCTCTTTAGCGAGTGGAGCTGGAGTGGCAATGGCCTTCGAAATTGGATCGAGGGCAAGAAGTTTTTCGACGCCTTCTGGTCCGAGACCTACGAAAATCTAAAGCGTGTCGTCGAGACCACACGGCCAGACTTCCTCTTTGCGGATTTCCACGTCGACGCGGCTCGGGACATGCAGAGAGAGTACAATCTCCCTCTAGCCACGATGTGGCCCCAGTGGCCGTACTTCATGTGCCCTGTGCCCTACATCCCTGGCCGCGTAGGTCTTGAGCCCCGGGTTCAGACCAGCGAGCATGCGAGCATGTGGGACCGCTTCAACCAAGACATATACTTGCTGAAGCACCCAATTGCCTTCGCCGATCTCTTCCTGACGACAAAGAGAATGCGCGCAAAGAAGGGGCTGGGTATGCTTCCTATGTTGCCTAAGCCGGATCACTTGGTGTTGGTGAACTCCTTCGTTGGCCTTGAGACGCCTAAAGAGACGCCACCTTTGCTACATGCCATCGGACCAATTTTGTCAGATGAATACGCTCCGTTGGATGCAGAGCTTTCCGAGTTCTACCAGACTCACGACAGGACCATGTTCGTCGCATTCGGCACGCATGTAATTCTCTCTCGCGAAAGGTTGCAAAGCTTAAAAGCAGGCATCATCTCTACTCTGCATGCAGGCCACGTAGATGGTGTTTTGTGGGCCATACGTGGCGCCAGCAAGGCTGCCTTTGCAGCTCTGACCGATAGTATAATTCACACCACGTCAGATGGCAGCCAGATCACTCTCGGTAGCACTGAGCTCCTCGAGAACAAGCATCCGCATCTCAAGTTTGTCGACTTTGCTCCTCAACGAGCAGTACTTGCGCACCCCTCTACTCGGCTCTTCTTCAGCCATGTTGGACCCTCGTCAGCGAACGAGAGTCTTTGGCACGGCGTTCCCATGCTCAGCATGGGAATTTACGGAGATCAGCTGCCCCGAGTTCTTGCTCTTGACTCAGCTGGGGTAGCGTTATCCGTGAAGAAGGAGACTTTCACTCCGGCGGAGATTCAAGAGAAGGTTGGAAAACTCATGCGTGATGAAGAAGGTCACTTTCAACGTAATGCGCTCCGAATGCAACGCATTGCGAATCTAGCGAGTCGCCGAAAGGTGCTCGCGGCGGATCTCATTGAGGAGTTTATGTACGATCACGAATTGAGATTCGAGATCTGTCGCGATGATGAGATTGCGAAAAAGGAGAATGGAGCAAGTGGTGTATTCAACGATCGTGGAAGGGAGCTGCGACCCATGCATCTTCAAACTGCGGATATGAGGATGAGTGCCCTTCGCGCAAGCAACCTAGATCTATGGCTGGTTGGGGCGGCGATAATTGGTGTATTCACGACAGGCATTGTCACCGTTGGGCCACAAGCGGTCTCAAGCATCTATGATTTGGCGTGTGGTCTTCTGGAGAAATTCTTGTAGCGTCTGTATTGATCAGTAAGCTCATTGAATATCTCGAATCAGGATGCGCCGCAGCTATGGGTTAAATCTGCCTGTTCAAGTCCCCACCCAAATGGCAATTATGGTTCGAGAACTGACGGAGAACGAGTGAACACGATGCATTCTGAACTGTGATACGGATAAACTTTGAAGATGGGTCGAAACCCGAGAGAAAAGTTTTAACGAGACTAGACCCAGTTGTACGTGAGAGCTACTTGACAAGTCTGCATGTAAAGCGCGTGACGGACCGCTGGAGGAAGCCTTGTATTCCTCAACAGTCTTGGTCATTCCTATTAATACGTCAGATGGCGCTGGCACTGCCTGGTCCGAGGCACTAAGGATTGTCCTTGCAGGGCATATAAGCCAACTCAGGTCCCCGCAGAACCGGTAAGAAGTCACAGTAGTTGATTGTCGCCACATAGAATTGAAGTCCTCATGTCAGCCGACGCATGACCAGAGCTGGGCCGTCCACACTGCCCTCCGTGAACCAACCTACTGTTGCGGCGTCATCCTTCATCATTCCCGATCAATGGAGCCAACATCCATCCTCAAGTCTGCGCCGTTCCATTTACCCCGCCAATATGGTTCGACGCCATTCAGCTTCGGCATCATTGGAGGCGGTTGGTATGGCTGTCACATTGCAACCTCCCTTCGCGCCCTCGGATTCAGGGTAAAGTTGTTTGAGCAGCACGATCGTCTCTTACACGAGGCTTCAGGCAACAACCAATTTCGCCTCCACATGGGCTTCCACTATCCCCGACATAGCGAAACGCGCATCCAATCTCGAGATGGCTTCTTACGCTTCATCGAGCGCTACCCGGATCTTAGCCGTAGCGTTCCGAACAACATCTACGCGGTCCCCACCCATGATTCACTTCTCGACTATGGCACATATCGAACCATCATGGCTTCGAGCGGCGTCCACTTCACAGAGGCCCTGCCGACTAGTTTTGAGCTCACCAATGTCTCTGGGATCATGTGCACCTCTGAGCGCGTGCTTCTCCTTACGAAAGCTCGCGCCTACTTCGAGGCGGAGTTGAAAGACGTGCTAGAACTGGGCCATCGCATACGTCGAGTTGATGATACAGGAGACGCTGTATATGTTGACGACGAGTGCTTCGACTTTGCCATCGATGCCACCTGGGGCCACTACAGCAAACCCGACATCCCCGTTCTCTATGAGCCTACGTTGTTACTCTACTACGAAGGCCCGCAAGACTTTCCAGCTCTAACACTGGTTGACGGGCCGCTATGCTCAATTTATCCCACCGAAGCTCCTGGACTTTTTACGTTATCCAGTGTTCCCCATACGCCTCTGGGCCAATTCGCGACGGCGGAAGAAGCACACGCTGTTCGCGATGGTATATGCAGCGAGGTCATCACGGAGAAACGATTTCTCATGGAAGAGCAAATTGAGAAATACCTCCCGTCATTCTCCCAGCTTTTCCGATACGTCGGCCCACAACTTGCCATCAAGACTAAGGCTGTCGGGGCGCATGACGACCGCACATGTACAGTTTCACGACATGGCCGCATGTTTTCTGTAATGTCGGGTAAGATCGATACAGTCTTCTTCGCAGCCGAGAGGATTCTATCGTTGATAGAAGTAGCTCAAGCTTCATCTGTCAAGGACACATTGTCTTCTTTGAGGGAGGACATTGTGACGGTTAACACAAGAACCCATTTGAATGACACAGGGAGGAGGTTCAGAGGCGACGAGATATTTGGGCACAGCCAGCTGTGAGCTCTGAGGGATGTGATGTGTAATTGTTTGCTTCACAGACTGACGAGTGTTATTATTCACCAAGATGTTTGAAACACGGAGCTCCTTTGTCCTAGATTAGGACTTGCGTTAGTTGAGATGGTGGTTCATGATTATCATGTTTTATGCAGAAGCTAGCACCTGAAGTCAAGATTGAAAGGATTTAGAAGCGAAGGAGATGATTTCCGCACAACCACAAGTTTCAACAGCCCGTGTTTCATTGAAGTACATATGAATGGCACTCCGGCCTCCTACCAGCGGGCAACCAGACATGCTTGTAAGCTGACACTGACCATACTTCCGTCCCCGCTCGCCACTCTCGCTTTTGAGTTCAAGACACCTTGGCCCCATTCATTGCGATGATTGGGCTGTCTCGGAGTGAAGCGGCTTTTGTCCATAAACAACGTGACTATGATAATCAATTAGCAAAGACTTGATCACCAACGGCGAGGCAAAACTTACATGTCGTACAACCCATGATAGGCGCGGGTTTGCATCTCCTTGCGTACTTTGGCGACTTCAACGAGAACTTCCTCCCTTGTTCGCCCAAGAACGCCGCAAAATACCCTTAGAGTGAACCCCTCGAGGCCTTCTAACATCTGTGCTAGGTTGAGAGTTCCGAGGTCCTTGTAGTATGGGTCTTTAGGCCAGGGACCAAGAGGATTCTTATACACTTCATGGAAAACATTTTCAAATCCCTGATTTCTCACCCAATTCTCCACTTTAGGTCCTGGGCATGGGTCGCGGCCGATGCTATTCATAGTTTGAAGGAAGGCTTGATTCCATGGCCAGGTTGCGTGATTCTTCGTATACGTCCCATCCTGAGAGTAGATCTCAGGGTCCATCTCATGGAACTCCGCCCAGCCTCCGGGGTTCAGATTGCTGTAAGCTGGTTAGATAATTACAGAAGACCTGACACAATCTCGTTGATGTACTTGTAGATGTTTTCAATAAGCTTTGGCCAATCGGCAATGGAAGCAGCCATGAAGCGGCAAAAAATGTAATCGAACTTCTCATCTTGAATCCAAGGGCTCTCGACGTCGTCGATTTTGAACTTGACGTTAGGAGGTACCCTATCACAATTATCAGCCAATACTCAATGACCAATGGCCGCTTTTTGTGATACGCACCACTCGGACTGAATGGCGCTCAAATCAGTCCCGATGACTTCGGCATTATCGAAGATATCCCCCATCTCCACGGCCCCTAGAAAACGTAATCAGTGTTGAGAACAAATAGAACGGAACGGATGATGAAGATACAAATGCCAGTGCCTGTGCCTATGTCAAGGATCCGATGAATCTTTTCCTTCTCAAGTGGGGCAAGGAAAAGTCGACTGCCAATCGCCTTGACCATCATGGCGTGCGCCATATCCAGCCGTTCAATTTCGATTTCATCGTTGGGCAGGATGTATGCTGATTAGAGGCGCAAGTAAGTATTTTACACTACGGCATTGTTGAAACTGATACAAACTTACAGCCTGGACGGTACGCATGATATCGCCGGCCATATTCCATAGGATAATCGACAACACTGGATGAAAGGGATGCTGTATAGCGGGATCTATCAAGAGTCTCATTAGCGCACTACTGCCGAGCTGGGCGCATGCTCTGCGTTCTGTAGAATAATATCGTACAATCGCTCCTGGATACTCGCTGCATCGGTCTATGGTGAAGGTGTCAGTTCAAGCCGCAAACGTGTGGTGCGATGGATGCGTTGACGTACAGTTTCTGCTTCATCTGCCGCGATAGAAATCGCGTTGTCGTCATCCTGCGTCCCAGCAGCGTCTTCTCCGGGGGAAGCCGCTGCGGCTGCCGCGGTCTGAGGGGCAACGTCGTTAGTCGAAGGATCCACTGTCTCGGCCATATTGATCACTAATGGCTAACGGCCGAAGATTCAATCAATTGAGACGGTAATACGCTGAGGTGAAAAAGATGAGAGCGAAGAATACAATGGCAAAGGAAGGCTGTGAAGTACCCATCGTTGGCCAAGGGCGACCTTCCCTTTTGTAGGTAGTCGCCCCCGGTTTCTATCGTCGGCCCTGCGCAGCAACATGGACATGCGAGAGAGGCCTTTTCGAGGTTCTAGGTACGGATCACAAATTATGTGCCTCTTCCATGCATTCTATGTGGATTTCGACTGCATGTCATTTGGATGTTGCGATTCGCCCTTAAACGGGGGGATGCGTTTCCAGACCCAGATTCTTCCTTGGCAAGCATGCCAAACCAATCGTCGTTGCGAATCGCCACCTAGTCGAGATCCATGTGGTCTGAGAGTCACAACATAATGCAGGATTTTATTTTGCAGGCCCCTCAATTCACACCATTTAGGTTACATACCCGGCTTCGCGTTGTCCACGCATTGTCCTAATTCGGAATCGGCCGCAACACAACGATTGGTGCGATGAACATCCAAGTCATTATCAACGTGTCAATTCAATTCTCACAAAAGTAGCATGATGGGCTTGGCCTTTCCGCAATATTTCTGGGTGTTGAATCACTTCGCTGTATGCCTCAGCTGAAACTGTTTTCACGCACGCTGTATTTGGATACCAGAATCAACCGTATCCCTGTTAATCCCTAGAGATGACTTGGATGGTTTTCTTGAGATCAGATTCCGATTCACTGTGACCAGGTTAGACGATTGCTCTCGATGACAATAATACTATCACACTTCAGTGCCGTATTTACCTAGAACATCCGTCACCATTCGCGATGTCATGGAGAGTTGATGTGCGCCGAGACGTTACTACTACTAATAACACGTCCATGTTTTACGATTCGGCCGTAGATGATGACGTGCAGAGCTGGCGGAGTATCGAACGTGCCCAACGGATACGAAATAACGTAGACTTGCATACGGTGCATAAGGTAATCATCATGAAAGCTCCTCAGCTCTAAGACAATTGTTATTTTCCCAGTTCCTGGGCGTTTGTAATCCCCACAAGGTAAATGACATTAAGACCCGTTTCATTTTTCTTCAACAACCCGTGAGCGCACTGAATAAGAATAAGGGTCTTGTTAGTGGTTTCAGTGCCATGTGTTTTTGGTTTTTAATTCTTCGAGCTTTGGGTTTATGGGTTTATGAGTTTTGCAGGCTACCGCCTACGGGCACAACTCACCGACTTCCCCTAAAATAGCACTACCATCGTAAAATACAACGTCCTGACGATATTCCCTTTTCAACAACAACCCCATGCCAGTTCGTTCCTCAGATTCTGGTGGTGAGCCCGATTCGACATGGATAGTATCCACTTGGATTTGCAGCTCCTCCGCGACTGACTAAATAGACATGGTCATTGTCAATCTTAGGCGCAGGCTGAGGCCCCATCTCGCCGTACGCAGGTTTGAAGTCAAACTCTCTCGCCGTCATAGCGCAGACCATTTTGATCTCAGTCAATGCCATCTCTTGCCCAATACATGCTCGTGGTCCACGTTCAAACGGGCGCCAGCCATTGGCCGGAGGCTGAAGTGGGTCGTCTTTAGTCTTTTCCAAGAAGCGCTCGGGTATGAACTCATGGGGCCTCTCCCAGTAGCGTGGGTTGTGATGGATGCCGTGGTGGATTGCCATGCACACAATCCTATCGGTGGGCAGAGCTAAAGTACCTCCTCCGACCCCACCGTTGACTTTCGAATTTGGCGATTCTATCACGATGTGGAAGTCAGGGTTTCCATACCTCGAGGTTGCGCCGGGCGGGTAGAACCGCAACGACTCCTTGATCACGGCCGTAGTGTAAGGGAGAAGGTTGAGCAGCTTGGGATTGGCTGCTATCAACTTTGGCGCCGCAGAGACATCTGGACCCAAGACCTCGTCATGTTCCGCACGAACCCGCGCAAGAACATCTGGATGCTTTGAAAGAAGGTGAGTCATAAAGACTATTGACGAACCGGTGGTATCATATCCCGCAAGCATCATGAATTTGATTTGGGAGCGGATGACCTTGGGAAGTACCTTGACATGTACCGGATCTTGCGGGATGTTGGCCGTGTCCAACACCGAGATTGCTCCAGTCTTATCTCGCATACCAGGTCTCGGCTTTTGGGACAGCACTTTGTCGATGTAAGTGTCCATGCGGCGGGCGTTGTACCATTGCATAAATGGACGAAGGATGTTGAGGTCCTTTAGAGGTGAAGTTCCATAGTAGTGAAGCCAGCTCAGCTGCGAAGCTAAAGCCGCAGAAAACTCATTGTATCCGGTCTGACTGTGCAGCTCATGATCCCAGATCGATTTGCTGGAGAGGTCCATGGTGAGATCGAGCGCCATTGGGCTCAGGTGAAACGGTTTGTCACCCCTTATTGCCTGCTGACGAAGACGTTCGCAAAAGACGCTGACCATCTCGACCATGTTCGGCACCAAAGCAGCGATGTTCGAAACACGGAAGCCGGGGCTGAAGACGTTATGCCAGAATTTCCACTCGTCGCCCTCCATCGTGTCCAAGTCGTGGCCTCCGGTCAAAGGTGTGAGGAACTCATGTTGGCCTGGATCCTTTGGTAGCGCTACACCTTGACTGATTTGACGTGCTGCATCCGGGGACAGGAGGACAAGCATCGGCTTCGAGAAGGGCCACTGGTCGAGATAGAACGCTTGGTCCAGATGAGGGTACCGTCGGCGGAAGTATTCGCCAAGAGCCACTGTAGGCATGAGGTCGGGCGGGAGATCCTTCATGACGCTCGCAATGACACCAAGATGACCCCAGATAGGGTGATGAGGGGGCATTGGGTAGCCGAGGCGCTGAAGCCGTCGAAAGAGGCTGCGCGCTCTGTACATGGAGTACGCGCCATACATTAGAGCCAAAAATGGGACTATGGCTAGAAGTCGCCATTTTTCCGACGTTTTGTTAAGTTCCATTCTGGCGGAGGGGCTTCTGAATCCTGATGCGGGGAGGTGACTTAATGTTTAGCTGGTGATGTTGTCGAGATGGTTGGGGTGAAGATTATCAGCTTTTGCTCTCTCTGTCTGATGGGCGGCAGCCATTTCCAAAATCTCGGGTTCG
Organism: Colletotrichum siamense; assembly: GCF_013390195.1. Lineage (NCBI taxonomy): Eukaryota > Fungi > Ascomycota > Sordariomycetes > Glomerellales > Glomerellaceae > Colletotrichum > Colletotrichum siamense. Next base: position 620,920 of record NW_023501015.1, read on the forward strand.
GTTCCCCCTTCCCCGCGTTCGTTCCTCGTTTGGATGGGGAGACGCGTTGCCCAATGCGATGTGCAGGCCAATTGCCGACGTCCGTTGTTAAGTTCATCTCAAAGAAACCCCGCCCTTTTGATGCGACTCAGAAAACTCAAATTCCATCGTCACTGGACCAGCTCACATCGATACCATGTTGTTCGTATTCGGCAGGATATCCGGGTCACCCCGAGTATCAACGTTTGTCTCTAGCGTAAGCTATTCCTTATTTATTATGCTTAGCTTCTATGTGTAATGCATATTTATTCCGCCAGTGTCTGCGACCGGCAACCATTTCGAAAACAAAGCCTTGGTTGGGGAATTGAGGATGGCTGAGACTTGCCCGTGGTGTTATGATCTCTACAAGTCAACATGCTAAAAATCATTTTAGAGCCGTATCAACTGAACGGACCGCCTATTCATGATCACCTACATCGAAAGACTGAAGAGCCGGATTACAAGACCTTTAGTCTTATGTTCGGGAGGATAAGGATAAAACGGTTAATCATAGAGCCAGCAAAACCGACAGGAAGGACGACAACGATGATGATACTTAGGCACAGAGGGGTAATTGGCAGGGTAAAATGCTACAGTAGGTAGTTCTCTGCCATCTGGTTAAGAGACTTTCTACCGTATGGGAACGTTCATACCATGCTTGAAAATAGGATCCCTTCTGAGGTCGGTCGCTATTCGCAGCTTTCCGATGGCGTGTTACGTCTGGCAATCTTGAGGTGCTTAGACCAGCCACCGGGGCTGGTGCATTGAAATCATTCGAACAGATTCACACAAAGGTAACTGAGAAGAACGACATTATGAATTTGAAACTCATTGTCTGAGTCTACCTACCTATGGTGATGTTTTTAAACGGCTGAAACGTTGAATCATCAACGTGTGTTCTTGACGTAATTCAGCGGACTTTGGGTCTGCATTATGTCACTAATCAGATCGCGAGCGCAATAAATAGTCTTCGACTGCTTTTATATAGATGAGCCGTGAAAAAATGAATGGCTGATCTTCCTGATTTCTTGGAAGATAAACAAAACTGTTTTGGCGATGAAACTTGGTGTAACATTTTGATGATCTGTCTCGGGACCTCTGATAGGCCGAAATAGATGGATCTCCGCGCTATGAAGCTCGATACGAGTCCATCGCCGTTGCGCCCCTGCAAGCCAAGACACCTACTCCCAAAAAGGCTGGTGAATTGCTACACCGACCAAGTCGACGAATGACAGTCGGGATCTTCAAGCGGAGAACGCCATAGTCACCTGCCATCATGATTTGATATATCATACTCCTGCAGAACTTCCCCAGCCAGAGTTTCCCCTCCCGTCTGACTTCACACTCAATAACGACAATATGAAAACTTCCATCCACATTCTCGCAATAATATCAGCGTAAGATTCCGTGCAGAATATCCCTATGGCATGCCGCTGACAACACTAGGGCGGTGCCGATCGTGGCTCAAGCATCGTCCGACGTCATATCTGACACCACTGTCCTACGTACTATCACTTCGTCGCCTGTATCACCACAGACTGGGTGTCCGACTGCGACAGATACGCTTGAGATATGCTCAACGTGCATGGTTCTTCAATGCATCACGATTTCCACCCTGACTCACGGCTGCGGATGCCCGGCGCCAGTACCCACTGAGTATGTCAGTTTTCCTTGCAAGGGAACGTGTGGCCGAATCGGGTGTAGCACCAGCTACACCTTCATCTCCGGTGAAGTGGCATGCGATGGCACTCAGAGTGGGAGCGCAGCGCAGCGCACCACCACATCGACAATCGGACTGGGTACTGTAACGACGACAGCAGATGCAACTGGTGAAACGGGACAGTCGACGGGAAGTGGAGGCCAAGCAAGCGGTTCAGCTGTTTCGCCAACTGCGGCTCCAAACGCGGCTGGGAGGCTGGGAGTGCCGTTTAGATTTTGGTGATATCTATTTAGGGGCCAGTAAGGACCTCTGGGGCTGGACCAAGATGGGAGCTCATGAGAGACGGACCATGTATTAATCGAAGATGAGGAACAGCACTTAGTATCGATCTTGCCACATGACATGCAATCATCAATCAAGCAGCAGTCCAATCCGGCGTCCAAGTCTCTGGACTTATATCTGGCCAATACAGCCCTTGCGCACCATCGTTGTAGATAGATGCGTCGATAAATTGCAGGTCCAGGATAGGCTGAGCCAACAATTCTTGCAGAGACGGTTCCGCGAGAGCCATGCCGGCTGTGGTGTTCTGAGCGGTGAAGGGCTGTGCAATACTCATCGCATCGCCAAAAGTGGCCGTTGCGTCGCCAAGCAGCGTAGAAGCGTCTCCTGACACCGAGTATCCGCCGCGGCGAGCATGAGCGGCAGCCATCATTGCTTTCATAGCATCGATATGCTGGCAGAACTCTCCGGCAGCAAAGTTGCCGTTTTCTCTCAGCTGGGAGAGAAATTGCGCCGCTTCTTCGAACTGTTCTCGATCGTTTTGACTTTCTTTGCCGTTGAGAAGACTTGATATGGCGAGAATGGTGGACGCGGAGAAGAGGTACTGGGTATAGAAGTAGTCGAATGTTGCAAATGATCCGTCAATCCAACATTCGGTCAAAAGGCGACACGAGTGTCTAGCACAGCGAATGCACGCTTCAGCAAGAGTCATTGCTGTTCCAGGGATCTGTGGCTCAGGAGTAGATGGTGTTCCCCATGACGCCACGTGGGTGCGAAGGACGTGGAGTAGAATGGGACGGGTAACGCTCACGGCGCACTTGGTTGTTAGCAGGATAATTTTACTTTGGAACATGTTCGGACTTACTTGATTGAAGTTCAAATGAAGCGAGATTGGTTTCTGCATTCTCTCTGATGTGACCTTGTGGTCGATGTGAAGCTGAGGTGGCAATTCCTCAACCCAACCACGGAGGTCGTTCAACGCTTCTTGTACCCGGTGGGATAGCGACATCTGCTGGTTCCGTCTGCGGTAGATCAACGGCACAATTTTACCAAGAACCCGCGCGAGCTTGACACTGGCGACGAAGTATGATGCATCCGCAAAATCATCCGCGATACTTTCGTCAACCGTAGGGTTAGATGGAAGATCAACCTCGATGTCGACATCCTGGACGCAGACGGGATGACCCAGCTTCGATGCCCACATTCGGTCGAATATGTATGCTGTCCAGAACACCCGGTTTCGATGTTCCCGGGCGGCGACGTCTCGCAGCTGGGACTCGGGGACGTTGAGGTGCAAACCCATGACGACGGCGAGTCTCGTTGCTGAGCCAGCGAAGGTGTAGGCAGTATGTCGACGATTGAGTGCCAACGAGTAGAATGACTGTATTGGTCAGTCTCAGTAGAACATGGCATTATGGTGCATGCTGCCACACTTACAAGCAATAGTCTAAGCTCAACTACGTCAATCCGGGGCCTCTCACTGACGATACGAAGCACTCTTGTGGCTCTTGCAAAGTAGCCCATCCCGGGGAAGTCTCGCTCAGATGTCGCTGAGCGTGTTGAATACATGGCGCCGATAGCGAATAATGCCCAGAGCTTACTCTTCAGAAGAGTGTCACTTTCAGATGGATTCTGAAGTGTCTGCTCTAGTCCGTCCAAGATGAGACTCTTGCGGATGATGTGATAGCATCGACTCACATATCTCAAGGCAACGCCAACCAGGAAGCGAGCCCTTGCAGGACTAGGCCACGGGCAGTCGACGTCAGACAACGCCAATAGTCGTTCGTCAGTTGCATAGTTAACTCTCGGTATATGGCTATGATCTCCAGTTGCGATTGCTTGCCGAAATCGAGTAGCGAATGCAGCGTCTGATGCCTCACCGATGAGAATGGGGGTGTGTGGGATGTTCATATCAAAGAACCATGGACGTTGGTCAAGTGACGGGGCTGGTACGGCAATGCCATTGTCAACAGTCTCTCTTGCTGGCACTGTGGGGATGTCAGGAAGGATGGTGGAGGCTTGAGTATGAGTGTCGGCATGTCGAGGCCCGGCATTTTGGCCCTTGAGGCGCTGGTTCTCGGCTATGAGATCATCGATATATCTGAGTGAGGAGTATTAGACAACACAATTGGGTAGATGTAAATACAAATGCAAACTCAGTACAACATACCGTTGGCTCACTTTGATCATACGATTGCGTCTGGGATAGGTGCATTCCGCACCCTTACTTGCCTGGCGGCAGTTATCGCATGGGTGCCCACCTGAGCATCTCACTTTACGTGAATGACATCTAGAACACCTACAACCCAACGTCAATTACTGCAATGATCATTGACAACAAACAAATCGCGAGACTCACGCTATGGGCTTCGTCCTGGACTTCGGGTTCGAACTCTTGGAAGCCGATGCAGATACTGACAAGACCCTGTCCTCCGCACTGGACATGTCCCCTTCCGAGGCCATGGTGTTGGTCGATAAGTTTACCGAATCGGGAATGTGTCCTCGTGGGCTCCGATGTATTTCGGGAAGATGGCCAAACGCCGAGGCGGCCAGTAGATATTTCAGCGACTCAAGCCTGCGTCAGAGGGCCTGGTGAACGTGACCGCTACATTGACAGAATCGCTGGAAATAGCTTGTCAGCACTACGTCTGATCGCTGTCTTTGTCGTCTAGTTCAGACCAGTTGAAGGAAGAAAGGTCAGCAGGCCCGAGGTTATCGGCAAAAATTGAATCTTACGCCGGGGGAAAGATTAGTCAGTGCCCCACGGTTCTCGGCATGATTTGAGTTTTCGCCGAGTCTTTCCTGTCTGCATTATCCCCACAATATCTCCGGCTGTCTCACTGTGTCAAGTCGGCTTCATGATGAATTGCCGACTTAGAAACATGAACAAAAGACTTGCGGCCCAAAGAAATCCACCGCTATCAGTGCAAGTTTTCCGCCCCCCGAACCGGCCTCGCTTGTGACCTACCTAAAACTCGCAATGCAAGGCCCACTTATCGACACCTTTGAGTCACAGGATACGACGAAAAAAATGGTGAATTTTTCTCGGGGCCGGCTGGGGCCTCCGAATGGCGGAGTGGTTTCGCTGGGTATATACCCGGCTGGGTCCCCGAGCCATATGTGACCGCTCTGATGTTTCGACTGTAAAATCGCTGGATATCCCTTTCTTTTGGCTGTTGATTCATTCGATGCTACGCTCGTTACCATGGCTACTCAGACTGCCGAGAAGCCGGACAAGATGGCTACCGTCACGATGCCGCAATTAAGTTCCGATCCGCTTTCCGGCCCCATCCCGGCCGCGTCCGAGCCTGCCCGGCCCGCTGCCGTTGATGATGTGGTCATGGAAATGCCCACTTGGCGCAAGTGGGTTACATTGTTCGTCGTCTGCTGGATGGCCCTGCCGGTTACTTTCTCTGGAAGCTCGATCTTGACAGCGACGAAAGAGGTCGCTGCAGATTTTGGTGTTTCAACACATGCAATCAGCACGGCTAACGCCGGCGTTTTCATCGCCATGGCCCTGTCGGCTTTGATCTGGCTCCCAACCAGCAACATCCTGGGCCGAAGGACTGCATACCTGCTGGCGAACTCTCTCTTGACTCTTTGCTCGATCGGATCTGCGCTGTCGAACAACTTGGCTTGTTTTACAGCCATCTGGGTCATTGGAGGAACAACGGGTCCGTTTTTCCTCGTTGCGGGACAGACTATCTTGGCGGACATCTTTGAGCCGGTGAGTAAGCACAACGAGGGCAATAAAAAGGATCTAACATCAGCGTTAGACAACCCGAGGTACCGCTGTAGGGTTCTTTCTTGGAAGTTGTGTTGCTGCAAACACAATAGGTAGGTCACAACGTCGAATTCAAGAGACAAACTCTGACTTTTATAGCACCTTTGACTGGCGGCGTCATTGTTGCATTCGCTAGTTGGAGAATCATCTATGGCGTTCAAGCTGGAATGACTTTCATTGGCCTGATACTGGCGTATTTCTTCGTCCCGAGAGCAAGCGAGCTCACGCACCTGAAAGTCCCCGAGAAGGCCCCTGTCCATTCTGTCAGGGAGATGATGCATGCATTCAACCCCATGGGCGTTCTGAGGGCTTTCAAATACCCCAACATTCTGGCTGCAGTAAGCCTTCTATCCTCAATCATATTTATTCGCGCGCTAAATTTGGATAAAGAATGTCACTTGCGGCTTGCTGGGCTTCAACCAGTATGGTCTTCTTAGTTCCGTCCGACGCGTCATCAACCCTCGTTTCGGCCTGACCTCACCCTTGATCAGTGGCCTCTTCTACCTGGCACCAGGCGCCGGTTTCTTGTTGGGCAGTACTCTTGGAGGAAGGCTCTCGGATCACACCGTGAAGAGGTACATCCGCAAGCGCAACGGACTTCGTCTCCCCCAGGACAGGTTGAGGGCCAGTCTGCCAGCAATCTTTGTCATCTTGCCTGTGGGTACGCTGTTGTATGGCTGGAGTGTACAAAAGGAGGTTGGCGGCATGCCACTACCCATTATCAGTTCCTTCGTGCAGGGTCTCGGACTCATGTGGTCATTTAGTGGTCTCAACACGTATTCAGCCGGTAAGTCTATGGCTCGACTACGTCACTTAGTCGTGAAATTGCTAAGCAATATTGCAGAGGCTCTTCCGGAGCATCGCACAGCTGTGATCAGCGGCAAGTATATCATTCAATACAGTTTTGGAGCTGGTGCTGTTGGTGGTCTGGTCCCCATGATTGATGCCATCGGGGTTGGATGGGCTTTTACTATCAGTGAGTATTGCATCTCATTTTAATTAGAACTTTCGCTAAACAAACGTCGCAGCTGGACTCGGGGCTCTTTTAGGAGGCATCCTAGTGTTGATGATCGCACTATTTGCGTCAAAGGCACAAAACTGGGTGGATAAGGTTGGAAGTGAAGATGATGAGTAATGTTTGGGAAAAGAATGGTTCATGGCTAGCAGTCATCACGGGGAAGATGCATATTCTAGCAAGGCGTCAAGGGATTCAAACGGGGTTTAAAATTGCATTTACAGGCACGCATTCAAGCATATCCAATAGACATGGTGGTGGTGATGGTGGTATTGTTTAATCGAAGGCACGCCCTTGTATCCGGGAAAGGGCGTCAGTGCCTAGCTAATTACATATTGCGTTGGATGAGAGATAGATAATTACAAGATTTCCAAAGTGCATGGCCAAAGCAAGCATAAAGACGGATCGCGATGAGACAAGGTCTGCCGAAGGGTTTGTCAGGTACGTTGATCTCCTAGGCTTCGTTGCAAACTCCCCTGCGACTAGTCTACCTAAGACCCGAGCTCCTTTCATTGGGTCTTCATAGAGACAGCATACTTGCTCTTCGACCGAATCCAGGGACCGTAGTAATACAGCACATATGGGATTGGCGCAAGTACCGCGGCGATGCACGCCAGAATCGTCAGCGTGTAATGCGTTCCCATCTTGTCGTAGAACGGAATTCCCACGACTGTCATACCGCCGGCCACGATGTATCTAATCAAGGCCACGAACGTAAGTGCCGAGGCCGAGTAGATCTCGTATGAGTCGATGATGTACATGTAAACGCACATGAAGATGCCCGTTACGCCGTACCCAAACATTACAACTGCAAAAATGGCCGACCAAATGCTGATGCTGGCGAAGTTGGTCCAGCCCAGCCAGAACAGGGATACGGGGACAGAAATGGCGGCTCCGAACATGGCGTACCACAATCGGATTTCCGGCTCGAAAGATCCGTCCTCGGTCTGCTTCATTCTGTTTACCGTCATGCGGTACACAAGTGGAACAAATGCAAAGTTGATCTGCGTCCCGACAAACATGGCGATGAATATGATGTTGGCGAGGCCTTGGTCGAGTCCGTATGTCTTTTCGAAGATATCCGGCCAGCCAACCAGGAAAGTGAAGAGAACGATATAGACGACGGTGATGTACAGCGTCATGGCGATAATGATCGGCTCAGTGAGCATGAGGAACGGCCTGGTCATGCTAGTCTTCAGTCGGGTGAACAGTGTTGCATCAACAATCTCGTGCTCGGACCGAAAGCGGTTGTCCCCAGTGATGCGACGGTAGTGTGCCGCTTTCCACTGCAGCAACAGCGGTCCGTATGTCTCCGGCATACGCAGCCCGACGAGCACCAGTACGAGGCCGGAGCAGATCATCATCGTCCACTCGGTCCAGCGCCAGCTCACCAGAGGTGATGGTCCGATATAGGCGCCCATCACGGCACCTATCATCGGGCCTCCGAAACAGGTGATTGCGTACAGTGGGAAGCTCCACGTCTTTTCAACACGGTTGTACATGTCCGCAATTGAGCCACCGGAGCATACAAGCGGCGTGGATGCAGAGCAACCTGCGAGAAATCGGAACACAATCTGAGCACCAAAGTTGGGAGCCAAACCGGATGCCATGATCCACAACATGAAGACTCCCATTGAGACGATGTAAACGGCATTGCGGCCAAAGGTCTCTGAGAAAGGACCCGCAATTAGCGAGCCTACACCCATGCCAACAAGGTAAAGGCCTAAAGATAGGTTGTTAGCAAAATTCTAGCCGAGATATACCGACTGGTTTCCTACCTGTCGCCATAGATTCGGCGACTTCACTGACACCCAAGTCTTTCGCAGCCTGCGGGAGCATGGTCGCATCGATACCGGAAGCGGCGCCGACGAAAAGCGCAATCACGGAGATCTGGAGCGTCACGCCGACGCGTCTCGCCAAGGACCAGTTGTGAGGGTCGAGGGGGTCATCCGGTCCCGCCCATCCGACAACAAAGACCCGGCCGCCATGACCCTCGTGGGCGGTGCGGTCTCGGACGTGGATGCCGGTGAGAACCCGACCGAGAGCAGTTCCTTCGGAATACTGGGTCCGCGTCGTACCCACGCGTTCGATGTCTTCGTCATTGCTGGACTCGGCGCTGCTGTCGCTGGTCGGCTCTAGGACTTGGCCTGGCCTCTCTTCTGGGTGCGCTGGATGAGCCTTTTCTTCGTCGAAAATTTGACCTGTTTTGGGACGTTGATGACTTGCCGGTTGTGAGGAAGACGCTGCTGCGCCCATGTCTCTGTCGATCTGAGCCTGGGCGGCGACCCCTGCCCGCCTATATTGGAGAAGCGACTGCATCGTCTGGGCTGCTCTCCGCTGTGACCGGGGAATAATAGTCCACCCGCTGAAATGAATGTTGTCTGGGGAGAGTTGGCGTTATCTGGTCAGAGTGATGTTCCTAGATCAATGCAACGTGAAACTTGTTGACCTATGAGCGTTTCTTAAAAAAATGATGACAGCTCTGGGGTTGAGTCATGATTGTGATGCAAATCTTCGCAAGAGATTAGTGACCTCATCCATGGACCCTCACTGGAGCCCATACCATTATTAATCTGCTCGGGTTTTCCATGAACGGCAAGTTTTTATCGCCCTCTTGGGCTGATTGACTTTCATTTCCGCGTTATTTCCACGGCTATCAAGGAAAAGTAGCGTCACGATGCCTCTAGTACGTTGAGATAAGGGGAGCTCGGGCTTAGTCGGCACTAAATCTCGCGTGCCGAAGTACCTAACATCTTTTTTTTTCGGTTCTTTTGCCGTTTGAACCTCAGAGTTCGCAGGCGCAAGATCGGGATCAAATGCTTGTCTGTAGCAAAGTCTCAGCCCGCTACGGGCCGCTGCCGAGCACCAAACATCGGAATCTGAGACCGGGTGCTGCCGACATGCCGACTTGCTGTGAAATTCAAGTTCCACTTCACCATTGCCTCGCATGTGGCTCAAATTTAATCCTGCCTTGACAATCGAGTCCTTTCAGGTGAAGACAGAAGTGACGCTACACGAGTACTATCTCCTCCGGCTCGCTTTTGAAGAGATCCATCCCCCCTTTATGTGCAAAGAGGACAAAAGCTCCAACTCGCGCGTAGTTTCCGAGCTCCTCCATGGGATGAATAACAAGACCCCAGCCAGTTCGCCTGTGCATTGGATCCGCGCAGTACTTGCACGTGTCGATGCTCTCATAGCCGCTGGAGAACAAATTGTCGCCTAACAACGCTTCACTCGGTACCCAGTCGTCATAGTCTTCATCGTCACAGTTCGCAAGCCACTTCATTTTGCCCCATTGCGAAGTTGGCGAGCAACAGCTGGATATCAAAAATAGTTGCATGCTCTCTGGTCTCTGCACTGAAGTCTCGCTGACGCCCCAGTCCAGCATGCAGGTTCCGATCCCGCCTGAGAACTTCCCGTAGGACGGACGACAGTCACCGCTGGGCCCCAAAGATTTCCTTTCGACGTCCGAAGGAAACGGGCACATTTTCCCCCTCAGTCGAAGAGAAGCCCCGCTAAGAGGTCCGAAGGTGTTGCTGCCTTGAAAATCTATGCGGTAGTCTATGAGGGCAAACTCGGGGCGGACGTGGCTCGGCTGCGTGACAACTTCGAAGAACGTCTTTTCTTTTTCGTCAGCAGCAGATGTCGCCTCTTGAGCAGCGACAGACATTGAAAAGTGCCTGTCGGGCAGATTTTCGTGGCGTGCTGTTCTCGATGCCCAGCTCCATGAAGGAGCGATGTACGGATCTGCGTGCTGCAAGCTGTGTACTAGTGAGGCTAGGTCGCCAGGTAATGGCCGTGAGATTTCCCAAACCAGCTGGTGGTGGAGATCATTTTCCCATAAACCCGCAAGATATGTGTCTCCTGTAATCGTTGCAAGTCCCTGAGCGAGACCGGAAAGCCCTGGGAGAATGTCCTCTCGATATGTCCAGATCCTACTCTGGGCTTCATTCACTGAGGTCCATTGCCAGTATGCGTCTTGCACGCTCTCCGCCGAGTGATTTGTCTCGGCATCACACTTTCCGAGAGCCTTATTCATCACAGATCTCAATGGACCATGCATTGCATCTGTGGCAATGTGCCCGTTCTCGGAGATTGTCTTAGCTTCGCAGACAAAATGGCACATAGAAGGCCCAAATACGATCATGCGCGGTGAAAGAACCAGCTCCTGAAAGGTCCAGCCCCTATGATCCCACGAAGAGCGTTGGAGATCCACGTAAAGTGATGGGCCAGGACGAGGGGTCCCCATCGCATGCTCGTCAAGATCCGTAGAAGATAGAATGAGTCTGTAGGAGCCCCTGATGTGCTTGCGGCGCGATGACTCGAAATCGACGTCGAGACCTCTGGGCCGTGCTCCGAGATAGCTTTCGAGACAAGACTGCGAAGAAACAGGGCAGATGGCCACAGAACAAGAATAGTACACATGGCCCATCATCTGACTCTCTCGGTCCCAATCTTCCTTGTCTCCTTGGATGATACAAATAGCGTCAACCCAAAGGTACCGAATACCGAGCGCCCAGCAAACCTTGACTGTGTCCCGCACGACGGGACTCAAGGAGCTAAGCGGCATTCCTTGACAGTGGGTTGCAATCGTACTTTTCGTAGTCTTTACCTGCTTTACAGCGTCTCTTTTTGGTCCCCAACAATAGCTCAGTGCTGCATACTCCAGATCATCGATCGTTCGCAAGTTGAAAGCGTCTTTAGTGAGGATGAGTCGTGGGACATCCATCTCGCTCTGACCGACGTCAATAAGCCTAGTTGGTAAGAATTGCGATGCTGGTTTGATGTGGTCGCATTCGTCATCGCAGCTCTGAAGCTCTGACTTGAGCCATTCCACAGTGTCCGGGTCCAAAGGCTCTGGGGCGCACTTCGCGTCAACTCTCAGCCATTGAAGCAGGTCATCTTTCGCAGAGTCGTTAGAAGCGGATTGTAACAGATAAGCCGAGTAACCTACTGTTGCTGGTCTCAATGTCAAAATTCAGAACTGCAAGCTGGGCCGACCGTGTCCCTCCCTCGACCTTGTACACCTCGCACCTCCAGTAAGCCAAACCAGGATCTGTGACAGAGACGTCATTTGCATCTCCTTGTCCGCCCCATAGGTATCCCCCGTTAACAAAGATTTCGCCCTTGTACCCTACGTTCCGCTGGAGAAGCCCTTCTCGAATGAAGCCACACATGCGGCAGCCAGCCCTGGCAAATTCAGCCATTCTGGGCAAGTCGGGCAGTGTATCTTTCCAACTGCGAACAGGTTTCATGATGATGATCTTGCCTCCTTCTCGAGAATGTCGCAGGGTTGGCTCATTGTTCCAGTTCATGCCTTCGGAAAAGCCATCGGCGCTATCGTCGAAGACTACAACCGAGCACCCTTCGCAAAAACTCACATTGCCTGGGTGATCGGGTTCTTGAGATTGTTTTAGGCCCATGTCTTTTTGATGCGTATTAAAAGAGTGGTCATCAGAATTGTGTTCAATACAACACAAGTGAATGGAAACATGGACGGACGTTCCTTAGGAATGATCCCTGCGCATAAGCACTTACAGTTAGGGCACTTTGATGCAGGTTGATGGGGAGTCGTGTTGGAGCAAATCAGGGAGAACGGTCCTTTTGTATCCAGGGGGTCCCATCTGCAGGCTAAGGGTCACAGGGCCCGCTTTAACTAGCGAAACAGCTATGCATAACATGGAGGGAATTGAACGCAGTGCGGTGTCAGATACTTTTTGATTTTGATGTTGATGTTTATGTTAAGAAAGATTTGAGAAAGATGCCGTCAAAATCACGTTCCCTTTGCGTAGGACGAGATCAAAAATCTACCGCAAATAACAACAAATATTTTGATTTGGTTGTTTACTGAAAATAAGCAGTCGACTGAAGGATTAATATTTGTTAATACATTATATTTGCTTATCGACTTCTATCTGTTTATAGAACTGTTGGTATCGCAATAAGCGAGTCCAGATTGATCTGGTTACTCGTACTACTTAATGCAGGCTGACTCTCTTCTCTGACCACCAATCTATTTGACGTCAAGCACTAACACATCATTATGTTTGGTGAAGTCTTTGCAATCACTACATTTTATCAATCCGCAAGTTTCTTTGGCGATGGCGCAGACGACAAGATCGGATGTGGGTTCATTTGTGTCCTTGGGGGAGAAGGATCGAAAGTAATCACATCCCCTTCTCAGTTACGGACGTCTATCCACAGATCTCATGCTCACCGCAATAATTTTAGACCCAGCGCTCCACGCCTGACATGGAAACTTGAAGCCAGCCAGCGCCTTTCGCTCACCACGCCGTACCCGATCATGAGCACCATACACAGCGCCGCAGACGATAATAGCAAGGGCAGACGTTGTATCTTCCACTGGTCCATGTACACCAACGCGTTTGCCGAGAACGGGTGCATTCTCGTGCGCCACAAAGATAACGGCACCTTCGAAAAGGTACTCGTGGACAACAAGTCGGGTCTCGTAGCATTATCAGAGCAAACTATCGACAGCTTGGTCGTATCCGGACAACATCAAGCTAACCTATTCGAACTCGGTTCCGGAGAGCAGACGAGCCCGACCAGACTGGATCTCCCTGAGCGATACTATCGCGTACTGAAGGCAGGTGAGACGTACTCGCTGGTCTTTCCAGGAGCTGAGATTGGTATGTGGGCCTGGGGCAGCATCCAAGACAATGTAGGACTTGAGATGAAGGCTGGGACGCTACTTCCATCAGGACTCAGGTCGCGACCGCGTGCCAAAAAGGGCCAAGGTCAGCCCCAGCTGATCATGCCCGGGGGAGCACTCCTCACCTTCACGGCAGTGGCAGAGGAGGTAGCCTGGCCTGAACGTGCGGCCAGAGAAGCACAGGTGGGATTCGTGGCGGCGAACACGGAGGAGCAGAGGTGGCGAATGATGCAACAGGCAGCAGCTCGCCGCAAGGCGGAATCGTCTGTGCCGCTGGTCCCCTCTGATCGAATGTGAGTATCCAGGATTAATTATGCACGGTCTTTTTACACGAGCTAGGCGTCTAATGTTGCAGCAGTCCCGGGGCGCCAATGTTCTCGGCGTCACTTCGGTGTCCGCCCACACTGCGTGGCCGTGGATACTTCGACGTCGAGATCGTGATCAAGTACGAAGGCGTCGAGCGGAGTGGCGACCAGCCTGTGACATTCCATTGGTTATCCCTGGTGTCTGAACAACAGCCTGGAGGATTTCAAATCTATCGCCGTCGGCGAGGTGATGCTCCAGGCGATAGCGGTGCTGAAAGCGGTACCTGGGAATCCTGCGAGCTCGAAGAGACCAGCTTTGGTTTCATGATCGTCGACGAGCCGGACATTTCCGTTCGTGTTGGGCAGCACAACCACTTCACGAGCTTACGGCCGGGGGAGAGCTGGACAACGACCCAGACCCTCTCTGGAGAGGACACGGAGTTGCCTCGGGATATGGCCCCAGGTGACGTCTTTCGCTGCACTTTTGAGGAGGCTGCAGTTGATTGGTGGGATTGGGGAATCATGGAGGATCATGCAGAGACGGTGGTTAAGCTGCCTTGTTATGAAGCTGGAAATGTCACCGAGCCATCTGATAATGGAGGTCGGCCGAAGCTGGTAGTTTCTAGCGCGAAGCCAGTCGAGTTCGCGATAATCGAGTAGTTACAGGTAGTCAGATCTTGGAATTTAGCGCATTGCCTGTGGAAATCCTTGCCAACAGATTCTCAATCTGCCTAGAAATGCGATTAGAGTAAAATATATTCATTCGTGTTCGCGCCTTGCAATTTGGCCTAAATTGAGATATTTAGGCAGCCCCCGCAACTTCAGATCAAAGGCTCTCTTTCGCCGTTTGCGCCTTGAACCCCCGCATGCCATCCATTGTGCTGCATGGCAATGTACAAAAGATCCGCCTGAGCGATCACGAAGATAATGTAGTCGATGAGCACAAACCCGACCATCTGAATCCAGGCGAGGAACGCCCTCCCGAAAATCGGAAAGGGCCAGACCAAGCGACCAGGCCACGCAACTCCCACGATGAAGAACACAACCGCCTGCGCCGCGAGCCCCACAACGCTCAGCGAACCGAGTCCTGAGCCTTCAGGGCGCGCACGAATTGTACGTGCTTCCGCATATAGAGCAGCGATGCCAAAGATCGTGATGATCGGGTTCAGAAAGTAGGTGTGGAAGCCAAGGAACATAGCGTCAAACCACCTGCGGCCTTCCCTAGATGATGGGCTGGCTGTGACAATGATGAGGGGGACGAGAGAGATGAGTAGATAGGTCGTGTAGATGGCAGAGACTTTGGCGGGCACGCCGCGAGGTTCATCGCTTGGATAAAATACGATGCTTGAAACGAGACTGTGGTGTCCAAGTTCTTTGTTAGCAAACTGATGATTGTGCAGCGCCGAGGGATATGCGTACATCAGCGTCCATAGAGCCCAAACGATGGCAAACTGGGCGAGGTTCAACCAGTCGCCGAGGGATGCGGGCTGGTGCACGAAAACATCGCTGTCTTCGACGCCCGTCAAAAGGGTAACGTCGATCGTGAGTAGCTCAGTCGCAACTAAGAGGTTGAAGAGGACGTAGTAGAGGCTGACTCCTGAGCTGTCACGACGCGACCACAACCGTTGGAGCTGAGGTAGGAACGATGCGAATGTGAGCAGTAGGAATACACTGAAACGCGAAGATCGCCGAGTCAGAGTCGCCAACTTGTTCCCAGGAACATGGGGTTTGGAGAAGTAACGCACATTCTGAGCCAGTTCGGGACTGCCATATTGAGTATAGATGGGCTGGATGTGTCTTGGTTCGGAAGGTAATGCAACGGAAAAGGACCGGACGTGTGCGATTATGGGGAGTCCAAGTTCGTATTATCGAGAGATTGCTGCTGAGAGCGAGTGGAGGTTTATGTTGAACTCCCGCTGCGCCGTTTGCTCCCTCCGCTCCCACCATCTCCTCCTTTGTTTCAAATTGATGTCAGCCTTACCCGGCACCTGTGTTGGCCGCCCCGCGCCTCCCGTCTGCATGTACAGCCCGAATCCTTCGGCGAGGCGGGATGGCTATGCGCGGCATTTTCTCAGGAACGAACCCGGCTCTGACCAATGCAACCCGCGTTTGAATGGAGCTTGTTCTGCCGATCATCGTGTGATGCATATTCTAGTGCTGACTGGCTGAATAGAATGGCTGGAAGAAGTGGCCTTGGCTCCCGGCCCGCCCTCGGCCAATACTACCCCACGATTACTCCCCCACAGTAAGCGCCCGGAGGTTGTGAACATTTGCGGTATTGTCTCACCACAAAATATCATGATGTTTTGGTCAACGTGAGGATTGACAGGGTTGAGAAGAGAGTTACGAATGCCCGAATACAACTCTCAAGCCAGGCAACCCAAGTTGGCCTTGTCTTGGCCAAGAGCCTTGGATCCCGTCACGCCCCCAACATTTAATTATTCTCACTTGGTTATGCAAGTTAAATTAAAAATTACTGAGGTTCTTCCTACTTGATTGCATACTTCCTGGTCTTGTTAGGATCTGCGGCAACTCCCTCAGCCCACTCCTGCGTCGAGATGCTCGCTTCGTGAGGTGCCATGAACAGCAAGTTGAGAGTTGAGTTGAGGAATACTGCGTATGATCCTAATTATAGCATGGCTGGTTGCAGTTGGGGTCTATGGCGGTTTGTCAGTTTACTGCGGCATCTGGATGTCAGCTTCGTGAAGGCTCGTGATGTGGATGTCAGTTAGGCAGAGAGAGAGAGGAAAGACGGCAACTGTACAGGAGTTTCTAAAGTATTTCATTGATTCAATTGCGATCTAGAATCGTATATAAGTCTCTCTTAATGCCCAGGTAATTCTCTTTCCAAGTCACAGATCCAAGGCAAGAGGCCAGCATCAACTGATCATTCCATCTCTCGTTCAGTTTCCCACAATCGTTCAGTGCCTGGAGAATCTCTTCAGCATGAATCTCTTGTCACTCTTTCCCGCACTTTTGGTGCTGGTCGCCTCCCATGTTGCCGTTCACGCATCACCAGTCGATGCCAGCAATAAGGGCAGCGGCTCGCATCAGCTTCTTGCACGAGCTGACCCTCCCGTCATGGTGCCCGTGAACTTTGCCACGGGCCAAGGTGAGTGTAGTGACGAGAGAAAGACTATCATCCGCACCGAGATGTCGTGGGCGTATGCGATGGCCATCGAAGCGTACAGCGACCCGCAATTCGGCGACTACTACAATCACTTCTTCTCCCAGAGTCTTCGAGACCAGGCCGACTTTGGTGATAAGGTCAAGGAGCGCTATCGTCGCATGACAGACAGTGAGTACACTATCCGCACCTGATGAGAGTCAGCCGATGTTGGCCTGTGGCGGTCTATGCAGGTACTGACGTGGGCATGTTCACCTTCTAGTCCTCAGTGGTAGATCGCCTGAGTTTACCGTCACGGTAACCTGCGACGAAACCAAAGAAGGGTGCTGGAAGAAAGGCTGGTGGGCTTCCGTGGGTAATCCCTTACGACGAATAGTCTGGACTGATTTACTGATGCAAATGGGGATCGCCAGATGAACGACAACTTGCAGGTGATGAACGTTTGCGACGCGTTCTTCAAAGACAACGGCGGTTTCCTAAGCGATTCGACGTCAACGACGCTGGACGCCTGCGATAACGATGTCATGGATCTTCGCTATGCGCAGCGGGCCAAGTCTGGCATCTTACTCCACGAGATGACCCATACATCTTACGGCGTGAACAAAGAATCAGGGTATGTAGCTCACCTCTCAAAACCACCTCTCACCATTCACGTGGGACCTTGCTGACGGTATACTGTGATCAGCGCTCTCGACGTGGCTTACGGCTACAACGGCTGCACTGCACTCGCAAGGGGAACCTTCGACAGGTCCTGCGTCTCATACAAGGCAAAGCCCAAGAAATCAGGAACCCTGCCGACCCCTGACAAGATCATCTGCCAAACCACCAACTCAGACGGCGTAATTGTGGAGGGTATTTGCCCCGCGGACTACAGCGAGAACAATGCCGACACGTACTCGTTCGTCGCCGCCGGCATCTTCTTCAGCAAGCGCTGCCAGAAGGTGATCCCCTACCCCGCCACCACGGGCCCGCCAGCCAGCGGAGGCGGCACGAAGAGACAGGTCATCGACTCGTGCCCCATGGCCGACTATGTCGTCTGGGACGGTGACGACGAGAGCGCGAGAACACGTGTGGCCGGCTACGCGCACTTTGGCGACTCGTACGCCAGCGGCATGGGCACGGGGACGACGTCGGGCGACGCGTGCCGTGTCGGATCTAACAACTACGGCGACCTCATCTACAAGTGGCTCAACGACGATTCCATCGCGTGGGAGGGCCCCAAGTCTTGCTCCGGCGACACGACGGTCGAGTTGATGCAGAAGCTCGACGCTTGGAGTACGGCCGCGGACACCAACGTCGTCACGCTCACCATCGGCGGTAACGACCTCGGCTTCTCGGACCTAGTATGGTACTGCATCATCACCCCGAACACGGCTAGACTGGGATCGACAAACCGCAAGAATTGCGAGGAGGCCCAGGAGAAGGCTTTCGCCATGATCCAGGATGAGGGCGACGACGGCTTCAAGGCGAAGCTGAAGGCCGCTTATACGAAGGTCCTGCAGAAGGGCCACGACGCTGGCACCGACATCATGCTATACGTCGCCGGCTACCCGGTCTTCTTCAACACATTGACAGAGGACTGCAAGGACTCCTCGTTCCACTACTGGTGGGGCGGATACAAGCCTTCCTCCGACTGGCCCCTCAACCGCATCGTGTACCTCACCAAGAAGCTGCGCAGCGAAATGTTCGAGCTCGTCTACCGGACAAACACCGCCATCAGCGAGGCGGTCGACGAGGCCAACGAGGAGTGGGGTGAGACCGCCGTGCGCTTCATCAACATCGCCAACTCGTTCGACCCGAGGGACGGGACCGACCACAGCTGGTGCTCCAGCGACGACGTCCACGAGCCGGACGAGAATCGGGAGGACACCTGGTTCTTCCTCAGCGGCTGGAAGGACTTCGATGCGGAGTCCGCAGCGGCGGTCCGGTCCCGAGCCCAGGACGAGGCCGAGGCGAAGGCCCTCATCCAGGCGGGCAACGCCACTCTGCCGGATGCCAAGGAGTGCGAAGGCGTGACGGGATCGTCTGGAGGCGACCCATGGAAGTTGTGGCAGTGCCGCATGGCCGAAGCCGTCGCCGAGGACCCCAGCGGCCCGGCGGCCGCGAGGTTCAATGCTACGAACCGTGCTCTCGGCGGTGGCAACATGACCATCCAGGACATCGACTGGTGGGTTCCCACGCGCCAGATCAAAACGTTCCACCCGAGGACGCGCGGCATGATTGCGTACCGGGATGCCATTATCCACGAGATGCAGCTCTACGGGCAGATCTGAGGACGCGAAAAGCATGTTTCTTTCTTTTCTGGACTCTCCTTGACCTTTCCCCTTTTCGAATCTCTCTGTCTCTCCTTTCTGGTGCCTATTTCTCTTCGGAACATTCTGGGAAAAGCATATTCTGTAGATACTGCTAGACCATATTTACCTTAAACAAGCCTTCTTATTTCTTTGCGGAAGACCAGGTCTTGACGGTTGTCCCTCAGCGGACGAGAAGTGAATTCTTTGCGCATAAACGCAAAGCTGAAGCGAGGTCTGGCCTATGATATTGAGATGCGAAATCCCAGCTCTCGATCGTTGGACCAAATTTCCGTTGCCCGATCGAGCAATGGACGTCGCCCTAAGGCTACAACATCGAAGTAAGCATTGGTTTGTTTTCCTTTTTTTTTCTCTCCTTGTTGTTTTCTTTGCTCTGGTGGGATATTCACTCGACCTGGATGGATTGGATTTGGTCCAATTCTTTCGTGGAGATTTCGTGTTAGAGAAGGAGCTCAGTTTGAAGTGCTCCGCAATAAACTACCCAGATTATTTCCTGACCTTAATGAGAACTTGATCAAGTCCTGTAAAGGAAGTCGTTGCTAAGAAGGCAACTGCAACTTCCCTCCTTCACACTTTTTACTATGACCTGCTATTAGCAAGCTACAGCGCACTACACTAGAACCTTAATATATATAAAACACACTATTAATACCCTTAATCGTTTATTATAATAGCTTTATAGCTATATATAAGTATTATAAATACTTAACCTAAGTTTAAATTACTAATTTAGAACTTTTCCTTTCCCCCTACTTCTATTAAATTATTATATTTATATTTCTAAATATCTATTATAATAGAATTATTACTTCTTAATAGCTTTAAAAAGATAGAATATATAATAATTACTATTAAAATATAAAAACTATTCTATCTATTTAATACTTATTAATAAGTTTACTAAATAATTATAATAAATTTAAATTAATTAGTAAAAATTTATAGAAAATAACTATAAAAAGTACTTAATAGTATTATATAGAAATTTATTACTTATATCTAATAAATAGTTATTTTTAAGCTTTTTTAAGATAATATAGCTATAAAAACCTCTTTTTAAAGTTAAAATAATATTATATTTCCCTCTAAAATACTCTCTACTAAATAAAATATAGTAACTAATTTAGTTTAGTTATATAATATTTAGAAGTTTTATATTTTACTAAAACTTATTATAAATTACTATTTACTCTTATAAGCTCTTAAAATCTTAATATAAACCTATAAAGTCTTGTTATATATTTTCTAGAATAAAATTACTAAAGCTTTAAATATTTTATTAGTAGATATTATTTATATTTTATATACTACTTTAAACTATATTAATATTTTATACTTTATTTTTATAAAGAAAGCTTTTTTTAAATAAATAAAAAAGATTTATAAAGCTATAAGTATTTAATCCCTTAATTTCTTTTAGAAATAATATAAATACTTTATTAATTATATACTTATAGAAGTTCCTAAGTATTTAGATAACTTTATTATTATAATTACTAAAGAAATAGTTAAAGCTAATATCTATAAATATATAAAGCTATACTTAATATAAACTTATTTAATATAAAAAAGTATAAACTTTACTACTTAAACTTAGTTTTAAATTATTATATTACTCTAACTTTATAAAAGTACTAAATAGTATCTTTTCTATAAATCTATTTATACTTATTTTCTACTAAAGAAGAAATAAGTATTTATATTTTACTCTAATAAGTATTAAAAATATTATATTAATTATTTCTATATTAAATCTTATTACTATAGCTAATATAGTTAAACTAATTATACTAATATTAATATAGCTTTAACTTACTTAAATAACTCTAAATACCTAAACTATTATAATACTTTCCTTATAAACTATAATAACTATACTACTTATCCTATTTTAAAAAATAATATCTAAGTTATACTTTTAAAATACTAATTATAAAAAATTTAATAAACTACTTATAATATATTATTTATATTTAAACTTAATAGCTCTTTCTATAACTTACTTTTAAGTATTTTTACTTCTTTAGCTTAATTTAAAATAGCTTAATTAATAATTATTACTAATAATATAATACTACTTAACTATAAAATAGCTAATACTATTTAAACTATTATAGAAAATAACTTCTTTATTTTAAACTTATTTGTAGAAAATTTTAAGTTTAAAAATATTAAAACTAAAATATTAAATATACTTTTTACTTTTTAATTTTATTAAAAATAAGCTTATACTATTAAGTTTAATAGTATTACTTATATTATAACTTACTAAAAAGATATAAAATAAGAGGTTTTTAGAGAAAACTTAAAAAATAGTAGTTTACTATAGCTTAACTTCTTTAAGTTTTAAAAACTTATAACTCTATAAATTTCTACCTTTTACTTTTTTTATAACTTTATTTATAGTACTACTTTATACTCTAAAGAATTAAGTTATTATAATAATATATAATAAATCTCCTTTTTTAAAAATAATATTTTATTTTAAATAAGTTTAAAAATATTATACTAAAAGCTTATATATTATATAGTATAATATTAAGTATAAAAACCTTATAAATTATATATTACTATAAAACTATATTAAGAAGTATATTAATATAATCTTAATATAAGAACTTTATACTAATAAGAAAAAGAGAAAGCTATTTTTTATAAACTATTTTTTCTATAAAATATTCTATTTTATTAATACTTAGGAATATTATAACTTAAATATTATCTTTTAAGTAATTATATATATTAAAAAAAGTTTAAAAACTATTTAAACTTAGTTTTATAAAACTTATAACTTTATTTAAATATAAATTTAAAATATAACTATTCTAAATATATATAAACTTAATATAGTAAGTAATAATACTACTATTTATATCTTTTAGTACTTTATCTCTCTTTATTTCTTTATTAGTAGTAATTAGAATATTATAACCTTTTCTTAAACTTTTAGTATAAGAATTATTAATAATAGCTTAAAAATTAAGATTTAAGTAAATTAAAATAATTTTTCCCTTCTAAATAAGCTTAAAATACTAATATATAATACTAATTATATTATAGATCTATTTTAGTTTAATATTCTACTTACTTTAATAGAAATAAATCTTATTTTTTATTTTAAAATAAATTATAAAACTATTTTAGTTTATATCCCTATCTTTTTAGCTTTAAAACTAAGCTTTTTAGTTTAAATATAAATACTAAATAGTAAATTTAAGTAATTTACTATTCTTTATAAATAAAACCCTCTTTTTATTATTACTTTAGATATAATATTAATATAATATAATATTACTACTAAATCTATCTTCTACTACTTCTTATAAATAATAAATATTATAACTTATTTACTTTAGTATATTTTAAGTTTAGCTATTTTAGCTTAATAGTTATTTAAATACGAAGATACTAAATAAAAATTATATAAAGTTTAATATACTTAATCTTTAAACTATAAGCTATATTTATACTTTTTCTACTCTTTCTATAAAAGAGAAAAACTTATTAATATAGAATTTTAATAAGCTATTTATACTTATAAAATAGCTTAATACTATAATAAAGTTAATTATATAGTAAATATCTTTAATTTTTACTATATAATAAAATAATACTAAATAAAGCTTAATTTTTATTTATTATTTTTAAAAATTAGAGATAAAATAATTAAATCTCTTATTATAAAAATATAAGCTTTTAGAAAAGCTTTACTTAAGTACTTTTTAGCTATAAATAATATTTAAAACCTAAATAATATCTAAATCCCTCTTTACTTTAATATCTTATAAAATACTTCTATCTCTCCTACTTAAATAGCTACTATAATACTTATTATAAATATTATATTTAGAATTAATAGTATTATAATTTATATACTTTAAGCTATTTAGCTAACTATAGCTAAGTTTATTTAAGCTCTCTTCTAAGCTTATTTAACCTCTAAATACTATTTAGAGATTTTCAAAAAAGCTAAAATAATCTTTATATTTAAGAAGGGGAAACTTTTAACTAAAATTACTTTATACTATTTTATATCTTTACTCTCTTATTTTAGAAAAAACTTTAAGTACTTATTTACTTAGTATACTACTTATATAATATTATTAACTTAAATTATTAGTATTTAATATTTTAAAGCCTTCTTAAAGTATAATATAGTTAATTTTACTACTTATATAACTTATAAAATTAAAGCTATTTTTAAAGCTAATTTAATTACTTCTTTTATTATATTTAATACTAAAAGTACTTTTAATATTATTCTTATTAAGCTATATAAATAAAAATAACTAAAACCCTTTATTTATTATATTAAGTTATTTATAACTAAATATTAAGCTTAAATTTATTTTAAAAGTATTATCTTAGAACCTTTTCCCTTCTATTATAAGTTTTCTTAAAGTTTCTTTATTTCTTTTATTTTATATTTACTCTACTTTATAAAGCTTCTACTATAAAACTTTAATTTTTACTTTAGTTATATTAATAATATCTTAATATAAACTAAATCCCTTTTTATAAAAGAAAATACTAAGCTACTTATAGCTAATATTACTTATATTTTATACTAAAATACTAAAAATAAGGTTTTTTTTAAACTAAAGAAGAATAAAGCTATGTATATTTTATAAAAATATAAGCTAATAAACCTTCTAATTAAGGCTAATAGTTTAATAATAATACTTAAGGATATTATAGAATAGCTTAAAATTACTTTTAATTATAAGCTTACTTTTATACTATATATTTAGATCTAAATAGATATTATTTTAAAATATACTAAATTCTTTTATAGTTTAAAGGTAGTTTATAAAAGCTTCCCTCTTACTTTTATATATAAAGCTATTACTTTAATTATTATTTTTATTACTATTTATAGTATAAAAGCTTAGTTTTTTAAATTTTAGAAACCTAATTATATCCTTATTTAATAATACTTTAGTATTACTTTAATAAAACCTTTCTACTTAATAAACTAAAAAAGGTATTTTTAGCTTATTAATAAAGTAATTTATATTAATATTTAGGAAGTTTTATTTATATAGTATACTATTTTTATTACTATTTTATACTATAAATCTAAAATCCCTCTTATAAATATTATATTTAAAGCTTATTAACTTTATTTTACTATAAAGCTTAGCTATCTTAACTTTTACTACTTATTAATTTAATACTTATATATTTATCCCTCTAACTTTTACTATAAACTTATATAACTATAATATACTATTATAATACTTTTTTATTACTTTTACTTTATTTTAATACTTTTATAACTTTTAAACCCCTCTTATCCTCTAAAGAAAATAGCTACTACTAAATTTAAAGTTTAATTTAAAGATATTCCTAAAAATAATATTATTATATATACTAATAGATCTAAATTTAAATTTAGAGATATTAGTTATAGTTATATTATATTTTTAAGTAAAAAAGAGGAGAAAAAAAAAACTAAAATACTTTTTATATAAAACTCTTAGTACTTAAGTTTTACTAAAGTTTTTAATACTAAAGTTAAAGTTATAAACCTTAAGTTATATATAATAATATAGCTATAAAGCTTAATAAGTATAATTTATATTTATATTAATAACTTTAATATTATTAATACTTTAAAGGGATATAATAATATACTTTTATTTTTATAAATAACTATTCTTTAAACTAAAGAGTATATTACTTTAGTAACCTCCTCTATCTTTATTTATTAAGTTTTTAGTTATAAAGATATTCTTAAAAATAAATTAGTAGATATACTTATAAAATAAAAAGTTTTAATAGCTCTTCTTAACTTTATCCTACTAGCTATAGTAACTACTATAAAGTATTTAATATAAAAAAAAATTATAAAATACTACTAAGAGTAATAATATATAAATAAAAAACCTTAATATTATACTTATAATAACCTTTAGTTAGTATTTTAATACTTTTTAAAATTAAAGCTTTTATAAAAACTTCTATACTATTTAATTACTATTTATTTAAAGTATAATAATTTTAAGATATACTATAAGTATTTTACTTAGAAGTAATAAAACGTTTAGAGATATAAATATAGAAAATAGAAATCCTCTATATATATAATATTCTATTATTTAACTTATTTAAAGAAATTTTAATAGCTTTAATTACTAATTAATAATAAGTTAGGTTTATTTTTATTTAAAAACCTTAAGTATTATTAAAGATCTATAATTAATAATCTAAAATAGTTTAAGAAGTTTAAAGAAATTATAAGTTTCTTTAGTAGTTAAAACTACTAAATAATTTATTTATATAAACTTTTTAGCTAATAACTTTCTTAAACTCTATTATACTTAGTTCTATTTTAATTTTTTAGCCTAAATAATTTAAATTATTATAAGAAAATATAAAAATTAACTTATTAATTTTTCTAAGAAAAACTTAGTTTTTCTAATAAAATATAATAAGCTATAAGTAATTTTACTTCTTTAGAGGTTTATAAATAGCCTAAGCTTTAGCTTTAACTACTAACTAAAAACCTCTTACTTAGATTTTATAATAATACTAGCTTTAATATAATAAAGCTTAAACCTCTATAATACTAACCTTAGCTAAATAATATAAGATATAAGCTAGAAATAGGGGATACCTAGCTATTCTTAGCTTAAAATAGCCTCTAAACTTAGAAATACTATATATAGGAGGTAATTAACTAGAAGATGCTTAATTTAAGGAGTAGGAATAGTATATAGTAGATTTATAGATATATAGGCTTACTCTATACGACGTATACCTTAAGGAGCGATCTAAGCCTAGCTCTGATGTTAAAAAATAGAATAATAACAATAAGAAGGCAACTGTAGAGACAAGCCTATAATAAACGTGGTCTATTTCTTTCTCATATTGAATGTCGACAGAGCTGAGCTAACTCGGAGACCTGTGACACTAGTGCTCAAAGACCGCCATTCAAAATGAGGAACAGATTTTCCATACATGCCTCCGGGTCATCACTTTGTCTCAGTGTTTCCAGTCGATACCGGTATCGTTTTCAACGTCGTGCACGGCGATGTATGCGCAATCACACTGCAAGCAGTCAATACTGCCATCATCAACAAGAACTACTTCCAATGTTCAGTTGCAAGATAAAACCGTCCGATTTTTAGGTTAAGAAATACCGTGATAGCACTTCCGAGCAATATTTGGTCAGATGGGGGGAATTGCGACCGCATGCGTGTCCCTTGCGTCCCAACTTAGCATCTACCCGACCGTCTACCCACAACAGCTGGAGCTCTGCTTAACTCCAAGAGAAAAATGCATCTTTGACCAAAATTTGGATAATTAAAATCAGGTTCTAGATCAGCATTGCATTGCTACGCAAAGTTTGGCCAAGTCATGAGCAGTGGTGATAATCGGCTGTTGCTCGCTATCGCCACTGGAAAAAGCCTCGTGGAAGCCTACGCGACATTGGAGTTGCCGCAGCTGGTGTACCCTAAGCTCCGTACCTCATCCTCCGGGGCATTCTTAGTTTCGAAATTTGCCCCCTGCGTAACGGCCGCTACAAGTTGTGTCAGCCGCCAAGTGTTGCCTCGCAAGGCAACCTCCTGCTTATGCAACATCAGCTGTGGTTTGTCTCACTCTCCCTACCTAGGTATTTACTTGTGTTTCTGCCTTGCTCCCTTCATTCCCCGTGTTAGTAGTGGCCACATTCCATTGTGGGACACAACCCCAGAAAATATCAAAGCTTTTGCGTCTCCCGAACGAGTCGAGGAAGATTGCATTTGAAATCTTCACGCAACAAAGCTCTGGGCCGCAAAGCGATGCTGGAACAACGGCATCCAGAAAGTACGCAATTATTCAACAATAAGAGGCCGAATCATGGAGAATATTGCGTTGTCCATATCCGTCGCCGCAAAGCTCAGTCCTGAGATCCGGCTTGCACAGGCAATCTCCGAGTTTTATGCCTCATTGGGTGATGACAGAAATAGACAGGCTCGATTCAAGAATCTCCAGACGCGCCGGTCCCCCGACAGTGTTCATATTATAAAGCTTACGGAGGAAATAAATCGTGATGGTGCACGGCAACATCGACCATGGAGACCTTACGCGACGCGACTAGTCATGGTTTTGGAGAGAATCCAGCAGTTTGCTGGTGTTGGAGACGTTCTAATTGGCGGGACGCAAAATATGCTGGCCTCCGGGGTTTGGGCTACTGTGCGGACGGCTCTAGAGGTAAGCCAACATGTGAATACCTCTCAGATATACGCTCACTAATACTCCTGACTATGCAAGGTTTCCTTGAGCTACTTATGTTATTTTGATCGGATTTCCGCCATGCTGCTAAGAATCGATCGTTCGATATCCCTACATCAGGATTTTGCGGTGCTCTTTCCTCAATGTCGCAAGACCCAGGGCTACATGTGCGAGTATACGATTGTTATAGTCGCTATCTGCAAGATGATCGTGAGCCACACAAACAGAACACCAGCTGCTCAAATAGCGACATCATTGATGAGGACCTTCGATTCGGTTTTCAAGCCTCTAGAGACGGATTTGCTGCATTGGGGTCAGTTGATCGAAAAGCAAAGCTCAATACTGGCTGTAAAGTTTAGTGTACAGCATCACAGTTCGACTCTCGAAAGGATTGGTAATGTAGAACTCGTTCTCTCCGGCGGCTCTTTCAAAGATAGTAAGGAAAGTCGGAAGCATCGCCTTCTTAGACACTTATCCCCGGACCAGAGGGAGTTCGACGCAATTTGGCGCAGGGAGCGGCGGAGGGGGACATCGACCTGGATATCCAAAGATCCGACATATATGGCTTGGCTCGAATCGCAATGTTCTTCCACCCTATGGCTCCAAGGAAACTTGGGATCAGGCAAGAGCGTCACATTAGCATCTGCTATTGCGGATCTACTCGTATCGGAAACGAAAACCACACTGCGTCATGACGGTAAGCATGTATCACTTTCCAGATCCAATCATGTCAGTTGATACTAAATTTCAACCAGGCATCAACAGATATCAAGCAGTAACGACTGTCTCATATTTCTTTTGCAAAAACGGGAACCAAAAGACCTTGGAGGCGGACAACATCCTTGGAAGTCTTGTGCATCAGGTTTTGAAAGCTGATGTCATGAACGTCTCGGTCACACAACTTCTGGATGATCCCAAGACAGCTCAGGTCTATAACAACTTCGTGTCATGTGCTTATGTGGATCTTCTACTCGAGTCCACAGCCGATAACTGGCAAGGGATATTTATTCTCGACGGACTTGAAGAAGCTCCTCCCGAGGAAATCGACTATGTACTATGTCAACTCAGTCGCTTGACAAAACAAAGACGCGTACGGTTGCTTTGCTCATCTCGGCCGACGTCGACATGCAAAGTAGGTGCTGAGAGCAACATCGGGATTGATAAGCTCATCTCAATGGAACAGGTGGACAGATCTGCAGATGTTCTGAGCTTCATTGCTTCGGAAGTAGATCGATGGAAGCAGATCAGGCCCCTGTCTCCGGAGATTGAGAAGCTTGCTACGCAACAACTTTTGGTTGGGTCCCAGGGGATGTTTCTTTGGTTGTCGCTACAGGTCGAGGCCATTTGCTCCAAACACACCAACGAACTACGTTCGGATCACGAAATTGTGCATTTACTCAGCAATCTGCCGAAAAACCTGCCAGAAGCATTTGACCAAGCTCTTCTTCGAATACCGGACATTAGATATGGCTCGCGAATCTTTCAGCTAGTAGCCGCTGCAGATCCATCTCTGACACTCGAAGAGCTTCGTGTGGCTGTCAATGTCACTCCCGGAAACGCATCTTGGAATGCATCGACCTTTTCATCGTCTGGATTTAGCATGCTATCGCAGTACGGCGGAAGTCTTCTCGACCTAGATGAGGAAGATCTGCATGTCAGATTTATCCACCACAGTGCCTTTCTACATTTAGCACAAGCCCCGGTTCTCTCTCAGGCGGCGCCCTTTCACTTCGACTTCAGCCAGGTGGAGCATATGCTTGCAACAGTGTGTGTGACGTACCTCAACTATGGCCTCTTTGAGAACCGTGTTTCTCGCGCCAAAGCGATATCATTTGCGAAGATACCTGAGACGGTCGTAGAATCGGTCTCTCCAGGTAATCCTCTGACTAAAAAGATCTTCTCAATACTGTCAAGAGACAGGCGTTTAAGGCGCTCTCAGATTGATCTGGAGCGTCTCGGCCTTGACCTTAACGTCTATGACGGCTGTCACCAAGAAGATGTCCACTTGTTTCTACCATATGCGAGGGAGAATTGGCTCAGGCTAAGTGCCTTGTTTTCTGAGAATCTCGAAAAGAACGTCTATGGGCTGTGGCAAGAACTCATCACTGGATCGGTTCCGTCTGCGTCAGCGCACCTCCCCTGGCAGCCAGGGCTGAAACACCTAGCCGCACGATGGGCTATTGAAAACGGTCACCGGCTTTTGTTCAGAGAATGTCTTTTCAACCAAGATTCGTCGATTGTAAGAGACGTCTTGCATATGACGATAAGGTATCTCAGAGAACAAGAAACCTTGCATGACGGTCACGAGTCCAGTCCAGTCAACGCAGAGCAGACAGCAGTCCGTCTCCAGGCCAAAGACATGGGCCTACTTGTACCGGTTTACCTCCTGAACTCCAACGGTTTTCCAGATATGGAGAATCTAGCGCTTCTTATACGGAGAGGATGCCTTCCACTTGGGGCTGATTCCAGCGGAAAGGTGTTTACTGACGCTCAGCAATTTCGCCTCAACACGATCGCTCAAGCCACTCAGATACGTCTGCTGGAATCTTGCAGCAAGTGTCATGAGGCTTCGGAGGGGAAGGAAACCTGTACCGAGATTCTGACGTTTCTGAGCCACTACCTGAAGGATGTGGACGCCGTACATGACAATGGTTTGACAATCCTCCAGGCATCCGTCAAGAACAAACATTGCCAGTTTGCAACGCTCCTTCTCGACAAGTGGAAATCAAATGCTAGTGGAAATGCTGGTGGGAGTCCCAGCCCACTACAAATGAGTCTTCGACAAAATATGAAGTCGATGGCACGTACTTTGATAGAACACGGTGCCGACACAATGGCCAGTCCCGACGAAGGGTTGTCCCCGTTATTTCTGGCCATCGATATTGATGACCTGGAGCTCTTCACAATGATGCAGCATAATCGAGCCAAACGCATCGCTGAAGTTCTTGGACCAAAAGGAGAGACAGCCTTTCAGTTTGCATGCCGCAAATCGTGCCAGCGCGCAGTAGGTGAACACGGTATGACCATTTTCGACCATCTTCTACGCAACGAGGATAATATTGATTTGCGTAATACCGAGGGCGAGACGGCGCTGATGGTAGCAGCCAGGAGTGGCCGGGCTGATGTGACGAGGCGCTTGCTTGTCAAGGGCGCGAACCCCAACACTGAAGATCACAAAGGCGCGATTTCGATTCATTTCGCTCAGAACTCTTATGTGGCATCTGACCTTGTCGATTATGGCGCGAATCCCAATAAAGCCAACCTGTACGGCGTAACGCCTCTCATGATATCAGCTTTCAATGGTGAAGTAGAGCTTGTCCGGAAGCTCTTGGAAATTGGCGCGGATTCAGGAACACGAGCCTCTCAGCATCAGGAGTTCGAAGGGACAGATAGCGAGACGATGCAAGCGTGTGTGGGTCGTTACAGAGATTGCCACAACGATGACGTCCTCCGAGCCACCGATTTCCACTATATCTCCTCCGACGACACCGCGTTGTCTCTCGCATTCACTCGTTTACAGCATCTGAACCAGGCAGACGTGCAGATTGAAAAAGATTCCCGTTTGGGAGAATTGACAGAGAATCCTTCTGCAGGGAACCTTTGCCAAAGACTACCCCCTTCGCTTCCTCTTATTCTGAACCTTAGGACAGATTTGGCACAGGTCGTAGATGTCTTGATCGACCACGGGATTGATAGCGAGACTCACGACCACCTCGAGATTCAGATACGTAAGCACAGGTTCTGGCAATCAATACTAGCTAAACCAGAGGGTTGGGATGAAGACAATCCGAGGGTTCTCAGATGGTCAGGACGATAGGCTGAAAGTGTACACATAGCATGTTTCAAGTTGTTTTTGCATTCTCCTAGCGAACAAAACTTGCATGAAAAACTCATCAGACTTGGTGATCGTCTGCATAACCCTACCAAGCCTGGCTTGAGGACGTTGTGGTGCCAGTCGATTGCCACTTCACGTCATGGACGGCGATGCAGTACAGGGCCTTTTATCTTTCCGTGCCAAGCCCGATGCTCTAGACGAATCTGGTGTATTGCCACTTATGATGGCTAGATTATGTGGAGACTTGACAGGTATTGAGCATCGAGTCTCGTGTGTTAACCCAAGCCAACGTCTCCCGGATGATTGTATGTTCGTCCGTTCTATTTCTTTCTTCAAAAGAAGGCTCAGGGGAGTCTGATGAGGGCTGGTCTACTACCTCAGGAAGGTTGACGGATGGGAACTGGCATTGTCGCACGCTTTCTTGCGACTAGTATGTCAGACCATTGGAATGAAAGCTGAATTATGTGGCAATTAAGTATGATTATGATTATAGCCAGCTCTTGGGCGTAAGACATCGCTCAAAACGCCAAACTCCTGCCAATTTACGCGCCGCCGTAGGAAAGCTTGAGTCATCAAAAAATGTAGGATCATGAAAAAGATTTCTTCCGGAGTCCACTGTCAAACGGCAAAGCATTTTCTCCCCCAGAGCTTTGATACTTGTTCCAAGCCACGCATCCATCTCGGACAGCGGTTGGAATATCGTACGCCTGTACCGCCTTGGGCTTCACCAGGAAGTTGGCAATGAGACCTGGGCTGGCATGCCAAGCAGTATGACAGTGAAAGCTCCAGGTACCGGGGTTCTTCGTGTCGAATTGAACAACAAGATGGCCGTTTCGACGAAGAAGCTCCGTATCGGAGCGAGCTGGGTTCTTCTTATTGATGATTGAGCCGTTCCAAATGCCGTCGCCCTCGGCCAGGATTTGGAAGTTGCCCCCATGGATATGCATAGGGTGAATGGAGAATGTGTTTTGAACAATGACTCGAACGTGGCGTACGTCATCCGGCACAGTTGTGAGGATGTGCTGCAGTTGGGAGAGATAGTCCGTTTTCCCGTCGGCTGCCTCCAGTAAGAGAGGTCGGCTCCAGTCAGCTTGGAAGGAAACGTTGTTCATCAGCCACAGCCAGTTGCCGGTTGCATTTGTCTTGTAAGACACGTTGTAGAAGACGGTCATGTCAGGCTTCGCGACGCGCTTTCTGAAGAGCGGCTTCACCTTTGGTAAGTCATACTGCAAAACCCTGTCAGCATGATGTACATCGCGATTCCGGATTCAAGTACGACTTACATGGCCACAAGATGAGTTGGTAAGCTTATAAGGAATTTCAAGTGCGGCGGGAACGGGTACAGCGGTTGGCGAAGCCTGGTCATAGAAAATAGTCGCGATAGTCTCGTTGACGTATGTGGTCGCACATCGCGATCTCATGCGCATGGCATACGCAGAGGTGGGGTCACCGGTAGCCTTGACGAGCACCTCAGCTCTGCCACCTACACCGAGAGCGATGTAATCGACCTCGTATGGTTCGACAGGCGTCCAGTCCATCGTTGTCACAATAAGCTTGTGATTGTCAATCGAAAAGACTTGGATGGCCTGGGCACCGGTGTTGATGAGGCGCAGCTTATGGGTCTTGCCAGTCTGGAACATGAACTGTGGCTTAGGAGCATCGTCGTGGCATGTGGCGTCGGTGATAGAGGGAAACTGGTAGGGCGACAGAGAGCAATCGTACGGATTCATGCCGTTGATGAGCTGGTTGGCTGAATGTGGGACTGTCACGTTTTCATCAGTACTAGTCGAGATGGCGCCCTCCGCGATGCCTTCGTAATCTCGGTGGTAAAAGTCGGAAAGCATAATAGGGCCGAGATCAATATCGTAATCGACGAACGTTGGACCGTGAATAATGATTGGCCCCCATAGCCCTCCGGCATATTGAAGTGCGTGATGGCCGTGCCACCAACTTGAGCCATAGGTGGAGGCCTTCCATCGGTATGTGAAGCTTTCACCAGGGACTATTGGGCACTGGGTGATGCCAGAGACACCATCCATCCACGGGGTCTCTTGCTGGTGGATTCTATGCGGTCGTCAGTGAGAGTCTCAAAGCAGGCTGAGCTTGGAAGCTCACCCATGCCAGTGGATAGCTGTGCCCTCTTCCGGACCAGTGATGTTATTGTGGACTGTGACCTCGACGATGTCACCCCAATTCGCCTCAATCTGCGGCCCAGGAAACTGTCCGTTCACAAGGAGAAGTTCTTGTTCTGCAATGCAACGATAAAAATGTGAGAAACGGGACGGTCCGAGTGAAGGATTGCGCAATGCGACATACCGAATCCATCAGGGGCTGCCCAGGTTCTCTCCACCGTCCACTCATACTTGCGAACAACGCCTGTGTCAGGCACATTTTCCGGGTTTGACTTGCATGTCCGGCTACCCCACGGGGCTTCCTTCTTGTCTCCGGCGGGGTCGTAGTCTCTCCATCGAGGTAAGCCGGTTGCGGCTACGTAAGATACGGAGGTCTGTGTGCGGGCTTCTTGCGAATGTGCTTCAGCGGAATGTGGGAGGCCAGAAAGAAGACCGAAGAAGCTGGGGAGGTTAGCGCGCCGGCGATTGAAATCGGCCCCCAGAGCTGAGTCGGACCACAGACCATGAACATACCTTAGCGCCGCTGGTACTGACAACTTCATTGTGCCGACTTAGGTACACGATAGAGAAAAGCAGTCTCTTTTGCGGACACAAACCAATTGCGTAGAGAATCCAGTCGATGATGGTCAGACTCGGTGTTCCATGGCATCTCAAGGCACACGAACGTCTGACCTTTATGTTATTCCAGGAAAACCCGATGCACGATGCGGACGGGCCGGACCAGTCGGCGACAATATTTTAGATGCCAGCAATGCCTGCGGCTGAGAACACCTCGCCAAAGCCACAATTTAACTCCATGCCTGAATTAGTTTCCGAGGTGTCCACGACCTGGTTCTAGGACATCGGGTAGGGTCGTGGCGCTAAGCGTGCCAAGCGCGGGAGCGAAAGGGAAGGATTTAACTGTTTAGACCAAGACTATGCTCAGCTCGGGCGACCCGACTCTGGGGTCCGAATCGCGTGTCTTGGAACGCATCCTCAGAATGCGGTCCAAAAACGCGTTGGGAACAAGAAAGCCTAGGTTTGTCTTACGTTTGCGTCGTGGCAATGGCTGCACCGTCGTGGAGCTACTGCAAAACTGGTTGGGTTAGCCAGCGCCACGGTATCCCCTTTGGACGCATATCCCGGAACGGATTAAGCGCAAACTACCAAAGAAGTAAAGCAGGACAGACGCGTTCCAGACGCAAGTCAATATGCGTTACATCCAGTTTCTGTAGAGACCGCAGATACGAGCTTATCCAATGCAGCCCGAAAACAGCTTGCAGGGCTGAGCCCACGGGATAGAGTAATGGTACGACCATGGAATAGCGTACATCCTTGTCGAGTGTCTTGGGCGGAAAGTCCAGGATGACTCAGATATCACAGCACCTGAAGGCACCAAGGGCTCCATATGACCTGACAACGTTCGAGGCATGCATGATGATCATACCAGGCATGCGCTAGAGTCTCACGAGGCATCACAAGGCATCGTTGGAAAGAATGAGCTTTTCACTGCTGCGGCAGGATTCACACTCCATGCTACGTTGCAGGCAGGAACCCGACGGTGTACAAATGACGGATGATCTACAACCTTGCATGCTTGCCAAGTTCTTTCCAGCGTTTTCATACCCGGTAGAACATCACCGAAGAAGAACTATTGTCTTGGGACCGTTGAGACTTGCTTGGGACGCCACCATTGTGAATTCTTAAATGCAAGTCATATCAATCTATGGGCGTATTTTGCCCAGGAGAAATGCCCAAAAACTCCAGAAACATGCTAGACCCCGTGTAAATGCATCATTGAAGCCCAACCCCAAAACAAATTAATCGCTCAACGCCTGCCGTCCACGAAATTCCAAGTTGCCGTGTTGCGAAAGAGAGTTTACGAATGAGTAATTCTCCAGAAGTCTTTTTGGCCAACCTGCTTGATTTTCGCGAGAGCAACCAGGAGTCCACCGACAAGCATCGTTGTACCAGCGAACAGCTGTGCGTAGAGAAAGTCGCCTTTTCCGAGAGTAACAAGGCTTCCGCCGATTGGTGGACCAGCCAAGCAGGCAAAGCTGACGACGGTAAAGACCATGCCGATTCTGACGCCCAGTTTTGACATGTCGGATGTGACCTCGCCCATGGATGCCGTGAACAGAGTCTGCACCGCATTTACGGTGAAGGCATAAGCAATGACCCAGACAGTGAGACCAGTGGTGGAGTGCACGCCGATCCATGCATAGACGTTAAGGCTGCTAAGGAGGGTCGAGATGACCAGGGTCCTCAGAGGCTTGATAGACCTGTCGGCAAAGTACGGGGGAATCAGGCGTCCCGTGATGCCTACAGCAGACATGATGATCAGAATCGTCAAAGCGCCGTTGTCATCAAGGCCAAGGTTCTTGCGGCCGAAAAGGGGGACCTGCAGAGGAGTTAGCACCAAAGAGTATTATACCGCACATCCAATCAAGCCTGCTCACATAGTAGTATGCAAAGTACGCCCCCAGCAAGGTGAAGAACATGCCGATCGTGAAAAGCAGATAAGGTAGCTCCTTGAAGGCAGCCAGCTCAAGGAGTGGCCCGGAGGATCGCTTCGTCTCCTTTGGTCGTGAGATGAGAAAAATAATGACGCTGTTGAAGAGCACCAAAAAGCCCATAGCGCGGAGAGTCCACGCAATGCCCACGGCAGGGATCAGCTGGCGTGCCATGATAGTGAAAATGACAGCTCCGATGGGTGCACCGCAGGAGCTGATGCCGAGAGCAAGGCCGCGTTTCTTGGTGAAGTACTGCGAGACCAACCAGACGAGGGCAGTGAAGTGCATGCCATTGCCGATACCCGTCGCAATTCCCTGAGATAGTAGCAGTTGCCAGTACTTGTCAGACCAGGAAGCGCCGAAGATGCCACCGATTTGAAAGATGAATCCAGTCAGTAGTGTAGTCCTGAAGTACCCCGCGTCGATGGCCCTTCCGCTGACTGTACCGAGGAGAAACAGCAGGAAGATTTGCATGGATCCAATCCATGAGACGTCAGACGCCGTTGAGCCGTGCAACTCCTCCACGTAGAAGGATTGGAAGACGCCAAAGGCTGTAATGAAGCCAAAGCCGTCCAGCACGAGAAGGAAGGCAGACAAGACTTGCAGCCAACCAACGAAGCCTCCGTCAGGCGCGTCGACGATAGCCTCAGACTTTTCCTCATCGGTATGGCTTGATGATTGCTGTCCTTCTGAATGCCTCTGGTCGGGCTCGTATGGTTGGAACTCTTGGTTGCTCAGCATATTGGTCTGCTTGTGGGTGTAATGATTATCGGTCAAAGTCATCTGGTCTGGATCTGCGGCTTGCGCCCCGTATTCAACTGCGGGTGGACGGACGACGTTCTCCATGGTAATGAATTTGGCTGTGATTGTTATGATGATGCAGAAAAGAACGATTCAGTCAAAGTGTCCGCGGAAAGCGTGGACTAAGCGACGTGTCAGAAATCGACAGCTGGAATTTGATGAAGCATTCACAGTGTCAACGAGCGGGGGCATGGCCAAGTGTTAACAAAAGAAAATACTCCATCTCGAGCCCGCGTCTTCATGGCAAAGTTGCCGGTCCGTTCACGGCGAGTAAGTTGTCAAAAGTCGATATGCACCGGATTTAGAAGCACCGGGCACAAGCCATGACCAGCCTCGACCACGACGCCGGCGAAGCCATGCTAAGCCTTCTACCAGCCTAGACTCAGCAAGCACAACAGATAATCCGGGGCGTTCAAAAACTCCCATCGTGGTCGGACAGATTATTTCGGTGCATTTGCCCTCCCTCCCAGCCCTAAGAACCTGCCGGTGCCTAGACATGCAAATAAGAAGCGCTAGAATATGTCGTGTCTTGCAATTGGGCTGATCATGCCTGGCCTGGCACTAGTTGCCGACGGCTAGTTACTTGCAGCGACGACAAGCGCTTACGGCTAGGCGGTATCATCCTAGCGGGAATGTCCTTGTAAACTGCTGATGTCCTTGGCATCTGATGATCGCATACGATCTAGCGGGAAGACTGTGATTGGACAAGTTCCCCAAGTGTCATGGCTGACAAGGATGGAGACCCCTGCCATGAGGCCTGACAAAGGGAGCCACATATTTGGCTTGGCTGATACTTTTCTACCATGCAAGTCATAATATTTTCTATACCGAGCCTGCTTGACCGTTTGAGGCAAAACTGAAGTCTCAGCCAATGGCCAGAGCTTCTACATCTGTTTTAGCTGCACTATTTTACTGTCTGTATAAACGAGCCATGCAGTGATCGACAAGATCGCATCCGCTCTGCCAAGTGCAACGATACATGCCGTCCCCACTTGACGGACAAAATTCCCGCCCACCGGTTTCTCAGGCGTGAACTTTACGGAATCCAAGTACCATATCCCCGGGACCAACTGCTAGCGAATACATGTGCTCTCGCAGGGTAATAGCAATCACAGAATACGAGAGCTCGCACAATATTTCGTAACAGAATGACGACAGCCGGCATGTTTCTCTGCCGCGCTTGGCTCCATACCACTCGGCCAAGCCAGTTTGATCGGCTGTCGTCGGTGACAATCGCTCGGTATGCCCGTTCTTGACCGACGCGAAGGTAAGCCTGAGCCTCGATCTTGAACGTGGCGCCCGGTCCTATTCCTATTTTGAGGTTGACTGAACCTTAAGTCAGAATGCAACCACTCTCGCACGACAGAACGTCAGCCACAGCTCGAATGGGGAATGATGGGGAATTCTTGGCCCAGACTGTGCGTGTTCGACGTGTTCAGCCTTCAGCTTGGGGGCCTCTGGGGTGCCCAGCCGGGCTAGTCCGGGCGCCACGTTTTGTTCCAGTACTCAGGTCTGAAAGTCTCCGTTCAACATGCTGTATGCATTCGGCGTACTGGCAGCCAGGTGGAGATGGCCTCAGCCTTCTAGAACTTGGTTTCCAAGTATAAGAAGATTATCACCAGACGCCCGATTTGGGGCTGAAGGAACAAGACAACAACCACAATTACCATTACAACTCAGTGCATTCACCTTATAATAATCACTACATCCCCTTTCCTCGTATACAGCTTCTGCTCTCAGTCTCTCTAGAGTCATATACCAACTGTTTATTTATCTTTTCCTTTCTTAGTCTATCACAATGGCTGTCACCGCTCCCATCGTCGCTCCCAACCATGACGACCCCAAGAAGATGGTCATGGGCGACAAGCCCAAGCCCAAGCCTCTCCTCCAAGTCCAAGCTCCTCTGAGCTGGCAAAAGAGCGTTCTCGCAACTCTCGACACTGGCTTCTCGCCTGTGGACACCAGCAAGCTCAAGAGTCCTTTGAGGGCATTCAACATTAACATGATCTCCGACCTTGAGATCGGTTCCCCAATTGACTCCTCCGAAGTCGAGATCCAGAGTCCTCTGAGAGCTTTCAGCATCAACTTGGCATCCGACGACGCCGTCCCCGGCTCTCCAATCAACCCATCCGACCTGAAGAGCCCTCTGCGAGCCGTTAGCATCACAACGGGCCCCGCACTGTCACTCGACGCCGCCTCAAGCCAAGGTAAGCAGCGCCACCAACAACGTTGCATCCACACAAGTAGCTAACTTTTGGGTTGCAGATAACTTCATTGTTGCAAATGATGAGAAGATCAAGCTCCAGAGCCCTGCTGATATCCCCACACCTCCTCCCGAGGCGTCCTCCGAGACTGAGATTGCCCACAAGATCATGGACATCTTCCAATCTTACGGCAGACACATCCTTCCCGAGGGTGAGACTGAGCACACCTGGATTGGACGCAAGATGTTCCTTCCCCGTGTCGAGCAGTACATCCGTGACAATGTTCCCATCAAGATGATCATCCCTTCCTTCCCGTGGAAGAGTATCAACCGCGTGGATAAGGTCATTGGTGTTCTACCCGATCTCGGTGAAGACCTTGCGCTTGCCAGACTCAATGCCCTCTGCGTTGACATCGGCAAGGTGTACCAGGGTGGCGCCGAGGTCCACATTGCCACTGACGGCCTTGTGTTCAACGGTATGACTTTCTCAATTCCTAGACTCAATCCCGCTACTGATACTAACACCCAATAGACGTCGTCGGTATCTCAGACGATGAGACCTGGGAGTACGGATCCACTTTGATGGACATGGCCACTAAGAAGGGCTACAAGGGCATCAAGCTCCTCCGTGTGATGGACTTCCTGGGCATGACAGACGGCCTCGGCCCTATGACCAAGGAGCAGTATATGACCCAGGTCGACGAGGCCCGCAAGCAACTCGAGTCCCAATTCGGAAATGCCCTCGAGGAAGTCCGCAAGATGATCGACACTGACAACGACACCCTCATGACCTACCGTGGCTTCATCCGCTTCCTCGAGGTCGACCTCCGCAACAGCCCCGTCGCCGCGCACGCTACCTCCGGGCACAAGTACCGCAAGGTCGTCAAGGAGGTCGCCATGAAGATGATGATGCGCGCAGAATCCTTCACCAAGATCATTCTCGCCACCTGCCCCGACTACGTCCGACTCTCCATCCACCCGTCCAGCGGTGCCGTCAAGCTATCCATGCCGCTCCTTGTCGAGAAGCACAACCCTGAAGGTTTCCCTCGCACCCCCTGGCACAGCTGCATTGCCGTCTCTCTCGACGGCGGATACCGTTCCCTGCACGCTCGCGATGTTCGGGACACGCATGACCTGGTCATGAGGAATGGCCAGCCCTGGTGCTTCCGTGAGAAGTCTGAGCTGTTTGACCTCGGCGATAATGTTGAGATCGAGCACATGTACCCTTGCGGTATTGAAGTTCGCCCTAAGGATGGTGCATCGGGTGCCAACCTCGGCGAGGCAGCCAAGGAGAAGTTGACGAAGCTTGCTAAGCTCCAGCCAGTCAAGACTGTTGGCTTTGCCGACGCTTCCACTTTCTAAGTCAAACTGTTTCACTAACATTAGTTTGGGTTTTGGCTAGGAAAATGGGGATCAGGGCTCACGGGTGGATGCAATTTCTTGGAAGCATGGCATACGGAGATAAGGCGTTTTCGGGATGGCCTCGTGATATGCTTTTACACATAATAATAGGCATGGAGATTGGATGATGCTCTTGCTAGAAAGAATCAAATGCTAGACAATATTCATCACACTTTTTTTGATCATCACCTAAGTTTCGTGTGCTTTCATAATGCATTCTCATTCATCATTATTTCTTAGTTAACTTAAATGCAACTCAGCCTCAAACTACCTCAACTCCACACAAGAGGGAATGCTTAAGCGAAGCTAGAGGCAACAACGAAGCTGGCGTCGTCGTTGAATGAGGTCGCAGAGTCGAAAGTGTGAACACCACCGTTGCTTGCCGCGTAGCCAACGTTGTTGTAGTGGCGGAAGTAGCGGGTAGGGTATCCCCAGGCGCGGATGGACAGACCCTGGCCGTTGAGGCCGGACTGAGGGCAGAAGGTAGCATCTTCCTTGAACTGCTTGGTGCCGTCGTTGGCAGCGACCTGAAGCTCGAAGTTGTAGTGGCGGATGTAGCTGCCAGCGGTATCCTTGGACTCGAAAGAGTAGCAGCCGCTGTTTCCAAGACCGGTGCGGACGGTCCAGCTGGCCTGTTGTTTGAGGGCTGTGGCGCTGGAGGAGGTGACGACCTGGGTGTTGACGGTGGCGCCGGTGTGGGCGATGTATCTGTCGGTGTAGCCGGAGGTGGTGACGCGGAAAGAGTAGGAAGAGCCAACAGTGAGCGCCTGTCCGCTGACGAGGGAGGAGGTAGCGTACTTGGCCGCCACGATGTTGGCCTGGACCGAGTTCTCGGTGGCATCGGTGGGGTATCCAGAGGTCATGACACCCTCGTAGAAGGTTCCCTGGGCGCTGATGCTGTTGTCACCGCCAATGCCGAGGATGATAGCACCCTCCTTCTTCATGGGGTTGTATCCTGACGCCGTCGGGCGGACGCCGCTGTAGTAGGTCGACAGCGAGCCGGAAGCGGCGTTCGCACCGCGAATAGCCCACAGATTGGGTCCTCCCTTGATGACTGCGGTAGTGAAGCGGGTGGTGATGCTCGGGTCATTGGCATTGTTGCCCGAGCTGACACCGGAGAACAGGCCGTTCTCAAGATCAGCCATGATCCACGGACCGCTGCCGGAACCGGTGCCCCAGACAGTGCTGTCACCGAAGTAGATGGCCTCCATGTGGCCGTTGCCAGTGTCGGTGCTGCTGGTCTCAGCGTTGCCGTAGTCAAAGCAGCAGCCGCCGTTGTAATGAGTTCCGTCAAGGACGGCGTACATGCCCTCGGCCGCGTCGCCGGTAGCGGTCCCGCTGGCCTTGTTGTTGCGGTATCCCGTGCCGGGAGAGATGAAGACGCCGTACGCCTTCTGGCCGTTCAAAGTGACGGGTGCACCAATGGCACTGGCCAAGTTGTCGGAGCCGTCCGCCTCGGGGCCCTTGAAGGCACCTCCCGGCGCCTGGGTGAGATGATTGCCCTTTCCAGACTGATCGTAGATGATGGTGATCAGGCAAGTAGTGCCGGAGCAGAACGTGTCTTGAGCGGCAGCATTGGCAACACCGCCAGCAGACAGGGGCGCAATGTTGAGGGTAACGCCATCGGAGCCACGCTTGACCTGGTACAGCGAGCCTGAGTACGCGCTGTAAAGAGCTCTGGTAGTGCTGTGAGCCGCAATGCAGGGCGTGCCGCCGGAAGAGTAGATATCGCAAGGTCCGGCAGAGACCAGGGAGCCGGTGGCAGCGAGGCCCAGGGCCAGGAGGCTTGGTCGAGAGAAGACGTGCATCTTGGATCAGTCTTGGCAGGGGAATGAGAAGCAGAACGGTGGAGCTGGATCGCCTGGTGAGCTTTTAAAACTCGATGCCGAGAAGCTGGGCAATGCTTGGCCTTTTAAGTGTCGACAATGTTCATCAAGTCTTCCCGTTTATTCATGATTTCTATGAAGACATCTCGTTCCTGAATGGAGAGCAAGGGGTGGCACGCGGTCCTCCAGTGACGGTGAATTCCTCCAATAATTGCAGATCGGATTGATTGACTAATGCAACCTTCCCCACTGGTGATACGCGTCCGCTTGGACTCGCCTTGACAATGTACCATTATTGATGAAGCGGATAGCCGAATTGGCTTAGGGTGCGGGGTTGGCGTTGAAATCCATCGCAACAGAACC
Organism: Colletotrichum siamense; assembly: GCF_013390195.1. Lineage (NCBI taxonomy): Eukaryota > Fungi > Ascomycota > Sordariomycetes > Glomerellales > Glomerellaceae > Colletotrichum > Colletotrichum siamense. The sequence goes on from NW_023501015.1 coordinate 663,366, forward strand.
GGCGCCGGCAGTCCTTGTCTTTAGAGATGAAGCGGTCCAATAGAAGGATGGCGTTCCTCCAGAAGACTGCGCGATTATATCTCACGAGCAAGACAATTTGATCGCATAGAAAAATGATCTAGTGAAAGGCAGTTAAAGGCGGGTAGATCTCGTCCCAACTGTTGATCTTGAACTTGTTGTTTTTTGAATGCCGAAGTACCCCAGACCCCAGACCCCGGACCGACCCCAGTGTGTGGAGAAAGCCAAATCATGGCCAAGAAATTTGTGCCCAATGGCGGAATGCGACAAATGCTTGTTTTGGAGAAAACAATAGAGAACTTGCGGGGATGTGCTAGCTGCCGTCTCGGCGACACATGGGATAAACACGCAGATGGCACCTCAAATCATGTCTAGAACAACTGTCAATGCTTCACATAAACGAAGATCTTTCAAGTTAACGACGATCTCTCCTCAAAACCAACGACCTCTACAATCAGATGAGATATTTCAGTCATATGCGCTGATGTCTTCAGAACTGGCCGGAAGCTTGGTTCTGGCGGATTTTCCGACGGTCGCATTCGCTCAAATTGGCCAATGGAGCGCTTAACAGCCACACGGTCACGAGGAAGAGTCCGGTGCCGACGTAGCCGTGCTAAGGTCGCAATGCACGCCAGCGACTGGCGCATTTTCCGTTCCCGCAGGCCCAGTCCAGCTCAGCAAAACTAACCACTCGATGGGTCGCCAAAATCGAGCCGCGCCAATGGGTGAGGCGGCGAAGGACATGATCAGGCCAGGAACCATCACGTGTAAAAGAGCGCACGGACAAAGATCCGAAGTTTGACGATAGACCTGCCGAGATCCTTGGTGGATGCGGGACCGATCGAGATGGGCGTGAAGCCGAGGCGCGATTGAGAGAAATAGGGGAATTATGATGACATCTTACATAAGTGGCCGGCTTTGGGGCCGGGACATGGGCCGAAGCCTGGTCTAGAAGCAGGATCACGGTTTTTACCACGATCCACACCCGCCATGAAAGTTCGTTCAAGACTTCATTCAAACAAGAAACACCAGAAACATCAATAAGTAGAGTGAGACTATCATGATAAATAATAATCAAGAGAACGTCGAATTCTTTCTGTACTATAGCAATTGCTTTTCCTGTAGCTTTACTCTACCATACTGTCACTATCGTGGTTACCGATTCTATTGTCGTCTTTATTACCGTCTCTACCGTTGTCCTCGTCGTCCGGTTCGCTACTATCGTCTTCTAGGAGTAATCCAGTCCACAGCAATCATACATAAGAAAATTAGACGGTCACATAAGGTAAATAGGATGGCAGACAGTACTCGATTATGCTTGAGACTCCTGAAGCTAGCTTATATTGGTGTTTCGAGTTCTTGTTGGTTGTTTCCTATGAACAGCGATTTGGATTACCAGTAGCAACTTCTCTTCAACGCACAAGGGTTCTTAGAGCACATAGCCCTGCTATTTGAGCCACACAGCCATTCAGATACTAGCTACGAAAAGCCCCCACCGTTGCTGTCGCTCCCTTCCCTGCATCCTCCTCCAGGCAATCCTCCAGGCAATCAGGAAATGATGGCCTTTCTGTAGTAAGAATAGTCCATCGTCGTAACAGTATTGGTTTTTCTTAACTACCAATTGCACGCAGTCTCCCCGGTCGGGTACCAGATTATGGAGTTCGTGAGAACGACGCCGCAGTTACCGAGATCTGCCCGAGCAGCGTTGTAGCATGTTTTGTGGCCGACATCATGCCAGATACGGTGGGCTCTGGCGTGGCCGGTGTCGACGCAGATGCTCTGCTTGCGGCCGCACGAAGTGAAGTCGAAGCATCCATCGCCGCTGATCTGGATCCTTCCGCACTGGCCACAGTCGTTCCAGCGGCCATAGTAGCCCCAGGTTACTACGACGCCGCCGTTCACGGCATTCACGTAACGCTGCGAGAAGAAGTCGAAGGCAGCGTTGAAATTGGGGCAATCACCCTGGTCGCAGGGGCCGCTCCTTTTGGTCAAGCCGTTGGCATCGGGATGAGCGTCGATGAACTTAACCAACTCGAAGCCCAGTGTCGTATTGGTGACGTCGATGGCTCCCTCGGGGGTGCATGGGACGAAGTCTTCAAGCTCCTTTCCTTTAAGCGGCTTCGAAACCTCGGTCACAGCAGACTCCGGGGCGCCGATGATGGCCGTTGCGGTGGAATCGGCGGACAGCGGACTGGCGTGAACGCTGACCGCGGCGGCGGCAATGGTGATGAGGATTTGTTTGAGGCTAGTCATGGTGAGATGAAATTCGACTGGTGACAGAAGAGAGGGTGATTGGCAAAGTAGAAATCCAGTAAGATAGAGACACCAGCCACTGACAGACTTTGTCCGGTGTAAGCGATGCTGGACACCCTCACTGCAAACGATGAGAAATGCTCCAAAATTTATAGTCTGCCGACCTGATATCTCGCTTTAGTCATCTTCGCTGGAGATGACCGAGCAAACACACTCGACAAGGAATCAGGTACACAATGAGGTTCGCTGTGGCTCTTCATCATGTGGTCAGCTATTAGCTGCGTCGTAGGATTGCGGCGTTGCCTGATTTGAGCCTCCTAGTCTCCAAAGTTTCAATTCTTGTAGTTGATAATTTCATTATTGTGACAACGTCTCTACGGGTTTTGAAATTGACACCTCTCTTGCGGTTAGCTCACTGCGGCTGACAACAGACTCATTAGCTTTTTGATCGGATGTCCCGTTTGCGATTAGGCAAGTGCGGCACGGATGGATCTTTTGCAAGGTTGCTTGGGTTTTAAGTGGCAGCCTGGCAGGGATGAGGGTGAAGAGGGGAGGTGGGAGATGGGATGGGACTCCCCTGGCATGGTGCGGCTTTTGATACACATGATTCTAGAACGCAGGCTAGATCGATTTGTAAATATCTAGTGTTGTTTGGGGGTCTGTAATTGTGTGATGGCTGCACATCGGGATGTGCAGCATTGCAGTAGACTCTTTAAACGCACTCAAATGTCTTTTATCCTTCGCTTCTATGTTTTTAGTTTAGACGTCGGACCTTGATAATGGACGTATGCAACCTCAATCTGAGCGAATGCAACCCTTGATTTTCCATCCTCACACGGGGAACCCGTTCCATTGATGCGTTGACCTGGGTACTTCAAGGAGCTCATCTTTTCATTTGGTGCTCACTTGATTGCACGATGTATCACTTTTCCGTACAAAGGAGCCTACCTACATTACTAATAATGACCTAGCGCTAATGCATATTCAAGAATCGTGGGATGATTAACCCTGTTCAATAGTCTATTCAAAATGCGGAAGGAGGATATACCTATGGGAGAATTAGGAGGGAAATTTGACAACGGACTCCGCCGCCAATACCAAACAAGAAACTCGTATGAACCACCTGTCTTGAGGCGAAAAAACGGTCTATTGACAAGTTCGCTTTGCCCTAAAAGCTTTGTGTCGTAAGTTAGATCAACATGGTTATGGTAAGACTGACCCCAGTGATGAGTGGACTTTTGTGTTTTCGATGCTTTGTGTTTTTAAGTCTTGTGAATCCTAAGGGCAATGAGAGTCCGTGAGGTTTTCGGTGTCTTATGAGCCTGAATGATGATGGAAAATTCAATGATAACTTCGGTTCAATATTTTCGATGACAACGTCAAAACCTCCCAGCTACTCGTTTTAGTACATCAAGGTTTTCAACATCGCTAGTCAGATAATCTCAACCGGAATCCCTGGTTTCAGCCACTTGACCTTGTCGTCAACACCCTCATCCTGGAAATCCTTGGCCAATCCTTCCTCGAACTGAGTGAAATGACCCCACGACTTGTCGTAATGCATGGGCACCAAGTGATCCGCCTTGATCTCTCGGAATAAACGAGCCGCCTGCTTGCCGTCCATGGTGATTTGCAGCGGCGTGTCCATGTCAGGAAGCTGCACATGGGCGAACCCAAGATTCATCATGGCGATGGGAACGTGGAACCTGTCGGCAATTTTGGTCAATTCGTCGATGAAGACCGTGTCGCCGGTGAAGTAGATTGCGTTCGGCAGGCTGTTCGGTCCAATCCCGAAGTCATCAGAGGATACCAAGAAGCCAATGCATTCACCGCCGGGCAGGTGCTGGCACGGGGTGGCCGTGATGCGGAAGACCTTCCCGTCGATGCGTCTCTCAACAGTGTCCCATGGCTTCATGCCAACTACCGCCGGGCGAGGTGCGAGATTCTTGGCTCCGTCCATGGTAGTGAAGACGTGTCGGCCGTCAAGTAGCCTACGGCCCAGCTCGTCTAGATTGTCGGGGTGGTCTTCGTGGCTCAGGAGCACTGCATCGATAGGAGGAAGCTGATCAAGCCTGAGAGCAGGGTCTTCGGTGTTCTTGAGGATAGTGATGCCCACGTCCCATGTGGTGCCTGCTGGAGAAAAGAAGGGGTCGGTCAAAAAGCGCACGCCATCGATCTCAAGGATAGCAGTGGCAGTTCCGATGTGAGTGATGCTCACTTTCGGCTTGAAGTCGGTTCCAGAAGACATTGCTGGAGGTTTGATGAAATGTAGGTCGATGGATCGGCTTAACGGATTCTAGGTGGGTAATGCAACTGAAGGCAAATACTGCTGGATGGTGTCGTTATTGTTCGGGTCAGTTGGATCACTTGTTTCGAAATCCCCTATATATATTAAGAGTATGGACTGTGTAAGCTCCGATGCCTCTCGGAGATTTCAAAGAAAGCTTTCTGACGTCTGACGACCCCATGACTTACAACTTGCAACCATGATTCAGCAACGGTTGTTTTGACAAATCCATGTAAGCCGCCGATTACCAACCCAAAAGCATCCGATGGTTGGTAGCCCCGCGACACCAATTTTACGTGGGCTGAAAAGTGGGTTTAATAACAGGAACGTTAAAGTCACTTCATGTACCTTTCCGTGTAAATGAGGTCAGTGGTGACAGCTTCCCCGCCTGACCTCTAAAACTAACTGTCGGTCCTCAAGTCCTGGGTCTGGTTTTGTAATAGATTGCGTTGATATTATGAGCTCGACTATCACTACAGCGTTGAGAATTCACGTACGAGTGAACCATTCTTAAAATATGGTCATGTCAGACAGTATCTCTATAGACCTTTAGGAGTGCAATGCTTGCTATACATGGATACACAGTAATTCACACTCAAAGGACCGCCTGTTTCTATGCTTCATCGCCATAATTCTGGTACTCTCTGAGTAATTTGCCTTTTACAAAGTGTGATTTGCACTTTCGTCATTGGTTATGACCGACAGGCGAGCTTTTGCCTCTATGCCAAAAGCATCGCTATCACAGTGAGAATCGGACCACCCCACAACGTAAAAAGAGGCAGCTTCATGCCGACCTGGAAGTAAGGGATGCCTATGTACAGGGAAATAATCAGATTTACCCAAACTGCCAGCCTTTCTTCCATCAGTTCGGGGGCACCATATTTGGCCCACTTAAGGTTGAGCAGGCCTGACAGATGGTTAACTTCGCTAACACAACAAGGGTTTTGTGGGTCTTACCGAAAGTGAGAAGCCAGGAGTTACAGCCATCCCAAGCTGTCTTGACGATCGCCTTGGGGATAGAATACTCTGGATCGGATGGTATGGCTTTGATAGCGCCCTTGATCTTGGTCCCACCGGTCTTGAGGTGCTTGGGAAGGATTGCTACGTTGAGAAACGCAGCAGTATAGAAAAAGAGAGGTTTCCAACCGCTGAGGCCTAGCATTTTCGAGGTAGGTAGGTGGCACGTGTAATGGTAAAGGAGTAAGATGACGCGGGTGATTGCATGCAGAGTCACCGAGAACCTTCAAGATTAGAGAATCATGTTGGTTTTGACTTCGAAATCTCCTGCTGTTAGCTGATTGAATCAGTATCCTGTGTCAACTCGGGACACGTCGATCCGCTTGCGGCCCCATGACTTGCTTGTATCATCAACCGGGAGTCATGCTTACGAGCCATCACTAATCGGCAAGAAGATTTGTCAGTTGTCAAAGGCCAGAGATTATCAAGCTTAAAAACAATAATAATGGATTCTTTGCGAATCTGCTGATGGGTGTTATTGAGTCATGAGCTTTACTGTCGTCGTGGTGCAGGACGAGCGGCGGTGAATAGGTGTTTCTGGGCAAGTGAGACTCTGCGCTTGACCAAAATAGGCTTCATTATTCGCCAAGACATCTCCAGTCAGCATTCATCACAGACTTTGGTGGCTTCCGATTGGCCATCTCCTATCGATTCCAGGTCCCCGACCGTTCTCAATGATGTGGGGGAGTCTGGTCTTGGCGGAATATGTTACCTTACCTGGCCTAGCGCGGTCCACTAAGGGGGAACCCATGCCCACCATCATAGACCGAGATCCCGGCACGTTTCTGTATGAATATGAACTAAGAGCCCACGGTAGTCCGGGCTGTCAGACAGTTTCCCGTATTCTCTGCTCACATCATCACTTGTGCAAAACAGCCCTTCTCGAGTTTCGGTTTAAGATATTCACCATGACGTCTGCAGTATCCATGCGTTCCATGCTTGGCTTGCCAGCATCCACGGCCTCCACGAGTGATAGCACCCTGGTTATCATCGACGCTCAAAACGAGTACGCAAACGGAAAGCTCGCAGTCTCGGGTGTCGAAGCATCTCGGGCAAAGATTGCCTTCCTGCTTGAGAAATATCGCGCTGCAAAGGCTCCAGTTATCCATGTCGTCCACGAGGTGCCAGCTGGCGCGCCACTCTTCACTCCTGGCACCGACCTCGCTGAGGAGTTTTCAGAGCTGAAGCCGGTCGAGGGAGAAAGCGTGGTCACTAAGCACTTCCCTGGCTCCTTCACAGGTACAAACTTGGAAGACTTGCTAAAGGCTACTGGAAGGAACAAGGCGGTTTTGACTGGATATATGGTGAGATGATTCCAACGAAGGGACCTTGTTGAGAGTGCACTAGACTAACTTTTCCTTCTTCTGCAGGCACACGTTTGTATCTCAACGACCGCCCGACAGGCTAGTGAAAAGGGATGGGACGTGATCGTTGTTGAAGATGCGGTCGGTGACCGCAACATCCCTGGAACAAACGCCGAGGAGTTGACGAAGGTTTCTTTGGCCGAGATTGCGGATGCATTCGGTACCGTGGTAAAAAGCACCGATATCAAATGAGACTTTCCCAGATATTTCGGGAAGGGTGAGCAGCGTGTTGTTTGTGCCCATCTTGGATCCATGTTACTTTAGCCCTGTATCATCAACCACATCTGGATCTACTCGAATATTGTCTGATGAGATCTATTAAAAGAAGAAGATCAACTAAGCAGTGTTGTGCCAATATGCAATAATACATCATCATATCCTCTTTGGTGTATGATCTCAGCGTTCTTCCTCAACTCCTCACCAATAGCCCCGTCACTGCCTCCAAACATTTCCAACGCACTCCTCGCAATGTGCAGAGGAAAGAAGGCGGAGGCTGTGCCATAGAGCTTCATATCCTCTCGCATCAAATAGCCAGTACTTGCAAGGATAGAACTCGAGAATCGGAGAACCTTTCGGGTCACCACTTCGTTCTCAGGGCGCTCGCCATCTATCAGGAGACAGTCCTCTGAGATATCTGGGTGCTGTGCTGCTAACCGCTTTATCTGGATGGCGCAGATGATCCAGAACGCCCAGTAGTGACTTAACGAATTCGCTACGGTGATATTCGGGAATTCGAAGTTGGTCCCGGCTAGTGAGGTTTCTGGTAAAGGCGTGAAGTCTCCCACAGTCATATTTACTGACTTGTGCCAGCGATCCAGTCGATTGATAGCTTCCAGAAACTGAGTTGCAGCTTGACGAGCGACTAGCCCGTTCTTGTCGCTGCAGTGATCAAGCATTTCAAGAATGGCAGGTATGGCGCCGGCTTCACTCAAAAGAGTCTGCAGGGGATCTTGAACCACATCGCGAAACGGCTCTATTTTCCATTCAGGCGCTCCGAGAAAGGTCGATTTCCGGGTGTCAAAGGCATGGAGAATCTGACATATTAGCACAGATAAGACCATGAAGATAAACACAGTGTTGCCATACTAGAATGGGTCTGAACCCAACAAAAAGTTTATGAGGTGTTCCAGATGCGTAGAATTGAGGGGGGCGGAGTTGAATGAGCTCCCCGATGCCCCTTGCGTGCACTGTTGCTGCAGAGCTTGACGTAGGAAAGAATTTCTGCAACAGCCTCTTATCAGTATAGTGAGCGAAATAGCGACCAGAAATGCACACCTCTGACAGGAATAAGCACATGATAGCCGCGGATATCTCGTCGTAGTTGTTCGGGTCATCGTTGGCGTGTGGGATGAGGCGCCCTACAGCCTTGAGTGCTGAGGAGTGCGCTGCAATGGCTTCATGAACAGGGGCTCGCCCGCTGGGGCCTCTGGCGATCAGCGAAATCCCCAGAGCTTTGATGGCGGAGGATAAAGGTCCGTCATGTCTTCCATCTGCTCCGACAAGTCCTGGAAGAACTTCCACCCATGCGCCGCATATTCTAGACTGTGAAAGTGCTGAGTTACTGGACATTGATCCCAACTCGTTGGCAGGGACGAAGTTTTGTATGCATAGTGAAAGCACGTCGCTGAGCGGCCAAGTCAAAGCCCGAGTCGGAGGTGTCGGCTTTTGATTCGTGTTGTTCGGGCGTCTATTTTGACGTGGCCGCTTCTTTCGTTGGCCTGAAGCGACTGAACTGGGTGACGTGGGTTGTCGGAATACAATGTGTTTCTTGTACCCTGGACAGCCGAGGCCGGACAAGACACACTGAGAGCAGGATGGCTGCTTGCCGTCGCACTGCCAAACTAGGAGTCAGTCAGGTCTTTCACATAATCTGCGGGCCCTTACACCAAGTTTTCGTCTTCTGCACTCGTCGCAGACTGAGTGCTGTTTGGTTTTCATGTTCGGTGAGTAGCCAGACCGTTCATGAACATCCAGCGCCGCAATTCGACACAATTGTGCTGGTCTCGCTGCCCGCGATGATGGAAGGAGTAGCTTCCAATGCGACGACGTGGGGTCGCTGGGGTTTTTGTGTCCAGGGGTACTCGCATCCAGCACTGACCACTAACGCCGTTCGGTTAGAAGCTCCTCCCTTCCTTGAGACTCATGTTACCTCCAAAACACATGTAGAAAGTCATCACAATCTTTCTATCTTCCAATTCGTTCAACTGTGGTCAGATATGGAATTTTCTTAATGCCAAAATATAGTCGGAATGAACAAACGGCATTAAATAACACAACGACTGACACAAACTTGGATGAATATTATTGTTTATTCATCAAAGAAAGTTGACTTGATGGTTTTGATTTCTAGGATGCATGGTAGTGCTACCATAGGGAGCTACAGAGCTACCGCGATAACAGGCCCACATTGTCTTCCAGGTTCCGGCCAAACATTGTACTTGAGCCCACCACTCCCGAGCGCAAGTAATCTAGTTGCAGGAGTTGGCGCACGGGAAGCCGTTGGTTTGACAGGTTCCTCGGGTTTGCCCTGCGGCGACTGTGAAGATGATGAACCATTAAGTAGGCATTCAGTAAACAATCGGATTGGCTTGAACTTACCCTTGCAAGTCAACTGCTGTCCAGCATTAACGTCACAAGCGCAGCAATCAGTTTGTTTGGAACAAGCAGCTGGTGATTTCTTAGCGTTACTCTTGGGTGTATGTATCGAATCAACTTACAACCAGCAACGCCACTTCCCCCATCAGCAAAAACACCAGCAACCAGATAGCTGGCAAGGAAAAGAGAAATAACGCGAAGAGAGACCATTTTCGAGATGAGATGATTCAGCTGCGGAAGGACTCGTTTGTAAGATATGTGTAACTTTTAGATGAAGAGAGAAGTGTTGAGTCTCTGAGGTTCGCGAGCTGGGAATGTCTCTTCAGTCTGTCAGCTTATTGGGAACTGAGTATTTATATCATGATTGACCGGAATTTGAGACGTCGAGAAAGTGCCCGGATCGAGGTAATCCTACCATCATCAAGTCAAGGCGCCCTCTAGGGCTTCCCCTGAAGACCTAACTATGAGATTCCTAAGGACCGGAAGAACACCAACTTAGATTAACTATGCTCATTGAACACGGACAGCGCGCATATTATTGAGTTCAGGTATTTTGCCTGATATCAAATTATTCCAGTGAATGCCTCATGTGCTCTTAGCAGTTGTGGGAGAACGATTGCGTAATCAAACTTTACTCGGACCAGGCCAAGGTTATTAAGAGAGCCTAAGGGGGCTGTGAGGATAGGCTTGTCAATAGCGGACGGATTAAAGTCGCCGCTACTGCGAAAAAAAAGCTTGTTCTCAGTACGCAAAGTCCTAGGGCGCTTATTTTCGAGAGAACAGTCAGACGATACTCGAGTTATCATATTCAAACTGTGAAGTACTCGAGGTGTACAATCACGGCATCTTCTCCCATCGAGTGGATGAGATCCTCGTCTATATCGATTTTCAATGAACGTTCGCTCCGGTGTGACTTACACAGCAAGACGAGTGACTCGAAAATGGAAAATGTGGTTTATTGAAGCCATTGCTGTGAGGATAATTGCCTGTTGAGGTAAGAGCAAGCTTTTTGTAGGGGTCTCGAAGGACGATCTCATCACAGGTGTTCCTGGTAGAGTCAAGTTGTCGATAGACAGGATGGCACGCTGACGTGTCACCGCCGGAGGTATCTCTGGAAATAAGGTTTTGTAGCCGACTCCGAGGCGAAGTCGGTCCCCGACATCTAATTAACATGGTTGAGGCCATCGTGACAAACCCCTCCTCGTCCCTATGAGTCTAGAGCCGTCTCGTATTTGTGCTTTAACGGCTGCTAGAGTTACAAAGCCGGCTTGCATGGATTGACTTGATTGATCTCAGTCGCGACCGGTCCAGGCCCGGGAAACTAACTGGGGTATGGGTTGTTCGCACTTTTGTAAGTAAGAATTCGATCTATTCCAATAGCGTCTTCCATGACCCAAGTGAATGAGTCAGGATAGACATTCTGAAGAAAAGTTTACTCCTCGCTGATTGTTTACCTAATTTGGTTACTAACCTAGAATCATAGAAGTCCTCGAGAACATAGTTCAGCAGGAAACACTAATATATTAAAAGAATGACTATAGCAAGGAACCTGTGCTAGGATAAGTTAATGCAATAGACTGTGACTTTGTAACTTAATGCCCTATAATACCTCCTATTACTATTTATGAGATAGAATGATGTGCTACTTAGGCAACCTCTTCTTTTGATGGCATAGGACGTATGCACACACTTTCTCACTAATAACAACCTGAAAATAATTAAGACGGGCGCATTATCTTATATAGCTAATCTACCCTTAGCAACTAGTAAACATCCTACTTATTATAATACCCTTAAGTATCTAAGGTAGCCTTATACTTAGAGGAAGGTATGATGTAACCTACTTCTAACTTATTTATTTAGATTAATAATATTCTAACGCGTTAAGATCTACTTTTTAAAAAACTTTTTATATTAAACTCTAATTTAGAAGGAATTAAGCTATTTTATTTATATAAATACTATATATATATTATAGTTAGTTTATAATAGTTATAAATTTAGCTTATATTATACTTTTAAATTATTATTTATAAAATAAATTATAATTTTATTTAATTTAATTTTATATTTATTATATTTTATTTTAATTTTTAAATATTATTTTTATAATTACTTTTAATTTATAGTATACTTCTAATATAATAATAACTATTAACTTAAGTATTTCTTATAAACTTATTTCTTATTATAATTTTTTAATTTAATATATTATTTTTTAAATAGAAGTAAAAACTAAAAATATTTAGAAATATATTAATTTAGATAATATTTTTAGTATTTTTTCTAATTTAAATAAAGTTAAAAGTATATTTTTATTTAACAATTAGATTTAGAAAAAAAATAAGAAATAATATAAATATTATAAAGTAAAATAAGAAATTTATAATACAATTATTATTTTATATAATTTTATTACTTTAAATATTTAAGAAGTTATTATAAAAAGTAATATTACTAAAAATAAAGATTTTAGAGAAAAAAAGTTTAAAAAAACTATTAATAACTTATTATTATTAGTATTAATTATATTTACTCTTTTTATTAAGAGATTTATAAGAGTTTTTAAACTTTATATTTTATATTTTATTATATATATAGTTTATAAAGTGAAATATATATAGAAAAAAATAAGTATATAAAACTTTAAATAAATAAGTTAAAGATATTATTTTAAAAGAGATTTTTATAATTATTTAAATAAAGTTTTTTAAAAAAAGAAACTATACTTTTTATATCTTAATATATATTTTAAAATAATATTATATTTTAAGTAATTTAAATAACTTTATTATAATTTATAAAGAATATATTATAGTTTTAAATTAAATAGCTTTCTCTATTAACTTTAATATTTAAATTAAAAACTTCTAAAATATATTTTTTAAAACTTCTTAGTATAAACTACTAAAAATATAAAGAACTTTTATATTAAAAACCTTTTTCTAAGTAATTTAATATTATTTTACTCTATTTTAAGTTAATTTAAAACTTATTAATATTATTAAATAAAAACGCTTTAATATTAAGATCTAAAATATAAATTAATATATTAATATATTTAAAAACTCTTTTTATAAAAATATAATAAAACCTTATTTAAAAAGTTATAATAATAAAGTTTTTATAATATTAACTAAATAATTTAATAATATAATTTTTAGTAATTTTATTTTAAAAATACTTTTATAAAATAAATTAGTTTTATATTATTTATATAAAAAAAACTATAAATAAACTTTATTTATTTATAATTACTTTAAGTTTATTTTTATAAATAAAGAGATTTATATAAGTTTTAAAAAAGTAATTTAGATTTATTTTAGAATTAATAAATTAAAATACTTTAAACTTTATATTAAAATAGTTTATAAAGAGTAGCTTATTATAAAGAATTTTAATATTTTTAGATTTAAGAATAATAAGAATTAGAATAAAGAGAGATTATTTAAAAATAATTTTAGTAAATTAAAAAAGTTAATTATTATTTTTACTTTTAAAATAAATTTTTTATTTAATATAGTAATTTATATTATTATTAAGGATATTATTATAGAGATTATAATAAACAAAATAAAAGCTTTTATATTAAAATTTAAACTTAATAAGATCTATATAACTTATATTTAAAACTTAAGAGTTTATTTTAGTAATATAATATTAAATAACTATAATATTTTCTATTTAGTTAATAATATTTCTCTTTTTAAAGAAAGTTTTATTATTTATAAAATAAAAAAGTAAATTAAAATAAATATAACTTTATACTTTATTATAATAAGAAATATAAAGGTTCTTTATAATATTCTAAATAGATTAAATAAACTTTAAAACTTAATATTTTAAAATATTATTCTTATAAATAACTTCTATATTAATATTATTTTAGAATACTTATTATAAAAGATAAATATTTAGTATTTAAGATTTAATAATATTTTTTATATTAAAAACTATAAAAATAATATAAAAATAAAGAAACTTTTAAAAAAAAGTAATATTATTTTTATAAATTACTAACTTTTTTTTTTATATTTTAGTTTTAAATATATCCTTTTTAGTAATATTTTAATTATAAATTTATTAACTTTTATAATAACTTATATAAAGTAATATTTTTATAAATCTATTTAAATTTATATTAATACTATAGAAATATAATATTTTTATTCTAAATATCTTAATTAAAGAGTGCTTAAGAAACTTATTCTTAATACTTAAGAAGTAAAGATCTAAAATATATTATATTTTAAATATTAATACTATATAATAATATATTTAAAGTAAATTATATTATAATATATTTTAAAATAAAAAATAATATAACTTTTTTATAAAGTATTATAAAACTTATTTAATTACTTAATAAGTTTTAATATAAATAAATAATTTTTAGTTATTAAAAATAAATATATAAGCTAATTTTTTATATTCCTATATATAGATAAGATTTAATATTTAGGTTTTATTATTATTTAAACTTTTAAGTATTAAGTATAGAGATAATATAGTTTTATATTATATAAAATTAAATAAAATAATAAATATATTATAATTATAATTAATAAACTATTAAAGTTTTAGATCTAAATATTAGAAATAAGGATTAAAATTAAATAAGTTTTTTTATATATTAATAAACTAAATAAAAGTATAAAGTAAATAAGTTAAGAATTAGTTATAAAAACTATTATAATACTTTAAGTAGTAAGCTTTCTATTTAATTTATAAGTTAAAGTAGTATAAGTTATAATATTCTTTTATAATATAAGCTCTTATTAATATTATAATTAGTTTTTATTAATTTAAATTAAAAAAAACTAATTAAGAGATTATATTAAATACTATAAACCTATTTATAAAGTAAACTTTTTAGTTAATTTTTATTTTTAATAAAGAGAAGTTTATATATATAGCTATAAAATATACTTCTTTAAAAAAAATATAAAATAAATAAAAATAAATATAACTTTAAAGTTATAATATAAAAGTATATTAAATACTTAATAAGTTATATAGTAAATTTATATAACTTCTATAAAGTTTAAATATTTTTACTTTAAAAAGTTATTATTATATAAAATATAACTTTTAATAAGAAGATATTTTATTTAAAAGATAATATAAAAATAGTAATTTAAAATAAAGAAATTTATTTAGTTACTAATAAAATATAAGAATTAATATCTTTTATATTTTTAAAACTTTAGATTTTAAAAGTATAAAATAAAACTAATTTTATATTAATAATAGATAATAAAGTATTATTATTATACTTTTTTTTATTAAAAGAACTTTAAATAATTAATAATAAATAAAAGAGATAAATATTAACCTCTAAATTAAATTTAAACTTTCTTAATATATATAAAATATTAAATCTAATACTATTATTAAACTTATTTAAAATAGTAATATAATAAAAGAGATTTAAGATATTAATAAGGATATAACTTTTATTAAAAATATAATCTTAAATAAAATATATAGTTAGATAGATATCTCTCTTTTATAAAATCTAAATATAGAAAATATTAATATATAATTATTTTTATAAAATAACTTTTTTATTTAATTAATATAGTTATACTTAAGAATTAAAAAAAAATATTACTAAAGAGGAGTTAAAATAAATATATAATTATATTAATTTAGGTTAATTTAAAATTATAAAATTAAAATAATCTTTTTACTTTAGAATATATTTTATATTTTTCTAAATAGAATAAAACTAAAATACTTTTTTTAAAATATATATATTAAAGTAATAGAAAATATTTAAAAAAGTAAACTAAAGATATTACTTATTTTATTACTTTATTTTTATTTTAATTTACTAAATAAAGCTAAAATATATATTTATAATACTAAATAGAAAAATCTATATTAATTAACTTATAAAACTATTTAAAACTTAGAAGGATATTTAATATATATTAAAGCTATTTTATTTTTATTTTATTAAAATATATAATATTAAAATTAATAAACTTAAAGAAATAAATATTTAAAATATTATAGATAAATTAAAAATAAAGAATAAATTAATACTTCTTAAATAAGTATTTATATATAAACTAAATTAATATAGATATCTTAATTATTATAAAACTAAAATTTATATTTAAAGTAATTTCTAAAAAAAAAACACTTTTTAGAATAAACTTATATTATAACTTTTATTATAGAAATATTTTAAGTTATAATAGTTCTTATAGTATAATTTAACTTTAAAATTTATTAATTTAATATTATTAATATATTTTTAAACGCTATATATAAGTTAAATAACTTCTTTATTACTTACTATTTATTAAATAGTTTTAAAAAAGATAAAAAGGTTATTAAACTTTAATATATTTTATATAGTTTTTATAATACTTTTTTATTTTAATATAAAAAGCTTTTAAATACTTTTTTTTATTTTAAATTATACTTAATAAATAAATATTTATATTTTTTTTAATTTTATTATAATAAAATCTTTATACTTTTTTATATTAATAATATCTTTATTTTATATTATAAAGATTATATAAAAGAAATAAAAAAAGTTATAAAAAAGATTAAAGAGAAATATAAGCTAAAAAACTAAAAACTAACTAAATAATACTTAAGAATTAAGATTATTTATAATTAAATAATATAAAAAATCTATTTTTTATATAATTAATATATTAAGTAAATTATAAGAAATTTAACTTTATTAACTTTAGAGTATTAATTATACTTCTTTTTTTATTTTATTTAAGAAGTTTAATAGAGAAATAAACTTATAGTAAATCTTTTTATATTAAAAGAAGATTAAGTTAATCCTCTATATTTTAATTATAATATAGCTAAATATTATATTTATTTACACTTTATAATTATAATTCTTAATAAATTTATTTCTAAAATACTATTAAGCTATAAACTAAATAATTTAATATTTATATTATATTTAATACTTTATAATTTACTTTAATATTTTAAAAAGTAAAATAGCTTAAGTATTATTAATTATAAGTAATATATTATTTATTAATAATAAAGAGATATAAAGGTTATTTTAAAGTTTTATAATATCTTTTTTTATAAACTTAATCTAATAGAAAACTATATATTAAAGTATAATAATTATATTAATAATAAAAGTAAAGTTTCTAAGTTTAAAGTATATTATAAAAGAAATTATAGCTTTTAAGTAGTTCTTTAGAGATCTTAAACTTAGTTTTAAAAATATATAGAAGATCTATTATAATAATTAGTAAATAATATAACTTATAATAAGTAAAAAGAAGTATATTTTAACTTATTTCTAATATATAGATATCTAAAATATATAGTTTTACTAAGAATATATTAAGTAATTATTTTAAGTTATATATCTTCTTATTAATAAAATATTAATAAATAGCTTTATAAAAATACTTTTTTATATAAAGTTTAAATAGTTTAAAGTATTTCTAAACTTTTAAGATATATTATAAATAATAGAGTAAAATAAAGAAGAAAGAATAAATAATAAATAAAACTTATAAACTAAATATTTTAATTAAAAATAGCTTAATAATTAGAAAATATATAGTTTTCTTAAGAGCTTAAAATATTTATACTTTATAAAATATTAAGTAATATAAATACTATACTTTATTTATATCCTTAAAAAGTAGATATATAGTTATTTATAAAGATATTATATATAAGTTTTATCTTTTTAGGGAGATATCTACTAATAAAGCTATTAATAATAATATAAATACTAGCTACTTTAGAGATAGAGAGAGTTATTTTAGAGGATAAGTTAATATATAAACTACTAAAGATTAATATATCCTCTATAGTAATTTTAATTAATAAAATAATAGCTAATATTAAAAGAGAAGCTATAATTTTAGCTACTATTTTATTATTACTTTCACTTTTAGCTTTAGCTTTAGCTTTAGTTATAGCTTTTATAGCTTTAGTTTCTTTTTTAGCTTTAGCTTTAGCTTTAGCCTTTACTTTAGTTTTATTATAAGCTTTAAAAGCTTCTTAAAGTATAATTCTCTTAAGAATAAAGATTTAATAAATAGTTAGCTAAGTAAATAGTAATATAAAGATTATAAGATAATATATATAGATTTATTTATACTATTATATAAAGCTTAAAGGAATTAAAGCTTTAATATAGAAATAAATAATAATATAAGTTTATATACTTTTCTCTTCTCTTTATAAGAAGTATATTTACTTTCTTACTCTATACTAAATATATATATACTAAATAATATATTTATTTAAGTATTTTATAAATAAAATAAATACATTATATTACTTAGTAGTAATAGCTACTCTTCTTCTTAATTTTTAGCTTTTAAGGTTTCTATTTTTACTTAAAAGTTAGTAAATAATATAATAACTTAACTAAAACTATAAATTAGAGATATATTCTATTTATACTTTTAATATAATTTATAAGTAAATAGAAAAGTAAAAATTATAAATTATAAATTATATATTTTTTTAATTTCTTTATTTTTTATAAGTTTTTTATTTTTCTTAAACTTATTAGTTTTAACTTCTATAAAATAACTTAAATTAGTAATTAATCTATAAGAATAATAAAATAAAATAAAAATATTATAATAAAAAAAAACTTTAAAAAACTAAAAATAGAGGATAAAATAACTTATTCTTAAATTTAAAACTTTTAAGTTTTAAAAAAAGTATAAGAAGAGTATTACTACTTTCTTTTTTTTTTTCTCTTTTTTTTTTTATTTTTTATTAATAAAAATAACTTTTATTTTAACTATTATAACTATATATTTAGTTTTAGTTTTCTTAATTATCTAAATAATATAATTAGTATTAAAAATAAAATTATAAATAAAAAGAAAATATTATAATTATAATAAATATATATATATATATATATATAAATAAACTAAATAATATATATATTAGTTATAATATAGATAAAAAAAGAAATTTAAGAAGTAGAAGTAATATAAAAGATATTATTATTACTACTATTTTATTACTTTAATAACTATTTTAACTTTTCTATTTAAACTAATAAGAAACCTCTATTTCTATTAAGTAAAATAATAATATTAATTACTACTTTAATATTTATAATTTTAATTATAATAAAAAGTATATAAAAAGAAAAACTTTTTTTTTTTTTATAATTTAATAATAAAACTATAAAGTTATTTTTCTTATTAGTTTTTTTTATTAATTACTTCTCTTTATATTTATTTATAGCGCTCTATATATATATTTAGATTTTATAATATTAATTATATAGAATTAAGGTTTTTAAACTTTTTTAAACTTAGGGAAATATATTATAATACTTTTAAATATCTAAAATAGTTTTATACTTAAAAAAAAATATAAAATAACTTATTTCTAATTTACTTATTTAAATTAATAATATTCTAACGTATTAGGATCTACTCCTTAAAAAACCTTTTATATTAAACTCTAATTTAGAAGGAATTAAGCTGTTTTATTTATATAGATGCTATATATACGTTATAGTTAGTTTATAACACTACTCTTATTTTATTTGCCCTGCCTTAGCTAATCCTACTGCTGAGTGGTTATGTGTCTTTCTATATATTCTGGCGATGAGAATAGTTTGTTTTTAATGCTTAAGTTCCTTTATCGTATTTCTAAAGAAAAAGTGCGATCTGTCTCGCGGTAGTGATTCCTTTCTGAATTTGACGTCCATTCAGCTGTTCCATTTTGAGAATGCACGTCAAGAAAGGGTGTATAGTGGCAATTGCGCCATCCCCCTTGGCTATTTGCCAAAGTAGCAGGGCGACCCGTCAGATTAAAGTGTCGGCGGCCTAGACTGTTGTGTTGATAGGCCTGCGCCGCTCTGATGCAGATCTCGCCAAGCTTTGTGATAGCCCCAAGGTGCTTATGGTCGATACGCCAGAAGAGATCCCGACAATCGGAAGCTTTGGCGACTTGACGGATTAGGCAGGCGAAAGGCGCTGAGCTTGGCTACAAGGCAAAGGTGGGGTTGACAGTCTGTCAGAACATGTTTAGATAAGGGTTGTGGTACCCCATCATCACGTTCAGTGTAGGCATTTATTGAGAGCTACTAGGTCATTTATTCACAATGTCACCAATCTTGTTATGTTTATGGGCACTCTTAGCTGTTGCTCAGGCTTTCCCCGCTTCGTACCGATCCGCCATCGTCAAGCGCGACGGCGAGGACCTACTGCCCGAGTATGACTTCATTGTTGGCAAGTCCCTCTCCTCACCACCGCTTGCAATGCCTGAGTTAACATTCATCAGTTGGTGGAGGAACGGCAGGCTTGACCGTGGCTGACCGCCTCTCAGAGGACCCCAAGAGTGCGTCTTCAAGTCAATGTCTGTCAGCGTAGTCCTGACCGAAACAGAAACCGTGCTGGTAATCGAATATGGACGCATTGCCGTGGATGACTCTTTCATGCCGCCGTTCAACACCCCCGCCGCTGAGTTTCTCTACAACTTGACCAGCGTGCCACAACCAAACGCCAACAACCGCGTCTTCCCCGTTCCTAACGGCGCTGTGGTCGGCGGCGGTTCTGCTGTCAATGGTCAAATTTTCTTCCGCGGGAGCAAAGAGGATCACGACAACTGGTCTCTCTTAGGTAATCCAGGTTGGGATTGGGACAGCATCTTTCCATATTACAAGAAGAGTCACTCTTTCAATCCCCCTCCTCAAGATATCCAGGAAGATTATGGCATGACATTTGACCTGTCGGCCTATGGCAACATAACACCCATCTACATGAGCATGCCGGGATACCAGTACCCGGGCCAGAAATACGAATGGAAGGCGTGGTCTGAGCGCGATGGCATCGTGGTGCAGAAGGAGCACGGCAATGGTAACGCCTACGGCTTGATCTGGATTCCCTCTTCATACGACCCCAGTAGGGCCTACAACCGCAGCTTCAGTGGTCTCGGGCATTACCAATACGTCCAACCTCGTCAGAACTACCACCTGCTACCTCTCCACCGTGGTATGAAGGTCAAGTTTGAAAAGCAGGAGCAGATCCAGAAAGCTGTTAGTGTTCAAGTCAAGCCTCGTTTCGGCGACGGAGCCACCTTCGATATCATGGCCAAGAAGGAGATTATTCTCTCTGCCTCAGCCACGCGCACGCCCATCATCCTTCAGCTCTCTGGTATTGGCCCAAAGAAGGTCGTAGAGGAGGCCGGTATCAAGTCTCTGATCGATCTCCCTGGTGTCGGATGGAACTTACAGGACCACTCCCACACTGTCAGTTTGTACAACTTCACTAAGGATGTGTGGCCGACGCCGACGACCATCCATACCAACGCGACCTTCCGCGCCGAATCTCTGGCCGAGTACAAGGCCCATAAAAGTGGCCCTTTTACCTCGCCAACCATTTCTGGTGGCCTTTTGCTCCCTGCCCGCAGCTTCATTGGCAGCCACTTTGCCAACCTCAGCCTTCAACTAGGACTCCAGGCCGCACACAAATACTATTTGCCAGATGGTCTTGACACTACCCTGATCGCCGGTTACATTCTCCAGCACAAGATTCTCCTGAAGTCTTTCCTCTCGGACAAGTCCGCCATCTTTGAGCATCCTTTCCAGGGCTCTCCCCGTGGAACTTCCATCCTTCTCAAGCCTTTCTCTCGTGGCTCCGTCAACATCAACCCCAAGGACCCCTTCGGGAACCCAATCTTTGACTACCGCTTGTTGTCCAACCCTTTCGACCTCGAGATCCACGTTCGCATGCAGCAGTACATTCGCAACCACTTCGCCACCTCCGATACTCTTTCCGCCCTCGGCCCTGTCGAGCTCGTGCCCGGCAAGGACCGGGCATCTGACGCCGAAGTGAAGAAGTGGCTGGTGGACGAGGAGAACCTGAACGCTTCCAACGGCCACAGCTGTGGCACCGCATCAATGATGCCCCGTCACCTCGGTGGTGTTGTCGACTCCAACCTCAAGGTCTACGGCACCAGTCACCTCAGCATCGCTGACACCAGCATCATCCCCCTTCTTGTTGGTGCTCACACTCAGAGCACTGCGTACATGATTGGCGAGAAAGCTGCTGATCTCATCAAGTCCAGACACGGATAGGGGTCTCGAAACGTGTTGATGCATATCTGCATGGCTCGAAGCTCTCCTCTCTATGTCCCTCCTTCGGGATGGTTTTATCTATCTTTTTGTCTTTGGGTGGCTATCATGCGTGTTTGACCGACGGACATGGATAAATCAGCCCGCAGTCTTTCACGTGGCTGCTCTTATCCTCCCGCTTGCATCAATGTATGCCTTCCCCATGTTGCCCTTCTATACATCTATTAAACCGCCCCTCGATCATTAATAGAAAGTGAGCATATTCTATCTATAACTAAGCTAAGCTTAGAAGATAAACATAGCTTCAGCCTTCATCCCCGTTATATTCTAACCAAATGCCTAAGATAAGAGTTAGAATCTCATAGGAAGCTGAAAATAATATTTAAATCTATCATAATAAAATTTAACAAGAATTACTAACTCTTTAGTAGTAATAAGAGTTAGGAGACATTTAAAATCTTTTATGAGGCACCTACGTTAGCTACATGAAACGTATGTATTAGTAACATAAAACCAGCCTTAGATAGAGCGTGCAAACAAGGTGAAGGGGGCGGTGTAGCCTACGCAAACACTAAGCTGCTTATGAGACCCTAGCATCCCTAAGAACTGAAGACCTCGATTGATAACCAGTAGCCTTTTCAGATGTCTTACCCGAGGTAAGTATTTGCGGAAGAGCATGCCCGTGCCCGGGCCAAGAGGAATAATGCCTTGCGAACGAATAAGACGTGCAGGTTTTCGTGCGGCTGACGTGTGAGGCAGAGTACTATTTAACAAATCAGAATCAGGCTATGTAGTCACCAGCAAGCTTTTGTTTACGCTGACGCCATTACCCCCTCTTCCTCATTCCGATTTCGTCCCATACACGTCTTATGGTTTTTACCTTACTTCAGACTTGTAACATCAAAACTCCAATGTATGGCTTTAACCAACCTGCTGCAATGTCTCAATCCCAGCACTTAGTGCGAAGACAGACTCGTCCCCCACAGTAAGATGAAAGCATCTCTGGGACTAATCGCACTGCCCTGCTAATTCTTCTAGACAACGAGACATCGCTGCCGAGGCATACACCGATGCGATTCAGTATCTTCAAAATGATTGTCAAGGAAACACTCTATTCATGGCTTGGCTGAGGACTGCGACACAGACATCGCTGGAAGACTTGCTGAACATGGTGTGTGAGACCGAGAAGAAATACCAGCAAGAGTCAAAGAGCACGAAAAGTCGCATGCGGTGGTTGAACGGGCTGTCCATCAGAATCATGTACTATGGTCAGGTTCTCGACACACTTTCACAGCATCACCCTGAATATGTAGGCTTGGTTTGGGGTGCGATCAAGTTCGTTTTAATGGTTTGCTTCAACTCTTACATGACCTTATCGCATCTAAGGTAAACTGATAAATGCTAGGGCATCATCAATCACGGCAATCTCGTCACCCAGTTTTCCCAAGCGTTGTCGATCATATCACATGTTTTGCCCATCACAAAAGTCACGGCTGAACTTTATCAGACGGAAGAGGTCAAAAACGCCGTTGCAAATCTGTATGCTCACATACTACTTTTTCTACAACAAGCCATCAAATGGTACAACTTGGGACCAGCTGGAAGGTTTTTCAAGGCAATATGGAAGCCTTACGAACTTGGCTACAAGGAGACAATGGAGCAAATCAAGCTTTGCGCCCAAATTATCGACGACATTGCCAACATTGCGCTCAAGTCTGAAGTTCGAGAGTTGAGCGTTTTGCTACAGGATGAAAGTCTTAAGCTAGAAGACAGGGAGAGGCGTCTTGTCGCCATGCAAACCGGCTTCAATCAATCTCAGGCAGAATTGACGCGAAAGGTAGAGTGGATCGTGAAGGCGGTAGCCCGTAAGACCACCCTAACTAAAGTATCACGGCTTGCAAGCTTTGCTAACAGATCTTGTGTGAAGGAGATTGTGTCAAGATTGATGAGATTCATCTCAGTGTCAACGATATGGCACCTCGAGTGCTTGACATGCACTTCAACCAAGCTCTAGCGATTTTAAAGCCTCGAAAGACACCGGAAGAATCCCTTTCGAAACATAAGTCCTTGATTCGTAGAGCACCGGCGTGGAGAAGCCAGATCCAAAACGGAAGTCACGTCCTTCAAAGCATCGGGACCTGGGTTTCGGATCCACACGCGTCTCTCCTCGTCCTAGAAACTCGTCCTCGAGCGCAGTTGAGAGTAAAGGAAATTGCGACTGAGCTCATCAGCCTACTTCAACCGCAAACCAAGTGCATCATGTGGTACTTATCAATGACCAGTTTGCAAGACAACGAAGCCATCTCAACTATCGAAGTCTTTCGATCTCTAGTTTTTCAATGCGTTAGGCTTGCTCCGGGGATTATGGAGTCAGACGCTAAAAACTTCACTGCGGCTAAGCTGCAGTCCTCTCATTCCGAAGAAGAGTGGTTTGCCTTGCTTTGCTTGGTTCTGAGGCGTTTGCCATCGTCTTTCATCATCATCGAAGCTGAAGATGTGCTGCGGAATGATGGGCAATCACGAATCTTGAGGAGGCTATTGCAGAGGCTCGTTGAACAATTCATAGACGCAGATCAGACACTTAAGCTGCTCATAGTTAATTATGGCTCTAAGTGGGAAGATGAGTTTGAAGGGAACTGGCCCAAGCGAAGTATCGTCAGTATTGAGGCAAAAAGCCTTTCCAAACGACTAGGAAAGCCTGGAAAACAGCCTGTCTTGGGGCCATTTAGGGCCAGACAGGGCCGATTTCGTGTAGGTACTTAATGTGTAGATTATCAATTTTCGGTGAGGGGTAAAGCAGAGGAGGCTGACCATGTCAGCCCCCGCCGGTTAATCATCTGACTTGCTTTTATTTATGCGGCTTTCCGTGAAAGTGAGGCGGACTTTATGCATGTTCTCAGCGAATCACATCTAGCCGCGTAGCACAGTTCTTGTTGGGAAATGTAGCTCCATTCTCAACGACTTTCCTTCGCTCTTCCCACTTATGTTCTCTCCTAGCAACAGATCGCAGTTTCCGTTTGCAGCTATCGTGTTTCCCAACATCGACGTGCCTGGCGCTTTCATGGCGGACGACACCAATGCCGATATTGAGGGAGAGCATCTCCGCCATACTAAGCGCGGAAGGGGGCAGACCACTCCTGGAGACGCAGCAGACAATGATTCAGGTCGAAATTGGAAGCCGTTCAGAGACGTAGGTCACATGGACGTACCTCCTGACATGGACGACAGTAGCGACATGGTTGCAGAGAGTCCAGTTCACGGCTCAACATTGATAGTTCACATTGTAGAATGTGATGGCAGGATGAAAGGCCATGAAAAGCATGGAAGTAAAATGTACTTTGACCTTCCCCGACTATGGGCGGGTGATTGTGGCGTCAGCGCACTCCGGGGACTGGAAGGCCTGGAAAGCCTAGAGCGCTATGAGATCACACACACGAACCTCACAATGGTTGTCAAAAGAAGCTACAACTGCACGAAGTTCCACGATGCCTGTTCGAAGCTGTTCAAGCAGGCGACGCCTCCTTTCCGAGATCCCAAGATGCCCCGGTTCATGGAGCCATATTTCAACATTCTGCAGCACAACACCGAGCCAGCACCATCCTTAGCCGAGAT
Organism: Colletotrichum siamense; assembly: GCF_013390195.1. NCBI lineage: Eukaryota > Fungi > Ascomycota > Sordariomycetes > Glomerellales > Glomerellaceae > Colletotrichum > Colletotrichum siamense. The sequence continues at coordinate 688,579 of NW_023501015.1, forward strand.
CATCGAGCTTTCCCAGGGCCTGAAAGTCGCGATGAACAAGGTCGCTGAAATGGAGCCTAGGGTTTTCCTGGGCTGGGAGGGGACATTTGCCCGGCCCTATCTTCAGATCTACCACGCTCGAGCGAGCATCGAATTACTTGCGTCCGAAAGCACAACCTCTTCAACGCTCGAAGGATCGTATCTGGAACAACTTCTTGATTACGTCGACAACGATTCTGGTTCCGACTTCCAAGAAGCGGATGAGCTCTTCTCTCGAGGACTTGTGACTGCTAACCATGTGGTTAAGCTATTTAGGCCAGATACCGTAGTGGTGAGCTTTGAGCAAGATGAGCCCGTGGGATACATTGTCCGGAACTGCCCGACTCTGCTCACCCCGCCCTTCGAAGTTGAATGTTTCACATGGGAGTTCGACGGCAAATTTCAGAAAGTTGAAAAGGTTCTCACTGTTGAGTGGCCAACAAAGGGTGATGACCTGGTAAACATCACTTCTCTGAATGCTTATCCTCTCCGATACAACACCCCTCTCGAGAGCATGGTACGCGGCCGCGGAGAAGTATTCTGGGCCTGTAGAAAGAAGAGCGTTGTGTCTTACAGCGCACCATCACCAATGTTTGAGATGCAAGTGGTAAGTTGGGCAATCGGCCGGCTGCTGCGATATCCTAATATTGACTAAACCTTTATTCAGACAAATCCACGGTACATGATCGACATGGAAACTTACAATTTGCTTCATCCCAAGGACGATTCTGATCAGCATCATCTTCAATTGACCGAAGAAGAGCAGCTTGTGAATCAGGGGAATCATGCAGATGAGCGATTCCTTCTGCTTCTGCCATCAAAGATCCTCGGATTCAATCTACACGACAAAAAATGGCGTCAATCACACCTCCTGAACTTTGTCGACTCAATCACTGACTAAGAACAGGTACCCTGTATGTGAAACATATTGGTCCAGTCCAATGGAATAAAGAAGCATTCAAACACTTGGTGCTCTGTCCAAAAAAGAAAGAGATCATCGAAGCCATGGTCAAGGCCCACGTATCCTTCAACATAACAACCGATGTTATAGAGGGGAAAGGAAAGGGCCTCATTATTCTTCTACACGGTGGTCCGGGGACCGGAAAAACTTTGACCGCAGAGAGTGTAGCAGAGCTATCAGAGAAGCCTCTTTACCGAGTTACTTGCGGTGACATTGGCACTGATCCAGAGAGCGTCGAGAAGTATCTTGAGTCGGTGCTCTACATCGGCACCATTTGGAAAGCTGGTAATGCAGCCCGTTTGTTTCAATTGTGATAGCTTCAAAGGCTAACTGGTCTTTACTTACGTGGCGTGAAGTTGTTCTTTTAGATGAAAGCGATGTCTTCCTGGAAGAACGAGAGAAGACCGATCTACAGAGAAATGCACTGGTGTCCGTTTTTCTTCGTGTTTTGGAGTACTACGAGGGCATTCTGATCCTGACATCGAATCGAGGTGCGTAGTTGCTCGTGCCTGATCAGCAATGCAATAAACAATGGATCCCATACACACAGAGCCTGTGAGGGTGAAGCTAATGCTTTCTTTGCTGCAGTTGGCTTATTCGATGAAGCATTCAAGTCAAGATTTCAGCTGGCCTTGCACTACCCCCCGTTGAACAAAAAAGGGCGTCGAGAAGTATGGCACAATCTCATAACGTTCATAGAGAGACATCAGAACGATGATTTGCCCCAGACTCGCAAAGACACACCAGAAACACTATTACCTGAGTCGGATCGCGTCAATATTTCCGAATTACGCGATAAGGTTCACGTTTTGGCAGAAGAGAATCTCAACGGACGACAAATACGGAATGCTGTCACCACCGCAAGACAGCTAGCTCGGCATCGTGGGCAGCCTCTGGGATACACCATTTTGACCGAGGCCATTGAGTTTGCTAGAGAATTCGAAACTTACGTCGACGAAACCCATGGTCATTCGGCAGGCGAGCACGCAAGATCGGCGCAGCTCAGGCGAGAATGAATTGCATTCAAAATTGGGGTGGTTTTCAGGCCTCTCACCTCTGCCTTTCTGGCGGGAGTCATCAAGTAGCTTGTGAAATTGAACAGTACGCTTAATATGTACACCCTCCAGTCGAATTCATTCTGCATGTGTCTGTCTACAACCCCTCTCTTACGTCACAAGCAGTCCGCTCTAAGAGAGGACACGGATAACCTGCGTAGTAATCCAGGAGACTATTTGGTTCTCATTGCTCTTCAGAGCCGCACGGGAGTATCTGTTGTCGCCGTGTCACAATCAAATATTGTCTTTCCAGGATTTCGAGGCGTTAGCGATCTTGAAATGCTGAAACAAGGGAAAATTAGTGGGAGCAGCGGTCTCTTTTGACGTGTTTTATGTGTTCTATGCTCCTCCTTGATGGTTTTTTGAATTCTTTCTCCGTTGGCGGTTACTCTCCAAGGTGTCGAGGGCCTGGCCACGAGTTCGAGTGGTGGTATGGCAGTCAATGTACCTAGAGAGATTCGGAAAGGCGATTATGCCTGTAGATCGGCCAGGAACAGGCAGTCCTGGACGAGAGACCCTTCGAAGTTTCGTCAAGGCTGACATTGATCTGTTTGTGGCGTAGTAACGTCCAAATTCCTATCAAAGCTGACCAGTCCTTAAAATGGTGAATTTGGCAGTGGCTCAAAGCTGTGGCCATCCCTCTCATGAATGTGAATTTCAAGGTGTAAATGCTGCTGGCCTACTATGTAGAAGACAAGACAACGGATTGGCCAATCATATAATCATGGCCTTTAGCGTATGCAGTTATAGTTTGTACTTGGTGCAAGCAAACATGATGCTTTCTTTAGTAAGGGCGGGCAAAGTGAGAGGGCTTTTCTTCGTGTCCTCCACCGGAAGGACCCGCTAGTCTGTCCAGTGTAGACTGTACATTCACCCGCATGTACTTGCCACGTGGTTGTCTAGATTCTGACTCTTCGCTGGTATTTGCTCTCTTTCTTTTAGTCCTCCAACGTTCTGGGGTCCTCATTTCGTTGAGCCTAACGGTGCCTGCTATAGCAACCGTCGGAGTGATATTCGCTTGTTTTCGTTCCCTTAGCTTCGAGTTTTCTTCCCTGACCACCTGGTTCTCAGCCTGCAGAGTGGGTACTATGCGGCCAAGCCGGCGAGCCTCACCCTCAGCAGCTTGATAGTTGGCTTTTAAGGCAGCATTCTCGTGGGCGAGTACATCGTTAGCCTCCCGCATCCTGCGTTCCCGCTCAACCAGGTCGTTCCACTCGTCGAGACCTATATGGCAGCAGTCGTGACGACAGCAGCGGTCGTTCTGGGCCGGCGGTGGCTGTTCATAGTGACGTGACCGAGAGCGCTTGAGGCTGACGTATTGCGTCCTACCGTCAGGGCTCGTTTCCACAAACCACCTTCGACTACGGGCGGCAGATGGCCTGTCTCGGCTGTCAGACGTCGGTTCCACCTTCGATCTTCCTGTCTGGGCGGCAGATGGCATGTCGCGGCTGTCAGACGTCGTTTCCACCTTCGATCTTCCAGCCCGGACGGCAGATAGCCTGTCTCGTATAACTTGATCTTGCTTCGAAAGGTCTTGTGATATCGTTCGATTCGATGGCTGGATCGGCAGGCTATGGCGGGCAGTGGCTGGTATGTTCTTCAAGAGAGATTGATCATTGAAACGCGGAACTCGGCCAAAGCTAGAGATCAAATCCCGCCTCACGTGGTCATGAGTGATCGGTAACATCTCGTCAAGTTATCACCTCTGAGTCTGTGGCCTCTCAACTTTCGAGCGGGTTCGGAAATGTGTCAGCGTGGCGGCTGGCAAGAATGCTGAATCAGTGTTTATGACAAGATGACCGATCGCTGGATTTTCATGCGCTGCGATGGGAGAGTGAAGAAAGCACAGATCATGACAAAACGCCGGTTGACTTCCTGACGTGGCTTATGGTCAGATGAGGAGGCTGTGCTTCGTCCGTGATTGGGCACCAACAACCACACTGATAATGAATCAGCCCAATGAGAGCCGAATCGTTCTGAAACATCTTGTCGAAGGTGATTGGATTCTGTCGTTCCATATCTCACGTGAGTTGGCATGCCCCATTCTCGACAAAACCACCTACACGGCTTTGAATGAGCTATCTACGGCAGTGTCAAAACGAATATTGAGGATCATGAGTGCTCGTCGATGTGAAAAATTGGAAAAAGGGCCAATTTGGCCGAGAGTGAATAATTGATTTTGCGAATCGTATCTACTGCACCTGCCTTGCTTTCTTCCGTGAATTCTGACTGGCGTACTTCCACCTGGTGAAGTCGTCGACAGGGCTCATCTTATGTCAGCATAATTGGATCAATAAGGGTCGGATCGCGTGAGCCCCTGTCGCTACGGTGACTGGGGTCTCGCATGGAGGTTCCAGAACAAGTGAAAATAACTCGGGACGATATCACAGCTTATCGGTGGACATCCGAGACGGGTGACACGGGGGACCCGGGGAAGGTTGGTCGCGATGCGCTAATCTTGGAGCAAGATTTGGAGGTGCAGACGGGGGGCTTCTTGGCAGGCATTGGACGACGCCTCGGGGGGTTCTTGGGGTGTCTCATGATTGACAACGGGGATCGCTTGCTGACAGGTCGAGGTGGCGGAACGTTGCGACGGACGTTGGGATGACTGGGCGATGACAGGTAGAGTTCACCACGGCCGTTGAGGAGATGCGGAGAGGGAGCGAATACGCAGCAGCAATACGAGGAGAGGGCATCATCAAATCATCAAGATTGAAAAAGAGGGCAGCCAATCCGGTGAGTTTGAATGCAAATGAGCAGTCACACAACCTGGAAAATTAGGTGCACGGCGTCCGGTCTCCGGGCGGAATGCGAGAGGAAGGAGCAAAAAGTCAGCAATGGGGACTGTTGGCTCCTTCATCCCGCCACTGGTCGCATTGTCTCAGGCGGAAGGGGCGTCGGTGACGTAGCGACCTGGGAAAGTGCGTGGAACGGGCTTGTAGCTGGCGGGGACGGATTAGGTAATTGCCTCCTGCTAGCCAGTGCCGGTCTCACCTTCCCGCCTGAGTCTCTGTCTCTGGCGCAGAAACAGTGGGAAGGAAGGAAGGGGGGCCGAAAGCGAAAGGAAGGCGGTGACCACTTTCCCATTTGGAGAGAGGCACCGTTCCACAATGTCACCGTCACCGGCCGTCCACTGATTGTCTGACTGACTGCAGTGCGCCTGCCAAATCACAGGCGGAAAGAAAAAAGGAAAGAACGAGACACAGCAGTTGGCAGGAACCCCTCTCCGGTTGACGGGTCCAGTGTCGCTGCTTCCCCTCCAAAATGCCCGCTCGTCCCCTGCCATTTTTCCAGAAATCCTGCCCATGACCCTTTTTTCCCACATGCACCGGATCCACTCTTCGTCCTGGTCTTTCCGATTCCCGACTGCTGTCTCCTGTTCCTGTTCCCGCAGCCTGCAACGTCGTCGTCGGCTCATGGAAGGCCCCGGACAATTTGCATCGTCGCCTCGCTAGTTCTTCGCCCGACGAATCATCGCGACCGGAACAGAATTGAAGGCTCCAGCCCGTCTGCCACCGAATTCCTGCATCGAACATCGAACATTCGATACCCACGGTTACGGCGCTGCGGTAGACACGACCTGCTTGTTCCCGGTCACCGACAGCGACACTGCACAGCACTGTGTAGTATCCGTACACCGACAAAAACGCCCACCTTTTGAGCCCTGACCGTGACAGTGAGACAGGCGACAGCGACTCACCTTGCTTCAGAGTCGGTGGCTGCATGCACCGCGACCCGACGGTGGAATTAAGGAATTCGCACCCCCGTCATGGTGATGCCACATGTCGCTACGGATCCATGTCTTTTCTCCCTCCCATCGCCTGAACGAGTCCCCCGACGCGCTGATCTGAGCTGAGACCAACCCAGCCGCGACCGTACCGTACGACGTATTTGGCACTCTGACAATTGCTACGCTACTGGACCGCCATCTGCAACTGCTGCCCTGCACACATACCCAACGCTACCCTGCCTGTCTGCTGCAAACCAACCACAAACACCACACCACCAACGACCGACGCAACAACGCCTCCCAGACCGACAGACACTGCGATTATTCCTGCGCATTCACCTTGCAACAAGGCTTCATTGATACTCGACCTTGACCCGTTCGCCGACCGCCTTCACCGACTCTTTTTTTTCCGGTTCTTCGTTCTCCCGATCGTACCCGAAGCCCCAGATCTCGTCTCTCGATAACCCGCCTTCATTCTTCAACTCGCCGACGGAAGGCAAACTTACCACCAAACCTATTCGAAAGCGCCCGCTGCACGACGACAGTCATATCTGCCGTCGACGTTCCGAGCCGATCTTTCAAACACGCCGCCGAAACGGCCAGCCTTCGTCACCTTCTTGCCCGACTGTCGCTCCAGCATGCTGCCATGGACCCTCCCGACCCCCTGCCGCTCCGTATAACGAGGAGCGCCTCCTCGTCCTCCTCTCTCCATTTCAAGCCACGCGACCGTAAACTTCACCTTTTGGTCGCCGCCACCGGCCCCCGCGACATATCATGGGCTCAAGCCCTCGTCGTGCGGCTCTCCAAGAGCTCTGCCATCGAGATGCGCGCCATCGTCGACGACACCGTCCCCCGATTGAGCCAGACCGTCATTACCATGCAGAACCGATCCATGTGTCCTCCCCTGCCTCCAGTGCGCGCCGCCGACACCGACGCCGACGATATAGAGTTTTACCGCCAGCAAGCCTTCGAACTGGTCGAGTGGGCCGATCTCATGGTTTTGGCCCCGATCGACGCGGATAACATTTCCAAGATGATGGCGGGCATTGCCGATACGTTCCTCCTCGAGGTACTGAGGGGGTGGGATACTGCCAAGAAGATCCTCCTGGTGCCCGGCATGAGCACACATATGTGGGAGAACCCCGTCACAAAACGGCAGCTCAACAAGATCAACAGCAAGTGGACTTGGATACGCGCCATGACCCCGATTCTGTGGCACTACGACGGATCACCGAAGAACCCGAAGCGGATTGTCAACTGGAATGGATTCAACGATGTGTTGGGCATCATCAAGAACCAGGCCGACCTCCTCGGCCTCGGGCGGGACGTCGACGTTGTCACTCACCTTGGGTACCTGGCGACTGGGGATCCGCGGGTCTACTCTAACTTGCCTCCCGAAATTTGGACCATCATTCTGGACTATGCTGGCGATTGGGAACTCGCGCAGGCCTTGGGAATCTTTACGAACCTACCAATGCCGCATCCTTGGACATTGCAGCCGAAAGATTCGCGAGATCCGATCAAGGTCTACGAGCACGAGCTAGAGTGGCTTGTCCTCACCTGCGACACGACCGCCATCTGCAAGAAGCTCCTCCAATCGCCACCTACACTGCACGACTTGCCCGCACTTGTGGTTGGGCTTCTCATCAAATTTTCACTCATCGACGTGCTCAAATGGATGGAGGCCAACCGCCCTGACCTCTTCAAGCACGCTTTCGATGGCAAAGTTCTCCCGACCAAGGCCTCGGCGTATTTTGGTCGCCCCGACGTCTTGGATTACTGGAAGGAGAGCAAATATTTTAGAGGCAAGCACCAACAGTCATATGATGCCGAAGCTGTGGACGGTGCTTCCAAAATGGGCTTTATCCAAGTACTTGACTGGTGGTGGCGACACTCCGGTTTGCCTCTGCGATTCACTGAAGCCGCCTTGGAGCAAGCCAGCGGAAAGGGACATCTGCTGGTCCTTGAATGGTGGAGGGATGCTGCGGCGCAGGATGAAAGAATCGTGCTACGTCCCGGCAAAGCTCTGCTGTGGGCTGCTCAGCACGGCCAGGTTGATGTCATCAAATGGTGGATGGCTTCTGGCATTCCCATCGCCCACGGCGACGGTGTAGCAAAGATTGCCTCGCGGTGGGGCCAGGTCGGCGTCCTCGAGCTTTGGCGCAAGCTCAAGGGTGACGACAAACTTACATTCGACGGCGAGGTGCTCGTCCAACCCACGATTCACCAGCACATCGGCGTGCTGGAGTGGTGGCGCAAGTTCGCATACGGCGAACTGGACGGCATGGAAGGAAGGAAACAACGCGTCGAATACCGAACGTGCGATATCGAGGAAGCTTTGGAGGACAGCATCGGCGACCAGGAGCCGGTGCGTAAATGGTGGGCCAGCAACGGGCTCAATCTCGGACTCCGCAATGTTGAATGGATGCGGGCCAGGTGTTTGTAGGACTATTCTCTGTTTTCGGGACACATTCACAGGCGCAGGCGGCATTGCTTTTGGTAGCACTGACACGGCGCCCTTGCATTGAAACCGGCACACAAAAAAGTTTGGCGTTCCGGACCTAAGGCTGGATGTCTGGCGTTGGCAGCATGCGTGATGAACGTGAGGGTATTACATTCTTATTATAGATTGATTGGTCTTTGGTCGAATCATGACATCTCGTTACACATATCCCCAGGAATGATTCCTTTCCTACCATCTTCATATAATCAATGGCACAGCAGCCAACAGTCCAGCAACCAAGATGACGCCGTCGACACCCATCGCAGCTGCACCAGCCGTACTGCCACCCGCGGTTGTTGCTGCCGTCGGCGCAGCATTCGTTAGTGTCGCCCTGGTGCTGGTGCTGGTGCTGGCGCCGCTGGCAATAGCCCGCGTAGAGGTGGTGCTCGTATCATCGTCACCACCGCCCAACACCGTAGTACTCGGGGAATCGTCAAAGGTAGTCGTAGCAGACCGAAGCCGCGTCGTCGCAATCAACCTCGTCGAAGTAGTACTATCATCCCCTCCACCACCACCACCGCCTCCACCACCACCATTCGGACCGTTGCACTTCTTGTTGCCCGCGCATGTCTGCCCCGAGAAGCAGTAGTAGGTATTGCAGCACGTCTGGCCGGAGGGCATACATCCCGCTCCGCATACCGTCTGTCCCGCCGCACATTGGCTCCCGCCTCCTCCTCCACCTCCGGATCCTTTGTTGCACTTCTTATCACCGGCGCAGGTCTCCCCGGCATCGCAGAAGTACGAGCCACAACACACCTGACCCGTCGGCATGCATCCCGTCCCGCACGCCGTCTGCCCGCTCGCACACTGCCCCCCACCCCCTCCCCCTCCACTCCCTTTTGAACAGAACCCGTCAGAAGTACACGTCTCCCCGGCATCACAATACCCGCCATCAGAGCAACACACCGTGCCGGAGGGGATACAGAAGCCGTTGCAGAGGACTTTACCCGACGAACACCCGGACGGGGCGCCGGAGCACGTCTTGCCGATGGGGCAGCAGCCGCCGGAGACGCAGACCTTGGTGGCCTCGCAGTAGCCGCCGCTGCCGGTGTTGCAGCAGGTGCCGAGGGTGGGGATGCATTTGCCGTCGCAGGGTTTGTAGCCGATGTCGCAGGTGGAGGCGACGGCGCCGAGGGAGATGGCGGAGGAGCCGAGGCCGCCTGGGAGGAGGAAGGGGTTGGACGCGGAGGAGGAGGATTGGGAGCCGAGGTAGGGGGAGGAGGAGTCGGCGAGGGCGAGGGCGAGGCCCGTTGATAGGAGGAGGGAGTTGAGTAGCATGATGGTGGTGGTGGTGAGGAGGCCTTGGGAGGGGAGGTATGCGGGAGGGGAAGGAGGTATATATATCTGATGGTGGAAGAGATCGAGCTATCGTACTTACAACGATGTTAAACAGCAAGCTTTAAGATGAACGATACCCCTGGGCCCCTTGCGTTGGAAATTAGCCTACGTGGGCCGGGGGAGGTGAACGGGAGATTTCTGTGTGACCCCGGACGACGCTAGGAAACGCCATGAGGCGCGTTGATAGACGAGCTGGCTTCCTTTCGCGTTCGCGAGTGCGGTAGTAGGCGAGGTATCAGGCTGCCGGGGGTGACGGCTGGGCTGAGGGCTAGGGACGCAGGGTTGTTTGCCACATTGTAGCTTGTTTTCACGAGGTTTGTTTGACATGATGCGGTGTTGCCTTCTTTAACTGAGGTTGTCTTCCAGGGACCAGTCTACATGTAAGGAAAGGGCACAGGACAAGATACCGATTGAATGTGCGTTGCGAATGTAAGCACCGCATATCTCGACGTTTCTTTCCTACCTTCAATCCTCAGCACACATCACGGCACTTCTTCAAGGCAGAAACATCCAAAGCTGAAGCCAAGAAAGCCCCGCCAAGAAATGATAAGCAGTCCATCCCAGCAACAGGCCTCAGCTCACTCAACCCGTTACAACCAGCCCAGCCTGCCCTCTCCCAAGCCGGGCGATTTAAGCGACCGACAGCCTTCATCTCGTTACGCTTATCCTGGCCCGGACGAACCTTAGCCCCGAATGCTTATTTTGCATTCGTGTGGTGAAGAAAAGCATGGTTTTGGAGAGGGGAAGTGATGGACGCCCCTAACGGCGACGGCGCGTGCGGCTGAGGGTCGCGGACGAATTAGACGGCAGGAAAGAGATGAGAGGCGCTCGTTAGCGGCGTTTGATGGGCGATTGGACCCTTATCGACATCGCGGGGCGAGGAGAACTGCGGCTGAGCTGGTGTTTATTCGGTGATTAGATGAGGTTAGCTGGGGAGAAGAGTTAAGCTTGATTTGACGAGAGGATGGTCGACGGGATGTGTGGTGAGGGTTTATCGAGACGGGGTGGGAGGGTATGTGTTGGCACTTGGCACGGCTGGGACTGGGAGTTGGTAAGGCGGGATTGAGTCATGCCGTCCAGATCAAATTTTGATAGACGGTGACGGATGGCTGGGCGTTTTCGTGGTGGTGTAAGGCTGATTTTGCGTTGTGGGATGGGTCGTGGTGTCTGAGATCTTGGGGTTGTGGTGGGAGACACGAGGAAGGTTGCTTGCGCAGGGGTTGAGATGGGCGTGATGCCTTACACAGTGGCGTCTTTGAGTTGAGTCGCTCAAATTTGAGGTCAGAGCAGGAAGAGCCGTGTCTTTGCAGTCTGCGATGCGAGGTATTCCGGGGAAGCACAAGGCAGGGGCCGGTGTAAGACGGCGTCCCACTTTTCACTCCGGCCGGCTTCCAATTGCGAGCCCTCTCAGCAGCGCGCCGTTGCGGGGTCTCAACCCGGCCCCACAACACAAATTTTCCAAAAGCAGAATCTGGTATGTCCATTCAGAGAGGGAAAACCATGAACTAGAACAAAAACAAACACAACGCCTCGAGACCGAAAGCGCAAAAAGTGATTCGACGTTGGCCTGATTCGAACAGACGCTCCCGAAGGAACAAGATTTCTAGTCTTGCGCATTAGACCACTCTGCCACAACGCCTCAATCTAATGAGCCCGCTTTGAGGCGGGGATGATGAGGATGGCGGTGTGCTAGGTCATGTGCTGTCAGTCTGGACCCTCCACGATGCGGATCCCGTAAACAATGTGGACAACGGCAGAAGGACCCTCTCCGTAATACTAATTACATTCTCAAAAGCTGCTTGCTGTATACGCCAAGGCCTCAGAAAGCACAATTGAGAGCCTAAGAGTTTGCCATTCGGGTCGATGATGATGATAGGATCACAGCAACAATAGTATTATCTCATACGTAGTGCTCCGCCCGAATAGCACAACTCGTTCACAAATACTGTGGAATTGAAATGACGATAAAGTAGCCAGTAGCATTCAATCATCCAAATATTAACTGAGCAAGCAGACTGGAGTTTTATTTTGGTGACGAGTGAAGTCACTCCCTCTGCTTTCATTGTACGGCATACCAGCTTTCACTCCGAGGAAAAACTAAGCGGTTCTTCGTTGAATCAATAAAAAAGAGTGTTTGATGGTTGGTTCTGCTAAAGGGGGCAATACTCCTCCCTCGTCGTGACTCTAGTTGAGACTGGCAGGCCCTGAGATGTCGTCTCATCAAACGGAAGGCTCCTATCCGTTCTACGTGTAGATGTCCAATAGAAACCCGCATAAGCCCCATAGTCGCGCGAGGCTGTGTCAATCCCCTAGCCTCATAAAAGTGTTGCGCGGAATCAACCTACATACATCAATCGTCTGAGAAATGCGAATCCAGGCTTCTTCCGTTCAAACATGGAAGACCAATCGTTGGCACGTCTATGGCCATGAAAATATACTAATTCTAGATTGATTTGACTCACTGTATGTTAATCTGTCTTTAGGTGCGGGCAACGATACCTCAAGTAGTCTCAACCCGGTCGAGGCCGCATACAGCGTGTGAGAAGATGTAGCAGATCGCACACCATCGTTCTGACCTTTGACATGAAACCATCTCACGCGAAGGGACTGATCACTGATTTCATTAGATTTCAATCCATCAACCTACGGAGTCGTCTCCCCTTGGCCTTGTGCTGGGCTGTCTTTGAACATGCCTCCTGCGCCTTGCAAAGAGGCCTCATCGTATTATCAATCACACACGTAGGTCACGCTCCACAAACATCGCTACCAGCGTGCCTCAATACCGAATACAACCCCCAAAATGCTTGGCCAGACCAAAGACACCTAGTAACGAATCCGAAATACCCGAGTCGTCCGCGCCAAGATCGACAGAACGTCCAATCCCAGCGACGACGGGCAAGAACAGTCGAGTGGTGTGCCCTCTCACCCCTGAGCCGATCAGACGAACGGGGCAACCCCAGCCTGCGCGAGGGGAACTCCAGCCGACAGGGCACCTAACCACGAACCCCCTGTTCCTCCCAGCAGCGCTGGCAGCACCCAACGATAGCGGTTGAGATGACATGGGACCCGATCCCATTGGACAGCCCTAAACGTCGCGACCCTCATTTCAAACGCGGCTGCTTTTATTTTTATCTTTATTCTTGTTCCTGTCGGGTGCCCTTTTCAATCCCGTTCCATCCCCGAAGGTGGCCGGACGGTCTCTGGCGGAACGCTATTCTTAGGCCCGGAGATCTTTGAATAGTTTATTCCCCCGCTGGCGGGGGTGTTGGTGGAACTTTACCGAGTTTCTGCGACCTGAAGGGGTAAGAGGGCACGCGAGCACGCTGCCGCTCATTGAACGCAGGGCTGCCTCCGTGATGCGTTGTCGATGAAAGTGGAAAATATGCCATATGATGGACGGTTGATGTTCTCAAGTTGCATCTTCCGTTGCCAAGACTCAATGTCAAAAACTCACAAGTCGACGCGATCCCGAAAGCTTGGCGCAACTGTTGGACTTCAAGCCTCCAAGCCTGGGCAGTTCCAGTCGACGTGTTTGGCGATCTTGGCGGGGGCTTCACGTGGAAATCTCAAGATGGGGGCCATAACTCTCTCAATTATGATGCAACTCAAGAAACCCTAGCCTTCACAAGTTGTTGCATCTCTTGCCGACGCGGGTGGAAGTTCTCTTGAAACCCAACCTAGTGTCAATTACCCGCGGAGTCTCGCAGCTCGACCTCGGAACCAGACTAAGAAGAGGACCACAACGAATAGCCTGCATCCGCATTTCCAACAGATAATCTGATCCATCATCCTCCGCCTCGTGTTGAAGCTATTCGCGATTTTTCACGTCATGAAACAGCAAGGGGTTCAGGACCGACCCCGTCCAATTGGCTGCGCACCGCCGTTGATGCGCGACCAGCCCCCACCCCAGGCAATTCGAAACGACTCAGCTGTCAGACACCTTGACATGAAGTGTGTCGCCAAAACCTGCCGCACCACCCTCTCTCTTTGGTCCGTTTATTAATAGCAGCCGAGAAAATCCCCCGGATTTCCTCGCCAAAGTTAGCCAACTTCCCACCGAACGGGGGCCGGTTGCAGTTTTCATTATCTGATGGCTGTTTGGGTAGATGCTAATCTAAGCCCAAACATGGCCTCACCAAGCCGGTCTTTGGGCGGGAATGAGACGAAGCTGTCACATCGCGATGGCTTCTTGGCAAAAATTGAGATGAGGGGTAGATAGACCTTACAGACTTTGAGTTGATAAATAGTGATGGAGATCTCGCGGTCTTTGGTTTCGTGTAGAGTCTCCAGCCCCCCAGCGCCTTCGTTCTCGCATCGTTAGATTCGTTTCGTTCCAGCGCGGGCCGCCGACTTTTCAATTGTAATCATTCAATTCTAGACAGAGGCTCTATCACATACCCACTCAACCCAACATGGCATCACAAACACTCCCCCTCCGATCCCGCCTCCTCTCTTCAAAACTGTTCATCTTTGCCCTCTTCTTCTTCTCCATCGTCACAATCACCTTGGCAGGCGACGATGCCACTTCAACCCCCGCTCAACAGAGCGCTCCGTTCGTGGACCAGGCCACCGGCCTGAACATGGAGCGCTTCTTCGGTGCTCGAACATCCTTCGCCTTCGCCATGGCCCTCCCGGAGCAAAACGGGACTGCCGGAGCCGGGTCCTTCATAGGGCAACTCTCCTTCCCTCTCGTCAACGGCGTCGGATGGGGCGCCATGGGTTTGACCGGCGAAATGGAGGGCAACTTCATCCTGGCGGCGTGGCCGGATGGTGCCGGGGGCGTGATGGCCTCGTTCCGACAGGCAACCGACGAAGATAACCCGCCCGAAGTCAAGGGCAACTTTGCCGTTCGGCCCATCGCTGAAGGTGTTTCTGTCAACGCCACATCTCTCACGTACACCTTCCTCTGCGAAAACTGCCTCGATACAACATTGGGACTGGGCCCGGAGGCCACGAATGCGAACGCGGTCATGGGATGGGCGCTGTCTGAGAAGGCAGTCAGGAACCCGAGCGATCCCGGGGCGAATCTGGGATTTCACGAGCGTGGGTTTGGACCGTTTACCGCGAGGTTGGGGAATGCAAGGACGGCGCAGTTTGCGGCGGTAGCTGCGACTGCTGGGCAGCCGGTAGCAGGCTCGGCCAAGGCGGTGGCTGCAACGCCAAATGCTTTCAAGGATGGTGGCGATGACGACGATGATGATAAGAAGAAGGGTGGTAGTGGCGGTGGTGGAAAGAAGGATGATGATGACGATGATGACTGAGAGTCTAGAACATGTAGATTTGACAGACAATCAAACATCATGCTACCTCCATGGCTACAAGCCAAACTTGCATGACCGTGAGAATGAGTGATATAACTTGGACACCAGACGTGACTCTGGGCGACAATACCTTGTCGCAAGTAACACGGGAGTAAATCAACCCCAGCCGCGACCTACGGAAATACCTATCGCCTACTTTCTTCGCATATACACTGCTACCATCAATTTTGAAATATTTGATTCAAAGTCAACATAAATTTTCAAGGTAGTCAGCAAACGCACGGGCTTGAAGAAACTTAGGTAGAAGTTCGGGGGATGTAGCAGGCATCTGCCATGGACCAACCGAGAATCCGTCTCGGGTAACATACAGGATTCGGACGGAAGAGAGCAGCTTTCGTAAGATATAGTGACGCTAGTGATCAATATTTAAACTGAAAAGGGCAGGCAGACGTCAGATCGCACATCTTTCTCGCATTTAGGCCACGAGTTGACAGAAGGCTGACGAATGAGTGGCCGGAGATTTTCGAGATGTGACTTATCAGTCACTCAGACCCGAAGCCTGCTGCAATGTTCTCCTCTTGGCGTTTCTGGGCGCATTATTCGTCATGTCCCTTCCAAAAGGGCTGCGTGGGTTGGCAGTGATTGACAGGATCCGCGTTCGTTTCTTGCACGTCCGTAGCCTGATGGGCTTTATCTAAGAGACTGCCGCAACCCAGCTGGTTGACGTTAAATCATTTCATCACCTGTCACCTTTTTCACGTGAAGCCATGTCAAGTCATGGTTCTTCAAATTCTGGAGGACATTCTGAGAGAAACCGTCCTCCTAGAATTGATCCGTCGGGGCTGCTACAGGTTCAGACTGTCTCCGATGATGTCGGAAGAGACGATGGCAACATAACGTCTCCTATTTTTGAAGACATAATAAATTGGAGGGTTGGTAAATCAGTTATTGGTCAAGAAACGTTCACTGATAGAGCTACAGAAAGGGAATGTCCCGGACGAAGCGCAGCACGAATATGAGGAGACGCCCTTGCACAAACTGATCAACACGGCAGCTGATGATCTGTCCGCGTTGAGGGATCTAGATGAAAACTTGGAAGAATGGAAGCCCTTGATCAACATTCGCTGCACGGATACCAAGGAAACCGCTCTTCTACTCGCCACTTGGAAGGAGTTTGAAGGCGTGACTGCCAAGCTTCTCCAAGAAGGAGCCGACCCTGAGCTCGAGGATGACTCCGGGTGGTTGCCTTTGCAAGCAGCCTGTGATGTTGGCAACGAGACGATTATTGAAGCATTGTTGAGCGCCGGAGCTGATGCTGCCAAGAGAGGTCACGATGGACTATATCCCCTCGATGGAGCTGTCAGATGGCCCCTGAAATCCCAGTTGATGAGACAGCTCCTTAAGCCGCATGAACAGTCCATCAACGAGGTCTACAAGGAGTCTGAATGGCCGCTGCTTAATAAGGCTGTGTATCATGGCACTGAAAGTGCCGTTGACCTCCTGCTAGAAGTCGGTGCGAGCCTCAGCATGGTGGACTTTGAGAAATGGACACCTTTGATGACAGCAATTCGACGGAACTACCCCAGAATTGTGGCAAAACTGCTCCGAAATTTGGTAGGGCAAGCCCCAAAGGATATTCAATCAGCTATCGATACGCCAGGTTTGGATGGAATTACGCCTATCATGCTCATTTGTGGTGGAATTCTGCTCGATGACGGCGCTGGCAACTCGTTGACGGCTTCGGATATCATTACAGAGCTGTTAAAGCTTGGTCCGGATATGAATGCGATCGACTTGGAAGAGAACACGGTACTGCATCACGCGATGAATGTTGCAGTACCACGGGACGAGGACCTCATCAAATGCCTGATTCAATTGATGAGACCGGAAAGAATCCTACAATCCAATATTCGTGGCGAGACAGCGTTCGACTCTTGCTTCGACGAGGACGAAGACTGTCCATTTTCTGAGAGCAGAGGTTTGGTACAATTCCTCATTGAACTTTTTGCTCGAGATCAAACACTTCAGCAGGCCGAGGAGCCACTGTGTTGGACTGTGTACCGCCTGGAGAGACACACCACTGCTTTGGCGCTTTTCAGCAAGTTGAAACAGGCCGGGAAGATACGAGGGAACTTTGATCCCCACGGATGCTCATTGGTTGAATGGGCAATTCACGCTCGTCTCTCCCGAGTGCTGCTGACTTATCTTAGATCGGTAGGGTTGAACAAAAAGGGCGATAAGGACAGCCCAGTCGGCGAGGACAGAGAACGGGGTTTGAATTTGGTTCGAAGGTTAACAGCAGAAACTCGAGCTTCACTGCCATGGCCGAGTGAGCCCGACCGGCAAAGACGGCAGGCGGAACAGAAATCATCTGACCAAAGCAGAGATGGAGATCCAGACCTGAAAGATCTGAAAGACTTGGAGGACATCCTAGACTATCTTTATCCGGAAAAGGCCGAGAGAAGAGCAAGCCCATGGGTCCTGTCGGAGCAAACTGAGCCTATGAAGGCAGCCTCCCAACGCTTCCGCGCCGCTATCATTCAAAATAACTTCTTCAAGTTCCGAAATGTGTACGAGATCTTGTACGACTCAGATCAGATGGAGAATGTGCGACAGACCGTTGAGAGACTCCAGAAGTTCGAGTACAACCCCGATCCGCACAAGCAAGCATCACCTCACGTCTCTGGTGTCAACTTCAGAGTTGGTCCGGATTTTACGTGGATACATCTACCGGCAAGCAATGTAAGTTACTCTTCGGGAGCATAAGCTGTCAGACGACATATTGATATCAGCTAGATTACATGGATGGAGGTGAGAGCCTTCTGACCTAGCCCGGAGTTGACACTCCACGCCTCCACAATGTTGCCGGATTGCTAAAAATTTGAATATAGGATGCCGTGAAGAAAATCCTTAAGCAAAAAGATTGCAAAGACGAAGCGGAGAAGGCTGCATCATTTCTGCGTAGCAGTTGGATCGAGATTCCAGACAGAACGTCAATGTCACGCTTCATGAGACCCCGTTATGTCGTCAAAGACAAAAGTCTTCCTACCGATTCGAAGGATCGACGTGTTGCAAAAGACATCAGCGATGAAGACATGGGCTGGCCTCGGTTCCAAGCCAACGAAGAGCGTCAATATGACACAGGCTTTTTTTCGCCAGTGGAGAACAGAAAAATGATGAGCTTAGGCGGAGGGTCAGATGGGGAGGTCTCAAGAAAAGAGGGGAAAGCCCCTAGAGTCTCGTTCATCGCCCCTCCGTCTGAGAGCATGATGATCGATCACCAAAGCGACGGCAAGAGTGAAGAAAGTATTAGTGCTTCAGCCATCTATGTAAGTGCGCATTGAATGCAGAAGTGCATTATCAATTCTGATGTGTTCCTAGATGCCCTTTCTATACTTTTCAATGTATCATGGAAGTGAAGGTGACCGACACTCCAGGGCGAGAACTGGTACGGAGCCACCGGACGAAGAGTCGGTTCTTGATGAGATCGGCCTGCGGCAAAGCCTCTTCACGGCGTACAAGGATTCAGTCATCCATCAACCAGCAACTCTAGATGAGTTTTATTACCACTTTGCGTCAGATAACGATTCGCGCAACGACAGAAATTTGCGCAATAATGATCAAGTCGTTACCAAATACTTGAAACCAAGAGACACAACAAAGCCGAAATACTGGCCCCTCTTGCGTGTGAGTCATGTTTGGATATGGATCATAGACGAAAGTATGTACCGCATGAGTCAACATGCATCTGAACCAGCTACTGACGCAGGTGTATCTCAGAATGGATCATAACCTCCACATCCTCCACCAGGAATGATGTCCAAGACAATCTCTTCACTAATATCCTTAAGCATCTTCAGAAACAAGTTAAGAATGGAAGCAGACGGATTGGACCATCATCGGCTACCGAAATGAGCAAAGTTATCGTGAATTATTGTATAGGAGCTTACGAGAGAAAGAGAAAGCGTTCAGTCACGACTAAAGGGCCTGTCAGCACCCAGGCAAATGCTCAGCAAAACGGGTTGCCCAAGGAAGAGCGATCTATCCGGCAGATATTCTCCGACTCCATCAACGAAATTGTAGGTAAAAACAGGCCCGTATGTTTCAAGTAGTATGGAAGTTTTGACGGAAATTTGCAGGGAAGAAAAGAGTCAAGCCTTTTCAACCAAGCATATGGTCACCATCGCTTATCCAGCAACCGAGAAGACAGCAAGAACAAGGGCAAATCCACAGAACAGACAATGGGTCATCTCAGCTCTACGCTTGGGAAGGTAGCGCGTCAATTGTGCGACATTAAGGACATCAGAGATGAGCTTAACATCCTGAAAACCGTGGCTACCTTCCAACGTAAAGTGCAGTATCAAATGGCAGGGCCCTCTGCGAACGGGGATCTTGAGACGGATTACATTCTTGGTGACATCAGGGAGATGGACAGATTCGCGGAGCAGACCCAAGAGGCAGTGAGTAATTTTTAACTACCTTCAAAAGTCAACATTGACAAGCGACGCATAGGTCAAGACCACTCTGACGCTTGTGGAGAGTGACATTGCCAACCTGCAAGGAATGGAAGCTGTGAAACAAGGCAAGATTTTCTTAATATTTACTCTGGTCACCGTGTGGTTTGTGAGTCGTTCTCCTGCGCAGAACATACATGAGACAGTCTTCCACTAACATATTAGTTCTGCAGCTCCCTCTCTCCTTCCTCACGTCACTCTTCGCGCTTGATGTAGCATCTTTCCTCACGGCACCTGCCTGGTCGCTGTACGTCATCTGTAAGTGGCCCCTTATTGCTCTATTCCGATACCCAAGCCACGTTGCTGACAGAATGATAGTCGTTGTGCCACTGGTATTTCTATTGGTAGCCATCGCCTACGTTTGGAAGCTGGAGATTGTCCAATACTACTCCAAGATGCAGCGCAACGCCACTAAAGAGTCTCAGGCAACAAACGCAACAATGGCCAAGTCAAGTGCACTGTCCCATCCGT
Source organism: Colletotrichum siamense (assembly GCF_013390195.1). Taxonomy (NCBI): domain Eukaryota; kingdom Fungi; phylum Ascomycota; class Sordariomycetes; order Glomerellales; family Glomerellaceae; genus Colletotrichum; species Colletotrichum siamense. The sequence continues at coordinate 708,430 of NW_023501015.1, forward strand.
CATTGGGGAGTCTGAGAAGACGAGGGAGAGCTGATGAGGAACATGGAGTGAGCTCGAGCAACGATGTGGGAAAGTGAGAGCGGGGTGAGTTTGATGAGCTGGACTTGAACTTTCACAGCCTGCCATGGGCGCCGTTGCGAACGCATGCAGCATGGAACGCAAAGAAATATGGCCAGTACCGCAACTATGTTTCATGATTTCACCGAATCCAAGCAGCTTCTTTGAAGATTTGTATTCCGATAAATGTGATCATTCTTCATTTCTCACTGGCCGGGGTTGTACTAAGCCGGAATGTATTTGAGGTGGTCTGTCTTGCATCCATAGAAGTACATGACCCCTCCTTTTATGCTGCAGCCTCTGCAGCGGCTCGACAAGCACATATATCCCCGCAGAACTTCTCCTCCACGTTAATGCTGGGGTGAATCTGAGTGTTCCTCCTGGCAGGATATATCTCAGCCCGAGCCTTCTTCTCAGCCTCCCAATGCTTTTCAAGGTTCTTCTTCAGTAGACACTTGAATGCCATGGTGCCAGACTCGCGCTTCGAGTGCAGGGGACCGTTGACAAAAACGTTGGTGACCAGATTCTTCTGGACGCCGTTCATGAGATGGAAGTCCTCGATTTCGATACCCTCGAAGAACTCTCCGGCGCGGTCGAAATGCTCTCGCGGTGAAATCTTGTTCCGATACACCTCGTACTCTGTGGTGACGGTGGTGGGTGTCTTGGGAACGACGCGCATGAGGAACCAGTACGGCGTGGACAGGTTCAGAGATGTGTTGGGGTAGTTGAATGTGAAGGCCCCGTTGCCGAAGAACTGAACGTCATCAGGCTTGATGTCATCCCTGTTAGGCGGGAAGTGTTCCATTCGCCCCTTGTTGGGTCCCTTCGTCTCCACTGAGTAGCGATCGAGATTGGTGATTTTGGTGATGCCAGGGTGGGATGCTTGACAGTGATAGCACTACGCGTATGTATCAGTATGAAAGTCTCTTTGAACGTGTCAGACCAATTGAGAGCATGCACAGCTGTGTTCGCTCACCTCGTTGTAGTTCTCGCCAACCAATTTCCAGTTGTAGTCGCCATTAGTGGTCCAGGTGCGCTCGTAAACATAGTCATCGAGGTTGAAATATTGGAAACGATCTTGCTCGTCGGTACCCTCGTTGAGCTCTTTCCATGGGATGGGGTTGTCTGAAGCATCAAAGTTGACCCGGATGAGACCGAGCTTGTCAATATGAGTGTGGATCGAGAAGAGGCTATAATCTTCCTTGCGAAAGTCATCAACCTCGTCGAACTTAGGAGCCTTTGCAAGCTTGCCAGAGAGACCGTAAGACCAGCCTGCGAAGCCACGATAAGAAGGTGTACCCGGAAGAAAGAGTCTTGTGGAGAAGCTCACCGTGGTAGCCGCAGCTTAGAATGAGCTTCTTGCCCTCACGGCCGTCTTTGTCCACGAGGATGGGGTAGGCACGGTGACGACAGACATTGTGGAATGCGTGAATCTCCCCCTGTCTGTCCTTGATGAGGAAGAAGTCGAAGCCAGCCATCTCAAAGCGAAGAAAGTTTCCTGCCTCTGGTAGGCGAGAGCGATGGGTCATCATCAGCCATTGCTTGGAAAATACGGCTCGCTTCTCGAAGTCGAAGAAGGCCGGCTCACGATACCAGGAGGCTGGCATGTTGCCCTCGGGGATCTTCAGAGGTACGGACATTTTGGATAGTGGATGAGCTGGAATAAGATTTAAGCAGAAGTGAGGTTGGGATGGTTTACAGGTTCAAGTATTTCCTTCGTGTGTTGTTGTGCAAGGAGAGGAAAGAGTTGCTAGGGACGCAAAGCACGGATGGATAGACGATTTTAATAATTCATGAACCTTCATTGATCGAACTCTTCCGAAGGCTGGACTACCGCCACGAGACGCCTTGAAAATACACTACATACGGTAAACCCGCTGATAACCTTCTTCAAATCACGGGGTGAGGGGTAGCGGGAGCTAGGATGAAATTGGACAATAAAGCTCAACCAAGACAGCTCCCCACGCAAGGTATGTGAGGATACATGAGTCCAGAGCATGAACGTATCACCGTAAAAGTTGTCGCGTTGTTTCAACTGACGGCACAACAATGTCAGACATGTTTTCCATATTTGACCATATGAGGACCTACGTTGAGGACGGCGTGTGGTAGCGTCACATAACAGCCGCCTTGCTGTAGTAATGGCTCGGATGTGAGTGTGCAGCTTCGCTGTTTAGAAACACGCCCTCGGTCTCAGGCTTCCTTCCTAATACAGCATTTCGCCTCAGAACCATGGGGATGACTTCTTTATCTCTCGATGGTCTCCCCGCATTTTCTAAAAGCGTCTTAGACCGTCGACATGGCTGATAATTGCAACCTGGCCATTGGCTACTGCAGTTTTACTAGATCCCAGCCAGTCTGACCCCGCATACAGCGCACGACCACTCTGGGATTGGCATTCTTAGCAGCGAACATAGGTGTATCTGCTGTATAACACCAATTGGATCTCTTCAGTCCGTAGTCTATCAACATGAGCTTTCAGACAGAGTGATGGTTATTAAGCAGGGACAATAGAGAAGATATGCTGAAACAAGCCCCTCCCGCGCGATTTAGATAGCTTCATGGTTTAAATCCGTTAGTTTAGACAGACAAATTCCCCAGATGCAACTGGTGTAAACGTGAACTGTTTTCATCCATGTCTCTCCATCTGTGAGATCACCAGCATATACCCGAAGACTGGTGGCGTTCAATTACAACCAGACCTTCATGCTTTCATGTTTGTGTTAGAGAAGAACCAGAATCGTCTTGAGGACGATAATCGGATAGACCAGACGCAGCCTCTTCATGTAGCATGTCCCCAACGACACCATAGCTTATCAAATATCAAGACTGACACCACCAATCCTTCATTTACCTGCTGTGTAAGACGATAAATGCGGTGAAAAGTAACATTGGCTCTGGCCTGTTCTATTTCATCTTCACCAATTCCATTTGTCCATAATGTGGCTGCATGAGTAACGATTGTTATTTCCTGCACCAATCCTGAATGTGTAGGGTGCCCGAGGGTGAGGCAGATCTCACATAATCTTGATTATGACCACCAGAGCTGTGAGAAACAACACCGCAAGTCCACGAAACCACATCGAAGATTCTACATAGCAGTAAGTAACAAGCTGACGTTATTACAGATGCCGTGACATAAGCTAAGGCGCGGCTCAAGCAAAGTACCTCGTGCAATTTATTGCCCAGTTGTGGAAGCTTCACTCGTTGATCGCCCCACCCTCCCGGTCGCAACTTGAAGATGAGTGCTGGAGTTTAGGCCGCTAAATAGGGCGAGTCGCTGGCTCGAATACACGTCCATGAACTACAATAGGTCCCTTATCGGGCGGAGTGAGGCTAGGCCGATCTCTCACGACCCGGCTATGATACATGATAGGGCTTCATCCCAGACATACGCCATTTTGTCGGTGATAAGAAGGCTCGACGCGGGTCTCCTAAACATATGAGCCTGCCCCGCATTCCCATTCGGGTAAGTAAAATGAGACCAGCCCGATAACACTGTGTGACAGCATCTGATTGCACACCACCCATCCTAGTTTCCCCCGCACCAACGGACGGCCCCCGTAGCCAATTGGCGCCGGAAAGCGGAGGCTTCGGGTATCTTGATCCCAGTTGCCAGGCTTCGTTTGAACGTCCGATGTGCAACTCCAAGGTCTACTTACAATCGTGGATCTCCTGTTTACTTCCCGATTTGATGGTGACAGGCTTTGAGCCGCGTTTGTGAGCACAGTAAGCAGCACGCAGAGGCAGAAAGGGACGACACAGTCTAGCTGTGAAGGACATGAGATGGCCCCACGAAAGCGTCCTTACCGCCCAAAAGTCAAAGGTGAGCCAACTTATTTGCCAGCTTCAGCGGTCAATCTTCCTCAAAATTTCGTAGAGCTAGCTTAAACTAAGATAAAATAATGCAGGGTGCTACGAATGCTCGAAACGTCGCGTCTCGTGCGACAGAAGGATACCCCGATGCATGAAGTGCAGCTCTCGGGGCTTGGACTGCAGCGGCACTGATGCAAATGTGAGAGTACGATTTGCCGATGGCGTCAACACACGCGGAAAATGGGCCGGCGAGACCATTGAAAGCCTATGTGAAAAGTATTGGCCTCATTTTCTTCTGCTTCCCAAAATTTGATAGTCAATACGTGCTCATTGCTGTATTTGTCAGGCGAGAAGAGTCGAAGAAGACGAAGGCAACCCAAACCCTATCTTCAGAGCAATATTCTGGAGAGCGAAACTTTGGAGATTTCCATTTGCAAGCGGGATGTTGGAGTCTGCAACCAAGGAGGGGCAATGCATCAACATCTTCGGATATAGGTGACGTGAGCGAAGGTGTTGATGCTCCAAGTCCAGCAAAGGTTTTAAAGTACACCAACACATATGTGGATCCCGTTTTCGATACTGAATCCAGAGGGTCCTTTGACCCATACGAGTTGCATAACTCGTACGAGAAAGAAATGTCATTGAATCGCCGGGACCATGCATCACCACCTGGTCCTCCTTTGATAGGCTTCGTCATTGGCCAAGATGACCAAGCTTTCAGGGGATACCTCATGGACGACATTCCTTCCTGGAAGAGAGAGCTGCTTTTGCACTGTAAGTAATGAAGCCCACTATCATCGCATATTCATAGCTCCAATCCTAAAGCCTTGCTGACTCTGCTGCCCTGAAAAGTCTCTGAACATATTGCTGGCGAGATGGTGGCCATCGATGGAAGTCACAATGGCTGGCGATACATCGTTCTTCCAATGGCCCATGCAGATGAGCTGGTAATGAACGCAGTGCTCGCCGTATCTGCCTTTCATAGAGATGGTATGAACACAGACTGCATTAGGTACTTAGAGACCAACACGAATGGGTTGCGATATTCCTCTCAACAACAGCATATCGGCCAAGAGCCTCCCCATAGTCCACAGGCCCTTTACAACCTAACCATTGACGGCCTGCGGCAGCGAAGCAACCTCGAGGGTTGCAGTTATGAAGCGAACCAAGCTATCTCGGTTGCGGTCCTTGTGCTACTCGTGGCGGCTATGGTGACCGGAACGGAAGATTATTCAACAATCCTCAGCATGTTGCACTCGGCAACCAATGTTCTTGGCGGCGAGCATAAGCTAGGGGCTACTGAACTAGGAGGTTTCCTAGTTCGTCAGGTGCGGAAGTAAGTGCTGTCGCCATTCATCTCCATCTTTGACTTGAGCTCGAATCGTGGCTACAATTCTTCCTCTGATTAACTTGACATAAACTGCGTTTCATACTTGTACAGATCGAACAAGAGCTGACTATGACATCAGAAACAGGGTGTACGCCGCACCATACATCAGCGAGCTGGCAGGGATTGAAACGCTGGCTTCCAAATCCCAGTGGGATCAGTATTTCGACTGTATTAGATATTGCTCTCAAGGTCAGGCTGGAGACTCGTCTATCGTTGCTACTGTCGCTCGCGTGATGCAACAAGCTCACGACATATACTTGCAAGGGGTAACAGGGAGCAATGCAGTCGCGCCAGATGCAAAAGATAAAATTGAGGCGTTCAAGGAGACTCTGGAGCAAATTCCAGAACACGAGCCGGGGACGCACGTTCTAGTCTGGGCAACGTTCCTGGCTGCGGCTGCCAGCTCATTGGAGAGTCATCGGGCCTTCTTTCGAAGATCGTTGCTGAGGCATCATAGCCGCAGCCGATTTGCCAACTTACTCAGAGGCATAAATCATCTACCCCTTATATGGGCAAAGGTAGACCAAGGAGCGAGGTGGACGGAGTTGCTATCTGAAGCGGGGCTATTTCTGATGTGAATAGGCCGTTAGTGCAAGTGGTTGGCATAGAAGACGACTTGCCTGTCAATTCTTTGACGCATCACCGACACAGCCACGCTGAGACTATATAAGTTTTGCTTATGGGCCTTTACGATACATGCAGTCTCAGCGCTGTACCCAATTTGTAGATTGGCAGATTACTAGGGAAGTCCGCGTAATCTACATCTATAAATGAGATATGGTGATGGTTTTCGTGACCAAATACTCATCGATGCCATATTTGGAGCCTTCCTTACCGAAGCCTGACTCTTTCACACCGCCAAATGGCGTAGCAGGGTCACTGATGAGGCCGGTGTTGATTCCCACCATTCCAACTTCCAACTGCTCTGCCACGCGATACACCCTATCGAGATCTCCACTGTAAACATACCCGGCTAACCCTACCCTACAAGAGTTGGCCCTTTGAATGACCTCTTGCTCCGTATCGAAGCTGAATAATGCCGCAACAGGGCCAAAGGTCTCGACTGCCGCAACATCCATAGTGTCTTTTACGCCAGTCAACACCGTTGGGGCATAGAAGGTTTCTCCAAGATGGGGCATAGCCAAACCCCCGGTCAAAACGGTAGCCCCCTTTCCGATAGCATCATCCACGTGCTGGGCCACCTTCTCAACAGCTCGGACGTGTATCAACGCACCATGTGTTACTTCAGCATCGAATCCATGGCCGACCTTGAAACTGCTCTCGACTTTGTCCTTGAGCTTAGTTGCGAACTGCTCATAGACACCACTCTGAACGTAGATTCTGTTCGCGCATACGCAGGTCTGCCCATTACTCCGGAACTTGGCAGCTATGCAGCCGGCTACAGCGGAATCAATGTCCTTAGCGTCATCAAAGACAATGAAGGGTGCATTGCCGCCGAGTTCGAGTGAGAGCTTCTTCATAGTCGAAGAGGCCTGCTTCATCAAGAGCTTTCCGACATCCGTGCTGCCAGTGAAGGAGACCTTCTTCACGGCCGGCGATGTGGTCAGGATGAGACCGATCTTGGGCGTGTTTTCCAAAGCAGTGACAATATTGAAAACTCCGGGCGGCAGACCAGCCCTTTTGCCCAGCTCCGCTACCGCATTGGCCGTGAATGGCGTCTCCCCCGGAGTCTTTAGCACCACTGTGCAGCCTGCTGCAAGGGCTGGAGCAACTTTGCGAGTCACCATAGCCGCCGGGAAGTTCCACTGTTTTTCAAGAGAACGTTATCAGCATGTCTTGCGTCTTGAAAAGTGGTGTTGGAACGTACGGGCGTTATCAGGCCACAAACACCAATTGGCTGCTTGATCCCGTGAACACGCATTCCCTTCGTCGTCGGGACGAAGGTATCGCCATACGATCTTGTAGCTTCTTCAGAGAACCATTCGAGGAAGTTAGCGGCGTATGCTGCCTCGCCCTTGGCGTCCGCAAAAGCCTTCCCGCTTTCCCACGTAATAAGAATGGCAATATCATCGAGATTTTCCACCATCAAATCGTACCACTTCCTTAGGATCTTGGATCTCTGTCGGCCGGTGAGCTGCGAGAATGTGGGAAACGCATTGTCGGCTGCGCGAATGACCGATTCAGCATCTGTCACATCGCACTCGGGACATGTTCCGATCAACTGGCCAGTGGCGGGATCGTGGATTTCGAAAGTCTGACCCGTGGCTGCTTCTGTCCATTGGCCATCGATGTGGCACTTTTGGATGAAAAGAGTACCATCTTTCAACTGCGTCATGGTTAGAATACACGTCTAGAATAAGAGACGGAGACAAATGAAGAGACTCACGGTTGGAACTGTGTGACCCATCTTGCAGGCTGGATCAACAGGAATGATGATGACGAGAAAGTGAAAGTGAAAAGAAGAGAAATGTTTTCGGCCTGCCGTTACGTAGCTGCGACAATAATGTGCTATCTACGAGATTCACGAGTGGGTTCTCAAACCAAGGTCACAAAACCGATAGCCCAGCAGCCTAGCAGGGTGCGCCAGGGTTCCCGACGACTAGCGTAATTCTATTCTCCATGCTTCATGTTGAGTAAATGAACCATGCACATGTTGGGAGACTGGGACTAGCACGTGTCCTTCTGGGAAGAGAAAGTACGAAGAGACCTTGCGGAGACCTCATGGGCTCTTTTGGGATAGAGCTGAGAGACCACCTCAGTTTGGGTTTCCTTCCGAGCATTCAAGGTTCCACCTTTCCAGGGACCGGGCAGATATCGGTGGAGATTCGGAAAACTATCAAACGAATGGGTGGATTGGCATGAGAAATGTTAGGATTCCATTGCCGAAGCTGAGGAAGACACCTTAAGCTGCAGAATGGAGGGGTGACGCGGGGTAACTAAGACACGAAATGCCGTTGTCCAGCTATGCCCCACCATTGATGAGACCGGCCCAGAATTGCTTGGTGGAGAGCCCAAAGGTCTCATTAAACCTTCCCAAAACGGGTTGATGTTGACACGGTCACCATGTTGAGCTTCATGGCATTCAGGCCGGGCAGTCTAGGTACACACCAGAACATGGTTAACTCCTTCATCATTTAATGTGTAAAGAACCACCCAATATGTCTACCACGACCTTCGCTGTCGCCGCTTCTTCCGTACATTCGGTCTACTTCTTCTTCATTGTCATCGAGATCATTTGACTCAACAGATATATCTGCCTCGAAATGTCTGGAGCACTTGAAGGCATCTACCCGCCAGGCGTGGTCAACCCTGGCCTGCCTCGCGCCAACTCGACCAAGCCATACTGGCACGTTAGCCCAAGCGCCTATGCCAACCACAATTCGCCATGGCCTCAAGACCCTGTCGACCTCGTCATCATTGGCACCGGTATTTCCGGCATGACCCTAGCCCGCACTCTATGTGGAAAGAGACCAGACCTGAAGATCGTCGTCCTCGAAGCTAGAACTCTCTGCTCCGGTGCTACCGGCCGCAATGGAGGCCACATCAAGACAATGCTTTTCTCGATGTGGAACGAGCGGAAACACCAGTTCGGAATCGAGGAGGCCATCAAGATCTCTGAATTTGAGCAAAGTCACCTGAACGCCATCGCTGCAGCAACGAAGGAAGACGGTGCAGACTGTGATTTGGTTCTCACCACTGGTGTTGAGGCCTACTACGACCAAGCAGTTTTCGAACAAGACCTCAAGGCACTAGAGGACATTCGCGTGCATGCACATCATCTTGCCGCTCTTCACACCGTTCATACCGATAGAGATGTTCTGCAGCACCAGATGAAGCTATCGAAGCGCTGCATCGGAGCCATCACCATCCCCGCAGGCTCTGTCTGGCCTTACAAGTGGATCGCCAAGGTCTGGGAGAACCTCATCGGAGGAAACAAGGTCAACATGCAGACCAACACAGCTGTGGAGTCCATTGAGGATCGCGATGGAGAGGACTTTGCTACCGTCAAAACGAAGCGCGGCAACATCAAGGCCAAAAAGGTCATCCACGCCACCAACGCCTGGATGGGCTATCTTCTCCCCGAGATGCAGCCCTTCGTCTCTCCAGTCCGTGTAAATGTTGTTCACTGGGCGGCCGACAGCAATGGACAGTCTCCTCTTGGGACAGTTCCGGAGTACTCCGTCTGGTATCGCTATGGACGCAAAGACTACGATTACCTTATCCAACGCGAGGACGGAGGCATCGTCACTGGTCGCGCTTGCACAGGACGTACCGTGACCGGCGATGACACTGTGACTGATCTGGCACCTCACGCACATCTTCGCGGTTTCCCCTTCGAGGCTATTGCAAACCCAAAGGCAGATGCGGCTACGAGCATCGACCACTCCTGGTCCGGTATTGTCAGCTTCACCCAAGACGGCCTTCCGTTCATCGGACCGCTTCCCTTCGCAGGCCGAAGCCATCAGTTCGTCTGTGGTGCCTATCATGCTACTGGTATGGTCAAGGCGTTCCGCTCTTGTCAGGCTGCTGCTTGTATGATATTGGGAAAGGAACTTCCAAAAGACTTCCCTACGTCGTTGTTGTTGACTGAGGAGCGTATAAGAGAGCTTCGAAACTCTCTAGACCGTGGTAACTATCCTTGCTACCGGGCAATTGCTAAGATGTAGGGGAGATAGAACATCAATTATTCCAAAGCATCAGAAGACTACACATTCAATGGAATTGATTAGAGACATTGCCCTGAGTCAGTTCTGGTGCTACTTCAATAACTCCGTTTCAAGCTAGCAGAGCCAACGTTCCACAGTTTATTTTATTTCATGATTATTTCACTGCGAAAGAAGACAACCATTTGTTGTATTTTATTTAATAGGTGGTTGGTGAATGTTACCTATGGAGTAATTTCCTGTACCGCACGAAACAGCCCAGTTATACAGTTTAATCTTGTACCTCAATCCATCTGCTGGAAATGACCTAGGCTCGAAAGACAGGTCGTTTCCAAGGGGGCGGCGAATTTGTGTTTGTACATTTATCTACTGGTTCTCCGGATCAAGTCTTGCTAGGTTATCCACGTTTGCATGAAAGCAGTTGTCGGGGCCATAGGCGCTGCGCTGCGATCAGTCGGGCATGACGTAACTGGGAGAAAAAGTCCCCAAACGTGCTTGCTTTGATACTTGGGGGCTAGGAACACACATGATGTTGAAACTGCCACCATATACGAGGCAGTAAGCCTGAGCTAACTCTCATAGACAAGGCGTGGCTGGCAATAATGACCTTTCGTACCCAACATCGATATGAAGCCTGCTAGGAAGTCCCGACATGCGCTGGTCAGTCAGGGTGACGGTTGAACAATAAAACATTAGTCGATGTAATATTACGAAAGCCAAATTGGTTGGCGCATGGTTTCAAAACAAACTGATTTTCTCTGGGTATTCTAGTACTTAATAAGTCAGTGGCCGGCCAATTGGGGATAGATTATTGATAGTTAAGTGACCGACCCAAAACTTCAGCCCATCTTGTCAGCATGCATGACACCACGAAATTCCTATCTCAGCTGGGTTCCACATAAACATATGCAGGGTGAGCGGGGTGATGATATGCGCCTTTTTCTGTTTTACGATGCCGCATGCAAAAAACGGCTTTGCCATCTACTTTACGAAACGCATCTCTGGCACCGGTTCCGAGGATTCCCGCACACATCATCCCGCCTCATCTCGACACAATGGATGTCGTCGGCCTCGTAGCAGCTATCGCACAGTTTGTCGAAATTGGTATTAAAGTGGCAGATCGTCTTGCAGACTTCGACGCTGCCGTCGAAGACATTCCGGAAAACCTCAAGCGGATCGCAACTGTCCTTCCTCTCATCAATAATGATTTGGAGAAACTGAAGCGGAAGGTTCAAGCCGAGAAAGTTCCAGAGAATGTGCAAATGGCGCTCAAACCCGTGGTAATAGGTTGTTCTACTGTCATCAAAAAGCTCCATCTGATCCTCGAAAATGTGCTGCCTGCGGAAGGCGCATCCAAATGGAGCCGACGAATAGCAGCACTGAAAAGCTTAGCATCCGACAAAAAGATCGACGACGCTGCTAGTACCTTGAAGGAATATATGCACGCTTTGATATTCCACCAAGTTACTCATATTGCCACCGCCTTGGAACCGGAGAAGACACACGCTCACCCCTTTTGGATTGTTCCATTCGATAAGAATATCAACTTCGTCGGGCGTCATGAGATTCTCAAGACTCTGGATGAAACTCTCTCCATCAAGAGGGATTCGCAGCCAAAGGTGGCACTCTATGGGCTTGGGGGCATTGGGTGAGGAAGTTTGCATGTTTGACTTGCATCTCTGTCTAACAGATCAAACAGAAAGTCCCAAGTGGCTCTAGAGCATTGTTATCGAACACGAAAGAGGGATGAGAGTGTTTCTGTCTTCTGGGTGAATGCGGCGACAGCAGCGCGTTTTGAGGAGTCTTTCACTCGGATTGCCCGCGAGTGTGATCTCATAAACTATCGAGATGCGGGCTCAGACGCTATCGCACTGGTCAAAAGTTGGCTAGAAATCCGACATTCTGGATCTTGGTTGATGGTCATTGACAACGTGGACAACGCCGATGGTTTCTTTCAAGAAAGGATGAGGTGTGGCATGACACCGTCCGAATGCATCCCGCATTGTAGCCGTGGCTCTCTTCTGTTTACAACTCGGAGCCGCTACATCGCTGTTGACGTGGCTATTCCTTCGAAGCCAATCAACGTACGCGAAATGAGCAAGAGCGAAGGCATTCAACTGGTAAAACTCCGGTTGCAACGAGAGGAAGCTGACATGGATATCATCGAATTGCTCGAATCTCTTGAATACATCCCTCTTGCCATCAACCAAGCAGTTGCCTTTATGGTCAAACGGCAGAAAACAATACAGGAATATCTCGAACGGTATCGGCGGAACGAAGTTGCCAAAGCCATGCTATTGAGCCACGAGTTCTCAGACCACGCACGGCCAGGGAGCTCCATGGAGTCTGTCGCAAAAACATGGATCATTTCGTTCGAGTCAATTCAGACCATAGATCAAAGGGCATCAGAACTTTTATTTCTCATCAGCTTCTTTCAAAACCAGGGAATTCCGGCACAGCTTTTGCAGTCCAGAGAAGAAGACTATTTCGACTTCGAAGACAGCGCAGCACTTCTGGAAGCGTACTCGTTCATCAACGCCAATGAGAATGGCTCTACATTTAGCACGCACCGACTTGTGCAAGTTGCGACTAAGTTATGGCTACGGAAGATGATGCCCTCATACGTTGATAAATGGGCTCTTAGTGCCTTGACCAGCGTCAACTCCATGTTTCCCAGGCCAACATCATATTCGGAAGCGAATTATTTCAACCAATGTGCGGGTTTATTACCTCACGCAGAATCCGTACTCCAGCATCAATTCACTCTCGAAGACCAAGATATCGGTAGGACCAAGGCAATCCTGCTCAATTCGACTGGAAGATACCTCCATTGGATGGGGAGTTATGAGGAAGCTAGGACAAGGTTTCAGCAGTCAAGGGAGATGAACCTGAAGCACCTCGGCGCTACACACGTCAACACTTTGGAGAGCACTGGACATCTCGGATGGAGTCTGGCGGTGTACCATGAAGATGAAAGTGCTATTCCTATCCTCGAGCAGCTTGTAAAAGATCGAACGGAGCTGCTTGGAGAAAATGACCGACAAACAATCGATGCCCTTAGTGACTTAGCCGTGGCTGTGGCACTGACAGATGACAAAGAGAGATCTGAAAAGATGCAGCGAGAAGCACTCTCACGAAGCATACAGTTTCTTGGGTTGCAAAGCCTCCCCACTATGGATTGCATGGCGCATCTAGCTAAGGTTCTCTCAGATCAGGGTAAGGATATCGAGGCAGAGAGCTTGTACCGTAAGGTCTTTGAAGTCAAAAGAGATATCCTCGGACCTGCACATCCAGACGTGCTCGTGCACGAGTCGAACCTGGCTCTTCACTTAGCCTATCAATACGAAACAAGCGAAGAAGCTTTCAGAATGTTTCGACATAACCTACAACTGAAAAGGGGAGTATTGGGGGTTGATCATCGAGAAACTATCATCACATCTTGGAATCTTGCTGTGACTTTGGAGAATAATGGTCAAAACGCGGAGGCTCTCCAGGTGGGCGAGAAAGTACTGTCTGAGATGGACAGTAGTCCTAGAACAAAGTCGGACTCGGGGGAGTATCTCGGATTTATTAGACAACTCACGGAGAGACTAAGAGCGGCGGAGATGATCAAATAGTTCGAAGTCAGACCTGAATCAATCCTGACAACTTCAAAGTCGCAGGTAGTTGTTTTGTCACCTTGTGCATTAATGTATATGTGGCAACCCTCCCCGGGCCCCACGTCTCAAGAAGATGCAGGAAGATGGCAGCATTGCAATCGCATGAGCACTGATCATGAACATCATATCGGACCAATGAGAGACTCTCTAGGATACGGGTTGTTCGATGATTTGTGGTTGATGCCTTGAAATCCAACGAGGGCCAACTCAAGCGCGCTCTGTCCACCTATGAGAGGATCGGGAAGAAGAGGGAGGACTGGCAAGAAACATGGAGTGGGCTTGAATAGTGATGAGGGAAATACAGGCGTGGTGAATGAGATGCGCGAGTTTGACACTCCCCGTCTTTCGTGGAATCACCCACTAGAAAGGTGCCAACAAGTAAGTTACTATCGTGATCACTGACAAAGCTCCGGGCCGTCGATAAGGCAACTTGTCAGGTCTCACAGCACAAGACGTCGACCGTTGGTTCGTTTGCAACCGTCGGGCTTGATGCCTTTTGATATGGGCACTGATCATATTACACGCGTTATCCAGCTGGAAACTCCCCTACACGATCAAAACGTGCCATGCTGGCCCCGGCACCAGCGTCAGCTCGGCCATCAACACGATGAAGAGAGGGTCCCACCAGTGAGACTCCACAGACGTGGACTGCGTGGCCGCGACTCGTACGGTGATGCACGTCCACTGAGTTATCATTCGTGCGCGAAATGGAGCCCGCAGGACGACAGGGGCAAGGACCCTACCATTTTTCGACGCCGCACGCTAAAGAGCAACCCCAGTTTCCGATGGCGCCCGGCTTCAGGGCTCTCGTCGGATATTGTAGACACTGAAGTCATCTTGAATTGCCGGCATTTGAGTGCTGACAGAGGCGGCCGGTGGGTTGACCTACTATATAAGACCCCACCCCCAGTAACGAAAAACCCCCCACAACGCAAACGCGTCAAAACGCACTACTTACATACTACACTATATACATTAACCTTACGCGTAATACTATTACACACTACTATATTAAAAATAAAATCTTTTAAAAATCGTATTACGTTTTTTATACCTAATTATACTAAAAAATATATCGCTAGTATAATTATAGTAGTATATATAGGTTAATATATATTAGATATAGTATAAAAATAAAGTATATTATATTATACTCTTTATTAATACTTCTATAGTATTATATTAAGAAAAGAAGTAAAAGAAAGCTAATAATATATTAGTTAGAAGTAAGAGTTAGTACTAATTACTTAGATATTTATATAAAGGTTTTTAGGTTTTATACTTAGTTATTAGTAAGTTAGATATTTTATTATTTATATCTTATATATTATTAATAACTCTTAACCTCTTAGTAAGAAGTAGATAGAGGGCTTTTTATTTTAGAATTTAGCTATAAAGATACTAAAAGTATATAAGATTAACTTTAAATATATAAAGGATATTATAGTTAATAATATAAAGAAGTTTTTTATAATACTTTATTTATTAGAAGTTTAGAAGATCTCTATATCTTTCTAATAGAATATAAATAAAATAGAAATTATAAAAAAAATATAATAAAATAATTTAGTATTAAGATATTCTAAGAAACTTTTTATTTTTATCTAAAGTTTAGAAAAGTATATTTAGATATTTATTATTAAGTATATCTTAATAAATAGTTAATATCTCTATTTCTTTATTATCTTTAAAAGGAAAACTATCTAATAGTAGTAATTCCCTTAGAACACTAATAACTTTAAGGGATAATATTTTATAGTTTTAAAAAATAGCTAAATATTAAATAGTATTAGTATTAAGTAGCTAGAGAAGGTATTTATTTTATTAATAGCTATAGAGTTAAAAATATAATATTTAAAGCGTTTTTTTATTATAAATAGTTATAAAAGCTATATCTCTAATAACTTTATATAGAAATACTATATAAATAATATATATTTAGCTTATTTACTTATATATTTATCCTATTTTATATAGCTCTTTAATATATTAGTTTTTTTGCTTCTAAAGGGATCTTATTAGTAATAGCTAAAGGAATATAACTACTTATTTAATTTAATACTTATTAATAAGTAGAACTTCTTATAATACTATTTATATATATAGAAAGATACCTTTAAACTAGAGATTATAAAATCTAAGTAGAAAGTAACTAAAATATAGCTAGTTAATATAGTAAAACCTCTAATAAATAAGTTTATTATTACTTTTTTAATAAGTATAGAGAAAATAGCTCTATAGTATAAAAAAGCTCTAATTATTATAGAAACGTTTAATAGTGTTATTATATAGATACTAAAAACTAATAGTAATTTATAGTAGTTTTAATAGCTTTTTTATATTAGGTTAAAGTTATTAATATAAGTTAATAATAACTTTAATAATATATAATATATACTTTTTTTTAAGAAGCTTAATAAGTATTTAAATCTTAATAATATAGCTATAGTAGATAATTAATAAGTTATTTTATTACTAGAAGCTTAAATTAAAAAATATAAACTAAAAAAAAGAGTATAAGTTAAACTAAAGCTAAATAAATACTTTATAATTATTAAAAATATTTATAAGAAGTAATAAGAAGTATAAAACTATCTAATTAAGCTAGAAGTTATTATAAGCTATACCTATTATTAATATCTAGGTGGTGCTATAGACCTAAGAGAATTCTACCCTTAGTAACTATATTTGCTTAACTACTACCCTATACCTATTTTTCCTCTATATAAGGGGCTTCTTAAAACCCTCTCCTCTTTAGCTTAAATTCCTATAATTAAGGTACCCTTAAGTTAAATAAACTAAGGGTTAGCTCTTTATATACTTAAGCTTAATTTGAATACCTACTTTACTAATTATATAGAGTAATAGATAGTAAGTAAAAAATAGAGCTAACTAAGCTAGAAGTAGCTAGCTTAGAACTAATATTAGTAAATAAGGAAGTATTTAAAGTAATCTATATAGCTATTAATAAACTTAATAACTAGCTTAATAACTTAATAATCTTATAGTAGATTAATAATAAGCTAGCTATAGATCTAATATAAATAATAGTAGCTAATAATATATTAGTATTAATAACACTAAACTCTATAATAACTTTATTAGTATTACTACTAATATTATTACTACTCTTTAAACTAGATATTACTTAGGAAATAGGTAGTATTTAGTGCTTAAAGCCCCTCTTTAACCCCCCTAAGTTTAGAAGAAGTTATAATAAGTATACTATATAGGTATAATAGATATATAATAAGATTAAGATAGATTAAGCTTTCTACTTAAGTAACTAAGAGGTGTAATATCTTATTAATTTCTGCTTAAAACCTAAAGTATAGCTAGTAGTTATAGCTTTTTATAGCTTAAGAGGTAGTAATAGCTTATTTAAGCTAGATACTTTTTTAGTATACTTAAACTATACTTATAGTAACCTAAATATAGAAAGTAAGGTTTTTAGAAGACTATTAGAGCTTAAGATAAAATATAATAAAGCTTTTACTTTATTTTTTTCCTGCTTTAAATATATTATTATAGAGGTAAGTAGTATAATTTAGCTAAATAGTGTTTAGATTAATTACTTATATAGAGTACTATTATATAAGCTTTTTAATTATTTAGTTAACTACTTAACTTCTTATAAGTATACTAAATATATAAGCTTTATATAGGATATTATATAGAAATTAGAGGGATTATGCTGCGTTTATAATATTTTATACTAGCTTAAGATTTTTAGAATAAGGTTATTATCTCTAAAGGTAGATATAGATAGGGATATTAAGATAATAGGTTTAATATATACTTTATATAAAAGAATAAGTGAAAACCTTAATAAGGAAATATATTATTATTTTAAGTATAATTAAGTTAGCTATTTATAGAAGGACTACTAAAAAACTAAGAGGTTAAAGGATAGCTTTAGAGTAGTAAAAGCTATTAAAGAAATAATATACTTAGATTTAGAAGAGACTGAGAAAGAAGAAGATATTTCTAACTTAAGAAATAAGTAACTTTAATATAAAATTAGGTATTAAGGATAATAGAGGAAGAGTAAGCTAGTTAGAAATAGTTTTAGTTAGAATATAGTATAAGTAAGCTTTTTATAATATTAGTAATTAAAATTAATAAAAGTACTCCTATTAACGCTTTAATAAATTATAGCTATAATATTTATATAATAGTAGACTATTAATATACTTACTACTTCTATTTATTATATATTAACTACTAACTATAGTAATTATAAGGTTTTATTAATAATTTAGCCTAAACTATTATAAAAAGAGTAGCTATATTATACCTTAAAATTAGGGGTTATATATAGCAACTTTTTGCTTATATAGTAGGAGGGTTAAATATTAACCTCTTTTTAGGGAAACTATAAATAGAATAAAATAATATTATTTATAATGCAGTAGAGAAGTGTGTATTTTATAGGAAAGTAGAGGTTATAGTTACTTTATAGGGATAAGAAGAGCTTTAAAAGGTGAGGGAAATCTAAGAAGCTTATTAGTTAAATACTACCTTATTTATAGCGATCTGCTAGAGGGTTAGTAGGAATAAGCTATCTAAAGTAGTAGTAGGGATATAAACTATAAGCTTAAAAGATATTAAGAAAGCGTTTAAAGTAAAGAAATTAAAAGATTATTCTAAGAGACTACTATAATATATTTATAAAGAATTTATAGAGCTTTTTAAAGCTACTAAATTATATCTTCTACTTCTAAGTTACTTTAGTATAGATTATAAAATCTACTTTAATTATAATACTTTTAGTTAAGAAGTACCTTTACTTTAAAGCTCCCTCTATAGTATATTAAGGGAAGAGTTATTAATACTTAAAAAGATACTTATTAACTTACTTAATAAGGGGTTTATTTAAGCTAGTAAGTTACTTATAGGTGTACTAGTTCTCTTTATTTAAAAACTAAGTAGAGGATTATAGTTTTATTATAATTATAGAGTATTAAATATAATTATAAAATAAGATTGTTATTTTCTACTTTTAATTTAAGAAACCTTCTAGAGAGTTAGTATAGTGAAGTAGTATACTAAACTAAATATTATAGTAGCTTTCTATAAGATTTATATAGTAAAAAGGTATTAAGAGAAAATTACTTTTTATATATAATATAGGCTTTTTAAGTAGTTAGTTTACCTATTTAGGCTAAGTAGAGCTTTAATAATATTTTAATAATATATTAATAATATACTCTAGGAGTTTCTTAATAACTTTATAATAGTATATATTAATAATATATTAGTCTATAGTAGTAGTTCTTAAGTAGATTATAAGTAAAAGGTTTATAAGGTTTTTTAAGCGCTTAAAGAAGCTAGCTTTAATTTTAACTTAGTGAAGTATAAGTTCTCTATAAAAATAGTAAAATATATAGGGTTTATCCTTAAGATAAGAGAAGGTATTACTTATAATATAGAGAAAGTGTAAGTAATTATTAAATAGGAAGTACTTATTTCTATAAAAGGGCTATAAAGTTTCTTTAGGTTTACTAATTATTATTAAATCTTTATATTAGAGTATTTAGGGGTTATTAAGCTTTTTACTCTCTTTATAAAAAAAGGAGTCTTATTTATTTAAGGTAAGAAATAAAAAGATATATTCTAAATACTTAAATGCTATTTTTAGATTATATTAGTATTATACTATTTTAACTTATAAGCTTTAATAACTATTAAAATAGACTACTTAAAGTTTATATTAAGAGGAGTATTAACCTAAGAAAACTTATAGGGGTAATAATATCTTATTACTTTCTATTTATAGAAGCTAATTTTAGCTTAATATAACTACTTAATTTATAATAAGGAGCTATTAGTAGTAATTATATACTTAAGTATATAGGATATAGAGTTAAGAAGCTGCTTTAGATTTAAGGTTTTAACTAACTATAAAGACTTTAAATATTTTATGTAAAAATAATATTTAATAGAACACTAAAGTTATTAAGTAAAATAGCTTTTAAGATATAACTTCTTTTTAGAATACTAATTAGGTTACTTTATAGCTATACTTAATATGCTCTTATACTATAAATAAGATACTTTAAAAAGTTAAGAGGATAAATAAGAAAAAGGAAAGGTAATATAAATAATTTCTAACTTTACTTTAGGAAAAGTATATAGATTAACACCTATAGAAGCTCTTAAAATATTAGTATTTAAGGACCTAGCTTTTTAGTACGCTTAGAATAAAGTATAAATAGGTAATAATTAATACTAAGGAGCTTATTCTATAGTAAAAAGGGGGGATTAAAGTTTCCCCTCTTAGTTAGGCTTAAAACTATAAATTACTAAGTATAGTATAGATACTTTTAACTAATTAACGTTTAGGGATTAAATTTAGGTATTAAGATTAATAGATAAAAACTACTTATAGAATGCTCTCTAAATATAGTTAATCTAAAAGTGCTATAACTTAGTAATAATAGGTTACTTTAGTTAAAATAATATATTAGCTATTTTAGCTTAGTAGTACTTTTAGCTAGGGTAGTTTATAGCTATTTATTGTTTTATAAGGAATTATAATAGCTATAGCTAGGGAATAATATAGCGATAAGTAAAATATAGATTCTTTTAGCTATTACTAATAGTAGAATAGTTATATTATAACTTTATTATAGACTTTATAATAGATCTTTTATATATAGTGAAAATAAGATCTAAATATTTTTAGGTAATAATTAATAGATTTTTAAAGATAATAATATTAGAAGGGATAATATTAATAAATATAAAAGTATATATAGAATATTTTATAAACTATTATTATTAGTTCTATAGTATACTAAAGTTAATTATTAGTAATAGAGGTAGTAACTAGATAAGCTAGTTTTAGTGATAATTTTATATACTTATTAAGATTAAATAATATTTAAGTACTACTTTCTACTTATAGATAAATAAGGTAATTAAACGCTTTAACTAAGAGATTTAAGTAGTTTTATAGATAATAATTAACTTTGCTTAAAATAATTAGGAAGTTTACTTACTATCTATTTAATTAGTAATTAATAGTTATAATATAGCTATAATAGGAGTAAGCTTATTCTTCTTTACTTATAGGTATTATATTAACTTAGTATTAGTAATTTAGCTTACACTAGAGCTAGTAAACTTATATAAGTTAGCTACTAATAAGTTTATTAGTAAACTAAAGTTAACTATAAAGTTAGCTTAAGTTGCTATTATAGCAGCTTAATAGATAATAAAGTAATTAGTAAATACTAAAAAGATATTAGTAGAGTATTATAAAGTAAGTAATAAGGTTTAGTTATTATTAATAAACTTTTATATAGAATAACTTTATAAGAAGTTAGATTAGTTATACTTAAAGTATAAAGTAATTAGAGTAATCTTACTAATTATAGTTAAGTTAAACGTTTTAGATAAGGTTTATAACTATTTTTATATTAGTTTATTATAATATATTATAAATAACCTACTTTTAGGTTAAAAGGTTAATAATCTCTAACTACTACTTATTTTTAAAGATAGGGAAGATAAATAGGAAGTTAAGTTTATTTTAATAGTATAGTAGAAATATATAGGTAGAGGTAGATACTATAAGTTATTAGTTAAGTAGTTAAGATATAGCTAGCTTACTTAGGAACTTTTATAATCTCTATAGGATAATTAAGTAGTAGATAAGTTTAAGGAAAAGTATAGCTTTATAGATAAAAATAATAGTAACCTCTAGTATATAGCGTTATAGTTAAATAATAGTAAGTAAGTATAAATAGAATAAAAAGAAAGGTAGTAAAATAGTTTATAAGTAAAAAGATAAAGAGTAATAAAAAGATTTTATTATAATATAAAGCTATAGAAGGGTATAATAAGGTTAAGATAAGCTTAAAATAAGTAAATAAATAAATAAAATAAAAACTTTAGAAATAAACTTTTTATTTTTCTTATTTAGTAT
This sequence comes from Colletotrichum siamense, assembly GCF_013390195.1. Taxonomy (NCBI): domain Eukaryota; kingdom Fungi; phylum Ascomycota; class Sordariomycetes; order Glomerellales; family Glomerellaceae; genus Colletotrichum; species Colletotrichum siamense. The sequence goes on from NW_023501015.1 coordinate 729,910, forward strand.
AAGTAGTAATAATAGTATTAATAAGCTAAAAAGAGTTAGAATACTGAAAATAGGAGTAGAATAGGGGTATAATAGACTTTATAGAGGACTTTAGCTATATTTAGGTAAACTTAGGTGAAATAGTATAGCTAAGCTTTATTAAGCTTAACTAAGAGAGATATTAAAGTAAAGGTAGTAATAAGAGCGTTAAGGATAGAAGTAGCTAGGGAACTAATAGAAAGTATAAGGGAAATATTAATACTAATAATAGCCTTAATAGTAACCTTAGTAGTATACTTCTCTTTAGCTTTAGTATAGATCTTATAGCTCTAAATAGAGGTAGTATAGAGAAGCTCTATATAAGCTTTAACTTATATAAGGAGTTAGTAAAAAAAATTAATAACTTTATTAGAATAGTGAAGTAATAAGGACTTATTAAGGTCTCTTTATTAATACTATAATAAATAAGATAGTTATAACTAAGAGAAGTAAACTCCTCTTAGTAGTAAACTATATTTTTATTACTCTAATAGATTATTAGCTATATAGTATTAAAATAGTAGAGGATAGGTATTTATATTAATATAAGCTAACTTAATAGACTTATTAGAGTAATAGATATATTAAGTAATATTATTTAAGGAAATAGTTAGTTCTAAAATAAGTCTAAAGTATAGGGATAATATATTTTATTTAAGGATATTATAATAAACTATAATATTACTAGGCTTTTTAGCTTTAGCTATAGTAGATATATACTTTAAATAAGGGACCTTATAAGGAGGTTCTTAGGTATTATTTAAGAGGATACTACTAAAGATAAGCTAATATAAGTGAAAGCTTTAGTAGAATATTAGGAAAGTAATAGAAGAATAAGATAGAAATATATAAAAATAGGTATCTTAATAATAAAGTAGGGGGAGAAGAACTAGTTAAAGTAAATATATAGACTTTAATCTTCTAAAACGTAAAAAGAGTTATTAAAGAGGTTAAACTTCTTAAGAATAAGCTCTTTATAGTTAAAGAAGTTAGTAAACTTAAAATACTTAGAGGGTGAGGTACTACTAATAATAATAGAGGGAGACTTTATCTTTATATTAGAGTCTAATAGGGTAAGCTATATTAAGTTAATTATAGTAAAATAATAAAGAAAGAGTAAGTATTTTTATATAAGTAGTATTATTATAAAAATAGAGAGAGTAAATTAATTAGATCTAAATAAGTTAGTAATTAATAAGGATTAGAGGCTAATTAACTTATATAAATAATAAGCTGAGAGTATATTAGAAATACTATTAAAATAATAAAAAGTTAGCTAAAATAATATTATAATTAATTAATTAACTTATTACTATATAAGTTAATAAGAGAAGGAAAAATAAGAAGTAAATTAAGTATAAAAAATCTTATTATTATATTATTTATTTATAGGGTATAAGGTAATTAGTAGCTTAGATTAATATAGTATTAGCTCTATTTATAGCTTATACTAACTACTTTTAGCTTATATTATAACTATACTTATATAAAAGCTAGAGGGGGGGGTATATATTATAAGCTATACTTATTATTAACGTCTAAGTAGTACTATAGATTTAGGAGAATTCTGCTTTTAGCGACTATATTCGCTTAATTACTACTTTATACCTATTTTTCCTCTATATAAGGGGCTTCTTAGAACCCTCCCCTCTTTAGCTTAGATTCTTATAATTAAGGCACCCCTAAGTTGAACAAATTAAGGGCTAGCCCCTCATAGAAGTAGTATTAATTAATAGCGAATTATTAAATAATAAAAATAGTGTAAAATTATATATTAAAGTTATAGATTTATAGAGAAATTATAGTTTATAGTAATATATAATTATAAGTTATAGCTATAAAATGCATGCGAAAACGCGTTTGCGTTGTGGGGGGTTTTTTGTTACTAGGGGTGGGGTCTTATGCTAGTATTGCAATCAAAGCTTGTGCTATTTAGTGAAGGTTTGCATCCACAAGGCCGTTTATCTGAGGTGAAGCTCATTTCTCTGCCCATGGGCAGTCATCGCCCCTAAATGCCCTTGCGGAGATAATGAAGAGTCAGGGGAGGGCAAGCATCGGCGAGAACTCTCCATTTATCGTCCCCGCCGATTGAGCCGGGTTCTGTTGGCGACCCAAACTACAAAGAAGTCTGGACTTCATCCAATTCAACATGCAGTGCTACCAACGTGCATTGGAACGACTCCAGCAGGCTGAAATCAGCAAGTAAGCCGAGTGCGTATATGCACTGGCAGTTCTGTTGTTCAATCAAAATTGTCAGAAGAAGATATTAGCAAACTTATACCGCCAGGGTCATGATGACTGCATTGGCATGTGCGACTTGGATTCGTTGATAGTGATCACTTGGCCAGCCATGCCCGATGTCAGACTGAACCGCTTTTCACAGACCCCTTCTCCACGATAAATAAGGAGAATGTCTGCTCAATGTTTACCATGCTTTCTTAGACTTTAATGTTTAAGCGTTGCACAGCCTCAGTTGCACCCTTTTAAGGTATCGTCAAGATGCAGTTCGCAGCACACCTAAGTTCAGCTATCGTCACCCTAGTTACCCTGCATAACGTCCTTGCTGCTCCGTCAGGGAATGTTAACTCAGAAGGTTGCAAAGACCCTCTGATTAGGCAAGAATGGCGGCAGACGACCATGGAGCAGAGGCTTGATTACATCGCCGCCATGAAATGCCTCATGTCTTTACCTTCAGAGACCAGTGACCAATGGGTTGGTTCAAAGTCTCGATACGACGATTTCCAAGGCTTGCACATTTCTGTAACAGAGCAAGTGCACTTCACGGTTAGTCTCATGGGATTTGTTCAGACGGAAGTTGTTTTAACAAAAAGAAATGTTTAGGGCACTTTCCTTCCGTGTGTATAATGTCTGGCAAGAGTCAAGGGAATGTTGAACTGATGACTTGCAGCTGGCATCGTTGGATGCTTTACCTCTTCGAGTCTGAATTGCGAAACAAGTGCTCGTACCAAAGCGCTCTGCCATATTGGGACATCGGCCTTGACAACACCGCAGAGACTTTCGTCAACTCTCCCATCTTCGACGACGTGTATGGGTTCGGCGGGAACGGGCCGTACATCCAGGACGTTAGCGACCCTGAAGAATTTCCCACTAAGACACCAACGGAAATTCCTAACAGAACGGGCGGAGGTTCGTGAAACGTTTGCCATGAGTCAAGACCCGCACAACTGACGTGACCCCCAGGATGCGTTCAGCATGGCCCATTTGCGAACCTGACTGTTCCCATGGGCGTTGGTATGCTAGCGGCCATAGCTCAATCATGATGTTTCGTGGTGTTGGCTGACAGCATGCGCAGGCAATTCAACCAAGTATAATCCCCACTGCCTTCGACGTGACTTCAGCCCGACTCTGGTTGCGAGTGCCATGTCTGACGAGATCATCCGACAAACATTGTCAGCGACGACATTTGATGAGTTCAACTACCATATGCAGGGCTACAGCTTTGGGTTGAGCGGCATGACAATCCATGCGGGTATGCATTTGGGCATCGGTGGCCAAGTTGGGGAAGTAAGTTTACGTCAAAATACTGCAGTTGCCCCAAGCATCAAACTAACTGCGGCCAGAACGCTGACATGTACTCTTCCCCTGGTGATCCGATCTTCTATCTGGTGCATGGTGCTGTGGACAAGCTCTGGAACGATTGGCAGCGCACTGGTAAGTGTCCCTGATTTCGTGTCTCGGAAGGATTGCCTCCCTCATCTGTTCTCTTCGACCCCTCATATCATGAGGTCGATTTGAGTTCACGAATATGACCACATTTTTGACTCGGAGACCTGCCGACTGACAACGCTCCGTACGTAGACTGGCCCGCGCGCAAGACTGCCATAGGCGGTCCAGACGCCATGTTCGCCTACCCATTCGACTTCTTCGGGGATGTGCCCTATGAGAATATCACGCTACAGTACCCGTTGAGTTTCCCCAACTTCGGCAAGGAGATGGTGGTGAGCGATATGATGGACATCAGGGGTGGTCCCTTCTGCTACGAGTATCAGTGATCTCAATTGGGAGCCTCCGCAGCTAGCGCACATTTGCATGTGAGGGGGCTATTTGGTTCTCGAATGACAGTTGATGACCATTCTTGATAGTAATAAGTCAGTGATTGGACAAGAAACGATCTTCTGATATTGTTATTCACCATAATATCTATTAACGTACAAGCAATGGACTCAGGAGGACATGCTCCGAATCAAAGCTGGCGAGGACTGTTGAGGCTGGAAATAGAGTTTCGGGACAAAGGTGGAATCAGCCACCATGTCAGTGTGACCGGATAGAGTTCCGCGAGCCAGTCAAAAAACGGTCCTATCACCGACGAACTGCGACTCATTTCGCCGAAGACGGCCGAAAGAAGTGAGACCTCCTCAATCTGACAAAGACTTCGCTTCATTGCCAAGGCTATGAAACCTCTAAGGGCTGAGACATATGCTGGATTTACGGGCGTAATTACGAATGATGAGCTGTCACTCTGGACCCCTAGAAAGTAAACATGACACTCGTTGTGACGGACGATGAGGAGAATGCTTGAATGGTGAAACGGAAAATCAAATGTGGTATCATCTAACTAAACGTATGGAACATTGGAAGAAACAATATGTTCTTGCGACTCGTGATCGTCAAGAACTCGCCTGGAACGCTCAGAAACAAATAGCTTTTCGCCATGCTTGTGCCCTGATTCCACCTCAACGTGCACCTTCATCGCCCTCGAACGATCCGGGGACGGGGCATACATGTCCGACCACCTAGGATTGGGGTCTCTGCCGAGACTCTTTAACGACTTTTGTGGCGAAAGATCACCAAGCTCGCCGACCATCTCTTCGTCGCCGCTGAATCGCCTGACCTCAGATGTGATCTCGATTTCTTTCGTGATAAAGATCTTGCCCAAGTTCATCTGGAGGACGGGCCAGAAGATCGGCAGTGAGGCGCATATTGTGGCGAGGTTGACCTCGACGGCGGCGAGAACAATGGGCACGCAACCGTACCATGAGGGGTCCAGAGTCGGATATGTACCGGCTTGGGAGTGGCTGATGCCAATCAATCGGAAAATTCCCAAAATATTTACACTTCAGACGGCATTAGCGGGATATACCCCAGAGTTGCAAAGTTGATCAACTTACAGAACTCCCATAGTGAAAAGACCCAAGAGGCCGAGACGTGACTTCGCCCTCAGGCCCTGCTCCAGGAACAGACGGAGGGGAATTAGGAACACGATGAGATCCAACGCTACATTCATGCCGACGTGACTCTCGAAAGTGCGCGCAAAGATGACGGGGTCGTGTGAGCCGAAAGCCCATCTGTCCTTCGTGACGGTTGTCAAGTTCCAGAACGCTGAGACGGGGAAGCAAGGGATGAAGGCGAGAAAGCTGTAGGCCAGACCCCACGCGGCGGTGATGTAGATGACCACCAGAGTGACGAATCGCGACTTCGAGCCGGCCTCGAACATGCGCAGATACTGGAAAAGCAACGCCAGCTTGATCAAGGCCGTGGCCATCGCGTATGCGCCACCGCATACGTAGAAACTCTGTGGGAGTGGTCAGATGGGATGTCAATGCGACTTAGGGAGGAATCTTACCCTAACAAATGCGACCATACCAGCGAAGCCCAGCGTCAGAAAATGCTGACCTAGACCGTAATTCGTTGATACACATGTCGCTGCTGATAACATTAAGCTGGAAAGCTAAATAAATGTTAGATGCCTATTCATAACCTGCTCCCATCATGATGACAGCTTACCATGGCCAGCACGACGAAAAAGTCGTCCCATCCTAGGCAATGGGCGACGAAGAATCGAACGTAAAGTCGAAAGATGCCGCATATCCAGGCGACCACCAGGAAAGAAATAACCATGCCAAGCACTGCAGCTCGCTCGTTCAATATCGGCATGGGGTCGCTGAGGTTGTCGGCCTTGCCGAGCAGATCAAGAATGGAGCCCATTGGCGCTTGATGTGGGAGCGTTCGCTCCCGTTCGCATACTCGAGTTCCCCTTCCTCCCTCTTCGACAAGTTGCGTAGGCCTGTTGAGCGAGACGTCAAGTCGTTTGCAGTTGCCCTGAGATCGTTTGGCGAAAAAGGTTTCAAACCCGAGCGATAGTTGTTGAATGTCAGACAAACTACATGCGAGAAGGGGGAGACTGAGCAGAGGAGGGAGGGAGGAAGGGCATGATAAATGATCCCGCCTGTGTGTCGGTCTCGCCCATAGTGCTGTCGAGATGAACCCGACCGGGGGGTTCGAGGGCAGAAACTACAAAAAGTAGCTCCAGACTTCGATGCACGCCACACCCCGCAGGCTTGGTTCGACCTTCTTTTGTTAGCCGTCAGCATCGGGCCCCTGCACACGTGGTACTGTCGCTCCGGAAGCGGCTGGGATAGACTAGGTTACTTTTGCTCGCTGGCGAACTTGTTTCACTTGCTACAGTCTGCACTGGCATTCTAGCAGTTTTGGGGGATGAGGGGAACAAAGATGGGCATGATCTGCTGATGCAGGGCTGGTGGGCATAACTTTCTGCTACAAGCCTTCACTTCCTTGCCACAGAGAATGTGTACAAAGTTATTCACGGAAGAAGTCTATCCTGCGTCCTCCTCTCATCTCCCCGTGTCAGTGGAATCAGATCAGAGTCGTGAATCGGTCGAGCAGTTCCCCAACTTTTCCCTAGCTGATGGAGATGAGAAGTGGCCCACAAGCCGATCAGCCGATCAGATGGATATGAAAAACCACCCCTCGACAATCAAAACAAATGAAAAAGATACATACGCAATTCGTGAACGGGGGGCTGAACTTGCGTACGTGATTTTGAACAAAATTACTTCTGCATATTGCTTTTTCTTCCAGACCCGTTTCTTCGTTTGCTTCTTCCCTCTTTCTAGCCCCTCTTCTGCAGCTTTCTGGACACCGTCTGGACAGAGCGTGCAGCATGCACGGAATGCAAACACACGTGTGCTCCCGATACGAGGACTGAAGCGAAGCACCTCGGAGCCGTCCTCGGCAGCTCTTCCCCCATCACAACTCACATGGGCCGTGCTCTGCGGGATTCCTTGGCCTCATGTTGGAAACACACTGCAACACACCTTACAACGGGCCTAGTGACACTCGGGGACATCGCCTAACGACTGTCCTTCCTTTCCGGGAATGTCGGGGGAGAAACGACGGAGAAGCACTGCATTCATGGGACGAACGAAGGTACGCTGCAGCATACAGCACAGTTACAAGACACATCTCGCCTACCATAGTACGTTCCCGCACCGGCTCTCCTGCAGCAGCGTGGTGCAAACAACGCGAATTGGCGAATCACCACAGAGACACTTTGGTAGAGAGGGTTCGCTCGGACAGCCGCGGCGTCGGACCGGCCGGGGCCAAGGCAGTCCGGGGTCTCCCTAGGTGTTGCTCCGTCAAGATCTACGATTTCAGGCTAAGTGGGCCAGTGACGACCTCCTCCCCCCATGTTCATTCGCATCCGGAATATGAGCATCTTTATTCCATTATTATCACCCAGTTCTTTCTTTCACTGTAATAGTGCTGGGGGCTCTTGGGTGAGTGAGACACTGTGAGTGGTCCCGACTGGATCGGCGCTCCTTAGCAGATCTGGCCCATTGCTTTGGGCGCCGGAAGAAGTAAGATGTATCAGACAGGCATTGGCCCCCTCTCATGATATCGAATGCACTCCGAATTATTCGCGATGCTCGACATCGTCACTCCTGCCCCCGTCGTATGTCGGAAAATTCGGCTGCAATGTTGAACTCACGATTCGCATCAATCGGCTCCGAAGATACGGAACACCTGATTTTCATCCCCTGCCGCGTGGCCGGTGCTAATTAGCCCAAGTTTAGCACGATTCTGGCTGCATTAGCCAGCAGAAAACACGTGAGAACATGCAGAACCGTTGGGGTCATCAGGGTGATTCGGCGAGAGCTCGAGGGGAAATGGTATCATGGCTGAGTCAGAGCGCGTCTTGTTCTGCAGCATCGATCACCAAAAAGGGATCATCTATTTGGCATGAAAGCCACGGGCCCTTTGAAGTGCGGCGGGCTGCGCCGTGGCGCAAAGGACTTGGGAGCGCCTCGGACCTTTTGTGACGTCGCCGATTCGCCGACGTTTTCTCAACATCAGGTAAAAGCGGTGGTTGGGTGCAGGATCCGACAACTTGGTCAGACTGGTCCGTTGGTTCCAACGGTGCCTGAAGCTGCTTCACATCTTCGAGACTAAGATCGTGCAAGTAGCACATCTAAACGCACATCAAACAGAGCCGGATCATGATCCAATATTTCGGACGTAAATCACCCTACGCCCTAAGGATTCTTGAAGGCCGCCTGCCGCCGCGGAGTGCCAAATCCATCGGCGGAGCAAGGTTTCAATAGCACGCCTGTCATAGAGTGCCAGCTCCTGGATCGCTCTAGCGCTGATGTGCCATTGGATTACTCCCGCGGCGACAGGACTACTCCATTGCGCAGCATGACGGCGGTTGCTGTGTCAAAATGTCTTGCTTGACAATGGAGTTGAAGATTTCCAGCCACAGAGACCATTGGTCTCCGAACGGCTTCCCTACCACGCGATTCCCAATTTATCGCGCCATGTTGACAGCACATATCCCAGCCTCACCGGCGTCTATAGCTTCGTCCTTGCCAGAAGTGTACGATCGAGCTATTTGTGGAGTTGGTTCGGTGGGGATGAAGAATCTGGTCCAAGCGTGAGGCCGGCGTCGTGGCCAGAATGCGGTCTGGTTCAGGAGCGTGGCGCCGGGGCTGATTGATGGCGGCTCATCGCCCTCGTTCGCTAGATGCGAATCCGGCCGTCTCGCATTCGCGGGTTCCCAATTGAAGGCAACGCGTTCTCGGCCGGAATCCTCTCCGGATAGTCGCGTCTCGATGGTGTTTGTCGGGGACCGGATCGGGGATCGGCGGGCAGCGTCGTACTGTTGCCCTCCCACCGGAAGGCTGGGACTTCAACGACTGTGGCGTCCTTCACGTCAGTCGCTTTTCTTCGCAATTGGACTGCTGGAGAAAGAGAATCGCATACCTCCATTGTGTGTTTGGCATCGGACGAAGAGCGGCCTTCCCAGGGCGAAGACAACCCGGACAGGGGCGCAGACTGTGAGGCCGTTGTCATCCGGAAGTCCATTCACCCATGTAAGACACAGAAACAAAGTCGGCGACTAGGCACAGTCATTCCGAGACAGACAAAGAGGGTTGAATTTGTCAATATTGTGACGGGTTGACGGATGTCGAAATCCAGAACCCGCGGGGAAAAGGCCAGGGGCAAATGGTCCGTGGCAGCAGCAAAATCACGATGTATTACATAAGCGAAAGTTCACACAAGGTTTGGTCAAAGCTCTTCTGTTGGCTTGGGTCCATCATCTGTTTACTTCATACCTTACATAGTCCTGCGCTAGGGATATTCCGAAGAGGTGGCAGAACAGGTGCCCATCTACCGACGATATGTCAAGGATATCATCGTCAAAGGCTGTTAAACTAGCTCCACCCAGACGCCTGGGATCGTGGCCCGGCGCCAGGCAGGGTGCTCCCTTTCTTCACCTCCCAGCGGATTGTCACCGGGGCAAGGTCCGTCAGATCTCCAGCCGGCAACATCGCCAGCTCAGCCTGCCGAACGCCGGATCCTTCCGTGATATCCGCTCACTTCAACAAAAAGCCACCCTCCACGTTGATGGTTGTTCCGGTTATGAAGTAGTTCTTCATCATTGACAGATAAGCCTCTGCCAGGTCTTCCGGGTCTCCAATCCTGTTCAAGAGGGTAGAGCTTCGGTACATGTTGGCCACAGCTTCCTTTTCCATCGGGATATTCTCACTGCCATGGTCCAGCAACGGAGTTTGTACGGCACCCGGTGCCACCAGGTTCACTCTGATAGGCGCCATGTCGACAGCCAAACCCTTCGCCAGCGATTCCTTGGCACCGACTAAGCCGGCCTTGATGCCGAAGCCAGGCATTGGCTTGTAGCCCAGTACGCCACTCGTCATGGTGATCGATGAGGTGTATTCCTTTTTCATATAGCTCCCTGCCACCTTGGCTAGGATAGATACGCCGATAAAGCGGGTTCTGGCGAAGTCTGTAATGTTACCCGGCGTGGCGTCCTGGAGCGTGGGCGAGTTGGCGAGGAACTCTCCGGCAGATTCCACGACGTGATCCACCAAGTCCTTCCTACCATTGGTCGCATACTCAAACAGCATCGTGATGCTAGTTTCGTAGTCGTCGCTGTGAAGATCGACGACGTGACCTCGGATTCTGTCCGCAGCACTCGGGTACGACTCCTTGAGTCTTTTGATCGTGCTTAGCGCTCCCCGCAAGGCAAGTAAACTTATTAAGTTTAATTAATTAATTAATTAAGTATAAAGCTATTACTAGTTAATTAAGTTAAGTTTAAGCCTTAAACTTAATTAATTATTTTAACTCTTTTAATAGGGATTATAATATAGATTAAATAAATATTTTATTACTAAATATCTCTACTTTTCTTTACTTTTTTTTATTTACTCTTTATTTTTAATAAAACCCCCCCTAGTAAAGTATAAATTACCTCTTTTTATTTATTTAGTTTTTTTTTTTTTTTTTAAATTAATATTATTATAATAAATTTAGTGTAATATTTTCTAACTTCTTATTTTAACTTAAGTATTAAGTAATTCTCTTAGAAAGTTTAAAATTTACTTTTTAAGATTTTTTAAAGATCTATATTAAATCTATTATTTTATTATTATTATCTTCTATTCTTATTATCTATTAATATTTTTTAAATATATTATAAAAGTAAAAATATTATTAATATTATTCTTTTTTTTACTTTATTTATTTTATACTAAATATTTATTATATTAATAATTTCTTATTTAACTTCTACTTCTCTTTTAAATATTTTTAATTAACTTTTAAAGTTTAGATCTATTATATTATAGTTTAAATAAAGTAAAAACTACTTTTTATTTAACTATTTTTTATTTAAAAACTTCTTTAGAGTTATAATAAATAATAAAGTATATATATAAGAATTAGAATTTTAGAGAAAAAGTATAAAAAAGAGGATAAGCTAAATAAGAAACTATAGCTAGTATTTTATTCTTTATTAACTAAATAGTTAATTAGAAACTAGTTATTAAGCTTATTATTACTATAATTTTAAGAGTAAATAAATTATTCTTAATATTAAAGTAATTTTATCTATTTTAGAGTATTTTAAAAAGAATTATATTAGAGAGATTAAAGTATTACTTATTAGTTTAAAAAACTCTAAAAAACCTAATAATATTTTATATAAGAGATAGTATTTAGATTTTATTAGTTTAATAAAAAATTATATAAAGAGTATTTAGAAAACTACTATTTATTTTATTATAGATATTAATTTTTTTTTTACTATTTATAAGAACTTTACTTTTTAGAGTATAATTTTTAGTATTAATATAAAGCTAGAAATATTATTATAGTTTATTATATTAATAGTTTTTAAACTTAATAGTATTTAGAAGTATTAAAAAGAGGTTATATAGTAAGAACTTTTATATATTAATTCTAAAATCTATTTAGCTTTTAATTTATAGATTTCTTTAAACTAATAAGCTATTATAAGTATTATTATATATTTTATTATTAAAAAGAAGGGTCTTTAAGTATATTTAATTATTATAAAGAAGTAATTTAAAGCTTATAATAATATTAACTTTATTAATATTTTTAAAGAAGTTATTTAAAATTAAAATATTATAAACTAAATAAGAACTTTAATCTTTAATAATATAAGTTTAAATAATATTTGTTAGCAGTCTAGTTAACCTATATAAGTAGGTATTACAGTTCACTCTATACTTTTTTTCACAGTATTAAAACCTAATAGCAGTACTTTAACTTATACCTAATCTTAATAAAGTAAATAAATAAATCTTAATATAACTAGTTATTAACGCTTAGCTTAATATATCCCTAGTAGAAGAGCATAGGTAGGTAAGTAGTAGAGTAGTAAAACATACTAGTAAGAGTGTTATTTATAATACTATTATTCATAAGTATATTATTTATAATATTATAAAGGTATTATTCTATAATATAGAATGCTAATAGTACTTATAGCTAGAGCTTAGTAATAGCTTAAACCTATATTTAAGGGTATAAACTTAATAGTATAACTCTTTACTATTATAGTTAAAAAGGTTCTTATAGCTATAGTATAAGAACTTAACTATTTAAATAAGGCTTTAAACTTATTCTTTATATCCTCCTATATATATAATAACCTTATATAATATTTTTCCCCCTTATTATAACTATATATAAGCTAAATAAAGCTATACTAAACAACTTAATTTATAAGATTAAAGTTAATAAAATTAAAGGTTTTAAGTATAGTAACTTTATTTATACTAATAAGAAGACTCTACTTAAATTCACTTAGAAGTACTTACTTAAGATAGCTAATAAGTATAAGATATTAAAGTTATATAGCTTTAAGGTTAATATAGAGATAGTTAAAGCTACTAATAATAATTCTAATACTTATAACTACTTTATAGACTTCTTTAAGATAGCTAAAGTAGCTTAAGGGCTTCTTAATAAGTTAAAAAGGGTGAATTTAATAATAAGAGTATAGCTAATAGTAGTAAGGCTCTTTATTAAGACTACGTAGTAGGGCGGAAGACGTTATCTGAACGGCGCGATAGCATAGAGGCCTTGGGGCTACTGTGCTTAGCAGAGCGGCGCAGACGTCTGAACGGCAGAGGAGAGGAGATAGAGGCGGCTGGAGGAAGACGGTTAACTTAGCTTGTTGTAATGGTTGAAGTCATGATATCTAAGTCTGAAAGTCATATGACCTGAAGGTTATTAGCAGAGGGTGAGGGGATCAGTCTAGCTTTCGCAGTTAATACCAGTCAAATTTCATAATATAAGGCTAGCGGCCGTTTAAATAATATTTATATAATAAGTTTAATCTTTTAATTTAACTTCTTTATAAAGAAGAAATAAGATATTTAAGCTAAAAAGATTTATTATTTTAAATATATCTTTAACTTTATATTAAAAGCTTTTTTATTTAGTAAGGATTTTAAGAGCTTTAAGAGATAATTAGATATATATATTCTTTTATAATAAAATAAAGTTAACTTTAAGTATTAGTAAAAGATTAGCTTTATTAGTAAGTTTTATAATATTATAAAGTTTATAAGAGTTTTACTATAATATATATAGAGGTTTAAGATCTATTTTATAAGATATTAGAGGGATCTAAATAATCTAATAATATTCTTCTTTTTTAGTAGATATTTAGAGAAATTAAATTAATTTAAGATAATACTATAAAATAGAACTCTATATACTTTATAATTAAGTATATAATTTATTTTAAAAATGAAATAGATAGTTTCTATTCTTTTTAAAGTATTAAAGATTTTATATTAGTTTAAAATATTTTAACTTCTAATAACTAGCTATAGTTAATAGAGATTATAATAATCTTAAGGTTTATTTAGAAAATTATATTTTAAATATAAGGTTTTAGATAAGATAACTTATATAGTAGATTTTAGGAGGTAATTATTATTATAAAGTATTTTCTAAGTTATTTTAAGAAGTAAAAAACCTTTTATAATAATATTAGTAGTAGGAATTCTTAAGATCTTAAATTAGAAGAGTTATAAGTTTTTTTATAAGAAATATCTTAAAGATTTATTTAATTAGTATATTAGTAAGTTTTATTATATACTTAAGTATTATAACTATTTTAGAAATAATTTAATAAAAGCTTTTTATTTATTTATATTTATTAAAAATATATTAATAATATCTCTAACTTAAAAGAGATAAGTAGTAATAGTTAGTAGTACTTAAGGATTTCTATTAATAATAAATAGAAGAAACTAGATAAATATTATATCTTAATAAAGAAGTTACTTCTATATATTACTATATTACTCCTCTACTTTAGCTTTAATATAAAATATATAGAAAGAAATTAGTAATTTTTTTATTAATAGGAATAAATATTTAATACTAAGTTAGTTCTAAAGAGATATTTTAACTAATAGTATCTTTCTAAAAAAGGCCTCTAGCTGTTCACTATAATTATTACCTGCTTAGAGCGACAGACCTCCTAACTCTACGCCTCTTAACAATACACATAGCCTTTAGTCATATAATCCCTAACAACCTCCTAAGTCTCTAACTACATCCCTCTCCTAACCTCAGCTACACTTATATATATATATAACTTCACTATCTTTAACTTCACTTTAGTAATAATATAGTTTATGATTACTTAATTACTTAATTACTACAGACTACTAAACTATTAACCTATCCTCTCTCTTATATATCACTTATGCTGCTAATACTATCTCTATTACTACTTTACTATCCGCTATTCTTCTTATTTAATTAGGCTAGCTAACGCCTTTATAACTATACTATTATTAGTAACATTCTCTCTATATAATAGTTAGCGTAAAGTATACTTACTATCTCTATATAAGCTTTATATCCTCTTTAGTACCCTTAAGTACTTTAGAGAAGAAGTTTTACTTATTAGAGTAGCTAAGGATATAGTTAAACTTTATATTAATATTATCTAAGGCTTTCTTAGCGAGAGGGATAATATTACTACTTATAGGGGCTTTTAGGAAGCTTATTAATAGAGCTATTAGGATAATATACTTTTAGTCTTCTTTAGATTATTCTTTAAATAGGAGCTTCTCATTAAGTATATTGAGGTTAAACTTATTCTAAATATATTACGTATTATTTATAGAGATAAGCGTGCTGCCTAGCTTACGCTTAGTGAACTTAAGTATTTTGCGTAGTGTAGATATTATAAAGGATTTATTATAGGTTAAAGAAGAAGAGGGAAGGGTATAAAGCCTTATGTACAGCAGTAGAGCTTTTTATACTTCTAGCTATAAGAACCTCTTATAATAACCTCTTTAGTTAAGGAGTTATCTCTATTTAGTAGCGTTTATATTTTATTAGAAGGTTTAGTAAAGCTATTACTAGGCTATAAGAGCTTTAGTGACCCCTTTAGTCCTAATATGATTAGCCCTACTATATGCAGCGCCACCAGCCCCACACTGCGCAGCTAGCGCTATTACTGTTCCACTAATCTATTTAGCTAGGGCGTGCGTTCAACTTTATAATATTTAGAGGGTTTACCTACTAACAGGAATATATAGGGTTTCTATACTGTTTTCCTTAATTAGTAGAGGGTATAAGTTAAAGTGCCTATATAGTGTTTCTAGAATTATGCCTGCGTATAGGGTGAATTTTGCTGTAGTCTTTTTGCAGGGGGGCTGCGTTATAACTATAAACTTAATCTTTCTAAAAAAAGAGAAATATTATAACCTATAAATAAGGATAATAGCTAAATAACCTACTTAGGCGTTAGATAGCTAGAATAAAATATTTATACTATAGGATTATAGGAATAATAAGGATTTACTTAGTATAAAAGAACTATAATATAAGTTATATAATAATAAAATAAGAGATTAAATCTATATACTAAGAATATAGAAGCTATACTTAGTATAAATAGAACTTATTAGGACTAAGTATAGTAATAAGGATAATAGTACTATTTAAAACTTATATATAGAATAACTTAAACTTATTTTAAAGTTAGATTTTAATAGCTTTTTAGTAATTAACTTAGTATTTATCTTTAGGATACTTTTAGTTTATTTTTATTATAAATTACTTATTAAGCTTAAGACTAATTATTTTAGCTTCTAAAGACTTAATTTACTATTAGTTTATAACTTATAACTTAGATTATAACTTTAATATATTATTAGAATATATTAATCTTTAGTTTTTATTAATAGACTTTATTATTAAATAGCTAACTATAATATTTTAATTATTTTTATTTAGTAAGTTAACTATTAATTCTTATTAATAGTAATAAATAATAATATTTTCTTAAATTTCTATTAAGTTATTTATTTTTAAACTTTTATTTACTTTTAAAAGATAAACTATTTAAAACTTAGTTTAAAAACTAAAAAACTAAAAAATAAAAGATAACTTAAATAGTAAAAATAAAACTAAAGAATTTAAATA
The DNA here is from genome assembly GCF_013390195.1 of Colletotrichum siamense. Classification (NCBI taxonomy): domain Eukaryota; kingdom Fungi; phylum Ascomycota; class Sordariomycetes; order Glomerellales; family Glomerellaceae; genus Colletotrichum; species Colletotrichum siamense. The sequence continues at coordinate 745,978 of NW_023501015.1, forward strand.
TTAGTTTAATAAAACTAATAATAACTTTAAAGTAATATATAAAATATTTAATTAGAATATTATAATTCTTAATAAACTTTAGGAATAAGTTTATAAGAATTAAAACTTAGAAAAAAAAGTTATTACTTTTTAAACTATTATTAATATTATTTTAATTTTAATTAAAAAATAAAAATAACTTAAACTTAACTTTTTTATTACTTTTAATAGGATTTTAAGATAACTTAAAAGATATTTAGTTTAGATATAAATTTATTAAGTTTTTTATATAAATATTTTTTAGAATAAAACTAAATAAATAATATATATAGTTACTTTTTTTAGAAAATAAACTTTAGTTTAATTTAAACCTCTTTAATAAGAATAATTTAATAACTTTATTAAAAAGTATAGCTAAGAAGTTAAAGATATTTTTTTTAGTTTTATAAGATATATTAAAGCTTTTTAATTATTTTTCTTAAAACTTAATAAGAAGAGATAAACTAAATATAATTTAGTTTATTTTAGATAAATTAAGTTTATTTCTCTTTATATAGCTAAGTTTTAAAGAATTACTTCTTAGTTTAATATAACTAATAAAAATAAAGTTTTTACTTTCTATTAAAGATTTAAAAATAATATTAAAAATAAAATAGCTAAAGTTAATAAACTTTTTAGTTTTAAGGATTATATTAAATATATTATTAAAATTAATAACTAACTTTTTAAATACTATAAAGAAAAAAGAGAAAAAAGATTAAACCTTAATATAAGATATAAGTATTAATAATAACTATAATATAAGTTTAATAATTAATAGAATAATAATAAATTATATAATAACTAAAATAATACTTATTAAAATATTATTTATAAATAATATAATAAACTTATAAACCTTAATATAATAATTAAACTTAATAATAAAAAACCTTAAAACTTTAAATATTATAACTATAATAAATAAAAATATATTATTAGAAATTATAAATAACTTAAGAAACTTCTTTAGAAACTAATAGCTAAGTAACCTTAATAAGTTAATATAATTATAAAAGTTTTATATATATCTTAGTTATAGATTAAGTATTATAATAATAGATATTAAACTTATTTTAAAGATAAGGAAATATTAAGATATTATTTAAAGGATAGTAACCTTAAATAGTTTAAATATAATATAACTATCCCTAATACTTATTTTAAACCTTTAGCTATAATATATTTTAGTAATAATAGAATTATTAAGAAATTAGCTAAACTATTTAATAAAATATTATAAATTTAATAATTAGAGCTAGTTACTTTATATATAACCTCTTAATAACTCCTTAATATAATTAGTAATTAGATTTTTAAAGAAAGCAAAAGTTTATTATATAATTTAGATAAACCTTATAATATTACTTAATAATATATTTAAATAGAGATTATTTATAATTTTACTTTTAATATAGATAACTTTAGCTTTAGAGAAGAATTTAATAATTAAGAAAATATAATTAAGTAACTTTTAAAATATTAAAAAATTAATATACTTTAAGATAAATAATAATACTAATTCTATAGTATTTTAGTAAACTAATAAAACTAAAATTATACCTCTTAGATATATATAGAAGATTATTTTATTCTATAAAGTAACTATTAATAATATTAAACCTTTTTTTAGTTTTAATATTTTTATAATAAATATAAAAAATATATAGGAGATAAGTATAACTACTAATTCTATTTTAAAAAACTTAATAATAAACTTATTAGTAGTATTTATATTATATATATTATAATTAAATAAACTATAATAACTTTTAATAAAAGGATTATTACTTTTTAATTAAGTTTATAATTTCCTATAAAATACTAATATAATAATAATATAAAATAAAATAAATACTAATATAATAAATATTAAGTTTATTACTAAGATAAAGCTTATATATAGAGAATTATAAAAAATAGATTAAAACTTCTTTAAATTAGAATTTATAAGAATAGCTTTATTAAAATAGTATAAAAAGGAAAATAAATTACTTATTTAAGATAATTAGAGTAGTTAAAAAACTAAATTTATTTATTAATAATAGATTATAATAAATAATAGGGAAAAAATTTATTTATTAGATATTATAAAGATATAAAAAAAACTTAAAACTTAAAATAACTATTTATAAATAAATAATATTTATACTAATTAATAATAAAACTAAAGTAAATTTTATTACTCTTTAAGCTATTAATAAACTAGAAGTATAATAAAAAAGAAATAAATAATTATATCTTTTATATATAGTAAAAAGAGAAGAATTTAAGTATAAAAGAAGTACTATTTATAATAAAACTATATTTTTTAAAATAAGTTATTTAGATTAAAAAAAAAGAATCTAATTTAATATTACTAATATAAAGATATATAATATAGTATTAAGACTACTTTAGCTATAAATAAATAACTTATAAATAAATTAGAATAAAAGCTAATTTTAATAAAATTATAATAGTTTAGTTATTAAATAGCTTTATAGAAAGTAAGTTTTAAATAAATTAATATAATTAGAAATAATAAAATAATATATTTATTATTTTAAAATAGAAAAAGCTATATTATAATAATTAATAATAGAGGATCTTAAAAATAATTTATTTCTATTTATTTTAAAAAAATATAAAGTTTATAAGAAATTTTTTATAGCTAAATTAGAAATTAAACTACTTAAATATATAAACTTTAACTATAAAATCCCTTTTAAAAAAGAAAAAAACTATAATTTAATAAAATTTATAACTTTAATTTAATAAAAATAAAAGTTTTAAATAAATATTTTAAAAGAAATCTTAAAAAAAGATATATTAAACTTTTAATATTATTAATAAGAAATTTAATTCTATTTATATTAAAGAAAAATAAAAAATTATAATTATATATTAACTATTATATATTTAATAAAATAATAATTAAAAACTATTATTTATTACTATTTATTAATAAAATAAAGATATTTCTCTATAGAATTAATTAATTTATTACTTCTAATTTAAAAAAAGTTTATAACTTAATTAAAATAAAATAAAGAGAAAAATAGAAAACTACTTTTAGAATTTAAAAAAAATATTTTAAGTATTTTATTATACTTTTTAGTTTTATTAATATATTTATAATATTTTAAAATATAATTAATTTAATCTTATATAAATATATTAATATTTATATAGTTATCTATTTAGATAATATCTTTATATTCTTATTAATACTAAAAAGATATAAAAAAAATATTTATTATATTTTATAAATTTTTTAAGAAATTAAGTTTTTAATAAAATTTAAAAAGAATAAATTTTATATTTAAAAAATAAAATATTTTAGATTTATTATTACCTTTAAAAAAGTCTAAATATTAAAGAATAAAATTAAAGCTATTAAAAAATAGCTAAAACTTAAAAACTTTAAAGAAGTTTAAGGATTTTTAAGTTTTATTAATTTTTATTAAAAACTTATTAAAAACTATAATAAGATTAATATAGTTTTTATTAATCTTAACTATAAAGATACTTCTTTTATATAAAAAGAACTTTAATAAATAGTTTTTTAGAAAATTAAAAACTTTATTAATAATAAACTAATTTTAATAATATTAAATTTTATTAAATAGTTTAAAATAAAATTAAACTTTTTAAATTATATTTTTAAAATATAGTTATTATAATAAAACTTAAAAAAAAAGTTATATTTATATATTTTCTTCTTTTAGAAACTTTATAAACTTAAATTTAACTATTAAATTTATAATAAAGAACTTATAATAATAATTAAAATTTTTAAAGAATAAAAACTTAAATTTTTAGAAATAATTTATAAAGTATTTATATATTTAAACTATAAAAACTTCTTATATTTTATTACTTTAAAATATTAAATAAATAATAAGTTAGATAATTAGAATTCTTTTCTAAATTTAATTTCTAAATTATTTATTAAAAAGGATTAAATAATAATAAAACTAATATTTTTAGCTAATAATTAAACTATAATATCTTAATATTTAAAGAAACTTAAATAATTCTTAAAAGAAATAATAATAAAAACTTAATATTAATAACTAAACTCTTAATAATAGCTAGATAATTTAATATTAGCTTATTTAATAAACTAAATAATAAAGTAATTATAAAGTTTTATACTTACTTTATATATAGTTACTAAGGAATTATAAAAACCTAGAAATAATTATAATAATAATATAGAGAAAAAGCTATTAAAAAATATATAATAAAAATAATTAAAAATTATAAAATTTATTTTAAAAATAAACCTACTTAATATTAACTTTATAATATATTATAACTTTTATTTATATTATAAACTACTTAGTAATTTATATTATTTAACTTTATTATTAAACTATTAAAGTTTTAAAAACTTTTTATAAAAGTATATTATAATAGTATTTTTATTATTATAAACTAATTTATAAAATATATTTATTTTATTTTATATAGAGAAATAAATAATACTAAAGAATATATATATATATTTCTTAAGTATATTATTACTAATTATAAAATATTTAAAGAAATTATATTAGATAGAAATAAGATTTTTATTTCTAATTTTTAGAAATTAATTATATTATATTTTAGTATTAAATAATTAATATTTATTATATTTTATTTATAAACTAATAAATAAATAGAATAAATTAACTAAATCTTTAAAACTTATTTTTATATTTATATTAATTATAACTAAGATAATTAAGTTATATTATTATTAATAGTTTAATTTACTTATAATAATATAATAAGAGAAAATACTAAAAAATCCCCTTTTTACTTTAACTATAAATTTAAATTTACTATTTATAGAGAACTTTAAGTAAACTTAGCTATAATAAAAGTTATTATTTTAATATAATAAATTAAAGATATCTATAAAAATATATATAAAGAACTTAAATTTATATAATAATAAATAACTTAATTTAGTAATAAATAAAGGATTAAGGGATTAATTTTAAAAGAAAGAAATAATACTTATTTTATATAATAAAATATTAAAATAAAATAACTAAATAATAAACTTAACTATAAAAAACTTAGATTTTTTAAAATCTTATATATAATTCTATTAATTAATTATAAATTTAAACTTTTAAATATTATAAGGTATTACTTAGTATTTTATATTTTATTATTTAAACTAATATTATAAGGATTATAAATAAATACTATTATTATTATAGAAGATTATAAATTAAAATATAAAGTTAAATAGATTATTAACTATTTTAAAAAATTAGAAAGTTATTAATACTTTATTAAATAGAAAAAATATAGATATAAAGATAATACTTAGAAACTTATAAAGAACTTTATTAATATAACTAAGAAACTTACTTTTTATTAGTAATAATACTAAGAATAAGAAACTATATTAATATTAGTAGTACTTATTAGCTAGATAAATATTAATAGCTACTAAAAGGTTAAATACCTATATAGATATATTAGACTACTAATAGAGGTAGATAGACTATAATAAGGGAAATTACTTATTTAGCTAGAAATATTAAAATATAACTAAGAACCCTTTAAGAATACTAATAGATTACTACTAATTAGAGGAGTAAGATTTATAAACTCTTTATTAATACTAAAGCTTTATTAATCTAAATTATTCTTAATATTAAGAAATTAAAGATTGCTTATTATACTACTTTTATATATATCTAAAGTAAGAAGAATATTATTTTCTTTTAACTCTTATATACTTTAAGAAAATATCTCTATATAATACTTTTTAACCTTTTTATAAATTACTTAAATATATAATAACTAACTAGCTACTTTAGCTACTTTAGCTTAAACTTATACTAGCTTTTTATAAAGGTTTAATAAAATATTACTAACTTACTCTTCTTTTTCTTCTTATTCTTAATACTAATTACTTAGCTTTTTTACTATAACTAATTAGTATAAAAAGCACTTAATAAGATATAACTAAACTTATAACTTAATATAACTATTAAACTATTATAAAGATACTTTAGGTTTTTATAACCTTAATAAGTTTTTATACTTTCTACTATTTAGTATATATATTTTATATGAAAATACTAAGTATAAGGTATAATATTATTAGAACTAAAATAATAGAAAATATTTTTATAAGTAGAATAAAGTACTAATTTAGATTAATTTAATTTTTAAATATAACTTAATATAGTATTAGTATTATAAGTAAATTAAGAAGTATAACTAATAGATCCTTAGTTTAAAACTAATAACCTACTTATATTAGGTTTTCAAAATAAGACCTTTTAGAGAGGAGACCTAATATTATAACTTATAAATAAAGATAATAGCTAAATAACCTACTTAAGCGTTAAATAGCTAGAATAAAATATTTATACTATAGGATTATAGGAATAATAGGGACTTATTTAGTATAAAAGAACTATAATATAAGTTATATAATAATAAGATAAGAGATTAAATCTATATACTAAAAATATAGAGGCTATATTTAATATAAATAGAACTTATTAGGATTAAGTATAGTAATAAGGATAGTAGTGCTATTTAAGACTTATATATAAGATAACTTAAACTTATCTTAAGGTTAGATTTTAATAGCTTTTTAGTAATTAACTTAGTATTTATCCTTAGGATACTTTTAGTTTACTTTTACTATAAATTACTTATTAAGCTTAAGATTAATTACCTTAGTTTTTAAAGACCTAATCTACTATTAGCTTATAACTTATAACTTAGACTATAACCTTAGTATACTATTAGAACGTATTAATCCCCAGCTTCTATTAGCAAACCCTACTATTAGATAGCTAACTATAATAAGAAAGTATAAGAAATATAAACTAACGCTTAGAACTTTATAATTTAGATAACTTTAAGTAATAAGTTTAAATAGAAGCTATTATACTTAAAGAAGATAAGGATAATAAAGAGCTAAATAAATTAGAGAAATATTTAAGTTTATAGAAGTAAACTAACTATAATCTTATTAATTAATAGTTTATTTATAAAGAAAAATATCTTTATTTAAGTAAACTAATATTAAGTATATTAGTAATACTCTTATAGTTATTTAATTATAAGAAAGTATTTAGTATTATATTTCTTATTTAGACTTTATAGAAACTAATAATAAAAGTAAAAAAGCTAGAAATACTATAATATATAAAGTAATAGTATAAGAGGAGTATAATCTTACTACTTAGTAAGTTTAAATAGCTTTACTTAGTAATTACTTATAATTAATTAGTAATTAATTAAGTATAGTATTATAATATAGTAATTAAGTTAAGTTTAAGCCTCAAACTTAATTGATTGCCTTGGGGTGGGCGCTGATTGTGCTGTTAATTTTCTCCTGGGTCTGACTTGCCACAACGACATTGGCGCCGTACTCGACGCTTGCTTCTGCGACGGCGTATCCAATCCCGGAAGTTCCGCCGACAACTAGAACAGACTTGCCCTCGAGCTTGTTAGTGTATTTTGGTGCCATGATGATGCAACTCACTGAGAGTGCCTGATTGGTATGTCTGGGGTTTCTTCAAGTCTCAGAGGAGGGGCAAGTTCAGGTATGTACAATAAGACAGGTGACGAATGTTGGTGTCATAGGAAGATTCATCGAGACATTTCATCTCGTCTTTAAGCAATCTGGAAGCTTGCCGCCTGCATCACTCCTCGTGACACTGACCCGCCTAAACTCCGCAACTCTACAGGTAACCAACCCCCTAGAATCTCCGCATCCATAACGTTATGGGCGTACCTGATGTCGGAAAACCAATCAGTTCTGTTCTGTTGGATCGTATTGCCAGGGGACCCGTGTTTCCACAGATGCCGCTATTATGGAGTTAGGATGATAAGTCCGACCACTTCATCCATTGCATGCCTACGAAGTTGACTTTCGCCCTCTAGCCAAAATATGTCCGACGTCAGAGATATCCTTATGACAAATGAAGGACTTGGTTCGTCCGACATCTCGGTCTCGCGCAGTCGCACAGGGCGTGCATTGCTAATTCCCCTGCTGTCTTTTCAGGATACTAGAGTTCTGCACCCCGTAAGGAGTATTCGCCATAAGCCGTTCACCTGATGAATTAAATATGGTAGTTGATATATCCATCATCATTATTATCACTTCTGTCCCAATGACATGTTTCATTTTCGTCTTCGCTGTCATCGTTGTTGTTGTCCTGTGATCAGCCCCCGCCTGGTTCCACGCACAAATACAATCATGTGGCTGAGTAACAAAACTGAAAGCTTCCTTCACCAAGAAGCTGAGGCGATCGTTCTAAACGCCGAAAGGCCCAGAATGATACCTTATGTAGATTTAGTATACTTGCTTACGCTGAAAAAGTTCAAACAGATAACCTTAGGGTGGAGTGGGGGGGAATGTATTTGCATTATGGTTAATGGGTTGCATCAATGATTGATTAAGCCCGTCATAGGCATGAATGTCAATTCCATAGTCCACTTCTTGAGCATAATACCCTGTCCTTTGATTTTCTATTATGGCCGATTTTGTTCCTGCAGGTAAAACCGTCAACTAACAGCCTTTGTGGAATCCTGGGTGACACTCGCAATCAGTCTCGAATCTGCGACTTCCATGTAAGTTGACCAATGGCAAAGAATCTCTTAGGCTAGCGAGGCAGGCTCTCAGCTGCCAAGAAGTGATTGATCGAAATGGAACAAACACCTTCGCTTCACCAATCATTACGTCGTGATCAAAGTCAGTCAGCACGCCTGCATGAGCCCCTGTTCTAGGCGCCAGCCTTGTCCATCTTCAAATACCAAAACAATTCGAAAGCCCTCAGAGCCTTCCCCCGCACTTCTCTCAATCCTTCTCGGCATTGCTTCAAGGGCTACCAACCAGAAGCAACAGTCTCGTACCGTAGAGGGCAGCGATCCACTGGTGGAACCGACCAAAATGGCGCGTCCCCGGCTCTGGGGGTGCCTCGTATTCACCTCGCTGATTGTCTCCGCCCAGGCTGGGGCTCTGGATGATTTCACCAACAACCTCTTTTCTGATCTAGCGCCGTGAGTGTGATTTCATGCCCTTTCTTCGGTAGTATGCTAATCGATCCAGTGTCCTCGCGCTTTTTGGAGAACGCGCGACTATGCAGTTCATGAGTCAATCACTGGGTTGGGCAGACTGTGTTGCGTTAGCTATGGCTCCGTTAGGAATTATCACCATCATCGTGAGCGCAATTCGCGTGGGCGGGCCGATGCGGCTGAAGGCGATCATTGGCCGGGCGAAGGAGAACACATCAGTAGCCGAAATGGAGCTGATGTCGTCTACTTCACGCGAGGTTTGCGAGTTGTATAATGGCGAGAGCATCGTCAGGTGTCAAGGTTTGGCTCCTGTATGGGAGTACATGTGCCTCGTACCTAGACATGACACCAAAAAAGATTCGGTAAGGAGGAACGACCAGACTGGTAGAAGGATCCAGTTCAAGACACTGGAACAAGCGATTAAGGATGGGTTTTTGAAACTAGAAGGTAGCGTAGGCCTCTTATACCATGTAGGAAACATACTGACCTTTATGAAGGAACTCGCAATTCTGAGCTGGAAGTGCAAGCCCAACCTATTCAGACAGGAGTGCCGACCTCCGTTTCTGCGGTTGAAGATGGATCCAATGCTGGTTCTACGGCAATGCGGCGGAGTATGAGACGCACTCATGCTTGGTTTCGCAGAGGCAGAGGTAGGTTCTCTAGCGGACATCATTTCATCACGTCGTTGGAGATTCTGATGAAGTATGTCAGGCGGTATCTCGGCTTCGAGAGAGAACAACATGGAGTTGGGCAATATCTCTCAACATCCCACTGATGGTTCTTCGAATGAGACTACCGTTGGGTCAACAACAGAGACCGGCTTAACTGCCGATGACCCTATCGACGGATCCTCCATGATCGTCATTCGAAACACAGGTCCTGAAGCACCGAACATCTCCCTCAACCTATCAGAGGACCATAGCCGGACTCCTATCAGAACTGTTGCAGTCATGGGGATTATTCTTCAACTAGGCGTTTTGGCTTTCTTTGCGGTCATGACCTATCCATCTTACACACGGAATGATTTCAAAAAGGATGACGAAGCTGTTCCCGAACATGCCTTCCCACTTACGGCCAGCGGTACTATCCTGTTAGTTGCAGGGTTGCTTCTGTGTGCTCGTGTAGTGGAAAGTAGTACACATGAGCAACGATACAAACCCACCGAAGGCTATGAGATCCGTCTATATTGGTTACAGCAAGGGCAGACCGTTAGTGATCAAGTCTTTGAATCCTTTGCAACCTTTCCCTCTTTACCACGAACTGAAATCATCACCTCTCGTCGCAGCAAAGATTATGGAGAGGGAAAAGACAACAAAACATTGCAACTCATGGCCATTATCGGGGTTCTCATTGGTCTTGTGGGATTTGTCATCCAATTTGTTGGCCTTCGAGCAATGAACGCGGCAGCGTCTCTGGCACAGCTCGCTGCAGTAGGTGCTATGACGATCGCAAGGGCTCTTGTGAGACCTGGATTTGCGAGTTCCTTTGAGAAGTCAAGGCTTCTCGTCGGTTTTGAAATTGACTGGCTAGCTTGGAAATTGGTCAAAGAACAGCATGTCTGGGAGACGAACGAGTCCTCTATCAAAGAGAACCAGCCCACGGAACCTGAATCTCCAAATGATGGGACCGCAGAAGATACCGTATCAAGCCCTCTATCGAGGCATCGTGAGAATGGGAAAGCAAATCAACATGATATTCCTGGGACATGGGCTGTGGTTACGGGGTGGGGCTCCCGATACCATCCACTTGAAGCGGTACAAGAAAGCTTTTCGAGCCCCCAGTCGGGTTCGCGGCTGTTAGACGTACGACGAGAGCTTGCTAAGCTAGCAAATTTCCAGCGAGAGACGTCAAAGACAGCTCTGAACCTTGCTCATGCAATGGAAACGACGATGTCGATCTTGTACCCTACTGGTACTGGAGTCGACGGAACTAGCGATTTCCTTTGGAACATTGACGTGATTCACAACGGCTTAGTATCAACTCCTATTTCGAATCCGGCGATGTCTCTCCAGCTTCGTTTGGCTCACAGGGGAAAGTCCTGGAAAGTTTTGGCAGATGACATCGACGCTGTCTTGTCACTGTGGGCATATACTGCGCGCGGAGCCGATGAGGAATTTAAGCTCAGCCAGGGCGCCGAGAATTTCAAACACGTCAACTCAGAGAATGACAGCTGGCTTCGTAACAAGATATATCCAGCCAGTCTGAGAATTCTATGTCCGGCGGATAACGCGATGAGAGACCAGATGTGTAAAGATCTCAGTCTTTGGGCGCCAAAAGCTATGCAGACCATGTTCAACATAACCGAATACCGACTTCCCCGAGAAGATAAAGACGAGATTTACGATGTGCCGAAGAAATTTCAGTCGAGCAGAATTGTGGGATTCAACCCACAAAAACGACCATTCTCAGACGTTCCACGAGGAGAGCGAGAGTTCTGGCGCACTCGGGATTCTGTATCGGAGCTACTGCCTCAACGCTCTGAGAGGGCTCACTGGGCCATCGAAACTCAGGAGACACTAGATCTTCTGTACGCAAAAGACCTATTATATTCGTTCTTCTGTTCCGTGGCACAGACGCTGAGGTCTCCTGTGCGAGGTAGAGCGGAGATTGAGAACATCTTGATTGACATCACGTGGCGAAATGTTCTGAGAAGCAATCTCCGACTCTGTGTTTTGAAGCATGGGGACCTGAATAAGCTTATTGAAACTTTAATCGACCTTGAGCTTGGCTCTGAGATCGAGACTACGCTGAGCCTCTTATTGCCTTTGAGCTTCTGGGACAAAGCGCCAGTACCATTCGCAATCTTCGACGTTCTCTGCGAGGAAAAGATCAAGGCCCGTAAAGCGCAAAACTGGGAGCTTCTATTCCTAGATCATGATGATCTGAATTCCGTCAAACTTCGTAAGGAAGTTCAACTGGGCAGAGCTTTCTTCTTGCACCTCTTTTTCTTCTTGATCGAGCATGCTCAGGACGCACAAGACGAACTTTGGTTGATGAATGTCGAGGGTAGAAAGTTGGATCAGGAAGCTGAAAGTCACCAACCCAATGGCTGGTCGTCGGACATGACCCCTGGTCAACGCAAGAATCTCGATCAACATTTCCGAAAGCATCGAACAGCACTTTTAACATGCCTTAGAATTCTAGGTAACGACGAGCTCTTCGAAGACCTGCAAACGCTTTACACCCACCAAGACAGACACCAAGGCTTTCTGCATTATCTGAGAAAACCCAGAGATATTGAACATGATGTAGAGCAGTCTGAGACGCGCTTGTGTCATAGATTTCATGCGAGGAAGTGCCTGCCTTGGAGGCAGCGCAAAGACCCACCAGACCTATCAGCCAAGTTGCCGCAACGCTTCAACATGACAAGTGTTCATCTCGAGGCCATGAGAATCAATGGGAACCCCGCAACATGCAGGAAAGATATCCCTTGGATTAATCAGCCCGATGCATCTGGCTCTACACCTCTGCACCACGCTGCTAGGACAGAAAGCCTGAATATGGTGGAATATTTGATCAAAAACGGGGCTGACGTAAACTCAAGAGACTTCCGGGGATACACGCCGCTTCATTATGCTTGCGGCTACCGCGATGATAACGTCATTATCCCACTCACTGACGCAGGCGCAACATTTGACGTTCAAGGCACGGATGGAGCGTTTCCGCTTCATGTGGCGGCAGGCGAGGGGAACGTTGCAGTTCTTGCCCACTTGAACAGGATAAGCTCATCAACCTATCAGCAGATCATCCACGGTCTGGAGGGAATTGAGTGGAAGGCTAAAGACTTTCACGGTCGCTTGGCCGTTCACTGGGCTGTTGTTGGAGGCCATTGGGGCGCTGTCGAGGAGCTCTTTGCCTTTGTAAATGAGACTGACAATTACGGCTGGACGGCGCTTCATCTGGCCATTTTACACGGCAAAGACGAAATTGTTCGCAATATTTGCAGGCTTTCAAAGAAGAGGAATCAGGTTTCTGTTGATCTGGAGAAGACGGATACTGAAGGGCGCACGGCTCTTCACTTGGCGAGGATTAAGGGAAATTCGGGAGCAGCTGACAATCTCATTGAGGCGGGTGCAGCGCCAGACCCTCAACATTATCTGCCGGCAATGAAACTATTACAACGACATCGGCACTACGATTTCTAAGCAGCGACTGCGCTTTTCCCTCGCAACACAACATAATGTCTGGAGAGAAGGATCATGTTCATATCTCAATGTTGAGGAAGTTTCAAGCCCACCCAGTAGGGGTTTTCACAGTAGGGGAAAAAGTAGTAAAAGTACCTCAGTTAGTGCCTAGTCCAGTAGCTTCACAGTATATATACCTAAAGGTCTAGAATAACTGCTTATACTAACCTTAAATCGCCTATTATAGCTATTAACCTTATTAAAGATAGCTTTATTACTAATAAAGTTAATAGCCTCACTTATATAACTTATAAGTAAAATATATACTAGAGATAGCTTTATAAGGTCTTTAGCTATAGAAAAGCTTATCTTAGCTATATACTTAAGATACTACTTATACTAAACTTTAAGCTTATTCCTTACTAAGTAAACTACTTAGATTCCTATATTTTTATAATATATTCTATTCTACTTAATTTATAAAATCTTATATTATAAAGCTTTATTTAAGGTATACCTTAAGATATTAAAATTAATACTAACTATAAAACTAAGTTTATAGTAATTAATAAAATAATACTTTTTAATATATAAAGCTTTAAGGACTAAATAGCTATAATTAGGTCTTACTTTAAGGTCTTAGAAATTAACCTTAGTAGTAATAATATAAAGGCTACTTACTTACTTTAGTAAAACCTCTTACTTAATAATATAGATATATTTATTATAGTTAGCTATTTAATAGTAAGGTTTGCTAATAGAAGTTAAGGATTAATATAGAGTAATAGTATATTAAGGTTATAGTCTAAGTTATAGGTTATAAGTTAATAGTAGATTAAGTCTTTAGAAGCTAAAGTAATTAGTCTTAAATTTAATAAGTAATTTATAGTAAAAGTAAACTAAAAGTATCCTAAGGATAAATACTAAGTTAATTACTAAAGAGCTATAAGAGTCTAACCTTAAGCTAAGCTTAGGTTATACTATATATAAATCCTAAATAGTATTTTTTATTTACTTAAAAGTAATTATTTAGGTATATAACGTAATTATAATTAGTTAGTAATACTAACTAATTACTAAATATCCTATTTTATATTTTATTAATTATTTCTTTATTTTATTATTATATAACTTATATTATAGTTCTTCTATACTAAGTAAGTTCTATTATTCCTATAATTCTATAGTATAAATATCTTATCCTAGCTACTTAACGCCTAAGTAAGTTATTTAGTTATTATCCTTATTTATAAGTTATAATATTAGATCTTTTCTCTAAAAATCTTATTCTTAAAACCTAATATAAATAAATTATTAGTCCTAAGTTAGAGATCTATTAATTATATTTCTTAATTTACTTATAATATTAATACTATATTAAGTTATATTTAAAAATTAAAATTAAGTTCTACTTCTACTCTTTATTATTATAATTATATATTATATATTACTAAGTTTAGCTTTATTATTAATATACTTTATTCTTATTATTATTCTATAAAGAAATATTATAAACTTCTTTTAAGTAGTAAAGTTTATAGTAAGTATATTTATTTAAAGTAGTTTTATAATATAGTAATAAATATTATTTATATTTATATATCTTTATACTCTTTATATTTTATATATACTACTAACTTATTATAGTTAATTATCTACTAAATAAAGTAGCTTATTTAGAAAATATAAAAATAGCTAAAGAAGAAGTATTATAAAAAAAAGTAGCTATTTTATATACTATATAGGCTAAATTAAATAAGTTTATAGTATAGTTAAATTATTTATATAAGTAGAAAAGAATAATTTTCTAAAAAAGTTAAGAAGTTATAGAGGAGAAGCTAATAATATCTCCTATATTAGAGGTTTAGTTAATAAGTAGCTTTAATATAATAAACCTAAATTTAATCCTTAATTAGAATCTTAATACTTTAGACTTTTTATTAAAAAGGTCCTAATATTTCTAACTGAATAAATAGTTTTCTTTATTATAATCTATCTACTTCTATTAATAGTTTAATATATCTATATAGATATTTAATCTATTAGTAACTATTAATATTTATTTAATTAAAAAGTATTACTAATATTAATATAGCTTCTTATTCTTAATATTATTACTAATAAATAATAAACTTATTAGTTATATTAGTAAAGTTCTTTATAAGTTCTTAAATATTATTTTTATATTTATATTCTTTCTATTTAATAAAATATTAATATCCTTTAAGTTTTTTAAAATAGTTAATAATATATTTAACTTTATATTCTAACTTATTATTCTCTATAATAATAATATTATTTATTTATAATCCTTATAAAGTTAGTTTAAATAGTAAAATATAGAATACTAAGTAATATTTTATAATATTTAAGAGTTTAAGTTTATAATTAATTAATAAAATAACTTATAAGATTTTAAAAAGTTTAAGTTTTTTAAAATTAAGTTTATTACTTAGTTATTTTATTTTAATATTTTATTATATAAAATAAGTATTATCTCTTTCTTTTAAAGTTAGTTTCTTAATTCTTTATTTATTACTAAACTTAATTATTTATTATTATATAAATTTAAGTTCTTTATATATATTTTCTTAGATATCTTTAATTTATTATACTAAAGTAATAGTTTTTATTATAACTAGTTTTATTTAGTGTTCTTTATAAATAATAAGTTTAAATCTATAGTTAAAGTAAAAAAGAGATTTTTTAATACTTTCTCTTATTATACTATTATAAGTAAACTAAATAATTAATAGTAAAATATCTTAATTATTTTAGTTATAATTAATATAAATATAGAAGTATATTTTAAAAATTTAGTTAATTTTTTCTATTTATTTATTAATTTATAAATAAAATATAATAAATATTAATTATTTAATACTAAAATATAATATAATTAACTTCTAAAAATTAAAAGTAAAGATTTTATCTCTATTTAATATAATTTCTTTAAGTATATTATAGTTAGTAATAATATACTTAAAGAATATATAAATATATTTTTTAGTATTATTTATTTTTTTATATAGAATAAAATAAGTATATTTTATAAATTAGTTTATAATAATAAAAATATTATTATAATATATTTTTATAAGGAGTTTTTAAAACTTTAGTAGTTTAATAATAAAGTTAAGAGATATAGATTATTAAGTAGTTTATAATATAAATAAAAGTTATAATATATTATAAAGTTAATATTAAATAAGTTTATTTTTAAAATAAACTTTATAATTTTTAATTACTTTTATTATATATTCTCTAGTAACCTTTTCTCTATATTACTATTTTAATTATTTCTAAATTTTTATAATTCTTTAGTAACTATATATAAAGTAAATATAAAACTCTATAATTACTTTATTATTTAATTTACTAAATAAGTTAATATTAAATTATTTAGTTATTATTAAAAGTTTAATAACTAATATTAAATCTTTATTATAAATTCCTTTAAGAATTACTTAGGTTTTTTTAAGTATTAAAATATTATAGTTTAGTTATTAACTAAAAATATTAGTTTTATTATTATTTAATCTTTTTTAATAAATAATTTAAAAGTTAAACTTAAAAAGGAATTCTAATTATTGAATTTATTATTTATTTAATACTTTTAAAATAATAAAATATAAAAAGGTTTTATAGTTTAAATATATAAATATTTTATAAATTATTTTTAAAAATTTAAGTTTTTATTTTTTAAAAATTATAATTATTACTATAAGTTTTTTATTATAGATTTAATAATTAAACTTAAGTTTATAAAGTTTTTAAAAGAAAAATATATATAAATATAGCTTTTTTTTAAGTTTTATTATAATAACTATATTTTATAAATATAATCTAAAAAATCTAATTCTATTTTAAACTATTTAATAAAATTTAATATTATTAAAACTAATTTATTATTAATAAAGTTTTTAATTTTTTAAAAAGTTATTTATTAAAGTTCTTTTTATATAAAAAAAGTATTTTTATAATTAAAATTAATAAAGATTATATTAATTTTATTATAATTCTTAATAAATTTTTAATAGAAGTTAATAAAACCTAAAAATCCTTAAATTTCTTTAAAGTTTTTAAGTTTTAGTTATTTTTTAATAACTTTAATCTTATTCTCTAATATTTAGATTTCTTTAAAAATAGTAATAAATCTAAAATATTCTACTTTTTAAATATAAAATTAACTTTTTTTAAGTTTTATTAAAAACTTAACTTCTTAAAAAGCTTATAAAATATAATAAATATTTTTTTTATATTTCTTTAATATTAATAAAAATATAAAGATATTATTTAAATAAATAACTATATAAATATTAATATATTTATATAAAACTAAATTAATTATATTTTAGAATATTATAAAGGTATTAATAAAACTAAAAAGTATAATAAAGTATTTAAAATATTTTTTTTAAGTTTTAAAAATAATTTTTTATTTTTCTTTTTATTTTATTCTAATTAAATTATAAACTTTTTAAAAATTAAAAACTATAAATTAATTAGCTTTATAGAGAAATCTCTTTATTTTATTAATAAATAGTAATAAATAATAATCTTTTATTATTATTTTATTAAGTATATAATAATTAATATATAGCTATAATTTTCTATTGTTTTTAATATAAATAGAATTAAGCTTCTTATTAATAATATTAAAGGTTTAATATATCTTTTCTTAAGATTTTCTTTAAAATATTTATTTAAAGTTTTTATTTTTATTAAATTAAAGCTATAGATTTTATTAAATTATAGTTTTTTTCTTTTTTTAAAAGGGATTTTATAGTTAAAGTTTATATATTTAAGTAGTTTAATTTTTAATTTAGCTATAAAGAGTTTCTTATAAACTTTATATTCTTTTAAAATAAATAGAAATAAATTATTTTTAAGATTTTCTATTATTAATTATTATAATATAGTTTTTTTTATTTTAAAGTAATAGATATATCGTTTTATTATTTCTTATTATATTAGTTTATTTAAGGTTTATTTTTTATAAAATTACTTAATAACTAAATTATTATAATTTTATTAAAATTAGTTTTTATTCTAATTTATTTATAAGTTATTTATTTATAGCTAAAGTAATTTTAGTATTATATTATATATCTTTATATTAGTAAGATTAAATTAAATTCTTTTTTTTTAATTTAAATAACTTATTTTAAGAAGTATAATTTTATTATAGATAATACCTCTTTTATACTTAAATTCTTCTTTTTTTACTATATATAAGAAATATAGTTATTCTTTTCCTCTTTATTATATTTTTAATTTATTAATAGTTTAAAAAGTAATAAAATTTACTTTAGCTTTACTATTAATTAATATAAATATTATTTATTTATTAATAATAACTTTAAGTTCTAAGTTTTTTTTATATTTTTATAATACTTAATAAATAAATTTTTTCTTTATTACTTATTATAATTTATTATTAATAAATAAGTTTAGTTTTTTAATTATTTTAATTATTTTAAATAAGTAATTTATTTCTTTTTTTATATTATTTTAATAAAACTATTTTTATAGATTTTAATTTAAAGAGGTTTTAGTTTATTTTTTATAATTCTCTATATATAAGTTTTATTTTAATAGTAAACTTAATATTTATTATATTAATATATATCTTATTTTATATTATTATTATATTAATATCTTATAAAAAACTATAAGTTTAGTTAAAAAGTAATACTCTTTTTATTAAAAGTTATTATAATTTATCTAATTATAATATATATAATATAGATACTCTTAATAGGTTTATTATTAAGTTTTTTAGAGTAGAATTAATAGTTATACTTATTTTTTATATATTCTTTATACTTATTATAGAAATACTAAAGCTAAAAAAAAGTTTAATATTATTAATAATTACTTTATAAAATAAGATAATTTTCTATACATATCTAAGAAGTATAGTTTTAGTCTTATTAATTTACTAAAATATTATAAAATTAGTATTATTATTTATTTTAAAATATATTAATTTCTTAGTACTTTAAGAGTTACTTAATTTTATTTTCTTAATTATTAAGTTCTTCTTTAGAACTATAGTTATTTATATTAAAAGTAAAACTATAAGTAATTTCTACTTAAATATATTATTAAGTAATTTTATAAAGTTTATTTAAGTTATAAAGTAAACTTTTACTTTCTCTAAAAGTTTAGTTATTAGTTATACTAAGGAGTTATTATTTTATTAATAGATTATATTAATATTCTAACTCTTCTTTTAACCTTTTTTATTAATATAATTATATCTATTTAGTATTCTCTTATTAGATTATTTCTATTTCTTTCTAAATTTATTATTCCTTATAATAGAGTTATTAAAAAGTTATATATAAAGTAACTAGCTCTAATTATTAGATTTATAATATTTTATTAAATAGTTTAGCTAGTTTCTTAATAATTCTACTATTACTAGAATATATTATAGCTAAAGTCTTAAAGTAAATATTAGGGATAATTATATTATATTTAGATTATTTAGAGTTACTATTTTTTAGATAGTATCTTAATATTTCTTTATTTTTAAAATAAATTTAATATTTATTATTATAATATTTAGTTTATAACTAAGATATATATAAGGTTTTTATAATTATATTAACTTATTAAGGTTATTTAGCTATTAGTTTCTAAAAAAGCTTCTTAAATTATTTATAATCTCTAGTAATATATCTTTATTTATTATAATTATAATACTTAAGGTTTTAAAGTTTCTTATTATTAAGTTTAATTATTATATTAAGATCTATAAATCTATTATATTATTTATAAATAATATTTTAGTAAATATTATTTTAGTTATTATATAATCTATTATTATTCTACTAATTATTAAACTTATATTATAATTACTATTAATATTTATATTTTATATTAAGGTTTAGTTTTTTTTCTCTTTTTTTCTTATAATATTTAAAAAATTAGTTATTAATTTTAATAATATATTTAATATAATCCTTAAAACTAAGAAATTTATTAATTTTAGTTATTTTATTTTTAATATTATTTTTAAATCCTTAATAAAAAATAAAAACTTTATTTTTATTAGTTATATTAAGCTAAGAAATAATTCTTTAGAACTTAGCTATATAGAGAGAAATAAACTTAGTTTATTTAAAATAAACTAAGTTATATTTAATTTATTTTTTCTTATTAAATTTTAAGAAAAGTAATTAGAGAACTTTAATATATCTTATAAAACTAAAAAAGATATTTTTAACTTTTTAGCTATATTTTTTAATAAAGTTATTAAACTATTCTTATTAAAAAGGTTTAAACTAAATTAAAACTTATTTTCTAAAAAAAATAACTATATATATTATTTATTTAGTTTTATTCTAAAAAGTATTTATATAGAAAGTTTAATAAGTTTATATTTAAATTAGATATTTTTTAAATTATTTTAAAATCTTATTAAAAATAGTAAAAGAGTTAAGTTTAAGTTATTTTTATCCTTTAATTAAAGCTAAAATAATATTAATAGTAGTTTAAAAAGTAATAACTTCTTTTTCTAAGTTTTAGTTCTTATAAACTTATTCTTAAAGTTTATTAAAAATTATAGTATTCTAATTAAATATTTTATATATTACTTTAAAGTTATTATTAGTTTTATTAAATTAGTATTTAAGTTTTTTAGTATTATTCTTATTATCTAAGTTATTTTTTATTTTCTAGTTTTTTAGTTCTTAAACTAAGTTCTAAGTAGCTTATCCTCTAAAAGTAGATAAAAATCTAGAAATAAGTAATTTAGTAGAAATATAAAAAGATATTATTATTTATTACTATTAATAAGAATTAATAGTTAACTTACTAAATAGGAGTAATTAAAATATTATAGTTAGCTATTTAATAATAAAGTTTACTAATAGAAATTAAGAATTAATATAAAGTAATAATATACTAAAGTTATAGTCTAAGTTATAAGTTATAAACTAATAATAAATTAGGTCTTTAGAAGTTAAAGTAATTAGTTTTAAACTTAATAAATAATTTATAGTAAAAATAAACTAAAAATATCTTAAGGATAAATACTAAGTTAATTACTAAAAAACTATAAAAGTTTAATTTTAAACTAAGTTTAAGTTATACTATATATAAGTTTTAAATAGTACTCTTTATTTATTTAAAAGTAATTACTTAAGTATATAAAGTAATTATAAGTAATTAGTAGTACTAACTAATTACTAAATATCCTATCCTATACTTTACTAATTATTTCTTTATTTTATTATTATATAACTTATACTATAGTTCTTCTATATTAGGTGAGTTCTATTATTCTTATAATTTTATAGTATAAATATCCTATCCTAGCCACTTAACGCTTAAGTGGGTTATTTAGTTATTATCCTTATTTATAGGTTATAATAATATTTACTATTAATCCTAATATTTATGCTTACTTTAATAACATCTTTAGTAAAGTAGTATAGCTAGTAAGTTAACTAAGCTAACTATAATATTATAGGTGTTACTAATAAATATAGATTATAAAGATGTTAGCTTAGTTAATAGAAAGCTTAGATAGTAGTAATAGCACTATATCTCTTAAAAACGTTATAATAGATATCTATCTTAGAGGGCGTATATAGTATAAGCAGCAGAAAAGATAGCTAAGCTAATAGAGGGTGTGCGTGAGGGTTAATAGATAGGTTAAAAAGCTAGAGAAAGTCTACTATAGTAATTAAACCTAGTTAAAGTTATGAAGTTATTATTAAAGTAATATTAAAGGTGATGAGATTATTTAATAGATAGCGCACCTAAGCGCGTGTAGGGGAAATAGGGCTAAAGGATCATATGACTAGTAAGCTGTTAGCTGAAGGGTGAAGTCGGAGGTCGTTGCAGTACAGGTTCCAGGTAAAAGTCACAGTAGCTGGCCAGAGGCCGTTCATATCTCAATAGAGCTTTCTAATCTGGCAGTTCAAGCATCCATCAAGGAATAAAGCCGTTTATTAGGTGGTGTCGCCCTAGCCTCAGTTGATATTCGCAGGATGTTCTATCCTAGACCTGACCATCCTGAAAGAAATCATGTAGATGATGGCATGGAATTTGAAAGGAATTTGAATTTTCGAATCGGCTACTACTTAACTTCCAACGGCTTTTGGCCTGACATCGAATAGTAGTGTGCGTACGAGTGGATGGACGGGTTCATGAAATCCTTGCGCAGCTATACTAAGAAGATCTCGACCTCAGTGGATGACCAGCCAAGACCTCTTGTAAGAGGTGCAATGGTATTCGCGTGTAAGCCATCATAAACAGCCGCCTGGCTGTAGCGGCCAATGATCTTCAGGTCATTTTCCTTGGCCCACGGACCAACAGGGAGCTTCTTCGTGTCGTTGACCTGATTGACATAGCCCGCAGCCTCCAAGCGTTCAATATGGTGATCAGCTGCGAAGAGTTCAACCCCGAATTTCTCTAGACCCTCTCTAACGAGGCTGGTGAACTTAGGAAGCGTACAATCAGAAGGCATGCTTCGGTCATCGCAGTCGAATGTCCACTTCATGTCCCGAAGCTCGATCCAGCCTCCTGGCTTAAGGACCCTACTTCCGTCAGCACACCGGGCTCCAAATCAGGGTTCAGGCTTACCTATGGGCCTCCTTTGATAGCTTGGGCCAATTCTTAATAGCTGGTGCCATGTGTCGAAGATGAATGTAGTCGATCGAACCAACTGGGGTAGAGCCATTCAGCCTCGGCGTCATCAATGATGAAGTTCACGTTCGGCGGGACGTACCCGGGCTGTATGGGGCTGAGATCCATGCCAGTCACCTCTGCCTCCGGATATTCGTCGCCCACATATACCGGTCAGCGAGTTCAGACTCCCTTCAAATCTTCAGAAAAGAATTTAAATGCACGAACTATCGATAGCCCAAATACCGATACCAGTCCCAATGTCGAGGATCTTCTGGGGATTCTTCAGCGGCGCATTATGAAGTGTCCCACCACATAGGTGGAGAATCATGGCATGTTTCATGTCCTCGCGCTCCTGCTCAAGATCGTCGTTGGGGAACAGGTAGCGGCCTTCTTTGAACTTGTGGTACCGCCGTTTGTTCTCGAAGTTGTAGTCGCGGACGCTGGATGACAATGAGGTCGACCGAGTCGAGCTATCGTCAGTAGAATAGCTTGCATCATAGCCTACATCCTCCACCGGGTCAGCAGCCTCGACGTCAGGGCCAGGCGCTGTCTGATTGTTGATAGCTTGTTCTTCTATGGCAGCTGGCGGACCGGCGGTGTGGAATCTTGTTGGAGATCTCGAGGGAGACTTGTAAACGGCACCTTCTTGCGCCATGATTGTTGCTATTGTACGGATCGACAAGGGTGACTGTTCGGCAGATACGGGTGACGAACAGCTCTTTGATGATGTTGTACCCCGCTGAGAAACAGGGTTTGCAATGAGGGGGCATGCCAGGGAGCTAACACAATCGAGTGAGACATAGATGGGTTGGCATTGGTTCGGGTACGAGTCCCTTTGTCCACGTTCACCGCACGCTTTATTGCTTACCAAATAATATTTCTCTGCTCAGCAGGCCTGCGACTGGATGGTCTCCCGAACCAATCAGGATTAATTTCAATGGAATAGAAACAAGCTCTCCCTGCTTATAGCAAGACGTAAACCCTTGTTGTTGATTGTCTCAGGTGTGGGCCAATACCCAAGTTGGGATTGTGGGTAGCTAAAGACCAGTCTCCTCCGTACTCTGGCATCTGTACAGGGATATCGGTGACGCTACTCAGCAGTACAGCCTCTGAGGAGGATGAGTTGCCCGGATGGTGACAATTACAATATTGGGTTCCGAATCTATTGGCCACTGTAGAATGAGATTCGTATTTGTGCAGAACAGATGGTGTGCATCTTTGAAACAACACCAAGCAAACACGCAAAATAAGCGCTGAGGCGTGAACCTCGGGCTGGTCTTATTTTTTGACTCGGCGCTTACGAATACATCCAGTCTGCGATAAGAAACAGACAGACTCTTAAGCAAGTCTGTTGCCGCAAAATGGCGCATCCTCTCTTTCCCTTGCTTCTTGAAAATGACTTGATAGATTTGCCATCCTACCCGAACCTTTGGCGCTGGACTTGTCCCCACGCTGCTTTCGATTCAAGTTCGTTTCAAGGACAACTCCGAGGTGATGTCAAAAAGAAGCAAGCCATTTGTACCGAAAGAATTTCAAAATATGGCTTCTCGATGCGAGAGCAAAGTCCATATGCCTCTTGCCGATGGCCAAATACGCCTGCTCAGATTGAAGCCTGCGACAACGATATCCGACCCTATTGAGTGCAGTCTGTTTCCAATCTCGCCCACCACAAGTCCTCATCAATATGAGGCAGTCTCATACGTATGGGGGAATTCAAATCACGACAAAGCAATCAAAGTCAACACAGTAGACTTTAAGATCTCTAGCAATCTTTTTGAGCTTCTACCATATCTGCGACAGAACGATTCAGATCGCGTTCTCTGGATCGACGCTCTTTGCATTGACCAGACAAATACCCCGGAGAAATCTTGCCAAGTTGACATGATGGGTGCCATATACAAAGGCGCATCTCATGTAATCATATTTCTGGGCAGAGAATGGGATGGCTTGGAGATCGTTGTCAAATACCTCCAGTTGGCAGCTCAACGACAAGACGCCCACCTTGACCCGGCAATTGAGCCACATCTACACGTAAGCGGAAGCCCCCTTGGTGCACTCCAACGATGCACTCTATTAGACACACATTCTTGTTTAGGACGGCTAACATACAAAGGTCAGGTTGATGATCAAGACATTTCTACCACTCTAGTCGACCGCAGCCTCATGGACTTTTTCTTGGCAGAGTGGTTCTTCCGAGTGTGGACTGTACAAGAGTTCGTTCTTGCGAAAAGCTTCTCGTTTCAGTACGGATCAACGACAATAGCTGGCGATTTTGTGTTGAACGGATTTCGTGCGTTGCGACGACACGTCCAAAACCGATGCTGCGGACCACTGTCTATGATGAAGCGCGGACAGACGTTCCTCGATGTCATGGCCCACACAGATGCATTGATTGGCCTGAGATCCAATGCGGAGCGGAGTTTCCTTGAGACACTTCATAATCTACGACGGAGAAGTTGCAAAAACCCCCTTGACAGAGTCTATGGAATGCTCGGGATGGAGTTCCGAGGTTCCAACCCCAAAATCCCACCAGATTATAGCATCACGCCTGCGCAACTATTCATCAATGTTGCGCAGCAGGAGATTTGGCACACGAGATCACTAGACATCTTCAGCTTTTTTGTTCCTGGAGATAAGACTTCGTTCCATCTCCCGTCGTTCGTCCCAGATTGGACTTTACAGACGGTCGATCGCTTCACACATGTTTTATGTGTGGACCGCCAGATGACACTCTCGCATTACAACGCATCCAGAGGGAGTCAAGCTGAGTTTCAATTTCGACATGATGACTCCAAGCGTCAAGCTACTGTGAACGGTATTCTCATCGATCGCATCATCGACGTTGGAATGCCGTGCTTCTTCTCGGACCTACGTACTCTGACTAACGCAGTTCCTATCGTTAAAGAGGCTCGTCGATTGGCAGGTCTTCCGATCTGTCTCCCCGTATCATACGGAACGGCAAGTGAAAGGGAATATCAATTGTGGCGGACGTTGTGTGGTAATCTGGCTATTGAATATCTTGACGGAGATCGGGGCTGGAAGTCCGCAGATCCAACAGCCGACTTTGACTCATACTTGAGGTGGTACGATACTTTCAGCAACGAACAAGACGTGTCATCTAAGATGAAGCATGACCCTTTTCGGGACGCACTGATTCCCAACCTTTCCGGGCGTAGGTTTATATGTACGCAAAAGGGAGCTATAGGAATGGCTGACGCCGAGGCACGGTCTGACGATATCGTGATGGTACTTGCTGGTGGTAAAGTGCCGTATGTTCTCCGTAAAGAGAACGAAGGTGGGGCCTCGGGAGGTGAAAAGCTCTATAAGCTTGTAGGCGACGCCTATGTCGATGGTAACATGCAGGGAGAGGCTGTTACGAGCAATGAGGAATGGATGGAAGTCACCTTGATATGAAGTATAGTCCTTCGAACATGAGATAAACTCCAAGCTAGGACTCCCGTCATTATTTAAGCCACAAATGTTGCACGTGAGATACTTGATGCTATTTGGTTGGAGATGGTAACTATATTGAGCGGAAATGTTATGAGCGGTGATTGGGCCCATATGCTACATAAGTACCTATAATGCCACCTCGTACCTAAATGTGCTTGACCAAGTCGGCTAAGACCTCCTTCCGCCAGCGGAAGAATATGCTGGCATGGGTATCATCTTCCAGTCGGAGGTGAGCATGGTCCCCTAACCTCTTCGCGATCTGAACGCCATGATTCGGAGGAACGAACGTGTCGTGCTGTCCATACCACAGCCGCATGGGCAGGTCAGTCCGAATATCTTCTACATTAAACCCGTACTCTGTTCCACACAAGTACCCGTCGTGACTCACTCCATCAATTCCTTGACGATAATACTGCCGACCAGTCATGACCATCCGTGCTACAATCTCTCTGTCTGACCAGAGACCAAGCTCCTGTCTCGGATAAGTCGCCTTCTTTTTCTCTGCCTCTTGTAGACGTAGTTCCAAACGCTCTTCATCTGGCAAGTTGTATTGACCCTCCCGGTGAAAATACCAGCCCGCAACGCGAGGGCCGTATCGCCATCCGTACGTGAAGCCGAGCCAGTGAAACCACCCTGCTCCGCTCATGCCAATATCTGGTGGGCCGATTCCACAGACGATGGCGACAGCCTTTAGCTTGTCGCGAGGCATGGCTCGCGCACAAGCAAGAGCATATGGTCCGCCCCCCGATACGCCCTGATATCCAAGTCAGAAAATGCATGTCGGGATAGAAATAACATGCTCAGCTTACCATCACTCCATACTCGTTTATTTTGAGGTGAGAAGCGAGATGTTCCAGGTCTTTCGGGTGATCTAAAAGCGTCCTTCCGGTCTGGAAGGTGCTTAGTCCCATGCCAGGGCGATCCGTCGCGATGATGCGGGCGCCAGTCTCCAGGGCTGCCTCGTGGAGATGACCGGCTTCAACGCGAGAGCCGGGAAGTCCATGACAGTAAAAGATGGGCTTGCCCGTTGATAGCCCGTACTGTGAGTAGCCGAGCTTGCGACCATCTGGCAAGGTCAAGACCTCAGTCGTGTCTTTCTCTGGGACTAGCCATGGCTCTGAAGGTGCGTCAGTGGGGCTATTGCGAAATAGCAAAGACTTTAGATATGATATTGACATTGCGGAGGGCGAGTCTGTATGGCGTGCAGCGACAATGTGGGGATTTCAGTGCACCACTCAGCTGAACTTATATGTTTCGTTGAAGGATTCGTAGCGCTTATGCTCAATTCCGGCGTGAAGTGCAGGTACGCAGTACCTCGTGTGTCGACCTATTCCGGTTAGGCACAAGGAGGCACGGTATGTCTTACAGACAACTCTTTGACAAGCCCGCGGGAATATTCGGAGCAGGAGGACACGTGAGACAAGCTCGCATCTCCCAGAGGATGAAGATCTTCTTGATGACGGAAGGTGAGTCAATCAGCCTTGAACTTCTCGGAGGCGCATGACTACAGCGGCTATTTTCTGACATCAAAACTCGCCGACTCTTCCGCAATTTCATATACCTGCAGACTGCCAAGAACCTTCGTGCCCCAAATTGTAGAAGACCTTCGTCGGAGATGCCGCGTAGGAATCTGCTACCCAATTGCTACCAAGGCGCAATCCAGCGACTTTATGGCACAGGCGTGTAGGTTCTCTCATTGGCCAAGTGATTAAGTGAATGTCAACTGGAATGAAACACCTTTCGTTCTCGTCCAGTAAGCAGTACCTATCAAACAAGTCGAAACTTGGCAGCAGTGAAAATCGCCGACGTTGAAGGAAGTCCACGTCTTTGAGAAATTATTCGCGCTGAGAAGCCCAGACCCTAAACCGAGCTTGTCTTCCCCTTCCAGAATTTCAAAATCGATTATTGTCCCTAATGAAATGCAAACAGGTCTGATCTGACTACCTAACCACCGATAGCAGAGCCGGATGCCGGTGAATCGACTCCACCCTGCCGAGCGGGACCCAGTGGACCGCTGTCCGGGCACCGCTGGGGCCCGGATCGGGAGACTGCTTGTTTTTCCTGCACTGCAACTACTACTATTCCTGCAATTACAAACATTTATATGCTCTAATATTTTTGTTGTACTCACTAAGCTCATTTCGAATACTATTACAGGCATCCTTGATGATGATTAAGTACATAGAAAGTATAGCGGCGCAGACAATGGAAAATGAGGAGGTCTTTGGATCGGAGAACCGACTCCCTCGACAACAATCCTACCCTGCGTGAACGTCGGTGGGATGTGCCAAACACAAAACATACAACGGAACATTTCATCGACCACTGGGGCTTGGTGTTTCATAGAGAAATCGACACTGCCAATCAGAGCACCAACAGAAATAGGCGGCGTTCCTGAGCGGATCGCGGCAGCTCCACAGGCCTAGTCAGGGCGTTGTGAGTCGAGATGATTCATCGCCGCTAAGCTGAGACAGAACGTATTGGGGTGATACCTCTACATACATTTCCCTCTCAACGGACGACTAAGATTTGTTCCGGAAACCAGCCGCTCAAAAATGGATCCAATGAAATATCGCACTCATGTTTTACATCAACTGTGGCATTGTCAATGGTCATGTTGTATGCATAGCGGGCTTTCCGTTGAATTTGGCTGGTGGGGTCGATGGTGGTCAGGGGCCGGCGAGCATCGATTGACCGCCACCGCTAGCTTGTAGCAAACCTCGCCCTCTGGGCTCCGCATATAAAATAGCAACCTCTATCCCCGAGGAAATCAACAGGTCAAAGTCGAATCAGTCCTCCACCTCGTCCCCGACTCTCGAGAATGCGACACTTTACCATCCCAGATCAGGCCACTGGCCTGCGAGAAGTGCCACGGTCCCAATTAGACCTCAGAACCGACCCGGATATCATTACAGAACTTAATACCTTCCGCCCCATCACGTCCGAGAAGAATGTCTGGGCATTTTGGGACAAAGGCCTTGACGCCATGTACCCGAGCTACAGATGCACCGTTCTAAACTGGGTACGCAAACTTGGCCCCAGCTGGACTGTTCGACTTGTCGATCTCATCGATGGCTCCCCCAACAACGTCTACAACTTCATCAGCAAGGACTGGCTCCCCGATTGCCTTGTCAACATGACCATGGACGGAGCTCACAAAGCCCAGCATGCGTCAGATCTCATTCGGCTCCCATTACTCTTCGAGCATGGCGGCGTATGGATGGACGTCGGCAACATGCTGCACACTCACCTCGACGATCTGTTCTGGGACGCTCTTTCCGACCCTGGCTCACCGTACGAGATCGGTCTCTGGATCATCACCGGCCAGATCAGGAAGAAATGGGGAAGCTTCGGCAACTTCATGCTCGCCGCTAGAAAGGGGTCCATCTTCATCAAAAACTGGCAGGACGGCTTCAAGGAGCTTTGGAGAGATTGCACGAACGAACGCGGCTTCCACAAGCACCCACTAATCCAAGAAATCGGAATCGCTGATGGAATGGCCGATTGGAATTTCGAAGAGAAGGTCCTACAGATGAGCGACTACGTTGCCCAGATGCTCATCGGAGACCGGACGAGGAATCTTCTTGATGTAGAGACTGGCTGGAATGGACGCGATTTCTACGAGAAGAAGGCGTTCATGGTAGAAGGGATCAACAATGGCATTCTCGGGGCCATGAAGACAGACTACGACGGCGCCAAGCAGATCGAGATCTTCACGACAAGGCTGGATGAACCGGACGAGGCAAGACGGAAAGCGGCCGAGGAATTTGTGATCGACATGCTTGAGAACAGCCACATGTACAAGGTGTATCATAACTCAGCAGGTGGACTACCTGCGCTGGGAGATCTGATCAAGAAGGAGGGTTTTCAGGATGCAGATCACAGACAAGGGACCTTTGGAGAGCTCTACAGATATGGAACGGTACATTGGCTGTCGACGAGGAAGGTTGACCGGCTGACACCTCCGCCAAGTGAGGATGAGCTGATTCGAGCTACCCCGACGACGCCTTCGGTAATAGACAGACGAAGCAGAATCGAATAGACAAGTGGGCATATTCTCCAAAATTAATTTCATGCTACTTATGTTTACATTCGTACCTCAGTACCTTGATGCTTCTGGTAAGTGTTGTGTGGCCGGCCATTAGCTTGAACTACCTTTCTGGTATTGAGCCCACATACATTGCAATGAGCCCACACATTATCCATTTATGTCCAATCGTAGTTATATAGAAGGCCGCGACTCTAATTTGATTTTTCCTTCGGAAATCACCAGCGAGCCTTTTCAACTGACGTTTGCAGCCCACTATGCCGTCATCTCAAAGAACGACTCTGATGGATTTACCCCTACTGTTTAAGATACTGCAGGAGACGAGGGCCATTGTCCATGGCACCTTAGTGAGCGAAACCGAAACTGCACTGGAATCTCTAGCTCCTTTGCAAAAGGAGAATCGACCGAGGCCCAAGGACGGCGTCGAATTTCGCAGTCAACCAGAACCCACTGTGACAAAGACACAACAGGCATCCCCGGAGGATATCACCTCAGCGGCACCCAAAAGGCTCGATACTGATGATTTCGACGAAATTCAAAAGCAGCGTCCAGATGCTTCAACTTGGGAAATCAACTTCGAACTGAACTTGCGTCGCAGCCCGATCATCCATCTTCCGGTCGAGATTTTACTCCTCATCATGGACAATGTAGAGCTAGCCGATCTCTTCATGCTGCGCCAGGCATCGTTCACCTTCTGGCGTCTGTATATGGACAACCGCTTCTCTCAACCGGGCGCGCGCCTCGACAAGTCGAGATTCCGGGGAGATGAGCAAACTGTCCGAAGATCGACAGAAGTTTCGTTCTGCACACCGTGCCTACAACATCGAGCTATGGAAATTACCGAGTTACAGTTGTATCACTTAACCCTGGCACACATAATGTGGTGTTACTGCTGCGACAGGTACCATCCAAGACTGTGGTTTTCATCAGAAGAGCGAAGAAGAAACTCGGTGGGTCGCGAATGCATTATCTCACAAGGGTGGGTTCATCTCTGCGCCCATCACAAGGTATCTCTGAAGGACGTCGGCCGTTGGACTGGCTCGGTGGCGGGAGGAGGAGCTACGCCTCACCAGAACTTGACTTACGTGAGATGCCAAACGTGTAGCGACCTGGCCATATCGAAGGCTGCTACCGCCAACCCCGGATACATCAACCCTCCAACGGTTTCTCTGTGCCTTTGGCTTCAGAAAGAACCTAGTGTTGTGTTTCATTGGACTCTACCCGTATTCGTCGTCAGAAAGGCTGACCGCGTCAACGACCAAGCCCTTACAGCTGCATTAGAGGCACTGAAAACACGACATGGCAGCATATTTTGCCCTCACGTCAATTCAAATCTTGAGCAGCTACTCAGACCATTTCATCCGGAGTATTGTTCTTGTCTAGGGCCTGATAGTCGAGTGGGTGGCGTTGTTCCATACAACCCTAAAGCGGGAAGATTGCCGGGGGCCGTTGCTTGCAAAGATGGCAAAGACGTCGCCGGGGACTACAGGTTTCTTCCTCAAAAGAAGCCTTTGCGACATATAATATACTGCAAGGGATGCAGCACGCTATATTCTTGGGACAGAAATAACGATCAGATCTCCCTGTCGAGAACGTCCGTCGCGCTTGCACCTGCAAAAGACGGCATGGAATGGGACCAATCTGGGATGGCTCTGCTCGATCCTGAATCCTTTGAGGTAGCATCAGATCCTGTGGCGAGGAATCTGATCTGGTGTGATGACAGAAACTGCGCTAATGGCCGAGAAGGAGGGAGGGTCTTCAGCAGCAATCTGACAGGTTGTGAATATCAAGAAAGCGCGGTACACTCGCCAGATGGTTCGGAATTGGCAAGGAGAAGCCCAATTATGGGCTGTGGCGAGGCACCCCACGCAGAGGTCCGTTGTTGTCGTTTCTGAAATCGTCAAGCTGCAAGACGATATTTCAGAAAGCGTTGGGGCAAGAACAAGAGAAGACGAAAGTCGACCAACGGCTAGTGAAGAGACCCATTTCATGCGTCATTCATTTCCAGAGGGTACCCGAAGAAGCCAGGGGCGCCCTATTTGGTGACAAGGAGATACATCATACCTCCGACTGATTCATCGTCTAGGAGCATGAAATGACGGCTAGGGAAGTGTGAAGACTTTGAGGGTTGCGGCGGATCTGATGCACATTGTCTTCGCTGCTGTAAATATTGTTTTCATCTCGACGTCTAAACAACACAGCGCTCATAGGAAGAGTCGCTTAAGATGTAAATACAACCTATATTAAATCACCCTCCAGCCTTATGATTCTTTATAAGTCTAAGCAACTATAAGTTACAGTAGCCCTCTTATTACTTTAATATTCAACATATTTGCGAGGATGAAACACTTTAGTTTCTCGAATCTTACTCCTAGAAATCCGGATCATGAAGCGCCTCGTTGAACCAACGTATACATATGTACAATACAAATATATGTGTAGCACTGTTAGGTCGCAGAATGCTCTTAATAAATTCTTAGCACAAGGACAAAACGCTGAGACATAACTAACTAGACATTATTCACTGCAGTTATTCATCATTAGAAAAATTGGTTTGCATGAGGGCCACTCACATGGGGCTCATCCAATTGGCTGGCTCGGATATCTTGTACCTCATCTCGTCACTTCCTTCTGATGCCGAGGACGCGCCGCCAACCAGACGTGGAATTAGACTCATCGGACTGGGAAGCCACGTTTCCGTCCCTCAGCGGACAAACTTCGTTGCCGAAATACTCTACACGCCCTCGCGCTGAATAACCAACCACCGAAGGAACCGAGATTGGGTGCGTGCGCCGCCCATATCGTCCAATGAACACCTACCGACGTAGCCCTACTTTGTGCTCTCATTAGCAGAATGTCGGATGAGAAAGGTTCCTGAAACGAGAGTTTCCAACTCTGTCTTTCCCAACTGAGAAGGAGGGGCGGGACGCTATCGACGGCGCGGGTTTGGCGCGGGCGGAGAGTGGGGGGAACCGGCCGTCGCTGCTCGGGGAGGCAAACAAGGTTACTGTTTTCGTCCCATCCGGCTCGGTCTTCGGTGCCCCACTGCTGGCCGGTGCCCGCTTACGATGGCGATGGTTGCCGGCTGGTTTGACTTCATTGCTGAAGGATATAAGAGATGGATGTCTTCCCGATGCGGAGTCTATATGAGCAGGATAGTCTGCAGCAACCGACACCATTAACTGTACAGGAAACTCAACTACATCGACAATTTTCGCAACACAATCATGGCCATCACTCCAAACGAGCTCCCGGGCCTAATTTCCCAGCTGTCCGCTGTTGTTAACGCGAATCGAGATGGAGCACCAACCCCGGAAATGGAGCTCATCGCGGAGAAGATTTTATACGCGACGCGGCCGTACGGTAACGACGCCATGAATCGCATCTACCCGTACGTTGAAATCGTGACCATCAGACTGTTCATGGACTGGGGCGTTTTCGAGAACATCCCTGACGAGGGGACTATTTCATACGCGCAGCTGGCGAAGAGGGTGGATGCTGATGAGTCGATTCTCAGTAAGTGCTAAATTCAAGTCCCCGGCTCGATGTTCCATGAAACCTAAGACATATCAGGACGTTATGCCTGGATTCTTGTGGCGCGCAACATACTCATCCAGACGGGCGAGGAGCTGCTGTCTCACTCGGAGGTGTCAAAGAAGTACAGACCTGGCAACCTGGAAGTGAGATTGGCCACGTTCTAGTATGTAATCCACGAAACTACTCATTCAAAGTGCAGCTGCTCACTTCTCCAACAGCTACGATGAGATGTTCCTCACGGCGGTGAAGATGCCAGAGTACTACCGCCACTACGAACGCCGCGAGCCGACGCAGCAGAACCACACGCCGTACTCCTACGGCCACGGCGAGCCGGACAAGACGCTGTGGGAGATCTGCCACAAGGAGCCCGCGCGGTTGAAGCGGGTGATGGACGCCATGGACACGGTAACGCACGGCCCGATGATCGGGAAGGATTACGACTTCAGCTGGCTCAAGGAGAAGATCGCGGACCCGGCGCAGAAGGACAGGATCCTGTTTGTGGACGTCGGCGCCGGGAAGGGGCATATTACGAAGGCGATCCTGCAGGAGAACCCGTTCATCCCGCATGACCGCGTGGCGCTGGAGGATCGGGACGAGGTTATGAAGCAGGTTGCGGCGAATCCTGATCCCGGGCTTGCGGGGGTGAAGCTGCAGAGTCATGATTTTCACAAGGAGCAGCCTATCAAGAGTAAGTTATCGTCACCCTGAAGAGGAGAAGATCCAGGTTTGGCTAACGCGTCGCAGAGGCATTCATCTACTTCATCTGCCGCTGTCTTCACAACTACAGCGACGAGGTATCGGGTAAAATGTTGACTCATTTAAGCCAGGCCATGGGATCGGACAGTAGGGTGCTGGTTGCGGAGATGGTCATGGATGACCCGCCGCAGCCGTTGCAGGCCATGTATGACTTCACCATGCTTGACATTGGCGGGAAGGAGAGAACGGCGAAGAACTGGGCTCAAATGGCTGCCGGAGCAGGGTTGAAGGTGAACAAGATATACGGCACGAGTAGAGAGATGAAGGTTGTAGAACTTGTCAAAGCTTGAGCTTTGCAGTGGTTAGATATTGTCTTATCACGAACGAGAATTTCAAGCAATTGAACTATCATGAACAGATTCTTGACTGAATGCATATTCCTAGCGCTCATCGTTTCTCCGGCAAAAACTCAACATGAGCCGAGACGGAAGCTGACGGTCACGAGCTGTAGCTCATTTCTCAAAATTAACCTAGCCCTCGCGGGCTTCCATCAGGAACATGTCGCCTAACCGTCCAAATAAGGTAGGTAACCTCCCAACGCATGCCACCATCGTATTCACATTCAACCTCCCAACCAAGCCTTGGCCCAAGCGACCAACCGAGATCTTGGCATATAGGTCTCCTTCCCGTCTGGTCCAAAACAGGATCGAGACCCGCCGGACTGCAACCCCGTATACGCAGGTTCCGCGCCCACGCACACTTGCCGAGATGTTACGATGCAATCGCATGATGGCTTTCTCGAGGATCCGAAGAGGTTAGACTTTGCTGTATAAGTTGGGGCAGCTTTGTCGCTGCGTGATGCAGGGAGGCATGAGAAGGACTTTGAGCTCCAGGTCTCGCTCCCGACATCATGCCTTCATTCTTGACCTTGGCCGTTGCGGTGCTGCCTTTCCTGGGTAGCACCAGTGCCCTCTCGAAACGACAGAATGGGTCTTTCGTCACTGTATCGAATCGCTACATTGTCGAATTTGCCCAGGTAAACACACCGCAGCTCCAGTCAAGTTGAACGAACTCTCACCATACACACAGGGCCAAGCCTCTTTGCAAGGAGCAGTCGCCTCCCTCCCCGACATCGAAGTCGTCAAGACATTCCAAAACGACATCTTCTCCGGCGCATACGTCAAGACCGAGACGCACGACGTAGCCAGCCTCCAAGCGCTTCCCGACGTCGTCAAAGTGTGGCATAACCATGTCGTCAAGCTTGACCCCGTCAAAGTCGCGCGGTCCTTTAGCGACGACGCGGCTTCGGCGAACTACTCCACGCACCACACGACTGGCGTGAACAGGCTGCATGAGAACGGAGTCTTTGGGGAGGGCGCGAAGGTTGGCGTTGTTGATAGCGGGATACAGTATTCTCATCCTGCAGTGAGTTCTTGATCGGCCCCTTGGATGTCGCGGTTCTGACATGTGTAGCTCGGCGGCGGATTCGGCGCGGGTTTCAAGGTTGCTGGAGGGTATGACTTTGTTGGTGACGGAAGTAGGTGATTCGTTACCCAGCCCTCTGATTCCGCTGTTGATGGTTCCCAGACTGGCCCGATTCGGGCGAGAAAGAACCCGACCAAGATCCGCTCGACATTCTCGGCCACGGAACCCACGTCGCGGGCATCGTGGCGGGGTCTTCTACAAAGTCATTATCCCTTCTCTGAATCACTTCAAACCCCTGTACTGACGTGACCAGCTTTGTCGGTGTCGCCCCGAGAGCCTCGCTCTACGCGTACAAAGTCTTCACCTCAACAGGCGAAACAGACGAAGCCACACTGATCGAGGCGTTCCTCCAAGCCTATGATGACGGTGTAAGTGCCCCCATTTTGCCTCAACACACCTTCACAGATCTAACAACCAAAAGATGGACATCATCACCGCCAGCATCGGCGGCCCCAACGGCTTCTCCGACAACGCCTGGGCCGAAGTAGCCTCCCGCATCGTCGACCAGGGCGTCCTCGTCACCATCGCCGCCGGAAACTCAGGCGACTCCGGGCCCTTCTACGGCTCCTCCGGCTCCTCGGGAAAGAACGTCCTCGCCGTCGCCTCTGTCGAGGGCGAGGCCGCGCCGATGCCGGCCTTCAAAGCTACCTTCGCCCTCCGCAACGAGACCTCGTCCAGCAGGATCGGGTACATCCCTTCTGTGCTGTACTTCCCCGAGTCCGTCGCCGGTTGGCCCATCGTGCCGCTCGGGCTGGACACTAATGCTACTGCCGAGGCGTGCGAGCCGTACCCGGCAGGCTCACATAATCTGACCGGGGTTGTGGCACTGGTGCGGCGCGGCGGGTGCGACGCCATGACGAAGCAGGCGAACCTCAACGCCCTTGGCGCGCAGTACATCCTCATCTACAACAACGAGAGCCCGCTCGCGCAGCTGTACACGGATAACTACCAGAGCGCGCTAGCCGTAATCGAGAGACACTCAGGCGAGGCCATCGTCGAGGCTGTCAAGGCCGGGGCCAGCGTCACGGCCGACTTCTCCGCCGGACCAGACGACGTGGTGGGGTTGCCGCGCGACTTCGCCGGGCTCCCGTCGTCGTTCACTTCCTGGGGCGGGTTATACGACCTCGAGCTCAAGCCGGATATCGCTGCGCCCGGCGGGGAGATCTTCAGCGCGTATCCCACGGACGGGTTCTCGACGCTTAGCGGGACAAGTATGGCGTGTCCGTACGTAGCGGGCGTGGCGGCGTTGTATATCGGCGTACACGGCGGCCGGGGCGTTCACGGGCCTGGCTTCGCCAAGATGCTTGCGCGGAGGATCATTGCCAGCGGGAAGACGGTGAAGTGGTGGGACGGCGTTCTCGACATGGCGGCTCCGCCTCCGCAGGTGGGCACGGGGCTGGTTGACGCGTTCAAAGTCGTGAACGCCACCACGTCGCTAGAGTTTGAGAAGTTCGCCCTCAACGACACGGCGAACTTTGCCGCTTCCCATGAGGTTGTGGTGAGGAACGAGGGGAGCGGGGATGTGGCGTACACGTTCTCCGTAGAGGACGGGGCCGGGATGGAGATTCTGCTGCCGCTTGATACGTCGGTTAGTAGCTCGCCAAGGGTGAGGGCTCTGGAGGAGGTTCAGCCGAGGGAGATGCCGGTTGAGGTTGTTTTGCCGGAGGGGTTTACGCTCAAGGCTGGGGAGTCGAAGACTGTCAGGTATGTCTTCTGATGTTGATGATGAGGAAGACGGGCTAACGAGTGCAGTGTGACGTTCCAAGCACCCGACTTTGGTAACCCGGCAGGATTGCCGCTGTACAGTGGGAAAGTCATCGTGAGTGGAAGCAACAATGAGTCCCTCGCCATACCGTACATGGGTAAGAGACTGCCGACGCCGGGCGTTCTGGGTTTAATCACACATCTAACCGTATAATAGGTCTCGCGGCAGATTTGAAGAAGGAGATGGACGACATGTACATGCACGGCTTCCCCAAAGCAACGACGACGTACAACTTTATCCCCATTGAAGAGAAGCCTTAGTGAGTTGCCAACTTGCCTTCTTTAGACGAAATTGGCAAGTCGCTAACACGGTTTACAGCTGGACGAATGAGATTTGGGAGGATGAGGATTGGCTTTGGCTGACCATTCAGATGAAGTGGGGGTCCAAGGAGCTCCGATGGGACGTAAGTTTCGCATCCCCATTCTGGTATTTGAAGGAGCACCTGGTCCTGACCACCCTTGCCAGATCTACGAGGCCGGATGGAACGAGAGCAACTGGAGCTACCCGCCGGCGGTCGGCGAGGACGGTTACATTGGGTCGGTGGCGTACTACGACCGGTCCGACACCGAGTACTGGAGCCCGTTCTCGGACTCGAGCGGGCCGTTTGACGTGATCCCGTTCCCGCTGGAGAACGTGCACCGGAACGCGATCTACACGTCGTACCGGCATACGTTTTTCTGGTTCGGCGTGTTGGCGAACGGGTCGCAGATCGAGCCTGGGAATTACACGTGAGTTCTTCACTGGAGAGTATCTACACAATGCGAGACGAGATGCTAACGAATGCGATTGCGACAGGATGCGATTCGCTGCCCTCAAGCCGTTTGGAGACCCGGCCAAGTCTGAGGACTGGAGCATCTGGAAGTCTCCTCAGGTTTCCATCCTGGGAAAGTTTGGGCCGAGTCCTTGGGGTTGACAAGGGTGATGGTATGGTTATGTGACGGATGTATGTCATGGAGACAACCATATAATATCTACAAGATGGCTATGATGTAAAAGAAACACATTGTGAAGCCGCGCGTTCGTCTTCCAAGTGAAGTCTGTCTTGTCAACAATGTCAATTCAATGTGAGCACGCGATTCGGTGAGGGCCGCTCGGATGGGCCCCTCGGCGGGAGCGGGCTCTGGTGGAGGCGCTACCGCCCGGAAAGGCAGGTGCTTATCGCTGGCAGCAGCAGTGTTCCCCGCCGAAGCCGGCGTCCCCGCGATAGCTGTGGGTCTCGATGCGGGGCACTCACCGTGTCAAGTGGGGCCCTCCAATCAGCGTGGTATCGGCACTTTATTGACATGTTGCGCCCAATTGCCCAATCGCAGCGGGCGTTTCTCGCAAGGTTCTGTTGCTGGCCGTAATGGTAACAATATCTCGCTGAAATTACAGCAGAATTGTTTTCCCAAAAAATCCCCACGGCCTGATAAGAAGCGGGCAATCACATCACCACCCCCCGGGCATCACGTCGATTGGCCCGGACCAGTTCCCCAGTTATCGTCTTGTTTGTTACGTTTGTCAATTCTCGATTGAATCAGACGAACTCTCTCCAACACAAGCTCTGCCAAAATGTCGCACGGGAACCTGCAGCGGACCGACCAGCCTGTTGGATCCTTCCCTACCACCCTACTTACTCACTAGGTAGCCAATCTATGGATACCAAGGCGACCGTTTTCCTATCACGTTGTGGGCGCAATTGACACCCATGCCAATCACACGAACGATAACGGCCATGGGTGAACCACGGTGACTGGCAGTCGATCACTAGGTAGCTTCCCTGATAAAGCTTGGCCGCGCCTGCTGCAGTTGCTGCCGCGATTCCCGCTCCAGCTTCCCAGCCCAGCCCAGCTCTTCTTCCTCGGTCTCTGACGCAGGCGCACCTCTCCCCGCCGACAAGCTCACACCGCGGTCCAAGCCAGCCAGTCTCTCGAGAGCTCCATCGCCATGAAGTCGTTCGCGACCACCGCCGCCGTCGCGCAGCTGCTGCTCGGCCTCCTGCAGCCCGCCTTCGCGGCCCCGAGCACGTATGCCGGGCCCCCGAAGCTGGGCGCCGTCGCCTCCGAGACGGACATCTGCAGCGAGATCGGCACCAACCTGCTGAAGAAGGGCGGCAACGCCGCCGACGCCCTCGTCGGCACCGTCTTCTGCATCGGCACCGTCGGCATGTACCACAGCGGCATTGCGGGCGGCGGCTTCATGCTCGTGAGGTCGCCCAACGGGACCTACGAGTTCATCGACTTCCGCGAGACGGCCCCCGCCGCGGCGTACGAGGACATGTACGCCAACAACACGGCGGCCAGCATGTACGGCGGCCTGGCAAGGTGAGTCTCAACAACACCATTCTCAGAAAATGCGCCAATACTAACTTTACGCAGTGGTGTCCCGGGTGAGCTTCGCGGCTTGGAGTACCTGCACAACAAGTACGGCCGCCTCCCCTGGGCCGACCTCGTCGCGCCCTCCGTCAAGATCGCCCGCTTCGGCTTCCGCGTCAACGAGGACCTCGTCAAGTACATGAACGCCGTCACCCCCAACGGCAACTTCCTCACCGACGACCCCTCCTGGGCCATGGACTTCGCGCCCCACGGCTACCGCGTCCGCCTCAACGAGACCATGACCCGCAAGCGCTACGCCGACACCCTCGAGGCCATCGCCAACGGCGGCGCCGACGCCTTCTACACCGGCGCCATCGCCAACGCCACCATCGCCGCCCTCCGCGCCGCCAACGGCACCATGACCCTCGACGACCTCGCAAACTACACCGTCGCCATCCGCGAGCCCGCGCACATCACCTACCGCGGCCACAAGCTCACCGCCTGCAACGCCCCCTCCGGCGGCATCGTCGCCCTCAGCGCGCTCAACACCGTCTCCGGCTACGAGGACTTCGGCGCCCCCGCGAGCCGCAACCTCTCCGTCCACCGCCTCGACGAGGCCATCCGCTTCGCCTACGGCCAGCGGTCCAAGCTCGGCGACCCGCTCTTCGTCGACGGCATGTCCGACTACACGGCCGCCATGATCTCCCCCGAGACCGGCGCCGAGGTGCGCTCCAAGATCTCTGACTTCCGCACCCAGAACGTGTCCGCGTACAACCCCGAGGGCTTCGAGTCCCTCGAGACGCCCGGAACGTCCCACGTGGCCACCGCCGACGCCAGCGGCCTCGCCATCTCGCTCACGACGACCGTCAACCTCCTCTTCGGCTCGCAGCTCATGGTCCCCGAGACGGGCGTCATCATGAACAACGAGATGAACGACTTCAGCATCCCCGGCTCCAGCAACGCCTTCGGCTACGTCCCCAGCCCGGCCAACTACATCCGCCCCGGCAAGCGGCCCTTGTCTTCTATTTCCCCCGTCATCGTCGAGAAGCCCGACGGCAAGCTGTACTTTGTGATCGGCGCGGCGGGCGGTAGTCGTATTATTACCGCCACCATCCAGAACCTGCACAACGTGCTCGACCGGAACTTGACGGCGCCCCAGGCGCTCGCGGAGCCCCGTCTGCACGACCAGCTTAGCCCGAACATTATCAATGTCGAGTACTCGTATGATAACAGCACGATTAGCTACCTGCAGTCGCTCGGCCACAACGTCACGTGGGTTGCGCCTGGTAGCTCCTCCGCGCAGGGTGTGAGGTTGTTGGAGAACGGCACGTTTGAGGCTGCGGGTGAGCCGAGGCAGAAGAACTCTGGCGGTTATGCCGTGTAAATGCCTGGGATTGGCATGATGTGAAAATAGAGTGGTGAGCCAGGCGTAAAAAGGTGTCTAGTTATATGAGTGACCCAACACCCTAACAATGCGCCAATAGGGCGCTCAAAAGCTGCATGATAAATAAATATTGTATAATACTGTCTAGTTCTGGACCAAATTCCTGTGAGCTGGTGAACACTATTACTACCTTGTGCGAAGCTACGCCGTGATTGCAGCCCGTACTGCGGTTGAGGTTCCACTTTTGGGCCTCATGCTGTTGCGCACACTCATTGGAGCATGGTGAATCGGTAAATACTCTTGGCGCAAGGCAACATCCCCCATTTGAAATGGTCCGCCTGCGCCGTGTCCGCCTTACTGATGTGATGCAATCCCACTTCTGAACTGTTATTGGAGACCATTTCGGGAATATTACCTGAACGAGAGTTGAGTTATGCCTAATCAACACCTTCAATTCCGAAATATCAGGTTACACAGCAGCATGCAGCAC
Organism: Colletotrichum siamense; assembly: GCF_013390195.1. Classification (NCBI taxonomy): domain Eukaryota; kingdom Fungi; phylum Ascomycota; class Sordariomycetes; order Glomerellales; family Glomerellaceae; genus Colletotrichum; species Colletotrichum siamense. Next base: position 787,953 of record NW_023501015.1, read on the forward strand.
TCTTGCGCCCCATACACGAATACTTGGAGGGATTGGGCTTTAAATAACACATATGGAACCTGTCTCAAGATTTTTCCACGTGAAATTTGGGCACCCCTTTCTCTTTTTCTTTATTCTGTCGTTCAGTACTTCGTAAATCCCATCCTCGACTCCCTAAAAAATACTTCTTATTTCTTCAGGTGCATTCGGTCTGCGAAGCTTCATCCCAAAAGCACCGTGAAGATGTCCGACGCTGACGAAGGCCAGCCCTTGGCGTCAAGTGCCGTGGATGAAGCCCTCAGCGAGCCAGACGTACCATCAAATGGTTCAGACCCAGCGGCAAGGCATTCACCAGAGTCTTCGAACAAATCCTCTCATCATGAAGAAGACGTCGCTCAACAGCTCGCGGAATTGAAAGCGTTGAACGAAAAGCACTCTCAAATCATCAGCCTGCTCCAGACCAGGTTTGACATCCCCGTTGATATCTCAGAGAGTGCTTCGAGGCTGTTAAATGACGTACAAGATGGCTGGAAACGCTTGAATACATCCCGCAAGTCGGCCGGGGTTGCTTACAAAGTTGATTACGAGGATGTTCACAAAACCTTCCTCCTTCAAATTCTACCATGTGGACCCCAATTCATGGGACTCGACGTCAAAGAAACAAGTTGTTATGGGGAGGATCCTGGACAAAACCAAACAAGCACACACGAAAGCGAGAAACTCATTAAGGAAGCCGAGTGGAGGTTCGGAGACGGGATGAGGAGGGGCTTCATGATTGAGCACTCGTTCCCAGGATTGTTATCCAATCAATCGACATGGAGGCCTGAAATTCTCCTCAAGGGCAAACACTCCAGCAACGAAGAGGAACTTACCTGGCCTAGCAATTGGGACTTTCTGTTCAAAGAGAGTTTCCGAAGACAAAGAGAGCATTATTGGTCGTTCTTTGTCGCAAGTTCGCTGGAGGATTGGGGGTTGTACCATCGCGGTGGGTTTTACAGGTACGGCGAGCTTGACAATCCCGGTGCCGCATTTGATATGCATCGCATCTTGATGCCCTTCTATGAATTATGCATGGAGGTACTTATTTTTCAAACTTAAAAAACTAAAGTCGAGGCTGATGATTTTCCTTTTTTCCTTGATATAGCATTACACACCCACGATTGAGTGGCTTAATCTACTACCTCTTTTGTATGGCACCATATGGTAAGTAATTACGGCTCCCTCTATGTCCTTTGGTGGGTTCCTGCTGAAATGAGACCAGCACATTTCATGTCGGACTGTCTCAAAAGCTTCTCAGTTTTGAAGATATAGCAACCGTCATTTCAATGTCATCCGAGCCCCACAGAGCTGGCAGTTTATCACTCTTCACGCGCCATTTTGGCCCGTGGATGGGCCATGGGGGTTCGGCGGGGTCATCGGTATTTCCTTGCCGAGCCGTAAGAGCTATTAGCCGAGGGATGCTAGACGCCGTCGATTTGCGAGAGTTTACCTACTGCATGAAGTCGTTCAAATTTACCGGCGAGAATGAAACCGGGAATGCGAACAAGATGGAAGCCAGGAAGACTAGCTCATCGTCTGACAGAGAAACTCCCCCCAGTGGCCTTCGATTCGAGCGGGACGCTCTAAGCGTCGAAAAGGCTCCAGGAAGACGAATAACATTCCTTGAGCACAGATACTCGACGCATCTGACAATGACGCCGCTTCGCGCTCCTATAGGGAACTTTCGTCTATTCACGATAACGGATTATGTTGAAGGTCACCCTTATTACATCGACCCTGCTATCAGCAGGTTCAATTGGAAAGAAAAGGATATTCATCCGGCAGGACTGTTAACGGGTGTTGCAGCTTTTCAAGCCCAGATGCACTGCGTCATTAGTGATTGGGCCGACGACTGGGGTGAAACGTTGAGTCAGTTAAGTGCGGTGTTTTCAGTCACGGCAAGTCAGTTGGAAAGATATCGTCAAAAGTATTACTAACCTTGAAACATTTAGCCAATAACTATTGGAAACGAGAAAAAGTTGGAGCAGTTGATGTATGATCCTGAATTGAAGAGAACAAGAACCTACTTCAAAGTCCTGCAGATTCTGAGAATATTTTCAGACGCCATCGAGGACGCAGAGGTTGCATTTGAGTCGTTTACAGATGAATCTTCTGATTGGGAGTATTGCGGCTTCGAATTTCAGTCTCTCCAGGAAGAGGGATCCGTCATTGATCATAACTGGGCCACGCTCAAGGCACTTCACCAACAAAAAACGAAGAAACTTCTTCTCAAGATCTCTGCAATGAAGAAGGAAATCGAGAGTCTTAGGGACGGTGTTAGTCAATCCCGTCAGTTGGAAAGAAACGCGCTAACCTAAGCTGAAATAGCTCTTCAACGCCCAGTCGGTCAGGGAAGCTCAGAAGAGCAGAGAGCTCAACAAGATTATGATGGTCTTTACCATTGTAACAATTCTGTTTCTGCCCCCAACATTTGTCGCCGTGAGTTGTCGATGCCTGTGCAAACTTTACTTAGACAAGAGCTGAATGTTGAAAACCAGACATTCTTTGGCGTCGACATATTCCACGCCGCCAGCGACGTCCAAACTCGGAAGATATTCTGGACTGTCTTTAGTATCGTGACAGTGACTACGTTTGTTACGTCAATTGGTGCCATACTCGGACTATTGACGCCAGCTAGTTGGAACAGGCTTCGGAGCTCGATTCCCAAGCTGACCGGAAGTTCCAACAATCTTTCAGAAGAGCAAGACGAGCCTGAGAAGACACAGAGTACCTGGAGGCGACTGTCGTCATTTCTGAGAAGAGATCGAATGGACGCCCCCACGTCGGACCAAGACTCCACACTATCTGCGTAGTGTTTAGCAATCAATGATGAGCCTGATACTTAGGCGGGATTTGAGTATTCAGAGTAGAATAATCTTGCGAGAATCGATGTTCCACTGTTGTGCATCTTACTATTCGTCATAATATGATGATCACACTGTTGGCAGCTTCTGTGCTGTGGGCTAATTCGGCACCAACAGCGACAAGCAAGAGTCTTGCTCAACAAGTATGGCTTCGGGGAAGACAGAAATGGAATGAGCCGGACAGGGCGTGACAATTAATGCGAAATTCTGAGAGAAGTTTAATCCGGGCACCTCCGGTTCCAAAATCCTATCTTTCACCACCAAAGTGACACCAAATACCCCGCATTCCCCAAGCGACAATGAGCCGATAATTTCCCGGCCACGGGCTACTCCATTCCCGAGCTGGTTCACAGTTAAATCCGGGGCAGATGCGACCGCCAAGCTGTTACCTTACATACCTACAACCAACATCAACCCATCCCATCGGCAAAGGTAAACATCGGATTATCTGGCCCCTTTGAGATTGGATTCCATGATCTAAATAGAACGCGACCGATGCGTCTCCTCGCACGCTGCAGCATACCATACTGAGCCTCGCAATCGCGGTGCTCGAGCATGAACGAGACCGCCAGAGACGCCGCCCCGAAACCAACGGAAGCTTGCCAGGCTTGCAAGTATCGCCACCGCAAGTGCGACTGGGGGAGGAGCGGCTGCCAGCAGTGCAGGAATGCGGGCATCAACTGCGTGCGCCAGCCTACGCTCAAGTTCCGCTTCTACCCAAAGCAGAACGCCCTCTCCCACGCCCCTCCAGGACTATGGCGCCCTTGCCCGCTGCCGACGGCGCCGGCCGTGTTCTACGATGAGACTCCGGAGCTGCGAGCCTTGTACGAAGGGGAGAGCCCGCGCCTGTCTGAGGACGCGGAGGGCTCGTTGGGCCCGAATGTGTCGGCCGAGAGCGCCCAGGCGGGCAGCGTGACCAGTAGCCAGAACGCCTATCCGTGCCTGGATGATACCACGTCATTGGGACGCCTAATGAACGAGACCTCGCCTTCGACGGACTACTTGATGGAGGACGTGCCGCCTTCGGGGGAGAATTTCACAGACGAGATCTCGCCACTGAGTCCGCGGGAGGCGCTTCTCGTGCGCAACTTCACCGATCATATGGCGCTGTGGACGGACGTGGCGGATCCCTCACGAACCTTTGAGACGGTCGTGTCTCAGATGGCGTTTACGGATCTTATTATACGATATTCTATTTGCGCCTTCTCTGCGCGACATTTCAACCGGTGTCGGGATGAAGACGGCGACGGTCTCGCCTTGCACTATCAGAATCTATGCCTCAACCTCCTCATACCGTCCATGTCCGGCGGCCAGAAGATCACCGAGAGCGTGCTGACGGCCGTCGCCCTCCTGAGGCAGAACGAGGAAATGGACGGTAAGCGTCATGACCTTTTTGCTATCCCCGATGTTAACAACGAGTAGAGGACGACTATCGCTTCCACTTGGAAGGCACATCTCGCATCCTGAACATGGTCCCAGAGTTTTCCACGCTAGGAGGGGTGGCCGAGGCCGCATGCTGGCTGTGTCTCCGAGAAGACATCTACGTGTCTCTGACGACGCAGATACCGCTCAAGACGGGACTCGACTGCTTCCCCAACTCGGTCTCCATCTGCCGCAATGACGATTACTCGTGGGCAAGCAAGTCCATTCTCAACCTCGCTTTCCTCCTCAAGCGCGCCTTCTGTGAGCCGCGAGATCCCTCCGACGTGGCCCTCTCCGAGACCGAAATCGCCGACTGGAACGCGTCCAAACCTGCATCCTACCGGCCCATCTACTTCCGAGAGCGATCGCGAGACGAAGGCCGTTGCTTTCCGGAGGTCCTGACGCTGCTACCACACCATGCCGTCGGGTTGCAGTACTACCACATCGCCCAGATTGTCCTGAACGCGATCGGGTCGCGCAACGTCGTCCACACGCACGAGTACCTAGCCGAGAGCAGGGCGAGAGAACGACGCATTCGGCATCACTTGTTCATGGTCCTGGGCCTGGCGACATCGAACGAGAGGGCTGAGAATACGTGGTTCACGGCACGACACTGCCTGGCTGTTTGGGGCGCATACCTGCATCATCCCGCCGACCAGAACGCCGCGCTCGAGTTTCTGGAAAAGTGGCGGCGGAGGTCCGGATGGAAGACTTCGACGTTGATCGAATCGCTACAACGCCAATGGAGGGAGAACATCGAGGACGACTGAAGCTGTGTGCGTGTGTTCTATGGTTTATGGCCTATGCATTCTGGCAAGCTACCGATACCCCGAGAATACCCCGAGAAGAAGACATTGAGATCGTACGACACAAAGCGTGCTAAAGGGACAATGAGCCTCGGACAAAGTGAGGCTGCTCCGAGCCAGCACCGGCACGACGTTGAGACCACAGAGGCCAAAAGCGGCATCGCGACCTGGGATGTGCCATGGACGACGCACTCTTGTCGTACCCCGTCCCCCGCATCATCTCCACACCACCCACACACCAGCCCCAAATCCCCGACATGCGGCGACAATCTTAGCTCCACTGGCGTTTTCCGGACGGGGTGAATTCCCCCATCAGTATTTGACTTGAGGTGGGGAGACGCACCTTTCCAACCTTCTCCCCGGCTGGCCCCTTTCGTCTGAAAATCCGTGTAAATCCCGGGTGTTGGTCCTGAGCCCAAAGCTCAGCGGGGAGAATTCCCCCCTTGGTCGGAACCCTCTATGGAGGGGTCTTCAGTATGTCACTGGCGACGATTGACGACGAGACGAAAGTTGGCTCTCGCGTCGTGAGAACGATATGAAAGGCAAAGACGCCGCGCTTCATTTCGAGCCTGGAGACAAGTGCACAAATCCTTCAATCACAATTTTACAATGGCTCCCTCTACCGTCTTCGACCATGCTGAGGCCAACGGCGTCGACATCGCCGCCAGGGCAGCTGTCAAGCAGGCAGAGCTGAACGGCACTGCTGAGCGCCCTCCAGTGGCCGACGACTACATGTACGACTTCAAGTACAACCACGCCCTGCCGACCACCGACGTTCTTGGTGTTCAGATTCCACAGGACTGCGACGCGCAGTCTGAGGCAGAGGGAATCGTGAGACAGCTCTCCGATGCTCTGGGCTCTGGAAACGCAGAGGCCTTCGCAGACTTGTTCCTCGAGTATGGTACGTTCATCTCAAGGTCTTCTGAGATCGAGGACAAATCTAACACAAAACCGCAGGCGTCTGGCGCGACAAGCTCTCCTTTACCTGGGACCAACGGACCTTCAACTTCCGCCCGGCCATTCTGAAGGCGGCCCGCGACCTCCTCCCCACCACCAAGGCCTCGAACTTTGCCTTCCTCGCGCCGGCTCCCGTAGTCGACCGCCCTTACGACGACTTTGCCCAGCTGCAGTTTGTCGTGTCGTTCGAGACGGACCTCGTTGTCGCCTCGGCCGTCATCAAGGCTGTCCTGACCAAGGACGGCTGGAAGATCTACACCATGCACACCGTCGCCGAACAGCTCAAGCAGTTCCCAGAACGCGCCCCCGCTGACGGCCACATGACGGGCACGATCAGCTGGGAGGCACAGCGTGCAAAGGAGGTCGACGCGGCTGACCCCGAGATCCTCATCATCGGCGGCGGACAGAACGGTCTAGCCCTGGCCGCATGGTGCAAGGCCCTCGAGCTCAACTGCCTCGTCGTTGAGCGCAGCGAAGAGGTCGGCGACGTCTGGAAGAAGCGATACGAGTACCTCTCCCTCCACTTCCCCCACTGGGCGGACGACCTGCCCTTCTTCCGCTACCCAAAGCAGTGGCCCACGTACACCCCTGCACAGAAGCAGGGTTTCTACATGAGCTGGTACGCGTCCGCGCTGGAACTTAACATCTGGACAAAGTCTACCGTCATCGAGACGAAGCAGGACGACCAGGGCGCGTGGACGGTGAAGATCAACAAGAACGGCACCGAGTCCCGCACCGTCCGCCCCAAGCACGTCGTCATGGCCACCTCCCTCTGCGGCGTCCCGTACACCCCCACCATCCCCGGCATGGAGCACTTCAAGGGCGGCGAGATCCGCCACTCCTCCGCACACGACAGCTCCGCCGCCTTCGCCGGCAAGAAGGTCTGCGTCGTCGGCACCTCCTCCTCAGGCTTCGACACCGCGTTCGACTGCTCCCGCCGCGGCATCGACGTCACCCTCCTCCAGCGCTCGCCGACGTACGTCATGTCGCTGACGCACTCCGTCCCGCGCATCCTCGGCGGCTACGCCCCAGGCGCCGACGGCAACCGCGCCGACCCTGCCGAGCACGACCGCCTCTTCTTCTCCACCCCCGTCGGCCCTGGCGAGGAGCTCGGCCGCCGCACCGTCAAGGTGCTGGAGGACCTCGACCGCCCGCTGCTAGACGCGCTCAACGCCCGCGGGCTGCGCACCTGGCGCGGCCAGCGCGGCACGGGCCACGGCACCCTCAGCCAGACGCGCAACGGCGGCTTCTACTTCGACGCCGGCGCGTGCGAGCACATCATCAACGGCAAGATCAAGGTTGAGCCGGGGTATATTGAGCGCTTCACCGAGGACAAGGTTGTTCTGAGTGGCGGCCGGGAGCGCGAGTTTGATCTTGTGGTGTTCGCGACCGGCTTCTCCAACTTGAACGATTCGATCCGGGACACCCTTGGCCCCAAGGTTGCGAACCAGGTCGGGCAGGTGTGGGGTGTCGACGAGGAGGGCGAGTACAGGGGCGCCTTCCGGGAGACGGGAGTGAAGAACCTCTGGATCATGGTGGGAGCCCTGCCCATGACGCGGTTCCACTCGGGTATCTTGGCGTTGAGGTTGAAGGCTCTTACGCAGGGCATTTCGCCTCCTCCGTACAAGGCTTAGATGTGTATAGATGTGATCTTAGAGAAGAAGCTTATGATTTGATTTATTCGAGTCGCACAATGTTGCCCTGATCATGTCCGCCCAATGTATTCCCCTTCTGCCAAAGATATAGAATCGTCGACTCACCGGGTTAACCACAAACCGGTTAAGACAGCTTTGGCGTACTTGCCGGTTGACAGCGACGCGCACTATTCCTACGCACCTACTAGACGCAGATATTACCTTGAACATGTAACAAACACAGTCACAATCAACCAAAACTTTTGAATAACCGTTTATTCTCCTGTCTCTACTTAGACTCTACGGGACCATACCAATCAGCAAACCCAAGATCGAAGCCCCACAAAGGCGTGTTGATGCGCTTCGCCTTGCCCTTCGCCGCCAGCCCGTTGAGCAGCTCCAGCTCCTCCTTGGACAGCTCGACCACCTGCCTGTTGCTCGTGATGCGCGCCTCGCTCACGGACTTGGGCAACGCGACGACGCCCTGGTTCACGTGGTAGCTGATGAGCACGGTGGCGGCCGAAATATTGTGCTTGGCGGCGATCTGCTGGATTTCGGGGTCGGACATGATGGGAGCGCCTGCGTTTACCAGGACATATTAGCATCATGGCTTTGGACCTGGGAAGGATGTCGCGACGCACCAGTTGACCCGAGCGGCGAGTACGCCTCCAGCAGGATGCCGAGCTTCTCGCAGTACGCCCTGAGCTCGTGCTGTGGGAGGTACGGGTGCAGCTCGACCTGGTTGACGGCTGGCACGATCTTCCACGTCTTGCGCAGTTCTTCGAGGTAGGGGATGGACCAGTTGGCGACGCCGATGGCCTTGACCTTGCCGGAGACGTAGAGCTCCTCCATCTGGCGCCAGGTCTCGCTCTGGTCCCAGGAGCGGTCTACCGAGCGGGTGCCGTCGGGGTTGACGGGGAGGAGGTCGCTTGTTTCATTCTGGGATCGGTTAGAGGATGGGCATCGCGAGGTGTGTTGGGGTTGGAGGGCTACGTACGGCGACCAGACGGACGGGCCAGTGGATCAACTATTGGACTTTATGTTAGCGTAAGTCGATTGGGATCTGATCTATGATGGAACTCACGTAGAGGTCGAGGTAGTCGGTGCCAAGAGCATCAAGCGTCTTCTGCAGGCCCTCCTTCGCGTTCGTCTGGTGGGTGTTCCACAGCTTGCTGGTGATGAAGATGTCCTCGCGCAGCACGCCACTGTCTTTGATTCCCTGGCCGACTTCGTTCTCGTTGCCGTAGATGCTGCGGACGGGAGACCGTTAGCGGACGAATGGAGCTTGGGCTTGAAGTTCTCGGATCTTACAGAGCGGCGTCGATGTGGCGGTAGCCGTCCTTGAGGGCGTAGGCGACGGCCTTACGCACCTCCCCGGGCTCGGACTTCCATGTTCCTGTAGTTCGTGGGATGAGGACTTCGTGCCTTTCTTCTGGAAGGGCAGCTTCAGGCGTGACTTACCGAGGCCCACGGCGGGAATGGTGGCGCCGGTGTTGAGCTTGAACGAAGTTGACGACATGCTTAGGTTGTGCCAAAGGGCTCTTGAGAGACGGAGGAAATGAAGTGAGGAAGATATCCAAAAGAAACGCTTGGATCGTAAAGGGATGGATGGGCCTTGGGGATACTACCAGACTATAACGCCGCGACGGAGAACCAGCTGTCGTCATACGCCGACCGCGGGGCATTGTCGGTTTCTTCCCCTCGTTCTCCCCTTACTTTCCCCTCTTTGCGCAAAGATTTCTTTCCGGAGTAACAAAATCTGGAGATACCGAATAGCGATAGGTCGTGACCAAATTTGCGGCTGATCTGACGCAGGAAGTCAGAGCGGGCAGAATTGCCGATCTCCCAGCGGTGGGTCAACACAACGCAAAAGGGAATTCGCTCCGCAAGGAGGAATTCCGCCCGCACTTAGACAGGAGTCGGAGCTAACGCCGACGACGATCGCAGACCCTTGGAACTAATACATATCTCGGATCGGCCAGCTCAAAATGTCCCCCAGCAGCAGCAACGTCACAGAGCCATCTTGAGCTACATCGCGACAACTCTTTCTTCACACCGGCCAGACTCTTTGCCCTCCCCCTGTGCTCTTGATACACCATCACGATGGCCGTCCAAAACCGCCTCAAGCTCTGTCTCATCGGCCTCGGCCGCCTCGGTGCTCTACGCGCCAAGATCCTCGCCTTCGAGCAGCCGCGCATCGAGCTCGTCGCTGTATGCGACACGAAGCCCGGCGCCGACAAATGGGCCGCCGCCAACCTCCCGCCTTCGGTTAAGTTCTTCGCGACGCCGGAAGAGTGTATGAAGAGCAGCGGCGCGCAGGCTGTGCTTATTTCGACCGCCACGGCCACCCATGCGCCTTTGATTTGCCTTGCGTTCGACATGGGCCTGGTATGTCCCGCCGATACGCCTGCAGTGGCATTGGAGAGACTGCTGACGATGGCGATGTAGCATGTAATGTGCGAGAAGCCCATCTCTGTGGACATCATTACGACGAAGGACGTTGTTGCCAAGTCTGCGGCAAACCCCCACCTTAAGTTCCTGCTCCCCTTCTCACGGAGATGTAAGTTCCCCTCGGCAGGTCTAGTCCTGTAATTGGGCTCACACATTCGACAGATGACGAGTCTTATCGCGTCACGAAACAGATGGCGGATAACGGCCAATTGGGAGAGATCCATGCCGTAGAAGCTTCTTGCCTCGATCCTCAGGATAAGAACGGTACGACATCAATAGTCTGACCCAGAAATTTCAATCTGACCTTTTTGCAGCCTTCTACGTTACCTTCTCCGAACAATCAGGAGGAATTTTTGTCGACGCAGGTATTCACTTGGTTAGTATCTCGCTTCACAAATCTTCCCCAAACCCACACACTAACTTGCTCCAGATTGATGCCGGCCGATACTTCCTCGACGTCGAAAAGAATATCCCCAACCCCGCCAAGCAAGTCAACCGCGTAGTCGCCTTCGGCCAGCAGTCCGTCTACGGCGAGCTCGCACGCTTCGGCGACGCCGACAACGCCTGGGGCCTCGTCGAGTTCGCCAATGGCAAGATCCTGCACACGCGCCTCAGCCGCACCATCACCAACGGCTTCGAGGCCGCCACGCGCGTCTGCGGCACAAAGGGCCACTCGGTCATCAACGGCAACTCGACCCTCAACCGCGTCGAGATCCGCGACGAGCACGGTGTGCGTACCGCCTCGACCCCCGACGCCTTCGCGCTTTATGACAAGACCTTCATCAACGACATTGCCGAGTTTGCTACTGCGGTGCTGGAGGACCGCCCGCTGTCGTGCTCGCCGGACGATGCGCTTGAGGCAGGCAAGATTGCGTGCGCGCTGCAGCACTCGTTCCGTCTTGGCGAGCCGGTGTACTTTGATGAGGCGGGAGAGCCGATTTTGAAGCCTCTTCCGTCGAAATAGATTGGCATGGATAGAAAGTTACAATAGATATATTTTTGTTTCAGTATTTGGATCAAGATGTACGCTCTGATAGGAGGCTTGTAGGCCTATCTTCTTCCCACAGTTGTCCCACTGAGGCCTTCGACGAAACCCTTGCGTCTTGATTATCTTTGTTAAGATATTGGATGACAAAATGACGACTTGAAATCCCAATACAACAACCCTTCTGCCGTGACATTTAGGCCAATATGGCTGACCGGCAAGTACCCTGAAAACATAAGGAAGACACTAGAAGATAGCGAGACCCTCCCATCTCCAAGCCTCTTACTTCATCACCTCCCTTCACCGCGATGAAAACTGACTTCCTACGTTACATTCAGTCAAATAGCTTTGCATGGTTCTCTATTCTTCTGACGGTTATCACACTTTCGAATGGCAGGTTATGATATCCGATAGGTCTCGTGACTGTAGCTGTAAGAGAGTTTACGCCAGCCGTTGAAATATGTGGGGTCTTCATCGTACAACATACAGTCTGTTGTTATGAAATGGTACTCATCAATGTACTGGTGTACTATTAAGTAATACTACTATTTCCCTATTGGATGAAATGACACCCGGTATGTCTTTTACCTAGGTTGTGCCTCATAACTTGACCCTCGTAGGGCCCACCGCAAACCCGAGCTGCGGCTCAAAGAGCGGACTTTCGCCCCGCATATTGCTTATTGGCTCATATGGGACTTCTGAGGCATATTGATCGCCGGTTTCGGGTGAGGGACTTCCTTTCACACCGTGATATTACGTGGCCCGTCCTTTTCTGATTAGCATTGGGCCACATGATTCTAATCTCCTGCTGGAACTGCCATCTCCAATTAGCATCCCCTGCCTAATCAGCCGCCAAACCTTTGTCATAAGTGGATGGTATTGCCATGCACCCACCCCATGGGGAAACTAGGGTCATTATGGGGAACACGACCTTCTCTGCCTTGAATTCGGACGCTTTTGATTCTCTACGGGGTGTTTACCTCCGCAAGATAGCTGTCAGGAACCGGGGTCCAGGTGCCCGGGAACTGGGCTAGCGCCGTGTCCATCAACCAAACGTGGGAATTCACCCCGTTTGTGAACACCAAGTCTCCAAGATGCCAAAACCCCAGATTTCCCCAACCTTCGTTTGGATTTGCGGGGTCCCCGCTACACCACGGCACCGGCACACAGCGCAGAGCCCGGCCCCTGCCCGTTCCCATGTTAATGTTATCAAGAAGTCGAGATAGGATAGCTCCGTAATTACATATAAAGCTCCTTGTCCACGCACGTCCCGTCAAAGGCTCTTCCCCGTTCACTGCAGAGTCATACGAACTCCTTTCTGGGTTTTGTAATCACTTCCTCTCCTTCTCAGTATCACCTCCTCTCCTTTAAGCCAGTCGACATGGCGGACGCCAGTGACAAGTCTGCCGCCGAGGGGCCCTCCGGCAACGGGTACGCCGAACATGATGATAACCCAACCAAGGGAAAGGCAACCATCGACATCGACATCGACATCCTCGCGGAGAGCATTCCATACGGGCCGAGCGGTTTAAGGGGCGTCTTCTCTTCGGGGCCTTACATGTTGTCTGCGGCATTCTTAGCCTCCCTCGGAGGGTTCTCATTCGGCTACGACCAGGGCGTGATGGGCATCATCAACGTCCTCCCGCAATTCCACGCCGTCATCCCGGAAGCAGAGAACGAGTTCAACAAGGGATTCATGACGGGTATGCTCTTGCTCGGCGCTTTCATCGGTTGCTGGTTCTACCCCTACATCTCCGACCGCTGGTCTAGGAAGAAGGCGCTCCTTCTGAGTTCCATCATCTTCTGCATCGGTGGTGTCATCCAGACCGCGGCATATAACTACGCGACCGTTGTTGTTGGGCGAACAATCGGAGGTATTGGAACCGGGACACTTGCCCTCGGCGCCCCAATGGTGAGTTGTGCCCCGGCGCTTTTGGTTTGGTGAGACTAACGTAGTCATTGCGATGCAGTATATTTCCGAAGTCTCACCACCTCATCTCCGCGGAACGCTCCTCGTTCTCGAGTCCGTCGCCATTGTCGGAGGCGTCACCATCGCGTACTGGATCACGTATGCTTGTAAGGATATCGCCGGCGAGGCATCGTGGCGCGTGCCATTTGCTCTCCAGCTGCCCTCGGCCATGATACTCGGCGCCATGATCCAGCTCTTCCCCTATTCGCCCCGCTGGCTTGCAATGCAGGACAGACACGAGGACTGCCTGAGCAGCTTGTGCAAGCTCCGGAAGCTCCCGGCGTCAGACGAGCGCGTGCAGGCCGAATATCAGGGCATTCTTGCCGAGGCCAAGTTTCAGGCCGTGATGCTGGAGCGCCGCCATCCTGGCGTCCGTGGATTCAAGTTGGAAGTGGTGCAGTGGCTCGATCTCTTCACCGTCAAGAGCTGGAGGCGAACAATAGTTGGTGTCGGTGTATCCTTCTTCCAGCAGTTCCAAGGTGTGAACGGCTTCATCTACTACGCACCGACCCTCTTCAGAAACGTTGGCCAATCCGACGATATGTCGCTCATTCTCTCCGGCATCTTCAATGCGCTACAGATCGTCGGTGTCTTCATCGCATTCATCCTCATCGACAGGGTTGGCCGCAGACCGCTCGCCATCTACGGCGGTATCGGCAACATGATCTGCTTCGTCGTCATCGCAGCCCTCGTTGGCACTTTCGACAGCAGGTGGGGCGAGAATACCTCCGCAGGCTGGGCGTGCGTCGCCATGGCCTTCCTCTTCATCATCATCTTTGGCGCCTCGTACTCGTCCCTCGGATGGGCTCTGCCTCCTGAGGTGTTTCCCAATGGCATGCGCTCTAAGGGCGTTGCGTTCTCGGTGGCTGTCAACTGGCTTTCCAACTTCACAGTGTACGTATGACCTACATCCTCGCGAGAATCTGGCTTGATTGAACTGACGTTGGCCAAAGGGGCGTCGTTACTCCGCCGATGATTGAGAGCATTGGGTTCGGTACCTACGTTTTCTTCGCCTGTTTCTGTGGCTTGGCTGCAGTTTGGGCTTTCTTCCTTGTTCCTGAGGTGAGTTTCTATTCTGGCAACGCAATAATGAGACAGGTCTCGCTAACAGGATGTTGTAGACTATGGGTAAGACCCTTGAGCAGATGGATGAAGCGTTTGGTGACCTAAGTGGCCATGAGGAACAGGAGGTCATGAGAGAGATTCTGGGTGGTCAAGCTATTACAAGCAAGGGGGCCGCTGTTTGAGATGCTTGAAACAGTGTACTATCTATTGCTAGTCCAAAGATTACCCAGGAGGCGATGGCAGATCGAGTCATCGTATCACAGTTGTGAAGTTGCATCAGATACCAGCGTACTGCACTGGTCAATACAAAGTACATTCCATTTTGCTGAATTTCATTATTATTCAAAATCCAATCAAAGTAAATCCCAGGTTCTACGATCTTCATTGTCGATCCTCAATCTCACACCACATGCAGTGTTTCTTGAGATACCACAGAAACATTTGACCTGAAGTCTTATTGGAGAGACTGGACTGAGCTTGTATGCTTTGTTCAACATACCGATAACCGCCTCGTGTCGTCCCATCATTCTCTACTTATTCAATTTCATGCAGCCCCGAACAACACCAGAATATGCCTTCGCATGTATGAAACCGCCCCGTTACGTCGCTGAATACCCGCCATCAACAAACATAGTCTGCCCCGTGACCGCAGCACTGGCGTCGCTCGCCAACCAAACCGCGACTCCTGCGAAGTCCTCCACGATCCCATTCCGCCCGATCATCGTCCTCGATGCATGTTTCTCCGCCTTCTCTGCATCAGCGAAGACCCCCGCCGTCATTGGCGTCTCAACAACCCCGGGGGCGATGGCATTGCAGAGAACGCCATTCCGAGACCAGGCCTCCGCCTGCGACCTTGTGAGAGCAGCTAGTCCACCCTTTGCGGCGCCGTATGCCCCGCTGTTTCCGAAAGCACGGAATGCCTGCTGGCTCACGACGTTGATGATGCGCCCCCTCCCCCGTTCCGCCATACCGGGCCCGAATGCCTGTCCCAGCGCAAAAGGCGCCGTCAGGTTTGCTGCAATAGTGAAGTCCCATTGTCCCTGAGTGATGTGTGACAGCGGAGGTCGGTGGGAGACGCCGGCCGCATTCACCAGTATGTCTGGCACACCATGCGCCGACTTGATCCGTGAGATGGCGTGATTCAGGTCCGCTAGGTGAGCCAGATCAGCTGATATTGATGTGGTAGGAACACCGAGTTGCTTGAGTTGTTCGACGGTCGCCGCGAGAGGGGGTTCTCGGCGGGCTACCAGTATGATCTTTGCGCCTGACTGACCCAGGGCGAGGGCGATTTCTTTGCCGATACCTGAGCTACCGCCTGTTACAACTGCGGTCCTCCCGGCGAGACTGAATAGGCGGGTAAGATATGCAGGCAATTTCTGTAAGTTCTTGGCCATTTTCAGTCGATTCTTCAACGCCTTCTTCCAAATCTGTCGGACAAAATGCTGCAGAACGATTTTGAGGTGGACGTTCGAGTGAGGAGGGGTTCAAATGACGAGGCGTTGAAGAGTGATCGCAACAGCCGTTGTCGGCAGGAAAGCCATCGGGAAATGGCGGTTCGCGCCGGGCGATGTCGCATGCAGCTACCGGCGGCGTGTGAACCTAACGGCCTATTAGGGCGGCCTTCAGAATCTGGACTTTGCAGCCAAGCTTCACGTGGCGTTGGACCAGTCGTTATATCGCGAATGTCGCATTAGGCGACTTAATGTCATCAGAAGTTGGGGTAGAGGGGGTTGGCATGCATGGCTTACACCTAGCCCAAAATGAGGGGGGCCGGCAGAAACGAGCTTGGCTTCAACGCCCTGGCAGAGAATGCTACCCATGGTATCGATAATCCTGCAGATAGTTTTGCAGATCGCATATTTGATCATGATATCAATGATGAATTATGACAAAAAGAAGCCCAGAGTCAAGTCCGCGTGGTCTGTTGCTGGAATCGGAGGAGCCCGCGATGGATGCCGTTGGTGGCGACTGACGAGCCGTTTCCCATTAGCGCCATGCTTAATGCACGCGATAGCATTGGGCGGCATGCAGAATGCTGCCGGCGTCAGGCGAGGTTTGCAAGCGCTCAGGTGGAAATGCGGGGGAGGACGGAGAGAGTCGCTCGACACCACAGATCTTTATGCGGTGATTGATACGATCTGGGCTCATGTTTGCTGGCTGAGCAATTCTTCCGATGCTTTTGAATCAAGCCTTGCGAGAATGTCCAGGATTGAGGAAAGCAAAGAACTGGCTCGGCCTCGAACAACATCATTTTCGACGTTTTGCGAAAGCTCCAGCAGAATGCTTCCAACGACGCGCATCAGTTCAATCTTGAAGGGTCATGTTAGCTAGGTTATCATATGCCTGAGGTTTACACCACAAGACACTCACGCCAGGCTCTCCATTGGTTTGAATGTACTGAAAAGGGACACTTTTCAGACTATGCACGACGTCCCTGGCAATATTGATCTGCTCCATAGCCAGTGTCAACGGGTCATCATTAAGTCCACTGAGACTCATCAGGCCATGCTCGATGCATTGCCGAAGTATTATGATCCTAACGCCATGAAACATGGCAACAAGCCGAGATTTCTGTGTCCAGTAACAAGATCGTTGGAAAGCAACATCATACTGAGCGTCCAGATCGACCGTGTCAGGCGAGTTAAGCCAAGGAGGCAAGTCGTCTAAAAGACTCATGACTTCGATGTACATGTTGGTCATTGCTTCCTTCTCAGTGTCTGACGTCGTTTCTGCTGTCGAGCTATTGAGAGTGGTGTTTTGTCTCTTCGATCTGATTGCCAGAAGTAGACGACCGGCTGATGCCCAGCAGCGTTGGATCAAGTGGAATCCCACCATAAGGGTGTCCTCAAACGAATCCGGCACATTTCTCATGCTCGGATCGAGCAGAGGAACTCTCGCCGGGTCGCTTTCCTGGATGGTCATGGTTGAGTCGAATAAGGGCTCGTGCAAGGTGACGTGCCGATTTGCCAGAGAAATGGCAGCTTTGTCGCAAACATAGAGCATCCAGAAATTGTTTCTTAGAAGCGTGGATTCCAAATACTCGCACTTTGACAGAACATGCTCGTCGTGAAGTCGAAGATGTTGAGCCAGCAGACCGCCTTGGCTTAGAACATGCCACGCCAAGGGCGTCTTGCCAGCTGAATGTTGGAGTGCTGCTGACTGGAAAAGGCGAATAGCCAAAGAGCTCGAATCAGGATACTGTGTATCGTAATCTTCATACACCTTAATCATCCTCCTTGATGCCTGTAGAAAAGGTGTCGCAACCAGATCGCGGTATGCCAAGATTGAGTCTGGATAGATAGAAGCAACGGCGGCGCACAATGCAGTGAGTAGGGTGAATGGTCTCATGGCAGCAACCCTTTCTTTGTCGGCGCCGTCATCGAATACAATGTCATCAACATATGACGCGGATCCCGGAACCGGGAAGTAAGCAGCAGCCATGGCTCGAAGAGTCGGAACATGGCAAATTGGGCACACTGGGAACATGTGCAGTACATAGAGAGAGATGCACTTGTCGACGACTTGTCTTATAGTTGTTGATGGCAGTAATTCAAATATTGCTGAGAAGAGCTCGCGTCGTATTTTTGAAGGCGGAGTTGCTGAGTCTATCAATGAGTAGACAGAAGTAGCTGCACCGGCTGGCTCGCAATGAGTTATTGATGTAATTTGTCTGCCATTGTCACCGCTTCTTGTCTGCGGTGAACGAGAGGTCCTCTGTCTGGTAGGCGGCGGTTCTTGGGCCTTTGCACGAGGCGTCTTCGGGCCTCTCTTTCGAGGAATCACCTTGAAGGTGCAGTCTAAATTTGATATACTGCAGTTTGCGCATGGCTGAGTTGCATCGCACTATCGCGTGTCAGGAAGAAGCAACGATCGGGTCTCAACTGAGGCGGGCTCAAGTCTATGAAGCGGGCGAGTGAAACAAACTTACTTTCACTTTTCGTTGCCGACATGCATCACACGCTCTTTTGGACAGTGCAGAACTCGGTACGGGCATCGCGACGCTGGTGATGGATGCGAGTAGGTGCAGCAATTTCGCCGCGGAGAAATTCAAACCGGGGGTATTCGGGGTTCAAGGTCGGAGAATAGATCATCACAACGGGCGGGATTTGTTCATGCGAGCTACGGTCTAAGTGCATTTACGAACTTTATGCAACTAACACCACTATCGCGGGATGTTGACTGTTAAGAACCTTAGACTTAGAAGCACTTAGAGCCCCCGTCACTTTTTAAGGGGTTCATCGTGAAAAGTAAGGAATTGCTTGGAATTCCTCGATCAAAGACCTTGCCACCTAAAGTCTTCCTCAAGTTCAATTTCAGCGCTCAGCGCTTCGTCTTCTGGGTCGGCACTCTTGGAAATGATGACGCGAAATGTGCCCTTCTCGGCCAACTACTGTTCCAACTCTTCGTTCCAATATGACAACGCATACTTGTCAAGAGTGACCTTGGCAGTGACCGTGTCTCCTTTCGCAACCCAGACTTTAGTAAAGCCCTTCAACTCTTTCCGAGGACGGTCAAACGTCGTCTCGATGTCTTGAACGTATACTTGAATGGTCTCTGAACCATCTCGAAGTCCAGTGTTGCGCACTTCGACGGTAACCTCAAATGACATCGCACTACCGTTATCGAAGCGAACCTTCTTCGGCACCTGCAGATTGGAATATTCGAAAGTTGTGTACGACAGGCCATAACCGAAGTAAAACAGCGGGCGCGTCTTGACCTTATCATAGTATCGGTAACCGACGAACACGCCCTCGCCATACATGATCTCCCTCTGGCCTTTTCCAAAGGTCAAGAAAGCTGGCGTATCATCAATACGCTTTGGAAAGGTCACTGACAGACGGCCGCTGGGGTTGACCTTACCAAACAGAACGTCGGCCATGGCATTTCCTGTCTCCTGACCACCGAACCAGGCGTGTACAAGAGTTGCACCTTTCTCGATCCAGGGCATAGCTATGGGACATCCGGACTGAGTTACAATAATCTGAGAATAGCACGTTAGGGATCGAGTCCACAGTCGCGGAGATTAACACACTTACAGTGTTGGGGTTTGCCGCAACAACCCGCTCAACCAACTCATCGATCCCCGGCGGCAAGTCAATAGAATTCCGATCAACGGCCTCACTCTCATAGTCTGCATTTAGTCCAGCTATCACGATGGGTATGTCGACGGACTTTGCCAGTCTCACAGCTTCATCCAAAGCCTGCTCCTTGTCAATCTTCTCACAGCAGCCGATCCTCAATCCACCTGCACTGAGAGCACCAACCCCGGGAATTGCGGCTTCGTTTCGAAGCACTACGCAGACTTCATAAGCCTTTCCGGCCTCAACTTCAACGTCCGCAGTCAGTTCCATGCTTGCTTGGTTGAACATAGGTGTATGCATCGTCTTCTTGGGTTGGCTGGTGAAAAGATCGATGACCTGCTTTCCGTCGACATACAGTCTTCCCTTTCCGATAACGCAAAGTCCGAGTTGGACTTTTGCCGTCTTTGTGGCAGTCAAGCACGTTTTCACACGCAACCAGTACGCGCTGGGGACGCCCGTTGGAAGACTATCGGCGAAGTACATCTGCGCCTGTGTCGTCGTTGTAGTGTACAGAGGCGTTGCATCTGGGTTTTCTTCAAAGTTCTCTTCAAACCAATCAAGAATGTAACCAGGCTGGCTTGTGCCAGGGACAGTCACATTGGACGACAGAAGAGGGGTGAAGAGATGGCCTGCCATTGATTAGCACAAGCATGATACCTCAAGCTGGCATCACTTACCATGACATCCTATGGCTGTCTTCACTCTTCCCTCCCCTACGATATCGACAATAGCATCCAACGGCGTACTGACATAGTACGGTACCAAGTCCGCTGATCCACCACCACTTACGGCAGGCAACCGAACAGCAGGTCCAATTAGACCAAAGGTCTGCTCGCAAGACGGATTGAGGGGCAGCACGGACCGTTTGTTCTTCAAAAGAACTATCGAGTTGCTCGCCACTTTCCTGCACACCCGCCGTTTCTCTTCAGTATCACCTTGCGTACGCTCGTCGCGCCGATAATTCAATGCTGGCTGAACCTTGTTGATCAGATTCAGCAGACTTCGGACCCGCTCATCAATGGTTGCCTCCTTGACCTTGCGGCACAAAACAGCCCACATGAGCAATTCGCCCCTCCACCTTGCTGGCCCGGGCATCTCAAGATCAAGCCCAGCATTCACAGCCTCAGAAGTGCTGTACGTCCCGAACCAGTCACTCATGATCAGTCCGTCCCATCCCCACTCCTCGCGGAGGATGTCCCCCAAGAGCCATGGATCCTTGCTCGCATGAGTACCATTAATCCTGTGGTACGCCGTCATGAAGCACCACGGGTTCGCGTTTTTGACGGTAATCTGGAAGGGTAGGAGATGCATCTCACGCATCGTTCGCTCCGAAACTCTGATTGAGTCTTCAATAGACATAGTAGACTGGTCATGGGCGGCATAGTGCTTGATGCTAACCCCCACACCGTTTGTCTGCACGCCGCTGATGTATGCAGACGCCAAGGTGCCGCTCAGGAATGGGTCCTCAGCGAAAGCTTCAAAGCCACGACCGATGAGCGGAGACCTTTGTAGACAGACAGTAGGGGCGAGGATAACATGACAGCCCTTCTCTTTGGCTTCAGCTGCGAGCATCTCGCCCACGGAATGCATCACTTCGGTGTCAAAGGTAGCGCCCATGGCCGTGGCTGAAGGCAACAGACACCCCGGAGGCTTGATAGATCAGCGACGATGAAAGCTTCAGGTAGAATCCCACGTACTCCATTGAAGAAAGCCGTTCCTCGAACGCCATGTGGCCCGTCGGAGGTCTGAAAAGGTCAGCAATGCCCACATATTACTGGTGGCGCCATACTGCGATACTTGGAATTTTGAGGCGGTCAATCGCATGTGTTGTCCAGGTGTCTTTGCCCGCGAGAAGTTTAATTTTCTCCTCGAGAGTAAGATTCATAATGGTATGTGGCACGTTGATGAGAGCTTCCGACATACTGACTAACGGTCGAGCGGTAAGTTCGGTCAAGACCGATGAAGCAGCTCTTGCAGCAAAGAGTTAAGAATTGCCAAAATTCTCTGGTAATATACTCAGACTATATACTTGTAGTCCTCTCATATTCCTTCATCGCATTTTCCCCGTGGAGAAATTGGGGTATCCGTCTAACCAGAGCCTCCACAATTTCTCCGCGGCGGTTTGCCATGACAATGACAAGTTTGACAAAGACCACCCATGAAAGCAGGATTGAGCCGCTCATACATCATTCATTCGGCAAGCTTTGGCGTGTTACACAATATGAAATGTCAATAACCCAATGTCCCGCACTGAATCTAACCTCCTTCGCAAGATGACTGACGTCCGTCGATCTGTACTTTGCCCTTGATCAAACCTAGGGAATGCACCGGAGCGCCGCAAACTGGCTCTTCGGGGTGATCCACCAGACCCAAGAAAAGCCCCAGACGAATCCGATGGTCTTTCCAATTTTCCCGCTCAGCGCGTGGTATACCCTTGGGCAATTCGTTTTGAGATAGTGCAGGAACAACGTCTCGAAGGCGATGATAACGAAGTTTGCCACCCACGCGAAGACCTCCCACCAAAAGCCGCACGTAATACCGGCCAGGTAATCCGTGTAAGCGTGGAAGAAACCGCTGATGGTAAAAACAAGGCAGTTCAGCAGCCAGCGCTTCTTGCCCATGAAGGGACCCCTGCCGAGCCCGACGGCCTGCATCATCATCTCTCCAGTGCCGCAAACAGTGCGGTAAATGAGGCGGTCAAAGTACTTGCTCCAAAACCGGCGGATGCTCCATGCTTGGCGGATGTCTCCGAACATAGGGGGCCATTCCTCGGGCTCGTCGATTCCAAGGCCGACAAAGAATAAAGCGCACAACAAGTGAGCTCGGTTGTACCAGTTGTAGGCTGCCCACATAGATTCGAAGGCGAAATAGACACGAACCCAAAACTCGCGGGCTTCGATATGGTCCCCCCTAAGGAAGCGACGGATTATTGCCGACTTGTGGTCCTCTATGTCCGTCCAGACGAAGCCGAGATATCTGTCGATGACGATGTCCTTGGCGTTGTCTACAATGATGATGAGGAGTATTCGACATACCATTTCCAACATCCACCGAAGACGATGATTTCTCCATATCTTCAAGGCGTGAGTGCTGAATCTCTTCCAAAGCTCTACGGCGACTTGCTTGTTCGCCGTATCGGTGACTAGGGCAACCTCGTTGTCTTTTCTGTCGTTCTCGGCGATGGCCTTCTGGGCTTTTCTTTCGGCCAGTTCCTTTCTCTTCTCGATTACAGCCGATGGGACCTGTCTTTCCTTGTCTTGGTCTTTTATGAGATGGTAGACAGGGGCTTGCCGAGCGGTATTGATAAAACGTCCGTTCCATGCAATCTTATAAGTGGCGCGGGCACGCTGAGGCCATGGGAGTTTCTTCTGCTCCTCGGTGAGAACGAATCCTTCGCGAAGAACCATGACTACCGCGCCCATGCATTGGATGATGATGCCCTTGAGTAAAGTGTCCTTCACGGCATAGTTCATGTTGATTCCGCTGACGTATCGCAAAATCTCGATGCCGGTGGCGCAGAAGGCGAGCACATAGGGTAAGCGGTACTTCTCCTTGCAATTGACGGCTGCGACACCGCACGTCAAACCAACGAGGTAGACTAATGCTGGCCAAACCCAAGCTTGCCAGCCTGTGTAATTTGTCGCGTTAGGCAGCCTATATGACCTTTGTGACATATTTGCGGCATATTGTTCCGTTGACATCCGTTCCAATTCATCGTGGGTGTAGTTGGAGGCTTTCGAAGTGATATTCCTGGCAATCGAAGTAATATTCTCGACGATGGAATCCATGCCGCCGGTGTGGTTAAGGGCTGTCGAAGTCACATTCTCGACAATGAACTCCATGTCGTCGGTTGATTCTTCTTCGACTCGAACGTCTGTGTTAGTGCATAGATCCAACTGAAAGACTATAATTGGTAGTTTGCTTCCCACGCGCCTTACCCGGTGAACGACAATCGAAAAAGCAAACTTCTTGGGACGCAGGTAGCAAAGCTCGAGTGTTGTGTGCAGCGAGTCGACTTGGACTCTTATAATAGCCCATCTCCGTTCAGTTCAGCCATCACGGTGCCTTGTCTATAAAATTGAACTTTGCATTCATGTAGGTACACCCCCGTCCATCGGTTCCCCTAACGCCCCCTGGCCCGCGAGAGTTTGACCCAATGACCATGTCCTCAAGCCCATGCCTGACTACTCCTCAACACGACACAGTCTTCCATTCTCATGAGGCAATCCATCGGCAGTCTCAATTGTCCAAAACTCGCTGCCCACTGCAGTTGCAGCATAAAACACATCTTCAGGGTCCCATTTCTTTTTCAGCTCAAGCAAGCGAGGGTATTTCTCGTCTCCGTAGAAAGATTGCTGAAAATTTGGCTCCATGCGATCGGACTCCGCCAGGTAAGAGCCAGCACCTGGAGAGACGTCTCTCCAACGCTGCATATCTCCGAAGGTAAACCCATTTCTTGCTTCCAGGATTTGATCGGCAGTGGCATTCACAGACCACCGCACTGACTGGAGAGCGAATAATATGTTTTCCCGCCAGGCAGGGTTCACCGCGTTGTCTGGATTATCCGGACTCGTAGCTTTAATGTTAAATCCCACGAAGACGTGGTTTGTTTCCAGAGACGTGCGTATGGCGTCGAAGGTCGCTTGTCTCAAATCTTCTGACTCGAAATTCTTCCTTGGGAAAAGACGAGAGCCGCTCTGGACATTAACCTTCTCGACGACTTCTAGCGGGAAGAAGTCCTTCCAAGCAGGGTAGAAAGAGGCGTATTCGGTAACGTTAGGATCAAAGTCAATCCCCAGTTCCCGAAGCTCGGTGAACCACGGGTTCAGCAAAGACTCCACGACCTTTGCGGTCTTATTGGGGGCGAAGAAGGGTGTCATTTGGAACAAGAAATTCCCAGGACTGGGGTTATTCGGAAGCATGATGAAATAAGAGTATGTTCCGTTGTCGGCATTGTCGATGAAATAGTCGAAATAGCTTCGCACGCCGGACCAGAAGGTATCATTCGAAAGACCATCTGCCGTTGAAAACTTGAATCCTGCTGCTGTCGTCGGAACATCGGGAAACGCCTTGACCGTGACGGACGTGGCGATTCCAAAGGTTGAGCCGCCACCTCCACGGAGTGCCCAAAACAAGTCCGAATTTTGCGTATGATCTGCGGTAATAAATCTGCCATCGGCAGTGACGACCTCAAAGGCAAGCGCTTGGTCTGCACCGGTGCCGTAGATGGAGCTTAGGGGAGAATGACCACCCCCCTGGATGTACCCTCCCATCACGCCAACAGTCTGCAATAAAGGCGTTAGCGTCTAATCTTCAAAGTTCTTGATCACAACGTAGAAACTTACCTGCCCTTCTCCTCCCACAACCACCTTTCCGTGCTCGTGGGCGATCCGATAGATCTCAAAGGCTTGCACGCCTGTGCCGCACTTGAACGCCGGACCGGAGTACCCCTCCACCTCATCAACCATCTCTGGAATGTACTCCACGTCTTTCAGGTAATGCGTCCAGATGCTCAAAGACTGGCCACCGCCCGACTTTCCTGAGAAATCATGTCCCGTGTTCTTTACCACGAGTCGAATACCCGTCTCTTTGGCGAACTTTACTCCCTCCTGAATGTGCTCGGGCGTGGACGCATTGATAACATACCAAGGGAAGCCGCCCATTGTGCAGTTTCCAGAGTCATAGATGTTCGGGGGCAGGCACGTCAGACCTTGGTAAACGGGCGAGAACATCTCGATGGGGTCATCAAGGTGGGTGTACGAATTGGTCCAGTTTGCAGACATGGTCGCACACCGAACCGCATCGTACTCCAATCCGGGATAACATGCTGCAGCTTGGGGTCGGGGTTTGAGCAGGCGATTATCCACCCGGCCATTCAATTCTGCCCATGCTTCGTCAGAGGGCCAGGCGTTGTCGCCAGGGTAGACTTTGCAGCGCCCCTCAGCGGAAGCGATCCCTGCAATTCCCAGAAGGAAGAGAGCTGGCAGTTTTATCGTCCTTGTCGTCATGATTGATGTCTCTGCGATGCTGAGAAAAAGCTTGAGTATAGTTCTGGGAATAACTGTGGCTATTTATTGACAATAATTCCCGCCGTGCTTTCATCTTTCGTGAGCGATGAGCCCTCTGGGGTTGTACTGAAGATGCCATCCCCTCCGCTTAGATGGCGATCTTCCCCTAGAGAGAAATTCAGTAGCATGTCAGCGTTGCATATGGGGCCATCACCCTGGGATTCGTCAGTCTCATTCGCTCCCTCGCACTTGATATATGCTTAATGAAAAGCCGGCAGAGTTTATTACCCTAGCTTGCAGCCCCTTGCTGGCAAAATTCTTTTCGGATCAACACGAGGAGGGGTCGCTGGCGATCAGGAGAAGAATGAGCAAGACCATTCTTCGGCTTTTTCTACTCTTCGCGCTCTGCTTTCCTACACCTACACAATAATTCAAGTGTCAACATTTCCCAAGACATTGAGATTAAGCCGCGGCGATCTTCTGGACTCATACAATTCCGTTCCCTTTTCTCCATTGTATCAAGTGACCTCCAACCACAACAGACATGTACACATTCCTACAGCCTCTAAGCTACGTGTTGAAGCTGTAGTTGCATCAACCCTCACGAAAACAACCATTTGCTTTATTAGTTAGTTCCACATGATATTTCGTCAAGCTACAGTGCATAGGTGGTTGTTATCACTATAAATTGTAGAACATGACTACACTTTGGTCTCCACACTGCTGGACAACGTGGTAATTGTCGGCATTGGGGCTTGTTTCATTCATTAAATCAATGATCAGATCCTCACATGCAGGCGCTCAGTTCTCTCCGAGAGTGTTGTCACAATGTTCAACTACTATTTTCAAGCAAGTGAAAAAGACACCATAATATGAACCCAGCCTCAAAGACTAATCGGTCATGATAGAAGCCATGGCGACGCACTGCGGCGCTGTGTTGCTGAATCAAGTGACTGTGAAATTGTGGTCTATTTCCATGACAAGCACTTGCCGCGCGATCAAATCGCCTCACCCTGGAGACATTTCATCTCTTAGGTCTGGGACACAAACAACGGATTAAAGCAAGATGTGTCATGAGTCTGCATCTAGCTTTCCTGGCAATAATCAACCAACCACGATACTTGCAAGCCTTTCGTCCCGTCTGATTCCGGCTGGACCTTTTGCTCGGCCTTACTATTCAGATCCTCACCCGCATACGCGTATCGACGTGCTATCCGTCGTATTGACTACGAAGAGTGACGGGGGTTCCCCGCATTATGCGCGGCCAAAATCACCGAACCATGTTGTCGATTCGATTCATCTGGTAAGAAACCAAAAGTTTGACTGTTCTTTTATTCACTGCCCTTTCTCGTCTCCATTGGTTCAAGTCAGCTCTGTGTGACCTGTTCGTCCGTGGTCTCTGGAGAAAGCCTCGCTTGACATCTCCCCGAGGCCGATCCCTGACCGAAATTCACGGCCATGATCCGAACTTCGTGCGCATTCGCACCGAATACGACATCAAGTGACATGTTTTTACCCCAGAAATGCGGGAGTCCCATGAGCTATGCTGCAAAGAACCCCGACTGCCGATGCACCCCAGATTTGACCATTCCCAATACACAGCAAGATTGCGCCCCCGAAGGAATCAAGTTAGATCAGGGCTATTGCTATGACTCGGGGTTTTCCCTCCCGAGGCTGTGGCGGTCTCTATTTCCTCATCAGTATATAAAGCCCAAGTGATTCTGGATGCACGTAATTCTGTCAAAGTGTCCTGCGCTGGCCATCAATCATTTACTGCTTTCTTCGCCAAGTTCTTCACGGAGTCATTCAGCTTGATTTGATCCATTGCAAAGGCCATGCATCGGTTGCTAATGTTGGTGCTCGCCATCTCTCTGCCTTATTTACCTCTCTCTTCAGCTTCACCGTCCGACTTCGATAACCCTTCCACAGAGTTCCGTCCAAAGTTCCGATACTGGTATGTACCTCTTCGGTCTCATTTCTCATCATTGAAACGCTTCTTACCTTTGGCAGGCTTCCTGATGCCTCAGTTCCTCATCAGTCTGTTGTTGACGATGTCAACAATCTTGCTGAAGTCGGAGCTGGAGGCCTCGAGTTCCTCCCATTCTACAACTACGGTCTGGGTCCGGCATTAACTGATTGGTCCGTTTACGGATTTGGCACAGAAGCTTTCAAAGACGTACTGGCGGTGGCTTTGAACGCAACTAAAGCCCAGGGTCTAAAACTTGATCTAGCCCTTGGTGCCAATCAAGGTGCCGGTGTTCCCTCTATGGTCGAGACCGTAGGCCTCGCCAAGGAGCTCGTGTATGGAAACATTACGGTTCCGTCGGGGAAGCTCTACTCGGGGCCAGTGCCAACGCCCAACGTACAGTACAACATATTCACCGGCTTCATGAATACACCAGAGCCGTGGGGCGCCAACAACCTTGTGGCGGTCGTGGCCGGGAAGATCGTCACCGAAGTCCACTTAGCGGAATACTTCTACATGTCTGTTCTCGAGGAGGATACGTTGGTTGATCTGACCAACACCACCAATCAGGGCACTATCTCGTGGATCCCCCCAGAAGGGGATGGAACCTGGATTATTTTCGGTGTCTACGAGCGTTACACAAACCAGAGAAGTTGTGTCTCCATCGCGAATGCCCCGACGGCCCTGGGTAACGGTTCTTGGATAGTGGATCACTGGAGTTCCGAGGGGGCCAAAAAGATGACAGACTTCTGGGACCACCAGATCCTATCAGATGATACGGTAGCTTCTCTCATCAAGGAGGCTGGCGAATACGGTTCGTAATTCCTTCTTGGCCTCCGGCCCGGTGCTGACTCCTATCCAGTCTGGGAAGATAGTATGGAGATGCAGGCTGCTTTGCCGTGGACCGATGGTCTAGCCTCTCGTTTTGAGTCCTTGAATGGTTACAGTATCACCAAGTATCTCCCCATTCTCTTCCATGCCACGAACGCATGGGGTGGGTACCTGCCGCCGTATAATATCACTTACACCCTGGGCGAATACGCTACTGATGGCGGGCCTTATGTGCAAGACTACAAGTCAGCCCTTGGCCAGGGCTATCTGGAGTATTTGGAGCACTACAACACCTGGGCCTCAGCCAAAGGCTTGAAGCTCTCCACGCAGCCCGCATACAATATGCCTGTCGATATGGTAAGGGCTTGTTCTTAATCTTTCCTTCATTTTCTGTTGCAAAATGTAGTATGCTGACATGAAGTTGTCCAGACTCAAGCAGTAGCTCATGTCCAAGTCCCAGAATTGGAGTCTTTAGGTTTCTCCGAGAGCATCAAAGAGTACCGTCAATTCACGGGAGCAGCTCATCTAGCCGGCCGCAACGTCATTTCAACTGAGCTCGGAGCGGTTCTTGGAAGTGCCTACAAGCAGACCATCCCCAATCTGAAAGCCCTACTTGATGGTTCATTCGCTGCTGGTGTCAACAATGTCGTCCTACATGGCTACGCATATAGTGGGCAATACCCTGGGACAACCTGGCCGGGCTACACTCCCTTCCAGTACGAATACTCGGATATGTGGGGTCCTCGACAGCCGGCTTGGAGACATCTCAACGACCTCATGACATATTCCGCAAGGAATTCAATGATCATGCGACGAGGCGTTCCAAAAGTTGATCTTGCTTTCTATTACATTGAGGTTCCATTCAAGTTTGGCGCTAGTGTGTACAACAAGAGCGATTTGAATGAATTTGGTAAGATCAAGCTTTCCGTAGAAGTACTATTCACTGACAATTCTCAGGATACACGTTTGAGTATCTGGGCCCCAGTAATCTCGTGTCCGACCACGCCAAAGTTGTCAACGGAGTTCTTGCGCCAGAGGGACCCGGATACACAGCCTTGATAATTTACAATCAGTCACAGATCACGCCCAACGCATCTTCGGCACTTGTCGACTTCGCTCAAAGTGGTCTGCCGATCTATATCGTAGGGACTCTTCCGAATGTCACCATCGGGATCAACGGTCAGGAAGAAGTATCGTCCAGCATGGACGAACTCCTGACCTACGATTCCGTTCGTTTTCTTAGCACGGAGGCATTTTCTCCCTCTCTGCTCATTGCCGACGGCGTTTTACCGCGTGCCAATACACATGGAAACTCTAATGCGTCCAACCTCTACACATTTTGGACATCAGACACTTCCTCCCAGAGCAATTACGTCTATCTATACAACACCGGCGAATATGGCACCTTTGACATCTCGCTTTCCGCGCGCCCAAATACAGCCCCATTCATTCTCGACGCTTGGACTGGAAAAAGAACCGCTCTGGCTGTGTACCAGAACACCTCTACAGGCATCACGACGAGGGTCGGGCTGAAGGCACATCAAACGCTCATACTTGAACTCTCGGTATCCACTGAAAACAACCTCTTCGTCGTTGAACACTCATCGAACGTCGAATCGGTCCACATTCCTTCGTCGGAAGACCTTGACATATGGCTCTATGGATCTGACGAAGCATGGCTGAAATTGAGCAACGGAACCCAGATTACTCTCCCTCCTGCGGCCAGCCCAGCTCAAGCTGTCATTACTCTGAGCCCTTGGCATCTTGTCGTGAACTCATACGGCCCGTCCGCCGACAATGACACCCTGGAAGGCGAAGTTACTACTATTGATGTTGGTCAGCTGGACAGTCTGAGGCCTTGGACGAACATCTCTGGCATCGAGCACCTTAGCGGGGTCGGCATATACTCCACCAGCTTTGAATGGGTTGTCGACGACCAGGCAGCCGTGACCATCAACTTTGGAACAGTATTGAATACCTTGAGGGCTTGGGTCAATGGGAAGCAGCTTGCGCCGGTTGACCCGACAGACCCCGTTGCTGATATTTCGCGTCTCATCATTACAGGCAACAACACACTGAAAGTTGAAGTGACAACAACCCTGTTCAACTCAGTCAAAGCAAACGTAGACCGAGTCTTTAGCATCGGCTTTGGTCCGCAAACACCAACGTACTACACTGAGGCGGCTTGGGAGAAGTTTGGTCTCATAGAGCCTATAGAGCTTCGGTCTATCAGAACCTTGACTGTTCCATTGAAATAACTACTGCACTATATCGCTACAATAAAATATACTACTGCACTGTGTCCTAGTCAGGACATGGACCATTTCATCGAAATAAACTACTTCACTGTCCCGGCTGTGATCCTTGCTATTGACTCATTGGATCACCTCCTGTCGAACCCTTCCTGTCTCTTCCCTTATGTACAGTCTTTTCTGTCCAATCTTGTCAGTTGACCTTCCTTCTGGGATACTGGGTTGAGCCTTACAGGTGTATTTAACTCATGTCTCCATCACTCTGCTGCGATAACCCATCGTTCAGCCCATAATCGACTCAAGTAGAAGAACCGAAGTCAGGTCCATTTGAGGACGGATCAGAGTCGAGATTTCCCAATTCGGGATACAGAGGCTGCAGAGGCTGGTAGTTGGGTGGGCTCGAACCGCCGGATCCCGACATCTCATTCAATTGCGTATTCTGCAATGCGGGCGTTTGGTTGGGGCGTGTTCTCAAAGGCATAGGATTGGGGGTATCCATGTTCGAGTGAGGATTCTGCGGCATTGGGACTTGTTGCGGCACTGTTCCCGAAGTCTGAGGGACAGCATTATTCATGTTTGGTGCATGATTCTGTGGCATGGCCGTCTGTTGCGGTGCTCCTGGCTGAGGCTGCAGCCCAGGGGAATCCGCCCGCACCCAACTAACGACATTTCTGCGTCTGTGTACGGGTCCTTTTCGACACTGGAGTTCGACGTTGATCCGAGATGGGCGCATGCGAAGAGTTCCCTCGAAGTAACCGCGAATGACGTTGAACTCTCTGTTATTCACACCCTCGACGTAATGTCCATAGTACTTTGTGCGGCCTATCTCGGTCCGGACAAATGACCAGGAAAGGCGTCTTTTGGCTTCCGCTGGCGTTTGTCCTCTGTATCCCCAGAGATCGTAAACGTCTGGGACGGACAATTTCGTACCAATGAAGACCTTCCTCGAGTTATTGTTGGCTGTCATGATGGTTGATGGCGTATGTGTAGGACTGTTACAAGTGGTCGTGTCTCGGTCTGGACTCTGGGGTTTTCAAAATAGTCTTGAACATGTTTGAGACAAGCCTATAGGGAATGTGCACAGTTGAAAACAAATTCTTTATAGGGCGGGTTGAAAATTCTGTTCGCCTTTCTCGCGACCCATGCGAACCATATCCACAAGTTCGCCTAGCCCTAACATTTAAACTTCAAAGACAGACCGGCTAGTACTGAGAACGATGCTTCAGGACCTCAAGGTAGATCCGCTTGAGCTTGGGTTGGCTGCCTGGCTCCAGGTTTTGGCATCGTCAGGCCTTCTATACGGCAGGTGTGTATGATCTTTGCGCATGTGTATGAGCCCGTTCCATGGTTCCGCCTTAGCACATTGGTCGAGCCAACGATCCATCGGGTGGCTTAATGACGACTTCTTCGGCTCCTGGACTCCCTTTTCTAAGCAGGCGTTCGTATTCTGCTGGTTTTCTTGCATTCTGCGGCGCATGTTAGTACGCACCAGACTCAAAGACTGGAGTTGGACACTAACTTGGCTATTACCAGGCTTGTCTCGATGATGCCCTGGCTAAGTTTGGGTTAATTGCGTGATGGTTGTTATCTGTTTGTAATTCATGGACTACTCAAAACTCTGGAGCATTTCCGATCTTTATGCTCCAGAATGTATTTGGCCCCAAACCGAGGTATCAATGGACTGGGCTTGTTTGGGATCATGTTCTTTGGGGCCAATTTTTGCTGGGGCCGGTCAATGTGGCATTGTGAGAGCGTGGGGCCAAATATTATTTTGACTGCCATTCACCTCATACTTGGGGCCAGTTTCCAGTCTAAACTTCTTGCGGATTTCGGATCGACCTCTCTCAAGATTCCAGTAGTATTGGTCTTACATCCTGCATTTCAACATGACGTTGGTGGATCTGATCGCCACTGGCATATTATCGGCCAAGCAAAGTTTTCTGCCTGACCTGTTCCAACGGGACAAAACATGTCAGCAGATACTTATGATCACAAATCTAAATTACGAATTTCTATCATTAGGAAAAGTGCAGCAACTGGGTTCCTTTCCGTTCGAATTAGGTTCAGAAGTAGTGTTTGAAGCTTGAAGTGCCGAAAACATATTCCTTTTGACGGGCCAAACTCGTAGCCTCCCTCTCTTCCCTTTCAGAGACTTCAATCGACGGTTGGTTTGATGGTCACTCAAGACACGTTCCGCACGGCCATTGGCGCAGTCCTTCTAACCCTGTCACTGCGCATGTCCTCAGTCAAGCCGTCCATAGCGACTCGTTATGAAAACAACCACGATATTCCACATCCAAGAGCTCGTCATACATCTAAGAAAGGAGTTTTTTTCCCACTTATATCGCTGCTCGAACTTCTTCAAAAACTGCAGGATTTTTGAACCTGTTGCTGAGGATGTATCATGACTTGGGTGTCGCAAGCCGCTCGAATACGTCAGAAAGAGGCGTCAGACATCCGACGAGGACTATTATGCAAGTAATCTTTAAAGCCACTATTCTATTGAAAGCCTCGCTCTCCGAGATGTTAGTACCGCATCCAATCCTGGATGTGTTTGTAAGGTTGGAGGAAGGTAGGTAAGTCGAGGTAGAAAGTAGCAACTTTTGGGTAAGAGCCGCAGAACTAAATAAAAGCAAAATTGCGGTTTTGGCAATTTCTCCAAGTCACATCTCTTTTTCTTCCATTTTCGGTCGCAAAAGCTCGACATACCAGCGATCGCAGCCAGCCACAAAATCGGTGAGAGTAAATGAGACGTGGCACGGAAACGCCGGACTTTGATGCTAGCGGTGAAGGCCCTCCAAGCTCCGAGCCAATCATGTCTCAGATTACTAATGATTTCTCGAAGATTCGCCCCGACTTCACCGAATAGCGCACGTTGCTGACCTGACGACTCCGCCCTTCACATTGGTTCGGCACCTTCAATCGCGGGGGAACCACTACCGTTGTTGGCATCGCTAAGTCTCAGCCCTACGAAAGGAAAGCACGCAATTCGTTTTCATACATCATCATGAGCGGATCAAGTCTGACGTCGGCCACGGCGTTCTCGCCGTCGCTGGAGGCCATCAAGTTGGCCGCCAGCATGTACAATGCTGCGCGCGAGGGCAACAAGACGGTGCTGAAGGAGGCTCTCGAGGATGGGCTTCCGCCCAACTTGACGAATGAGAAGGGAGACACCTTGGTTAGCTTCCCCGAACGCCATGCTCGGCAGTTTGCAGCTTCACTGCCGGGGGCTTCGGCATATGGAAAGCACGGATGGCGGTAGCTAACACTCGTTGCAGTTGATGTTGGCGGCATACTACGGTCACGCAGACACAGTGAAGCTCCTGATTCAACATGGAGCGGACCCTAACAGGTTGAACGACAAGCGTCAGAGCCCTATCGCGGGTGCCGTCTTCAAAGGCTTGGATGCAGTGATTGAGGTAAGTGAGAACGTCGGGGCGATTGCCTGGGATTCACCCATCGTGAAGCATCAAAGAAATGTTGGTGCCACGGATACCGGAGCTTGACGGCTGACGAATTCGAAACAGGTCCTCTTGGATGGCGGTGCTGATCCGGACTACGGCAAACCTTCGGCCATGCAGTGTCTGTCCATGTTCAACGCGGAGGCGAAGTGGAAGGACAAGTTCGAGTCGGCGCCAGGCCGAGGCAAGGCGAAGGCCGTTCCGCAGGACGGCGCCGAGGAACGCGCGCCTGAGAGATTCAAGGCATGAATGCTGGTGGGAGAGAGATTAAATCATCCGCAATTTTGATGACTGACTCATGGAAACTTTGTGACGGATATGGCTTTTCGGGATTCATCGCGCGAGCTGGAGTTGGGCAAGACATTCATTGATTTCATTCAAAAACATGCAATTCGTCTCATTCTAGACGAGTAGATGCTTCCTGGACCAGAACGGTCTCACAATAAGATACAGCTTGGGAAGGTTGTTGGCGTGCCAACGTCCAGTGTTTATTTGGTTTTTGTTTAAACTGTTGCTTGAGTTTCTACGATTTCTCCACGTGGTGTCCTAGTTCACTCCGCAAGATCCCACAGGGGAGCAATAACCCGAACAGCATTGGCTGTTCTGTCTGCAGGCTGTGATTCGTGCGCACGTTAGCAGCAACGTAAACATCGAGCAGAAGAATCGCGAGACATCTGAATAGGTCCTATTATGACTTACTGTCGCCGAATTTCTTCTTTCCAACACATGAGACGACTGGGCCACGACGGGCCTCGAGCTTTGCAGGGACTGGCTCATTTTGATTGCCCGCCGGGACAGCCGCAGCGAGGGTCGCGAACAGGAAAACAGCGTTGATGAACTTCATTTTTATGTTGGTTAAAGAAACAGGATTCTCTTTGTTGTGAGCTCTGGGTCAAGTATGAGAAAGAAAAGCTTATGTGAGATGGCAACATTTCAATGCTGAACAAGTGATCCAGAGGCTAGATTTATAGATTTCACGGTTCTTTACAACGACGCGTCACCATTGGATACGATTAATTGCAACCTCAATTGCAGAAGAACATGCCTAGCTGAAGGGAATGATTCATGTTCAAAAACCTTCGCAGATTAATTTTGACCGACTATCGTGGACTTGAAGGCTGTAGTTGCGATTGACCTTCGCGTCGATTTAGCCGGCGATACAGCATTACGGCAGTTTCAAAATGCCTACGTGTACTGCGCGCTCATTTGGACTGAGCCCATGCAAGCAAGTGCGAACAGCCGCCGGCGATGTTCCAGGCAAATATGTAAGTCGCCGCCGGACATTGGCGCGCCCTAATATTACTGGAGATGCGCCCTAGTCAAATCGCTTGCCAGGATGTTTCACTTGGAATCTGAACATCAATTGACCCTCTTTACACGACGTTGGCACAGTTTCAATACGAATACTCGTCTTTCAAGTTTCATCCACCAATACCAAAACATCCGAATGTGGGAACCTGTAAAACTCTCGGCGCCGGAGGCTAAGGTTTGATATAGGCGCTGTAGAAAAATACCTAGGTCTGTTGTCTAGCGCATTTATCCAACAAGCTTTCATTTAGTTAAAGTATATGCGGGCAATCATAGAGTTCGACTAATCAACTAGTATTTTTCCGGTCCCCATAACTCGATGTCGTCCTACAGTTTCCTTTTGTTGCAGAAATGGCTTATAGTTCCCGCGGCCCCCGAATAAGGTCGGGATTTGAATTGCGCGGCCAAGATTCTTGGATCACCGGGTGATCTGCTCTCACGCCTGCCGGAAGGCTGCTTGAAAGACACAGTCTCAGGGTTCGATTTCATCTATCAGAGACAAATTCGCTCGCTGAATTATCTGAACACGCAAACCCTCTTCACATCATTCAGAGCAGATTTCAAGTTAATTTTCACCAACGGACAGGCCTAGTCTGGGAATTGTAGGTAACACAAGAGGTTTACTTCGCCTGATAAGGCGAGTGAAGGTCTGTTCTGAAGGCAATGAGCACGCACAGTGAAGCTTCTGGTTTGTTCTGGGCGCCAGTTCGTCCTGTAAATCAAGGTTTGGGGACCACATCAGCTTTCTTTGCAGATCACAAGCTTTATTCAGACGGAACTAGATGCTTCTTACCCCGCATGCGCATTCAATACCCTCGTCTTCGTTTCTGGTCAAGCCGGTTGGCGCCCGTCGGCAACATTGATTGGCATAGGACGAGGACTACCATGAACCCTGTGTTGCCTGCCCGACTACACTAGATGTTGCTGATTCTCAAACCTAGAACGCGGGCAAAATCACGAATTTCAACATCAGCAAGAAGGTAAAGCAACGAATAGTCCATGCCTTCGATATGAGTGAGCTGAAGACACAATACACAAGGTGTCTTCCTTGTAACCTAAGTATGATCCGGGCGAGGGGAAATGATGTTGTAATTTATCAAAAAGTCTGCGAGAGAACTACGGAAAGATACCACTATGTCAACTTGAACCAATTAAGCGCTACCCACTGGTCTTCTTTGGTCTACCCGCAACACCTCGTCCTGCTTGACAAGCATTGACATGTTGGATCTGCTTGAGATGGTTGCTCTCCGTACCTCCTTTCTCACAAATACATCGAAAGTTGGGCTTAAGGTACGCGCAAGTCTTTCCCCGAGAGATGTTGCTCAGGTGCCGTCGATAATGATCCTTGCGTGGAGTGAAGTAACCGCATCGACATTCGTACGACTTGGTTGCGTGTCCGACATGAGCCTTTGAACGGTAATGACGCCGGAGATCCTTTGGGCTTGCGAAATACCGGTTGCAACCCATTGTGCATGCACATCTCTGCTTTTGGTTGACTTCGGAAAGCAGATCCGGGTGTGGCGCGGTTCGAATATCTTGTAGGCTAACGCGTGCCGATGAAGTAGTCGACGGTGTCTGGGGCTCAAGCTGACCTGAGCTATCATCAGACGGTGCATTTGAATTGGCAAGGCTCATTTCCAGCGTCTTCCGATCAAGACATTGTGCGGCCGCGGGCATAGATCGAGAGCGGTGAAAAAACGGCCATACAGGTGGTGTAGGAAAAGTCGGGGTCTCTACCTGCACCAACAGGTGACCGAAGAAACTTTCCACATCTTCAACGGCGGCGGCGGCACGGTGGTCGATTGAGTACGATTTTTCAAGCAGGTCACTTTCCAACGTGGCTGGACATAGTGAATAATCAAAATTGAAATTGAAATTGAAACAAAGATTGGGGTTTTCGTAGACGTGTGTAACAATAGCAGAGCTTTGCAATCCAGGTTCTTCTTGACTGAGCGGAATTTGACAAGCGCGGGGTACCGAGATCCCCGCTCTTTGAAGTTCGTTACAGAAGAGATATGCAGGGTACTGAGAAACTACAGTGTTTTCGAGAGAAAGCTGCGCTGAAAGCAAAGATCGGTTACTTCTTCGAATTATCGGGACTGGTTTCAGATGAGGACGGGTGCGCGTGCGGGGGATGAGCTGTTTATGAGCCTCAAGGTCATCGCGCTTACGCCGACTTGAAGGGCTTGGTAAATTGGCCCCAAATGGCTTGGTCTTGAAATGGCGTAATGCATCAGATCTGAAAACTGGCCCCAAAGAGGCCAAATGCTCTTATTGGTTGCATGGTGCTGGTTTGGGTTTGGCACTGGGAGCACGAAGTGTCAGCTTGCAGCCTTGCGGTCGATAAGCCCGAATGACTGGCCAATACAGAGACTAATTGGCCCCTTTCTTGCACTTTCACTGAAATGAGGCGACCAGCTTACGTTTGTCTAAGTCTGGGCATGCAAGTCATTGGCAGCAGGAAGATTATTGGTTCATCGTTAGAACCAGGTAGACCTATTATTTTCGCACTTGATGACCTCTGCATTTACATCCATTCTCGAACCCTCAAAGCAGCCATGGCTGGAACTTCCAAAGCCTTCAACTAACGGAGAGAGCAAGGACTATCATGGTCCGTTTGTTTTGAGCAAAACCGAAAAGCAAAGGGCAAAGAGGCAGCGCATGAGAGGCAGGGCAAATGTACAAACTAGGGATGACTAAAGTAACTGCACGTTTTATCTCCAGATGGGCGGATGAGGCGTTTTTTTACATGTTTTGCTATTCAATACGTCAATTATTCACTAGATTAAGAGTCACTCAAGTGCTTCTGACAGCAGCTGTGCAGTCTGCGGGTTTCCTCTTCTGTGGTACCGACCGTCAGGAACGACCCTTTGATGATCAGAGGGCACTGCCATGTGGTGCGAATGGTGTGTACACATCCTACTTTTCTCTCCCAAAATTAAGAACGAAATCTTGTATTTCATATCACAGACCGTTTTTGGGCCGCTGAACAGACGATTCATCAGGTGACGTTAAGATCATCGTGTCAAGAGGAGCAGAGGCTGTTGCTCAAGCTCAGGTGTCGGAAGATGCTTCAACC
Source organism: Colletotrichum siamense (assembly GCF_013390195.1). Classification (NCBI taxonomy): domain Eukaryota; kingdom Fungi; phylum Ascomycota; class Sordariomycetes; order Glomerellales; family Glomerellaceae; genus Colletotrichum; species Colletotrichum siamense. Next base: position 826,110 of record NW_023501015.1, read on the forward strand.
TAACATGGCAAGTTACTTTGGGAACAACAGATAGTCAATCTCAGTGAAAGCCAGAACGTGAGTGTAGCTCAATTCAATCTGGCTGGACTAGTATATCCCTTAATTAGTTCGTGCAAACAAAGACCCAAACCAGCTTGTCCCCATCATACGACCTGACGTCACTGAGATATCTCACCTCGAGCATTCCGCATGATCAATGCTGCGTCAACACAGATGATAGCTAGAGTCATCCTGGCTCCCCTCGAACCAGATTGCACTGGTTTGGTTCCTAATATCGCTATCCACCCGGCCACACAGCCCCTCTCAGGATGCAATTTCTTCTCCGTCAATCGGCGGGGTAATGATGATTTTAGCAGCTCACCTCTTGCATCTCACGCCAGCAATTTCTGATGTGGTATGGACTCTAATCGGATGATATTGCTAGGCCTCATCGCGAGGTCCTGGGTTGACTAGGCAAGAAACGCTGATGTTGATTGGACGCAAGCTGTTAGTTGATGTGGTCGGGAGCGCGGCTGTGTCTTTGATTGAGAGCTGAGAAAGGCGGGGCGGCAAGACATACAAGTAGGATTGAGAAAGGCGGCAAACTCAATTCCAAAGCGTGTGCTGCTTGACACCTTTCAATTGTGACGGGACCGGCCGCCAAGAGTCAAGTGTGGGCAGCTGAAAATTCGAGATTATGAACCCATCTCATCGAGGCCTGAGACATAGACCGTTTAGCGGCCCCATAGCTACCTCAACGTCTCCTCCGAATGTACTTACGGTGCAAGTACTGTATCTAAGTGGCGCGGACCCTGGCGTCTGGTTTACTAACGGAGGGGGGCCTCTGAAAACCGCATCTAGAAAACCTCGACGATATATGCTAGCTCTCTGCTGGTGGCTGTATCATGGTCATTATTGGGAAGTCTCCTACTAGCCGTACCTGGCGGGATCTAAAAGATTCGTGTCTCGGGTCTCACAGTCCCGTGCCACCCCGCCGTCCCGGTGTAGATCCCATAGTAATCGATGTAAGGACAACGCTAGCTCTATGACGTAAAGGTAGCAGGCCCCGCTGTTTCTACTGCTGTCATCACATATCGAGTGAAGTTAGCACAGTCTATCTCATACAATAAGTCAAACTAATTGCTAATTACTGTTATGATGATTATAACAATGTTACGCGTGTCCATCATCTTCATCTTCCCGAAAATCAGTCACATCGAGATCGACGCAATTAGGAATTGACGTTGATCTGGACAGCGGTGGTCCAGAAATGGTACTCCATGCAATGTCGAAGCGTTATTGCCACGAAGCCCATATCGTTAGCCTCTGGTATTGCCGATTCAGCCACTAGTGATGGTAACGGGCCGCTCCGGCAGTCTTACATTGCCCCGCAATTAGCGTCAAGCTGTTCTAATGACTGATTGGTTGTTGTAAGTAGGCGCGTGAAGTTGGCGGATAGCATAGTATGTGATACATTCCCACGATCAAGCCGCCGCACCGCGCTACGCACAAAACTAAACACCTGTCCATTCCATTTTGAGGCATTCGTCCTCCATGTTTCGCCCTGAGATGCTTTGTAATTCCAGAGCTAGCGAAACATTCCTTAAACAGTGAGGTGGACATGACGAGAAGGAGGTTGTAAGACATGCAGTCTGTTGGTCAGTTCAATGGTATCGGATACGAGATGCTATGGATGACGTGAACCTGTCTTACCATGTCGAGAGCAGACTCAATCCTAGCATAGTGTGTTAAGGAACTTGACTACCCGAAAGTTTAATGTAGGTCGGCTTGAAGCATTCTCGTAATTTATCCAATCTGATTAGAGTGCGAACGTACCGCGACGGAGCGGAATGGTTTGGTGTTTGATTCCTAACTTACTTTTACGTCCGAGAACTGAGAATCGTCGTCTGGGTGGTCTTTCTGTTCGCAGTTGTTGTTGAAAGCTTCCAGCTCGCTTCTGTGATAGATCATCGTTGATCAACGCCATTTCGAACCACCAAGAACCGCAGGGTCTGACATCATGGGCTTCACACTAGAGAATGACGCTGTACGAGAGATAATTGATGGCTGCTTCCTCTGGCGCGGATTATCCGGGTTAAGACCCTTTGCTCGGCTACATACGAGTTCTCTATTTGCAATAAGATCTATAAAAAGTGAGATCAAACCGAGTAACGATAAAAAGTTTTCTCACCAGAATCATTTAATCAATTACTGAACCACCTTTTACATTCTCCTCAACATCTTCACCATGGTTTTCCAATTCGACAATACCGCCAAAGACAACAACGGCGCTTACTATTACAATGATGGAGACGTCAAGGTCATTCGTGTTCCTCTTTCCAACGAATGTTACGGTGACCTTCGCATGGACCACGAGCAGCTCAGGGAGTGGTTCGGCATCAGCAACGACAATTTGCCTGATCTCCCAGCATACTATATCAGCCCCCGTCTTGACAGTACTTGGGAAGGCTACTACAGAGATGGTACAAGGAGAGGTTGGTGGAGAGTCACTGGAGACATTGTGGCGTACAAACCAATCGAATGGGTTCCGTCTGTCGCAAGGATTCGAGACTTTCCCAAGAATAGCATCGTCACGAAGATCGAAAAGGAGCGGGTGGAGACTACCACCACGAAACTGTATGCAAAAGCAGGATTCGCTCTAGAGATCTCAGGCGGTGGAAACTTCATGGGAATGAAGGCCGAAGCCAAGGCAACAGCAGAGACAGGTGTCGATTTCGAGCGCGAGGTCAAGAATGTCGACAAGTACACCCAGGAAGGAAAGGTTGGCGACGAACCGCTTGTCGAAGTTGCAGTCGGGCTTATGCTTCGTGTTGAAGAGGTTTATAGCCACAGTATCAACGTCTGGGTCGATGACCGACAAAAAGGCGACTCAATGGGCTGGTCTGGTGGCCCTGGGTGGAACGATATCTGGATCGCCTCGCGAGCACTCAGCAGGGTTAGCGGTCTTCAATTCTCGAACATCAGGATGAGTGGGACTGGGCATTCCTCGGGACTCTATGTCCAGACTCTTCCTGTATTTAATGACAAGAAGGAGTTGGAAGACATAAATATTGCTCTGAGCAACAAGGGTTGGGTAGACTGGTATGCCTACACGGTTGGGAAGAAACAAAAGAGTTCGGGACGCCAGCTTTTGGCTTACCCGAACTACAACCCGTCAACGACTCTGATGCCAGTCAACAAGGCGCCTCCCAAGGCATAGCGGAACGGCACTGGTCTATACACGCTGCACTGGTTACAAGCACACGGTCGCTTCATTTTGTACTCACCACCACATTCATTAAACAACGAAAGATCAGGTCCATGGACTGGTGCCCAATGCAAACTTTTGATGGCCTGTGAATATGTCGCCTTTTCCTGGTGTCCAACTCCGGCCACCTAATCAATGTCACAGGGTCAGAGCACATATGAACACGGTCCGACTTGATACGTGAGAATAGGTAACGATCTACGTGATAGCCGTCTCTACTACTTATCATTATACCATATTAGGCATCAAGTAAGACATGTCCAGCTCGCCCGCGGCCCCAGCCGAATCTGCATGTGATAACCCATTCTCTTATCCGAGCCAGGCAAGTTGAGGGCGATCTGAAAGTACCCTGCATGAGATCATCAGCGACTCGAGACTTTTCCAGGGACTACATGTATAAGAGGGGGTACGGCCTTCGATTCACCTCTGTTTAAATCCCCAGCATTCGTGATTACTCCATAGTATCATCATTCTAGCCGCTGTTCTTCATCTTAACCATCAACAACTGAAGGCGGAGTGATCAAGAGGGAAATGGCACGCTACTCTCGGTTCCTGCTTTTTCGATTTGTTCTCCTGCTCTATGTTTGCCACTTCTCATGTTCTTTGCACTTGCAGCAATCATACAAACAACAACAGCGACTCATGACTGCCGAGACCAATGATGATCATTTGATGCTTATTGGCGCCCGGGGAAAATGCTGGATGCGGCTCGGATCTTGGTGCTTGTACAAGTGTTATCCCAAGAGGGTCATCGTACACTCCGTTGCGTTGACAGCGTCCACCCCGCAGTTTTTAGCCCGAAAAAGGCAAAAAAAGGGGCTTTTTACCAAAAAACCACCAAAACGCCCTAAACTTCGTACACTGATACCTCTATGCGTACGTAATGCGTGTAAATGAAATATATATCAATCGATAGCCCTCGATTAGGTGATTATAATGATATCTTTTTTATTCTCGCGCATTGCGTCCGCATAGAGTTATCTAAGTGTGAAGTTAAGGCTAATTTTAAGGGGTTTTTAAGGAGGACACTGTGAACACTACGTACAAGGGGTTTCGTTTTTTCTTTTCAGCGTTGCGTTTAGTGTCCGCTAGCCTAAAAACCCCCTAAAACCCCCTAAACTTCACGCTTAGATAACTCTATGCGTACGCAGTGCGCGTAGATAAAAAAGATATCATTATAATCACCTAATTGAGGGCTATCGATTGATATATATTTCATTTACACGCATTACGTACGCATAGAGTTATCTAAGTGTGAAGTTTAGGGGGGTTTAGGGGGTTTTTGGGCTAGCGGAAAATTTTCCTTCCGGGTCAAACTTGGGGGCGGACGCTGTCAACGCAACGGAGTGTACAAAACGCCTCAGGCCATCTCGGGTGGAAATGGGACCTCGACAACATCAAGCAGGAAGGTATCGCACCAAAAGTAAAAGCCTGCATTGAAAATTCAGATTCTATCACCGAGGTCAAGCGGGTGGCGAATGGCAGCAAGGTTGTCGCGATCGTTGGCAGTGCGGCCATTGTCTTTGATGTGCCATCCGCCTCCAACCACAACACACATCCAATTCGCTTCGCCATTTGTGTAAAGGATACCCACACACTGGAGTTACTGCCGAACGATTTTCTCGCTGTCGCAACGACTGGAAAAGCTCAATCAGACGGCATCGAGATCTACGACCTTCGCACCTCAGCTCCTCGTGTCGACAGGCCCGATCCAACCCCCGTACAAACTATTCGAGGTTTCCCGGCAGTACATGGCCTCCTATGGGATGAAAAGGATTCCAAGCTATGGGCTGTTGGAAACGACAAGTCTCCAGAGGGCGATGAACGTAGTCAGGGAGTATTACGTGGTTTCTCCTTTGCACCGAACTCGGACCGGAGTACTGTACTACAGGCTTCCGATACAGCAAAAGACGAGTTTATCATTCGTCCCACAGATCGATTGACAGTGGAGTGGGGGTCGGAAACTAAATGGTGGAACGGCCCTCATGATCTTGTCGCTATTCCTAATAGCCGCAAGGTCCTGGTTACAAGTGACCTGAGTATCGTCGGAGTAGATCTCGAGTCACGGGGTTTCTTGGATGAGTCCGAGGTGAACAAGACGTTGGAAGGCTTCACCCCGATGGGCAATCGGCATGGACTTCCGAGATCTGATATCAAGAGCATGAGCATCAACGGACAAGGCCAAGTCTTATATGTTCAAGCGACATGGAGACAGTACTTTAGCGATGTTGTGAATGTGATACAGGGCAAAAGTGTTACCAAGGTAAGAGTGGAGCATAATGTATACAAGGCACGTTGGTTTGCAGACATCCCAGGTTGGCCTGCTGCTTAGGATAGGGCAGAAATGTTGCAATAAGTCGACAACCTTTTTAACATGCGTCGTAAAGACCACCTTACAAGAGTAGAGTGTCTTGATATGCCGTGGTTGTGGAACAATAAAATGCAGTCGGATTTGACGATTGGCACCGGAGAGGTCACATGCTCTTGTTGGTGCAAGTTTGACCCTCGACACTGAAAAAGTGTCAGCTTGCAGCCTTGGATTCGATAAGCCTGAAAGACTGGGCAATGTGGAAACGAATTTGCATCTTGTTCGCATCATGTTTAAAGTGAGGTGACCGGCCTACATTTATCTGAGTCTGTGCATCTACCCCTGCCAAGAATTATCAGGATTTTGCCTCAATCGCATCAAACACTACAGAAAAGCAAAGAAAAGAACAGGAAAGTAACGTAGAATAGGACAAGAGTGGACATGGCCGTAGTCAATTAAGGTAGTGTCACAGAAAGGATCAAGAGCGTCCGAGACTCCGGATGGATAGAATACTGTTAGTTGTATTTTGAGATATATTCAAGGTATCATGTTCGTCGTCTATTTACACCCAAGGAAAAGATGCATTTAACTCTAGTGCTTTCTCTATCCGTCTAGTTCAATGCTCCAAATCTAAGGAAACCCAACTTGCTGACAAAAGGAATAGAGTAGAGGATCGGCAGCCATCCCAGAGTGTAGATGTGGAAGGCCATGCGGTCAGCCTTGGTAGAGTGGTCGAAGAGCAGGCGGAACGAGACGTAGCCGCCCATCATGACCGGCATGATGTACTCAAGGGGGGTGCACTGCCAGTACGCGCACAGGGCCATGGACCAGAAGACGATGAAGAAGGCGGTGAGGAAGCGGCAGGGGACGTCTCCCATGGCGAGGGGCAGGGTGCGGCGTCCACGAGCTCCGTCGCCCTTGATGTCTCTGAAGTCCTGGATCTGAACGGTAGTGAGGGTGTTGAGGCCGAGCAGGGCGCACCACTCGTAGCCGGCGCGGGCCATGTTGTTGGAGTGGGAGGCGACACGGGTGGCGCCGAGCTGGCCGGTCGAGTAGAAGAGAGCATTGATAATGTTCTTGCCCCACCAGGAGCTAGCGCCGACGTAGTCGTAGACCCAGGTCTCGGCCATGAAGGCCAGGGCCTCGGGGAAACCGCCGAGGGCGATGCTAGCGACAAGGAGGAGGACGGTGGCGACGACGTACCACTTCTGGGCGTCCTCGATGCTGAGCCGGCCGGAGGGGATGGCGCGCCAGGGCTTGTTGATCTTATCTTCTTCGACCGACTCCGGGTCCTTCTGGTTGCTGAGGTCGAAGTGGAAGACGTAGAGCCAGATGCAGAGCAGGGCCCTCGGGAAAGAGGCCGCGACGTCAGCCCAGCTGGGGGACTTGACGGTGACGCCCCCGGACGCCAAGCTCAGCATGGCGAAGAGGACGACGGGCAGGACATAGGCCTTGATGTTGCTCTCGGTGATGAGGTGGGCGAGAGACAAGGCGTCCTTGACCTTGGAGATGGCCGACGTAGGCAACCTCGCGATGGAGGACGTCGGGCTAAGGGTTTGGACAGCCATGATGCTTTGCGGGAGGTGAAAGATGACGACGACGACAGAAGTTCAGAGACTCGCAAGTCGAAGACGGAAGGGCCTGATGATGAATGAAATCATGAAACAACGGCGCCAGATTGCCGATCCGAAATCCTCCTTGGACACGCCATCTTCCCAGTTCCCTGGGTCTCTTCATCATTTATAGTTCACGCCAGGTGGATTAATGTGGATAGTCGCAATATCTCGGGAGACTCTGAATCGACCTACCGCTGAAGCCGCTCACAAAAAAGATACGACTGCGACATGGTAATGCCGCCATAGGTCCGCCAAGACCGGGGGGTGTGGACCTCATTTGGCGTGTCGGCCCATCTGGATTCAAGGTTTTTCCCTCTCTCGCTCTCTCTTCATTTTGTAGAACCGATCGTTTCGGGTTTGCGGTCCGCGTTTGTTAAATGGTTATTGGTATCTACCGTCTGCTAGCTTCTTCGCTTGTTACTACATATAAGATTGAACGCTTTTCCATGATGTTTGGTCCGAGTCTGTGCCTTCTGAAGTTCTGCCTCTTCGTTCTCTCCCTGACCTTGCTGTCTGTCCCAGCCCCCCGGCTCTGGTTTTAATGGCCACCGTTTTGGCAGGGTAACCAACCCGCTTAGGGTTACATGCTATTGGGAAGTTTGGTTCGCCCGCACATCCACCTCGATGCTTCTGACTTCCTCATTGATCCTATTCGTTTGGAACCCTAGGCTTGGCCCAGAATTCTTCAACGGTTTAAAGCGGGAAGCGAGTGCGGAATGGGGGCTAGTTGCGCCACGTAGCGCCGAAATTTCTGCTATGGGCCGGGGTTGTTCTCGTCCGGGCTCGTTGGAGTGTCGGTGCACTGTTTGTGGAACCGGCAACGGTCAACGGACCAGCCTCCGGTCGACGATAGTCGTCTGCTCCTTGTCTTCTGGCCATCTCACCCCTGACTCTCCCACCATTTTCCTTGCTCTTTCCCTTGCTCTCTCGCCGTCTTCCCTGCTCTTCCCCTCTTTGCTGCTCCTTCTCATCCCCTTGCTAGCCTCTGGGCAGCGTGGTTGACAACTTTGACACTCAAACTGTTTTCATGGATTCAATCCCCCTCACTCCTGAAGTGTGGCAATCTCTCACGTTAGTCCGATGTTGGGATGCGAGATTTCTGACTAAGCCCGAGGTCACGTTTCTGATCCCAAATGCGGGATCCAACGGTTCTAACCATCTCTGCAACTAGTCGCTCTCCGTAATTAATTCTTAGTGGTGTCGAGAGACTCCAGACTCGAACGTCGACATATGCACACGAGTAATGACCGACTGCAGTCACAGTGCAGCATCTTCCGGCTTCCCCCACGGCACGAACCGCATCCGCTGTTGTGAACATCTTGGTTGGCCAAGGAAAATCGATACGGATATGCAGGGGTGGGTGAGTGCCGCTGAAGAATTTCTGTGGCGCCTCTTGGGGGTTGTGACGAATGCGGGGCATTTCTGCATCGTTTCTGCGTGTGATGGGTGTCACACTCTGTTGGTTCGAATATGATCCGTCACATTGAGAACCAACACGCGGTGATGTCTGCCCGACACCGCCAATCAACAGGTCATTGACTGGGGAAAAGCGAACTCGTTGCATGAGAGGATTGATAACCAAATATTTGTTGTCGGCTGTCGTGGCCATTCTTTTTTTTTAATCCATGAAATGGCCCACGCTGCCCCCAGCCCCTTCTCAGCTGCTGCCTGTTGACCTGCATGAGATGCGAAATGCGCAAAATGCCTCAAGATAACTCAGCACTTGCCGAGGAAAGAGTCGTTGATTGTCAGTCAAGATCCGACGACCGGCGTTTCTCAACAATGACGGGCGCGAAGTTGCACGTCTGGCATGGCAAGACACGTGGAACATTCGAACATTCGACGCGTCTATTAATACACTAGTAACACTGAGAGGTCCCCAGGGCAAGGTCAAGGCCTCGATGCGAGCAAATTGGGCGGTGGAGTCGGCGTTGCACTGGCACGTTGCACTGGCACGAGTCTCATCCCCCGGGACATGAGACGATTACGCGAGAGTTTTGGCATCTCTGCCTTGTGGACGACCTCTGTTCGAATCAGGCCAACGTCGAATGTTTTCATTTCCCCTTTCGTGGTTCAGGCTGGGCGTTGAAACCCAAGTTGGCCAAGATCATCAGAGAGCGCAGGGTCAACCAAACTGCGTACCTTGTTTTTGTTTGGAGCAAAGAGTCTTGGAAGCTGCACGAAACTGAAATCTTGACAGAAGACGGCCGGAGAAATGCGGATGGCTCGTATTCAGTAATTGGCAATCGCGTTTACCGACTCTGATCGTCCTGTCTCCGGCGTTGGCCAATTCACGGTAGCCTACCATGCGCTTCGGTATCGTCTCGGCTTCCATTACAGAGTGCCAGTAGACGCAGCTTCATGCTCATTTTAGTGTCGCCAATGGCCTACCAAACCACCTCCTACTGCAGCAAATGCAAAGACTATAGATCAAGCTGATAGGTTTGTCAAGACACTATTGTTGACAGAAAAATGTATGCATCCAGTGTAGAATAGCTAGCTTACCCTCCTTGTCGTAAATTGACTCTTCTCAGTCTTCTGCAGCTCCCTGTCTTATGCCAGTTAAGTGGACAGGTAAAGGTTCAGCAGAAACTCTAGAACTCTTTCATTCTCGGTCTTCCTTGCATCATAGCAGTGTATTTATGATGTATTCTTTTTGTAGGAGAGATCTATGGTCAACGTGCCCGTATAGGAACCCTTTTATGAACAGCGTCCACGCATTGGGCGAACTTGACGTGGTGGCTTGGCGCAGGAACTACGAAGTTTTCTCCTGCGTCATATTCTCCTAAGTTAAATGATGCGTAATATCTATCTCTAAGAATGCGCAAGAGCCCGTCTTCCAGATTTTACGTTTGTTGTAGTTATTGAGAGTTCAAACGCTGGCAGTTGAGAGATCGTCTTAACAGAGGCCGGACTCTCAGTTTTGCCCAGACTTTGTTTCTATGTTCCCTAAGTTTGTGAGGTCTACTTTGCCTCACCCCAAATGATCTCATACGTAAATTCTCGGGCCCAAAAATTTCCAATCTCTATGTGGCAATTCGATTGTCATATGGACTTTGAATAGAGGCATTGTGAGATATTGAGTCGTACTGAACGCCACGGTTGCAAATTTGCTGCAAGAAAAGAATCAGGCATACCACATACTTCATGACTTTTTCACGACGCCGCCAAACTTTTAAGCCCTTCCTGTCTCTGGTCGTTACGATGTATGATGTTACTTTCGGAGACTGAAGTGATCATCTGATGCTCTTTAGGCCACTTGGATTTTGGTTTAAGCTAGTCTTGTAGCTTTCGAGGACAGCACATAGATATGTAAGTCGTCAATTTGTCTTTTTCTTTTTTCTTTTTTTTTCTCTCCTATCTAATGAATTTACAGCGTTTCGGTATGTATTATTGAGAGCGCCCCGATTGCATGTGATTTCCGGTGACATAAGCCCAGTAGCTATGGTCTTTCCATTGACAGAGCAAATACGCCCCAAACAGAAATTGGCTCATTGCTACTACGGGACTGAACCAGTTTTCCAAGACTCAAAGAGTCGTGCATATCTTGCTGTGCAATATTTCTTGAGAAGTCACTAACTTCAAGGCTTAATGGCCAGCCAAGCTGTCGCCAGACTTTTGTCGCGGCCTGGAAGAAGCCAGCCAAGACTCTGAAGTCTCAACCGGAATAACTCTCGCCAGTATGAATGCGCCAAATACAGTCGCCCACAAACGGTCTCCACTCGATGCGTTTAGTCAACCGTGTGCAAGCCTGCTTTTCAATGCCAACGCGACTCCCGATCGGCGATCATGAAGACGCTAGAGCGCTCCGGGCCTTCCCACCGCAGAGGCCCCATAGTCTCAAACTTAATCGATCCCGAGAGATCCGTCGACAGCTCGAAACCCTTTCTACACGCGATTTGCGCGCATTCTGAGCTTTGAAATGAATTTGAGGGCAAAGGTGACGCTCAGCTACATTAACAAGTCTCACGAACCGAAGATATCAAGGCTGCGTATCTCGCGAAGCCGTGTCTAATTGAGGTTTGCTGCCAGATGCTCAATCCATCTACGAAGAAACGTCAATATCTGTATATGACCGTGAGACGGCCTACGATTTTCCCAATGATAAAATCATCGTAGCGAATTTGGTCTGGCTCACCGTTCAACTAAACAGTCTCAGGAGTCTGGGACAGCGTGGGCTGAGAATCTAGTGAGCGACACGGTTTGGATACTCCGAACCAGGCCTGCGAGGAAATTCAATATCAATTACATTGTTTTTGGAGTGTCTCAGTGGTTTAAAAGTCATCAATTCTGCTCGCTGTCTCGTAGGTTCCTTTCTCATTGTCACGTCTCAGTCGCTCATTTCATTCCTTCCTTGAATCTGGGAGGATTGCACTCTCATCACACTCCTTGGGGATCATCTCATTTCATTCATTAATTACACCTTCATCCTTTCAGTCCGAACTATCTTTGGTTACATAGACCTGTCTTTTGGCCACTTTGGCTTCGGCCATGCGCTTTGAGATCTCCTATTCGGGCGGGTAGTGAGCATACACGACTACGAGGACAACGACGGAGACCACTGGAACTAGTACGACGGCGACTATGACGGGCATAGTGAGAAAAATTAGAGTATTAAATTAGAAGAATGATATAATATGACTATTGAACCAAAATAGTAAGTACTGGGCCTGACTTAGGTAGTTCTGCGCCAAAATAGCAAAATTCTACCCCTTAGGGCTCAACTCAGCAGAGATGTGAACCCTCCTGTGGAGACGGAAGACGGCGAGCCTGCCTACCATATCGCTTTTAATGGGCGTGGAATCAACGGCAAAACGGATCTTGAGTTTATGGTTGAAATACCCACGGGTATCCAGTGGGGTAGTCATTTATGGGTATCCAAGGATAGGTCTCTTTCCCCCACGGTTACCCATCAGGAAGGCCCCAAGATCGTGGATAACCATGGGCACCGTGGCGTTGTTACTTTCAAGCCTACCAGCGAATGTGATATGTAGTCAATTGAAAACCCTCTTAAAGAGTTCCTCGCCGGATGAGACATTGGAAATTGCTGGTTCGGCCGACAAAAGATAGAAATGCTAGAAAAGACTCCTGAGTCCGATGTCAATTCGGCACATTATCCCACTCGTTCAGCTCCTAGACAAGAGTGGTATTCGGGGGCCAGTGGTTGGTGGTCTAGCTTTGAGAATTCACAAACACAGAGACCGTCGTACTAGCAACGTCGACACTATTGTTCAGGCCAGCGTGGCGAGGCTCAAATCCGCGCTCAAAAAGAACAAGAAGTTCGTTCTGAGTTCTCCTAGGTCACCTGTGGCCAGGCATTGCCCATCGGAGAGTCTAACACAACCAACGAACCATGACGAAGTCCAATCTATCGAGTTTGCCATGATCATTGCTGTTGAGGCATTTTCGGCTCGTGCTCTCAACTGGCTCCTGTGAACACACAAATATTGACTTCCATCTGAGGAAACCTCTACACCCGACGTTCGTTAAAACACGAAGGACTTTTCAAAGGAGACCTTAGCTAAGAGGAAGCTTACGATGTACTTCCCATGAACCAACAAGATCAACAGATCCAAGCTCAACATCTTGGTCGCGACTCGCCGCTCACCGCGACAAGGACGAAAAGGACATAAAGACATCAGCTGAATTATTGAGGAATTTCTCGGGTTTCTGACTCATCTCAGACTTATGACTTGCGCCAACTGGTCATGATGCATCTTGTCCATTTGAAGTCCCCTTCCTAATAGAACTCGTCACTTCCTCGTTGCTAGCGCTGCCGCAAATTTTTATCCGGATGAGCTCGAAGACTTCGTCGGCTGTCCGTTGAATAGCGCTCCTGGCGATATCCATCCCTTGTGGGAGTACATGGAACTCCATCAGGAACATAAGATGAACGAAACTTGTACCTTTGGTGTTGGAATGGTTTCCGCAGTATTATGAATCAAGGGAACAAAGAAACGTCAATACAGAACAAGACCCACTGGACTTGGAATACCCAAAATATATAGCATAAGATTTGCCTCATCAACTAGATAGACGTAACACCGGTGTTTCTTTCACACAACGCGGTCCTGCAAAAGCTTATCCTGTTTGATCAAATCACATCAGCGTGAGACGACAGCATGCTTCCCGACTTTTCATGCTTCCCGACTTTTCACGCGGGAAGGACATGGGAGTAACACAAGTCTTCAATCAAGACAACTGAACGTTTAAGAACGGGGTGTGAGCTTGCTCTGAAATGATTTGGAAGACAACAGAGCTGAAACGAATAATCTGCCTATGATTGTTTATTGACGTTGGGCAGTAGCTTTGGGATGGCCTGCTGAGTAGGTCCTTGGAACTGAATTTGAAATTGACACAGGCGACATAGTTTTCCCTTGCCAAGCAAGACTCGCCTCACTTCTACAGTCTCGCAATAGCCCCGTATCCTACATCCTACTCTTCGCTGATTGTGAGGACTGAATAGTCACACACGTACTTAGACCTTCACGTTATTGGCAAGTAGCATCATCGACTTACTGTTGAACGATTGCATTACCCATTTCCCGTGATTACTATTCCAAACATCGGAACTTTTCCACGCGAGAGCAACGTGTGTTTAAAGTGTTGCTTTAAGCATCTTTGATGCTGGTCTTTCCGCTGCGATGACACGAGTAAGGGCCTGCGCTTGAAGCTTTTTTTCGGTGTTTTCCGACTGGTGGGGGAGAATCTGAGTGGTGTTTGATCGACGACGTGGTTGACACTCTGCTGAACTGCTCACCATTCGAAATAAAGGAGGGCTCATGGACTAAGGCGCATTGGTAGATCGTCAATCTAATTACTGGGGTTTATCAGCTGTTGATGGGGTATCCCATCGCGTGCATAGGACGAGTCCTGGTCCGGGAGCGCCTTACGAGTCGTGACATCTTTATTTGACTTCACGCCAAAAGCGCGGTGTGTGTGTTCCACTCGTAGAATCTCTCATGATTCAAGCACGAGGAGTTCTTTCGGATCCGGGCTCGCGTGGCAATGCCGGTTTGTGTGCGATTGCTTGGCTATTCATGCTCCCATTTCGCACTGAATGTCCGCAAACCCCTTTCTCCTAAAGCCCCGATCGTTCCGTTTGAAGTTTCGTATAAGTACTCATGGCCGACGTTTTTTGCTAAAGTTCTGTCTCTTTATCGCGTGTGCGAACAACATCAATTCCGATCTCTATCATTCTTTAAGAGAGATCTGTCATTCATTTTTAAATCGTCATTCTTTTACGTCCCTTGAAATATGGCTTCTACTATTATGAAGGGGGCGGCGGTTGCCCTTGCACTCGCGCATCCCACCCGAGCCGCTGTGTTCCCTGAGAACATCTTCAACCGTTCTGAAATCGAGGCCATGTCGATGGAAAAGCGTGGCTCAATGGCACCCTATAGATTGTGGGATGCCGCAACCGTCCCCTACATCCTGGAGGGCCTCCCCCACGACTTGTCCGACTCAATCAGAGGTGCCATGAGGCAATGGGAACAGTCCACCTGTATCCGCTTCGTTCCCAAGACAAACCACGAGGCTTGGGTGAACTTCAAGAAGGTGAGAATGGTTCTGAAGTAACTCAAGATCGCCATCTCACGGTTTCAATTTAGTATGATGACGGCTGCTATGCGCAACAACTTGGCTCCCCCGGCTCAGGCGAGATGATTGTCAACCTCGACTACCCCAACGCCTGGGAGAAGTTCATCAGTGTTGGCACCTACAAAGCTTGCTTGGAAGCTGGCACTCCTGGCCATGAGGTTCGTGACAAACATCGTGTGCGCTTCGCTGAAGACTCAACTGACTCGTTTCGCACAATAGCTGGGCCACGTTATCGGTCTCACCCATGAGCACCAGCGGCCCGACCGAGACCAGTACATCCGCATTCTTCCTGATCGCATCGACAAGGACCACCTGGATCAGTTTGACATCTGGACCGGCGCCGACACTTCCGTTCCCTTTGACTACAACTCCATCATGCTGTACAACTCCAAGGGCTTCGCAAAGGACACCAAGTGGACATGGCTCGTCGGCGAGAAGAGCATGAAGCACACCATGGAGACGGTGACGGACAAGAACATCGACCCCTGGGACTCCCCCACGGACAACGACTTCACGGCCGTCAACAAGGGCTACGGCTGCGAGGAGTACTACACCCGCAAGGTCGCGGACTGCCTCGCGGGCTCCCTCCCGGCCAACGGCGACTTCTCGTCGTACTCCTTCATCCTCGACTACTTCACCGAGGAGTACATGCGCAACAACGGCTACACCCACGTCGGCGTGCACCAGAACTGCCGCGCCAACAGAAACGACATGGACACGGACAACTGGGGCTTCACGACGCTGAACGGCTGGGGCCCCCGCGCGCAGTACAAGGTCACCACGAACCGCTGCAAGAAGGACTACGACCGCCACGCCAGCCGCTACGAGATCGCGCTCTGCAAGGGCGACAACGAGGACGCCTGCGATATCAAGTGCGGTCTGCGCCGCGTGTGCCCGTTTGACGGCAGCGGCAAGCAGGTCGACAGCAAGGCTATCGACGTGACGGACAACACCCTCTGGGTCTGCCACCCGCACTAAATCCAGGCCCCCCACCATTCGGACAGGGGTTCCCCGGATTCAAAACGAGTGGGCGACAGGAGGTCCTGCGGCGTTCCCGTGAAATTTGATCGGTGGGCTGGTTAAGATGCCGCGCAAAGATTCCTCTTCGGCGGACAGGCTTTCTGGAAACCGAAGCTTCGATTTAATTTTGTAGATAATATGAGTTCAAGTCCATATTTCATGTTCAAACAGTTCGTCGCATCTTTCGAGAGTTCACTGTCTAAGCGTGGTCCCAGCGCCCGTGAGAATGTCGTTACGGATTTCGTATGATGTCTGTACCATCGGAAATGCAATCCTGTTGCTCATGATTAGTCAACTTTGCAATTCGAACAGACTGCTTGAAGTTGCAATTTCTTTCCATCCTCATGCTAAGATTGAATGCGAGCCGTGTTTGCGCGGCTGCGCCTGCGTTGGCCGGGATGGAGCTTGCCCAGAGCGCCCTATGAGATTAAGGATGGTCCAGCTGTGTCATGCTAGGGCTGTCTATTTAAACTTTTCGCGCTTGAGAAGAGACGAACTGCCCCCAAGATCTGGTTCTGTAGTGGAAAGGAGGGGCTATTTTTGGTCATGTCCCGCCTGTCAGGTTGTCACAGGGCTGCCAAGAATTAGAGCCATGCATCCATCATTCATCACAGCTTGTGTTGACGACGGGAGCCTCACGGACAACATGGCATTTGCGAAGCCGAATTGGGGATCCTTGTGTATTGATACGATTCTTCGTTGTCACTAATGTGTATTTCGTTCTCGCGTGATCGCAAATTGGTGAAAGAAACCCCACAAGAATTCCCGTCCGGATGGTGAGGAACAACCCTGGTCTAGCAATGGCTGTTTCCACTCTACGGCACATGACGAGACTGACGCCTTTTGTCTTATACAAGGACATACCGGCGACTGTACCATCTCATCACCAGACTGGTAACATCACATAACCCTTGCAATTGGCGGCATACGAACGGTACCGCCAGCTTGGAGGTGGTGTTCTTCAGCTGGGGCCGTGATAGATTAACCTTGTTTCAGAGACAATACCACTCAAGACAACTACTTAACGACGACGAGACGAGGTTGCCCCTTTTAAGTGTTGTCGGAAAGTCTGGAATCAGCTTCTCTTTTTGCGATAACGAGAGTCTAGGTGCAATGCTGAAATATTCGGGCCGTCAGTGATCCAGGACATGATGCATTCAGAATCATGCAGCTGCCCGCAAGGGTAGAAGCAAACAAACGCAATTATCATGAAGCATTGAATCTCCTGCCAAGGCCCTCCATCTAAATAGGTTCCGATAGGAAAGCTTGGCAGGAACCACAGATTGGACTTCTGTAGTTCCATACTGTCTGAGTGCATCTAGTAGGGAGACTGGTTGCTGCTATTGCTATGGAGCAAAGTGATTCTCGTTGCTGGCGTCAACCAGCCCCTATTTTGATGGTGAGGATGTGGTTAATCAGCGGAGAGAGGCTGGCTAGCAATCATCATGAAAGTCTCAGTAGATGAGGCAGGAGGGACAGCTGGGTTCCTGCCGTTGCTCTCAGTCTCATGCAGGTCAGCCCTGCTCCCTGCCGACCTCGTGGACGAGTTGTGACGATAGCCTGCTGACATCCAGGGACACAATTAAGCAACCCCTGCCTTGCGCAGACACCCCTGATACTGAATCATCTCCTCAAAGCGCAAGCTTAATCGACGTAAATTCGGGGTATCATCATTGTACTTTGTTAACTCAGCCACTTCTCGGCCTTGTTGGGTATCAGCCTCCTCAGCACATCAATCTGCCGCGCCTGCGCCTTGTGCTTCAAATCTGCCACGCTGCGTCGATCCGTCCGTCTCTGGCCGTTCGCATACACCACGGTGAAGTCGGGAATCTTCTCGCCGGGCTTGATGACGGTGAGGGGCGATATCGTGCAGTTCTACAGCCGTCAGTGTCTCTCTTCTGCCATACACGACGTCGCACCAACCTTGCCAATGATAGCTCCGTGGCCGATCCGAGATCGGACTCCGATCACCGTGTCCGACCCGATCTCTGTGCCTCCTGCCTCGACAACAGCTCCGACTTCTACTATCACGTAGTCGCCGAGCGCGATGCCTCCGCTAGCTTCCTCGTCTCCAACTGCGCCAATGTGTACTCGCTCGTGGACGATGCAGCGGCGGCCCATCAGGATGCTGCCGTTCGTAGACTCAAGCTTGCATCGGGGGTGCAGTACGCTTTCGGACTGTATCGTAACCGAGTGCGTCCCAACAAGAATCGCGCTGTCGGAAACGGTGAGGGAGGAGGAGAAGTTGACTGGAGGTCGCGGGCCAGTATTGGAGACGGCGGGCAGCATAGAATGCCGCTTGTTAGACGACATGTTGAACGTTGTGCGCTAGATGCTCCGGCCCAGATGATGTCTATCTTCGTGGCGGTAAAAGACGCATTCTTGAGCTGCGCGACGATCGCAGGCCCCTGCAAGATGCCTGTTGTCGACGCGTCGATAATTCGTAATGGATGAGCAGTGACTGACTGCCGTGGGGCAGCGACAGCTTCTCTTCCCCAGAGCCTTCCCCAGTGCATAACCCCGGTTGATGCATGGATGACCTGCACGTGACTCTTTAGCTGACTCAGCGACCCGCATTGGCCAATCAACGCCAACAGAAACTAAGCATCATCGACCCGGCCCAGCAGAGCTTCGCTTCCCACGACGACGAAATCCTCCGACCGACCCAACCGTCCCCATCCACCCCCGACCTCTCCCCTCCAAACGCCCACGATGGCTACCCCGAAGCGGTTACCAGCGCAGGCCGCGCAGGCCGCCCGAAACTTCGCGACAGTACGAACCTATGGCGGACTCAAGGACCAGGACCGTATTTTCCAGAATCTGTACGGCCGTCTGCCCCCGTCTCTGGCCTCGGCGAAGAAGATGGGCGATTGGCACAAGACGAAGGAGATCATTCTCAAGGGCCACGACTGGATCATCAGCGAGGTCAAGGCCTCTGGTCTGAGAGGACGTGGAGGCGCTGGCTTCCCCTCCGGATTGAAATGGGTAAGGTCGCCACAGCGCTTTGGCTTGCGGATTATTTGCCGCGGCAATCAAGGGAAGGCACCGCCGGGTCACAATTGATGCTAACGCATCGCCAAACAGTCATTCATGAACTTCAAGGACTGGGACAAGGACAACAAGCCGAGATATCTGGTCGTCAACGCCGATGAGGGTGAACCCGGAACGTGCAAGGACCGCGAGATCATGCGAAAGGACCCCCACAAGCTCATCGAGGGATGCCTCGTCGCCGGCAGAGCCATGAACGCCACCGCCGCCTACATCTACATCCGCGGAGAGTTCGTGCACGAGGCTGCTGTCCTCCAGAACGCCATCAACGAGGCCTACGCCGACGGTCTGATCGGAAAGAATGCCTGCGGCTCCGGCTACGACTTTGATGTCTTCATCCACCGCGGAGCCGGTGCTTACGTCTGCGGAGAGGAGACCTCCCTTATCGAGTCCCTCGAGGGCAAGCCCGGAAAGCCCCGTCTTAAGCCTCCCTTCCCCGCCGCCGTCGGTCTCTTCGGCTGCCCCTCCACCGTCGCCAACGTCGAGACCATCGCCGTCGCCCCTACCATCTGCAGACGTGGTGGCAGCTGGTTCGCAGGCTTCGGCCGCGAGCGTAACCAGGGCACCAAGCTTTTCTGCATTTCCGGCCACGTCAACAACCCTGTCACCGTCGAGGAGGAGATGTCGATACCCCTGCGAGAACTTATCGACAAGCACTGCGGCGGTGTCCGCGGCGGCTGGGACAACCTCTTGGCCGTCATCCCCGGCGGTTCTTCCACCCCTATCCTCCCTAAGACTATCTGCGACAACCAGCTCATGGACTTTGACGCCCTGAAGGACAGCCAGTCCGGTCTCGGTACTGCCGCCGTCATTGTCATGGACAAGAGCACCGACGTCGTCCGCGCCATCAGCCGTCTTTCCCACTTCTACGCCCACGAGTCCTGCGGCCAGTGCACGCCCTGCAGAGAGGGCAGCAAGTGGACCGACCAGATCATGAAGCGCTTCGAGAAGGGCCGCGGCCGGCCGCGCGAGATCGACATGCTCCAGGAGCTTACCAAGCAGGTCGAGGGCCACACCATTTGCGGTATGTTTGACTCGCCTCCATGACGTCAATGATGTCAACGACTTTGACTGGACCCAATGCTAACGTGAACGGCAGCTCTCGGCGAGGCTTTCGCCTGGCCTCTTCAGGGTCTCATCAGGCATTTCCGCCCCGAGCTCGAGAAGAGGATGGAGGAGTTTGCCCAGCAGAACGGCGGCGCCAACGCGCTGGCCGGCGGCTGGGACCCCGATGCCCGGGCCCAGGGCAAGTTGGTTGCGCCGGGACAGTAAAAGGCTGAGGGGTTTCGCATGGTGGTAGACTCGCGCCAGAGGGCTTGTATATATTAGTATCGTACATTGTGATAGAGCCCTCACGCGCAGGCGTTCCTTTGTTCAGACAGACCTGGCTTGTACTCTATCAGCAATGTGTTTCAATTCGTTAAATCATGTCGGTTCTCCGGTGCAACGTGAATGATGCGTCCGGTTATCTAGGTATCCTGGCGATATACCAAAAGGCCACAGTCGCAGGCACAAATCTGCTGCAGACATTCTTCAGCCATCGGCGTTAAGCCCACCATCCAATCAAAGGGCAGCATTTGATCAGCTGGCATCCGCTCCAGCCAGGATCCCGGTCCACAGCGCCGGACACCGCACGCCTCAAACTCGGCTCAACCCGGTCCAAAGACCCTCCGACCACGGCCACGGCGGGGCGCCTCTTTGTTGTTCAACGACCATCGGGCCTGAGGATCTCAGTTGACCGCCTCCCTGAGGATCTCAGTTGACCGCCTCACAGGAACGTCGGATGAGAATTTGATCGGACACACTGATTGATTGAGGGAGCATCGCAGCGATTTAGCGATTTCTTCAGGCCCGACCGGAGGGGTATCTCAAGATGACCTCGTTCAAATATGACCAGTTTGTCGCCTTTGGCTCGGACAGCGGTGAGTTACTCAGTCTCACTGTTTTCTTCACCGAACGTTGTGACTTTGGATTCACTTGAGAACTCAATGAGCCCCGTCAGATCCTGAAACAAACCATCAATCCCCACGCAGAAATATCCCATCTCATCCCGCTCGCTCACGCCCCTCAAACCCCCAATCTCCCCAAAACCACAAAACTAACATCCTCCAGCCGGCCTCGAGCGCATCCTCCGCGGCCTCCAATCCCTAACGGCAATCCTGACAACCTACCCCTTCCTGCTCGCCCTCCTCCCCGCAGCAGGCCTGCCCCTGGACGCGGCCCTGATCCTCGCCGCCCTCGGCCCGCTCAAGGGTCATCTCAACCTCACCCGCCGCTTCATCCGCTTCTTCTGGTTCCTCAACTCCTTCGGCGCATCCTACAACCTCTACACCGCCGCCCCTTCCCAGGGCCCCGGCGCGGGTAAAGGCGCCGAAGTGTGGCTGGACATCCTGCGGTTCACCCTCCTCGGCCTCTACGGCGGCCTCGAGTCCCTCACGCTGCCGGACCTGCTCGGCGTGCCCGGCCTCGCGCCCTTTGGCGCCGCGCGCACGAAGGCGTTGAATTTAGAGGCCCAGCGGTTTTGGTTTCTCGCGCTGGCGTGCGGTATCGCGGCGAACGTGGTGAGGATGACCAAGGCGTTTGCGTACGCGCCGGTACCGCAGCACGGCGAGGGGTACGGCACGGGCCAGAGCCCCGCGGTTGATACCGACAATTTGGGAGCAAAGGAGAAGAAGGAGGGAGAGGGGGAGGAGCCGGAGAAGATGGACCTGAACGCGGAGCGTCAGCGGTTGAAGGCGTTGGTGGTCAAGAGGCGCGAGGGGATGAAGAGGTGGCGGAGGCAGGTCGCGTTCAAGGTCAAGACGCTCGGCCGCAAGGTGGTGTCCGACACGCTGGACTGCCTCATTCCGGGTGTCATTCTGGGGTGGGTTAATATCGGGCCTGGGGCTGTTGGGATTGCGATGCTTGTCACGACGGTGCTGACGAGTAGGGATATTTGGGAGCGGTGCGGTGCTGATGTTGCGGTTAAAAAGGGCTTGACGCAATAGAGATGGATAAGAGGGTCTCTTTGCATTATTCATGGGTGTAGATTATAGATTTATAGACTATTCGGAAGGATCTCTGCGCACTGCCGGCGCACACACACTTCCACCTCGTCTACTTGTCCAGATAGCACTAGTCTTGGACAAAGCATCCTGTCTTCAGTCTTGATGCTTCCGTGCAGGTAACGCCGGCGCAGTTATTGCCAACTACGAGTTACCATCAGATCGCCGTGTGAGCAGCGACAGACATGGCAGGCCTGCCCCGCTCTGGGCTCTCGGGCAAACGGATGCGGTACTTGTGCGATCCGGCATCCTCATCGCCCTCCTCATCGTGCGAGATGCGGATCCTGGCCCGCTTCAGGAGGGTAATCTGCTGCGCAACGGCAATCACAAACTCAAACGACCTGTTTCCCACCAGTCAGCAAACCTCACTCTTCTCAACGATCACAGACAGGGAGAGAACTCACGCGACAACCAGGGCGATCGCCCCAATGGTATGAAACGTCTCCCACGCATACCACCGCCCATTCCCGTTCACATTCGTCACCGCAATCCCAAACGTCGTCGAGCCGAGCGCCAAGTCCACCACCGAAAACAGCAGATCCCGCCGGTTCCACTTGCGCGGCACATCCCCCGCAAACCCCATCAGCAGCATCCCGGCCTCCTCGTCATCACTGTCGTCCGGGTACCCGCTCCTGCCAAAGATGCACTTCACAACCCCAAAGTCGAGCGTCACGCCCTTGCGGCGCCCGTGGTGCTGCGCGGGCAGGATCTCCGCGAGGAGCGAGAAGGCGAGCCAGAAGAGCTGGAAGAAGGCGACGACGATGAAGAAGGTGGGGAAGGAGTAGTGCCGCCGGCCCTCGAACTCGAGGACAAGCAGGACAATGGCGAAGACGAGGGCGAGGGCGCGCAGGATGGCGACGGTGCGGAGGACGAAGTTGGCGGCTGGTTTTGACGGGGCGGCGCCGGTGGGGGAGGGCGGCGTGGTGGGACGGTAGACGTTGGGGTGCAGCGGCCGCGGGGAGACGGCAGCCGGCGGCGCGGGCGCGGGCGAGGTGGATGTCGGCGAGGCCATGGTTTCGTAGGTGCCGAGACACTTGATGGATGCTTCTCTGGAGATTTCGATGTCGATCGGGTGGTAAGGGTAGGTGTCCTGGGTGGATGATGGGATGGAGTTGTTGAGCTGGTTATGCATTGACACGGACTCATCTGATGAACACGGCGGAGGGCGGACTGGTTATATAGCAGATTCCTCTCACATCACTGAGGCTTTGCGATTCAAGTACGGCGTTTCAAACAGGTAGATGGATGGAGGGAACCAAAGTCCTTCCAAGGAGGCAAGCTGGCAGTGCCCCAGTTCCAGACTGAACCCCAGCCCCTCCCCTCAAGTCGGAACCGCAAGCGAGGAATGCAGGAGACAGAAGGAGAGCCGCATCTTTCGCCCGGCTTGACTGCACCACTCTGTTGGAAGCATGTCGTCAAAAGCTTGGTGCGGAGGTTGTAGCCAGTGAGGTGTTGTGGAATCTCGGTGCCTGGAGTACGTGCAAACAGCCCCTCCCCTGTGTTGTTGTTGGTGCGGCGCAGGTCGCTTATTGGACGCGGGCGGCGGGTGCGGGGTGCTGGGCGGTGCAAGGGGGCGAGCGACTCTTTTCCGTTCACGCCATTGTTTGACGTTGGCTGTTGTTACTTAGCGGTCGAGTGTCTAACGGGCTGTGTTGCTGTGATGGTGGTGAAAATACTGCGTTGTCTTCGTGGGAAGCAAGTTAGTGTGGTGATCGACGACCAAAGTCCCCCCTGCTTTGCCTCATTTTCAGCTATGCAACGTTAGGGGTGACACGCGTACTTCAGCAAAAGGCAGAATCACTTGTTGAGCGAAAATCCAGGAGGAATCGAAAGGACTTGAGATAAGGCTGAAAAACTTGAGATAAGGCTGAAAAAGCGATGATCAAGGCTTGTAAGGCGGAGAGCGTGATAGCATTGCTGATGACCATGACAGCCAATAAATTCAGACAGATCTGCTGTCAAATCCATTGATTCCATGTGTGAAGCGTCGTCCAAGTATATCCGTTCAATGTAATCCATCTTCCCCAGTGTATGTGCCTTCTGCTTCTAACAGTCGTCACCCAGTGGTATCTTCGCTGATGACATCAAAAAATTGCACCCCTGTCCAAACCAAACGCTGCTCTAAATCCCTTCTCTTGTCAAATCATGCAGAATCCGGCGGGATATGCGAGTTTCAGGGCATTAATGCTGTTGCCTGGCACCGAAAAGTCTCCGAGCGTCTCGCATGCAGTTGGGGTGACGCAAGCAAGCCAACCGCTATCCAAATCGGCTCCAACCGATCGCTACCGTCGCCCGGTTACGCGATAGCTACCCGTCCCGACTGAGACCTTCCACCCGTCGTTGACCAGAGCGGCGATAACACCCTGCCTCAATCGCGAGACGCCTCCGGCGCTATGGAGGCCGCGGCCCGTAACAATCGTGAAGCCCTCCTGAGCCTTCCGCGCCCTATACTCCCCCAGGTTGTTCCACCAGTCCCACGCACTCTCCCGTGCGATGCGGACACCATCGGCCACCTCCACACCATGAAGGTCGATCTCGTTTGCGGTACGCGTGCTGCCGACATGTATGTCGGCAGCAGCACTCATGGCCTTGGCGAAGCTTCTTGCTTCCTCGCGGCCGCGCTCGGCAAAGAATCCTGCTGCCTGTCTGTACAAGTGGCCCTTCTTGTAAACCTGGCCGGCGGTGTTGAATGAATGGGTGCTAGCATCGCGGTGAATACCGGCGGTGTCCATTGCTTGTTTGTAAGTGCGGGGCCCGAACGTTGGGCTGTTCATGAGCGTCGGGCTGTTAAGCGGTCGCCCGGTTGGAGACGTGAGTGACGTCTTTGGCGATGCGACCTTTTGCCAGCCCTCTGACGAACCCTCCAGTTCCTCATTCGCCAGGGGGGCCAGTTTGTAGTTGATGTTCAAGCGCTGCGCTGGAAGCTTGCCAAAGTACCGGTTCAACAAGGCAGCAACTTCCTCGGTCCATTGGTGGTCGCTGCGGGTGACTTCGACGAGAGGGGACAGCAGACTTTCAGGAATGTGGCGGTACTGCTTCTTCAACTCGTGTACGTGTTGCTTTCCGAAGGTACTGTCATTGTCGTCGACGACTACCCCTTGCTTGATGTATCGTTCCAGGAACTCGATGATCGTGCCTTCGACGGATCCCTTGTGGGAATCGAACACGTCAGAGACTTCTTCAAAGGGAAGGTCAAGCTTCTCCACGATGAAGAGGATCTTTTCAACTCCTGGGACGAGTTAGTTTCAGCCCTTCATAAATGTGCTATTGAACTTACTGTCATTGTCTTCATTGTTTGGCGAGCTGTCATTGATGCTGCTGGAGCTCGATGAGAGATCAGTACGCATGTCCTTCTTCTTCTTGCCCTTGCCCCTCTTCTTGCCGGATGGCTTCGACTGCTCCGGCTGGAAGAAACCATCGATGCCTTTGGGCCGCTCGCCGATGGACTCGAGGAACTGAATGTTCAGCAACGTTTCCAGAGCGGACTGGAAATCGCCCTGTGCCTTCTTGAGAGCAAAGCTGACGTCGTGGGGTTTCAGGTCGGAGAACATCTCCTGCAGCTGCAGCAGCTTCTCCTGCTCCGAGTCGCCGTCGAAGGTCTTGATGCGCGGGACGTCATACTCCAGCTCGTCTGGGGGAGGGGGACTGGTGACGCCAGTCCTCGCAGAATCACAGTCTCTCAGGTGGAGACCGTCAGAGATGTTGGTCGAGCTGTCTCTGGTGTCCGTGCCAGCGTCATTAGAGCTGAGAGCATCGGGAACACCGCTGGCGTTGAAGCCGCTGGCCTCTTCAGCCAGAACGTCCTGCGCAAGACTCTGCAGCATGCCCCGGACGTCGTTGAGCTGGCCGGCATTGCTGAGGTCTAGCTCACTTGCGATTGCAATGACAACTGTGGGGTCTAGGAGGGGAAACTCCGCCTGGGATGCTGTTAACAACAGTCTAGAAGATGTTTGTGGCCTGCAGTATGCACACATCAGCCATGGAGGACTTACCACCAGGTCGTCGAGTTTTGATGATGATGCCATTAGATACAGGCAGGCTTCAGGGTTCGAGGTATTGTCGCGAAATCCAAAGAAGCAAGCTACTCATACTGAGACGGAGAAAGACACTGATGTTTCACTGGGTTGGTCGAGCCAAGACGATAGAAACTGGCCGATCGTGACAGAGGGCGGTTATGCTGTGGTCCTTTCGACGTGTAGTACGATGCGATACAAGTACAGCAAACAGCAATGGACGGCGATGAGGTTGGTTGGGGTTTTGATGGCCGACGCCAGTGAGGTATGACGCTGCGGGGCTTTCTCCGATTGTGGGTGCAGACGTCGAAATTTGAGCCGGACTCGCGCTACCAGGACGCTGGAAAACTCAAACACGCGCTCGCGGAAGACGTCGATGATTCATAGGGGTGTCGAATTCGAGGTGCATGTTTCCCCAGTCCGATTTGTTCAGGGCAGAAAGTCAATGACTCTGCTGGTTCCAGGAGGATGGGTCACGCCGTCATTGCCTTGGGTCGCCTCGATGAGTCTCAGCACGGAGGAAAAGCCATCAGCACTGCACCCCCATTCAGACTGAAGCCCCGCCATGGCACGTGGGGTGCTGTGGCTGGTGGGAGATACGTGGCTCATACTACCCGCTTGATGTGGCTGATGCCAGCAGTGCGGCGCCCAATCACCAGCTCGCGGAGTATTTCTCTGAGGTGCACCGTGGCACGACGTCAGTGGTCCGCTTTTGTGGAGAAGCTCCCATTTGGCTCTAATGCAACGCTAGCGGTTGCCGTCCCGAGGCCGAGCAGCGGGCAGCAGCAGCAGTTGATCGTCTCGTCCGGCGTCCATGTCCACTGAACTGAATCTCTGGCAAACGCAGCAGCTACGACCGCAACTGCAATGGAACGCTCTCTTCTTTTTGGGACGGGCAGCTGGGATGCCACCGGTTGTTATCTATGCTATGCCACCTACCTTACCCATACTAACCACTACCAGTCACAACACATCAGTTCACACTTCACAGCCTCCGCAAACAAGAAAACAATGGCGGCGATCACGGCTCTGCAGCAGGGAGTCCTCTGCGAGATCCGTCGCTCCCGAGTGCCTACCTAGCTAGTGTCTAGTGCCTAGTGCCTGCTCGTTTCACGGTTTCACTGCCCACCACTGCGACTAATGCCGCCTTCCACGTCTGTCTCTGCCTCCGTCCCTGTCCTTGGATGGAAGCTTGTCACCGGACGAAGATCTGCTGAGATGCAATGCGCCGCGTGTTTATTTTCCCAGTGAGACATGCAGCTCCCACACAACTACCTTACACAGAGACACACACTTACATGGTCGAACATTCGTCAGCGGGAGAGCCAAACCCGAACAAGCTCACGCCAGCCATTAACCTCTGCGGATACACACCTTCACGTCGCCTCAACTCATCTCCCTTGCATGACATTACCTTCTGTGCCCGCCTCATCTCCAGAGGCTCAGTCTCCCGTCAGTACCAAGCAGTTTCTCGCTCGCTCGCTCACCTCATCACCTAGGTTATCTGGGCCCATACCGAGGCCGCGGAGTCCAGAACCGTACCGCCGCACGTCCAAGGAGCAGGGATTTCCCAATGCGGCCGGCCGAGGATCCCGAACTCAAGCATCAAAAAGTCAACCTGAACACGCAACGTCCAGCCTCGCGCTCATTGCATCAGCATTAACACATCCCCAGAGCTTCACTTTCAGATCTACCCGGGAAACAGCTTTACATAGTAACAGCCCACCACCGCCGCCGGCATACTGTATGCACACTGACGGTTCCTGCTGATCGTCCCGGCCGACATCCTCCGGACTGGACGACACCCAACGCTGCCATCCTGCCCGTCCGACCCCTTGCCCGCGATTGGATCCCCAAAATCAGACGGCCTCGACCGTTGGAGAGACTGCCCCTGTCCATCCGGCCCTCCCACTCGCCCCTCCCTGACGGTTGGTTCGTGGCGAGCATCACACGGCCCAGGCGCAAACCTGTTGCATGGTCGAGCCCGGCATACGCAGACGAGGGAGGTCCCGGCGCAGCCTGCATCCCAGCGTCAGCCCGCGTCCCATCAACCTTGGTTTTTCTTCTCCCCTTCCACCGCCGCATTAAGCTCCAGCCGGGTAGCTCTAGCTAAGGTATATAAGCTTGTCCCGGTCCGGATCGCCCATCCGTCTCAGAGTATCACATCGCGGGCGCCCAGCCTTATCGAAACCACCATGCCATGTTCATCGGCAACACTGGACTCTGATCCCGAATCCCAACGACCACCCCCTCACGACGCCGCCGGACTCGGCTCCATCTCCCCTCCCAGCTCGGTCCGCAAGAGGTCCAACATGAGCTCCGAAGTCAGAAAGAAGTTCATCAATTACCCTGTGCCTTTAGCCGGGTAAGTTGTCTCGATTGGCTCTGTTTCGTGTCAGGCTTCGCTAGTCTTGACCATGTGTTCGCCGCGATGCACGATCCACCGTTCGTGTCGAGATCGTACAAAGTGCAGGATACTGACTCGTCTTCGCCAGGCCACCCATTCCGTATAAAAATGAGCGAGGAAGCAATCCGCCCCTGAAGGGCTGGCTCTTGGTGCTGGCAGCATGGGCGTAAGTCCGTCAAGCGGCCTGGCACGTTCAAGTCTCTGACCGTCACAGTATGGAATATCTCTGGTTCATCCGTGCCTTCATCTGGAGCAACGCGGGCTTTGGCGGCGTGCGGAAGATCCGCAAACACATTGAGGATGCGGAACCGCGCTACGACCCAACCGTCCTGCCCTACCCCATGGACGAGGCGAAAGACCCGGCCGTCCTGCACCGCGAGAGCGCCGTCAAGTCCAAGCCGCGGCCTTTCAAGTATTATTCCGCCGCCGACTACCACGAGATGTACCTCTCGGGCGAGGTCACGCCACTCGCCGTTGCCCGCGCCATCCTGCCCCTGATCCGCCGTGACACCGCCCCGCCAGGTGAGCACTCGATCGCGTGGTTCGACACAAAGGTCACCCAGGTCCTGACCGCCGCCGAGGCCTCGACGCGGCGGTACAAGGAGGGAAAGCCGCTTGGCCCCTTGGATGGCGTCCCGACAGCGGTTAAGGATGAGTACGAGATTGACGGCTATCGGACTTGCCTCGGTTCCCGCAACGACTACACCACGCAGGTCGAGCCCGGCCAGTCGATCAACAGCTGGTGCGTCAAGAAGCTAGAATCTGCAGGCGCCGTCATCCTTGGAAAGCTCTCCATGCACGAGTTTGGTCTCGGTACGCCATACTTCCCCCTTTTTTTGCTACACGGTACTAACTGTGTCAGACACAACCGGTAACAACCCCATCTATGGAACACCCCGCAACCCGTACAACGCAGGCTATTACACTGGCGGCTCCTCATCCGGGGCCGGCTATGCCGTAGCGACCGGCCTCGTGCCCTTCGCCCTTGGCTCCGATGGTGGCGGCTCCATCCGCATTCCCTCGTCCCTCTGCGGCGTCTACGGCCTCAAGCCCACCCACGGCCGCATCTCCTTCCACCCCTGCCCGAACCACTCTAACTCGTGCGCCGTCAACGGGCCCATCGCCGCGGACATCGAGTCCCTGGCCACCTGCTTTGAGACCATCGGCGCCCCGCACCCGGACTCCAACTTCATCCAGGCCTCCCCCTTCGTCCTCTCCCCGTCCGAGAAACGCGGCAAGATCCTCGGCGTCCCCGAGTCCTGGTTCGCGCAGGCCGACCCGGCCATCCAGCGCATGTGCCGCTCCATGATCGCCCGCCTCGTCTCGCGCCACGGCTACGCCACCGTCCCCATCGACATCCCCTTCCTGGTTGAGGGCCAGTCCGCGCACGCCATGACCGTTCTCACCGACGGCGCCACCCTCCTCCCGGAAACCAAGAACCTTACCCACGGCAACCGCATCCTTCTCGCCATCGGCCGCGTTACCTCCGCTATGGACTACCTCCTCGCCCAGAAGCTGCGCGGCCTGCTGATGCAGCACCTCGCGCACCTCTGGCAGACGTACCCGGGCATGATAATCGTCACGCCCACCACCGCCTGCGCCGGCTGGCCCATCATGTCCAAGTCAGAGCTCACCCATGGCCTCTCCGATGGCGACCGCACCATTCGCAGCATGGAGTACGTCTGGATGGGCAACTTCTGCGGGCTGCCCGGCGTCACGGTGCCCGCGGGCTACGTCGTGCCGCACGACCGGCCCGGCGGCGGCAGCGAGGCCGGGCCCGACACGGAGGGCAAGATCCCCGTCGGCCTGATGGGCATGGGCGAGTGGACGGACGAGCACAGCCTGCTTGAGTTCGGGCTCGACGCCGAGGAGCTGTTTGCTAAGGAGCGATGCAGGCCGCCTAACTGGGTTGACGTCATTCAGCGGGCCAAGGATGAGATGGCCAAGGATGGGGAGGCTGCGTTGATAGACATTTAGATGCCTGTCCTTCCTTTTTTTCTCCCTCTGATATACCAAGACGTTATCCTATGGTTTACAGCGCATCATGCGGGCCTGATTTCATGCTTGATTATGAGTGATTTGTGTACATTGTTGTGGTGACGAGGGGTAGTTGTTTGCTTTTACAGGTTTGGAGCAAGGATGTTCCCTCGGACGGGTTGTTGCCCCCTGGGTAGATCAATGCGAGGGAAGCATGCGGTAAAAGCCCATGGAGAGCTTGACGATAGCTTCAGGGCCTAGAACTCGATGGAGCTGGCCGGGGAGGGCCATACACAGAGCATTTTTCACCATGAATGCTTGTGCTCCCTCTTCTCCTCAACTTGTCCCATGATACGGAAAGAAAGCATTAGAACATTGCCCCGGCCGGTTTTGACCGGAGCTTGGACGTGATATGCACGTAAGCTGCCTCTGCATGGTGCTTGTTTGCTGTACACCGGATGAAAGACTCCGTCACGGCCGGAGAGGGGGAACAGGGCTGTAGTGAATGCAAAGCATGAATTGCCTGTTGCCCAATGCAGGCGGTATGCAGTTTGAACGGGCTAGGGCTACTTAACGTTGTGACAGAGTTCGTGTGCTTACTACGTCCGGACGGAGAGACGCAAGCTTGGGCGGACGAGCTGGGTGCCATGTGCCGACGTGCCGTTGCGCGGTGATGTTGTTCCAGGAGGCACGGTCGGCGGGGTTGAGAACAGATACTGGGTAAAGGGGCGGTTCACTTGAGAGGGGCAAAGGAGCACCGATGGATCTGAGGACGTGGGGTTCTGGCTGGTTGGTGGTGATGTGCATCGACGTTGGGTTCGTTCGTCCGTGCCGAGGAACGGTCGCCGAGCTCCCGCCCGGAGGGATTGTTCCTTCGAGGGAGGCAGTCAGGATGAACGCGGTGCTTGCGCCGTGTCGGTGCTTCCTCGATCAGGAGCAATTGGGTTGATGGTGAGTATAGCAGATCGTCGGCCAGAATCCTCCAACCCCGAATCGTGGACGGTGGCCAGTAATGACATGAGCTTCATCGAACGGTGTTGTTCTATTTCTTCTATCAAGTGGCGGCGGCGATCTGACCGTGTGCCCCGAGATCGCCCGCGGATTTGGGATCGGCACCGGAGGTCCAGCGGAAGGATGAATATTTTTAGAAGACGTTCGCTATCCGGACGACTAATTTCAGCTGCCTGGGTGGACTATCACTCATAGCTATTACCTACAAGCTGATTAATTTTTGTTACGATCATCTTCGTCGTCATTACCGTCGTATCATTGTTGCCTTTGCAATCCTCATTCCCGTTGTCCAATATCACCACTCACCCGGATGGTAAGAATGTACATGAATATATATATACCGTCGACTTACCAATCATCAAGCGTAAATGTGGTTTTTGGTATCCCGCATCTCAAGGTTTGGGTGGCTTTATGGTGGCTACCATATTGTATTCACCAGTGGCGCAACGAGCTAGACATCAACACGCTGCCAGGTCGTGGCAAAAGACATCTTCCATGCCGTATGTGCGTGAATCACTAAAAGAAACAAGAGGCAAC
This sequence comes from Colletotrichum siamense, assembly GCF_013390195.1. Lineage (NCBI taxonomy): Eukaryota > Fungi > Ascomycota > Sordariomycetes > Glomerellales > Glomerellaceae > Colletotrichum > Colletotrichum siamense. The sequence goes on from NW_023501015.1 coordinate 857,937, forward strand.
GAAGAACAGATATCATAAATGTATCTGTTGTAAGTCATGCCGTCAAGCTGGTGCTGAGTACTCCAAAAGCAAGAGCAAGTGTGTTTGACTCGTCTTAGTCGCACCCTACCGCCCATGTAGCCACACAGCCAGTGAACGCATTCGCCTAAACCTAGTCTTGAGCATGATAGGAGTGTGAGATGATTTGAGTATATGTTCAAGCTTGAATGGCTCATTTTCCTGGGTCTCAGCCGGCGCAATGATACCTGATGTCATGCTTGTAAGTGATGCAGCCTTAAAGGCACACTTAAGTTGTATCATTCCATCATTCCAGGCCAAGGTAAGGAATCTACTTGGAAACATCAGTAGACATGAGCGCTGCTTTCCTCCCGCTGGGTTCAAGTATTCACCTCACGTAAAGAGGAAGTGAGCGACGACCAACCCTCAAGAGTCGAGACGAGACGTGCTATCTGTCAGACTCGCCTGCAACAACACCGAAATGCAATCTTCTTGGACTTTGTAGAATTCATTTGGTCTATTTCAAGGGCGAAAGACACCGCATTTGGGTGCTGCAGCCATCAAGAGGGAGCCCGACTTCTGCTTTTACTTGCCTGAATCATGCGCGATGGCTAATGATGTATGTGGTTTATTCATCCTATTTGGGGCACACGACGTTGGTTCTGAGGGCATTATAAACTCATGATGAAAGTTTTAACATATTCCATCCAGCAAATGGACGATTTGATCCATGATATGTCCAGCAAGCTAGGGTTTTGTTGTTTTGCGTGCATCGTGGACTGTTGAAACCACCATGGCCTGGGAGCAATGGTAGTGCCTGGTACGTATGCAACTTGATCCAATCAGAATAATTCCTTGAATAAGTAGTCAAGGAAGATGACTGTCAGTAGCTTAGAAAGAGATTGGCCAGTGCAATCTTCAATGGATGGGCTGCATGGACATTAGACCCGGGTTCTCTCGGTCCGACGAACACCTCCGAAGGACATTGCCAAAGAAGTCCATTGGGTTCATGAATGGAGGAAGAGGCCGAACATTAATTTTCGCGCTTGAAATGGATTTCCTCTCGGCGTATTGGTCATTTAAATATCAGGGAGAAGAGCTGAGATATGGGGAGCCCAAGGCACAGCTGCTCGTCAACTCAGGTCGACGTGGAAGTCAGGTGGGATTGTATAAAAGCCAACCTCAGCCGTGAGCCCATCTTCCACCACACAGAGAATCGTTTTCCAGCGTCGCGAGTGACCATGTTTGTGACTGTCCAAGCGCCATGAAAGAGAGATGTGCATTGCTTGTGTACGATGATACGGCCCACGTGGATGTTGCTCGTGAATCCACAAAAAGAATAACATTAGGATGATGACAGACAACACTGCCGGTGAGCTAGACACCAGTGATGCGTTCCTGGCGGGATTTGGTGGTTGTGACCGCGGATACGTTGTCTGTGTTATTCATGAGCCTTCCTATCTAGAGCCAGCAGATCTCAGAGAATGATTCCTGTTCCGTAAACCAAACTGCAAGAATTGCCCAGTTATATTCAATCCGAAAAACAATTCTGTTCTAGCATATTGTTATACCATGAGGGATGTCACGATGTGGCCTTTCTTTGAATACGGGAGCGAGGCTCCTTTGAAAGGGGCTTTTGACCTTCTGTTTTTCGAACTTGACAGACCCAATGGACTGTGAAGAGATTTTCTGATCGGAGAATGGGGGTTTGAGGAGCAATGATGTACGTTAAAAAACTTCTCGGCACAGGATCCGAGAGGAAACTGTGAGTCTTGTGATTCGGTAGTGTCGGGTATCAACTTCATTGATTTGGCGCGATCACGAATACCCATGAGACAGTGAAGATTGACAACAGCATCGAAGATACGTTTTTTTCAATTACATCGTGTTTCAATACCTCTATGAAAGTCGTTGATGTACGCCATACTCTGGCATCCACTGGGAGACACATATGCAGCCCATCATTCATTTTTGGTAATATTTCTAAATTAAACTTGCTGCTGAAGCAGCTACGTATACATCTTATATAGACATAGCAGTTCCTATCCGCTTTTGGATTTATTGTCAGGCCTACAATATGAACATTTCTTCAATCGCTCGGGCGCAGGGCATCCTGTTCAGTCACATGTCCACGTGCGTAGCAAGAAACTCCCTTGTTAATATTTCCCTGCAAAGTAAGCAGCATATGTAGCCGCGCAGACATAGAAAAACGAGGCAATCTCATTTAGATATCATCTGTTCGGCCTGAAATCCGAATTGAGATAGCTAGTTTAGCTTCAACGATAGCGGTATACGTAGCTTGAATAAGCATCAAACGAGAGTTGTGGACGTTGAATCTCCTTTATCTCACGCCAAGACATGGGCCTAGGATGCATGCGAGGTCAATGTTTCCTGTGTCTAGCTCTTCCAAAGCTCTGATAAGCCTGCTTGAAGGGCAATTAGATTGGCCAACATAGCATAGTCTAGCAAAACAGGTTCACCTCGGACTGGATGGCATGACCAACCACAATGTAGAACAGCACCAGGCACGCCAAGTCTAACGCAGGGCCGTTGGCGATTGTGCGGCCCCTGGCACGCAAGTCTGACGTACTAATGACCTCGCGGCGTATTCTTCGCAGCGTTAACGCAGGCTTTAGGCGCAGGACCTAGCTGCAAATGATGGCGCAGGAGAACAATGGCAGCACAGACGGGGAAAGCAGACGGGAGGTTCGTCCAATCAGGTGCAGGGCCGTTTCCAGACACGGCAGAAGAGTGATTCAGAGCGGGCGGGCTCATGTTTTGCAGTCCAAGGTTATGTACGTGCCGCTCCGCAGCCGAAAGACGGGCATACGGAAGGCGATGCTCGCGACAACTCTCGGGATGCGGAATTGGTGGCCTGTTTAGGGGACTGCAGCTTGCTTAGTTGTTGAACGATGCAAACCAACCAAGCAATGAGTCTGCGACGTCCCAACAAAATGCATGAAAAGGTAACGGTTGAGAATGAGGGGTACTTAGTGGTGGTAGTGATGTAGCTAGCAGCAGGATCCTGGTGTGTCTCCAATTCGCCTCCAGCTTTCTCGCGTGCAGTGAGTGCATGTTGTAACCCGATGGACTTCTGGGGGGAGCTTCTCCGTATTTTTAGTTCAGCTCCCCCGCATTGTTCAGAGCTGATGAGATGATCCGGGCTTTTTTGCTGCAGAGATAAGGTACTTAAGTAAGCCTCAGTTGAAAAGGGTCCTGTGAGGCTGGCCACTTGCGAGATTTAGCAGAGGAAGAAGAGGGAAAAAGAAGAAAGCAAGACGCCCAAGACGCGTGAATGTGTCTTAGAAGCAGGCAGAAAAACAGCGAAGAGACAAGAAGAGCAGGTGGATGCTGCTGTGGAAGGTGGAAGGTGGAAGGCGGAAAGGGCCCCTTCTGAAGAGAGGCGTCCCAAAAGAGAAGGGCACCATGAGAGGGGCCCCCCAGACCGGGACCAATTGGCTTCGGGCCTAATTTGATCGGCGCATTCCCTGGTCGCCAGAGGCCACATCCCTCCCAAAATTTGGGGAAACTTCCCTTTCGTCACTTTCCCGTTTTCTTCCCATCTCCTGTTCATCGCCTGTCGCGAACATCACCAGACGACGACGGCGCTTGACAGTCGCCCGCTCTCTTTTCCTCCTCCACCCGCCTCTCGTCGACGTCGCCGCCTCATCCGTTGCCTTTACTCTTCTGACGACGGACTGATACGGGTTCGAATACTTATCTGCCGTCACTGTCGCCCAGCCCGAAGGTTCCCGCACCGCCGAGGATGAGAGCCTAAGGGAGTGGCGCAACTTTCGAGCGAACCACCGGCGCGCACGAGAGTTTTTCTTCCCTTCTTTTTTTCATATATCGGCTCCCTTCGCTGAACACAACCCATACGAATACACGCGCCGTCGCAGATATGCCCGACCACGCTGGAACGGCCGCCGCTGCGGCGCCGCAGAGCGTGTCGAACCCGACCCCGCCAAAGGAGCTCTATCCCATGGTGAACTGGAAGTACGACCTCTTCCTCTGGGTTCTTGGTGTCCTCGTCGACCTCTTCTTCCGCGAGGTTCATCCTCGAGGCTCCTGGAAGGTTCCCAAGACGGGTCCTATCCTCTTCGTCGCCGCGCCTCACGCGAATCAGGTTGGTGACTCCCCTCCCTGTCGTTCCTGTTGTCCTCGGAGTTGGGGTGGTTCACGCGATCTCCCTGTTGTCTTTGGTCTGGAGTCTTCCACCCGGATACACTCGACCAGATAGCTGCACTTCATCGCAGCCCATAGCTCTTCAACTTCCTGCGCGCTGCAGGTCGAGCCATCGAGAATGATCTCTTCATGATCCCTGCACCTGCCCCAGTTTTCGTCCATCACATGCTAACCGATTTTCTTCGCTTCGCAGTTTGTCGATGCTCTGATCCTCCAGCGCACCCTCCGCCACGAAGCCGGTCGCCGAGTCTCCCTGCTCATCGCCCAAAAATCTGTCCATGGATTCATCGGCTGGGGTTCGCGCCAAGTCGGCTCCGTCCCCGTCGGACGCGCCCAGGATGCCGCCAAGCCCGCCTCCGGTGTCATTTACCTCCCGGATCCCATCAATGACCCGACACTCATCCGCGGTGTCGGCACCAAGTTCGGCCAGGGCGAGGGTGAGGTCCACGGCATGCTCTTCTTGCCCTCTGCTAAGAAGCAGACGGGCGCCAGTGTTGATATTGCGCAAATCATTGGTCCCGAGGAAATTCGGCTCAAGCGCCCGTTCAAGGGCAAGCTACCAATGGAACAGCTGACCGGCCGTGACGATATCGACGAGAATGGAAACTTCACCAACAAGAACATCAAGGGCTGCGCCGAGGGCTTCCAGGGCACCAAGTACAAGCTCGCCCCCCACATTGACCAGACCAAGGTGTACGAGGCCGTCTTCAACCGTCTTAGGTCCGGCGGCTGCGTTGGTATCTTCCCGGAGGGCGGAAGCCACGACCGTACCGAATTGCTGCCCCTCAAGGCCGGTGTCGCCATCATGGCTCTGGGTGCCCTTGCCGAGTCTCCCGACTGTGGTCTGAAGATCGTGCCCGTTGGCATGAACTACTTCCATGCCCACAAGTTCCGCAGTCGTGCCGTTATCGAGTTCGGCCCCCCCATCGAGATTCCCCCTGAATTGGTCGACAAGTACAAGAACAACCAGAGAAGAGAGGCGATTGGCCAGCTTCTCGACACCGTCTACCAGTCCTTGAGCGCTGTCACCGTCTCCACGCCCGACTACGACACCTTGATGATGCTCCAGGCCGCTCGCCGTCTCTACAACCCCACCGGAAAGAAGCTGCCACTGCCTGTAGTGGTAGAGCTGAACCGCAGACTCGCTATGGGGTACGAACGATACAAGGACGATCCGCGCATCAAGGACGTGATGAAGTCAGTCAAGGAATACAACAAGCAGCTCCGCTACGTCAACCTCCGCGACCACCAGGTTCAGTACGCCAAGATGTCTACCCCCAAGGTCATCTTCACCCTCTTCTACCGCATCGCAAAGCTTCTGGTCCTCTTGATTGGCGTGCTCCCTGGCCTAGTGCTGTTTGCCCCCGTCTTTATTGCATCGAAGGTCACTAGCGTTCGCAAGGCGAAGCAGGCACTGGCTGCTTCGACGGTCAAGGTCCAGGGACGCGACGTCATGGCGACGTGGAAGCTTCTCGTGGCCATCTTCCTCGCCCCTACGCTGTACCACTTCTACTCGGCCATCGTCACGTACAGGGTGTGGAAGGACCACCTCTGGGGACACGTTCCCGAGTGGGTGCCCTGGTGGACGACTTACCTTGTCATGTGGCCGTTGATGGTGGGCATTACGTTCGCTGCTTTGAGATTCGGCGAGGTCGGCATGGACATCTTCAAGTCACTGAGGCCTCTGGTCCTGTGCCTGAACCCTACGTCCAGCTACAACATCCACCAGCTCCGTGCGAAGCGAGCGGAGCTCAGTGTCCAGGTTACCGATCTTATCAACACCCTTGGCCCCGAGATGTTCCCTGACTTTGAGAAGACGCGCCTGGTTGCCGACCCGTACAAGATGGACGGCTACAGACCGCGCACTCCTCCGGCGCGCCGCGACAGCGACGCATCCAGCGCCTACGACTCTGCCACCCCACCCTCTGCGAGGAGGGCGACGACACAGTCCAGCCGTGGTCTGCCTCGCAACGAGTCGTACAGCAACATTGGCGGTGTTGGCATCTTCTCTACGCGGCCTCCTTCCCGGTCCAGAAGTCGCAGCAGCAGCAGTGGTGGCGGTCTCAACTCGGGCGGTTTCCCCATCAGCGGGTTTACAACGCTGGATTCCGCCGGTGGATTTGACGAGGCTAGCAGGAAGATCCGCGAAGCCATGAAGCTTCGTCGGAGGAAGAGCGGAGGTCACAAGATGGAGCTGGGTGCTGACGAGAGCGAAGACGAGGAGTACAATGAGGCGCGCAAGAAGAACACATAAAGTATACCAGGTTTCAACAATTTAAGGGATGTACGGGGAGGTGCACGAAATGGTGCGACTAATACAAAAACGGGTTGGGAGAGAGGTGTTGTGTGTGTATAGACAGCGATCACACTGGACGGTATTGATTCCCATTTTTCGTCTGCAAATTAGCAATAGTTGAATGACCAAACTTGAACCATGAAGACGTAAGCGGCCTTGTGTTTTGAAACGTGCGGCTCGCAACACGCAAGTTGTTTGTTGCAGAGCCAATGGCATGCTTGGAGATGACAACGTCGGCGGTAATGTTACCCACGGGGAATAACCGGGGCGCAACAATGTGGAAAGCGCAGTTAACCCCGGCGATGGAGAAGGAGAACGCCGACTATCTCCGCCGTCTGGCAGGATCTGATAACTCAAAAGGACCCAAGGCGCACCGGGTCACGGACATTTCGAGACGGTTGGGGGTGGCTGGTATGACGCTATGTGAGACGAATCGCACGCGTGGCCTCGACCCGGCACGGAATGCCGGCGCAAAGGCTGTAGTGAGCCACATTCTTTTGCAGATTGTCTTTTGGCTTTAGAGAGCAAGATAAGTCCGAGTCAGACTCGGCGATACGAGGCCCCCATGGGGGAGGGAAGCATTAATAAGGAGCCGCGCGGGAGTTGGTCCCGTCTGACGGAAGTGCCTCAGAGAAGACTTCGATTGTCTCTGACCCGGCCATAAAAAAGCAGGAGACGGCCATTGGCTCGGCGCGCGGAGATCCCACTTGCACCGGCCGGTTGAACAAGCCGAACAGCTACCTCCGGATTTCGTTTGAGTCGTGGGTTGTGTTGGGGTTTTTTGTTTGGAGGGGTTGTGCTTTTTGTCCAATCATCCCGTCGGTATTGTTCGTAATTCCCCCTCCACCCCACTTCCCGCCACTACAGCTACGGTAACGGAGACGCACTACTGTGACCTGAGGGTGTTCCAGTGTCCGAACGGGTGGGCCGGCCGCAGTTGCCCGTTCCCCGATCCTTTCTACCCCCGCCACGGGCTTAAGGCAGGCGCGATTCAGCCCTGAGGCGAAGAGGCGGCTTTCGACACTAAAGGACCCAAGTGTCCCTTCCCCGACTTCCTTTCTCCCTTTTTCTGCTCAGGAGGGGGGTGATTTTCCATTCAACAACATTCTTTTCTTCTTTTCGCAAGGGAGACCGACAGGCAAAATCCCGACGACGACGAAACAATGGTCTTCAAAACACTCATCAACGGCGCGCGCAAGCTTGCGCTGGGCGAGGCCAGCGTCCCTGCCACGGAGCTCTTCGCCAAGACGGATCCGGCCGTTGACGGCGACGAGTGCGAGCACGACTGCGAGAGCTGTCACGTGAAATACCCCAAGGGCTTCAAGATCGACGAGGGCGACGAGCTGTACGGGCACGTCAAGGGGTGGGCGACGCACGCGCTCGTGGCGACGGGGAAGAGCGACTGGGTTAGGGACGTGGCGGACGAGAAGGGCAGCGTGATGGAGGCGATTGGGAGGGCTGCTGCGCCTAGTAATGGGGTATGTTTGCCCGTAGTAGTGTGACAAGCGGGAGAGGATGCTGACTACCGCAGAAATTAATGCTCTCCGCCTCCAACATCCCCACGCCGACACACCACAACGACTACGCCGAGCCCACGACCGTCCTCCTCCTTCCCGCCTTCGTCATCATCGACCACGTCACCCCGAAGCGCGTGCCGGAGCTGATCACCGAGTTCGTCGACAAGGCGCCCACGAACACGGACCCGCTCGCGCCGCTGGCCCTGCCGGCCTCCGTCCCCGTCGCATCCACAAACGGCACCGAGACCGGCGACGCTTCCTCTCTGGCAATCCCACCGCAGATGTCCCGCCGCCCGTGTCCGCACAGCGCGCTCATCCTGCTCTGCTCGCAGAAGACGCGCGACGCGCGCTGCGGGCAGTCGGCGCCGCTGCTGCGTAAGGAGCTCGAGCGCCACCTGCGCCCGCTGGGCCTGTTTCGCGACATGGACGACGAGAGGCCCGGCGGGGTGGGGATTTACTTTATCAGTCACGTGGGCGGGCATAAGTACAGTGCGAACGTGATGGTGTACCGGCGGCCGGACGCGTTTGGGCTGGACAATGTGGAGAGGGCGAAGGGGGAGGAGATTAAGGTGACGCCTAAGGTGGTGCTACCGGACGAGGAGGATGTGGGGGCGGCGCAGTGTATTTGGCTGGCGAGGGTGAAACCGGAGGATTGTGAGAATCTGGTGAGGTATACGATTTTGCAGGGGAAGGTTGTGAAGCCGGAGACGCAGTTGAGGGGCGGGTTTGATCGGGCCAAGGGGTTGATGAGTTGGTAGACCTACGCTGGGCAATACTGGCGGTAGAGGGACATTATTCAAGAGGAAATGTGGCCATGGGTTGTGAAGATACGGGCACTGGCTGGATGGTATGGAATTAGAACCGGACCATTGGGTTGGCGTTGGTGGATATAGACACGGATTCGGTGAATCCCAGCAGGCCAAATGGTTATTCAAGATTTAGAGCTCTACGCCAGCGTCGCAAACAATCATGATATTTTCATTCCGAAATTACCGTGGTGATCAGAGCAGAATACAACGCATATGCCAGATATGGACTCGTTCGCCAAGGGCAACATACAATGCATTGTTGAACAAAGAATCCGAGTCCTACTTCTTCTTTCTGCAAAGTCACGAAATATGGATACGTATCCTGTGCAACACTGGCAAAATCATCATCAACTGCACGTCATGCTGCTAGACCCAGCAGACAATACCCAGGACCCTGATGACGTCCTGGCGTTGAAGGACTACACAAAACGAAAGGTCTCCGCCAGACTACAACCTCCGTCTCGACGCCGACTCTGCCGGCGCGGCCCCACTCCTGCCGGGCCGCCCCGCACGAAAAAAAACAGACCAAAATGCAGTGAACCCCAAGCTGCAGGCGCGTTGCACGGCCGATAAGATAAGGCGGGCACGTCCAACGGGGGGAAGGCCCACCCGTCACCCAGGCGACGGGCCAGGATAAACATCGCTGGCCACCATCGAGCACCTTACCAACCACATTGTACGAGTAGCTCACCGACTACCTACCTTACCACCCACAGCACAGCACCGTACTGCCAGCCCGTCCCGTTACCCGTGTGTGTGTCCCAGCTTGCCGCCCCCCCAAAATCCTACCTACGCCTCTCCCCCCGTCATCCTCCCCCCGAAACTTTTCTTATTGCAACGACAAACAATAGCAATTCCGCAACCCGGGTCGACAGTCTGGCTTTACGCCAATCTCCCTCTTCCCAAAAGAGCGTTGCAGCATCATCTTCTTCCTCTTCCCCAACAATGGTGTGAGCCGAACGAAGCACCAACAGCTGTTCGGGGCGAGACTTCATCATCACACAGAAAGCATTGGACTTACTGACGTCTCTTGTTTTTACTTTCCAACTGCCGCCCACCCTTCTCCAATATCCTTTCCGCTAGACTGGGCAACGGGCGACGATCCATCACACAAAAAAACTTGGCTAGCATTCCATCCGGGCATTGTTTTCATCCAAACCTGAACCAGCAGGACCCTGTCTCTCCTCCACCACCCCCCCGCGAGCCAAAGCCCATTCCCACGACAATGGGCTCCGCTGTCGAAGGCGATAACAATGGGGGAGGACCAGTCGAGAGCGGCCGCCGCCCCAGGTCCTCCGTTCTCAAAAGCTTCATCCACCGACGTAACCAGTCTGAGGGCTCCGCGCTCTTCACCTCCCCGCCATCCGTTCAGATCACAACAACAACAACCACCACCACCTCCTCATCCCAACACATCCAAGCCGCCTACGACCGCCTCGAGGGGAAGATGCTGCCCCCGCCGTCTCCCCTACGCACCGAAGGCTTCGGCGCCCTCGGCGAGCTGAACGGAAACTCCCAGCAGGGCGGCTCCCCGCGAAAGCAGCCAGACGACGACCGACGCGACCGATCACGCTCCCCGACAAAATCCACCTTCAGCACCCTGTCCCTCAAGGGCCTCACCAAGGAAGCCCGCAAGTCCCGCGACGTGTCCCCCGAGAAGCCCAAGAAGACAAAGTCCAGCACGAACCTCGCCGGCTTCCTGTCGCGGCCCAAGTCGACGCTGTCCCTGAACAAGACCTCCTCCAAGGAGAAGGAGGACGAGCGCCGCATGGCCAAGGACAAGGAGAACCGCACCCCGCCGAGCTCGACGTCGAGCGCCGACATGTCCGCCAACGGCGTCGGCGGGCCCGCGCCGCCCATATACGCGCAGTTTTGCAGCCAGGATCTCGGGAGCACGGGGCTGCGAGGGAAACAGTCGTTTGACCACGGCAGCGGGCGCTACGGGAGCGAGGCGTCGTCAAATGACGCCATGGCCCCCAAGAAGCAGCGGCCCAAGTCGTATCATCCGTCCACGGCGATATCGAAGCACGAATCCACACAGGACCTGCGTAGTAGGCCACCGGCTAACGGTCGGGAGCCGTCTTCGTCAGAGAGGATCACCAGCAAAGTCCAGCGGCCAAAGCTGTTCACGGCCTTCTCGGCCATGTCGCAAAAGACTACCAAGACGAAATCACCGGTTGAGGCTCCGGACCGGCCAATCGATCCCAAGGAGATCGACCAGCACCTGGAGGCTATGCTCGACCGGCGCAACATCCCCGAGAACCAGCGTTACAAGATGCGGAACCTCGCCGACACGATCAAGATGGAGTTTATCCGCCAAGACTGGGCCGAGATGGCGGCAAAGGAGGCAGCCGGCAACGAAGGCGCCAACGAGCCAGCCTCTGCTGCGCCGAATGCGGGCTCAGACAAGGAAGAGGTCCCGCAGTCCAAACGCAGCAGGGGAAGGAGCTTCACCCTCTCACGCAAAAAGGACCAGTCAGCGTCCAGCTCACCGACGAAGAAGTCCAAGGGCGATTCCTCATCCATCGGCCGCCACTTCAGGAGCAAGTCGACGGAGAGCGTCACGAGCGAGCGGCCAGTGTCGGCGGCGAGCTCCACTGCAAGCAACGGCATTCTTTCTAAGATCAAGTTCGGCCAGGGGCCGGGCGACTATGTTTCGTACCTCCGCAAGGTGCAGAAGCCGGAACTCGTCGAGGTCGGGAAGCTACACAAGCTGCGTCTGCTGCTGAGGAATGAGACGGTCTCCTGGACCGAGGACTTCATCAAGCAGGGCGGTATGGAGGAGATTGTCGGGCTGCTCAACCGCATTCTGGCAGTTGAGTGGAGGTGCGTTTACCCTTTAGTGATGACTAGGATGATGGACTAACATGCAACAGAGAGGAACATGAAGATGCTCTCCTCCATGAGAACCTCCTCTGCCTGAAGGCCCTGTGCACCACGGCCCTGGCCTTGCAGTACCTTCACTCGATTCATGCCGACCTCTTCCCGAAACTTTTGCATATGCTGTTCGACCCCGAGAAGAAGGGTCCAAGTGAATTCACCACGCGTAACATCATCACGTCAGTGTTATTTACATACATCGAGTCCGCCACTCCGCCAGAGCGTGTCGTCCGCGCCAAGACGATGCTCGGCTACCTGCGCAACCCCCAGCCCAAGGAAGAAGAGCGGCCCCTCGGCTTCGTTTTGGAGATGCGCAAAGACCGCCCTTATACCGTCTGGAACAAGGAGGTCGTCAGTGTCACCAAGGAAGTCTTTTGGATCTTCCTCCACCATCTTAACGTCATCGCCTTGCCCTCGGAAATGTCAACCAAGGGCGGCGCACCCCTGAGCGCCATTATCAACGGCAGCACTCCCGAGCCTTATGGTTATATGCACAGGCACTTCCCCTCGGAGCGCCCGCCCGTCCCGGCTGCTCCATACGTGGGTGGCGTGGAGTGGGACGCAACGAATTACCTCGCCTCCCATCTCGACCTGATGAACGCCATCATCGCCTGCACACCGACGGCGGACCAGCGCAACACCCTCCGCAACGACCTCCGCATCTCCGGCTGGGAAAAGGTCCTCGGCGGCAGTCTCAGGCTCTGCAAAGAAAAGTTCTACGGCTGCGTGCACGAAGCACTCCGCTGCTGGGTCGCCGCCGCTACCGAGGACGGCTGGGACGCGAGGGACGTCCGCTACGGCCCGCCCCCGGAGTCACGCGGCGCTAGTCCCGCAAAGAAGAGCCCGGTCAAGAAGCCCGTCGAGCCCGCGCCCAAGATTGAGATCCCGAAGCTCGATTTCGGGTTGGACCGCCAGCCGGGACGGACCCCCGTCAAGGAGAGGGACGTCTGGCTGTCATAGGAACGCCGTCACTCCCCGAACGAGTCACCCGGAAAACGCTCTCAACTATTGTACATCAGATGAATCCGGACCAAAATGAACAAACAGGATGGGGGAGAGAGCTGGCTTGACACAGTCGGCTCCCCCCTCAGTGTCAGTAATGCCTCGAGACCACCGCCCAAGGCCCATGGCCCCTCGTCATCCTCCGATTGGAGACGAATCGCGGCTCAGCCCGGCGCTGGCTCTGCTTGGAACACTTTTTTTTTATTTGATTTGGGGAGATTGGGGGAGTTTTCATGTCGAGTGTGTTTTTGTCTCATGGTCTTTTGGTCTCTTCTCCCTTTTCCCCTCCCCGCTTGGTTTTCCTTCTACCGCGTGTGTGTGATGTGTGTGTGTGTGTCGTCTTGCATTGGGGTGTTGGGAACATTGGGCAGAGTTTGGTTTTTTCCCTTTTCCATTTTTTTCTTTTATACAAACACACACGCGCATGCACACGGAGAGGGACACAACACCAACGCCAACGCCACCGCCATCATGCTGCCTAATGCTTCTTATGAAATGGGCAACGTTTATGAATTGATGATCATCATATATAGAAAAAGCAAACTTTGCGCCGTTCGTTTTTATGAATCTTTGTGTTATTACTTTCCGGTGTGGTGAGGTTGATGATGATGATGACGATGTATGGCACGCTGCGTATGTGTAAGATGTCACGATGGGAGTCAAGTTCAAGACTAATTGGACTACTGCTGTCGAGTACAGTGATTGAGGGACGGCGGTGCACGTTTTGGCGTTCTCACGTCGTTGGACTTGTCTAGCTCCGTCACATCTTAGTCTCGGACGCCGCGCCGCAGCTGTCATTGGAAGAACAAGGGCCAGCAAGTCTAGGACGACGAGCTAGGTGATTGTGATGGCGTTGTTTTAACTCTATCGCCTGCTGCTGCTGCTGCTAGGCTGACGAATGCCCTGTGCAAGAGCAAGTACCTTTCTCGCTGGTTCACATGTACTTACTCTGCCTCACTATCGTCGTCGTCTCAACCGCTAGCATTCTTGATTGAAATACAGTTCCAAGTGTGCCTTCAGGCTGTCTCTTGCGAAGGGTCCGGTGAATGTGCCTGTCAGAAGACAGGTGACAGGGCGGGTTTGGGGGTGTCTACCCTAGATTTTGGGTTCGTTGGACTACTGCATGGTATCATGTCTGCCAGACGATGTGACTAGACCAGGCTACGGTCCTCGACGACGATCTTTGCCACATCAACGCCTGTTTCTGTGAGCTACCGGTGCCTTCTGAATTGGAGTTTATCAAGCCTACGAGACGATTACCCGAGCATCATGGGGCAGTGTTGATTGTCGGGCAAGAGAGCACAGACACGATAACGTCGGGAACGTTGAGCATCATGGAAGAGTTTACGTTACTGAAATGCTGTACAAGGCGGGACAGAAAGGCGAGGTTACGGCTCCCGAAAAGTGGCAGTGATATCAATCTCGGCCCCCTCCCCGGAACCATGAGTCGGAGGGATATTAACCAGCCCGGGCCCATGTGATCAGGTAATCATGCCAATCGAAACTCTGTCAAGCGAGAGGAGCCTTTTTGTGTGTACTTTTTTTTTTCTTTGAGAGGGATTTTTTCCACATCCTAGCGCCCTGGCCTCGATATTATTCCCCGTCGCTGGGAATGTGATATCTGACAGGTACCCTGGAGACCCTAGTGTGTTGGAACCCGACGACGAGGGCTCAGATGCCGAATAAGCCGGCAACAGTCGGGGTTTTGGGTTTTGCAAAAGGGACCTTTGGGACTCGGTAGGGTTCTTGGGATGGACACCAATACACAGAAAAGATCAGTGCGTTCCTTGGGGCACCGATGGGCGGGCAGGGGATATAGGGTTGTAAGCGGTCTTGGCTGGTTGGGCGGAGACGGGAGGTTTTTCGGGATGGACGTCTTTCCTTCAACTACCTCTGCGGGAGGTGATTAGAGCAGGTCGATGACGGAGGATCAACGGCACAGGAGCGCGGTGACGGGCACTCGAGCTCTGAATGTACAAGTCGGCGGTGGCTGGCGGGATCGTCTTCGTTCAGAGCATGTTTCTGTTGTCTGACCGCCTTATTCAAACACTTGACTGCATAATCCAATCATAACCTGCAGCAGTAGCAGACAGGAGCTAGAGGTTGCTCCGGTGAGCCTTGAAGGCGTCAAAGACGCTCGTGCCTTTCAGCACGTCTTCCTTGACCTTGTCGTCAGCTGCCGTCAGCTTCGGCAGGAGCTCCAACACCTGGTCGGTCTTGTCCTTGGGAATGACAACGACTCCATTGACTGGGTCAGCAAAAACGAGATCGCCAGGGTTGACGACTGTCCCGTCAACGGCGATTGGCACCTGGACTGCCCACGGCGAGCTCTCCGCCCCTGCGCCGACGGTGGACATGCCTCGCGACCAGATCTGCAGTCATTTAGCCACTGTTGGTGCTGTCCGCCCGGACGCAACATGAATCGACTCAACTCACGGGAAGGCCCGTACTGGTCAGTTCGTCCAGATCCCTCGCACGACCCACGACGACGACCGCCTTGGCTTGGCGGACCTTCATCCTGACGGCCATGATGCCCCCGCAGACGGCGTTCTTCTGACCATCGGGCTGCCTGATGATCACAATGGTTCCTGGCTCCGTGATATCTGCCCAATGGGTGTCTTTGGGGATGTTGGCCGGGGGCGACTCCAGCTTTTCACCCTTCCTTGCAAATAGTATGGTGGACGCCGGTGCTATGGTAATGGGAGCATCTGCAGGGGTTGATTGGTTGAGGAGCTGGAGGTCGGGCAAGAATCCAGCCCCAGGGACTTTGAGCTTGACGAGGGCGTCTGATATGTCACAGGCGGTGTATTTCTGGAGAGCTGCGATGCGGGCATCTTCCGTGGCGGACATTATGACGTAAAGCAGCCAATAGGCAACTACAGGTAGACAAGAGCTGAGGAGGAAATGCGAGAGACAGCCGAGAAAGTTGGACTTGGGCAATGGCGTTATCAAAACAGTAGGATCGGTCAGGCGATATTGATAGCAAGTATTTGGAGAAGGATTCAGCAACAACAAGCATCAACCATTGAATGGTGTTGTTGGCTCTATGAAGTTGGCCGCGGCTACGGTACGGGGCTCGGGGATCCTCGACGCTCGGGAGCCGCCGAGGCAGTCGGTGCCCAATCAGAGGCGGTTCTAGAAGCCAGTGTGGACTTGCTGGAATGCAGGTTGGAGGCTTATGTTTGGTGGGGGAGACGGACGTGTGGAAGGCACGTTGCGGCAGCTTCGAGCAGATGCAGTGTCTCCTTGGCGGGTGCGCGGCCTTCCAGGTGCTTCGCGCAATTGTTCCCTGCAGGGGCGTTGGTTGACGTTCGTTGCAGCAGCGTTGGCCTGGTAAAGGCGGCCTAGAGGGGAAAGCAGGCCGACGTATCCTCCGTTGTGGTGCGAGAGAGGCGACCCGACTTTGGTGCATTGGCTTCGAATAAGGCGCTGCTGAAGCAAGCAGTGGCCCGCTGCCCGTCAACCGGGTCTAGGGGACAGACGCGGACCGGAATAGAGTCCGGAAAGGCATAGGCGCGGGCGAGCACGAAGTGAGACTGTGGAGTTGGAGTGCAGTTGCAACTTGCAGCAGCATCGGGGGCTGCTGCACTGCTCAATTGGACATGACACACAAAGCCATTGGCGGATTATGTCCGAGCAACGTGTGTTGTGTGTTGCGAGCCGTTCTTGTGTAAGGTATCATCCGTCCTTGGCAAGCTTGACTGGGTGGTTGGGCGAGTGGCAACTCGGTGGTGGTGTAGGTGTAAGTGGGAGTGGTTTTGACACTGGCTGTTGATGGCAGTGAGGTTTGTATGGCGGGGGGATTGCGCAAAGTCGATATTCTGTGTGCGCTCGCTTCCCATGCAGCTCGCTGCGCCGCACGACGAGATTTTGTTGGAAGTATCCGTAGTCGAGTAAGCAGACGGGGAATCAGCCAAGCAAGGTCAACGAGTCGAGAGGTCGTCTTCGAAATGGACCGTTGCAAGTGTCCGAGATGGAGACTGTGGCCCGGGGAACGTCTTCCTGTTCCTGGAAGGGGGCGGGCAGAACCTGCACCGAGCAGAAGCAGAAGCAGAAGCAGGCGGACCGGCGGTCAAAGTTGGAACAGACGAATGAAAGGCGAAGAATGAGTTGGCTGGTCCAGGGCGGACTCATCTGGATCTGCTAGTGAAAGTTGACCCTCCCCCCACCCTAGGGTGTGAGTGGCCTGTTATTAGTTTGAATTTCTCTTATATTAGTCTTAGTATACTACTTTATCCCTTAACTCTTTATCCTACTTTTTTTATATAATCTAAGCGATTAATAAGGTCCTTAGTAGAGTAGTTCTATAAGTAGTATATTTATTACCCTAGAGAACTATAATAAAATCTTACTCTATTTAATCTATTACCCCTTATTAATATTTCTTATAAATTTAGTTTAAAGTTTAAGTTTATAAGTTTATTAACTATAGTTTAGTTTATTTCTAGAAATAAGTACTAAAAATAAATATAGTAATAATATCCCTAATATTAAGTTTAGTAGTACTTATAAAGAACTTTTATACTCTTTTTAATTAAAATTTTTATATATTTTAAGTAGCTACTTAAAAGTTAGTATATATAACACTCTTTAAGTTAAAATTATTATTAAAGTTATTAAGTTATTAGTTTACTATTATATTATTTAATAAATATAAAATACTAGTTACTTACTTTATTACTACTTTTTTTATATAAAGTAAAGTTCTTATAACTTTAGTAGCTAAAGTTACTATAGTAGAAAAAAAGTTATTATATTTTATTTACTTTATTTTTATCTCTCTTAAAACCTCTATATTTTCTAGTACTAAGTATAGTACTTCTATGTTCACACCTTAGGTTATATCTATTAGGGTTACTTAGTCCTTTTCTATATCTGTACCTTGCTGTATATTGTACCTTGGCTGGTGAAAGTCGGGTACCTCTGAGGTATTAGATTTTACCTCGTCTGGTTGTGGGAGTTGCTGCGGCTAGATGGAGACGAGCAGCAACACACCCTGCAATTCCCGTTGTTGGCGGCCAGGAGGAGTTTGTCGCCCCTTCCTTTCTGTGCGAGAGCAGAGCCGAGCCGAGCTGAACTCAATGGCGGTGCAGGAAAGAGAAAGCAATTGGACGGATTGGATCACGGGATGCAAGCAAGGCAGGGAAGAAGACTGACCTGGACTGCCTTAGGTTCCTGCCTCACTTGCTTGCTCCTGTAGACATGGAAAGACCTACCTACGTACGTGGAGTCCATGTTCTTGCCTCCGAGAAGAAGAATCTTATCGTGTCGGCCTCACGTGGCGATAGGCGGACGCACCTGCAGCTCCACATGCACCGCACACTTCATGATTCCAAGCGGAAGTCACCACGGAGTGCAGGCAGTTGCAGTCGCAGTTGCTGTTGCGGTTGCACTTATCACATCCACCAGCAGGAGCAGCGGCTTCCCTTCCTCCCCTCCCCTTCCCTTCCTTTCCCTTCACAGAAAGAAAGCGGTTGCATCGGGTGTTGGCCAGGTGCCGCCCCTTCCATTTCGTGCCATTCATGGAGTAAAGTACATACCTAGGTAAGGTATCCGTAGTTCTTGCCGTGATTTGAGGAAATCAAAAGCAAACGGAAACAACGATTCAATGGGCCTGTCTGGAAGTACCTTCCGTAGCTGCGCACGCACACCTTCGGTAAAGGCCAAAAAAGTAAAGGCAACTTCGAGTGCAGTGTGGTATCCAATCCAATCTCATCCTTGGACTTGCCGCGGAGGGTCTTCCCAGACAGAGTTCTTGACCGAGATCTCAAATGTGATGCGATTGCTGTCGCCCTCACCTCACCGGCCTGCAATCTGCAACCGCTGCACCTGGTCTTCTAAATCGACCTCGCCCATCATTGGCAATGCAACACTGGCCTCAATTTCTGGCCCTACCCCTCACCAACCACAACCAATCGCGCATCGACGGGAGATACCAGGTCGCCAGAGACTCCAACGACATGACACGGACTCTCGTCACTGGCCCCATCGACGTCCTCTCCTCCAGAACCCGTCCCGTCTGGTACCGTCAACCACCTCCAGTCTTGCTCCTCGACCTCCACTCAACCAGGGCCTGCTTACGCCCCCAGAGATCTCCGTTTGTTGCCGGGTTCTAAGCGGGACGACGCCCACGCTCACTCGCCAGGGACATGGACATGGACAAGCCCTTGGTGCTGGACATGCCCAGGGTCCAATCCAGTCGACCAGTCACTGGATCGGCCAGCCATGTTGCCGAGCGAAACACCTCGTTGGCGGCGCCCATGGCATGTCCCTCGCACTGCAACCGCAACCGCAAATCTGCCCCCATCATTGGAGTCTCTCTCCAACGTATGGCCCATCGATGGTGCATCTGTCCCAATGCCAATCGACATGTCAAGGAATGTCCCGGCCCGCTGAAGATCATCCTCGTGTCTGACGGCAAAACACTGGACGACAACCCGCTACCCCTACTGAAGAGTCTAGAGACCTAGAGAAGACGCAAGAGTCGGAAGGGCGTCGAGGGTTAAGCTGAACCTGCATCTGAACCGCTGCCATTCAATTTACGAGTCAGCACCCAGGACTCGGAGGCGCGCGAATTCTTTCTTTTTCCAAAACACGCAAAATGACTTGACAACTCTGGGATTTGTCCGCATGAGACAAGCCGCGCCACGCGTTGCGTCGGCTTGAAGGCGTTGGGGCGTCGATAGCCACCACCTTACACTCGGAGGCCGCTACAGAAGCCTCAGGTCTAGCACTAGACTTGTGCCCAATATCAGATTCCTTCTGGTGTCTCTTCATCACCCCAGATTGGTATCTTCCCTCGCTATCAAGCCGTCATCCTCCCGCGTCGGGTACTTGTCGTCTGCCCTAGGACTTCGTGAGCTTTAGGCACCAAGACAGCGACGTCCCTGGATTCACATGACGGCCATCATCTCGGCGAATCCATCAGCGACATGGTTCACTTCCATTCTGGGAAATCCGACGAGACACGCTAGACGCCCATGCCTTGGCACGAAGCAACAAACGGAAGCCTCCATTGACTGTCGTTGCAATCACGGTGAAGTGCGGCTCACCGAGCCAATCCAGACGTGGCGGCGGCGACATCAACGCAATGCTATGCCATGCGACGGCCTGCACATGACGGCTGCCCCTCGCAGACCTTGTTTCAAGACGAGGGTTCCTGGCTCAAGTTGGGTGCGAAAGGATCGGCGCGTCCATCCCGAGGTCCCTAGTTCGCAGGCCATCGTACCTTTGCAGATACGGATACACGACAGAACGCCTACCTTCGGTCGGTGCGGATAGGTAGTCGCGACATGTTGTCTCCGGTTCTGCGGTCTGCGGTCTGCGGTCAGCGGTCACTGTTGCGTTAAGGCCTGCCGGGTATTGGAGATTAGAGATCCCAACCCCAAGTCATGACGCCGTCCTCGGTCCTTAGTCACGTCTTATTATCACGGCAAGCAATCAACATGGACATGGCTCCCTGGGAGAAGGGACGGGGCAACTTGAGCACCTTTTCCACAAATGCGCCGCCAGGCAGGTTGGCTGCGGTTCGACTACCACGCAGGAC
Organism: Colletotrichum siamense; assembly: GCF_013390195.1. Classification (NCBI taxonomy): domain Eukaryota; kingdom Fungi; phylum Ascomycota; class Sordariomycetes; order Glomerellales; family Glomerellaceae; genus Colletotrichum; species Colletotrichum siamense. The sequence goes on from NW_023501015.1 coordinate 878,169, forward strand.
GTCTGGATCAGATCAAGTACAGACCACGGGCGCTGTCGATTGGCCGGCTGCAGGGACGACGTCGCCTCAAGCTCCGCATCTCACCAAAATTGCATTAACAACGGACGTGGGACGCCATGTATGTTGCTGCAGACGCAGTGTGCGCGCACAGGCACAGAAGCCAGCCCAGGAGGAGACACAGGATAGTGGCCGCTACAAAAAGTAAAGTCTCCCAGGTTCTGCGCGTGCAGCGGTCGCACAGAACCGGCCCAGCCAACCCCGGCCAAGCGCCCAGCCTATTCGTCCAGATTCTCTGGGCTGCAGCAGTTCTGACCAGCAGGGCCCATGTCGCTGGCACCTCGTCCACACCTCTCTCGCTGCAGCTGCAGCTGGCGGACGAACGAGAAGGATTCTATTCGCACGGATACCAAACTCTCCATCATTCTTCATCTGTGGAAAAAGGTTGGGGACAAGCTGGGGCAGTCACTTCTCAGAGAGCTTCTACTGCCAAACAAACTCTGAGACGCAGTAAGCAGGCAGGCAGAGCGGTAGATGGAGAGAGAGAAAAAGATGATATGTCGGAAGCAAACAAGTGACAACCAAGCACCAGACATCAAACAACCCCCAATCGATCAATGTCGTCGTCACTTCCCGTCCATGCCGCAAAAATCCAAAGCACGGTGCCGCAGCCAACATTCTCCAGATTTAGACCTAGAACCAGACCCAAACCCAGAACCTTCAGACCAAGACCCCCGACCCAGACAAACAGAATCAGAAAGACTCAGCCATACAGAGACACCAGCCAGTCACCTCAACCTGGGAGCACTAACCACGCCCTCCGTCCCCATTGGATCCGCCCGTTCTGTGCAGTCTTCCGTCCGGGCACCGCTACCGCTGTCTATCCGGGCAGCATTCGTTCGTACCGCCAGGTACTTCCCGTCTCCTCCCTCACCTAGTCCCGTCACCTCCAACAAGGGCACGCACTCGTACATCACCTTGTCACCTTGTCGACCTTATCCGCATCCACGCCCATCTCACCTCAGGTTGATGAGCGTCGACTGCTACAAGCTTGCCTGCCCGCCTGGCCATCCCATCCCATCACACCATTGTTTTGTCTGTCACGGCACCTGCCCCCACCTCTATTACCTACGCATCCGAACTTCCCCAGCCACCGTCGTCTTACTAGCAGCTTCGGACTGTCGCCCTTCTGAGGCCTAGAGGGGCAGACAGACACACCACCTACTAGCAGGCAGAGCAAAGCAGTACCTCATCCAAACGTCTGCCTTGTTCCAACCTCAACTCCTACTGGCGCTGTTTCTCCAAGTATCTGTGTACCTGCCTACCTCTATTCCTCACGGCTCACGCAACTAACCCTGCCGGCCTTAACCCTACCATACCTTACCTTGCCGACCTGACTTTCACCTTGCCTTACCTTGCCCTCTTTATCCGCAGCTACCTGGCGCTATCGACCGGCCTCTGCTTCCTCCCTCTCTCAACCTGTATCAGAGTCCAAGGCCCTTCACCACCACCCGCCAACGCCGCTGCCCAGAACGCGGCACCACGCCCACTGCTACTAGGTACCTCCCCTGTGCCTCAGGGATCCACCCCACCACAAGCATCCAGATCTCCGAAGCTTCTCTGCAAGCCCTGCCGCTACCGACCTTGCCCACTCCCACGCAACCCTCAACTCGCTGCTGAGACGAACTAGGAAGCTCTGCGCTGCAGCTGCGAGAGCCGTTCCCCTTCAAAATGTCAATAAAGTACGTCCCTCCGTGTCCGGTCCTGTCCTATGCCTCTACTCCTGCTTCTGCCTCTGCCTCTGCTTCCCCTTCACCCTTCCGTCCCACGCCGCCCAAGCCCCATCACCACGCCGGCATCCCGGTCAGAGTCCGTGGTACCCCGCCGTCGACCTCTTCTGCTCGCTCTCCCACCCCACACGGTCCCCGTCCACCATGACGGACCAGTATCTGCAAGAGCAGCATGCCCTTACCATTGCCCGCACCGTCCAGAGGGAACGAGAGCTCGCCCAGGCCCGACTGGATTCTGACCATGGCGATAGTTGGGTCATGATCACTCAAACGGGTGATATCAACCCTCTACCTCACGAGCACATCAGACACAGGTCCAATGCGAAAATCAGCCTCGACCTGTCTGTACCCAAGGCTTTGCAACAAGGCCGGACGCCATTCACGCAAAAAAGCAGTGACGGGACGGTATACATCACAACGCAACGGGTACGTAATTCGCGATGGCCTCCAAGACATGGCGCTGGCTGACGATCTCTTTCCAGGTTATCTACATTCCCGCAAGGCCAACCCCCGAGTTCAAGTCGTTTCACGCGCCTATTCTCAACTGTGTCGACACGTATGTGGGCTCGCCATTCTTCGGCGCGTGGTACTGGTCTGCCACCGTCGTGCCGGTCCCTGGAGGTGGCGTGCCTGCCGACATTCCGAGGGTCGAGCTGAAGCTGAGCTTCAAGGAGGGAGGACACAGCGAGTTCAGGCAGAGGTTCGAGGAGCTGAAGGAGCGATTGGAGCACGTCAGGCGACTACAGCAGGAGACGGGACAAACGGTCAACATCCCGGACGAGCCGCTGCCGGCGTACGAGGCGACGGAGGGCGGAGGCGCCGAAGCGTCGAGCAACCTCGCCCCTCAGCAGCCGGTGAGTAGATCAGCAAGCTCGGGCAGCCAGAACCGACGACCGGACGAGCCGCCACCAGATTACGATGAGGCGCAGGCGCAGACGCTCAGCATGCGACTCGAAGATCACATTCGCGAGGAGTCGGACAGATCATGATGGGTTGCCGGGACGGCTCACGACTAACGTTTTGCATCGATACCTTGCTGTATTCCGCTCCCTACAGAATTGTACTTTTTTCGTTTTACTTTCCTTCTCCTGACAGCATCTACACTAGCGGCGGCGGAACCTGTGTTTCTTAACGAACATCAAAGTAGAGAATGGATATGGCCAAGCAGACGGTGCATGCCCCGGGGCAACGGGCACTTCTATTGTACGTACGGTGACTTGTAAGAAATAGCTGGTCGGTGCCGCCACGACCGGCTCTAACATTGGAGCTTGTACGCAAGCATGCGCGACCACGCGATAAGATTTCCTGTCTGGGCCGCGCTGCGCAGCGTTTTTCATGTGACGGTGACAGTACATAGCTTGGAGCTTTGAACCGCGCAAAAACTGAGGCGCGAAATGCAGTGCACCCAAGGTGGTGGCAGCTGGCGGGTGATGTGGCTGGCGCTCCTGGTGTTGTGTGCATGTGGCTGGACCTCAACTTCCCGCTTAGTCATTCGTCAATGAGCCATTCCACCGCAGCCAATCAAAAACGACCAATTGGGAATAACTTACGAGCCGATTCAGACACCCAGTTTTCGTCTTCAACCAGCCGAAAGCTCCCGACCACCTTTTCCATCCACCCCATCTACGACGACATCACGTCAAGCCATTGAGTGAGCCGCACAACCTCCGCCACAATGGGTATCTGGGACACCATCACCGACCTCGCCGAGGCCGCCATGCCGTGGGCCACCGTCGAGGCCGAGGCTCCTGCCGCTGAAGAGGTGAGAGAAAAAAAAACACCAGAGACGAACTTTCTGCGCAAATTGCTGCCGTGGTCCGGAGTGAAAGGGCGACCCTTGCGGTTCTCGAACGATCTCGATCAAGCAGGTTGCGGCAGCTATTGTGTGCAGTTGCAGTGCTACAGGGCATCCGCTAACCATGTCCGCAGGAGGAGACCCCCGCCGAGGAGACCAAGGACGACGAGGAGGAGGAAGAAGAGGAGGAGGAGGAAGAGGAGGACGATGACGAGGTCGTCGACCCCAAGGACACCATCGAGGAAGGTCGGTTTTCCTACCCCGCCCCCCGCGGTCGAATCCGAATCTACGCATCGCGATACCAGTCGATGACGCACATGAGCAATTTTGCGTACATGCCGCAATATCGACGCGGACGTCATCGGACCACCGCGCAGACGGGCTGAAAACACCACATCGCAATGGAGGACATGAGAAATGCTGACATTTGGGCGTGTGCAGCGTGCAAGGAGTCCAAGGCTTGCGCACCGGCCAAGCACCACTACGACGAGTGCGTCGAGCGCGTCACGGCGGCCGCCGACTCCGAGGACGGTGCCCAGGAGGACTGCGTTGAGGAGTGTAAGTTGCGAGGCGGATATTCAATGAGGCCTCGGAAATATCAAGAGGCCGTCAAACAGGATCATGGCTGACATGTCTCCCAGTCTTCCACCTCGCCCACTGCGCCACCCAATGCGCCGCCCCCAAGCTCTGGGCCCAGCTCAAGTAAACGTGCCTTCGCATGTCACGATAATCAGCGGTCGTCGGCGAAGTTTCATCTCATGGTGTCGGTTATGACGACGCCAACGGGAGCGGCATCGGCATCTAGATCTTGATAGAAGGTGTGGGCCGCAACGATGTGAAGACGTGGTGGCGGATGCCGCGACGAGACGAGACGGCCGTTTTAGCAAAGCACAATTCTTGATCCCGCCTCCCCCCCTCCCCCGCCGGCGGGATCGACAAATCTGTATCGCAATAGGTGTGTGTGTCGAGCTTTGCCTGTGGCCCTGTTACGGGCCCGGCTGGTTTGATGCGGCGCCAGAACCCCCTTGTCTTTTGTACCATAGGCATCGCCCGCAATAGATTCCTCTTGATTTACTCGCGGCCATGTGCATGGTGAGAAGCAGTGTCACCGAGGCCGTTGTGCTTTGTCCTGCTTGAAGCAGGGTTGCTCGGCAGGTTTTGGTGAGATGAGATGGTGATACCTCTATGATCACTCCCCCAATTACAAACTAAGAGTCGACGGGACTTTTGAGATATTGGTCTGGCACGAGACGCTATCCGCGATGAAATATCAGAGACGAGGCAACTCGAGATATCACGACCGCAAGACCGAATCTGGAAACTCGTATGATTGCCTGGAGCGGCTGCAGAAGGTAGATTCCTTCAAAGCAACCCTAGACGAGCATCGATGGCGCGATGAAGCAGCGAAGAAATGGAGCCGATGGTAGGGCATCTGCTGCCCTGCGGCAAAGCACCGCAACGATGGCCTCTGTCGAGAGAACCCTCACACCAAATATTCTTCACAACATGTCTTCAAAGTAGGGACATTTTCATTCCTGATATCAATGATTCTGCAACGACCTCCGGAGTCAAGCAACTCCATATCGACAGCACCATGCAGTTCCCGTCGTAGCAATGGCGCACAGAGTCCAGACCAGGCACATCGAAAAAGAACTTCAGTCTTCGGCAAGCCTGCCGTTCCCTGCTGACCCTCCCCTCCAGGTTCCGTCCGTCCCTCCGCCCGGAACCCTCCCCAAAAGCGATCAAATCGGCCGAGAAGCGGGCCAATCACGCAAGCCGGCCCCCCGGTCTCGTTCCCCGCAATGTCGAGCTGGTTATGCCCGTTTAGGCCCGTCGCAGGACTTCGGTTCCAGCCAACGGACGTCTTCTGCGACGGGGCCATTTGACGCCCCAATCTCCTCGGCCCTGAGTGTGCTGGTGGTGGTTCGGGTTGTGCTGTTCTGCAGGTGGTTTCATTACACGACATGTGAAGCGTGAGCATCATATCTCTGTCTTCCGGCCCGCCACATACTGCGAGGAGCTGTCTAGCATTTTGGGTTTCTGGCAGCGGTTCGAGTGTCTTTATGCACCGGTTCGTGTCAGCGATCATGGTCCATCCCCCTTTCGCGTGAACATGAACCAACCCTAAAGCCGTTCCGCCTCACTTATGGTTCTGCGGTGGTCTGTTTTACAATGACTGCCATTTTAGCGCCGCCCCAGAACGCTCTTTTACTTACGAAATCGAACCGCAGTCTAATTGAGGGACACGCGAGGTGGGTTCGAGCCGGGCGCTAGGTCCCCTGGTGAAATACAGATTCCCAACTTGGAGCGCAACCGTCCGGAACGTGCTGCCGCTGCGGGAGAGTGGGCGAACCAAACCAACCCGTCTCTCCATCTGTCTACTTGTCTGGACGTATGTATGTATGTATGGATATGTATGGATACCGTACACTATGCTTCAGCCGTCTCGGTTCCAGACTCTGGCAATGTGCACATCGCTATTCTGCCCAGTGCTCCCATGGATCATCTCGGCTACATGTGCAAGACTATTCCCATACCAGTACGCTTCCCCCGAACAGTCAAGACCACAGATGGGATGCAACACCAACAAAAGCACCATGCAACTGCAGGGCCCTTTTTTCACATCATCCCCCCTTCCCCCTCCATCCCCTGTCCATCTATCTTCAGCCCTTTTTAAACACCTTTATCACCCAACCCTCCCATCCTCTCTCTCTCTTAGCCTTCTCCCCCCTCCGGCTGCTTGCTCCTCCCATGTTTCCCATCGCCATCTGCGCCGGGAACCCCATCTCCCGCCCCCCTCCACGACGCGCCGACCCAGAACTCTGAGACGAAAGCCAACATCGGACGCACGCAAAGTCAAGGGGAGAAATCGAAAAGCGCACTCAAGGACCACCCCCGCCAAGACAAGCCTAAGCTCATCTCCCGCGCCCGCGCCAATCCACCGCCCTAACGGACCCCCCTCCCCTGTTTTAGCAGTCGACCGCGGCCTAGGCTCAGACCCAAATTCCGCGTCTTGAAAAATGCCCTTCTCCCTCCGTCCCAGGACCTCAAAGGTCTCACCCGCCACCGACGACAACAACATCACCGACGCCGCGACGACGACAATCACGCAGCAAGACGCCTCGACCACGACGTCCGAAGCGGAGAAGAAGACCGCAGCGATGCCGAACAGCGGCCTCCGCCCCGCCGGCCCCGGCTTCGGCAAGTTGGGCGACGAGGAGTACGAGCTGCGCAATGTGGACACGCCCGGATCCCGCGACAACGCCCCCGGCGCGGGGCAGCAGCACCAGCCCTACTCCGATGCTGTCGCCGGCGGCGACGACAACGGGTCTGTCATGGAGGGCACGGCGACGGAGTACCGCACGTATAAGCGCCGCTGGTTCGGGCTGGCGCAGTTGACGCTGCTGAATGTCATTGTGTCGTGGGATGTAAGTGTTTCTCATGTTGTCTCTTTTTTCCTCTCAAACACGGGGATCGATGCATCGTGATTCGTGCCTGCGCAAGCCACATCTACTTTAAAGATCTCACCTCACTTGTAACCGAGTAAGAGCATAAACTAACCTATCCGCAGTGGCTCACCTTCGGCCCCGTCGCCTCCACGGCCGCAACGTACTACAACGTCTCCGAGTCCGCCATCAACTGGCTCTCCACCGCCTTCATGTTCGCCTTCGTCGCCATCTTCCCGCTCACCATCAAGATCCTCCACCGCGGCCCGAAACCCTCCTTCATGACCGCCGCCGCCCTCATCCTCATCGGCAACTGGGTCCGCTTCGCCGGCTCCCACTCCAAGTCCCCGACGGGCGGCAACTTCGGCGTCGTCATGTTCGGCCAGATCCTCACCGGCCTCGCCCAGCCCTTCGTCCTCGCCGCGCCCACCCGCTACTCCGACCTCTGGTTCACCACCCGCGGCCGCGTCGCCGCCACCGCCCTCACCTCCCTCGCGAACCCGCTCGGCGCCGCCCTCGGCCAGCTCATCGTGCCCTTCTGGGTGTCCTCCCCGCAGGACATGTCCAACGGCGTGCTCTACGTCTCCATCATCTCCACCGTCGCCGCCCTCCCCTCCTTCTTCATCCCCGCGCGCCCGCCCACCCCCGTCGCCCCCTCCTCGCGGACCCTCAAGCTCGGCATCCGCGAGTCCTTCGCCATCGTCTCCCGCTCCCTCGAGCTGTGGCTCGTCCTCGTCCCCTACGCCTTCTACGTCGGCTTCTTCAACTCCGTCTCCTCGCTGCTCAACCAGATGATGCAGCCCTACGGCTTCTCCGACGAGGAGGCCGGCATCGCGGGCGCGCTGCTGATTGTCGTCGGGCTGGTCGCGTCGGCCATCACGTCCCCGATCCTCGACCGCACAAAGGCCTTCCTGCTTGCCATCAAGACCGCCGTCCCCGTGATTGGGCTGGCCTACCTCGTCTTCATCTGGATGCCCGAGACGCGCAACATCGCCGGGCCGTACGTGGTGCTTGCTGTGCTTGGTGCCGCGTCTTTCTCGCTTGTCCCCGTCGCCCTCGAGCTGCTCATCGAGCTGTCGCACCCGGTGTCCCCCGAGGTCACGAGCACCATCGCCTGGGCGGGCGGCCAGCTTCTCGGGGCGATCTTCATTATTATCTCCGACGCCCTGCAAGCCCCTGAGACGGCGTCTCCGCCGAGAAATATGAAGAACGCGCTCATTTTCCAGGCTGTTCTTGCCGTTTTGATTGTGCCGCTGCCCATGATGCTGGGCCTGTTTGGGCGTAGTGATAGGGTGAGCCTCCGCCGTGTAAGGTCAGACCAGGCGGGCACGCGGGCGGTGTAGCAGTAGCAGTAGTAGGAGCGTGTGTGATTAGCATTATTGTAGTAGTAATATCGATACCCCGTCATGAACATTTGTAAACCATTTCTATGCTTTCCCGTTAGCCTGCGCCGTACCGCTCGTGCCTCCGCGAATCTCCAAAAACTCCTCCCACTGCCTCCTTAACCGCTCCATCTCCGCCCACACCTTGCACCCCAGCTCCTCAAAGTCCACAATCTGGTCCGGCGTGAGGTCCCGCGCCTGCGGATGCCGGCCCACCACCTTCCGCAGCACTCCCGTCGCCGGGTCCCGCGCGAGGCTCTCCCGGTCCTCCACGGCGCCCTCCCACCCCCACCCCTCGACCTCCGTCTTCTTCACCTCCGCCCGCCCCGTTACGCTCGCCGCGCTACCCCACTTGATCTTCTTCGCGTCCAGCTCCTGCAGCGTCTCGTCGTCCTGCAGCGCGAGCCACACGGGTGCCACCGCGCCGCCGTACCACGTCACTGGGTGCCACGGCGAGCCCAACCACCGCGCGAGGTATAGTGCGAACTTGTACGCGTAGAAGAGGATGAAGGGAAACGGCACGGGGAACAGGTTCGAGGCGACGACGCCCGGGTGGGTGAGGTAGAAGGACGGCCGCACAGGAAGGCGCTGGGCAGTCTCCTCCTCCTCGGGCATGAAGTACTTTTCTGAGATTCTCCTCGTCGACGGCAGATGCGAGGTGAGGGCCAGCACGTCCGTAAGCCGCTTCGAGCTCTCATACGGACCCTCCGTCTCGACACCCTGGAAATCGTCTAACCTAAAGTGGCGCGCCAGCGGCTCAATGCTGCTCGTCCATACGACGCGCCCAGGACTCTGGTCAGCAGACTCGCGGCTCAGCAGGGGCAGCAGCTCGTGGGCGAGGACGTAATGGCCAAAGACGTTGGCGCAAAAGACCTCGCCAAGGACAGGGGAAGAAGGCTTGGTATCGTAAGCGGAGGCGACGGCGAGGGGGTTATCAGGGGACTCGTTGGGTACCAGGTCGGAGCGGACGGGTCGCTGGTTCAGGACGGCGCCGGGGCGGGCGAGCTTGAAGCTCGGCCAGGTGAGGACGGGCAGCAGGCCCTTTGTGAAGATGGAGGTGAAGAGGCCGGCCCAGTCGAGGCCGGTCCAGCCGCCGAAGCCGGCGTTGAAGATGAGGGAGTCGAGGCGGGGGATCTTGTAGGGGTGCGTTTCGGGGGCGGTCGGGTCGGCGATGTGGCCTGCGACGAGGGTGGTGGCGCAGGCGTAGATGGAGGGCAGGTCGCAGAGGTCGAGCTGGACGGAGAGCAGGTGGACGCGGGCGGTGGTGTCGTCGGGGTGGTAGTCGGGGCCGGCGCGGGAGCGGAGGGCGGAGGAGGTGGTGGCCGTCTGGGCGAGGTGCTGCTTCAGGTGGAAGATTGTCTCGCGGGACTTGCGGACGGAGCGGGTCGTCGGGATGAGGATCAGGTGGGCGGAGAGGGGACGGGTCGCGAGGAAGTCGTCGATCAGGCGTTCGCAGATTCCGAGGCCAACGCCACTGGTAGGGGATATTGTCAGTTGCGATTGCGATGCAGTCGGGAGGTCAAAAGGGGGCATGTCACACCTGTTTGCGCCGGTGACGAGGACGAAGAGCTGTTCGTGGGGCGGGACCTTGTCCCAGGGTGCCGCAATCATGGTTGTCTCGGGTCAATTGGGTCTTGGTAGAAATGGAATGACAAAAAAAGATTGTGCAAGAAGAGAAGAAGGAAAAGCGCACGAATGGATGTCGTCGGGTTTGAGGTTTGGCGGTGAGACTGCAGAAGAGAGTCTTAATTATCGGTGCACACGCTCCAAATTTCGGACGGAACGTCGGCGATGGGACGTAGCGGCGCCCAGCCAGGGCCAGCCAGAGCTTTAAAAGGTTGCTTCCGCTTTGGGAAGTCGCATCGAATTGCTGTGCTCATTGCTTTCGCAGTGTTCCATGCTCCTGTGGGTCCTTCTGGGTCGAAGCATGTGTCAGTCACTGCCACTGTCACAAAACTGGTGATGCACAGCGGCTGAGACTGTTCCGCGTCGTTCGACACAAGCAACACCGAGGACGCAATCCCGGCATCACTCTCTTCCATATCGTGCCATTTGATTTCCGGCCCTGGATAAGCTGAATTGAGGCGCAGGAATCGGTGCCTGTCAGATTCACCCTGCAGATCCGATCTGTTGACGACGCTGGTGATTGGTTCCGAGGATGCCGAATAAGAGAAATGCGAATACGGATTCGAGGCACTTGTGGTTGCTGTGAGTGCTGTGGCGCTGACCAAGCCATGGGCAACGCGAGCAGTAAGCCAATTAAATAACTGAATTGAGCAGGTTCGACATGAAAGAATCGCTGTGATGATATTTGTTTGATGGTTGATGTTCTCCGGCTTGCGGATCAAATCAGCCAGATCACCGAGAAGCAAGTCGATTTGATTGATTGACTTTCAATCCAGTCAACTTAAGTGAAATCAAACAGTCAAACTTTGATTTGACACAGGAAACTAATTAAATGTGATGCATCTAGAAGGAAAGGAGCCAAACGATCGAGAACAACTTCCACAGCTGACGGCAAACCATTCGACCAAATCCTTGACTACTTCGTCTCCTCTGTCTTCCCCAATGTCGTCCAAAGGTGTCTGAAACGGCTATTCTCGCGCTCGACCAACTCCACGGGAACACCGTCTTCGACAATTCGCCCAGCATCCAGGACCACCACCTTGTCAAATCCCATAACCATCTCAAGCCGGTGGCTTACCATGATGACGGTACAACCATCGAACTCACGCTCTATTATCTCCTGCATCTCCTGTTCCGTCTCCTTGTCAACGCCGCTGGTGAACTCATCAAGAATGAGCACGCCACCCGTGCTAGAAGAAGCCGAAGGCGATGCACCCTCGTCACCGGGGCTTGGGACGATTGCCGTGTGGTTCGCAACGCCCGTTGAAAGCTGCCTCGAGTGCACCCTCCGGCGAAGGACTCCCCTGGCTAAGCTGAAAAGCTGCTTCTGACCCTGGCTAAGCATATCCGCATTCATCCCAGCTTCAAGGCCGCCTCGGTCATCCACCAATGCCCAGAGACGCACAAGCTCCAGCACACTCTGGCATTCTTCATTAGTTGCAATAGAGAACGGATCGAGGTTCATCTTAAAAGATGTGCCGTCTGGTAGGAAGACCGCATCTTGAGGTAAAGCGACGAGGCGTTCACGCAGGGTGGCACGGTCAATCGTGTGAAGTGGGTGGCCGTCAATCGATATGTTCGTGTTGCAAAATGGGAGAGGATCCAGCAGGCGCAGAAGCAAAAGGAGGACAGACGATTTGCCGCTGATGGTAGGTTAGTCGCACTCCACCGTCAGATTCGTGCCCTGCGCCTCTTTGGCAGCAGAGGTCAGAACTCACCTGCCAGTTCGCCCGCAAAGAGCCACTTTCTGACCTGGTTCAATGTTCAATGTGATCTCTCGGAGCGCAAGCCCAGCACTCATGTCCTCTTTCGACAACACTTGCTTCTCGCTTCGAAAAGGTCAGTATACATGCCGGACACAAAGACCCATACAACCAAAGTTGTCGATCAACTTGCCTGTATGATGCCGAGACCCCGTGGATTTCAATCCTCCCCTTCTCTGGCCATGAGGTAGCCGGAATAAAGTCTTCTTCTGGACGACGCTCGCGAGGAGTATCGTCAGAAAACGACTTAAGTCTGCCCACGGCGCCGATAGAGGTCTCTAGTAATGTGTACATCTGGACCAGGTTTGCTAATGTTTTGCTGAAGGACATGAGGGATACTAAACTAGCACCCGTAAAACCTGCATTAGTACGGAGCTGTGTGGACAAGGTTACAACAAAGAGCGCTAGTACAGCAACTACGATCCCGAGTACTAAGGCCAACCAGCGCTGAATCATGCTTAATAGATAGGCAGGCTGTTGGGAAGTATCTAATAAGGAGTTATTCATCGCAATCGCATGCTCGGTCCAGCCAAAGGCACGGAAAGTAGCGACACCTTTAATGGTGTCTATGAAGCTTGTACTAGAAGGTCGGGAAGGTCAGCTTGGCTGCCCATCGACACAGCGGTCGTCAGGGAGGAAGGAGGGCATACTATAACGGGCTCTTTGCCTCTAAGTCTATCAATCGTAACTGACGAGATGTGCGAAGGTAGAACCTCTGAATGCTGTACAAGAGGCCCACGATGAAGGGGTATGCGATGATGATGTACGGCGAAGAAGTCGCCACAACTGCGGCAGTGCCTAACCCGATCCAAGTCTGCAGCGATGTGTTGATCAAAGCCTGGGGTAACTCGCCATCGATGAGGGTCATATCTTGCGAGAAGAGATTCGTAATCACACCCGTGTCTGTTCCCGAATAGAATCGTAACGGGGCAGCAAAGAGCGTGTTGAGCGCGGATTGGTGCAGAGTCGTCCCGGACATCTTGATAATCACTAGCAGACCAATGACGGCTTCAACGACCAAGGACCCGAGTGCCAAAAATTGGAACAGCGCGTAGAGACCGATATAAAAAGGTGTTGATCGCTTGGGTTCTGTAGATGTAATGTCTTCACTCCAGAATTTGAGCCACACGGTCGGGAAGTTGTAGAAGAAGCCGCAAATGACCCCAAAGGCCGCAAATGCAGACATGTAGAATAAGCCGATGCTTCGGAAATAGTATCCAAACACCGCGGCGTCGCCTATGATGCGTGTCGGACTGGTCGAGGTTTCCGCAGAGTCAGACTCCATCGTGCTAACTCGTGAGTCTGGCGGCGTTGTCCCTGAATCTGGAGTGGCATCGGGACCCTTCTCCATCTTTTCAATCTCCTCGGACTTTGACTGGTTGTTGCAGCTGTGTGCCACGCTCATCTTATCTTCCAAGAGCTGATCAAACTTGCCTTGCTCAGCAACAGTACCCTCAGTAGTCAGAGCAATGACATAATCAGACGATGGGAGATGACGCGTAGCATGTGTGCAGAGTACGGTAGTGGTCCCTCTTCGTTTGAGCAGTCCGCCGTTCCCAAAAACTTGCTGAAAGACATTCTCTGCTGTGTCAGCATCGAGACCACTCAGTACATCGTCGACGATCAACAGGTCGCATTGTTGGTAGAGAGCTCTAGCAAGGGAGATTCTCTGCTTCTGACCGCCGCTCAAGCTCAGGCCATTACTTCCGATGGTAGTCTGGTCGCCTTTAGGAAGGAGGAGCAGGTCTTGGACAAGCATCGTGGCCTCTATGACGGACGTGTATCTTTTCTCGTCGGCCATCTCTGAGAACCCAACGATATTGTCTTTGATCGTCGCATTCCATAGGAATGGAGCCTGGTCGCAGTAGCCAACTACTCGAGTATCAACGCCCATAATTACCTGTCCTTCGGAGAAAGGCGTTTCTCCAAGCATCGCCTTGCAGAGAGTCGATTTTCCGGAAGCGACGGGGCCAATAACCACGGTTAGACCCGAAGGAATCGATAAGTCCAATTTCTTCAGAACAAAGGTCTGTTCGGACCATCCGAAACTGCCGTTGATGATCTTGATGGCAGGGGGGTTCCCAGATGTTGCCGTCGGCTTTTCTGAGGTCATGGTGCTTGTATCGGTACAGTTGCGGAAGTCGTGTCGGGAGTCCTTTTCAAGAAAATCTTGTACTCGTCGGAGGCAAGAGAAGCCCGCAAGAAGTTGAGGCGCGATCTGAAAGAGGGTACTAAGCGGCTCCGTCAGGAGAAACAGATAAGAAATAGATGTGAATATAGTCGTCACATCTAGGTCTTGCGAAGTAAAGGCCAAGGTGAACACAGGGGCTAGCAGGATCGGAGTGAACCCAATAGCTACAGAGCCTACGAGGAACCTCCGAAACTTGCCGCCGGCCTTCACCTCGGCCACCCTCAGCTCTTGAACTGCCTGCTCAACCGGGCTGGCAAGTCCAGAAATCTTAAGACTCTTCATGTTTGCAATGATGTTCGCTGTGTGGCCGACGCGCTTCTGGATTCCTTGCATCCAGGCCATCTGTCTGGGTCCGATGTATCTCATCATAACCGTTGAGCTCGTTACACATATCGCAACCACAACGATTGGGGCGACAAATGCGACGCCGATCTGACGCTGTAATAGCCAGCATGCAAGCGCTACCTGGATAGGATTGGCCCAAAACTCATGAAGTTGCATGAACCCCATGCGAATCCGCTCTATATCGGCACTCATCAGCGTCAGGGCAGCAGAATCATCCGCGGTTGAGACTTTGGCGTGAATCGTCTTTCGATATACCGCAGTAGCCAGGCAAGCCCGTACCATACATAGACACCGCTCTTGAAAGTACCAGTAGAACGCGGTGGCCACCGGAATCCCCGTATAGATTAGGATCGTGGCCCCAATTAACCCATAACCTCTGTGAGCAGAGGCGTTCGTCTCCGGCTGGCTCAAATGATCTAAAAGCGTCTCCAAAAGAAAAGGTTGGCAGAACACTAAGCCGACTAGTGCGATTCTGGGGGCGATCGGGAGTAGAAGAGGGACTGCTAAAGTGCTTCCTAGCGCACGTGCGAGGCCATAATCATGGCCTTTGAAGCTTGCTGTATCAGCTTTTCGGGAGAATGATAGTTGTAGGACCTCGGAAGACATGTGTTTGTCAAGGGCGAAGAGATCCGGGATGGCTAAGACCTTTTTGTAGCCAGACAGGAATAGAGGGTTGAGCCAGAAGAAAGTAGCCAGCCCATAGAGGCCGGTGGTCTCTTCGGGGCTATATCCTTTACGATCCCAGAGAAGCCATGAGTTCTTTTGCCATGATTCGATCGATATGAGTGTGGCTTTCCATGCCGCAACCGCGGTGAAGATTCGAGTGAAAGTGATTTCATGTTGCGTTGAGGCGGCCAGCCAAAAGGAGCGTGTCTGTGCTACGTCGAATAATGTCGAAAGAATGATGAAAACATTCAATAGAATAGATGGACGCGGCGACCTACGGTGTTCCAAGTGGCTCAGAACAGACATACATATTGCTGCGAGGAAGCGGAGACCGAAGGCAGCGACGAACAATGCTGAGAATGTGGGGAGTTCGACAGCGCTGAAGACGAGGACCGCGAGAGTGAGTATCGCATAGACAGCGAAGAAGACCTGGACAACATCAGTTTCTCATCCTTTCGCGTCTTGAATATGACCTCAGTATGATCGAAAGCGTACAATTTTGACGCATTGAAGAAGGGTGCCCCCCACGATGTTCGGCTTGCGGAGCAGCGACACGGCTCTGGGGAGAGAAAGGGCGATGAATATGCTAGACGGTAGTATGGACAAGAAGATCTGTTCGAACTTCAGTGTGAAGTCGAAATCGTCTCGACAGCCCTGCACACTTGGTCCAATCGACTCGTCGTCGACGCACGCGAAGAAGCCCATGCTGACGGCAGTAGACGACCTCTTCCAACGGCGCGCATGCAGTGAAGACGAGCTACTCGTAACGCAGGTGACAACAAGCTCTATGGCTCAATAACAGGAAGATAGGTGGATGCAGGAGAGGCGAAGGTTGGAGCGGCCCGTCAGTACCGATGTTGAAAGGAGCTCGTATGCATTCGGCGTCCAGAGTGTCCCACACGCATTCATCTAAACGATAGTCAATAATCAGGAAGAAGGAAAGGAGGCCATCACGCCTGTCTTCGGCCGACTGTTAGCGAGGTCAACATGTAGCGCGTGACAAACGGGTAGCTCGCACCAACCCGAGAAAAGCAATTCAAGTCCTCAGTGGCATATCTTGTTGGTGCGGCCACCGGTTGGGCGGCCTGGGCTCGCATGCCCAGACTGACCCCCCTGTTCACGGCGAATGACGCCAACCAGCCCAGCCCGCGACGTCTGCGTGTTGATAAGCCCGCATAGGAAGGTAGAAAATAGAAGTTGTCAGCCAACTGCACACTGGAATCTAGCGTCCATGCCAACGCTACTGCAACGGGAGCTTCCATCCCCAGATTGTGAGTTTAGCCGTCCCACACCACGTCACATTCATTGCAGAGGAGATTATCAGGACGTCCGCAACTTGAGGTCACGCCAATGATGCGTAGCTACTCGGGCAAATCGAGGCGGCGGCCCGAATCCGTACGGGATCCCGCACTAGCGTTGCATCCCGGGCGATTGTCTTGGTATGACCTGATGCGATGGTTGAAACGTAGGCTTTAGATAAGGCGGTAAGGGGAAGCGAAACGCTCATCCATTGGTCGCACGAGTCCAGATCGCTGCGCCCAGAGGCCAATCGACACAAGTCCCTCCCTTGACTCCTTGGTCAATATGTCACGTTCACAATGCGCAACGGTTACGAATCTTGAAGCGTTCATGACATACCGCCGCGATTTGCTCTTCTCAGCTGTGCCATTGCGGCACAGTGCAGTTATCATGTATTCTATCCATGGTTTTGACAATGCCAAGTAGCATAATAGGTAGGTCGGAGTTCTCAGGGTTGATTGACACACTAGACTAGTGATTGCGTGCTTTATCACTCGGAAACGCAGAATCATCTCGAGAGAGGCAGAGTCGAGATCTATCCCCCGACTTTTCCGTGTATCAATAAGCCTTGTTGTTTACCCGTTTACTGTCAGGGTTTTCGCTATACCCACGAAACTTCAGAACTTCCTGGACTCATTCGTGTCTGTTTGACCCCATGTCCGTTAATTTATCTCGCAAAATTAGCAAAGTCTATACTACACCGCGAACTCCTCTTCAGCGCTCTGACTTCTTGAGCTTATTGCTTCTTTCCGTCATCATCTTTAGGGCATTTGCCTTGTCCCAAGCTACCAACCATGAAGAACATGAGCGGCTACTCCAGGGTGAGGGACGAAAATGACTTGGAAATATCATCCGGGCTTGGGGAGCCTGGCACAGGGAGCTGGCAGACTCGTCTCATTAATACTTGGCCCAGCCTCTTGTGGAATGTAGTCTCCTTCTCAATGTTCCTCGCTGGAGCCATGATGATGATGGTTGTATTTACACGGCAACCATCAGACAGAGCTTGCGCCGCACAGCTGAGCATCTGGTGTAAGTGTGACGAAGGCAGCCCTACTCTTGCGATGATTCCGGGCATATCATTGAGAACATACTGACCGTCGGTTGCTGTTTAGCTCCTCTTCTTGAAGCTGTTGAATACGAGGAACGGGACTGGGTCAGCATCTTTGCGACAAAGAATTCCCCCTTCGTAGGTTCTCCTACGAAGGAGATGGAGGCGAGGTGGAAGGCTCTTGTGGAAGGCAAGTCACTTCATCAATCCATATGGCGCACTTATCTCATGCCTTGTATTAGTACCATCTGTTGTTATTCCCCCAAGCCGCGTCCCCTTCCTAAACAGAAGCGTCGAGCAAGGCTTTGTGCCGGTCCAGAACGATGCCTCAAACCCTGGATATGTGGCTGGTGTAGAAGTGTTTCATCACCTGCACTGTGTCAACGTTTTGCGTCAATTCTTGTGGAGAGACTCCTACCCAGAAGGCATGACTCCGAGCCTACTCAAATTCAACACACCAGAAGTCGCCCGCGCGCATGCAGATCATTGCATTGAAACATTACGACTAGCACTCATGTGCAACGCTGATATCACGCCGTATCTCCTGTACGAGACTGAGCCTGCTCCTGGCTCAGATGTCCCTGCAAAAGAAGATTTCCAGGCATTTCACAAGTGTAAACGATTTGATAGACTGCAGGATTGGGTACATGAAAACGGCGTGATAGTGCCGTGGAGACAGCCGAAGAAGCCAAT
Organism: Colletotrichum siamense; assembly: GCF_013390195.1. Classification (NCBI taxonomy): domain Eukaryota; kingdom Fungi; phylum Ascomycota; class Sordariomycetes; order Glomerellales; family Glomerellaceae; genus Colletotrichum; species Colletotrichum siamense. The sequence goes on from NW_023501015.1 coordinate 896,210, forward strand.
GTAGTCATATTCAAATATGCGGTTCTGTGTTTTCTAGTCCACAGGAGAAGAAATAGTTAATCAAATCTATACTCTGATCTCACAGCTACTTGCTCAATGTTAGAGCTGGCAACAGGGAAGTCATTGTCATCTTCCGGCGAGCCGCCTCAATCACGCCTTGGACACTGCTGTGGACATATGTTGTAAAACAACAATGTGATGGATCATGATTGGTGTTCAGAGGGGGTGCGGTAAAGTATGAATTACTCCCAAGTTCACTGACGCTCGAACATTACATCTCTTTCACACAAAGTCCGCTTTTCTTTTTTGCACGAAGCTTCTGGAGCGTTTACAATAGATCTGAATTGGAAAACTATGAAGATCTCTGTTCCGGATAGACATTGGCAAGATACATGGTTTCATTTCCTCCGAGACTATTTCACCGTCCAGTTGTTTTCGATCCAGTTCTCGATGGCATTGAAATCTCTGCACTTGTGGTGAGTTTCGAAGTCCGCGCGGGCGCCCGCAGGTCCTCCAAGTCGCACTAGCAACGGAGTGACATCCCCCCAGCACATGAGTGCGATACGTAGCGCGTCTAGGCAGTGGTCGACGTGCATACGATTCTTGAGAGGGTCATTAGACAGCCCAACTGGAGGCTCGTCATACTTCCCCGCCTGCCACCACGTGTACATGCGGACAATGTTCTGGAAAAGCAGTATCATCAGTACAATAATTGAGTTGATACCATCTTCAAGACCACTTACCAAGCAATGCAGCTGATGATAGACCTCCAGTAGCCCGACGTAGCCGTCGCCAACCTCAGGAGGGACATGCATGAGATGATCTTCTTCGGATCGATTCATGCCGCTGAGCCTTTCTGGAGGTACTTCGAATCCATGCTCTATATTTCAGTCAGTAAGAAGTCCTACAGGAGGTGGAACTGAACTTGCTGTAGGTAAGATTGAACCACGCATCCTCTCTTTCTTTCATAGGCGGACCGCGATAAATGCTCGTTGCGTTGAATGCATCCGCAAAGTCGATTTGGACATATTCAACAGCATCGAGCGCAGGAGCTGAGAGGTCAGCCGTAGGCTCAGAAAGTCACAAGGTACATCATGTCACTTGGAGAGACGCGGCTGCCACTTACACCACATCGATAGCTGCCGGGCACATTGCTGATCACTCACTGTGTGAGTGAGAACAGCAACAATGAGCCCGCACGTCACCAGGATCAAGAAAACAAGAGCTCCCATGACTGGGCTTGGAATCCAAGATCTCCAACCCCGACGACGCGCGAGAAATGCTACATCATCGGTGCTGTTGTTGTAGTCTGTGATTGACTCGGAATCTCCAGACTCTGAGGCCATCAATGGACGATACGACCCTTGCTTAGACTCCATGATGTTCTTGAGTCTCTCTTGTTATAATGAAATGGATAATGTTTTAGGTGAAAGATCTGAGACGTGAGTAGAAAACACTACAGGAAAAGTGAGAACAAGGAAGAAAAGGGATCCGGTTTAAGAAAGGTCACTCAAGGAGTTGGAGCAAGACTACCTCTGTAGAAGAATATTCACCATTCGCCCCGAGGATGAATTCGTGAAGTCCGACGCTTTCCAGCCGAGATTCTCCGCAGTAGTTGATAGATGTCTGGTGTGTTGGAAGCTGTGCCGCAATGCACATGCAAGGCTTGTTGGTTCATCCTGCAGCTTTCCAAGAGCGTCTCGTGAGACCAAGACGCGATTGCGCGATGATATGGCAAAGCAATCCTACCTGCCTATCTCATTTTCTGATCGTCACCTCTCTCCATGGGTTGAACGGCTTTGAGAATCGGTAAAGGAGTCACCGAGGGGTATCATCCACCACAAACGGCCAGAGGATAACCGCTGCAGCGTATCTCAGGTATCTCGCTTATGGCATTGGCACAGAATCTTGGCCAAGATACCATGACGGAAAGAACGCCGAACAGTCATGCTCCCAAGCCTGGACGTCTCGATATGATACACCTGTCGTGATCAGGCATCAAGATTCGCAAGGCATGTGAACGGATCTGGCGGAAACGTCAGCATCAGAGCGACTAAAATCTTGCGGCCTAAATGTTGACGAGCCGAAATCAAGCGGCACGGAAGGTGCGAAGGAGGGGCTTCGGTATCATCACTCCTCAGCGATGCCGAAGAAAGGGAGCAACCGCGGAAGATGGGATCCGCCGTACACACGGCTGGTCTTCGCGACTCCGATATGGACTGCGTCAGATGGTTGAGGCCGCAGATGTCCATGCAAGACGATGCAATGTTACTCTTGTGCGGAGAAGCAACCTAGGAGAAGAAAAGAAGTATATAAACGGCCATGCCGTCACCAGAATCGCCAGGTCTTCTCTCGACATCACACACTCATCCAGCCCCTGAATCATTGCTCAGAAAAGTAAATCCTTTATCTTCCCTCTTCTCACGCAATTTTCGCTACAAACCTCTCGTCAACATGAAGTTCTCTTTTGTTGCACTTGCCACTGTGGCCGTTTCCGTCGCCGCCTCGCCCGTGGTGCAGCTGTCCAACACCAAGACGGTGACCATGAAGCGGGACGAGCTTCTCAAGTCCGGCCTCCTCAGCAAGCGAGACAAGGTCGACTTGGCCGAGAGTGTCAACTACATTCTCGTCTTGCTCCGAGAGGGTGACGACTCTGCCGACCCCTACCAGGACGAGGTCGACGCCGTTGCCGACCCTTCTCAAGTCCTCGGCTAAGCGAAATCATGCGCATAGTGTGTACTACGAGACTGTAAGTACTCCAATGTTGTTATAAGTTCCTTCAGCTGAGATTGCTGACATGAAAGACATGAGTTAACAGGCAGTGCGTACTGTAGGCAGTTTCTGTGCTGTGGTCACTAGCGGATATTTGAGATTCACGCGCTCCTTGGAACCCCTTGCCAACGCATCCTGTAACGCACCCGATGTAGATAGGTTCACTCTTGGAGAAATAGATTAGGATGTAAGGGATGTATGCATTTGTTGGATGTGTCTGGACTTTGACACTTATTGAACACGAAGCACTACAACTCGGTTCATAACCACAATCCACTACCATACATATAACTATTCTGTGAAAGCATAGTGCATAAATCCGTTCTGACGTCTCTGCTTCTTAAAATCAACGCGCAATCCTGTATTCAATGCTCATCCCATGAGAGCGGGGTGCTCCGGCCGTCGTTACCGACGCATCTGGGGTATCCAATCCAGGCAACGAAGAAGGCAGGGAAAGGCCCGCATATCATGGGATTGGCTGTAGACATTAGCCTTTCCATAGGGTAAGAGCCAGCATCTTTCTATCAGAGAAATCAAGCCGACCTAGACAATGCTACCACGTTCGGATCCGAAGAAGGCGAAGCAATTTTTGAGGCAAGAAGATTGAATTGTATTATATACGATTATGAAACGCTATGCAAAGTAACTGCCTCTTGTCATCATCACTCGTCCTCCCCTAACATCTACGCCTTGCAGAGACGTCCGTCGCTCTGGACAGTCCAGTCGTCGCTGCCGACGCCGGTCAGAGCGTAGAAGGTGCTGCAGGGGTCGTAGATCTTCTTGATGGCCTTGAGCTTGGCGTAGTTGCCGCCGTAGAAGACGTCCTGCCAGTCAGCCTGGTTGCGGTCGGCCTCGTTGAGGTAGGCGCCGCCGCCGGGGGTGAGCTCGGCGAGGATGGGCACGATGGTGTCGGTGACGGTGGTCTGGCCGGAGACGAGGGTGGAGAAGTCGGCGCGGTCGTAGGCGCTGCGTTTTGTTAGTCACTAGCTCTTAAGGGGGTAAAAATAGGGGTAACTCACGTTCCGACGACGGCGGAGAAGAGAGCCGTACGCCAGGCGGGGTTGACGGCGTTGGGGGTGGCGCTGGAGTCGCGGGCGACGTTGATGGTCAGGCCGGAGATGATGGCGCCGTTGTCGAGGATGGACTTGAGAGCGGTGGTGAGCGTGGTGGCGGAGGCGTCATCGGCGACGAGGGTGCGGGGCATCAGACGGCCGCCGATGTTGAACTCCGTGACGGCGGGCTCGGGGTTCATGTCGTTGTAGCTGTCCAGGTACGTGTCGTACTGGTTGATGTGGTAGTCTGGTTCACATTAGCCCAATGTACTCAACAAAGTTCGGCAGGATTTCTTACCGTAAGTGATGCCAGCGGCGTCGAGGGCATCGATGGTGGGCTGGAGCAGAGCCTGGAGCTCAGCCTTGGTGAGACCGGGGGCGGTGGTGGGCTGCATGAGGAAGACACCGGGGCTCATGAGCCAGATGCTGACGGCACCGGCATCGACGATATCAGGCAGAGTCTTGAGGTAGGTGGTGACAGCGCCGTAGAACACGTCGTCGGTGACACCGGTGTTGGTGAAGGTCAAGTTGGCAGATGAGGTGATCATGTCAGGGTAAGCCTTGACGGTCATGGACAGAACAGCAGCGTAGACACCGCCACCGCCACCGCTCAGAGCCCAGTAGAGGTCAGAGTAAGCGGTAGGAGTTGCGACAATCGTCTGGCCTCCAGAAGTGACAACCTCCCACTCGAGAACCTGGTCAGCTCCAAGACCGTACTTGGAAACAAGAGGGCCGTGGCCACCACCTTGGGTGTATCCTCCCGCGAGTCCAACAGTCGGGCTGTTACCACCGACAACAACGAGTCCCTGAGCGTGAGCAGCGGCCTGGGCCTCGCCGGCTTGAACACCAGCACCAACCTTAACGGCCTTGCCGGTGTAGCCAGTAGACTTGTAGTCAATGACCGAGATATCCTTCAGGTTGTGAGTCCACAGAGCCAGACCACCGGCACCGGTGGACTTGCCAAGGTAATCGTGACCGGTGTTGCGGATCACGAGGCGGATGTTGTTCTCCTGAGCGAACTTGATGGTAGCGCTGTAGTCCGCAGCGCTGGTCGCCTTCACAGCGTACTGAACGTAGGTGCCGATGATGCAGCGGTCGGTGGGCTGGTTGAAGGGGTCGCAACTGGAGTTGGCGAAGAAGGCGGCCATGACCGACGAGGAGGTCTGGATGTGCGTCTCCGACTGACCCCAGGCGTTCTGCAGCGCCGTGCACTTGGCCTCGTCGTAAGAGCCGAAGGAGCTGTCATGGCAGACGGCGCCGATGGGCACGGTGGCGATGAGACGGCCGCCAACGGTGGTGTTGAAGGCGTCCCACTCGGCTGCCGTGGGCCAGCAGTCGTCGCCGGGGAAGCAGCGGCAGGTGGCGTTCGAGTCCTCCCTCTCTTCGAGGGGGCTGCCGAAGGCGCCTCCCGGCTTGCCGACGGAGAGAGCGGAAACGACCGCCGGAGCGAGTGTGAGGAGGTTAATGAAGGACACCATCTTGGATTGGGAGAACCGCAGCGAGCACAAAGGGGGTAGCGAGAGACTGGAGGTGAGGGAGGTGAGGAAGGGAAGGGAAGGAGACTTCACGATGCAACTCTAGGTCTTGAACGCTACATATTTAACTTGGCCCAAGGACGTCTTCACTCACGAACCATAAACAACGCATACAGACAGGAAATGAGATGCCGACCAGACCGGGAGACTCTGACGATGGGTTTGATTAGCACCCATGTTAATATTGGCTCTTATGGCCCACGATGCCTACGCCTGTGCGATGTTTGGGGAAAGAAACTTTTCAGCTATTGGGACGGGATGGTCCTACGCTGCGGCGGGCCTGACTCTGCTCCCTGCGCAGGCTGGCGAGTTCGAGAGAAAGATTGACCGTGGCAGGGCCGGGAGACGGGAGCCGCGTGGCTAAGTCGTCAGTTGTGCATGCCTTAGACGGACTGAAGCGGACTGAAAGAGGGGGGAAAGGACTAAAGAGAGAAGAAGAGAGGGAGCCCGAGGGGCCGAGTAGTTCGGGCTTGCCGCAACAGACAGCCGGGCCACGGAACAGTTCCCAGATGCGGAGACTCACAGACGGTGGCTCTAGGTGGTAGGCATACGACTGAGGTTCCAACAGCTCATGTGAGCTAATATAGGCAGGTAACATCGCAACATTGCTCTTTAGGGGTCGTCCCTGACACGCGTGTTGTGGGATGAGCAAGGATTGAACGTTATCTGCCAAGTTGACAAGAGCAGACAAGAGACTCTTTTGCACTAACACGCATCGGATCCGGGCAGGGGACCTCGCTGGTGGTGCATGCGTACGCAGCACGCCAAGCGTCCCCAGTGGTGCGGCCGCCTCTAACTGCAAAAAGGTGTTAGAACATCGTGCTAGAGAGGAAGGAGAATGCTTGTCATACGGTTCATCCAAACGTGCAGTGTGTGTGGTTGCAGCAACAAGGTTGAATGCAGGTGGCAGTTGGACCGGGTGGCTCCGCATGGAGGAGGGTTTACCCCGGGCCCTCCGGGTTGACGGACGAGACCCGAGCCCGCAACGGCGTGGACAGACCAATAGGCCGGCGCCTCTAAGCCCCGTGTGACAACTACATCCGGCCGCCGATGAACACCAGCCAACTGGCACACTAAAACACCGAAGAGGAGGGGAGCTAAGTGATCCTTCCCGTCTGACAACATCGGAAACCAAATCGTATCGTGTCGTCCAAAGCTAATGCGAGTGAATTCTGTCGCTAGTCGGTGCCTTTACTCCGTAACTCTACACTAAAGCAGGCTGTCATGAATAAGTGTTCATCCAACGCCCCTGTTGTTGCGCTCAAAGACCCCGGCCTCCCGCGGGCCGCTCCCTGCCACTGCGTGACTCGTGACCCCTGTTCAACCCAGATCACGCACGTCAACTATTCGATAACAACCTCTCGCCCCCTCAACTCAATCAGCATTCGCCCGAGTCTTATCCGCGGTCCTGTCCATCTCCATGACTCGCACTCGACAGCATTGGCAAGGGTTCCAACTTGTTCCTCCTGCCACAACCAACTCCTTCACACACGGAAGCAAAGGGCAACCCGCCGCAAGAGAGCCCGGGAAATAACGCGTTGCCAACAGGCCCAGTAAAAGTGACAGTCCTCCGTCTCATCAGTCACTTCTCACACGTGCTCCAACGACACGAAACCGTCACCACCACCAGCACCAACTGCTGCTGCACCGCCGAACAGCGGTAGGGAGTACAGACACACCGTCCACAGGCACCACAGCCTCCATGCCCGGGCGTCCGTTTCCGGCGTCCTCGTCCGGAGCACCCCGACAACCACCAGGGCGCCAGACACCACCGGCAGCAGCACCCCCCACGACCGGATGCCCCAGAAGTACACGCACACACACGACCACGCCGGCACCAGCACCGCCAGCGACGCCCGCGACGCAAAATCCCCGAAGAATAGGGGTATCGTGTTGCGCCCGCGCCCCGCGTCGCCCGCCTGGTCCTTGAGGTCCTGCACCTGCATCGTCGTGAGGATCACCGCGCTGATGATGCCCGCCCACAGGTACCCCTCGCGCGTGATGCTGTTGCCGCCCTCCGAGGCTGTAGCAGCGGCGGCGGCAACGTCTCCAATGGCGATCTTGAGCGAGGCCGTGTTGAAGAGGAAGTACGCTACCGCGATGATGACGTCGCGGGCGAGCGTGTCGCCGCCGCGGAGGTCGTTGTACAGCCACGTCAGGATGAGGATGAAGACGCCCTCGCTCCAGACGCCGAGCACGTAGTTGAAGACGAGCACCGCGGGGATGGCCACGAGCATCGCCGCGCGCGTCTGCTCCTGCGTGACCTTGCCCGCGGGGATGGGCCGCCACGGCTTGTTCGCGCGGTCCTCCGCCACGGACTCGGAGCCCCTCTGGTTGGCCAGGTCGAAGATGAGCACGCTGTACCAGTTGAAGGCGACCACGAGGGGGAACCGCTGCAGCACGGCGAGCGCCGTCGCTTGCCCCGAGGTCAGGGGCGAGCCGGTCAAGCCGCCCAGGAGCCCGAAGGCAGTATTGGGCGCCACGAAGGTGGAAAAGTTGCTCTCGGTAAAGTCCCAGATCAGACGGGGGACGCTGAGGAGGGCCTTTACCGTGCTGGTGGCTGAGGAGGAGGACGACGACTTGCTGGGAGCTGCGTCGTCTTCAAACGCGGCTCGTTTGAAGGTAAGGGGAGAGTGCTCCCCAATACCCGGTTGTGACATGATGGGTAATGTATGAGTGTATGCGAGTGTATGTATGTCTCCCGCGGTGTCTTGAGCTTTGTTCAAGGGGTGGGAGATGAGATGTGGACTGAGAGTGATCCGACAGTCTGGTACGACAGCTCAGAGAAGATGGAGATGGTTCTATTCATATGTGCCCTTTGGAAGAAGTCTCCATGGGCTCTAGATAAAGGCGGAAGCTCCAACAAGTCGGGTCTGGACTAGACTGGACTGGAACCCAAGAAGGCGACTCTCTCCATCGTCGGTCATTTTGTCCCCGGGAACCGTGGCAAAACGTCCACCGCTTCATCCATCCAACCGACGTCCATGACACAGTCACGGTCGTGATGAGTGCCCGAGTCCTCCAGGAACGACCTTCATGTCTAAATTGTTAGGGGGTACATCTGGGTCGTCCTCATCTCCCCCCGGCCATGAAGGGGTCCTCGTGAGGGCATACGCAGAACCCGCGCATTCCATGGATGTGATGGGCACCGCAGCCAGCAAGCCATAGCGGGCAGGCGGCATGGCAATATGCAAGAGCCCCCTGAGCGATCATACCTCGACGAGGTGAGGCAAATAACCTCGTGGACAATATTGAGTGCAGCAGAGCCATGGGATGGCATGTGGCATTGCGGCATGGCTAGCATGGCATGCGCATGCGCAGCCGTGAAGCAATTACCAACATGGGACACCGTTGGGAAACGTTCCTTGAAGCGGTTTCCGTTTAAGAGCTCGTCGCATTTGGCGCGTGGATTTGGGTTCGAAACTCCACCCCGTTCACATTCAACCTGGCTACCTTACGCCGGGGGCACGCATTCCTAAAGTCTAATAACCGCGGCCTTGGTTTTCTTGGTTTTAGAGTAGGGCCATTGTGGATGTTGTTGTGGGTTTCTTCCTCTTGGATTAAGGGTGCCTCTAGTGATGCGGTCAGTCTCCATGGAGATCGCTTGAGCTTCACCGGTAGTGCGACACCAATGTCGTAGCAAGCGTGATTAAACCTCGACCCATGGATGATGCCGCGCGAAGTAGTCGTCGAGAGCCAGAGAAACTCGCATGTTTCTTAGATAACACGATCCATGGACGTCTAAACTATGTTGAACAGGGCAGGTAGTGGGAACAATTTACCCAGATATGTGGAGAAACAGACACACACAGACTCAGTTCGTCTCGTTCTCGCAAGGTACCCGTGAAACGGGTATTGGTAAAAGGGACGTGTGTAGGTAAATCACACAGACGATTCACGATATGGGGGCCTTCCGATGATCTCTTGCCTCTCTCTGTTCCCTTCTCCTCTTCTCTCTCTCACCTTATCCGAGACTCTGCGCACGTGTACCCGTCGGATGCGACCATGGCTTCCATCGCCGTCCCGTTTGCTTTGACTATGTAAGCGGGGGGCCGATAGCTTAACCGGAGCTGTTGACAAAACACACGCCACACGCCCATCATTTCGATTCATTAGACTCGCAGTCGGGATATCCTGAGTGTGAGCGGAGGTGGGTTACCCCCGTCGTGGTTTTGGGTCCCTTGGGTTGCGTGTGCGTAGCCTGGCCCATCCGCGCGCCGCCCTCTTTCTCGCAAGGGAGACCATGTCCTGGGGAGGAGAACCCCTCTGGGCGCCAACCAAAGTCAAACTGCCGTTCTCCGAAGCGGTGATCGACAGGACCGTGGGTGCGGTTTTTGGGCCTGCCGCTGGCTTGCTTGCCTGCCCAGGTGGCCTCTGTCTGCGGGTAATGGGAAGGGGGATCTATTGGTAAATCTCCCGGAAGTCTTTTTTGGTCTGTGTTCTTCGCGGTGTCGGTGCTTAAGGGGGTTTGATGCAAGCAATCTGAGATCCTGGCTGTGAATCATTGGGTATTTGTGTGTTTAAGAAAAATAAACTACAACAGGTTGGGAATAAAAGTTAAGAAGAAACGACAAAAAGAGAAACAGAGAAAACTGTAACAAAGAAGATGAAACGTCAAGAAGTGGTAATATGTACAACATGTCTCGTAATAGAACAATCATCCCTCATATCCAGGCTATCCCGCACAGCCTCATATTTGTCTCCTCTCCCACGAATCTTGTGAAGTGGTAATGTCCTGCTGGACGTAAATCACCGGCCGGCTATCCCTGGGCGCGTCGGCGCCGGGGGCGTAGTGGCACTTTGTCGTGACGGCGGGGTCCTTGCTGCCGCGCTCCAGGTCGACGTACGAGACGTTATCGCCGAGCTTGTCGTACGTCCTGCGCGGGTGGTGCACCCGGCTGCCCTGCGTGCTGTTCAGGTCCTTCAGGTGGATGTTGCCGCGGTCTGTCGACGGGTTTGTCAGCTTGGAGCCGATCTTGGAGACGGCCGGCTTGACGTAGGTCTTGAGCAGGGGGCCGAGCGTGGGCAAGCACGCGATGATGATGCCGATCCAGAGCTCCAGAAGGCTGATGAGGCCGATGTCGTGCAGGTTGTAGACGAAGTCGAGGTCGCCGATGGTGGTGACCGTGTTGATGAGGCGCCAAACCATGATGGCGATGGTGCTTCTGGATGTTAGTCGAGGTTCGATCAATGCTGCTCAGGCATGCGACTTACGTGATTCCCATGCCAAACATGGCGGTGACGGCAACCTTGTTCCGCAGAGGCATCTGGAGACCCCAGAGCGCGGGCATCGGAAGGGCGGTCATGGCGATGTCGACGACAATGTTGATGGTCACGGAGACGATCTGGTCGATGGTGATGTCGCGGCAGTGGCCGCCCTCGACGGGTGCCCACTGCTGCGACATGGGCGTGCAGCGGCTCATGAAGAGAATGAGGAAGGCGACGCCGTACGCTCCCACGACGCCCATCAGGATGCGCGACCAGCGCTTGAACTGGGCAGTGGCGAAGATGCGCGTGTACATCCACAAAATGGCGAACTTGATGAAGATCGTACCCAGGAGCCAGGTGACGCCACTGGCGAGGATGAGCTGGATGATGGTGTAAGTTGAGGACTATGAAGATGTAGATGAAGTAGAAAGCATACCTTGAACTGAACCGCATACTCGGGAAGAGTAAGTTCGTCGGTGTGCTTGCCCAAGCCATTGTAGATGGCCCAGACGACCACACCCTGAAGCGCAACGATGTTTGCCTATCCCCAAGTTAGCCAGCGCCCAAGCAGGCAGACAGGACATCCAACATACAAACGCAAACCCGATCATTCCATCATCCCAGTAGAAGCCTCTGCGCATGATGCGCCCGGCCCAGAAGCGCAGGGCCAACGCCACGGCGTCAATAACGGTAAAGACGACGATCCATACCAACAGGGCAATGCCCCTCGAACCAGCGCCAGGCATGTTGGGCAAGCAAGCAAGCACGTATTATTAGTAGCAGCGGAAGCCGAATCCCAACCAACGGGACAAATTGTAAGAAGCGCGCTTGCGAACGTCTGTTGGTGCGAATCAAAACCTTCAAAGTTGAACAATCTTCTCAGCCGACAACCGCCGTGGCGCAAGACTCTCCGGGTGGGAGGGGGAATTCATCCAACTTATGGAGGGCGCAAGCGATCTATCTCACACACGCGCACACAAGCAGGAAAAGACCCGAACACACTTAACACACTATTTCTCCCGAATCCATGGGCCACATCTCACACACCCGAGAGAAGCGATGTGGGATGGGCTGGCTTAGCCTTGCTTCGGCTGCCCACCACAACCATCCCACCAGCAGCACCTTCTTTCGAAACGTGGACTCCGTGACTATCAATCACATATCGGTAGAGGCGCAGAAAAAAGAGTGGACGAGACCGGTCGATGAGACACCAGTCGATGTGACCCTATTCGCGGTAGTTCCCAGCTTCGGATGTGGTCATATGAGATGCCAAGTACCGCACTTGCATACTGTACCTTACTTTGCCGTGCCATTAGTTCCCTAGCGCTTGCTTCTTTTTTGCCCGCCGTCAAGGTAAAGCTGCAGGAAAACACCTCCTTCCATGCCTCATCTGATCGAGACACAGCTGCACTAGTGTTAAAGAAAGATGGGATGACAGTGGGACATGAATCAAGACAATGCATGCGCCCATCTCCACCACGCTTGCCTCGCCGACGACTTGCACTGCGAAAAGCAATACCAGTATCTCTAGTCCTTTGGAGGACCAACCATCCGCGTGGTGTTGCTGCACGTGTGGATAATATCGATATGGGGGATCATAGATTCCCACTCTCGACGAGGGGAGAGGGGGGGTCCATCTCTGCGTTCTCAGATGTGATCGGGAAACGCACGGCATGATGTTACGTGATGGACCTGGTTCCCTCTCTCTTGAGGCCGGGCTGGGAGAGATTAGATAGAGCAGAGAGAGGGATCACTTTGTGCAACTCCCCACAACTCTCGCAACTGACCCCGGCCCACCCCCAGGGTTGCGACGTTCAAGGCCCCTTGTCTCTTTCGTCAACTTCCAGTCTCCGCTTTAGACAGTTATTGCAGGGGTGGGAACCCATTCCAGGAAGTGCTCTCTCAGGTTTGGAGGTGGGGGGGAGTTTCAAAGTGGAGTCTCTGCGAGTTGATATATCAGAGTTTCTCACCCTTGTCCAACGAAGCTGACCGAGATCCACCCACATGTGAGAGAGGAGAAGAGGGCTGGCTGTCTGCAAGTCTTCGCATGCAGCAGCGACAGGCTAGCAGCAACACCACCTTCAGCGCGTCTGCTGTCCTGTTACAGCGAGCCATTTCCCAAAGCCTGTTCAACCGCGGTAGACCTTCTAATCAAATGCCGCGCCTTGCCTCGAAGGCCGCTGGTGGCGTCGCACCGAGTCCGAACGGCCGCCGTCTGATGCGGTGCGTCTCCGGTAATTTTATGCAAGGCACAGGTGTCACTGCTGAAGAGTTTCATCAGCAGAAGCAGTGCTCCCCTCCCCTCTCTCTGCCTGCCTCGTTGGTATTGGTCTATGTCTGTCAGCGGGGATGTAGGTACTGTCGTCAACCGGTCAGCACCTTGCGTTGGCGACCATCAGACCAATCCAACAGGCGCAACGATGGCTTATTTCGACGCCGCACGCCATCCCGCACCAAAGGCCTTCCTGTCGGGCTGTGTTCTGGCACCGTCGCTGCGTTAAGGCACCTCCCGATTGCTTAACTCCGTTCAGCGTGGGGCTCGCGGGCTGGGCAACATGTGCTTTTGAGTTCCGTTTCCTGGGGATAAAAGACGGGCCCTGGGCTCGCGATGTTCTATTCGATTGCATCCCATCAGTGATAACTCATTGCCCTCCCCCAATCTATCGACTCTTACCTGAATATCGCCACTTCCAGGATCCAGACTGCCTCGGTCGTTATCTCCGTTGAAATCAGTTAGTCAAAATGCAACCCCCTCTGCCCTCCGCCACGCCGACATGGCACAACGACACCTACGATGCCATATCCCCCTCCCGGCCGGAGCTGAGCGCAGCGGGGAAGACAGCCATTGTAGTCGGAGCGGTACGTCCTCTCATAACCCCCCAGTTCATCCCACAGCTTTTGTCCCGATAGAGACAGCTCCAGCCCCCCTCCATCTGTATATCATCAACTCTAACTCTTGTGTTCAATCCCAAAGGGGAGCGGAATTGGCCGAGAGACTGCCCTAGCGTTTGCTGCTGCCGGGGCGGCCCGAGTCATTCTTCTTGGCCGCTCAGAGAGCGCGTTAAGCACCACCAAATCTTCTCTGCCGCCGTCTGTTCAGTCCGAGACGTTCGTGACCGATATCACGAGCGAGGAGACGTTGATCAAGGTGGCAGCCGCGATCGGCAAGTGGGATATTCTTGTCCTGACCGCTGGCTACACCTCGCCCCCGTCCACCATCGCGGGGTCCACCTCCGACGAATGGTGGCTGAACTTCGAGGTCAGTTGCGACTCTGCACAGGTCCCCACGCCAGCTGCGACTCCATACTCACATGTGACAAAAAGACGAACACCAAGGGCACATACCTGGTAACCAAGTCGTTTCTGCCCACGGCAAACCCCTCGCATGCGTCTGTCATTGCTTTGACGACCGGCACCACGGCACTGCCGGTGTCCATGGTGCCCGGCCTGTCGCCGTACATGGCGTCCAAGCTGGCGCAGACCAAAATCGTCGAGTTCCTCGCGGCGGAGAACCCGAATCTGTTCGCCGTCACTCTGCACCCGGGCATGGTAGAGACCGACATCTTCAAAAAGAGCGGTGCCAAGGCGGAGGCCCTGCCGATGGATAAAGGTGCGTGCTGTCCCTGTCAGATACCCATATCTCACGACCTGGGTCGCTTTCTTTCGAGCTGCAACTCCGCTGTGGGCCTACCAGGCTAACGTCCGTGCCATGATGAAGTCCAACTCCCCGCCCATTTTGCTGTGTGGTTGACCAGCCCGGAGGCGGCCTTCCTGAACGGACGCTCGGTCTGGGCCAACTGGGATGTGGAGGAGCTCAAGAAGAGTGCGAAAGCGATTGAAGCTGGCCCGCTCTACACTAGCGGCATCAACGGGTGGCCATTCTCCCCTCTCGCTTGAACATTCAGCCCAGGGGTTGTTCATAACTTGATTTAGATCATGTCCAGTGTGTTTAAAGTGTATGCAGAATGATAAAACAAGAAAATGTGTTTATGGCAATTTGAAAATATGACAATAAGTGTACTGAGAGGCTGTGTAGTCAAGCGTTCCGTCTATTCATAGCCCCAGTCACCTCAACTCGAAACAGAGAGACAAGGGGCCGGGGTTGGAAGTAAACTGATCCCGAATGTCGTCAAAAACCCGAGTTCCAGTCTCACCGGGAGCAAGGCGAATGTGATATTTCTTGACCAACCTTGCCACCACGAACCTCATGGAGTCGGTGGCCAGGAAACGCCCGAGACAGCTGTGATGACCTGCAGATGCACGAGTTAGTCTCCATATCCGGCAACCACCACACGCGGGAGGGCTCCATACCTGTACCGAAAGGTGCAAAGGCGGATGCATTTCGGACCATCTCCGGTCGGGTGCTCCATCTCTCGGGGATAAACTCATTCGGCCGCTCGAAGCAATCCTCCCCTGAAGCAATAGTCAGTTTAAGAGAAGGCCTGAGCGCGACCAGACTGGACTCACTTCTGGAAATGACATGCCGAGGCGCAATGATGGTCGTGTTGGGCGGGATAAAGGTGCCGCCGATGGTTGCACCGTTCTCGGTCGTCTTCCTGGCTCCGCCCGTGAGCAGGGCCGGGTAGAGTCGGAGACCTTCGTTGATGACGGCGTTGAGGTGAGGCAGACTCGTCAGGGTCTTGAGGTCTGTCACGTCAACGTCCTTCAACTCTTCGTAGACCTTGTCAATGTGCTCCGGGTGCTTTGCCAGCTCGCAGAAGATACCAATCAGAGCGGCAGCAGTCGGTTCGCTGTGCATGTCAGTATTGATTGCCCCAAACCCGTCAAAGTATGCTCACCTTCCAGCCACAATGGCAAGCAGACTATCACCGAATAGCCAGGTCAAGCGATCCTTCATCTCAGTTTGTCCATCGTCCAGTTCCATCAGGTAATGGGCGAGGTCAGGGACAGATGGCTTGGGAGATGCATCGTCTAGTCTCACCTGCATCTGACGCTCGCACCAAGCGACCATGTCGAACCAGTCCTTCAGAACACCCACACGCGGAGCGAGCTTGAAGCCAACTTGGATCAACCACGGCGTAGGGCTGAAAGGCCCAAGAAGGGAAAGGGCACGCTGCAGACGCACAATGATGTGGTGCCATTGCTGCTGATGCAGCATGTCAAAAGACTTGCTGAAGACGAAGTCGCCCATGACATCAAACCCGAACCAGAAGAAGAGGTCCCGCACTTCCGAAGGCTTGTTTGCTTTGGCATTGGCCTCGATGCATTGATCAAGTTGCTCAATATACTTGAGAATTTTTGACTCATGCTGGACAAGGGCTGCAGCGCGGCACGGCACGTCAGATAGGCTCACGATACCGAAGATCTATGGAGACATACCTTGAGCCGAGAAGCCACGGTTCCATTCACGACGTCGAGCAGCATGAATTGGCTTGACGCGGGTGGTAACGAGGGCGCGATCGGGATGCAGAATGTCATACCACTCTGCCTTGATACACTCCGATCGGGGGCCATCCACAGCCATGGAGACTCCGGGGTGGAAGACGGTGATTTCACTGGGACCTTTGAAACAGTCAGTATTGAAACAAATGGTCATGTAAAGTCGTTTCTCTCACCTGTTCTGACAAAGTCTCCATATTGCTCGTGCAGGTCCTCCAGAACCAGGTGGTTCTTGCAGTCTCTACATGCCCATACGTGCCAGAGCTTCGTGATACGGGCGTACCACGGACCACGGAAGCCAGACAGACGATGGAAAAAGATTCTGTAGAGAGTGATACTGGCCAGAAGACCGGGAAGATAGCCAGCAAACAGCGTCAACAGACACCGAGAAAGCTCGCCAATCAAGGTATTTTTGTAGTAGATGCTTGAAGCAATGAAGCAAAGGAGAAACCAAAAGTGGCCCAGAGCAATCTGAGGCGCTTGTACATGCCACTCTCCGTGAATGAAGAGGGCATGGTGGACGGCGAAACCGCAGAGCACTCCAAGTCCGGAGACGAGGATGCCTTGGTAACTAGAGTCAAAGAGGACACCCATCATGAAGACTATGTCGTTGATGCAACTTTCCAAGTCCAAAGTCAACAGCAGACCGCTCGAAGACCTTCTTTCATGTCTGGACTCGAGCTGGCTTACATCTGCCGCCCTCGAGCTGTGATAGAGCTCTGCATGGCTCTAAGTGCTGGGTCTAGCCCCATTAGTCGCCATCCGTGGCAATCTATCGTGAGTTACCTGAGGGGTCACAGATTCCCACGGCGACTGACTAGTGTCCAATGGCCGGATGGCAAATCACCACGATCGTGTAACGCCCATCATACCATCGAGAAGTTTGTACTGATTGATGTAAAGTACAAGCCCGTGTCGGCTCCGCGGTGATCCTTGGGGCATCCCGATAACCTTGATATCCGGGTACCTGCTGGGAGGCCCCCGGTCAGTGGTGCGCGACTCATGGACTAGGGGTCCCGGAGAAGTGGATGGGTCTGCGCCAAAATGCGTCGGGTCCATGGTGCAGAAACGTCGTCGTACGAATGCAACTCTGCGGTGGGACCTGATTCAACGGTACCTAAAACGGCTGGTCGGGGCGCCGTCGAGAGTTGGTCTAATACGGCGGCGCGGGGGAGATGCCGGAAGCATAGCTCGGCGCGATGGTGATTGTTGCTATGCACCAACGTCTGTGCCGCAATGCACCCGTACCGGTCCCCTCGGGCTAATTGTTGGTTCCTTCGGGCTGATGATTTAACACTGGCTGAGCTCCGCTGAGCCAATCCTCCTGGCCTGCTGTTCACTTGTGTTGCCCAAAACTTCATATCTTTGTCAAAATGTCTGCAAAATACGACTTCGTTATCGTCGGCGGTGGTGTTGCCGGCTTGGTGATTGCCTCCCGTTTGTCTGAGAACCCCGATATCCAAGTGTTGGTGTTGGAGGCGGGCGAGGACCAGACGGCGGATCCCAGAGTCAATATTCCCGCACTGGGGCCCAGTCTGGTCAAGACACCATCTGACTGGCAATTCAAGACGGTACCGCAGGTGAGTCTCTCCAACGATGCGGTGAGATGCTGCTTGCATCTGGTTCTGACTATTCATGCAGAGTGGCCTCGGTGGTCGTGAGATTGGAGTGCCTCAAGGCCGCCTGCTGGGTGGTTCCGGTGCTCTCAACGGCCTGTCGTTCACTGTCACGACTCGTGCCAACGTTGAGTCCTGGGCTAGCTTGGGCAATGAGGGTTGGGACTGGCCCTCGTTCAGTGCTGCACAGAAGAAGGCTTACTCTATTGCTTCTGATGAGGCACAGAGCGGTCCTCTCAAGCTGTCTCTGCCTGACAACGCCGATTCTTTCTGGCCCAAGGTCTGGCAAGACACCATCCGCGAGTTGGGCTTTCCCAATGTCTGCGACCCGTTGAGCGGGCAGGGCGTCGGAAGCAGTCTCACACCTGACACTGTCGACTCTGCGACAAGAACGAGGAGTTATGCCGGCAGCGCGTATCTGCAAGCCGCCAAGTCTAGGTCGAACCTGACCGTCGAGACTGGAGCGCTTGTGGAGAAGGTCGTCTTCAAGACTGGCGCTAGCGAGACTGTCGCAGAGGGTGTCCAGTACACCAAGGACGGCGAGAAGAAGGTCGCTACGGCGCAAAAGGAAGTCATCCTCAGCGCCGGCGCCCTGAACTCCCCTCGCATCCTGGAGCTTTCTGGTGTTGGAAGCGCTGAGCTTCTCGGCGGGCTCGGCATCGACGTTGTGCTCGACAACCCACACGTTGGTGAGAACCTGCAAAACCATGTCATGGTCGGGGCAGCCTTTGAGACACTCCCCGAGCACGACACCATGGACGGGATCGTCCGCCAAGACCCCGCGGCGGTCGGGGCAGCCATGGAGGCGTACGGCAAGCAATCGGGCCCCTTCTCCAGAAGTGGGACTTCGGCAACGGCACAGCTTCCGCTGCCGGCTACCGAGAATGCCGGGGAGCTGTTCGATAAGCTCAAGGCGGAGGCGCCGAAGACGAGATCGACACCTGCGTTTACCGAAAAGCTCGAGTCGTTCGTCCGCTCGGTCCTCACTTCGTCATCGGAGCCTTCCGGCTACTACCTCTCATTTCCGGGGTACGCCTTGTTCAACCCGGACGGGACGATGGCGGCGCCACCTCCCGGCGACGAGAAATTCTTTGCGTTCGGCCTGCTGTTGGCTCACCCGCTCTCGCGAGGCTCGAGCCACATCACGTCGGCGTCGTTGGAGTCGCCAGCGGTGGCCATTGACCCCGGGTACCTGACTCACCCCCTGGACGTGGAGCTTATGGCCAGACACGTCCAGCAGATTGAGAAGATTGCGTCCACGGAGCCTCTCCGCAGCCAGCTCAAGGCGGGCGGAAGGCGCGTCCCGGCCAAGCCTCTGACCGATCTGGAGGAGGCCAAGGACTTCGTTCGCAAGACTGCTGTCGGTGCTCATCACTTCACGGGCACCTGCTCCATGATGCCCCGTGAGCTCGGTGGCGTGGTCGACGAGAAGCTGCGTGTTCACGGCATTCGCAACCTGAGGGTGGCTGACGCCAGTATCGTCCCCATCACGGTGCGGGCGAACCCTCAGGCGACCGTGTACGCGGTCGCTGAGAAGGCTGCTGACCTCATCAAGTCGAGCCTCTGAGGAATCGTTTCTTGTCCGTGAAGCGTCATGTACGAAAGTTTGGATGCAGACCGGCATTTCTTAGTGGTTTTGAAGCGAGACGAATTCGCTGTACGAAGAGAGATTGATTATTTTGGGAATTAGTGGGGCAAGATGGTCGGCGTGATTGAATCAAGCAGCAGTAACGGTGACATGATGCATGGACGATCAGGGCCTTAAAGATTGACAGCGTCCGACGAAGGAATCAAGAGGACAGCAGATGGAGCTGTCGTTTGTAGGTAGTTGCAATAAAGTTGCTAGCGGCTGCGAGTTGTTTGATGGCCCGATCCGCGTCGGACCAGCTGCGTCAGCAAGCTGCCAGGTACCGCGACTTTGTGAAACACCTCGGGTGCCACAACTTCAAATGTATCTGTACTTGTTCACCCGCAATTGCCCAGTCGTACGTGGGCTCCATATGGCTTTCTCGAACTTCTTTTTGTCGGCAAGTGTGTTGAGAACGAGGCAATAGAAAGAAGATTCCGAGATAGATACGAGCGTCGCCATCGTAGTTGGAGAAGCAAATCTTGAAGTCCTCGAAGGGGGTGTCACCCCGCGAGAGAGTACGGCTCTCATCGTCAAGAACCACCAGAGAGGCAATAAGGTTCGTCTCTCAAAATAGGCTTGCCATTCTAGGCATACGGTCGACGGGCAGGTGAGTGAGTGGAAATAACCTTGGACGCATCTTCTCTAATCTTAGGATAAAATTGTTGCTCACCGGAGCTCGAGCTGGTTACACTGAAGATGATGTGAATGACTGGTCTCGGTACTTTCTTCTATTGTCCTTGCTATCGTCCGGGTCCTCGTTGTCGTCCATAATCGTCGTCCATGATTGTCGTCCGTGGTCGTCGTCTCAGTCGTCCTTGTCGTTGGGAGCTTTGGCTGACAGGTGTCACGCCCAGGCAGCGTCTGTACCTGTCAGACGCCCGTGCACGGGGCGCGCTTTTAATGGCCTAGAACGCGCTAATAGTGTGAGCTCAGCTAGCTACTTGTTCCACTGTGGGGTTTGCATACAGATACAAGTACCTCAGCGTGACAACGTCATGTGCTGCAGTGGTCAATTCGCGTGTAATGTAGTGGGCCTCTGTTGAGCGCGTCAAGCCCAGTCGCGTCAACCAGGGCAAGAAATATCGCTGCAACCTACACAACCCGGACGGCAACGACCACGACGCCCAAGGACAACAACGCCAACGACAACGACCACGACGACGACGACGCCCACGGACGACGATCACGGACGACGGCCACCACGCACGACAACCATGGCCGACGCCAAAGGCCTCTTTGCAGAATGCGCCTTCGCATTCGTGCCGTCCGCCTACTTGGCACCCAAGGAGATCAGCGACCTTACGGAGATCGTTATAGGCCGCGGCGGCGAAGTGCTCGACCCGAGGCGCGACGGCTCAATACGCCTCGAGCAAGTTACTCACATTATCTCCAACACAATCGACTTCCCTCAGTTCACAGAAACCCAGGCCTTCATGATCCCTGTTGTCGAGTCCAACTGGCTCAAAGCCTCCATCCACAGGAACAAACAGGCCCAGGTCCGGCCCTACTCGCCCGATCCGCGCATGTTCTTCTCGAAAATCAACATCACCTGCGCCGACTTGCCCGAAATCGACAAAGAGACAATCATCGGGGCGACTCTTGCTATGGGCGGTATGGAGACTGCCGACGTCACCCGCCAGACCACACACATCTGCGCGCTGTCTATGGAGCATCCCAAATGTGTCACTGCTAAGGAGAAGGGACTCAAATGCAAGATCGTTCTACCCCACTGGTTCGAAGACTGCTTCAAACTCGGCAAGCGCATCGATGAGGGCCCCTACACCCTGCCCGACCCCGAAATCCTCAAAAACCCCGAGCTGCAAGCCGAAGTGCAGATGCCCAAGTACGATCACCTCCAAGGAGCAACGTCTACCATGCCTAACCAGCTCGTCGATAGCACACGCAGGGCTGCCACCATATTTCAAGGAAAGAGCGTCATGTTCTCGTGGGACCTTAGTATCACCCCGAGATCGTTGGAAATCGTCAAGCAACTCGTTATCAATGGAGGCGGCAGAGTGGTTCAGGATGTTGACGACTGCGACTACTTCGTGTGCCAATACCGCGACGGCGAACAGTATACCAAGGCCGCTCAATCGGGCAAGGATGTCGGAAACCTCTCGTGGCTCTACCACCTCATCACTCACAACGAATGGACCTCGCCCCTGCGACGACTACTCCACTACCCTGTCCCCCGAAACGGCATCGAAGGCTTTGAGGACTTCAAGATTTGCCTTTCCAATTACGGTGGCGACGCTCGTATCTATCTCGAGAACCTTATTCGGGCAACTGGCGCCACGTATACCAAGACGATGAAGGCCGAGAACACCCATCTCATTACTGCCCGCAGCAGTAGCGAAAAGTACGAGGCGGCTAAGGACTGGAACATCGAAACTGTCAACCACTTGTGGATCGAGGAGAGCTATGCCAAGTGCGAGAAGCAGAGCGTTACCGTAGCCAAATATTCCCATTTTCCCGTCCGTACGAATCTCGGCGAGGTTATTGGCCAGACCTTTTTCGACGAATCCAGGTTACGAGAGACGTACTACCCGGGTGGAGAGGAGCATTTGTCCCCCGGTGCCAAGCGTAAGCGCAGGATTCTCGAAGCCGCCCAGGACAACTCGTACAACTACGGCCCTGCCGAGGGTGTCGTTATTGGGAGGCAAGAGGAGAAGGACGACGGAACCAAGGACGATGCGGTCGACGACAGCTTTATGACGCCTATTCGTCCCAAGAAAGGTGGTGCCCGCGGCAAGGAGAATGACACGCCCTCCGTTATGTCCACAGGAAGCGCAAGAAGTGCCAAGAGCAAGGCGCTTACCAACCTTCAACGCATCGCACCAGACATTGCTCTATACGAGAAGGAGAAGAAGCGGGGAGCCAAGCAGGGCGGCCCCTGGGGTGGCAAGCGTGCTGCGGACCAAATTGACAAGGAACGGGGACGGACGTCAAGCCCAGCGCAGGCGGACGATGGCGACGACGACGACGGCGACAAGGACGACGACGGCGACAAGGACGACGACGAGAGACGCCCGATGAAGAAGCGGAAATCGGCAGGTCCAGAGGTCGAAATGAGGGTTGTATTGACCGGATTCACGAGATGGGTCAACAACAAGCACAAGGAGGATGTCGAAAGGGTTAGTTATCTCAGTTCCTCCATTCTTCTATACCTACGTACTAACGCCCCACAGCGTAAGCTTCGCGATATGGGTATCCTCATAGTTCAGGACGACAAGCCCTCCGACTACCTCGCCGCCCCGCACATGGTGCGGACAGTCAAGTTCCTTAAGACCTTAGCCAAGGGGCCCACGATTCTCTCGTCCAAGTTCATCGACGAAGCGCTCGATAAGGGTGAAGCTCCTGACCCTGAAGACTTCCTTCTCGACGATAAAGAGAACGAGAAGAAGTTCGGAGTCAAGATAGAGACGGCTGTCTCCCGGGCTAGGGCGAATCTTGGCAAACTCCTGTGGACGGTACCGGTCTACTGTACCGAGCACATCAGCAACGGCCCCGATAGCTACAAGGCCATCGCAGAGGCCAACGGCGCAATGTTCAAGCTCTACCGCGCACGCAGCGGCACCACCATCAAGCCCACGACCGCCGAGGAGGATGGCGGCGCCGCGCCTGAACCCGTCTATCTGCTAAGCTCCAATAGTCTGCAGGAGCGCGCCCTTTGGCCCAAGTTTGAGGAGATGGCCCGCAAAGGCCACATGGAGCCTCGTATCGTCGCCGCCGACTGGCTTCTCGACGTGGCCATGACCCAGCAGGTGACGTTTGACGAGAAGTACCTCGTCAAGAACTTTTTCGAAAAGTCATGATGTTTTGCTGAATATTGCTACGCTCTTGTACATAATAGCCATACGCGCGCGCAAGGAGTTGAAGGTCATTGCATCGGGAAGTAGAAACGCCGTCCTCCGTCGGTGTCGGTGCCGTTGTCGGTGTCGCTGGTGTTTGCGGAAGTATACGGAGGTATACGGATGTGTAATGTATGAATGTCGTTACGTCTTCAAGAGAATCGCATGGGAAACAGCTACATTGTGCCGTCGTATCGTCGATCGGTAATCAGAAGAACTTGACACCCTGGGAGTCCTCCTGTCCAAAGATTTGAGCCTTGCCTCGCTTGACCAGGACCTGCAGCGCTTTTTGCAGTAAATCGGAATCGAGGCCGTGGAAATCTGTGAAAAATCGACCGTTAGCCGTAACTCCCCACATCTCGGAACACCCAGAAAAGACTCACCAGTTCCCCTCGTGCCCTCGCCCTCCGTGAGCTCATACAACGTCAACACAACCCCCTTCTGCGCAGTCTCGTCTATCCACGCCTCGATCGCCGCAGCCCACTCGTCCGGCGTGCGCCAGTATACCCAAAACACGTCCGGCGAAGCAGGCAGCTGCTCCGCGCGGCCGTCCTTCTTCATGAACTCGAGAACCTCGCGCGCGTCGGCCAGCGAGAGGCGCTTATTCAGCGTCTTGTTGTGGAAGAGCTCCTCCGGGCCGGCCGCCCCCGATGACGCAGTGGATGTGCCGCCGAGGGTGGGGTCGGTGATTGCGATGGACGGCGTGGATGTGTTGGGCAGCGCGTGCGGGAGGGCGGCGGTCGGCGCGGAGGGGATGGCGGCGTTGAGGGAGAGCTTGAAGATGCGGTTGTGGCGGCAGTAGGCGAGGATCAGGTCGGACCATTTGACGAGCTGGGCGTGGTGTGTGGTGAGGTTTGTTTGGCGGGTGAAGAAGGGTGGGAAGGAGTATTCCCGCGGGAAGGGGAAGGGGGCGGGTGTTGTCATTTTGGAGGCGGTGTTTGTATGGAAGATGGAGGTTTGAAGTCGAAGCTGAGGTGCCGGAAGCTTGGATGGAGGGGTTGGTGGGGTTAGGCTCGGGCGGACCCGGTCGGGCTCGGTGTGCTCGGTGTGCTCGGTGTGGAGCCAATAGAAGTACATCACAAGAGTGACCTGATTTCGCCAGGCCAGATCGAATTCTCGTTCCAAACCACGGCTTTATTCATCATCTACAACATGGTTTTTCTATTGAATAAGTTTGAAACTAATGTAGGTGTAGTGAGACAAACAGCGAATGAAAGCTCAAAAACAATCTTTAAAACATATCATGAAACTACCCGCAATAGACATCACCACACATATGACCGCGTCTTCTCAACTAACCGACAGCCGCCTCCTTGGTCATGTATTGACCATCAAGAGTATGTCCATATGGGCAAGCCACTATCGCAGCTCCTCGGTGTCCACGCCATGTAACGCCAGATTTGATGCCCGATTGCACTGAGAGAGAGAGCAAGTAGGATCGTAGGAGGAAGTATGTTCAGGATAATGGCTTCTGCATCGTACCCAAGAATTGTCCCGACTATGAACGCGAGTGTCATTCTCGCAGCGAGAATTTTGTCTTGGAGTTCATCATCGCGATTGAGATGGTACATCGTGCATACTCCGGCTCCGAAAGCAACAATGGCCATTGCAGCTATGCCGGGATCAGGCTTTGGTAGGAGAAGATCTAGCCGATTAAATACCAATGTTAGTATATCTTTGTCTTTTGTTTGGGTGTCTGTCTATACTTACGCCTCCCATCATGCGTTGCAATGGAATTCCATGCGAAGCTGTCGGCCCAGGATCCTCGGCCATGCGAAGCCGTTCTTGATCCCTCCCAAAGGACTTCAAGATGGCCAAGGACGGCCAGGCCATGATGTTGCTTCCGAGAATGATTGCAAGTGTCTTTGAAAGGATGCATGTGATTCCTCTCGCAGACTGCCTGGTCCGTCGTTGAATGGATGTCTGAGCGGCAGTATTGCCAAGCAGCGCTAGGTGCCTACAGAATAAAGTCAGCAAGTTCGTTGCTTTCTTCACGGTCAAAACTTCTTGATTTAAGTACTCTTCCGCATCATAATACATCCCGTGTTTACTTCTCAAGTGTCTCTTCAGGCTTGAAACGATCGCAAAGGACTTGAACTTTCCGAGGGTTGGGTTGCATCTCGAAGACGGGCACCTCAAGCTTTCTCCTTTCTCTCCAGAGTGCTCTTTGGGCCTTCGAAGACCGAAGACTGCCATCTGAAGTTTCTTGACATAGTCCATCGGTACCGGGATCGAGTGAAATTACCACGGTGAAGGTGTCCCTCTTCATCTCCCCTAGACCTGGTTTAGTGGGAAGGCTTTGCTCAACTTTTGTCCGGCTGCCAAGGCATACTCGACTTTTCTTCTGACCTCTTTTCTAAGCCTCCACATGGGTTACCTCCCGCCTCATTTTGAGTTCTCGTCGTAATCATTGGATGTGCGTTACGATGTCTTGAGCTGTTCTACCACACTTGACCCTTATTGAACCCGATGACTGAGTCGGACCGGGCTTTTCAGGGGCCTTGATCTTGCATAGCACACCCCGTAAGGTTTCCTCAAAAGGGATGTCAGTTCTCATCTGCATCTATCGTCTTCAGCTGAACCTTCTATATATCACGGGATCATATAGGTTATCGACTGATCATCGTACAAGGCTGAACGTACAATGAACGCTTCTGTCACCCAAAAAGCTACTCAAGGTCTTCCGACTCCAGCCATGGCAGGGTCAGCTCGGGGTCGAAAATATAAAGGTATAAGGCGCTGGTACGATTTAGATACGTTTTCCTGAATTACTTCTATGGGAAACGAGTCTAACGCTTCATCTTCGTCGCTAGGCTCTCCAAGAAAGTTCTGGCACTAGGACGTCATCTCCGAGCTTGGGACTGGTGGCGGATACTACGCACTGCGACAGGTTTATCCACGACTACCGTTTCAGTTTATCTTCGTTGGGACAGCGAATGACGTGGATTCGGAGACAAGTTCTGGTCAGGGTATGTTGCTCCAGATTCCGCGAATCTTCAACAGCGGCTAAGCTGACTTCAATCCAGACTATGGAGTCTTGCTATCGTGGCTAGCAGCTCCCTTTTCTTCGTCTGGTGGAGGTTCGTGGGACGAACAGACGCGTATGCTCTCCGATTAGGAGGAGTTTCTTTGCTGCCGGAATTTCTAACATTCTTCCCAGTTTCATTTTTTGCAGTATTCTCTTCGGTATATCCTTCCTCGAAAAAGTTCTCGAAGGGTCAGGGCCCATTATTGACGGATTAGCGACTCTCCCGCTAGGAATCCTCGCAGGCTGCCTCACGGCCTTTCTCTGGTTGAGCAAATAACGCCTTTTCTTGTTCTATTCTTGCGCTTAAGAATTGCAAGCACGTCTCAGTAATAGTACTTAATACTTCTCAACATGAGAGCTTGATGGAGACTTGCATAGTTACACATGGGTGATGGAAAATTAGAGCGTCATGGAACCTGACCACGGTAGATGCGTTATAGAAACTAAATGAATAGACCCAGCTGAGATTCAAAGCTAGTTGTAATGTTCCGGGTTGTGATAGGTTGTAGTGACAGCAAGTCGTGCCACGCAACTCGCAGTGAGAAAGTTTGGTATTAGGAAACCCGGAACGTCAGCTAGATCTCATCTCTCAGAGTACATTTGTCCCTGTGCCGCCTCAACTCTCTGCCTTAGAACATGCGTTTCAGAACAGAATGCCAGCAAGTATTGCATTTTTCGTATTTTTCCATGACATGATCAACAGGTACAGGATAACTCTCCTTCTGGCCTGATGCGGCCACTTGGAAGCTCAGACGATCGTGACTGTGGTGACGGGAGAAGACACTGAGAGAACAAGCTCCGGAAGAAGCTCGAGAAAGATTATCTACGCACTCTGAACATCAAGTACTCCGAAAGCAATGCCGAAAGTGACTCCTGTTGCAAGAAAGTTATCGTGGAACTGAACGTCGAGACAGAGGGGATGATTTGACATGGGCGCTCCGACTCTATAAGGATTCATCTGCTTTCACAGTTTATGATAATGTGTGCAGAGTACTGGATAATATCGAAGTTTTCAATGTCATTTTCATCGTCTGGAAGGACAGAATTTCGTACGGTGTAGGTGCCTCTTCATCACTCCCGCTTGAAATCATCGCCGGTTCCTCCATTGTCGTTCATCTTTACCTGAAGGACGCTTCTCTTCTACAAGGATTCTAGCTTCATGATTCGAAGGCTTTTAGGCAAAAGTCTCGGTAGTAACTCGTCCTGGTAATGGTCAAGCCAACACGAATGTTTCTCCTTTCCAGTTTGGCAATGTGGATTATCGTCGCATCTATCTACGGCCCACCCCCCGAAAGCCAATCCCTTCCGTTGATAGGACTTTCTCTGTCAAACAGAGCGATCTGATTCCAGCTGAGACCAAATTGGTAAATGACTTCCATCAGTCTCGATTCTCCACAAGTACATTGATCGCAATAATCACATCAGCAGCTCATATCCTTCTGTGATCCTCGTGGCACTCTACGAGTTTCAGCGGCATTCTATAGGCTTTCATACTGATTTACTTAAAGTTCGGCCTTGATGCACTTGGAAGTGCGAGCCAGTCGATGACTGAAAGCACTAAGCGAGAGTGTCGAGATGATAGCGCCTGGGAGAATCCGCAGCAGAATTGTCTCGGCACTCTGCCCTGCAAGTGTCCCAGAAAGTAGTCCAATGGTAATTCCTGTCGCGAGGAAGCTATCTTGGAAGCGATCGTCAGAGTTATGGAGATGGTATATGATGGAAA
This sequence comes from Colletotrichum siamense, assembly GCF_013390195.1. Lineage (NCBI taxonomy): Eukaryota > Fungi > Ascomycota > Sordariomycetes > Glomerellales > Glomerellaceae > Colletotrichum > Colletotrichum siamense. The sequence goes on from NW_023501015.1 coordinate 924,025, forward strand.
CGCCGACTCCATAGGCAAGTGTGGCTAAGAAAAGAGCCCCGGGTGGTAGGTCTGCAACGAGAGACATCATCTATGACGATACAAAGACTGTTCAGTAATGATTCGAACATAGAATCCATAGGGGCTTGTACCTTGCTCAAATATCCTCCCTGGTCAAGATTGAGAGGCGATGGGCTCATTGCATCTTCCAAGCGCCTCTCTAAGAGCCCTCCCCGACTCAAAGCTAGACCATGAAAGCTGAGGACTCCAGTGCTGCTCCATGCGGTGACTTTCGAAATCATTTCTGCGATAACTCGCTTCAAACGCTTTTTCTTGTCGCAGTACAGCTGTATTTCCGGTGGTGTTCGAAAGGTCTCGCGCTCGTTGACGAAGCCCTCGAGGCATCGAGACCTGTTCACGCATCCAAGTCAGCGAGTTGTTTGCAGATTTCAAGAGGGAAGGTTGACTGTACTTCTCGTTTGTGATGTCTCTCATGTCCATGAGCAGCTTTCCAAGCACCCCCACGTCATCTTTAAGTGATTGAATCTCGGTCACTAGTCTCCCGTTGATTTCGCTGACATCGCGGAAGTTTTGAACTATTCGCGCGAGCGTTATCCCGACGTCACAGAGACCAAAGACTGGCACGAATATGCAGAGTGCATCCATCTGGATGATTATGAAGTTCTGGATCTTGGGTGAAATCGAGCTTGATTCAGGATCGCCTGGACTTCTGTCTGCAGCGGCAGAAAAGAAGACTCAGCAGTTTCATGGAATGTGTGCGTGACGCCAGATGGCCAGCCTGATTGTGTCCAATTTGTGTCACCACACCACACGTGATACCCCCTCACTTCTTGGGCTCCCTCCTTGTGGCTGAGTGCCAAATAAGCGGCCATTTGTGCTACCTTATGCTCGCTGTCTTATCTGGTGAAAAGTGCGACAAGCAAACATCCATCCTCTTTCTCGACCCCGCAAAAGCTGGACGGACTGCTCCCATAGTCCTACCACTGCCATCTCCAAGCACGCATCTCATGCAATAAGAATCATTCTCTAGATTCTAACGTTGCTCGCCTTTCTGCTACAATGTCGGGAGATGGCTCTCTTGCCACCGCCCATTTCTCCCTCGTGCAAGACAGGCTTCGTCTGTCCTTCAAAGAGTCCCTCTTCAACTACGAATGGTTCGCAACACCTTCTACTTTCCACGATTCTATCCAAATTCGTTCTACTGACATGTATTGCTACTTCATAGGATTGCTGTGCCAATTGGATTTTGCCGCCGCGAGTGGAAATCAGTTTTACGAAACGGCTTTGCCATTCTCAATGCGATTCCTTCCTATTTTGTCGTTGTAACGCGTCACGAAAGGGGATTCCGGGATAATCTCTGGTTTTGGTTCGTCCTGGTTGAAAGTATTAGCTGGAAGGAGCCTAACGTAGCTTCGTAGGTCGTTTTTGCTTGCAACGGTCGGGAGCTCGTTACTCTGTTTCATCTGGGCCTGTATGGCGCAAGGCGGAGAATCAAGGTTCAGTCTTGCTTCTGACCGATTCAACCCCTGGCAACCAGCTGACTCTTGCAGGTTTCTTCTGAAAGCATTCTTGTTTTCTGTCTTGCTTGTTAAGGTCCTCCGAGAGTCGGACCCGATCTTCGAGTTCATTCACCATGCGATCCCAGGATTGATCCTCGGCGGCTCCTTCTTTGCTTCCCTTCGCTTAGATATATCACTCAGCGACATGTTGTAAATCGGAGGCGCATTTGTGGTCGTCAAGATATGGTGTGTTACCTACGTTGAAACCGTACCTCAGTGTACCGGCATTTACCCTTTGATCTAAGTCTATGATCAAGCATACGTTTAGACCGTACCTAAGTGTACCGGCATTACTCCTTTGATCTATGTGTATGATCAAGCAGGTTTGCGTTTGTGGAAGCATTTTCTTCCTCGAACTACTGAAGCAAAGTAGTTTCTGATTAATATAGAGCTATGAGTCCTTCAAGCGAATATGTCTACAATGGCAACAGAGCGGCTTGCGGCTGTTCTAGGCGCCTTTAATGTACCCAGATAGATAATTGATTTTCATAGAGAAAAGACTTTGAGAGATGGCAAGAGATACATCAATCCGGCCCAAGCACACCAAATCTTCCAAACAACTTCATCGTCATCCACCGTTCTTCTCCAGAGCGTTCCACAGACCATAGACAACCCAAGTCCTATAACAACCGCGTAGCCCGCCCAACCGAGTTCCCAGAACATCGGAAGAAATACAGACCACAAAATGACCCCCACTGCCAATGTCCACCTCGCCACTCCATCCCCATAAACAAGCGGCACCGTCTTCCTCCCCCTCGCTCTATCGCCAACAACATCTGGCAAGTCCTGGGCATGTATCGTCGTGAGAACAACGGCACCCGTCGTCAATATCCATACTACTGCCGGATTTTCCAGGCCATACTCAACCGTCCCGCCCGTAATCGCCAGGGCTCCCGCAGAAAACGCCATGAGACCCAAGGCATTTGCCACGTTCCGCCACCATATGCTCGTGTCAGCAGCGTCGAGATCATTGTACATCCACACAAACGCAATGAAACTCGTCGTCTCGCGGAAAGCGCCGCTATATGCCCCGAAGATCATGAGCGCTGGCACGAGATGGAGCGCGATCCGTCTGGTTTGGTCTGCCGTTATCCGGCCCGATGGCAGGGGTCGCCAGGGCTTGTTGGCGGCATCTTCAACCATGGATCCCGGAAGACGTTGGTTTGCGAGGTTCTCGAGAAGAAGATTGGCATATATCCAAATCACAGCGTGTATCAGGGGCTTGAAGAAGGTGGTCAAAGTGAGAGTGGGCGGGGTGTCGAGATCCCGGAAGCCGTTGGTGAGAATGCTGGAAATTGCGAAGAGCATTTGCGGAAGAACCACTGTCTTGCAGTCGCTTTTTGTGAAGAGGTAGAGCGTCTTGAGGTGGTAAAGCGGAGATCGTCGAGACCTCGAAAGCGTTTCCTGCAAGAAGGTCAGTATAGTTGCAATGTCAGACTGAGACTGAGTTCATAGGTCGACATATCGCCAAGGGGTTGCCACTGCCTACCTTTTCATTAATATGGAAGCCCATTGGTTCTTCTTCCATGGTGAGCGTGGGGCAGCTTTCGATATTGATTTTGCCCATGTTGCCAATCCTTCAAGCAGCACGAAGACTTGAAGGGGTCTTGTCAATCTGTAACGGCCTGCTTTAACACTGTTCGCCATCTTCAGGAGTTTTCGGGAAGACGAGGTGTTTTAATACACACATCTGAGATTGTTCTTTACCTTCAACTTCCATGGTTACGTGTCCTGAGGAAAGTGTAGTTCAAGCTTCGACGGGGATTGGGAACAGCCACTGAGGCTTGGTGTCAGCGTTTTTCTTGGCTAGTACCTGTGTTTGCCGTAGATGGTAAGGTCGATTCCTTTTGTCAGCTACAGCCTTACCTAGAGGCTTGTCAACTTCGGCACCGGTCCAATGAATGATACTCTGCATGCCTGCTACTGAAAAGATGTTGAGAAATCTCGGGACAAGATCCCACATACGGACGAGTTGTGAGGCAAAAGACACGTTCAAGTTACATCATGTCTCGCTGCATAATCCAATGCCTAGCAAAGAGATGACTAGTTTCAATACGGGTGAGGTCTAGAACTCGGATGTCTGGTGAGCTGAGCTTGGCCACTAGCCCCCAACTCACGTTGCCTTCATACCCAGCTCACCTCATCTCGCACCTTCCGCTTTTGCACCACCACTGCTGCCTGGAAGCTTTATAGTGAGATTGAATGCCTGGGTTGTCATTGGTGCTATCGGACTTGCCTCGGATCCAACTTGCTCAACTGGTCAACCGACCAGTGGTGTGGGTGGCTACCAGGGATCAAAGGATTGGAACCCGGTCTCTGCTTCTTCTCCTTTTTTTTTTTTTTCTTTTTTTTTTCAAAAAAAAAAAAAAAGTGCTTTTGTTAATGAAAAGAAGGAGTTGAAAGAAATACAAAAAGCGAGGTTCGAACCCAGAAGCTCTGGATTCAGGTAACATGGAATCTCGCGTTCAGCTGACACGTTAGGCCATCACTGGGCATATCCGCGGCCACTTTCCCTGCTCGCTGTGACAGACTCCCACAGGAAGCCTGCTTATTTACCCTTCCCTCCGGAGCAGCAGCATTCACCACAACGTCGAAATCTTCAAGTGAGCATCAGATTTTGAATAGATGGGCAATTCTCGATAATCTGTTTCAGAAAATAAAGACCTAGCACATCGTGGCGAAGACCACAGAAGATGATCACTCTTTTGCAATCTCGGTATTAATACCTTCTCTAAAGAGACAATTGCAAAACCTCAGCGGCAATGATAAAGAAAACAAACAATACAGATACGTCGCAAGCAAAAAGACGACGAGCACCTACGAGAATGAAGACCAACCAACAAAACCACACCAGTCACGATAAAAGACACCGGCGGTTTGTGGGAAACTCCCTTTTATACGTTACGAGAGAGCAAAGCTTCTGTCTGTAGCTACACAACGGCGATTCCAGCCCAACCTGCTCTGGGTATCCTTGGCCCAACTGTTCATACGCCGAACCTGAATCTGGTCGTCCAAAAGCAAATCTCAATCTGATCAAAACGGGTAGCCACTCGGTCCAACCTTGACTCCCGTTGCCAATACTCTATCGCACAAGTTCCACCCAAAGTAGCTGCCCATGACGCTAATCTCTCACTTGTCGGCGGCAGGCTTGCCATTGGCCTCGGCCTCGCGCTCGGCGTCGTCCATGGCAGCGAGCTTCTCGGCGGCCTTTGCGGGGACCTTGATTCGGATCATTCTGCGGACGGGCTTGTCAGCATCCTTGTCGTCGGTCTTGTTGGACTCCTTGTCGAGATTCTTGTCGACAGCATCATCGGTCTCCTTGCCAGAGGCCTTGATCTCAGTATTGTCAGCCTTCTTTCCGGCGGTCTTCTTGGCAGTGGTCTTGTTCTTGCTGCCAACGGGTCTGCCTCTGCGGCGAGGCTTCGCCTCGGTCTCGGTCTTCTCGGCGGCAGGCTTGGTGGCACGCTTAGGCTGAGGATTCTTGCGAGCGCGCTTGGCCAGGGGCTCATCCTCCGAGTCAGAGCTGGAACTGGAGTCGTCAGAGTCGTCGACGACGATGACCTCAAGGGGCTGCTTCGGGGCGGGCTTGACAGCCGGCTGAGCAGCATCGGGCTGGGGAGCAGGACGCTTAACACCAGCCGTAGAGTTGGCGTCCTTGGGCTGCTCGGGGGCGTCGTTGGCGGCGGAATCAAGGACAGGATCCTTGACACCTGCGTCGGTGTTGACATACTTCGAGCTGGCAATGATGTGGGCAATGCTGTTGTCGCCCGGGGGGTGAGCGGCAACCTTCTTCAGAGCCTCGTCATTGTGAACCTTGACCAGGGCGCTGCCAATCATGGATCGGAACATATTGTCAAAGGGTCCGCCCCTGCGGACGGCAGGCAAGTACCACTTGTCTCTGCCGCCGAACATGGCACTGTCCTCGCGATTCGCTATGGCTCTCGCGGCCCCCTCTCTAGCCATTTTCCCCTCCCAGACGATTCTGTTCCGGACAAAGGAGACGATATCCATGGGGGCGTGGGCATCGTTCTTGCCGTACTGCTCCAGGTGCTCTACCCAGGCAAACATCATCTTCCAGGCGGTCCACTTCTTGGCGACATACTCCTCCGTATGCCGGCCTCGCATGAGGGGATGAATGTGAACCTTCAGCAATGGAGCTCCCTCAGGACCGATAATCCAGCAGTCGAGGTAGCGGCACAAAATGGGCGAATGGGGGTTGACATGGACGGCTGGGTCCATGCCGGGAGGCAGAGGAACCTCCCAGGGGCCACAGCCTTGGAGCTTGGGGGCTTCAGCGATGCTGCCGTCGTTGGTGTTTCGAATCCAATGGTCAAGAGCGACGACGACGGGGTCGACAGGAGTCTGGTCGGACTGGCCGATGGGTCTTCCAACAAGGTCCATTTGTTGACCGAGGCCGTTTGCCAGGAGGCTGGCCGGAGCGCCCTTCTGGGCGGTCTGGATGATGTCATGCGAAGGCTTGGGGGTGAGAAGGCCGTTGGTGTTGATGGCTGTCGAAGCAGCTTGCTTCAGGGGAAGGCCGGAAGAAGAAGCAATAGTGTTGTCAGTGTTGATGGCCAAGGTGACGGGGTTCTTGTCCTTCTCGGCGGTCTTGACAATGTTACCGCCATCGGCGGCCTGAGAAAGAGGCATCTTGTCGACGATGGCCTTCTCAGAGAGTTCCTCGGGCTGAGTAGAGGAAAACTGGGCAAGAGAAGTGGAGGTACCAGCCTTGGCCTGAGTCTTCTGAGTCTTAACGAACCGGACTTTCTTCTTAATAGCAGCAACAGGAGTAACGGGCCTGCGAGGGGAGAGGGGCGAAGCTGGCTGACTTCGAGTATGGTGTCTTCTAACGCCGCTACCAACACCACTGCGGCCGGGGCTGTGTCGAACGGGCTTGTGGAAGGGCATGTTGGAGTTGATGGACAATCTTGTGCAAGTAGAGGAGCGAATGTGTGTCTGATAGTATGTTAGAACAGCATTCTGGAGGTTGATCTCGCCGTCCTTCGCCTCAGCACTGGGACTTTTGGACAGGAAAAAATAGTGGGAAAATTGACCACAGGAAAAACAGGGGGACGCTCGAGTTGACGCCTAATCTGAAGATGGAGACGATGAAAGCAACAGCAGAGATGAAGCCGACGAGACGCATCGCCGACCGTTGAAGCCGTCAACGCCACGTCGACGTCCACCAAAACCGCGACCGCAACAAAAACGTGACGTAAAGAAAAATGACTGAAGTCGAAAATGCCACTCGGTAATCCAGGTCTCGTGGGTTTGAGGGGGTTATCTTACCTTGTAAGTCCGTCGACTGGTCAAGAGAACGGGTAGTGTTTGCTTGGTTTGTTTGCCCTCGACAGCAAACAAGGCAAGATCGCGACGTGTTTCTGGAAAAAGATCGAACTCGCCAGAGAGAAGGAGAGGATAAAAAACACAAAAAGGGCATTGACTCCTTGCTGGACCCGCCAGCAACCTTCCTCACCCCGCGGGGTGGTCGATCCAGAGTGTGTGCTCAGCGCTCACGATGTCTGCCCTAACCGTCTATGGAGGCGGGTGCCAGTCATATCCATAGCAGTTACTTCCTTCCTCGAGTAGTCTGAAAGGAATTTTCTGATGAGAAAAGGCCATGGGAGCAGTTGCAAGCTAGATGGAAGACTGATGGGTAATGGGAAAAGGGGTATCAGAAGGATTGGGAGAGGGCTGGAAGAGCAGCCAGCCGAAGTAGATTATCATTTAGAAAAGGAGTCACAATTTTACTGACACCATTAAAATACTACGAGTGTTCATCATGTCTTTGCTGGAACTGATGCTGCGTATTATGGATGTTTCACTTGGAAACCCGCCAGTCTGTTCATTGTCCTGGCCAGACCAATGTACAAATACCACGCCTGAAGTCGGCGAGCTTGCGTGATAATAGATCTCATGAATTCGTATCCAGGGACCAAATAGATTGAAGGATATTTCGCCATTTAGCTTAGGGATGGGACAGGCATAATGGGCGACGTGCAAGGAAGGCCAGGAGTACGGAGAGGTCGGGCAGCAGAGATCACGATTCTGAGCGGACATCGATATTTGGCGCAGACCAGATATCCTCCTCTTAGCAACCGAAATCTCCCTTCTGCTTCTGACGAAAGTGTGGCTTTGGGAGACACTGAGAGTATTGCTTCAGAACACATAATGTTCCAGCTTGGGTGAAGATCTGAGACACCAGGAGCGAGAAACGCACGTCTGCAAAGCCTTCATCACTCTTTCCAGCGCAATTCGCCTTAACGCTGATGACATCTCTGTCTTCTTCCAGCGACTTTCTCTACTCGCGGTGGCTGCCAGACTATGCGGGTTTGAATTGAGAAGACGGGATGTGATGAAGGACAGGACCGGGATGATGATGGCTTTGCAAATTTGTTGAAACCAGAAAAAGGGCGAAAAGCTAACAGAAACTAAATAAAAAGTGAACCGACCCAGAATCAAACCCAAGTCCTGAGTGGATAAGCGTGATCTCTGTGTTTCAGCTGGTATATCTGCTGTACAATTACTGGGCATATTCACGGCCACTTACTCCTGCTCGGTTGTTGAGAGGGCAGGTCGTCAATCGCTATATCAACCCTCTCGGCGGCTTTCATCACATCCATCTTGACTGTGCGACCCAGCATCTCAGAATACCTCACCGTCACCAGACGAAAACATCAACGACACCCAACCCCACGATCGCGATCACGATCCCCTCAACCCCGGTCCACCACACCGAACCCAGGACCCCTCGGTGAACCGTCCCATCCTCCCCACAAGGGTACCCCATGAACACTAAATGGATCCTCGGTCCCAGAACCCCGAAAGACCCGACCGAAAACCCCACCCAAAAACGCATCTCGGAAAACCGTAGTCGCAAAATCACTGCAAACCCATCACAAGGGACAAAAAAAAAATATGCGCCTCCCCAGAGCAGCTGCAACTGCTGCTCCCCAATCACTCCCCAGAATCCAACGACCCCTGGCGATCCCCAAAACCAGATACCCGGCCCGGGCAACAACGACTGCTACAGCTCCACACTCACCGAGGCCATCTCCGACAACGCCGCCAGCGCCGTTGTCTGCTCGCCCGCCATGGCGTTCTCGTCGTTGCTATTCCGCGCTACCACGACAGCGGCAGCCGTTGAATCGCAGCAGCAGCAGCACATGCAGCGAGACACAACGCCAGCAACCCCTCAATTCTTCCTCCAATCACACAGCCCCGCCCGCTAACCTGCCCGACGTCATCCCCCGTCCGCGCCAGTCCGTCCGAAATTTGAATTCGACTACTACCCTGGCGATCCTGAGAAAGCATGCGTCTATTAGCACGACTAGCACCGCAGCCGCATATTGCTACCACAACCACCATCCCGGCGCTGCTGCTGCTGCTGCTGCCCCACGACAAGCTGTCAGCAGCTCCCGTCCCATCCACACCCTGACCTCTGGCTCTGCTGCATCGATCCAGACCGAGCTGCTCCATCGCAGGTCCCAGACCAGCGGGACGACGCGGGCCACGCCTCCCGGGAATATCTCTCACCACCGGCCTCGGCCGACGGCGTATTTAACCAGGTACTTACTTCACCTTTGCCTCTTCCCCGTTTCCCCATTGTAAAATTCCCACGCCCCGCCATCCAAGTCCATTGCTTCCGCGCCTTCGAGCTAAATAACCCCCATCGTCAAATCTGCATCGGCGCGCGTGATACCCCCCTTCCCCATAGCCCTAGCCTTCATTACCTCTTCTTATACCCATCCCTCCTGTTGTCCTACTCCTTTCACGACTTCTTCCCCAAACTCACACAACCCAACCACAGATCTCAACACACAATGTCCGACCAACGAGACCCCAAACGCGCCCGCGTCGCCGCCGCCGAGGGCGAGCACCTCCCGGCGGGCATCACCGAGACCGACGAAGAGCTTCAGAAACACTGGTTCGTGGGCAGCATCGACCAGGGCACCACCTCCACCCGCTTCCTCATCTTCAACGGCCTCGGCGACCCCGTCGCCATGCACCAGATCGAGTTTGAGAACCACTATCCTCACTCAGGGTAAACTCCTCCCCTCACTCTCCTTCTACTCTCCTCCCGCCATCCTCACTAACACACCTCCCTCACCAGATGGCACGAGCACGACCCCCTGGAGCTCCTCTCCTCCGTCGAGGAATGCATCTCCGCCGCCCTCGCCAAATTCACCGCCCTCGGCCACCCGGCCTCCGCCATCCGCGGCATCGGCATCACCAACCAGCGCGAGACAACCGTCCTCTGGGACGCCCGCACCGGCGAGCCCCTCCACAACGCCATCGTCTGGCCCGACACCCGCACCGCCCCCCTCGTCCGCGACCTCCGCGCCCGCCCCGGCGCAGACGCCCTCCAGCCCCTCTGCGGCCTGCCCCTCTCCACCTACCCCTCCTCCGTCAAGCTCCGCTGGGCCCTCGACAACCTCCCCCGCGTCCGCGAGGCCTACGACGCAGGCCACCTCGCCTTCGGCACCGTCGACTCCTGGCTCATCTACCGCCTCAACGGCGGCGCCTCCGCCTCTCCCCAAATCCACGTCACCGACTCCACAAACGCCTCCCGCACAATGTTCATGAACCTCCACACCCTCAAATACGACCCGACCCTGCTCTCCTTCTTCGACATCGACCCCGCCAAAATCGCCCTCCCCAAAATCGTCCCCTCCTCCCACCCGACCGCCTTCGGCAAGCTCGCCTCGGGCCCCCTCGCCGGCGTCCCCATCGCAGGCTGCCTCGGCGACCAGTCCTCCGCCCTCGTCGGCCAGTGCGGCTTCCTCCCGGGCCAGGCCAAAAACACCTACGGCACCGGCTGCTTCCTCCTCTACAACGTCGGCCACGAGCCCGTCATCTCCAAGTCAGGCCTCCTCGCCACCGTCGCCTACGACTTCGGCAACAACCGCAAGCCCGTCTACGCCCTCGAGGGCTCCATCGCCGTCGCCGGCTCCGGGGTGAAATTCCTCGTCAAGAACCTCAACTTCGTCGACTCCGCAGCCCACATCTCCGACCTCGCCGCCTCCGTCCCAGACAACGGCGGCGTCGTCTTCGTCACCGCTTTCTCCGGCCTCTTCGCGCCCTACTGGATCGACGACGCGAAAGGCACCCTCTTCGGCATCACCCAGCACACCCAAAAGGGCCACATCGCCCGCGCCACCCTCGAGGCGACCTGCTACCAGACCAAAGCCATCCTCGACGCCATGGCCAAGGACTCGGGCCACGCCCTCGAGTCCCTCGCCGTCGACGGCGGACTCTCCAACTCGGACCTGTGCATGCAGGCCCAGGCCGACATCAGCGGCATCCGCGTCGACCGCCCCGCCATGCGCGAGACCACCGCCCTCGGCGCCGCCATCGCCGCCGGCCTCGCGCTGGGCGTGTGGAACGAGCTCGACGACCTGAAGAACGTCAACCAGACCGGCCGGAAAGTGTTCACGCCATCCGCCGAGCGCGAGAAGAACCTGAAAATGTTCAAAAAGTGGGAGCAGGCGGTTGAGATGTCGAGGGGCTGGGTGCGTGACAATCTAGAGTAGAAAATCTGACCTCGAATGTTTTTTGTCGTTTCTGGAAACCGGAGTTGGATGTATAGAAGAATAGAAAAAGCGTGGGATGATATCAGGAATGTTTGGTTAGATGGATACCCATCAAGTCAGTTGGTCTGCCCACTTGGGGAACGTGCAATGTCATTCGCCAGAGACCCGATAGTCGTTCGACACTCGCAGGATAGACGCATAACATACACACAACACAATAAGATCTGGGGCGCAATCCACAGGTATCGTCTTTATTGTCATCTGTCTCAGAGGTAACCCACAATTCGGGCCCCTCCGTGCACGGCTGATCGAGGCATATCCGTCACGGGCATGTTCCTCGATACCGTTCTCTGCATTCGTAGCAAATGGGACAATCATCTTCCCAAGAAAAAAAAAAGCTGTGTGAAAAAACATTGCAAAGCCAAGTGCTTTTCGTGCTCGCCAAATGGATTCCCCCTGCCGACGCCAGCCAAAAATGTAAAATGTTTGGTTCCGCCCCCCATTTCTTTAAGCTCGAGACTCGTGAGTGGAGTGGTGAATCGTATCGCAACTTGGAATTAGAAAGTCGATAAGAACAGGCGCGCAGACAAGAAGTGTAAAGAGCTTTGCTGAAGGGGGGCGCCTCGGGGATATGATCCGAGACGCCTGGTATAGTTTTTCAAAGTGGAGTTTTGGTTTTACATGATGATGGCGGGGATGTCGACGTTGGCCTTGATGCTCTTGTGGGGGAGAATGCTGCCACCGTTGACGTAGATCTCGTCGCCAATGGTCACGTCGTCGCCGAGGACGGTGACGTTCTCCAGGCGAGCCCACTTGCCGACGGTGCTGTTCCAGCCGACGATGGTGCTCTTGACCCAGGCGTGGTCCTTGACCTTGGAGCCGGGCAGCAGGACGCATCTTTGCAGACGGCAGCCGTCGCCAATGACGACGTTGGGGCCGATGGTGACGTTGGGGCCAATCTTGCAGTTCTTGCCAATCTTGGCCGAGGGGTCGATGAGGACGTTGCCGGCGTGGACGTAGGGCTCGCTGGGGGGAGCCAGCAGCTTGGAGCCCTGCTTGGTGAGGGAGGTGAGGTACAGGCAGGTGCCGGTGAGGAAGTCCTTGGGCTGACCGACGTCCATCCAGAAGCCGGGCAGGTCGAAGCTGTGCAGCTGGCCGTCGCGGACGATGGCGGGGAAGGTCTCCTTCTCGATGGAGGTGGGGCGGAGCTCGATGCGCTTCAGGACGCTGGTGTTGAGGATGTACATGCCGGCGTTGATGCGGTTGCCGACGAACTCGACGGGCTTCTCGACGAAGCGGTCGATCTTGGTGGCGTGGCCGGGCTTGTGGACGACGACACCGTACTTGGAGGGCTCCTCGACCTTTGTGACGACAATGGTGCCCTCGTCTCCGTGGTTCTTGTGGAACTCGGCGAGGTCCTTGAAGGGGAAGTCGCAGATGACGTCCGAGTTGAGGACGAAGAAGGGAGAGTCGTCCTTGGCGAGGATGTTCTCGGCCAGCTTCAGGGGGCCGGCGGTGTCGAGGGGCTCGGTCTCGACGGAGAAGGTGATGTTGAGGCCGAACCTCTTCTCGTACTGTTGGGGAGGATCGTCAGTACAGCTGGCTTCGGAGGGGATCGTCAGCTTATGGGACCCACCTCTGCCAAGTGCTTCTCCATAATCTCAGGGCGGTAGTTGACAGCAAGGACGACATCGGTGACGCCTGCGGCGGCGAGGGCCTCGATCTGGTGCTCGATCATGGGCTTGTTGGCGAACTCGACGAGAGGCTTGGGGAGGGTGAGGGTCTGGCATTGCGGTCAGCTTGGGTGTTGCTTTTCGCCCAGTGTCTTGCAGCTGGAGGAACTGGTGATGGTCTTCTCCTGAAAGCCGCGCGTCAAGCTGGAAAGGGGCATAGAGGACATACAAGAGGGCGAAGACGGGTGCCGAAGCCACCGACGAGAATAATAGCTATTGCGCGCGTCAGCATGCTGCATCATGGCCCGGTGCAGAGGCCAGCTGGGGCGTTGGCTGCACAAGGGGGCAGGAGGCAGGCAAGACTCACCCTTCATCTTGGAGGAGTTTGGGGGTTGTGGTTATGCGTGAATCGACTCTGAGTTGGTGAAGAGCAGAAAGGGAGACGCGATTGCTTTCCCTTGAGGTGCGCGCGAAACAAGCGAGTGTACGAATGGGGAAAGGGCGTAGAAGTTCTCGAGGCTGGTGGAAGGTGCGACGAGGGCGACTGGCGATGCGATGACGATGGTTGACAACGAAGGGCCGAGCTTCAACGACGGTCGAGGACGCGAAGGGGGGAAGGAGAAAAAATTAATAGAGCTGGTACAAAGAGCGAGCCTTCCTCCGGAGGATGTGCTGAGGCTTTGGAGGTGAAGATCACGGAAGCCTGGGAGAGGGGTTGTGGAGCGGCAGCAGCAGGTTGAAAAGTTGCAAGAGCGAGCGCAGTGAATAAAGTAAGGTCAACGAAGGAGGAGGAAGCCGGGAAGATGAGGTTGCGAGAGCTGGGCTTTGAGTACCTTAGTAGGGACCTGGATGGGATGAGATGGGGATGGGGTTGGATGGGGATGCGACGGGTTGGGATGGATGGATGGCAAAGGGAGGTAGGTGCAGGTGCAGGTGCGGTACTTGTTCGGTACGCTACAGAGTAAAGGTACCTTTCAAAATGACACGACATACCTTACCAGCACAGTAGAGAGAGTACCGACTCCTGAATCCTCTCACTGCTGGCTGGTGATGCGCAGCAAGGCAAGAGCACACACAGCACACAGCACACAGCACAGAGCACAGGGCACCGCCTCGAACCTGGACCCCCAATCCCGCCAACCGGCCCATGTCTCCCCCCCTTGGAACAGGCGCGCTAACGGCCGGGCTTCTGGACACTACTGCGCAGCAAGGAGCACTATGGGAGCCTCCAAATGTCTGACACATTCCCGTCCCTTGACTCTTGGGGTCGGGGCAGCGTCAGGTACAAGTCCCAATCAAGACGGCGGGAGGCTGCACGTTTACGAGACACCGACTCGAAGGTGATGACAGTCCAGATGTTTGCGCCCGAACAAGAACACCTCTGCTCCCCATACGAGGTGCGCTGAACAGATTCATTGCTGTTTTCCAGAGGTACACACATTCAACCGCCCACTCGCATGTCCCATGTACTGCGCCACAAGCACTCGGTACGTACACAACGGCCAATGCCCATCCTCATCCAATCACCGTCCTCCCCTCCCCCTCGGTGGTGCCCCCATGTGATCTCACGATCCAATCCCGTGTCTCCCCCCAACGGCGGCCCCCCTTGTGGGAAAAGAGGCTAGGTAAAGGAACGCTACGCCCAGCTGTCAGGGGCCCTCTCTCTCACTCTCTCTTCCAATTCCATTCTCTCAAAGACGCTGGCTGGACGGTTACTAGCAACAAATTGGGGCTTGTGCGGCGGCGGTTGTCATCGTCCCGTCGTCGTCGTCGTCAGTTCGTCAATCGTGCCTGGCCTTGTACCACCGCACCGGGGACACGCCTCGCCTCGGCCCTCCGAACCATCTGCTGAAATGCGCAATTGACACAAAAGCGGGGAGCCCCGACCTGCGAAATCGACAGACCACGGCTCCCCCAATTTCCCTGGCGAAATTGTTAATGCCAATTCCCCTTCCCCCTTGCTTGTGCCTCAAAGCCAGCCATGGGATGGGCACTGAACAGCCCGCTCTGTGTCTGGACTCTGGATGGATGGATGGATGGATGGATGGGTGAATCAGACGGAAACCGTGGCATTCAGTCAGCTGATCAACTGTTGTTCGAAACACAGTTGAACAACTCTGCTGGCCCAAAGGACCGCCGCCGCGCTCCGGTGACCGCGCGTATATCCGCCATCACACACTCTCTCCCGGCCGAGCACCTAACCTCGAAACCGGGTCCCTCCCTACATGGGACCGACATCTGACCCGTCCCCCCTACTCAACTCGCGACCGCCGCCTTCTTCGGGTTGCCTCTGCTGACGACCTCGTGAATGGGGGCATTTACGAACTGACGGAGCGGTGCTGACAAGCAGTTGCAGTCATAGTCGCATTTTCGCAGTGCAGTCAGGCAACCAAGCACCCAAAAAAAAACCTCGTGTTGTGCCGGCCGCAAAAATACTACCCCCCCGGAGATTTTCCTCATTCCTCGTAACATGGGAATTCTTCCAATGTCACCTCTCTCCCTTCCATTTCCTCCCTTGCCTCTGCCTTCCCCTCCGATTGGTGACGCCTAAAAATACAACTTTGCCAATTGCCATCGTCAATGCAGGCAGAACAAGTCATTAACAAACATACCGAAGCAACGGATGTCCAAGTTTCCCATCGCCTCAAAAACGCCTCAGTGGGGACCCCTCCATCGCGGCATCGCCATAAAAAATCACATCCTCGTGACCACCGAAAACACCGGGTCCAACCCGCAAAGCCACACTTGCTTAACGTCAGTCTCGCCAACTCCCGTCTTCACCACAAAAGCCTCCATCCCTACACTTCAATCAAGAGCGCGGGAGAAAGCCCGGGACGAAGTGGGAACCCTCTTGCTCAACTTGCGACGTGACGTACGTGTTCAGTCCTCTCTCCGTAGGTATCCAACAAACCACGGCCGCGTGCGCCGTCCACATCCCGGGACCGTCCGGATGGCCCTCTGTCGCTATTTTCCCTCCAAGGCCAGCAGAGAAATAATTCACTGCGAAAAACCTGGTCAAGTTGGAGGGTGATCGCACCCCCGTCAAGTTGTAACAACACTCGCAATCCCAGCACGCCCGGCCGCCACACGGACTCCCGTCCGGCCAAAACCCCTTCCCATCTGCCACGCGTGTCCCGACTTCCGATCCTCTCAATCAGAAAAATCATCCGAATATGCCACCTGCAGACAAAACTCAATGACATATGCAACGGAAAAACACCAGACAAACACCTCGGTAGACTTGCATCCCGTCATCCCAACCACCACCCTCCAAATTAGACCACGAGCAAAGCTCCCCTGATCCAGCCGCATCCCCAAACAAAACACGTTGCCTCTTGATGTGAAATCACGCTAGCGAAACAGCCTAACAGACAACTCAATCAAAAAAAGTGTCTAGAACACAACGAACCCGCGTGGGATGCCAGGAAGCACCTTCTTTACTTTTCCCTTCTTATCCGTCCTCCTCACTTCTTGGCTTCCAAAACCCGTCTCGAATCCGCGCCCGCTGCTGTTCCTGTGCCTACCCCCCTTGCTTCGATCGCCTCCCCATCCACGGGTACCAAGCGTGAATCTAAAATCTAATTTCTAGAAAACTCAAGCCCACTCACCCTAACCCAACCCAGCCCGGACCGCGGTTGCCCAGCCTAGGTAGCTAATCAATCTGATCATCTGCCCCGTGCGATCCCGTGTATACATACGCATGTAAAGTGCGGCTTTGTCTCACGCTGGCCCCCGTCCCGCGTCTGCGTCCCTCCCGTCCGCCCTCCACATCGGCTCCGGGCCACCACTCCAGCCCACCACCATCCCCCGAAACCCGCGCGGCTGTCCGGCGTCTTCCGAGTCACACCACCACCACGTCCACCATCCCTCCAACCGCCATCCCGCACCTGGACCTGACGGTTACAGGGTACCTAGGAGCGGGATGTGAGAAAAGGGGCAACAAACTGGACCATGTCGACATCATGTAACGCTCGCCGTTCACGTGCGCATATAAGCAATATCAATAATTTTGCAAAAAAAAAGGCCGCTGAAATGCTATTTGTTTATTGATTTTTGTTCGGTCTTGTAAGTATCATCATAAGCTTGTCGTAAAGTCTTGGTGGTGTCATTATTCATCATAGCCGCGCGTCCGCAGAGCAACGCGTTGGGGGGTTGTGGTTCCCTTCATCAAGTCCACATCTCCTCTTGCCTTCCTCCTCCCTCCATCTTGTCCAAAATCCCCAATCGGCCTCGCTGTCACAAACTTTTGGGGCCCAAACACTCTCATCTCCCCGTAGGTTGGCGGCAAATCCCGCCCCGTCCCAATACATCCTCCGCCCTGTCTCTCTTTCTCTCATGGCGCAAAATCAAGATGCCAGTCCAAACCAATGTTCCCACGCTGGTCCCAAAAATGCAGAATAGAAAATGCTTCGCTTTTGAGGCACATCAGACGGGGGAGAGAGAGAGTGGCTTGTCGCGCGTACGCATCGTCCAAAGCTCTTCTCTCTCTCGTTCGCTCTCTCCCCCGCTCCTCCTTTTCCTACCATTTCCCAATTTTTGGTCTCATCCTTCTCTCTGTCTCTCTCTTTCTCGCTCAACCAAAGAGTCTAGCATCCCCCACCGCGGTCTTTTTTCGTAGCAATCTTTTGTTGTGTGGAGGATTCGTGTCATCAGAAAACAAGAAAGATAGCCTCCTTCGTCCCTGGCCCCATGATGGAAAGCAAGATTATAAACCTCCAATGTCCAATAATGAGAAAAAGTGAAAGTCGGCCGCCAGAGTCGCCTCTGGGCATGGTTCCGGTTGAAAGAAGCAGGGAACGGCAAAAGCGGCTGGTACTGTACAATCCCCAGCCAAAGCGCCTGGTCATCAAAAAGGAGAAGAAAGAGAAAAGGTCTTGAATAATGGAATGCTGATTCTGGAGGGGAAGAAGGAAGTCATCAAGCCCAATGGCCTTGTCTGGAAAATCAAAAAAGTACCGGCCGGGTTGCAAAGGGAATGAAATCGAAATCAGAGGTGCCGCGCAGGAAGCCGTAATCTAGGTCATAAAGTCGTCATGAGGTCGTCGCAGATGGAAGTTATGCGTCGCTTTTCCCACTCCTTTGGTCCACTTCTTGGTACCAATATCTTCGCTTTTTTTCCCTGTTCTCCTCCTCACTCGAGCTCCTGAGGACGGTTGTCGTCCTCCATGCTGTGACCAGAGTGCGTCCAGTCCCTTTTATCTCCGCCATGTGTCGCTGCCGGGACCGAGAGCCTACAGCTGCCAACTCATCATGCAGCAAAGCTGTCCACTCAGTCGAACGAAGCCGTGGAAGAACTGCTGGAGTGGTGCCCCGATCGACGGTGGCTGTCCCTGGAGCCGTGACTCGAAGACGTGTGGCGACTGCTCTTCTTGGACCGGCGGGCGGTGCCGCTGGTCTCGGTGGCGGGCAGCCCCTGGACGATTCCGTTGCGGGCAAGCATGCCGCCGTTGACGGAGAAGTTACGGCACACCATGAAGGCACGCATGGCCGCGTTTTCCTGCGCCAACGAATCCGATTCGTAGGCGAGGTCCGTCTGGTACTCACGGCCGTTAACAAGAACGAGGCACGTGTAGCCACTGGGATCACGGTAGCACTCGTACGAAGGATCCCTCCATCCTCGGCGCCTGCAAAGACCTAGATTGGATTAATTAGCCCTTGATACTCTCTGTATTCGATCATGACGCAGCTGAGAGATCAGCACCCTCGGTGAAGTGAGGCGAGCTGCATTCCAGCCCAATCCGATTCATTTCTCTGTTTTCCTCGTCTTTGAACACTGCAACTCGTACACTGGGAGCCGCAACATAGAGCTGACGTCGATCCCGCGGGCACGAGGCCACGTCCCGACTCGCCAGACAACGTCAGGGCCCTGGGAACAAACGCATGTCATTCCCAAGATGCAGGGGTAGGCACACACGATCTGACCCAGTTCACCAGGGCTCATCACGGCTCAGCCCCACTTGTACGGACAATTGATGATGGGAACGAGGTTCAGGGAAGCATTGGGTTTCAACGACGTGTCTGGAAAAGTCAATTGACCACTTACTCTCAAGGTACTGCATGTAAAATCCTCCCATGTTGACCTTTTTTCCCCAATGGGTGGAATGTATGCGGCGGGTCAAATCTTTTTTTCTTGGTCCTAGACGTGCAGGGTCCCCGAGATGCGGATTCGGGCGCAGGGGGGAGATCGATGTTGTCTCAGACCGAAGAAGGAAAAGAAAGTGAAGCAACTGAAGAATAGGCAACTGCTGTCCAGACAATAGGACCAAGATCCAGGCGGCCTTGGGATGCAATCGAGCCCAACGGTGAGGCGAGCGAAAAGTCTATGGTCGAGGACGGCCGGGGGATCTCGCACGCGGGCTTCTACGCACCACACGCCAGAGCGCTCTGGGGTGTTGTGATGTAAGGCGTAGGGCAGAAATCCGGGGTGGGTTCGAGTATGTATGGTAGCTCAAAGAGAATGAAAAAGAGGCGGGATCCGGACCAAGTCTTGAGCTGTTTTCGTGGTTTCCCAAGCTGGGAGAATTTGAGCCTGATGAGGTATGGGGGGACAAGATGAAGAAAGTCGGCGGAAGGGGTGGTTGATGTGTTGTACTGGTGAAAGTGTGTGTGTGTGCGTTGTGTGTGTGTGTGGACGCAGGTGGGTGTGGGAGGTGTTGTGAGTTAAGCTACGTATCCAGGGCTTCTTCCGTCTCTTGGGTTGCAGGAAAACATCAGAACCATGGACGGAGAGACATGTGTGCTTTATTGCAGAAAAAAAAGGGTTGCCTTTTTTTTTTTTCCACCTTCTCTCTGGCTTCGACGATGAGCTAGTGCGGGGGCAGGGAGGGGGTGGAGGGGTGGTCCAGCAGTAGGTCAAATCCAATCCAGGGCCAACATCAACAACATATGTAAAGGTACATTAGATCATACATGGGGACTTGACAACGATCGTATGGAGGTAGTGTGCAGTTGCAGCGCGTGTGGTAATAACAAGCTGCGGCGGCAACGGCAGCGGCTGCGGCAGGAAATGAGGGACCGGACAGGCGAGAGGAGGGGGGCAGTACTTTGGACCGGAACGGGGAGAGAGAGAGAGAGAGAGGAGACTAGTAGAAGAGGGGACAAGACTCGGAGGGAAACAAGAGGAGAGTAGACCAGGGACGTGGAAACGAACGACCTGCTGGTTGATGCACTTGCTGTTGCTTTGCTCTGCTCTGCTCTGCTTTGCTTCTGCTTGCTCCGTCTACTGGAGAAACTGGAAAGACAAGCGCCGACTGGGCAAGGTATGAAAGTTCTCGAAAAAAACGGGCTCGACGAGAAATGGAACAATGGGGTGGTTCTTTGAATTTTTGGTTCGAGATGCAAGCGGCGATGCGGCTCTCGAAAGAGTGTGACCCATGCTTTGCTGCGTTGGCTCGTCTCGTTGCCAGTTGATAAAAACCGCTGGAGACTAGGCCACCCCACCGCGACACATTGGGGAGGAGGGGACCGGGAGGAGGGAGGGGGGTACCAGCATCATCGCTGGGTCATGGCCAGGAGCAGGGCCAGGGCCAGGGCCTCCAGGGCAGCCCAGGCGAAGATCTGCCTCTGGCTGAGAGCTCTGCTCTCCATGTATTGTGGCAGTCGCTTTCTGGTAGACGTTCCAAAGGTATCTCGATAACATCGTCCAGCACGGGAGTTGACCGTGAGCGGATAGAGGCCTCGGAAACCACAATACCATTGCAGGTTTGCTGGCTTCCGAATGCTCGTGGCGTTTGATGGTCTAGTCGAGTAAAGCCAATATGGGTTACCCTACCGCCGGTGATGCCGCCGACTTAGACTTCGTTCTGTTTTGGATCCAGTCTGTCGCCCACGACATCATCGTCACAAGCAAAGGCGCGCGCCTCTCGAGGCATGTACGGATACATGCAAACATACATGGCCGAAACTTTGGACGAAGTCCCTCCGACCATGTGGCCCGCTGGGTCGCAGGTTGGGCTGCTTTAGCTCCTCTAGGGCTACAGCAGTCCAAGAGGGCAAATTCGAGACGAACGAGCCTGCAGAGGAAGGGGAAAAAAGTAAGAGAATGACGAGGGCTGCGAATATGCAAAGCCGGTGGCGAAATGGAACCATTCAGAGAGTCAGGACCCAATCTGGCGCGCCGGTTTGGCCTCGATGGATGAATGCAATCGTAACCGCGGCGTGCAGCTCTCGGAGACAAACCCTCAGCCATATGTCCGTATACGCGCCAAGTAACTCTGGACAAGGCATACGCTGGTCCCTCGGCCAGGTTTCCTTGGTCACTGATGGAATCGTTTCGGGCTGACGGCGAGTCAAAACGCCAGAGCATGCTTATTTGATTCTCTGGTGCTTCCGTGGAGGGATGTGCCCGGTTAGAGTTGCGAGGCCCTATGCCTGTCTGGTACGAGCGAGGAAGAAACAAAGGACGACCTCTCGATGTGAAATCGAACGTCCGAGTTATCACTATGTGGTGTTAGCGGCGACTAATGCATCTGCAATCAATCAGCGCGCAAAGGGCCGGTTAGCAGTCGTAGCATGTGTGTGGACAATTCGTTAGCAGCATGTCAGAAGTGCGTCTTTTTGCCGTTGGTGTTGTTGCTCTGTCGTTGTCGTTGGTGTTGCTCATGCCTCCCACCGCCAATTGCTCGTCTCCTTGTCACGGGCCGAGCATCGTCTCGCATTCTAGAGAGTGCCAGTATCGTCATGTATGTACGGATGAGGCCATGTACATTGGCTGCTGGGCTTGCGTGCATGTACTGACTGCGGTCTACGACCGTTACTGCGGGGGCAAATGGAACCGGACTCGGAGTCGAGAGGGACCAAAAAAAAAAAAAAAAAAAAAAAAAAAAAAGACCCCCGCCAACAACGTCGAGATCGAGTGCTTGCTCCCCCTGTGGCTTTGGCTTGTCCCTTGTGCGTTCCCTGGCCCGCTTGTCGCTTGCTCGCTTGTGCTGCGAGACGCGAGGTCGGGGATTAGAACGACAACGCCGGCAAGTTGGAAGGTGACATTGTGAGACCATGACAGAAGGACGAAGGAAAAAGAAGCCGAAGAAGCGGCAGCCACAGAACAACCCAGGTTCGTCCGTCTGTGTCTGTGCCATGTCAGGCAAAGGTCCGGCCATGCTATGCGATGATGCTAGCTGGGACAGGGCAAGAACAAGGCCAGGCGCCGGGGCCACGTTTGGGATCAGCCGGTGGCTCCCAATGATGTGCAGCGATGGCGGGCGATTCGCACGGCATCATCAAAGTCAAAACGGCCTGTTGGCCAGTCTCGTGTCGTAGTGTAGATGCTGTGCCCAGTCAGAGATGGCAAAAATGACAATTGCCCTGCGTGCGCTGGACGAATCAGCGGCTGAGGAAATGGAGAAAATTCCCCGTAGAGTGATGTACACCGGTACACCGTACACCGTCCAGCTGTTCCTTGCGGTGATGGGACAAGGCCAGAGCAGCGAATCAGCGCTTGTTGCCCGGCCGGCCGTTCGTTGGCTCGGGGCGTCAGCATGGGTGCCGACTAAAATAGGCCATTTCGACTCCGAGTGATGTGTACGCGAACGAGCGGAGCGGTCGGCGGCGAGACGCTGATTGAAGATGATTTCTTGTGGTTTTGGTGCTGCCGGTGCCGTTTAACGCCGGTGCTGGCGCTGGCGGATTGGAGTATCGGGACTGGCGTCGTTCTCTTTGGGAACTGAATTCAACGGCACATGAGGGACTCAGGGCAGGCGTGCGGTGACCAACCAACGCTGAGAGCGTAGCCCCATCCCCGGCGGGCGGCAGAGCGGACGCGCGGGCGAGATTGCAAGGTCGGTGAAGAGGTCATCTCTCATCTCTTGTCGCTGTGAGAGACGAGGGAGGTGGACGACGTGCATGAACAGTTGCCAGCGCCGAGAGAAGACTACTGGAAGTGGGTTCGACGGGGGCGAGATCCATTGACATGGGGAAACAGACAGCGAGCTTCTTTCTGGCTGGACTTGGCCCTTAAGGTGGGATGAGCAGCATGGTATGGCCAGAAGAACCTGGAAGGGCGAGGGGGGCGCGGCGTTATCGTTGCAATAGGCAGTTGACCATCTGCAAGACGCATCTGCATCTCTCCATTATTTCCCCCCGTCAGTCTGTTGTTTACTGCGGATGCCGCAGATTGCCAGGGCAGGGCGGTGCAGGGCAAGCCAGAGAGGCCTTCATGGACTCTGCGGTGTAGGTAGGTGAGGCCAGAGTAGCAGATAGATGTGCATCCGACGATGGGCGGAATGGGTGCGGAGGGAAGGGCGCAGATGGGCCGAGAGAAGAAGCCAAAAGCCACGCGAAGGCAGACCGTTGGATGGCCCAAAGGGGGTCGTGGCGGCGACAGGACCGAAAGGTGTGGGAGATCAGAAATGAGGATCGCGTTGGCGAATGGAGGCGACGTTCTGAATGGACGAGGGAGAGGGACAAGCCGAGAGGTCAAGGTGAGGTGAGGAGGTGTGGAGGGGGGAAAACCGTGGCCATGGTGAGGGCCTGTGGGCGCGATGGTGGTGGTGGTTGTGGTTGTGGTTGTGGTTCAGCGTTGTTGCCAGCGTTGTTGGTGAGTGAGGAGGAGGAGGAGAAGAGCGTGGGGAGGAGTGGAGAGTCGAGATGTACCCCTGGCAAGAAAGCGATATGGAGAGGTACTTCTACCGAGGAGTGTTCGTACCAAGGAAAGAAGTACCTGACTGAGGAAGAGGAGTCGTGGACGGTGGTGGTGGTGGTGGTGCTGCAGCATTAGCGACAGCAGGCAGATGCAGCGCTGCAACTGGTGCGCGCGCGAAGGCAGAACTAGGCAAAGAAGCGCAGGGCCAGAGCGTTAGCGACGCAGGCCATGCAATGATGAGTTGGCAGTGCCGCCAGAGGTGGACGTCCAGTTTGTTCCATGCCTCGAGATGCTACCCAGCTTGCCAGCCATATCGCTCTTTCTCTCTTTCTCTCGCTCTCTCTTCCAGTGAGATTCGTGATTGCGAATGGCAAGCCAGGTACGGTACTTTTCTCATAAAACGACGACCCTTACCTTGCCTGACCGTTGACCTCATCATACCCTCCCCGGGAACGAACCCTGTTCTGCACATTGAAAGCGCAGGTAGGTAATGTAGGTGAGGTATCCATACCTGAGGCGCCTACGCTTTGCCGACGTGCTTGTACCAGTACTTTTGACGTGAATCTGCGATTGCCGCGGACGAACTCTTCCTCATTGTCCGGATGGAGTTGAGTTCAAAATTCCGTTGAGGCAAGAAGAGGTCGGGGAGGCGCCGAGGCAGTGGCCTTGACAGGCGGCAGCTGCGGTGCAGGTGCAGCATTTCAAGGTCGTGTTTACCTTCCTTAAGGTACCTTAAGGAAGGGCGCCAAACTACGGTGGCAGGTAAGGTAAGGAACGTGAAGCGAATCGCCCGTGCCCTCCTGCCAAAGATCTAATCAGAGTCAGAGTCAAAGAATGGATATTGAACTTTGAAGAAGACGCCAGCGGCTCCGAGTCTTCGCGTCTTCGTGTCTCTTCGATATCAGGAACCCACGAGACATGGCGCCTGCTTCATGTGGTGAGGTGAGGTGAGGTGAGGTAGGTAAGGTGAGGCAGCTTTGGCAGGTGCGACTTCCATCTTTTCTCTCATCGCAGGTGCAGCCCCCCAGTTCCTGCCACTTTGCCTGGGTAGCTCCTGCCTCTGAGCTCCAGGTTGCCATCACAGCTTTACTAGCGCCGCTGTAGACGCCGCCCTGTCTTCTGATTCGTCAATTGCACCTTCCAGAACCCTGTCTGGTCCCTTCCATCTCTATCGACCGCCCCTCCGACGTCCCACCGTCCCCACAACCCCTCAAAATCGGCGCCGACCTCATCCATAGCTCTCCCACTCGCAGCTTCCCAGCCCCAAGGTAGACAGACAGACAGCTACACCCAAAACCTCACTGATGGAGTGCCGTCCCTACCTACCTACCTACCTTAGGTACCTAGGTTGCCTCACCTTTTGACTCCTGCTCATGCTGCTGCTGCTGCTGCGCAAAGCCCCAGCGGTGGCTGAGAGTGACGTGACCTTCACGGATACGTACGCCAGCTTCTCTTTTCCATGACACATTGCCATGCCCTCGACAAATAGGCGTCAACGCAAATTTCTGCCGTCGATTACCGCAACAGAGAACCGCCAGATCCAAACTCTACTGCTCATCAAGCATCGGGCTACCCCCAGTCATCCAAGATCCGGTGATCAAACGACCCATCCGGACCACGGCCGTCCATCACCAAACCGGACCACCGACAAGGAACATGGACCTGAGGCATACCCTCACGGCTTCCGGAACCTCTCCCGAGACATCTGTTTTTTGCGCCTCTTTTCTTCCGCAGCCCTGCCAACACTGCCAGCGCTACCTCGAGCCCCCGCAACTCTCGTCCTCTCTCGTATCATCCCCCGGCCCTCTACGGCCCATTGAGGCCTCACCAGAGCTCGTGACTCCCCATCATGGGCCTCACCGTTCCTCTGTCCCTCGACGCCCGTTGCACAGTCTCCATCTCGTTCGACTCCAATACCCACCGTCGGGTTGTTGTCACCACCGCCTGCGGGATCCGGTGGCTCGGGAATACAAGCCCATGATTGCGCTGCTGTCCCTTCTTGTGTACCGTCTACACCCTACCTGCCCCGACACCCCCCTCCCTCCGCAGAGCTTCCCTCCTAGGGTTCCAATGTTGGCGATAAGGGGTGTGAGGGGCGAGACATCAGGGACCTGTCCGAGCCAAACTTCTGCCACACCCCGCTAGAAAGAAACAAACATGCTTAGCCTTCTTTCAACGTCATCCGCTCCAAACATGCTCCTTCGATATCTGCCATTGGACCCTCGACGGTCGCGAGAGAGGACGCTTCTCCAGACGCGATGCACAGAATGAGAGATTGGCTCCTCTGACTGGACCCCGCGTTGGTACGTTGCACTGCAGACCAGACCGCCGTTCTATCGTTCTGCTCGCAGCAGCCATGGCCACGCCATCGTCTGGTCCAGCATGGAACCAGTCTTTTCTTTCACGCAACGCCAGAGAGAGGGAGAGAGAGCAGCGAACGTGTAGCGTCATGCTGCTGGCCGTCGACGTCCGCCCGGGCGGGACCCAATCTAACGTCGCTTCGTCGACATGTATCAGCCGACAACGCGTACTTCCTCCCCAACGATAAGTGGGAAATATTATGTCTCCTTGAGACACAAAGCGGCCACGCTTTGCGGCCACAACACGGCATCCGGGTCTTTTGATATCGGAGCCACAGAGAGAATAAGAAAAAAGAGGGGCCACCTGCATCTTGTTCATGTATGACAGCAAAGACATCTGCGCCTAGGCCCTGCACAGTTGCTGTAAAGCGAGATGCGCCAATCGAGCCTTGCGTGGACGCCATGGGTTAGGTCAGTCTACCGGGATCATCCACCATGCGCGCAGAAAATGTCTCTCTTCAGCCTGCCGCTCTGGTTATCTGGGAGTATTGTCTGAGTCCCAGGGCTGGCTGGGCTGGTCTGCCTCGTGTCTCAAAGTTGCCAGCCGCCCCCCAAGACAAGCATCCACGTCGTTCTCAAACCGTCAGCTAGTACAGGCGTAGGCGGCTGCGCACAAGAACCGCACGGCAAGGCATCAGAGTGGCGTGTTGCAGGAACTCGCGACGCCAGATTGGCCCGGCCTGGGGATGATGTGCATTTGCCGCCACCACGCAGTGGCGCCGAGGAGACAGCCTCTTCCATCGCGATGTTGAATGTTGAATGCGGGACGGGAGGAAAGGTGGGCATCCCATTGACAGTACGTGCCTACTAATGAATCTGGCAGAACATCCTCGGAGGGCCACAAATCGTCGCTTGCGTTGTATTACCTGCCATCAACAGACTCTTCATTTCCCGTGCCATCATATTTCGATTCGCGTGCTGCAGATGGCGCACGGATTTACCATGCACCTCGACCCTTTCGGAGACCCAGTCTGGAACTCGACATGTACAGCCCGCGCAGAGTGGCCTGCGCCGTTATATTGCCGTGATGAGTTGTCCAAACCCTCCGCGCACGATCCCTGTTCAAGATCTCTTACGCCGGGCCTTCGAAGCTGCAGGCCCGTCGTGTTCGTTCCGCAATTCCCACCCCTCGTAATAATCCGCCGTCGGTAGGCGCGTCGCGTTTCAACGGAGTCTAATTCCAACGGAGGACCTCCGCCCACGGAACCGACCCCCTATTCATCTCTAACAACCCACGTGACACAAAGAAGCTCCGACGCATCCTCCTGACTTATAATACAGAAGGGGGAGGGCGGTCGCCTCTCCGGCGGCCTGGTGGCGCCTGCTGCGTCCGAACTCCTTCCCCCCCTCTAGAATCCCTGCCTTGCCGCAAAATACGCCTTCATGTCGTCGACGCTCTCCTGAGGAATGGTGTAGACGGGGTGGATCGTCCCGACGCGGTCCTCCTCGTCGAAAATCTGTGCTCCCTCGGCGCAAGGCGACACCACCCACTTGGGCTCTGGCAGAATCGTCTCGTCTTCATTGACATATGTGAGGTCCCACCGATGCTGGGCCGAGCTCAGTCCAGATAGCACATAGCAGGTGTGATATGCGTCCGACGGCCTGGCCACATTTCATCGTCAGCAATCAAATGACGGCAAACGACTATGGTTCGGGTGAGGGAAAAGAAAAGGGGGGGGAGGGAGATGTCGCCTACTTGCTCGGCTTGTCACGGAGACCGCCACGTTTGCTACAGTCCTGCCCGCAGCACAGGATGTATCGGATCAGCCCTTCACGACTGTACAGACTGCCTTCCACGGGGGTTGTCCGCGACTGCTGCTGCTTCTGCTGCTGATCCGCAGCCGCTGTCTCTTCCTCCTCGAGCTCACTCGCGCCCTTCAGCACGGCATCGATCAGCGGCCAGCACCCACCGACCCAGTGGCTATAGCAGCCATCGACCAGCTTGTTCGTGCGCCCACTGAAGCCACCCTCCGGGGCATACTGCCGTGACGAGAGCCAAGAGATGAGTCGTGGCACGTCAAGGTATCTATTTCGCAAGCAGAAACGTGCGTGCGTGTGCCCCCCTCCCCTTTACCGGGGCAGGCAGGCCAGGCACACACCAAAAAGGTCAGTTTCTCATTATTACTTTTGAAAGTCTCATGCAAGGTGAGCGGTCTTTTTGTCTTTCCTTCTCTTCCGCTTCCATGTCACTTTCTCAGTGGACCGGAGGGGATGCAAAGATCCGGACATCTGGCCGCGTCTATGCGGGCGCCGGAGAAGGAGGAGGAAGAGGGACAAGAGAGGTTGGGGGATTAATACGTACTTTGGAATGATGCGATGCGGAGTATCGAGAATCGAGAGGCAGCCCAGCGCGCAAAAGGCGTAGGCCCCGTGTGCTTCACCATCCGGCTTTCCCGATATGCCTCCCTCGAATGTCTGGCCTTGAGAGTAGTGGTGGTGGTGTGAGCGATGGAGCGGTAGAAAGCAGCGCCCTGCTGCTGCAGGCAGGCAGGCAAAGCAAAGCATAGCAAACAAGACACATACACATATACACACACGCACATAAGAAAACGAGGCAACCGGGCTAAGGTATGACTTACATCTGCGTACATAATCCGCCAATCCGGTGAAGAGCGTGGGCCGCTCAGGCGTCCAGGCCGGCGAGTCGGTAGAGAGTTCGAGTGGGAGGTTGAGGAGGGTCACTATGACGGCGGCGCAGTATGCTCCCCTGAACGGCTCCTTGCGTGGTCAGAAAAAGCAGGTGTGACAAGGGATTCAGCCCAAAAGCAGAGAGAAGCTTGAATAGTCTAACATCAAGAGAAAGCAAAGCAGAAACTCACCTCACGTCCACCTCGCCGCCCAACGTCATCTGAATGCCCCCATCCCGCTGCTTCAACGAGCAGATCCACCGCCACATCGCCCTCCTGTCGATAACCTCGTACGCGTCCTCGCCGCCGACAATCGCCAGCGCGAGGACGACGGCATACGTCGTCGCGAGGTGCGAGTTCTGCCCGTGGCCGCCGCCGAAGCCGCCCCCGGGCAGGTTCTGCATCGTGCGCACCGTGGCGATCAGGTCGTCGCGGTAGACGGCCGTGTCGTAGCCCAGCAGCGCGAGCGCGTTGAGCGACCAGTACAGGAACCACGGCCGGCTGGCGTCGGCGGCGACGTAGGGCGCCGGGAAGCGGCCGAGCTGCTTCTCGAGGAACTTGACGTGGTTGTCGCGCAGCAGGGCGGGCACGCCGTGCGCGTTGCGCGCGGGGTTGGCGGCGGTGCTGCCCGGGTCGGCGGCGAGGAAGGGCAGGCACTGGCGGAGGGTGTCGTCCTGGAGCTTGGAGGTGGCGGTTGGGAGGGCGTCGCGGACGGCCGGCGGCGTGGTGAAGAGCGCTGGGACGGCGGGGTTATGCTGGCTGGCGGGCGAGGGCTCGGGCTCGCTTTCGTAGTCGATGAATTCCTCGTCCACGTCGCTTTCCGGGCGGTCCTGGGGTTGGGATGCGGCGGCCATTTCTGCTGCTGCGCGCTTGAAGGTGACTTTGGGACGGCGTTTGAGAGGTTTGATGCGGGGTCTCATCTCACTCTGGAAGATGATGCGGGGGGTGTGGGTTTTTGAGGCTTTTTGTATAAAATTAGGAGGTAGATGCTGTGTCCATCGTAGGCGGGGATTTCGTAGTGTCGTATGTCGCCGTCTGGTTGTTGAATCGTGAGGCGGCTTGACGGGCGATGAGAGGGCGGTTTGGTCGTGCCCCTCTCTCGCACTCACTCGCTGCTGCCAGTGCTGGTGCTTGTGAAAGGAAGTTCGATTAAGTGGGTCGCGTGCGGTCTGATTGGCTGCTTGGGCTGGGAGCTAGACCCCTGTCGTCCACTACCGGCCTGAGCTTCTGTCACCACCAAGACGTCATCTCACGATGTTCACAACGAGGGTGTAGGTTCGTGTGAACGTCTGAGCGTTCAAATCCCATTCTCCTCCTGGCTTTAGTACTCAAATGACTTTTCCAAGATGAAGATGGGTCTTTGGCGAAAATAATGCATTTCGAAAAGAACGGTTCCGGGAGCGCCGTGGAAGCGGTAGATGGATTGAGGTTCACCAGGCACTTGTGGAATCGGTCTGGGCTTGGAGATCACAAGTGGGTGACTGCTTAAGCCATGTTTTCTTGGTAATGATTGAGAGATTTGATGTCTCAGCCAGCCGGCGGAGTTGGATGTTTTGAGACGTCAGTTCTTCCCCATTATCGACAACACACCCAGCTGTTGCAATAACGTGGAGTCACGTTTTCAAACAACACACATGGATCAGATTGTTGAATTGCGCATGTATTCAGTTTCATCAAAGTCAGCCAAACCAACATTGCGACGGCCGCATGGCTTGAGAAGGGGAGCTCCAAGTGCCAAGTCTTCGCGTTATCACCAAGAAGGTTTCATTCTTTCAGTAAACAAAGAGAAACATGAGCCAATACTATCTCTATGGTAAGACTGTTGAATCTTCAGAGGGTATTCCATGGTCGTAATGAGATTCAACATCACCGTGTTCGCCGTGCACCGTCGACCGCCGCAGGTGGCGGGACGAGGTAGTTCCGCGCGGGCTCGAGGCAAATATGTATGCCCTAGCGCCTTGTGCAGAGTAACATCTTTCTCAAAAGTTTGAATTGTATTTGTATATATCTGCGAAGGGTTTACAGGGGATAGCGCTCACTTCTGTGGACATCTTCGTCCAGATGCAGACCGCCAGCTTTGCTCCCTATTCGAATTCCGTCCGCACTTGTACGGCGGCCGCCAAGGCCCTCTGTAATCGAGCCCAAACCTCATGATTCTGTCATCTCAAATCATTTGAAAGCTCAACATCGGATAGGAAAGTGATTAGGTTTCAAAGAATACTTACAGGCCTCCTTCAGCCATGGCATGTTCCCAGTTGACTAGGAACATATGGAACAACAGTATCTGAGACGACTTTTGCTAGCAGGGCAGTGTTCCCTATGGCTTCAATTGCAGCGTACTGGATACCTCGATCGGGCGCGCGTAGCGCTTCGATTAAAGCGGTAGCGATGAAAATAACGGCGATGGAGGACGATGACACAGGTGATTGAAGACGACGACGAAAGCGAGACGTAGTCGCTTGAGCACAAGGGAAAAGGAGGGTCTCAGCAAGACATGCGAACTGCACATCTGTATGTGGACACTGCCCGGATAGCCAAAGTTTGCGAGAACGAGAAAATTGACGTGCGTTTGTATCTCTCCAGCCAAAAGTCCTTCCTCTAGAAGAGCTCTCAGAACTTTTGGGTAAGTTGGTGATTGTTGAGGGTCCAGGCAAACGGAGCATGTGAGGTAGGCAGGACGGACAGGAAAGCCGAGGCAGACACGCAGGCAGAAGACCCATCTATTCCAGAAAGCAGCTTGAGTGCTTTTCACAGTTGAACAATGATTCGTCACGTTCTTAACCAAGGTATTGGAAGTGCAATCGCAGCACTTTGTCGGCCATCACCAGACTCCCAACCGCGAGATAGCACTGACCCAGAGCACACGCCAAGAATCTCGAAGCAGACCCTCCGATAGACACTGCCGACAACTCCAAGCTCCATTTATGATTATAGGAGGGGACCTGCGTGTTATAGATGATTGAGTGAAGCCGTCCATGGGCCAAGCCGCAAACAAGCTGCTCCTCACCTTGGTCCGAATTTCCCACAATGATCCCAAAGCTCGCCCCGGTCGTGTTGAGCCTTTCGGTTCCACCCCGATTCTACATCCGCGGCGGTTGAACCTTGTGCAAGAAACTCAATAGGTATCGAATGCGCCACACTGCCACCGGCAAGATGTATAAAGCTTTCGATCCAGGTATGAAGTGTTCCCGCTGGAGAGTGCGCATAACCCTATGATCCAGAAGACAATGAGCTTCGCAACCATCCGAGTGGCAGGCAAGTCCGCCCCAAGAGGTCCATTGTGCTTCACAGAGAACGCTTCTGCCCTGAGAAGGGAAAAGGCATTTTTGCACCGCTATCCATATCGAAGGAAATGATGAGTAGACCAGCAGATTATGCCAACGGTGTGATGGGAGACCGGTGCATACATCCCGAAGAACGTCTTTTCTACCTGCAGAGCTGGTGTTTTGGGACTCGACGGACGGCGGGCTCTGAGATTAAGACTGCAGACCAAACCCAGCAGATTTCGCAAGTCAAAGAGGACATCGACGAGCATCACTGACACCCAGAAACCCAACTCTGAAATCTACCATCGACCCGACTCGAGGACGTTTATCACAACCGCAATCACGCAACATCTTGCCATGCTCAAGGTAAAGTTCACACACGCTCACCCGTCATCCGATCCCTCACCTACACTGCGTTCATCTCATCGAAGCCATGCGAGATGAGAACCGCACATGAGCCGAACTCTCAAAAACCTTGACTTCCACTCCAAGGCAATGAGACCTCATAAAAGCAAGAAAAAAAGGCATCAACTCACCTCATTCACTCACAACTAACAAGCACACACCTCTCTCACGTCCCTCACATCTCACAAGGAACATCCCCATCCTCTCCCACGAACTCCAGCACCCAGAACCCCGAACTGCTTCTCTCCCCCTATGACTCACAAAACCTTCCGTCGGGCATGAACCACTACACGCCCGTAAGGCTGTCGATCACGAGGGAACAACCTTCATCAAACGGACAAAAAAAGAGACCCAAAGTCCCATAACCCACAGCCAGCGCACCGGCCATCGCCAGGAACACGCACTTCGTCCCGCGTGGAGATCGCGCTGCACACAAGACTAACCCTCATGAAACAGCAATGACACCTGCGCGCGGCCCGCGGCCCCATCCAAACAAATCGTCAACCCACCAGCACAGCTCATGATGCAATCGTGACCGCTCCGGACCCAGCGGACCAACACACTTTTTCTCTCTCTCCAGTGTCTCCTTCCGGAATTGATTCCAATGATGGGGAACGACGACGCCCCGATTGAAGATTCCCATCAACGTGCATTATCAATCATCAATCCACATGGGCGCGAAGAACTTCTTCGAACCACGAGTCCTATGGGGAAAGCATCGCGAAAGAAAAACGCAGAGGACGCAGCCTCGTGGCGTGACTTGCGAAACGCCCCCAAATGCATGCGTTGGCCATGTACCCCCCTCCCTGGGCGGTCAACTCTGCCTGCCCGGGATGCGACTGGAGCCAACACATCGTTATCAAGGTTGCATATGAAGAGGCCCCAGAAAATCCATTCCTGGATTGTTTTGGAAAAGCGAGCGCTATTCAAAGAACCTATTCTTCGGCTGGACAATCCGATACAATGAAAAGTTTAATCAGGTTTGCTTGCCTTGAATTGCCCCTCGTACGACCCCTCCAACCCCTCCTCCCAGAATTGGGCGACGATGGGAGAGAGGCCTGACGTTGAGGAAACTTTTCCCTCGCTCTCAGCTCCGGGCAGCACTACTCAACGCGGAACAAGCGGTCAAGA
Organism: Colletotrichum siamense; assembly: GCF_013390195.1. NCBI lineage: Eukaryota > Fungi > Ascomycota > Sordariomycetes > Glomerellales > Glomerellaceae > Colletotrichum > Colletotrichum siamense. Next base: position 957,158 of record NW_023501015.1, read on the forward strand.
CTTCTCATGCTCCGAGCGTCCCACTAAGGGCGGACGGTTCCGTGGATTTCGACGCCGGCTGGTGCTCGGACGGTGAGACCGACCTACCCACCATCGGCCGTGCCTCTGGCCGGCGATGGGCACCTTTCATCGCTAGGTCTCGCCAGATATTGCATGGCTGGTGAGGTCAGTCGAGATAACCCCTCCATGCCTGATGTCAAGAGGGGTTTGGCATAATGTAGGATTGCCCCGCGTTTGTCGGACTAGTGGGCGCTCCCGACAACCGCTTGGTATCAGTGCCTCACGCCCGCATTCCAAGATGCATCGAGATCGTCTCGCCGAATTGAGTTGTTCGCAGCCTGCCACAAGGCAAGTCCAGAACCATGGCTGGATTTCAACGAACCGATCAAATTCTCGATCGCCCCAATGCGTCGCCAATGCCTTCTGGCATCTGACAGCGCCTAGCCTCCTGTCTCTCCAGAGGCATTACTTGCATCACGTAATGCAAGGAAGACGTTAGGCCGACAGAGCCCTCGGACGAATCCCGCCAACGGCCGATATTCACTCGGGAATATGGCAGGTCATTGGCTGATGCTGCTGTCCAGGCGTTTTCAATCAAACAGAAAATCTCACACCGCACATTCGAGATTCAGGGGATGGCTTGCAGCCGGTTTCTTTTCCCGTCCACGAAAGCCCGGGGCATGGCGGGGAGACGCGACTGTGCCTGAGCGACCCCTTGCTGGTACCGGAGATGCACCAATAGCAGACTCAAAAATGACTCTCGCTCGCATCGCTGCCGGACGATTCGCTGTCCCTCTGCCGCCCCCCACACGGCGCAGGTCGGGTTTGGCCATGGAACTGATTCACCTTAGCTGCTTAGCATGAGGTTCGCAGCTCAGACGAGACAGACAGCTATCTGGCAGCATGGGATTCTAGGCTTCGTGCGACGTCGGCTTGTGCGGATGTCTGCTTCATACCACGCGCCAATTCGATTTTCTGGGTCTCGAACAAGCGTGCGGCCGGCGTGGGGAGCAGCCAACCGCTGACGAGTGCACTCATAAGAAACCGTCTTGGTCAGAGGTAGAGTATGCAAGATGATGTGCCATTTTTCATGCCTTGACTGCAGGCTGCCGAGAGCTGGAAGGTGGCACGAATCGTCGTCCAGAATGGCAGCTCTCGGGGTGGGCACACCGGATCAACTATCGTCTTGTCCGTCCACTATCCGAAAAACGATGCAGGGTGCAGGGTCTGGATGTCGTCGTAGTCTTCGCCCATATTGGAGGGAGGGGAAGCTGGGAACGGCCATCTTGGTGTAGATCTGATGTGCCTTAATTGCAGGCGAAGCCAATAAGGGAGACGTGCACTCGCGGCAACGAGGGCTAAAAGAACCTCCCGCCTGCGACGTTGATCGCTCCGTTACGGCAAAGGACATTGTTGCGTGTGTCGAGGTCGGGATGTACCTTGATTGCTAGCCAGTCTCGCAATATCGCGAGGCCCTCTTCAGACATTATCCGTGATACGGGTGGGGAATCGGGCGTCGTGTTAAACTGCTGCTGGCCGCTGGCCGCTCACTGCTGCAGCGCGATAAGTCCGGTTTTTTCGTGCAAGATGCCTGGACCCTGTACAGACTACAGAGTGCTACTGTCCGTTTCGTCATCTGCAACTGGCTCGTTTGACAGGCTGCGGGCTGTGCACCCAGTGCCCCTCATCATCGTTCGAGCTAGAGGAGGGAGATCTGCTGAAGCCTCACCATGGTCTTTGCACCGGCTCTCCGCGATCCACCGCGTGCTCAGACTGAAGATTGCAGCCAACCACCGGGAGGGTGACAACCGTGACAGCGAACCGTCGGACCACTGGACACATGATTCAGAAATCCGCCAGGAAGAAACTATTCCCGCGAGAGATTCCCCACCAAACGGTATACTTGGTAACCCGTATCGAGGCGGCGGCGGCGTATCGCCAGGTCGCAATACTCGGGCCAGGCATCTAAATTCGAGGGACGGCCAAGGACGAGGGCATCGTTGCATTCGAAAATAGCCCGGCTGATGCAAACCAACAATAACAATGCAGGAAGTCGTCGTTGTCGAGGCTCAGATGCCTGAGCCCAGCAACAGGCGGGGTCTGCAAAGAGGAGAAATCGGATGCACGTCGTCCCCACGTCTGTGGGGAGACAGGCGCGCCGGAAACATCAGGTCTGAAGTTTGCGTCGCCGTCGTGGTGAGAGCGACACCTGTGGCAAGCAAGCAAGGCAGGGCAGGTTGAGCCAATGCCAATAGTGGCATCGTCTATCTGCAGCGGGGACTGGGGCGAGGACCGCGAAGGTAGGGCCCGTCTGTGGTCTATCGGTCGAGGGGTACACGACAAACAAGTTTGTACGGGAGTGTACAAGGGGCGGTGGTGGTGAGGATGGTGGTTTTGTTGAGTCGGCTACCACAAGCGCGAGGGCGGCGCTGTCGTCTCTTGGGTTGCGTCGTCTGGCGTCTTGCGGGCATCAAGTAGGTACTCGCATGAGGTATCCGTCCACTACCACGGCAGGTGCAGGCGTCTGGGCTCCAGACCCAGAATCGACTGGAGCCCGTACGAGAAGATTTTCATCCTTGCGTTTGCCAATGCTGCCATGGCAGATCTGCGGCAACTTGCGATCGAAGGCTAGCGCAACAGGTGTCCTCTCAATGGCTGGCTCTGGTCCTTGTTCGTGGGGCTCTGTTTCTGCGGTGGTAGGGGGCGGCTTGAAAACTCCGAAGGGTCTGATGAGAAGTTGTGGTCCGTCCTGACTCTCCCCCAGCCACTGTCGCCTTGGCACCATGGTGAGGGCAGTGGGAAGCCAGGTTTTTCTCTCCCCGCGGGCGAGGGTTTAGCAAACGACCGAGGCTGCTAGCGGGCAGTTGTCCTCTTTGGACGCTTGTAGTCGGTGTTGCCGCTTGAGGAAACAGGGCAACAATGGCATTATATCCATAGTGCGTGTTTTTCCCTGAGTCGATTGACCCAGTTCTGGAATCAATCATCCCACTCTTTGAAAACGCTGGCAATACGGACGTTACGGGTAGTGGGCTCCAGGACTGGACCCTGGGCGGAGGCTGACTGACAGGTGAGAGGGGAGGGCCGATGTGCCGTTGACGCGAGGTGCAGATAGAGTTGGCCGCTGACAGCCGATCCTGTGCCGTGTGAGCTGATCGTTTCCCCCGTTTTGATGAAGCAGCAGCAGCCGTGGGCATGTTTTCCCGCGCCGTTGCACTGTGCGTTGTCTCTGGTGCATGGCGCACACGTCCACAGCCCACAGTCCACACATGTCGTCGCGGTTGCACCGCAGCGGCGACAGCCACTCACCGTGCAGGCCACAGCACGTAACTGTGAATGGTGAATGGTGTGTAGTACGGTAGCGAGCACGGTCGATTGCTGATCACCTCAGTAGAGTACTACTAAGTAGGCAGAGCAAAGCAGAGCCTTGGCCAGGCGCCGGCTAACGTCCGTGGGCTGTGTCGTCCGTGTCGTTGCACAAGAACAGACCAATGCCTCGGGGCTAGCCGCCGTCTGCGGTCCTGCGCACGCACAGGTGCCGCTGGTGATCGGGGGGAACCTCGTCAGCGTGATGAATGGATGATGCCGGACGAATTTTGGTGACAACCGCTACTGCGTATTAGAGATGGCCGGTGGTGGCGGCTGCAGCAGCGTGAAGCGAGAGGCAAGATGGACAGACGGTGGCAGTCGCAGGCGAAGTCGCCATCGCTGTCGCCGTCGATTTGCAGCAGTGCAGCAGCAGCGGCGCACGAAAGATACAGTCCAGGCTCTGCGAGGCCTGCAGACTGCGTGTGTAGCGTATGCGTGCGGTTTGCAGGGCGAGCGGGCGAGTTCGCGAGGTACCTCACTCTGGTCGCGTATCCGAACCGGTCGTCGGTTCCTGCAACTGCCGATGTTCCTCCAGCAGCTCCATCCAGCCCCAGGTAGCTCGGTCCCAGCTCGCGCAGCTCGGGGTCTGAACTGGTTGACTGGTACCTGGCAGGCCTTGGAGGTTGAACCCTTGAAAGAAGGCCTTGCTGCTGGCGTGCCTGGTTCGGAAAGAGAGGAACGACGAGGAAGACGACCAAAGGCCCACCAGACCAGAGCAGATCGCCATCCGGAACCTCCTGTTTTAAACGATTGACTCTGCGGGCAGCGTGCTGCAGGCACGAGGAGGGCTCTGGAATGTGGGCGCTGGATCAGGTAGGCAACTGAGGTCTTGGAGTCTTATTCCAGGGACAGGTCGACGACACAGAGGCCAGCACGACGACAGCTGCGCCTGTAGCCTGTGGAGCTATTTGGATAATTGGATGTCTTGTGTGTGCGTGTGTGCTCGCCGCAAAGCCCATGAGTCGCGGGGTGGATGACGGGACGAGTGTGGTTTGCCAGCTGCGAGTTGCGCAATGGAGGAGGGGCAGGATTGGTGGTGCCAGGTGGTGGTGGTGGTCACTGGTGGTGGTGGGAGTGGGAGTGGTGACCGGGTTGGTTGGGTGCGCGTGGGTGTGAGTGCGACTGTGTGTGTGAGACGATAGCCAGACTTGGTCGAGGACGAGGCAAGACGACGAAAGGACCTAGCAGCTAGCTGCAACCCACTGCAACAGCAGCAGCAGCAGCAGCAGCAGCAGCAGCACAGGTACACCATCGTCACCTTGCACGATCCCTCCAGAGATGGAAGACGGAAGTCATGTTTGCTTAATTCTTCCACTGCGAGTGTCTTGAGCGAGAGCATTAGCATGGCATCTCGTTTCGTACCTAGGCACCTAGAGGAAGAGGCTCAGTGGACGGTGGACCGCGGAAAGGGCAGAACCACATCTCAGAAGCTCGCCAAAGGCGGAAAGAACGTTTCCATTGTCGCTTCGCGGCTTCCATGGCTGGGGTACGTACTCCATCTGATGGGGCCCTTAGCGTCCGTTAGTCTCGTCTCTCGCACCGTCTGGTCCAATATCTGGGCTTTTCAACTGGGCTCGCCAGCCATTTTCAACGGGGCCCTTCGTCCAGTAGCCGTCGGCGCTAAGCCCGTCTGGGCCTGGCACCATTCACGACGTTTAACACACGTTTTGCAACCGCCAGCCCACTCACTGCTGCCAGCCAGTCTGCCACTGTGGTGGTCGTCGACTCGCCCCGGCAAAATACGGTGCTTCTTCCCTCGAGACACCGTCTCCCTCGCACGGTGGCGGCTGGTGATTGGCCCGTCCACCGTCCGTCTGCCACCCCCCCGGTGCCCCCGTCGCAAACAGTGGCCCTCGTGAACAAGCCTCCCCCCTCCATCGTCCTCCACCCAAACCCACCATGCCTCCCCCAAGACTCCCCCCCAACTCCAGTCTCTCAAGAGCTCACCACCGGCCGCAGCAGCTTCCATTGGAGCAACCACCCCGGCCTCCCCCCGCTCCACACTCGTGCAGCTGCAGAAGGAGCACCGGCCCCGTTCATTGGCTCCTCCTCCCGGCCGGGGCTGGACGTTCGACTGCAGCTCTCACCGCTTCTTTCGCGGGCTCGTCGTCCTTCCTCTTCACCCACGCATGCCCGCATCTGGGGCGCCCCGTCCTGTTCTCTCGCCCTTCTTACCACCCGAATCCCATCCAGCCCACACCATTCCTCCCCCAAAACCTCCTTCTTCCGCAGAAGAAAGGGTCACACAACTCCTCCATCCACATCCAGACGCCCCCGACGAAAGAGCGGTGTCCTGGGGTCCAAGCCCATATCACTCCTCCAAGTCCCGTTTCCTCGACTTACACCTACCCGTTCGATCTTTTCGAACGACTGATACCAGCCGCCCAGCCCAACCCATCATGAACGTCAACTTCGATTCGAGTGGAGGCGACCTCCTCGACCTCTCCTCGTTCGACCAGCGGGACCGATTCTCCTACGCCTCCCAAATCCCCTCCTCGCAAAACAGCCCCCAGAGCGTCGCAAACATGCCCGCCCAAAGGATCTGGCCCATTCCTCTCGATATGGCCTCGAATCCCGCTGTCTCGAGTCCTCCCGAAGACCAGCAAGCACACTCGCCTTCCCACAGCTCCTCGCCTCTCAGCCAGCACTCCCATCACTCCCCCTACCAGCAACCCGTCAACTCTTTGACCGACTGGGCTCTTCAGCAACATCAGCACCAGCAGCAGCAACAGCCTCACATCCCCGTCCAGGACTTTTCCCAGTTCGTCTCCGATGCCTACATGCCCGTCACCTACAACCCCTACGCCCCGGGTTTCCAGGCGAATACCATCGACTTCCTCCCCGCGACGACTCAAGCTTTGGCCGCAAACTTCCAGCTCGCATCCGCCTTCAACACCATGCCGCCTATGGACGAGACTGTTCCCGCCATGAACTGGAACATGGGTATGGAGAGCTGGCACGACATTCAGGCCGCTGCTTCCGCTCTGCAGATTGAGGGTCTCTCCCACAGCATCGGCAGCAACTCGCCCACCGGTACTTTCCTCGAGGTTCTGTCTCTGCCTAGCTCTAGCAACGGAGAGGGATGGTCAATGGTTGTCGAGCAGGGTTCCGGTGCCGGCTTTGACCACTTCCAGCAGCCCCAGCCCAACGCGGCAATTTTCAACCCCAGCCAGACGTTGCATCTGCGAACCAACTCGGACTCGTCGGATGGAGCCAACTCGTTTGAGCTCGGCAGCTATGAGGAGATTCCCCCGTTCCCCATCTCGCCCTTCTCCCCCGAATCCGATGGATATGTCGACGCCGGATCCCACCGCAACTGTTTCGGCGACAACCACAACCACGCTCACAACCACGACACAGTCAGCCCTGCGTCCGCCGTTGCTCCGATGCCCATCAAGACGACGACCACCACCACCCCGACCCGGCCTACGCCCGCCAGCGGCTCCGGTGCCACCTCGCCTCCCATTGTCAGCGCCCGGAGGAACTCGGGCCAGAGACGTAGCCCCGTCACTGCCAAGTCTACCAAGGCCGTCATCCGCCGCACCTCCACCGGTAAGAAGGACGGCTCCGAGGTCAAGAAGGTTGGCCGCAGAAAGGGTCCTCTCCTGCCTGAGCAGCGCAAGCAGGCCAGCGAGATCAGGAAGCTCCGTGCTTGCCTCCGCTGCAAGTTCCTCAAGAAGACCTGCGACAAGGGCGAGCCTTGCGCTGGTTGCCAGCCTTCTCACGCCCGCCTGTGGCAGGTTCCTTGCACTCGCATTGACATCAAGGACATTGGCTACTTCATGAAGGACTGGAAGGCCGACTATGAGCGTCACCTTGGCCGTGGCGTCTCCGTCTATAACGTCAAGGGCTTTGCCCAGAGCGAGACTCTCATGTGGATCACTCACGGCTACGGCTTTGCCCTCCCTGTCTACGTCCGCGAGGTCTTTGTCGCCGACGACAGCTGCTTCCAGGCTGACTGGGTTGAGTCTTGCCTCACCGACCAGGAGCCCATCGACTTTGAGCTCCGCACTGGTAACCTTGATGTTGGTGCCAAGGGTGTTTCCGTCGAGGCTCTGTCCGACTACCTCGACAAGCACATTGACGGCGGCTTTGAGGACTTCATTGAGGACCACTTTGAGGGTACCCCCTTCATCACTGAGATCCTCAAGACCGCTCACCGCTACTACGTCAAGGAGCGCATGCCTGTCATCCGCAAGGCTCTCAAGCTTGTCCTGGCTTACAACCTCACTCTTCACATCACCCTTGTTGAGAACCAGGGCGAGGAGGTCAGCCTTGACGGCCAGATCGACGACGAGGACTCCAAGTACTACGGCCGGACCGTCGCCCCCGTCATGATCAACTTCCAGATCAAGTGCGCCATGGCCGACATGTGGCGTGAGCTGCAGAAGGAGATTCTTGAGGAGCTCTCTGCCCTGTACTCCAGTGTCTACAGCGGTGAGCGTCTCAAGAACTGGCCCACCATCTTCATGCTGGCTTCCATCCTGCTTGCCGTTTGGGAGGAGATGCAGTTCGACTGCCACTACCGCGTGCCCGACCCCGCTGCCGTCAACAAGTTCTGCAGCGACATGGAGACCACTCCTGTCGGTGTCATTGTCGGCCTGTTCCACGCCATCTCCCAGAAGCTGCCCGCCTTCATGGACTGGGACACCTCCAAGCACGGCCACCTGTTGAACAACAACGTCGCCGTCTGCGAGGCCATGACCGAGGTCCGCGAGCACGTCATCAAGCATGGTAAGTCTCATCACACTAGGCATCCAAAAGCGACGATACTAACCCGGCCACAGAGTCGTACTTGCGCACTCGCCCCGAGGCCACCTTTGACCGCAACGACTTTGACTGCTTGTCCAACAAGTTCCTGTCGAAGCTGGTCATCCGCGCCAACTAACCATCTTGTGTCATAATTTGCGATATATGTTTCTCGGAAGGTCATTTAAAAGCCCCCGGGTGGGCATTGTTTCCTATGTTACGGGTCACAGCGACGGCGTTGAACGAGACACTACACATGATCTCCCTCAGACACACACACACATCCTCTGACTTCACTTCTTTTTGCGGCTGGTCACCTCTCAACACGATTCGTCTCGATGTGTTTACGACCCTTTTTCATGATTCATTACGAATGTATGACTCGAAGCTTTCAACGTGGTGGAGAGGTCTGGAGTTGCGCGTTGGCTTGACGGCTGCGCTGCGGCGAAGAGAGACGCGACAAATGCGCTATAAAGAATATTTTTTGTTGTTTACCAAATTTAACGGAGACGATTATGCCGGCACGACAGGCACGGAAATGAAACAGCATAGCATAGACGATTACGATATGCATTTTTGGAATTACTGGGTGGCAGAAGGGAACGTTTTGGATGAAAACGCCTTCTAGAATTTTTGGAGAGGCTCTGTTTGGCCGAATAGGTTCGGCATTTTTATGTCCGTTGTAGTTAGGCCAAAATTCGATATATCGAAGAGATTGTTTCTTGCCCTTCACATCAGTTGCACCTTGAAGCAACCAACGTGAATTCCTCGTTGTCTCTCGGCCTGTTTGTCGACCACGCCATGCGGACACACGTGTCTTGACGCGCCTACTTGGTCATGCCATGTCGACGCGTCGGTGACAGTCTGCGAGACAACAAGCCATGATCTTCGCCTCGGCGGTCTCTTCAGGCTTGAGAGCAGGACGAGAGCGCGCCGAACCCAAGCGTCACTGACCAAGCAAGTCAGGATAGCTACGTCTTGCAAGTCTGCTCGGTCCGAGAGCGAGGGCCTGGCAGGTTGCATTCGGACGTGGACGGGACGGACAGACGATACGCCCTTTATACTCTACGAAGTTGACCGCAATCACCCCCTTCACGATGCGTTGAAGCGGTGAGCCAACCCGCAATTACGGGCCAGGTCGCCAGGCCCATGTCTTCACAGACAGGTTTGGTGGTCCCAGGAACTGAGAGGCCCCAATCATGAGAGTAGCGGAGACAAGAAAGCGCTGTATAGAGATGCCTGCAATTTGTTTGTTGTTATCAACACTCTCCTGGTCGCCTCACAGTTTCCATCGAATCACTGAGCATATACTGCGGTTCACGATGGTCGTGCAGCTTGTCTCGCAGTGTCTGGCACGTGGCCTGATCTAGCGGGACCCTTGCAGTCAACACAGCCCTTGAAAGTAACGCTGTGAATCTAAGGACAACATTAGGCTTTCCGAAGGCTTGATTGGCTCCTGGATCCTCAGTCAATTGGCCTCGCCGTTGATTACAGAGGTCCTGGTTTATTGCTCCGACTGTAGCGGCGAATCTTCCCGACAGTGCACTGGTTGATGCGATTCAGACAACTGCTGCTGACTGAGCTCCCCATGCCGGTCGCGGAATTGTTTCCAGGGACGTTCACGGGACCTCCGCCCGTTGGACAATTTTTTTGACTTCTGTCGACATTGAGTTGGAACTATTGACTGACCTTCATGGCCTGCTGACCGCAAGAACGCGAACGCCTGCGGGGTTAAGTCGGGGAGGGGGACCCTTATCGGAGCAAATCAGAGACAGCGCTGGCGGTTTGGCACGTTGAGGCCAAACCAATAAGACGGTGGCTGGCTGCGAGGAGTGCAGTTGGTGGTGTTCGTCTGCTGCAGACATGAACTGCCAGTCTGCCACGTTCGCACTTTGGTGCCACGATGTCGGTCGGCTGGCCAATACGGGCTCTGGCGCCGACCGTGAGTCGTCTTGACGAGGGCCGAGCGTCGAAATGGCGATGTCGCAATCCCTCTGTCTCGTTTCTCCGACGAAACGAAAGCGTCACTGGGAAGCATTCTCGACTGGATCTGATCGGTCTCGTCCTACCGTGATCCATGTGGCTTGCTCCCGAAACAGTGAAAGAGACATTTCTTCACACACCCATTCCTCCCGGGTAATTTATTCAAAGGACATTGTTGGGCAGGCAGGCCGAAGAGGTTGCAGTTCGTCGGTCGGTCTCGAACGATGGTAAAATCAGGGTCGGGCGCTCAAGAGGTTGGGAGGAATGACGTCTGGCGTCATCATGCGCTAAAATGCGGGGATCCAGCGATAGCGATACCGGGGTGAGCTGTCGGGGTCTGGTGTGACTGTTCGGCGACCGCGGGCGCGCTGAGACGTGGAAATGAAGCCATCTTGGGTGAGGCCAAGGTAGGCAAACGGACAACCGATGAAGTCGTTGTAAGAGGTTAGCGATGAGGTCCAGAGAAGCTTTAGAGGCATCGGGGGATTGGCAGGCGATTCTTCGGACGAGGAAAAGATTGACTGGAGGCTCTCAAGTGGCGATTAAGGTGGTGGTAGTGACACATTGCACGCGCTTTGCCAGTCAGGCGTCGCCGTGTTTCTGAAAATGGCCGGCATCCGGGTGGCGGGTGGGGCGCCACCGCATTCACATTGTCAGTGCCTGGATGATAGTGTGTGGCCTTGAGTCGGTCTGGCGTCTGTGAGTTGGTTGAGTTTGCAGCCATCCATCGTCAAGGTGGTGTTCTCGGTGCGGTTGGGTGAGACACACATTCCTAGCCCAGCGTCGAGAACGAAGACAGCCAGTTGTTTAACCGCCCGCCTTCTCGGTTTGGCAGGTTGGTTCGTCCGTGGGGGGAAACATTCCAGCCTCCAGCTGTGGTGGTCTACGCCGTACACTGTGAATGCTCTCGGCGACGCTTCTCAGCCATGACTGAGTCGTCTGCGATGACGACTGATGAAGACAGTCCGAGGTGGACGGCAGAGGCGGAGCAGGTGCAGGGGTTGCGAGTTGCGATGGGGCGGCGACCCATCAGTGACAGACTGCCTAACGCTTAAGGCTCCGGGGAAACAGTAAACAGTGGCTCCCTCCTGCGCGAGACGTTCTTGCCGACGGGCCCCCGAGCTCGCTCCCGCCTCCCAGTTCTTTGAAGATTCGCATCTCGCAACTGCCATTGATCACAAACAACAGATCTTTGATCTCTCGGCAGCCACTCGTCGAATGGCGTCTCGGGGCTACGGCGGCATGAGCGAGGCCATCTGATCAAAGAAGCGGCGATGGCGAGTGGCCAACCGTCGTGGTCAGTGGCCAGCGGCAGGTCCAGCGCTGCGAACTGAGACATCAGGCACAGCAGAACTGGGTTCCAGCCTTTCCAGGTCGGCGGGAGAGGTGGCCCGATAGCGCAGATAAGAAGTGGCGAGTACATGAAATCAGCACCTGTCCATGCCTTTCTGGATGGTACTGGCTACCTCCCGCACCCTCCTGGTCCACTTGGTTCTGGAGGGTTCCGGCTTGCTCCTGCCTACCTTAGCGCTCTTGCTTGCTGATGAATCATTCGCCATTCCCCCAGACAAGGACACAAGGCATATCCGTACTGCCTCAGTGCACCGCATAACTGTCAGGTAAGGACGCAGTAAGGTACCTTCCAGGTTGGTTCTCCACCTGCGCCTGCGCCCCCCACTGCCTTCCCTTACCTTCCGTTCGCCGCGGTCAGTCACCACCCGCCTCCTGCCTGCCCAGTATCTCCTCTGCCTCCTACTATTTAACTACTTCAACCTCTCCTCCACCACTCTTTTTCTTCCTCTCACATTCATCCGTCTTCCATCCCACACAAGCACTCGTCCATCAGCGACAACTTCTACATCCACCATCAGTTACATCAATCACATCACAACCACTCAGAAGTCGCCATCATGCAGATCTTCGTCAAGACCCTCACTGGCAAGACCATCACCCTCGAGGTCGAGTCTTCCGATACCATCGATAATGTGAAGTCGAAGATTCAGGACAAGGAGGGTATTCCCCCCGACCAGCAGCGTCTTATTTTCGCTGGCAAGCAGCTCGAGGATGGCCGTACCCTGTCTGATTACAACATCCAGAAGGAATCTACCCTTCACTTGGTTCTCCGTCTCCGTGGTGGCATGCAGATCTGTAAGTAATCGACTTCCTCGACATCTACCACCCAGCATCGTACTAACATTTTCCAGTTGTCAAGACTCTCACTGGCAAGACCATCACCCTCGAGGTTGAGTCTAGCGACACCATCGACAACGTCAAGTCCAAGATTCAGGACAAGGAGGGCATTCCCCCCGACCAGCAGCGTCTTATCTTCGCTGGCAAGCAGCTTGAGGACGGCCGCACCCTCTCCGACTACAACATTCAAAAGGAGTCCACCCTTCACTTGGTCCTTCGCCTCCGCGGAGGTATGCAGATTTTCGTGAAGACCCTGACGGGCAAGACGATTACTTTGGAGGTGGAGTCGTCAGACACAATCGACAACGTCAAGTCCAAGATCCAGGATAAGGAGGGCATCCCCCCCGACCAGCAGCGCTTGATCTTTGCTGGTAAGCAGCTTGAGGACGGCCGCACCCTCTCCGACTACAACATCCAGAAGGAGTCGACCCTCCACTTGGTTCTGCGCCTCCGTGGAGGCCAGTAGGCGGCGGCTCTTTCCTCACCGGCGTTCATGGGTTATGGGTTACGGCATTGGCATGATGATATCTTAGTTAGGGCCTGGTAAATCAGGCACCACGCGCTCAATAGCGCCAATACAGACCATTGAAGTCTACATTCGTCCCCTCTCGTGATGTCTGTATCTATTGTCGTCGTCCTTGCCCTTGCTATCGTCCGTCATCATCGTCCGTCATCGTCGTCCGCCATCGTCGTCCGTCGTCGTCCTACGTCTTCGTCCTGCGTCTTCGTTCTGCTTCGTCGTCCTGCTTCGTCGTCCTGCTTCGTCGTCCTGCTTCGTCGTCCTGCTTCGTCGTCCTGCTTCGTCGTCCTGCTTCGTCGTCTGCTATCATTGTCGTCTGTCACTATCGTCTGTCACTATCGTCATCTATCACCCCGTCCGTCACCAGCGTCCGTCACCCTCGTCCGTCACCCTCGTTCGTCACTATTGTCTAACACTGTCGCCTGTCACTGTAGTCTTTCAACGTCACTGTCGTCCGTTACCCGTTATCACCGTCCGTCTCTAGCGTCTATTATCGTGTGCTGTGGTCGCCCGTCACCTCCATTTGCCATCGTTGTAGTCTTCATCGCTGCAGCTTTCTTACTTTTAGATCGGTTCTGTATCCATCGGGAAAAAGAAACACAGCGCCTGCAGTGACAGTCTAGCACCGCTTTGGTTCGGCCGCGAAATGCAGGCGCCTTATCAGTGACGTGACCAGTGGACCCGTGCCCGCGGTGGGGTTCCATTGTGGGGGAACACCTTCCACAGAGACCCTGCACCTAAATTATTCCTCCGAAATACACCTCCGTCCACTCGTTGTTATGAGCAGCTTAAGCAAACCTTACGAAGTGTTTCGGCGACAATCGTTCTACCTCCATAATACACCTCGTTTCTATACCATCACTTGCTAGCCGATTTGCACGCCGGCCACTACGACAGCACCCACAGACGAGCGTCAGCCCGCAGGGTTGCGAAAGGCTATGCGGTCCTTCTTTTACCACTTGAAATTTGAGCTCTACCCGACTCCCAGCCCAACGGACGGCCAATCTAAAGGCAAGACACATACTTCTTCGGCTGGCAAAGAAGTTTGGCTTCCGCCGAAAGGGATCGACATCTTCGACGAGCTCCCGACACATTCTAGGAAATCCGCGAAGAAATCCTACGTTCACAGACCGCAACCCTCGCCGTTGCAGTCATACGAAACAACCCTTCCCGCCGATACCTACCGATCGAACACACAAGCGCATAATACCTCTGTAAACGCTGGTCTGATTGACTGCGGCCCCTCGAGAGCACCTGTAAAGGAGGACAGTGGTGGAAACCTCGAACGGTTGACCGAAAGGCAGTGGAGAGCGCGCACCCAGAGCTTTCCACCTCCGCCATCGTCCGCCGCGATACGGCCTGAAACGGCTGTTAGAGACTGGAGATTTGGGCAGCTGAGCATACAGAGCATCGACTTGCACGACGAGCGTCAGCGAGAGCAAATGACGGCGGAAGCGGCTAGCTCGTCGGCGGCGCTCGGCGTGGGCCCCACGTTCGCGGGGACGTCAACGAAGGCGAAGTACGTGCCGCTAGAGACGAAGAACACGGAGGTTGGCTGGGGCGTGGTACACTTCTATCGCGAGGAGGAGGAGACGCCAGAGTTAGGTCTTGACCCGTCAGAAGACGATGGAGTCAAAGAGGTAGACTGCACAACCCTCTGCATACCGGCAGTGCCGAGCTACCTCACACCAGGTGATTTCCTAGGATACGTGGGTGAAAAATGGCGGAACGACATCAGCCATTACCGGATGGTCATGACCGCCAGGATGAACCGGTATCTGGTCCTCCTCAAGTTCCGCAACAGTGAGCGCGCGCGGAAGTGGCAGAGGGAGTTTGACGGCAAGGTCTTCAACAGCATGGAGGTGAGTAGTCATATCGGCATAGGACGTGGCGGTCGTACTAATATGTTCCAGGCCCAGGTTTGTCACGTCGTGTTCGTCAAGTCTATCACTTTTGAGACGCCGACAAGAGAAAACCGCACGTTCCCCGACCTCAACCACGATCCGTTTACACCGTCCTCTTCTGTCGCCGCGTCGAGCAGCCTCAAACCCTTCCCTCCCCCTACACCAAACCTCGTCGAATTACCTACTTGCCCGGTGTGCTTAGAACGTATGGACGATACAACCGGTCTCATGACGATCCCCTGCCAGCACGTCTTCCACTGCAACTGTCTCCAGAACTGGAAGGGCTCAGGATGTCCCGTCTGCAGACACACGAACCCTGAAACCACATACGACCCGTCGAACCCGTATACCCAACCGTTTGGTTCCTCCGTGTCAAATCTCTGTAGTTCATGCGACTCACCAGACGACCTCTGGATCTGCCTCATTTGCGGAAACGTCGGCTGCGGTAGATACAAAGGTGGTCACGCAAAAGATCACTGGAAAGAGACGGCACACAGCTTCGCGCTTGAGCTCGAGACGCAGCATGTCTGGGATTATGCGGGCGATACCTGGGTCCATCGCCTCATCCGCGACAAAGGCGACGGCAAGGTCGTCGAGCTGCCAGGTAGCAATGGACAGCACCACCGACCGGAAGGGGGCTACGAGGATGTGGTGCCGCGGGCAAAGTTGGATAACATCGGTCTGGAGTACACCCATCTTCTCACGAGCCAACTTGAGTCGCAGCGGGTGTACTTTGAGGAGATGCTCAGCAAGGTGGCGGACAAGGCGTCAAAGGCCGCCGCAACGGCAGAATCCGCCTCCGCACAGGCTTCAGCCGCGCTGGAAGAGAACGCGACTCTCAAGACAGAACTCAATCGTCTCAAGACACAAGTCATCCCACAACTAGAACGGGACGCAGAGCGGGACAGAAACAAAGCCACCAAGTCGCAGGAACTCGCACGAAACCTCGGCAAGGCTCTACAAGAAGAAAAGGAGGTCACTCAGGGGCTGATGAAGCGTGTGGAGCACAACAACACCGAGCTCGAGGCGTTGAAGAAGAAGGACGGCGAGTACAAGGTGCAGATTGCGGATTTGGAGGAGATGAATCGGGACTTGACCATGTTTATTTCTGGGCAGGAGAAGCTCAAGGAACTGGAGAACGAGGGCCAGCTCGAGGCTGGTGAGGTCGCTGAAGGCAGCGTTAGCGTTGCGAAGAAGGGCAAGCGGAGAGCCAAGAAGTGAGGCTCCAACGTGCGGTCAAGGCGTTTATGGTGCATCTGCGAGGCGTTTGCGGGGGCAGGCATGATTTGAAGTGTAGCAGTACTAGTTCAGCGATACCTTGGAATTTACCAGCGAGTATTCCATCTAGGGACGGTCTCTGGCCACGCTCCGTACTCTGGCTGCAAGGCCACCCCAATCCGGCTGGCTGTTGCGCTAAGTAGTGGCGTTTCGGCCACGCCATTTGACACAGGGCTGGCAATGGTAGGAAGGCTTGTGTTTGCTCTTGATCCAGGTGTCTGGGCGGCCTCTCGTTGCGCGGTATTGTGTTGAGGCACGATACTGGTCAAGTGGCCGGATGGGTTCGACTCTACGATTTAGAGCCCCCGCGGCATGAATATCCTTCAATCGTTACTTGGACGCATCTCGACTCGAAATAACCCACCGCGCTTTGAATGAGGCGGTGATTCTGCCGTCAACTAGCTAAGGATGAAGGCCAGCGACACCGACATCCAAAGATGGAAGACAAGGGGTGGGAGTCTAAGACCCGGGAAGGCACAATATGTTGGGCAAGATTGACCCTACTTTCCTCAGAAGCAGGCGCTCAAGCGGTCGCGAGTCTTTGTGACCATTTCCCATGTCGGACATGCGTCCTTTCTATTTGTCAAGATCTCATCTTCCCAGTTCTCGTTTGTTCCATCTTTCCCATCCCGTACCTGGAGACTTCTGTTTCTCGTGTCTCTCGTGCCTACGGCAGAAATCCCTTCATCGCTTCAAGTGTTGTCAAGCTAGGCAGGTGTAACGGAGGTGATATAAAATGACAGCCGGATGCTGGCTCCAGCTCGCAAGAATGAGTTAGTTACATAGCAGCAGCTTTCTTAATACTGCGCGCTCTTCTGCTGGTTCTTTTCGTTTGCGTGGTCTGTGGGTTCGTTCTGTTTGCTACTGTTATATTGTGCAACGCCAGTTCGGAGGCTTCCGTCTTTTCGAAGGATTCAGTAGTAGAATTTTGGCGCGTGTATTTTTGGGTTAACTGAACTGATGGTTTTTAAGCTTTCACCTGGCTTTCTCTGCGTGGCGCTGCAAACCAAGGTGGTATACCCAAGGTGCGGTTTGGTCGCACCTTCCCTTTGGTTCTTCCTACCTGAAATTTTGGCAGTTACCTTTCACCACTCGGATTGCCTTCTGGACCTTTTTTTCCCCTTTCTTTTTTCCCCTCTTCGCCGTTGCCCATCCATCACTCCTCCTCTCCATCCACCCCCCCAACGTCGCCAAGTCCTCCTTCACAAAGATTCGTCGTCGCGCCATCTGGAAATCAAACTGACCGACATTTTCACTCACATTTGGCAAGTTGGCAAAAACATCACCATGGTGACCGCCAGGAAGCGCGACGCGCTTGCGAAGTATACCGCAGGTAACACCATGAAACTTCGGCCTTTCCCGAATCCCGTTGCCCCTCATTCCGCGAGCATGTCTCCAAAACGCGACGAAACGACACCCGACGGCCGCTCCTTCAAAGACTTGACCGCTCAACGGCCCAGCTGTTTCAATCCAGACGCTCATTATGAGGATGACCAACCACTGAAGCTCAAGATTATTGGAACGATCTCTGGCGGAGCAAGTCACGACCGACAAATCCTCCTTTGCAAGACCGACGAGGCCCCTCGGCGAAACCCTCGACATGCGGATATTCCCGTCTTTGGTAACAGGAAGCAATGTATCGTGGCCATAGTCATGGATGCGGTTTGCTACGGGAATTCGGTCATAGCCGACTCTGATCTTTGTCGCCGGGCTGCTGTCCTCCAACACCTTCACCATGAAACTGCAACTGGGCTTGGGACCATTAATCCTGACTACTATGGCACATGGGTCTTGGAGACGTACGATAATGCAGAGAACTACCCCGGAAGCAAAAGATACATTGGTGTCATTCTGAGGGAGTATCTCGAGGGTGAGAGCATTGGCGGGTTGTGCACGCGCGAAGAAGATAAAGACGGAGTCGGCATGCTGATCGCACCTACAAACCCGGTGATACGTTTTGGTACCGATGGCGAAGTACTCGTCCTTGACACTAATGACCAAGTGCGCCATGAGATCACGATGCAGCTTATGCACGGCATCGTTACCAATGAGCATCATGGCGTCGAACAAATGTTGAAAGAGGCCGAAGACGTCATGGTGGTTTTTCGACGCTATGGAGAGCGCCTAGAGATACCGCAGGCTGTAATGCTCGGTACCCTTTATAGCGAAGTGTGTCAAGATTCCGATGATATCCAGCAACAACTTGGCAAGCCTCTCCACCCATTCGACCGATTCCCACATAACGAATTCGAAATGCTCGATGGCTGGTATAATGTCGACTGGTGCTACGAGAATAGATTCAAGCTCGATGCATGGATGTTGCATCAGTTCGGGCTCATGGACGAAGCAGAGAAGCAGCGCGACTATGTTACTTTGGAAGACCTGAGAGATGATGAGAGCGACGTTACGGGGGACAGGAACAGCCGCTTGAAAACGGCTTTCGAGTTCATTGCAAAAGGAGGAACTCTCAAATTCCCCAACTGCAGCCTTCCAGCTATTCCAATGCAACCTCCCCGGCAGGCTAGCAGCACGATCACACCAATGTTCGGAAACTTCAGACATCAGAACATGGCCAAGTATTTGAAGGCCCGGCAGGATCGTGGGCGTCCTTTCTGGCGAACCTTTGAACGAGTCATGACATTTTGTCCCAGAGAATTGAAGAAAGCGGATATCGAATTAAGAGCGGCGCTTGCTTGGTTGGTTGCTACTGTTCAGCTTTTACCAAGGGGAACCAATCCCAAAGACCAAACCTCCGAAGAGCAGCATGATGTTTCGCTCTTCGATGATTTCTTGGAACAGCTTAAGCGCAAGTTGCTCAAAAGAAAGAGAGACGAGTCAAGCGAGTCAGACACTTGAGCAATCCAGGATGCCAGCGAGACGATGTTCAAATCACTAGATCGAGTGTATGTTTACGGGCGGTGGGACAGCTTTGAAATTATGCTGGAGTCTAGGTGCATCCGCGAGACTTTTCGGGGGAAGGCATGACTGGCGTTAAGCAGTAGTAGTTCAGTAATAACATGGAATATATAGGCCGCCGTCTTTTCCATTGCTAGAGCGATCACGTTTCCTGTGGCTTTGTACTCTACCTTGTCGACATTGTCGTCGCCGTTACTGTCGTCGCTTTCCCCGTCCCCGTCCTTGTGATTGTCGTTACTACTATCGCCTTCGATAGGAGATATTAAGGACACAAAAAATACAGCGGAGTAGGGATAGGGATTTGAGGCAGTCTCGATTCTATACCAGCGAGTATTTAGTCCAAAGTTTCATGCACAGCAAGGTAGAGCTTCGCCTGGTTTGTTTACTTGCCTACACCGTTTGTGTCAAAAGCTGCAGCTGCAGCGCGGGAATGGCATGTAAGACAGATTCAGCCTGACGGCCAGCTTTCTTTACATTCTAGACTTTTCAGAAAAGTGCGTCTGTTATATCCTGACAGCGTCAACATGCTCCGAGGACAAGGCTAGACTCACCGCTGAGATTGAGGCTTGTCAGACCTTGATTAGCGGTTCCCGTGATATTGCTGATGAATTTCGCTGGAAACAGGTGATCTTGGGCTGTCTGGGAGACTAAAACCAGCAGGAGTTTTGCTATCTGAGCGGATTACTACTTATATTAGGCCTAGTAATTATTTATTCAAACTATTTTGCTATTACTAACGTTCTCACCGTCCCTGTCGTCCCTATCGTCTCTATTCTAATCTTTGTCTCTATCCCCCTCCCTATCCCTATCGTCGTTGTCGTCGTCGTTTTTTATGCCCATTACCCGCCTGAATGGCTGAAAGTCTCCGCTCGGATAGCAAAACTCATCAGCAAATATTCAGGCGATAAAGGCCTGTTTTCCTTGTGTGTTAGGCCCTGCTGTAAGTTTTGACGGCAAAGGCGTTTCAAGGTCCCCCTTGACCTTTAGTGGACGATCTTTCGGCCACATCTTCTCTCTTTTCCGGGCTTCAGGCAGCTATACTGTTCGAAAATTTTCAGTCCAATGGTGCTTTCCCTCCCATTCCTTTGTTGGCACCATTCAACAACGGAGGTGCTTCTGTGGAGCACTTGCTGGGCTTGCAGAAAGTTGCAGCTTCACTGCATGGATAACCGGCGCGTCAAAGGCTCCTCCTGTCTGTGACCATTGACATAGAGCTTTGATATCTGAAAAGCAGCATGCAGACGTTGGCTCGGCAATAAGTCTACTTATCCAAGCATCTCTCCCAACTACCTACATTTCTCTTCCTCATCTCCAGACTCCGTGTTTTCTTCTTGTTTTCTCGCAACCAGTCGTCAGAGAACTATGATCATTTCAACCTCTCATTATTAACGACATGGCTGCCGAAGCGATCGGCCTCACGGCCAGCTTGATCGCGATCTCGGAGCTATGCGTGAAAAGCATTGCCTTGTACCGGACAGTCAAGGACGCCACCAAGGACAGAGCCCGACTGGCGGCAGAAATTTAATTCTGCAAAGCCCTCATTGACGAACTCCAGAATGCCTCCGCGGCGATGTATGGAAGGCGACGATGGAGGCAGGCTGTCAATCAACAGCAAGTCGAGGCGCAAATGGGCATCGATGAGGTTCGTGGCACGACTATCAAGAGGGTCCTCTCTGAATGCTTGACAAGCAAAATGAAGGAGCTTTGTGGCAAACGGGAGAGGCAGATCAGCGAAGCATCAAGGCCAAGCATACCATGATGTTTGGGAGATGAATGGATCGCTCTTGACATTGGATGTCTGAGGGGAGGAACTGAGCAAATGTAGAGGAATGTGACAGAAATTTTATTCTATTTACACGGCATCGCTCGCTAAAGTCGACGCCGGCTCTAATCATGATTATTTCGCGTACCAAGCTCTTTCGTCTTCTTAGTGGAAAAGAGCAACTTCTTGTCCGGAAGTGCAATGCTAACATGGAAACTGCTAAATCATACCAACCACACCCCCTTCAATACCCCATCTCTTCGCAAGAATGAACCGAAAACGTTATTTTGGGGGATTCCAAAACTCCAGGGCCAAAAGAGCAGATTTAAACGCGGGGCCGCCAGCAGACTTAGAAGTCAAACTTGACGCCCTTCTTGCTGGTGATGTCGATCATGCCACCGCGGTAGCTGCCGCGCTTCTTCTTGTTCTTCTCCTTGGTGAAGCCCTTGCCCTTGGTGACGATGAGGTCCTCGTGGGCGCGGTTAGAGTAGTCGTTGGGAACGTACTCGTTGCTGGCGAAGCGGGGGTCGATGTGGACCACGTCAGGGATACGAGAGAAGGGCTTGTTGGGGACCTTCTTGCCGTTGGCGTTCTTGCCACGGTTGTTCTGCGCGCGGAAGGCGACGGGGTCGGGAGGCAGAGGAGGGTCGGCGGCGCTGTTAACTTCGGGCGAGGTCTTATCCAGAGTGACGGACGAGTTGGAGGCCGAGTCCGCTTCCTTCGTCTTGTCTGCCTTCTTGTTCTTCTTCACCTTCTTGTCGTCTTCGGACTCAGACTCAGACTCGGAAGAGGAGGAGTCGGAGTCAGATTCGGGGAGGGGCACCTTGGCGGCCGTAGAGCCGTCGGAGTCAGAGTCGGAGTCGGAAGAGTCCGAATCGGAAGATTCGTCAGAAGAAGACTCCTCGCTGGAGCTGGAGGAAGAAGAATCGGAGTCAGAAGAGGAGCTGCTGGAAGCTTTTGTCTTTTGCTTCTTGGCCTTGGGGGCCTCGTCTTCGGAGCTGGAGTCGTCGGAGCTGCTAGAGTCGCTATCGCTGCTGCTCTCGCTGCTGCTGCTGTCGCTGTCGGACTCGGGAGCCTTGCGCTTCAGCACCTTCTTGGGTGCGGGCTTCTCGTCCTCGCTCTCGCTGTCCTCGCTGCTCGAGTCGCTGCTAGAGCTGGAGCTGCTGGAGCTGCTTGAGCTTGAGCTGTCGCTCTCGGCGCCGGCGTCAGCCATGTCGACATCCTCCTCGTCGCTGCTGTCGGAGCTGGAGCTGGAATCGCTGCTGTCGTCCGCCTTGGCCGCGGGAGCTTTGACGGTGGACTGCCAGGACTGGAAGACGGCGACCAGGCTGGGGCTAGCAGCCTGCTTCTTGGAGGGCTTCCATCCGCTCTTGGAGCGCTGCTTCTGGAAAGCCTGGTGGGCGGAGGTGAAGGCGTTGTCGGAGAGAAAGGCGTCGACAAGGTCCATCAATTGGTCGGGGGGCGACTGCTTGGCGGGCGCAGCGGCGGCCTTGCTACCCTTCTTCTCCTTTTTGACCATCTTGTCTTGGGTTTGCGGTGTCGCGGTAACGGGGGTAGTCGCAGAGGCTTTTGAAGAATTATTTGAGAAAAGCCAAGAGGGAGGACCAGAGGCTGACATGTGCGTCGGGTTCGTAGGAGGTTTGGTGGTGTGGCGTAGCCCCAAAATAAAGCAATTGAGTCTGTAGTCGCGTAGCAAGTTCCTCGGTGAGAGATGGAACTGACGGCGGCGGTCTTCACCTGGGAAAATTTCTGTGGATGTCGGCGAGTCGGCGCTCCAAAAATTTTGCGGCTTCCTTATCCCAGTCCCTCATCCCTGCCCCGCGACTTTTTTTTTTTTTCATCCGAAAGATGTTCTTATCTTATCATGAACCTCGATACATGAATTTATGCACGTAGGACCTTATTGGTCCAGACCGTCCAGTTGCCTGTTGGTTGCTCCCCTCCTTAGCGTGCCACGCGACAGGGGTGCAAGCTCATTGCCCGATCAGCAACAGCCGTTTGTTGACTTTCAATGTGGGCGGCTACCTCTGCGACTAGCGACAAAGCACCGTCCTATTCTTGGGGCCCGTTTCATAGTGCAACACTACGCAGATGACGACTCGGCCTTCGTTCGAACACTAGAGAGTCGGAACCGTCGTTCTCGCAAGCTGGATTGTTCTGTGGTCGACTTCATCCATCTCGCCATCATCCGTCCGATTCTGTAACCAAACCTGGAACCGACGTAAACGCCGACAGCCGCTGTCTCATCAAACCACTGACTCAAGATGAACGCTACCAAACGAAAGTTCAATGCCTTGATCCAGGGGATGGGCAGGTCCTCGACGTCGACCAAGTCCAGCGATGACTTTTCCAGTCTACCGGCCGAATCTCCTCGCCCTTCGACGACGTCCCTGCCAGCCTCGACCGCGAGCACATCGAACACGACGAACACGAATACGGATTCAAACGCCAAGATGCCCCTGTCGATAGAAGAGGATATCCTGCTGAAGCGCCGGCGCCTGCAGGCTCTGACGGAGAGGGCCACCATCAAGAACACCACAACCGGCGTTGCCGCGACAAAGGTATCGAATGTCGTCCTGAAAAAATGGACGCCCAACTCCAAGGAGACAGTCGTCCAGGTCTCGTCAAAATACGCCCCGACCGATCGAAACGAGCTCCTCAAGAGGCTAGCAAGCTTTCAAGAGATTACGGACTGGACGCCAAAGCCAGACAGGGTCAACGAGATCGAATGGGCGAAGAGGGGCTGGGTGTGTCAGGGAAAGGATCGCGTGCGCTGTTCGCTCTGCAACAAGGAGCTTGTCGTCAAGCTTAACAAGCGTGAGGTCGATGGCAAGGAAGTGCCCGTACTGGTCGCTTCCGACGTTGGTAGGTCCACGGTATCCCTTGCTGAACTCTGGTATTTAAACTGATTGGTAAAGCAGAGGAAGCCTTGGTGGAGAAGTACTCGGAATTGATTGTCACAGCACATCTTGATCAGTGTCTTTGGAGGAGACGGGGATGCGATGGTAAGTCTTTGCAGATGCCGGGTTGGGCCCTTAATTGACTTTGTAGATTCATTGCTGCGGTTATCTCTCACGAACGCTAAGTTGAGCATGGAGGCGCTGCGACAAAGATACGACGAGCTCTGCGCCAGGAAATCGTTCCTGCCGTACGAGTTCAACCTGAGACTCCCTGAGGGCTTGAACATCGACAGTGTTCTTGCTCAACTGCCAGAGGATTTCTTCACAAACCCGCCGCCCGCCAAGGATTCGCCAGACCCCAAGCGGCCCAACAAGGTCGCTCTCGCCCTTGCGATGACGGGCTGGCAGGGTCTGACAAATCCTCGTATTGGTGCTGTGCCAAACTCCGCCTCATGTCACACATGCCTGCGAAGACTTGGCCTGTGGATGTTCAAGAGCAAGGAGGTGAATGCCGACGGTGAGGTCCTCGTCCCCGCACCAATGGACCACCTCGATCCCATCAGAGAGCATCGCTTTTTCTGCCCCTGGAAGAACCCGGTCGCACAACGCCTCAGCACCGCTAAGCCAGGGTCCGAGTCGGACATGGCGGCGTGGAAGTGCTTAGCGCAGGTGCTTAAGAACGACGCCTATCTACGTGGAGCTCTCGACGACCGTCCAAAGAACAAGTCTTGGCACAACAGAGGCGCGTCAGTACCGTCTACGCCTGTTCGCAAGGGTGGCGGCGCACCCACGACCCCGGGCGGACCATACGACTCTCCCAGTGCGGCTACGGAACCAGCTGGCGAAGATGACGAAAAGTCCCGCGACGCCAAGGACAAGGAGCGGTGGGCTCGCTTGCGGAGGGTTAAGAGTCTGTTCGAGTCGAAGAATGCGAAGAAGATCCGTAGAACGCTTAGTAGGCCGGGAACGGCGCGTTCGACTGCATCGGCAGCGACGGTGGCCACGGCGGCTACCGCTGCTACGACGGGGCAAGAAAAGGAGACTGAGAAGGCTTGATGGATCGTCGATTGGTCGTAACACTGTATTATATAAGTCACTCACTTGACTCTCTTTCTACGATGGGCGGAGTTCTGGACGGGTTTCGAAGGAAGGATGATCCACGGTGTCTTAATTAGCTAGAATACCCACATGAAGGAGCTCGTACAATATGCTCGACGATTTGCTCCTTGCTACACGCGGCCAATTGCCAACGTATCGTTGAAATGATAGATGCCCCATCGTTCGGATTCAAACAGTGAGTTGCATGTCTTCTAGAGGGTATCTAAGCCATCTTGGTTCCCACACACTATCGTACAGACGTGCCAACTCATGAGCTCCAGTCTCCAAACTTCTTCTCCAGCTCTTCGAAAGAGATCGTCTTCCCAGACCACGCCCTAGGATCACTCTCCATTGCTTTCCCCGGCTCCGCAGCCCGCTTCTCCTCCTCCTGCACCGTCTCCTTCTTTTCCACTGCCGGCTTCTCCTTCTTGACCTTCGCCGGCGCAACAGCCTGCCTCAACCCAAGCATCTCCAAAATCTCCATCCTCACCCCCGCCATACCCGCCGCGTTCACCGCAAACGTCCTCCCGTCCTTCACCCTCTCCATCTTGGCCGCGGTAAGATACACCCTCGGCACCCACAACCCGGCCCCCAACCTCCCAAAGCACCGCTCCACCTCCGCGAACCGCCGCACGATGCCCCCGTCCTTCTTCCTCTCGCGCCCGCGCCCCGCGCCGCTGACCTTGTCCAGCTTGGTAAACACCACCACCACAGGCCGCCCGCTCGCCGCCAGCAGGCCCATGACCGCCTCGTCCTGCGCGCCGACCTTCTTCTCCGCCGAGAGGAGCAGCACCACACCACTGAGCATCGTGCGCTTGTTGACGTACTGCGTGATCTGCTCGCCCCACTCGCGGCGGCTGGCGTGGCCGTACCCCGGCGTGTCGACGAGGACGAGCCCGTGCTGCCGCGCGGCGTTGGATGTCTTCTCGTCGGGGGTGACTTTGCGCGAGTGCGTGGGTGGTTTGCCGACGCCGTAGGCGTTCATCATCACCGTCTTGCCGGGCTTCCAGCTTTCCTTGGCGAGCTCGGCAACGCCGGTGAGGGCGTTGACGAAGGAGGACTTGCCGCAGTTGGAGGCGCCGATGATGCAGAGTTCCGGGGTGGTGGTGTTGATCGGGTGCTGCTTCCAGAATTGGGCTGAGTAGAGGAAGGAGGCCGGGGGTTGGCGGAAGAAGGAGGTTGCGTCGGCGTGGGCGGCGGAGAGTCTGCTGGTGGCGGTGATTGTGCCGCTCTCCGTGGGGGCGTCTGCGGTAGGAGCGGGTGGAGGAGTGGCGGCGGCGTCTTTTGGGGGGAAGCCGAGGATGGCTGACCTGACGTCGTCGGATGACGGCGTTGCGGATAGCTTCTTCCGTTGGGGCCTCGTCGGTTTCGGTTCTGGTTTTGGAGGTGCGCGGGGCGGCGGCACGTAGTACATTGTGTTCGATTCCCAGATGTCTTCGGGTTTGCTGATTTTGTCCAGCTCCTCTTGGGACAAAAAGTTTTCAGGGACTTCAAGAGCATTCGATTGCACCCTCTGCCGGCTTCCAAAGTCTTGCCTTCGCCGCTCATCTCGCACGCCATCTCGGCTACTTCTGTGGTCCGGACGGTTCATGCGAGTCGGTGGTCCATCGCGCGCGCCCTGGAAGCGCGACCTCGCAGCATCTTCATTAAACCCGCGGTGCCTTCTCACATCGCTGTCTGCACTGCGATAGGAGGACTGGTCTTGGCGAAACCGTGTAGGCCGGGCGGGAGCGCTGGTGGGAGGCCTGTCATCGAGGGCTCGACGTCTCTGCAAATTTTGCGTGGCGGGCCTGGATACGAGGCGCCGCGCTCCTGCGACTGACCTCATAGTTTTGGCGTATAAAATTTGAAGTTTGGAATTTCTTGATTAGTATGAGATCAGTTGGATTAATGGACGGATGAAAGTCATGATGAGAGTTACTAGGTTCAATTCTAAAATTATGCATGTACGCAATTTTGACGTTTCAATACTTGCATATCCACTCAACTCGGGCCGTCACAAATGCGCATCTCACAAGAAACGATACTCTCGGCTTCAATGGCCTCTATTTTGTCTACCTTCGTTATGCATGGTTAATCAAAGCCTCATCATGCATGCCAACTCCATGTTGGCTCGGCAGAATCCCAGAAAGCAAGAAAACAACCCGTCCAACGCCCTCCAATCCAACTGCGAGTCGTCTAACCACCGGCCTGGTAGCGGTAGTAGAAGTTCTTCTGGTTGTTGTTCTTCTCGCTGACCTTGTAGTCTCTTCTCTTCTCGTAGCGGGTGGCGGCGCTCCGTCCTCTGGTAGCCTCCTCCTTGACAACGCGCTTCGCGTGGTCCGAGACACCAGTCATGCCGGCAGCATCTCTGCGAGCAATCGCGCGGGCGTTGCGAGACTTGGGGTTGCCAGTGTTCGCCACCTCCTGGCCGTCGACATCCATCTCGTCACCGGAGCCAGCCTCAATCGCCAGGCGCTCACGCTCAGCACGCTCCTCGGGAGTGGGATAGTTGTTCAAGTTCTGGCGGAAGTACCGGTTGTGAGCACGGTGGCCGACTGACTTGCCGGACGGGAGATGCAGCTCGTAGTCGTCGTAGAACACAGCACGGGTGTGCTTGTGTGCGTGAGAATGCCAGCCGTCCACCTGGTGATGAGCACGAGGATCCTCGCGAGAGTGGTGAGGATGTTTGTCCAAGCGCTCGAACTGATCGTACTTGCCATCCGCGGTAAAGGCAGTGAGGTCTTCAGAGTCGAGCGATGAAGCGTCGCTGTCCGTCTCCCAGCCCTCATCGGCTCCGTCCTCAACCTCCTCGCCGTCCTCACCAACAAGCTTGGTGGGGCGCTTCAGGCCCAGCTTCGCTCCACCGTTCTGGTCAGCCTCCTCTTCATCGTCTGAATCGCCACCATCAGAGTAGGTGCTTCGGAAATCGTAAAAATCGCCAATATCCAGCTGGACCTCCTCGGTATCGTAGGGAATCTTGCAGTGACCCTTGTCGCGCATGTGGGTCTGAACAGCGAATGCCGTCTTCTTGGTCTTGAAGCAGTACAAGCACTGGTGGCCCTCGTGGACGCGCTCCTGAAGGTGCTGCAGCAGACCCTCGAGGTCGACCAGGTACTGCTTCTCGGGGATGAACATGTCGTGGAAGCGCTCCATGTGGTTGGCGTTGAGGGGAACGGACGGCGACTCGTAGTTGCAGAAGAGACAGGACTTGATAGACCAGGCGATCTCCTGCTTAGACGGAACAGGGGTGGCGGACTCGGACTCGCGGTTCATGTTGACATCCTCGCCAGCATGCTGGCCCTGAGCCGACAGGTGAGGGTTCGAAGGGCGCTTGACGGGAGAGGGGCGCTCATCCTTTACCTCATCGATGTTGGCCTTCTTCAGGCCCTCGACAACGGCAGTGAACTCCTCCTCGGCCTCGGAATCCAGCTCCTTCTCGACAGCGATGGGCTCGCCGAGGGAGAAGGTGGAGCTCATGACGGAGCTGGCATCGTCGGCAATGGGGCCCTTGCGACGGGCGATGGCAGCGACGCGGACCTTGTGCTTTTGGCTGGTGAGATGGTTCTGGAAGGCGTTCTCGCTGGAGTAGGACTTCTGGCAGGCCTCGCAAGTGCGCTCGAACATGGCCTTCTCGGCCTCGGCGCTCTGCGCAGCGCGGGCCTGAAGGACCTTCTCATTGAAGATCTCGGAGGCGATGGGAGGAAGGGAGGCGACTCGGCGCTTGAGGTTGTAGCGACTGCAAGGATGATGTCAGTTGGTCTAGGCGTCATAGCGGGGTGATGCGAAAACAGAAAACGGCAACAACAAACGAAGCAAAGCAGCTGGGAATATGAGGACAACTTACTGCCAGTCGCTCTTCATGTGGCCTCTCTGGAGATCGATGTTTCGGTAGGCAACGGCGCATGTGTTGCAGGTGTAGGGGTGCGAAGCTGCGGTAGCCCCTCCATTGGGAGGGGAGGCACCAAGGGCAGCGACGTCAACGCTCGCCACCTCCATGGTGAAGTTGTCGCGTGCAGGTAAAGTGGTCTCTTTTTTTTGGTGATTGAAATCGATTCTCGACTCTTTGGTCAGTCCTTTGCAATAGGGAGAAAGCGCACGCAAATGTGATTTTGCAGAGTGCGCGCAAGAAAAGAAGAGGTCGAGGCAAAAGATTGGGCGACCAAGGGTGATGGGTGTCGGAGGCAACGGAGGGGAAAATGAATTTAAAAGGGAAAATTCTCCAGGGCTTTAGTGGGTTAGCGCGGGGGTTTGGAGGGCAGTGATAGTTCAGGCACGTCACTCAGCCCAGAGCCCTGGCTTGGGTTGATCTGAGGAGTCTGGCCACTGGGAAGGCTTGAACTCTAGCGCGTCCCGTCCTGGCAGTTGGCCATGGACCCTGGAGAGCGGGGGTCTTTCTCGCCGGGTGCGTGCTGTTTCTGCAGTGGAGCAACTGGATCTTTGAAGGCTGATGTCCAGGTGCTTTCCTCCCGAATATGAGGTAAGACTCAACAAATGCAAATGCAAACCGCATGTAGGTAGAAGCAATCGAACTATTTAGATGCGAAACAAGTCGCCTCTTTAGTAATTACCTTTGCATTCCTCTTGATTACGTTTCTCTTTCCTCGCTGTTTGCCAACGGAATGCTATCTCCGACAAGAACATTGTTGAAACCTGCGGATGACCACGCATAGATGTAGCAACCTCGTTCTCATAATCCTCGGCCTGCCATTTTTTCCCCTTCCTTTCCTTCTTCTTCTCTTTCTCCTAACTCCGTTGTTCTTGGCTTTTGGGTTATGCTTTCGTAAGCACAGCATTTCACTATCCGGTGGCACGCTTTGCTGACTTTCGGATGAGGAGGGTCAGCAGTCATCGGCGCTGGGTACCAGGATAGTGGAGAGGCTTCTACACCCAACCCATGGGGTGCACAAAAGAGAGTCTCGCTGGCTTACCTTACGAATACAGACGCAGCTCGTCGGCAGAGGCAGCTGCTTCTCCCCATAACATCACAACCACTTAATCCTTTCCTTGCCTACAGGCCCCGATCCAACTCCACGAGTGCGTGGGCATTAGCGCCATACAGATACTTAAGTTATACTCGTCATAATCCATCCAAATTCTCTACTGCCGTGTCAAGAGTCTCGTCGCCGTCGCCGCCGTCATCGTCGTCGGGGTCACCCTCACCCTACAACAGGAGGCCCAGAAGAAGGGATATTTCTCTGCCTTTTGTTGGCACGCCTCATCCTCCAACCCCGAGAACGATGCCAAAGCCCGACAACAACTTCGATGCCGATGTCCTTGCCGGTCTATGGGAGGACGCGCCATTTGCGCGCTTGCCTCCCGATGCGCCCCCCGAATTGAAGGACATGGTCCAGAACATCGAGAACCCCAAGCGCGTCTACGCCATCCACCGTGCCAGTCGCCGGCACAACTTCCAGATCCTCGTCGAGATGTAAGCCGCCAAACTTGTTGCTGCGGCCCTCCTTTGGTGCACGAGCTGACTGGGTCCTTTACAGATACATCCTCCAGCTGCGATACGGCTGCGACTCCAAGACGTGTACGACATCTACCTGCTTCTCCTGTCGCAAACGCCTCGCTGGCAAGGCCCCCATCAGACGATACAACACCACCAGTGCGAGGACATTAGCTGTCTACTTG
The DNA here is from genome assembly GCF_013390195.1 of Colletotrichum siamense. Lineage (NCBI taxonomy): Eukaryota > Fungi > Ascomycota > Sordariomycetes > Glomerellales > Glomerellaceae > Colletotrichum > Colletotrichum siamense. The sequence continues at coordinate 987,440 of NW_023501015.1, forward strand.
GCGAGCCAGGACAACCCAGAAACAGGACTGTGCCCAAACCTCAAGCCGTCCAAGGAGCCACCAGCCGCCGTCAACTCGCTGATATTCTCACCAAACCCCGCCGCCCCCGCGTTTACCGATCCATTCTCGAAACGGCCCTCTACCCCGAAGGAACCCCGCCGCCGGAAATCAGGCTCTGCTGTTCGCGTGAACGGCGAATGCAGCAACTCCAATAAGGCTTCCACGGAAGCCGAGGGAAACGGTCGTCCAGGATCCGCCCACAATGAACGGTCGCATTTCGACTCCTCCACTGGTACCGCTCAACTACCCGTCAAGGTCACCGAGCGACCCATCAGCAAAGACTACCGCTCTTTCGCCGCCAACGTGTTTGGTAGCGTTGCTTTCAAAATGCTGGAATGGCTCACTCCAGCTGGTCTGGACGCCATGTCCCAGAAGGTTGCTGCTCTCGAGGCCGACGCCGCGCCCAGTCCTGGCAGGGAGGAGCTTTTCAGATCTCAAAAGCCGTCCGGACAGTCGACACCGATTCAAGCGATATCGCCAGTGATATACGCCGATACGAAGGATCAGAACGACTTGCCGGAGCCAACGGTGGAACAAGGGCCAGACGCTGCCTTAGAGCAGGCCTCCGAGAAACTCCATGCTTCGAACCCAACCATGCCCAACTCGCGACCAGGCAAACCTAAGAGGAGCTCGAGTGCGAGAGTGCGTGCCAACTCAAAACCGAAAAGGAAACTGTCTATCGAACCATACCCGACGTCATCGTATTCGGAGGATGTCACCTCGGGTCTAATGTCTCCCAGGGTAAATGGTAGTCAACATGAGAAGCCACCTAGGCCGCCAAAAGCATCGCACATCAACCCTTACGCTATCCCGGAGATTCCGTCAACGCCATCGTTCTTCGACAACGTCCCATCACAGAACCGACCGGTCATGATTCTTCAGGAACCAGAGTCAATATCTAAACCGGCTTTGACCAATGGAGAGGCTCCCTCTGAGGCACCAAAAGCGGAGTCGGAAAGTCCTCCGCAAACCGAGCCAGTCGGTACTGACGCCCCTGCCGACGATTGCAAGAAGATCGAAGAGCCAGTCGAAATGTCGATGGCCGACAGTCTGCTCCCGCAATCCTTGACGTCGTTGAATGTGGAGGTTGTCGACCTATTATGCGATATTCTGCAAGACGACGGCACCTCAGAATTACACCTTCTGGATCCTGCCAAGATCACCAGCACATACTCTGGACTCAAGGATCGGCCAAAGATGCAAAGGAAATGGACATCTCGGGGTAAATACCCAAAGCGACTGCGGAGGCAGTGGAAGTTGTTCATCGAGCAGACCCTGTTCAACATCCTCAGCGACCCACAGAGTCTCGTCTCATCCTTTGTCAAGGACGATGAACTTCTGGACTCTCACACTATCTGGTACTGCATGTTGCGACTTACTCGTGTCGCTCCCAGTCTAGTCTTCCACAGTTTATGGCTGGCCGCCGGTAGTCTCTTTGGCGCGCCAAAATCGCTTCAGTCGCTTCGTTCTCCTACCACAAGAGTCTTTCGTCGCGAGCGATCACTTGCCAATGTGGAGGCGGGCCAGCTTTTGTCAATCTGTTTGCATGCTCTGGTTGCGGCAGCTCCGTTGATCACCGATTCAAGGACACTCTTCGATATGTCTCGTATCCGGTCCAACGGCCTCACTCTGGCTGGAAGTGGTGCTCTGGCACGGCAGCCAGCTTGGCTTTGCCTTCTTTACGATGATGCCTTCTCGAATGACCTTGCTCTGAGGCTAGCGAGAAGATTGTTCGCAGCGATCTCAGCTCGCAAATGTTTCGCCGAAATGGTTGCTCAGGATGACGATATTGATGACGACGAGCAGGAACTGGATGCTCTGCGACCTCTCCTTACGCAGTTGGATTCTCTCAACGGAGACTTGGCATCAAATCCCGAGCTGGAACAGCTTGAACGAGCCGGACATGAGACCAGGGTTTCTACTCTGCTTTTGGATTGGGCCAAGACGGTGCTGCTCCAGGAATGGGATGGCAAGCCGGAAATCTCTTGCGATGGCTCCTTTGGCGGAGCCTTGTCGCTCATAGCCGCCATGTGTAAGTGGTGTATGAAGCAGCGACTTGAACATTGCAGCTAACTTTTGACAGATCAAAAACGACAGTCCCTTCTAATTGGAGACGCCCACTTTCGAGTAGATTATTTCGCCGACAGACTGGACTCAATTAACATGCCGGTTGCCTGGCTCTCCCATACATCCCACAGACAAAAGAAGCACCTCCTGGACTTTCCCTTCATATTCGATCCATCGACGCTTGTTTCTTACTTCCGATCAATTAACTTCTCAAAGATGAGCCGAAGCTACGAAGAATCAAGTTCTCTTCAGACGAGGATGAAGGCGATAGTTGCGCCTGGCGGTCTCATCACCAATCCTCATCACAAATTGGTCTTGCAAGATCTTCTCAAGACGGCGTCTTCAAAGTACCTAATTCTCGAGATCAGCCGAAAGCATGTCATCAGAGACGCATTCGATCAGTTGTGGCAACGCGAGGACCGAGAGCTTCACAGACCATTGAAGATTCATCTTGGTGAGGAAGGTGGCGAGGAGGGCTTTGATTCTGGTGGAGTCCAGCAGGAATTCTTCAGACTTGCAGTGGCCGAGTGTCTCAACCCGGACTACGGCGCCTTCACGGTCGACGAGCGAACACGGATGGCCTGGTTCGTCCCTGGCTCTATCGTACCTGTCTGGAAGTTCGAGATCCTTGGCCTGCTCATGTCACTGGCCGTATATAACGGCCTGACGCTGCCAATCACGTTTCCCAAGGTTCTCTACCGCAAGCTTCTGGGTGAACCCGTCGACGAGTTGTATCACATCGCCGACGGTTGGCCAGACCTTGCCATGGGCCTCACGACTCTTCTGGAGTGGGACGAGAGCAACGGAGCTGTGGAGGACATCTTCGCACGCACCTACGAGTTCTCGGTATCCATGTTTGGACAGCCCGTGTCAAGAGAGATGGACGCCAAGGCTAGCAGCTGGCCGCAGTTTGACGCAACCGCGAGGAAATCACTCACAAGCGAAAATCCTGAGGACGCCCCTCTGGTCACCAACGAAAACAGAAACGCCTACGTGAGCGACTACATCAGATACCTCACAGACGTCTCTGTTCGCCCACAATACAAGGCGTTTGAACGTGGCTTCCGCGCTTGCCTACACCCGAAGGCACTGCAACTGTTAACACCGTCGCTTCTCCAGTCTCTTGTTGAGGGTGTCCAGGAGATTGACGTTAGCGAGCTGCGCCGTTACGCTAGATATGTCGGCTGGGACAACAGCCACCGCAGCGTCCGCGACTTTTGGTCGATCGTTAAGCGCTATGACGAGAAGATGAAGAGGAAGCTCCTGGAGTTTGTCACGGCATCGGACCGTGTCCCGGTGGGAGGTATGAAGAATTTGCAATTTGTCGTGCAGAGAAACGGCGAGGAAGAGGGCGAAGGGGGACATTTACCCACCGCGTACACATGTTATGGCACACTACTGCTGCCCGAGTACAAAGACAAGGAGGTCTTGAGAGAGAGGCTTTCTATGGCATTGGAGAATGCGCAGGGCTTTGGTTTTGCTTAAAGCAAATAGGAGAGGATAGTTGCATTTTAGAGAAGCAGTCGTAAAAAGCATGGATGAAGGGATGGAGTTTTTCTTAGGCTTGATATCCTCGGCGCTCCTTAGCCGATTAAGGCGACGAAATGAGAATTTGGTCTCTGATGTACCAGTATTTTGTTTTCGAGAGTGGAATACACGAATCTGCCTCGCACACGTTCGGAAGGCTCGCGAGTGAGACCTGACTTCCATGAACCAGTCCATGAAGGGGGGATAGTGCACCCACATGTATCAACAAATGCGCTCCTTTTCTAGGTACGTTATCCTTGCCTCCCTTTCTGCCTTTTCCACCCACGTAAGGGAAAACGCTCCATCTCCACGAAAGCTTTTTTCAATACGGACTACCGACACAACATTCTCCGCAAGCATAGAATCATGCCGAAGATGTTGGTCGCAGCCACCTTGCAGCCAAGTTGCCACACTTCACTCCCAATAGTAAGCACCGCCTTGTGTTTGACGATGATTGGCTCATAACCTCCCAGCGGCTATGCAGATCGCGTAGACTTACGACTGCGGCATTTGACGGAGCCTGATCTTGATCCGGTACACTTCCAATGAATGCCTCATAATCCCCAGCCTAGGTCACTGAATCAGATTTCATTCATCAATACCTGCTCATCGTCTAGTTAGACTACCACTCACAGCCGCAACTCGTGGCTTTCTGATCCGAGCCAACATGATCAACTGGCACGCCGCTGACTGCCGTCGCCCGGATGTCTCATTCCTGGATGACCTGGGAGCTCCATCGTGCTTGAACTGTGGGGAAATTGGAACCGTGGACCAACCTGACACATCAACGATTGCTGCCAGCAGTTCACATGAACAGCCCTTGCAAGCTGATTTCGACCTTCACTGGCCTTCGTCCCTCCCGTTCGTAGAGGATCCCCAACTAGAGGAAGGAGCGACTGGAGTTACCCCAGCGACCGATCACAAGACTCCGAGAAACACCAGAAAAAGGTCGGTGTCGACCATGGAAGGACGCTCAAGCAATGTTGACGGCCATGTGTCTATTCAAACGAAATCGCCATTGTATGAGCCACTCTACGGGCGGAAAATTCGCCTGCTCCGACTACTGCCGGGCAATTATCGCGACCCATTACGCTGCAAGTTACAAACTGTTGATTTGCAATTCAAACCAGAATATGAGGCATTGTCTTATACTTGGGCTAACTCAAATGGAGATAGCTCCTTGTCACAGCAGATATACGTCGGGGCACGCCAAGATATCTTGCTCATCACGGCCAACTGTGCCAACGCCCTGCGGCGGCTCCGGTTTGCGTCCTGGAGCAGGAACCTTTGGGTCGATGCTATCTGTATTGATCAGTGCAATATTCACGAGCGATCCCACCAGGTTGGCATTATGCGATACATATACGCAACTGCCGAGAGGGTCATCATCTACTTGGGTGAAGATGCAGAAGATCCTGAGAAACCTTCTGTTCCATGGAAGTACGAAAATCATGGAAACACCCTAGATCTAAGCACTGATCTGAGGACACAACCTTACTTCACCAGAGTTTGGGTAATTCAGGAGGTTGCCTCGGCCCGATCAGCTTGGATTCTACTCGGGTCGAAAGGTGCCAGATGGGAAGACTTCCTCAAGCCTCCCAACACTGGCGATCTAGTATACAGGGTTAAGTGTATAAGGAACTACGACCTTCTTAAGGCCCATCATCCCTGGCTTCAGCTCGTTGCTCAGCCTAAACACAGGGACCTGAGTGAGCTGTGGGGCCTCCTATCCGCGACAGCTTTGTGCCAGGCCTCAGATCCAAGAGACAAGGTCTTCGCTCTATTAGGCCTCTTTATCGGTTCTGGTGATGCCGGATTGGTTCCCGACTACTCTATCAGCTTTTCTCAAGTTCTATGTGGTCTTACAGCACTTAGTTTCGCGCAGTATCCTGATTCGTGGGGGCAAATTTTCGCCATGGCCAGACCGAATCCTCTACATGATATGCCTAGCTGGACAGTCGACTGGTCAAAATCGACGGAAATGTGGCTGCAAATCATGAATTCCAAAGGGACCGGTTCTGTCTCTCCCGAGGACAATTTTCTGGGCCCAGCCAAAGATACGTTCGCAAGGTTCTTCAAGGATGGCAGCCTTGTGGTAAAGGGGGTTCTTGTTACGAGTCTGATAGATTGCAGTCTCAAGACAATGGACGCTCCTCCCGGGATGATTGGCGGAATTTGCCATGAGCCGGGCTTTCCAATCAGAGAACGAGAGGCACGACTTGAAGCCTCGAGGTGGACTCGCAAAGACGACAAACTGTACGCTGTAGATGGCCTAAGCTATGAACTGCTTATCCTTAGGCCATTGAAAGGTACGAACAAGCAGTCGCTTGTCGGTATCTGTGAGAACTTTTATACCGAATCTTCAGCTGAATTAATTAACCTCGTTGACCGAAAAACGGCCCTCCTGTTCTCGATATGGAACGAAGTTCTGGACCATCGCACGGAGGATTGGTTCATTCCACAGGCCTGGGACGACGTGGCAAAGGTACTGGCCATGATACAGACATACGGGTGGTTTGAAATGGCAACACCGTCAACAAACCCTTGGGTTGATCCTTTGGAAGAAGGTTATGAGGATCCGTCGAAGAGCCCATGGAGAAGACAGCAGGGCTTTGACAATATGGCAACCTCGACTTCCCACACGCCGGATATTGCAGCTTGGAAAAGCCCTTTGTTGAGACTTCGGAAAGACGTGGAGGAGGATCGACACCGACGAGCCCAATTACGTGGAGGATACACACAGCCATACCTCGAAGATAGCTGTACTTTGCAGATGACTCCAAACGTCCCCGGGCTACAAGACCAACCCGGAGTCAATCTCGCAAATTTCTTGTTGCCGGCGTGCTGGCACTACGGGGAATACGCGAAATATGGTGAACACTACGGAAGCTTGCGAGAAATAATGGGGAGGCCAAAACACCGTGGCTATGAGCGTTCGTCTCCTTGGCATCCTGATTACATGAATAGTGGATTGATGGAAGGGTTCTGGCGCCGGCTGGGCAGAATGTTGCAGTCCAAAGTGTCCTACCATAAATCGGGCTATGAGTCTGCTACGGATTTCCTCCGGCGACTGGTCGGCCAAAAGTTGACTCACAAGTCCAGAGACTTTGACTCGTTGCTGCGCTACTATCAGGCGGGCAAGAACTGCGCCCCCAGGCTAACCCGCGACGAGAAGCTGGCAGATGAAATTTTGCTTCGATGGATCAGAAACTCAATGGAACTTGATCCTGATGCTTCTTGGACGCCCGGGGAACATTCCAGTACTGCCGGAAATAGGTCATGGGCTGAGGACTTTTACGAAATGTGGGAGACGCTGTCTCGGCGGCCCAGGCAAGTCTCTCACAAACCACCTAGCCCAATGGTCTTTGACGGAAACCCTGAAGAAGAAGGAGTCATGACTGAGGATTTTGAGGAGGCAATCGATGCTGGGAAGTGGATACTGGAGAGAGGTTTTGAAGAAAGGGCGTGGGGTATGCTGCGTGACTTGGCGGCCGAAACCGAAAAATATTTGCTTCCGCTTAGAGAGGAGTTCGTGAAGAACCGTGGTGTTGCGACGTGCGCGAACAAGACAAATGATATGAAGTGGGAGGATGTGTATATTGTCTAGTAGCCTCTGATACTCGTGTCTGTACTGGGCCTTGGTTCAATACTGAAGAAGGTGCTGTGTCATACGAGATAATTGGCAAATCTCTTCGTTTTGCGTCTGCAGATGCATTGACTTGCTTAGTCTTTTGGTTCCGGCACCTCTAGGTGTCAGTTCTTAATCAGTAGATAGACCAAGGTTATGCGGAAGAAGCCATGCTAGATCAACAACTGTGACTATTCTCGTCATCTCTTAGGTGATAAGGAGTTCCCCCAGAAAAAGCTTTTGATATTCGAGCAAATAACTCTGCCTATCCAGGTGGATACGTAGCAGTGATAATAAAATAATAGTAGTAACAAGCATGAGAACAATGAAGACAACGAAGACGATAGTAGCAACAACGGCAATAGTGCATGGAATAGATGAAACTGTCGTCTCCGTGGCAGAAAATCGTCAAAAGGAGATGCTTGCCTTCTCTTACTGCCTCCATCGACTTGACTCGGACCTCATGGAGGAAGCGATCGATGATGTTTTGTGGCGCGACCACTATTCGGGCGGTGATCTCGGCCTTTTTGAGGAGCTGGTGGCTGAGGACGACTTTGCGGCCCTGGAAATCGTTGCCGTGAAGGTAATCGCCGTGCGTGTTCAAAGGTAGTAACGACGACGACGACAGTAAAAGTCCGCTTCGGTGCTCATAGCCTGCCGTTTGAGTGAAATAACTATTCTTCACATGCTGGCAAACACATTGTAGATAATATTCTTAACTGCTTGGCGGTAAGCTTCCCATGACCACCCCCACTAACCACCGCAGCTTATGGAAAGATTGAGATTGGATGACTTCCTTATTGGCATGCAGTCAGACTGACACAGCCACGCATGAGACGCTCGTATGGATCACAGGTACTGGTAAGTTACCCGACTCTGTGCTTCCCAAATGATAAGTAGGTAATCCGCCACTAAGCACTGCAGTGAATTGAAGGAACATGATTGGGTGACTTCCTCATTGTCATTTTGGCAGAATGCCATAGCCCCGCGTGATGCGCTCATGCATTCACAGATGCTGATGCCAGTTGCGAGTGGCGTTTCGACACGTGATCATATGGTAGCTTTACTTGAGCAACATCCGAAACAACACATTATAGGTAAATGGAAGGACTGCTGCCGTGTCAACGCGAAAGATTGGACATCGGCTAAGCTCTGTTTATGACGGAGGCAGACGTGAAGGGGTGGTCTGCATTATGCATAATTGGAATTGAGCAGCACTTCAGAGGGTGAGCCTCCTCTTCCTACCATCTATTTCTTACCCTCCACCTTGAGTCGCCTTTGTGTCCAATCCATCCGCGCATCCATGGTTTTTGACTCACCAGCCACTCATTCGATATGTTTAATTGGCACGAGCCAGCTTGTCAGCGCCCGGAGGTTATCTTCCAGGAAGGGCTCGATTTTCCGTCGTGCCAGAGTTGTGGAGGTATTGGTGTGCTTGAGTATAACTCGCCCGGTACTGCAACAGAAATCACACGTGGAGCTCTTTCGCATGGCAGACTTAATCTTTCCTGGCCTTCTTCCTTACCCTTCGTGGGTGACACTTTAGACAAAGAGCGGCGAGGAACTGCTTCGGATACGGGGGACCAAGGGGTTGCCGAGCAAATTGGGTCACCAGCACCACATTCTGAACGAAATCTTATACCGAAGACGAGCGGTTTTTCATACGATTATCTTTCTGGTCGAAAAATTCGCCTCATTGAACTGCTTCCTGGAGATTATGGCGACGTCCTTTGCTGCGAGCTGACAACGTACGATTTGCGACACCGTAAGCCAGATTACGAAGCTGTGTCGTATACTTGGGCCGATGAGAACGGAGACACGTCCATGAAGCAGAAACTATACGTGGGGACACATTACAACATTCTTCCTATTACCGCCAACTGTGCCAATGCCCTTCGACGGCTTCGATATCCGAGCGGAGCACGCAGGCACTTGTGGATCGATGCCGTCTGCATCGACCAACGCAACGTCCACGAGAGGTCTCATCAGGTCGGCATGATGAGAGATATACAGTATGGCTAGGAGGGTTCTCATCTATATTGGCGAGGATCCAGATGACCCAGAGCCAAACATCTCAGTACCGTGGACCGACAGGACTGAACGACGGAACATCAAAATATGCGCGGGCCTGGCCTCGCGACCGTACTTCACCAGAATGTGGGTGGTTCAAGAGGTAGCATCAGCTAATAATGCATGGATTCTTCACGGTTCTAGAGGATTTATTTGGAAAGATATCGACAATTCCACCGGGATCATCCATCAAAAGTTCGAGCTGCTAACTAGCCCACATCCTTGGCTAAAGGACGCATACCAGCGAAAAGATTGGGACATAGACGACCTCCTTAAACTCATGGTATCAACGACTAAGTGCCATGCAACGGATCCCAGGGATAAAGTTTTCGCCTTACTGGGCCTTCTCACTGGAACGAAGGAGGTCGGATTGACTCCTGACTATGCTCTAAGTCACGCTCAAATTTTCGCTGGCCTCACGGCGTACTTCTTGAAAGATGATCCCAAGTTCTGGTTCCAGATTTTTGCCATGTGCAATTCCTCCCCTTCGCAGGGCATGCCAAGCTGGGCTGTTGATTGGGCAAAACCGATTCGACTATACGAGCCTACTGACAATCCTGAGGTCTACATTAACGCAACGGCCAACGAGAGGCGAGATGAGAAGGCGCAAGATTACATTAGCACGAAGACGTTGGATCTCGCAAAAGCAGACGAGTCGCCTATCATTCAGCTTAAAGAAGGGGAAGATCTTGTCAGATTTCATCCAGACGGGACCCTTGTTATGAGGGGCTTTTCGCCATACTCTCTAGAAGAGTGTTGGATAGATATATCTGAGGCAGAGGAATCTCACGGTGTCCGTACTGGCATGGAATACATGCCATTCGGTCCCGCAATTGAAAGGGAAATTCGACTAGCGGCTACGCCGTGGGTTCGGAAAGAAGACAAGGTCTTCGTTGTAGCCGGGCTGCCAAATCACTTGTTAATCCTCCGGCCCGAGGCAAACTCGACCAAATATACCTACGTGGGTATCTGTAATCCACCGAAAGCTCTGCGATTCAATGACTATTTGCTTTGTTGCTTGAGCAAGGAAGCAATCTGGGCGATATCGGCTTGGAATACGGTCCTGGAAAACGTCAAATCAGAACGTTGGTTTGACGCTGAGTTGTGGACCTCAGTCAAAGATGTCTGCAAAAGCGTCAAGGCATCGTACCCAGGAGGGAGTTTTACTTTCAAGACATCGCTTGTATCACGCACCATTCCGGAGTCATTCGAGACGCCGGAAGATTTCCTCGCGAATATGACACCAAGCACTGGTCATCGTACATGGTATCAGAATACCACAGATACACTCGGAGATGATCTGGATGTTTTCGAAAATCTCGCCGATGATCCTGAAGAGTCACTAGGAACGTCGGCACAAGAGATACCCTCACTGGGATCAAATGAGAGCCCTACCGACCCAGCGCACAAAACGTATCTAACTTATCTCCGTTGGATGTGCAATTTGAATCGCTTCCAAATTCGAGGTCTGTTGGACGGGAACCAATCAACAGTGGAACTTTTCCGAGAAACTTCTCACTTTCTTGCTTGTAACCCAGACATGCTCAAAGAGTTTGAGTCACACGACATGCTCAGGATAATTCTAGGAAACGACTTGGACAGATTGTCGGAAGAAGCTCGGCGCTTCCAGCAAGACTGCAAAAAATTGGCTGTTGGACGTGGAGTTCCTGACGCCCAAGTCGCGCCGTTCCTGCAAGAGCGACTAGAGCTACATTCTGATTCCCCGAAAAGTTTGTTGAATGATTTACATGCCGTTTCCATGCAGGAACATCATTTATCACGCCTCCGGTCAGATTTGACGTTGGAACGGGATTTTCGGGGGCCCATTGAACCCCTTGAACCCCTTGAACCCCTTGAACCCCTTGAGCACTTTGGGCGTACCGAGGATATCTATGGTCTGTTTAAGAGAATTGCTCGAAGGAAGAGGTTGCAGGAAATGGAGAGAATGCGGGAAACAAAGAAAAAGCGGCAGCAAGGATTGCTTGACCTGGCAATCAGAACGGAGCGAAACCTCTTGCCACTTGAAGAACTATTTACCAATCCCATTTTCAAGGAGCGTACACCGTCCGAATTTTGGGCATTCCCTTCGTTTGTGGCGAAAGCTCAATGGGGAGACATTCACATCAGGTGATGGACCTGGAGCAATTCGGCTAGCATATGCTTTCCGCAGTTTCAAAGATCATTGCTTTTCCATGTGTCTAAGATTGAATTTCCTGCGACTCCATCAACATGTTCGAGATGTTTGCACATTGAATAAATATGTGTTACAAAACAGTGCCCTTCAGCAGTCAGCATCGTTCCGCAAGTCTGAAAGTCCATCTCACAGCACTATACTCGACAGGGAAGTCTACTCCTTGACTAGGCGCTGTTGACACAACCTTCTCTAATGTTCTTTGAAAATAAACGGCGGTATTCAGACATGGCGTTCCCACCATGGCCTCCCACATGCCTGCCAACATTTTCTACCTAATACCGCATTCTCTACAAGACGATTTTGCAGTCTCGCAGCCGCCTGATCCGCCTTTGCAAGTCATAATCGCCGAATACGGAATTGATAATATCTTTTCGGGTGCATACCTGTAACTTCCCGACCAGGGTGCATGTCTTTTCTTAGATATCCAACACTCTGATCCTGTCAAGATGTACCATCTGGATAGCCCTCGTTACACAGGTCGTGTCGAAGACAGACGCGATTCCTTAGGTAATGAGTCTCATGGGAGAGCACAATAGCATCTCAAAGACTAGAAGCTTGTTGTGATGAAGGCGGATGTGAAGTCCACCACCTGACTCAGCACGCCCCCCAAAACAACGTTTCAACCCGCATCTCCAACCTTCCCCGGATCGTCGTCTCATGAAACATGCGAACCACAGTCACACACACACACACACCCCCCCCCCTCCATTTACCCCAGGATCCTCCCCAGTAACCGCCGGCAAGCGGCAAGCGCCGATCCCCCAGCCCCCCTTCCCTGCCTTTATCTGACGTCGTGCCATTGTCGTCGCAACCGTCGATTCTCACAACAAGCCGAGGCTCGCGATCCCGGCATGACGGGGAAACACGACGGGCATTAAACACCAAAGGGTGACATGCATATGCACCCGTGCCCGTGTCTGTGCAACAACGGGACCTCTCACTGACGACGGGCGGGGGAAGCGCAGACCAAATTTGTCACCACACGCAGCTTAAAGCCAGGAAGTAAAGGACGCATGTGCAAAATGAAGGAAGCTCTTCTTTTTCCCACCTCTCACCAAAACCGACGTTTATGCTGTGAGACTAGAATGAAGAATAAGGGGTAACCCGACATGACCCCTTTCCAAAAACGCCAAAGAAGTCGTGGATAATTAGGAGAGAAACCATTCGTCGTGAAAACAGGAAATCATGGATAAAACAGGATGGAAAAATACCATCCGGAGTATCATGGAATAATCAAGAAAGAAAAAGCCCTCCTCTCTGTGTCCTCCGTCTCTGCAGATGCAATTTGACCGGGCAGTGACCCAAAATGACTGAAACTTGGGTTGGGGTATTCAAGCGCGCATTATATCGCCCCGACGATTCTCGAATCTTATTCCTTCAGCTTGACATAGTTGCTGGGGAAAATGCCGTGCCTCGTTCCAATCATGCCAGTCCTGCGCAGGTTGTCAGTATTTGCCGTACATGTGAACGAATATTCAAGAGATACATACCACCAATCAGTCTCGTTCTCGGTCTTCTTCAGCACCGTAATGACGTCGCCCTTCTTGAAACCAAGATCACCGGGCTGGTCAGCCTCGAACGTGAACAGCGCAACGGCCTCGTTCTTCTTGAGCATAGCCGTCTTGGACGCAAAGTTGGGCTTTGGCGCCGCAGGTCTGCCAGGCGGGCCTGTCTTCTGATCCGATACCGCACCAAAGTTGGGCGACGGGTTGTCTCTGTAGACGTAGCTGTCGGCCCCTCTTGACGCGAACGTGTTGGAGCGCGAAACTCCGCCAAAGCCGGTGTCGCCGGTAGGTCGGTCGTAGACGTCGTCCTGCCACGTGCTGGATCGCTTCGGTCCGCCAAACTCGCTGGCACCGCCGGCGCCGCCGCCGTACATGCTGCTGCGGTTGTTGTTGAACTCCCCCTCACCGTATCCACTTCCCCGGCGACCGTTCCATACTACGTCATCGTGACCCTGGTCGTAGACGGGGACGTCGTTGTACATGGCGTCGTCGGCCTGGCCCGTGCGGCCGGCGTTGAAAGCGCGCGAGTTGAGAATGTTCATGAGGGGCGCAGCCTGGGAGGGCGGGCGGACGCTGCCGGTGAGGATCTGGGCGGCGGTGTAGCGGGTGCCGTAGAGCTTCTCGTTGGCGTCGCGGCGCTCGATGATGACGGAGCCCTCGAGCGAGACGCCGGCGAATAGGCCCTTGGTCTTTGAGTAGGAGAAGATTCCGGCGACGGACTTGAGGGAGGCGGCGCCTGCTGCCTCGGCGTTGCGGCCGACGGGACCGGCGGCGATGGAGACGTTGCCGCCGAGGGTGAGGGAGCCGGCCTGGGCGAACGTCTTGACGGCGCTGGCGTCGTTGAGGATGAAGACGAAGTCAGTAAGCTCGAAGCCGATCTGTCCGCCAAAGCCCGCACCTGCGGTGCCGATTGCGCTTGGCGCACTCCATGATCCGTCGGGGAGGCGCGAGACGACGAGACCACTGCCGAAACGGCCGGAGCCGAGGAAGCCTGCCTTGAGGACTGTGAGGATCGCGAGGCCCTGTTCCGCGGTGGTTAAATCAGCAATCTGTACTCTACTGTGGTTTTCTTTCTTTGGGGAGGGCGTTTTCTCGGGAGGCCTCCTGCTGGCGTTTGTGCGCCAAGGCGGGGAGGAAGGATCGCGGGAGGGCGGGGTGTGGAATATGGCTCACCTTTGCGTTGGCGAGGATCGAGGGGGGAATGATCTTGTCGGGACTGAACGCTTGACGCGGGTCGATGAAGGAGGTCAAGATCTTGCCGCACTTTTTGCATTCCGCTGTTTGAAAGAGGGGAGTCAGCTCGTGTGTTCTCGTCGTGATGACGGGCGAAGCGCCGGGGCGCGGGATCACCGGCACAGGGCAGCAAGAAAAAGGTGGACTTACACGCCATAGACGACGGCAGCGGGTTGTGGAGGCCCATGACGATGATGCTTGACGGCGCGAGAGTACGGGAGAGTCGGCGTCGTTTCCTTCGAGGAGGAAGAGAGGTTGAGGAGAAAAAAAGGTTGAAGGAAGACGGCGTTCACGGACACGAAGAGGTGCCTGGATGGGTATTTGGAGGTGATTACCTTAGGAAGGCAGGTCCTAGGTGGGAGGTCCAAGGTCCAAGGTCAAGGTACATGCGTAGTGTATCCGTACTTTCGACGGTTCCGCAGCTGCGCCTGTCTGTGATGGCCACTGACCCGAAGAGCGAGTCCACAGCTCCACGTAATAGTGATTTAGTGGGGTCCGATAGGTGAAGAGCCGCCGAGGCAGGCCTGCGCCTCTTCTTTTCGCCTTGGGGGGAGGAGGGGGAGCTTTGATTGTGGTGTTGGGGTTGGGTGTTTGTGTGTTGGGCTTTACTCTCTTGTTCGTCGGGCAGAGGCCGTGGGCGCCGGGACACGGCACTCTTAATGGCTTTTGTCTTCCTTGCTTTTTAACCTTTTTATTTCTTCCTTCAATTTCATTACTTGTTCGGCCGAACTACCTTAGATTAAACATGCAGCCATTGGACGACGCTACGGGGCTTGCTTCATAAAATGCATGTTGCTGGGCTCCCGGCTTCTCAAGGAATAAGCCAGCTGGTGCATCTTGCTCTTTTCACGATGTTTATGTTTCGTCTGGGGATTGGGGTGCCAGCTGACAACATGCAGCCAGCTCTGGCATCGCCGGAAGAGACAGACGGGAAAAAAGTGTCCAGTAAGCTCCCGTCACTTTTTCAGCCCTCCGGCTTCCATGTCACTGCTACGGTCCAGTGGCAGTGGTACCTTGCGGCGCTGACAGTGAGGTAATTGCCGCCTCTAGTGCAAAATTCGCGGGGTACTGACGTCCAGTGGCTCGCGGTGCACGCAGCACTGGACCAGACAAAATGGAGGGGGCACCGCTGCTGGCTCGGCTTCGGGGGGCCGTGTGGCCCATGGCCACTGTGGCGCAGGAACTGACGCGCAAACCCCCACCAGCAAGGGTAAGGTACCGATCCGAGCAGTGATACTAGGTGGACCTGACCCTTTCAAGGTTAGGTTCCCCTACGCTCAGCGTAAGCAGCTAGGAACCTACCTACCCGGGATTCTAGGCCCCCGTCAATCCCGCCGCCCCCGTGGTGGTCTGCAGCAGCGACGAAGACTGAGGTGCCCGTCCAGCCTCGCTCGCCTCGACTGGCCTCTGAGAACGCCCGGGCCGGCCATCGTCATTGTTTCGCCGCCAGCTAAACACCAACCACACCCGCCGCAACCCCCTTTGACGACTCCCAACCCTACAAACCTACGAACTGCGCGAAACAAACGAGACTATCAGCTGGTCAAGGGAAGAAAAGTACATCTGCGCACCGCTTCCCCTACAACACCGCCACAACCCAAGACTTCCCCAATCCGCACGGGAGGCGATAATACGTCCTGCGACACCGACGACGACGAAGCGATCCCGCCGCAGTCGACCGACAACCCGGACCACAAACCCTCATCGCCGAGCCCGACGGCATCCCGACCAGACCTCTCCGATACTCCGGCCTTGAACTCTCCGTGAGCGCACGAACGCCGTGATCGCACCCGCTCGACCCCCTATCCGTCCCGAAACCAAAAAACACCACCAAACCAAAAAACCGCAAAAATGTCAGAAGCCTACGAGCGCGAGCGCCAGAACAACGCCCGCCTGGACGAGCTCTCCGCCAAGGTCTCCGCCCTCCGCGGCGTCACCGTCGACATCTACGACAACGCGCGCGCCCACGAGGTCATTGACAGCACTGTACGTCCGGCCCCTGCTGCTGCTGCTGCTGCTGCTACCCTCGCTCTCCCCTTTTCCGCACGTGAAAACCGCCAGTGATATAATCGCTAACGTTCCCCCCTCCGCGCAGTCCGAAACCTTCTCCTCCATGTCGACCCAGCTCAAGGGCTCCGCCGGCCGCTTAACCCGCATGGCCGCCTCCGGCAACAAGGTCGCCATCCTCAAGCTGTCGGGCATCATCATCGGCATCTTTATCGTCCTGTTCTACATCTCCAAACTTTTCTTTTGAAGGAAATGACTTCGAGACGATTCTTGGACGGGAAAAGGGGGGCGTATTTTCTTTGTTCTCTGGTTTGATATGATAGACCAGGGCGGGACATGATAATCAGACCCAAGAGAAACGACAGGAGGATGACCACTGGGCGAAAGACGAAACACGGCGTCCGCCGCACTGATTTCCGGAGGTGACCGTGGGCTGGAAAGACGGACACTCTCGACGGCGCAATGGAGACCGCGTAAGAGAACATACGGCGAGCAACACTTTGTTATGATGGCGAGGACGTTGGGCGTGGACGTTCAAATACCCTGCGCGCATGGATACCGGAGTTTTTCTCTTTTTTGGACACACTTTGGGGGAATAGCACGATGACTACTGACTGGCCGATTGTACTTACTGTAGCACTGCACACAATACATTATATGGTATCATGAATGTTCAACTTGGCTTGCTCAGTCTTATTTGCAAAATAAAGAAAAAGAGTATTCATCTATGACGCTTTTGCATCCGAAATACAGACATGTCACATGAAACCTCCCCGTCCGCGTGTCCGTGATGCCATCCCTTACTTTGAAATGTTTATAGACTGATGACGAAACGCTCCAGGGCTCTTGAATGTCCCACCTTGGCCGCGAACAGCTCTGCAAGACTACGTTCCGTCCATTTACTGCCAGACGTTGGAAAACAGATCCTCGTTGCCGCCGATGGGCTTGGCTGATCCTGATCCGGCGGCCGGGGTTGTGCTGCTCGTCCATCCTCCAAACTCCTCGTCGGCCGCAACCTTGGGCGCCGTGCTGAATCCACCAGATGCTCCGGGAACGATGGGCGTGCTGGCAAACGAGCCAGAGGCACCCCATCCGCCAATATCGGCGCTGCCACCGAAGCCACCAGAGGGCTTGGGAGCCTCCGGGGCCTTCGAAGGAGCGGGCGCTGCCGCCGCGGAAGTATCAGGTGTGCTCCATGCGTTGGATCCCCACACGTCAGAACCTGACCAGTTGCCTGAGTTAATGGTGCTCGTGGCAGCCGCTGTTGGGTTGGGCGCAGGAGACGGAGCCTTTGGCTGGTTCGAGAGGTTGAAAACGGAGCTGGAAGAAGCGGCGGGAGCAGGGCTAGGGGCGGCGGCGGGTTGAGAGGGCGAGGAGAGATCGAACAGGTCTCCCATGCCAGAGGATGCTGGCTGGGCGGGCTTTGGTTGCTGAGCGGGTGCCGGGGCAGGGGAGCTGGACCAGCCAAATCCGCCGAAGCCGCTGTTTGATGGTTGCTTCTGGTGTTGAGGGGCGGGAGCGGCGGCGGGCTTGGAGTCGAAGAAGCTGCCTCCGCCGAGGCCGCCAAAGGCGTTCGAGGAAGCTGGGGGCGGGGATCTGCTGCTGACGGGACTGGCTAAACTGGCGAACGGGTCGGCTGCGGCGGGTTTGGGGCTGGTGGTGTTGGAGAAGCTGAGGCTGCTGAAGGCATCGTTCATGCCACCAAAGGACTGCTGCTGTTGCTGCTGGCCAAAGGTGGGAGAAGGCATGCTGCCAAACTGCCCACCTGGGACCTGAGGGGCTTGTTGCTGCTGAGGTTGCGGCTTCGGGGCAGAGGCGTAGAGCGACAGGATCGACTGCTTGAGGTCTGGCCTGGAGGGGGCTCCCATGCCGCCGGCGTTGTTGGTGCTAGCAGGTCGTGGCGGAGCGGCGGGCTCTCCGAAGAAGTCCAGGCCCAACAGCGAATCCTTCGTGCTCGTGGCCTTGGGAGGAGCCGGATCGGACTTGGGAGGGACAACCTTTCCGGGCTGCGGGCCGGCGGTGCTTGCCCGGGGGATGGGATCACCGCCGATAAGATCGACCTGCGGCTGCGGGGCAGCGATGCTCCTGGGAGGGGCGGCGGACTTGCCAACCGAACTCTTGCGAACCGACTCCCGCCTCTCCACGTTCTGCTTCTCCTTCACGATGCTCAGGGGCACATCGTCGTCGCCGTCGACGTCCAGGGTGGCGGGGTCGGGAATGGGGCCGTCCATCTTCCATCTCTTGAGCTCGTACTTGGTGCGGATAAAGTTCTCAATCTTGGATTCGGAGGGAACGTGGCCGGGCGCCAGCTTGGCCTCCCAGTACTTGTTTGCGCGCGCATTGCCCCAGCTGAGGATGCTCTGGAGTTGTTCGTCGGTCCAGGAATCGAGGTCGACGGACTTGACTCTGCTGATGTGTGTGCCCATGCCGCGGTGGATGCCCGAACAACGAATGCAGATAAAGACACCGAGGTTCCAACTGGCCCATCGCGGGTCTGTCGTAGCGCGAGAGTCAGCGGACAGACTTGAGGTGGTCGGGGATCAGACGACGGGAAAAGACTCACGTTTGTTTCTCTTGCAGTCAGAGCAGACTTTGTTGCACTCCAGCTTCAACAGACTCTTGATGGTCTGCGAGTTTTGGGCCGCTCTTTCGGCGGCGGGATTGGGCGGCGGTCTTCGAGACATGGTGGCCTTTGTTCGAATGCGCGAGTTGAAGGATGGGTTGTTCGGATTGAGGCGAGCGATTGGAGTTGCAAATCGGCGGGCGAGGTGTTGTAGTCGTAGCTGGTGCGATCGGAGAAAGGGGAGGAGGGCGCAAGATCGCAAAGATGACCTGTCGGTTGGGTATTGAACGTCGTGTGCCTGGGATTAATATTATGAATTAACCGTATCCACACGGCGCTGATACCAGCCAGGTAAGGGGCAACTGGGGGTCGAGACTGTACAAATCGTCCCTGCCTAAGGCAGTGATGACGGCAGTGGAGGTGGGGTCCTATTCGCCGTGGCTTTCACCTCTCCAGCTTGCACTGGCCACTGGACGGCTGCGGAAATACTGCAAGTGCTCAAAGTGCCTAGCAGACGGGAATGGCCGGACAGGTGGCGGTAGCATCTGACAGGTGCCACTCAGTGGCCTACTAATTGACAGTGGACCACTTACACATGTAACACTCAATGCCTTCAAAGCGTTTTATTCTCGGTTTATTTGACCTTCATACACGTCTCAATCGCAGCTCACTCCTCCGTCTTTCAACCAGTCCAGACCAGAGGAAACAAGTCGTTACAACAACCCAAAAGGCGCAAGGCTTGGCGGCGGTCTTGGCCACAGCACGCTCTGACCTGCCAGCATAGTTTGGAAGATGGAAGGTTCTGTGTGGAAGAACCAAATAAACATCAGATAACGGATCTAAGATTCAATCTCGTACTCGAATCGGATTTCCTCAATGTGGTGGAATTCTGTCATTTTGATATCATCAACATTTTAGGCACGCAGGCAATGGGATTTCCACCCAATGGTGATCAATTGCTTGCTCAGCAGACAACTGTGACTGCATCAGGATTACCGACGCCTACACACGGCCTCTAGAACTAAAATGCTGCCTGCCACAGTCAATTTTGAAGAAACGCAAGACTTGCTGACCTGGCTTCTTTATCACTCCAGGCAACTTCCCCCTCCCCCCCAAAAAGAAGCCAACTTTCAGAATTGGTTCATTGGGTTATGGGCTCCATGACACGTTTACGATTCAACTAACTCGCTCCAACTTCGGACTCCGAGGACCGAACCTTTTGGGTCACAATCTGCTATTGATTGAATTGTCACTGTTAGCATAAACTCCGAGCACGATGACTTTTAATCACGCATCCTCATATCGGTAAGATGATGATCACTGGAGTAGAGTCAAGTCTCCCATCCAGGTCCTCATCTTCTGTAGGGAAGACCCTAGAGATGCACATTGTGATTCCAGCTCGCAGAAACATCCACCAATCGCGAAAACTGAGACCCTCGACGACACGGCCGGATCCCTTCCGACTGCATCTTCAAGTCGCAATGAGGCTGCTCCTCCAACGTATAGGGCACCGGCAGCGCTTACCGCAATTGACTCAGCCAGCATCAACGGCCGCAAGCAGACCGCTACCCCAAACATCGATCTCCTCAGGCTGACCAGTGAAGATGCGGGGGCGGGATGCCGCTGCAGTAATAGAACGTGGGGGAAGTGAGGGGTCGCGCGTCCTCACGCCCAACTTACACTCTAATCCGTCGCATCTTGGTGTATCGCCGGGCGATTCTGCCTCGTCATAGGTAGGATGTGCTCTTGAACCCGCGTCTGTTCGCCTTGCGACGTGATAGTGCAGCTCCTATTAGCACATACCATTAGCTGGGGGGCTGCCATTGACTGCGTGGAGGGGCTCGATATCGCCTCGCGAGTCACTGCCACCTCGGAATAGCTCCCCTCGGATCCGAACGAGACATGCAGCCTCCCGTTCTTTGTAGCTCCCTGAACATCGGACGTGGTCAACGTTGCTATGAGGGGTTTTGAGGGGGTTACTTTGTATAAAAGCTTAGCGGCTGTCGCGTGTGTGAGGAAATAAAGTTGATGGTAACCCTCGAGTACTGGCCTTCGTTTTGTCCTAGTCAGTAATAACCACTTAGTACCAAGCCAGCCCAATTGATCCAAATACTTGCACGCTGTGCCAAACCTTTGTCATGGCACCGTCGGCAATCGAAAAGATAGCTTCGACTATAACCCCTTTTGCGACCGACCGTCCCCGGATTCTGGTCCCTGAGAAGGTGTCTTCCGATGGCCTTGCTCTTTTGAAGGACAAGTACGACGTTGACAACCGCACTGGCCTGTCTGCAGACGAGCTTGTCGAGGCGATTCCCAATTACCATGCCCTCATTGTCCGATCCGAGACAAAAGTGAACGCTGCCGTTCTCGCGGCCGGCAGAAAGCTTCGCGTCGTGGCACGAGCCGGCGTAGGCGTGGATAACATCGACGTGGACGCCGCCACCAATCATGGCATCATCGTCGTCAACTCGCCTGCGGGCAACATTCTCGCCGCAGCAGAGCACACGATTGCCCTCCTCCTCGCAACAGCCCGTAACCTCGGGCGCGCGGATACCACGATGAAGGACGGCAAGTGGGAGCGAGGCAAGCTCGTCGGCGTCGAAGTCGGCAACAAGACGCTCGGGATCATTGGGCTCGGCAAGGTGGGTATGAAGGTTGCCCGCATGGCCATTGGTCTCGGGATGAAGGTGAAGGCGGTAGACCCGTACGCCAGCAACGAGATTGCGCGTCAAGCCAACGTGGAGCTCGTGGCCGACCTTCAGTCGCTCTTGCCGGTGGTCGACTTCCTGACGATCCATACCCCGCTGATGGCCAGTACGCTGGACCTGTTGAAGGAGGAGGAGTTTCAAAAGATGAAGAAGACGGCGCGAGTATTGAACGTCGCTCGAGGAGGCGTGTACAACGAAGCAGCACTCCTGCGAGCCTTGGATGAAGGCTGGATCGCTGGAGCTGGTCTGGACGTGTTCACTTCCGAGCCTCCCAAAGCAAACTCGACGGCAGCTGAATTGACCAAGCACCCGAAGGTGGTCGCAACCCCACATCTGGGAGCGTCGACCGTGGAAGCCCAAGAAAACGTCTCGATGGATGTTTGCACCCAGGTGGCTGAGATTCTCCAAGGCGGTCTCCCAACGGCAGCCGTCAATGCCCCGTTGATCATGCCGGAGGAGTATCGCAAGCTGCAGCCGTTCGTACGGCTCGTCGAGAAGATGGGCGGGCTGTATACGCAACACTTTGTCGGCAGCAAAGGCGGCATGGTGGGCGGTCGGAGGTTCGAACTGATCTACCAAGGCGAACTAGCAGGCACCTCCAACACCCGGCCGCTCTTCGCGGCGTTGGTGAAGGGTCTCGTGTCGTCTATCACCGACTCTGGCGGGCGAGACGTGAACATCGTCAACGCCAGTCTTATCGCCAAGGAGAAGGGCATGATCATCAGCGAGACGCACAGCGGTGAGGCCAAGAACGCGGTGTATGCCAGTCTGGTGACTCTGCGGTCGCACGGCGAGGACGGCGAGCAGGTGATTGAGGGATATGTGTCGGGGCAGAGCATATACATCTCCAAGCTGGACCGGTTCAGTGCGACGTTCCAGCCGCAGGGGACGCTGCTGGTGCTGCACAACTATGACGAGCCAGGCAAGATTGGTGGTGTCGGAACGGCGCTGGGGCGGCATGGGATCAACATCACCTTCATGCAGGTGGCCAGCTTGGACGGGGAGGAGAGGAGAGCAGAGGGCGGCAATGAAGCTCTCATGATCTTGGGTGTGAAGGGAGAGATTGGTGGTGGAGTTGTGGAGGATTTGCAGCGAGCCGAAGGAATCCTGAATGTGAGCTTGGTGAGGCTGTGAGGAGGAGTCGTTGGTGGTGATGGTGTTGGTGATGATGAGTGATTATGTGTGTAAGTGAGAGCTTGTTTCTAGGGCGCCCGCAATTGAGGAGAATAAGGTCAAGTGGGTTGCAGTTGCGAGGAGCCACTTGAGCAGCTGCAGGAGCTCTCATTGAGACGTGAGGTGGCCCCCCACGAGTTCGCGGAGCTTGGCAAAGGTTGAGATCCTATTGGCGAGTTGAGGGGCTCTGGACGGGTTGGAGACTGTTGGCGCAGGGCAGTGCAAGAAAAAACGCAACCCAGACAAGGTCATTTGAATGCCTAACTAGATAGGTAGACGGGAACCCTGAGTAACAAGGTTTTTGGCAATTTCGCCGATGCAGGTTGTGCCACCATATCTCTCATCAATAAGCCAACAATTGCGTGTTGCAGAGAGAGTTGACAAGATTGAGCTCGGGTGCCGGCAGACGACGGGCAACGCAACGTTGTTTCTGATTGGGTTTCGCCCGGCTCAATGCCTCCGTCGGCTGATGCAACTCTTGCGACAACCCACAGCCCGGCAAAGGACGGGACGCACGAGAGAAGAAAAAGCAGGTGGCGCGGAGGATTTCTAGAAGGGGGATCGTTCACAGCTCAGGGTCTGTGAGGGAATGACGCAGGGTCCGAGGTTGGTGACAACTCGCTGACTCCATGTCAGTTTGGTCGGGACAGCTCATTGGGCACGTGGGCGCTTTTCATGTAAGTGGACACTCAGATAAGGTCGGGTCACTTAAAGGTAGGCCACAGCATGCAAGCCGTTATGTACCTGGATTGTGGATGTCATCCATGGATGCATAATTTGTACCCCTGCACCACGCGATTAAGGTGAGGTACCTGCTGGCGAGCTGTCCAGAGCCGCCCTCTGAAAGTCGAGAACTCGGGGTCAGGGACAGGCCACTAACAAGGAGCCCCAATCGCGCCGAACTGAATGTTAACCATGACTCTGGGTCGAAAGCTTGTGATTTTGTGTCAGTCAGCACTTTAGCTCTGTCAGACGTATGTGTCTGTTTATCTCTCGTGTGTCCATGCAGAGCACGACCCGAGATAAGGATTGGTAGGTTGGTTGGCCAAGACATGTGCTGTCTGTCTGTCTGTCGTCTGCTGTAGTTACCTTTTAGCTACCTTAGGTTGTCAGCTTTGGAAAAGACTCAAAACGACGGGAGGCAGGTATGCACAGCACACTCAATTACCCCGGATTCTGCACAAATGCCTTATGACGAGACATTTTCCGTTCTTGCGCCAAAAGAAAGGCGGGGGGCCAAGCGAGACGAAGGATGGGCTTTTTGGGTTTCTCGCGCCAGCCGAATAGCCGTCCAGCGCAAGTCCAACAGTGCATGCCAGTCAGATTTAACCCTTGTGTCTACAGCAGAGATACGGATACATGCCACTGCCAGTGCCGGTGCGGGAGGTTGAAGGTCACTGCGGCAATGATGCATCATTCGCGCTCCTCGCATCGCTGCAGCCCGCCCCCCCTCGACCGTTGATGACGCCAAGCTTGTGCGCCTCCGCAGGCGTTGATTGGCTGGCTGCCCGCCGACAGAGGAAAGCTTCCGGCAGCGAGCACTGGCAGTGGCAGTCGACCTCCACTAACAGACAAACACTGAACAGACCTCTCTGATCTTTTTTTGTTTTTTCTTAATTCTCATCCATCTCCGGTACTTACTACCGGTCTATACCTACCTAGACCTCAAACACCCAGCTACCGTACCTACAATCCTACGATATTTTCTTCTTCATCGCTCCCCCATTGCTTGCCGACTGCTGCAATACCCGCGCCTCGAACCACCACCCACTGTTGACACCCACCTGGTCTTCCGATCTTGGCTCGTCAGTGGAGCTCACCCGCCTTGCCTGGTGCACTTGCGTACGCACCGCAGCTGCAGGTAAACACAGAGTGGAGCCGAACCACCCTGAGTGCACCGAGAATCCACCTACAGCCTGAGGTCGTGCTGCCCCGTTTCTCTGTTGCCCGCGTCCGCCGCATAAAATGTGCGCTTGACCTTGCGTCCTCTTCACTCGCACACTCCACGTCTATTACCACGACTACCGAATCTCTCTTCAATTGACGAGCCGACTATGGCCACGACACGGCCGAGAAGCTATGGCGGCTCCTTTGGCACCATCCGCACCGGCGTCCTTGGGATGTCCAGGGCCTTGACCCTGGGCATCTCTTCCGTCGCCGCTGCCCCCATCTACGCGAGAGGCGAAGGCGAATCCGAGGGTCCAGCAGAAGGCGACGATGTCTGGATTCTCTACGTTGCTTCCATGATTCTTGTCCTCGCCGGAGGCGCCTTCGCTGGCTTGACCATTGCGTAAGTTATCAATCCAACTCCTACTACTGATTGCCCCCGTACCTAGTTGCTGACCTTGGCAAAAACAGCCTCATGGGACAGGATAGCATCTACCTCCAGGTCCTCGCTGGCGACCCCGACGAATCCCAATCCAAGAACGCGAAACGCGTCTACGATTTGCTCAAGAAGGGAAAGCATTGGGTCTTGGTTACTTTGCTGTTGTCCAACGTCATCGTCAACGAATCGCTACCTATTGTGTTGGACCGCTGTCTCGGTGGAGGTGTAACCGCCGTTGTTGGCAGTACTATTCTCATCGGTAAGTTTTGCAAATCCCCGGCTCCGAGCTTAACATCAGCTAAGCATTTGCCCAGTCATTTTCG
Source organism: Colletotrichum siamense (assembly GCF_013390195.1). Taxonomy (NCBI): domain Eukaryota; kingdom Fungi; phylum Ascomycota; class Sordariomycetes; order Glomerellales; family Glomerellaceae; genus Colletotrichum; species Colletotrichum siamense. The sequence continues at coordinate 1,012,824 of NW_023501015.1, forward strand.
GTGAAGTCGTTCCCCAATCCGTCTGCGTCCGTTACGGTCTTCCGATCGGTGGCTTCATGTCCAAGCCGGTGCTCTTGCTCATGTGGCTTATGGCGCCCATTGCTTGGCCCATTGCTAAGCTTCTTGACTGGGCTCTCGGCGAGGACCACGGCACCACATACAAGAAGAGCGGTCTCAAGACGCTTGTCACCCTGCACAAGTCTCTTGGCGCGGCCGGTGAACGTCTAAACCAGGACGAGGTTACCATCATCAGCGCCGTTTTGGACCTGAAGGAAAAGCCTGTCGCGAACGTCATGACCCCCATGGGCGATGTGTTCACCATGGCCGAGGACACCGTGCTTGATGAGAAGACCATGGACATAATTCTGTCCGAGGGCTACTCCCGCATTCCAATCCACGCCACCGGTAAGCCCACCGACTTTGTCGGTATGCTCCTCGTCAAGATCCTCATCACCTACGACCCCGAGGACGCCTTGCAGGTCAAGGACTTCCCTCTCGCCACCCTTCCCGAGACACGCCCCGAGACGAGCTGCTTGGACATTGTCAACTTTTTCCAGGAGGGCAAGTCCCACATGGTCCTTGTTTCCGAGTACCCTGGTGCCGACTATGGTGCCATCGGTGTCGTCACTCTTGAGGACGTCATCGAGGAGCTCATTGGAGAGTGAGTAATCTCTGTCTGGCGCTTCTCACATTGTGCTAACACATTCACAGGGAAATCATCGACGAGTCTGATGTCTATATTGATGTCCACAAAGCCATCCGCCGTTTGACCCCTGCGCCGAAGGCCCGACCCATTAAGCGATCCACCGAGCCGTCGCCCCGGGTGATTCCTGAGAACGGCGATCTCATCGAATTCGATCGCGAAGTTCCCCACGAGCGCAATGGCTCTGTCAGCGCCATGAGCGACGCGCCTCAGCACCTGTCCAGCAGCCCCGGAAAGATGACGACCTTCTTGATGCGCAGGAGCTCCGCCGGCCCGGATGGGCGTCTGACCTCGACTGCCGTACCCGTGAAGGCCACCTTCGACGAGGCCAAGCAGCACCTGAAGCACCTTGGTCCTTCGAACCGCGCATCGAACCCCAAAAACACAAAGTCCACTACCGTCAAGATTAAGCCCGTCCAGACTGGTGCACCCCTGCACCAGGTGCATAGCCCTCCGCCTGCATCTGCCGGTCTTCGCCCTGCCTCTGTTGCTGGCGACATTTCCGAGGAAAGGCATGAAGAAGAAAACGAGAACACCCCGCTCATCCGACCCAAGCTTACCGGCAAGGGTGGCGTCCACGCCGTGCGTAGGAGCTACGGCGTCGCGGGCATGAGCGACACTCAGGCCAGGCTCGCCAGCAGCTCACCTCACCATGAAGACGACAAGGCAGCCGATCAGGTGGACCTGCCTCCGACTGTGCCTGAGAATGGCAACAGCCCCGAGGCCAGCCGCACGGATTTGACGATTATTGTTTCACCCGGAAAGGCCAGTAACTCGCCCAGCGTCACCAGCGTCATTGAGGACGGATCTTCGACTCCCAGGCGTAGGACTCTTGTTCGAAGCGGTAGTATCAGCGAGAACGTGGTTGAGACAAGTAGTGGTGTGCGAAAGATCATCATCCAGGCCGCTAGCTCCGACTCGGAAGACAACGGATCTAAGGGCTCCTCTGGCCACCGCTCGCGTACCACTAGCCAGTCCAACATCCTGTCTAGTCAGGAATCCGAGGAACACGACGAGAATGAAAACGGCGAAGCATCAAGTACGGCGCCGAGCACAAGTACTGGCGGCCAACAAGCCAGCAAAAAGAAGAACAGACGGAAGAAGAGAAAGGGTAACAAATAGAGGAAACGTGCGTAGGGGATCGTCGAATTTCGTGCTTGTATGATATCGATAGTAATTTGAGCGGCTACCACGGTACGCCTTTTCTGTAACCTATACAACGGCACCGCGCACATTACACACAATCGCATCAATCTGGTATTTAATATTTATCATCAAATTTTGTAGTTTTGTCTTATGTGATGTGTGAACCCAGCATCCGGGGCTCTCTATATCCAAACATTACCCATCCATCTCTTTAGTCGTACCAGATGGCGTTCATGCCGAAACCAGGCTCAGGGATGCGCAACCTCGCGACGCGGCCGAGGAACTCGTCGTGCCAGCGGTAGATCTCGATCCAGCCCTCCTGGTCGTCCGTGATGGCCAGCCACTCATCGCTCCAGTCGCACGGGCTGACGGCGTTGCTGTGTCCACCGCTCGTCGGGGTGGGGTTGAGGCAGATCTGCCTCTCGATGTGGCCGTTGTCGTCGAGCTTGAAGGCGGCGATGTAGCCGGTCACGTCGAAGCTGTTGGAGCGGGCGGTGGCGAAGAGGTACTTGCCGCTGTGGGAGAGGGTGCAGACGTCGGAGCGGTACATTTTGCTGTTGGCGCCGGGGATGCCCGGGGGAATGAGGGGGAAGGAGCGGTGGGTGTAGACGGGCAGCTTGGTGGCGGGGTCGATCACGTACTCGCAGAGGCGGTTGCCGGCCTCCATGAGGGCGTAGAGGTACGCGCCCGAGGGGTGGAGGGCGACCCAGCGCGGGTGGTCGCCCGGGTCCGGGGCGTCGACGGAACCGACGAGGTCGAGCTCGGGGGAGTCGGGGGCGCGCTTCTTGTGAACCCAGAGCTTGTTGGCGGTCAGGTCGGCGGAGTAGAGGTAGGTTTCCGTGGGGTCGAAGACCATGCCGTGGATGCCGGTGTTGGGGTCGTAGGGGTAGTTCTGGACGTTGGTCTCGAGCTTGCCGGTGGGGGAGACGGAGAAGATGTTGCCGTGGGAGGCGTGCTTGTAGAAGGGGTTGCAGTAGACGGCGTAGGGCGGCTTTTGGGCTGCGAGGAGGAAGATTGCGCGGGTGTTTGTTGTTGAGAGGGCGGCGTTGGCTGTGCGGGTGGGTGTTAGTGATGGGGTTTTTGGGAGACAAGGTGAGGGTGAGCATACGGTCATGGGTCATGTCGTGAGAGGCCTCGTGGATGATCTCAGAGGGGCTCTTGACGGCGAAGCTGGACCACTTCTTCATGGCGGCGCCGTAGAGGTTCTTCTTGTCATGCTGTCGACGGGGTTGTGTAAGCCAATTGGTCAATGGCAGACAGACACTCCAAAAGGAGGGAGGGTTCAGTCACTCACGCTAAAGGTCATCCATGATATGGGCTGTTCCTGGGGGATCTCGGTGCGCTTGACGAGCTCGAGGGTGAACTTTTCATCGTCGAAGGCGACGGTGAAGATGGCACCTGGGGGCGTCCAGGTGCCGATCATGAGGTGGTGGATGGTCATTTTGAGCGGCGTTGTCGAGAAGGACCTGGTGTATGTAGATGCCCGATGACGTGTGAAGAGGCGGGATGTTCTCGACAGGAGCATGGGCTGGATGCGTCACTGAGGCGCGAAAGGATGTAAGAGAGGAAACACGTGAAATGGGATGGGGAAAAAAAAGGGAAGAAGAGGGAAAAAAGAGAAAAGTCGCGTGTGGTTTTACGGTTCGGAATGACTAGGAGCGAGGGTTCCCGGGTAGTCCCACCGAGGCAGCATTACCTTAGAGCTCCGTTCCTAGCTGGCTAATGATTATGAGAGGTTTCCACCTTGCATCGCAAAAGCTCTTTTGGCCCAGAGAAGGGGGAGAAGAAAGAAGCTCTCTCGTGCTGCCCCTCGTTTCCGAACCCCGGACGACGAGGGGCAGCGGTTTGGCATGCGCATGGAGAAGGGCGACCCGCTGGGATGTGGGGTTTTTGGAGAGTTGGAGGGGCCGTTCGGGAGATGTGGCGGTAATTGGGTGCTGAGAGGTCGCTTTCCGGCAGAGTGTTCTTCCTCCGCTTGAGCTGGGTTGTCTTTCGCCCAAGAGGCTTTGCTGCAGTGCCGTCTTCAGGAATTATGATTTCACGGTCCGGTGGTGATGGGTGGATTATAATCAGACGAGGCTGGTTCGTTCGATTTGATCGGGGCTTCTCACAATGTGCATCTTGACATATACTGAAGACTGGCGGTCGTCCGAACTATGTCTCTTCATGTGTGTTCAATTGCCGGACCTCGACCTTCTGTCATCGGTATCATGATTCGAGATTCATGATCCAGCGAGCGATGAGGGACGAGACCTCTTGCAAGCTGCGTTTCTCCCCGTACCCACGGCGACACGGCAGTGACACCCGGCTGCTGGACAGGAACTTGTCGGTCGAAAAGACTCCGTCAGCGGAGCCATGGCTAGTCAGTCTTCCGAGGTTCTCATCGTATCCCCACCTAAACCCCCTGTTCCCCCGGGTTCTCCATCTTAGCTTCGCAAGTGTGGTTGAAGCCAGCCACTCAGGTTCGGGCAGAGACAAATAGCAGTGTGGTGGGGAGCAAAGACGCTCGCTACCTAGAGGAACTCATCTCATAAGAAGTTGTGTGCGTGAGACAAGCGAAGACTTCGCCGTCGATAACTCCAAGCATCTCTTCAACGGCATCGGCATAAACCAGCATCTGAATTGACTTTCTTCCCCTGCAACGTTGGCTCGTGTGTTTTGTCTTGGGTGATTCGAGGGTGGTTCCATTGCGACCCGCCATACAGAAAGTTTAACACACTTCACAAGTATTAATCAACTCAATGCTCCCGTTCCGTTGCCCGTTGCGATGTTTTGGTCTGTTCTGTGATTTTGGTGCTTTGCCTGCTCTTAAGCTCTTATTGCAACATGTTGCTGCCATTTTCTTCAAGAACACTCGTATCTGGTTGCCGCCAAGTTGCAACACGTAGTCTTCGTCAACGGCCGCAACTCACAACTCCCTTGTCACTAACACAACCCTGCGCAAAATGGGCTTCGAGTGCGACAAAAGGTGGCGGCCGCAACAAGAAGCCTACGACCCATAGATTTGATCCTACCTTCACTCAACGTGTAATTGATACCATGGGTCCTAACATGACCCCTCGAAACCGACAAATCATGACCTCCTTCATCCGCCACCTTCACGATTTCACGCGCGAAGTCGAGTTGACGATGGATGAATGGATGACGGCTGTCCATTTCGTCAACTCCGTGGGTCAGATATCGAACAAAACTCGCAACGAAGCCCATCGCGTGTCTGACATCCTCGGCCTCGAATCGTGAGTCTCAAGTCGCTGTCCCAAAACCAGTCTTGTGATTGACAATAGACTACATAAAGACTCGTTGATGAGATTGCGAACAAAATCGTTACAGAAGGCAACCTCGACCCAACTTCTTCGTCCATTCTCGGCCCCTTCTGGTCGCCTGATGCGCCTTTCCGTGAGCTAGGAGACAGTATCATCCAAGATCCAGCGCCCGACGGCCGGGTTTGCAAGATGCACGGCGCCATCACCGATCTCAGCACGGGGAAGGGCATCCCAGGAGCAGTGTTCGATATCTGGCAGGCGTCGTCGAACGGCCGTTATGATTTCCAGGACCCGGAGAACCAAACGCCCAACAACCTTCGAGGCAAATTCCGCGCAAATGAGGAGGGAAGGTACTGGTTCTATTGCTACCATCCGACGGCATACAGCCTTCCCCGCGATGGACCCAGTTTCAAGCTGTTGAACATGATGGATCGGCACCCGATGCGGCCGGCGCATATCCATATAATGGTCAGTAGCATGCTTCCTCTGAAGGGATTTGAGGTGGTAAGCTTACGCGATGAAAACAGGTCACACACCCAGAGTTCAGGGGATGCACCACCCAGCTGTACCCCAACGACGATCCCTGGCTCTCAACCGACACCGTCTTCGCAGTCAAGGACGATCTCCTGTGCGACTTCAAACCTCTCAAGGGCGACGACAAGGCTGAGCTCGAGCTCGAGTACAACGTCATCCTCGCTCCAAGGGATTACAAGGCCAAGAACACATAACCAGGCCCCCAGGATCAGGCTGCGGGTACTTGGCCCTGTGGTTGCCGATCTCCAATTCTTAGCCAATTTTCCCGTATGTCTTACACAAATAATCTAGCATGACCAATAGAAACACACGAGATGTCTCCTGCAAGTAAGCCTCGGAGGAAGCCTGGGAGGCGCATGCTGCAGGCGGTGTTAGACAAGGCCTCGCTTAGTGCTGCTGAAGTCGAGACCAACACGCGTGTTGCCAAGTTCATCATTCTGTCCCCGTTCATCCACTTTCTCTGTTTAATTTGATTCGATTGATACTCTCTCGTGACGATTGGCGCAACTCATGATGGAAACATTGGAGGATGCCATTGAGGGTCTTTGGTCTTTCTCAGACCACAGCGACCGGCACCACCAAAACGTCGAAGCCACACATCCAGAGACGTGTCAGTGGGTATTTGGCAACTTGACGTACCATGAGTGGGAACAGGACGAAGGCAGGGCTCTTTTGGTCACCGGTCCTCCGGGCATAGGAAAGTCATTCCTAGCGTCGGCAGTCATCGAAGAGCTCCGTGGGCTGAGATCAGTCGCGTACTTCTTTTGCGATCAGTTCCCCGCTGCGACAGCTGATTCCTTTTACAAATGCATCCTAGCACAGCTTGCGGGGGACATTGGCGCCAGTACAGACGTTCTGTTACAACTACAACTTTTGGTCAAAGAGGCTGGTGAGAGTGTTCTTGACGAGGGCCAAAGGCGATTTGCCTTGGATCTAGTAAGACGCAAGAATGGCTACCAGAAAAGTCCCTGTTTGATCATTGACGGGATACATGAGCTGAGAGACGACAGCTTGCTACATCTCATCTCGGCGGTTCGAATGCTTCAAGACGAGTACGACTTCAATATTCTAATCACTTCAAGATGCATATTTCCGCAGCTGGAGGTCCTCGATTCCGCCGGCACCCTGGAGATTACCAGTAAAGACACTGACGATGACTTGACACGATACATCAAGCATCGTCTTGAAGACAATGAAGAGCTGTGGCATAGATCAGCAGAGTTTGTACCCTCTATATTAGAGGGTGCGGAGGGAATGTAAGTGTCACCGAAAGTACAAAGACAAGATAGCTAAAGGTTCGCAGATTCTTGTTCGCAACACAGATCGTGGACTGCGTGCTAGAAACATCCAACACCTCAGACGCCCGAAGCCCCGACGCGTGGAAGACCTTGGGCAGCAGCCTCAACACTCTCTTCGACAGGCTTCTGGACAACATCTTGAGCCGACCGGACGCCAGCACTGCTTCGTGCGCATTGGACTGGCTGGTCTACACTGAAAGGCCACTCTCCATGCGAGAGCTTCAGCATGCGTTAGCCGCAAATGCCACAAGGCATCTCTGGAACACAAAAGAGCCTCTCCACCAGGCCGTCGAGCCTCTGTATCACACCGTCAATCCCAAGACGATCTTATCGGCTCTGAGAGGGCTTGTACAGGTCGACAAGGGCACAGGAGTCGTTCGATTCTTTCACTCGGCGGCGGGAGAGTACTTTCGACAGCACGCTGAGCGTTTCCCGAACGCGCAGGAGATGATCACCGAGGCTTGTGTCAGGATACTGGCATTTGCGTGCCTTCCATGTGAGTCAGATCTCGTTCTAATAGTAGAATATTTTCCGCTTGGATACTGTAGCTTTATTGGACGACGATATTCATGACTACCTACGGAGAAGGCGACAAGGAACAATGAGCACTCTCTTTCCAATCGACTGTCTCTGGCTCGTAGACAAATGTTCTACCCAGGAAACATACTGATCTCTTCCTCTACAGCTCCGAGCGAAGCCAACTGGGTTATCGAAGACTCTTCAAATGAACCCAAAAGACCATCCTCAAAGTCATCCCACAACGAACCCGAGTCATCCGAGGCGACCTCCGAGAAGGCTTCATCCCGCAGTCCCTGGCTCCCTCGCATGATGGACAAGTTATACCACTCATCTCAGTTGTACTCTCACTCCTACCAGCCGCAGCACAACCCGTTCCAGGTCAAGCTACAGATGCCGGCCAACCAGGGTTTCTTCAGGTCAGGTAGGGAATACGAGGAGAAACTGCATGTACAGCCGCTGCTCCAGTATGCCGCATGCAACTGGGGTTATCATGCACGATCGTGCCCCATGGATGACAATATCATGGACCTCTTGCAAGATCGGGTCAGACTTGATGGAATATGCCAGACGCTCAGATACGAGCACAGTGGCTACAACCCGAAGTTCCCCAGAGACGTAACTGGGCTTCATCTGGCGGCCTACTTCGGACTCAAAGACGCAGCGATCCGTCTTTTAGACGCTGGGGTTCCTGCGAGCTCGAGAGATAGCTATGGCGAGACACCGCTGTGGTGGGCAGCCAAACACTACCAAGAAGAAGTAGCGCGGCTGCTCAGTGAGAAGGACAAGGTCACGCTCCATCTCCTCATCCGCGCGAAGCAGACTTCTCTGGTCGAGTTCCTGCTTGACGTTGGGTACAACGTTAACACGACCGACATCGAGAAGTGGACGCCCCTGCACGCTGCGACCAAAGAGAAGGATGTCGAGATGGCAGAGCGGCTAATCCAAGCCGGGGCCGATGTCGACGCCACGGATGTCAACGGGACGAGGCCGCTCAGTCTAGCTATGGAGATGCGCAACTATGAGCTCATCCATATGCTGGTGGCCAACCAGGCTGACACGAAGGACCTTGATCTAGGAAAGATCCGAACAGTGTTTGGTCTGCAGTCTGGCGACTCTCTTGAGATATACGAGGACAGGCATCATGGCACGAAGATTATGAGGCAGATTCCGAGGGAGTTCTCGTGGACGTCGGTTATGCAGGCTGACACTGGACGCTACTCCATGTAAGTGAACGGTGCAAATGAGCAGACTGTGTTTGGTCATGTCAGCTCACTAGAATCACAGGAACCTCTCAAAGTTGAAGTTGACCAAGAAGATTCCTGGTCTTGAGGAGCTGGGGCTTAACCACCTGCTGGACTTCAAGAGGGAGCAATCGGTGCCGTTTGTGCTTCGAGTGGAACAGCTCACGGAGAACACGCAGGAAGGAAGTGTATGGATTTATTACCTGGAGATCGCGTTGCCATCGGCTGGTCGCGACCATGAGATCCATATTTGCTGGAATGTCACGTCCCACACCGACAAGAATGGGCTGCAGTCATGGAGGACAACCGCGCATCTGAGCAACCTGCAGAGACTCTGGCTGCCTGAGAAAGGCATCGAGCTTTTTCAGAGTTTGGTCTCTGAGGTTCAGAAGCGGTGGAGCTCCATTGTCCGGAATACCATCAACAACATCAATGGTCAGGTATGCACTCAGACCTTCTTGGGATATTCAATTTCGGGCTAACAAGGAGAAAGCGACGCGGTGAGGTTTTGGAGGCAAACGGCAGCGATCCAAACCTCCTCGGCACGTTGCTGAAAGACGCATTGAGACCGGTCCACTATCGACGCCGGTTACAGACCACCGTTACCGAGGCACAAAAGTTTGCGACTGATTACTGCAACCGCCATGACGAGGTTGCCGACCTTGACGGCCTTCTGAAGCAGATTGACGCATTCTCTGATGATGTTGGTAACTACATCGGTCAACTAGATCAGATTACAAGGGATCTAATCCAAATGGTGGGCATGCACCCGGGATCTATACGCGCCATACTTACACTCATTCAGGAATTCAATCTGGTCTCCATCAATGAGGCCCGGCAGTCTGTGAAAATGGCGGCGAGCTTGAAGAGATTGAGCTGGATCACAGTGGGTAAACCGCGATGCACATGGAGGCTGTGAATACTTACGACACGTCTAGTTCATCTTTCTACCTCTCACATTCATAGCAGTAAGCGGTATTTCATTCAGTTATCCCGTGACAACTGCTAATCAGACTACTCTACAGACATCCTTTGGGATGAACATTGATATCCTTTCTAATGATCCCCCCTGGTATTGGTATCTTCCATTTGCCGGAGTCACCATCCTTCTCACTTCGGCGGTGTGGCTTCTCTTCAAGTACAGCAGGGTAAGCATTCACATGTACCGTTTTCTTCCGTGCCTTACTCATACATGTAAATCCAGTTGGAGGATATGATCGAGAGGTCGATGGGTAGAGTACTGTCGCGGAAACAAGCTGATAGCGATGGACGGCCAATGTTTCATTTTTGAAAGTTGGATCACACTCAGGGCTCACGTTCGGTATCTTCGGAGAAAGGGGTATCATTGGTTATGATTACAATAATGGAGCTGCGACATCCGCATGTTGTACAAGAAACTGTGCCACTAGTCTTACACTTTCAATATTTCTGGCTCAATCACACGTCGTGGATGACCGATGATACAAAGATTTGAACGCTGAACTCCTCTCAAGGAGCTCTTTCGGTGTGCCATACTCGACCAGTTCACCGGCATCAACGACCGCAACTCTGTCAAAGTCCACAATGGATTCCAGCTTGTGTGCGATGGCGATGATGGTCCAGTCCTGGAACCAGGATCGCAAGACTTCATCAATGACGTGACTTGACTCGTCATTCAAACTGTGTAAAAACGTCAGCGATTTGATAAGTTTGGAGACAAATAGCACGATCACACACCTGCTCGTGATCTCATCGAGAATCAGGACCTTGCCCTTCCGCAGCATGGCTCTGGCAAAGACCAAAAGCTGCGCCTCACCCTGCGAAAAGAACTTGTCGTCAATCAACGCATCGAGGCCGCCTCGTTCTTCGATCTTGCCCCAGAGCTTCACCTTCTCGAGGGCCTCGACAACATCAGAGTCTGGCACGGTCCCGCTCGGGTCGATGTTGAGCCGCACGCTGCCATCAAAGATGTACGACTCCTGCGGCACGGCGACGAGATGGGAGCGTACGTATTCATGGGGAAGGGTGGAAAGGTCGACGCCATCTATGGTGATGGAGCCGCTGTCTAGATCGAGCATGCGGAGGAGAGACAGCACTATGGAACTTTTGCCGCTATTGGTCGTGTTAGACACATGGTGATTGAAGTAAGGCCGGGGTCAATTGCTCACCTGCCGGTTCGTCCACAAATGGCGACTTTTTGTCCAGGTTCAATAGACAAGGAGATGCCTTTGAGAACAGTGCCCCCTGACCTGGAGATGAAGTCAGTGTCAAGTCCATTTCGCTGTAACGAGATAGACTTACAGATACGATGCTGTAACATCGCGGAACTCGACAGCCCCGCGACTAGGCCACTCTCCTTCCGGTTCAAGGAGCTCATCTGAGGCACCCTCAGGCTTCGTGCTGGCAGCAAAGTTCCTCACCCTAGCCACCGCGCCCAGCGACACCTCGAGCATAACCCAAGACGTGATAAGCGCCTTAATCACACCGCTGAAGGAGAGAACATTGTTCAGCGCAATACCGATGAACGCAGGTCCGATCTGTTCTCGAAGGGTCGTCACGAGAACGATCAGGATCAAAGCGATGACTGTAATAGTCATGTCCACGGCGAAAGTCAGCCACCGCTGGAGGCAGCTGAGAAGATAGCTGGGCCGCTGCGAGTCATCCAGGCGATGCATATTAGCCGCCTCGAAAGCGTCTTCCCATTTGAAGGCTCTAATGGTAGCGAGACCCTCCAGTGTCTCGATGAGCTGCGTGTAGAGAGGCGCCTTGTGCTCGATGTCGAGAAGACGCATCTGGCGCGAGGTGCGCAGGTAGAAGTGTTGGAGCGCGTAGAAGGCGGGGACGAGGAAGGGGAGGATGACGGCCATGTAGCGTGAGGACACGGACATCATGACGAAGCGGGCGATGCCGAAGACAACGCCGACGGCGACACCGAGAGCGGCGGCGGGGAGCTCCATATCTATGAGCTGGAGGTCTTGGCTGAATCTGTTGACGGTGACGCCGCTGTCGACGGAGCTGTGGAATGACATGGGAGCGCTGGACGTTGTTAGTTTCACTGCGCAAAGAGTAGGGGATGACTTACCGTGATGTAGTGTCCAGAAGAACGCTGTGGAAGTAGACGCCAGAGTGGTTTATGATGATGATGAAGAGAAACCTGTCGCGAGAGGTTAGCAGGAGCAGTGGTCGCGGCAAAGAGGTATCCGTACCATATACTGATAAAGAACGAGACAATCGATCCCACGCCGAGAGCGGCGTAAACGCCCACCCACTTGCCGAGATCTTGGTTTGGTCTCTGTTCATTTGCCTCTGTCCACCATTTGAGCCAGATGTCTGCAGAGCTCTGGATTAGTGATTGGAGAACGGTGGGGATGGAGTGGCCGAGCCTTACCGGGGAAGGAGTCGAAGAATGCAAACACGACCATGAAGCCGGCAAACATAGATAGGCTGAACCATCCCGCCGCTTTGGCGTAGAAGCTGTACATGGCCCAGTCGCCGAGTTGCCGGGTTGCATCTGCCTGTTCCTCCAGCGCGTTGATGATCGCCTCAGGGGGCTTTTCATTTCCCAGGCCAGATGTATCTACGGTTGCATCTTTCGAAGTATTTGACACAGCGCTTGGTTTTACTAGTCTGGAGAGTTGGCTGGCCGTGGACGCGAGTTCTGCGGCTTTGATTTGGCCGTCTTCGTTGAGGAACACCACATCGTCGGCAAAGGGGAGGCGACGGGCTTTAAATTTTGTGTCAGCTAATACGTGACGCAAGAAACAGAGGCGGTAACTGACAGTCTGATGAGACCAGGACCACGGTCGTGTCATTGTTACGAAGCAAGCCGTTGCTACCAAGGAGATTGCCGAACACGATTTCCTCTGTGCCAGAGTCAAGACCGCTGAAGACATCATCAAGCAGAAGTACCTCTTGACGTGCATACAAAGCTCTGGCAATGGCCTGTGATGGTTTAGCAGGGTGCTCTCGCCAACGAGAGGACATGAAAGAGCGTACCAAGCGATGTTTCTGACCGCCACTCATAGAAATACCCTTCGTCCCAGCTACTGTTCTGTCGCCGTTTGGCCAGCTCGCGATGTCTTGTTCGAGGGCACACGCTGCAATCACTCTCTTGTAACAGGCTTCTTCAAAGACTCCGTGGCCGATAACAATATCACGAACCGCAGCGTTTGGAATCCAGGCTGACTGTCCGCAGTAGGTAGCCCCTGAGAAGTTGGTGCAGAGGGTACCCTTAAAAGACGAAAGTTCACCTAGGAGAGCCTTGAGTAGCGTCGACTTGCCGGAACCAACCGGACCCAGAACCAGCGTGAACGCTCGACGTCGAATGCTCCAGGACTCAATGTCAATGACAGGTTTGGCATCGTCAGACCAAGAGAAGGACCCCTTCACGGAGGCGATGATATCCTGGGGAAGGCTTTTACTGCATGCCTCGGATTTGCAGACCTCTGAGAGCTCAACGTCCTGAATCGGGGTGGAAACTCTCTTCGAGGTCTCTGGGGCCACAAAAGATATTGAGCGTCTCTTCTCACTTACCGTGACCACTCTGGTGTCGGCCCTCTCCTTTCCGTTCAGGAAGTCCTGAATGCGCTGGAAAGAAGTGACCGCGGTCGCTGTGATGGGCAGGGCCATGATGATGCCCGCTAGAGGCTGGTTCACCAGTGTCAAGATGGAAATGGCTGTGAAGGCTTTGGAGATTGTCAAGACCTCATTCGATCCAGAGGCGATTCCCGCAAATGTGCCCAGCGTGAGGATCGGAGACCAAATCGGGGTGCAAATCACTTTTCTGCGTGTAAGCTGCCACGAGCAGAACGCCAGCTAGGCGGGTATGGACTTACTCAACATCATGGAGATGCCAAGGAGAACTCTGTACCTCTTGGACACGACCAATTCGGTACTGCGGAGGTTCTGTATGACGGAGAATGCCACATCATTGAGGCCGGATACCTTGAGCCACTTGATGCTGCCGAGGGTCTTGGAGGTTGTCGTGACCCGGTCCTGCGAAGCCTTGATCCATTGCGCGGATGCTTTGCCAGTGGGAACTGCCAAGAATCCCATCAAGATTATGGTGGCTTCAAGCCGGTTAGCTTTCACATCTGTGGAAGAATTTCGAAGAGATTACTGTACCAAATACGAGCGCGACTGGCATGGCACACGCGGCGCCAAGCTGCCTGTAGATCAAGTAGATACCGATGCCGATCTCGACGAGACCACCCCATATCTCGTGTAGCTGGTTGACGCCCTGGCTGATCTGCTCGCTATCTGTCCCGACCAACGTCAGCGCACCCGCAGGGCTGACGTTGGGCGAAGTCAAATCCAAACGCAGCGCCTTCTGATAGATGAGGGCGGTTGTGCTGCCCCTCAGCATGGCGGCCGTACGATGCGTCCGCCACTCATACTGGCCCGTCGAAACCTGCAACGCACCGTGTTAGTTACTTACAACAGAGAGCCATCGAAAGATCCAAATTTGGACATCAAGTTCTAGGACTCTCGTCTGAAGAAACTCACTGCAATACCGGTGTAGACGAGGACGTAAGCGCCTATCAAGCCAAAACCGCGATTGCGGTATTCCCGGGTCTGGGGCAGGCCAGCGAGCTCGATGGCCTGCTGGACGAGCAGCGGCTGTGCGTAGTTGAAGCCGATCTGGAAGAGTTTCGGAACGACGGCCGCGGACATGGGTCCCGCGAACACGCGGAGCCAGGTGCTGAACAGAGCGCCGGGCCTGGTTTTGTCGGGGACTTTTTTATGTTGGCAGATAGATTAGCCCGCGGAAAGATCTTTCTCGGCCCTACGACATTGATGTGGCCGTGGCAGCGGGAAATTAATTACCTTGACCCCACGCGTCCGCCAGTTTCTTGTAGAGCGGCTCGGAAGCCAGCTTCGGGTCGAGGGGGTACAAGTCTTCCAGCTTGAGGATGTTTCTGTACCCGTTGATGAAGAGTGACGTCAGCCAGAAAAAGACGGAGCGGTTGAAGGTGCCGCTGGTCACTTCCTTGGAATATCCTTTGTGCTGCGGGACCAGAATGCGGCGCTTCTCGGTCGACTCAAGCAGGATCATCACGGCCCTCAGGGCCAGCGTGCAGGTGAAGATGGCCGGGATGGTCTGGTTCGGGCCAAGCATCCACAGAGTGCGGGCACGGGCGGTGTCCAGCAAGACGGACAGGAAGAGGTACGTCGAGAGGACGAAGGACGGTCTCACAGACCGGTCGTGTTCGAGCCATGATAGCAAGCCGACTCCCAGCGAGGCGAGCAGACCCAGAACAGCGGCTGGAATCGTTGCTCGGGTGTGCGTGATGGCGGCAGACGAAGTGGTGGCCCAGAGAACGAGCAGAGCAAGGTTGAGGGCTACCAAACAGATGGATGCACACTTATTTTGCACGCTTTTCGTCAGCTAGAACACCCAAGAAGGAATTGACAGCAAAGTCAAATTTGTTTGTAGTAAGGTGGCAGGACGAACAGCTTTGAGAGCACGCTGGGTGCTGGCAACGACCTTGACATCGGCCCCGGCGAGGCGCAGGGCGCAGGCGGGAAGGACCAGCAGCAGCAGACAATGCAGGGGAACCGCGAGAACGGCCTCCTCGAACAGCAGCGTAAAGTCGAAGCCGCCCCGGCACTCGTCTCCGGCCCACGGGCCGAGAGAGTCATCGACGCCGGCAGGACAAGCCGGTTGCGGGCCCCACATGAGCGAGCGACGGCACGCTAACAACGGGACAGCGGCTTCACCTGGTGTTTCAAGAGACTGAAAAGGGGAGGGGGAGCGAGATTTACTTCAGGAGCGGTACCCGTAGCAGATCTCTTTTTTCTTCAAACAAAACAACGACCGAATGTAACGTTTTGCTACTTCGTCTACTTGAGGTCTCTTCGTCGCGAGTAATTTGGGGTCCGTTGGGAGAAGAGAAGGGGAGTATCACAACTGCTTCACTGAGGGATGGGATTTCAGGTCTCCCTCGGGTTAAAAAGGGAAAATGGCTCAAACAAAAGATCCTTCTTTGAGTCAGAATATGTTGGAACAGCATGGCAGATAGGCAGGCCATCATGCAGTCGCCGTATTTTGCGAATTGCAATGGCTGCAATCACCGTAATCATAATGCATCAGCCTTAGGCAGAGCTCGCCATGTTCCGTAGTGTTCCGTCGTTGTGACAGCGCCGCTGCTCCGATGGTGTCGGGTGCCCTTCCAGGATCAGGATCAGGATAATGGACGTCTCGGTAGGCGGCACAGCGCAGGCTGCACAGCCACCCTGCCAATTGCCTAAAGCGGTAGCGGTCTCATCTTTTGCCTGATGGGCCAGATGACACTCTCCGTCTGTCTACCTGCATACACAACGGTGCGAAGCGCGAGAGCATCGGGTAAGAAAAGGGACGGACAGACTGGATGCCTAGAACACCCCCGAAAATAAGGCAGCGTTGCGCGGGAAAAGTACAGCATCAGACGAGTCGGCATCGGTACTTCGACGTTGGCCGTCCTGTTGCGGGGGTGCAGTGCAGTGCAGTCTGGATGACGATGACAGTGACGATGATGGACCGGCGGGCGCATCAACTATCTGAGAACCGTCCGAGTCTTGGGAGGTTCATCTTGATGAGATGACTTTTTGGGATGACCGAGGCTGGTCTCATGTAAGTGCGGGTGGCGTGTGCAAAACGGCGAGGCGAACAGCTATCAGCTCGCTCTGAAGATTGGCATAGCACCTTAGGCATAGTCGCTGGGCTTCGGTTCCGGTTTGGCATGTTATCGCCCTCATCAGTCGTCTGAAGTCGTGAAGGTGGGTGGGTGGCCGTCTTTTTGCTAAATACAGACTCACACGATTCAACCCCAGACAAGCGTTTGCGGAGGATAGAGTCATTTGGAATGGGTGTCTGGTCAGGACTGCTGGTGTTGCCGGCGAACGCCAGCACCTACACGTGGGAACGACGTGAATAAGAAGGGAAGACCCGACCTATTCTGAAGTAGAGGACTCGTCAGCTCCCACGTGACCTTCGTGATGCACTGAGGCCATGGCGAGCTGAGCATCACGGCGATGACGGTCAGAGGAATCAGATAGACGGCCGCCACGTGAAGTTGATAGACACCGCCAAGACGGGATCCGTTGGGGCATTCCCTTCTTCTCGGGTCAGCCAGCACAGCCTGAAAGATGGGCCTTTTCACTGCAAAAAAGAGGAGATGCTACACGGCAGCGAACCACCCTGAGCACCGGCACTTCTCGTCTCCTCTCCTTTCAGTCTCTCCGTCTCCCTCTCTCATATGGGGGGATGCACCCGGGGGAACCTGTGGCAAAGAGTGGAAAGAGTGGGAAGAGTGGATGCAGTGAATGACCCTCGACTTCATGCTCTCCTGCGTCTTGGGTGCTGTCTGATTTTCTGGCTCGCCGATCATCGCTGATGTGCTCCCGCCTCCTGATTCTCCATGATTTCCCAAACAGGATCGCAGCACATCCGTTCATCCCCCCCCTCGCTAAGAAACTTGGCTTTTTTGTCATTCCCAAGCGCCCCAGTGATCCCCAGAATGTTGCTCGAGGATTTGTGGGATCATATGCCAGGAAGAGAGAAGGGGAAGTTGCTGGCGGCGCTCGCCTCGGGCGCCGAGGAAAATCTCGACGAGGGACATCGAACCCAAGCATTTGGAAACTGAGCCTCTCTTTGCGGAGGCTGAGACTCGACAAGACCACAAATGAGGCCAGAAGCATCGCCATCGCCGGGTGCTGTTTCCTTGGCTCTTCCATTCTTAGCCTTTTTCTGTTGTTCTCTTACCCCATTCTCAGCCTCTTGCGAGTCTTGGCCGTGTTGCGCGACCATCTCGACCCCCAACCTTGGTTCATTTCTTCGAGACAGCAGCCCTTGGCATTTCGATGCACGAGTTGAAACACCGTGCTTTCTTCGTTCTCTCTCCCACTCTCTGTCTGTCTCTTTCACAACCTGCCAGGTTTCGCCAGGCTCGACCAGTTTCTGTCCAGGTCAGGCCCAGTGACAGGGGGGAAGGGGAAAGGGAGGGGGCCCATTTTGCAGCGTCGCCTTTTGTTCTAGCCCTCGGCATTTAATGTAGGAAAAGGGGAATAGGGAACGGACGGGATGGGACGGAATGGCGCAGCAACCGCGGCATTGCAAACAAGCATCTCGCTAGGACGTTGACGGTTGGATGCCCGAATTTTTCTTGATTGCACCAGGCGAGCGGACAATGTTGCAGCAAAAAGGAGATGACTTGCTACGCTGATCAAGGAAGAAGAACCCCGGCAGGGGACGTCAAAGCCAAGCTTCACCGTATCGGCGCATCGTACAGTAGTGCGGCTCCGAAGACAAGCTCGTGGGGGAGCGTCTTACTTGACACACGCTATCCTACCGCGAACGGCCATCGCAGCCGGTTTACCCAGCTACCCAGTCTGTCTCTATCTCTCAATGTGTCTGTGTTGCATTCGTGGACGGCAGAGATAGACCAGCAGGCCGCGGAATCCAGAATGTTCGCCCAAAGAGCAAAGAGCATGCCGCTTTCTTTCGCTTCTGCAACCATCTAGGGGCTTGATCTCCGTCGCGAGAGATCCCCCTGCTTGTCAAGAAACAGCCCAGGGTGCACCGTTGTAATTGTGAAATTTAGACTTTTTCGCTTCGTCCATGCCCATCCTTCAGACATCATCCATGGCCCAATAACCCACTCTGGCGAGAAGCGGATTGATTATTGGATCATTGGATGAAGAGAGAAGAGTGTGTGTGTGTGTGAGAGTGAGATTGGCGGTTGCAAGAGACAGAAATGGCGTTCGCGACAGCAGCCAAGCGCTCGTGTTGGGCGTGTTTCATCCCAGGTTTGACAACCTGTCCTCCGATCAAACCGCCCAACCCCCAAACCCTTCCCCTCCCAGCAAAGTCCCATATCATTCCCACCCCCGGTGGCTTGTCCCAGCACCCAAGCAATCGCATCATGGTATCGAGTCCCTACTATAGACAGGGCTGGAAGGGTTGCCGACCAACCAATTTGGGCCAGGGTGCATGGTTCTAAGTGCTTGTCGCCGCACCTGGGCAGCCACCGAACACCACTACGGTCTCTACCGTTTCCACCTCCATGTTGTACTGGACCACTCGAACCCCCCCGTTTGCTGCTAACCGTGCCAGAAAGAGTACATCCTCCGCAAATACACAGAGAAAGAGAATGAAGAGAGAGAGAGAAACCCGCTATGGCGGGGCCGTTCTGAATCACCAGCCGTCTGATCAACCGTCGCCCTTCCATGGCGGCTCTCTCACCGTGAACCCGGCACCATCAACCGCAGACGCACGGTAGCGATGCCCATCATCAATCGGCTACTTTGTCCAGCTTTTGCTCGTTGCGTCGTATTTTTGGGATATTGCCTCGTCTCCGCTTTCCCCGGCTCACGTCTCCTCCGGGGTGCTGGCGCGACATGGCGCCGTCGTGATGCTTGGCACACGCACATCCCATTCGCTCGCCAACGTCCTTTCCCTCAAACGTCCCTCTCTTCCCCGTCCGTCTCTGCTTGCTCTGGGCCTTCCATCTCGTTGTCCAGACTCCCCTGACTCCACCACCCCATGGCCCCCCAGCAGACAGGCAGGCGGGAAGGAAGGGGAGTGACATGGAGGAGGAGAACGGAGGAAGAGGAGGAGCATAGGCCAGGCCCATCATCTCTCTTGCACTGCCCTCCCGATGGAGCAGGATCAGAAGTCTGTGACATGGCTTGACATGGTGACATTGGGCCTAGATAGTGTTCACCTCATTTGTTTGACAAGACGTCTCAATTCCTTGGCACTGTGACCTCATGGTTGTAGCCAGGGCTCGCCGTCTATTCCGAAGGGGGATCCAGGCACCAGATCCGACTGGGAGATTCGCAGGCAAGCTTATACTCTATATCTATCCCCATCCCGATCCGTTTTCCTTCCTGCCTCTTCTTCTCGGCACTCTTCAGTCCATCAACAACTTTACAATTCTGGTTCAGGTCCTTCTCTTTGGCTGGTCCAGCTTTTTCCTTCATCTCATTTCATTCTCTTTGGTTCTGTGAACCATCTTTTTTCTTGTAGATTTACCAACAAACCGTTTCCTTCTACCACCCTCCGCCCTTTTTTCACACCACACACACACAATCCTTCAAAATGAAGAGCTCTTTCATCCTCTCCATCGCGGCCATCGCCGCCCAGGTCATCGCCCTCCCCACCCAGACCGAGGAGCGTTCCGTGACCCTGCCCGTCCGCGACGTGGAGTTCGCCGCCAACATCGACGTCCGCCCCAAGCTTCGCCGCGGCCAGAGAGCCGCCGTCACCGACATCGAGGAGCGTGACGTCGCCGAGGACGACGAGACTGGTAAGCATATCGGACATTTGTGGTCTTCAGAATCACGGTCAGTCCAGACTAACACCTGATATTAGAGGACGACCTCCCCGCCGCCCTCTTCGCCAGGAAGAAGGACAACGCCGCCGCTGCCGGAGGAGCCACCGGAGCCGCCGCGGGCAACGCGACCGCCGGTGCCGGAGGCAAGAAGAAGGGCAAGAAGGCCAAGGCCGCGAAGGCCCAGGGCGCCAACGCCAAGGCCACCGGAAAGAAGGGCAAGAACGCCGCCGCTGGAGGTGCCGCGAACAACGGAACCGCCACTGCCGGAGGCAAGAAGGGCAAGAAGAACAACGCCGCCGCCGCCGCCGATGCGGCTACCGGAGCCAAGGCCAAGGCTAAGGGCAAGAACAACGCCGCCGCCGGAGGTGCCGCCGCCAACAACGGAACCGCCAACGCTGGAGGCAAGAAGAAGGGCAAGAACGCCGCTGCCGGAGGTGCCGCTGATGGAGCCACTGGAAAGAAGAACGCTGCCGGTGGCAACAACATCCTGAGCAGCCTTCTCGGTGATGTAAGTCACTCACTCTCATAACGAGAACTCATACCACTTGATGATGACGGGTGCTAACTCTCTTGCTGCAGCTCACTGGTAACAACAACGCCGCTGCTGGTGGTGCTGGCCAGAACGACCCTCTCGCTCTCCTCAACGGCCTTCTCGGACGTGACGAGCACTCTACTGACGTCGAGGAGCGCCAAGTCGAGGACGACGGTGCCGAGCTCGAGGACCGCCACGTCGAGGCCCGTCAAGCTGCCGACGACGCTGAGGACGAGGAGTAAACGGGAGCACATCATGCTTCCCGGGGGGCCTCTTAGGTGCCAAAGTCCAAGGACGGGGATGCGGCCGAGCCGGAGACATCTGGGTTTCGGCCGCCGACGGCCAGAGGAAAAGGCAGCTACGCTGGTAGAGCTGTTGCCCAAAAGCGTGGTTCATGTGTGTGTGTTCTAGGAAAACCGAAACACTTTTTTTTTTCTTTGTGGTGCGCGCAAATAGCCTAGCTAATTCTCAGAATGTGAGATGGACAGCGGCTGTTTTTCTCCTGTCGTTGCCGAGAACAGAGGAATTGTCATGGGTTTGAGACGGTGATCTTTTTCTTTGGAATAAGGCTTCTGCGGGGGATATCACTCATGGGACGGGATTCTACTTCGAAAAGGCGTCATATTCATCTCTGGGTTACAACTTTGTAAATGGATGGATGGATGGCCTTGGAGGGGGGAGTTTTAGGAAATTGAGTGAGGCGTGCACTGCAGTTTCAAGGGCCGGACCGTCTTGTTTTAGTGATGATAGATATGATACCAGAAAAACGGAAATCAGACAATAAGTTTTTCATATAACAGATGAGTTACATTGTGTGAGCGCGTGATATTGGTTTGGCTTCTATTTCAGGGGTTGTGACGGAGATGGAGTCTGAGTACTGTGTCAAAGTCGATGAAAGAGGTCATGAGTGAGTGACTTGGTGAGTGAGTGAGTGAGTGAGTGAGTGAGTGAGTGAAAGCAGCAAGAGACAGGGGCAGTCATTAAGAATAGGGGACTGGGATGCAGCTCCGGGGTCGGCTCGCGGTCATCCAGCACGTGAGGCCAGTGATTGGCAGGCGATAAGGCACATATTAGCGCCATAACTCAATCAATTGCACCCCTGCGAAAGCTGGTCTTTGCTCCGGCCATCTCCTGCCATCTCCTCCGCACCTCCACCGCGACAGCAACATCTTCCCACCACTCTCGGCCAACAAGAGCAACTCACCACGCGTCCACTCGACCTTGGGTTCCTAGCCAGGGAATTGGCCCGGCGTGTCGTTGAACTGACGACTCATTGCCTGCCTTCTCATAGGCCGTGTCCAACAGCTACTCGGATCTCAGATGGAGTTGCCGGGCAGCAGTTGTATATTGCCCTGCCACCGTCAAAAGCAAATGCTTCTCTTCGCCTTGGACGTTATTTCCTTTCCCCCACACCCTTCTTCTTAGACTTAATATTTCCCCACTCGAGCTAGACACCAGCTAGGCGACTCTCCCGCGCTCGCAGCGACCCTTCACCTTCCCGATCGAGCAACGCCCTTGCTCCTGAACGGCTGAGAGAATGCCGCGAAAACGTGCCAGGCACCGCCAGCTCTAAGAGGCCAATTGATACGCCCCCTGCCATGATAGACAATGCCTGTGATGCTCCCGTCCAGTCAGAGTGTCTCTCGAGACCTGCAATATCGGAGCTGGCCGTTGAGTCGTCATCGATAATCCACAGAGCACCAAAGAATGGCATCCGCCAAGACGCCAGACTCACATGCAAAGGAGGCAGCTTCCGCGATGCAAGGGCGGGTGCACCGTGGGACCCAGCGATGCACGACTCCATTCGCGCCTTCGATACGACCTCGTCCAGGGGGGACACGAGGGGCAGATGCGGCAGAATGCCAAGAAGTTGAGCTCGATCGCTGTACATAAGGATCGGGACCCCGACGGGCAACCGCTGCGATGATCTTTTCTCTCTGCTTGGGATGCCGATCCAGAGGAAGAGCCTTGTGACCGCATTCTCAAACGCCTCTGCGCGCCTTCAATTGGGACTTTTTTGACTCGTGACGCGCCGCGCCTCGTGCCTTTCAAGATGAAGATTCCTTCCCTCTTCCTCTCCGCCGCTGGCGCCGTCTCGGCCCTCACCATTGCCGAGATCAACGGCAACAAGTTCCTGTCCCCGTACAAGGACCAGACCGTGACCAACGTCACCGGTCTGGTGCTTGCCAAGGGTCCCAGCGGCATCTGGATCCGTTCCACCGAGCCCGACGACGACGATGCCACTTCCGAGGCCGTCTACGTTTACGGCAGCTCTGTCGGAACCAACCTCACGGTTGGCGATATTGTTACTTTGGATGGCAAGGTGGCGGAGTACAGGTATGTAGCTTGCTTGTGCGCCCGTCCTCCCAAACGTTCTCAGCTCACAACCCTGACAGGTCTGCCACCAACTACATCTACTTGACCGAGATCAGCTCTCCCAAGAACGTCGTCGTCGTGTCCAAGGGCAACGAGGTCACCCCGCTTGTCATCGGCGTTGACACCCTCAACCCTCCCACCGAACAGTACACCAGCCTCGACGGCGGCGACATCTACGGCGTGCCCAACGCCGTCGCCAACATCTCCACCGAGAACCCTGTCCTGGACCCCAAGTCCTACGGCTTCGACTTCTGGGAGAGCTTGAGCGGCGAGCTTGTGACCGTCAAGAACCCCATCGCAGTTACGCGTCCCAACCAATATGGCGACACCTGGGTTGTTGGCGACTGGCCTGCCACCGGCCGCAACGAGCACGGCGGCATCACCATGACTGCCAAGGACTCCAATCCCGAGGCCATCGTCATCGGCTCCCCTCTCGACGGCACCAGCAACCCCGAGTCCAAAATGGGCGACCAGCTCACCGAGATCACTGGTGTGGTCACCTACGCCTTCGGCTTCTACCGCATCCTCCCCCTGACCGCCATCACCTTCGTCAGCGAGGCTGCCAACAACGCCCCGGCCACGACCCTTACCAGCAGCGGTGACTGCAGAGGCATCACCATCGGCGCCTACAACGTCGAGAACCTCGCTCCTACCTCATCCCACCTCCCCTCCATCGCCGCCCATATCGCCGACTACATGAAGACCCCCGACCTTATCTTCGTTCAGGAGATTCAGGACAACACCGGCCCCACCAACGACGGCGTCGTCTCCTCCAACGTCACCCTGTCCACCCTGACCGCCGCTATCGAGAGCCACACCAACGGCACCGTCTACGACTTCGTCACCATCGACCCCGTCGATGGCCAGGACGGCGGCCAGCCCGGCGGCAACATCCGCGTCGCCTACCTCTACAGGCCCGACGTCGTCGAGTTGTGGAAGCCCAACCCCGGCGGCAGCACCGACGCCAACGAAGTCCTTGCTGGTCCCACGCTCAAGTACAACCCCGGCCGCATCGAGCCCGCCAGCAGCGCGTGGAGCGCGAGCCGCAAGCCCCTCGCCGCCGAGTGGCGCGCCATCAACGGCCCCCAGAACAAGACCTTCTTCACCGTCAACGTCCACTGGGCGTCCAAGGGCGGATCCTCCTCTCTGCACGGCGACCCCCGTCCCCCTAACAACGGCGGCGTCGACGAGCGCATCGAACAGGCCGAGGTCACCGGCGTATGTCTCCCCCATCACCCCTTACTCCAAGACAAAGACTAACACAAAGACCCAGGCATTCATCGCCCAGATCCTCGCCGAGGACCCCAACGCCCGCATCATCTCCAGCGGCGACTTCAACGAGTTCACCTTCGTCGAGCCCCTGACCACCTTCGCCTCCAAGTCCGGCCTGCTCGACCTCGACGAGGTCGTCGGCATCCCCGTCAACGAGCGCTACACCTACGTCTACGACATGAACGCCCAGCAGCTCGACCACATGTTCGTCAGCCCCGCGCTCTCCAAGGCGAACCAGACGCACTACGAGCACATCCACGTCAACTCCTGGGAACTGTACGACAACCTTGTCAGTGATCACGACCCCTCTGTGGCGCAATTCAATGTCTGCGGGTGCTAGACTGGAAAGAAGACTTTGAGGATGAAGAGTATATGAGGATAATGTAGTAATGTTTGAATACCTGCGCTGTATCATCTTATACCATGTACTGTGTATACTTTTAACTTGTCAATGATACATTGTCTATGAACATAGCAAAACGTTGTATGATACGTCTTCTCCGTCTGCATAATGGCTCAAGCGTACAATACGATGCTAAGTTGAGTCGTCGACATCAATGATGTAGTGGCCATACACCTGAACAAGTAAGATAATGAATGAGGAACATTGAGCGACGCTCTTAACAGTTATGTGTGAAAACGAGCTAACCAGTAAACAAAGCAGAACGCTAGCGAAGGCATGAAGGCCAGCAGGGCGCATATCAACACCATCATTGCTGAAATCTGTTCTCGGGCGCGGATGCCCCTGACGTGTTCTCGATGACTTCCCTCGGTTGCCTGGAAGTACTGAGCGGCTCGAGGGACAATGTCTGATGGCAGACTGCCCTGTGGATTCGTCTTTCCAGCCGGGGCGGGATCCAAGTGATCTTTATCGTTCGATTCCCCAGAGCTAACGGCTCGGGTTGTGTTGAGATTGGCCCAATCGAGGCCTTTGCCTTTCTCGAGTCCTCTGGACAGAGAGTCATACACCGGATCGTTGCCATCGTATGAACATGAGCCACGTCCTCCAAATTCCTCATCCCGCAGTTTGAAAGTACGACCGAACTCGCTAAGGGTTTCCGATTTGGCAGATGTTTTGCTGTCTGATTCAATGGACCAACTGACGCTGGAACAGTCGTTCCAGTTCAAGGGGTCGTCGCTCTCGGATCCTTCGGTTAAATGGGTGCTTGCTTCGGATGAGCCCAGACTTGAGTCATCTCTGTCGAATGGGTTGTCGGAAAGACCTGTTGCGCGCTGGTGCTGAACATCTTTGCAAGAATAGTACAGGGATCCTTGGCCATCTCTTTCCGTTATAGACGACGCGGACGTTTCTGAGGTCGCTGGTAAAGCGTGCTCTAAGCTCACTTCGGGACGTCTGTCAGAGATGGCGGCTGGGATGCTGACACCAAGTTCTTGAAGTCTTGCGATGATCCTGCGTCCGGCCAATAGTTCCACGCCTTGGGCTGCGACAAGCCAATCCTCGGCGACGGCAACATTAACTTTTTCAATTCGAGGATTGCCTGGCAATGGCGACACAACGTTGATGCTGACGAACGCTCGGCACTCGAGAAATCCAAAGCTTGTCTTGACTGTTCGTCCTGTAGGCTTGTTCGGCAGGATCCGTAGTCCTAACCTGTTGACGGCAGATCTGGTAATGAGTGACTGCTCACTTGCTGGTTCGTATCTGGTGACGAGAGGGACAGAGTTTCCAGAGTCTTTCAGTGATTTGACCCATAGCCGCGAGCCAGGTTTGCTATCTGTATGAGATTCGACGTTTGATGTCCTCAAGTCGGTGGTGTTTGGTTTATGGTTTGAGTCCCTAACGACCCAATTTTGGAGGGAGTTTTCGATTTCTCCTGTGGTTTCCCGTTGCGAGGTTGAAGGTGCCGCAAGAGGCGCGTCTCTTGTTCTCAAACTCGCAATATGATCTGGCTGTGGCGATTGCTGTGTGGTGACCGCATCTCGGACAGCCATTGGCGTTCCGAAGCGCAGTTTTTGGCGAACAGCAAACTGAGATGGTTCAAGTGGTGGACAGGTATTCGCTCTCGTCTCATCGGTCTGATTCGAAACGGGTTGAGGAGACATCCTTTATTGTGTCTTTGGGTCCTGAGATTTCGTTATGAGTCCCTTTCAGTGGTGAAGTTGTATATATCGTGTTCGAGGTGTTGGCGCATCCGATTGCGTTGCTCCTTGCCAGTCGATTTTCGAACTGGCAAGGAGTCTACGAACAGCGGTATCTTGTGCGAACCCCCGAATCATAGTGTAGGGCTTGAAATCCAAGGCAAGGCGTGGCTGTTGAGGCCCAATTCTCGACCTTCCTGCATAATGACCTAATCCCCATAAATTTGTATGCGCTGGCCTACAACGCATGCAAGATCTCCCCACTTGGCTTCGGATTGAAGGTTGTGACAGAGGCTACAGAGATGAGCATAGGACTCTCATTCCTGTCAACAACAGTATCGGACTGAATGCTACCAAGAAGATGTACCCGTCTTGTGGGCTTGAGCCTCCAACGATACTCTGAGAATCACCCAATGTGCTTCTTGTGGCAGTGCTTCCCCCATAAATCGTCGTTTGAGAGGGCATCTGAGCTGGTCTTGGCCGAACAATCGATTCCGTGCGTGTGAGGCAGGCCCTCGTCTCTAGAGATTGCCCTTAGCCAAGGCTGGTAGCGATCCACACATCGCGCTCCTTAGAGCGTCCTCATTCAACACAGCGGCTGTAGCCAGGGGTTAACTTTTTATATGATTTTACACTTAATAGATCGTCTAGCATGCTGAGAAACTCTCACGAGACATATTTTGATCTCACGTAGCGACGACACTGTTCCTGTCAAGATGAGTCTACGGCCGCTGCGGTTTGATTTGCTGCCCCAAGGCGCTGCATCTCATACCAGCCGTTGAATCATGTCATTAAAATCCCGAGACCAATTAGGGCGATTACCATTTCGATGCTGGCCCCTCACACCCAAAGTTCCAGCCTGGTAAGTTCATACTGAACTGAGCTCGATTGTATAAGGCCGCCTGGCGCCCTCAAACGGCTGATGATAGTTGTGGTAAGAGGCAGGCGTGAGGATACGTTCGGGCAACAAAAACACCAGCCTCCTATGCTAACTGATGAGCCGTCGATGTACGAGTTGATTCTTCACCCAGAGGTCACAATGATTATTGAGATCTCTTTAGCCAGCTTGCAAGTACATTCATGTCTCATTTCGCAAGCATCTAGAGCATATCAATTGTGAAGAGAATACCAGATGAACCGTATCAGACGCTCAAACTGTCGAATATCAAACATCTCTGTCGTAGTCACGATCTTCGGCTTCTGAAACATGTCTATGGAAGTATAGAATAATTGAAATGAAGCCATCACGGGCTCGGGATGGGGTACCTAGGCACAGCCGGCCGTCACAATCTTGATCACCTTTTCCGGACATCTTCAGGCATAAGATTTCCTAGCAACCCAACGCTTCAACCTTGTGGCGGCCCCACATCTGGCATCTGGAAACCCCATTGCCTTCTCATTACTTCCCTGTGTATCAGTCAGTGTGTATTATAGGAACACAGAGCTTATACTGACTAGATTCTCTGAATAAGATCTGAAGTGTCAATTCCTCAGATTTCCAGGAGTGTACAACCATCTCACTGTCGATGAGTACCGAGGATCTGTTTCATTGGCCAATAGATGAGGACAAATCTCTCTTGTCTGCTTACGCTTTTTGGAAGTGAAGACGAGGGACCAATCCTGCCTTCCAATTGGTCAATGTCACTCTTTCAAGAGAGACAGAGGCCAACAGAGGCCAATGGATGTCTGAAATTTGACAGTCATCTGGAACAAGGCATCTGAATCTGACCACAGTCTTCAATACAAGATCCGACTCTCTCAACGAAGGTTCCCGTTCGTTCATAGGATGTGCACTGCCTCGCTGCGGCGTAATGCAACTAAGCGATCCCGGTGTGCCGCGGATGGCGAGCCAGGGTCCACGTGAAATTACAATGTGTGCTGGCAAAGGAACGCCCTAATCTCACCCTGGCGAGCAAATCACCGATCAGACAAGGCAACCCCGTGGGGGCGGTTGGACTTCAATGTATCACAAGCGTGGTCCGCATGGTTCGAGTCTAGATCGTCTGCCTGCAGAGCCGCATTTCAAGCTCAATCGTGCCGCCCGCTCTTCTTTCCTCCAGCCTGCCAGTTCGTAGTCCGTTCGCTGTCGACCGACGCACATCACGAAATAGTCTAATAGAGTCGATGATTTGAAAAATCACGGATATGAGAGACAATTTGAAACAGCTTGGTTTATAAATACATCTTTCGCGTGCGCTGGAACTTGGCTCGGAGCAGGAATAGAACAGGAATTTTAGGGGCCGGAGACGGAGCCGGGACCGGAGCGGGGCCGAACCGAGACCGGAACGGACCTGCTTTTCTGCTCGGGCCGTCCACAACCTCCCCAAACAATAGTCTTTTCCACGGCTTGTCGGAGGGTCAATATATATCACACCGCGCAAAGACGCTCGGGAAGACAATTCGTGAATGAAATGCTGGGGATACTGGGATCATAAGCTGGAGGATTCACACGTATGTGTCCTGCCTGATTTTCATTTTGTTTCCATTGTTTTGAAGTGGATTTAGTGTTTTTGTGTAAATTTAATATCGTCGGCTTCACATAACGAAGTGTTTAATAGTGCCACTGCTCATCCTCCACCTCTCAGCTAGTCCA
Organism: Colletotrichum siamense; assembly: GCF_013390195.1. Taxonomy (NCBI): domain Eukaryota; kingdom Fungi; phylum Ascomycota; class Sordariomycetes; order Glomerellales; family Glomerellaceae; genus Colletotrichum; species Colletotrichum siamense. Next base: position 1,041,695 of record NW_023501015.1, read on the forward strand.
ACTGCTGAGGAGCCCAGAGAACAGAGCCTGTGCATTCATCCCGATGAAACCAGTTCTGCGTCTCCTTGCTCCACTTCCAAAACTGATGTGCAGGATCAGCTTCGAATTCTCTCTGAACGGGACCGACTTTGCTATCCATTTTCGGTTTTGTGTAGTCTTTCTGATCTTTCCTGGCTTCCTCCGCTTCAAACCCCGCATCCGCGGATGGCTTTAAGGAGTCCACCGTTGGAGATGTTGCGGACGGTTCGTCGCTCCATCTCAGCAATGAATCGGAGGGCCCCGATGATCCGTCAGAAGAGCTATTCCGACGTTGTGATGGCAGCTCCGATGACGTTGGAACAGTTGATGGTGGGCCAGAGGCCGACCTCGATCCCAGCGGACGCTTGTAGCCATTGTCCATGTGTTCAGAGGTAGGGTCTCTGTTGTTGGTCTAAGAGTCATCTATGATTCGTAAGCTCTTCGTTTGATATGGGTTCTAAGGCCGGGTATGGGAAGCTTACAGGTGAGTAGGTACAGATGATCATGGATGGTGCAGTCTGATGAGTATAGAGGAGCGTGAAGCAGCTGTGGATACACGAATTGAGAAATGAATACAATGCTGATGTTTGATTAATGAAGCCCCCGAAGGTAATGAACTTTCAGCGTGAGGAGTGATGATCTCCGCAGGAATTTATACCAAAGACAGGTACGGTTATCCTTCTGCCACTATGTATCTTGCAAGGCCTGCAAATATATATAACTTGCAAGGACAAGCATTCCATACCAATACGAAGCAAGTGCTGTTATTGGATAAGGGCGTAGAATGCATTTGTTACGGTGACTCCTTTCCGCAAGTGTACGCTGTCATGCGGTGAAGGTAAAACGGGGCTGCATGGGGTCCGATCGGGTTCCTACTTTCGAGAACCCCTTGCATTTTGCTTAACTGTCTGACGAAAGTACGACGTGTGCCTATGAAGGCATCCGAGATTTGTGTTGGGCACCAGATAAGTACTGATCGCAGCCTTACCAAGGATGAGGCATAGATTGGCCTACAGTAGAACCGTGTTTACAAGCGATCTCGAATAAGAGCTAACAAGCCTGCATCCATCGCATGATAGCCTTTAAACACTAACTGTCTGAAGAGAGCTGGTGAAGGTACGAGATCCTCTTGGTTGTCTTTTGACCCGCTCCGCTTCGCAGCTCTGGATCTGATTCCCAGTTAATGAGCCGCAGCCTTGGGCTATCGATAGGCTGAGCCTCTCACCACGACGACACATGGAGATATGATTCACAACAGACAGGGATTAGCTCAAATATCCAAAACCCAGCCGTGTACGTGCACTTTTAGTGCAAGGCGTTCGAGATAATAAGCGCGGGCTATGTTTTCTGCGTTACATGTGAGTGGTTGGTTGGAATTTACAAAAAGTACTCACGAAATGGAATTTGTGTGACCCCTGTCCGGTGGGCAAACCTGCGCAAAGTGCCGACTGCGCATTCTCCATAAGTCTCAGGGATCTATCAGGCAGATATATGCAGCAGCCCGTGGCGAGGCAACCTCCATCATGTTATGCAGTTTGAACGGATAGTCGTCAGCGGTGATCCACTCCCGCAGCGGTCGCCTCGTTTGATGCTTCTTTTTTTCTCCGGCCTCTTTGCTACCTGGTGAGTATGATAGGCGGTCTATAGAGTAGTCCAATAATGTTTCCTAGTCCCCGCTGCGTCAGGAAACCACGATGATAATATAAGGCATGTTGCAAAGCCTACTACACGCGCCGGTTCTATCTTTTACCCGTGTGCCACCAAATCCCAAACCGAGAGCCGTCTGACGAGTAAACTTCCAATCCCAAGTCGCGACAGTATTTTATTTAGTTCTTCAGAAACTACTTCAGCACAGCCATACACCAAAATTCGTCGTCCACGCCGCTTAAGACACCGGGAGACGAAGGAAACGCTTACTTTTCACTCGACAAACCACCAAACGTCGATTATATCTAGAATAATAGATTGCCGATAGCAGCAACGCCGAAAATCTATCTTAATAGGCTGACCAGATCAGAATACTATCACGCAAACCTTCTACGGGTGCGCGTCGCTGTCTTAAAAGGTCAATTTCAGCCAGCCTCTCTCTCTCAGCTTTGTGCCGATGGACAAAGAACTCAGCAAAGACTTCCATGATATCATAATCACGCCGAAATGTCCACAAAAAGCGACATTCAACTTAAGATCATCATCGCAGTCTGCCCGTCCCGGGCCGAGCGGCTCTTCCATGTTGGCATCAACTGGTGACGATATCCCTTTACTCAACGAAGGTTCACACCATGCGGCACGCATTGCTTTCGTTCCTGCGGGTGGAACGCCGTACAACTTCACGATAACAGACAAACATGGCAACTCATGTTCGCGACTCGCCCTTGAGGTTGGGGAGGACCGTTCTCTTATATCGGCCAGCCTTGTCCAGGATTTAGGAGCGGATTCTCTGCCAGTTCCGCCCTCTGTCGCAATGAAGTCGCAACCTGCACTCACCGGCACTCCGCTTGAGAACTTTGCAGTTGTTGAGGCTGATGGATCCAAAACAACAATCTCGCAGGGAAAGATACTGAGAATTGGTATACTCGAACACGGGCACCACCCCCCTGGGATAGACATCTACATCGGAGGGAAAGTCCAAAGACTATTCGGAAAAATAATGATGATCCGGCGTGCTGGACCTCCAGAAGTCAACGGCCCCGGAAACTGCTCGACGGACCCCCAACATGCTGAGGCCGCTCACGAATCCACGAGAGAGGCCCTGGATAGGTCGATTCTGACGTTGTCGTCTGCCAATGTTAGACAGGATGGGCTGGATGAGGCCATAGTAAGCCGAGCATTTCATGGTGTTCCTGAAGGTGGTTTATCGGTACCATCCCCTGGAATGCAATGCCTGAAATGTTTCGGCTCGATGCCCCAGCCGAATTCACTCCGTTCCAACAGCGCCGGAGGGGGGACTTCGTCCTCACGTTGCGATTTGCAAAACTCATCCCCGCCAACCTCGATAGCCCCTGACAGCAGGTCATTCTGCTCTTGTGAGTCGTCGGCTTCTGTCATCAATTCGGAGGCGCCTGGCCAAGTCAAAGGAAGCCTCCGGATTCACACTCAGCGGTCAGTCCCTCACTCAATCACCCGCCACGTGTCACTGACGTTCTGCACCGCTTGAAAGGCCGAATACTTCAAGTTAGGGAGCGACATGAAGATTCGGTCTGTTCAGGATTGGTAAATAATTATAGATTTGTACATATAACATTCGCTAGTTCTCAGCAAGAGTTATCGTCGCATGATGTTCACGTCCGACGGCATGTTTAAATCACCTTGAATATGCGCTTCAATGCAGAGGACACAGTGACGCCATACACAACCAGAACAAGGACCCGGAAAGATGACATACAAGTTTTCTCGAAGCCACGTTTAACGTCAACGCTTCCAAGCTGTGTCACATCCCGATCACCTGCTCGTCTCTTTAGCTGTGCTGAATCTTCAGCTTCGGGCTTTCACTTTTGGATCTCAATCTGCGGAAAAGCCTAAACTGTGCCATTCTTTCTCGCAAATCTAGGCCGCCTCCAGCCGCAATCGGAAACACCTCGTTGAGAAGCAAAGGAAATTAAATCGCCTCCAAATAAGGGACAAGGATAGAATAACGTAAACGCAAAGATTTTAATCCAATTGACGAGGTGCCCACATGACTGAACCGGTAGATTCATCCAAATGATACCAATTCTGGCTTTCGACGCTCCATTTCCAGAATTGGTGCGCGGGATCCATCTCGAAGTCTTTCTGACTTTGGCCGGCGTCGTCTTCCGAAAGTGTCGGCCCAGTCAGCTGCTTACCCTGCCGCTCACCCGAGCCAGCCGGGACAGACTGCTTTCTCGAGGATGAATAGGTTCGTTTTCCTCGTTTCTTCGTAGCTGCCACTACAGAGTCTTGCGGTATCATGCCGCTGTACATCGTGAAACCTGTTCCTGACGTCCCCTCGGAAGAATGTCCCAGACGCGGAGAGTAGGACGATTTCGTCCAGACATCACTCCGAGGAGCATCTTCGTCTGTATTAGATGCATGGTTTCGACGGCTCCCATATGACTGATGTGTGGAGTTATAGTCCATTCGCTCGTAGCCTTCGGCTGGTGATCACTCTGGAGATGTTGTATGTAGGCTTGAGCATCTGCAGTTTTCAATCAAATCAATGAGTGAAAGATCACCAGCCAAATGACGGTTGCTAACTCACAGAGCCAACGTCTGTCTGTATTGACGTTCGTCAAGACTCGTGATGTGGTCGAATTTTGAACAATACGAAAGGTCATGGGGGTTGAAGTGAAGTTCCTCAGGACGGCAGGGAGACGCAAACATGATATCGAATAACCTGATGTATAGGGCTCTACACGTGCAAATCAATTCCAAACCAACTCTTGGACAAGCTACTAACATCATGCTACATCAAAATGCGTGCAAATCTTCCAGAACCTGAACATCTTCCATACAGATTCTTGCAAACACAACCTATAGGATGGAAGCCGTACGCTTACATATTGCATGGCCCCCGAAATTTTTTCATCTGCAGCTCTGTGGCATGTTTCCATGACGGCAGCTGCTCTCTTCACCAGCAAAGTCTGCATGCAGGCGTCTCACAAGCTGCAATACCTGTTGGTTAATTGGTGCCAGCGATGCGTCTTTTTTTCCTCTCCAAGAAATTACAATTGAGAGTTGCTCATCCTGCATGATGCATTGCAAACATTGCTCAAGGGGGGCCACTAGGAAGCCTTTTGGTTCGCCTTATCTGTTGAGGTCGTTATAGCGTGGCATGCGTGGATGCGTTGTCATGATGGGGAGATGCAGGCGAGCGGGGTGAACAGACCAAAGTGCCGTCACCATGATCCTGAATCTGAAATGTGATCACGATGCTTTGTCTTGGAGTTTAAGTGCGGGGTTAGGCCGAAATTCCAATTTGGACTGCCATGTGCAGCAGATACGTTAAGGGTGGCAATCCCCATCCCTCTACAACTATGGGAAGGCCCTGTGCAGCTTTCGGTCAAATCTCAGGATGTACTGGTGCTGTTCAGTCCGAAAATCTGTGTACAGAGTCCACCACGCAGCCTCACTCAGAGGCCATGCTAGGGGTTGAAACAGCCCAAGTAAACTTTGGTTGCCTTCTTTGGTTCGCGAACCAAAGAAGGCAAGCAGGCGGGAGGCTTGACGGCTCTCCCTTAAAGGCTCTTCTCTGATCCGAGAATCTGTTTTGGTATTGTTAGCTGTGCAATTTCCGAGTCCAAGAGAAACCGACCTGTTCGTGCACGTTTCTCTGTCCAGTCTTTTGTGTGTCTATCACGTCTCTCTGCGACGACTGTCATCAGCGGCTATACGAACCAATCCCGTACTCTCATTAGGATCGGGCGAGCTTCAAGACGGTTCAATTCGTTGCTCTTTAGAACTCGACGTTCGCAACTTCATTTCAAACACCTCTAAGCCTCCATAATCCGACGGAACCCGCGCGGAGTGGAGTGAGCTCTGCCGAAAAGTCGCACCTTCAACAACCAGCCCAGTGAGACACCCTCCTCAGGTTGCAGAAAGAACCGAGGAAAGCCGGTTTTGTCTTCGAATTGTGTCCCAATAACCTGCGGTCTATTGCATTCAATTATGTCGACTACAGCACAAGGAACCCAAGGGGAACAAAACGAATCATCGATATTGAGTGCAGCCGAAGGGCCCTCTTTCAATACTGAAGCTCGCTCCTACCACATCGAGATCGAATCAGACAGTGGCAACCCACGTGCTCTCGTTGCCACTAATACGAAATGGAGGTTCTCGGTTGCAACTTTCATGCTTGCCACCACATTAGGTCTCAAGAAATTCCCAATGACACCTACGCAAAAACAACACCCATTTGAGACGCCATTCGGTATCAAGTATCTTAGAGATTTTGTTCCGATGCGGATTCGGGCCCCGTTCATTGGTATCAATCAGAGCATGCTCGTTCATGTGGGCGTTCTAGGCTCAGAAGAAACAGCCCGAGGCGAGCATCTTTTTCTCGGTACCAATTTTTGGAAAAAGGTCGCTCAAAGGAAATCGGAGATGGAGTCGGCGAGCATGGTTGCTAGGGAACTCTTAGAGCCTGACAAACGTGCCTCGACCATCTCGCCTGGGATTCCTGAAGAACCTGTGGAGTGCAGAGATTCCTCACCAACTCCTATAGCTCCGCTCACCACCGGAATAGCTCCCTGTGGGTGCCCGACATCCCTCTGCACTTTGACCGATAATATGGGGCCGGGTGTCGGCACGGATCCGGACCTTGATCCGGAACGTCTGGGTCCACACGGCACCGGCAGGCGCTCTCGGCCATCTCGATCCACGACCCGGCTAGAAGCAACCTCTCTGTTTACGCATAATCATACATCAACTCCGCCATCCTCCGCGATAGAATTGGACGAAGACTCTGCTCTTTCGCCCAACGTAACTTAATTACGCGACGACTTGCCGGGCGAAAGCGCCCAGAATTGCAACGACGCGGCGTAAAATCCACCTGAACAGATGTTTGCATTCAAGGTAGGTTGATTTTGTTACTGCATGAATTAGGCGTCAAGGTGTGATCGGGCATGTGCAATATGCACTCATATGATATGGTTTAATGCTGAGTATAATGAAGAGATCGTCTGTAACTACATTGAACATGGGCCTTTGCCGTACTCGTTTTGAGTGAGACTACAGACTGGCATCAGTGGAATCAACTTGACTTGTGCAAATACGGGAGATCCAAGAGAGCGATCGCATCTCTAATGTGTTGAAAAAGATTACAAATTCAGAAACAAGTGCCCATTTCCCAGGTGCGTAATCATGCCTTGTGTGCGATTTCATGCTACAACTGAGGCTGTAGTGTGCATTTAGGGAATAATCACCAGTTTGATTGCAAACTATAGTACTACCTTACAACGAGTTTGATGCTATACTGACAGAAGTCCAGAATGAAACGCCAACGCCCACAGTGTCCATCCATTAGTATACACCCCATACCCTTTTGATGTTACCGGATCCTACACAACTAAAACAATATGCGAGTCCTTCTGCCGGTGGTATCCGGGATACCACCAACTTACTATTATACCAAATATGTATTCAAAAGCTTTAATCCAACTCCGTCGGACACCAGATTACGGAACCTGTGTCCTCATCGCGATGGAACCACTGTTCTCTCCCTATATCCCACTTCCAGAATTCGTGGGCCGGATCTTCTTGGAAGTCTTTTAATGACTGGTTTTGCTCCCAGGTATAATCTCCGAGAGGGCTTTCTTCGAAGTCTTCTTCGGTCATGTCGACAGCCAAGGGGGAGTCTGGGGAATTCGGCTCATTAACCTCAGCAGGTGAGAACGCATGTCGCCTTGGTTCAGTTGATTGACTCGATTTGAAGTTCTCAGGGTTCGCAATGAGTCCGTTGCCTAGTGTCTGTGGTCGTTGGGTTTCGAAAGAGATCTCGCCCCAAGGGCACCAACCCGTAAAGTCATCGCCTGGAGAAATCAGACGAGAGTCATAATTGAAACCCCGGGGGTTGCCACAGATCTCAGACGGTTGATATGATGTGTCGGTATCTGCCTGGGCGGCAGATCCAGTTAAGCTAGCGCTGTTGGCTTGCCCTCGATACCTGTCGCTATCTTCGGATCCAGATGCTCTCGACTTCGTCGCAGATGAACTCGACCAAAGGATCACAGAGCACGGGGGCGACGGAGGTAAAGTCTCAGTTGGTAATGCGTATGTGGATGCTGCGTACGGTTTCTGAGAGCGCGGTTCATGCCACCGCAACTTCTGAGACTCGGATGGAGGATTTGGTGCGCTGATACTGCGACTAATTGAAGTACATTCTCCCATGACAGCGAGATATGGGCCTCATGAGGGAATGGGGACGTGTAATGTTCTCAATTGACGAATAAGGATGTGTAAACGGAACCAATGGGCCGGCCATTGGAGAGATTGGTATCAACTGGTTTCTTATAAGTAAGTGAGAGAGTGTGAGGTGATTGAGTTCGGCGAAAAGGGCTTTTCTACATCTCCGATGTTGGTCTCGGAGTCGTTCCGGAGCCGCCGTCTGACAGCTTTAGACGAGTAAATGTAACCACTAGGCTTGAAAGTGAGGCTAGAAGTTCTTTGAGGTCATCATGAGCATCGCCTCGTGTATTTTCGGTAATGTGAGATAGCTGAGCCCCGTTGTTTAATGACAATCAGTACGGCACGGAGTCTTCCTACTGATGACATGGCTGGCGTGGCTTTCAAAATCTGCAGACTTTTGTAATTGTTTTGGAAATTGCACACATGCATGCAATTACAAACTGACCAAGCAGCTCTGCTTACCCCCAACGAACTATCGATGCATCCAATGAGACGACATATGAACCAGGACTGGGCGAACATTCCTGTCAGGCCGAAGAAAAAGAAGCCCAATACGTTCTCGGCTTGTGTGATTTCGAGCGTTGGGCACGAATTGACCAGTCGCGGCAATGAGAAGGGCGGGTTTGGGTGTGTGGGGGGAATGCATGGTCCGAAGACATTGCTGCAGCACAGAATCGGTGAGGCATTGAGAGGGGGGAGAAGGGCCCCATTTACCTGCAGGCCCGAATATCCCCTTCCATACGATCTCGAACACGTATTCTTATGGGCATTCAGACGAGGCTCTTCGCAATGATTTACAATCTTGAGAGGAACACTACCTCTTTCATTCCACGCGTTAGCTCAAATGAAATACCGTGATACGTTGACTCTCTGTCCGACACCTTGAGTAGAAGCGTATATACTCGTTACAGTCCCTCGTTCTAATTTCTTGCGAACGTCATCAATCTTTCTGTCTGTCTAGAGGCCAGAAAAAGGGAACTCAGCAATCATCTTAGCTGCAGGATGTCGAGCAGGCTGGACGAGGCGCCCAGGGGAAGCTGTCCCTCAAGAATGCCTCACTTGATGCGGACACACCCAGACATAATATGTAGGAGCGATAAACAATTCCCGCTCTATTGTAGTTTTTGAAGTAGCATTTGAGCCTTCGAAGCTTAGTGGCAGTGCCAAAGCAGCCGCAGCGACATGTTTGTCGAAGGCCCCATTGCCATATGAGTCGCCCATAATGCTCGCCTTGGAGAATCTCAGCTTTATGTGCTCTGATGTTACATATACACATTGAATTTCCCCTTACCAGCTGCACAGGACTTACGCCTCGCCTGAAATCGATCGTTGCCCTTCTCTCTCGCAACCTCCCTCCCTCGACATAGTTGGGTGGTCGTAATTTGGGGGTGAATCATTACTCCAGTCCTGGCCATCGGCCATCGACTCTACCGTCCACTTTATCCTTACTTCGGTGTACTTTGAACCTGAAGGATACAGATCTTGCCCTTTCCGCCCCCACAAAGATGTAAGTGACACATTGGAAGACTATTGAAGGCGTGTGAGCTAACACACCCACACGATCTCAGCCACGAAGAATTCATCATGAGGGGCAACCTTTCTACCGAAGGTGGCTACGAAAGAGCCCGAGGAATACGGCCGCTACCACATCTGACCTTGGTTCGTCAAGCCACTTCCTTCCCAGAGCCGCACGCTAACCACCAAGCCCAGAACTTACGTCGACAACCATCTCAGACAGGGCCTACCAACAATGGTCTCGGTAGCCTAGCAACGGTCACGCCGAGAACACAACCGAAAGCCTCTCAATCGACAGTCGTCACCTACACTCGACCGAAGAACACAGTCAGAAATAGACCGAGCCGAGCGAAAAAGCCGAGGGCGTACAGTGCCGGTACCCCGGTGTCTCCTGCCAGGCCTAGACGGAGAGCATCTCGGTCGAATGCCCCGAATCCCGCTACCGAGCCATCGCAAAACCAACCTGTGAACAAGTCTTTGTGGATCCGGCCACACAATGATATGAGAGATGCCGAGCCAGTGGTGACGCATTACGATTCGAGTTGCAAGAGCTCTCTGATATCCAAGAATGCAGCTTTGAGACTGAGACTGCGGACTTTTCCGTGTCCACCTGCTCTTCGTCTGGCAGTGATGACAGACTTTGGCATGGTCGAACCTGAAGAGTTCGTTGCTCTTGATGTTGAGGCGCCGTGGTTGAAAGACAGCGACTTGGGGGAATGCTATGTGACAGTCGTGTCTGGGAACGTTCTTGAGTCCGAAGGGATCGAGTTCTTGGCCGGCAAAAGAGTCCTCGACAAGCTCAGGATCAAGGGTTCTCTTTCCGAAGAGACCCAAGCTCAGATCGACTCCGGCTTTGGCCGAGGACCACATCGACCGAAGACCATGCCGTCTATGGCAAATGGATCAGGTAAGCTTCAAGCGTTGTAAAAGAAGACCAATACTAACTCGTGGAGAAGACTGGGCAGGAGCAGGCTTTGAGAATAGTCAGGCATGCGGCGCCTCCGACTACCTTCATCCTGGCATGGCAACGCGACCTCATTTTGTGCCCAGCTACATCACTGCTAGTGAAGAAGCATCCTACCATTCAACGAATGAAGCCGCGTTGGACTCAACTACCTGCACATCCTTCCTAGAGACACAAGCTCCCATATTTGAAGACGACAACTCTAGTTTAAATCAAGTCTTTTGCGAGGACGATTGCAACAGCTTCAAGAGTTTCGGAGCGGAAGATCAGGTTGGCAACTACAACCTGACACGGGAAGCACGCGGTCCCCGATCCGAGTCTGTCTTCAGTCAAGACGTCAGTCAAAACACTACTAGGATGGTAGGGCCCCAGTTCACGGTGGCTACACCAATCTTGAGCCAAAACGGACTTGGATACTGTAACTCTTACACGCCTACACTCTCACCCCAAATGTGGGACGTCCAGATGGCCTCTCCAGGATATTCTTTCCTGTCTCAAATTCCACAATCGCTGTATGGCTCCGCGGTTGCTACAAGCTCGGCAAACAACGACAGATCAATTTCCGAGGACTCCCCTGAGATACAGCAAGGCATGACAAGGTGGACTAGCATCCCATCGTATGAATCATTGTCTATGGTCTCGGCGTCTCCGCAGATATTTGATACGAGCTTGCCCGAAATACGTGTTGAAGCTGCAAACCCGAGCCCACCAGATGACACGACAGGTGATGATCCGAATTCATTCCTCTGATTCTGTCATGGTTGAGAAAGACTGGATTTAAAGTCAATTACGTTGAGACTCGACTCGTTGTCAGAGTCCCTACACTCGGCACGGTGTTGGTGCCGGCACTCACGTTACCCCTGAATCTCAGGTGCTCCTGTCGCTTTCTTTTTACTTCTGTTGTTTCTGCACAAAGCCCTTCATACTTCATAGGCTTGCATCTCGCCAGTGTTTGGCGATATTTCTCTTGTATACTTGAGCGCATTAGGGGAGAACAGAACCCTCATCTGTGGTCATCTAACCCCAGATGGTTCAACTCATCGCTAAGCATCAAAAGGTGTCTGAGATCTTATCATGTTTATGTCTTATGAATGACAGTTACTGTTATATAAAGATTCATGCCAAATAAGAGAGAGTTTCCAATCAATGTGAATGATTGTGTGAAGCCGTCAAGCTCGAATGCCCTCCTCAATCTGCGGATACTGCGAAAACGGTACACCTGCAGTGATGTTATTCACATCATGATTTGAATGCGTCAACGATAAATTAGACTAAGTCATTGTGATGATTTGAGTCTCCCGGCCGTCCAAAAGGCTTGAGGAGGTCTAGAAATTCCAAAGTTGCCCATGCTATCAACTGCTCAGAGACATACTAGACCTTGTAGAAACAGAACGCAGTGTAGAAGCTCGCAGCTTCCATCTCCTCCGGCGATACCAGCAACCTTCCGGCCCCGCGCTCCCGTACACCCATGCGCTCGCTGAGAGGGCCGAGCACCTCATCATCCTTCTCGGACTCCCAAATCTCCATGAAGGTCTTGTGGTACTGCAACTCCAGGTTGTAATCCTCAGCGAGGGCTCTGAGAACTTCCCAAGGCACCACATACTCGGGGACTTCTTCGACAGCTTCGTCGAGGAAGAAATTGTACTTCCATCCAAAAGCAGGCCGGAAGACACCATCCTCAGGGGTCTTGCCAGGGAAGCGTACCCGGTAGATGGAGTTGCCCCACTCCGCAGATTGCTCTGCTTCTCCGTCCTCGAGTTCGCCCTCTTCCGGGTCCGCAGGCGGCTCCTCGGCAGCCTGCTTCTTCTTCTCTTCCGCCTTTTGATTGAACTCTCGCACGCGCTCGCCCAGAACGTCTGAGTTGGGGATGCAGCCGATCAAGCGACCTCCTTTCTTCAGCGAGCCTGCTACATTGCGAAGCATCATGCGGGCCTTCTGTTCCGTCTCGAAAGCGTAGTGCATGCAGAACATCATGCTGACAACGTCGAAGCCGCGACGGCTGAGAGGGTTGGTGTCGAAGCCGACCTGTCGAACGATTTCAATGTCCTCGACAGACTCGCCGTAGCAATCCTTGACCTGGAAGCGTGCCTCGAACAGCCTGGAAGACCGCCTGTACCCACCCCTTCCACCTCTACCACCGCCTCCGCGACTTGCCATCTGGCGATAACGTTCTCTTGCCTGGTCGATACTGATGTCTGCGGGATCAAGCCCGACGTAGAGCTCAACGGGCTGCGGCGCTTGCTGCCACTTGCCCAGATCACCTCCCTTTCCACAGCCAATGTCGAGAACGAGGAGCTGGTTTTCTGTTGTTACGCCCTGCTCCCGAGATCCAGGGGTGTGATCTTCGTCTGGAGAGAACTTTTGGATGATGCAGCTCTTGATCCAGTTGTTGAATGCGCGGAGCCCCTTGATCTTGCTGTCGGTACGTCTCCAGTCTCTGCCGCGCTCAGGGACACTGTTGTAGTGCTGCGTTACGACGTCGTTGATGTTGCGCTGGCGCTCGCTTTCGGCTTGGGCATGAGCTTGGGCTTCCAAAGCCTTCTCGCGGTCGAGGGCTCTTTGGCGGATGGCTTCTCTCTCTGCTTCAGAGATGCGAGCGCGAGCGCCGGGTCTCTTCTGCTTGCGCGGCTGTTCGGAAGGCGAGACCGCTCGTCTCTTGGCCGGCTGGAGTTCCTTCGCATTGTAGGGCTGAGGAAGTTGGTCATTCTCGTCTTCACGTCTCTTGCCTTTCTTGGCCGGGGATTGGGATCGCTTGCGCTTTCGCGCGTCGTAGGCTTCGTCGTCGTCGTAGCCTGCCATTGTATCGATTGAAGAGTAGGAGTTTTCTCAGAATAAAATTTCTAGGTCACCTCGAAGCCAAGGCTTCTGGAATGAGAATTGAAGGGTGAAAGTCTTGTTGCTGGTATTGACAGTCGAGGAAGAAGCTGAAAGATCCAGTATCATGGGCGCGCGGAACTGAATGGTGCCAGGGTGAGGCGCGGGCCCCACTAAATAGTTGGCTCAGCTCACGGCAGGTGTGGCGCTTGGAAGCGGCAGGTGCAGTTCATCCGCTCTTTCTATTATTGATTGGAAGTAATCCAAGGGAGATTCAAATTTTATCAAAAGAAAATTCATGATGACTTCTCTCGTCTGAAAGCTAGACAAGAGTAGAAGGAGCTGCCTGTAACATTTGCGCTCGCTTCTATTGTGATGCGGGTTGATGCTAGGTACCTAGGTAGGCAGGCCCAATACGTGTCGCACTGCAGCCTTGCTGGATTTGCTAAGCTCACTCCCGCCAGCGGGCCAATCACGTCAGAGTCTGACCGGCCGCTTGCGGTTTGCAGGGAAGCTCCAGCTCTAAACACCTCCAAACAACGACATCACTCTTGCTCACCCAGTACCCAATTCCACGACCTCAACTTGCTCTCCCCGACCTCGAACGCCCGATTTTCCTTCTCTTTCAAAGTCCGCCGTCGTGAGATAAACCGCAAAGATGGGCTCGGAACCCCAGTACGCAAAGTACCCCCTCCTCCCCCTCGCCCAGCATGTCTTCACCCTCACAAACGCCTACGCCTCCCGGCCATCTCAACAAAACGCTGCGAAAGCTCTCAACGATGCCATCACCGAGCACAAGATGGCACCGCTCTACCGGTACCTTGCCCATCCCCTCGAGGGCATCCTGAACCAGCTCGGCGAGGGCGGCAGCCAGACACCCGGCAAGCCACTGAGTCGGAAGTCGAGTTTGGCCGGCATGATCGCCACCAAGAGCGTCCCCACCGCCGTCAACCTGCCCTGGGACGAGGGTCGCTACCAGGAGCTGAAGGCCGATAACGACCGGGAGTTGGAGGAGTTTCAGAAGGAGGAAGACGAGGCTGTTGAGAAGGCCGGTGAGACGGAAATCCAGGCCGCGCGGGGGAAGCGGGCGGAGTTCTGGGCCAGAGTTGGTGACAAGGTGCGTTACGTTCGTCGGTGAATAGATGACACGCCGCTGATAATTCTGGACAGGACCGGGCGATTGCCGCGTACGAGGACGTTTTCGAGAAGACGGGTATCCTGGGCACCAAGATCGACCTGGTGCTCGCAATAGTCCGAATGGGTCTCTTCTACGGCGACAAGCTGCTTGTCAAGAAGCACATCGAGCGCGCAAAGACCCTTGTCGAGTCCGGCGGTGACTGGGACCGTCGCAACCGCCTCAAGGCTTACGAGGGTATCTACTCTCTGACCGTGCGATCCTACAACAGCGCCGCTCCCCTGCTGCTCGACAGCTTGTCCACTTTCACCAGCTACGAACTCTGCACCTACTCCTCCCTCGTCGTCTACTCCGTCCTCGCCGGATCCGTTTCCCTGAAGCGTGTCGACTTCAAGAGCAAGGTCGTCGATGCTCCCGAGATCAAGGCTATCCTCGGTGATGGAGAGGACAAGCTTCTTGCTTTGTCAGGTGCGCTCAGTGCCGGCCCCGGTGCCGATGATACCATGCAGGATGCACCGGCACCTTCTGCCGCCACCAAGACGGCTGTCAACCTGACCACCCTCGGAACGAGCACCGAACAGCCCGAGGCCGAGATGGCCATCGACTTCTCCCCCTTGGCCCAGCTGGTCACGAGCCTGTACAACGGCCAGTACAAGTACTTCTTCCAGGCCCTCGCCCAGGTTGAGGAGAACTTCCTCACGCAGGACCGCTACCTGCACGAGCACAAGAACTGGTTCATCCGTGAGATGCGCCTGCGCGCCTACCAGCAGCTCCTCCAGAGCTACCGCGTGGTTGGCTTGGAGACGATGGCTACCGACTTTGGTGTCACCGTCGACTTCCTTGACCGGTATGTTTTATCGCACGCGGCACTTTGTTCGTCACAATGCTAACATCTCTTACAGTGACCTCGCCAAGTTCATCGCTGCCGGCCGCATCCCCTGCACAATCGACCGCGTCAGCGGCAAGGGCGTCATCGAGACCAACCGACCAGACGACAAGAACAAGCAGTACCAGGACGTTGTCCGCCAGGGCGATCAGCTCATCACCAAGCTTCAGAAGTACGGCCAGGCTGTGCGCCTAAGGGGAAGCGAGCGTGCATAATTGCGCGGAGGACGTGGATGCTGAGAGGATGTTGCCAATGAGAGCCGCAGGTCCTTTTTTTACCCAATTTTACCATCAAGGTCGGTAAGGCGCAGAGGTAGAAATCGCGGCGGCGAATAGAACAAGGGGTGAAGCAAATGTGTGCTACTACAATAACTCTGTATGATACCTACGGATAGACGGGCCAGTATGAGCAATCTTGGCTTCGACACTTTCCTCATGCTTCGTGACATGTTTGCGTTCTCGAGGCAAGGTATGGAGCGGGATATGTTCTATTCTCGCAAGCTATGCTGAAAGGCGTCATGAACCATGAAATCACCCCATAAATGTCCCCTGATGCAAAATAATGCGCCACAAGGCGAGAAAGCCTCCCTATCTCTCTCCAAATCATAGCGTGCAAATCATTGTCTTTTTTTCTTTGGTATATGAACCCTCATCTTTCCACCCATCATCCAATGGATTGTCTGTCTACGACGTACTTCTACTAAGCACGCGCTCAATGTTCCCAAAAGAAATCATTGGTCCAAGCCGCGCTCGCTGATATGCTTTTCCTCTGCAAGATCGTCTCATCCAATAAAGCGGCTGGCCCTTCCTCGCACCTCTCCCCCTATTTACCCTCTCGCCCGTAAATGGTCATGAAAAAATCACACGTTTCGTATGATGCTTATTTGTACTGCGCAACAAACTCCTTGTGGAACTTGATGATGCGGCCGACCCAGTCGGTGCCGGGGGCAAGGAAGGTGGTGCGGAAGTGCAGGGTGCCCTCCTTCTGGCCGAAGCCGCTGCCGGGGACGACGCAGACGCCGGTGGCCTCGAGCATGCGCATGCAGTAGAACTCGTCGGCGGTGCGGCCCTCCTTCGCGGCGGCCTCGGCGGCCTTGGCGGGCAGCTTGATGGTGGGGAAGAGGTACATGGAGCCCTGGGGCTCGCCGCACTCGACGCCCTCCATCTGGTCGAACGCCTTGTGCAGCGCGGTGGCGCGCTCCTTGAGGCCGTTGAAGATGCCGTCGTACTCCTTGCGGTACAGCTCGTAGCTGGGCTCGCCCTCCTTGGGGGGGTTGACCATGAGTTCGACGATGCACTGGCCGATGACGGGGGCGCAGAGGGTGATGGAGACGAACTTGTAGATGTTGGCCTCGACCTCGGGGTCGAAGTTGACGAGCTCGAAGTAGCCGCCGCGGTGGCCGCACTCGCCGACCATGCCCTTGGAGATGGAGTGGAGGGAGGCGAGCTCGACGCCGTCGTACTTGCCGCGGGTCTCCTTCTGCAGCCTGCGCAGGACGGACTTGAAGGAGTGGAACTTGCCGACGAAGACGTTGGTCTGGTAGACCTCGTCAGCCATGACGACGAGGTTCTTCTCGGCGGCGAAGTCGTAGACGGCGCGGATGTCCTCCTCGGAGAGGGACGCGCCGGTGGGGTTGCCCGGGTTAATGATAACGATCGCGCGGACATCGGTGCCCTCGCTGGTGGCCTTCTCGTAGGCGGCCTTGATGGTGGCGACGTCGGTACCCCAGCCGGAAGCCTCGTCGAGGTAGTAAGGCACGCAGGTGGCGTTCAGGACGGAGAGGGTGGCAGTGTAGAGAGGGTACTGGGGAATGGGGACGAGAACACCGGTTGTCGGGCCGGAGCAGATGATGTGCAGAAGGGTGTTGACGCCGGAGGAGGCACCGCCGGAGAGGTAGAGGTGGGCGGGATCGGCGGGGAACCCGTCGCGGCCTGCAGGAGAAATCTTTGTCAGTTATCACGTATACGGCACAGGATTCAGTCACAAAACTCACGCTCAATAAACTGAGCAATGCTCTCCTTGATCGCGGGGACACCAGCGCTAGCGCTGTAGGCGCCGACGGAGCCGACCTTGCTAAGGAGCCATTTGGCGCGGGTGATAACGTCGGACTTGTATCCGAGCTGATTCAACAGGACGTCCTCGTGCTCGAGCAGCAGAGGGTTCTCGAGGAGGGAGACGACCTGGCGGAAGAAGGTAATGGGCTTCTGGTCGAGCTGCTGGGGGTTGCCGATGTTGGCCGAGATGACGGCGTCAAAGGGCAGGTCCTTGTCGCCCTTGGCCAGCTTCGCGCGGTACTCCTCCGACTTCACGGCGAGCTCGCCACGGACGGCGTACTTTGCGGCGACAACATGCTGGTTGATGTTGTCGGCGTTCAACCGACGAGTGGGCGTGGAAGACATGGCTCGATGGTGGGGTGACGAACGAATGTTTCTGCTGCTCGAGAAAAGTTGCGCTCGGGATGGCGGGGTATTGGAGAGGAAGATCTTAGGGGACCGCGGGGTATCTATGTTAGAGTCATATAAAAGTTAGATAAAGGGCTTCTACCACGGTAACTGTGGAGATTTGATAGCGAGAGGAAAACACCTTTTGGCTACGACCCGGCAATAAGCGGAGCAGAGGTAAAGAGACGACGTGCGGATGTGAAGAACAAACAGTCCAAATTTTGAAGGAGATCTTTAAGAAGGTAGGTATGCAGCCACACTAATAGCTTTTTATTGTCCTCCTCCTGTTCTTCAGCGAGGGGGGGAGGCAAGCAATGACCCCCGACACCGAGCTTGGACGCGGGGGAGCTAGCTACTACACCGGATGGACACCCGATGGACGGTTCTCTTCTGTGTTTATTGATGGATTAAACGGGCAGAAGGAAGAGACAAGGCAAAATGGCCCAAAATCAGCGCACTTCCCTCCCGTCATCGTCCGATGCAAGACATTGCTCTTATTCAATGTCTTCAGGGTGAGCCGTAGGCAAGCTAGTCGGGCTTCCAATTGGGAACTGTCACACTGGGCCACGAGACACAGCCCTGCATCATGGAAAGGACCGGACGGCGGCGGGTTGAGTTGGACCTCTGACGGCCCCCTTGGTAGTCGTGACTCTTCCAGTGTGTGGGAGTGTTCGCCCCTCCTTGGCCATTCCCGGCAGCGCCAGCACTTGCTAGCTAGTCGCGCGTTCCCGACGGCAGACGAAGACGTGGATCAGACCCGGCAGTAGTTTGGTACGGGTTGGTTTTGCTTGCCTCGCCTTCGGGCTTGGGTTGCTTCAAAGGCCTGTGTCGGCCTGTGTCCGAAACCGGTGATCGGTGTGACCAGGGGCCAGCCGGGCCTGGGTCTTCAGTCTTGACTGAAAGTCCTAGCGGCTTCCGTGAGGGCATTTCAAGACGGCAAGCAACCAATGGCTGAGGGGAAGGAAGATGTGGGGTTCCACGTGGGGTCCATGGACTTGGATCGGGACTGATCGTTGATCAAGAATGCATTGTTTGCGCAGTGAAGGGAGGGTTTGCAGATGGCGTCCAAAAAGACAGGAAAAACGGGGTGCAACTCCTTCAGCTCGGGGGAAGCCGCGCTGGAGAGTCCCGAGCTGAATCTCCCGTCCAGTCTCTCTTGCTAAGGTTTCCGCCTGGCTTCTCCCGAAGCTGCGCAAGCTGCAAGCTCTTTGCACTGGCCAACCATGCAGCACCAGTAGCAGCAGGCAGCCCAGGGTTGGGACTCGGAGGAAACAAATATAAAAAGATGAAGCAGATCGACAAACAGGAATGGATAGAAAAAAAGAAAAATGTGGAGAGCTTCAACTTCAGCTTCACTCACATTGCAACGTACCGTTTGATCTGTGACTGCTCATCAGTCTGACTTGGCTCGCCGCCGTAACGACCTGCTTCCCTGGCGCTCCTAGCGACCTTGCTGTGCCGCCAACCACCCGGCGCGCCGCCACAGTCGAGCTCATCGTGACAATCGCTTTCGGAAGCGCCTTCTGAGCTCTCTCCTGCTGGAATGTCGACTCTCGATATCGCGGTTGGTATATAGCCGTTTGCAATCGTTCGGAACACGCTTGAAGTCGAAATAAGGCGACTGGCAAAAGTCTAATGAATAAAGAATATTCGCGGGGAAACTGCGTTCGTTCGCTGCGGCTGAGACGGCCAAATATCTAATTCCCCCGCGCGTGGTCTACAAAGAAGAAAGCATGGAAAAGAAAGAGTCAAAAACGGAGATTGTGTATCCTAACACTGGAAGCAGGCAAGATAGGATGGACGTCCGTTGCCCTTTATTTGCCCGTAGTCGCTCACCCATTTCCCACCACACCTACTTTACCTGCCCTTACTCCTCCTGCTCCTCCCCGGTACCTTACCTTCGTTGAGAGACACCACCAGCAGGTCCAGACATCTGCGAGATAAACCTACCTTCCTGGCACACTGGTTTTGCCAGGCTGGGTCGCCGACCTGCCCGCCGGCCTAGTCGGGGGTCCTCGCGATAAACCGCCCTTAGCTGCGGGCTTGACTCCGAATGGAAAGCTGGGGGTGTGTGGCCGCATGCAGGGAAGGTCGCGCAAACACTGCTAAAACGGCCTGAACACACACTTCTCTCTCACCGCACCAAGGCCACGCGAGCTATCGTACAGAATAAGCCCAAATGTGGACGTGGTAATTGGTTGTCAGGTAGATGTAGGTTCAGCAGATGGATGTGTATCCTGCAGGAATATACGCGAGAAAGCACTCCAAGGGCATCATCAACCCGGCTTGGACCAAATGTTGAAAGCGAGCTCACACATTGGAGGTCTTTACGGATGCCTCTCTTAGGATGCCGCCGTCCGAATGCACCGGTGCGGCGGGCGACGGCCCCTTCAATGCTAGGACCCTGCAAGCTCTGCCAAAAGTTCCAGGTCCCGGGTGAGCTATTGATGGAAAGGCTCCATCGACATCTGCAGAGACCCTGAAGGTCCACCGCCCACCTGCCTCCGTTACTCGGATTCCAGACTCAAACGTGCTTCGGCGACTGGTGAATTCGGCCGTGATGTTTGGCGCCGTGTCCCGCCGCATCTTCGCACCCCGTCAAGTCGTCATTCTGATGCCGCGTCTCACCCCTCTTTGCTTGGCTCCTCTGAGAAAGGTCACTTGATTCGCGTCGTGTCACAAAGTCAATCATCCACAGGAAGGTACCGATATTTATCGACAGAGAGATATAATTAGTTGAGACATGATGTAGACTTCACCCGCAATCGGGCCGGATGGCCCCAGTTGGCTCCAGCTGGGGCGAGAGCGACTTCAATGTGGGCAGACCGAGCTCTCACCGAAGCTCAGCCCACTAAATCTCGGTGAACGGCCCTATTTGCACCGAAAGCTCTCACCACCGCAAAATTCCCGACTCCACGGTCAATCCACGTCCACCTTGGTCGCCAGCAAGCTTCAAGCGCCCATCCCCCGCCACGACCCCCAAGATGGCCAAGAAAGGTACGTCTTCCCGTGCAAGCCTTCAGAATCAAAGGTCACGATCGCTGACATCTCGACAGCGAAGTCCCGTATCGCCATCGTCCGGCTCGTGTCTATGGCCGCGACCGGGTTCTTCTATACCTTCAGGCGGCCCAGAACGGCTTCACCCATGAGCATGCTGAAATACGATCCGATCGGTACGGATTCCCCACGAGCTGTTATGCGCGCTTCCTCGCCTGGCGCCAGAGCAAGATACAACACTTTGAATGGAATGCCGAGCTAACACTTCCACAGTCCGTCGGAAGGTGCTGTTCTTGGAAGCAAAGAAAAAGGGCAAATGAGCTATCCGCTTGCCTGAGTCGATTCTACCTGTACCAATACTGATAACATCACAAATGGCGTTCACGGCGGTATGCAGTTGGTTTTTGAGGATGTCATGACACGGCCACGCAATGCGCCATCGGATTGCACCCTTTACAGAGCATCGAGGAGGTTAGGAAGTGGCACGGGATACCGAAACGCAGAGACTTATGATGGCATGGGCTTCAGTTGCCACGATCTAAGTGCATATTCTACCAAAAGCCACCAAAAAAGTCTTCCACAAATCCCACCAAACTGACTTTGCTTTCTCGATCTGTGCTTGACCTCCAAAAACAGTAGCGCCGCCGCAAGCTGCATATCAATGTGGTTCAAAATTTCACCGCCGTCGCAGTGGTTTCTAAGTCTTGACAGGAAGCTTGGAATAAGTTCGAGTAATGTTGCGACGTCCAGTTGAAGACGGGCCATCTTGGGACGACTGAGGAGTCTTGCCCGCAAGTGTTGGTCTTGACTGTGGTTGATGGTCATTCTTCGCCGATGTGCCCTTTTGGAAATGGCGCGACATGGAATAATTGTCCTGCGACTCGGTCGACAGGGCTTCAGTGCTGGCCCTGGTGCTTCGCTCCAAAGCTGAGCTAGTAGGCTGTCCGGCGTTCTCCAAGCGATCAGTGAAAACGTCATCGCGATCCCTGGGGTCACTGACGTGCTTGATTTTCTTGATTTGTCGGTCCTGTGGCGGCTCGGTTCGAACTCGCTTGTTGCCTTTATGCTCTATCCGGAAATCAAGAAGCTGCGGTCTCGGCAGCTTGCGGCTACTAAAGGAACTGAACTGGGCGTATGAGATGGTATCTCGACTTCCGACTGGCCGGTTATACTCAGTGTGGCCAGAGTGAGTAGAAAGAGCACGTTCCCGGGCCGACTCAGCAGTATTTGTAGATGCTGCCGTTGGCGTATAGCTCGAGCCTGGTCGAAGAATGCTTCTGGGTTGAGACCCCTGGCTTGTTGAGTTGTGTCGCTGCGCTCTTTCTTGGGAAACCGAAGGCGCCGCTAATTCGGTGTCTGCTGCCTCAACGGGACTCTTCATCAATATCCTCTTTCGTTGAAGGTCCTCCTCCAAGATGTCTCCACTCTTTTGCTGGCTGTCTTCCTCCAAAATACCATCCGACGAGCTTGAGCTGATTTCGAGAATGTCCTTCCAGTTAATTGGATCTGTGCATGGCACCTCGGGAAGCTCGGGTTCCTCGTTATCATTGCCAGTGTCTGCATTGCTTGAGGCCCCAGAGTGCTGCTGCTCACTCGAAGCATGACTGTGTTCTTTATCATGGCGCAGACTGTTACTAGGTTCAGGGGCACCAGACTTTCCTCTGGAGAGATCCTTCCCGCCGGCTTGCATGTCTTCCATCAGTCTGTGGCACTCTTTGACCATCTTTAGCTGATCTTCCAATTGTTGGGCTGTGAGGTCATTCGGGTTCGCAATAATTGATGTTGTTTGTGTCTCGCGAATCTTCATGGTAAGGTTGGTGATCCTCTGTTCAGCAACTTTGAGGTCCTTTTCAGCCTTTTCAAGCTTTTCCTTTTCACGCTTGCAGGTCTCTGCGCTTTCCGCCTGGAGACGAGCCTTTTCGGCGAATAGCTCGTCATGCTTTTGCTTCAGCTCCTGTTGAGCTTGTTGTTCCTTTTTCACCGTCTCCTCCAACTCGCGTTGCTTTACGTCCGATGCTGCATTGAATTCGCGCTCTGCAGAAGCTGTCTTCTCCGCCGAGCTCATAAGAAGGTCTTCGGTCTTTTTCAAATCGTCTTTGGCCTTTTCCAGCTGCTTCTCAAGGTCCGTCTTCTCAGACTCGTAGGCCGCGCGCTGTGATTGGAGTTCTGCTCTCAGTTGATTGACTCGAGTCTGGCTGGTATTCAGACTCTCCTGGGCTTCCTGAAGTTCTGTTTCTGAGGCAGCTCCTTGCGCAACTGAGTCCAGAGCCTCTTCAAATCTCTGCAGCCTCTGGCCCATCTCGGAGACAGCCTTCGTCAGCTCGGTAACCTGTTTGTCCTTGGTGTCGAGATTCTGTGCAAGCCTCGCGTTCTCGGCGCTCTTCTCGGTGATTTGCTGCTGCTGCTGTTCCTGTTGTCTCTTTTGCTCGGCCTCGGCAAGGCTCGACTGACTCTTCAAGCATTCCTCCAAGCTTTGCATTTTGCCCTGAATGATATCTTGCCCCTTCGTCATATTAACCATCTTTTCACCAATCCTGAGAAATCGTTAGTCAAGCGTCTCAAGGGAGTAAATGTAACACTAACTTGGATGTCAGCTGTTCTTGGAAGGCATCTAGGGCCTTTCTGATCCCATCGTTGTCCTCTCGTGACGCGCGCTGCGCAAATTCCGCTATTTCATCAAGCCTGCAATCGTCAGTTACGCGGGAAAATGTCTTGCAATGCCACGCGCTCACTTTTTCACAATCTGAGGCGGCACCACATCGGCCTTGTCGGACTTCTCAGCCAAATTCTCAATACCGGTGAAGATCTTGGCCATAATTGCTTCAATCTTCTGAAAGCGGTCGTTGCTCTGCTTGATCTCGGTCAGCTGGTTGTCCAAGCCTTTGGCCTTCGCTTCTGCCCCGGACAAATGTTCTTTGAGCGTTGTAAAGTCGACCTGCAAGTCCTTCAGGGCCCTTTTCTCGTTCTCGTAGGCGTCTCGCTTCGCTTCTAGCTGCGCCTTCAGCCCTTCGATGGTCACTTTCTGTTCCTCCTTCAGAGCCATTAGCTCGAGCTCTGTTTGTTTGCTGGCCTCTTCACGATGTTTCCGGTTTCGGCCCGCCTCCTTTTCGATTTCGGCCTCAGCTCTGACTACATGCTCCTGTAATTCGGACTGTTTGATCCTAAAACTTTCAAGCTCAGCCCGCATTTTGCTGGTCTCAGCCCGAAGATGATCTCGCTGCTCTAGCACACGATTCAGTCTGTTCTCCTGGTGTCTCATCTGAGCGGCCCGCTGCTGTGAGTCTGCGGCGAGTTCGTTGTAGCTTTTCTCATACTGCAATGATTTGTCGACAAGACTACTGTGAGCTAGTTGCATGCTGTATACTTGCTGCTCCAGATCTTGTTTCTGCTGCCAGAGCTCATCAATTGTTTTGCGAGACTCCGCCTCTGTTGCTTCCAATCCATATATCATCTCACAGATTGATGAAAGGTTAATGTCTTTCGATCGTTGTCCACTCCGCGGGCGGAGGAGGTCACCATTCACTTCTCGATGACTGCTCCGTGACCTGTCTTGAGTACGATTCCTCCTTACTTTGGAGACATTTGACTGCCGTGATGGTACTCGGGGGGCAGAGACGCAAAGATCTTCTTCTCTCAGGGGTCGGGATTGCTGTTCCGAATTGTGAATGTCCCCACGTCTTGGCTCTCTATCACGTCGAGATGCATGCTCGCGCCTCTGAACATGTCCACTGCGTGGCATGCGAGTGCTTCTGGGTGTTTCGTTGCGCC
Source organism: Colletotrichum siamense (assembly GCF_013390195.1). Lineage (NCBI taxonomy): Eukaryota > Fungi > Ascomycota > Sordariomycetes > Glomerellales > Glomerellaceae > Colletotrichum > Colletotrichum siamense. The sequence continues at coordinate 1,066,093 of NW_023501015.1, forward strand.
TTTCTGCATGGGCACGGTTTGGCGTGGGCCGAGGGCCTTCCAGATCTCCTACGGGGGTACTCATGCGCTGCCTCTGGGATTCGACCGATTCGAAGTGCTGTTTGCTCGCTTGAGGCAGACCGTTTTGACGCTCAGGAGGTGTTACATTAACCCCTTGATCAGTGGGCGAGCGGATGGTTGTGGTATTGACTGCTGCTGGAGGGTCCATCTGCGGAACAAGGACAGGCCGTCTGACTTCGCGGTCTTTCTCCTGCTTCCGGCGTGTGCTTGTGGTGGCCACTTCCATATGGGGTATTTCCTGGACCTGTTGACGGCCTAGGCCACCAGGCAAGCTATTGTCCGCATCGTGAAAAGGACGGATTCCCAGACCTTGACTAGGTGCTGAATTTTGTTCCAGCACCGTGGGCCGCTGGCGAGATCTTATCTTGACTTGGGCTGGTTGACCATCCAATGGAACTAAGTCCCCCTCCTTGGAAGAATTGACTGAAATTTGGCTCTCGACATTTGTGTGGTCTTTACCCGCGTCCGCGGTCTTCCCAGAGTGGACCTCATGAACGGGGGAATCGTTTGCATTCTCGGCATTGACATTGGTACTTATTCCATCAGACTGTTCCGTGTCCTTGCGATGGCGGCCACCACCGTGGCGCCGACCTGACTGTTCTTGGTGTTGGTGCGAGATGGACTTCGGCTTCTGAGGGTGTTCGTCTTGGAGACTAGCTAGGTCTTCCAGATCTTCGAAATCTTCAGCATGAATGGGCAGTCTTTGCTGTGGCCCCGAGAACTGATTGGGCTTGAACTTCGGCGGACGTGCAAAGGGGAGTTCTTCGACATCGTTGGTAGCCTCCATTTCTGATGCATCAAGTACCATGCCTGAATCATCGTGACGGTTTGTACCCGAGGGGCGGTGCTGCCCATTCTTGCCATGATGGCCGATGATGTTCAGGTTCTGCTGCATGCCATCTTTCTTTCGCCGCGCTGAAGGAGGTCCGTCGGTGGATGGCGAGACTCTGCTGGAACTGTCACTCGGCAGAGAATGGCTAGAGCTGGATCCCCTGGGAAGAGACCCTGTCATTGTCGAAGAAAAGGAGTCTTGGGGTGCCTCAGAGATGGGATCGGGGCTGGATTGACCACTCATGCCGCGGAGGTTGGCGGAAAGCCTCGCACCGCCGAGAAACCGTGTTCAAGTCGATTATAGCTGTGTTCCAAGGAAACATGCAATGTTTAGAGCAGGAACAAGGGGTTTGGAAAGCAAAACGGGACAAAAAGGAACGAAGACGTCGCCAAATGACGATGCTCCGGATGGATTGGGAGTAAATGAGTGGGCGTCGCTTAAAGGCTCAAGGTGTAAAGGGATGGGACGGCGATCTGTGGGCAAGATGCTTTCCATCTACCGGAAGGTATGTCCTAATGAGTAAGGTATTTGGATGACTGCCAGAAATTCTTTGGAAGGTACGACAGATGGTCACACGTGGAGACAGAAGTCACAGTGGACGACCAGACGGAGTGTTCTTTCTTCTGTTAGAACGCAAAGGAAGGCGTGGCCATGCGTTAGGGAGGAACTCATCGATCCGCACTCACCACATGCAGCTTCTCAATGCCATCGCAACTTCCTGAACAGGTGCTTGTGGCGATATCCTGCCTCATTATTTCCAGAATAATACCATGTTCACTGCAAAAAAGAAGGCGATGTGTCAATAGCTTTCCCTTGTCGAACAGAAACGCACTCGCGCCTCCTTTGAGTTAGCTGTGAGATAGCCTTCCCCGACATATGCAAGCATTTTCCGGAGGGAGTATCTACCATGACAGGCCATCAGCGTTCCTTCTTATCAGTGCAAAGTTGACAATACTGAAAGCGGTCTTCGGTATATGGCTGTAGAAGAAACTGCATCCATGAAAGGCTGTTACGAGGAATAAGTCGGCCCGTGACCATCAGCGAATGGCCTCCGAACTGAATTAGACCAATGAGACACGGGTTTCCTCTCGTGAGGCATTGTGAGAAATTGCATGTCTGTTAGTCGGATGCTGCTTGAATATCGATGCTATGCTGCTTGAGGCTGCTTGCATCAATCCGAAGATCGTGGAATAACATATCGGTGCGTGGTGAACTCAGCATTATCGTTCCACAGCCATCAAGACTGACCTAAATCTGCAACACCGGGTAACTCAAAGTCCGAGGGCAGTACTGCAGGTAAGACAGACGAGAAGGCCTCTCGACCTCCGACCCGGCGATCCACCTCCGATATTCAGGGTTTCTTGAGTGGTCGACACGGCCCCAGCACCGAAACCCCAGCTTGAATGGTCGTCCGCCGAGGCGATCGGCCGAGGCCATGGTCCATTTTTAGAATCCCGACGTGGAAGCCAAGGAATGCCAAATACACCAAGAATCTGACGGGAAAAGAGACTGGCGGCAACTGATACTTTGAGGGCATCATCGCCAGACGCCGAATGAAGGCCGAATCTTACGGCCAAACGATGCGCCGTGGAGTGCATGCATTGCTGATTCCCTCCGCTCTGGTCATCCTGATATCCTCGCAAGCGTCGTCGTGATAGTGACAGAGCGTGCATAAGCCATCACAGACAACGCTGAGCGAGCAACCAACAGAGACTTCGCGATAGAAAACCACAATCACCAGCCAACGGCCCATCACACCGCATGCTCGTCGAGTCAACAAGATGCGCAGCCCCTCCCCATCACACAGTTAAGCTTGTCGATATTGCAGCCACTGCCGTAACCGGCTGCATATGAGTGCCCATCGTCAAGCGTGCAGGCGTGCTATGCAGGTGGTGAGAATAAGGAAGCCGGGGTTGATTCAGGTCCCCCCCTGGCCCCCTGAAATTCGTGCCGCCCGAATCCCAGGCTCCGCCCGCTGATTGGCTGCCGCCCCCCGGCTCCGATGTGAAAGCGCCGTGTGCCGGCGCTTCGAGGCTGCTCAACACCAATGGGAGCATCGCGAGCCTATTTCGACCGTCTTGGGCCCAGACATCCCATTGGCAACAGCAGGGTGTCTCAACACGGTTCCTGCTTCCATACGTGCCCCACGTCACGCTCAACTGCCGTCGTAAAGCACATGCACTTCCACGGGGGGGCCATTCTCGTTCATCACATTCATTGCTTTGAGGGGAATACGCTGGTAGGCTGGTTGCAGGAGAGGGGGGAAACCATTGGCGCTGGGCTCCATCAAAGGGTTTTCTCGGCGGTTGAACATGTAAATACTGAGTTGGGCCACATTCGTGGCGCCGGGTATCTCTTCGATTTTGTTCAGCTTTTCTCTCTACTCATACGATTCTGACGCCGTTTTTTCCTTTTCCAGCCTGACTGTGCCTCTTCTTCCCGCCAACATTTTGAGTCTGTACACTGGTCCCTCTCTGAGAGCGGTACGCAGTTGAACACCATGGCGGCCACGACCTCCAATTACTTCCCTTTGGCGACCGAGACCTATTATCCTGATGCCGCCGGCGATGCGAGCGGCTCAAGCGGCGTTGATAACGATGCCGGTGCTGCTGGAGACAGCCCCGGCGCTGTCGGGCTTTCATCCCAAGCCATGATTGCCATCATCGTGGTTGTTTCCATCGTTGGTGCTCTCGGAAGTATGTGGACCCTTTTTGAAAACAAAACACCTACGCCTTTATGAAACCATTTTGCTAACCAGCCTTTACTTGTACAGTCGGAATGGCTGTGTTGTTTTACATCGCCAAGAAGCGCGAGTGGAAGATTAGGGAGACCATGCGCAAGTCGGCCAGGAAAGTGGTTACCGCTCTCACGCCGCGGAGGACCGAGTTTCCCAAGTCAGTCAAGGAGTCGAACTCGCCACCACGCAGCCACCGCGGCCGCGCTAGACTTGACGATGTGCCCCCAACGCCGAGGCTCCGTCCAGAGGACCTCGAGAAGGGACTGGTGCAGGCCGAGAAGAAGCGGAAGCTGATGAGATGGGGTCGGAAGTAAACCCTAGCTGAAGGGTAGGAATGATATGTCGGGTAGAAGACCGCCAACTGGCTTGGTGCCGGTGTAATGGGTCGTTTGATGCGGGGTTTAGAAACTGGATGATTGACGAAATTTGGCAGCCGGGATCTGCTCGAGGGATAGAAAAGCCCTTTCTTGTACCATTACTTGAACCCTGGGATACTCATAGCGGTTTCTTATAGCCTTCTGAATGTGTTCGTGCTTGCGCTTCTTCTCGCGTCAAACCTCTTCTTCTCCTTGGGTGCGCTCTCCTCTTGTTGCTGGGGCGGGCCACGGCCCTTCTTCTTGTCCGGGACGAACGTGACTTGCTTCTCGCCGAAAGCCTCTCCACGGTTCATCTTGCCGATGCGTCCCGACTTCTGCACACGGGAACCCAACGCGGTGTCCCTTTCTCTTCCTCCATGCTTCTGGTTGGAGGAAGACACCTTCATCGTCATCTCTGCTGCCCGGGATTGAGCCTTCTTGCCCAGTCCTACCTTGGGTGCCTCAGCAGGTCTGGCAGCAGAGCTGACACCCACTTCGTGAGTATCCGGAGCGGCGACGGCGGTGCTTGGGTTGAGAGCGCGGAACTCGTAACTGGTCTCGTCGACGGCGAAGGCCTCGTCCTCGAAGAGCTTGGCAAAACGCTCGTCGCCCAGTACACCAGCCTTGGTGTCCACGACCTCTCTGTTCTCCTGTCTCTTGAGCAGCTTGTCGGCAAGCTTCTGGTTGACCTTGACCTTCTTGTTGCCTCTGATCCTGCTGGCGCGCTCCTTCTCGACCTTCTCTTGGATGCGCTTCGTCCTCTCCTCCTCCCAGACATAGGGGTTGGCGATGAGCCGTGCCTGCTCGTAAAGCTTGGAGGCCACAAAGTATCCGTGCATGTATGGCCTGAGAAGATTGGTCTTGCCGATGAGGTGCTCCATGCTCAGTTGCTTGAGTTCGGGCAGCGTCAAGAACTTGTAGTTATCATAAGTCTCGGTGCGGACCTCCTCGGCCATCTCCTCGACCATGTTGTCCAAGAAGGAGCACCATCTCGGAGCCGGACCCAGGCTGGGAACGAAGAAAGAGTGCTGTTGCTTGCCTTCGTTGGCAGTTAGAAGCATACCAGTGTCCTTGCACCAGGCACTATAGTATGGTTAGCAAAGTCATTCCACCGTCCGGCCTCTTAGACTTACATGTCGTTGATGTCCACAATAGGCTCAACCGATGTCCAGGGCGTGCCGTCCGTCTCATCCCAAATCTTGATGATTCTCTTGTCGGCGGACAGAACCTTCTTCTCCTGAGACGCAGTTTTCATGTGAATCAACTTCTTGATCGGGAAGCCGTACCCTTGGTCCTTGGTGAGAAGAGGTACAGGGCGACGCAGATCAAACAGCTGAACCATGCCGTTGGCAGATCCAGTGGCAATTGAAAGGCCTGAGGCGTTGAAGTCGAGTGCAGTAATTGCTCCCTCTTGGCAACCAAGACGTGCAACTCTAGACTTCGACCTGGCGTCCCAGAATTCAACAGTGCCAAGCGACGTTCCAAATGCAGCCAGGCCATGTGACTTCTCAGCCAAAGCAGCAGCGTTTACACTGCCGGCCTCGATGCCACCTTGCAAGCCAGCTCCCTCTTCGTCTCCACCAACATCAATCTGGAACGACTTCATGAATCTTCCAATCTCGAGATTCAACCGGAACACTTCTCCCAATCCGTCTGCATCAACTCCGACGGCCGGTACAAGGGCCTCCGCCGAATGCCTGTCGTACAGCAAATCTCTTCCATACCGAGGTATCCTGATCGTGTAGTGGCAGCCCATCGGGGTGTGGAACTCGAGTCGTCGGTCATCTTGGAGAAGCAGAGTCTTTGAGTAGTCGGAAGAGAGAATGGCCAACTTCTCCGTGAGGGAGTTGGTATGACGCGCGAACGAGAGAGACAGTTGCGGCAGGTTGTGGACGTGGATTTGAGGTTTGTAGGTTCCGGCACTGACGGCCCAGTCACCATCCTCGCTGACCTGGATGCATGTGCTCGCCTCCTCGAATTCGAAATCCTGCAGAAGCTCGACTCGGTTTGCGTATTCGGGGTCGTTCTTGAGTGATCTCTTTCTGCGCCTGGCCAACCAGTCGGGCAAAGGCCTTGCTGTCGAAGCACCAGAGATGGTGTAAACCGGAACGGTGCCGGGGTTTGTCAATTGCATCTTGACTGGGGAGGCCGGAGACGGAAAACACTGATCGGTCGGTCGGTTTCTGCGCGACGATGCGACGAAGGACGAAGGAAATCTGCGACCGAGGGGAGCCAGAAAAAAAAAGTTCTGATAAGATAAGAACGCGGTGGCCGGTGCGTCGGTGGGCGGGAGCCACACCTGGCCCACCAGCGCGGACTTCTCGGTGAGGCGGTGGAAAAGTAAGTCCTGTTTCCGACCGGCCCCCCGCCGAATCAGGCGACGCTGCATTAGCGTGTATCCCGACCGCTGGACAGGGACTTTTGGCGGGTGGGCAGCAGTGATTGGCTGAAACCGCGTCCGTCTTCCGATCCAACAGGACCCTGTTAGTGCACTATTACAGGCGTTCAGCCGAACGAACTGCTCCCTGAGGTTCCAGTCTGCTTGCCAGTGACCGTGCTGAACTGAATTTCCGCCGCTATCCCAACCCGGCCAGACCTGGTTGCTGAACACGCAGTAATCGTTGCGAAAGACCCGACAACCTCCCCCCCAACGACGACCTCGACGATCGAGCATCGACGCTTCCCGGTGCTCCATCATCTCGATAACAACCGCCTGGAAACTTCTATCGCATACTTCCCATCGGTACTGGACCAGTCTTGGATTCGGTTGATGCCGAGCAGCCGGTACTTTGGTCGCGCTTTCGACCCACGGAGATGGAGTCGATGACTTCGCGAAATCCAGCAGACAACCCTTCCGAAAGCTCCTTGAATCGCTTATTTTGCTCCAATCGATGCCAGAAAGACGTTGATATTTTATGACTGCATTTTCTTGGATTTCAACCGGCTCCTGCAGCCTCCGGGAGCTTTAGCGACTGAGGGAGTTGATGTTGCGACACGGATCGAATCCCGCATTTGCGAGACTTGACCGTCGACATGGACACGAGCGAATACGATACTAATACCTTATTAAATGTGCGTCGCATCACTTCCTACCTAATTTAAAGTGGCTGACTTACCTCCTCCAGAATAACATCTCCTCGATCGTTTTCCGAGTTTACGAACCTTCTCAGGAGCACGCGCAAACCTTCCCCTCGGCTGCTGCCGATGTCGAGACCGAACTACGGAACCGCGGCCACATCGTTTACTATGATGCGACCAGGCGCGTGCTATGGTATTTCCATGTGCCGGGGAAAGGAGCGGCGGCTACCGACGACAGTAATGGGGCTTTGGGCAACACTATCGAAGTCGAAGGTGCGACACTGTTGATGGTCGAGGATGGTTCATTCGAACCGGTCAGTTTGTTCAAGGGACGCGCGCCGGGCCAGCAAGCTGCGAATACCCCCACAAGCTCTTCATCAAGTAACTCGGCCCTTGACCTGTCACTTCGGAATTCGCAAAACACAGGTTCTGGGCCGCCAAGCTCTTCCGATCCCGATTCAAAGCCCGCCTCAGCCGGAGGACCCGAAGCGAAGGGTACAGGCTCTGTGCCTCTGAAGGATGCATACGAGCATTTTGTTACGGCTCTCTTGTCAACCGTTTCCGCAGCATTCTGTATTCGCATTTGCGCGATACCTGTCAACTACCGAACGGTCCTTTTTCCCGCGCAAGTCTCCCGCGAAAACCAGTCCGACCGAGCTCTCGATTCCGATTCAGCAGTCGTCGGAACCTTCCGCATTTATCTGACGACCACGGGTGCGTTGGTTATGAGCTTGTCATTGTCGTGTTGTGAAGGTCTACTGTCGGTGAACGAGCCATCAAGTCCGGGGCAGATTGTGTTAGGCTCTCAGATCTTGGCGGCCCCGTTCGGCGTTCTAGCGAATTATCAAGGATTCATGGGCGGCGGCTTATCATATCCAGAGCTTGGTCTTGGACAAACTCCAGATACTCAACTCTGGAGGGGCGCGGATGCTAAATCATCGCAATGGAGAGACACATGCATCAAGATCCTCCAGTCCCGTGGGCTGTCCCCAACGTTGCTTCAGTCTTGCCCCTGGATAGCACTTCAGATGATCCGCCGAAAATCAGGAGACGGCAAATCAACACCACTCCCGTCAACAATGGCTACGATATCATGGCCGGCTGCCCTCTGCTTCCGCAAAAAGTCAGTGATCCTGGCGCGAAATCATGGTCTAGGAGATACCGCATTGCTGGCCCACGAGGAGACTGCAGACTTTCTAAGCGAAGCTAGAACCTGGTTTCAGCTCGGAACTGACAGAGAAGAAAAAGTCACCAAGCGGAAAAAGGAGAGGGAGACTGCGGCAACAAAAGAGACTCCCGCGGCCGTCCCACCACAGCAACCCAATGGACATTCGCCTTTAGGTTTAAGGCGCGCGAGCAATGCAGCGGCCGTAGGTGCAATGTATCCGACCCCTCCTGACGGGGTTCAGAATCCTCTCGGAATCACGCCCTCCCTAGACGGCACCACCTCCAGCCCAGGGGCTCCGAATGCGACTGTAGCCATTGTCGATATCGATACCGCCATGGCAGATGTCACCATGCCTGAGACTGCGGTGCCGCACACCAGTCAACACAACGAATCGTACGGTGATGGCGGATGGAACTCGAATGACAACAAGCCAAGAGCAGATTCATTCCTAGGGGGCGAGAGCGACAACCTCTTTGGAGACATGGGCCCGGATATGTTCGGTGATGCCGACATAACGGACGCTGACTTCAGCTTCTTTGATGAGCAACCCGGCGACGATCTAGACCTCTCGGGTCTCCCCGATATGGGCATGTCAGATGCACCTTCGATGCCTCCAGTGCTTCCGCCTCCGCTGCCTGAGCCTGCGAAAATGGCTGCTCCCCCGATTGAGTATACAAAGCCCGAGCCGAGCCCACCAATTTTCACCAAGCCCGAACTCAAGCATGCCAGGAGCACACTCATGGACGAGGGAAAGCAAAGACCCAGCACAGAAAAGGCAGCCGGTACCAAGAGAGAGTCGAGCCCTTTTGGCCCCGATACCGTTTACAAAAGGGTCCGGGCATCCTTGGGAGACATCGACTCTGCTCCAAGCAGAACACCTTCAAGGAAAGGCAGCGTCTTTGACAGCGTAGGCTTCGATCCAGTGCTTCCCTCTGTCAACAAAAAGTACGAGCAAGGGGGCCGTTTTGACTGCAAACCAGTCACCCGCGGGTTGGCGCAAGAGTCGATCACGCAGCCTGGTTCTCAAGGCCCGCCCACAACCGACTACCTACGAAGACACGGGAAACAGAGGAAGCAGTTGAAGCACTCAGAGCAAACGAGTGTGGTCATCCGTACGATTACCGGCGGTCTGGAAAACGCAACCTTGAACACGAGTCCTGCCAAGATGGATGACTTCGCATCCGATGCGGACGATGTGAGCTTGGTGTCTGACCAGGATGACGCAAGCTCAACGACAGATGAGCCAGCGTCTCCGTTCAAATCAAGCATTAGAAGACTGAATTTCGACGACGATGTGGTTTCTCACGTTACCTCGTTGAAGGACATTGAGTCTGTCGAAGACTCTGATCCCACCTTAGCCTTGGAACTCCCTAAACTAGCCAAGGTCGAGGCAACAGAGGTGTCGATAACAAAGTACTTTGAGGATGCTGAGGCACTGCCGATTCATCTTTCACTAACAGATGAGGACATGGTGACAATCGCTCAGATTGTGACTGAGCAAGCGGTCACTGGTAACTTGAAAATCCGCGATTCGCAAGCCAACACTCTGAACACGGCCATTATATCAGAAACTCGTCGACAGCTGTCATCATTGAGTCGCACCGCTCTACAGACTCTGCGAGAAGTTGTCCCTGCTTGCCTCGGCGAGTTCAACACCTGCAACTTCAAAGGTGTCGTGGAGGTCCCTGACGTGCCGTTGCTGGGGCAGCCTAACAGGATGCACCCAAGGCCAGTTCCGCAGAGAGATTCGAATGCTGAGCCGCCCAAGCCCAACAACCTTTTCCAAATCCCTGCGCCACACATGGAACTCCGCCGCGCAGAAGCCAGACTGTCGGTGCTTCCGTCAAGCGTTCAGTTTTGGGAAAGCTTGGGTCTCGGCCCTGCCCAAGGGACGAAGAATGTCAACGTTGTCTGCGTGTTTCCGAACTGGGACGGCATGACAGATGTTGCCGCAGCGTTCCTAGATCGGATGCGCAATGTCTATGAGCTGCTGAAACTGGGCTCGTTCGAGCGCCTGCCCACGAGCTCAAAGGTGACCGACGGGCTGATGCCATTCGAAGCGGACAAGATTGCTACTTCTCCGGGCACGGTCAGCCCTCACATTGGGTCAGGTCTGGATGATCGCATGGAGGCCTTGAATCAGGGGCTCTTGTCAGCAAACGTGACGGAGAAGAACTTTGTTGTGTACTTCGTGTACCCTCCGGATCACCCTGGGTCGATCGTGGAGGAATGCACGGCGTTCCAACGGCTCTTCGAGATGCACAAGAGGTCTTTGACTGACAGGAGACAAGCGCCTGTCAATGAACTTGTTTTGCAGCTGGTTCCTCTAGATTTTCTGACTTCTCCTGTGGGCATCGTTGAACCAACACCAAGCGACGCCATCAAGCTAGCGATAGAGACGTATGATCGATGCACATTGTTCGGCGGGCCAATGCCCTCGCCAGCTATCATGCTGGAGCAGTCACTACCACGAGGCATCGATTTCAAGATCTCCAATACCTCCTCGTCTTCGGTCATGCACGAAAACACCTGCATGCACATCGCTTATGCACAAAGCATTGACGAGAGGTGGATTACAGCAGCATGGACCGACAACAGGGGATGCCAGCAAATGACGGCGTCTTACAGTCTTGGGCGCAAAGGCAAGCCACTTTCAACGTCTCTTAACGATGTCTACCACGAGATATGGGATACGACACATGATTTAATCTCCAAGTGGAAGGTACACTGGCGGATCATCATCACAAAGTGCGGGCCCATGGACCAGCAGGAAATCGGTTTCTGGCAAGGTCTCGCGCAAACCGAGTCGATGGCCTCGATGAGCCTGACGTTGATCTCGGTCGACACAAACCCGTCTCTACAGTTGCTTCCTCCGGCAATAAAAGTACCAGCGACAGCATCGTCAGCATTCTACACCACCCCGGTGTCAACACCGCAGGCATCAATACTCTCTCCCGAGCAAAGTGGGACGCCCGCCACACCTATGAAGGAAAACAACCCCGTAAACGCCGCGACGCCGGGAGGCACCCCTGGTGACGGCAACGCGGAACCAGCCGAAGGTGACGCCATTCTTCTTGATGTTACGGATCAAACGTGGGGTGCCGTGCTTGCCCATCGACTCAGCAACTCGTCAACCCTCGGAGAGCTCAATCCTGCTATAATCAGTGGGTATCTAGTCAAACGCGGCGGAACAAAACTAGAAGATCCACCAGTGGTTTTGGAAGTCAACATTTTGCACGTGGATAGCAACCCGCGGCTGTGCGAGACTCTGATGCGAGAGATGCTCACTTATTTCAGGGGCCTTGGTACACTAGCTCGGGCCAGGGGAATTGTAGATAGGGGGACGGATATACGGCCTTGGCATATCGCGGCAGCGGAGAAGGGCGTCCGGGCATTATACCTCTTGATGTGATTGGGAACGGAGGTTTTGAGGTAGACTTCCTTTGGGTCCAAGAATGGCGTTAGACATGGCGTTGGACCTTTGATTGTACACGTAAAGAACAGAGTCAAAAGGCTCGGAATTCATCATCATCATTCATCGCTGTCATATGTTCATGTGCACCGCTCTTTAAATTGTTCTATTCCTGATCTATCTTTCTTCCCGGCCAGTTGATGCCCCGGGAGAAGTCTATGCTTATAAAGCGTCCATATGATATAAGTCCACGCTCATTTTGGCCAACCCATATTAACACCATGTACTGAAATTCCATCATCAAACTACAAAACAAACCCAGCCAGCAAGGGCAACTTTAGTTCCAGAAGCCGGGGAAGAGGAACTCGACGTTCTTCATGGCCTCGGGGTTGCGGCCCTCGGGCTTGGTCATGAACTTGACGGCGCCCTGGGACGCGCCCTCCCAGTGCTTGGCCAGGACCATCTCGCTGTGCTCCTGCTTGGCCAGCTCGTCGAGGACGCCGCCGACGAGGCGCTTGGCGTTCTCGCCGTTGGCGGCCATGTACTTCATGACCATGGCGACGTCGACGTCCTCGAACGAGTGCCAGCAGTCGTAGTCGGTGGCCATGCAGATCATCTGGTAGGCCATCTCGGCCTCGCGCGCGAGCTTGGCCTCGGGGAGGGCGGACATGTTGATGACGCTGCCGCCCCAGGAGCGGTACATGTGAGACTCGGCGCGGGTCGAGAACTGGGGGCCCTCTGTGTGATGTGTATGTCAGCAAGACCCAAACTTCTGCATTTCGTACGCATGAAGGGAAAGCACTGCTTACCCATGCAGATGATGGTTCCCTTGTCGTGGAGCACGACGCCGTCGCCCTGCATATGCGCGGCGCACTTCTTGACGACCTCAGCCAGGCCCTTGTCGAAGGGGTCCGCGAAGCCGACGTGGCCGACGACGCCGCCCTCGAAGAAGGTGAAGGGGCGGATGCCCTTGGTGCGGTCGATGACCTGGTCCGGGACGACGAAGTCCATGGGCTTGATCTCCTCCTGCAGGGAGCCGACGGCGGAGAAGGCGATGACGCAGCGGACGCCGATGGAGCGCAGGGCGGCGATGTTGGCGCGGGCGGGCACCTCGTGCGGCGCGAACTGGTGGTGCAGGCCGTGGCGGGCGAGGAAGGCGATGGGCACGCCGGCGTGCTCGAGGATCATGATCGGGGAGGACGGCTGGCCCCACGGCGTCGTCGGGTTCAGGGCGGCGACGGGCGTGTAGCCCTCGAGCTTGCCGAGGCCGGTGCCGCCGATGACGGCGATGTGGACGGGGCCTGGTATGAGGCAATGTTAGCATTGTGTTCTCAGTCGCGCGCGCGCGCGCATTCGCGGGTAGGAGCTTGAGGGAGGGAGAAAAGCATGTCGATGAGCTTGCTTACGGTCGAAGGTAGTAGGAAGGTCGGCCATTGTGTCTAAGGTATTGATTTTCGCGGGGGAAGGGGTATCACGATTCTAAGATGACAGATTCAAAGACAAAACAGACGACAGCTTCGAGCTCAACCGGATATAGAATTGTGACGACCTGGGTGGATGGTAAGAATACCGAACCTTTTTTTCAAGGACCCCGCCGAATTTTACCCCGCCATCCCACGCACTTCTTCAGTGCCCCGCCATTGCGACCTCCCGGGCGTCCCGCATTTTCATGGTCAGCATAATGTCCCCGCCTGGATGGCCAATCTTCTGAGCACGTGTTGAAGATCATGCCTGGGGCACATGCATTTCTAGAAACGAGTTATCTTGAATCGAGAGGCCTGTGGTGTTAGCACTAATATTGAGCTTCTGGACAGGTTCTGGACAGGGGTTGAGGGGTTCTCATATGCTCTTTTCATCTGAGGTATCTAGCTCTCTAGACTTTTTTGCTGGTCTTCATCCGAACTCCAACCCTAGTACATACAGACAAAATTCATTTCTATGCAAAGCAAACCGGGGCGTCGTCATTTATTTGCTCTCCTCAGCTGGGCGCACAGGCAATTCCGTCTCCTTGGCCGCGCCATCCTCCTTCTTGGCTCCGCCGGGGTAGCGAGAGCCCTTGTCCTTGGGCTGCTTCTTCTTCTTCTTCTTTTCATCCTCAACCGGCGGGTAGGCCTTGACTGTGACTTCCTGCCACTCCTGGGAGGCCTGGAAGGAAGCTTGGATGGGTGCCAAGAGCGCGTTGAGAGCCTTTGTGACGGCCGGCTTCAGCAGCTGGGGCGTCAACTGCAGGGTGTTAGCATACAGTCAAAATCCGCTTTGATACGTCCTATGCTTACCACATCGTTCTTGTAGTCCTCGTGCATGGCAGCAATGTCGGTGTAAACCAGAGGCTCGAGGCCGTCACGCTCACGCTCGACGGTGAACTCCTTCTTGCCCTTCAGGGCGGCTGCGGGGAGCAGCACGTACTCGACAAAAGACAAAACACCGTTGCCCTCGGCGACCTTGGGCACACACTCGGCCTTGCGGAGCTTCTTCTGGACGACTTCAGGGGCATCGAGAAGGTCGATCTTGCTGTCTAAGGGGCCGTGTCAGTATGTGCATACGCCGGCAATCACTCATCAAACTTACCAGGGTCGCTTGCGCTCATCTTGCCGCCGTTGAGACCCGGAACCATGGGGTTCAGCAAATGCGCGCGGACCTTGTAACCAATCTTGGGCAGCCATTCCGTTGCCGCCGCGAACAGCTTCCTCTGATCCATGCCTACAGAAGTCAGTCGAGGGTGGTGAGAGACAAGTCAAGGGGTCCAATACCTCCAAATTGCGCATCAACGCCCAGGTGCTGCTCGTCGCAGACCTGGAGGACAGGGTAGAGCAGACCACTCATGGGGGCGTTCTACCGGCGTGTTAGCCCAATGCCCGGCACGATGGAACGGGTGCTCTCACGTCTGACTGCTTGACAACCTCCGCACCAGCCTTCTTCGCATCTCTTTCGCTGATGAGCGAGCTCATCTTGTAGATATCCATAATGTACTCGGGGCTCTTCTGGTAGGAGCTGCCCAGAACAAAGTTGAGCTTCTCGGTGGAGACGCCAACGGCCTGAAGGATGTTCGTGATGGCGAACTTGTAGAACTTGGCGCGCTGCTCGACGAGCTCAATCGGGGCCTTGAGGTTGTCGAGGAAGCCGTGGATATCGGCGAGGAGGACCGTCATCTCGCAGCCGGCAGCGAGGAATTGCGCCAGCTTGATGGCCGGGACGAAGTAACCGCAGTGCGGTCTGCCGGTTGTCGCAGTACCTGCAGCGCATTCGGTCAGCCAATGCATGACAGCATAGCTGGAAGAAAAGAGTTCAAGTATGCTTACCCCAGTAGATCTTGGGGTTGCGTCCCTCGGCCAGAATCTTCTCAATGATCTCGGGGTTCATGACCTCAGCCAGGTTCTCCTGGATGAGGGCGAACCTCTCCTGGGCCGTTGCGCCTTCCGCCATGTTGAAGTCGGTATGAAATTCGTAAACGTCGTAAACGGGGGTCGAGGGGAGTTGCGGCGGAATTCGACGAGACGCAAGAAGCGAGATCGTGGCAGGATCGGTAGGTCGAGATCTGACGGTCGAGGACTTACGGATTTATCTTGTCGGGTGAGTCAAGCCGTGACTCGTCGCACAAGTGGCCCGTTGGACGGCAGGACACTGCAGCAAAATTACCCCGCCGAGGGGAGGTCGTCGGAGCCCACGACGGACACGGCCGATAGAGGGGTCTACAGGGGCAGAAGCCCCACGATTGGGCGATTTCAGGGGGCCCAGCGCTCCAAAATTTCACAGGGCTCTCAACCCAGAAGAGCAGTCGCATCCGGGCGTACAGGCTCGCATTCTTCGCACAGGACTCAGAAGGTTGAAATGTAGCATGGATTAAGATAAAGTTGGTCCCTCATGAAGAATTTGGGATTTATGATACAGAATATCAATAACTCAGTCCAAGGCTCAAGTTGAACTTGGGCAAATGTCTCCCCGTTGTTAGAACCTTCCGCTGGTTCAGCAGAGCCCTCGATCCGGCAGTTGGTCTGTGTGTATCTGCTTACCAATTTTGAGTGCAAAGATACTTGGGCGGAAATTTTCCTCGTTGGTGACCTGCCCCGTCTGTCATCCTCGAGCCGCCACCCTGTCCGACGTATCTTGATTTTACATGAGAACTGTGACTTGATGCAAAAGTTTCCTCCGCCGCCTTCATCTCACTTCCAGCGTAATTACTAATCGAAGGTTGTTGGAATTCACTCTGGCGGTGCCCTTGCCATGTTCACCAAGTCTCGCACGCTACCCCATCTTTTAGTCTGAAAAGTGATTGCCAAACTCACTTCCTTACTACCACGGAGCACACACCATCTCACGACACAGCAGCCATGACGGTAGACACAGCACCGTCGCTGCCGGTGGACCTGGAACTTGACGATGGCACGCCCGGCTCTGAGTCCATCGAGGAGCGCTGCTTCTCAGCCGCCCTCATCTGCCTCGAAGGCCACTACACCATACCGCCCATGGGCCCCCAGACCGCAGCCAGGGTCTCATCCATGATAGCAAAGACCCTTGAGAAGACACACACATTCAAGCATGTGAGGTAGCTTGCTTCAGTTCTGCGTCCTGGGAACCCTGAGACATATCTGACAAGAACCAGGGAAACGTTGTCACGAAACGTCGAGATTTGGATATGGTTGACAAAGATTTTCGGCGCCGCCATCCCCAGCCTCACCACACGCTCAGTAGGCCCGCTGTCAAGTCTCAACGACCCCGAGAAGGGCGTCACCCCGCAGGAGAGCACGGCTCTCATCGTCAAGAACCACCACAGCCTCAAGGATGACCTCTCCATTCTCAACAAGCTCATGCACATCGCGAGGAACCTGCTGGTGACGTCGGAGCCCGAGGTCCCGCAGGACATTTGCGCCGCTGTCCACTTTGACCAAATGGTGTACCAGACCATCATTCTCTGTGTTAACGTCACGAGCAAGGGCTACGACGGCGAGATTCTGGACGAGACATCACGCGCAAAGTTGAATGAGATTACGGACATGTACAAGAAGCTGCTGGTCACCTCTCTCCAGCAAGCACACAACTGGACGGCCAAGAACGACCGGAACAAAATGTCCTTTTGGTACGACGTTCTCTTTGACGAGGACGCCCAGCTGGATGACCCTCAGGACGGTCTCGGCGACGGCTCTGGATTCCGTGTCGACGTCGCAAAGACGGAGATCCAGCACTGGCTTGAGCGCAACTCCAGAATGTGCGACACAGCCCGCAAGCTCCTCACAGACTACTCCCAGAACAAGTCTCACAAGCCGCCCGGCGTCCTGGCTCCCATCGCCCCCCTGGCCTGGAACTGGTTTCCAGAAGGCCAGGTCAAGGTTCGCGCTGACAACTACAAGGAGGGCGAGCGCGTGACGCCGACGTGGGACCCTGAAATCCAAGACAAGTTCGAGCAGGACCGCCTGTATTGCCGAGTCTCGAGGGAAATCGACACATGGTGGTTGCGCGCCCGAGACGCAAATTACGAGGGCTGGCAGGTCGCCATGCCTTCCGTCGACTTTGCAAAGCAGCGGACAGAGCACTGCAAGAGCAACCTCATCAACCGCTACACACCCATGCCCGTCATGCGCTCGGGTGAGGAGGCAGAGGTTGTCGAGGTCGAGGAGTCGGAAGACCTCCCGGAAGGCTCGCCAGAGGAGTATGCCGAGGACTACCACCACGTGGAAAACCTGGACGACATGATGGACGACGACGACATCGACGACGACGAGTCCTACGGCGAAGGACCCTTGACCGGCCTCCTCACGGAGATCCCCAACATCCTCGACCCCAAGCAGATCGAGGCCCTCCACATGATTGTCAAATCCTGCATCCTCGACTCCGCCGGCACGGGCCTCACCCACGCCGGCGAGAACCTCCAAAAGACGCGCTGCCGCATGTTCCTCGCCCTCGACTGCGGCAAGTCTCTCCTCCGCGAGATGCTCGTCTTCATCGCCGTCTGGGAGAAGGACGAACAGTCCCTCATCTTCCAAATCACCTCCCAGCTCATCGAGGCCCTGCACCACTCCGCGCTCGTCCCCTACGCATGGAACTCCCTCCGCATCCCCAAGGACATCATCTCTCCGGCGCAGACCGTCCTCCTCCGCCTCGTCAACCACATCTTCCGCTCCCGCATCAGCAACCCGCCCCAGGACAAGAAGGACCAGGACCGCGACGTCAAGCTCGTCATGTTCTTCTTCAGCTTCTTCCGCTCCCGCATCGTCCCCGAGTGCGTCGCCCTCATGCACCTCCAGGCCCAGATCCGCGAGGAGAACGTCGACCCGGCCGAGTTCCCCGTCGACACCTGGGACATGGAGCGCGCCAAGGACGGCCTCGCCCAGTACCTCGACTTCCTGACCACCGCCTCCGAGATCGCCGAGTCCCGCAAGAAGCTCATCGAGTGGGAGGCCGTCTACGACCTCATCACCCTCCTCAACGGCCTCGAGGCGGGCGTCCCCAAGAAGCCCCTCGTCGACGCCGTCCCCAGCCGCAACCGCCCTCCTCCCGCAACCACTCCCCCAGACCAACAACAGCAAAACAGCGCCGGCTCCACCCCGATCGTCGAGCGCCCCTACTCCACAAACGAGAGCCTCCCCCCTTCCCCGCCGCCGCCGTCCCTCTCCGACCCGGCGCACAAGTACCCCTGGTCCGGCATCAAGGGCCAGATCTTCACCATCCTCGCCACCCTCCTGCAGCCCCCGCCCGGCCAGTCCTCGCCGGGCAACCCGGAGGTGCAGAACCAGATGGTCAATCACAACGGCATCGTGCCCCTCCTGAACTGCTGCGCCTACGACGACCACAACCCCTTCGCCAAGGAGCGCGTCACCATCTGCCTCAAGTGGCTCCTCGACGGCTGCGAGGCCGCCAACAACTTCTTCCGCGAGCTCGTCAACCTCGCCCCCGCGCCCTCCCTGCGGCCCCCGCCCGGCGGCACCACCACCTCCACCATCCGCGTGGACGGCATCGCGGGCGAGGTCAAGGTGCAGGTCCGCTCCAACTCTGCGCCGGCGGCTGGTGACGGCGGTGGGTCCGAAGGCGGCGACGGCAAGAAGCACGTCCACGATCCCTACGGCTTGGTGGACAGCGCGGCGAGGCTGAATCTCTCAAACAAGAGGCCGGAGACGAACGAGCCTTTCAATGACGACGACTTTATGTAAATAGGTTCCGGTTCTTCAAGGGCATATCGCGATGGGTGCATTGCTGGCGTTACAAAGGCTGGGGAAAATTGCAATTTTGATTCTGTTTATAAAGGGGTGTAGTAGGTGTGTTCTAAACGAGCGAACATCAACACCTGGCTAAAACAAACATATCCAACCCAAATTTCCTTTTTGTTAAAAGAAAGAATGAAAGGAGTCAGGTGCCATTGTGTGTCCTGTGATCCAGCAAGCCTCCTGTTCCTTGTTTCCTCCTGTGCCCATTGAAGCAAAGTGAACGCTGGTTGCACAACATGGAAAGCTGACACGCGAACCCAAACAGACTGGGAAATAAACAATTTTACACATCAAGTCCCCCAGCCAGCAGGGCCGACTGACACTGACAATGATAACCCCAACCAGGCTTCACCTGCGAAAGCCGCAGCGTGCGCCAGACTGGTACGGATATGGGTTGTACCGGTACTCAGGGGCGATCCTGGCGTTCTGCTGGACCGGCTGCTCCCCCGGCCGGAGGACGACAGAGTACGAGGACTGTGGATGGACGGGGTGAGGCGAGTGCATCTCCGCGCCGTGGCCCGTCTGCTGCGCGGTCTGCCTCAAGATGTCGTCAAAGTCGAGGTGCGACGGGCCGGGGGAAGCCCCCGTCTGCTGGTGGCTCGGGCCCATGGGCGAAGCGGCGGAGACCTGTCCCCACGTCCTCTCGGGCTGGTGATGCTCCCAGGAAGGCAGCTGCGAGCTGTGGTGGGCTTGTTGGTACATGGAGATGCCGGCAGAGACCTGGGGGCTGTAGTAGGACGACTCGTGGTCGAGCTCCGGGCTCATGCTGGCGAGACTGTGGGACGGGCTGTTGGGGCCGCCGCCGTCGTCTGGCGAGCCGAGGCCGATGAGGGTCGGGCTTGCTTCCATCTGGATCCCGCTCTGCTGGGACAGGCGGCGGACGTTGCGTTTCTTGCAGTTGTATTTGCCCAGTTGCCACTTATCGAACTGCTGGCGGTACGACCTAGTTCTGAGCAAACGGTTAGTTGGTCCCTTTCTCTGGCCCCCAACTTTTGCTGCTGTTTTTGCACTTGTATGAGACCATCGGGGGAGTTGTGCCCACTTGGTTGTGGGAAATATAACTAACAGGAGGGGAATTAACTTACGATGCCTTGAAGCTATGCTCCCTCTGCATGATATCCTTGACTTCCTCCAGAGTCCGGGACTCCGTGATGTAGAGCCTCGTGATGGTGTCACGGTACTCCTTCCAGGCTTTCGTCATGATTGCGCCGGCCGAGCAGGAACTCTACGAGTTGACGATTGGTTCATTGAAAAGAAACCATGGATAGGGGCATAGATACCGAAAGAGGAATCGAGTGACGCTAGCTACGGTGACATTTGATGGATTGTAAGATGTTTGGCTGGGAAACTCAGGGATTAGGAAACAGCTTGTTCAGCACTATGTATATGATATTCAAATCAGGCTGTAGCAGGTGTGCTTGTTGGCTTATCCATCACTGCCCATCACTGCCCATCACTGCGATCTTAGCCCGTTCAGAGGCTGTAAAGTTGGGGCTGACGACGGTAATTCCTCATCAACGTATCTGCCTTAAAGCCTCTCGCGTAATAACATCTCTTTCGCTCATGCTGCAAAACAAAACAAATGCATGGGTAGGGATGATTCTTCAATCGTCTAAAGAGCACAATTGCGCGGGAACCATGACGGAACGGTGCGAGCAAATCTGCCTTTCTCACTCTCGGCAGCCTTGACTCTCGTTCAAGGGATCAGAAGGCTGCGCGGAAGGTGGTGTGGACGCAGCACACCATTCATGACCTACCCCCTCACCTAACCCCTCACCGAGAAATCTGCAAGGCATTGCAGGTCAACCAAGGTGTGGCAGTCGGTCGTTGGAGACTTTTCCTTGAGTGCTTCAATGTGCACCTGCGCGGGTGTTGAAATTCTGGTTCCCTTCGTCATCACCGAATCGCGATTAGAACCGTGCTTCCTCCTGAGTTGACTCATAATATTGCCTCTTCTTCGAACAGAATATGTCGCAGTTCCTCCTGTTCTTCGTTAGCCAAATCGGGATTCCACTCCGGTAGGGTCGAGCAAAAAGACCGGGCGGCTTTGCACTTATACCCATGCCGTGAGGCTTCCCAACAGATTGTGGATGGCCACGTGAATCGCCTGCAGGTTTCAGCGCCGTGTCTCGGCGTCGCTAATCGCTAGGCAGACAGTCGATGATGTGAATGTCTGGACGTCAGATATCTGTATCCGACTCGTACAGCGATCTTTTCACTCGCGCTTAGATCCTGTATTCTGTACGGAGGAAGCGAGGGAAAAATGGGGGAAGGCTCAAATAATAATTCTGTTTCATTAAAAGCTATTCATTGCCATAAACAAGTGGTATCCTCCAAAACGCATGCGCCAAGGTGGCAGCAACGAAAGCATGCTGGCATAAGGCTGTGTGTAGCTTGAAGGGGGTGGCCAATCAGCCGAACACTACTGCGCGACTGCGGCGAAGTACGCCTCGTCACGAGGCTCAATGTGTAAGGCAACCGGGGACGGAACCCTCTCAACATAACACCGCCTCGCTTTTAAGATAGGGCGGAATATGGCGGGCTTCTGTCGAAATCTGGGGCTGACGGGGTGTGCGTGGGGGAGCGACGAGAAGAAAGATGGTGGCCACCGAATCCCTTAAGCCTTCTTTTCCTCGACAGGAGGCGTCTTGGTCGCAGGGATGGCGGCGCCCGAGGAAGGACCGTCAACCGGACTCAAGATTTCTGGGCTGGCGGTAGGATCGGCCCCAGTGACCCCGGCCTCTTGGCCTTGGTGAGCGCTAGACTGAGTGTTGACTGTGGGAGACACTGCAGCGAACTTCTCATCAGAGGCCATAGCCGGCGAGGTGGGGACCGAGTCCGGAGCAGCAGGGCCAGTAGCTCCCGCAACATTCTTGATAATCTCAAACCACTTCTCGGCATCCGCAGGGGTGTGCGCCTTAAAGGCCAGTTCTGCACTGCCTGTGAGCTTGGCACTCATTGAGCCGCTCTTATCCTTGCCCTTAACGTTGAACTTGTCACCGTTGGGTTGGCCAATCACAGCGTCCGGGAGGTAGATGGACAGATCTGGCTTGGGGTCCGCGCGGGTGTTGTCAGAGTCCTTGAACTCGTGCAAGAACTTGGCCGGGGTTACGACGTAGTAGCCGGTAGAGTAACCCCAAGACAACTTGTTACGCGACTTGCGCTCGAGAGAACCCTCGATGAGGGGCTTGACACCCGAGTGGTCCATGTTGGGGAACGTGACAGACTCGACGGATCGCGGAGCATCGTTGGGGTTGACCAGACGCTCGCCGCTACGGGTGACGAAACCCTTCCACTCCAGATCGGGAGGAACTCGCTGGACCGCGCCGAGCATGTCAGAGTACAAGGCACGAGTCTTCTCGGCCTGGCCTCCAGTCAATTGCACAAAGGCCTCCATGCTCTGCTGAATAACCTCGATAACGTGAGCCTCGAAGGCCTCGAAGTTGTTCTGGACAGCAATAAGGTCGTTGCGGTTGTTGTTCTCCTCCAAAACTTGCTTGTGGAGTCTGTGCAAGACACCCCGGTGGACGACGTAGGGGTCATCTGAACCGTGCATCTTGCCGCCGGCCGACTCGAAAGCAGCGGTTTGTTGACCAAGGAGCTCAATGTGCTTCTGGGTGGTGTTGCGAGCCTTCTCGACCTCTTTGGCACTCTTCTGGGCACCGTGAGCGAGTTCCTTGCCCTTGTGCTTGATCTCCTTGTGGAGACGCTCAAGAACCGGCAGAACAGATCCCTTGATGCTCTTTTCCGTCTCGAGGTTGGTGTTGATTATAGCCTGGGTGTTGGAGCGCATGTTCTCGAAGTAGCCCGCAATGCCGCCGAGACTCTGGTCAAAGTGATGACCCTCCTTTAGGGGATGAGAGATGACCTTAAGCGCTCTCTCATACTCCTTCGACTGAGCCTTGTGGATCTTTTCGACGGCCTCCATGTAGTCCTCTAGATATCCAACGGCGTGCTTCCAAGCCTGGAGTCGCTCGGCGAGGAGGCCAGCGGTCTACGCGCAAAGTGTAAGCTCGTGCTAAAGAGGGATGGCAACACCTAAAAGGGAAATCGACAAGACGACTGTAGATTTCGGCTGACATCCAATGACGGGCCAAGCAGTTCAACTTACGCTGGTAGGGTCGACTTCAGGGACCGCATCGTCGGTGGTCGAGGTGGTCTTCACGGTCGCCGACCTCGTCGGCAGCGCCTTGGTGTCCGCCATAGTTTCGATGTGCAATTGTGAACAGGAATGCGTGGGGTATTCGAGCTGTCAGGTCCGACAGATGGGTATCGCAGTGTAAACAGGGTCGCTCAAGTGCTCCTGGCAAAAGGATTGGCAAGGGAAAAGTGCAGCAAGCAGGGCGGACGAGGTTATATCGCAAAAAGGGCGGCAGTAGTGTAGTGTAGCTGTCCAGACCGTCGTCCCTTGCCCCCCCCTTCACTTTCCCCTTCCCCGCCAGTGACAGCTGGTAATTAAACCGCCCAAGCTCCTGCACGAACACACTCGAATGACGTTCTCCACCGCCGCCGACAACTTTTTTGGCCCTAGCGCCAGTCAAAAGTGGAGTTGTCTGGACCCCCTGTGACGATCACGACTCTTCTCAGGGAACACAAATCCAAGCTTTCTCATTTTGCTGTGCTGTGCTGGGTGCCGGTGCAGCTGAAAGTGACCCCCAACTCGGACGGGCAACATCTGTCGCGCTTGCTTGGGCTGAGAAACTTCCAGCTGTCCAGGGCCTTTCTTTCGCGCTGGCACCATCAGGTGTTCCCCATTGCGACACGCTAGAGTGAAGCCAAGCGGTGATTCCGAGTAGTTATGACGTCAACACAAAGTGAACAGTCCCCTACTTTCCATCACAGATTAGACGATCCTCCCCTATCAGTCTTGCCATGCCATCAGAGATGATAGCGCGGCCGCCGTAGACACGTGTGTCAAATAACAATGTTGTTAAATCGAGGCCGTGGCAATGTCGCACTTGCTGGGGTACCCTTCGTTGGAGGAACAAGCTTTTCAATCTTCCAGAGGCGCGGCATTGAGATGACGGCCGACAGCATTTGGGAGCAGGGTTGCATCCTGGACATCCATCCGGAGGCATTGGACGGAAGTCGACGGGCAGCGACACGAACCGATTGGTCTTATGTCATGGTCCAGACCCTGATGACAGAATATCGTAGAGTTCGGAGTGACTGATTAAGAATATTCGGATGATGGTGTTGGGTCGAAAAGCACAGCCCAAAGACTCTTCTGATGGGTAGCCAATCAGGGGATGGTGGTGTTGGGACGCTATTCACGAGCCCGTGAGGCCTCCACACCAAGGAATAATCGTCTTGGTCTGAGAGACAAGGCCAAATGGATGTCTCTAAGCCACTGACTATCGTCTATATCTTCATGACAGTGTTGCCCAGATGAGGCGGGTAATGGAGGACGATGGTGGATATGGAGACAAAAAGCAAACCAAACAGACCACCCATTCTGACCATGTCTGCGCGGCTATGATTCCTATGCACCTCATTACTTCATTCATGGACGGCATATAATAGAGAAGACGACGATGACAACGGTAACGACCGACGACGTCGAAGACGGCGAGCACGCGTGAAAAGTAGTAGCTCTAGCACAAGAACAGTATTGGGTCCTATTTCCACTTTTATCAAACTCTTAAGCCCCGAGTATCTGTAAGAAATACAGTCCCATGCACACGGGGGAAACAGGCGATATATCACCAGAAACTGCAAAACAGCTAAAGCTTGTGTAACTCTCGGTAACACCTGCAGCAATCACCACCAAAGGGTGTCCATATAGTGAACCGATCAAACCACCCTGTCCCAGATCTAGATCGTGCACACTCCGTCCATATCAGTCACTCCTCCAAAACGAAGCCAACGTAACCAACAGTTCCGGCCCCAGAAAACCTCAAATGACACCCAGCCCGACTCATCAGCGCCAGCCGTATAACCAGAAACCGAAAACACTGTGATTAGCCCTTTTTTGCCGCGCAAATCAAGTAAGCGCTTGCTGAACGGGCTCGAGAGTTTTTAGCCCACTAACACCATGCGCGCGTGCGTTGATCCCCGCGATCCAAACGGTCTGGAATCTCGCATGGCCGCTGCAATCAAATCCGACATCGGCCGGTGGCCCCCGGCGAAGTGGACCCTCTCGCCGTGCCGCATCCTCGGTACTCTAGCGGGGCCCATCCTATTCCGAGCTGGCGTGGCCCGAGGGTCTCGTCTCTCGGCGTTGCGACGACCCGGGTGCGCAAATGACTCATTTCTCCAATGGTGGAAGATCCACAGAACCGGTTTTGAATGATTTGTGTTCACATGTGAAGGAGAGTCTCGCACGCTCACGCCACTTCAGAGACGTTTGATGCAGCACGCTGCCACATGCGTCACACAAGTTGGATACATTCACTTATAGACGTTTGATGAATATAAGTCTCCTTTTGGTAATTCGCATTCGACGTGCCGCGTTCTAAGCGGTGGGTATATCTTACAACCGTTTGAATGTCTTCCCTGTACCGTCCCATTGGTCCCCATATGCCCATTATCCCAATCCGTGTACGTATGTTAAGCAGCCGCAGAGTCCTGGTGCCTCAAGGCGCATATCTAAAACCTGTAAATCTCAAAGTACCGCCTCACTTAGGTCCGGTCTCCTCCAACGCCAGTGCCATGCCGTAAAGTAGTGTCTGCCACCCTCTATAACGTATAATGAAATCAAAGAAGCAAGGTTGAACATCTTGTATCTGTTGCGTTCTGAAGTCTCAGTACACACGCTCACGTCCTTGGAGGAGGTGAAGCCTGCGGTCATCGCCACCCTGGACTGCGTGCAGCAGGGAAGTCATGCTCGCGGGGCGATGCCACGAGCGGTGCGAGCCACCGGGTGTGGTAGGCTCGCTGCCGGTGCCGCCCTCATGCTCGGGAATCATGCTGAGCGGGTCCGCGACGGGTGCCTCACTCGCAGGGGGCGTGTTCGGGGCGCTCATGGCAGAGAAGTAGTCGGGGAGGGCATCGGTGGTGCCTCTGCGAGCAGGTGTCTTGATGGCGGTGGTGTAGCTAGGCACCTTGCTCAAAGTAGCCATGTCGGGGAAGTCGAGGTGCTCAGGGGAGTTGCGGCCTGATGGGCCTGATGAGTGAGAGTTGGAGTGTTCCTCGTTGCTGTTCTGACGAGTAAGTGCCGCAGAGTGCGATTGCGAACTCTGCCCAGTGGGGTTCGACGTCGGGAAAGCAACATCCTCGGTGATGGCGTTCAAAGAGTTGAAAGAGGTATTGCGTTGTGAGGGGTCGAGAGACACGTTGTGGAGGCGTTGTGAGAGTGCTGCGGGGGCGACACCATGGCTATGGCTATTTGACATGGCAAGACCTGCCAGGTTCTCGGAGGAACCAGCGCGAGACTGTGCGTAGAAGGGACTGCTGAAGCCAGACTGGAGAGCGGGGGTCTGGAAGCCGCTCATGTCGACGTCTTCGTACAACTGATCGAGAACGTGTTCTCCGTAACCAGGAGGAGCGATTCGGGTGACTGCGGCTTCGGCGGCGGCTGGTGTTGTGCCGGGGTTCTGGTCGACGAGGACTCCATGCTCATCGAGGGGCATGTTGGGGGAGATGAAGATGGAAACGGGGAGAGTGGCTCGCAGCTGGCGTTTGTTAGCTTCTGTCTGCACCTTGGTTGTAGGTGACAGCAACATACCTCTGAAATGTGACCGTCGGGGTTCTTCAGGGCAACCACAAGCTTGAGCTTGTGTCGCACCTTGATTCCGTTGTGGTTGAGGTCCTGAACACACTGTCGCAGTCTCTTGGGGAGGTTCAACTTCTTCTCCACCATCCAGCCCTCCTGACCAGTATCTTCGATAGTGTCGTGCCAGTGCTCTTCCCTGTCAACCTCAAACTTCCAGTTGGAAACCTCTCTTTCTGTCCTGTGCTCCTTGAAAATGTTGCCAGTAGGTCCTTGCAGCGTGCACTCGCGGATCTCAAGCATCTTGACCGAGATTTCACCCATCTCCAGACCCTTCAGCAACGGAGTGAAGCGCATTTGGAGAGGGACGGAGGCGCCGAAGACAACGGCCTTTTGGGGGATGACGATAGAGTAGTCGACCTTGTTCGGCCAGATGTTTTCGACGCTCATGGCATGGAGGAACTCGAGGGCGGCGGGTTCGAGGGTGCGGATAATGCGCAGAGCCTTGTAGGCGTGCAGATCGTAGGCAAGCTTGCCGCGGGCGACGGTAGCCTTGAGCTTGTAGGTGATGCTCGCTTCGGGGATTCCTTCGACGCTCTCGGCCGTGTTACCGGGCAGTGTGAATTCGAACGGCCACTCATAGTTGCCGGCCGGCAACATGGTGTTCTTGCCACCAGCTCCGCCGACGAACGGAGCCCAGCGGTGTTGGAGCAGGGTAGTGGTCTTATCGACTTTTTGGCTCGAAACGCCAGAAGCGGCGCTCTTGGAGTAATCCCACCTATTGAGGGGGGGCAGGTCAGCTGGCCGATCTGCAAAAAAGTCGAACCGGGAATAAGGGGCACTCATACGATAATCGGAGGGTGCCGGTGAGTCGGAGGTGAACATCTTCGATCTTGAGCGGAGTGGGCAGACACAGTACTACGACGCCCTTGAGAATCTGGCCCGCAGACTCGTCTTCTCCCCCGCGAAAGACAATGAAGTCATTGTCTAGTCTGTGGAGTGGCCAGCGTTAGTTAACGTTGCTCAGTTAGACAGTCGAGAGGGCTCTCGAAGCATGGACGGGAAAAATTGTCCTGGAATTGGAGAGACGTGGGGCAGAAGGGCGTACCTGATCTCAAAGAGGGAAGCGGCATGCTTGCCCGTGACGGTCGAGAATGGGTTGAATGACGGCATCTTCAGATGACATGAACCAAGCAGTATGCCTGGCAAGAGGGAAACGGCCTAAACATCGAGGAAGGGGAGGTCTGGAGGCGGGCTTGTATTTATTGACGGGGAGTCTTTCAGGGTACGAAGATACCATGGGTACATTCGTCAGATCAAAGGTGGGCTTGGTCGCAGGCAAAGCGCAAGCACAAGCACGATTATCAACCGCAAGCTGGGATGGCAGCGAAAAAAATGCGCCGGAGCCTTCATCTCACAAACGGGCAGCCCACCATGGAGGGGTGGACAACCACAACCTGACGAGGTGGGCGTGGGCATGGGCGTGGGATGGCGAAAGGAGGGCGTGGACGTGGGTATCGATGGTGGGGCAGAGGCAGGTCGGGAAGAGATCCATTACCCTTGACGGGAGAGCGAGAGAAGGTCCACGTCCAGTGTTGGAGGGACCGTTCCTTGTTCAGGGACCCTAGAAGGCCGAACCTTGAACGGAGTTGGATAAGGAGGGAAGAATGGGACGAGGCCTGGGCCTGGCATCTGCGCTTGCCTGCGCCTGGTACGGCGAAAGTGCGGACGATGAGGGTCAGCGGCAGACACCGAACAAGGAGGACGGCCCAAAACTGAGCCGGGGGGCCATGGCGAGCAAAGAAACGACAGGAAGTGCAGGGCTGGGTCGACGCGGCAGCAGGTTCGTTGACGGATACGCATTACGGGATAAATCAGTACGTATCGTGCGATGCGTGGCAGACGGAGCGAGATAGGGAACGAAGAAAAGATACGGGTGGTACGTGCGTCACTATTTTTTCTCTTTCTTTCTTTCCACCCCTGGCAGTCAGAGATTGTGGCTTGCGGGAGAGAATCCCGAGTCGTTACCGACTGGTTTACAGCCCCCAACCACCAGCACCAGCACAGTACACAGTCAGCAGCTAGCAATAGCCACAACGGACGGGATCCATTTCGAGCCTTGAAGGAGTCGAGAAGTGAGCGTGGTTGGCGTGCGTGTGCGTGAGAGAGGCGCACCATCTGCCCTGCCCTGGACCGTCTATCATGGATGCCAGTGGGTTTGGCGGCGAATGTGCCCTGTATCCTGTGTATTCTGCACTCCGTATCGCTGCGGGACGGAAGGGAAGTGGGATGTATTTTCAGAGCTCCTTTGCCTCAGTCCTCCGAAAGAGGGAGGGATAGGTAGAGGCGGGCAATGACGATGCCGCCAGCAGGGGTGTGTGGGATGAATCATGGTCAGTCTCTCGGTCAAACAACCTCCTTTTCCCAGGTGTTCGCAACGAGTGAGTTTGCATGCGCGCTGCTTGGCCTCTTGACTGGGTCTTGTGGTTGGCTGTGCGGCTACTGCTGGTGCTGAGTCTGAGTCTAAGTGTAAGCCTGAGTTTGTGTCTCTGCCGTGTCTGACTCTTGTCACAATCAATATCACCACCATCACCACCGCCATCACTAGAGGTTCGACGAGGCGCGGCATCTCTCCGTCCCTCCCTCCATCCGTGTCGGAGACGGTGCGAATGGTGCTGATGGTGCTTAGGGCTGGTGTGGGCTAAAGAAAGCCCGCAGCCACGGCGTGCTCTACCTGAGGGGTGGGCTGCCTTAGCTGTCCGGCTTGGCGGCTCCCTTTGACGATGCGCCATGTAATACAAAATGCCTGCTTTCGTAATTGCGTCTGATACGTCGGTCGTATCTACGATTATCGTGACAACGGATTATCGTCAGATTGGTAGATTTCTGCCTCATTTGGGTGATGGACGGCAACTCGTCAAATTCCCGTTGCTCATGTGGTCACGAAGCATCAGCTAGCCTGTTGACCAAAACAAGAAAATTACCTAAAATGCGACAACCCATGCGTAAGAGAGACAGACAGGGGAAAGAGAGTGACGATGAAGGAAAAAAGCAACTGGAATCGGAACACATGGTTCGAGCGCCTGCAACTGCTCTGCCCTGAGTCTGGCGTCTGGCCTGATTGGAGCTTTTCGGCAACTGCGCCCGGCTGCGATCCTGTGTGGGCGCCTCTTTTCAGCGGCAACCTAATTAACGACTGGGCTGGACTGCAAAGCTGCAAAGCACACGGTGAGAAGTGCAAGTCGCCGATGCATCGCGCCGAGAAAGACATGGAATCTCCGAACAGGAGCGCCCGCTACGAACGAAGCCTAATTAACCCACTGTGCGCTCTCTCGCGCTCTCTGGTGAACTGCGATTGATGGCCGCATTTGCGAGATTCCGCGGTGACTTCATCATCGCTGCAACAGAACCTGGCTATTGGAAAGCAAAGCAAGAGTCAGTATCAACAGCCGAGCTTCAACCTAAAGGACACACACAAAAGAGACGGTCTTGCCGCCTCCCGCCGTTCATCTGACGGATCACGGATAAGGCGGCGGATGGCCGAGGGCTGCCAACCACTGCCACCGCCCATCGCCACTGATTGGCCCCTGCATGAATCGTGCCATGGAAATGGAAGCCAGATGGAAGCTGTGGAGCTGCGCTGCACCGTGAGTGTGTGCTTCCATTGTCTTGGCACCCATCTTTCCTTGCGCGCTTGCTTGGCTTGACCTCCCTCCCGTCCAGAGTTCTGCCCTCCTCCAACTGCCTGGCGGCGCCAAGCTGATTGTCCGCCACAATGCTGTCGCCTCCCGCCTGCCCGCTGCAATATGATTCCAGGTAATGACTGCCTCTCTGCTTGACACCAAGACGCCCGTTCTCGAAGCAAGAAGTTGGTTGGGTGGGTCTGCGTGGGATGTTTTTCCATTCTGCCTCGTCTGCCTGTCCTTGTTCTGTTCCCAATCCAGCAACCCGAGCTTCCTTCCGTACATTACGGATCCGATGTTCGCCCGGCGTCTATTCGTACATCCCGCAGGTAAGGTACGAAGGTAAGCGCAGAGTCCCTTACAGAATCCAGGTCCTGCCCTGCGGTGTGCGGTGGTAGTTGTCTCGCTGACCGTCAGACCGTCTCTCGCCGCCCGATCCCTGCCTCGCCCTTGTTGGTTCGGATATCTCATCGCGGGCAGGTAGCTAAGACAACGGCCTAATCTAGTCACAAAGCGCCAGCAGACCGCCTCGAAAACGCCATCGTCACCAAACGTGGCTTCGACACCCGCCTCGCCCGTCTTCACGAAACGGAAAGAGCCAAGGCTCGACGTCTGGAGGCTTGTTGTCTGTTCAGCTGCCAATCTGCCTTGCCTGGGTTCCGTTCTCGCCATGCCTATTGCCCATCACTCACTACAGCCGACGAAAGTGACGCTTGTTTGCGCTGTGTACGGGCATGATTGGCGGACCCCCACTATCCATATCGACGATGATGGACACGTCGAGGCCAAATGGTTCACATTGCCGCCTCCAAGGCGATGCAGCCGGCGGTCATGGGCAGAGTCAATCAGGAGACCGAGGAGGAGGGCGACGCGGGGTTGTCCCTAAGCCCGCATCTGAAGTGGCATTCAGACCATGATCAGCACTTGCTTCTCCATCGCCATGTGCGACATCAAGACCTGCAGTATAGCTAGGCAGATTGCTTCCCATCACCGAACCATCCCCGCAACCTCGGCCTGCACCTGATGGCCAAAATCTCACGATGTGTTCTGGCGGGAGCGCGGGCGGTATCCCGCGCAGTCCATCGCACGGGGAACCCGGCAGCAGAAACACCACCCGCGCCTCTACGATTCTGCGCCTCATGACAGCTTTTTGGGGGTCTCGCAACTTGGCTGCCAGATGAACCAGAGTCTCACACATTGGGGGCATGACCCCTCCGTATTGGCATCTGCAGGCTGGCGGGAAGTCGATGCAGGCCAATTTATCCAGCACCTCTGGCAGGCCCGTTTTCACGGTTCAGTATGCCGCATGCAGCATTCTCAGCAGACAAAGGTCCTTCCAGACCTTCCAGCCCGTACGCCGAGCCGGTCTCCTGGTCTGGGCATCTCGTTCTGGAGCAGGGATCCAACCCACTGCGTCGAGTGCTCTGTCACCCCCTGGTCGGGACCCAGTCTGCTTGGGAGATCGTCACCAGGAGACACGGAAGGCAGTTTGGCAGCTGGCCCGAGCCCTGCGATGGGAATTTCTCCTGGATTGAGGGTTCGGTGAAATCCCCACCGATAAGCACCAGCCTGCGCTGCCTGCAAACCGGGATCCCGTCGTTTCTCGTTCCAGTTCTTAGCGAAGGGGCCTTTTGCTCCTGGATCGCGAGCCAAGGGCCCAAGGGGGCCTGTCTTGCCATCCCGTCAAGTCCCGGCCGTCAATTTGGATTCACGATGCCGCGGTAGCAGCGCCTTGCGTCTTCGACTGCCACTTCAGCGTGCATGACGAAGCATATGAAGCGGAAACAGGAATCAATTCATCACCATACGATATTGCGGCAAGTACCGCTCACACTGCGACTCTTCTCCAGTTTCGAGGGCTTTCAGAACCCTCCCAATAGGAGGAACCAAGACCGCCAGAAGCGAAGATCGAACGGGCCGTTCACCGACTCGCTGTGGATTCTTCGCTGAAATTCAAGCGATGGCGCCTTCAACCC
Source organism: Colletotrichum siamense (assembly GCF_013390195.1). Taxonomy (NCBI): domain Eukaryota; kingdom Fungi; phylum Ascomycota; class Sordariomycetes; order Glomerellales; family Glomerellaceae; genus Colletotrichum; species Colletotrichum siamense. Next base: position 1,098,242 of record NW_023501015.1, read on the forward strand.
TGCTTTGGTTTTTTTTTTTTCTCCGAATGTGTGAGACTTTTTTTTTCACCCTCGGTGGCTGGCAGCCAATAGGCACCGCACTAGGAGGAATGGCTCCAAGATAACGGCAAAATTACACTTAAATGCAAAACCACCGTGCAGCGGTCCGAATCCGCACCGAGTCCGGATGTACGCCGAGCGATTTTCTTTCAAGATACGGACATGAGTCTCGGTCTATGGCGGGCATTCGCCGTGATCCTCCGGCCATGTTGGTCCTAGTCAGACCGTGCTTGGAATGGAATGCCTGGGCACACCCTCACCGAACTGCTAGTCGAGATTGTGTCACGGCGAACCTCAATCTCATACTCGACCGGCGCCATGCTAACTCAATTGGCTGCAGCTACCCGTCGCCACAGTCAAGCTTTCTTGGTTCCCGTGAATCCTGTCTATGGTCTTGCCTGAAGTTGCGCGACGCTGTGCCGTGTTAGGCTGGCCACACATACAACGCCCGCTCTTTTGCCTTGGCTTGCAATTCGGAGAGACTTTGAATGGTGTCAGCATATCTTTGCTGCATGATGCACTATCTCGAGGCTCAAGATATCCCAGTCCACGGATACAAACCGGCGCAGAGGGCGGGTAGCTAGCAGAAGCGAGCTCAAACCATTACCCACCACCAGCACGAATGGCGGTTGGCCCGCTCGGCCAAGTTTCATGGAAACGCGAGACGAGGCCCTTCACTTTTTGCAAGGAACCAAGGCCCAACACCCAAAGAAAGTCCAGGGTCACGATGGCAGAATCGAGGTTCCAACAGCACGCGGTGTGGTTAGCGCAATTTTCAGGTTGCTCTGAGCAAACATGGCGTCCCAACGGCCCAGCTCGCCGACTGCCGCAGATGGCATCCGCAGCCACGGGTCTCCACTACACCACCACCCTGGGCGTGTGCAAAGATAGCATCATGCCTGCTCCTGATGTCAGATCAGTCGGGACCCACTGATATCAACATGACATCTCTTGCGCAGGTCGCAGTCTCTTTGGCCCTTACCTCAGCGTGCAGCGCATGTGTTTTCTCCGTCGTCTCGTCTGGGCTGTTCCGGCCTCGCCTCAGCGCACATCATGGCCTGAGCATCGTTCACTGCTCATGTTCGCCTGCGTGCGTAATCGACTGAGGTCCGTCGGAACCCAGCGAGCGGGTCGTCCGGAAATCTTGCACCGCACCGTTTTAATTTGACCGTCCAAAAAGTGCGGCAGGCCTATTGGAAGCTGGTGCAGAGCGTGCGTCTCCCTGTCGCCATACACGGCGACGAGCTCGCAAAGGTCCGAATACCCAAACAGGCCCATCGTTTCAACCATCTTGAGCCTCGATGGCCCCTCTCGGGCACCAAGCTGACTCACGAAGCTTAGCCCCATCTGAAATCTCGCCAACTACCGCTTCCCATCCCCACCGCGCGCCGAAATCTCTCACCATCGGCCCTTTGCAGCGGTGAAAAACCAAGGGGGCGCGTCTCACTGATTACAAGCATCGAGACGTGAACCTTGATACCCGCCGGCCGCACTATGCAGGAGGCCGGAATCTGACCTCTCATGAGCTCACCTTGAGCCACGGTGTGGGACCAGTCTTCAGCCTTGCCTCCTGGCTCGGTTTTCCGACCTCTCATGTCTTTTAAACTCTGTTGTTGGACCTGCACACAAACCGCTCAAAGTGGATCGGCTTCCCGTTATCTACGCCTACGCCTACGCCTCCGATTACGCCTTGCACTAAGAGAGGGGCTCACCACCAAAACCCAACCAGAGAGAAAAAATTCAAAAATGTCCCTCGCATGCACGTGGATCTCCCGGTACGCCTGCATATGGATACACTTCAGGACGCCAGGGCAGCCTCTTGCGCGATGCTACTGCATAATACACGCACTGCGGCTGCACCACTGAAAAGTCTCCATCAACGACATCCAACAAGCCTATCAGTCTGCCCTTTCAGCCTCAAGCTTATGTCGCCGCCGTATCAGGGTTCAGTATCAACAGCATGTGAAAAAGGTATCCGCTCAAGCTTTGCAAAGTTTCACAAGATTTGAGTGGTTTTCCAATGTACCCCCTTGGTTGTTACCACGACACCCTTTTCCCTACTGCGTATTCCTCGTCGCATATCATAAAGCGGTGGAGAATCGGGAATTACCTTTCCTTGCTTCAAGACCAACACGCACCCAATCGAATCCTCGAGGAACGGTCATAGCCCATTCGATATTCGCATTCGACATGTTCCAGAATTCTGGACGTTGCCTATCTCTATCAGACCAGGGGGTAGGCGGCACCTTAAGAACGTTTAACCACGCGAACCGTTCGACTTTCCTTCCGGCTTCTTTTCGTGCGTGGACCAGGACGTCTCGCCGGCCGGTCTTCCGCGTGCGATACCACCTGGCAACCGCATCTTAGTGCATCCGGGCCCTGTGTCTCTCTTCATTCAAACCACATGGGGGGCGACACGAGTGCACGAAAGCAGCAGCGGCGGCGGCGGTTGGTGGAACCCCCACGCCCGCCTGGTGGCAAGCAGGCAGAGACTAGAGCCAGAGCTCCCTCCCAGGGGTGACCCGAGAGACCAAGGGACCACGGGTCCAGCCAGCCATGTCGAGCCCACCACGGAGCCGCATCTCGATTGTGCCGCAGATGCAGACTTTTGTCTCAAAGGGTCCTGCGGTGGGAAGCTCTGACATCTTGATCCTCATTCACATGCACAGCGAACGTCATGATCATCCCGTCCTCATGAGAGACGCGTACATCACCATCTGAACCGCAAACACTGCCACCTTCCACTTGAACAGCTTCCTGCGTGCATAATTATTCTGGTACCGGACCCTGAAGCGTGAAGCGTAATTGCTCGTTGGATTTTTCGAGCTACTGTTGGCGCAATTGCTATTCATACACCCGAGCTCTAGTATATCCGCATCGAAACAAAGTGTAAAACCAACGCCATCTAAGATGCTCCCTCCTTCGGCACCGGAGCATCTGTCGGCCTGTTCCACGTCCGGATGTGGCCTGTTTTTGCACCCATGTCAGCACGGCTGCTTGTTTTTATTCTCCTGATGCTGTCGGCGTGAGGTCAAACTTACCTGACTTGCAGCTGGTGATGATGGCTTCTTCTGTGAATTCAAGCCAGCATAGAGGGTGGGTATCAAGTGCTTTGGACTGCGAGCAGGTCAGCAAACAGAAAGCTTCAAAACAAGCAGCTGCAACGTTAACAGCAAAATGTAAACATACGGATACGGGGGGGAGCATGGCAATTCGCGCACGCGGCTCTACGGCATGCACAACGGTGTTCTCTTCGTCGTCGACGGCACCGCCCGATAGGGTTGAGTTGGACCGGATGCGGCTCGCTGATGTGTTCGCTGTTTCCTGCCTCTGCAAGGGATTGGCGAAGCGTGAGGACACGGAACCCCGGTGGTGAACGGAAGCCTATTCCCGTTCGTCAGCTTTCCCGCGTCTGCGTTTTTGGGTCAAGAGTAACGTACCGCTTTGGGTCTGTGAAGCATGCCGACGTTGAAATCCCAGAGACACAATCTGCAATCTTCGCCGACACTGCCGAAACGGTAGTTCCTGTCGTCGCAGCGCCACGGGTCGAACGCTACGGACGTCACCCAAGACTGATGGCCTTGACAGCGCGCCACAATGGCTGAGTCCTCGACAGACCAGATGGAGATAAGGTCGTCCTGGCCGCCCGTGAGCACGTACTTGCCGTCCGGAGACCAGCAGACGCTGATGAAGCCACCGTAGTAAGAATGGTAGAGATCCAGCAGCCTATTATCACATGTCAGCGGGCTCGTCCCCAGATAACCCTGAGGGTGAGATTGGTGACATACTCCTCCTTCAAGTAGTCAATGATGCGGAGAGATCCATCCTCCGATACCACGGCCAGGTGTCGGTTGTCGGGGCTGAAAGCGAAGGCATTGATCCGCTGGTTAGATAGCTTCCATGATGCTACCGGGTTGGTCTTCTGATTCTTGGATTGAATCGACTTGTTGATTTGGATCTTGAGGTTGTGGTTGACGTTACTTGTTGCCTCGCTCTCCCCATTGGGCGTGCCGTTGGCCGCAAGCTCCTCCTCTGGCGAGAACTGCGCGTCCTCCTTGTCCTTGTCGTACACCACCAACGAACCGTCCATGTGCGCTGCCAGAAAAAGGCTCTCGGATCCAGGTATCCACCTGATTTCTGATACCGGCGTGCCATTGATGATGCCCTGATAAAGTCAATTGCCTGACTGCAACCACCAGAGACCTGGGACTTACGTTCTTATTCAAACGGGTATACCGTTGTGATACCGGCTCCCACCAGATGATTTCGCCAGTGGAGAATCCCATAATGACATCGATATGCGATATGCTCTTCGTGATCGTGTTGACGTCGTGGCAGAGGCAGTGAGCCTTGGTGAACAGAATCTTAGTCAAGTAGTCCGCCTGCCGCTTGTCAGTGTAGGCTCCGCGCAGAAACTAGTTGTCGCAAACCATACCTTTGACGCCGACGACAAATCTAGCCATTGGAAAGCACGGTTAATGTTGGCAAAAGCAAAGACTCCATCCGTCGGCCGCTCTTGAAGCTTCTTGGCGAGGCTCTCATTTACAATTACTCTAGAAATGAACGACGAGTTGCTCTTAGTCATGTTGTTCTTGGGCTTTGGCACCTTCTTCTTCGCAGCGTCTTTCGTGTTGGCTGGCGCGAGCGCCGTGTTGCCGTCGCCAAACGCCGGCGCCGCGGCAATCATTGTCATGGAATTGGGCTGCGCATCGCTCAACGAGGTCCCGCCACCACCGTCGCTGCTGAGCCCAGCCTCGGTCGAGTACCGGTCCTCGTTGGGGTGTTCCTTGATATCGCCGGTGAGGGACAACGTCGTGGCCGACGACCCCTTGTAGAAGAAGGGCGGTGCGGCGCGCATGTCCAGGCTTATGAGGGAGAGCTTCGTGCCAGCGGTCGCGGGCTGTGGGTTTGTCGCAAGCGGGTTCGGGTTCACGACGGGAGCTTCGGAAGGATGGGGCGGAGGCGTCGCGAGGTGAAGGTCCTCCTTGAGAACGTACGTTCCCTCTCCTACCAGGAATTGGTACTCCGGCCCTTCGGGGTTGGAAAGGATGTTGTTCGTCTCGATCATGGGAGCGATGCCTGGGCCGAGAGTGCCATAGGCACCCGAATGCGATGGGTATCGCGGGGGAGGGGGCAGGACGCTGTTGTTCATGGTCGCACGAGGGCAGACAGTCAGCCGGGGTTCTTATGAGCTTGAAAAGCGTTGTAAGAGTGCTTGGCAGTGTGCGTATAGTGCTGCGATGCTGTGCAATGGATGGCCGTCGAGGTTACACGAAGCGTGTATCCGATGGACGCAGAGTACGATGAGGTTACGTCGGGTACTTACAACATGATGGGCGATTAAGTTTCCTACGATCTATGGGAATGCAGTTACGAATTGGACGAGAAGGAAGGAAGCACGCGACAGTCGCAGCAGAATTGAGGTGATTACAGGTCGGGGTTCGGGAAGGTGGTTCGTCGTCGGCTCCGCCTCACGTCACTGGCGGCAGCTGCAGTGGAGGTTTTGGGAGGTTTTGCGTGCGGCACCGGGGCGGTGGAGGCTGATAACGAGGACGGACGCTTCGGGAAGGTCGCACAGAGGGTGCTGCGCAGTATGCGACAGGAAGTGAGGCTTCGCGGAAAGTTCGTTGATCGGATGGCAGCGAGGTCGGAGCGGAAGGATTGGCGAAGAGGAGGAGGAAGTGGTGGTGCGCTGCGCCAACGACCAGACGAACTCTAGAGGTTCTTGGACAGAGCTGACGACCTCATGCAAGGTAGGCGAGGGCGGGAGTCTTTAATACGGCGCAGGCGAGGTTGGGGGGAGGGGGTTCAAGGCAAGGAACAAGAGCCTTCCTTGGGTTCGGTTCGGTTGGTTGGAGCTGGATTTGGAGCTGGAGCTGGAACTGGAACTGGAGGTGTCGAAGTGGAAAAGGGCAGGGCAGGATGGGATAATCAACCCCAACCCAGCGACGTGCTGGTGGTGGTTCCCTTCTTTTCTGTTCTGGTTCGTGTCCCCGCCTTCCATGGCCCCGGGGGCGCTACCTACTGCAGGTAACCTAAGGTAGGCCCTGGGGATCACTGGTCAGCCATGTCGTTCTTGCGTGTGTGTCCTCCAGGATAAGCCATCCAAGTTGGCTGCACCTGCTTCATTGCCCATGGGCCCCGTGAGGGCAGGTCAAGGTCAGCCTGGGGTCCGGAGAAGGATTGCTGCGACGTGAGTGGTGGGCGACTGCTCCATTTTGGCGGGGGTGGCAGCACCTCTGGAGTGACGCTGCAGAGCCCGGGCGAGTCGTCCCTGACGCCCGGGTTTAATTGAAAAGTCCACGTTCCAATGGCCGGCCTGCTGTCAGTCCGACTCGGTGACTGGCCGCGCAAAAGTGTGGGGTAGGCAGCAAAAAGCTGGAGAAGCAGCTGTGAGGCCATTGACAGCCGCTTCACATCCTGAGCGACACTGGACAGGCACAGGATGCATGAGGTGGGGAGGGGTTGGCAGTTTTATTGGCGCAGTCAGTAGAACGGACTGTTGGGTTAATCGTCATCAAAACACGCATCTTTGGAACTGGTCTGCTACACCACCTCATATGTCTTGGGACGTGTTACCGAGATTTGCTACCAAGTTGTGGTTGAGTGAGCTTGGCCACTCAGGACTGTGGTAATAGACATTACGAGGAACGGGGTATGCAGCACATATATGTTCAACTGAGACACATCGGACATGAGGTGGAGTTGAGCAGATGATTTGGATAGGTATCAGACATTGCTGAGGTTGTAAGCGGATCAACAGTGCGTGGTGGTGGTGCACCGATCATTAAGGTATTCGAAGTTGAGTTCATAGTCCACAATGTATTGTGTGTGAGCGTACATAGGTAAGCTCCCCTAGCTCAACCACTGCAAAGTTGTCTCTATCGAGAACTCATTCACTTCTTCCGCCCGAGTAACAACTGCTCAGGACTCCTTTTCTTCCAAATTCTTCAGCAAAAGGCACCAAAAGGCACCAATCATGATACCAACCAAGAAGCACACATTCCACAGTCATGCACGATAAGACATTGCTGTCGGGTCGTGCTGCACTGAGCCCGCTGGATTGGACATCGGTCGCTTATCAAGGCACCGCACAGCGCTGATCCGCTGATCGGGTGCTCTCTCGGGTGGGTCCTGCATCCCCGAAGGCGCTGGTGCCGCTACCTTAACCGATCCCTTAAGGTACCAGCAGCACCTTTCCAGCTGTCCCCCACCAGAGTCATCCTTGCAATTAAGGTCGTCATTCGAACTCTACCCCCGTCAACCTGCAGATTCCCGTCCTACCCGCCTCAGAGCTTCCCGGATTACATTCCATTGCTTCAACCGAAGAAAGCCACCACCGCACTCCTCACGACCGATCGTACACACAAGCCTCGAGCTTCTAGCATCCATCGCCGTGTGCGCCCGAGTCTCTTCCAACAGCATTCTGAGACCGCCCTGCCATGGCATCGCAATAAAGCTTTCTCTCTGTCTCTGATTAAGCTTCAACGATCACGAACATGGCTTCTGGTAGGTGGCCTGACGAACAGCTCTGCCCGACCTCAACAGTTTGTCTCCGAGCTTGGAACTGACTTGCCTTGCCTCCATCTAGTACGAATCTGCGTTTGCGGTGACGAGGGCACCGGAAAGTCCAGCCTCATCGCCTCGCTGGTCAAGGACGTCTTCATCTCCAACAAGATCCAGGCCGTCCTCCCCTCCATCACCATTCCTCCCCAGCTCGGGACCCCCGAAAACGTTACCACCACCATCGTCGATACCTCCGCCCTGCCTCAGAACCGCACCACGTTGAGGAAAGAAATCCGCAAATGCAACGTCATACTCCTGGTCTACGCCGACCACTACAGCTACGAGCGTGTGGCTCTATTCTGGATGCCCTACTTCCGATCCCTCGGCGTCAATGTCCCGGTCGTTCTCTGTGCGAACAAGTCCGACTTGACTGGAGATGGAAACACACCTCAGGTGGTCGAGGGCGAGATGCTGCCCGTCATGGCCGAGTTCCGCGAGATCGACTCGTGCATCAGGTCGAGCGCGAGAGAGCACCGGAATGTCAACGAAGTTTTCTTCCTGTGTCAGAAGGCCGTCACCCACCCCATCGCCCCGCTATTCGACTACAAAGAGGGGAACCTCAAGCCCAACTGCGTTGATGCATTGAAGCGCATTTTCTACCTTTGTGACAAGGACCAGGATGGCTTCCTCAATGACCAGGAGATGCACGAGTTCCAGGCCAGGTGCTTCGATAAGCCGTTGACCGCCGAGGATCTCGAGAACATCAAGCTTTCCATCACGAAGACACTGTCGCCTTGGTCGGCAGAGAAGGGCATAGACCAGAGAGGCTTTTTGCAGCTGAACAAGATTTACGCCGAGAAGGGCCGCCACGAGACGATATGGATCATCTTGCGCAAGTTCCGCTATACAGACAGCTTGAGCCTAGAGGACAGCTTCTTGCGCCCCAAGTTTGATGTGCCAGAGTACTCTTCGGCAGAGCTGAGCCCTGCAGGCTACCGCTTCTTTGTGGACCTTTTCTTGCTGTTCGATAAGGACAACGACGGTGGCTTGAACGACAAGGAGCTGGAAGCCCTCTTCGCACCTACACCCGGACTTCCTGTTTCCTGGGTTGAGACGTCGTTCCCATCTTCAACTGTACGTAACGAGGCAGGGCACGTCACTCTGCAAGGGTGGCTCGCACAGTGGAGTATGACGACGTTCATGGAGCCCAAGACGACGCTTGAGTATCTTGCGTATCTGGGCTTTGAGCCTGCAAACCCACGCGAGACAACCACCGCTGCTCTCAAAGTCACCAAGTCACGCAAGCGCAGACGGCGCCCGGGTAAGGTCGAGCGCAACGTGGTGCTTTGCTACGTCCTCGGTGCCTCTGGGGCTGGCAAGTCGTCGCTGTTGGATGCGTTCCTGAGCCGCCCTTTTGACAACCTATATCGGCCCACGATTAAGCCACGACGGGCTGTTAACAGCGTTGAGCTTCCGGGCGGAAAGCAGTGCTACATGATTCTCGAAGAGCTCGGCGAGTTGGAGCCTGCCATTCTAGAAAACCAGGCCAAGCTTGACGCCTGCGACCTGATTTGCTACGCGTACGACTCGTCGGATCCCGACTCATTCTCGCACATTGTCGAGCTGCGCAAACGCTACCCGCAGCTTGACGAACTCCCCAACATCTACACCGCCTTGAAGGCGGACAAGGACAAGACGATGCAGCGCAGCGAGATGCAGCCGGACATGTACACGTCGAACCTCATGATGAGCACTCCGCTTCACGTCACCGTCAAGTGGAACAACATCAGCGAGCTCTTCATCGCCTTGGCGGACGCGGCAACCAACCCTAGCACCGCTTTCCCGAGGAGCGAGGAGCCGCCTCCAGATAGAACCAGTCTGTACCTCGCGCTGGGCGCTACGGCGTGTGCTGGCATTGCCGCGTTCATGATTTGGCGGCGATCGACAACATCAGCTTAGAGGGCACGGTTGACCAGTGCCGTCCACACTTTCAAATTGCGTTTCAGGGAGTTGGCGCGTATTCTGGAGTCTTGATCATTGCCCGTTGGAACACACAATTATGATACCCAACTCCGCCCTACATATAAACAACAGGATCTTAGTCTCTAATCAACCTAATCGTAACATTATCTCCGGCAAGTTTCTCTTGAGGATCCAATTCGTGTAAGATAGTTCTCTGGTGTCGGTAGTAGTATGTATTCCATTCGTATTGGCAAACTAACGATCGCCCTGACATGCGACGACGTTGTTGACCTATTGGTTGCTTACTCTCGGTGACAATAGCCCAACCGCCACAAATTTTGAATTCTTTCGGTCTGCTACATCGTCGTTTCCTCGACAGTCTGTCTGCTCACACTAGACGTTCCGATACACAGAACTCGTGGCTGTCAAAAGAGATGACCAAAACAAAAAGGGGTAAAAAAGGTTGCCCGGCGGTTGGACCGAGCCTGATTCGAACGACCGGGCCCGGCGGCATGTGCCTTTGCTGCCAACCCAGCAAGCAAGGCCTTTCGCCACTACGGCCAGGCCAAGTCGAACGCCCTAAAGGGTAGAGGAGCAGGGTCCTGATTTTTGTTGCGGATTTGGGGCACTGGAGGGGGCTATATAGTACTGTCCCTTTCGTGCCCGATGTCAGGGTGGATGGGGGGGATACGCCTCGATGTCGGGCTGGGCGTGAAGGGGTTCACGGTGATGGCTTATTATTGAGGCGTGGAGGCGAGAGAGAGAGCACCTAGATGGCCAGACTCATGCTGAAAGATGGCGTGGTGTTTAGGGAGAATAAGGCAGATTCGTCTTGTCACTTTTCTTTGCTACTTCTTTACCACGGAATAAAGGCAGAAAGGCAGTTGCCCGGAACTAGAAATAGATATCGAGGACCTGCTCCGAGTCAAATTACGTCCTTTTGTGTAAGCATCTGTACAACCTCCTTCTGTTCAGGTGGCGGCTTGAGGTAAGCTCGGAAAGTTGGGTGGCACACCTGAATAATCAGATCTGGGGGTTATGTTTGTGCCCAGGAAAGACAAGATGAGGACGCACGTCAGAATAGTTTACATCTATCTGCCTGCCTGCATGCATGCAGCAGATCGTCGTGGGTCTGGGGCATGACACCTGGGTTCCGCCTCCCTGTCTTGGGTCTGAGGGTTGCATGCTGTCGAGATACTACGAGGGCCGCGTGTGACATGACTGTCTCAGTAGACTTCTCGTCCGGAAAATAACAAGGCTTTGGTGAAGATGCAGATTCTTGCGGCCCTCAGAGGAGTTCTCGCTGATTACCGAAACAGACTTCAGCCGTCCATTACCAGACAGAAACCAAACACGGGAGGCCCCGCCTGGAACGAAACTCCAAACAGAACATCATGAAATGGTATTGATGCTAGCTTCCAGCCGTGTACGGAAGGGCGTAAACATAAGAAAAAAGGAAAAAAAAAAAGGGAGAACCGTAGATATCGTAAAGACCGACACAGGGAATCCTACACATTCCAGCCGTATGTAACACTGCATGGCTTTGTTTCCCGACTGCATTCCCAACCTGGCCGGTGAATCCCATGACACAAACCGAAGACCCGCCTGCCAGAAAAGAACCCGAAATGTCTCAGACTCACATCTTACACTTTTTGTACCCGTAACAACAACCCCCAGCCCAACCAACCCTTGTCGTTCAGAAGAGGAAATGGAATCCCATAAATAAGCTGTCGGTCCGCCGTAACGTCGTTTGCATGTAGTCACCTTTGCTCTTCGTCAGTTCATCAGTCGGCCCCCGTTGACGGGGATGACCGTGCCCGTAATCCACCTGGACTCATCGCTCGCCACGAAGGCGACAACGTCAGCAATGTCTTCGACGGCGCCCAGCCGCGCCTCCGCGGGCGTGAGCGTCGCCCGCTCCAGGTCCGCGCTGCGCTGGTCGTCGGGCAGCGAGTCGAACATCTCCGTCTTGACGGTCCCGGGGCTGATGCAGTTGACCGTGACGCCGTGCGCCTGGCCCATCTCGCGGGCGGCGACGCGCGTGAAGGCCTCGACGGCCGCTTTGCTGCCGGCGTAGGCCATGCTGCCCGGGGTGTCGGCGCGGGCCGCCACGGAGGAGATGTTGATGATGCGCCCGCCCGGGGCTATGTGGGCCTTTGCGGCCTGCATCATGAAGAAGACAGCGCGGGTATTGGTGTTGAAGATGCGGTCGTAGTCCTCGGGGCTGGTGTCGTCGAGGGTCGCGGTGAGCGTCGCCGCGGCATTATTGACGAGAATGTCAATCTTGGTGACGCCAAAGGCCATCATGGCGCGCTTGACGACCTTTTCCTGGTGCTTGGAGACGTCGGCCTGGATGGCCGTGGCGGAGGACCCGCAGGCCTCGATCTCGGATATGACCTCATGCGCCTTGGCTATTGATGAAGTATTGACAAAGGTGAATGCGACCTTTACTCGCGCGAATGATATAACTAACTTTAGCCGCTGTTCACACTGCGAGCGAGAAGAGTGGAATCGGTAGACGCACTCTGGCACCTTCCCGGGCAAGCTTCAGCGCGATGGCAGCTCCGATGCCTCGCGCGCCGCCGGTGACGAGGGCGACTTTCCCGGACAGGGACATGTTTGGGGGCGGAAGCTGGGGCAGCGGTTTCGTCCACAGGTTCGTCGATGAGGCGCCCCTCGCGCTGTCGTGACTTTCCTTTTCGTCGTTATTGAGCTGCGACGATTGTATTGCCTGCTGGGACGGCTGAGGTTGCTTTTGTTGGCTTAGCACCTTGCTCAGTTGGCTCTGTAATAGTGGCGGGTCAGCGTTGAGCAGCTCTGAGGGCATTCGAAGGCGGAATGCCGGCGTGGTGCAGTAGAATACCGGCATAGTCTGACTTTGAAGCCAGTGCGTAACGGCTCGGAAAGCCATTTGACTGGGATCCGTAGTCATGGCATTCTTTTCAGTGCGTGCGACGTCCATGCAGATATGGGTTGTGCTGCGCAATTCTGGGTGTTTGAGAGGTGTGATGACGAAGTATGTATGGTGCTTTGCGTTGCGGTGCGGTGCGGTGCTCTGCTGCTTGGAGCTGCCAGGAGCTGCCACACCACACCCAGACTGCTCCAGCCAACGTCAGCCTGGCCAAGGCCTCCCGTGCGCTCCAGAGATGGTGTGGCGGCGCGGGGAACTCTGAGGTGCTCTGAAGTGTCGATCGCGCTGGATGACCAATGCAAGGCCGAGGCCAGACCACCTTCTGTCCCCCCTTCAACTCTTAATCCGCCACATCCAGTGGCTGTCTGTATCGTTCAGCATATGCCGTCCAACGATACGCCGAATGGACCGATTGGCATGCAAGGAAGACCGCAGACCCTGGGCGTTGCATCTGTGAGGGTGAGCATTTGGGGTATCAAGCCACACACCACTTGGTCGAGCCGTCACTTGTCTTGCGTGTGAGCGATTCTTTGGTCTGGTGTTGTTATTTGGGAGCATCCGTCCTTTCGACGACAGTCAGATACTGACGCCAACCCAGCGCAGCCTGGCACATGGATTTGGGATTCTGCGAGAGTTGGGGTGGTTGATCGCTGGATCGACGGCACTTGCGCGCGCTGGAACATGCACACACGACGAAGCATGATTGCAAACTTTTGAGTCATTGAGGGATTTCTGCGTGCAGGACGTGATGACGGAGGCGAAGAAGATGACGACAGGAGATGTTCCGAGGTTATGAAATCCGCTCGTCGTTGAACGACGCACAACACCCGGTCGTGGTCGTGATGGCAGTACCCAGCGGCGGCCAACGGTCGACGGGCGGCGACCGGTGCCGGGTCTTTATCAATAGCGGACAGCAGGCGGCAGATGGATGGGATGGCATGCCGCATGCAACGCTGCGATCGCAGCTGGGCGGCCTCTGGTTGGCTGTTCCACAAGTTGGTCTTTTCAGAGCCGGCTAGGGCGCTTCGCCGTTGGATGCAATGGCGAACAGGGGCGGGCACCTCATAGTATGCGGATAAAAGACGGGAGGTTGTGCACTCAGAGACCACCTCAGTGGAAGAGGCCTCGGTGTTTAAAATGAGATTACCGATTCAGGTCGGCCTGGGCTGGCGCAGTGGATACAGGGCTGGTTAGGCCTTGAAATCAAAAGAGACCCCCGGGCCCAAGGTCGCAAAGGGGCTCAAGGGGCGAAAGTGGGAGTCTGGGAGATGACCCCGAGGGTACGGAGACGACGGCCGGCAGCGCCGGTGGTGAATAGGGGCCCGAGGCGGTGACTGGTGACATGGCCGTCGGGCCACCACCACGTCCACAGGCCAAGAGGTGGCCAGTCTTCAGCGCGCTGGCGTGAAGCCTCCAGCCCCTCGTCTCCAGTTCCGCCCCAGCGTGCAATTCTTCGAGAAGGACATGGAACACCGGGGTCGACCATCAGACCCAGCATGCCTGTGGGTAACATTCCTCGAGCCTCAAGCCCCGGAGAAGTCGAGGAATTCAAGGAACCCTTCGATTCGGAAGACTGCGCTGGCGGCGAGTGACTCCTCCCACTCCGAACTCGACCAGTCACGCCAGTCAATCCGCGGGCAGCACCCGATGATGAAGAGGAGGCACGTCCTTGGCTGAGGAGAAAGGTGCTGTTCCCTGGCATAAAGCGACGAGTTATTCTGGGGGGTTGCCTCGGGCCAGGTTGGTGGTCTGGGATGGACCCCGTATGTTTGGCACCAATGGGGGCCGCGTTAGTCTCGATTCTCGGTAGCAGCCCGCAGCGACACCCGATGCTGTTTCGATGTCATTTCGATGGGCGACCAAGAGCTGGGCCGAAAGGCGAGAAAGCGGTGCCATCAGAGATATCGGCTGAAGAGAGGCATCGATTCCATGCGTCGCCGCAGAGGCTAAGTCGGGACTTGATACATGGCAGAAGCTTCCGCAAATAGAGGACCAGTGACGTTGGTCCCGGTTGCACATCATGAGCTTCTTTTCTTTGGTCGGGTGTCCCTTGCGCGGGCCAGAAGTTGGTCGTGGTAGTGAGGGGCGCGAGAGATGCTTTGGGGAGAGAGCAGCTTCGGATTCAGCTCAGGTTAGAGAAGGACGCGTGCAGAAAAAGTGTAGACTTCGTATCTCGTTTTCTTGTTTCACGGCCGAGCGCCGGATTGTGCAAGCAGAGTTCCTCTGGTCTCTTCTTTTGACGGCGTTGATGGAACGACTTGTGCGGTGCATCATCCATGCCAACACCACCACCGCCGCCCACTCAAATATCCGAACCCTGGGGTCGCCATCTGGCTTTCAGAGTAGAGTCAGCCGGAGGCAGTTGATTTGCCTCGTCATCCGGTGTCAGTGTGGTCTTGGCTTGGGAGCGTAATGTGCGGTACGAAGTTCTTTTAAATGAGGCAGCGGTTGTCAGTCATGTTCCGTTGATGACTGTCGCGCGTCGTGTCTTGTCGTGTCGTGTCACTGGCGGCCCCCGGTTCCTTCGTTCGCTTTTGCATGTTCTCCATGGGCATGGCATAACGGCAGCCAGTCAGTTCGCAAGCCGCAGCCAGGGGGCTCTGTCCCCATGATGTACGTAAGGGAACGGACGGTACGGATTTAGCTCAGGCCACAGACCCGAGGAGGGCAGTCCATCAATCAATGTGGTGTACCTGAGCCGGTGCCTGACTGACTGCAATGTGCCAGCTGCATGAGTGAAAGGCAATTCGTCGTTCGTCTCCAGCGTGGGAGTGCTTGCTTGCTTCAAGCGTCTGCATCCCTTCCCGCCGTCCTTCCTTCCTCTTTCGTTCCTCGGTTCGCGCCATGGCCTCTATCGATTCATAAAAAAAAAGGAAAAAAGAAAGCAGGCAGAAGAAGGACCAAGACTGCTCTGCTCTGTTGGTCTTCTCTCCCTGTTCCATGGCGCGCTATCAATCTGTACTAAGGTATTCCTTAGTGCCGGCCCTGCTAGTCATTCCCCAAGACCAACTCAAAAACCAGGACGAGCACGCACTTGCAAAAAGTACCTTCACCAGATGGCAGAGGCAGCAGTGACGAGTGACGGACCAGTAGCAGGCAGACAGGGCACGTGACAGGGAGGCGCCCATTCGCGGCAGACCACTTTGACTGGCCGCTTTGCAAAGCAGCGAGCACCCAGTTTGATTGCGCTAATGCAGTCTGGGTGGCGCTCCTCACGCTGGAGTACATGCCTGACGCTGCCATTGGCTTGTACTCGGTACTTGTTGCCCGCTGCCTCCATCTGGTTGGTCCCAGCAGACCGCCTACCCGCGACAGCCCGCGACCGCCCATCGTCAGGGGTCGGTCTGGCCCTCTGGCGCGAGTACCTATTTGCAGAAGGTATCCAGCTACCTGGCGGCCCAAGTACCTGATCTCCACGACGTGACCTCGACCTTGGTAGCGCCGCTTTCCCGGCCTGTCCATCGTTCTCGCTCGCTCTGTGTCTTCTGTCCGTTCTCCGAGTACATTCACCGGCAGTAGGGGGTGGTGGAATTGACTTGCACCAGCGCCTGCACTGCCCGAACGGAAATCCCAATCCCATTCTCCCAAGACATTTCCTACCACCACCTGGACCCCAAAGTCAAGTCCCAAGGCCCCGAAAACCCAAAAAAGACTGGACGGCGGAACAACAAGCAGCGGTCGGCAAGGGACTGGGCATCTACTACCATCTCGTCGTTCGTACCTACCTACCTACTTTGTATCCGTACCTAGACCTATGGAGGCCACCACCAAAAACTAGACAACCGCCAACCACCATTCATTACATCCTCCACCACCACCACCACTTACGGTTCCTGCTGCCACGGCCAGTGCTATTGCTACTATTACCTCCTACAACACAACCACAACAAGCACAGCAGCAGCACGCCAACCGTCTACCCGCCGTGACGACGTGCCCCGTCCTGGCCTGTTCTGTCCTTGTCCTCGCCTATTCCGCGCTCCCAACAGTCTTTTACCGCTTGCTTTTTCTCTCGTTCGCAACGGTCGACTACTCCAGTCTTTCCATCCTTATCGCCAGTCACGTACACCCCGGGCACCTGCGCACCGCTCCAATAAACCCTCGCATGCGATCCCGACCACCGCGACCAACCTTGGAATAGATACATGTATCTGTATCCCAACCCGCAACAACAACTCGCCCCCTCGACCCTCGTTTCCTCCCCGAGTCTCGCCGCGCCTATGCTACCACCTACCCCAGACAGATGAGAGCTTGCCGACAAACTCTTTCAGAACGAGATACTTGCCAGACAAGTGGTGTTTTCAAGGGAATCGCTGGCTTTTCGGCCTCCCTGCGGGTCTTTCACTTTTCTAGATGATGGTGCGTCGCCCACTACCACGAACCCTCGCTCCGATACTCAGCACTTTGGAGGCTCCTTGATTGTCGTCCAGACTTTTTGTCACTTGCTCTCCATCTTCACCACCTGACGGCAGTCTCGGCCGCTCCGGCTCGTGGCTCTGCGCTCCTCTTCCATATCACAGTCGTCGCTAACCCGTTGCCCCTTATGCAGACCTCATCTAGACCCCGCGCCGATGTTGGTGGCAGCTTTGCGAGTCGACGCGGTCATGCCAGCCAGCTGTCAATTTCAGACCCCAGTCACCATGTGACTGAGGCTATTGGGACCCTCTACGGAGACGACAACTACGACCAACGCATGAGCATGCTGGGTCAATACTCTGACCAGTACGAGCCCGAGCCAGAGCCCATCGAGGAAGATCCGCGCAGGCAAATGATACGCTCGGCTTCTGACAAGACGGGGTTGAATATGGCACCAAACGGCACTCCGACCCTGAAAAAGTCCCAGACGTTGCCTACGCGCTCTCCTAGCCAGCGAAGCATGTCGTTCGAACAGAATGGTCCCAAGTCGCCCCCCCTCTCTCTGCGGGACGTCAAGAACGAGTCCTCTCAGTTTCCCCTTGGCAACATCGAGAACCCGAACGACATCGCGCAGGAACTGAGCAACTTGCAAGCCCTGAGACGTATGTCTATGGATGTGGGCAATAATGCTGACCCCGACATGCTGCCGTTCTCGGGCCTCTCCCTCATGCCTATGCCCCCTATTGCCCCAACTGGAGACGACGACGAGAACGATCCTTCGAGACTGCTGTGGGTGCCCGCAGCTGTGCATCCCGAGCTTGCGCCGTCAGAGTTCAAGAACTTTTTGGAAAACAGAGTCAATACTATTAAACGCCGGTCAGGGGAGTCCTTTATTTCCAGCGATGGCAGCATTGACCGGAGTGACTCCGGTGGTGGGTTGAGACGAAAGAAGAGCATGCTATCCAGACGCATTGATGCTTCAGACACCAGAGAAGGGGCCAGCTACATTGACGGCGCCGAGAGGCTTTCGCGGAAGAGCTCCCTCAGAGATTACTCGACTCCCGAACTGGACCTCAGCGAACTTGTAAAGGACCCTTCCAAGGTAGTACAAAAGCTCTCCAAGGAGACACAGTCGGAAGGTGGCGCCGAAGACATGCCGATCCTGCCAGTTGCCCCGGGCATGGGACTCCGCCGTTCGACACGGACGACGTACCGAAAGAACGGAAGCGTCCGATCCGGAGACCGATTGCCCTTCTCAAAACGCGTCGCCAGTCGCCACGGGCACATGGATTCTTCTGACTCGGCGGATAGTGTCCCGCCTCTGCCGAGCGATGTGCCCGATGTGCCCAAGCTGCCCACTCACATTCGCCAACAGTCGGAGCCTGTGTCGGAGAACTTCTCCCGTCCAAACCGCTCTGTACGACGGCAGCACAAGTTCTCCCAGGACTCGCCCATAGCACAGGCCGGCTCCGATGGAACGTCATCTGAGATCGAGGAGCCCGTGTCTCCCACCAACACACGTTCCGAACAGCCTCAGCAGCACCCTACAAGGAAGTCCTCGGCCTCAGCAGACACGAGACAGCCAGTCCCCTCCATTGTCGAGTCGCCTGTCACTGAAGAAAACGCCCAGCGCCAGCAATTCCCTCAGCGGTCGTCCTCGTCGCAACATGCCAATGCTCCGGCTCTATCCCAACAGTCTATGGAGGAGCCTCCGGCTCGTTCAAACCTGCGTCCCGGCTCAGCTCACTCGGTGCAAAGCTCTCACTCGGCTCAGAGTGCGCACTCAGCCCCAAGCCCGACAACGCCCACGATGCCGCAATCGCCGCAGCAGCAACAGCCGCAGATAATGAAGCAAGCGAACGCTTCTAGCCAAAGCCTGAATGACATGTCTTCTCACCCGTCATCTCTACCTGGCAGCGGTGCTAACCGTACTGACACGTTGACATTCATTCCCACCTTACCTACAGAGGAGAAGAAGCCAGAAGAGAAGCGGACTGGGGGAAAGCTGCGCAAAGAGAGAGACGATGACTCTGCAAGTGTCTCCTCGTCAAAGTCGTCGGGCGGATGGTCCAAATGGCTCAAGGGCGGCAGTGATGACAAGGATAAGAAGAAGAAGGAAGAGGAGAAGAAGAAGAAGCACTCTGGAGAAAAGACACAGGACAATGCGCGACTGGACGTTTTGCAGAACTCGATCGATGGCGTCAAGGGCAGAGAGAGCATCATTGTGGATCGTGACAACGTCGACAATAAGCTCGCCGAGGAGCGCAAAAAGGAAAGCCGCAAGACAGAATCCAAGAAAGAGAAGGAAGGAGGCTTGTTCTCGGGTCTCTTCGGCGGTGGCAAGAAGAAGAGCGAAAAGGACAGCAGCAGCAAGAAGAACCAGCATCTGCGCGTGTCGGAAGAGGTGCCGTACAGGCCCTTGAAGCCCGATGTGGACTACCACTGGACCAGATTCCCGCTACTTGAGGAAAGAGCGATTTATCGGATGGCTCACATTAAACTCGCGAACCCGCGTCGGTCGTTGATGAGTCAGGTCTTGCTCAGCAACTTCATGTACAACTACCTTGCCATTGTGCAAGCCATGCACCCCCAGATGCAAGTCCCGCAGTCGCCGCAGCAGAGGCGGCTGGAGGAGGAGCGCCGGCGCAAGGAGCAGGAGGAGCAATACTTGGCACAACAGCAGATGCAGCAGGCTCAGGAGGCTGAAGATCAGGAGGGCCAGTACGACTTTGACTACCATCGCGTGAGTTGAACCAAAAGCTTGCATGTGGGATTCAAACTGACACAAAACAGGGCGATAACCAATATGGCGACCATCCTCATGACGAGGTGGACTACGTCGACGACGCTCAGATCTACGAGTACGATCATGGCGTCGACATGCAACGCGGCGATGGCTATGACGGCCCTGATAGCTACGATGCCCAGCCTGGCAAGCAGTATTATCACGATCAGTACGGGCGGGATGCCGGTGACGACGGCAGACGCCGCGGTGATGGACGAGACGACATGTGGTAATCCTGGCGCCTGAGCAAGGCAAGTGAAGCTGCGAAGCGAGGACACGCTCCCGCCAGATGCAGGCCGGGAGTGCGATCTTGGTCTGTGGCTCTGTATAATCCAAATGTGTGTGCATATGGCGGAGTTTGCGGGGGTGCGAGTGCGTCATATATTCAAAAGAGGACTGCGTCGATTGCTTCGAGAAGTTTTTGCGCAGCCTCCATTTTTCCGTCATGTTATATCCCATCACATCTACTATTCTGTCCGGCTTATCGTGGTGGGTGGAGGAGTTTGTTGAAGCACATGTACACAGATAGCATAGCGGCGGATCTTTTGGAGGCTACCTAGGTTCCATTGAGAGGCGCAGGGAAGAAGAATCAGTTCAAGGTTGCACAGCATACGGTGGATCTCTCGCTCTTCGGTCGTCGTTGTCGTTGGGATATCGCTGCTCCTACCCGAGACGTTCATGGATGATGTTGTTGTGAGGGGTCTCGCCCAGATCCGTGAGATGTTTGTAACCACGCCTGTGAGGTGAAGAGGATGAAGAAATTCTGCCTATGCCATCACTGTCTGCCATGAGACAGGCTGTAGATGGAGTCATTGAAAAGTGAGAGACTGCAGCCTCATCCTGTGCAAGAAGTGAGCTGAGACCTAGGTGAGGTAGCTCCTGACGTCGGGATGTGCATGTGTCTCTCCCTGAGAGGTCCAGCTTGGGGCGGGCTGGTGTAGGTTATTCGCGCGCAACCAGGAAGGCGGGCTCGCTGCCTGAGCCCCGCTGCTGTGCCTGGAGGTGGCCAGCGCTCTCCAGCGTAGGTGCGTCCCGCTGTCCGCTCCAGACGGGAAACAACCTGGAAGACGTCCAAGGCGGGCGGCGGGTGCTCTGCGGAAGGAGCAATTCTAGCCCCTGCCGGCTCTGTCCAGCCGCGCTAAACCCTTTGGGGCAAGGGCAGCCTCCTGTGGCAGGGCGCCAATTCGTCCGTTCGTTGCTTCCACCTACACCTGGCACTTTTCCCTACCTTGACCTCCAGAAAAATATCACCAGCCTTGTAAGGGGAGCTTGTTCTTTTCTCCGTCGCAAACATCACCGTCTGCTCCTTCCAACCTCATTTCCATCTCCGTTGATACCCAAAACCTCCCCTCCCTCGACCTCCCGACCCGAGCACCCGGTCCAGACGCTTACGAAACCCCCCGATCCCAACCGATCTGCCCCCTCCTCCAGCATCAGTCTCCAGTCCCGACTTCATCTCGCGATTACCTGGACAACCACCTAGCATGGCTGCTGTAAGTTCCCCTTCTCGTCCTACCTCATCGTCATCTGCCGGGGACGAAACAGCTCGTCAGACACCGCCCGCTGTCGTTGCGCTCCTCGTTTGCGTCATTGCTCTCACTGTCGCGCTGCCATGTCGTCGGAGCTGGGGGCGTCGATAGCTTCTCTCCGTCCCTCCGCAGACACGTGCTAACATGTCATCGCCCCTTCAGCCTCGTCCATACAACAACAACCCAGGCTACATGCCCAACGGAGCTTCTTCCATCAACCCCGGCGCCGCGCCGCTCCTTCCCAACCAGGGTCGCGTTCTCCAGACTGGCCCAATCCGTGTCCTGTGCATAGCTGACGTCCGAGGTTCGTTGCCATCCCACCAAACGGGGCCGAGCCGCTCCCCCTGTAGAGCTTCAATCTGACCTAATCTTCACAGGCAACCTCCGATCTCTGAACGACCTGGCGCAACAAGCACGAGCCGACCACATCATCCACACTGGCGACTTTGGCTTCTACGACGACACCTCCCTGGAGCGAATCGCTGAAAAGTAAGGACCCCTCCGCGAATCCACACTCGACCGTTGTCATTCTGACATTGGTGCCAAGGACCCTTAAGCATGTTGCTCAGTACTCGCCTTTGATCCACGAGGATATCAAGAAGCAGATTCAACAGGGCGGTCCCGGTCCAGTCAAGAGCCGATTCGCGCCTCACGAGCTCCCCCTCTCCCAGCTGTCTCAGCTTCTGAGCGGCGAGGTGAAGCTCGATGTTCCCGTATACACCGTATGGGGTGCTTGCGAAGATGTGCGCGTTCTCGAAAAGTTCCGGTCCGGCGAGTACAAGGTTCACAACCTGCACATCATCGACGAGGCCCGATCGATGCTCCTGGAGATTGGCGGAGTGAAGCTCCGTCTGTTGGGTCTTGGCGGTGCTGTCGTCATGCACAAGCTCTTCGACAACGGTGAAGGTAGGACCACCATTGCCGGAGGCCAGGGCACCATGTGGACCACTCTCCTGCAGATGGGTGAGCTCGTCGACACTGCCCACCGTGTCTACGACCCCACCGAAACCCGCGTCTTCGTCACCCACGCCTCTCCCGCCCGTGAGGGTATCCTGAACCAGCTCTCCGTCACCCTCAAGGCTGACTTCTCCATCTCCGCCGGTCTTCACTTCCGCTATGGCAGCTCCTACAACGAATTCAGTGTCAACCCTACCCTCGACCACTACCGCGGCAAGCTTGCCGCCTCCAAGGCCTCCTTCAACGACGTCTGGGAGACTGTCAAGGGTGAGGTCGAGCCCGCCATCTCCCAGAACGAGGCTCAGCAGAACCTGCTCAAGAACGCCCTCCAGATTGTCGAGAAGATGCCTACCACGGCCGCTGGTGGCAACCCCTTCGGCGGACCCGTCGCTGGCCAAGCTCAGCTCGGTCAGGTCGACGAGAGCGCCTTCAAGAACATGTGGAACTTTAACCTCGCAGATGCCGCCTTCGGCTACCTGGTTCTTGAGATCCAAGACGGCCGTATCGGAACCGAGATGCGTGCGCAGGGCTTCAACTTCTCACATAGGGGTGCTAAGACGGCGGCGCCTGTCCCGGCTTCGGCCCCAGCTGGAGCTCCCGGAAACCTTCCAGCTCCCGCCCCGCCCTCGACCCAAAGCACAGCTCCCCCTCCTACCAGCAGACAACCCTCATCCCAAGCGCCTCCCAAGCCTGCTGTCGCCACACCTCTTCCCCCTGCTAAGCCTGCTACCCCTCAACCTGCGGCCGCTGCTGCACCGCCCGCAGTGCCCCCCAAGGACGAGCGTCCCGCGCCTGCGGCTGCCAACGGATCAGCCCACGGCCCTGACCCCGTCTCTTCGCCTGCACCCAAGACTCCCGCTCAAGACATCATCGGACTGTTCATTATGAATGTCAGCTCCGAAGAGCAGACGCGCGATCTCTTCGATGGTGAACACAAGGCAAAGATTCTCAAGATTGAGAAGTGGGGTAACTCGAACAAGGTGGTTCAGTTCAAGACTGTCGAAGACCGTGACGCCGCCCTCAACAGCCTGCCCGAGGACCTCAAGACCCGTGCCCAGGAAGACCGCTCTCGTCCCCTTGTCAAGGTGTTCCAGCACCGCGAGACCAAGTTCCAGCCCCGTGGCGGTGCCGGCAACTGGGGAAGCAGCAGAGGCGGCAGTAACTCTGCCAACACTGGCAGTGGCTACCGTAGTGCCGGTGGAGCCAGTGACTCTGAGAGCAACCGCCGTGGCCGTGGAGGTGGTCGAGGCGGCCGTGGAGGCGACCGGGGACGTGGCGGCCGTGGTCGAGGTGGACTCAAGGGTGATGGTGGAGCTTCACCTGCCCCCGGCCCCGCCACACCGGCGGAGTAGGACTCTTCTCTCAGAGTCATTGATAAGAGTGCTGCGGAGGGCGGCACTTGCTCCTCGGAATCGGGGAAGCGCCGCCGTCTGTCCAAGGCTAATGACGTCCTTGCAGCCTTAATGGTCAAGTTTGGCCCCTCGAAGACAGGGGAATGAAGGACACGATTATTCTTTTTCGGTTATGAAGGGAGAAAGGGGGGGGGGGGGCAAAGAAAATAAGTGCTACCAATTCTTGTACGCGTACCTTAATGAGATGAATAGGTGGGGAAGGTCTCTCGGTTTGGGATGTTGGTCTTCGGCTCAGCTTCCCATTTTCCATGTTAGGAGTTCTTCATCGATGAGAAATAAAAGGCTTTACGGCTTCGGTGGAGTTGAGAGAAAAGCCAGATTTAGTATTTACCCCTGTCGTCCGTTTTCATGATGATGATGGTGAGGTAGACTATGGTCTGGTGGGCTTCAGATAGAGGCAATTCATGCTGTCTAATGTATTCTGGTCCTTTGTTGCGACCGAGGTCCTGTTGCCGTTGACCTGTGATGCGATAACAGTCAGTCTGTGAAATCTGCACGCCATCAGTGGTCACCGGATATGTCCAAGGTATTGTACAAGGCCAGGGGCCATCTCATTTACATTCATCTTGTGTGTAGGGAGTCTATCTGATAGCCGCACCGTCTAAGCAGCATCGTTTCTTTCTTTTTTTATTAGTACAGATTCAGCATTGTACACGTCTGCCTCCCCGATTTCAGACCACGTTCGTTTCTCTATCCTCCTCACGTCATCATGCCTCCCGCTTACGCCTTGATGGGCTTCATGCCCTTGTGGATGGCTGCGACGCCACCGGTGAGGTTCTCGTAGCCGTCGCCGGCGACAACGAAGCCGGCGTCCTTGATCATGTCGCGGAACTCAGTCTGGCTGGGGAAGCGCTCGATGCTCTCGACGAGGTACTGGTAGCTGTCCCTGTCGCCGGCGACGAGGTGGCCGATGAGGGGGATGGCGCTGAAGGACCAGCGCTTGTAGACGGCGTTGAAGAGGGGGTAGTCGTCGGCCTTGGAGAACTCGAGGCAGGCGAAGACGCCGCCGGGCTTGAGGACGCGGTGGGCCTCGCGCAGGGCGGCGGGGATGTCTGTGAAGTTGCGGATGCCGAAGGCGACGGTGTAGAGGTCGACGGAGTTGTCGGGGACGGCGCCGTCGGGGAGCTTCTCGGCGTTGGCCTCGAGCCAGGAGAGGGCGGCCTGCTGGGAGGCCGGGAGGGACTTTGAGCGGTCGCGGCCGACGGCGAGCATGGAGGGGTTGATGTCGGAGATTGTGACGCGGACGTCGGGGTTGCGGTTGATGTTGTGCGCCGTGTGCAGCATGCGGAAGGCGATGTCGCCGGTGCCGCCTGCGATGTCGAGGATGTGTTGCGGGGTCGGGGGGTTGGTTGCTGAGAAGCCCGGCTGGAGGGAGTTGACGAAGTGGTCCCTTTGGGGGGCATGTGTGTTAGTCGTGGGAGAGAGGAAGAGGGAGGGGGAAAAGACGTACTTCCATACTCTGTGCCAGCCAAAGGACATGAGGTCGTTCATGCGATCGTAGGAGTCGGCGACGCTGTGGAAGACGCCGGCGACGCGGTCGGCCTTTTCGGACTCGGGGACGGTCTCGAAACCAAAGTGTGTCGTCTTGTTCGTGCCATTGGCGGAGGAGTTGGTGTTGATGGATCGGGAGGCGTATGCGAAGGGTCGGGAGAGCGATTGGGGGGAGGAGAACTGGTTGGAGAGTGAGCGCGCGCTCAATGGCGTGCGGAGGGCTCGTCTGGTCGCCATCATGACTGAATGGCTGTGGTCGTGGGTGAGCGCTGGTGGTCCTGGGTATCCGGGAAGTCAGTCGATCAAGAGCTCTCTCGATAGAAATTTTGGTGGAGCATTCGCAGTGGCTGGTGCGACGCTAGAATGGTGTTTCCTGGGCCTGGGACAGGGGGTCAAGCCACATCTCCTGGGGTATGGGACGATCACCTCGATGCTTCATGTGAATTTTAGCAAAACAAAAATGGACTCACCTTAGACAGTGGCAGTTGCGGTGACTGTCGTAGTCTCTTCGTTTTCAGTGCCCTCGTGCTCCTTGTTGTGGGCTCGATGCTGGGCGAGCAACTTGGCGAATGTGTGGACTTGGTGACGGGCGTAGTAGGCGATGACGCAGAGAAGCAGCGTGATGAAAATAACCAGAATGGCAATTCTTCCCGCCGGGCTTACCATTTTTATGTGTTCCAGAGGGATATTGGGTATTGATGTGGTGTTTGGTCGTAAAAGATGCTTGGCTGTGTGAGGTTGACGATGAGCTCAGGTTTTGGTGGAGGAGGGGATGATTGCAGTTGCTAGGTACGCGGAGTTGTGTTGGACGCGCGTTGCACCGACGGGTCTGATGCTTTTTTCTTTCTCATCCTTGAAAACGAAATGCTTCCGAATACTTCTGTGTATTCCTCCTAGAGTTCTCACCTACACGCAACGGGCGTCGAGATGCCTCACTTACACCCCACTGTCAATCCGCATCAGGTACTTAGGTACTGATAACGGCAAGTGGGGTCTTCGATAAAGAGCTTCGTTGCAGGGGCTAATTTCTCTCGCCGCTCTAGGCATCAAAACCTCGAGATGTCGAGACTGGTCTCCTGAGACAAGTTCTGCATTTCTTTTGCCGGATTATGACAGAATATGCCATATGTTTCAAGACTATACTCAGCACACCTAATGAATTTGGAGGCTTTTGTTTGCATCACAAACAACTGCAATAACTGACACAGCGGCAATAAAGCAGCGACGACACTCATTTAACCCCTGTAACTCTCTGCACTGTCCTTTAAACCTCTCTCGGCCCCCTCCAGCGTTAGTAGGCAACATCTTCACTGGTCACACCTACCGAATGCCTTCGACGTCAGATGGATCCGAGATGGGATGCACAATTCCCGCCCACTGTCTCTAAAGCCTGCAACAGATGCCACGCGCGAAAAGTGAAGGTTTGAGAAACCCCAGCGCCTCTACTGAAGCTGGTGAACCAAGCGATTGACTGCTCAAAGTGTGACCTGAGAGTCCCCCAATGCTCAGCCTGCGAGAAACACAACGAGCAATGCAACATCACGGAGCGCGTTACTTATTCCTATGCTGCTGTGAAGAGTCTGCAAGATAAGATCAGGGATTTACAGGCTACAATCAATAGCCTCACCTAAGATGCGGAAACCTAGCCTGCTGAGGGTTGGGTCAACCTCAATAGAGCCCCAGCCATCTGCTCTGAGGAATCAAATGACGATAATTACTTAGATCCCACCCCAGCTGAAAAGACGAAGTTATAGGGCAATCTGCCACTAGATATTATTACTTAGTGCCTCTAGATAATTAAGAAAAAGAAGTATTTAGTAATAGTAGTAGTCTAAATACTAATAAGTTTTAGCTTATATTAGTATAAGTATTAGAACTAAGTAGTAGTTTATATAGAGTTTTTATATTACTTTTTATGCTTTTTTACTTTAGTTAGTAAGTAAACATTTTAATTAAGTTACTTTAATAAGAAGTTTTAGTTTTAAAAGAGATAGTAGATTAAGTAATACCATAGTTTTCTTTATACTTTTTAGAATATTTATAAGTTTTTAAAGTATTTCTTTTGAATTTTTATTTTAGTTTAATTAAAGAACTAGATATTAAAAAAAGATCTATTTACTCAGTAGTAAAAGTAATTTATTAAACTATTTAATAGTAGTAAAGTACTAAAATAACTTTTTAATATAAACTTCACTAGTTCTTATTTAAAACTTCTAGTTATTTAAAAACTCTTTTAGTAATAAGTTACTCTTAGTTTATTAACTAGGAGTATATAATATATATAGCTTAATTAGAGTAGTATAAGAAGTATTAAGCTAAGTAGTTAGATAATAGTAATAATTATAATAATAATAATACTTATTTAATTTTAAGAAATAATAATAATACTAATTAGAGATAATAGATAATAATAGAGATTATAAGTAATAATACTAATTAGAAGGTATTAGATAATAATGCTAGTATTAAATACTTTTTATAAATAAAACTAATAATAATAATATCTTTTTATATTTTCTTAAGGTTAACTTCTTATATTATTCTAATATAAGTATAAGTTATAGGCTTATACTAATTAAATAAATAAGGTTTTTAAAAACAAATAAAATTATATAATATATTAAAGTTATATTATTATAATCTATATTACTATAGGTAAGGTTAAGTATATTAATATAAAAATATTTATTTTACCTTATTTATATAGCTAGCTATTTTAATATTTATTTATATAGCTTATATATAAGTATTATATTATTATAAGCTTTACTTATATTAACTACTTCTTTACTTTTAACTAGTTTTACTATTTTTAGTAGAAGCAGCTTAAGTATAAAATTAAAAATTTACTTATATTAATCTAATTAAGCTAAATAATATTATTAGTAGCCTTTAGCTATATAAGTAGATTAAGTAAAGTGCTTAAAAGTAGAGGTATAGTTAGTATTATAAAGAAGTTTAGATTACTAATATATATATAGTAGCTTACTTAAATACTATATAGTTATACTTATAAAGCTTACTTAACTTTTATAGATTATACTTATTATAAATATTAATTTAAAAGAAAAAAGGAAAATAAAAATTACTTAGTTATAAATCTATTTAAGCTAAAGTAAAATATATATCTTATTATTATCTTATTTAATATCCTCTTAAATATATTTCTTATTATATTTTACTTTATACTATTATTTAATATAGACTTAAAAAATTAAAAGAAGAAAAAACTTATTATTATAAAATTATATTAAAGAAGTTTTATAGCCTACCTTATAAGAAGGTTTATAGTAGATAAATCTAATAAGAGCACTTCAGCTAATACTTTATCTAATAAAAAGATTATAATATATACTTAAGGGCTTAAAATAACTACTTATATTAAACTTAATTATAGCTACCTATATATAAGTAAAAGTATCTAAGCTAGACGTATATACTATTATAGCTTTTAATATTATATTAATAATAGCTTTATTACTAATAAAGTTAATAGCTTTATTTATATAACTTATAGAGATAGCTTTATAAAGTTAGCTATATAAAAGCTTATTTTAGCTATATACTTAAGATATTACTACTTACGCTAAGCTATAAGCTTATTCCTTATTATATAAACTACTTAGATTCCTATAAATAAACTACTTAGATTCTTATAACTTTATAATATATTATATCTTACTTAATCTATAGAGCTTTATACTATAAAGCTTTATTTAAAGTATACCTTAAGATATTAAAATTAATACTAATTATAAAGCTAGTTTTACTATAATTAGTAAGATAATATCTTTTAATTTATAAAGCTTTATAGATAGGATAACTATAGCTATATCTTACTTTATAGTCCTAAAAACTAATATTATAGCTATAGCTTATACCTATTTACTTTAGTAAATCTTATTAGAAGAAGTAGCTATATTTACTACTAATCTTAGCTATTATACTTACTTTAATAATATCCTTAGTAAAGTAGTATAGCTAGTAAGTTAACTAAGTTTAACTATAATATTAAGAATATTACTAATAACTATAGAACTATAAAGATATTAGCTTAGTTAATAGAAGGCTTAAACTAAGTATAGGCTATAAAGAAGATAGCTAAGTCTAATAATAGAAGGTATATATAAGAGTTAAAAGAAAGGTTAAAAGGTTAAAGAAAGTTTATAGTAATTAAATTAAGTTGAAGTTATAAAGTTATTATTAAAGTAATATTAAAAGTAATAAGATTATCTAATATAATAATAGTATATATAACTATACGTATAGAGGGAAATAGGATTAAAGCTAGAGATAGTAATAATTATATAACTAGTAAGTTATTAGCTAAAGAGGTAAGTTAGAGGTTATTATAATATAAGTTCTAAAGAAAAATTATAATAAGTAGCTAGAGGCTATTATTATAAAATTATAAGCTTATATAAATTAAAAGAAACTTAATTTAATTCTAATTATAAAACTTCTATTATATATTTTTATATTAATAGAATACTTTAGTTATATTAAATATTAAAAGTTTTAAATAAATATTTATATAAATTCTATTATTTTAGTTATTTTATATAACTATTATCTTATATTAATTTAAGAAATTATTATAATAATTAATAATATACTATTTTTTAACTATTTTAGTTAATAATAATACTTTATAATATTTTATATAGTTTATTTTAATAATTAAGTTTTAATAATTAGTAATATTAATTTACTTAATAATATAAATAAATTATTAAATTTAATTATTATATATAATATTATAGTATTATAATATAATTATTATATAATAGATTAAGATTTTCCTTTAATTCTCTTAAGTAAATAAATAAAAATTTCCTTGAGATTTTCCTAGGAAATCTATAGTAAAACTATATAAAGAATTCTAAGAGATTTCTTAAAGATTTCCTAGAGATTTCCTAATAATTTCTTAGAGAAATCTTTTAGAAATCTTATAGAAGAGGTATTATAATATTATATCTTTTTACTTACGCCTATATATAATATAAAAGCTATTAATTAGTATATTTTTATTTTTATATATTATATATATAGAGAGTTATTAGTATATAAAGTTTAAAGTAATTTAAAAAGTCTTTAAGTTAGTAGAAAATTTCCCCTTTAGGTTAAAGTTAGAAGTATATATAGTTAATATAATAAACTATAAGTTTAATAAATTTAATAAATTATTATTTTATTTTTAATAAAAATAGTTATTTAAATAGCTAGTATAATTATATTAGTTTATTTTTATTAAATAATTTAAGTTAGCCTCTGGCTGTTCACTGTGATTTTTACCTGCTTAGAGCGACAGACCTCCTAACTCCATGCCTCCTGATAATACATACAGCCTTCAGTCATATGATTGTAACCTGACGACCTCCTAAGTCTCTAACTATCTCTCCTAACCTCAGCCGCACTTATATATGCACGTTAATAACTTCACCATCTTTAACTTTACTTTGGTAATGATGTAGTTTGTGATTACTTAATTACTTAATTACTGACTACTGAACTATTGACCTATTCTCTCTCTTGCGTATCACCTGCGCTACTAACACTATCCCTATTACTGCTTTGCTGTCTACTATCAGTCTTCTTATTTAATTAAGCTAGCTGACGCCTTCACAGCTGTGCTGTTATTAGCAACGCTCTCTCTGTTTAGTATAAGGCGTACTTACTGATGTTTAAGCCCTACTAGGTCTAAGCCTAAGCTGCCTCTACTTTAGTATTGCGGAGGGCTTATGTAAAGAAGAGCTACTCCTTAGGATAGCTAGAAATATATATAGCTTCTATATAGAGGTATCTAGGGCTATTATTTATCGCTTTAATTATAGTATAGAGAGGGTCCCCTTTAGGGGTATTTATAAGGGCTTTAGCTATAGCTACCCTAATAATATGTTACTAATTAGCGAAAGAGTACTTACTATATTTAAGGGCTTTATTTATCGTATAGATATTATTCTATATAGCAATACTCTTAGCTATTTCCTCATAGAAGGGTGTGCTTTATAGGGGATTAGCGTTCTTATATATCTCTTATAGTGTAGATATAGTGAAGTTTTAGGATTTATTATAGGTTAATAAGGAAGAAGAAGAGGAAGAGGGATAGGTATAAAGCTTTATACTAGCAGAGTTTTTATACTTCTAATTATGAGAACCTCT
Source organism: Colletotrichum siamense (assembly GCF_013390195.1). Lineage (NCBI taxonomy): Eukaryota > Fungi > Ascomycota > Sordariomycetes > Glomerellales > Glomerellaceae > Colletotrichum > Colletotrichum siamense. The sequence goes on from NW_023501015.1 coordinate 1,129,350, forward strand.
TTTAATAACCTCTTTAGTTGAGGAGTTATCTTTTATGTGGTGGCGTTATGACCTCTTTAGTTGAGGAGTTATCTCTCTTATAGTAGCGTTTATAGCACCTCGCTGGAAGGTTTAGCGAAGCTGTCGCCAGGCTATGAGAGCCTCAGTGACCCCTTTAGCCCTGATGTGATTAGCCCTACTATGTGCAGCGCTACTAGCTCCACGCTGCGCGGCTAGCGCTGTTGCTATTCTGCTAGTCTATTCAGCTAGGGCGTGCGTTCAACTTTGTGCGAGGGTTTGCTTATTAGTAAGAACGTATAGGGTTTTTATACTATTTTCCTTAATTAGTAGAGGGTATAGGTTAAGGTGCCTATATAGTGTTTCTAGAATTATGCCTGCGTATAGGGTGAATTTTGCTGTAGTCTTTTTGTAGGGGGGCTACATTATAACTATAAACTTAAATAATTTAAGTTAGTTATAATTTACCTAAAAATAAGTTATATTATATTATTAAGCCTTTATATAAGTTAATTTAGCTACTATTAAAATATTTTATAACTTAGTTAATATAAAGTTTTAATCTCTTTTTTTTTTAAAAAAAAGCTAGGATTATATATTATTTAGCTTAAATAAGCTAAATATATTATTAATACTAACTAATAGTTTTAAGTTTATAAAATATATTTAAAAGCTTATTAGTTCTTAAGCTAAAAGTTTATATATTTTAATTTTATAGCTTATAGAAAATTATAATACTTAAGGATATAGTTTTCTTTTTTTTAAGAAATATAGTATTTAATAAGATTAATATATATAGCTATATTATTTCTATAAGTATAAAGTATATATATATTAATATTCTAAGCTATTATTTTTATATACCTAAAGAGGTTATTAATAATAATATAATAATAATAGTAACACTTAGCAGACTTATTAATCGCAGTAAAGCCTAGTAAGCTTCACCCTAATTCCCACTGTAGTAAAGTTTTAGGAATTCCCGCGAATTTCCCGCGAATTTCCCGCGAATTTGCACGATCGCTATCGCCACCGCTTCGCCGCAATTTCGCTGCGATTTCCCTTGCGAATTAGCATAGTCCATCCGCTGCCGCTTCTCCGCGATTTCGCTACGATTTCCCTAGCGGAATGGCGACCAAAGCCAGGCACCACAAATTCAGTGCCGCTCAGCAACCGTCAGGCTCGCTGGCGTTAAGATTCGTGGACGAAACTCACTCTTTTGTGGAGGGGCAATTGTTATGCTATGGGTTAGGATTTTCCCCTGATCTCCTCATGCAAACAGAATAAGGATTTCCCTAGGATTTCCCTAAGAAATCCCTAGTAAAACTATATATAGAATTCTAGAAGATTTCCTAGATATTTCCTATAGATTTCCTTAGGAAAACTAATATTATAATAAATAATAAATAATAAAGTATTAGTAATAAGCTTAATATACTCTATATATAATACTAAAAATATATACTCTACTATAGAATTAGCTTTTTTTATATTTCTATATAAGTAGGGGAAAAGGGGGAGCTAAACGCTATAAATATAACAGACTGTATATATTCTCTCTTATTAGAGGCCTTGTGGCCTTATAGGCAGATTAGGCGAAGTGCCTAAAGGTAGAGGGGTATAGTTGGTATTATGAAGAAGTCTGTATTGCTAGCCTGTGTGTGAGGCTTTCTAAATACTGTGTGGCCTAGGGCCTATGTGGCCTGTGCCCGATCTCTGCGATTGGCGCATGCCTAACATCTTTAGTCTTATGCTTAGCACCTTGAGATGTTCTTTTCCTTCAATATCTCTGAACCATTCTCGCACGCAGTAAGATATCACATACCTCTTATGTTCTTGTAACCAATGTTCTTCAATTCGCTGACTTTATGCATATAGTAACAAAATGTCCTCCGTGGAGTCCCTCTCCTGGAGAGACCTGCTGGAAGGAGGCGATGGAACTAACTACGGCAATTTTTTCCCAAGCCTTCAAACTAAAGTGAAGATGACAAACGCGACAAATCCCTCCGTCTCTAAATGGATTAAGGCGAAAGTCAAGATTCCCAAAAAACCCCAACGATTTCCCGCCGGTTTTTTCGATAACTTCACCGACATGATTGACGCCACCCAACTGGACGACTCTGCCACAAACTGGCTGATGTCTGCGACGCCAATGCGGAAGCATGATGGCGAAGCTACGGTCGAGACGTCATTTAAATTGCATTATCTAAATGCAGCCACAGAGATAGTCACCCGCAATTTACCCCAGCTTAACCAACAAGCAGGACAGAATCTTGTCCTCGAATTCGGAGAACAACAGTTGCTTAATGTCGATGTTGGAGACGACGAGATAGAGGGCTTTAAGCCAGACGGTCAAATCGACATGATTCGCACGGATGGATCCACGCAGACAGTGGTGATCTTGGAGGCCAAGGCGGAGAAAAAAGTTGCCAGAGCGGCTGAGAAGATTCGCAACATACTAGCGGGAAAGCGTCGCGAGAAATTTGACGTCAGATGCGAACTCCTACTTCAACAGATCGGCGCATACTGCCTTATCCACAACACGCGGTGGGCCGCCTTATATGACGACGATTGTTTATTTCTCGTGCGTTTCGACGAGCTGAAGTATAGCGATGAGGAACCAGACTATAAGAAAGGCCTTGGGGAAAAATTCAGTATCGAGATTGTTGAGGACAGAACTCTCTAGATCAGATTCTTGTCTCGTTTCATCTTGGAAGCGTTGAAGGACGAGTTGCGCCGTTGAGAGAAGTAATGATTTTAGCGCAGGGAAGCGGAGCTGCTGTGTATGAATATCTATCTAGAGGACGCGAGAAAGGTTGAACACTACTCTTAAGCTGTATCTGGAACCATACGCCAATAGTTGAAGCTAGAAACCCAGCATGGGATAGGCGCCATATGCTGGTGTTTCCGCTATGTTCACAGGGTTCTGATAGTAGGTCTGGCTGAGGTTCGGCGACGAGCCCTGCTGGTGGCGTTGTCGAGAGACGGTTCGCGTGGAAGTTGCGGCGAAGGAGCGGGAAAAGGTTCGTCCAGGTCAGCGCTGCGGGTAAGCGAAGTCGCTGGGCCCCCTTAGCCGTGGGAAGCGATGTGGGAGAATTAGAGTGCGGTAGGGTTTATAGGTGAAAATACCAAGAGCAAAACTACGTAGAAATCACGAAAGAAAAAAAACACCAAAGAAAGCAAATCCTGCGAAATCTGTCTCATTTCGCTTTCCGTATCTCTCTACCTAATCTGGCCCGTAGGCTTCTCCCTTCCGTCGATGTCACCGCGTGCAAACTTCCGCCTTGACGTAGTCCTTATGTGTTCACTTCTTGGGGGTGGTGAACATCTTGGGCTTAGCCTTGCTAGAAATAGCGGCGATGCCGTCATCGTATTCCTCGTCCGTCATCTCCAGGAATTCAATGAAGTCCTCGCGGGACTTGTTGATCGCGGCCCAGGCCAGCACGTCATCGGCCGAAGTGCGGCGAAGGGCCGGGTAGCCCTGGGTCTGGCCGAAGGAGAAGGAGGCGAACATCATCCAAGATTCGTCAGCGATGTTCTGCTCACGGACCTCCTTCATGAGCTCCTCGTCGTCGGCGTCGCAGGAGAATCTCAGCTTGTTGTCCTTGGTACGGCGGACGGAGAATTCAGCGACAAGGACGTTGCTCTTAAGCAGGTCAACCAGGCCTAAGAGGGTGAAGTCGATCATAAGGGACTGGGCGTCTTGGAGGGCGGCGAGAATCTTGTGCAGGGTGACTGCAACCAGCTTGTAGTGGAGAACGCCCTGGAAATCGAGCGCGACGAGGTGAAACTCCGAGCCCCAAGGGAGGAGGTGGAAAATGTCGGGTTCAACTCGAGCACGGAGCGAAGCGATGTTGTCGCGGAAGGCACTGTTTAAGTGTCGCTGCCAGTCGAGAAGGCGGTCCTTCTCCTTGATCTTGTCGAGCGCGGCCTTAGAAGCGCTAGGGGCTTCGGTGGTCTTGTCGGCGGCGGCGGTCTGGGGCGTGGATGGAAACAGGACACCTCGGCCAACAGGCGTGTCGTCGATCTCATTGAAACGCCGCTTCTTGTTGCTGGAGGCTTTGGCTGACTCTATGAGGGCAGCAGAGTACTCCTCCGCGTTCATCTCCTGGATATCCTTGCCAAGGAGAGACTCCCGCAGCTTCTCGGGCACGTTCGGGTTCTTCTTGATGAGGCTCATGAGAACGTCGTGATACTTCTTCTGGTCGAGGTCCTTGTTCGTGAAGTCTGTAGTAGCCTTGTAGATCGACTCGACCACAGCGAGAAGGTGGTTGATGTCCTCCTCCTTAGTGTACCGGCCGCGGGCGTTGCGCAGGCGGGCACTGCCGGGAGTGCGGTTGCCAGTGGAAGGGGGAGCCATGCTGAGCTCGTCGTTGTCGTCTTCTTGGGAAATCTCCGAGAAATCCGACTCGTATGAAGAGTCTTGAGCGTCCGCGGAACGGTTGAGGTCTTCCTCAGAAATCGAGGTCTGAGGCGCGAGGTTAGCGGTGCGGGCGCCGGGCACGGGGGCTGGCGTCCAGAGAGTTGGGCAGGCAGGCCAGTTCTCGAGGACTGGAAGTGTCTCGTGGCCCTTGGCGAAAACGACGTTCGGCTGAGGGTTCTCTAGGTAGACTTGGCGAGCGACGTTTAGGTCCTCCGAAGTGTCGAAGTAATTGCGCGACCAAAAGATGGTGTACTGGATCTGCGAGCGCTCCGGATCGGAGTAGCCCAGCTGAACGGCCTGGCGACGGAAATTGTTGGCCCAGACGGGGTCGTTGGTCAGAAGTCTGCCGACCGTGGACTTGGCGACCTTGCCGTTTCTCAGCAGCTCTTCCTCGCCGCCGTAGATGCAGATGGCGCGAAAGTAGCCTTCAAAACTGAGGTCGCGGGGATCGCGGCTGTTCGCAAAGTACGGGTAATACTTCGTTCGGTAAATATGATCTTTAGACGGAAATTGGTTTGTGAGGTTCGGGACAAAACGGAAACGAGGCATCTCTCGTTGGAGGTTTGGCGAAAGTAATGACCGTGTCGTGGGCGCGCTCCCTTCTTGTAGTGAGGGAAACGCGGGCCGGTGATGGTGAAGAAGAAAGAGAAAAAACAAAAGTTGTAGGCGGTCGAAAAAAAAAGTAAAAAAAAAAGGTGAAAGGCAGAGGGCGTGCCGTCGCTAAAAGTGGGGCTTGGTGCGCTCTTTCCTGGAGATTTCTCGAGGAAAGAGCTGTTCAGCGTCGTCGTGCCTGCCGTTGTGGTGTTGAGGCTCTTGGAAGGCGCTGTTCAGACCGTGCAGTTCTATTGGCCAGCGGCTAGCCTGCGCGAGCGGCGGGGCGCTTCCCCAGGAGGCGATCCACTCTATCGATCTGGACGCACGGACGCAGCTCTTTGGTTTCCCGGAGAAATCCCTTGTCCGTTGTTCCGGGGAAATCCTGGTGAAATCCTTTCAGATCTGTGCAGGCGGATTGTCCCTTCGCTGCGCCTTGGTCTACCTCTCTTTCTCCGATTGTCTGCCGGCAGTTCTCCTGGTTCTAAAGAAGGGGATTGTTTAGTAGATAAAATTAAAATAGGTTTACTATAGTTATATTTAGTTTATGCTTCTATAAGTTGTTATTTAAACGATTTAACTAACTTATTAGCTTCTATAGCGTTTATATCTATTTAAACGTTATAGAAAATTAATACTATTTAGATTAGTATTTTAGAGTTAGAGTAAATAGACTGCTACTTAATAAATTAAAACTCTTTTTATATATAAGCTTATTTTAGTATATAAGTAGATTATACTCTTTATAAAAGGTATAGTAAGTTTATAGTAATTCTTAGTAATAATAGTTAAGTTATATTATTCTTTTATTTTAATATTAATAGTTTTAATTATAAAGAAGTTAGTTAGAAGTAACCTATTTTAAGTATTTTAATATTATTTATAGTAAGTATATTTATATTAATTAGAAATTAAAAGAATCTAATATTTTAAATAAATTCTTTCTCTCTATATACTTATTAATAACTTTCTAAAAGTTTTTATATTATTAAAGTTATAATAGTTTTATAAATTTAATAAGTTATATTAATATATAACATTTTATATAATAATAATAATACTTATAATAATACTTACTTACTTAAATATTCTATATAAAATAAACTAATAGACTTTAAGAGTTAAAACCTTATATAAGAATGCTTTATTTATTATAACTTATAACTATAATATTAATTATATAATATATATAGTTATATAAGCACCTTATATAATTATTAGTTTAATAAGTTATATTTTAGGTTATCTTTCCTCTTACTTTTCCCTACTCTAAGGAATAACCTACTAACTATATTAATAGGAATTATTATAATATATCTCTTCCTTTATTATTATCTATATAATTAAATACCTATAAATGCTTAAGATTATTACTTTTTATTATAACTTAACTCTATTTATAACCTTATACTATATAGGTATATATATTACACCTCTAAATATGCTTATACCTATATTAATAATATATATTATATATTATATTTATATTATCCTTTTTATACTAGTATACTAGCTTTTTTCTAGTAGTTTACTTAATTAGATCTATTTTAAAAATAGTTAAAATAATTCTAAAGGTAGTTATAAAGCTTTTCTTTATTATTTTCTTAGGTTTCCTTAATATAAAGAATTAAGTTACTAGCTTAGTTAGTAGATTCCTTTTTAATATAAATTAAGCTAAATAGTTTTAAACTTTATTTTAAGAGTATTAAGATTTCTTAGTAGAAAGTAAAGCTATAAAGTTTTTAATTAGCTTTACTAAGGATTTCTATCCTCTTTAAGTAATATTTCTTCTCTAACTCTTATAGTAATCTATAAGTTCTTAAAGCTAAAAGTTTTAGTCCTTATAGCTAGTTAGTTAGAGTTATCTAATAATTAGATTAAAGTTAATTTAGTTATAAACTAGTCTAAATATTTAAGAATTTAAATAGTTATAAATATAAGCTAGTTAGCTAACTTTAGTTATAAAGTATTTAAGATCTTTATTATCCTTAATATTTTCTAAAGTATACTAAAAATAATTTAAGTAGGTATATATAATAGTATAAAGTATATAAAAACGTTTTAATAGCTATTTTACTTATAGATCTAACTTATTATATAGACTTTATAATAATACTTACTATTTTAAAGATAAATATCTTATAAATTAATCTTATATTATACTAAATAAGTAAAAATATAGGTTAGTAGCAATAATAATAGCATATTATAGAGACTAAAAAGTATATTATTTAAATAAATTAATAAAATACTTTACGCTTATTTAAATAGTTTTAATACCTTTTAAATAGCTATACTTAAGGTTATTATATCTTAATATTAGCTTAAACTACTTAATTTCTTCTATATAAACTTAAATATTACTTTAGTAAATATTCTTAGCTTTATTACCTTTAATATTATTATTATTACTAAATAGCTCTAATTTTAGTAGTTTTTTCTATAGTATTTTATCTATTTTAGTAGAAAAAGCTTAGTTAGTCTCTTAGCGCTTATTCTATAATATTCTAGTTAGAAACCTTAAGTATTATATATAGTAAACTATAAGGAAATCTTAGTTAGTATTAGAGATTCTAAGCTATAGCTTTATAAGCTAATTAAAGTAAGATATATTACTTAATAGTAATATACTAGCTAAGTATAAGTTTCTTACTAAAGGTTTATTTATTAAGAGATAAAGTGCTTTAGCTGCTCTTTATATTCTTAAGATCTTAATAGCAGCTTATAGTTCTCTTTATATTATTAAGGTCTTTAGTAGATCTATTAAGATTAGAGCAACTTATTCTTAAATACTTTAGCTTTCTTATAATAGAGGTAAGCTTAAAAGTAATTTAGCTAGAGACTTATTACTACTTACTTTTATAGTGTTATTTTATTAGATTAGTAATCCTTTTTTAAAGCTATTAAAGATAACTATTTAATATATCTCTTCTCTATCTAGCTAAATAAAAATATTTTTCTTAAACTAACTTAAATATATTTAATATTACTTAGTATTCTTTATAGCTTCTTTTATAATTAGGTATTAATTTCTCTTTACTTTAAAAGTAGATTTTACTATTAAGAGAAATTAATAGAAAGTATAAGCTTAATAATATAATAAAGCTAGTTATAATAAACTTAATAACTATAGAGGAATTTAATAGCACTAAAAAGGTTAAAATATATAAATAGTTTCTTAAGATCTTAAGAGATATTTTATAGTTCTCTTAAGTTTATAAATATAATACTTATAATATATTCTTAATAAGGTTATTAATTTATTACCTATCTTAATAAGATTAAAAAGAGTTAATACTTTATTAGCTTATTTTTTTACTAGTCTAATTAATATAACTACTCTATTAGCTAGGTATTAGTTATATAACTAATTATTATATATAGGTATAAGTAAAAAGATATAATATTATAATATCCTCTCTATAAGATTTCTTAGAGATTTCTCTAAGGAATACTCTATATATTTCTTAAGGAAATCTCTAAGATTTCTCTAAGAAATCTTAGAGAAATCTTAAGGAAATCTCTAAGAAATCTCTAGGAAATCTCTAGGAAATCTCTAGGAAATCTCTAGGAAATATTAGGGAAATCTTAAGGAAATCTTAAGGAAATATTAAGGAAATCTTAGGGAAATCTTAGGGAAATCTTAGGGAAATCCTTATTCTATTTATATAAAGAGATTAGAAGGAAATTTTAACTTATAGTATAAGTTATAATAATAATAATATTTCTTTTATTCTTATATATATTATATATATAGAGTTATTTAAGTATAAATTATAAGGTAATTTTATAGTTTTCTTAATAAAAAGCCTCTTTTCTTTTACTTTTTATAAAGTAAAAAGAAGAGGTAGATATTATTAATATAATAAATTATATTAAGTTTATTAAAAGTAAAATCTCTTAAAGTTAAAAGTTATTATAAAAGCTATTAAATTAATACTTTTACTATATATTATTATTTTTACTACTTTAAAAGTATATTTTTAAAAACCCTTTTTATACTTTTCTTTTACTTAATATATACTTAATAATTTAATAATTAAAAGTCTTATATATATTACTTTTTAGTACTTATTTATTACTTTTTTTTAAAATACTTTTAACGCTTTAATTTATCTTATAATAGTAGTAATAATTATTCTTATAGCTACTAATATAGCAGCTACTACTATTAATACTTATTATAAGTAATAATTAAACGCTTAAAGTTTTTCTTTTTATACTTATAAAGCTTAAAATACCTTTTTTATTATTATTTTTAAAATATACTAATATTAATATAGCTACTAATAGCTTTAAGATATATATATATATATAACTATATACTAATTATACTAATAATTTTACTACTAATTTTACTAAATATAACTATATTATTAATAAGCTTAAAGAGATATATAAGCTTATTATAAGTATATTTAGCTTTACTTACTTTACTATATACTATATACTTTAAAACTCTTTTATATAGTAATTTAAATTACTATAAACCTATATTATACTTTTACTTACCTATTAGTAAATTATACTTATTAAGGAATATAAGAGGCTTTATAAAGTAATACCTATTTAGTTAAGTTATACTACTATTAAAGTTAAGTTCTTTATAGATTTTAAAGCTATATACCTTAAAAGCTTATTTATTCTTAATATATATCTATTTAAAGAGGATATAGTTTTCTTAACTCTTTATAATAATTTTTTATTATCTTTTAAATACTTAGTTAACTACTTATAGAATATAAAAAAATAGTATTACTATTAATATTACTTTATAAAAAGTTATTACTAACTTCTATAAAGTAATATTAATTATTTATAGAGACTTTTTATAAAGCTAAAAGTATATTATAAGTAAAAAGCTATTATTACTACTATTTTTAAAATAAATAGAGCGTTATAAAGTTTATAATATATATTACTACTATTTTAATAAATACTCTTATATTATAGATTACTTATTAAATTAGTAAAGTATACTTTAAATTATTAAAAAGATCTACTTAAAATAAGATATTAACTTTATTTATAAATATTATAAAACTATATAAAATAGAAGCTTTTAAACTACTTATATAGTTTACTACTTATAGAGATAATAGCTACTAAAAAAGAGCTTATTAATAGTTACTTTATATATAATATAAAAAAGAACGTAAATACTATTTATAAAGTACTAACTTCTTACTTATAGAGCTATAATCTTAAAAGAGAAACTAAAAAAGAGATAGAAATACTTCTAAAGACCTTATAAATAGCGTTACTCTTCTTACTTATTAAGAAGTTTAATAAGAGTAATAAAAACTTAGATAGGGGCTTGCTAGCTTTAAGTAAATTACTTAAGAGATTAATAGACTAATAAGAAGCTAAAAATAGCAGTTTAACTAGCGTTTTATCAAGTTATTAAATACTTTATTTTTACTTATTCTTAAGCCTTTCTAGCGTGTATAGTAATTATAGTATATTAACCCTTATAGGCTAATCTCAGAGGGGGTGTTAAATTAGCGCTTTTACTGCACGCTACCGCTCTCGCCACCCTAAGGGCGCGCCTCTAGGGGGCCCCCCTACGCTCTTTTTCTGCTCAATACACACCCAATAATTCGACAGAGGCTGAGCAGAGCAGGGCTAAACTTGGATAAGTCCAGGGACTTTCTCGGTGTCGACCGAGCCCTTATCGCCGTTATTTGCAGCTTTGAACTTACGAATCCAGGCAACCTCTGAAGATAAATATGAACCAAGTCTTATTATCAGTTGCAAGTCTCTCTAACTCAACTCAGACCTAGACGCCAAGACAGATTTCTCAGAGCTTATCAAACCACATTAACAGTCACCCAGGACCATCAAAGACACCATGTCTGAATCTCAACCAAAGAGCCAAGCGGCCAACAGCCACACCTCTGTTCTCAATCCCAAGAACGCAGCCATTCTGGTAAGTGACTCTCGTCGACAGTAAAATTTAGGAGTGCTAATGCTGTACAGGTCGGTATTCGCAATGGCGTTACCAATGACTTCCGCCTAGTTCCAAGAGACCAGGCGGTGGTATCAGTCTTTGACTCCAACTTCCTCATTGGTGATGGCATTTGGGTATTTGATCCTGAACTCTTCACAACACATCAAAACTGACGATTTAACTCAGGAAGGAATCCGCGCGGTCAGGGGTCGAATCCAATTCGCCAAGGAACACATCAACCGCCTTTTTCAATCCGCAAAAGCCATGTACATGGACCTGGGGCTGACAAAGACCGACCTCCTATCTCTGCTGCACCAGACCCTCGACGCAAACGACATGGGCGACGAGCCTCACGTCCACATCCGCCTCGTCGTCAGCCGCGGCCTCAAGTCAACTCCCTACCAGAACCCGCACGTCAACGTCGGCCTGCCGCTCATCGTCATCATCCCCGAGATCAAGGCCGTCGACCCCGCAGCGAAGGAGCGTGGCCTGCGCCTCGGCACGACCTGGGTGCGCCGCGGTCCGCCCGACGTCAAGGACGAGCAGTGGAACCACATCTCCAAGGCCACGGACGTCCAGGCCTGTGTCAGTGCCAACGTGATGGGAGTCGACGAGGCGCTGATGCTGGACATGAGGGGCTTCGTCAAGACTTGCAACTCGGTCAACTTCTTCATCGTGCGAGGTGACGAGGTCTGGGCGCCGACGAAGGATAACCAGATGCAGGGCATCACCCGCCAAAAGACCATCGACGTCTGCCGTGCTGCGGGGATCACTGTCAGGGAGCTCGATTTTGCGCTCACTGAGGTTTATGGCGCTGATGAAGCGTTCTGCACGGGCACTTTCCCGTCACAGATCCATGTCACCGAGGTCGATGGACGGAAGATTGGGGATGGAAACAAGGGTCCTGTCACTGCGGCCATTCAGAAGTTGTACGCAGCAGAGGTGACGCGGGATGTCTCCAGGCCGAGGGAGGCTATTTTGGCTGACTTGGAGACACCTCGAGATCTTAGTGTCTTGAAGCGGTTGAAGTTGTGAATTTCTGTGCAGCTACGCTCAACGACCGATAATGTGATACCAAGACTAGGAATATGGCATTTGGACATTGCTTGCGTTGTTTCCAACTTTGACCCAGGAGCCGTTCATACCCAACGGATATCCCAGAGACTAAGGGTAAAATTGGTTGGACTCAACGACTGATCCAATCTCATCCCAAAGTTTTGTTAGGTGACAGCATCAACCGAGCGGATGGGGGCCGACTTTGAGTGAGATTCCCCAATAATCCGATCGGCATATTATTCCACATCATCCATGTCGCGGACAGTGGGCGCTGCTCCATGACTCGGATTCGGACTGGTCCGAGATATCTCTGTCAATCACCGAACATCGTCTCGGTGGAGACCGATACTGATTGCGTGATCCCGTAGTGCGATTTCGTCAATCAGTGTTGAACGCGTTCTCCATATCGAAAACGACAACCTGGATTTCCATTACCCAAGACAATGGATGATGTGAGGAGGCGAGGTGAAATATCTACCTCATACCCTTTTGAATATCTTGGCCTTCATGGCGATTCCTCTCGTTTCTTGTTTTTGAGTCTTTTACCCAGCTTCATTCCTTATCTCGATTCGGCCAGTGGGTTCCGACGTTTTGTAAGATAAGAGGTGTCTTCGACTTACACGGCATCTCTGCATTTCCCGCATCTGACACTGTTGGAGACGACTTTTCAACATGGACCCGAAACCGGTGGCCGACAGCAAGTTGACGGAGCCTGCAGTGCTCAAGGATTCTCACGATGAAGTGCCCTTCGACCAATCCGAGGCGCTGAAGCCGGCAGTGAACAGGCGGTTGCTGATGAAGACGGATCTCGTGGTCCTGCCTTGTCTCGTCATCAGCATGACGTTGGCCTTCCTCGACAAGGTAAGACGATGCCAACCGCCAAACCGAAGCTAGATGCCAGCAGCTGACACCCGGCATTGGCATAGAACGCGCTCGGTTTTGCCGCAATCTTTGGCCTCAGGACCGACGCCAACCTCAAGGGCCAGGAGTACTCGTGGCTGGGCAGCATCTTCTACTTTGGATACCTGGCCATGGAGCTGCCCAGCCTGTGGCTCATCACCAAGGTGCCCATTGGAAAGTACATCAGTGCCTGCCTCATTCTCTGGGGCGCCGCCATCTGCCTGATGGCGGCTTGCCACAACTTTGCCGGGCTGGCGACCATCCGCGTGCTTCTCGGAATCTTCGAGGCGGCCCTGCTGCCGTGCATGTTGGTGCTGAACTCGACTTGGTACCGCCGCGAGGAGCAGCCGCTTCGGACGGCGCTGTGGCACAACACCTTTGCTGGTGTCTTTGGCGGTATCTTGTCGTATGCTATCGGCAACATCAAGGGGTCGTTGTCTACATGGAAGGTGGGTGCTGTTCACGGACTGGAAATTGAATGCCGCTAATTTGATGTTAGTACATCTTCATCATCTACGGAGCCGTCACCATTTTCACCGGCTTCATCATCTTCTTTGCCCTGCCGGATTCCCCCGCCAAAGCCTGGTTCTTCACCGAAGAGGAGAAGAAGGCAGTCATCATCCGTCTGGCGGAGAACCAGACAGGTGTCGACAACCACAAGGTAGGTGACATGGGAATCTCTCGTCTGAGCGAGCGAGAGGAAGTGTTTGCTAACGAAGAGGTTCCAGAAATTCGACAGAAAGCAAATCATCGAAGCCCTGAAGGACCCAAAGTGCTGGTGCGTCTGGGCCTGCGGCATCGGCTACGCCATCGCCAACGCGGGCATCACCAACTTCAACCCGCTCATCATCGCGGGGTACGGCTTCAGCCAGACCAAGACGGTGCTCATGGCGACGCCGCAAGCCGCCGTCGCCATGGTGGCCGGCGCCGTCCTGACCGCCATCTCGCACTTTGTGCAGAACCTGAGGTGCTTCTTCTGGATCATCTCCGCCCTCATCGGTCTCGCTGGCGCCGTGATGGTGCATACCCTTGATGTGACTTCTGCGCGCAACGCATCGCTAGGTATGGAAACAGACTGCTATCGTATAGGAAAATGAGACTAATGAGAATCTAGCGGGTGTGTACATCATGGGGTTCTACAACGTTCCGTGGGTGTTTATGCTGAGTCTCAACTCGTCAAACACCGCGGGCGCGACGAAGAAGAGTTTCATGGGTGTCTCTGTCGCCGTGTGCTATGGTGAGTCGCATAAAACCCGCTGGAGCGTTTGAGAACAAACACTGATCTTGTGTCGTAGCCATCGGAAATATCATCGGACCGCAGCTCTTCCTCTCCAGCCAGGCCCCGAGATACCCCCTGGGCATCGGCGCGATGATGTTCGCGTTTGCCCTCATGGCTGCGTCGGGCGTGGCATACTACGTGTTGTGTGTTTTTGAGAACAAGCGCCGCGACGCACAGTATGGCATTCCGGAAGACAAGGTCCAGGCTGGCCTCGAGTCTGAGAGAGAGGATAAGACGGACTGGGAGAACAAGGGGTTCCGTTACACCTACTAGATATCCTTAATATATCGAGGCAAACGTTTGCTTTCTGGTCAACGCTATTAACCATCCATGTTGTGGTTGAGAAGCAAATGTGAAGGATGCATCGCAATGTCAGTGCAAATACTCTCACGATCCATGCTCATCGGATATTCGGTCTGCAGCCTTCACCGAAGAACCGTTACGGTGCCGCATCCGTACCGACAGCGCAGCAAGACATAAACTCACCGCAATTAAAACGGTAAACAGCCTCATTTATGCGACGGGCTGTCAGTTTGATCCTCAAACAGTGGAAAAAGTTGAGCTCAAAAGCGCCCCCCAGACAGGTGTATCCAGCACGGGGGAAAACATAACTTTAATATCAGCGCCCAAATAACGACGCATCTCGCAATCACTTCCCCTGTCCAAGGTTCGTTCGGTTCCTTATCGGCTCCTGCCACACGCGGGGCGCGGGGGTGGTTGCGGCATGGGACGGGTGGACTGGACCGGGGGATAACGCTGCGGATAAGGAGATAAACGAAGGGCAGCTCGGCTCGCTTTCCTTCGGCTCAGCCATGACGTCGCAGCGCCGGCCGACGATAGACGACTCCCGCCGTGAACCAGCCGCTGTTGCTAGATGTCTCGGCTTCCCGCTCCTTCGATCCCTCCTTTGTTATTGTGGGATTGAGTATTCAATTCTCTTGCTGCCAGTCTCTTGAGAGTGCCGTGTGTTTGTTCAATCGCAGCGATGAGGTCTTGCAAGATGCTTCGCCGTGCACCCCTGCGCGGGGTCCTTCCACGAGCCTCCCCGGCGAGCGCGACGATGCCCTTCGCAGCAACCCCGAGCCGAGCTGCGAGCAGCCTCTCCCAGCGGCCCAACGCGAACCACGTCTCCTTCCCAGGCGCCGTCAAGAGCGCCTTCACGAGCACGCTCAAGTTCGAGACGCCCGGCGAGTACCCGGCCGTGCCAACCTACCGCGTCGTCGACCAGAACGGCGCCATCGTGGACGACTCGTTCACGCCGGACCTCGGCGAGGAGGAGGTCGTGAAGCTGTACAAGGACATGGTCTTCATCTCAGTCATGGACCTCATCATGTTCGACGCGCAGCGCCAGGGCCGGCTGAGCTTCTACATGGTCTCGGCGGGCGAGGAGGCGCTGAGCGTCGGCTCGGCCAGCGTGCTCACGCCCGAGGACGTCATCTTCTGCCAGTACCGCGAGCAGGGCGTCTTCAAGCAGCGCGGCTTCACGACGGCGGACTTTATGAACCAGCTGTTCGCCAACTCAAAGGACCCCGGGAGAGGGAGGAACATGCCGGTGCACTACGGTAGCAAGGAGCTAAATATTGTGGGTGCCTCTCCATTCCCCCTGACTGCCTCGCCGTGACTGACCATTTGATCGACAGCACACGATCTCGTCCCCGTTGGCGACGCAACTGCCGCAGGCGTCGGGGGCGGCGTACGCATTGAAGATGCAAAGGATGCAGGACCAATCGATACCTCCGAGAGTAGTCGCGGCTTACTTTGGCGAGGGCGCCGCGAGTGAGGGCGACTTCCACGCCGCCCTCAACATCGCCGCCACGCGGTCGTGTCCCGTCATCTTCATCTGCAGGAACAACGGCTACGCCATCTCAACGCCGACTCTGGAGCAGTACCGGGGAGACGGCATCGCCAGCAGAGGTCTGGGATACGGCATCGACACCATCCGGGTGGATGGCAACGACATTTGGGCCGTACGGGAGGCCACCAAGAGGGCGCGTGAGATGGCGCTGGAGAATGGGGGCAGGCCCGTCCTCATCGAGGCCATGACTTACCGCGTGAGCCATCACAGCACGTCGGACGACTCATTCGCCTACCGTGCCAGGGTCGAGGTGGAAGACTGGAAGCGGAGGGACAACCCGATCACGCGGTTGCGCAAGTGGATGGAGGCCAAGGGCATGTGGGATGAGAACAAGGAAAAGGAGTGCCGCGACTCCACGAGACGGGAGGTCTTGAAGGCATTCAAGGAGGCCGAGAACGAAAAGAAGCCGCCCATTCGGGGCATGTTTGAAGATGTTTACGAAGAGCTGACGCCGGACTTGAAGCAGCAGATGGCGCAGCTGCGGGAACACCTCGACAAGTATCCTGACGAATATGATTTTAATGAGTTTGAGGGCGGCAAGGACAGTCTGAAGGCGTAGACAGAGGTGTGCTACTCACGCGATGTCTTGGTGTATGACAAGAATTACACAGACGGAGTTCTCGGCGCCGCAGACATGTAGGGCTTTCAATGAATAAGCGAATAGATGCCAAAACCATCCGTATCGGTTACGGAGCTTCAGTGAGCCTTTTTCTTGGTGTCCATGTTGCTTAGAAATGACCAAAATCGACAGCCCCATCCACATAAAGTCCCTTGATGGCGCAACAGGAGTCGCAGATTCCGTCTATCCACTCTGCTTGAATCAGCTCCGTCAGAATCTGGGGCCCTAAGCGCAGGATGTGGAGGTGCAAACGGAGACAGGGTTCCGTAATGACATGGCGCTATGCGGTGCGGTAGCGGAGCGATAGGCATGTTTGCACTGCTTTCCGGGCCTGCCAACCACTGCCAACCTCCTGTCACCGGGATCAAGCTGCCAATCTCAGCACTGTTGCTGCATCGTCAGGATGTACGGTCGGACGCTGGGAGGGCGCTGGCAGCAGTGGCTTTGGGTTCCTGGGGCGGGCAGCGTGGTGGCACGTCCCTGATTGACACCCTTGGACGGACCCAAACGGTGGGCGTGGCAATGGGAGACGGTATCATGACATAAGGGCGGCTGGCGTTGTTGGAGCCAAGGCGCTTTGCTGCAGGGATCCCCCTCCGACTGTTGAGTTGGTTGTCCCGCACGCCCAGTGGCTGCTACCTCTGAGCCGTTCTCGCAGGAGCAGCAAAGAATGGGTGGCACGAGGAGGAATATCAGAGCCGCTTGTTACGTGTTGGAGCCGGAGAAGGGCTTGTGTGTCTACCGGCCAGTGCCTTGTTAGCGGTGGTGCGCGTGATTGATAGAGAAAAAGGCGTCCCTACCGTTAGGTATCCGGCGAGTGTGTGTGTGCCAAGGTGTGTGTGAGAGAGTGTCGGTGTCGGCCATCAGTCATTTCAGTGCGAGCTGCGTCCGCATGGTCCAGGTCCAGGTTCAGCCAGTTCCATCCGGGCCAGTCACCTTTCCTCCATGCTTGCTTCCAGTCCTGCATAATTCCAAGTCATAACTGTGAACTCCCCATTTGCAGTATCGACCTTTTTTCGACGACGCCGACGACAACGACGACCAAGACGATAGCAACGTCCCCCGATAGCGACCGCCGAATGCCCCTCGACTGTCGATGATTCCCCACGACCGAAAGATAGCTCGTTCGATCAGTTGATTTGGTCGGCCGACAGCTCTCCCTGTCTCCCCTCCCCTCACTCTACTCTCTCCAACGCCCTTGCTCCGCTGGCCGTCTCCGAACGACGGGGCGATCACGTTCGAACGCACACCCATCTCATAGCATCGATATACCGCCGTCCCAATCGCCAGCACCGCTCCAAGCTGCCCTGCCTCATGGCGTAATCCATGGCAGAACGAATCGCCGCTGCAAATCCGCGCTCCAGATCGGTAGTCGACCACGATCCCCCCGCGCGCCTCCCGTCAACGCCGACGATATCGTCCTCAGGATCGGGCTCTCCCGCCTTAGCCGCGACTTCGCCTTCCCAAAGGTAGGTCACTTCTTTTCCCCTGCTCCGGGCTGTTTGTTTCGATCCCCTTACACTGCTTTGTGCATCGCGAGAAGTCGAAGAGAGGAAGATATCGGAGAGTGAAGAAGGCAAGAGACCACAAAAGAGGAAAGAGGCATCGAGTAGCAGCCAGCAGAGGCAGAAGCAGCAGCCCTGCTCTGCTGTTCAAAAGCAGGAGAGCGTTCAAAGTTGTGTCGCGGGGGCAATCACCACCAGTCACCAGTCACCGGTCATATCGGGGCTTCCCTCCTGTCTGCCTGTCTGCCTCTACACCACCTGCCCTCGCTGTTCACCTTCCCGTCTGCTTTATTTTGATCCTCAAAACCAAATCACCCGGTCTCTGCCTCAGGACTACCCCGGTGTACCTACCTGGGTTCCCGGCTGGCCTGCTTAGGAAGCTACCTGCCTCCAGCCTGGTACCCGACCTGTTGGATCTCCAACTTAAGCGGGCCTGGTCACTGTCTACTTGTCTACCTACCTTGCCTTTCGGTACATTCAGGCACCACACTGCACCGCACCTTGTCTACCTACCCTCAAGGGCCAGAAAAAAAAAAGAGGCCTTATTTCCCAACATTGAAACAACGCCTGCATCGCGCCGTCTACCATCCGCGACGCCGCTTTTCTGGTTCTCTGCCCGACACATCTCTCTTCGTCTCCTCCTTCGTCCCTCCCGCCTATCTTCTCTCCTCGGGTCATTTCCAGATCGATGCCACCGACCCCTCCTCGTCTTCCCTGGTCCATCAATCCACCAGACCTTACACTGTACACCAGCATCCACCCTGCACCCACACTATTCCGACCCTGGCTGGAGACACAGATGGCTGGCGGCATTCTGGACTGCCAACCGACCCTTCTCTGATCTGACTTGATTCTCGTTTTTTTTTCTTTCGTTACTGTCGGCCATGCCTCGCAAAAACCAGTCACTCATGTCTCCTAGAATAACTAGATCATCTGCTCGACAAGCGGCAAATATCGCAGCTTCATCGACACAATCCGCTACAGGCGCCGATCCCGCCGCGAACGCCCCTGCACCCGCGAGCTCCAGTCCTCAGAACCCTACCGCCTCTGCGTCACGGAAGCGAAAGGCTCCAGCTCAACCACCCAGCCCTACTCCGGGAACGCAGCAATCCTCGACCGCCTCGACCAGAAGATCGAAGCGTCAGAAAGTTGCTGAGCCTCCTCCGCCGCCTCAACTTTCTACACAAACACCTGCTCCTCCCCGTTCCAAGAGGAAAGACAAAGCAACCGCAGCCATGTCGAGCCCAGAGTAAGTCCCACGTGCTCAATTCATCTCGGAAACATCAGCCTGACAGTGTCCAACAGCACCCCTTCGGGCCCTGCCAACACATCAGAGAACACCGTTCCGTCAGGGTCCTCGAGCCGCAAATCGAGCAGAAGCAAGAGAACCGCCCCGAGTGCAACAGGTACATCAAGCTCAAACAACCGTTGGCTCGTGGACTGTAGTACTGACTCGAGCCATTCAGATCCGTCTGCCAACACATCAGGCTCTTCTCGTCGGACAAAACGAAACGCTACGAATAACGCCGATCAGGATACTGCGATGACGGGCACAGACGAGGCAGAGAAGGAAGGAATCCCCCCTCCACCGCCACCACCTCCCGAACATAACGACGACGACGAAGATAGTGACGACAATGACGACGACGATGATGCTCGGAGGTACGACGACGACGATGATGACGAGGACGATGATCCTTTCGGCGGTTTTGGAGGACCCGGAGGTCCAGGAGGACTGTCTAGCACCTTGCGAGCACTCACAGGCATGATGTCGGGCTTATCCTCCCGACTGCGCGAGCTGTTGAGCAGCCTGCGTCAAAAGGACGACCCCTCGATGCAGCTGATCGCCCTACAAGAACTCTCCGAGATTCTCCTGGTTTCGAACGAGGACAACCTGTCCGGCCACTTTTCGCCAGATTCATTCGTCAAGGAGCTCGTCATACTGATGCAGCCTAATGAAATCACTGGGGAGGAAAACCCCGAGATTATGCTCCTGGCCTGCCGCTGTCTGGCCAACTTGATGGAGGCTCTGCCCGCAAGCGTCGCTAACGTTGTTTACGGAGGTGCGGTACCTGTCCTCTGCCAGAAGCTGCTGGAGATATCCTTCATTGATCTTGCCGAGCAAGCCCTGAGCACCTTGGAGAAGATTTCGGCCGAGTATCCCTCCAGCATTGTTCGCGAGGGCGGTCTGACGGCCTGCCTTTCATATCTGGATTTCTTCGCGACAAGCACCCAGAGAACAGCTGTGACTACAGCCGCAAACTGCTGCCGAAACATACCCGAAGACTCGTTCCCCGTCATTAGGGACGTAATGCCGACTCTTCTCAACGTTCTCAGCAGCAGTGATCAGCGTGTGGTGGAGCAGGCGTCTATCTGTGTCTCTGGAATCGTCGAGAGCTTCAAATATCAGTCCACGAAGCTCGAGGAGCTGGTCAGCGTGGACCTGTTGAAGGCTGTTCTTCGGCTACTTGTACCAGGCACCACCAACCTCATTGGGCCTAACATCCACACTCAGTTCCTCCGAGTGCTCGCCTTTACAGCTCGTGCCAGCCCTCAGTTGTCAGCAGAGCTTTTCAAGCTCAACATTGTCGAAACCCTTTACCAAATTCTCACGGGCGTGTCTCCACCCAGCGGGACCGAGGACGTTGCCTCAAAGCTCGACAGCGTTGTCATCATGCAGGCGTTGATCCACCGGCCAAGAGAGCAAATCATCGAGACACTGAACGTCATCTGCGAACTCCTTCCCAGCCTTCCTCGCAACGCCGATCCCGCTTACGGTGACTTTGTTGAAATGAATGCCACGGAGCCCATTACGCCATCCTCGACCGCTACTGGCAAAGCACGCAAGTCGCCCAACGACAAGCGCATTGAGTTGCTGGATGGCTGCAAAGCGGAGGTCCGCCGCTTCGCACTCATCTTGTTCCCGACGCTGACAGACGCCTTCTCGAGCACGGTGAACTTGAACGTCCGTCAAAAGGTTCTCACTGCACAGCTGAAGATGCTTTCCAACCTCGACGAGGGCATTCTGGGAGAATCTCTGAAAACTGTTCCCTACGCCTCCTTCCTTGCGTCGATTCTATCTCAGCAGGATCATCCAACCCTGGTCATGCTGGCGTTGCAAGCTACAGAGCTTCTCCTCAGCCGCCTGGACGATGTTTACCGATACCAGCTTTACCGCGAAGGCGTTATTTCTGAAATCACCAAGCTCGCTGCAGAGGAGCAAACGCCCCCTCCTGCAGAGGCAAGCGCGTCGCAGGAGACCAACAACACGGACGGACAAGCATCAGCAGAATCTGGAGACCACTCATCAGATAATGATGAATCTGAAGACGAAGAGGAGCACGAGGAGTCCGACGATGGTGAAAATGAAGAGGACAATGAGAACGAAGCTCATCCAGACGACATCTCTGGGTCTCCGGTCAGCTCTCGGGGGTCTACCATGTCACTCGACGGACCCCCTCAACACTTCTTGTCATCAGACGGACAGTCTATGCGAACCAGAATCCGCGATGTTGCTAAGAAATTCCTGGAAAACCATGAGACCGAGAAGCATGGTAAGACCATGAAGAAGAGGGCCGCCAAGATCCTCTCCAACCTCTCTGATCTGGCCGAGGAGATTGAAGCATTCTACGTCCACAGGACAGCAAGCAACCTTGCACCTGAGAAGGGTACCGAGCTGTTCAAGAGACTAGCTTCGTCATTCGACGCGGATGTGCTGGAAAGCGTCACGAGCGCGGAACTGCTGGCATCTGGTCTTGTCCGAGTTCTTCTCGATGTTTTCAGTAACCCGGACGAGGAGCTGGCCCGAGCGGCACAGTCAGCCTTCTTGCAGGTTTTCATGGGATATTCGGTCAAGTCCAAGCCCAAGACAGCGACGGCCGACTCGCCTGCGACCCCTTTCAGTGTCATGGTCCACAAACTCCAGGATCTGCTCAGTAGGTCTGAGCACTTTGAAGTCATCACAGTCCATCAAAACACCTTTGACGGCAACCGAAGCAGTGCAGCGTCGATGCTGGCAAAGCAGATCCGGCTCAGACTTGTGGCAGACGACGAGTCAGAGATCCCCCGTTCTTACCGTAACATTATGGTGTCAATTCACGCCATTGCGACATTCAAGTCCCTGGATGACTATTTACGACCTAGGATCAGCTTGTCGGAAAGGCCGCGAGGCTCTAGAAGAGCCGACAATCTCTCTAGAGCCCTTGCTTCACTCGCAGGTTCGGCTGGGCTCCCGTTGAGCCACGCCGCAGCAAGACTTGCTGAGCGTGCATCGGCTGCATCCACATCAAGCCCCGTCCCGCCGCCACCCAGCGTTCCAACCCCTGGTGGCTCGCGATCCCTCCGCAAGACCAAGTCCAAGTCGACGCCGCAGTCAGATACCGCGGCCACGCCGGACACCTCGTCAAGCATTAGAGAAAAGGCCGTACTCCGCAGATCGACACGCCGTAGTGCCGTAGCTTCATCAGACAGCCCGGCACCCTCCAGACCCCCTCCGGAAGAGGATGACGATTTGCAGAACGCTCTTGAATGCGCAGACGAGAAGCAATTGTCTGACGACGAAGAGATTGGGGGCAGCAGTGCCCTCGACGCCATTGTCGGAGATTTGGATGAGGATATGGGCGAGTCGCCCGGCCCTGAGCCAGGTGCTGTCAACATGGAGGTCGCAGCTGGCGGTAAGGTGACTGCACGCAAGGATGACGGCACACGAGTTCCAACGCCATCCCAAAGCTCTCTTCCGACTCGCACTGGCGGACTGCCAGCCCCAGCGTCTCACGAGACGCCCACGCCCACGCCTTCAGCCTCTTCTCGGGCCTTGTCATATGCTGCAGCCATCCAATCTGTGCCTCAAGATTGGCACATCGAGTTCACCCTTGATGGCAAGGTGATCCCGAGTGAGACCACAATCTACCGCGCAGTTCATACATCGGCTCTGAACTCGGACGAGCACTTCAGCCGCAGTGTGTGGTCTGCCGTTCATCCCATCAAATTCAGACGGGCTCCTGGCCCGCCACCCGCAGAGACCTTGTCTTTCAGCCCCAACACCGAGGCCAACGCCGAAGAGAATGGAGATGGAAACGTGCCCGCGTCCCTGGCGAAGCACCCGTCTACTGCCTCTATCCTTCGTCTGCTCAACATCCTGCACGACTTGAACGCAAACATTGAAGACGTCATGGTTGAAAACAGCGAAAAGGATGCAGTTCGACTGAACATCGAACCCCTGTCTCAATTTGTGAACACCAAGCTCACCGCGAAGTTGAACAGACAGCTGGAAGAGCCCCTCAT
Source organism: Colletotrichum siamense (assembly GCF_013390195.1). NCBI lineage: Eukaryota > Fungi > Ascomycota > Sordariomycetes > Glomerellales > Glomerellaceae > Colletotrichum > Colletotrichum siamense. The sequence continues at coordinate 1,152,808 of NW_023501015.1, forward strand.
CGTGGCAAGCAACTGCATCCCCAGTTGGGCAGAGGATCTGGCCAGACTGTACCCCTTCCTGTTTCCCTTCGAGACGAGACACTTGTTCTTGCAATCGACGTCGTTCGGGTATGCCCGGTCAATGACTCGCTGGCAGAACGCTTCCGCCAACGACGACGCCAGACGCGACCGTCGCGATCACGATCGTCCATTCCTGGGTCGCCTCCAGCGCCAGAAGGTGCGAATCTCGCGGTCAAAGATCCTGGAGTCTGCCCTGAAGGTGATGGAGCTCTATGGTGCTTCACAGAGCATCCTTGAGGTCGAGTACTTTGAGGAAGTTGGCACCGGACTGGGTCCCACCCTTGAATTCTACTCCACCGTTTCCAAGGAGTTCGCCAAGAAGAAACTCAAGCTCTGGCGAGAGATGGACTCGAACGACTCAGAAGAGTACATCTCTGGGGCCAGTGGACTCTTCCCTCGACCGCTTAGCGATGAGGATTCGACTTCTCCCAACGGAGAGCGCATCCTTCAGCTGTTCAAGACGCTCGGCAAGTTTGTTGCTCGGTCCATGATTGACTCCCGCATCATCGACCTGAACTTCAATCCTACCTTTTTCCGCATTGGGGATAGCTCTGCAGCCCCTGGAGTCAAGCCTTCCCTCGGTGCTGTCAAGGTTGTCGACCCTGGCCTGGCTAGGTCTTTGAAGACCATTAGGAAGTTCGCCTTGGCCAAGAAGGAGATTGACGAGGACCCTTCGCGCACTCCGGCGCAAAAGGTTGCCGACACCGAAGACATCACCATCGACGGCGTCAAGCTGGATGATCTCTGCTTGGATTTCACCCTTCCGGGATACCCCGAGATCGAGCTCATGCACAATGGCGCCCAAGTCCGAGTCACCATCGATAACGTGGATTCGTACCTGGAGCGTGTCATTGACATGACCCTGGGCACCGGCGTTCGCCGTCAAGTCGATGCTTTCCGCACCGGCTTCTCTCAGGTGTTCCCTTACTCGGCGTTGAGCGCCTTCACCCCTGACGAGCTCGTCACGTTGTTTGGCAGAGTCGAAGAAGATTGGTCCCTTGAGAGTAAGATTACCTCCTCATTCTGATTTGAACTAGCACTAACATCCTCTTTAGCACTTATGGATTCGATCAAGGCGGACCACGGATACAACATGGACAGCAAGAGCGTCAAGAACCTGCTCCAGACTATGAGCGAGCTGACGCCTGCGGAGCGCCGTGACTTCTTGCAATTTACAACCGGCAGCCCCAAGCTCCCCATTGGAGGTACGTTGCCCCGCAGACTTGGCTCGAATAAGGCTAATTTCATCTCAGGCTTCAAGAGTTTGACGCCCATGTTCACGGTCGTCTGCAAGCCTAGCGAGGCTCCTTACACTTCTGACGACTACCTCCCTAGCGTTATGACGTGTGTGAATTACCTCAAGCTCCCCGACTACACCAGCATCAACGTCATGCGGAAGCAACTGTCTACGGCGATCAAGGAAGGCCAAGGAGCATTCCATCTTTCGTAGACGGTGTATCCTTCTGCCACTCGATACGAAAAAGCGGAACATATGAAGAAAGAAGAAAAATGAAGAGAAAGGGTTGGCGATGTGGCCACCGCAGTGAGAGTGCCCCCAACACACACTATGCGCCAACTAGGGCAGCGCTTCTACAGATCAGAGAGACACACGGCGTCTCCTCTGTGTCTGATGACAGTATTCCTTTAACAATAAAGACTTTATGGATGGTAACGGCCTGGCAAGGTACGGGGAAGGCGGATTGAAGGGCGAGGGAATATGAATGAAATCCCGCCCAGCTTTGCATGACAGGGTTGTTTAGGCGTCAGAGCTTGATTTCAATTTGCCTCCACGCTCTGGCCTCGAGGCATTTCTTTCCTGCATTGTTTTGGCACTGTCTCTTGGGTCAACCACCAGTCCCAGATGAAGCGTCACGCAAACTGCAAATAGGGTTCTTTTCCGTAGTTAGAATGTTGTTTGTTTTGTGGAATCATCAAGGATCATTTAGATTTGTGAAGGTTGTGTCGTGTTGGACACGCCATATGCAGTGCAAAAGTCATGGGTGAACGAGCTCCCACGGTGACACCGGTTCCATCACAAAGGCCTACACGGATTATGAAATGCATCAATAAAACAAGTTTCATTTCATGACAGGATCTTGTCCCTATTTTGCGCAAGAAAAAGTTGCCCCAGCTACCGGAACCTCAATCCCGCCGCCCTCCTCGCCCTATAGAAACACACACACAACACGAAAGACATCCCTCCCCCTTCCCTACGTTCTCCTCCATCCCGTAACCAACCCGGAAGCCAGGGATGTGCGAGCTACGCGGGTGGGAGACAGCTTGTCGCCGCCATACTTGGAAAACACGCAAAATTGGTAGGGGTAATCCGTCAAAATACACTTAAACAAACATTTCTGGTTGGGCGGCGGCTTGCTGCTATGCTAACGTCTTTTGTGTGAAGGGACATTAAAACGGCTTCGTTGCCTAGCGGAAGCCGGCCTTGACCTCGACGCGCGGCCACTCGAAAATGACGTCTCCTCCGTAGACGTCCGAAGTGATGCGGCTGATGCGCAGCTCCACCTCGCCGTAGAAGCGCTCGCATTCGCGGAGCACCTTGTTCACCAGCTTCTGGCTGAGAGCAGGGTCGTCCGCGTCGCCAAAATGCTTGTCTACGCGCTTGCGGAGCGTCTCGATGCCCTTGCGGACCTCTCGCCCGTCATATGTGGAAAGCACCTTGTTAAAGGTAGATTTGGAGTTGGAGGGCTGCGCAGCAATGCTTGAGCCGGCCTTGCCTGACGACAGCTGGCCCTCAATATTCTCAATATACTCGAGGAGCTTGCCGAGCGGACGGCGCATAACCGCGTTCAGGTAGAGGCCCATGTGTTCGTTGAGCTCGTTAGAGGCGGCCTCGCGCCAGTCCTCGAGCACCTCCAAGCCATGCGTGTTGACTTCCTCGAGGAAGTGGTTCATGTTCTCGATGAGCAGGATATGGAAGTTGAGCGCCTCCTTGTCTTCAGGGTCGGCGCCCGCAGCTCCGACGCTGACTGCTGGGTTCTCGCGGGCAATGATCTTGAGCGAGTCGAACATTGACTTGAGAATGCGGTCGTATTCGCGGTCGACCGTCTTGCGCACTGAGAGGTTCGGGTCGATGCCCGAGAGAATGTTCTCAACCGCGTTGGAGAAGTGGGGGAACACCCGGATGAAGGAAATGACGCCCTTGCGCTTGTTGATTTTGACCTTTGTATCTTCGATGGCCTTGATCTGTTCGTCGACGAACTTTTTGAACTGTCCCTCGAGCGCGCCGTGCAGCTTTTGCAACAGAGCGTTGAGGAAGTCCTGGTTGGACTGCTGAATGTCGACGAGGCTGCGTTCAAGGACAGCCAGCACACCAGCACCTTGTCTGCCACGCTGTTAGCACACGTTCTTCTTGAGTGGAGTTGCGCAACTTACAAAGGATCGGCTTGGAGAACCCAGGTGACGAGGTTTCCAACTTCGCGCTCCAGGAAAGAGAATATTACTTCCATCGCCTTGGTGACTCTGCGAGCAAGATCACGGTCGGGTTCCATCAGGCGATGGCGCCGCAGGTCGCCTCCTCTGCGATCCCCGGGCCGGGTGGCGGTGACGAGGTCGGGGAAATCGGACTGCTCCATGGTGGTGGCGTGGAAAAAGTCGACGATAAAGTTCTGCTCCATCTCAACCAGAGGAAGAAGGTCGTCCATAACGGAGCCAAACACCTCATAAGGAAGGCTGCGGCTTTCTGCCGATTCCTTCAGGTTGGATCTGCTGCTGCTGTCGATGGGCGAGCGCAAACTCTTGGCCAAAGTTTGACTGCGCTTGACTGTAAGCTTCCTGACGGTGGTCGCCCTGCCTTCCTGTTGCTTTTCGACTTCGTACGTAAACAGGAGCTGCTCAGTCTCATCGGCAGTCATCTTGCGCGCGTTGCGCTTCCATGCCTCCAGAACTTGCCGGAATTCGTTCTTGTACACCGGGAAGCTCTTGTCCTGGTAGACTTGAATCATGCGATCCCAGTTCTTCGGGTCGACGTCCTTGGCATATTTGATGAGAGGACTGTACTTCCAAAGCGTATCTCGGCCTGCATCGTGGTGGCGCGAGTCCACCTTTCTTGACAGAGCTTCACTGAGCGCCCTATTGGTCTCGTTGTAGGCGTCATCAAACTGTCGTGCCATGTACTCGACGAGTCGTCTGAGGAAGAGCGAGCTTTCTTGTCGGTACATTTCCTTCTTTTCTTGCACGATTCTCATCTTGCCGTAGTCGGTATTGTCGAGACCAACAGCTTGGTCACTTTCGGCAGAGGTGTCTTCGCTCTTTCTGGGCTCACCACCGCTAAGCAGTGAGGGATCGATCTTGAGCATGGCCTTATACAAAGTCACCAGCGACATCTCAATGTCTTCGAGACCGCCCAGATCTTCCAACGGTGCGGCTCTCAAAGCATTGAGATCGGCCGATGTGATGGTGGTCGTTTCCAAGAGGGATTCGAGCTCCTTCTTCAATAGCTTCTGATTGGAAGTCTGGACTTGCAGACCTTGCCCTTGAGCCTCGATGTACGCAATATCATCCGAAAGAGTCTGTGATGTTAGCATTGCGAAGTGGCCTCAATGGAAAATTGATCGCTTACCGAAAGCTCGACACTGTAAAGCGTCAATAGATTCTCCATTTCCTCACACTCGGAAATCGCAGTGTCAATGCCGCGCTTGATAGCTTCAACGCGGTCGTCCTCTTCCTGGAAACGTGCGACCCAACCGCCCGCTTGGGCCTTGTTCAGTTCTCTTTCTAGATCCATCTTCATTTCATCAACATTACGAGTTCTCATCTTTTCACCAGGCACCCAGCCAAAGTAGTCGAGCCATTTTGTAAACTCGGTGCTCCTATTGTCGAGGACCGACGGATCAACACCAAGAGATGCCAGGTATTTGGCATCATTGCCGATCACCAAGGACTTGCGGGCCTCTTCCTTTGATGCAGGTTCCTCGGGCTTCTTGACCTCCTTGACTGAAGGTTGCAAGCTAGTCGGGCGACTGGAATTGGGTACTGTAACCTTGACTTCCGGCACGCCCGACGTCCGCTTGGCGGGCTCTGCTGGAGCAGCGGGGGCGGCGTCCGGGGTGGCCTCCGGCGTTGCCTCCTTGGGTCCATCAGAAGAGACAGGTCGAGGCGGAGGCCGAAAGACGGTTGTGATTCCTTCCGCTGGCTCAGCGCTCTTGTTTGCTGCCAAGCGTAGTCTCTCGCCCGCGCCACCGGCTCTTGGCTTGAACGCAGCGGCGGCAGAAGCGGCTTTCCAAAGTACACCAGCAAGATCGCCCTTTGATTTCTTTGCCTTGATCATCGGGCCAAGGCCGGGCCTCGTCTCTTCCTCAGGCTCAGGCGGAACAGGGGGTGTTGGCTGAAACTCAGCTGGCGGGACCGGGGGCTCCTCGATCAACGGCTCCGGCTCAGGTAGGGGAGCGGGGGCTGCGGGAGGCGGCGTTGGTGCGATCGGGGAGACAGGTGCGGGAGGAACGGGAATTTCAGGCGGCGGCGATACCATCGGGGGAGGCTGTCTGGTCGGGGTCATTCCATTCCGCGTGGGAGTTCTGAGCGCCGGCGGCGCATCCGGCATTCCTGCGTCTCCGGGGGTCAGAGGAGTGACCGGCCTGTCTTTGTACGAACCGCCGTCGGAGCGTTGCGACAGGGAATTTTTCCTGGCTGTACTCCTGGGTGGAGGAGCCACCTGATCTCGTCGCATTCCTGGGCTCACCAAGGGCGCAGGCACCAGGTCCCGGTCGGAGAAGCCTTGTGGCCGCGCCGGATCCATGGGAGGTCTCTTGCGTTCGGGGGGAGGCTCGCGGCTCTGGTTGCCTCGACTTTCTGGGCGCTGGGGCGGGGGTATAGGAATCGGCTCGGGCGTATTGTCGTTGAATCTGGGAAAGGCACCGGGGATGGGCATGCCGTTCCTCGACCGCGGCGGCACGCTTCCTGCATCGTCACTTCGTCCTCCTAGCGACTGAGCGAACGATTCTTGACTCTTGTTGCCGAATCGTCTCAGTGTCGGGGGTTCTGGCTGGCCTAGAGACGAGCTCATGCTGCCGACAGGTGAGTTGGTCCCGTTGAGGGGTGGACCATTGAGAGGTGGCGGCCGTCGCGGGCCTGGCGGTCCCGGCGAGGGAGTCCCGTAGTTTGAAGGCACATTTGTAGCACTGAGACTGCTCTGACTAGCAGCAGCATCTGGCGACATCGCCGGGGGTCTGAAAGGAGGCTGGGCGCCGGGCGGGGGTCGTCGTTCGTTTCTCAAGATCTGTCCCATTTCGGCCTGGTCGAAGCCCGACAGCTCGGGGACCTTTCCCCCTGTGTACTTGCCATAGATCTTGACCAAGCTGGCGATGAAGAACTTCTTTTCCTTGTCTGACTGAGCATCCCAGAAATAGGGTTTGCCTATGGTGACGACAAAGCCCGTGTCCCCGGCATATTCACGAAGTGTTGGGTTGGCAGGGGGCCCGGTGAAGGATTCAATGGCGGACAGGTCGTCGAGGTTCCATGTCTTTCCAATGGAGAAGGAGCCATTGGCATTTTCTTTGGTTTTGTGAAGGCGCACACGGCCAGACTTTCTCACAGCGACGACAATGATTCGGGGCTTCTCAGACTGGGGTGTTCGTGCTTCGGGGGGCGGCGGTGATGTCGGATGGGAGGAGTACTCGACGATTCGGATGTGGGTGATGTATGTCTCGAGCACTGTCGGGCAGGCAAGCAGCGGGGTGAGCATCTGGACAAGGATCCGATTCGAGGGAGAGGGAATGGGATGGGCAGAACCTACGCGATCCATCTACGTCCTTCTTGTTGAAGCAGCTGTCGATGATACGACGCTTCTCGTCCTCGAATCGCTGCGCCCTGTTGTCCATGGCTGCTCGCTGCTCCGTGTGGGCGGTCGGTCGCAGTGGGAGGGAGCACTCATGAGTGGGTTCGGCGGGCAGAGGGAGGCAGCATGCGCATGTTTATTTCGACGTTGGACGGCGATGTGGCGGTCGATGGGGCGCTTCGAAGGGAGGCTGATGGCGGTTTGGTTGGGGAGGGCGAGGCGAAGTCGAGGTCGAAATTGAAGTGGGATCTCAAGGTCGTGGTGATGCAAGGCAGAAGGGGAGTGCTGTGCCCGTACTGCGTGCTGTGCTGTGTGTTCTTGGGGGTAGCTTGCTGCCAGCCTACCCGTTAAGGTAGCGTAGAGCCTAGGTTGGGACCCGCTGCGAGTTTGGGGGGGAATGTTGCAAGTATCTTTTCTGCTGCAGTCTGGGGGTTCGAGGTAGTGCAGGACTAAGCAGTTCCCCTTCGTAGCGCCGCCACTTCATCACTCGAGGCTGGTGGTCGTTAACATGTGGCTGGTCTAGTCTTTGGCATGTTTATGGACATTTTTAATTGAATTTCTGCCATTCTCGAGGTGTTTCTTCTCCTGCAGACCAACAATGCAAATCGTCTAGGTCGCGTACCGCCAAACACGTCGGTTCCGCATTGAACTCCACGATACTTTGGCGTACCTGCCCAATGCCTGTATATCTGCTACCTGACGGGAACTTGCAGCGGCCTCTGCTCCCCCTGGGCCACCCAGTCGGGTGCTCAGGACGCGGTGGGAGGAGGGGAGGATGGGATGCCACAGCGGAATGTGCCTAGGTTCCGCGTATGAGAGCGTCCGTACCGCCACCAATTGGCTTCTTAAGGTTCCCTCTCGCAATCGCATGGCTCGTTCGCCTGTAGTCTATCTTGAGTCCCGTTCTTGGTGCATCTTTCAATACGCCTAGAGGAAGCGTCGTCTTATCGCCGCAAGTCTCGCGCGGGTAATCCCACTTCACCGTGTCTCAGCCGAATCAAAAGCAACTTTGACGGCGACAAATCATCCTTATTTATGCTGGCTCTTGCAATCTATGCACTGGACCGTTATCAGACGCATCATCGGAGCAAGGTTGCCGTCAGAGAGCTCGGGCGCTCGTCGTCATGCCTCCTACTCGTCCTTGTTTCAAGCTGCCCTGTCCATGGATGAGAAAAGGCGCCCCCTCCACACTCCGGTCGCTTCAACTGCCGGAAGGCCACTGTCCCTAGGCTTCCCTCTCCCGCCCTGCTGCCGAGCCTCCGGACACTTCTGACGTTGGGCTTGACGCTTGTCGGGCCGCCTCTGCCTCCGACCATGAGACGTCATCTTCCGTGTGACAGGGATCCTGCCGCTGCCGGACGACCACGATGCTCGGACCAAATCTTCAGTTCGCGCTTTTTGTCTTGTCAGGCCGCATGACTTCGTCTTCCAATGGCCTGTGCCCTCACACATCGGACGGCTGATGGACCCTGATATGTGATGATTTGACAAAGAAATTGTCACCAAAACTTACCAACGCACAGTCATCTGTCTGTACATGGCATGCTGCAGCTCAACCTCGGCTTCATGTTTCTCACCTGTTTCTTCACTCATGAAGAACGGTAGCGGACGCCAGAAGGTGCCGATGAGTGCGGAGTACGAGATAGTTCCTGTCGTCAACAATGCCTCGCAAGATCCGGTGTCGTCTCTCCCAAGTTTGAAAGGTGTCCATGGATGCATGCTGTCCAGCTGACGATTCTAGCCGAGCTTCGCTTGGATTCATTGTTACCATGTTGATTGGCGCAGTCTGTTCATGGTATACCCGCATTCTTTCGGTGAGTCGTAGTTGGCTGTTTGCTCAAGTTTGATGTACACTCTTCTTAAGAATTCCTACATAGAACTCTCATTTTTGTCGTGCTAAAGGGGCTATTCTTACTGATTGCCCCCTATCCTTGTCGTCATCTTGATCTTCTACTGCTTCTATAGCTTACTGTCGTCCTTAATCGAAGTAAAACTTCAAATCTATGAAGTACTCAGGGAATCTAGCCGCGCAGACTCGGGAAAATAAGGCGGTCTCTTCCTAAATTGCCACAGACATTATGACAATGATGCCCATGTTTCACCGTGCCCAGCTGTATGATCTTTTCCCGTGGGAGTAATTTTCTCAATATGATACTTCTCATTCTCTGATAAGCTCACATGAGCGCCAAAGTGAAGTGCCAACCAAGGACAACGAAGAGGACAACAGCGACTAAGAAGCGGAATGACAAAATGGAACAACTAAGAATATGGAACTCGCCAGTCGCAGACTATTTTACCAGGTCCATGGTCCTGGCTGAGAGAGCAAACGGCGACGAGTGATCTCACTGGATGACCGGGCCAACTGCAAACAGAACGGCTGCTGCTATCCGCACAGCACATAGCCCGCCGAACAAGTTTGCGACGTATCATGAGAAAACAAATAGCGGGCGTGCCGCGGCTCTTGTGATATATCACACATACGGCAAAACGGCTGGGTGACCGCGAAAAGGGGTTTCCTGCGTGCTCTCCGTTTGGTTTGCCCTCTCTACGAGTTTCTAACATCCCGTGGCAAACGAAGAGTAAAGATAAAGACGCCGGTTGGCCCAACGCAAGAACCATACACGCTGTGGTATGAGTTACAAGGCACAATAAACGGCTCAACCGTGAGAGAATCGCAGCACAGATCGCCAACTTCGTCACCATGCTGGAGCCAGTCCTCGAGAACGACGGTGCTGGAAAGGAAGGAAGTCATGACCAATATGCTTTGACCACAACACCTCCTCCACTGCACTCAAGCTCAGCAAGTACCGGACAGTCTTCCTTATCCAGAAACCCGCACAACCTCCCACGAGATCTTCAATCTCCCCGAGCCGACCGTCTCACCGAGCTCCCATCTCCCAAACGCCTCACTCCGGAAACCATGCTCACCCACCTCCACACAATCCAAGACGAAGAACAGAAACGCCTCAGCAAGCGCCGCGAAAGCAGCACCGCCGTCGACATCATCAGCACCCTTCATCTCCCTCCCCCGTCCCCAATCACCTCGGCACCATCATCACAATCTCCCACCGGCGGCGGCCATACCCCCCAACCCCTTGGACATGACGGCGACGACGACGAAGATGATGAACATACCCTCACGACCCCTTACACATCCTGCACCCCTCACCAGCTCTCCGTCGCAACATCTCGCCTCCACGACATAGCCCAGCAGTTCCAGGACGTGGTCGCCGGTCTCCAGGACGCCATCGCCCGCCGGCAGTCCACCACCACGACGCCTCCCCGCCCCGAGCTCCTGTCCCTCCAGGAGAGGCTGGCACGAGTCCACTCCGTCGCCATCACAGAACACGAGATCATCGTGCGGGAGGTCAAGGCGCGGAGAGGAGGAGCGGGAGGGGGAGGGGGAGGGGGAAGAAGGACCGAAGAAGCTTCCAAGAGATCAGGGGGCTATTATTAGGAAAGGCCCGCCCACCAAAGACACGCTCTCTCTCTTTCTGCTGGTCATACTACTTTCGGTCGAACATCCGGATTTGGAGAGCCACCGCGGCGGGTAGTCGTGAGATTACCAACAACCGGGGGGAGGACACACAAAGCGAGAGTTTCCCATCTCGGCATGGTGACTGAGACAGTGGAAAGTCCCCGTCTGGTCTGCTCCACCGTCCCGGCTTTTGGGGAATGAAGAGCGTCCGTAGAACCAACCCGAGCTCGCCACCGGCAGTCGAGATGAGAGTCTCGTTTCCCGCGTGGCCGTTTCCCGAAGACCCGGGACCGTTTTCTAGGAGCTAAGAATACAACCTCTCCACCCGGAACCGGGGGAATATTACCGGTAACGTTGTATTATTGGCTTCCAGGGAAAGTACATCTTGCCAGGGCTTACATGAGAAGCGGAGGAGTTGGGATGAGAGAGAGGCGATGGGGGCGAAGAAGATCGTGAGAAGGACGAGGGGCGGACTACCGAGACGAGATATTGGGGCTTGAGATGAGTTATCCGTGAATATGACGCTATTTGAACGATAAGTACAAGACCCATTAATGCAGAGTAGCATCAGCCAGATATTGAAGTCTATGGGAACCAAGGTTGCCGGAACCCTGGCTACGTGTAAGCGACCAGATTCAACACATCTGTGGGGCATATTCATTTCCATGAACATGTGTGCTTCACAACTTACACTCGATTCACATTCTGGTACTCAAATTTGCGGCACAACTCACTTTCATTGGCCCATTTCGGCGCATCTTTCTTGACGAGTTAAACGAAGTTGCTTTATGCTTCGGGCCTCTCTCAACTTGTGACGAACCCCCGGGCCGTGGCAATCCCACAGTGGAGAGGAAGGCCCCCACCCTTACCGTAGCGTGCCGGCACAATGGTAACACTAAGCAATTTGACAGGATCCGGAATGAGATACCGGAAATCAACTTCATCAGCCCGCAATCAAACCGGTGGGTAGGTCGGGCAGGCACCGCTGAGATCCAGCCCAAGTAGATCGGTCCATGGGCTGCCTCTGGTGTGGCTGGTTGTCGGCAAGCACAAGAAGCAGGTGGCTAATGGCATCCAATGTGGTGATAGAATGATTCCTGTATTGCCCAACAGGCGATTTGTACTAGAACACCTAATAGCCAAAAAGTGACCCTGGGCTCCATCCGGGATGCCTCAGAGATGCTAATCCGTAAAGTAAGCTTATACAGCGGGCTGTCGCCCTGAATGCAAGCTGCGGCGCAGAAAGAAAAAGGAAATGCCGCAGCCTTTTTGTCCTCCGGTTCAACTTTTTGAGCGTTCTCAATCCATTTACATTGGGAAGATGCCGTATCCAGCATCTATTCAATCCATATACATCGGATCCCCCCGTACCTGGGACATTACCATCCCCATGTCGCCGCCGTGCATGGCCTGCATCGTGGCCTGCATATTGGGCATTGACCGACTCATGTTGATTGCGCCCCGATTCGCATTCGGATTTCCGTTCTGCTGCACAAACCGCGCGTCACTCGCACCCCTCTGCACCGGTCTCGTCCGAGGAACATCGAGAGTAGCTTGTCGTTGCACCGGCTGCATGGGTTTTGTGGTTGGCGTGTTCATGACTGCGAAACTGTCATCATCCTCCATCTCTGCGTCGGCATCGGCATCGGCATCAGCATCCTGATCGCTGTTCTCGTCGATTGAAGGCGGTCCGCTGATCGATGCACCTTGGTCACTAAGGCCGTTGGTGCTTGTTGTCGATTGCCGCTGTACAGCAATAGGTTGCTGCTGAACTTGCTGCTGGACCTGTTGCTGCATCTGCTGTTGCACCTGCTGCTGAACCTGTTGTTGCTGCTGCTGCTGTTGCTGTTGCTGCTGCTGAGGTTGCGGCTGCACCTGTTGCTGTGACTGCTGCTGGTTTTGCTGAAGTTGTTGCTGTTGCTGTTGGGGAGTCGGGGTCGGGGTGGGTGTGTTGCTGTTCGCCTGGTCCAAAGATCTCTGCGCATTCATACCGTTACTGGCGACACGAGATGATGCGATGACAGTCTTCCATCGTCCAATACTCTTTTCAACAACTTCGTTGATGTCCGAATGCCTGTCCTCCAGGCGCAAACCGACACTGCGGCCGATGCCGCTAACACCATTCTCCAACACGTGAGCCATGTGGTGACGGTCAAAGGGTATCATGGTAGGGGCGAAAAGCTTGAACTCCCGTGGTTGTTGTAGGCGATTTAGCTGGTCGATCTGAGACTTCAAGTGAGCGTTTTCCTGCTCCAACTTGTGTTGCGCGTCTTTCATCTTGCTGATCTCCGTCTGCTTCCTGCCCACACTCCTCGCCATTTCCAAAAGCCATAGTTCGTTACGCCTCTGGACGGGCAGAGAGTTCCAGACAGTGAATGCCGACTGCAAGTGTTCGGTGACCTGCTTCTCGAGGTTCTCGGCAGACTTTTCGGCCTTCTTAACAGCCTCACGAGCGTCCCGGTAGGGTCCATCTCGGGGAGGGTACGTCAGCTCCTCCACTGCTGCCGTGGTAGCAGTCGCGCACTTGATCTTCCAGTTGCTGAACTCTTCCTGGAAGAAAGCCCGCAATGCATCATACTCTCTTTGGCCTGGCGACTGCACAGACCAGGAAGTAGATGTGGGATGCTGGGTTGAGGAAAAAAGGGTGGGCGGAGAAGCGAGACACTGCAATGTTAATGCAGGAAAGTCCAGGGCAAGCGGATCAAAGTCAAAAGGCATGGAGTTGTTGTCGATATGTTGCCTGTCACTTGTCAGTATACACGCCCGTCTTCTCTGACCAGCATAACGTACTTTGCAGCTCTCAGTGAGCTGTAGAGCTCTCTGAAAGCGAGCTCCGCCGCGCGCGCATTGTCCATGGCGTCGGCGAGCTTGTGCTTCTGATCGAAATTTGCCTTTTGCATGACCTGCTTGCTCACTTGTCTCTGTCTCTTTCCGGCATTCTGGCTGCCCTCCCCGTCCGTGGAGTTGGCGGTTTCGCCGTTGGGGGGAATGTTGTTGATCACGCCAGTGGCCTCCCATGAAGGGGTCCAGGGGTATTTGCTCAGCGTGGAGTCAACAGCATATTGACCGTCCTTTGGAAGGGCGGGAGACTTCTGCGGTTCGGAGTCTATGGTGGCATCGCGCTTGGCCGGGGCAGGTCTCGGTGTGCCAGCCGGGGTTGAGACGTTCCTACCGCCTGTCGAACCCCTGGGCTGTCTCCGTGTGATGCCACCTCTCACGCGCCTGATCGCTTCGACATCGTGGATTCCATCGGGGGGCTTGGGATTCTTCTCCTTGATGTAGAGATCGAGATGTCGGCCGAGAGAGGAGGAGGTGAACGCCTGGCCACAATATTGACAGTTCTTGTCCTTGGGGGCGCCCAGTTTCTGTTGGTTCGAGTCGGCGTTGCTCGCGGTTTCGGCCATTGTCGCTCGACTTGCGTGTTCCTAAAAGAAGTGGTGGGTAAGGTAATGAGTGGATCGAAGTTCGGTAGGTAGAGGGTGAGCTCTGAGCGTGGCTACAGGCCGTTCGCGCGAAAGGGCTCTTGCAGCTGCTCCGGGGGAGCTATGCGGTCGATGGTCATACGGTAGGGTATGTATGTAGTTGTAGTTGTGTGTAGTTGTATGCGGAAAGTGTTCCCAAAACAAGAGCAAGCAAGATTTAAAAAGTTGTATGGTGATAGTTACGGCAAGGAAAGGAAAAGGGCGTGGAAAGGACGGAGTGGATGCGACACAAGGAGAAGAACGAATGAGGGACAGAAAGATGATGTGCTGAAGAGCTAAACGAGTGTGGTAAGAGAAGGAGGTCGGTGGGAGATGTCGAGAAGCAGCAGATGCTTGCCAAAAGCCAGAACGAACAGAACACAGCTAATCCTGGTGATTACCGGCAGGTAGTCGGGGGACACGGGGAGGAGGCGGTTCGGATCGGGGGGGCAGTCGGGGCGTGGCGAGGCGAGGCTCTTGCGAGAGAGAGGGATTCTTCAGTTTCGGGAAAGTCGTGTGACAAGAATTAAGGAAGACTCTCGCCTTTTGCAGTCTCTATTTCATCCGTGGACGCTCGCAGTCTCTCGAGACCTCTATCGAGTGGAAAGAGGTAGGGGGGGTGGAGGAGGGCAGTCGGGGAGGAGGTGGAAAGTAAAGTACAGAGTAAGGGGAAGTGCAAAAATGTCACCCGGGATTTAATTATTGCAGTTTTTTTAATAAGGCAGGACGGCAGGGGTAGCACCACCGACCCGCGCCAGAAAAAAGTCGAGCTCCCCCCCATCCAGTTCCCCCAGATTGGCGCCAGTGGCAGCACAGACGGAGCCAAGGACGGCCCAGATCAAGCCCCCTTCAGGGCCGTACGGTGGTCCCACCTCGCCCTGATGCCGCTGAGCATCCGTCAGTGTACCCGTATGCAGCAGGTACCTATCGATGAACATGTATCCATTGACATTGGCCCAGTGTTCGTGGGGCTTGATTCCAATCCAATGCAATTGCACCAGTAGGTATCTCATGCAATGGATGTACGCCACGGATATATGCAAGAGCAGGTGCAGGTGCAGCAGCCCGGCTCAGCGATGGAGACGACCTACCTTAGCACATCACATCTGCCACCACCTTCCGTGAAAAGGTACCTCCCGTCGCTACCTAGCACGGCAAGGAGCTACCTCCTACCTTACCTACCTAAGCACCTAAGGTAGGGTTCATCTCTCCAAGCAAATAGCAAGCACGGTACGTACCTCTTATTTCATCTCTCCCGCCCGTCATCTCGACCAACGGCGCCCCAAGGCCACCTCGACCAACAACTCTCTTTTCTTCTGTTTCTATTTCTATCCTCAAGGCGCGCACTCAGATCAACCGAGACGGATTCCTCTCCTGGACTTCTCTCAGCATCATCGCGTCTCGGGCCCCAATGACGCCTCGCCGTTGGCCTACCGTGCCCACCAACTCTTCAGCAGCAAATGTCCAAGAACATGGCCACTGAACCAATCGACACACACATGTCTTCAAAGCACGTTGGCTGCCTGTCCGCGGCGACCCTCCCACCGAGGGTCCCTGAGGTATTTCACATACCAACTTGCACCCTTCATGGTTCAGACACACGGGCTTCCCGCTCAGCATCTCGCTCGCTTCCTCGCTCTTCCATTCCAGCCGCATGCCCTCTCACATGTGCACGTCTTTCGGTTAGTGCTGATCTGGCCCGCGGAAACGAGAGGGACAGCCCGGCACCGCTCTATGCATCACTTTTACTGGCCTAGCGGTCTTGGGGGTGCACGGCGGAACTTTTGATTCCAGCACCCTGCCCGACGACTGTTGTCTCTTGCCTGCTCCAGCAGTTGTCCAAGGACTCCCACGGGTTCCGTAGGAGATATCCCTACCAGAAAGACACATATCAACCCTGCCCTGCCCTGCCAAGCTGCCCTATTGACCCCGAATCGAGTTGGGCTGCCGAAGACTCTGACTCGGAGCGACCTGAAAAGGTCTACAAATCGGGACCGGCCGCATATTGCGCTGCAGATGGACGGATACTTGGTGCGCGACGGCACTGACAGCCGTCGCCGCTCGCAGAGGTTGATGATACCGTGCCTTGGTAGGTAGCTCAACAGCCGCACCCTGTCCAGTCCAACATCAAAGACGCGAATGGCACCCAACCGCAGCGCTCTTCCTAACATCTTCCACCTGGCCATCTTGGATGAAATAAATCCTGGCTAGACTGGCCGACCGGGGCGCGCGTTGGCATTTCCGGCTCGTTTCTTTAGGCTCCTGGGTCCCACCGGCTTGTGTCCGATCCATTTTTTCAGGGGCAATCCGGGAGATCATCCAGGGGAGCCGGTGAAGGACCAGCGGCGCCAACAGACCTGACAGCTTCCGTCTCAAGGACATTGCGCCCCTTGGGTTTCGCTCATTGAGATATCAGGGAGCGCCAGTAGACGGGTTGCGGACAGCGCTGGTCGGTTTCGGCGAGAGACTTTGAGATTCCAAGTAGAAACCCCTCGTGTGTCCGACGACTTGTTTTTCCCTCCCCGACCTTTTGTTTCTCTGTGTTTTAGTCCGGGGATGGCATCCGGCGCTCAGGGCCCCCGTTTTCCTGCATCGAATAATGGGGTTGGCATCTGCAGGACGCGACGCAGCAAAGCGACAAATATCATTTCGCGACTACAGGGCCACTACTAGCGGCGCGCTTCGGTTTCCTGTGGCTTCCTGTGGCTTCCTGTCGCCCGCTTCATGGCTCCCGGTCCTGGCCCTGGCCTGGAGGCTGGTCGTTGCCGTCTAGTGCAACATGCCGTAGCCGCAGCATCTTGGGTGCACCTTGTCTGGCCCGTCCAAGACGTCGTTTGCCAACCAACCTGCAGCACACCGATAATTTCCCGCAACAGCCTCTCCTTTCCTGTGGCAGCCAAGGACAAAAGCTGATACCCATAGGATGAGCGTGGCATGTGTGAACCTGATCCAAAGCAACAGTCGCAAGATGCTCCGTCCTCCGACGTTGAGGTACCACAAGCTTCCCGGAGAGCATACATTGACGCGAGGGAGACGACAAAAACCGCAAAAGTTTGGTCTCCTGCAAAGAACCTTGCTGCGGGACAGGGTTGGCACTTGCCAGCCAGCTGCTAAATCGCGATCCATCTTCATGCGCTTTGCCTTTCCCTGAGTCGACCGCTGTTGGGAGTAAGTCTTGTAACTCTTGTTGGTTATGGTTGTCTTCCAGCAAAGCGCTGCCCCTTTTGCGTTGCAGAGATTTCATGAAAACCTCATTACGCTTCTGCAACTGCTGCAGGCGCGTTCTGTCGTCTGTTGGTTGGAGCGGCACAGCTCAGTCTTGTCGGTGCTACGGAAACATCCTAAACGGATGATTAAGCTGTCTGCTTCTGTCAATGATTTGCGTTGCGTCCATTGATTTCCCTCAACCTCAGGGAGAACGTGTGCACCCCATAACCAGCGCATCTTCCTCGTAGTTGGCGGAATGTCCCTCACATGCAAGCGACTGCTACGATACCCTCTGATCAGAGCTCCGAACCGATTGGACGGCGGTAACAAAGGAGACATGATGTGCAGTAATATCTCCGAGCTGACAAATATTGCGGCGAACAAACAATGCTCATGCTAGGTCTCGATGAAATCATGGACCTCTGGAAGGCCAAGATCGATGGGGCTGAGATATGATTCTCTAGGTGTGCGCATCGCACGTAGAGCTGCCATATCGATTGAAATCGATTCCGTGGCACCAAATTTACGATATCGGAGTGGCAGAGTCAAGCCCGGACGCACCTCCTTCATCACACCAGATCAACTTCCCATCCTGGTGAAGCTTCTCGGGACAGATCTTGGAGCTTGGTCCACCGGTTCGGAGGATCCACACAAGCTCTTTGCAAAAGGACGGGGTCCCGTGTGGAAGGAAAGCATCGGGATTGAAGTCGGGAAAGCATGCGCCGACCCGGCTTGTGGCTAGAGCGTATCTCACATGACATGCACCGAGCCACATGTGGCAGTGGTACGACGCGGCACAAGCCTCACCTTTCTCCCGAGCCTGAGGCAAAGCTAGGACAGCTGCTCAATCGCACCTTCCCATTGTTCCTCGTGTCGATACTTCCTGCCTGAGTGCGCAACTTCCGTTCACGTATTCTCTGAATATTCCAGAAATTTCTGCCTGATAAAAAACCGACGCAATGCCTCCCGGTAAGCTCCCATCCTCCCCACACCACCATTCGCGCATCATCACCAAGCGCGTCTGCTTTGCGACAGCCACCCGCCCGACGCGACCATTGTCCCAATTACCCCCCATCGCCCAAGATGACGCGCAGAAAGTCCCGAGGCAGAAAGAATAAGGCACTGACCCGCGTCGCAGCCATCAGCGACGACGAGCAGTCCGACATTGGCGGCGACATCATCGTCCCCGTCAAGGAGACCCGCGGAAAGAGCCGATCGGTCGACATTGCGGATGACGTTAGTGACACTAAGAGCGACCTCGACATCCCCAAGGTTACCGGCGATCTGAATGGCAGTGCTGCCGCCGCCAACGGAGACGATGACGAAGACGAGGACGAGGACGATGATGACCTCGAGGCCGACGAGTGCGTGTCGCGCGACAGATAATACTGGGGGGACGCTGGCGCTAATGATGCCATAGATATGTCGTTGAGAAGATTCTAGATCACCAGGTCGGCGACGATGTATGCGCTCCTCCGCCCGCTGATTGCGCCCCCAAGCTGACTTGTGTTTAGGGATTGGTCAACTTCAGAGTAAAGTGGGAGGGCTACGAGAAGAAGGCGGATCAGACCTGGGAGCCAGAGGACTCGCTGAAGTACGTTACGTGCCGAGCGCATGCTGCGGTCGAAGCTTGTAGTTCTGATACTAACATACTTACAGGGAGGGCGCAGCCGAGATTCTGGAAGAGTACCTTAGAGCGATTGGTGGCCGCGAGGCACTCTTCGAGCAGAAGACCAAAGCCAAGACTACCAAGAAGCGCGGCCGCCCTGCTGCTTCATCCACGCCACCAGCAACCACCAAGAAGTCCAGACGCAACGGCCACCCGGCCGACTCGACCCCTCCCGCATCCGCAGTAGCCGCCGCGAAGGCCAAGCCGTGGACATTGCCCAGCGGCAGCTGGGAAGAGGATGTTGAGAGCATTGATGCATGCCAGGATGAGGTTTCGGGGGCGCTGGTCATCTACTTGAACTGGAAGAACGGCCAAAAGACGAAGCACCCCACCGAGGTGGTGTACAAGCGATGCCCGCAAAAGGTGAGTTCTCCTATTGTTTATTCAAGAGGGCAAACATTAATTGTGTCACAGATGCTACGCTTCTACGAGAAACACATCCGAATCGTCAAGTCAGAACCCGAGGCGGACGCTGATAACCATTTCCCCGAGAAGACTGCGCCAGAGGCTGAGATGTGAATCAATAAAAGGACGACATGTTGGGTTGTTTTACGTGGGAACGGCGTTCGGGCTGGTGGCATCCTTACCAGGAGGCTTTCATGGATTTCGGAATTGCTCTTTTCGATCAGTCTTGCGCATGGGTTTCTCAAAGGAATCCGCGTCAGACCCAACCTGTAAATAGGAACTGCGGTTTGCGGGAGACGGGTGCCCTGGGTCTTGAAGCGGGGCAGCGCGAGACGATGTGCGATAGGGATGTAGTGCCAGGGAAAATTTGATGCTTCACCTTGACCCGGTTGGCCTTGTTGGCGTGATGTCTGAATGTGGTGTAGCCTCCATCGTCACGTCTACACGAGCTAGCTCAAGGTCTTCAGGTCAAACCAGGAACGAGGCGCACTAGTTCGCAGACAAGACAAGTCTTGACTTCCAGGACTCACCCAATGCGCCGCCGCCAGTAGCCCCACGACAGCCGTGACTGTCGGTCTCAAGTTCATGAAGGGGAAGAGAGGATACAGGGCTGTCCAAAGCGGATGTCGCCGTCAGACGCAGGAACCAGGACAGGAACCAGACCGCAAAGGTAGACCGCCACCAAAGGATTGCGGTGAGTGTACAAGTGCCCAGCCTGGGACGACGGGGGAAAACCTGCAGGATGCGGCACCCGCGAGGTTGGGTGCGTTGAAATCCCTGCCCGGGCGACCCACTAAAAGCAGCTTTAGACCCCTGTTTCGCGGGCGGTTGGGGTCGCGGTGTGGGTGGTGCTGGCGTTGCGTGGTCGCGGGTTTTCCAGCCTCTCCCATTTTATTGACTTCTCTGGGAAACCTGGTGGCGGGGCAACGCTGCCTTTTAACGCTGCGCTGCCCGACTGCATTCCACACGGGTTTTCCTGGATTTGCTTTCTCTCTTCCTTTTGGTATGCTGCACGAAAAGCCTCGATCTCGCGACTCGAAAATAAGTTTTTTTTCTTCGGCCCATTGAGATAGACAACTGTCGTTGTTCTACGGTCAACCCGCACCCCACGCCGTCCACCATCGGGGCCCATACTACGGAAGCCGCAAAAGTATCTTGTACACCGCGGGGAGCTAGCCAGACAGCTGCAGGCCATCAACCATTGGGTACGACCTCCTTCAGGAATTTTTTTCCCCTCGAGACAATTGACTAATTTTAAACTGCAGAGTTTTGGCCCAAAAACGACTTTTCTCAACGGCCAACGTTCTGAACTCAGCACGTCTCCCGAGACAAACAGACACATCACGCATTCCACGGCCCACGGCGACTCCGCTTCATCGGACCCGTCTGTCCGTCTTTTCTCCACCACCCCCGATCAAACTCTCCTCCTCCGCAGGTGTCTCCGTCAGCTTCGGGCTCGACGGAAGACCCTGATCCCCGGTCGCCGCAGCCATGGTCAAGCAAAACGACGTCATCGCGATCATCGTTATCGTGCTCTTCATCGTCCTCGCCGGTGTCGCGTTCGGCATCTACAGATTAGTCCACGTCGCCCGCCAGAGCATGAGCGTGACGTCTGGGTCGAGTAGCAGCAGCAGTGACGAGATTGTCGACGACTGATCTCGGCGGGTTCGTCGACTGCGTTGTGTTGCTGCTGCTACTTCACTGCAATATAGACGCATGCCCCAACGCAATACTGGGCGAGTCCATCTGGGTCGCTACTTTCATGTTGGGCACATGCATGATCTGATGAAGCAGTGAAGCAAACAAGAAAAATGATTTGGGATGAAAGATAATGAGGGTGAAAGGAAGGATATGCGACATGAAGTTTTACCGGCATTGGGCGTTTGATTTACAGCATTTTCCATATATTTGTCTTAGTTATTTATTACATGGGACGACAAGATATCTACGAGTGTATGATATACAAAGAAGCTAGGATTGGGACCTGACGGGCTCGTTGCGGAGGATGAACGAATCTATGGAGACACGAGAGCCCCATGTACATAGAATGAATCACGCCCTCGAAGGCGGATCAAGAGTTATTAGAATACTCTGAAATACTTTTACAGTTGAACAGTTCAGGAACATATCGATACGTGGAGGTAAATCAGTGCCAGGCAGTAGTTGTTCAGTCCACGAGCATGTGTCACTCTGTCAGCAATTCTTTGCGGTTTACTGTATAAGACACCTTCTGGTGATGGTTGTCTCTCCGATCAAGTTCACATTACTGCACCCAGAAAGCTCTAGAATGTCGCCAACCAAAGACTCAAGCCCGACCACGGTCGAGGCGGTCAACCACAACACCGCCAAGGCTCTCGACATCGTCAACGAACTCTGCAAAGAAGTCGACCACCTCGAGCGCACCTCACGCACGAGGGAGAAGCTGGAGCCTCTAAAGTACCACTCCGGCCTCCAGGCCGTCCTCCTGCTCCTGCACTACGAGCTCCACGAGAAGCTCCGCGCCCGCACCGACGCCCTCCACGCCCTGGCCAAGGCCCAGAAGGCGCTCGACGTGATGATCTGCGACATTGACGCCAACACCTTCGCCGCGCTCATGCTCGAAGACTTCCCTAGCGCAGACCTGCACGAGGAGGGGCAGCGCGAGGTCGCACGATGGGCGAAGCAGAGCCGCGACATTGACGCCCGGATGGCGCGAATGGAGAGGGAGAATGAGGACCTCCGGCGCAAGATCGGTCGTGTTGCGGCTGTCATTGGAGATCCTCGTGTCATTGACGAGGCGTTGGTGATTGACGGCGTCAAGTGCTGTCTTCTCGGTCGAGCGCCAGGAGCCACTAAGGAAGAGAACCAGAAGGGGTACGACGGGCCCAAGGCGACGTCTCTGGAAGAGGTGAAGAGAGCTTTGGATAAGGCAAATGAGCTGTTTCTGGAGCGCCAGGATGCCTACGAGAAGTCGCGGGACAGCGGCGAGAAAGAAGATGAGGTGACTGGAAATGCTGACCAGATTTCTGCCCATGAACTCGATGGCCGCGCTGTTGAGGCGGAAAGAGAGTGTCTCCATGATATTGAGGGCTGCCGTGAATGCGATAGGCCCGGACTCTAATTCATTCTCACGTCGTTAAGGAGTTAAAATCTAGTTAATTAGTCAAAATACTCAGTATAAGTCAATCATCGCCAGGATCGAGCCTGTCTTGAAGCATACGTCAAGCCTCTCACATACAGTGGCAAGCTTCTGTGATCAGTCTGACTTCTGTAACAAGACAAATTGACTCGTATGTTTGAAGTCGCCTCAACAACAAGTTTACAGCTCAATACCAAAAAAGTAGAAAATGGACAAAAGAAGAAAAAACAATGGGCGGCCACCGGAGATATGTAGAGCCACCTAAAGAACTCGAACCACCGAGCTTTGCCGAAACCAGGCATACAATCCACCACTAGGCTATCTTGCGACGGTGGTCGCACCCATTGTTGCGGAATCTGGAAGGTGAGTAGGCCATAAGGGAAACAACGCGCCAGTGGCAGGTGCGGTGGACTCACTTGCTTCTGTAGTAGGAACGGCTGCCCTCGCAGAGAAGTGTTTTCACACGCAATCGAGCCCGATGGCTTCTATGAATTTCAAATCATCGAAGGCAGTCAATCTCGGAAATAAAGATGAAGCCAGTGAGAATCTCAACACTACGACCAATATCACCACCCACTTACACTAGAGCTTCGCATCCTCGTCAGTCTCTACAGTCCAAAGTTCAACCCCAAGGCTTACATGGTTTGCAAATATGATCCTGATGACTCGACCGCTGGTTTCATACGGTACTTAAATGAAATTGTGATGCCATTTGCATCGCTAACAGACTATCACAACTGTATTCTTCACGTCGAGGTGTAGTTGAGGTGCGAGCAACGCTACGTACCGACACACCCCGGGCCATGCAAGGGCCATCCCCGCTGTTTAAAGTGCATCAATTCCGACCCCACCAACGCGCCACGGCACGTCGCGTCTCCTCCATCAGCCAAAAATTCCAGCCAGCGTCTAGATTGTCTCGACGTCAGTTTTGCAGCCGCTCTTCCACCAAAATCTGCGACACCATTCACACCTCACATCTCCGACTCAACTGTCGCCGACCAGACCCAGCTACCATCACCATGCCGGTCCTCGAACGCCGCAGGCCGGCCCAGCGCCGCCCCGAACGACAGGTCGTGGACGACGACGACGTCGACCTCCCGCCCTACGAGCCCCTCGCGTGCCCCCTCACAGACCAAGCCAAGCGCGCCATCTTAGAGCTCTCCAACAGCCGCGACGTCCACCGCTACGCATCCCACATCAAGCAGTCCATCTCGAACCTCAGCCAGAGCGTCGCCGAGGTCAACGACGCCACCCGCGACCGCCACGAGCAGCTCCGGCGCATCGCCACGAAGCGTGCCGAGTCGGACAGCAGCCAGGAAAAGTCGCAGCGCGAGGAGCAGGTCGAGGCGCACGCCGCCGCCCTGGACGCCGAGGTCCCCGGTCTCACGAGGGACGTCGAGGCCGCCCTGCGCGACCTGCTCGACAGGCAGGCGCAGGTCGAGGACGACAAGAAGGCGCTGGCGGAGACGGCGGACTACTTCCAGACTCTCCCTGCCGCGCCGGCGAGGGCCCGACGGAGACGGCAGCAGAATGGAGACGAGGACGAGGAGGGAGACACCCAGATGGAGGATGAGGCGCCGCCGCCCGAGCAATCCGTCATCGACACCCTGCGTCAGCACCGGGCCGACAAGGCGCGGGAGTACCAGAACCTCAACGTCTACCAGCGCTACGCCCTCAACAACGACTATGCCGGCTTCAAGAAGCTGCTGCACGACGCCGTACACGGCGACTCGGGCCCCACGCTGCCCAATGCCAAGCGGTGGTTCGACGACGAGGGGAACCCCGTGATGCCTCGTATGGCCGGTGCTGCTCAAAATATTAAGGACGAGGGGGGCGCAGCGGACGACGAGGACGAGGACGAGGACCTGGTCATTGCCGGCGAGATCCGCGATTACAGGTGTCCGTTGTCGATGCAAGAGTTGAAGGAGCCCTTTAGCAACCGCGTCTGCAACCACACGTACGAGAAGCAGTGGATCACGGAGATGTTGAACAAGGCACCAAACAGGCGCGCACAGTGTGTCGTGGCCGGCTGTTCCAAGGTACGTCTGATGAGAATGACACCGGCGAGGCTGAGCATAAACCACTGACATGAGCAGGAATTCGGTGTGGATGACTTTTACGACGACAACGTGATCCTGCGCAAGATGAAGCGCGCCCAGGAGTTGCAGCGGCTCGAAGAGGAGGAGGGCAGCAGCAGTCCAGACGAGGACGCCGATGAAGACGCCCGGCGCCAGGTCAAACGAGAAAGGAGAAAGCGCAAGGTCGAGGCGATTGACGACGATGACGAGTGAGCGCGGGGAGCAAAGGCTTTGACGGTGTGTTTTACAGTATTTCACGATCGAATCACTGATAGGGGCGTTTCGGAATGGGCACGGCACGATACCCATGGTCAATGACATGAGCTTTCGACGACGCATGGTCGATATGCGACTGAAAAAAAACAATGATTCCCGCTTTATGATATTATGCGACTCCAGATCTACTAAGGCTGCCCTCGTCTCATGTGAAGGGTGCCCACGATTACGTCTTCGCCATCCCCTCCCGCGACTGGTGATGTCTTTTTAAGCCCCTGTTGCCGCAACGTCACACGTCGCCAAAGCCACACCCGCGCCCAGCAACGAACTCTCCTTTGCCGGGACGAGGTCGATACTCCTGTCCTCCCTGTTGACAAGTCCGTTCACGTACTCCTGCAGCATCGCCAGGTACCCCGGGTAATGCTCAATCACGCTGCCGTTGTACGCCACCGTGGTCTTCTCCAGACCGCACTCCTTCTCTAGCCGTTCTGAGCCGGCATACTCCACGTCTTCCTCGCCCAGCGCCTCCAGGCGCAGTGCCCAGACCGCATGCAAGCATGCAGCGATGATTGCCGCCGACCTCCTCGACACGAAAGACGTCAGGTCGCGGAGGGCCGCCATGTCAGATGACGTCGGCGTGTGTGATGACGGATGACGCGAAGTAAAGACTTTGATAGATGATGTGAATAGTGGCGACGTATCTCTGTGGCGCATGTTAGCAGACGTTACACGACGCGAAACGTGGCGAGCGTTACCCTTCAACGGCTGATATCGTCTCCGATTTCAAGGAATACGGCTCATCGAGCGACTTGGGCACCATGCCGCCGAAAAGCCCAGTGGTGTTAATGGCCTCAATCAATGCAAACCTCACCATCTCACCCAAGTACATTCCGCTCACCATCTGCTCTAGAGGCTGGAAGTCTGGCCTCGGATGTCCTTGCTTTAATGATCTATCCCAGCGCGTGACGCTCAAAATATCCTGTCCAAACATGCCGAGCTCGGTGTTGACGATTACATCACGGGCCTCGTCCCACCACTCCTGCGGCCGCTCGCCGAATTTTGGTTTTCCGATTACGGACACGGGAAGATGTGCGGCGATGTTGACTCCGGTGCCGAGGATGAGGCCGAAGCGGGTGGCGGAGTGAATGTAGGCTTGCGAGAGGAGGGTGGCGCCGCCGTCGTTGACAATCGCCTTGAGGACGGCGTTCATGCCCTTGGCTTTACACGCGGTCTCGATGACTTCGCCGAGATCCTGGCCCATGAGTCCGTCGGCGGCGAGGAACCCTTTACCCATCCCGTGAATTCGGCCGCCTTTCAGCGACGTTTGTCTGCACCTGATTAGCTTGATATCATACGTGCGATGCGGCATGCTTACTCAATGGGGAAACTCCAAGACACGGCCATGGGCATGGGCCGTGACGGGTCCTCTCCATCTTTACAAATGGTTTCCAGTATCCTTTCCGCCATCCAGTCGAAGAAAGCCATGCCCTCCAGGTTCCTGATGTCGGCATCGATCACAAAGGAACTGAGGCGGACGATCTCGCTCTCGCGACCCTTGGCACCGCGGCCCCGCAATTCTACCAGTGCAACACGCAGGGTCGATCCCCCCACATCCAGCGCCAGATACTGACCGACTTCGTGCCCGGCGGGAAGTTGGTGGTTGTACGACGGCAACATACATGCCATGCTGGTCTGCAACTTGTCCCGAAACTGCGCCTTCAGGGCGTTGGACAGCTCCAGGAGGCCATCGCCGGCGAGAGGGCCCAGCAGCAGGTCCTCGGCCTCCTTCAGGAACTCGTCGATCCTCCGTGGATAGAGAGACGCGGCGGACTTGGAACACTCGACTGTTGACGACGTCCTGGACTGCTTCCCGGAAACGGCCTGAGGGGTGATCCAGAATGCGAGGATGGCTTGTATCAGGGACTTGCCCCGCAGCAGCTGCTTGACAACGGCGGCCAGGAATGATTTCGGGAACGTCATGGCAGGAGAGATTCGGTGCATGACAAGGACCCAAGATTCGAACGAAGGAGATTTGGTGTCGGACGGTGCCGTATCATTTAGCTGACGAGACAATGGCAGGTAAATAAACGGAGCAAGGCA
Source organism: Colletotrichum siamense (assembly GCF_013390195.1). NCBI lineage: Eukaryota > Fungi > Ascomycota > Sordariomycetes > Glomerellales > Glomerellaceae > Colletotrichum > Colletotrichum siamense. Next base: position 1,179,390 of record NW_023501015.1, read on the forward strand.
CGAGCCATGTCCCCGGAGAGGTGACGGGAGCAAGATGAGTGAGACGGAGGAATGGAGGAAGAGGGAGGGTCGCAGAGATGTCGCAAACGAGGTTTAAACAGCACTCCACGGCGGCCACCAGACGGTGTCGACAGCGGATCGACAGGAACAGGCCGGGGAACTAGGGTGACTGGAGCTCGCACCGAGCAGGATGGAACCTGCCGGGAGCTGGCCTTCGTCCGTCGAGCTGGCCGGTTGGATGTCGTATTGGAGCGCGTTGGCGGTGGACTGAACAGGCACAAGAGAGCGGCGATGGCGAAAGCGACCAACGGCCAATATGGTTACAGGAGGAGAGAGATGGCCGCTAGGGTACGGAGAGAAGGGCCTTGGGGGCACCAGACCATGCGGAGGTCAACGGTGAGAGTGAGACTCGAGCGGGAACCACCAGCCAAGGAGGGCCTCTCGCGTTTCCTCTCCAACGTCGCACAGGCAATGGGGCGACTGACGGCAGTCCTAGGGCATGTTCGTATGGCCTAGTTCGGCCCAGACGCGATAATCCAGTCCACCTGCTTTGGGGGCCGTATGCCGTTCGTCGACGGGGTTGGATGCGGCGGAGGAAGGTGGATGCGAGAGCGTTGTATGGGATGGTGTTTAGGGGGGATGCATGGAAGACTGGATCGTCGGGAGAAGCACAGTAGATTTCGGTGCAACAATCAACTGCTACGAGCCGGCAGTGAAAAGAAACAGAGGCTGCTCTACACCGCAAGACGTTGGGAGCAAGACGGGGGAGTGATGGAACAGCAACAATGAGAGAGGAAGACGAGTGTACGCTGTGCTGAAACGCGGCTACAAAGTGCGCTGCCTGGCCACTGATTGTTACTGCCGTAAGCTATGGACACCCACGTAAAGTACGACGAGCCATTGGCATCTCAGCTAAGGCCAGACCAGACCAGCTTAACCCGTCCGCTGGCATGGCAGGATGTCGCTGTCGCCGCGCGTGGTTGAGAGGTGCAATGCGGAAAGGATGCGTCGCCCCTCCAGCTGTAACGTTGCCTCTGATAGCGAATTCCATTGGAGGGGCACTGTATCCGTCAGGTGGTGGCTGACCAAATCAGACGAAAGCGGACTCATGGAGGGGCTTTCTTCAGCGACCACTCAGGTGTAAGACCTGCTGCTTAGCGCGTGCGGACGGGGACCCTCGGTGGAAATTGTTAAGACCCGCCGCCAGAGGAACATGCAACGACCAACACCACCAGCAAGAAACATTGAACAGGGGTCCTGCTGTGACAGATGACGGAGACTCTGCATCTTCAACAAAGCTGTCGATGCGATCAGCGGCGATGCAGCATTGTCATGTCCCCAGTCCAACATGAGGGGGAACTTCATCAATCTGCTTCTTGTCTCACAACACCGTCAATGCCGAATCATCCATGAACACGTTTCTTGGCGGTCCTCGAACTACATCTCACTCGCGTTGAACGTGTTGAGATAGAAATCGTCGAGAGAGAGCGGGACACAACCACTAACACGAGCCGTCCACCATGACACCTTTTGTATTTCTCCGAGCCAGGCCCAAGTCCCACGCGGCGGGCGGCAAACGGCAAACGGCAAACGGCTCTTATGCCCGTCACGTTGGATCGCCATCAGTAGCCTCGGCTGCTAGTCCCCCACGTCTAACGTATCAGTTGCATGCAAAGCGCAAAATGGTCAGCCGCTGCCAGATCGTACATACATGGCCGTCGTTGTAAAACCAGGGTCTGGCCTCACGGACGTGAACGTGCTGGCCCCCGCCGCGCGCCGACGACGGCCTCGCCACCCGTGCGTACCTTACTATGCAGTAGGTAGCGTCGCGAACTTTCCTGGCATCGAACAGCCTCCACACACGTCTGGGATATCGACCCGACCACCTGGCTCGTCCAACACCCACCACCGCCACACTGACATGCCGACCCCTGCCCGCGGCCGTCGGGCCATGGCGAGTCTAAACTGATGGATGACGATGATGGCCGCCTCTAGAACGGGGGAGTGCTACAAGTGTGCTGCTCACTGCCTGCCAGATTCAAGAGCTCCAGTTATCACAATGGATGGCCACTCTCAACCCTCCGCGGTTCCCGGTCCAGAGCCTCGACATCCAACCACTGAAACCAGGTGACTCGGCCGATACCTGCGACTGGCAACGTTGATAATGGCCCCTCCCCGCGAGCCGGTCACAGTGGGACGGACGCCCGGGTGGTGGGACTTTCAAACACCACCGATAGCAAGTTGCAGTGACGTTCCATCCCTCCACCACAGCGCAAATCTTCAGCAGACTTTCTGGGGGCAGATTGCCGTTGCCGCAAAAAGTCTGTGATGTCAGCTGTGCTGCGACGGGGAACCCCTCAAGGGGGCAGGACGGTTTGAGGGAAAGGGTATGGGGAAAACCGCCCGAACCTTTGGCCACAGTCGAAGCTGAGTTTAGTCCCTCATAAGGATGGTCTCTTCAGCTTGCCTCCCTCGTATCGCTCTGTTTCCCGTCCTCTTCCTCGAGAATAGACATCGACCTCGCCTAGAACCTACCCTCTTCTATCATCCCCTGCGCTTATTTTCACACCCATCCTCGTATCGTCGTTGCAACCTACGCTATCCTCTTTCTGTAGATCCCCCGTTCAAGATGAGGCTGATTATCCGCGACGACGCCGACTCTGCCAGCGCCTATGTAGCCAACTACATCGTCGACAGGATCAAGCACTTCAGTCCCACCCCCGCACACCCATTCGTGCTTGGCCTGCCCACAGGAAGCAGCCCCTTGGGCGTATATAAGATTCTTGTTCAGAGGTACAAGGCCGGAGAGGTATGGATTAAATCTTGCTCGTGCTCTGGATGGGAGGCTGACGGCGTTGTTGATAGATCTCGTTTGAAAATGTCATCACCTTTAACATGGTATGTCTTTCCGTGACGTCCCCGATGCCCTCGCCATCAGCAACCTGACACCATTCAAGGACGAGTACGTCGGGATCCCGAGGGACCACCCCGAGAGCTACCACTCCTTCATGTGGAAGCACCTCTTCTCCCACGTAAACATCCACCCCAACAACGTCAACATCCTCAACGGCAATGCGCCCAACCTCGAGGCCGAGTGCGTCGCCTACGAGGCCAAGATCAAGGCCGCCGGCGGCATCGACCTCTTCCTCGCCGGCATCGGCGAGGACGGCCACATCGCCTTCAACGAGCCCGGCTCCAGCCTCGCGTCCCGCACCAGGGTCAAGACGCTCGCCTACGACACCATCCTCGCCAACTCCCGCTTCTTCGACAACGACGTCAGCAAGGTGCCCCGCCTCGCCCTGACCGTCGGCGTCCAGACCGTCCTCGAGGCCCGCGAGGTCGTCGCCATCATCATCGGCGCGCGCAAGGCCCTCGCCCTCCAGAAGTGCATCGAGAACGGCGTCAACCACATGTGGACCCTCTCCAGCCTGCAGCTGCACCCCCACCCGATGCTCGTCGTCGACGAGGACGCAACGCTGGAGTTGCAGGTCAAGACTGTCAAGGTAAGACAGACCACGCACGCGTCTCGGGAACTGTCCGCTGACACAACACCACAGTACTTCAAGAGCATCGAAAAGGTCGCAAAGGCCGAGGGCTTCGAGCAGATCCTCCCGTCCAAGATCCGCACCGGCCCGGGCCCCATCCCCGTGACGGTCGTCGACGAGGTCTCGACTCCGACAATCCACCACCCTCAACCCACCACCTCCCGTCTCCTCAGGGCGTCTCCCGCCACGGAGTACCCCGTCCGCTCCGTGTCCCCGGACATTGAGCTCGTCTTCGAGAGCATGGAGTCCCGCACAAAGACTCCCTCAGAGCAACAGCTCCGGGCCGTGACGCCCGATCTCGTCACCGACAGGATGGCCAACCGCATTCCGGAGCCGGCCCTCGCAAGACGGCTGACGCCGAACCCCGAGCAGCAGCAGTTGTCCATTTCAAGATCAAACACCCCCGACCTGGTACCCGACCGCATGGCCTCCCGCATCCCCGAGCCGGCGCTTGCGCGGCGATTGACTCCTAACCCGGAGCAGCAGCTGCGGGTGAACGCCGTTGGCGCCTAAATACCGATGAGACGCCGATTGAGAGAGAAGAAGGAAGAATGCATGCCCGGTTGCATGGCAGTAAGCGCTTCATTGATTGTAAGCCAAGCCGTAACTCGCTGCTGCCCAGTCACTCGCTAGATGCAAAGAGCATTGGTTACTCGTGTGATTATTTGATGGGCCAAACAGAATGTAGCATAGTAGAAAGGGCCCAAATTAAAGGGAATCATGAGACATGGATCGCAAGAACGGATGAAACTCGGAGAGGGTGCATAGACATTGTTTAAAGAGAGAAGAGCAGGGCTCGACGTGTACATTACCTTGAAAAGATGAGATGAATGAGAATAGATTGTGGGGTTGAATTGGAGTTTGTGCTGCTACGTATGGTTCTCCAACATCGTGTCATGTGATTGGCCGGAACGAGACCATCACACAATAGCAGCGGTTAGTTGAATCACCCAGCCCAACGCAGGCTGTTGGTGAGTATATTCTTTCTGATCATTCAATGTCACTAGATCCGGGTATAACCACGTGTTCCACCGCTGACTCGCCTTCCTATTTTCCGGGCTGTCCGTATGTCTCGCCCCTCCTTTCTGTACGACCCGGCCTTCCGATAGCCGAGTAGGTGACCCCGATTAGCTTATAATACATTCAAACCCATGAGGTGGCTTCGTTAAATCATTTCAAATAGATCCCTATGAGGCGAATACATGCCGAGGGGTATGAATACCAAGATGGCTGGCAGATACATCCTGTCTAAAATCATCATTATGATTCGGCTGTGAACATGCGTTTGCTCTTGCTGCGTAGTTGCTGTGCCTTGATCTCGGGCGGCACAATTGTGTGGTGAACGACGTGAGGTCGGTAGATGGCTTCCACAGGCGGCATCCTATTGTTTCTTAGTTCCCGTATGCGACGGATTTACGAGAGACTCACCAGTCGTCCACACTGAGTGGAAAGTACTCGTACAGCAAGTCATCCTCTTCTTTGGGACTCTGACTTGTGTTGTGCACGGCAGCCGCAATGGACTTTGTAAACTGCGGGCTCGAAATGTCCGAGTTGGACCTGTTTGGGCTCCTCTCGTCTTCCGACAACGACAGGTTGATGGGGCCCGAGATGCCAGGGCGTGAGCTTGACATTGAAGGCCTTGCCGCTTGTCGCGCGGGCTCTGAAGACCACGCTGGAATCGGTGGCCGAGACATCCCCGGCGACGGCGACAGCGCCAGCTTCTTTGCGGGAGGCTGACTGTTGCTCGTTTCTCTGTACAGCTGAGGCGTGCTCCATTCTGGAGGTTGCTGTGAGCCGTTAGCATCTTAAATCCGTAAGTCGAAGCAGCTTTGCGTACCTGAAGGTTGTTGGGTGGTTGGTATTTTGGAACCGGGGTTGCCATGCCATTGTCCTTGTGAGGCGGAGCAGAGGCAGACGCATCGCTGTTGCTCCTCCTTTCAAGCTTCTTGTCGCCTGTCAGAGGGATGTCTTTGCGACTGTCAAAATTTCTCGGGCTACGGCCTCGCACAATGACGGGGCCAGAGCTGATTTCAGCAATCTTGATGTACTCCCCCGACTGCTGCTTTCCTAAGAGGTTGATCTGCACCAGGTAGTGCTGCTGGAGACCTTTCCTCCTGCCGTTGTTTGCCGTCGCATGCTTGAACTGCAGCCTCTTCCATGACAGCGGCAACGACACTCTGTTCGCGTCGACTTCCTGGCCGTTGGCTAGATCCAGAACAATGTTGGGCGGGCCACCAGACGACTTTGGCTCCTCGGCGCCGATGGGATGCGCGCTCTTCCAGGGTATCGATATAATTTCCGTAATCTTCCCCTCTATGGACTCGATCGCCGTGATGGAGGCGGCAAGCTCGAAAACGGGTATCTGCCGGCCCTGCTCGTCTACGGCGTGGGTAATATGTCGCGGAAGCGTGACCTGTCCAGAGCACTGCCACAGGTTGCGACGGTAGCAGGTAAGCTCGAGCGGGCGGCCGTTGTTCTCGGCGCCAAAGACGTCCTCCGCGACGAAGAACATGCCGTACAGCTCGGCCGTAATCCCAGGTTCCATGTGTTGTCCATTTCCGTCAACGACCGTCGCCTTGAACGTGGGCGCCGAGAAGCCAAGTAGCTTGTTGTCGAGCTCCTGAGTAGGGGAGTCCTGGTTGAACTCGGGGGCAGGCTGCGCCTCGAAGGGTCGGTTCGAATATGCGAAAGGGTCTTCGAAGCCCGTGGCGGAGAAGTCTTCGAATCCGTAGGTGGGAGTGAAGGGTATGGGGGGAAAGGCGCCGTTGACCGTATCCCTGCGACAGCAAACTGTTAGTCGTCTGACTTCTTCCCATCCCAACTGCGACAGGCGCCTCCAGAAAGTTTCCCGCCCGGAAAGCTTACAGCAGAGAATCGTCAAACATGGAGGAATCCAGGCCATCCACGACAGCGCTGTTGAGGCTCATGCCATCGCCAGGCGTCGCGCCGGACGACAATGAATGGAACGCGGCCATTGCATGGTAGGACTGCGCCAGCCGCCGGCAGACGAATTGCGCTCGTCGTCACGATGGACGATCAGAGGTGGCTGGGCGGCCCAGAGGGCGAGTAAACGACGAAGCCCGGCACCGAGTTGTCGACAAAATGAAGGACAGGCACAGATGGGAGACAAAAATGACCCTGCTGCAAAAAAGCAAGCAAGCTGGCGAGTGGGCGTCGAGGTATGTAGCGAATGTCTTGTCCGAGCGACTCTGGATGGAAATGCAGAAGCGGAGGGATCTCTTGTGTCTGGAGCCAACCCACGGGCAGCCGAGTGGACGTGGAGGTTAGGTGGTGGGTGACCTGGACTGGCACCAACCCCTATCAGGCCGCTGGTCTGCCGCCATTGGCTGGCCTGCAAGTCAACGGCTGCAGGCGTTATCGCACTGTGGAGGCAAGTGAGGGGCGCTTAATGGGGTTTGCTCTGGGGGTCCTTTCAACCGCGACTGGGAGCATCCCCAGTGAACCTGCATGGAATGAGGCACCTGGGCGGGGGAGATGAGCTCCACTGGGTACAATGAAGCTCCCTGTAATTGTCTCTGTCTGAGCTTGTCGGCCAGGTTGGAGCAAACATCGCCTCACGCATCGAGATGTCTTCCCACGCATCTGGGCTTACGACATGAGCTCACCACAGTGGTCGAATGTCCTCACTGGGACCGGGTATAAACCAATGATGGCTTGAAATAACGACATCAATTCATATCTGATAATGCCCCAATCCACTCACTCCTTGGCCTTCTGCTCTTCAAAGAGCTTCTGACACTTGGCTGAGATTCCGGGTTGTACCACGCTGTCGGCGTACTCCCAAACATCCTTTATTTGTGACCCGTCCTCGGTGAACTGCATAAACCATGCAAAGTACAGCTTTGTGGACTCCCCATCGATGAATTCGCTGTCGAGGATCGTTGTAGCGGCAGCTGTCTTCTTCCGCACGTCGATGACAACATTGTTGATCTCCGTCATCTTCGTGCTGTAGACCGGGAGGGTGGTGGCCAACCTGGCTTCGTACATCTCATTCCCAATAGCAAGATCAGTCGGGACGCCCATAGCCTGGAGGAATGAGGGGGGCATGAAGTGGCGTTTGCAATCCGGTGTCAAGGTTGTGTTGATGCGTGACGCGTCGTTTTCCTTCGAGGCGTCCTCGTAACCGTTGAGAAACTCGCGTAACGTCTTTTCGATGGTCTCGTAAAGGGCAGTAAGGGGCGCGTCGGAGGTAGCCATGGCGGACAGGAACTGGTTTTAACAACTAAGACGGTCTGCAAGAACTTTGAAAAGTAGCCTTTGCTATCAGGTGGATGGAATAACCAATATTCTTTATATACCCAAAGTGCCGGCCAACAGGAAGGACTTTGGTCATGAACACGTAGCAGTCAACATGTATGCAGGGCAGCGAATGGAATTACAGTCTCCATCTCACATAAGCCGATCCTCAGTTTGCGCTGCGAATGAGGGATAGGTACTGTTCCGAACAGTCCATTCGTAAAGCAATCAGGGACCTATGTGATTATAGAAAGGACGCAATGGTCTGATGATGCCAAAGTCGGCAGATTGAGAGGACACTTACATCATGGCCATCATCTTTGAATCTCATTTATATCATATACCTAATGCCGCCTGCTTATCCCCCAACATACTTGGATAGCAGCTCTATGAATTTACAGTCTATTGGAGGGCTCGACCCTTTCTTTAATCTTGTCTCATGAAACCCCCCTATCTTAACTCGGACAGTCTATGCAATGGGCGACTGGGTCTCCTCCCGGCTCGATACCATCGTTCCCGCCTTCCAAACCTCGTCCACTACGAGCTGAGTGGCGCCGTCTCTTACTTCTTCAGAGAAGATGACCAGATCCGCATCAGCTCCGTCTTCCAAAGAGCCCTTGATGCCTTTGAGGCCGAGCATCTCTGCGGGGGTCGCGGTCACAGCCTTCAAAGCCTTCGGAATGCCGGTGCCGGACCAGCGCAGGAAGTTGTTGACACACTCCATCAGAGTAACGGCACTGACGGTTGTTAGTGGTGCACAATTTCGTAATCTGATGCGGACTGCTCACCTTCCAGCAATTTTGTCGGTGCCCTCCAACAACAGCGTGGATCCGACCTTGACAATGTTGTTGACGTCTTGTCCATTCGTCCACTTGTACGAGCCGTCGGCCAGACCCATCATGTGCATGGCGTCAGTAACCAGGATGAAGCCATCCGGATGAGCGTTGAACGCAATCTTAATGGTGGTCGGGTGCAGATGAATACCGTCGGAGATGATGCCAAAGTATGGCCTCGCCAGACTCTCTGCAATACCCAGGACACCAAAGACACCTGGGTTGCGGTGGTGAAGAGGTCGCATGGCGTTGAAGAGATGAGTAATCATCGTGGCTCCGGCTGCCACCGCGGCCGAAGCCTCTTCGTACGTCGCTTCCGAGTGGCCGATGGAGTAGATGATGCCTCGTTCCCGCAGCTCAGGAATGATTTGTGTCATCCGCCCACGTTCTGGCGCGGCGGTGATCATCTTAATTGGAATGGAGCCGCCGTTGGTGCTAGGCTCGATGTTCTCGGCGCCGTAACATTCGACTAGATCATCGAATGTCTCTGCCTGCTGCAGGACATCGACGTTGTGGATGCCGTTCTTGGTAGGGTTCAGGAACGGGCCTTCGACGTGGGCTCCGAGAGACTCGGCACCGTCATTGGCCACTTGTGAGCCGCCAGATGGGCCCAGGTACGGGAGAGCCTGCCATCGGTCAGTATTCTAGAGGTGTACAACACTGAAGAAGATTTACATTTTGGTAAAGCTCGGGTTTTTGACTGGTGAGCGTTGGGACGTAGGAAGTGACGCCAGTGGCCACCAGTTTCCTGTTGAGCTCCCGGACCTTTTTGCCGTACTGAGACATGTCTTCGAGCAGTGTGGAAAAGTTGAAGCCAAAGGCACCGTTGAGCTGGCAGTCGATCATGCCGGGAGACATGATGCGACCGCCGAGGTTGACGGTCTCATCTGGTAGGAGGAGGTCATCGAAGAAGGCCGCCTGGCTGTGAATGATTTTGCCCGTGACGGAGCTGACCCAGATGTCTTCCTGCACCAGGGCATCGCCTTTCACGAGGCGGCAGTTTGTGAATTTCGTAATGCCATTCTTGGGCGTCTTGGGAATGGCGATGGGCATGGTGTCAGACTGGATGGTGTGCGCTGATTTGTTGTTGTTGGGCAGAGGGAGAGCTGGCTGCAGGCTTAATCTTCAATATCGACGCCATGAACAGAGCCGAAACCAAAGGCAGCGCTGGGCAAGATCCGGGTATTATTCACGGGCACTGCAGGGCGCTTCTGCAACCGGAGCGGCGAAAGGCAACGGTGCCGGCATGGCCCGGCTTGCATGGAAGTCTCGTGGGTTCCAGGGCGTTGGCAACCTCGTCATGGCCCCTCACAGTCACAGAGAGTTGGCCACCACACATGGTGGTATGAGATAGGACGAGTGTATCGACGGGCAATCGCATCAACGTGCCGTCGGTGGGGGATGGAGCGTTGGAGACACTGGACTGGGCACGATAGTCGCCCGTTGCACCGCGAGGTGCCTCTGGAACCCCTCCGAGTCAGAGACTACTTGACCAACGGCCGGTCCACATGGGCAAAGGACTCGTTTCTGTTGCTTTGTTTCACTCGCAAGCACCCAAGCACCGGCGCACACCATTGCTTTGCCTCCCAAGATTCCAGAATCGGAGTAGGGCCCCACACTGACGGAGGGGGACTGAGGCGTGGGACCCAGGACGAGACGGACAGAGACAGACTGTCACCGTCGCAGACACAGACACACAGACTTTCGGGGCAGACGGGGAAAAGAAGGTTTGACGTGGTGAGGCTCCATGTAACGTTCCGTTGTCGAGGCCGATGATCGAGACGCTAACACACAGAAATGGATCTCGAATCACTCGGTACGTACCAGTCCCACATCATCCGCCGCGACCGCTGGCCCGTGCGCGAATCGGCCAATCGATATCCCCGCCCTCCGGCAGCCAATCAGCATCGGGCCGTGTGTCTGGCAGCGCAAGCCCGGACCACCCTCCCGCGCGGCGCACATGGCGTCCCACACGCAGGTGCACCACCACTCCTCCACGTCCGCGCTCTCTCGGACGACGCGCGATGGCTCCGGCTCCAGCTCCAGTTCCAGTTACAGCTCCAGACACCACCAGCACCCGCACTCGCGACCATCCATCAGCAGGGACTCAACGTCAACGTCGGAGAAGGGTCGCCGTTACCTCTCCCCATTGAAGGCACCTCGCAGTCTCGAGAGGTACTATGCACGTCAAAACGTGACGAGTCGCAGACCGCTCTCCACGGCCCAGCTCAACATGGAGCTCGACCCACTATGGCAGGATCTCGATTGGTACGTCTCGTCTTCCTCGACCCGCCTGCTCTTGTGTGCTTCTTCTCTCCAACGTGAAGATTCCGCCTGAACCCTCCGTCCTCCGCCCTGCCATCCGGTCCCGTCTCCCCATGTCGTCTTCCCTGTCGCTTGGTCACTGTTGGACCTTCTAGAAGCCTGTCACCTTGACTCTATCCCAATTCGCTCGCTGACATGTCCTCTCACTCCGTTCAGGGCCATTGGCCAGATGCTCATCATGGGCTGGGATGGCACCGAGGTCACGCCCCAGATCCGCTCCTTGATTGAGGACCACCATCTCGGGACCATCATTTTGACGGCCAAGAACCTCAAGAGTTAGCACTCCCTCCTGTCCTATAGCTCTCCCTACTTGCCGGATGGTTGATTGTAGATCCATGCTGATCCCTTCCAGCGGCCCAAGAGACGGCCAAGCTGGTCCAGGAGCTTCAGACTATTGCTCACAAAGCCGGTCACCCGAAGCCTCTGCTGATCGCCTTGGACCAGGAGAATGGGGGCGTAAACAGCCTGTTTGATGAGGACTATGTGTGCCAGTTCCCGAGCGCCATGGGCGTGGCGGCCACGGGGCGCGTCGATCTAGCCTATGAAGTGTCAAAGGCTACTGCGACTGAAGTTGGAGCTTGTGGCATCAACCTTATGCTCGGCCCTGTTCTAGACGTCCTGTCGAACGCCAGGTACCAGCCAATCGGTGTCCGCGCCACGGGAGACGACCCCCAAGAGGTCTCTCAGTATGGCATTGCTGCCATCAACGGCATTCGCGACGCCGGACTAGCTTCGTGCGGAAAACACTTCCCTTCGTACGGCAATCTGGACTTCCTCGGTTCGAGCCTGGAAGTTCCCATCATCACTCAGACCCTCGAAGAATTGAGCTTGAGTGCTTTGGTACCATTCCGCAATGCCATTGCGACCGGTAAGCTCGACGCCATGTTCGTCGGGGGATGTGGCATCTCGAACCCGTCTATGAACGTATCGCATGCTTGCCTATCAAACCAGGTTGTGGACGATCTCCTACGGGAAGAGCTGGGTTTCGATGGAGTCGCCATCTCTGAGTGCCTCGAAATGGAGTCCCTCGCACACGACCTCGGCGTCCAGAACGGTGTTGTCATGGCTGTCGAGGCTGGCTGTGACCTCGTGCTACTGTGCCGAGCCTACGATGTCCAGCTGGAAGCCATCAAGGGGCTGAAACTCGGAGTGGAAAACGGTATCTTTGCCAAAGACCGGATCTTCACTTCTTTAAAGAGGGTGCTGCGGTTGAAGGACACTTGCACGTCGTGGCAAACCGCTCTCAACCCCCCTGGCATCTCGCTTCTGTCCAAGCTGCACCCCAGTCACATGGCTCTCTCGAGGAAGGCATACGACGACTCTATAACGGTTATCCGAGATAAGGAGAAGCTCTTGCCTCTGTCGCAGTCCATGCATCAAGAGGAAGAGTTGTTGCTCCTCACACCGCTTGTAAAGCCTTTGCCGGCGTCGAGCTTGACAAAGAGCATCCTCCAGGCAAAAGACGCTCAGATGCTTGCGCCCACGGCTCACGATAAGTGGTTGCACAGGGAAAAGGGCGCCATCATGAGTGGAGAAGGCGTCTTTCGAGAGTTTGGGCGTTCTCTGGCGAGAGCTCGACATGGCAAGCTCCTACATACCAGCTATACTGCGAACGGAGTCCGGCCAGGTAAGTCGATAGGCTCGAGACTGCTTTCCCAGCTAATGAGAATAGTTCACGAGAACCTCATCCACAGAGCCTCTTGCATCATCATCGTGACTGCCGATGCCAACAGAAATCTGTATCAAGCTGGCTTCACTAAGCACGTCGAGATGATGTGTTCTATGTTGCGCACGCGCGGCCAGAAGAAGTCGGTCATTGTCGTAGCCGTCAGCTCACCATACGACTTCGCCATGGACAAGTCTATCGGCACTTACATTTGCACGTTCGACTTTACCGAAAACGCCATGCATGCACTGGTCCGCGCTCTATGCGGCGTGTTCGTGCCCAAGGGGACGCTTCCCGGGACACTGCGAAAGAGCAAGAAGGTCCTCAAATCCCGGCAGCATTGGATCGTTGAAGAATTCGACCGCGAGCGAGACACCCAGGGGCTTGAAGAGCTCATCAAGGCAGTCGCTCGCGCAAACACCATCGACTTGGGCCACCTGGAGAACATGCCAGCCGGATGCTTCGAACTGTTCAACAAGGACGTCGAGGAGGCGCACTTCGTGGTCAGAAACAGCAGCACGCATGCCCTGTACGGCTTTGCAGCGACCTACTTCCTCGAGGGCATCGGCATTCTCGGCGCCATCTTCGTGGACCCGACGAAGCGGAACGTCTCGGTCGGGCGCTCCCTTCATCGACGAGCTCTGCGGTACCTGACCGGCAAGCGGGGTGTGAAGAAGCTGCAGCTGGGCACGACGTTCCCCGGCATCTTCCTGGGCATCCCGATTGACGAGGGCGGAGTGAAGAACTGGTTCGCCAACAACGGCTGGGATGTGCAATTCCCGAAGCGGCTGACCAATCTGATCATCAACGATCTGAGCAACTGGATCATCCCCGAGGGCCTGCTCCAGAGTGTCCAGCGGGCCAACCTGAGCTTTGATCTCATTCACGGTCTCGACAATGCCGATTTAGTGCTGGACCTCGTCAACACCCACGCAAACCCCGAGGTCTTGGAGCTGTATAGGTGTGCGTTGCAGGAGACCAAGGCATGCGGTATCGTGAGAGCCAAGGGTCCCGGAGATGCGATCTTGGGTACCATCATCATCTGCAGACCAGGCAGTCCGCTGTCGAACTTCATCCCGGCCCTTGTGCCGATTGGGGATGAGGAAATAGGAGGTGTCCTGGCACCCGTCGTTAAGTCGGGGTTGCAGGACACTCTCGTGCTCCAGGGGCTGACTCTGATGGGTGTACGGCAGAACAAGGCACACAAGTCTGCCAAAACGGTGCTCAGTTGGGTACGTAAACCCTCGAATGAGTGGCCCACACGTGTTAACGATGTACAGGTACAAGATGACTCTTACGAACACGTCATGGCAATGGGATTTGAGATCATGCAGGCATACGAGGAGGTCACGAATGCGCCAGATAATGTGGGTTTGCCCTATATGAGATTCCATGAGACTGGCTAACATATACACGCAGTGGACTGATTTGAACTAGCCTCTTGCGCGAAATTTCATGGGAGGCTCAGGATGATGCGGTATACCCTTTGGTGACATTGCGTCATCGGATTTTGGACAATTTGCTCATATCAGGATACCTACGTTATATAAAAGATCTAGCTGGGAGATATCTCCAACATCGAGGCGTTTACGAGGTCCAATGATGTTTCTCAGACCTTGATTGCCGGATTGTGTTTCTTATATGGACAACTCCGTATTTGTCTCAGTACTGAGATTAGTATCCATGTGCTTACCTCTTGGTTATTGCGATTCGGGACTTGGTCTCCTTTTCCTTGGTCCCTTGCTGCACCTTGTACCTCGGATACTCCTCTCGTTCCATACAGGAGCGAACGGACAAACACGACCCTTGAAGTCGTACTGCAGGGTTGCACTCCGAGATCCGGGCATCAGATCCATTCGAAGGCTTCCAGAGGCTCGATTGACATGGCTCGGGTGAAGCTGCAAGGAAGCGGTGCCTGCATGGTGATCCAGCTTACTGGACGACATGTGTCATCCACGGGTTCTTGCCAGATTCTTAGATCCTCAGGTCTGGGCCAGCTGGCTGCGTTCTCGGATGGCCTGATGGCTCAATGGTGGAACTCGCTTTCGGAAGTTTTCAAAATGCCGATTGGGGTGCCCGGACGTGGTAGATCCGAGTTCAGATAATACCTCATCATGCCACATTTCCTTTTTGCCCCTTAATTTAAAGATACAGCGAGTAATTCGAACTCAATAAGCTTCAGCCCCAAATCAACTTCTTCTTTGATTACTGAGAGATATTTTGATATGCTTTGAGGTTACTTGCCTGAGAAGACCAGCTAAGGACATTTCGTCCGAACATGCCTGAGCTTCCTACCCCACACCTAAAGTATACCTGGGGAACCCTTGCCATCTCCCGCGACTTGGAGAAAGCCGCCCGAGACCGAATTTTGGGGTGTTCATCGTCATCTACGCAAGCCAACTTCCAGCCGCGCCAAACAGCAAAACTTATCCAGGGTGCCGTGGCACGAGTTACACAAAGGTCAAGCCTAGCAATACAAGCACCGCAAGTGCGTAGCGGCGGTCTTGGAGAGCTCTGACTGGCCTTGGCTGGGATCTGGGGTCGGGGGGCCTGGATGCGGGGCGGGGAGGAGAACGGCAAAGGGCTAAAAGGTGGGGATCGATCGTCGTGGTTCGCGGGGAAACTCTGGCCGACTAGGGTTCTTTCTTAGCGACGAGAGGGGCTTGGAGCACAGATTCGGAGAAGCGAGGTTCGTTTACATCAGACCACGGCAACAACGAGCGTAGATGAGAGGGGACGTTGACCGGAGATGAGGTGATGTCAAGCCACTTGGCGCGGGGACGGTTGATGGATGGACACAGCCGGTATCCGACAAACCCCGGTTGGCTCACCGCTGGGACGGGCCGGCAGACCTGTGACGGCGAGCAAGTACGGCATCTCATGACATATCTGAAAGGAATCCTGAACTTGAACCGGTTCTATGCCATCTAACCCTAGATATCTCATGCAGATAGCATCGTAATTTCATAAATGACTACCATTCCGCTTTACAGCTCAGTAATGCTAATCTTCCCGTTGAGGAGCGTCATGTCCTTCAACTTGCCGTCCGCTCCCACTTCCAAAACACCAAGCTCCTTGCCCTCGCTGTCGACCACAGTCGCCTTGGCACCCTCCTTGACCTGATACAACCTGACCTCGACGTCGCGGCGGTAGTCGTACACAGCACCGACGGCATTGGAGCTGCCCAGCACGAGAACCGTGTTCTCGCGGACGTAGAGCGGGAGCGTGCCGAAGCCGTGTGTCTCCTTGAACCAACCGGGCCCATCGCGGGACTCGCCGGAGAAGTAAGAGGTCCACTTGCCCTTGGGCAGGTAGAACTCCACCTCGCCCGACTCCTCAAAGATGGGCGCCGCCAGGATGCTGGGGCCGAGCATGAACTGTCGGTCGAGGTACCACGAGGTTGGGTCGTCGGGGAACTCGATGCACATGGCGCGCAGGGACAGGGGGATGCCCTGCTCGACGGCCGCCTGCGCCTGCGAGAAGATGTAGGGCATGAGGCGCGACTTGAGGGCGGTCCACTTGGCCAGCGTCTGCGAGCAGCCCTCTTCGCTCTGGTCGTCGTCGTCAATGACCCACGGCACGCGGTACGAGCTGCTGCCGTGCAACCGGCTGTGGCTGCAGAGCAGGCCCATGGCCACCCATCGCTTGTAGATCCAGGGGGGCGGGTAGCCCTCGAATCCGCCAATGTCGCAGCTCCAGAAGGAGAACCCGCTGAGGCCCAGGCCCAGACCGCCGCGGATCGACTCGGCCATCGCTTCCGGGGTCGACTCGCAGTCACCGCCCCATTGCAGGGGGAACCGCTGGGTGCCGGCGCACGCTGCTCTGGCGAAGAGAACGGCCTCGTTCTCGCCGTAGCGCTTCTGCAGCGCCTCGTACACGACCTTGTTGTAGATGAAGGCGTAGTAGTTGTGCATCTTGACGGGGTCAATGGTCTTGTCGTACCATTCGACGTCCAGCGTGGGAATGCGCTCTCCAAAGTCTGTCTTGATGGCGTCGACGCCTTGATCAAAGAGTTTGTTAAGGTTCTCCTCGTACCACTTGCAGGCCTCGGGGTTCGTGAAGTCTACCAGGCCCATGCCGGCCTGCCACAGGTCCCATTGCCAGACGTCGCCGTTCTTGCGCTTCACGAGGTAGCCCTTTTCCGCTGCCTCCTTGAAAGCCGCGCCGTGCTGGGCGATGTAGGGGTTGATCCAGACGCAGACTTTCTTGCAGAGGCCGGATTCCTTGAGACGTGTGATCTGCCCCTTGGGATCGGGGAACCGCTCGGAATCAAACACAAAGTCTGTCCACGTAAAGGCCTTCATCCAGAAGCAGTCGTAGTGGAAGACGTCTACGGGCGAGCCGCGGGCCTTCATGCCCTCGAGGAAGGTGTTGACCGTCTGCTCATCGTAGTTGGTGGTGAAGCTCGTTGTGAGCCACAGGCCAAAACTCCAGCTCGGGACCTTGCCGGCTTTGCCCGTCAGAGTCGTATACCGCTTGAGGATGTCCTTGGGCGTGGGTCCGTAAATGATATACCACTTGAGCCTCTGGCCCTCGACCACGGTCTGCAGGCGGTTGCAACGCTCGCTTCCAATCTCAAGATCTACCTTGCCCGGCGTGTCAATGAAGACGCCGTAACCCTTGGAGCTAAGCCAGAATGAGACGTTCTTGTAAGCCTGCTCGCTAGAAGTGCCGCCATCGGCATTCCAAAGAGAAATGGACTGGCCGACCTTGTTGTAGGCGCCGAATCGCTCACCGAGACCGTGGATTGTTTCACCGACGCCGAGTGTGGTCTGAGTAAACATGTAGTGCTTGAAGTTGCGCATGTCCCCGGTCTGCATTGGTGTGCTTGGCGCAGGGTTGTATGCCAGGCCTACGCTTCGGCTCCCAAGGGACGTCAGCCGCTTGGAGCCGTCGGTACTGTGGAACTGGATGTCAAAATCGGGGTGGATGGTGGCGGACAGCGAGCCCGAGGATAAAGTCGTGCCCTTGTCGCCCTTTTGGATCTGTGCCTCAACTTCGGGTCTTCCATCAGGGAAAAGCTCAAAATGAGGGCCCTTGTTGAGTGCACCGGCCCAGTGAGTTGCTTCGACTGAGATGACGCCGTCAAACTCGGCTTTGACATCCTGTCTGGGTATGAGTGACATGGCTTCCAGGAATGGGCCGTTGCTTCGACTTACAATAGTGACGGTGCTCGCATTCAACGTATGACCTCGGGACTTGATTTTTCTCGTCGGACACAGCAGACTGAGGCCTTTTCCATCTTCAATCTCGGTGGTGTAGTAGACCTCCTCTGCATACTCCGTCGTGGTGCCCTCGGCGGGCAGCCACATACCATCGCGGAGGCGGACCAT
This sequence comes from Colletotrichum siamense, assembly GCF_013390195.1. Classification (NCBI taxonomy): domain Eukaryota; kingdom Fungi; phylum Ascomycota; class Sordariomycetes; order Glomerellales; family Glomerellaceae; genus Colletotrichum; species Colletotrichum siamense. The sequence continues at coordinate 1,197,349 of NW_023501015.1, forward strand.
GGCGAAGTGTTTTTCAAAAAGGAGGTATCTCGACGGGCAAACTGGCAGCTACCAAAAGGTTTAGAAGATCAAGACGCAGCTCGACCAGGCTGATGAGGACCGAGTGAATCTCGTCTCTTGTACGACGGCCTTGGGGCGAGGGCAGAAGAATCAGGCGGAGTAGGCTCGAGTTGCACGGCGGCGTCCCGCTGTCGGGACTATCGCCAGCGAATCCGGTGCCCTCAATCCCGCCGGTATCCGCAATGGAGCGAGCCTCGGCCGCAAGGCCACTGATTCAGTTTAGCCATTGTGAGGGACCGATTGGCTGCGGCGTGCGGCCCGACAGCGCAGGATTGCGTGAGTGGGTTGGAGTTTGTTGGTGAGTGTGAGAGCGGGAGAGCAAAGAGGCATCAGCAGGCAGATCTGGGGCCATTGGATCTCACTGTGGGGTCCCTGCCGTCCCGGCGCCGTTTAGCGTTCCTTCTTTCAGCGAGGTCTTCAGGCGGCCCAGCGTGCCCCAGCGAGCTTTCGCTCCCCCCGCAGTGGTCGGATTTGGGCGGTTCTCGGGCTCCGGATGAGTAGGGGCCGCGAGCAGCGGGATTGGTGGAAACCAGCCGGTAAGGGTCCACCCGCCAAGCACCGGCTATTCGCCCACCCCAAGCAAAAACCCCTAGTCGTGCGCCTGCAGATCTGGGGCCACCCGCAGCTTCTCCAACTTCAACCCCAATTCAATTTCCCCTCATGCTACACGCCGTACATCGCCAGCTTCACGAGCAAAAATGTGAGAAAAAATGGCCTGCTTCGGCTCCTAGTCTGCAGTTTGTAGCTCCTGGTCCTCGTGAGGTCACCGTCAGTTCGTCTCCAACACCGCCACTGTCCCCAAGAAGCCGTGTGCAGGAACGGTCAGGGGTCGTGTACTTCCACCCAATGGACAACAGAGAAGACCGCTGCTCCGAGCAAATTAGCATTACATCGCTCCAGATATTGCTTTCCGGGGTGGACTAGGGATTTGTGATCGATGCGGAGAAGGCACTCTCCCCATCGGCTGTTTGCCCCAAAGCAATTACGTCTATTTGCTTAGGTTCCTTGGCCGTGGCATCATGTCGCTCGCCTTTGCCGACTCGCCGGAGTGCAGACCAGCAATTGCGAGCGTATTAATACCCTCCAACGGCGCGCGTCATCCTGAGTCGCGTCCACTGATCTCTGGAGCCCTAGCCGAACGTCACCCTGAGTTCCATTGACCGGACACCGGAGCAGGAATCATGAAGTTCTCTCTGGCCCTCGCCTCGCTGGTTGCGCTCGCCAGCGCCCAGAACAGCACATCCAACAGCAGCACGCCCATCTACAAGGACCCCAAGGCTTCCATTGACGACAGAGTCTCGGATCTCCTCAAGCGCATGACCATTGAGGAGAAGACGTCCCAATTGCTGCAGGCAGATATTCGTGACTACCTCAACCTGACCGATGGCCGCCTCAACCAGACCGGCCTGGCTTGGGCTGCTGAGCACAGGGCCAACTCCATCTGGACCGGTCTCTACGCGACCCCAGAGACCATCTCCCAGGGAGCAAAGATTGGCCAAGACTATCTTGTCCACAACACGACTCTGGGTGAGTTTTTTGCGAGTCAATTGGGCCCATTGGTGCTAAGACTGCACAGGTATTCCGGCTTTCATCCAGAGCGAGGGTATTCACGGCTTCCTGGCCCTCAATGCCACCATCTTCAACTCGCCAATTGCCATGGGTTGCTCGTGGAACCCTCTTCTTGTCGAGGAGATGGCCAAGGTCATTGCCGTTGAGGCCAAGGCCCTCGGAGTCAACCAGATCTTCGCCCCTGTCGTCGACTTGGCTCGCGAGCTGAGATTCGGCCGAGTCGAGGAGACCTACGGCGAGGATCCCTTCCTGTATGTGCGCAAGAACCAGTGAAGCCGACTCGTACTGATGAAAAGTAGTGTGGGCGAGTACGGCTACCACTACACCAAGGGGCTCCAAGAGGCCCAGGTGGCGGCCATGGTCGGTTTCTTGCAAGTCAATTAAGTCGATTGGTACTAATACTGCACAGGTAAAGCATTTTGCTGCTTTTGCCTCTCCTGAGCAGGGTGTCAACACGGCTCCCGTCCACGGCGGTCCTAGAGAGCTCCGCACCACCTACCTCCCAGCCTTCAAGCGCGCGATTCTCGAGGCGGACGCCTGGAGTATCATGTCCTCCTACAACTCCTACGACGGAGTGCCCACCATTGCCGACCACCACCTCCTGACCGAGATCCTCCGCGAGGAGTGGGGCTACGAGTACTATGTCATTGTAAGTTGGCCGTAGTCTTCGGTGTTGGTTTTGACTAACAAGTATAGTCTGACGCTGGTGGTACCGCTCGTCTGGGCAACGCCTTTGCCGTCTGCGGAGAGACCGACGACGCGTGTATTACCATGAACGTATGTTTCCCTGTATAGCTGCTTCTGCAAGTCTCTAACCATAACAGGCTCTCCCTGCCGGCAACGATGTTGAGATGGGCGGCGGCCGCTACAGCTTTCAGTACATCCCCGAGCTTGTCGCCAACGGAACTCTGCCCGAGGACGTTGTCGACACTGCCGTCTCCCGTGTTCTCCGTGCCAAGTTCAAGGCTGGCATCTTTGAGACCCCATACACTGGTGTACCTGACGACGAGATCTTGAACTACCTTGGCACCGACGCCCACAAGAAGGTTGCCCGCGACCTGGACGCCGAGAGTATCATTCTGCTTGAGAACCACAACAACACTCTGCCCCTGAAGAAGGACGCACATGTTGCTGTCATTGGACCTATGGCCCACGGATACGTCAACGTAAGACCAACAAGAGAATTACATGAGCAAGAGCTGACCAAAAAATAGTATGGAGACTATGTCATCCACACCGCCATGGAGTACGGCGTGACTCCTCTCGATGGCATCAAGGCCGCCAGCGAGGGCCAGGTCACCTACGCCAAGGGTGCCGAGCGCTGGTCCAACGACGAGTCTGGCTTCGAGGAGGCCGTCGCTGCTGCCAATGCCGCCGACGTTGCCGTCGTCGTTGTTGGAACCTGGTCTCGTGACCAGGACGAGCTGTGGGCTGGCCTGAACGCCACCACCGGCGAGCACATTGATGTTCACGACTTCAAGCTCGTCGGCGCCATGGGCCGTCTCGTCAAGGCCGTCATTGACACCGGAAAGCCTACCGTTGTCGTCTTCAGCTCCGGCAAGCCCATCACCGAGCCCTGGATCTCCGACGAGGCCGGCGCTCTGGTCCAGATGTTCTACCAGGGTCAGGAGGGCGGTCACGCCCTGGCCGACATCCTCTACGGCAACGTCAACCCCTCTGGAAAGCTCTCGGTCGCCTTCCCCTACGACGTTGGCACCACTCCCGTCTACTACGACTACCTAAACTCCGCCCGCTCCTGGCCCAACCCGGGTAAGGAGTACCCCAATGGCACCTTGGTCTTTGGCAGCAACTACGTCCTGTCTACCCCTCTTCCCCTGTACGAGGTAAGAAAGCCCCAGCCTGTCATCTTGCGTGCCTATTCTAACAGCTGCAGTTCGGCTACGGTCTGTCGTACAGCACCTTTGACTACTCCAACGTCACCGTCTCATCCTCGACCCCCTCCGCGACCGACACCATCACAGTCTCCGTCGACGTGACCAATAACTCTACGCGCGACGGCCAGGAGGTCGTCCAGGTCTACATCAAGGACGTCGTCAGCACCGTCGTTGTCCCCAACAAGGAGCTGCGTGGATTCTCCAAGGTCCTGATCAAGGCCGGCGAGACCAAGACCGTCAACATCGACCTGCCCGTCGCCAACTGGGGACTGTGGAACATCAAGATGCAGTATGTCGTTGAGCCCGGTGACTTCAAGATCCTCGTCGGCTCCTCGAGCGACGACATCCGCGCGAACACTACCGTCACTGTCCAGTAGGTGTGGTGTCCGAACCTCTAACCTTGGGACAAAAAGGTTCCATGGGGTGAACTCTGGCCAACTTGAGGCCTCCTTCTCTGTACATATTGTGTAATGTTTGAATGGAAAAAACCAACGATGGAATGACACGCATTGAAGTAAAGTCTGCTAAACAAAACGCCCTGCCTCTCTCTTCAGGTGATAGAAAACGACCCGTGTGAAGATGCCCGTGAGTAATCGCCCTCGGCTCGTCTTTCGGCGTCCGCCGGGCATCTAGACTTCATCCAAAGATGCGTCGTTTCTCCTTCGTCAGCCCCATCTACACCACCACCACCACCGATTTCGCAGCATTCCGTTTCGGCCTGCCCTCCTGAATCGCCGTAGTGTTTCCAAAGTCAAAAAAAAGACAAGCTCAATGTGTTGCCGCCAACTAATGCCCAATGCCCCAAATCCCGCCAATTCATGCCCCCAAAATTGTTTCCACTGCCGTTTCTCAATCCCTTTCATCTCAACTCTTTGCCATATGACGAAATTCGCCACGACCTCCCCCCTTTTGTGTTGTCCCTTATCAATCATCCCGATTTGGAAATCGTGTCGTGATTCAGACAAAAATGGCCAAAAAGCGAGGCATGCCGTAGGGCAAGTATGCCCGAATGAAACCCCCCCTCCTGACCGTTATCTCATACCTCCCATAAACGACATCACCAGGTTTTGGTTCGGGCTCACAACCTCCCGGTTCGACTTTCTTGTTTTTCGTTTGAGTATCTGACCTGATGATCATCGACCGTCAGCAGAATGCAAGTAATTTTCAAAACGTCGGATGAAAATCGTTCCATGAGACAAAGTAGCAGCAGCAACAGTAAGAAAGTAATGATATACAGTTGCATCCGTCCACGCAAGTCGTACGCAAGCCCTTTCGGAACACGCCGGAGCGAACAATAAGGAAAGGGAACGCATAGAGAATGCAACCCTTTGTATGTCCTTCGGTGTCAACCACTCAGCGATGTTGTTTGGTAACGAGAAATACAAGCTTGCTATAGGGCGGGCGGCGGTACATGTGTAGTTCCGTGTTCATCAGACGCCAAGGCTCGAATTTGTAAGGGCTGTCGGTTTCTGATACTCGACGACCCAGACCAAAACCAAAAACCCAAAGAAACCCCACCGAAGATCCCGAACAACAGATGCAACGCACGGTCGGGTCAGCGCTCATCCAGAGTCCACCATGAAATGCCAAGCTGGCAAGAGCGGAGAGACTCTGGCTACTCGGCCTCGTGAGCAGATAGCAACTTCTTGAGAAGAGCAGAGGAGAGCCAGACTGGACAGAGTTGAACATCAGTGCTTGACAACCTTGGCGCTAGCTGTGTCGTCTGCCCCCTCCCCGCCCAGGAATCGCTTCATCTTGCCCTCGACCGACTCAGTCACTTTCTTGTTCTCGCAAGAAGCCTAAACCCAGAAAGAAAAGAAGACTGTGCCTGCTTGGCTGGTCCGGTCCCCTCATTGACGCCTGCCAAGAAAAGCCAATCTCTCTTTTCCCCTCAACCCAACTTCTCTTTAGGCTTTGGGGGGATCTCTTAGGCTTTTTCTTTTGGGGATCTTCCCCAGATCCTCGGTGCTTCCCGTCAAAGAGGCTCAAGATTTCGAGTCGAAGAAAAGTAGCTTCACTTTCGAGGTGCTGCGTTCGCCGCGATACCCGTCTGTGCCTCCTGCAGATACGCACCTAAGCATGCGAGGTCTGCTGCGTATGCGCCGCAGCCTACATGGCACACCACACGAGAAAAGAGAAACAAAACCTCAGCAACAAAAACTTCTAGAACCACCACCACCACACGCACCACCGCACACCATCATCGCCGTCGATCTCTCCCATTCAAAGTCCATGCTTTTTGGTCGCTGTTATTCTCCGGTGCCTGAACCCTCCCCCCTGACATCCATCCCACTCTCTCCCCCGACCCCGGTCCCTCCCCCCCTCAAACCCCTGCCCCCTGTCTCTCTTTTCGTCTGGAGTCGCGGAGACGCATCCCCGGTCCCCAAAACGTCTGGGGTGTTATTAATAGCGCCGCCAGACTCTCACTCGCACCACCAGCCTACCATCGCACGCATCTCGTAGAGACAGACAGAGACGTCACGGCAGCAAGCTGCAATGCAATGTAGCGTTGCCCCTTGCAGTAGTCGCGCGCGGGAAGAAGGGCAAACGAAGGAGACAGAGACACAGGCGGGCCCCCCTCTCCCGCTTCTTTCCCTCCGGCCCGTGTAATAACCTTATACAAGACATGGTTAAATTCCCGTGACAACCTTGAGTCCCCTACTAGCATGGTGCTGCAGTAGAAGCTACGGTTGCACTGCCCCCCTGGAGCAGAAACGCCATCCGCTGCGCTGCGGTCAATGACGGGAATGCCTGCTGCTGCAAGCTGAAGAGTGTGTAAAACAAACGAGAAGAGGAAAAGAAAGGAGGGAGTGCGCAAAACGAGCCCATCGCTTTATTCGCGGGTTGCATTTCCCCTTCGGACTGGCGGCCTGCTACTGCTACCACCACCACCATCACCACTACCACCCATCCCACTCACTCGTCGATGGCGGGCTACCCCCTGCGGCTCCCAGGCACGCCAACCCTCTCTCAACGTCGCTTCCTCCTTCTTGTGTTTCCTCTCATTTCTTGGGTTTCTTATATACCTTACCGCCCAGTGTCGTCGACTGCTCGTTTCCGCGAACCTGGCTGCAACATCGCATACAATACGCTCTTGGCATCTTGTCTTCGCTTCCCCTTTTCGTTTACCATATCCCTCCGGGCTTCACTGCCACTTTACTCCAGACGCCGTTCAAGTCTGGGGAAGAAAGTCTAAACGGGGGGACTTCAGGAGGAAATCGGTTATTTAATCCCTCCTCTTCGCTGTTGATGGACCTTGATTGATAAGATGCTGTCTCTTTTCATCACATCGGCATCGGTGTCCTCGGGCTTTCGGGCTTGAGACGTCAGTCTGCCTTCATAGACGCTTAGAAATCCACCCAATGCAAGGGTGGGCAACGCGACGCGCGGAGAGAGTAGCTCCCGTGCCAAAAGTTGGAGATCATATATGTGTGGTATTGATGCAATCTACTTTTTATGCCATGCCGCCCCCTTTTTTGGTCGGGGGAAAATGCAACTATCGTACATGAGTATGCCTGGGTTCCATGCTTCTATCGTGCTGTTCGTGAAAAACATTGTGTGCGCTCTCAAGTCATTAGCTACACTGTTAACTGCTCATTGAACCATTATCCCAACTATTTCCGAAATAAACAGCGCCTGTGTTGCCGTACGCTCTTTCTCGTGTGGTTGTTAGCTAGGAACACGCCACATCACTACTATTATACAAGGATCTTTGCCCAACTGCAGACTCGTGCGTTGGGGGGATGGGTGACGGAGATAGCAAGAATAACGAATGTGGATGAATTTTGTGAGAAACCGCTGTCGGTAGAGCCCCAAGCAGTCCTTTCCCTTGTGATTTGCATGACAAAATCCGGCGCAGCATTGAAGATAACGAGCGTTCATTCTCTGCTATCAAGTCCTGTCGAGTCGTAGAGGTGGTGATTGCGCCGTTCGATCGCCCGTCGGGTATCGTGGGGAGTCATGGCTGGCGACTCGACTGAACTGGTGTTTACTTCCCTCGCGAGAGGCGTGTCCGAGGGAGTCGGGGATCGGGAATCCCCACGGTTGTCGGTAATGGCTTAGGCGAAGATACCGACGATTGACATGCCAGCGGCTGCAAGAGAGTTAGCGGGGTTTGTGTGATGGAATGAGATGAACTGACCTCCGGCGAGAACGTAGCAGAACGCGGTGATCTTGTCCTTCTTGGTGAGGATGCGGTTGGCCTCTTCAGAGAGGAAATCCTCAGCCAAGAGGTCCACCAAGGCAGCGTAAAGCAAAAGTCCGGAAGAACTGGTTTACATTAGCAGGCAGAGTGGCATGGGGCAAAGCTGCACTCACATGGCGTTGAAGACACCAACAATGATGAGACCAAAGGCACTGTCGGGGTCGTATGTGTTGCGGGTGGCGAGACCGATGGCCTGTCCGATGGGAGCGGTGGTACCGAAAGCAACGACCAGGACCCACGGACGGATGCTGCCCTTGGGGTAGGGAACAGCAGCAATACGAGAACCGAGACCAAGACCTTCGAACATTTGGTGGAAAAGAATGGCGACGAGAAGGATGATGAAGCCGTCAATGGTAATGGAAATGGTCATGCCGACAAACACCGAGTGAAACAGAATACCACCCTCAAGCATGGTGATGTTGAGCGACATCTTGCGATACACAGCGGGGTCAACGGCCTGCCCCTCCTCGTCATAGAACGGATCTTCCTGCTTGACCTCCTGCACAGCGACCTGCGAAACCTGCTTCTCCTGGGTTGATCGGATCATGTTCATCATCTCCATGCGCTGGCGCACATATTGCTCGTAAAAGACAACGAACCAGGGTGGCATATCGGAATCGGCCAAGTTGGATGGCGGGGGCGCGCCATAGGTGCTCTCCTGGTACGACGGGAACTTCTCGTCGTAGGCGCGCTGGGCAACCTTCTTCTCAAAGTCGATGCTGTCGGCCTCGGCATCGAAGCTGTTGCGTCCATAACGCGGCGGTCTAGAAGGCATTCCCACGGCATGATCGTGCGCACCATGAGAATGCGACCCATGCATGACATCGCCTGTTGGGCCGCCGTGCGAGTGCCCTCCAACCTTGGAGTTGATCCACATCTCGATGGTGAAGAGAATGAACATGGAACCCATCATGATGGCGCCGGGTAGGGGAGGGTAATCATCGGTGAACAGGTCCGGCAGACACGGGTTCATGAGATTGCCAAAGGCGGTGGGAAGCAGCTGTGTTGCTGTTAGTCTCTGACGACCGCCACAGAGGTGATGCACCTACATGGACAAATGCCGTTGCGATCAGCACGCCCGTACCGAAATGCTTGCATGCGAAAAAGACCTTGGGAGGGACCTTCAACCACTTGACCTTCTTGGCCATCACGGGGAATCCAGCTCCTGCATCCACTCAGTTAGTTTCCGGCCCCACGAGATCCTCGTCGCTTGTTTTTTGATTGCGTACCAAAGATTGAAAATCCCAAAACCAAGACTGCGCCAAGTTAGCCAAGTTGTTCGATTAGGTGATGTTCGCCAGGTTTGCGACTTACAAAGACCGGCGACGTGCAGACCGACATCGTACTCGCTGGTTCCGCCCTTCTTGCCGCCGCATTGCGGCTTGGGCTCCTTCATACCGTCCATCTTGATTAAAAATGGTAGTTTTTTGTTTTAAAAGGGACTACTACTTGATTGGTAGCCCCAAAAGAAAAGCGAATTGAAGTTGAGAATGGAAGGGACAGCCAATTGTCCTGGGCTGCCTAATAACGACGACTCATTTGAGAAAGGAATGTTACTGAAAACAAGGGGACACGAGAAACCGTCCCGCGGCTTCAGTATGAATAGAACAGACGAAAAAAAGTGCTGATCTAGTCCCCGCTGTCGTAATTGTCGGAGAGGGCAAGGAAGGAAAAAAGGACAGGACAAGAAGAGAAAGGAAAAAAGGGAAGGAAGAAACGGGCGCAATAAGAATCGAACGAGACCTGACGCTCTGTGGCGAGCAGAAAAAAAGGCTTGGGCAAAGTCTGGGCTCGACTTGCTTTAATATGCTTCATGTATGACAGCCCGCGCAATACTTCCCGCGTGGAAACTGGTAGGGCAAGAATAAACGTCGACATGGGACAACAGCCCTTGCGCCAGTACCGCCCGGCCGAATCAGAAATAGAAGACTGCGGCCAGGATGAGGCAGCTGAGGAAAGGGACCTTTGCCTGTGGGTTCGCGATGGGGTACGTGGCTGTAGCGTCCGCCTCGCGGGAAGCGGGAGGCGGGAGGACCTGAGTGGGAACAAGGTTGTCCGTGGGACGCGGCCGTGAGCATGGGGCGGAGGCGAGGGAGAGGGTCACGACGAGGACGAGGAGGATAGGCTAAGTCAACCACGGTTCAAAGGTGCAGTTTGCTGCGGTGCCTGAGACCCAGCTTGTCTCTGGGCATCGATGATCCCAGGCGTCAACCGGATCCGATGTTGGCGGATTGTTCGATCATGTTTCTCGTTATAGCATGATTTGCCGGCAGAACGAGACTGGGAGTCTGAGAGCCCGGCTCGACCTGACGGACTGGAAACGAATTGGTGGGCGGATAGACGCGGATTGGAGGGTAGGTTGTGTCTATCGGCCGCAATTCGTCTCGACTTCTTCTGCCACCGTTGCCGGCCAGCGCTTGGCGTTGGGCCATACTGCATAGCAGGTTGCTGTCTGGTTTGGTGTAGTCTTAGTTGGCGCGAATGATAACAACCATCCAAAACGAGACGACGGTCGATCTTCCATCGGGAAGTTGCCAGCCCAGGACAAAAGACGACGCAAGAGGCCACAGAAGGCAGGGGTGTGGGACGTGGGGTGCGCGTCAAATGGGGCTTGCCGGCATATGAAAAATTTGGGTTGTGTGAAACGGGAGGTTCCCGGGGTCTGCGTCCAGGGTCGCCAGTCGGAGAATTCTTAAGTCGATTTGACTCTGGAGAGGTGTCTGTCCCTGGCGTTGGCGGCGCGGGGGCGGCTGGAGGATGGAGGAGGCGGAGGAAGGGGATGGCTCGGCGGGACAGGCACAACCGTTGGAGCCAAGAGCCGAGCCAAGAGGCCGCTGACACGCTTGGCTGCCATTCTTCTTCGTCGAAGAAATTAAGCTTGGCGGGAGTCTCCTCTCTGCGAGATGGCTAGCTGCCTTAGCCCCCGAGATCGTGTGCCTGCATCCGCACTCGCATCTGCCGCTGTTGCTGCTGCTGTGGCTGTTGCTGCTGCAAGTGTCTGTTCGTCGAGGTGGCCCAGCAGCACAAGACAGCAGCCGCCGCAGCACCCTTGACACTGACCTTCTGGCGTGCTTCTTTTTCGAGTTCACATCAGCCCTGCCGTGGGTCTCTGCTGGGTCTCTCTGCGTCTCCTGTGTCTCGTCTCACGTGCTGAGTTGCCTAATCGGCGGCTGGGTGAGGGGCAGGTTTTGGCGGTTTACCTAACAGGCGACGATCGGGGTCGGGGCTTAGTCGGAGGCTGATGCATCATAGCTGATGGCTGAAGCTCTCGAGGCAGGCGACTGACTCTGAATGGGCTCACAGATGGGATGGGATGACATGCTGGAGGGCAAACGTCGTCAATGGTCGCGCACATCGGGTTTCTGGGCAAGGGCAGCTCAAACCTGGAGAGCCAAGGAAAAGAGGGAAAAGAGGAGCTTCTCTCGGCGTCTGAGATCAAGCGAGGCTGGGCGCAGCGACGACGAGACGACGTATCTGTCGATGTCTGGGACGCTGGAGGCGTGAGTGTGTGTGTGTCCGTTTGTTCTTGCAGTTTTTGTGAGGAAAGGTGTGTGTATGGCGCAAGGTGTCTGTGGTGTGTATAGCAAAGGATGGAAAAGCAACTATTGCATCCGAGAGCGTGATGCAGAAGAGAAGGCGGAGACGAAAAGAAGTGGAGCCATTGCGTCGGTTGTCGTTCATTCTTGCTTTCCGAGGAAACAAACATGCAAGACGTCCCGAGCGCTCAGCTCCTTTAGGCAGAGCAGGCCCTTGACTTTTGGACTCGTCAAACTCAACCCGAGTCTCGTGTGCAGCTCACAGACAGGCAGGCCAACAGGAGGCTCTGGATTACGCTACGGCTACTACGTAACTTTTGTCATCAGAACCCTGCCCGCACCACGAAGTAAGGTACGCAGTAAGGTACCTTGGGAGCCTGTAACAGCCCCAAACTCTTGGCAGAGGGACTATCGCTTCCTGTATCGGTGTACCCACGCGGCACCTGGGGCTGCCGTTCGGTGTGAAACAGCCCCGCCCGGCACCTCACAGCCAATGGCGCCCAATCACGGCCCCCGCTGCCCGCTGTGCTCGGATCGCAGTCCTGATCGTCCTCGACTCTCTCTCTGTCATCCATGCGCCATCACAACAAGCACCTTCGTCGTCGTGACATGCTGTTGCAGGGACACGTCGGCCTTTTTGTCTCCAGGCTAGCCCAAATGTGGTCCTTTACTTCACTCGACTCCGCCTGCCGCCTACGATCGCCCCTCGCTTACACTTTACTCGACCCGGCTCGACTGTCCAAGACCAGGAACACCGAAATAGATGCCCCCTGACCGACAAACCTCGTGCCCCATCACCGCCCTTCAACTGGCTGGATGCTCGACTTTTGCAAAGAAACAACCGGCAGACCGCGCTGAGAGACCACTCAAATCAAGAAATCTTGCCGTCATCCTGCCAGGGGCTGTTGTTTCCCCCTCTTTCTCGACACGTTCTAGCCCGCCCGCACATTGCATTGAAGAGCTTACTGTTAACCGTCCACGTAAGAAGGGGCCGTCCATCTCTTGCAGCGGGCGGCGGGTTACCTCCCCCGGCGGATGCGGAATGCGGAGGCGGCTCATCAGAAGCAAGCATGGCATTACATGAAAACCACATACCTTTCAAATAGCATAGCATGGCACGGCATGTCGGCCGGATCTGTCTAATATATTACTCCCACTCGCAAATCGCGGCCTACCCGTTATTCCTCATCTTCCCTTCTACTGCATAGTACCAAGAACAGAACCCAGCTCAATAGCTTCCCGAAAATGCAAACTCCACGCGAGTCCCGGGACAATGTCCAACCATCGTCCAGTACGTGGGTTTCGCCTTACCTTTCTCTCCTGCCCACCCCCTTCACCCCCCTTTCCACTCACTCCCCTTGGCCTTGCCTTGCCTTGTCTGTTGCCTCGCACTGCTTGACTTGGCCTCGCCTTCGCCTCCCTTCTCTCCTACCCAATCCCTGGGCGCTGTGGTTGGTTCATCACATCCTCGCTGAGATGTGCGACGCCTGCTGCTGCTACTCGCATCGGATTGCCCTGCCCACTGACCACCGCTGGCCACTGCTTCATCCCACTACACCATCGACCACTCGACCGCTAACCATTTGCTTCAGTCACTTCATCTCGAGGCAACTCTGTCGGTGATCTGAAAAGTGATCCGAAAGGTGAAGCCAACAGTGAACCAGGTCAACACCTTAAAGACAACCAGGACATCATCACACCCGTCCCAGCCTCTGGCACGGACGACAAAGCTGTCACAGAAAGGCTCTTCACTTCAACTACGAACGACACAGCCGTTGACAAGCAGGACGCACGCGTCTCGTCCAACACTGACGGGGCCGACGCCTCCACCGTCGACACCTTCTACCGGCCCGACCCCTACGACTTTGGCCGACACCGCCGTGACAATGTCTCCAAGAAACAGATGAAGATTGAGCATCCCAAGGGTAACAAGAGAAAGCTCTCAAAGTTCTACACCCGCCAGAACGAGCTCATCGACCAGTTCCTGGGCGCCGAAGATGAAGAGAGGCAGCAGGTCGACGAGGATGCGCGGATGGGCCCCAAGATCAAGTTCGCCGTCAACGCATCCTTCACCGTCAACTTCTGCCTCTTTGTCATTCAGCTCTATGCCGCCGTCTCAACCGGGTCTCTATCGGTAAACAGGCACCCAAGACCCTGTGCTCACGGACTCTATGTTGACTCGTGAAATCCAGCTGTTTGCCACTGCAGCCGATGCTTTCGTTAGTAGACCTTTCCCCCTCGGTGAGGTGTTGGTGTAGAGGTTGACCAAGAGATGCCCAGATGGACCTCGTCTCATCCTTTGTAATGCTCATCACGTCGAGATTGGCAGCGCGGCCAAGCGTTTACAAGTACCCAGTGGTGAGTTACAACACGTGCGACGCCTTGGCAGTAGGATATCCGGGGTTGACAGAAGGGGTGAAAAAACTAGGGACGAACCAGGATTGAGACGATTGGCATCATTCTCTTTTGCGCTCTCATGACCACGGTCGCCATACAATTGCTGGTAAGTTGCCAAGTGACGGTTTGGCTTGGTCGGGTTTGGAGATGCTGATCTGGGGATAGGTCGAGTCAGGCCGTGCTCTTGGCGAGGGCAAGCGGGCCTCTGAGGAGCTGCACATCATCCCCATCGTCATCGTTGGCGTTGCCATCTTCGCCAAGGGCTCCTTGATGTTGTATTGCTTTGCCTACCGAAAGTACCCCTCGGTGCATGTCTTCTTCGTACGTGGTCGTCCCATGAGTCTAGCCCGTTCAGATGACAGTTGGGCTAATAATAGCGTGTGCGTAGATTGACCATCGCAACGACATCGTCGTCAATAGCTTTGGTCTGATAATGTCCGTGGTGGGCGATCGCTTCGTGTGGTATCTCGACCCGATCGGTGCCATGTGCATTGCCCTGCTCATCCTGTTCTCCTGGGTCGCAAACGCCTTTGAGCAGGTCTGGCTCCTAGTCGGAAAGTCCGCGCCAAGAGACTTCCTCGCCAAGCTGACTTACATGTCAATGACCCACGACACTCGGATTCTCAAAGTCGACACCGTAAGTTGGCGTTTGCCAAGTAATGATGAAAGCCGTCTCTGACAATGAAGTAGTGCCGGGCGTACCATGCCGGTCAGAAATACTACGTGGAAATCGACATCGTCATGGACGAGGCGACCCCGTTGAAGATTTCTCACGACGTGGCGCAAGAGCTGCAGAGGAAGGTAGAGGGTGAGTCTGCTGCTGTCGTTGGACTTGGGCTACAGAGCTGACAAACAATACAGGACTCGGCGATGTCGAGAGAGCCTTCGTCCACGTTGACTACGAGGACCAGCACAACATCCAGACCGAGCACAAAGCATTGTACGAAAAGGTCGAGAAGAAGCCCAAGAGGACGCTGAAAGAGATCCTGCTGCGGACGAAGAAGGACACTAGCAAGGTAGTCGAGACGGAGATCTCGAGCGGGCGAAACTCGTCCTGAGGAGAGAGACTGAAGGGAAGGGAAAAGGCCTGGAAGAAGGAAACTACGAGTAATAAAAGCGAAGAGGCTGGGCGTTTGGGCCGCAATAATCTGGTTTAATCTGTTTTATCTCTCTCTCCACGATAGTCGTTCCGGCAAGGTTGTCGACCCGACCCATCTCGACCCTGGCCGCCTGCTGCACACCAACAGCGGGAACAGACGGGAACAAGCGGAACAGACAGTCCCGCCTGCGACAATCATGGAGCCACAATGAGCGATGAGGTCTGCTCTGCGCAGAGCGGCATCGGAAGGACGTGAAACAAACATGGGGGGACGGACGGCAGATGGTGCATCCCGTAGAAAAGGCATACATAGAAAAAACATCAAGAGAAACGTAATGATTTTGAGCTTTGCGGAAAGGGACCCACAAGAGTATCGTCGTTTGTGTGTCCCAGACCCTTCTGAGGTGCGTATGCATGCATTGGCGACGATGGCGGGCTGGCATCGACAGATACGATACACGGCGGTGTAAGCTGGCTTGCGTCTGGTCTTCCAACGTCTGCGTCGTGAGAGATGCTACGCTGCTCGAGCTAAAATTCCCAGCCAAGCTCAAGCGACAGACTTGGCGGTGGAAGGCAGTATGAGACGGCACAGCCAAGCGGTTTTGTCGTGTTGTAGTCTTTCTTCTCTTTCCCCGGCCGTCGAAAGGCTTGGCTATCCGTACGCGCCTTTGCTCGTCGACCCCGGGCTTGGCTTGGCGGGGCGACGATGGGAAGACGCAAAAGCGAGGGGGGGCAACATGAGAGCACGGATGATGGCTGAGGAGCAGGCCCCCCCATGGTGTATGGTGGGACGAAAGGAACGTGCGGTCGATGGCTTCGACGTCGATCCAGGGGTTCTCCCACTTCCCATACCATGCTGCGGTCACTCGCCGTGGGTCGGGCTGTCTCAGCTCTCGACTGTCGTCGAGTAAGCATAACGGGGCGCCGGAGTGCGCTGCAAGGTCCAACCGAGCGAGAGACGTTGAGAAGTGAGGCTGCCATTATATTTTCCAGAAGCATTGCCGCGGATAACGAACAGAAAAAGAAAACAGATGAAATGGCCCGGAAACGGCCTTTGAAGATGCAACGGTCTGGCTCTTACCAGTCTCGTCTCACCTGATATCTCATACTAGACGTCGACTGACATTGTTCGCCGTTGGTTCTTGTCATGGATCGACTGGATGAGATGACTGCGGGGGCCGAGGAATCCGTCGGACTTTTTTTTCTTTCCTTCTCGTCCAGGGGTTCACATCAGCTCAGGTATCAAAGCTGTGATCATCGACGATGGGTCTCCGTCTGACGCGGCGGGCCATGCTGGCCGCCTATCCTCACAGCCTCAGCTCGCATGATCTTTCGCTTATGTTTCGGCAGTGTTGCCTTTTACGTTATGATTGTCGAAAACACCATTGCTGTGCCGTTTTAGCCGACGATGTCTATTTCTGGCTACCGAAAAGGAATTCAATAGCCAACTCAAGGAAGTTTTGCTATCCGGGCGCGTAGTGGGCACAGGCGACAATGGAGACAACGACGATGAGGACGACGACAAGAAGGACAATAACGAACGAAAGTAGAGATAATATAGAAAGAAGTAGTAAAGTGTAAAGAACTAGATCAAATTAATGGTTCTATGCCCGGCTAGCTAGAAGTATCTGCCCGGATATCCAAAATCACCCAAAGTCTGCGCGGCTGCCTGGCTGGTCACACGTAGACACGTCGCCGATGAAATCGACATGTCTGATCTCTCGCAGTATTTACGACAAGACCAAGCACCGAGACTCTTGAACGTTGCTGGTAATTCTCAACCTCTAAACTTAGGACCTAACATAGTTGAAAGACTGCTCATGAAGTCTCTAGTGAGCTTCACGAATGAATCTGGGTTGTTTCCATTCAAGGTTGAGGACCAACGTGCGGGTGGCTGAATCGAATCGTGAGAGACCTGAGGCGGCCTTAATTCAAGTAAACGTGCTCCGATCCCTCTTCATTGGATTTGAATAGCCACTCACGGAAGCATTAGAGCGTTTGAGTGAGCGTCTCATTCTTGATAGCTCGTGGCTGAGTGAGGACGTTGAGCGCCTTGGAAGAGACTTGGAACTGCCCAGCCTAGGCCACCGCTGAAGACAAGTAATATGTTATGCAACACATATTATCGATGCCCTTCGGATCTTCCTCGAGTGATCAAGCCTTACTGTTGCCTTGGGTCTCTTGGTGGGCTTTTAGGAGCTACCCATCGCGAAGTCTCTGTGCAAATACGAACGCACTGCCGGTCCAGAAAATAAATGCTATTGAGAGAAAGTGAGACCGAATGAAAGAATTACCATGCCCTGGCAGTAAGTACCAATTTTTGCACTTCTTTGACAGTCGATCGTAGCTTCCGTTGAATTAGCCTAAAACGGCAATACCGGCCGCCCCGGTACCGGATCGACCCATAAAACCCGGAAGATGGGGCCGTACTATGCCGGGTCTGTGCACCCTCCTTCCGGCCAGAAAAATCGGAGAAAGGACCAACTCTTATCCGGCGTAACGCCAAAAATTGGGAAACACCATCTCGCTACAGCTTCAATCGACGACGACGACGACGACGCCGACCGACGCGACCGGCACGAATTCGAGCGAACGAAAGACGGAGCGCAGCCAATTGAGCCCAGCTGCTCTTCCAACATCCCCCGGAAAAAAACAAGGGAGGAATCCTCTCATCAGCCAACCACCACCCCCCGTCCGAGCCGCGCCCGCCCACCATGAGGCCCTCCCCGATCCTCCAGGTGCTCAAGTTCAGGCACCTGCGCCTGACGACCAAGGACGTCAACAAGGGCTTCTACAAGGGAAACCGCACCGGTGCCATGGGTGAGCACACCAAGTACGGAGGATACAGGATCGACTACAAAAAAGTGCGGACGTACGTCGTCCCCGAGGGCCTGAAGAAGTGCAAGGTTAGTTTCCACAGGATTTCCACCATCACACACACACGGGGTGTCAAGCGCGGCCGTTGCTAACGTGTTCCAATGCCGCGCAGCTCACGCCTTTTGTTTCCGAGCTAGTGAAGCCCGCAGGACGAACGTACAAGAAGACCAACAACCCCGACGGACCCCGCGACCCAGCACTGTTCCTTAGCACGTGGAAGGAGAAGAACGGCTTCGACTAATTTGCCTGGGCCGACAAATGATGGCACGATTCGAGCGGCGGGGAGAAATGGGACCAAAGCCGCCAGATGAAGCTGTGCCAGCGGACAGCGAAAGACGGCTGAGTTGCCCAAAAGATGTATATACCCTTGAAGCATTGTAACAAAATGTAAAACGATTGCACGCCCAGCTTCGCTTATCTAAACGCTGGGAACATGCGGCACGTGAGGTACGCAAGATTCATCCAAAACTTATGTATACACATTAGGGTATTGCTGGTCCGGTCCGCGTGGATCACGCCGTCTGCTCGACCCCGCCGTTTGCAGTCTCTTTGCCTTTGCCCTTGCTGAGGGGAAGGTCCTCCGCCGCCGTCACGAACTTGTCCATTGGGGGCCGCTCGCTCTCGCCCGCCGGGGTTGGTTCAGGAGAGACCTCGGTGGCCTGGCTGTCCTGGACTTCTGAGCTGACGTGATCTTGGTCCATGGGCGGCATGGGGCTGATGGGGCGGCTGTCGGCGCCGGACATCAGCGTCATCATGCTCGCCGTCTCTGCGTCCTTCTTGCCGAGGCTGAATGGCAGAGCGATGCCGTCGAGGAACGGTCGCTTGCCAGCCACCCCGGTTCCAGGCACAAACTCCGGACTAAGGTGGTCATTGGCCTTCTCCTGCTCCTTTCTCTTCTCGATGAGAGCAGCGACGGGCGTCTCTTCCACGTCGGTAACCTGAGAGTCCTGAACCTGAGAGCTGGTGTTCTGTGACGTCTGGTGCTCGTCGACAACGACGCGCCGCTTACTACCGCTTCGCTGGATCGGTGCCGGGTCTTGCTGCTCTACGTCCTGGAACGACCTGGCCCCCTCGCCGCCTTCTTCCCTCGTCATGGACGTTTTCGCCCCCGAGTCCGCCTTCTTCTCTCTCTCCATCGTCATCTCGTCGTGCTTGGATCCCCAGAGCGACCACAAAGCCAGACCCAAGCTTTTGGTTCTCTTGCGGTCCAGCAGCTCATCCGTGGCTCGGCGTCGCCCAGCCAGAGCGGTTGGTGGCGGCTTCTCACCGTCACCAAAGTCCACAAACCCAGCCGCCATGTCCTTGATGATGTTCTTGTGCACCTTGGCCTTGGTGCTGGAGAACTTTTTATCAAACACAGCCTTCGTCTGGAGCCATCTCTTGACTGGCGTGGGCCTAACGACGCCAACCTCTTCCTGCTTGATGGTGCAGCCAGGCAGCTCTGACTCGGGAACGAGATCGTGGACCACGCCATGCCGGGTGATTCTTTGCCGAATCATGTGCTTCTTAAATGGCGGCAGCGGCATACCCGCCTTGCCGACTTGCTGCGGGACAGACTCGGAGCTCTCTCCTTCTTGCGGCTTGTCAGACTCGGACGCTGAGCTCGAAATGACACTAATGTCATCGTCGTCCAGAATCTCAATCTCCGTCTTCTGGGCTCTCGCCAGCGCCCAGGCGCCAAACTGCGCGACGGCTCGATACATGTACTTGGCCGGGCGGGTGAAGCTGAGTGTTGGGGCAACGTGGCAAAGGTCGTCCCACACCTGGAGCTGTACGTCGGTGGGCTTGTATTGCTCAATTTGTCGCATAGCTGCCTCGTCGAGGTTGGGGGGCGTGTACTTGGAGGGGTTCGCGCACTTGTGGGCGAGGTAGATTTGCTCATCGCGGAGCACCTCGCCTCCTCCAACCATGATCAATAAAGGTGGAAGGCCGCCGAGCGTGGGCTGCATAATAGGGCTAACCATCGGATGAGACAGAAGAGCATTCGTCGTGTACATCTAGAACAGTCAGTAGTGTTCCTCATGAACCCGAATTCACTAACCTGAATTTGATCCTTGACCGTGGTCAGCTTGCCGTCAATGGTTACAGAGAGCTGCAGCGCGGTCCTGCGGGGGTCTGCGTCCTCTGTGGGGTCCTCGTTGGTCTGCGAAACACCGTTGACAGCAGTTCCCTCCGCAGCGGGGTCCAAGGAAATCGGAGCGGCCTGCTTCTTTTCCAGCGTGTTGAGCTTTGTGGCGTTCTTCTCTTTGCCAGCCCTCGCCTTGATGGCTTGCTCTCTCATCATCGCCATGTCGTCCTCGTTCGGGGGCGGCCACGCTCTCGACGGCTTGTGGTGGAAGCCCGAGGGCGGGATGTAGTCGAAGGGGTTGTCGCCAGAGACGCTGGGGAAAGAGTGGGATAGGTCAACCCACGGGCTGATGAGGATCGCGCCGGCCGGAAGCGGGATTCCCTGGTCTCTCAAGATGACCATCATTGACAGAACCATGCCGCCGCCTGCCGAGTCGCCGGCCAGCACAATCGTGCTGGGGTCTTGGATCGTGAGCAGGTAGAGATACGCGGCGAGACAGTCCTGCAGCCCGCAGGGGAACGGGAACTGAGGCGCCAGGCGGTATTCCGGGGCAAAGACTCTCGCCTTGAGCTTGCGAGCATGACGCTGCATCTGGTAGCGGTGCTCGTCGACACTACCAAAGAAATAGGCCCCGCCATGGACGTACAGCATCGCGCGCGTCGTCTTGCCGTCGTTCTTCTTCCGCTCGTGGTAGTCGGACCGCATCTCGATCCATTCGGCCTTGAGAGGGCTGTTGGGCTGCCTCCATCTCCACCACTTGCGGCCACCAACAGCGTGAACGCCTCCGGGCCCCAATTGAGCCTCAATCAGCTCGGCGGACCTCTCGATGTGGTCCTCCGGCACCTGGGCATCCTCTACTTTGACCCATTGCGGATGCGGCACCCATTGGGCCGTGAATGCCTGCAACTCTTCGACGGTGTGCTGCGACGCGAACTCCAGAAAGGATCGGACGAGGTGCAGGCCTTCGTCGTAGGACAGGTGGGCGGTGGGCTTCTGTTTCAACGGGTTGCGGTTGAGATACTAGCGGGACGGACGGTCAGCTTGCGGCCCGTAGATTCCAGGTTGCATTGATGCGGAATCTGGGGAAGATGGATCGGGGGGCAGGAATGCTCTCACATGTGAAAAGAGGGTGGAGACGACGGTCGGCGTCACCGCCAACGACACCGACGTGGTGTTGAGCTTCAGGGGGTTCATGGTGACTACGTCTTGATGAGGCTCGCGACGAGGACAGCTGCTGTGCCGTCGGCAACGGCGGGCATGGAGCTTTTTGAAGCTTCCGGGGTGATTGGCAGGCCCGGGGGACAGACCATCACGTCGCGGAGGAGCACAGAAGAAAGCTGGCCCTGAAACCGCCCTCAAAGCTCACTGCCGGAATAGGGGACCGATGACATCACGCGGAGACCAAGTGGATGGTTAATGTCCGCGGTCCTGGTCAATTAGTCTAACAGTAGTTGGGCACGAACGGGCTGGGTTGGCGACTCAGGCAGTGAGACGAAAGTGATCGTGGGAGCTTAGCGAACAATTATCAATAACTCTCGAACGCTCACAGTGAAATTTGATCATGTTATCCTCAGCTTCTCGCCAGACAAGCATGCTGCTGGCAGCGGGACTCATCACGTATTCGGCAACCCAATCTCGCAGCTCAGCACAGGACCCTGCCCAGGCCTGAAAGCGGACCCGGCGGCGCCCCACACAGCCTTCGTCACAGTGCCGGGAGTCGCACGCACTATCTGCCCAAAAAATTGTGATTTTTGAGAATTGTCACCGAAATGGTCTGCCCCTCCAAGTACCCCGCGAACACCACAACCAGTCAACACGGCAACCATGGCATCTTCCAACCCTCCCACGGCAGGTCAGTCGAAACACGTCGATATCCTCATGTTTCTGATGATCAAATGCTGACACATTGTTACAGAGGCCTGCCAGTCCACCTTTGAGCAGGCTGTGGCCCTGTCTCTGCACATGTGGCCGGCCCTCTCCCTCGCCGTCCAGAACCACTGGGGCGGCCCGGACTCGGCCGACAAGAGAGACTGGTTCGCCGGCGCTGTGGCCGAGCTGTTCCCGGCCTACACCAAGATCGCCAACGGACAGGCCGTCCCCGCCAGCAACGCCATCGAGGAGCCCGATACCGAGTACATCGAGACCTTCCTCCTCCAGGTCATGGTCGACGAGTTCGAGGTCAACGTCGACGACGAGACGGGCTTCGACGTCGCCGAGCGCATCATCAAGATCCGTGCCGACTGCGCCAAGGGCAAGTTCGAGGCCGTCGACGAGCTGCGCAAGAACTGGGAGAGCCGCAAGGGCGCCAAGGTTGACGGGCTCTACAAGAAGATTGAGGGCGGCGACCAGGAGACCGACTGGGAGGACGACAGTGAGGATGACGAGGATGGAGACGTCGACATGGACGAGGCGCCACAGCTTGTCGCTGCCCCCAAGGAGAAGCCGCAGCCCGAGGTTGATGAGGACGGATTCACAATGGTCACGAAGAAGAAGCGATAAACAAGCGAAGGAAATCCGACTTGGTCTCATGGAGATGGTGCACTAAAGGCCGCGGCTGTGATGTACAAGAGTCCGCAAATTAAGAGCTGCCATACGAGCCAGAAAAGAGTTCAACCCCGGGAACGCCAGCCAGCAAAAGCAATTCTTACGTCTACTACTCCCAGTCGGCGTCACTGTCGCTGTCGTCGCTGTCATCGCTGCTTTCTTCGGCCTTGCGCGCCTCCTTGGGGCTGTTGGGGGCGCGGCTGGGGACGCCCGAGGCGGCGCCGACGACGTCGTAGCTGGCCTCGCTATCGGCCTGGGACTTTTCGTCATTGGACTTGCGGGCTTCGGTGGGCTTGAGGGTGGATTGGGAGGTCTGGGCAGGGGGCGGCTGGATGGTGGTGGAGGACTCGGTCGACGGCGGCCGGGCGGGCTTCTTCTGCTCGGCCTTGGCTGCGGCAGCGGGAGCGGGAGCGGCGTCGGACTCGTCGGAATCGGACTCTTCGGAGTCGGACTCGTCCCAGCCAACTTCGTCTTCGGCGGACGCGGCTGTGACAGGCGTCAGCATCACGGCATTCATACCTAGTCAGTCGGGCTCACCCTTGAGGAGGTCTCGGCGGCGGGCCTCGGCGGCCTCCATGCCGTGTCTGAGGAAGTAGTATCTCTTCCAGAACTCGGCGTACGGGACCTGATCGGGCACCAGCTTCTCCATTGTTGTCCGCAGCTCAGGGTATTTCTTCAGATCATCACTAATGTCCCCAGTCTTGGACTCCACATCAAAAGTCTTGCCCCAGGTCGAAAACTCCTCCGTTGCGGGATCCGTTGTGAAACTCTCGGTGCTCGTGTGAATGACGTGAAGCTGCGCATCCTGCCTCGATGTGTGAATGACTCTCTTTCCCTGGGCGTCCTTGCTCTCGAACAGGACGGCGCCGCTCTGGTTGGTCGCGTCGGAGGGCGGCGCGATGCTGACCGCTTCTTTCAAAAAGTTGCTGATGTTGGTGCCGAAGCGCAGGAGGGCCTCGTCGGCAGCGTCTTCCGCCTTTTGGAGCTCCTTGAGCCTCCTCGCCGCCTCGGCGCGGAACTTTGTCATGTACGTTTCCGAGTTACTCATGGCATCGTCGGCGGCGGCGGCCTGGTCGCGTGTCGCCGTCGGCGTGGTCTGGTTATCGGCTTCCTTGCCCTTATCCCCGGAAGGCTCGCCCTGCACCGTGTTGACGGTGAGCGACCGAGTGCGGTTGACGATGGATGTGAAGCCCTTGGCGGCATCTTCCCCCAGCTCTGCGACCTCTTTGGACGCCTCCTTGTAGACGGATTGCCCCTGCCACTCGGTTTAGCCGTTGCCTCCGGTGTGCACGCCTCGGCCGTCTTCTTACCTGCTTGACAGCGTTCCCCAAGAAGCCGCCGATCCTCATGCCCCAAGCACTCGTCGAGAGAGCCTTGTAGGCCTCCTGGAGGTCCTCGTTCAGCGACGCCTGCGGCTGGTCATTTTTGGTGTCCGTGGAGTCGCCCTTCTTCTTATCGGCGTCCTTCGGGAGGGCGCTCTCCTGGATGTGATCGTAGGCCAGATCCATGGCAAGGCTGCAAAGTCCAAGCTGGAGTCGACGCGGGTGTTGACTCGGGTGTTCGATGGTCCGTTGCGAGGCTAGGTAGCTGGTGCGGGCAATGTCGGATCGTGGAGGTTCTGCTCGATGTCGGCGGACGAATGGTCACTGACCTGAGGCTGGTGCTGTTCCTTTCCCCTGATGGGCGGGGTCCATGGCCGGCTGCATGATGGTCAGTGCGGGGAGTCGTGGTACGTCCCGCACGTGCGCTTGCGTCTATTGCACGATAAGCAGCTGAGCATTCCACCACTGATCGACTTGAAAGCAGCTTGGGAAGTGCTTAGTGAGATTTGTTGGATTCACTTATAGTAGTACCTCTGACTGTAGGCATAAGTTATAGTATTAAGAAGAGAGTACTTAGCTAGATAGCTGTTATTATACTTAAATACTTACTTATTGCTAATATAAGTTAACACGCCCCCTTAATAAGGGAAGTATTTAGGTATTAATATAAAAGGTATATATATAAAAGTAGTGTTCTCTTTTTATCCCTTTAGGCTTATAGCTATCCTCTATTACTTAAGCGTAGTACTTAGTAGGGCTTTTATATTAATATCTGCTAGGTTTTCTTCTCTTAGTGTTTAGTAAACTTAGATTATACTTTTATCTTATAGCTTTCTGATTTTATAATATTATACTCTAATATGCTTTATTTATTTATGATGTTTAGCGTTTTTTGTAATCTAAATAGTAAGGTTATTATTATAGTGGATTATAATAAGTGTTATATCTTTTAGTATTAGCTTATAGCTACTAATTTCCTTTAGTAGGGTTTATAGATATACTGCTTTAAGGTTTATAGAGAAGAGTGATATATATTTTAATTTAGTGCTTAATATAGCTATATTCCCTTGCTTTTAGCTTTTCTAGCTTATAATGCCCCCTACTAGTATAAAGATATAGTACTTAATAGATTTACTATTACTTAAGTTTTTAGTATATTTAGTATCTGAGAACCTAACTAACTGCTTTTTAGTGTTGCTATTGAATAGTAGTAATAGGTTTAAGGTGTGCTTAATATACTTAAGTATATATTTTGCTGCTAATAGATAGATCTTAAGTAGTGCTATAAGGAAGTAGTTAAGCTTTAATATAGGGTATACTAAGTTAGGGTAGGTATTAATTATTATATATATTAGTGAACTAATAATTAATTAGTACTCTTTTAGTATATTTTTGTCTACTTAATAGTCTTTTAGGGTAGGATAGAGCTATTCTCTAGTCTCTATAGGTATATATTAAGGCTTATAATTTGCTATATTAAACTGCTTAAGTATTTTCTATAAGTAGGTATTTTAGCTTAACTATAGCTTCTTCTTAGCTTTATTATAGGTGATTTATATGCTAAAGAAGTATTAGTAAGGTTTAAGGTCTAATATCTTAAAGCGTTCTTTTAGTTGATCTTTAATCTAAGCGATATATACTCTATTTAGACTAAAGATAAAGATATTATTAATATATATAGCGAGGATAGCTTTATCTGAATAGAATATTATTTTATCCTATTATAATTACTATAAGCTAAGTTCTATAAGTACCTTTTTTAGTATATTAAACTAGACTTTTAGGGCTTATTTTAGCTTATAGAGTGCTTTATTTAGCTTATATACTTTATTAAGTGTAGTATAACTAAGTAAAAGTTTAATAAGTATTATTTCTAATATAAGCTTATAGAGGAATGCTATCTTAATATCTATTTATTTAATTTCCTAGTCTATTATTACTACTAAAGTAAAGAGAGTTCTATAAGTCTTTTAATATACTATAGAGGTGAAGGTCTTAAAGTAATTAATACTATATTCTTACTTAAAACCTCTTACTACTTAGTGTACTTTATACTGCTAAACCTTTTTATTACTGCTTTATTTTATTTTATATATCTATTTGCTACTAAGGATATTAGTATTTAGTAAGAGGTTAAACCTACTAATAAGCTTCTAAGTATTATTTTTCTAAAGAGTATAAAACTTATTATCTATTATAAGTTTTTAAGCTTTAGAGAGTACTAAGTTTATAGCTTCTTTATAGCTAATAAGATCTTATTTAATAAGTTCCTTAGCTTCCTCTAGTGCTACTAGGTATGCTATAAAGTTTAATACTATAAGGTACTCCTTTTTTATATACTATTATAGGTTATTAAGGAAAGCTTACTCTTATAGTATACTTTTAGGGTTTAATATAGAGATAGCTTATAGTCTTTTAGGTATTAAGGTAGTGAAAGCTATAGATATTAAGGCTATAGCAAACTAGTTTTTTTTAGTAGTTACCTCCTTAGTTTATAAGGGCTTAACTATATTAGTCTACTAAAATTTATTAAGCTTAGATTATAGTAAGATTTCTTTAGTGCTTAGTAGTGCAGCCTTATTTATAGTAATAGAGGGTAAAATATACTATTCTTTTAGATCTAAACGTATTTCTTTATTAAAGATAATATACTTAGTACGCTTTATAGCCTTTATTATAAGGTTCTAGAGTCTATAGATATTCTCAGCTTTATAGCTAACTAGGATATAGGTTTTTATCTAACTTTTAAGCTTCTTTAGATAAAAGGCTTTTAGGATTAACTTATAGGCTTTATAGCTAAGGCGTCTGAAGTGCTAAATATGCAGTTTTTATCCTATCTAAGCTTTAAAGGGAGATATTTAGCAATTAAGTACTAAGTATAGGAAGTAAGCTTTTATAAGCACTATAATAAGAAGTATTTCTCTTTAAAGCTTATTAAGAAGTATAGCTTCTAGTATAATAGCTTTAACTTAGCCTTAAATTATTTTATAGAGGTGTTTAACTATAGTGTTCTATTCTACTTAATATAATATAGTAAACTTAGGTTAGATACCTTTTTACCTATAGTAGGTGATAAGTATACTGTTTTTAAACTCTCCTCTATTATCTAATTAAATAAACTAAATATATAATTTAGTTTCTATCTTAACCTTAGCAATATCTTACTATATAAAGCTTATAGCTTAAGCTTTATTCTAGAGTAAGTAGGCTTTAGGTATCTTTATAAGGTTATTAACTATTAGTAAGTAATAGCGCTCTCCTATAGGTATAAGTAGTAATATAGGGCTACTAAGGTCTATAAATTAATACTATCCCCTCTAAGTTACTTAAAGTACTAAAGTAGATTTTACCTATACTACTACCTTACCTTATATATAAGCTTTATAGATAAATTCTTTATTATTATTTAGCAGTTATATACTAAGGTCCTTAGCTAATTTTTTATAAGTAGTAAAGCTAAGATAACTTATTTGCTTATAAAAGATATTAAGTAGGACCTCTTATTAAAGGTTAGAAATAAAATAGATAGCTATAGTAATCTCTAGGTCTTTCTAGTGCTATATTATGAGGGTAAGAGAGTAATTAAAGTGCTTAAAGTAGCTATATATAATACCTTAAAAAATAAGGATAGGTTTTAAGTGTTCTAATATAGTAATAGTATATCTTATACTATATATAGTTTAGGAGTATTTAATACTTAAGTGTTTAGTAAAAGTACTTACTAATAGAAAGTTTAGTAGTAAGAAAAGTATATAGAGGATATTATAAAGGTAGATAAGTTTAGTGCTAATAATATATTATAGGACGATAGGAATTATACTCTAGCTTAAAGCATAAGCGCCCTACCTAACTCTATTTATATATATATATAATGAGAACTCTTAGTAGGAACTAAAAAGGTATAGTTAAGAAGTAATATAGTATTTAGTACTACTATCTAAGAGCTAAGTTTAGTAGTAACTATTTTATAATATTAGCTTAATCTAAGTTTAAACTTAGGAGATATCTAGAGAGGTAGGTGCTTAAGGATTAAGCTAAGGACTAGGAATAAAGAAGGCTTTAGGGAAGCTTACTAGCTAGTTAAGGCTAGCTATAATAGTATTAAGGTTAAGGACTTACTTAGTAGGTTTAACTTTATAAGCTAGTGCTAATTAATAAGCTATAAGTAGTTATAGCTTATTAGCTAGTTTTAGGTGTTATACCTTATAACTAGAGTTATTATAATTTAATATGTTTTCTTATTAGTTATAAATAGAGCATACCTTTTAGTATAGTCTTTTATAGTTTGCTAGCTTAGTTTTAATTTATTTTTGCTTTTTTATAGGTTTTATAGCTTACTAATAGGCTTATTTATAACCTATATTAGGTTTAAAGAAGTATATACTAATATTTAAGATATGCTGTTTTACTTAAAGGTATACCTATTTATTCTATGCCTTTATAATAATCTTATTAAGTATAAGCTTTTTGCCCTCACTTATATTAGTAATTATATAACCTTAATAGATATTAGCTTTAAAGGAGCTAAATTGTTCACTTAGGTTAGAGAGATATTAGATTTAGTAGAGCTTATCTAAAAGAGACTAAGGGAGTTCTATCTATCTTAGTTTATTAAGATTATAAAGAAATTTCTCTAAATAGCTTTAGATATCTATATGTTATAATAAGTTATCCTAAATAAGCTTAAATACTATTTCTCTTAATATACTAGCGCTATAATAAATATATTTAGTTTATAGTGCTCTATAAGTAGCTAGTATACTAATATAATAGTAGATCTTTTTAGCTATAAAATTAGATAGGTTTTATCTAATCTCTATTAGTAAGTTACTATTAATAGCCTCCTAATAGAGTTTATTTTAGATATATTTATTCTATACTTTAGTAATATAGGTATCTCTATTTAGACGCTCTAGTTTTAAGATGTTTTAAGTAAGAATATTATTCTTCTTAGCTAATATAGCATTTTTTAGTGCTCTATCCTAATTAGCTTAGTTTTCAGCATTTTTAAGTTATAAGATCTTAATATTATAGTTAGATCTACTACTATAGATATAAGCTATTTTAGACTAAGTATCTAAGTCTTATTCCTTAAGAAATTCTTCTTTAAGTTAATAGGTTTAAATAGGCTAAAGGATAGTATATATAACTAGTTATATATTTACTATATAGTAGTAGCTTAATTAGTAGGTAGTATCTTTAGAAGATAATATCTTAGGAGAGGGAAGTGCTTATAATAGGCGACTAAAAGAAAGAAGTTAAAGGTGATTATAGTAGTTAAAGGATTATAGAGGTTTAGGAAGCTCTATAAGGAAAGACGCTATAAGTAGCTAATAGTGTTAAATTAGTATTATAATAATAATACTATTAAGTGCTATAGGTATAGAGTAAGTATTATGAGAGATTTAGTTATAGTTATATTATTAGTTTAATTATATTCTACTTTTTACCTCTTTTAGACTTTAGAAGACTTTTAGGCTTTAACTTAATATAGCAAATAGGCGCCTTTCTATAAATAATTCCTTATATAGTCTCTTAACTTCCCTCTTCCTAATAAGCACTTTATTAACTTAGTAGCTATTAGTGTTATAATCTTAGCGTGATAGTATATATAATAACTCTTTAGAGGGTTCTATTTTTAAGGCTATATTAAGGAATAGTACTTCTTCTTCTAAGAAGCTAAGTATAGCATTCTTATCTATATAGTTTTTAGTAGATTAAGAAGTTATCTAGATATCTTTAGGGGATTAAGATATTATAGAGGTTATTATTAAGGTATATTAATATATTAGATAGAAAGTAGATAGAGAATAAGATAATAGAAGGAGAGAGTAGTATATTAGTTTAGAGATATTAAATTACTAAAAAAGAATTTTATATTATAGAGTATATAGCTCTTAAAATAGGTATATTATACTTAGATATTATATAAATAATAATTATTTTATCCCTAGAGGTAGAAAACCTCTAGGGTATTAGTTTCTAAGGCTATAAGCTTTAGATAACTAGTAAAACGTTATAAGTATATAAAGCTCTACTCCTTATAGTTATACCTAAATAACTATAAGTTATAATAAAAAGAAAATAGAGGAGTTTTATATTTATATTCTTTTAGGGGTGATTAAACTTCTAACTTCCCTATTAGGGCTAGTATACTAAGTTAGATATTATAGCTTATTACTATCTCTCTATTTTAGGTCTAAAGATAGTTAATAATGCCTAAAAAACTCTATTAATATCTCTAGTAGTCTCACTATAGTTAATTATAGACTTAACTAATACCTCTTAGTAGTTTTATTATAGAGTATTTACCTATTAATACTATATAAGATTTATTATTAAGCTATACTCTTCTTTTAGGTATATAGATATATAATAGAGAGTTTATCTTATACTAAGTAAATAGAAAGAAAGGAGATAATTAGTATAGTAGTTATAGTTTTAAGCTATATATAGGCTCTTATAGTCTATTATAAGTAATAATAGTTTTAAGCTATATATAGGCTTTTCTAGATAGTTTAGAGCTATATATAAGCTTCTATAGTCTACTATAGAGGTAGGTAGTTTAAGGCTATATATAGGTATATTTAGTATAGTTTAGAGCTATATATAAGCTATAATGTGTTTAAAGCGTTAACTTTAGTAGAAGATTAAGGGCCTCATTAGAAAACTTAGCGTTATGCGTTTAAGGTGAGGATATACTAATAAGTATAATTCTATAGTTAGTCTTTAGAAGTAGTGCTTCTAGGCTTATAACCTGTTAGATTCACTTATAGTAGTACCTCTAACTGTGGGTATAAGTTATAGTATTAAGAAGAGAGTACTTAGCTAGATAGCTGTTATTGTACCTAAATACTTGCTCATTGCTGACATAAGTTAACAAGATTGAAATGGTCGAAACTACGTCACCGTTGGAATGGGATATGGACGCCCGCGCCGAGAGGGTGGTTCTGTCTGCACGAAGGGACTTGCAACAGAACTTTGCCGGACTTGGTTCACTTACACGACGATTTCTCTGACACCAGCGCCTTCACAGCGGCGGCAGCTTACGGCTTACCCTGCGCGACACCTTACCCCAGACCGGAGGCGGCAGCGGGAGTGTGGTGCCATTCCGAGTGGCAACGGAGTTATTGCAACAGTGCCGTGGCTCACGTGCGCCTACGATGCAATTCAGAAGCCGCGACAGTAGTCGAAGACGGTAACAGCAGTCATTGGCCTCAGACCGTTGCATTCTACACCTTCAACTTGGCTGAGGCAACTCAACTGATCCTGACCTTTACAAAGGTGCACCCAGCAAAGGCGGTTCGTTCCTTCGCGCCGCCGCACGGGGCCAAACCCCTCGCCATGTTCCGAGGCTTATGGTGTAAGCTTTTCGGATGGGGCAGTTCGGGTCTAGACGCCTTCTCGGGCGTGGCGATTTATGCAACCAAGAGAGTAAGCAGGCCGATCATGTTGTGGTCCCTGACCAACAACAGTCACTAGGAATCGCGCTACAACGGCACGAGAGGCACGAAGGGCGCAGAGTACAAATGCAGGCATGCCGGGGCGGGTTCGTGCCGCGAACTGCGTCTGTTTCCTGTCCCTTTGATCCTGGCAATTGTGATGGCAGCAAACACCGAAAAGTGCCATTTGTCATCCGGATGCTCAAAGCTTCCAACGACTTTCCCTGACAACCAGAGCAGATCTTGCGACTCAAGGCCGTGGCAGGAACCCGATCAACCAGATCTGGCCCCTTTTTAACCAACGCCCGTTTCTCGTTTTTCTGGAGAACAGTTGATCAGGGCCAAGACGGTCCCACGGCCATAAACGATTAGAGTTTCGGCCAGTCACGCCAGTCTCCTACGCTTCTGGGAGTGGGAAGCGTGAGCCAGAGCATGGATTGCTTGTTGTCCCATGGCGTGGGAAGAATGGCGGTTTTGGCGGTGCCTGGGGCGCGATGCAATACCATCTCGGAGAGGTATCGGCGTGGTTACACTGCACCAGAGATACCTCTGGTGGATAGTCAGATAGCACGGCTTTTGAATATTGGGTCAGCGGATTTACGCAGTAAGGCTGGCATGACCCTGACTCATAGCCAGCCGGCCGGACGCGCCGTTTGAAGAATTGGCAGGCTGGGCTAGTGCTGCACAGCCCGTACAGTGAACAGACGGACGAGTGACGGCACGGTGAGCACCACTGACCGCAGTCTCGTCCTTGGGTCTTGGCCGACGACCCGCCACTCGCATTGTTACGCAACGAAGAGCGTACCCACGTCATGCGACAGACTGGTGATGGCGGGCCGAAGCTGGTGTAGTGTGGCCGTCATATTGAGATGTCAGGCCGATGCGGGGGAGTCCTTGGACGCGAGATTGCGAAGTCGCGATGGTCCGATATTCGTGTGGATGAGACGGAAACGATGGACGAGAGGGAAGACGCGAGACGCAGCGGTTGTAAAACGCGGGCAGTCTCTTGATGATATTCGTCCGGCGGAGTGCTGTCATGTAAGTGAGTGACATGGAGCCTCCACTCACCCACCACCGCTTGATGCTGCGGGCGGTGCTTAGAAGACGGCTATCCCCAAAACAGCAGCACGGAAAGCAGGAGGCAGCAAAGAGGATGCGTGGCAAAACCGATGAACATGCCGTTTTTAGAGGGATGAAGGGCGGGTTTTACAGGGGACGCGAGCTGGTGCCTTGGACTTGGCGGGTTGAGGTGACTTTTGTCCTCGAGTGGGCAGGTGGCAGTTCACACACACTGGTCAGTCAGTGGTGACACCTGGGCTTCACAGTGTTGGGGCCGGGAGACCGGATTCCCATCATGGGCAGACTGGGGCAAAGAGGGGCCAGGTCCAGGGAATTGGCGAAAACGACGGTGCAGTTGTGCTGCTGTTCGGCGATAACGGGGCTTGCGCGCGCCCTCTGCCAATGGAAGCGTCAGAATGCGCCTCGGGGCCCCGACGCCCATCCTCTTGAGTCTTCCCTCCCCCCCCCCTCCTCCCCTTGCCAATCGAGGACTGGCGTAAGGCCCCGTTGGAGTCGAACATGACGGCTGACAAATTGAAAGGGCGCTGAATCTTCCCCCTCACCGAGTGCCGCCGTTCTATTCAGTTCCACTTCACTTTCTCACTGGACACGGCGACCAAACCAACACCACCAACCGCTCGTCCTCGCATCACGCACACCTTTCCCCAAGCACGTCTTTCCCCGAATCCCGTGGAATCTCTGCATCTGCATCCCATTCTTGTTGTTGAGAAATCTGGTGGCCTGGCGACCGCCGTGTGACTCAGGCAGCAACTTTAAGGCGGAACACGCACCAACTCTGCACTGGACCCCAGCTTTTTTGCGTCACTCCCCAGCACCACCGCAAGCACCACCACCAACAGCACCGCTGCTGCGACCAACAATCTCCATACGCCTTTGCCTCCTACACATCTCGACGGCGAGTTTGGCGTCTTGTATTGCCGAGTGCACCACGCAGGCGTCGCGACACTGTTGAACAACACCCAGTCTCCCCGCGATACCATCCGTTGATCCGGCGGCCTGGACCCGAATCCCATCTTGACCCCGGCACGAGCCGCAATCGGCCTCCCGAGTTTACCTTTCTTCGCAGCCCTCCTGCACCGAATTGACTTCTCTTTACCTTCACCACTTCGCCCCTTCACGTACTCTTCGCAATGGCCTCCGCAACGAACGGTGGTTTCCCAACCAACTTCATCCTGACCCCGCAGCAGCAGAGCCTGCTCTTCGCCGCCCTCAACTCGAACAAGCAGCAGCTGGCGAACCAGTCCCCGGGCACCAAGGACACCTCCATGTCGCCCTCCTCCTTCCAGACGTCTCCCGCCCAGGCTCCCGCCAACGGCTTCCAGGAGAGCCCGTATCTCGACAACTATGACTACGACTTTGGCGACTCCAGTTTCGACTTTGACTCCCTCAATGACCAGGGCAAGATGATTGGAGATATCCCGGGCACCGCCAAGTCCACCAAGTCAGATTCTACCGACAACGATTCCTCTGACAAGAGAGCCCACCCCGACGACGAGGACGACGAGTCCTCGCCAGGAAACGGCGCCAAGAGACGTGAGAGCACCGAGAAGGTGCCCAAGAAGCCCGGACGCAAGCCCCTTACCTCCGAGCCGAGCTCAGTATGTTCTGCCACCTCCTAGACCGTAGACAATCTCTCTAACACTCGTAAAGAAACGTAAGGCCCAGAACCGTGCCGCCCAGCGCGCATTCCGTGAGCGCAAGGAGAAGCATCTGAAGGACCTCGAGACCAAGGTGGAGGAGTTGGAGAAGGCGTCAAAGGATGCGAACAGCGAGAATAGCATTCTCAAGTCTCAGATTGAAAAGATGACGGCCGAGCTCAACGAGTACAAGACCAAGCTCGCGGCCATGAGTACTCGCTCCGTCTCACACGGCAAGTCTCCCATGGGCTTTGGTGCGTCCGCAATCGGCAACCTCAGCGACGTCAACTTCCAGTTCGAGTTCCCCAAGTTTGGCGTCCTCCCCGGTGCTGCCATGCCCAAGCCCGTCCAACGAACAGGAGCGTCGGCATCGCCTCACACCAACGGCAGCAGCAACCCCGTCAGCCCCCTAAACACCAAGGACAACAACAGCCCGCACATCATCCATGGCCTGGATTTCAGCAGCACCAAGGACGACCTGGCCAACTTTACTTCGCTCTTCAGCAGCCCGTCCATGAACGGCACCAACGGCACCGCCACGTCGCGCGCCAGCGTCGACTCCGGCTCCTATGGCATGCACAACGGCACATCGACCAGCTCGCCGTCAGCGTCATCCCAGTCGAATGCCGGTCCCAGTTCGTCCTGCGGCACTTCCCCTGAGCCGTTCACACAGTCCCCCATGGGCTTCAAGCCCGTTGATACGATGACCACCATCGGCGAAGAGCACACCGGCCAGCAGTCGTTGTTTGCGGGCATCGACACCAACAGCATCGACTGGCTTGCTCAGCAAAACGGCGGACAGTTTGATCCTCAGCTCTTTGGCGACTACCGCGAACCTCAAGAAAACATTCTCGGAGGCGGCACCTTTGACGACAGCTTCTTCAATGACGCCCTTGACGCCGACTTTATCACGCCGTACAACATGGCGCCCAGCCCCGCTGTGCCCAAGAAGAACCTCATTGACCAAATCGATGCCGCCAAGAATGCCGACGACGACGTGGTCAAGGACGCCGTCAAGGCCGAGAACTACAACTGCAATAAGATCTGGTATGTTGTCCCCCGACAGGCAAGTAACACAGTGACTTACACCCACCCCAGGGAGAAGCTGCAAAACTGCCCAGACGTGGCGAGCGGCGAGTTCGACCTCGACGGACTCTGCTCCGAGCTTCAGAAGAAGGCCAAGTGCTCAGGTCAAGGCCCCGTCGTGTCCGAGACGGACTTCCAGGCTGTCGTCAACAAGTGGATGGGCAAGGACGTGGCGGCCTGCTTCGCGGCCCAGAACAAGACAAAGGCCTGAAGGACCAGACGTCTCCATGTACATTTGCACACGTGCCCACGGCAACAGGTCAGGCGGTCAGGTTTGGAAGCATATCAGGATTAGGTCGGTTTTTCTGGGGACGACAGGCGTTTTAACACGGACCAAAAATAAGGGCGGACGTAAGCTTCCGACCCGCGGCAAGGCGAATGGTTATTCATCAAACACCGGAATTCTAGATGCGGAGCACGAGATCCGGCCGAGTGGCTCATAGGCCCTGGCCTGTTTCCGACTGGAAAACTCCCATTGAGCGACCGAGAATGGTTTTGGGAAGGCTACGATGATGAGGTTTGCGGCAACCACGACGGTTGTACGTCGAGGGTCGGCATATAGGGGTTGGTTTTTCTTTGCAGATGTAATATGCTACTAGTATAGGCTAGTTTGGTGTTCCAAGGATGAATGAGCGAATGAGAATCTCCACGTTGGACTCACTTTGGTGTCTTGTCAGGGTTGGTTCTCTTGAAATGGCCGTCCGTATGTGCTTGAGACGAGTACTTCAGATGAGTGCTTGAAGGGAATGAGATCAAGGCCCACGTCGTCGTTCCAACGGAGCTTCCGGCCAGCACGGAGCTTTAAACGGAGCAGCTCCTTCGCGGCGGATGCCATCACTCTGCCATGCCAGGGGCCCGATAAGCACCCTCGGCCCGTCTCCTTCAAACGATGGACCCGGCGGGCGCGAGTGAGCTAGCGGTCAGCCTCCTGAACTTCCTGCGCCCGCCGTAAATCTCAGGTCGATAGCTACCCATCAATAGCGTGGCGGGAACAAGCCGGCCCTCCATTCCCCCACAGACACTGGCGTTAAGTACATATCACGATTCGTAGTAGTCCAGAACTGCCCCCAGGCCGAGGTGGTCTGCGGCCGCCCCGCACCCGCCCGCATCCGCATCCCGCATCCGAATTCTCCTTGGCAGCAGAACTCCATCATGCGCTCCCTGATGCTGCTGGAAACATGCGGGGAGGGGAGGGCAGCACGACACGACACGACACGACACGACACGAACCACGGACGGACGGCGTTCGGCGTTGCGACTGTCTCTCGCGTTCGGTCTCTGGCGGGCGGTCGGAGACGGGGAAGCGGATTTTGGGGATGGAGCTCTTCGGCCGAGGGCGAACAGGGTCGCATCCTGCGCCGTTGGACGT
The DNA here is from genome assembly GCF_013390195.1 of Colletotrichum siamense. Taxonomy (NCBI): domain Eukaryota; kingdom Fungi; phylum Ascomycota; class Sordariomycetes; order Glomerellales; family Glomerellaceae; genus Colletotrichum; species Colletotrichum siamense. The sequence goes on from NW_023501015.1 coordinate 1,233,534, forward strand.
TGAACTCTGTCTCTACTCCCCCCATCGCACCCGGTGCCTTTTTTTCGTGCGTGATTCCCCCAAGCCAGGCTGGCTTCCCCCTTCCTGCTCATGTACAGGACACGCCACATTATGGTTGTACGGGCAGAAAGGCGGGGGGAGGCCGGTATTCTGTCGTGTGTGCACGCCGCCAGGGGGGGACGGACCACGGAGCGTAGAGAGGCCCCCCCAACCACCACCACCAGCGGCATGTCGACAGTGAGCACCTTTTTTTTGACGTGGGGGATGCTGCCTGCCCAGCCGCCACCCCATGGCATGGCAGGCAACCTAGGAGAATGGATAGAGCGGCACGTGGGAGAAGGGGGCAAAATCGTACGAAGAACGAAAGGAAAAGATGGCACACGGCAGAAAGGATGGGGAGAGGGGGTTGATGCTGATTGCGCTCACGGTAAGGATCATGTTGCGATGAGCGGTGTGTTACGCGGCACAAGCTTCCCCCCTCGCGTCTACTGCTCACCAAGAAGCAAAGGAGTAGTCCATGGTCTTTTCTGTTATCTGCTCCGGTATCTATGACTGCGTTTATGATATGCTGCCTGTTCTTCTGACAACCCCGGTCTAAACCCAAACCCGGAACAAGCCTCCTAGGTCCCCCTTCCCCTCACCAGGAGGCGAAAAAGAAGGCTTCTGCCCGTAAGAAGAAGAATCACGAGACTTATCAGACCCCTTGTCGAGTTGCTGCTGGCTATTCTGTCTGCCTGCTCAGTCGGCTCGTTTCCAGGGCCGCCCCCCAGCTGCTGCCGCCAAGGCGGTATCGACTCGGCAATTGAACAGAAGAAAGCAATCGCCCCTCTGCCTTCACACCCCAGGTCCGTATCCTCGGGTTGCGATGCGGTGCGGTGCGGCCAACGTTGCGTCCATGTCGGATGGCAAGATGGAAAGTGGGTGGTGGTGGGAAGGGGGCGACAAGAGGGATCTGCAGGTGTGCAGCAGCAGCCCTCCCACCCCCGAGTTTCCCCCAAGACCACTTACCGGTTGCAGCGTCCCAGCCGACCAATGGCGACCCCCGGAACCGGGGACCGACTGCTTGAATCGTCCAACGTCATCCAATCCCCGTCCGGGGCGAGGAAAGTATCGCAGCCAAACGGGCCAGACGCACGTTTCTCGAGGCCAGGAGTTATTTTGCATTGGTTGGGGTGATGCGGTAACCTTGTGGCAGCAGTAGCCTCGACCGACTGTGACAGCACGTGGAGAGAGCATGTAGAGTGTTGGCCTGTGTTATTACAAAGGGTATATTCTTGCTTGATGAGTTGTCCTATGTCACTTTGCTAATCCACGCTCCATACCGTCTTTGATGCTTCATGAATTTGGTTGCCCCTTGGTGTACCTTATCCTCCTGGAACCTTGCGATGAAGTGAATCGAGACAACAGCCTTGGCTCCGGCCAAGGGCGGCAGCGCAGAGACCGCTCTGGTCGTTTGCACACGGCACAGGCCGTCTCGCCTCCTGCCTGCTGGTGCCCGCCGACGAGGCCCGCCAAATGTGACATGCAGCCCGTGCCGTTGTAGTGCAGCCTCTCCTCTCGGGACGTCGCAGCGTCTTCACACTGCAACTTTTGTGTCGCATCCCTGGGCGAACGGGCACTAGCTTTGCCAACCATCGCCAGAACGCCACGGCCTGGCCGTGTCCTTCGTCCTCGACTCTGCGGGATCGTGGATACGGACCTGATGGTCCCCTTCGAGCTTTGCTGGGTTTCTCGGGTATCGATCCATCCTCGTTGCGTCTGTCCGTCTCTTCAACCTGTTCCATATCGTCTTCTAGCCAATAACCTGCCTGGCGCCCTCTTTGCCCAAAACTCCCCTTTCCTTGGGCTTTGGGCTGTGTCCTCTTCCCTTCTTGCCCCTAAAGAAACTGAATACGCCGCTTGAGCTCTCCGACTTGCCATCGCCCGTTGCGTTGGCGTCTGTGGGAAGCGTGGCGTCCTGCCGAGCGAGTTCTGACCAACTGCCGCCTCCGTCCAGCGTGACTGACATGCCGCCGGTTGGGCTGGTGACGCGCTTTCCGATTGCCGGCGGTGCGGCTCTCTGGTTGTGGTACTCGTTTGGCTGGTAGTGCGGTATCGGGGGCGGCTTCACGGCTGGCCGGCGGGGCACGCCGCTGTGACTGCTGCCGGGCCGTCTCTCCAAGCTCGTGCTCTTTCGTAAGGGTGCCGGGGGCATGGTGTTCCTCCCTCCGTTGGTGGCCATCGCGGCGGGGGTGGCCTCGTCGGTGGTCAATGCCTGAGGCCCGCTGTTGGGGTGTAATTGATTCATGTCGCCGTTGGGGAATCCTCCTTCTTGCTCGGTGATTCTATGTACGTTAGCCACGTCAGGATATATGGGTTCATCGCAGCCATACTTCTTGTACGCGGCGAGTGTGTAGTCAAACGGCCGAAACTCGTTCTCAATCATGCGGTAGAGCTCGTCCTCCCTGATTTCCTTCTCCGAAGCGTCCTCCTTCAATCGTTCGCGGGGCTTTTGGCGTCTGGCTCTCGCCTCAAGGGGGGCCTCCTCCAACAGGAGCTCCTCCAGGTCGTATGTGGCGTCAAAGTTGGTCTTGTCAGCCGCCGGCACAAACACGGGCTCGATCTGCTTCCGCTCCAACGCTTCGAAATCAATCATCATGAAAAACTCATGCTTAGTGAAGCTCTCCCAGGTGGCACCCATCCGTGTGTCGCGGTTCGGGCTTAATGCGTCTCGGATGGCGTATAAACAGGGAAGGCTGACGGCGGGCTGTGTGACGGGGTATTTGGGATTCGCGAGCTGGATCTGCTGGCTGAGGGTGCTTTCTGAATTGCCGTCGAATGGCCTCTGTAGGACGTTTAATCACAATGTTCGAAGTCTCGATAAGAGTAGACCCACCTTGTTGTAGATGCACTCGTAGAAGAGAACACCCAACGACCACCAGTCTGCACGGACATCGTAGCCCTTGCCAGCATAAACTTCGGGAGCGAGATATGCGAGGGTGCCGGATTTGCTAGACAAAACCTTGCCGGGCACGATATCCGAGGCAACGTTCTTGTCCAGTCAGTATTTCGCTTCCGCCGGCAATTGTTAGTCAAAACTCACAAAGTCGGTCAAATGCACGTGGCCGTCTGCGTCGAGGAGGACGTTGTCGGGCTTGACGTCGCGGTGGATAATGTTTTGCTGGTGAATGTATCGGAGGGCACATCCTAGTTCGGCAATCCAGAAGCGAACTGCGTCTTCGGTGAAGGTCTTTCTCGAAATGTGAAATCGGAGGTCGCCGCCGCTCATCAAGTCAACAACCAGGTACCTGGAGAGTGGTCAGCGAGAGGCATCGTCGGGCAGCAATGGCAGGGCGGTCCCACATGTATTCGATGTCTTGGAAACTGTATCGCAGGTTGCAAATGAAGGGGTGGTTCACGTGCTCGAGCATCCGGCGCTCTCGTATGATGTTCCGCACGCTCTCTGATCGTACGACTGTTTGATAAGGGCAGTATCAGCATCTATGTGATCCTGTGGTGTCGTGCACGGCGTCCCATCGGGGCAGGAGGATGCCGTGCAACGAGGCGGTGTGTATGCGTGTATGTACCTTCATCTTTCCGGATATACTTCAAAGCAAAGGACAGGTTCGTGTCTTTTCGCTCGACGATGCGGACCTTACCGAAGGCGCCTCGACCGACGACTCGTAGCAGGCGGAAATGGTTGAGGTTGACTGCAGAGTGGAAAGATGCCGGTTAGCTTGGCGATGATCGGGCTGGTGGTGGGGAGAGGCGGCGGCGGCACGCAGAGCGGTGCAGTGCAGCGCTGCGCAGCGTGGTGGTGAGGCGAGTGCTGCGGCAAATGGTGGTTGCCGCCGTGCATTCAGTGACGGGACAGGACAGGACAGGAGCGTCGGGACGGGTCGAACAGCAGACAGAGCTGTGTGTAGATAGGGTAGGTAGGCTGGGAGCGAGACATACCTTCGCCATCCAAGTCGATGGGCTTGCCCTGGCTATTGCCCATTGCGACGTGCAGTCGTCTTCAATGGCTCTCACGTCTGCACTGGTTGGATCTAGGGAAGACAGTGTCGACTGTCGCGCACCATGATCCAGACGTGTGTCGTTTTTTTGGGATGAAGGTGCCGCAGAATTGAAATCGGGGGCAAAACGAGAGCGAAAGGCAATGAGCGGAGCGAGAAAGAGAGACAGAGCCCAAACCAGCGAGAGAGCAGCAGATGGAGGCAGATAGATAGGAGTGGAGTCCGTCACAGTCAGCTGGCACGGGGTGACAGGGGGATGGCACCGTAGGAGGGCCAGTTGCTTCGAGTGATGGTCTCAAAATCGGGGACTCGGTGGTACTGTGGTGGAGGATTGGAGGGGATGGGGGTTCAAGGTCAAGGAGCGAGGGGAGACTGAGCTACGACCAGCAGACCTGAATTGATGGGGAGCAGGTATGTAGACAGACGGGAAAGACGAGGAGAGAGAGACTGTGTGAGAGAGAGAGCGGGAGAGAGAGGACGTGGAGCAGAGCAGAGGAGGGGAGGGGGCCGTCGTTCAGTGGTCAGTCAGTAAGTACGGACCAAGCAAGTGCTGGCCAGTGAGAGCAGCGAAAGAGAGTGGCCAGTACCGTAAAAAAAAAAAAGGTACAATGCGAGTAGTGAACAGGGCCGCCGGACAGGGCAGGCAAGCAAACAGGGCGGGCGGCGGAGGAGAGGACGGGACAGGACAGAACAGACTCAGAAGAGAGCGGAGGCGGGAGAGGACGAGGGTAACGGAAAGAAGAAGGGATGTGCTACTTTTTGTCTTTTCCCTGTTTCGGGGACCAGGGCTGGCTGGAAATAACATAACACAAAAAGACGAGACAGAAGAAAAAGGAGAACATGTGTGTGTTTAGGGTGATGGGTAATTGTTCGCCTCTTGCTGGTCTGTCTGATGGTCTGCCGTCCGTTTGTCTGTTCCCCCCCAGCCCAGGGGAGACGAGTAGTGACAAGGCCAGGCCGGACCGGACCATCTACAAGTCGAGCAAGCAAGCAAACAACGTCGTCGTTGTTGAATGGGGGTACAGGCACTAGGTACCCTTCCTTAGCCACAAGTCTCGCTCGTCTCCAGGGCACTGCTCGCAAGTCCAGAGTCCAGAGTCTGTGACTGCGTACATACATGCATACACTGCACCAGCAGACTACGGATACATACACTACTTTACATCCCAGGTACGATACGGGCGAGACAAGCGGCTATCTTGCGGCGTACGGTCCCGTCCCTCTGTTAGCGCACCTGGGCTTAGTGTCGAGACGCAACTGCTCAATGGGTTTTGGTGTATTTGAGTTGGCGTCGGCGGCAGCGTCGCTGTGCCTGTCGGTGCTGTCCAGCGAGGAACTATCCGTACCGCAGCAGGTGGACTGTCGGTCTGCGTTGCCATGCGAGATATCTCAGCCGTGCACTGTCTGCCGGGCTACCTTTACGACGCCGAGGCTGGCCTGCTCTGGGCCTCTGGCAGGCACTCCAAGTACATGTCAATTTGGTTTGCAAATTATCGGGACGGACGCAGGATCGGTCGGTAATGTAGGTCAAGTAAGGTTAGGCCAGCCTAGCGCGGTGCTTGTTGCTGTCGCCGCCGCCGTGTGTGGTGCACGCAGTACTCTACCTAGTGCTGTACTCTGTACGGCGGGTGGTATCGCAGGCTGACGCATGTACCAAGCGGTATGGTGCCGTGGGCTCAGGTACTGTGTCCCGTCTCCCACGTTTTCTGGTGGTGGTGGTGGTGGTCGTCGTCGTGGGAGGTGGGCGGCGGGTTGCTTGCGTGTGGCAGGGGCTTGCAATTGGAAGTGGGAGTGGGAGCCATAGTGGGAACCGACAGGCTTGTGCAACGAGGCAGGGATCGGTGGCTCGCCAATGACGAGGGGGTTGCTGGATGATGGATGATGCTAGTAATTAACGAAGCAACTTCACCATCCCTGACCTGCAGACCGACCGACGATACCCTGTCGAGAGTCTCTTTGCTTTTTTCCTTTCTTTTTTTTCCTTCTCTTGTTCATATCCCTGCCTGTTTGCGTCTGCATGCGGAAAAAGGTTAGCTTGCTTGCACCTGGGGCCATTCGGAAATGCATGTCCAACTCCCATGGTCTTGATATGCAGAGGCAGCAGAAATCGGGTCTGGGCAGCAGAAGCAGCGGGAGCATCAGAAAGCATCAAACTCTCGTCGTCAACCGCCCGCTGTTCAAAGACCGAATAGCATACAGATGCCGGGACGATTGAGCATGGCCGCAGCACGCGGAGACAAAGATGCATCAGGTTTCAGATGATCTGGTCGAGAAGTCTGCCAAAGAGGGCAAGGCGTCGTCTTGATGTCAGGCACCTTGCATCTATTCTCCCATGGCTCAGCTCAGGGCAGGCAAACAAGATGGTTTAGTCAGTGTAGGTAGGTGCGCCTGGGGTTGACGGCGAGACCAGCCGTAAGCAATCCGCAGCAAGTTCAGGAATGGGTGTCAAGGGTCTCGGCGAGCCAGGTCCAAGGAATCGCTCCTTCGTACGGAAGCCGGCATGGCAGATGAATGGCTGCAGGACAATGCCGTGGTGGTGTCTGTAGCGTAGTTGCCGTCTCCTCGTGGCTCTGGCGCGCAGACCGTAGCAGCGTAGCTCGATGAACAGCTTTCCAGAAGCGAACAAGGGGGGAATCCATCTCGTGGCATTCTAGATTTCCGCAGGAGCTTGTCAAAATGCCATCTGCCACTCATCAAGCCACACGAGGTTGTAGTATGTGGTCCAAACTCCCTCCTGCAAAGCGAACGTGTATCTCCGTCCGTGGAGGACTGTGGCACACGACCACTCTCAACTCCCCGGTACGTTGTTTCTGTCGTCGTCGATCGTCCGTCGTCGCCCCGCGTCTCCTCCCGTCGGCCTCGTTTCTGTTGCTCGGCCCATGTCGAGTCGTGTCGACGATGACTATTGCAGTCTTGGTATCTTGCGCATGATTCAAGGGTCTCAGAGCTGCAGGCCATCTCAGCCCGGGTCGTAAAATAAGGAACGTGGAGGGAGAAAAAAACACAAACAGCCAAGTGAGATGTGGATGTTGGAGAGTCCGAGCAAAGGAAGCAGCCGGGCGACTACCGCACAGGTACCTGCAGCGCTGCAGAGTCCCTGATTTTGAGGAACAGCACGTCCAAGGACGAGGGTAAATTAGGGAGCGAGCTCGCCAGCAGCATCCTCACGGCCGCTAGATGCGCGCGAGTAGCGGCTGCCGGACCGCTGTGACGGAAAAGTAGCCGTATGTACCTCCAATTTACCCTCATTTCTTGAAGGCTGAGGGACGTGCGCTGAAGTAAGATTGTCTGGCTGTTCCTGGCCACCTGGCTCTGGCTGGCGCTGGGCAGAAAAGGCAGTTAGTTGCAGGGCAGTTGCGGTTGCCGCCATCACAGTTCGAGTTGCAAACTATGGCAAAACCGCCTCAGTTCCGCTGCTTGACGTCCGGGAACTTTCCTCTAGAGATAAGGTACCTAACGCAAGGTACGTGACATTTTACGAACTGGCCAATGGCGTCAACCTCGACTCCGGCTCAACCAACGTCTTTCCCCGTTGCGCAGTCTTCAGAGTCCCGACTCTGCGACTCTCAGACTTTGAGCCTGGCCGGTGCTCAACTGCACCAAACTCTATCTTCTCGTCTATGGCAACACCAGCACAGCAGCAGCAGCATACCGTCTAATCACTTTGGTCCCTCGACTGCCGAACGCCCGCGCTTTGGAAACAAACGGACTGGAGGCGAACTGTCCTAGAAGGACAAGTCCGTACCACTAGCTGCCCATCGGAAGAAGCTAAATTGTCTCGCCAATCCGGGGCCTTCCGGCGACTGAGAAATGCCTCGAAACATGCCATAACCTGTCCAATCGAGGAGCCAAAACATTCTGGCCACGAGGTCAACCGCTTCTGACCCCCTTCTGCGCCTGCGACGGATCTCTGCCTAGTGGCCGGACGAACCCACGACGGACACTCGGCTTGACCAAAATCCATCCATCCAGCAAGGATATCGATGCCTCCGTCAGCAGCAAAGTCAATTGTCGTCATGGCCTCCATTGCACCTTGTAAGGCGTGACGACCACGTTAACGGACAAGTCTTTGTTGAGCAGCTCCAAGCCACCAGGAACAGGCCACGCTGGGAATCCAACATCACAGCGTCGGCTTCGTGCTATGCTGAGGCCCACTGTGGAAACGCAAACACACGGCTGGGAATCAGGAAGCGTGGAATCATGGAAGCCCAGCGTCGATCTAGCGGATTTCTGCATATCGACTACTGACTGACGGACACAGTCGAACGTCCACGCCAACTCGCCCTGCAAACGGGCGGCGCACATTGGTGTGGCCGCAATCGGGAATAGATTGAGCATCCGCAGGACGGCGCATTGAGCATCCTTGCCAACCACGTGCGGCGAACATGATGCTGAACCTCACGTTGCTTCTGCAGTTTTGCCGCACACATTGTCATTCTGACTTACCGTGCCGTCGAGGAAGGGATCCGTCAGTCCTGTCTTGCGGTTGCGGATGTCGCACAAGGGCCTCCCGTCTGAATCACATGGTCATTTCAGCGAAAACGCTCCGTGCTGGCGGCCATGCTCCGACGTCTTTCCGCTCTGGGGGGACAGGTCCGCACGACTCCGACTCATGGGTCGAGCTAAACATGCAAGAAATGTCGTCGTCGGCGCATCTGGCGGTTTCGCCCCACGAACTGCCCAGGTTGCACTTCTCAGGCCCAGCCAAGTCGGTCGTACGCCCGCTGCAGGTTTGGGATGGCCCCGGGGAACGGTGCCCACCTCGACGAAAAGCGACATTCGGTTCCCGAGGCTCTGCCATCTGCGACGCGCTACACCCGCGTCTCGAGGATTGATCAGACTGCTTCGAAAGTTCTGTCGCGCTGATTGATTGCGCCGCCGCCCCCGCCATCCAAGGCCGCGGTCATCCCGCCTGCCAGCTGAAGCGCAGGGCTGTCCAAGACACGGAGCCCGATGTGGAACGGCAGCATGTGCGGCCTTCTGGAAAGATTCTGCCCCTTAGTTTCATGCCGCCGTCCCAGATTAGCGACTCGTCTCTTTCCCGTCCGCCCTCCACCGGCCACGCGGGACTGACAAGACCCTGCACGAACATCAACCAACTCGAGACAATGCTGCAGTGGGAACCGCTGTCGGGGCAAGAAACAAAAAAAGGCAGTCTTCCGTTTGACGCCACGCTTCGTCACGCATGTCAAACCAGGCACAGGTTGAAACGTTTACGATAAGTAAAGAGAAGCCACATCTCCCGCCGGCCACGCCTAAAATAGACGACTCGTTGATGAATTGGAATCTCCATGGATAACGTAATTTCCATGTGCAACATCCATCATCCATGATGCAGCAAACAAACGGCCAACAGCACCGACAAACCACGACTGCAGCATCCCACTGCCGGACCCCGGCCCCCCCCCCCCCCCCTTCCTCCCACAGAGAGATCATCCCAATTCTGCAGGTTCGTTTCAGATGCTCCGGATGGAGAAGCTCAGGAGCACACCTGTTCGCATTCGACGCCGGTCATCTCCGTCAAACGCAACACATGATCCCTTACTGGCCCCTTATTAACATTTGACAGCTGGCGATACTTTTGTGCACACGTCTGCAATGCTAGCACTTGCAGCACACGCGACACGCCTGACTTTTTTTCTCGTCTAATCACGAGAGCTGTGGGCTTCGCGTCCAGGCATCTTCTGGATTACGCTGCTGATCCTGCAGATCGCATTCAAACCCAAAACACGACTGCCGCGACAGTCGGTCCTTGTCGCCTCCTTTGGCAGGCCCCATTTCAGGGGTGCGCACGCATATTGGCTCCCCCGCGCGTTTCTTGGGTCGTATTTGACTGACGTCTCGACGCGTCCACCAGGAGCCTCATTTCAACCTCCCCCCGTTTGGTAATATATTTAAGCTTGCTCACCTTCCGCATCGGATTCGTGGCGCTGTTGCTGACTGTCGCAGAGTTGCTGGCACATGAAGCCGAATGAAGACCTACGGCGCCGTACAACGTCAACCGCCGGCTTCCACGTGGTGACGGAGCAGCGAGGCCTGCGGTGCCCTGGGCCGGTTGCGCAGGTGGAACCGTCGGCTGCTACGGAAGCAGTAGCGAGTGGCTTTGAGGAGTGCCACAGTGGGATCGGCCGTGACGGCCGGCCGGCCATAATCCCTTTCTCGTGCAGAGGCGTCGTGGTGTGATGTTGATCCCCCGGCTCGCATTCTAGCGGCGACGGCTTCTTCCATTGCTTTTTGTGCAACATTCCTCCGTTGGGTCAATGCATCGGTGTCGTGGTTCAGCCGACCGACGTCGTCCACATGCATCCTCGTTAATGACAGGGCACTGCGGACGTTCCTACAGGTCAACCGTGTGAGCGAGGCCACCAGCAGCAGGCTCGCGAAGCTACATCCTGCGGGAATCCCTTCATCATTAACAGCATTGCCAAAGGGCGGTTTCAACCAGATGGCCGCACTGGCCAGCGGTGGTCACTCGCGGCCTGTGACGCAGCGTTGCGTCGTGAGGACAGGGCCAGACCGCAACTCTCATTTCACGTCTCATGCCGGTTCGCTAGCAAGTGCTGCGCAAGGGTCGAGAATGACGACCTTTACCATCCTTTTGCAAACTCGGGACGCCCTCACCGGCGCTGTGCCGCCTCCTGTTCCTCGGGCCAGAACGCACGCGAGCATTTCGAGATCCGTACACACGACAAATGCCACCGCGAGGCCTGTCTTGCCCGTGCCTGGCCAAGGATGTCAAATATCGTTACCGGGAGGCGCAAACGACGGTGGCTTGACGTGCTGCACCATGGAACAAAGCTTCAAAGGAGACGGGCAGGTCGAAAATTCCCATCAAGGGCCTTCTCTAGGAAATGCCGCCTACTTGTGTGACTGCGAGCATGCCATATGATTGGCGCAGGCTTGCCCCGGATCTGGAGAGGCGGCCCTTCCGCGCCACCCGAGATGTCACGAACCGCGGATAGCTAGCTTAGTTGCTGCTTCGGCCGAGACAACTGGACCCATGGAGGTGACCGATGGGCAACGCGAGGAAACATCTACAAATGTCAAGTGGCATTCCGGGGGGCTGAAGGAAGCCTTCGTAGGGGCTGTGCAGTTTCAAAACATCAAAGATGTCGAGATTTGAAGCTTCAGATCAGAGACATTCGCATCTTGGAGTGGCATGGCATGCATGCCGACTCGTCGTCTTTGAGGGATGGTCTGTCTTGCCTTGTTGTGGGGGAATGTGACAAGGCATGCTTCCAACGTATGGAAGTGTGTCCATCATTCTTCAGACGTGCTGTACGGCCGACGGGAGCAAGACTGTCATATAACCCGGTGGGCGAAGTTGCCGCATGCGGCGGCGAGGCTCGACGGCCGAATGCAGCGCGGAGGTATCACCGCCGTCCAATCAGCCTGTGGGGATGATTTCGGAGGTCTCTACGACTCGGAAAGCGTTTCCCGCAGCAGCATGATTCCGGAGAGCATTGTGCGATGGGTGAGACTCATCGGGGGAGCTCTCGGGAGCTGGCCCAGGTAGAGCTCCGGGAGGTAAACTGCATCACGGGCCAGTGCACCGAAAGAATTGGCCACCATGCAGCGCGCGATGTGCGTCAGATTCGAATTCGCTCAGAGTGATGTGAAAATAAGCATGGCGACGAGCTGGGGGTGCGCCGCAACTGCCCGTCTCGTCTGTTGGACGTATTGATGACGTCACCGAGCCGAAGAATGATGGCACGTCGATGCAGCAGCTCCCACCACAGTGGAAGCTCGTCACTCCTACACACAACAAACAGATCAACCTCGATTGACCTCTCTTAACTTCGATTCTACGAGCAAATCCTTACACGGTCCGTCAGTATGGCATTTCAAGCTCTCCGATCCGTCAACCTCCGCGCAGCAGCGGGCTCCCTCAGAGCTCCCTCGACAACACGCGCCCTCACCGGCACGGCGACCGCACGCCTGCCGTACAAGGACACCCAAGACCGCAACTCCATCAACACGGGCACCACGGAGGCGACCAAGTCGGGGCGCGACCAGGACGCCGCCAAGGACTCTGAGGCGTTTGACCCGTCCAAGACGCGGCCCGAGACGGAGCGCAAGGAGGGCAGCGACGAGCTCCACGCCTCCGGTGCGAATCAGAAGCTGTCGAAGCCGCAAGGCGAGAACCCGAGTGGAAAGGGCGCGGGCAAGGAGGTTAGGAAAGGAGGAAAGAGCGGCGGCGGCAGCGCCCCGAAGGCGGGTACCCCTTGAGGGATGAATACTTGGTTGGCATCATGAGAGAAGCATGGGCGTGTGTACACAAAATCATCAACAGCATCAGGACAGAGACGGCGTTTGTCTCGACATAATCATGATTTGAGCATATCTGAAGGCCGTGTGATGCCTTATCCGCCGCCGTGAACGTTTCAACAGACTCCGAGGATATCAGTGCAGCCCCAACTCCAAACACCTTCGTCACCGCCCATTCTATTGCTTCCTCGTTCTTAGGCGTACAGCCCGTCGGGGTCGTCATTCTCCTCGTCGTCGTCCACGACGATCTGCTCCTTCTTCTTGGTCAGGTCCTTCCGGCACATGGGACAGCTGCCCTTGCTGCGCAGCCAGGGGCTGACGCACTCGAGGTCGAAGCGGTGGCTGCTGTGGCACGGCAGCTCGACGATGAGGGGGTACTGGTCGTCGAGGAACTTTTCGGCGCAGATGGGGCAGGCCTCGTCCTTGCCGAGGGACTTTTTGGGGACGCGGTCGAGCGAGTCGAGGTACTCCTGGCTGACGCCGGGGATCTCGGAGGGCGGGCTGTTGATGTCGGACTCGAGGGCCTCGACGAGGGAGGAGAGGAAGCGGGCGTTGTCGTCGTTTGGGGCCGTCGAGAAGAGGGTCTGGAACTGCTGCTGGAGAAGGTGGTACAGTGCGGCTGCGTCGACGGGCGTGGGCGTCGCGTGAGGGTTCGTGTGGCGGTGCTCCTGGGGCGACGAGGGGGCGGCGTCGGTCGTGAGGTTGGCGAGGAAGGAGGTGAAGGAGGACATGTCGATGCGGCGGGTCCCGGACTGGGTGGAGGGCCCGGGCTTGATGTTGTGCTCGACTGCGTGTAAGTCAGTATCAGACGTGAAGGGTAGAGTTTGGTGCTGCCGGGGAGTATCTACCTTCGTACTGGGTGGCCATTGTGGGCGACTGTGTCCGCTGGTCGTTACTGTGAGTTGGAGAAAAGACAAGTCTGATGAAGAGCGAAAAGGTGCCGTGCGGTCGGATCAGAGCAGCTTTTGGAGCAAGGGTGAGGCTGCAACGGCGATGATGTGGCTAGGCAGTGAGGCAGTCGTGTGGTGTCGCAAGTTCGGTCGGCGGAGGATTGCTTGGTGAGGGGAAGGTCAGGGATGGCGGGGTGAAAGAGCTTCTGTGCTTCTGCTTCTAACGCATGCTACAGGGATCAGCACCCCGCGTCGAAGGCAGAAAAGTGTGGCTGCACCGCCGCCCTCGCCTCACCTTCCAACCTCCAACCTCACCGCAGCTTGTGCTCGAGGTGTTGACCTCACCTTGGACCCGTCGCCCGCCGCTGCCGAAAGTCTGTTGCAGGACTGGAATTGGCTTCATCATGTGAAGACGTTTCTCGCAGATCTCTGTAAGCAGCTGCCGGTTCTTGGCCAGGCAATTGACGATTTTCTCGGGAGGGCCGAGTCGCCATTCCGCTCAGGATTCCGCTATGGAGCTCCAGGCCGGCGGAGTATCCGCACGTCACCTCATCTTTATCGCCGATGAGTGCTCCAAAGAGACCGGGGAGATGGATCTCGTTGCTACTTTGCACCGAAACACCCCACGGTCTTGGCGATGGCATCAGGGTACCTTGCCTTTGAGGCTTGCGGCAGACTGAGAGCTTTTTTTTCTCTTGCAGCAATGAAAGATGAGGTCAGGCGCCGCGTCCAGTCGGGACAAATCCCAGAAGCCATGGATCCCGCGGCGATAAGGCAGCAGGCACGCCGAGCTCTCCGTCTAAGCGGAGTTTGCATGATCAGCTAGCTGCTGCGGACTTGCCAGGTTTCCCCCGACTTTTTTTTTTCTTCATCCCATCAGCGTGTATGTGTTGGTTCTCGTTGCTTCTGGTTTTCCGTGGGCGGTGCCGGATTTCTCTCGCAGTCTCGTCTTTGCGGTCTCGAGCGACAAAGTCCAGGGCGGAGAGAAGTCAAAATGAAGCGAGCGGTGCTAGTCATGAGCCGTAGCAGCGTACGTGCTCATTCATGCAAAGGTGGCCGCGCTGCAGAGACGGAGCTCGCGAACCTAAGGTGGATCAACATCGCAGGTCACAGAGCGAACAGCTCCAGCTGATGTGTAATCCATGGATGGTCAGGGAAGCAAAAGCATGGCATGACAAGATCAGCATCGCCGTTGGAGTGTGGGGCATCCAGAGGTGTGAGACCGTGATAGAAACCCGCTCCGACCTCCCTGTCTGAGCTTAAAAAACTAGACCGTACCGACTCTGCTGCCCGTCGTCCCTTCACCCCTCCATCCCTGCCGCTACTCCTCCTCCGTCCCAGCTGCTAGTTGGAAAGCACCCGAGAGCTACTCTGCTCTGAAGTTACAGCCTTTCGTCATCTTCGAGCCCAGCCCTGCCCTCACACCCCAAAACACTCGAGCGAGAGCAACAGCCTTTACCAATCATCCATTCAACCTGCTCCTCCTCTCAATTCCGCCTATCCCCTCATCTGGCCTCGTCGCACCCCCTCACGGCCTTGTCTCACCAAGCACACACAGACGTCAGGCCGTAAAGCAGGAAAAGGAAGAAGACGCAAGTCCCATAAAGCCCGGCCTCGACAGCATCAACCTCTCCCACAGACGTCCTGCCCTCTCTTCCTCTCTTCTCATTTCTGTCCATTCACACACGGACAATAAGGAAGCGCCGACAGCTGCAGCATCACAGACCAAATCGTCCTACCAAGCTACCAAACCGCCGGGTCTTCAACGGTCGTCGTATCATTCTCGCATATCGCTCACCGCAACCTTGCCCACCGCTCATCAAAGCAGCACCTCTTAAGCTTCACTTTCTACAGAAACGCACACCATGGCGCACTCGGCCGCAGTCATCGGCTCAACCGGCCTCGTCGGATCCCACATCTTGTCGAACCTCATCAACTCGGAGGCCTTTGCCGTCGTCAACACAATCTCCCGCCGTCCCCCCAAGGCCGGCGGCCTCACCCTCAAGCCCATCATCGAGGCCGACACCTCCGCGTGGCCGCCGAAGCTCGCCGCCCTGCAGCCGCTGCCGACCGTCGTCTTCTCCGCGCTGGGCACCACCCGGGCCGCCGCCGGCGGTATCGCCGAGCAGTGGAAAATTGACCACGACCTCAACGTCGAGCTCGTCAAGGCCGCCAAGGCAGCCGGCGTCAAGGCCTTCATCTTCGTCTCCTCCGCCGGCACCCGCGGCGCCATCTCCGGCCAGGCGCCGTACTCCAAGATGAAGAACGGCGTCGAGGATGCCATCAAGGAGGCCGAGTTCGACCACGGCATCATCCTCAAGCCCGGCATGATCCTCGGCCAGCGCGAGCAGGGCCGCGCCGGCGAGGGCATCTTCCAGAGCGTCATCAAGGGGCTGGGCATGGTCAGCCGGGCCGCCCAGGACAGCCTGGGCCAGGACGCCGAGGTCATTGCGCGCGCCGCCGTGCACGCTTCCGTCCTCGTCGAGCAGGGCAAGGCGCCCAGCGGCCTGTGGGTGATTGAGGCCCACGACATCGTCCGCCTCGGCCGCACAGAGTGGAAGCACGGCGCCTGGCCCCGATCGTAGATTTGGAGTCAAACTGTGTCTCTGGGGTGGTGGAACGTTACGGGAGCGATGAGTCGCTGCCATCGGCCGGCCGTCCGTCGGGAGAATGTCCCACCTGTGTCTTGTCGTCCCGCGGCTCATTTCCGCCGTGACACGACGCCGGCGAGATTTCTCGGGATAATGGCGTGTCCATCGTTTCCTGTGGCGTGCATTGGCACCCCGGAGCGTGTTTCGTGCGGTGTCACGACGTCCAGGAGGTGAAGTCGTTGGTGTAAGTGCGTGGGCTTGTCCGGCTCGGAGTTGGCCTCGCCAGCCCCGGTTTTCTACACTCTATCTGTTCCTGTCAATATTCCTTGTTTCCTTTTCTTGTTGATATCCCCGTGTAAACGCTCCTGTATGAAATACCACCACTGTCTTTAGAGGTCAAGCCCAGGCAACGTTTTGTCCATTGGTCTTTGGTTTGAAGGGTCGTTAGTGTTGCAGCAAAATTATACCACGAAAAATACCAGTCTGCTGTTCCCGGAACCGAGCCGGTTGGACCTCCCGTCCCTGTGAAGCGTCATGCGGTGAATCATTGGACGATAGCTATGCATGCAATATGCAAGAAAAACAGAGGGTCAGACGGCTTGCCGCTCATCTCACAAACCGTGGATCTTCCGGCGCTCGTGCCCCACATCCCACTGCAGACCCGATCCGCCAGTGGCCGATCGTTAAACTGATAAACGGAGCCTTATCGAACCTGCCCGAACCGTGACCCCTCCATCACATCACAGCTGCGCTGCCCCACCACATCTCATCGGCGGCGACTCACTCGCAATCTCTCTCTCACGACCACCCTCGAGGTTTTGCTTACCGTCACACTGCTTTTCGGGTTCGATCATCTGAACTTGCGCGCGCGCGTCTTCTCGTCTGGGTCTTAAACACAGCGTCTCGCCCCCCGCATTTCAAGATTCACAGAGAGACACACAGGTGTCATATTCTCAGTCTCACTCGTGATTAATCAGCACACACACACACACACTCACTATGGCGGAAGAGACATCACGTCCCCTCATCGTCGGCCCCGACTCTGGCCCCGAGGCCCCCTTCCCGCTCAAGATGGAGGGCAAGGTCATCTCGGGCTTCGGTCGCGGATCCAAGGAAGTGAGTCCCACCCCTCCTCCTTCTCCTCCATCCCGCAGCAGCGCAGATCTAACCCACCAAAGCTGGGCATCCCAACCGCCAACCTGCCCGTCGACTCCTCCCAAACCCCCTGGATCGACGACACAAAGTCGGGCGTCTACTTCGGCTGGGCCTCCCTCGCCCTGCCCGCCTCGCACCCGGACCGCGTCGCCGCCGGCCACGGCCCCGCCCAGCCCACGCTCGAGTTCCAGCTGTACCCCATGGTCATGTCCATCGGCTACAACCCCTTCTACAAGAACACCGTCCGCTCCGCCGAGGTCCACGTCCTCCACAAGTTCGCCGCCGACTTTTACGACTCCCACATGCGCCTGCTCATCCTCGGCTTCGTCCGCGAGGAGAAGGACTACAAGTCGCTCGACGCCCTCATCAAGGACATCAACCTCGACTGCGACGTCGCGCGGGGCTCCCTCGACAGGCCCGCCTGGGCACCCCCCGCCGAGCTGCGCCCCGGAGCCGACAAGGCCGGCACGCTGGACGCGGGATGGCTGGTGGAGCCCCTGCCCAAGAACTAGACTATGTTTTTCATGATCACGATGTAACCCGGAGTAAACCACGCGATATTCAGCGTTTAGAAATTCTAGAATTGAAGATATAAAACCTGGGGAATCTGTTCTTGTCGAAAAAGGGGGCTCTGCTTGGGGAGGTGTGACTGTCCCTCCTTGCCCCTGGGGGTGGCTGAAGTGAAGCTGCGCGGGAGAAAGGAGGAAAAAAAAGAAACAAAATCGGCAGAAGCCCATGAATATGAACCGTTTACCCATCAAGCCCCAGATGCGCCGTCCGGCTCTCCTCTCTGCGATGGTAGACACAGGAGAGCCGTGTGTTCGATTGGTTATGAAACTCGCAACCCGTTTCCAAACGCCTCCCATGCCTTCATATATGCCCTGGTCGCCCCTTTTTACACACACCGTCTCACACAGCCAGTTGATGCGGTTCCTTGTTCTGGTAATAGCACGGCAGGAACTGGAAAGAGTCAGCAGCCGACACACAAAACACACTCGGGGTACTCACATTCACCACGATCAACATGGGGATATCAAACACGTCTCGCTTAATCATCCAGCAGTACCGGCAGTCCACCTTGCCGTCCTTTTCAATCTTGGAGATGCCGTGCTCGCCGTCGATGCGGGTGACGCGGTTGCTGAGGATGCTCTTGCGCGGGTCCTGCTGCGGCGTCATGTCGGACGAGGCGGCGGCCTCCGTCTGCTCCTTTGTGCGGTACTTGAGCACGCGGCACGTGCGGTTGACGCTGCCGCGGCTGTCGCCGAAGGCGAGGTGGGAGAAGTCGTCGTAGAACTCGACGACGCTGTCGTCGTCGAGGATCTCGGCGATGAAGACGGGCTGCTTGCGCGGCGCGCCGCCCTCGCCGTTCTTGATCTGGTCGACGAGCGCGGCGGACGGCACCTTGGGCGTCGAGAAGCCGGCGCGACCCGTGTTGCGCCCGCTGTTGGTCGCCGAGGATGGGGTGCCGCCCGTGTTGACGTTGAGGTTCGGGTCGTTGCCGAGCAGGACGTCCTTGGTCCAGCCCGTGAGGGCGATGAACTCCTTGTTGACGGCGGCGATCTCGCCCGTGCGGCGGAGGACGATGGTCGGCGCGGAGCAGTGGTGCATGAACTCCTCGTACTCGAACAGGGTGCGCTGGAAGCACTTCTCCATGAAGATGAGGTCCTGCCGGCTGAGCGTCTTGGTGCACGCGATGAAGGACGGGCGGATGCTGGCGAGCGCCTTGGCGATGCGCAGCGTCCTGTTGGCGGAGAAGCGTTTCGGGAGGTATTCGATGAGGGCGTGGAAGCCGGCTAGGTAGGGGTACGGCTCCTTGACGGTGTCGTAGATGGACGAGGGGTCGCGTTGCCGCTTGCCCAGCAGGGAGTGGGGGCCCGACTTCTGTGGCTGGCCGGGCTTCTTGTTGTTGTTGTTGTTGTTGCCGGCCTTGGGGCGCGAGGGGGCGGATATGGTCTGGGAGTTTCCAACAGCGCCAAAGTTCCCACTTGGAGATCCTTCAAACGTAAAGTTAGTAGGTTGCGGGCTGGCGGTGTTGTCTGTGCTTGGGCTATGTAGGCTTGTTGGGCCGGCAGCGATGGCGTAGGCATGTGGGAGCCCATGTTGCAAGTTGCCTTGTTGGTACATGCCGTTGGAAGACTGGTCTACACCCATGAAATCGTTGATCATACCGCTATCGTAGACTTGGCCAAACTGATTGTTGCCATTGCCAAAGACGTTTGTGGATCCAAAGTTGACCGCTTCACCACTTGGTCCGGATAATGAGCCGTCCCGCGGCGGGGTCTCCGCCGCGCCGGACGACATGTGCCCGAGCATGCCAAACTCCATGGCGCCGTACTGGCTGCCGAAGTTGAGCCCTTCCAGGTCAAAGTTGAAGATGGCCGGGTTGCTCGGGTCGAATAACGTATTGAACGGGTCGTTGGTGACCTGCGGCGAGATCATGCCGCCAATGGAACGGCCGTTGTTGCCGCCCGGTTGCGGGAACGACGGCGATATCGGCGACGGCTGTGCCTGGAACGGGAGGCCTTCGGGGATGGCGACGGGCGTCTGCTGGCCCGAGTACACGGGGAACGAGGTGGTGGAGCTCTGGCCAAAGTACGTGCTGCCGGCGGTCGAGGCCGTGTCCGAGGTCCCGCTGTGATGCCGCTGGCCGTTGGGACGGGTCGGGGCTGCGTTGGGGTTGTAGTTGGGCCCGAGGACCGGCCGGAGAGCCTCCGGCGGCGCATCGTGGAGATACTTTGCCTTTTTGCGAACACCGTCCTGGCAGGCGTCTGCAAGGCCGCGCTTTATGCATCGCTGACAAGGTCGTTCATCTCCTAAAGCCATCACATCAGCACAAGGTTTAGTTGCGAAAGAGGCCGTATACGAGACGAAAGATGACATGGACCTCCGATTACCACGGAGGAGGGACAATCACACGAATTCACTTGCTACCACAAGACTGTCGCGAGAGCCGGACCCTGAGGAATCGAGCAGGAGCTTACCGCAGGTCAGATGGGCTCGTTGGCAGGCGAAACATGCCCGGCGAGCCTTCTTCCTCCTCGGCCGTGAAGGGTCCTTGGGATCGTACTTCTTCTTTACCTCGCCGTTGTTGTCGTTGCCGCTATCGTGGGACTCGGCCATCTTCTCGTCGTCGTCGTCTTTTACGGGCGTCTCGTCGTCGTACTCGTGGTCATTATCTGACATGGCATCCGAGACCTCAGTCCCGGGCTCCTCGAGGCCGTCCGGCATATTGTCTTGGTTTTATATGCAAGCCTCTCTCTCTCCTCAGGCAGAACAGAACAGCGACAACGGCGAGCCAAGCTTGCCGCGGTGACGGGCACGGCGCTGCAAGGCCCTGGTCCAGGACTGTTCCCTGGATGCTATGTTTGCGAAACCACACGGCTCACTCCCAGACGTGCCGTAATGTGCTTGGTGTCGCAGTGGCAGGCGTCGTAGAATAGGGAAGGGAATATGAAAATCCTCCTGCGGTCAGAAGTGAAGTGGCACACGCCGGGATCCGTCTCGTGCAGCACACGCGTACACACACACACACAAGGTCAAAGTGCAGCACCGCCGTGGCTTGCTGTCTTCCCAGTTCACCTACACCTATATGCGCAGGGGCGAGCCTTCGAGTCCGCAAATGGGAGTCGAGCCGGGTACAGTCTCCCGCGGGCCGTGGGGTGGAAGATGGCAGGGACCGAAATAGGCGCTGTGCGCTCCCGCGATGTAGACGGGAGGCTGTTCGTTCCCTCTTTTCACCAGATGCGCAGCGGCAGCAGCAGCAGCAGCAGCAGCAGGCAGGCAAACAAGCTGCAGGACAGGCCAGGGAAGACGAGGCGAGGGAAGGGGGCAGGGCGTTGGTCTCTCTCTGGGTGAGCTCGTATTCTCAGCAGTCAGGAGTCTCCAATGGTGTGGTGGTGGAGAGAAAAGAGGCGTCTCTTGTGCGACGTGCTCGTCACGGCAGGACTAGGACTCGATAGTTGGCGCAGTCGTTTGGAGACCGGTGTTCGCGTCGCGGACCACATGAGGTCACGGGGACGGGGACGGGGACAGGGTCGAGGGGCGGCGGATGGGAGACTGGCGGCGCAGGACCGGGGTGATGTGACGGGAGTTTTGAGAGGTCGAGGCGTCGAAGGGTGTCTGCAGGTAGCCGTGGCCCTCGTGCTTGCAAGAGACAAGCATCGACACACGAGCACGCGGACGGTGAGAGTGTTATTGTCTCTGTGGGACGGAGACCTCGTAGGGCTTGCGGTCACGGTCGCCGGCGGAATTGCAGCGGTTTCGGGGGGAACTGTCGTCGGGGTCGAGGTCGGGATCGGGGGCCGTGATGTTTATCCTCGGTCGGGTGGAAGAGGAGCACGCGAGAGTGGTCGTTTTGGAGCTGACCGAGAAGAGCAGGCGGGAGAGAGAAGGGTCGGCAGAGTACCGTCGCAGCAGTAGCAGACCCCGGCAGCAGTGGCTAAACAGTTTTACACCGGCCCAGCGAGGTATGGAATCCCAGCCTCGCTGCCGTTGGTCAAAGATTTGCTGCTGAGCTGCGGGGTTCTCTTGGAGAAAATGCCAGCCCGGCGATTGGCCGATCCGCCCATCATGTGGATATCGCCAGCCGGTGCCCCACCCTGTATCGGCTACTTGGAGAAGACGGGGCAATGGGCAGCGAGCATGCCGCACACGCCGTTCCTGGTACTTTTCACCTACCCAGGGGCGTTAGTCAGCCACGTTAAGCGCAAAACACCCCCTACTCACGTAGGGGGCGAAAAAACAGGGTTTCTACCTAAAAAAGGGGGTTTCTAGCTAGTCGTATAAAAGTCGCGTTTTTCTCATTTTACTACTAAAAAATATCCTTTTTAAAACTATACTATAACTTAAAACTATATTTTTTTTAATTATTTTTTTAATCTTTATTACTAAGATATTTTACTAAAGTAATACTAATTTAATACTTACTAAATAAGCTATATAAGTATTATATATTATATAATATTAAGCTCTCTATTTTAATTACTCTAATAAGTTTCTATTTATAATACTATTAATCTAAGTTATTACTAAAAACTATAAAATATCCTATATAATAGTAAAGAAGTATTTAAAAGTTTTAGAAACTAATTATAATTTCTCTATACTACTTTAAGAAAGTAGCTAACTAAAAATAGTAATAGAAGTTAAAGATTTAGCTTTAGTAGTATTTATAATATAGCTTAATACTACTAGCTTTTTAGTAACTTTAATAATTTTTAAAGAGATAGCTAATTTATTTTAAGTTATTTAAAATATAAACCTTATATTAAACTACTTTATAATATCCTAAATAGCTAACTACTTAGAGTTTTAAAAAAGATTAAAAATTAAGCTTATTAAAGTTTATTAGAAAAATACTAAGTTTAACTTAGTATTAATTTAGAAGTTTTTTAATTAGTATAATACTATAGTTTAAAAATATAATTTTAAGCTCTCTAAAATATAAAATACTAATAAATTTAGTTATTATATTAACTACTTTAGTAGCTATATATATATTATTTTACTCTAAGGATAATAGAAGTAGAGTAAATTATAAAAAGTTATTAATCTAACTAATAGAGAGTTATATACTTTTATTAGTATTAATAATACTATTAGAGATATTATCTTAGCTTACTTTATTTTTAAAATATAGCTAATTACTACTTAAGCTAATTATAATATTAATAAAAGTATTTACTTTATATAGTTTTTTATTACTTTCTCTAATTAAGAAATTATAATAGATTATATGAAGTATTTTAATATATATTTATTTAAATACTTAATAAAGTTCTAGTAATTTAAATATATTATAGAGTTATAATTTAATATTAATATTTATAAAGGTTATTCTAATTAGCTTAAGATATATAGTATTATACTAAAAGTTTATATTAAGTTATATAGAGATATCCTCTAAAAAGAATCTAATATAAAGCTATATTATTTACTCTTTCTAAATAGCTTCTCTAAGTATATTAATATAAATCTTATAAAATACTATATTAACTTTAATATTATTATTAAGTTTTTTCCTTTTTATGCTATATATCTACTTTAACTTATAAATATAAGAGTCTTCTAGCTATTTAAGAAAACTTATTAAATAATACTATAAGAGTTTATATAAAGTAGTAACTTTACTTTTATATATAGAAACTTTATTAATAAGTTTTAGTAGATAATAGATATAGCATTTATTTAAGCTAATATTATAGTAAAGTTTAAAAAGTTAAATATCTAGTTAATTAGAGATAATATAGTTCTCTCTTAATTAGTTAAATATATATAGTTAGCTTAAGTTAATATACTTAGTTACCTCTTCTACTACTTACTAAATAAAGATAGGTTTAAGAAAGCTATACTATAAGTAGATATAATTAAGTAATATTATACTACTAAATAAAGCTCTTTTATTTAGAGAGGTTATAAAGTAATTAAAGCTATAATTAGTAAGAGTAATCTATACTATAAAAGAAACTAAGAGTATATTATTAATTAGAATAAATATATAGAGATATAGTAATATAAATAATAAACTTAATAAGGTATTAAACTAGCTTACTTATTTATTATAAACTTAATATTTATAGAAATTAAAGAGTATTATAAAAAGTAAATAGAAAAAACTTTATAGAAAGAGCTTAAGTAGTAATATACTACTATAAAAAAAGAAGCTTAATAATAAGAGAAAAAGTTAAAAGTAGAGTATAATACTAATAAGTATTAACTAATTAATAAGTATATAAAGAGGTTAAACTTTATATTATAGTTATATTATACTAATAAGTTTAATAATTTTATCCTTTTTAATAAAAAAAACTTATAATAAGTTAAGCTATTTAAGCTTTCTAAGTAGTAGATTAATCTTAACTTTATATTACTACTAAAAGAAGTATTTAATATTATTAAATACTCTAAAAGGCTTTTTAGCTACTTTAATATTAGAGAGTTATTAGCTTTAAGAGGGTACTACTTTAATAATAATAACTTAGAGGTCTTTAATAATATTAATAACCTTATTAAAGAAAATAGTAATAATATTATATTAAGTATTAATTTAGTTTATAACTTTAGTAATAATAATAATATTATTAATACTAATAAACTTAAGTTACTACTATTATTAACATTAGCTTTATTAACTATATTAATACTAATAGTAAAATAATAAACACTTTACTTTACTCTATAAAAAGGTTTAATATACTTCTATATTAATAATACTATAAAAAGTAACCTTCTAATTATATTTCTATTAATATAAGTAATAAAAAAATAGAAATATATTATTAATAATATAGAAAGTAATAATATAGTTATCTTCTATAGCTTATTAATACTTATATAAGATATATAGATATTATATATAGCTAAATAGCTTTACTTAAGAGTAATATAATAATACTACTTTTATTATTATATAATATAGTTAAGGTTAAAAATTATATTACGAAAAGTTATTAATTTAGTAAGTTAATACTAAAAAATGCTACTTTTAGTAATCTAAGTAGAAACCCCCTTTTTTAGGTAGAAACCCTGTTTTTTCGCCCCCTACGTGAGTAGGGGGGCTAGCGTTAGCCTGCGCCGCTTGGACCCCCGGGTACAGTTTTCGCCAGAGTCTTCACCCACGGCCCGCCCACCGAGGAGCGCGCGCGTCATCCAGGTCCTCGGCATGTCATTTGCAGCGTCCCTGACTGTAGAATCGTCTGTACTCGGTACCGTGTACGTACCTCGCCTCCGCGCTGCCTGCCGCCGACCTGTGCACCGCGATGCAGATGGCAGGCCACTTGGACCTGGCCGCAGTCCGAGCCTTGGAACAGACTTCAGTGTTCCTCGCGACGTGGACCGGGTTGGCCAGACCACGTTCGTGTTTCTCGATCTAATCTAGCATTTCTTATGTCAACGTCCTCAAATCTCTTCATCTCCGACAGTCAACGCTTAATAACAGTTACGACTCGCCGCCCCTTGGCTCCTTGGATACCCTCGTTTCTGTGTCAATATGCCCCAATCTGGTAGCACAGCATTACGTTAACGACGTCGATGCAAGCCACTCTATTGGACATCTGGCATTGCTGCTATCCAACCGCTGCATGTGAGATCCAATACGATCCACGGCCAGGTCCACGTCCCCCAGGTCAAGTCAGAGGTCGGTCAGCCTGCCGGGGAACCAAGCCGAGGGCCGAACCTTCCAACCTCAACTCAGCCCCTCAGCGAAACATGCCATGCTGCCTTTACGATGTGTGACTCCAAACACGGTCTCATGTCGACCGCTATTGCATTAACATTGGCTTAGCCGACGTGCCGAGCGTCGGTCTGCCTTCTATCTGCAGTCCAGCAACCACTAAAGGATGGGGGGGTATCTTATTGCATGTGCGCACAAATCCAACCGCTCCTCTCGCCCACCCACCATTGGCGGCCACTCGAACAACCTGCTCCTGTCGCGTCACCCACGAGTCTTCAGTCCGGCTGCCTCGAATCTGCCTCCGTCAATGACAGCCCAGGACCTCAGGGCACCTGCAGACGGCTGCTGCCGTCACGAATGACGATCGCCACGATCAACAGCCGCATCTGCTGCGCGCACTAGCCGTCCAGTTGTGCCAAGTGTCGTCGCAGCAAGCCTGCCTGGACCGGGAACAGCTGCAAAGTGCTGCATCCGACAGCAGGAACCACGCACCAACACCGCTGCTCCTCCGCACCGGTGGGTAGAGAAGTCTGTGCGGTGTGGCCGGCCGTGTCTGATCCTGAGGCGGCGGCCGTCATTTCCCTTCATCGCGTCGGCCCGCTCGCCAACGTCCGTCCGTCCACGGAGAATTTCTGGCGCTAAGTGTTCTTTGCGAACCGGCTGCGCTTTCTAATCTGCTTGCCGTACTTGAAAAAGATGTACGGGAACGGCAGCATCGCTACCGTCAGGAACCCGAGCAATGACGTCGCCCATTGGTATCCGAGCTCCGTGTACATCTGCGTTCCAAACAACGGGAATGCGGCTGTCAGGCAATCGTCTAGGTCAGCACTGACCGAGACACACGGGGCACAACCCGGCTGAGTGGGAGAGAGCGTTGTTGGTGCCACGGGAGGGTAAACTCACCAGCAAACATGCATCGCACAAACGCATTCGCAGCAAGGGCTGACGCTGCGTAGAGAGGATAGGCGTCCACCTGCGAAGCCCAACATTAGCATACTCATCTCTCATGTCGTGCAACGCCCGGGGCCTGGAGAAGGATTCCAGACCCCTGGCACCGCCGCCCAACCGGTGGGACAAGCAGAGGCCACTTACAAGAAACGTAAAGATGCCAGTAAAGACGAGGAGCACCCTTCAGACGGTCAGCTGCAGCTCACATGCACACACACAGTTGGAAAAAGGAAAAAGCAAGACGACCCCACGGTCCGTGGAGGGGCCTGACAAAGCGTGACTACGCCAGCACATGAACCTGCAGACGGCAGCCGGCCTGACGCAAGGACGGGCATGCCAGGTCACGGCATGAGCTTATATGCTGCGGAACCACGGGCCTTTTTCCATCTTGGGGCCATAGTTGCGATATGTCGTGTAAGGGGAAAATAGAAAGACTCGACTCACCCCGCGCCAAAGATTGCGCTTCCGATGATTGGCACAATCCAGTGTATCCAGGAGAAGGTCGTCCACGCGAAGATGAACAGCCCAATGGTGACGAGGAAGGCGCCGCAAATCACAGGAGGAAGGCGGAATTCGGGCTCGCTGGCCCCCTCGACGCCCGTCTCCTTTTCCAGGTCCGCCATGAGCCGGCTGCGGATGCGGTGCCACAAGGGGTCGGTCGCGGCCGCCAAGAGCATGCCCACCAGGAGGCCCAGGAAGGTGAGACCGACCTGCCAGAGGTTGAAGCCGTGGTTGGTCGTGAAGACGAGCGGGAAGGCGCCGAAGAAGAGGTACAGGATGCCGAGGAGGATGGCGCAGAAGACGCACAGGTTGAGCATCATGGGCTCGTAGATGAGCAGCTGGAAGGGCCGCAGCAGCGACAGGCCGATCGTCTTGGGGATGGACTTGGTCATCTTCTCGACGGGGGCCTTCCAGCGCTCGTCACCTGTCTGTTTCCGGATCTTGCGCGCCTTGGTCCGCAAGACGATCGGATCTGTACGGTGTCAGCACTCCCGCACCACCAGCTCAGGGGCGCACCCTCCACGAGGCACTCACGATATGTCTCGGGCACCAATACGACGATGGCCACCAGCAGAACAAACGTGATGATGATGAGCACGTAGTAGGTCCAGCGCCAGTGAAGGTACGTGTTGATGAAGCCACCAATCAGCGGTCCAATACACGGGCCAATGAAGGGGGCGAGCGAGTACATGAGCATTGGCGCCTGAAGCTCGTGACGCGCAAAGAGATCGCCAACTGTGACTAGTCAGCATACCCCGAGACGTGATGATGGCGACTGCACTCACCACTGCCCCCGGACACCGACAGGAACGCTGAGCCAGTAAGACCGTCGAGAAATCGGGCGATGATCATGGTTGTGATGTTCTTGCTGACGGCGGACGGGATGATCCAGATGAGATACATCACCCAGGAAACCAGGTAGATGGGCCGGCGCCCGTAGAACTCGGACAGAGGGCTCAGAAGCATTGGGCCGAGCGAGATGCCCAGTACAAACACGGACAAACCAACTGTAGACACGAGCTTCGACGTCCCGAACTCGGCGTTCATCTGCGCATACGTCGACGTGTAAATGGAACTAGCAGCGGTGCTGTGTCTTGTCAACACCCGCCCTTCAAATTCTCAGTCTGCCACTTACACGCATGTGCTAGCGAGAGACACAATCGAGACAATCACCCATTTCCTCAGTTTGCTCATGCTGCGCGGACACATGGGGTCGCTGTCGCCGCCGTCAAAAGATACTTCAAAGGGGTCCTTTTCGGGTTCCTGCGAGGGGCTGTCGTCGCTGCTGTCCAGGTCGTCGACGCCGTAGCCGTTGTTGCTCCTATTTCGGCTCAGGGAGCGTAGCGAGCGCGCGCCGGCGCTGGCCCCCGTTCGGATGCGCTGAAAGGTCGCATCGTCCTCGGCGGCGATCGTTTCGTCGTCGTTGTCGGCGCTCGATGACCGGCCGCTCTCAGCCTTTTCGACATCCGCCATGGTTGTTTGACAGTCGTCCTGATCAAAGGTTGTTTGAACTTCCAACAAATCTGGCAATGGCGAGCTTGATAGCAAACAAGCTGGGACTGCGGATGTCGGGTATTATGTACGGAAAGGGTCGACTTATTATGGGACCACTTCCGAGTTCCAGCATGTGGATCGTGACCGGGGACACTCTTTTTTTGCTGGATCTGCTACCACGATGAAATGTGTCGCAGGCAGCCCGGCGTGGTTTTTATTTGGAAGTGGTAGAAACAGGATCCTCTCCCATTGTAACGATCCAGACCCCGTGAAAACAAGTCGACGAGAGGGGGCAAACAAGCGTGATCTTGGGCCATTAGTCAAAGACGGACGAACGTCTCTAGGGCGCGCAACCTCTTTGGCAATTTTTTTGCCATTATTCAGCCCAGCTAGGGCGCGCGCTGTTGGGACCCAGAACGCGGCTCGCCTTTACGCCTTTTGGACCAGCTTGACCCGTGAACCCCCGGATTGGGAGGTGGATCTCGTCATTGTCATTGAGGCGAGGCGACCTCCACTCTGGGAAAAGGTGGACGCATTGGTGGACGGATGACGCCGCCATGGGGCCCTGCGATCTGGGAAAGACGCGAGACGAGGAGACTTGCCATGTGCAGCATCCGAACCAACGGACGAAGGGGTCCATCCAGTTCGAGGGGAGGGGAGGGGGGCTCAGCCAGTAGGGATGCCGCATGTTCATTCTTCCACGCGAGCACACCATCGAAGGCGAGCTCCCAACGCCGCATGTTTGTTAGTCAAGATGTAGCGGCGCCAGAATGTGATTGATAACAGCGATAGGCGGCGGATGACATCCGTGCTCTGTTAGCGGTTGATAGGAAAGCAAGCGGGGCTGTTTCGTTTTTTTCTCTCTGTTTCCCACGGAAATAGCCCGTCTCAACCTGACATGACGTTGACAAGCGTCTTTCCAGAAGTCGTAGAACGGGGGACCCTCGGCATCAGAGAAGAGTGGGTGAGACACCAGCCAGGAGGCGCCCGTCAGAGCGGGCTTCTTCAACAGAGTCGCAGGGCTAAAAATGGGAGACGCCGAGCGATCGGGTTGGATTGCGGCAATGCTGGAGAAACCTGACAGAAACACTGGCCCTGGACGCCCTGAGCTGCAACCCAACCTGAGCTGATCCGATGTGCCCTGCCTGGCCAACAGTTCTCGCGCCATTCGATAAGCTTCAATCGGCTTTTCCCATCTTCCATGTTCCCTACATTAGTTCGTGATCCGACCGGGCCCACGAAGCCGGTAAGTGGGGTTGCATTCCCACTGATTGCTGGATTGCTGCCCCCCCTCCGAAAAGGAAGACTCATTTCGCGTCGTCGGAGAGGGCGAAGCGCGAGCGCCGTCAACCCGCCTGCCGATCCCGACCGTCTGTTTTTCGTCCAGTCTGTGCTTCTTGACACCTGCCCCGAGCTCTCTTCGGCGCCGGTTACCGTAGCGTGGGATGGTGAGATCCTTCGGGCCACGTGCGATGACGGGCTGTCTGTCAGCAACGTCCGTGGACTTGTGTTGACGTCCCTGGAGATGGACGCATTTCTAATCAAGAATGATCAGCTTTGATGTACTGCGTAACTATGTCTAATGTGTAAGAGCTACAGTCTACGAACTCATGTCACAATATTGACGGCATCAAAATTTGACGGCTGAACCTCAGCGTGCTGTCGTTAAAGCTATCTAATACTGGCATCATGTGCGTCTCCAGCGTTATTATCATACATGACTACGTCTCCCTCATACATGTTCATCGTCATCGCTCACTCTATATGCCTCGTTCAGTCAAATGCAGGTTGCTCGCCCCAAACGCCAGTTGCATGCAAAAAAACCACGGCCCATCAGTAATACTCCGGCAAGCTGCTCCACGACGGCACCGTTCCGGAGCAGTCAAAGTCCCGGTCGTAGGCCTTGGCAGGCAGGATTCCGGCCGCGAGGCCCTTTTTGTAGCTCCACAGCGGCGAGCTCTCCGTGTCCCATGTCCAGTACCACCAGCCCCACCCCTTCTCGAACGAGTGCATCTGCGCCTCGGCGAACATTTGCAGAAACTGCTTGTAATCGCTGCTGAACCCGCTGGGGTCGCCGTTGGCCTTGTCGCAGCTGCACTGGCTGTCCTCTGTCGGGCACCGCGGCGTCAGGATCGACGTCGAAGAGTTGCCCGTGTCGTACGTGCCCGTCCACCGGTTGCCCCAGTTGACGTTGGTCACGTACTTGGCGCAGTCCGTGTCGGCCTGCGACCACTCGGCGAAGAGCGTCGGCCCGTAGCCCGTCGACGTGTCCATCGACTGCTCCGCCTGCTGCGTCCAGCCGTCGCAGGCGTACTGGACCTTCTTCTGGTGCGTGTACACGATCTGGTCCGTGTTAAAAATCACGTACTGGTGCACGTCGAGCGCCAGGTCGCTGTAGCCCGTCATCTTGCCCTGCCAGTTGCCGAGGCCCATGAAGCCGTCGCCAAACACCACGATGGCCTTGATCCCGTTGCCCTTGACGAGCTTGTAGGCCTGCTCCGTCCACGCGACGACACCCGTCGCGCTCAGCTCCGTCATCTTGGGCTCGTTGACAAGGCCGTAGAAGGCAACGATGTTCTTGTACCGGTCCTGCGCAAAGAACTTTGACAGCCGGTCGTGCAAGTCCAAGCTGCGCTGGGCGTTGGTGGCGCCGTCGGTGCCGTTGAGCCAGCCGATGACCCCCTGACGGCCAGAGTGGTTCCACCCGTTCTGACTGCCAGGCAGGCCGTGGACGTCGAGGTTGACGCGGAGGCCGTACTTGCGAGCCCATTCGATGCCGCGGAGGAGGTATCGCCATGACGTGCGGAAGAGGTACGGATCGCCGTCGTAGACCTCGATCGCCCAGTAGTTGAAGGGAATGCGTACGTGATCGAGTCCAGCATCCGCAATCTCCTTGAACGTGTCTTCCGTCACGAAGGACTTGTAGTGGTCCTCGAGTACCTGGGCCGTCTTTTTGGCGCCCAGGTGCGTGCAGAGGGTGTACTCGTCGATGATGCCGAGACGGGAGTCGTAGTTGAAGAGCGAGGGCGTGATGAAGGGCTCCAGGTTCAGCCAGCCACCGACGTTGACTCCGCGCGCCGGCCTTGATCCGTACGAGCCCCAGTCCTCGTTGAGCTTCGGGACCTTGCTATTGGCCTGCGTCGAGTCGTCCCAGTCGGTGTACAGGCCCATGACTGGCAGATCGCCAACCATCTCGTCGGTAAAAGTGACGTTGAAATCGGTGGTGTCGGCCCAGGACCACGGGTCGAGATAGGTACCGCGCCATTTCATCGGAATGCTGTTCTTGTCCTGGCCGTCGAGGTTTACCGAGCTCGAGTCGCTGTTGTTGGAGTTTTTCTTGCTGACCACCACTGCCACGACGATGATGATGATCAATAAGACCAAACAGACTCCAAGGCATATCCCTGGCGGCGGTTAGCTGGCGGTCGCGGACCTCTGCCGGATCACTTACAAAGCTTCTTCCTCTTCTTGATCGGCCCGGGTGGGTCATCCACGAGACGTTCCTTCTCGAGGCTGTTGCTGTCGGTGCTGCTCCATCCGCCGCCTCTCAGACCACGCGACCCCCGGCCCTCCTCGAGAATGGCGCCGCTGACCACCCGCTTCTTCTTGTGCCTGTCTTTCCGCGGTTTCTCATACGGCAAATCTCGGTACTCTTCCTTTTGCACTCGTCGCGGCCTCTCCCTCGGCGGATCCTTTTCCCTCGGGGCGTCTGCACTCTCTGCAGCGGCACGGCGTGCCCTTCGTTCCCTCCTTTCCCTCCGCAGCCTTTCCCTCTCCGCATCTCTTTCCGGGTCTCTTGGCCTCGCATCGGATCCCCGTCTCTTTGGTCTTCTCGTGTTCTCCTGGTTCAACTGTGCCAGCGCGTCCGCCGAAAGCGTCTGCGAGCCCCTGCTCTCTCCAGAATCGGTCGCTGGCCGTCTCGATCTCTGATCCTGTGACCGCCGTTTCTTGTGTTGATGTTTCCTGCCCGATGAGTCCCGCGGTCGGTGCGACGACGGTCTCGAGGATTCACCGGGCGCCATTGTTGGAGATGGAATGCCGTCGGAAAAAGTGCTAGACGTCGTTGCACTGGAATGCTACTGACCGGCGGCCATTCCAGATGGATATACGTGTTGACGCCAAGGATACCAAGATCGTAATCATGTCCACTGCCCTGTTTTGGCGCTGGGCTGGCGGCTCGGCTGTTGGCAGGGCAACAATCGCTCGGGCCTCTTATCAGGGCGTAAAGTGGCCGGCAGGGTCGGTCGCCCGCCAAGGGCCGCTGCGACCCCGCGAACGCCGCTGCAAGCCGAACTTACATCACCCGGGCGCGGGTTAGTAGGACAGCCTCCCTCGTCGAGCCGGCGGTCTCAGTTCCCTCGTCTTTAGACATTCATGGGAATTGGGTCTCGCAGTGATTCTGCCGGCTACAAATATCATACACAATGAGGTCCATTTCATTACGTCCACTCCGCCGAGCGCTGGCGCCGTCCGTGTCGACCCAGCTTCCCCTTGCCGTCTCTCGGCTTTACTCGACGCACCCGCCCAATGCGAAGCTCAACATCCCCGTCGACTACGCGACGACCTCTCTCCTCGCGCACTCGTCTCAGGCGGCCCTCAGCACGGTCGAGCTCCCAGCCGAAGTCCGCAATGGCACGACGAAGAAGATGAACCTGTTCCAGGCCATCAATGACGCCCTGTCGATTGCGCTGGCCGAAGACGACTCCGTCATGGTGTTTGGAGAGGACGTTGCCTTTGGCGGCGTGTTCCGGTGCACAATGAAGCTCGCCGAGACGTACGGCGCGGACCGCATCTTCAATACGCCCCTGACGGAGCAGGGCATCATGGGCTTCGCCATCGGTGTGGCAGCGGAGGGCATGCGGCCAGTGGCAGAAATCCAGTTTGCCGACTACGTATACCCGGCATTCGACCAGCTCGTCAATGAAGCGGCCAAGTTCCGATACAGAGACGGTGCTTGCGGTCGCAGCGTGGGCGGTCTCACGGTCCGGATGCCTTGCGGCGGCGTCGGCCACGGCGCCCTCTACCACTCCCAGTCCCCTGAGAGCTTGTTCACGCACATCCCTGGACTGCGAGTGATCATGCCGAGGTCACCTCTCCAGGCCAAGGGTCTCTTGTTGTCAGCCATTCGTAGCAACGACCCGTGCATCTTCATGGAGCCCAAGATACTCTACCGGGCCGCTGTTGAGCAAGTGCCCGCAGGGGCGTACACTCTGCCGCTGTCCAAGGCGGAGGTTCTGAAGGAGGGCAAGGACGTGACGATTGTGTCCTACGGTCAACCACTGTACACGTGCATGTCGGCCATCCAAAAGGCCGAAGAGGAGCTGGGCATCTCCGTGGAGCTCATCGATCTCAGGACGCTGTACCCGTGGGACAAGGAGTGCGTCTTTGAGAGCGTCCGCAAGACGGGCCACTGTATCGTGGTGCACGAGGCGATGGTCAATGCCGGCGTCGGCGCGGAGGTTGCTGCAGCCATCCAGGAGGACCCGGATACGTTCCTGCGACTGGAGGCGCCAGTTGCGAGGGTTGCGGGATGGAGCATTCATACGCCGTTGTTGTATGAGAAGTTCAACATCCCGGATGTTGCGAGTAAGTGGTCTTTGATGCGAGTCTTTGAACAGTTTGCTGACCTACCCAGGGGTTTACGACAATATTAAGCGGGTGTTGGACTACTGAGGCGGGAGGATGGACGTCAACTTTTAATACATACCCATGATGATCAATCTGAAGACGCGTGTGGGCTTAGACCTAGACTTTGGAAGGCAAAAGGATACCAAATTGAAGCTCAAGGCCGATCTACCGTTGCCATGTCGTGTTCGCTACTAGAAGACCAAAGTTATAAAATCAATCGCTCTTTGAATTGCAAGCAGTGATTGCAAAGAAAGAATCGTATCTGGTGTCCTGGCGAATTGATGGAAAGGTACAACTCGATTGTGCTTCATCCCACCTACAGTGGAGGTTGCGCGCTAACAATTAACGCCCCTTTCCTGGCCAATCCGTCGCTGCCCCCGTCATCGTCCCCGTCGTCGGTGTCCCGCCAATTGCCCCGCATCAGGTACCTGATGTTTCAACGTCCACCGCCGCATCATCACCGCCCACGCGATATTACAAGCATACACCACTCTGGCAAATCACCCCAGAATGTCCCAAGTCGAGACCGTGTCCTCTTTCGTGGAGGGAGCCCCCCCTGGTGAGGTACGTTGAGCTGTTTCCACCGTGCACACCCCGAGCTGACCTGATTGAAGCTCGCAGATGTCATCGCAGGTAACGACACGCCGCCACCGGTTCGCAGCCCGACCGACAGCTAACCCGACAAAGACATCAAGTCCCTCACCGTGTCCGACCCCGAACTCGTTTCGAGCCTCGAGCCGGCGTTCGAGAAGTACAATGAGGAGCAGTTCATCACAGTGAAGCTGCCCGGCAGCAGCCAGCAGGTCGGTCAAGCGGCGCTCGAGGGAGCGATCGGAAGCTAAGGGAATACATCAGGTCATCGTCAGCTCTCACAACTCGCTGGGTAACGGTCAATACTTTGACGTCGAGAGCTCCACGAGCTTCACCTTCGACCACAGCACACAGAAGGCCAGCAACGCGCAGAGCTACGTTCTGGAGGGCGCCAACGCCGACTTGATGTAGGTGACGCTGCGTGGATGGGAGGGATGGTGCTAAACGGAATGCAGCAAGTCGACGCTGAAGAGCCTCGGCCCCTACGTCAAGGAGCACTTCCCCAACGCCGCGTACGGAGTCTACCCGACCGAGAACGACTCCAAGGTCGCCGTCATTATCGTTTCCAACAAGTACTCTCCCAACAACTTTTGGTATGTGCTTTCCTCACAGCTCCTCGAGCCTTGCTGACGTGCCCAGGAACGGCCGCTGGCGCTCCCTCTACATCTACGACCCCTCCTCCGAGAGCCTCGAGGGCTCCGTCAAGGTCGACGTGCACTACTACGAAGACGGCAACGTCCGCCTGCTCACCAGCCGCCCCACACAGACGTCCGTCTCGGGCACCGGCGCCGGCATCGTCAAGGAGATTTCGAACTCGGAGAAGAAGTACCAGGAGGAGCTCAACAGGGGGTTCACGAATCTGAGCGAGGGAGCGTTCAAGGGCCTGAGACGGCAGCTGCCCGTGACCAGACAGAAGATTGAGTGGGACAAGATCACCTCGTACCGTCTCGGACAGGACATTGGTGGAGGCAGCGGAAGGCGATGAGCTGGGGACGGGGCCGTGTTGAGTAGACGTTAGATCGATATCCTCCGTGCATTTAGCAGGCGTCCAACTGGAGCGAGCCTCCTTTCGTCTGTCACGGCAATGGTTCGGTGATGTATTCCCACGGACTCGGGACCGCCTCGATACAAGAGTGGCTAAAACAGCCGTGTGCATATCTGATGGAATGCAGCAAAAGCGAGTGTGCCGGCGATTTTTACCCGTTCAGGAAATAAACCGCGAGCCACGGCCAAAACGCCTTGGGAACCGATATCAGAAGCCAGCTTGATTACCCCGCGCGTTCCCCGCCTTTTGCATCTGTGTGGAATTGACATCACGATCCCGGAGGACGCACGGAGTGCCTCGGCATCATCCCGAACTCCCAGATGTCAGCGAGCGGGATTGACATGCGGGCAGAAAAGCCGTACGGGTTGCATGTCAGAGACAGCAGCGCCGGTCTTATGTAGTGCGGACTGAAGGGGACGGCCGCTCTGCAGGCAGCATGGGTGATTTATCTGAATCAGGTCTGCCGTCCCAGGTCTTGGAATATTCCGTGTGCTCCGTGGGATTTCGGACTATCAACCGTCGGCCAAGAGTCCGTGAGCGCCATTTACGCGCCCACAGGGACCCCGCGGAACCGGTGAGATAAGGAACATTCCGACGGGCACAAGTCTCGAGGAACCCAACCCAGTGGCTAGATGACGGGCGGGTTGTGGGTATGGCTGGATGATTGGCAATCCCCCCCGCGGGACGCATTACACTGGACCGGCCAGCTGCGGCGTTGCACTCGGTCGGGTTGCTTGTCGAGCCCAGTGATGTAGCAATGCAAGGATACGAACACGAAATACTGGGGAACGGACCGGACCCTGTGGCTGAAATTCCGGCAGACGACGAGCGGTTTCCGCTGTAGATATTCGCAGAGGGTTTGCGACGACGTGGAAGCGGAACTGAGAGGCGACGGCTACTCGTCGAATGAGCCACGCTGCAGCGGACACCGACAGGATTCCGGCAAGAGACCCGCGTTTCGAAACGAGCTAACTGGACGCAGCAGCTTGGGCGGTCAGGACAGGCACGGCATGCCCTCACGTCGCAGTGCTTGCTCTCTCTTCTGAGCAACGTTCGCCCTGACTCGGAGACAGCCTGGTCGAGTCTCAATGGGCGGGGAAGAGACGTGGCACTGCCTAGGACCAAGGTAAGGAACGGGTGTCGCAGGGTAAGGCGAGGCAGGCTTGGTAGACCTACTGCGTAAGTTTGCGAATACAGCCGTGGGTGACATACGCCGTATTCACATTCATTTGCCAGCCCTTCCCGAGTGCGATGCCGACAGGAACGGCGGCATCACATTCGCTCCGCCGGGGTGCCAGCCCCGCTCCCACTCTCTGGGCACTGGACCTCTCCAGTCATGGAGTCTCCAGCTGGGCTCTCAACCTCCCGTTGCTGGCCCCTAAAAACGGTACCTCGAAGGCTCAATCCCTCTAAACCCTGGACGCCCAATCCACCAGGTCGGCGAATCACAGCAGGTGTGCACTAATTTCGGTGTCCCTCATTGGCCCGAAAGTCCCCCCTGAGCGGACCCCCGATATCCTTTTTTCCCCCCAAGCTGCAATTGTGTCCACTGTCAAAGCAGAAGCTTCCATCAGCTATCCCCCCCCAATTTTACGCGATAATAGTGAAGCGGGCTCAACAACATCCGAGCTGGCCTGATTGTGCAACTGCCACCTCTAAATCTCGCCAAAAAGTCTCTTTGTCCTGCTTCTTCACCTGCTTCGCACATCCACCCACCAAGTTTCACCGAAACAAAAGAACAGTTCGCAACCCCGTTTGCTGCTCAACAAAAGCCACGTTTATCACCAACAGAACGAGAACCCTCTTTTGCGAAATCTGTCACAATGGGCGGCGTCGAACTCACCTACCAGGATGTTGCCGAGCACAACACCAAGAAGGACATTTACATTGTAGTCCACGACAAGATCTACGACTGCACCAAGTTTGTCGACGAGCACCCGTGAGTACTACTCGACCTCGGCTGCCCCTGAATGGCCGGCTCCCCCATTGTCCGTCTGTTCGTCCCAACTGACATTTTGTCTCTAGCGGTGGTGAGGAGGTTCTGCTCGATGTCGGCGGTCAGGATGCCTCCGAGGCTTTCGAGGATGTCGGCCACAGCGACGAGGCCCGCGAGACCCTCGACCAGCTTTACATTGGCGACCTGAAGCGCCAGGTAAGCCGAAACCCCTCCGCGCGCATGCGCACATGCTCGGGATATTCACAGCTAACGCTCCTCTTCCTCTTCAGCCCGGCGACCCTTCCCCCAAGAAGCAAACCGCTCCCGCCACCTCCGCCGGCCACACCGAGAGCCCCGGCTTCGGCATCGGCCTGTACGCCGTCCTCCTCATCGGTGG
This sequence comes from Colletotrichum siamense, assembly GCF_013390195.1. Classification (NCBI taxonomy): domain Eukaryota; kingdom Fungi; phylum Ascomycota; class Sordariomycetes; order Glomerellales; family Glomerellaceae; genus Colletotrichum; species Colletotrichum siamense. Next base: position 1,271,143 of record NW_023501015.1, read on the forward strand.
TGTCCTCGCCTACGTCGCCTACAACTACCAGCAGCAGCAACAGCAGCAGTCCGCATAAGTTCCTCGGCGGACTTTTGTTGTGTTTTTTGACTGCCAAGCGAGTACTTTAAGGGGGATGAAGATGGAAGCCGTCACCGCGCACGGTTCCAGAGGGGAAACGCGCGCGCGCCGCCCCGTAATGAGGCACGCAGGCGGATGTGACGGGATTGATGACGGGTCTCTCTCGTCTTTACGATCATCTGACAAGAGGTTTGACGTCGGTCGGCAGGAGCTTTTTTGACGTCGTGAGGTGGATCTGGCTGGTTGTGCTCCAACTGAGCCGAATCTGCCAGTTGAAGATATTGCTTTTAATAGAATATACGTTCGGTCACGATTCTTATGGACGTTTGTTTACGGGGTGTTTGGAGATGGGCAAGAAGCGCTGGATATAGTTGACAACAAGGATGAGTGTGTCTTGCTGTCTGCGATTCTCTGGACAATTCGGACTCGGGATGCTTGTGACTGGCTGCTCGGCGCTGACCGCTTTGATGGTGCGCATGTCACCAACCATTGCGGCCAATGCCGGGACGCCTTATTCCAGACGTACCTCTATAGTCCGGACTTGTCTGCCGTCAATTCATTCACCAAAACCATATCTACCAAGGTCAACTCCCACTCTTGACGGCCACTTTCGGCTCCCACTCTTGCGTCAACCCGCCATAGGGGCATGGCCCGTGCATGCCATATCCACAGCCACTCTGTCGCCAGCTTGTGAGAGACAACAGCCGGAACCCATCGGAAAATTGCATGAGACACCCACAAGGTACATGATGGGTCTTTCATTGATGGAAGCGAGAGTCCGTAGGCGTCCATCGGAAATGCATTCGATCGGAGATAAAGGTGCCTGGCGTGGCTTAGCTCATCAGCCACGTCCGTGCGCCACAGTGCCGAACGTCCAAGAAGATTGAATCAGCAGCTTCCCATCTCGGCTCAGCAAAGAATCTTCCGTCCGTCACCCTGCTTGCGCCGTCATTGTCAACCGGCTGATCGCAGCAAACGTCTGGATATAATTGTGGATATCGAAGCAGCGGGAACGAAAGGAGAAAAAACGAACAAGGCACGACAGCGCGACCCGAGGAGAGCGACCGCGAGGACGAGGCAGCGAGCCGCCGACGACAGGGCGACGCCGCCCAGCTCACGCAGCTGACCATTGAAGCGAAGAGTTGTCGGGGAACCTGGGAATCTACGAGATACGAGCGACGGCGCAGACTCCCGAAAAGACTTGATTTTATTCCTGCTTCTCGATCGGCAGAGTCGCGCGGCTGCCTGATCACTCACTAAACGTCTATCGAGCCAGCAACACCCACGACCGCATGCTAAGAAGCATCTACAACCCGTCATCGATTCCCTCCAATATATACTAGACACCGTTTTAGCCCGCCGCCAAGATGTCGTCCCTCCTCGAGAAGCAAAAGGCAGCCTTCAACAGCTCGCTCGCCTCGGCCGCCAGCAAGCTGACGGCCAAGAAGCCGTCGTTGGCGCCGCCCTCGCCCTCTCCTTCCGTCGGCAGCACCGCATCCAAGAACGATGCCTCGTCCGGCAAGCGCAAGCGCGATCCTAACGCTGTCGTCTACTCGCAGCCTCAGAACACTAGTTTTGGTCAGGAGGTCTTCACGCAGATGCAGTATGCCCTCGAGTGGCTCAAGGGCAAGGACGAGCCGAAGACGGCCACGGAGATCTTTGACCACCTGGGCCAGACGCGTAGCACCGACAAGCACAAGCAGTCGCTGGTCGAGGCCATGCGCCGCCACCCGCGCATCCAGTGGGTCCCCGACTCGAAGCTCTCGGAGCAGACGTGGAGGACCGGCACGTATGTCCACCGGCCCATCATCCCTGGTGTCAAGGACAAGATTTCGCTCCTGCGCCACCTGCAGAGCAAGAAGGACGCCGAGGGGACCAACGTCAAGGACCTGAAAGACGGCTGGCCTGACTGCGACCAGGCGTTGATGGAGCTGGAGCGCGAGCACAAGATCCTCATCGTCAAGACGAAGAAGGAGCAGCACCCCCGCGCCATCTGGCTCGACGACGCGACGCTGCATCACCACGTCGACGACGAGTTCAAGCGCATGTGGAATGCTGTTGAGGTGCCAAGCACCGACGACATCGTCAAGAAGCTCGTCTCCGTCGGGCAGAAGCCCGCCAGCGCCGACCCGAGCCTCATCAAGAAGGTCGACCCCAAGAACAACAAGCAAAAGAAGCGCGCCGTCCGCCGCACCGGCAAGACGACCAACACGCACATGGAGCATCTGCTCAAGGACTACAGCCACCTTACGAAGCGGTAGACGGACACATTTGGCTGCATTTCTGGCGTTTTGATGGGCGGCGGCTCTTTGGGCATATTCGGATAGGTTTCCTCGGTCTTATAGAATGGGTTTCAGACTGGCTTTGTCACGGCCGATCAGGGACAGGTCCTGTGGTGAGGGGCAGAAAACGCGATGAATAAACTTATTACCAGACCCGATGCTCAACTGTGGTATCATCCGCGCCGCTATGCTGCTGACTCGACTAGGCAAACGTCTCACTCACTCCTCGGCAACTCTCTCAAACACTCTCAGAAAGACGTCCGGCTCCTGTTTCCCCCCGACTCTCCACCGGCCCTGGATGGTGAAGGTGGGCACGCCGTTCACGCCCGCTTTCCTCGCCCGGATGACCTCGCCGTCGACAATCTCGCCGGCCCGCTCGCTGTCGAGCACCCTTGCAGCCTCGCGCTCGTCCAGCCCCGCCTCCGCCGCCGCCGCCAGAAGGAACTCCCTGTCCGAAATGTCGGCACCCTCCTCAAAGTGGCCCCGGAACAGGGCATCCAGCAGCCGGTCCTGCACGTCGAAGCCCTTCATCAACGCGAGGGCGATGAGCTTGTGGCACTGCCGAGAGTTGCCCGTGGTACCGCTGATATCGAGTTTGATGCCTGCCCGGCTGCATTCGGACGAGACGCGTTCGAAAGCCGACTCAAAATCGCCCGCCGCGGAGAACGTCCTCGTGTAGACGGTGCGCTTATCGTATCCTGTCTGCGTCAGTGTGAGTCTAGGTGAAAATGGGCGGCTAACCAACCAGAGTTCTTCATCGCCGGGCTGAGATAGAAGGGCTTCCATGCCACCTGGAACTCGGCGGACGGGTCCGTCTCGCGGTACAGCTCGATCGCGCGGTCGAGGTTCTTTTTGCCGACGTAGCACCACGGACAGAGCATGTCCGTGACGGCCTCGATACGAATGACTGTCATTTTGTTTGTGCAACGTGAGATTCTGCAGAATGCCGAAAGTGGTGGGTGAAGACTTGATATTCCTCTTAGCCCCGAAGCAGAAAAGCCTCGGTCCGCGATGGCGTCAAACCGCGTGGGATCAGCTACACGCTCTGCGGGGACTACTAACTTCAATCCGGGAACGGACGGGCAAAAAGCGAAAGAATGAATCAGGGCCAGCCATGCATCTTAAGTCTCGAGAGAGAGTCTTTTTTTTTTTTCCTCACTTCGGCCGCCCACGCCTCAGGTGAGGTCAAGAGACCCAAGGCACGACATTGAATAGTAATCAGGCTTGCTTCCCGCCGGCTGAGCTGCCAGTGGGATAAATATCCCACAAACACCCAGACACTGTTTCTCTCTCTTACGCACCCCCCTCCCCCTCCCCTTCTCGGCTTACACCAAGACAAGCAAACACGGGCGAGGGTTCCACCAGAGACTGTATACTAATCGAGTCATCTCTGGGGGCTACCGAGAACAAAACGTTCGGATTAGCGATTCAGAACGACAAGCAAAGCAAGCGCAGCAGCTGGAAAACGGGTACACTCGGACTAGCAATCTACCTTTGGGGGGGAATGCCACGCGCAACGCCCGCCCTGCCCGTCTCACTAAAGCCAAAAAAAGGAGCCGTCCGTCTCCGGTTTCCTCTCGCATTATCCGAGCTCCTGACCTCAGAAGAATGATTCAAGATTTCGAGTTGAGTAATCACTTATTTCCCAAAAGCAGCAAATGCAGCAACCAACACCTGCGAGACAGCCGACCAACCAGATGCCACCCGCGGAAGGCGGTCCTCTGCCCCCCGCAGAAACACTTTTTCTTTTCTGATTTTCTCATCAACCCGAGACCAGAACAAACGACGTATGCATCGGGTCTGAATCGCCCCGCCCGCCTCACTTCTGCTGCTGAGGCACTGAGGCTAGATCGCCCCGATTAGAAAACAAGAACCGCGTTTGGTCATCAGCTTTCGATGATGAGGAAATGGGTTCGGCCGAAAAGCTGTCATCCAGCCGCTGTCAGCGCATGCAGGAGCGAGGCCACTTGTTAAGTAGGCTCGCGTGGCCGTCCCCTTGGCATCGAACGAAGCCCGTCGACCCAGCTGCCATTCCATCATAAGTTTGCCAAGTGCAGCGGGTCGCCGTCCCCCGGACCATCCAACGCAACGCTACCTTAGACTCGCCCCGTCGTCCGCACACTGACCATCGTGAGATCGAACCTCAAGCTTGGCCCTGGTCACGTCTGCTCCCCACTTGGATTGTCACTGAGATCGCAGGAGGTTTGATCCGGGCAGTGTCCACTACACACGCGTGTAATTACCCCTTCTAATCGCCTATATTGTTGTTGTCTATCATCGTCCATCGCTGTCGTCTTCTGTCGTCGTCGTTCTTGTTGTCATTGGTTTCTCTACTACTTTCGTCCCCATTGAGGTATTAGGTGTACCATAAGTGAAGCTGTTGAGAACACTGCCCCCCACCTGGATTGTCACTGAATTCACAGACTTGCGATGAGAAGAATAAGCTACTCGCGTTCATTGTCTAGTACAGGTTTGCATACAAAGATCCGCAACAAAACAAGAGTCCAGTCCTTTATCGGGGTGTCCCGCCCAGGAGCGCTCGTTTCCTGATCTTGGAAACTCCTCCCAACCGTTGCCTCCCGCCAATGCCTATGCAGGCCCAGAGTCATCATGAAGTTGTGCTTTCCGCCCGTCTATCAAGCTACAAAAGAAAAGGCGTGTTTTTAAACGAACCAGATGGCTGACCGACCCTGTGGTATCTCCCTGACCCGTTCCCGGTGCAGCCCGCAGTATTAAAGTTGTATGTATTTACCCACCCACCACCTTGCCATGCACAAACTTTTCGTTACTCGAGGAAAAAGAAAAAAGACACAACTGTCCAAGGAAGACGCAGACAGATCACTCGCCCTGAGACTCCTAGTGGGCGCCCGCCCACAGTTCGCTCTGACGACCCTTGATATCGTAGGCGGCGGGGGGCTCCGTGCTCTGGGGGCGGCGGACCTGACCGGCGTTGCCGTAGAACATCTGGCCGCCGAGCGAGGGGGCAGACGGGTACGCGTCGGGGTCGGGGTAGGTGTATCCGTTGCCGCCGTTGCTGCTGTGCGAGGGCGACGGGACGTGAGACGGGGACTGCCAGCCAACGCTGCTCATGTGAGGGCTGCCGCCTGCGCTGCCGGGACCCGAGTGCTGCTCGACGCTGGGCTCCAGCGTAGGAGGAGGTCCGTAGCCCGTAGGGTGGGAGGTCGGGCGGATGCCGTTGTTGTAGCCGGCCGATGTTGTCGACGCAGGGCTGCCGACGTGCATGTCGCGCTGGAGGTGCACGGGGAGGGAGCTGTTGCCCATGTACTGGAACTCGGCGTTGGCCCGGTGCATGTTGTCCGCGCTGGGAGACATTGAGAGGGTCCGCTGGCCGGGCGAGGGTGTCGTCAGAGGGGAGCCACGGTTGGACATGGCGTCGCCGTCGGAGCGGGTGGGCTTGGCAGCAGCTCCACGGGCAGCAAGCGCAGCGGCAGTGGCAGCAGCCGCCTCCTCGACGGTGCCGGTGTGGTGGTTTTGATGCCTGGTCAGGGTGGTGCGGCGGGTAAAGGTCTTTTGGCAGTCGGCGTACGGGCACTTGTACGGACGCTTGCCGGAGTGGATTCGGCGGTGACGGGCGAGGGAACTGCTGTCGCTGAAAGGCTTGCCGCACCGCTCGCACATGTGAGGCTTTTCGCCCGTGTGGACACGCTGGTGGACGGTGAGGGCAGATCGCTGGATAAACTGCTTGCCGCAGTTGGGGAAGTCGCAGACGTGAGGGCGGATGCCGCTGTGAATGCGTTCTGTTCAAGTTAGTGCTGGTCCACGAAACAATAGATCAGTACATACCGTGACGGGCCAGGTCGCTGCGGCGGGCGAAGCCTTTGCCGCAGGTGCTGCACGGGTAGGCCTTTGCAGGCTGCTGAGGTGCCTGCTGCTCGGGCGCCTTATAGCCCATGTGCTGGGACATCTCTTGCGGGATGCCAGGCAGGATCGGTGCCATGTGAGAGACAGGAACCTGCATGGACATCGGGGCGCCGACCATGGCGCTGGGAGAGGGGTATGAGCCGGCGCTGGGCGACGGGTATGATCGTGGGACACCTTCCATGGTGTGACGAGAGTGTTGAGAGTATTCAGATCCGTGAGGGGAGCCGGCGCGGTCCATTGGGGGTTCGGCCATGTTTCTCGCGGTGAGTTGAGGGAGATGAGGCATCTGGCGATCCGGGGTGTTTCCGGTGTGCATGGGGGCGTGTTGTTGCATAGCTCTTTGATTCATCAAGTTGCCAATGTCCATTACTTCGCCCGGAACAGGCGACCTCATATTACGATGGAAATCGCCAGTCGGTGTCAGTATCCCTGCTGCGTGGATGGCCAGCTTGCAGGATGGTTTTCGGACGGTTCACCGCGTCAGACGAAGGTGACTTTAGGTTCAAAAGGACTGCGTGTTCTTGGAAAAAAGTTAGTATACAGAGCGACACCGAGAGGCAAGAGGCTAAAAGGACGAAGGCGCCTAGGGAGCAGCGCCATCTTGAGGGGGGAAGCACATCGCCACGAGTAGGGAGCGTTTTGAGTGCGACTCCACACACAGGGTTGGGCAAGGCAAAATGATCGCGGGGGTAGCCCGGCATGCTCGCTGGCATGACTAGAAGTGCCAGGAGCACCTGGTGGCGGATCCGGGCTGAATCAGACTGACGGGTTGTGCTCGCAGGCTTACCTTGTACGGGTGCTGCGAAAAATCCGGGAGAGACCGATCAAAGATCACAGACCAGTATGTTGCTCGTCCTTGCCGCCCAAAGTATCCGCCCGGGTCAAGCTTCGCTCGAGTCGAGATCGGTGTTGCTTGGTGTTGAGTGGGTAGCCGAAGCGGTGACGATTATATATAGTGACTCGGGTTGTGTCGGTAAGAATATCGACGTGGCGCAAGGAGTGGTGATGATCGTAGAATGGAGGCACAGCCCACCACAGATGCGTTGATTAATCGTCGGAGATGGCACGCGTGCGGAGAGCACTCGTAGAGTCGATCGAGGGATGGTTATGTCCTTCTCGGATGTGTGCGAGTCGAGTCGCGGTGAAGGCGGAAAAGCAGAGGGAGTGAATAGGTGTGAAGGCGGCCGTATCAGATCGACCAACTAGACGCGCCTCCTGTCAGTAGATGCAGATGGAAGGCCTGATATACAGGCTAGAAGAGTGTCAAAGCCAGGATTGATGGCCGGAGAGAGAGTGTGGAAGGAAAAGCTGGTGCCTCCGACGCCGAGGGCTGTCCAGTGTCGAGGAGTGTTTGTCAAAGTTCGCGTACAGACGGTCTCGGATGAGATGAGGTAACAGGGGCCAAGAAACCTTATGATCGGGGGTGCAGATGGCCGGCAGGGTTAGGGGAAAAGTGGACGTGTGAGAGCGCGAGGTGAGAGGGAAAAAAAAAAAAAAAAATTAGCTGCGGCGACGTGACCAAGGCGCTGGACAGCCCCAGAAGTGGCCCCAGGCAAGGCGGCAGCCACAGGCCAGCACGGTTGGAGGTACGTACCGCCACGCGCAGCAAGGAGGAAGGAGCAGACAGTGGCAGTGGCAGCGGCAGCGGCAGCCAGCGGCAACAACCCAAATGGCGTGGGAACAAGCCAGGAACGCTGCCGGGTGAACAGGCCAACGACGTGAACGCTGCAAACAGGAACGGGAAACGGGCAAACGACGACCTCGATGGACCTCGATGCGGCAGCGGCAGAAATGAAGGGGGGCAGGAAAGTAAACAGAAAAAGCGGTGCAGCTTACCTGATGACCACGACCTGGGTATCTCAATGCGGGTTTGCAGTTCCTTTTCGGTGTCGGAATGCGTCGTCAATGGCAAGGAAAGGAAAGAAAAGGTAGGAAAAAGAAAGCACGGTTGACTGAGTTTTGTCGCTACTGCAGAGGGAGCGTTGAGATATGTAAGGTGTGGGAAAAAAGGGCCCCCTTCCTGCTTGGTGTATGCGCGTGTGTGGGATGCGGTGCGTTGCGGCGGTGCGAGCAAAAGCCTGAGCCTGAGCAGAGAGCAAGGGAAAGGAAGGAAGAAGCTGTGACGCAGCAGGCGGAGCGCAGGGACTGACGGACGGGGTTCGGCAGGTATTATAAAAATGTCAACCACGGAGACGATCCTTTTAGTGAGACCGGGGGGGCAGAAAGGAAGGAGGGAAGGGGGGGGTAACGGATCGATCAGAAGAGCCAGGTAGGGGCCGGACAGGTTGTTGTGGACATGGGCAGGACGATGGACGGTGGTGGACGGACGGGATGGGGACAAAAGAAATGGGTTTACTTTATGAATCGAATGAGAGGTGAGAGCAGAATATGAATAAGGATAAGTAAGGGTAGGTAGGCAAAAGTGAGGTACGGATGACGGACGGTGTGTCGAGGTACATTCGTACATTCTTGCAGAGCGAGGTACTTGTTTGATGGCCCGGCGTGTCCTGGCTGACTTGACACTCGCTGGCAGAGGAGAGAAAAAAGATTCATTACACACGCACTCATCTCGTTCATACATGGCCTCTTCCACCACACACACCCACGAGTGTGCTGCGTACCTTTCCATCCTCATTCAATCTTTTGCACACAGTACCAGGCGAGCACACACACACACGCATACACACACACACACACACAAGTAACAGCGAGAAAGGCAGCTCCTGAGATGCGAGGTGCTCGACTCGCACGCGCACCCTCCCCCCAAGTCAGGTCAAGTGAGATGTCCCAAGTGCGGAAGCTTGGTGAATTGAAACGAACGGTTTAGCTGGGACGCTGGCCAGAGTGGACACCGGGGCCATTCACGCTGAAGCAGGAACGAACGGGGGTGACGGGGGTTGGCAGAGCCACGGCAGGGCCAGGAGGTCACCCTAGGTGGCCCTGAGGTGGGTGGGTACGAGGGTACGAGGGTACTTCGGTACGTGGGGACCTCACCCTGCTTAGGTCACATCTTTCCACGTCCTTTCCTCAGCAAGGGTGCGTGCCCCCTGCCCTGCGCGCCCACCCCTGCCTTCCTCGCCTTCCACGTCCTTTCCTCTTCCTGCCTTCCCTGCCCGTCTGTCGCCCAAACCGTACACTGAGTTTCCACCTGCCGCAAGTTCCCACCACACGTACCTGCCTGCCACTGCCACTGCCTGCGCCTGCGCCTGTCGTACCCAGTGCGCACAGTGCTGGCCGCCCTCGACTTTGACTTGCCCGGGCAGCGAGTGACCTCAGCTCACTCGTGCACACGGAGTGCTCCCTGAGAGGCCTGAGGTAACCTGACGGGAGGTGCTGGATCTGCCCTGTTGGACCAAGGAGACCTCCATGTCAGTGACGATCGTCCTTGTGCTGTTGTTCCATTGCCGGTTGGGCCACCGCTAGTCGTGGGAGGCCATTCAGGGGTTGGGACCGCCCTGCGAGCTGCACCTGGAGCTGACGCTTGCGGGCGGACTGCCCATTCTCTCTACAGTCGTCTTTTGCAATTGCCATTGGCAGCGCCGTCGACGGAAAGGAAGCAAATGCCCCAGTCAGCGACGACGGGAATCATAGGAACAGACGTTATGCACCAAACGCCCTGAGCACGGCACGACAGCGGCCAGCAATGGCTGCGGCGGACCTTGGGCACGAATAGCGGCACCAACGACATGGACGCCTCCCTATGCCAATGCCAATGCCAATGTCAAAGCCCGGTCGACTGTCGGCAGTCGACTGTCCAACTGACTGGCCTACGCAGTACCATGACTACGGACACCCAGCAGACCCAGCAGCAACGCGACAGCAACGACCACCTCCCATCCGTTGACCACCCTCCATCACGGCGCTTCATGTCCATGTCAAATGAGCCGTTGAGAAAACAGACAAACAATACGGACCGATCTGCACGCCCTGCATCATCAATCAGAATAGGGGACCACCTGTCATCACCGCTACGTGCGTACCTGACGATTACCTACAGCTGCCGCCGACACCGCCGCCTGCCGCCGCCGCAGTTACCGCCCGTCGTGCTCATCATCATCTTCATCGTCCCTCTGCTCCCCGTTGCTCTTCAGGGGCCCTCGCCAGGAACCTAGACACCTCCCAGCGCTGTCTGTCCGCTCCCCTGGCTGGGCTGGCTCGCCTAGCAGAGCAACCCCCCCGGCGACTATTTGGCTTTTCTCTCGTTTTGCCTCGTCATCATCAAACAATCGGGTTATTTCTGCCATCATCTCCACCAAAAGAGTGGACCGCTCGTCTCCCAGTCAAATGCTAGAACGAGACACACCAAATTACCTTTCGCATCCCCACAGACAAAACCTACGATAGGGCGGAGCAGGGGTGGTTGCTCGCATCTGTTTCCCATGCCGCCAGGGACTGCCCGCTGCCCGAACTGCTCAGAATCTGAACTGACTTGACAATGGGAGTCTGGCCTTCGTGGAGGCTCGTGAGGGTGCACTGCGCAACCAAGAAGACATGATGAGCGGGAAACCCCAGCACTCAGAGCACACGGCGGCCACTGATGAATCTCTCGCCAACACCCGTTGATCAATGACCAGCCTCTGGCCGTGAAGGTGGCCATCCATCCATCCATCCAGCGCCCGCCGTGCCATGCCATCCCTGGGCCTGGCGATGGCCAAAATGTGGCCGCCGGCACTCGGGTACCTACCCAACCACCACCGCCAGTGCTCGTCAGATAAGGTAGACTTGGCGGTGCTCTGACCCTGTGCCAGACGAATGTTCCAAAGCTTCCATGTAGCCACTCCCCTCCTCGATTGGGCAAGCACCGTTGTCGCCGGCCGGGCATCATTGAGCGTGCGCTGTCATGGAGGGCAGACAGAGTGTGGCCAGAGCCACTCCATCTCGCATTATCCCGAGTCCCAGATCACCCAACGCGCAGCATCCGGATCTCTTCGCAGCATCTCACGCACATCTCTCGCCTCCGCGTCGTACGGCCGTGCCTGACGTCTACCTGCGATGGCCTGGCACCTTACATGAACGGCAACCAGCCCCCGACAATGGGCAGGTGCAGCTCATTACCGCTCATTTCCCACGCGGCACCCTCACAAAGACCATCTTGGAGACTAGCCGCCGCAGAAGCTGTCGCCACCCTAGTGTTTGCGCCAGCTGCTTCTTGGCAGCCGAACCTCGAAGGGAAAGGGAAGAAATGCATCATTATGCCCATGACCGTAATGTTACGGCACGAGGTGCAGAGTGCCATCTAATGAACGCTCGGACGCCATGAAATTGGCTGCGGCCTTCAGAGCACGTATCAAAGTCACGAAACAAAGTTGCGCTGGAGCTGTTTGAATGGTCCCTTGCTCCCCCTTCCCAGCCCATGCCTATTCCGTGCTGTCACTGACGTCTGAAGCCGAGCCTCTCTTTGCTATAGCATGGCCAATCTCGATCCAAGGGCCTTGCGAGAGTGCAACGATGCAAGGTGCAGGGGCACCCGGCTGCTCCGCCGTATGAAAGGGGCAATATCATGGAATCACTCCATTCCTTCTGGAAGAGAGGTCTGTTTGCCAGAGGAAACCTTCTGGCGCGCCGTGACGGTGAACAGGCCCGGCAATCATACACGCCAGCCTGGGGGACAAGCCATTTGGCCTGAACAAGTCGTCATCCTCGTGTGTGTTGGCCGTTTGGCACACTAGGATCTATTAATGGCCCTTGGGACAAGACAGACACAGCCGTTGAACCGTTGTCCCAAGGGCCCTTTGCAACTGGACTGCTCTTCGGACAGTAAGAGGGCACTGTGTGTCCGTGGCGTGGTACATGCAGCAGCAGTACAGAAGCCTCCGTTGACGGCTTCGAGTATTCTGCACGTTAGCGGGGTTCCTAATTCAAATGCTGAATGACGCGCCGGGCTTGCAGCCTCCTCGCCGGGGAAACGTCTTCAAAAAGCCATCCTGCAGGCCGCCCTGCTCGTACTGCGGTACTCGAGCAAACGTCCATGGAGAACAACATGCCATTGGAGTCGGAATCGGCCCCCAGAGGGATACACACGACAGGGACGCACAATAGCCGACCCCTCTCCGCCGAGGATCAGCATCACCAAGTGGACGGCCTTGACGTCTCTGCCTCTGCTGGGCCGGCTCTTGTGCAGGGCAGCTGAGCATCTGAGCCAGGGAGCAGCGGCCAAAAAGGGGTGCCGCCGCCAACATCTGTGACAAGATGCTGCAGGGATGGAAGCACTAGCCCGGCACAAAAGCTGGATGCGTGGGGAGAGGCGATGGTCCATGCATGAAGGCAGGAAATTGGGAGATTGGCACTAGTCCCGCCGGGGAAGGTTTCCAGAAGCCTTCTAGAAGGGATTGACGGCGTAGAAGCCTGGATGGAATTACGGCTGCGTCAAAGGGATGGGCTGCGCCGCCGTCTCGCCGCTTCATCTGCGACGAGGGTGGAACCCCGAGGTCAAACCGCCCCTGCAGGCCCTTTTTTCCCTCTCCACTCCTTCTGGAATGCTTCGAGAAGGTTGGTCGAGCTCAGGGGTCCCCGGGTAATTGGCCGGCCGAGCAAGATTACACGGACTTCTTGCTGCACACGGCAGGGCCTAGCAAGCAGGGCACCTGGCATCGTATCAGCCTTGGACGCGCTTGCTGGCGTCGCGCGGACGGACTGGAGGCCCGTCTCGCTCACACGGTCACGGTACCGTACAGCGCTCAGCTCGCGCCTGGCCATGGTTATGGTTGTCGGGCTCGGGCAGCTCAGACAAAACGTCCGTACGGTCGACATTGTCGTGTGTATGTTTGTCGCCCTGGCCTCCCGTTCGAGTGCGCGCGCATGGCTGCCTTGACTTGAGAACGGGACCGCCGTTGTGAAAGAGAAGGGTTGAAGTTTGAAATGACTGGATGATGGGGGCATGCAATGGGCTTCCGGCATGACCAGCGCGATGCATCACGGGACAAGCAGGGCAAGGGATGACTCCCAACCGTCAACCGTCATCGTAATATCCCGCGGCTCTGCTCCCGAAGCTCAGACTGGCTCGGGCAGGGTCCCATTGCAGATGGGCGGCCCTTTGCCAGAGCTTACCACTCCCACAGAAGCTAGCGGTATCCGCATCGTCAAGACATGGACCTTACGTTCTCGCAGCAGCTCAGACACAGGCGCGCCGCACAGCACGGCATCTACCATGGGCTAAGGCACTCATGCGGCATCGTTTATTACACCCGCAATGCAAGGTACGTGGAGTGGTCAAGGTGATGGGGGTCTGTAGACTAGCGAGCGTCGACGGAGATTGCCGCAGGCGACATTGAACAACGATTGTCTGTGCGGGTCGTACTACTGCAGTTACAGAGATCCTAATCAGTCGAAGCTCACGAGCAATCTGGTGACACTGACCGCCAACCTCGAAGAGGAAGAGCGAGAGACGTGGGGAATGGGAGAAGCGAGGAAAGAGAGCCCCCTAACCCCAGCACGGACGAGTCGAGAACAGGCTTCGACGGTCAGGCGCAGATGATGCAGAGAAGCGGTCAGCAGAGCCAAAAAGCGGTTGGAGGCTCTGCTCGATGCTGAGTGTATTGCAAAGTATGGGGCATGTGGTAAGGCGGACGAGGTTAACGACTCTGCGGCCAGCATCGTCCCAAACAGCAGACCCGAGCTAAATTGAGCGTGTACGAGTCGTACAACCATCCTCGAGGCAAGCTGTTTCAGGCGGCTGGCTTACATACTGCAACCAACTCAACAGCTAAAGAGACAAGTATGTACGTACGTACTGCACGTCGAGAAGGGGACGGGAATGGGGAAGGGGATGCGGCTGCCGGATCTCCGCAACAAAGTGAAGATGCCAGGTTCAGTCGCATGAGCTGCTTGCTGCCGTCTGCGAATAGCCTGGATATCTGCATCATCGGCCGACAAACAGCGCCGCGGCGCAACACGGCGCTAGCGGGAGGGAATATCTGTTCCTGGCAGGTCATAGTCGAATGTCAACTCGGCGCGGCGGCTACAGAATGATTGACGGGCGCCGACGTCGTTTCCTATGCATCGACCCTTGGGCCTCTGGGGGGAAGGCTTCCATGATTGTTCCATGCAAGCTTCTATTCATCCTTCCATTGTCGCTTACTGCCTTCCATTGTGCGACCAGGTTCAGCGCTCCGACCCCTGACGTTGGTGTTCCGTGTGCCTTGGCCCCCAGACTTGCTTCATGGGCCGTGCCCCTCGATGCCGCACCTTTCACAGTGCGCCTCTCACTGAAGACTTGGGAGGTACCTTGCAGACGGTCGTCCACGGGCACGATTGGCATCATGTTCCATCACGTCTGTGCCTGCTGGGTGCCATCGTCACGACGCTACAACACGACAGCATCACCGTCAGAGTATTCGACAAGTACAGCAGGAGAACCGGCGTCCCTGCGGCCTCCTACCTGACCCTGCCTCAGGCTCACAGGCCACCCCTAAACATCGACCATCATGCATCCTTGTTTGTCGTCAACCTAGGAAGACCAGGTCACATCAACAGCCTCGGTGAGGGCCGCGAAACCGAAAATCTTGTCTATTTTTGTCGGGTACTGTCCTTTTCTTCTCCTTCTCTCGCGGCGGGCGATACACCGCTCTCTTCAGGCGTCCGCGCTGTGGCAGACGCCACAAGATGCTAGATGCCAGATGCCCTCGAGCCCCAGGATGGCCGTCCGTCGAGGCCTTCAGCTAGCGTTCCAAGTTTATCAAGACAACGACGATGCCGTCGACATCTGCGTCAGCCCTGCTGCCACCGTGCAGCCTCAGCCTCCCGTCGACTCCGTGCCGAAGCAACGACATCTCCTAGCCAGTGTCTCTCTTCCGCCGCACTAACGACCGCTGAGCCGGACACGCACGCGCACACACACACTCGACGAACGCCCGGCCTGATCGCACCTCGAAACCAATCACCGTACCATTGTCAATGCTGTAGCGCCCTCCGCCTCCCGTCCAATGCACCCCAGGGACAAAGACGGCACACCCAAGCCTCACCTGGATCCAAGATAATATCAGAGACCGCCATCAAGACCCTCCAGCGTGGCGGGTGCACATGTCAGCCAACTGGGTGCTTCCCGCGACCCGGACTAGTCAGGATCAAGGGCGAGACGAGAGGAAAAAATCAAAAGTCGGAATGGAGTCGTCAATAGCGCGCCCCAGTCTCCCGATCGTGGCCACAGCCCATGGTTTGTTTAATAATGCCCGCGACGGCCGTTCCGTTCGTCATTCAGCAGCTCAGAACTTTTGTCCTGCACACCTCTTGTCGAGTTCCTTACATTGTCCTTTCTCGATCTGGACATGAAACGCCCGTGCCGAAACCTCGTCTCTGTCAGTCGCGGCCAAACGACGTCTCCAGCTTGACTAGCACGGGATAGAGCAGCGCTAGCCTCGCCTTGCCTTGCTTTGCTTGCCCTACTACTCGCCTCGCTGGCAACTGGACGACGACGGCTAGACACGACAACGACCACTCGTTCAGGAGTGTCCCGTCAGGCCAGACGCCGGCAGTTGGAGGGATGGGCATGTTAAATCTCGTTAGACCCACCCACACGAGGAAACCACGTCTGCTAGCTAAACTTAGCTGAGTGGGATGAACTGACTCCGAGATGACCGTCGGCCGGCGGTGCGACGCTACGCCGTCTTTACGGATACACTACCTCTGAATACTACCCCGAGAGCTGTCAAATTGCTCTTGCCAAGCTCGGGGCGCTGCTCAACGAGCATTCTGGTGACTGTCGCGTCGCAAGGGACGCAGATTCCACGATGGTGGCCCCGTTGGCTGTTTCGTCCTTTTGGTTGCATGGCACGCACGCGCACACCTTTTCCACGATGCATAGACTCTCTGCTTGTCCAGGCTGACCTTGTCTCGCGCCTTCAGACGGCAAGGGCCAGCAACCCATCAGACAGCCAGCGCCCAAAAAACATCGAACCGGATTCACGGGGGAGACTCCTGATGGGTCTCCCTGCGGCGAGAACCGGCATTTCCGCTGTTCCACATGATCCCGGCAGCTTGCCAGGCCGCCGGGGAGCGAACGGGTCGAAGCAATGCAGCCGTGAAAACAACAGCCACGGGCTGCATCTACACGAAGCCGCCGCGGTAGAAGACAAAACAACCGTCTTCGGGCTGCATCACGCGCGCTCCGCAAACGCGATCGCGACGTGCCAATTGGCGGGCACGGGAGGACGATCGACGAGGCCCCAGGGAGCACGTCCAACAAAGTGCCCTCCCGCTCGGGAGCCTCAAAAGTCATGTGCCCACACGGACTCTCGCTACTGACTTTCTGGCGCGGCTTCTGGAAGGCATCGACAACACCATCATGGTCCTTTTGGCTAGACACCCGACCGAACTGTAGGCCATCGACCTCTCCACCTTGGGCACCATTGGGCTTCCCACCGGTGATCATCTCAACGTTCGTCTCTTCATGCTGGCGAGGATGTGCAAAAGGAGGCGAATCTCTCGCTCAAGCAACGCTGCCTCTTTGCCTCCTGAAACCGCCATTGAAAATTCAATCCGGCCGAGTACCAAGAAACTGACTCAAGAAACCTCAAACTTCCACAGGCTGAGCGTCCGGCTCCACACCCTCATCGGGGCCGACGGCCGCCACTCCCTGCCGCCGCTGTCCCAAGGTGCAGATTTTCAAGACAATCAGAGTGCAGGTCGCGGGACTGGCATCATCGGAGGATCGAGCTGAACAGGACCGGCAGGCAAATGAAGAAGATGGCGCTGCGTGTTCCCCATCGCCAGTCATATTTCGAGGACGCCAGAAGCTCAGAGATTGCAGGCTCTGACGTGGTCGAGTCCTGTACCCCTCGATGTCTGCGGACTGAGATGGATGGGCCATAAGCTTTTCTCGGACCCGTGAGCCTGTGAGGGACTGGTCGGAACTGACCCTTTTGAAGCGTTACATAGGGTCTTCGGCAGGCAGATCCATGACGGGCCATGACGAGGGCTCAGCGAGCGCAGCAGCCTGATCTGGACTGACTCCGCGGTTCGACCGCGCAGCAGGGAGCGTAAACCTTGCGGAAGCAATGCCAACCCCGGCTGCAGGTCTGGGTCACGCCCGTCCCATTGGATTCCTCGACATCCGACAAGACGGTTCACCCGTAATTACCGAGCATTATGGTGACGGTCAGACGATCTAATCCGGGGAAGCGAATAATATCCGAAACCTGCAAAGATGCTCTCGACGACTCACTCTCTCGGTTGTCTTTTACCGCAGCGCAAGTGGGTAGGGTCTCAGCCAGTCTTGATACCATTTCGTTCGTACGTGTTGGGGCCCCGTGCGTTGGAATGATCGCCCGCGAGTCCCATGCTGGCTGTGCTTCATTCATGCCTGGAGTCAGGTTCCAGACGTTGGCTTGACATTGCCGAGCGGCCGTGGGTGCCTCGCTGTCAATTCTCCGGTCCCGCTGCGACGGACCAGCAACCTTCGGGGAGCATCCCTACCTGGCCCGGAGGCGATCACGGTCGTCTAACGCGCCCAGTTGGACGGGCTCAGCTGCGCTGCGCATCCGACTTCCCAACACTGCTGCTACCAACCGGTCGCGGCCTGCAGGTCTCGCAGCCGGACGTGGGGGGGGCAGGCGTTGCTTTTCCTGTGCAAAATCACCAATGAGCGACAATCAGTGACCGCGGTTTTGATTAAGTGCAGCCGGCCCTGGAATTCGGGCTGGCGTCCGTCAGCTCTTGGCCGCGAAGGGAGCCTGTTGATTACACATCGGGGCAAGACATTCGGGGATGTCGGAAGTCGACCGGTGAGAAGAGCGCAAAGGTGCATCGGGGACTGATTCACAACGTGCCAGGGTCGCATTCCGATGCGGTTGATCCACGACAGCAAAGACCGTCAGGAGGCCCCGTGCTGAGCAGCCATCTTTTGCCTACGCGGTCCGCTCCGTGATTCCGCCCGGGGCCGTGGCCAGGACACGGACCAGTGTCGCCGCCGAGCAGCCATCGCAGCATCCGAGCTTCGCGAGCGGAGGACGGCGAGCTTTTTGGTGTCCCTGTTGCACGATGCACCGGCGGACCCGAGCCTGCGTCACGGTGTGGGTGTCAAGCTGCAGATGCAGCTGCAAGGCGGCCTGGCGCCTTTTTGCCCTACCGATGACGGTCTTACATGACGGAGGGGTCCGACAAGGTGGATGAGGCGCTGAGACATGCTGTCCAAAAAGTGCCATACAGGAGCCGCCAGAATGGACGACATGACACCGTCGACTGCCAATCACTCTTCGTGAGGAAACGGCTCCCACGCCATGTGCTGTTGTTGTCTCAATACCGGTGAAGGATTGAGGATGGTCACCCTGCGACGACGGGCGAGAGATTGGCTCGCCGAGTAAATGCTTGGTGCCCTGGACAGGGATGCGATTCGACGAGGCTCACCGAGCGCGGGGTCGCGTCCGCCCCCCTGGTGAAGAAGAATTTGGGGGATTGCGACAGTCGTATCCGAGAGGTCTATCGTGCATTGTTGTCTCTGAAAGAGAGGCATGTTGCAAGGCTGACATCGCTTGACTCGGGAAACGGACTAATGGTTCTTATAGCACCACGGCTGGGTATAATGCTTTGGGCGTGACATCATGGCCGATCGCGATTCCACACATGCGTGTCTAGGGGTTCCGGCGGAGGACAGGGCCGCCTCCGAAAGATGCATCGTGTTCCCGTCTGTTCCCCCTATTCCCGCCGCGCGGGACGGCCCTAAAGAGGGAGTCTCCGCGGCCACCAGCGACCTGAACCAACGTAAGCGAAGCCGGAACCGCAGCGAGACAAGGAACGGGTCGACATTTGTCTTCTCATTCGCACACGCCGCGTTTCCTCTCCTCAGCGGGGTATTTGGAGGATCCTGCATCAGCAGGGCGTCATGGGAGTTGGCATTCCACGCACGCGCCGCCATTAGGGGTCCCCAACCAGGCGCACCATATACATGCGCATGCATCATGTCGGGGCTGATGTCCAGATATGTCTGGCCGGTGAAGGTCTCTCCAGCATTCGTTTGGCAGGGTCGCCAAGGCCCTCCAGTGTGGGGGGGTTTCTGCTGGTTGAGCGAGGGCTGTCAACATCAGAGGCTGGGGAGTGAATCAAGCACAAGAGATTGGATCAAATGCATGCGAGGCAGGATCAGCCCAAGGGGTGAGGTGAGGTGAAGTGAATGCCCATCCACCGGGCTGCTCCACGAGTATATATAGACGGACGTCGACAACAAGAGTCTGCAGCTATCCGCAAACAACCACCTCATCCATCACACATCCACCTTCACTGTCACCATTTTGGCAATAGCCTCATCCGTCACCAGACCACCACCACTCTCAACCAGTCACAATGGGACCTCACGTCAAGACGGCCCCGATTCCTGAGCACGGCACCGTGCTGGACATTGGCGGCGGCAGCATGTCCTCCAACGTCTTGGACGACCTGCGCGCCGTCTTCCGCATGGCGGCCCGCAAGGGCGAGGCCACGCAGTACCCTACCATGCCCGACGAGCTCCTGTACACCGACGAGGGCCTCGCGATCTGGGCCAAGATCATCTTTACAAAGGAGAACTACCAGGCCCGCGACGAGATCCAGCTCTTCAAGGAGAACAGCGCCGAGATTGCCGTCGATATCCCCGAGGGCGCCGTCATGGTTGACCTCGGTGCTGGGTGAGTAGCCCCCTTTGTAAAGACGACCACGACTGACCTTTCTAGCGACATGCGCAAAGTCAACTACCTCCTCGACCAGCTCAAGGCCATGGGCCGCCCGGCCACGTACCTCGCCCTCGACATCTCGGAGCGGTCGCTGCGGTCCAACCTCGACCTCCTCTCGCCCGCCCACGCCGGCGGCAGCGTCCGGATGGCGGGCCTCTGGGGCGACTTCGCGGCCGGCCTGGACTACAGCGACGCCCTGCCCGCCGACGTCCCGCGCGTCTTCCTGTCGCTCGGCTCCGTCCTCTTCAACGACCCCTGGGCCAAGGCCATCGCCTCCCTCCGCGAGTGGTCCGCCATCATGCGCCCCGACGACCTCATCCTCGCCGGCATGGACGGCCACGATGTCACCTCCCCCAAGGTCTGGGACGCCTACCACGCCCACCCGGACCTCTTTGAGACGTTCTTCCACAAGGGCCTCGAGCGGGCCAACGCCCTCCTCGGCGAGGCCGTCTTCAAGCCGCAGGACTGGGAGATTTGCGGCGAGATCGAGGAGGACGAGGGGCGCCACCGCTTCTTCCTCAAGGCGAACCGCGACGTCGCCGTCTCGGCGGCCGCCACGGGGGGCGACGCGGGTTTGGTCCTACAGCAGGGCACCGAGCTCGACTGGTTCGACGCGCATAAGCGCCCGCAGTGGATGGTCAGGGAGATGTGCGCGGCGGCGGGGCTGGAGATTGTCAAGTCGTGGGCGATTGAGGGCTCCGAGATGCGCCAGTACCTCATCCGCCTGGACACGGGCGCCGAGCAGTCGTCTGACAGTGATGATAGCGCCATCAGCGTCAGTGGTGTTTAGTGCTGCGAGGCAGGGCAACAAGGCAACGTGGACGGGGCAGATTAACGGTTTCTGGGTCTATTCTCTTCTGTCTCAATGTGGCTTAGACGGTGGCCAGCAAAGGGGGCACGCTGGTACGCACCTTTAGTATACCCAACGGAAATCTCCCGCTGAAAACAGACAGCGGCGGCAATAGCAATACAACGTAATATATGTTAATGAACTCATGGTCCATCCAATACGAGACAGAATGGTGAACGCCTCTCATGGTCCAACCCAGTAAGCGACAGAATGGTATCTCTCATGGTCCACCTGTATGGGTGATGGTAAATGCTTCTCATGGTCCTTCCGTCAGACAGAATGGTGCATGCCTCTCTCGTGATCCATACGAGACACAACGGCGTATGCCTCTTTCATAGCACACCCAGGGAAACGAACGCCTCGAATCTAAATGCACATCCATGTGGTGACTGCGCCTCGGCTGCAAATCTATATTCATGACTAGACCAAGCACAGCGTCCCCGAGGTCTTGCTTACATGGTCTACGACGTCTTCCCACCAGCCGTGGCGATCCACGATGCGGTCCGGGATGGGCAGCGGCGCGTCGTGGACGTTGGACGCCATCCACTCGCGGGTCTTTTTCAAAGCTTCATACGCGGGCGGGACGCTCTACGAAAGGGGGTCAGCCTGGCCGGGCATTGGGTCACGGGATGGATGGATGGCACGGCACTTACCGAGCGGCACTTTGTCTCGGTCACCGATTCGAACCAGTCGAGGGCACACTTGCTGTGCTCCTCTTCTACTGCTACGACGCCCAGCAGGAACACGGGGAAGAAGGGCGCTTGCGCGGTAAACATGTAGCCCGACGTGGGCATGACACGGATGGTCGCCGCCAGGTTGGCGGCTTGACATAGCACGTCCGGGTGGTTGCGGGGCAGCCTCAGGAGGCGGCACTGCAGGTAGATGATGGCGGCGAAGCGCCACGCCTCCGCGGTCGAGGCCGTCATGCCCTCCTTGGAGTTGATGGCGCCGTGGGCGTCGAGGTGGCCGGAGCGCAGCAGGCCGGCGATGGTGTCGACGTCCACCTTGACCTTGGTCACGCCCGTCGCCCGCTCAAACTCGTACCACTGGGAGAGGCCCAGGAGGTCGTGGAGCATCCGCAGAGCCATGGGCCCGGCGAAGAAGGAGCTGTCGACGGGGTCCAGGTGGGTGAGGGCGGCCATGTGGGTGATCTGGGCGAACTGGTAGAGGAGCGACGGGGACATGCCGCATCCGCCGTGTATCCGGCTCGTGTTCAGCTCAGAGCCCTGGAGCAGCCAGACGAACTGCTTGTCTTTGGTGTTCTCGAGCATGAGCGGCATCATCGGGAGCGCGAAGATGGCGGCCCTGCTGGCGAGGATGGCGTTGCCCACGCGGGCGTCCGACGGCTGGATGTTGACGGGATCCCGGTAGCGGTGGCCCGGGTCCGACGTGTCCAGCAGCTGGCAGGAGAGGCGGGCGCCGTCAAGCCAGCGGGGGACACGCTTCTGGAGGCGCCAGTGCTCGTTGCAGACGACATCATTCATGTTCAACAGGGCAATGGCGGCGAGGACGGCCTCCATGTCACCGTCGCTCAGGCTGTCGTTGCGAGCGGCACCGAGCTGCAGGCTCAGCAGTATCACCGCCGTCTTGTAGTGATACTCGGCCATGTCTTTGTACTTTTGCAGCGGCCGGTAGTCAAAGACGTAGGTGCCGGCGAGTGCAAGCAGCGCATGCTTGACGCAGTTGTCCTTGTAAGCCATCTGCGCAATGTCCACCAGCCAAGTGTTGGTCCTCCGGAGCACTGTCCGGCCAGAGCACCAGGCGACAATGTCTGCGGAATCAGCGGTGCCCACATATGCGCATGGTGCTGAACTCACAAAAGCCAAAGAATCTCTGGTCGGTCGGATGAAGCTCCTCGAACCATTGATCTGGGTACTGGTGGGCCCTCAACCACACGGTCAATTTGTTATGGGGGCTCTTCTGGCGGTTGTCGTCGCCCTCGTGGCCCGCGGCAAACCGGGGCGCGCCGAGTTTGATGTAGCCATTGACGATGCCCTTTTCGAGTCTCACATAGTTGAGCCCTTCAAGCTGCCTCGTCTCTACGTGGTCCTCAAACGGACTAGAAAAGTTCAGCTCCAGGGGGCATTCTCGCGGAAGCTGAGGCGTGACGATGAGCTCATAATGTGACGATGGCGGTTTCGGGCCGTGCAGAGGCCCCTCAGCGAGTCCTGTTTCTTGTCAGTCTATTGTTCAACTCAATTGTTTGTTTCCCCTTTTCCCTTTTGCTTCCCTGCTGTGCCTCTCGCGGGACAGGGAGCATCGCAGGGGTCAGACGGTAGCTTACGGGACAAGGACTGCGCCGACGGGTGGCTCCTTTCAAATCGTGAATTATTACACAAACGACGTCTCCGAGCGGGCGGGTTCGATGGTTCGTGCTGGGCGACTTCTGCGGGGGGCGATTGAAGGTTGCTGTGAGTATGACTCGTCTGGTAGCTCGTCTCCGCACTAGCCAGCAGCGTCGCAGAGTTGGGAGGCGACGTGGACGGGTCAGACGACGGGGGAGAGGCCAAGCTAGAACACGGCGGATCGACCTCGCGGGCTCTCTTGCGAGGCCTGTTCGTGATGGCAAAACTGCTGGCCATGTCCTAATAGACGGGCCAAAAGCTAGACTAGGTCGGATGAAGCACCAGCTCCAGCACCGGGACGGGTCCCGGAATCGGGAGACTGGATGTCCAGGAGGACGAGTGTCTCCAGAAAAGAGGAGGACAACGCCCGGGTCGGGGGTGCTGGGATCGCGGCGTGTTTGAATCGTGAGTGGAGAGCTCGCACTCGGCGTGTGGGGAGGCCAGGGAGGACTGATGGGGGAACGCAGGAGGAGGAGACACTTGAGGCGGAGCCCGCAACGACAGAGCGCTTAGCGTCGTGCAGGTGCGGCCCAGTGAGGAAAGATGAGATGGGGCCGAAGAGAGAACAGCAGGCGTGCCGTGTTCCCCCCGGCGGTGGTCTCGCTAACACGAGCCAGGGCGTTCGGTAGGGCCAGCAAACAAATGCCAGGACCAGGCCAGGACGACAACGGCCGGCTCCGGCAACGGCACCCGCGGCTGATTGTCGAGGTATCCGTACGCGGCTCTGTGCTCTCATTCAACGCGTTGCAAATTATCCTCTCCAGTGTGCTGGCGACGAGCGTCGGCCGCTGGCAGGTCAGACGGTCACCCCAATTAGCGTTGCAAAGGGTGCGGACGGCGTAGAGATGACAGCTCCCCGAGCGTGACAGTGACAGCGGTTGTGGATAAGCGCAGAGGACCTCAAGGCAAGGCAACGGGGCACTGAGGGCACCGAACAGGCCGGGACCGAAACGCCGGGGCCCTAATTTAGCGGTGGTCCACTCTGGCCGAGCCCGCCCTCCCTGTAGAGGCAATAAGAGCAAGAGCAGGTACGACGGCACGAGGCGTGGACTGGACGTCAGGCAAAGAGCCTTGGACGTTGGGTACGAATAGAATGGTATCCGTCCGTAAGGCCAGACGTAGGCTCAGGGCAAGGCACGGACGGAGGACTCGCTACTGTCCGCCGTTGAGGCTGGTCTCTGATTAAGATTTTACCTCGCAGATGAGGATGGAGACGAGAATGGAGCTGACGGCCGCGGGAAGCGCGACACCCTGGATATCTCTCTCTCTGTGGTCTCGTCTCGTCTTGGCAGGTGTTGCCAGGGCGTGCGCGAGTCGGGGAAACCTCCGTGCAGCGTGTGATGTAAGGAATGCTGTCTATGTGAGGATGCGAGGAGTCGTCGAGCATGTATGTCTCGTGTGCGAGATGCAGATTGAGGGGATTTGGTGCTGACAAGCCTTGGGCAGGAGACAAGCAAGAGACAGGAGGCAAGACAAGGGCAGACGCAACCTGTCAAATGACCTGATGTCGTTCGGTGATGTCTTGCTTGATCTGGCTGGCGGCCGCAGAATAGAGTTCAAGCCAATGGGACCTTCCCGCTCATCGGACGGCACTGGTTCTGTCTGAGTTGTGATGGGACGGCGGTGGTGGTCTTGCCCGCACGGGACAGCGAGGTAGCGCCCAGTAGCGCGCGGAGAGAGAGAGACCTAGGCACGGATGCCGAAATGTAGTGTACCAAGTTGTAGTGGTGTAGTAGACGCACACCCAGCGAGGCGAGAAGAGCAGAGAGACACTGGACTGGCAGACGACGAACGTAGGGAATAGGATAGGGCGCCCTGTCTCGTCCTGCCGTGCGTTGGGTGCCTTAGCGCGGCTGCAACTGTGACGCGATCTTTTAGCTACATGACCGGTGAGGAGAAATGAAGACTAAGGAAGAGGGATCCCCTCCCCTCCGTAGGGCATGATGATGGGCAAAGGAATGAAGGAAGGGCGGGGTGGTCCAGTGGGATGGCCAGACCACCCACAGACTGGTGTCCTTACCTCGCTTGTTGAGAAAAGAGAGAGTGAGACCGCTGGATATGCAAGGAGGCAGCTCCAGTCACGCACTGTCTTGGATGCTGCTGACACGGCACGATCGAGGGCGAGGGTGCGGTGCAGACGTAATGAGGTGGAGGCGAACGCAGGTCTAGCTGCAGCGCCGATGGTCCTCTGCCGGCGGGTGCCTCGATACCTGACACTGTGGCCGACCCAAGATTGACGCCCGAGAGACCGATGGAGAGATGCGGAAGGAAGCAAGCGAGAGGTGTGTGAAGTTGCTGTTCCTGGGAGAAAACGGACGTCGAGTAACCCGAGGTCAGGGCAGTGGATGAATACGGCCTTGGTAGAAGCGATGAACAACGGTGGAAGAAAGGGCCGTGGGTACTGATCCGCAGCGCAGCGGCTACGGTACCGCTACCGCTACCGCTCTACCGCCGGTGGGGGGAGGCAACACGCGGCGACGGGACCCCAGGCAAGGTAGGGTAGGTTCCTCCTCCTCCACCCGACCCTGGAGCGAGACGGGAGAAGGAAAGAGAAAGGAGGGACCCGACGGAGGAGACTGCGACTTCGGGTGAAAGTGGTCCTGTCCTATCGCACGTAGGTATTCGTACTCTGCGGTCGTTCACTGGCCCAGTGGCGAGATGCGACACGTTGCGTGCGTGCTTCGCGGACGAGGACGGGGACGGGGACGGCTTGATGCTGGCTTGATGCTGGCTGCGGATGTCACGCCAGGCCGAACTCAAAGTCGACGGGACGGGGTGTGAGCTTAATTCGACATCTCCTGCCCTGTCGGTTATTTGTGGCCCAAGTTGTCGCCGGACGTGCAATGCCGGACAAAGCAGCGACGAGACAAGCGACAGAGACAGAAACCGAAAAACCAAAGGTTAGTTATCAGGGCAGCTGGCCAGAGCTCGGAGAGCAGAGGGCAGACGTGAAGAAGGAGGAGGAACGTAGGGTACCTTGGGCAGCGGGGAGGGGGCGAGGAGGAGAGGGCAGCAAGCCGAGCGGGCAGAAAAAAAAAGGAGGGAACAGCAGGAGAAAGAGGAATGTTGGACGAGACACAAGTGAAAAGTCGTGCATATCTAAGCTGCCCTGCCTGAGGAGGAGGTGTGTGTAGTCGATCACTCGCGCACTCGCTGCAGTCTCAACTGTCCCTTGAACAGCTCTACAGCTTGCCATTCCCGATTCAGAGCCGCCCGCAGCTTTCTCAGACACTGGTAATCGAACCAACTCGTCTGCTGCGCTGTTGCTGCTGCTGCACCTGGCCCAAAGAGCTCGAGTTGGCGGCGAGGGCTCGAGGGCGAGGCTCAGATGCCTGCCGCCTGCACCCTGCCTATCCGCCAACCCCGGTCTATGTCCGAATAGAACAGAACCTGGTCCTGGCTCACCATGAGGTGCGGTGCTGACCCCGGCCGACCTGACCCTTGAATGTCACCCAGCTGCCCTGTTGCCCTGCTCTGGTTGGCCCGCTGGCCCATGCTCTTCCTCCTCCCTCCTTCCTCCTCTCCTCCACGCATTGCCTTCTTTTCTACATCTAACGAGTCAACATTTCTTTTTCCTCGCGGGCTGGCGCAGGGATATTTATCAACCACCAACATCCGGGGCCGGCGGAAGTGGGAGAAGAGCGGCAGCAGCGAGAGGAGTGAGGAGCAAACAGCCCAACCCAGCCTGCCATTTTGATTGCCTCCACTGATACCAGGATACCGGTGTGCCGGGGTGGCCATGCGTCTCGCCCAAAGTTCCAGCTTTCTGCCACCAACACACCTCGTCAATCCATCCAGAAGCAATTCGGTGAGCCAGCCGTTGGTGAGCCTTGGCCTTGTCTCGCATCGAGCTTCCAAGAAGGTGTCGACGCGCATCATCACCACCGTACCCCTCAGCTTTCTTCATCCCCAATCTCGCATATCTCAAAGAAGAAAGCCTCAACTGGCCGTTCATGTGAAGGAGGAGGTGGACAGGATGGGCCATGGACGGGCACCCTTGTCTCGCATGTCATCGACGTCCAGTCCAACACCACCAACACCAACAGCGACAGCAACCATCTGCTACGCAATACACGACGGATAGGGACCATTGGAACCAAGTCTACCAACAACAACGCCTGCCGATAGCACCAACGAACCTGGCACCAACACCAACACACCTCCAACAACAACCCCCGCCCGCCACAATGTCTTACCCTGTCTAGCCTGCCGCCTCCTTCTCCTCCTCGTCCAGACCCATGCATTCGCTCCATGCTTCATTCCACAACGCCCACGCCCGGATACCGCCCAGATAGCGCCATCCCGCCGTCACCGACACCGCCTATTTCCCGATCCTAGGGTTCCCGGCGGGCGGCCAGTGTCAGTGTCAGTGTCGACAAGTTGGAACAAGCAGCAAACAACGTCCGTCGTCGATTCCTCGACTCGCAGCACTGCAAATACGTGATGCCTTATCCGTGCTGCGGATCCGACAAAGT
The DNA here is from genome assembly GCF_013390195.1 of Colletotrichum siamense. Lineage (NCBI taxonomy): Eukaryota > Fungi > Ascomycota > Sordariomycetes > Glomerellales > Glomerellaceae > Colletotrichum > Colletotrichum siamense. The sequence goes on from NW_023501015.1 coordinate 1,298,674, forward strand.
ACCACACATGTTGACCACAATGCCATGCTACCAACAGCTGTGGGACCAACGGACCGCGGCCAAATGTGACGAGCTCCAACTTCGCAGTGTTCCAAGGCTACCTCTGCCCCACGACAAGGCCGCCGTGCCTGCCCGCTCCCCCCATCTTCCATCGTATGGCCCATGTTCTGGACCACATCTGCCCTGTCGCCAGCCGCATGCTTGCTTCTTCTTGTCACACCCCCGTTCCCTCTTTTGTCAATCGCTGCTTACACCTGCCAGGTAGCATCAAGTCAGGTACCTGACCTATGTTGGGACACCAGCGCGCGCGCGCCCGCTCTGCCTCTCTCTCTCTGTCCGCCGTCGCCATCGCCATCCATCTGCCTGCTACCTGACTTGACTGCTGCCCTGCCTGCTTACCGGACAGCAGCCATCTGGTCATTGGCCCCGAGCCTGATCTGTCCCAGACACGCAGCAGCAGCAGAGCATTAACCCGCTCTTCACTGGTCGTCATGCCTGTCCCCCTCATCTTGGCCTGGCCAAACGGGTCATTACGGGCATTACGGGCGTAGTGGGAGGCAAGGGACTTTCGCCCACGACTCACCTCAGAGACTCCTCGCACACCAGACACTCCTCCCCAAGTCGTTCCCTCGCAGCTCCAACTCCGCCCTCATGCTGCCCCCTCGCGTCCGGCTCGACCACGCGCCGTTCAATCTCTCGCTGCCGTTGCCGCTGTCTTCGCCCCCATCCATTCCACCCGGTGGGCAAGACGTCGAGCTTTTGGGTGTTCGCCGCTCTCCCCTCCCCCCGCGCGCGCGCTCTGGTCACGGTTGACCTCTCGCCATCATTACCTGATTATCTCTTTCCTCTTTTCCCGTAACGCTTGACTTGGCCCGCTCTCCACCCGCCTCCCCATCAACCGCCGTCCATCTCCCCCTGCTCGCAATCCTACAACTCTTTTGCTGAATTGTGACCTGGACCTTGGGCTGAGTCCTTTTTCCAAACCGGCGTTCTCCTCCGCTCTCGTCAATTTGCTGTTCCTCTCGCTGTTGGTGCGCCCAAACCTGAATCGCATCCCGTCGTTTGCTTTCCCATCTCGACCCGACCCACTTGGCGTTCCTCGACTGTTTCTTGATCCGTCGTTCCAACGGTCTTGACACCCACGCAGGCCACAGTCTGAGCTTGCTTCCTCGCACTTGACCGTTGTGGGAGGAGCTTTGATAACCTCGGCGGTCGCCACCTTGACCTGTTCGCCGGGAACTCGCATGCTGTCTTGTTTCCCCAGGACTCTCATACACCATGGCGGCCCTCGACATCCGCTCGCTGCTCCAGACAGACCAGCCGCTGGACCCCGAGACTGAAGCATTTCGACAATACAAGAGAGCCTGCCAGCTGCACCCGGGGGATATCCCACACAGAAACGAAGATGAGACCGTCCTGGCATACTACGGCAAGGCCTCGGTGCACGCCTTCGCCCGCGTGGCAGAGTTTATCGCGCTGCTCACGGACGAGCAGAACCTGCAGTCGACGGGCTACAACCTGGTGGATCAGGCGCTGTGCGAAAGAAAGCAGGGAATGGGCATCCTCGAGGTAGCAACGAAGCAGCGCAAGACACTCAGGTGGGTTGGAGGATCCGTTTGGATGGGTTTCCCAACACTGACACTTTTGGCAGGCAAATCAGCGAAACCGTGCTCAAGGCCCAGCGGGAGATACGAGACATTCTGGTGCAAGCCGAGGAACACGCTCACACCGAGCCCACGCGGCAGCCCGTGGCCCCAGAATCCTGCTCCAGGTCGTCCGTCTCCATCTCCACAGGCGTCTCGGGGTTCTCGACGGGGCCGTTTTCCGCGGCCGCATCGCAGTCGTCCGTCGGGACGTCTCTCGCCCGCGGGGACACGACACGCAGCGAACACGCCCGAAGCGACAGGCGGTCGCTCACCCCCGGCTCACCAGGGTACGATGACGACTACGACGGCGACGACTACGAGATGTCGGGCATGCACGACGGGCTCTCGATGGACGACGAGGTTGCGCGCGCAGACAAGATCGACATGGAGCAGCTGAAGCACAGGGGCAAGGGCCACTACATCTGCCCGGAATGGCGTTCGTGCCAGAAAGGGGGCAAGAAGGAGGACGGAGGCCCGCGGTATTTCACACGCAACTGCATGTTCAGGTATGGCGGAGTCCGTCACAACTCGAAGTATCATCGCTGACTGGCCCGCAGACAACACCTGCAAAAGCACTCCAAACCTCACAGGTGCAATCTGCCAGGGTGTCCGAACAAAGAGGGGTTCGCGAGGAAGGACCAGCTCGTCAGGCATCAGCTAAACGTCAAGCACGAAGACCCCAACGAGAGCCAGCCCCCGGTGACAACGACGACCTATTATCCCACGTCACGGAGGTAGCATTGCAGTAGTAGCAGCAGCGGAGGTTTACGGGATGGTCTGGGGATGGTTACATGAAAAAAAAAGTGAGGTGAGGGGGGCAGCAGCAGCGAGACAACGTCCCGAAGGGTTCGCACTTTCTCTTGTTTCCTCTGATTTGTGATAGCGCGCGTATATGGACTTTTGATGGCACAACGGGTAAACGATCTACGGAGTCTTGGCAAACTGGGTGTACTACTATCATGCGGCTGGATCACGAACGGTCTTTTAAAGTTATGGGCTGCATGGTCGGCCGTCTTTGAATGGGATGGCAGGAATAGCGAAAGGGCGCGGCGGGCGGATCAGGTCATGGCGATGACCATGTTTGGTTGGTTGGATGTTGGGCATCCAACCCGTTGTCATATGCGCTATTATGCGCGACGAAAGTATCAGACCAGTATGCTGGTTCCAACACGAATTCTCATCAGCACTTCATGGGTCAAACCCCGAGTGAAATGCCCCGAGTGAATGCCAACATTGACCGAGATCCAGTCAGCCCAATCGGTGGCCGTGGGCTCATCACTGTGCCTCTCATGAGCCTGCAACGTCGAGGTCTATGCGATGGCAGTGAAACATGGGCCAACCCATGCAGACGCCATCGCCGGTGGACAGATTCTTGTCTTGTCTGATTCTTGTTCTTGTTGGTGTTGGAGCAGATGAGCCGCCTGGGCTGACTCGTCTGCGAGAGTCATCACCAAGGTTCCTGCCAGGCCTGGATTCCAAGATGGACTGATAATTAGGCTGCTAAAAACGAGGCTGCTCTTCGGCTGTCATGCAAGGAGACCGATCTTCACCTACCGACATGGCAGCAGGAGGGCGTGCTCCGGGTTTGCGGCAAGGGCACAGGGGAGCAGAGCACGGGAAGCAGGCCGAACGGGCTCTTCTCCTGTCCTCTGCGGCGCAGCCTCCTCACCGTTTGTTTCCCGCAAGGCGGGGCATCCCCCGGGGCTGGTTGGTCGAGTGGGAGAGGGTTGCCTGCCCCGGGAATGTCTGTCACCGTTTCGTGCAGTCTTACACGGCATGCTGCGCAGAGCGTAAGGTAGGCGTGGCGATGTGTAACGCACCGCCGCGTGGGAAGGAAGATCTGATCCCGAATTGGCTGACGCGAGGCGCATCTGCCGCCTGGAAGGGTGTCTGCTGCATTCGCTTTTGTTATAAGCGATTGGTCGCGTACCGCCGTCGTGAGATTTTTCTCTTCGGCCTCGCCTGCGGGCATACACGAAGCCAGACGGATAGCCATGGCGTAATATACGGCAGGAGGTTGGAAAAGGGCAAACGTACGTCTTCTCTGGCGCCAACGCTAACGCGGCGACGAGGTGCTGGAGGGTGGCATAAAATGCCAGTCGTGGGCTTGGCCCATCGCCTGGGCCTTGCGGATGGCTGAGGTGGTACTACGTAGCTAAGCCGGTCTGGTCAGAGATGGGAAATAACGGGAAATGTGATGGGCTTCGAATTTCCCATGTGCCATGTCATAATCGACGGAGTCGGACATGAAGCCCGACTGAACCCCTACTTGGCTGAGCACATCTCCTGCTTCGCTCGAGTTACACCTGGAAGCAGGACGTGAGATTCAGCAGCGATGTTCTCGATCTGGATATATCGAGGCATGGCGGATTGCAGATTCTGTCGATGGCGCATCATGGACCTGATTCTGGCCGCGAGATCAGAATGTGAAGATGGACAACCGAAAAAGAAACGACGGCCAGGAGACTGACACACACGTGTGGACATGATCCGGATAAGGAGCACAATACTGGGGCGGGCGGGAATCGCTGAAGGTTGCCCATCGAGGCAAGTTTCGCTGATATCGGCACCCCAGGCGGAGTCGACACCCGGCGATGTGATGTCGGGTGAGGGAAGGGGAAAGCTGGCTAGCGTGTCAGTGAACAGGGTCCTGGGAGAAGGGATACCAAAGTTCCTTACGCTTTTTGCTCAGTGGGCTGGGCTGGGCCGCGTTGGGGGCGTCTAGAGAGAGAATCTTGGAAGAAAGAGAAAGCAGAAAAGAGGACGGCCATTTTGGTATGATTCTGCCTTAGCGATATGGGGACGTTTACCGGGTTCGTTTTAGCGACGAGACACCATGCACTAGATCGAAGGGGAGGTGCGGTGCGGATGGACGTGAAATGCGGTGCCCTGGCTGTTCTCAGAGGAAAGAACGCTATTGACATGAAAAAGGCGGGGCGCCAATGGGAGCACACCGTTCGGGCGCCCCAATCAGCGTGCCCGGAGCTCCCTCCTTGTCGAGTTGCGTTGGACCAGAGGAGGGGCGATGGGCATGGTGAACGGCGGCCGTGGTTGAGATCGTGCCTTCCAACCACACCCACACAGTGACAACCCCCCTTGCTTGCCATACCATTCAGCTTACACACCCACTCTGGCAACCGTCATGTCACAACTCTTTTTCCACGAGCCCAACGTACCTTTTCAGGCACACAGAATGGACCTGTTGATTTGCAGATCTGTCTCCCGGAAGGTCTTCATCTCGAGCCGCGGGGGGCCTGGCTGACGACCTCTGGCCAGACGTAGAGAGACACCGGATCATATACCGGGTATCTGCCTCACTTGCCTCTTTCTCAAGACCGAAACAATGACGGGGCGAGTGCCATGGCTTGGGGCCCATACGTGATGATGCGTGCTAGTTTATTCCCGCCCGTTCGTGTCGCAGCCGCGTTAGTTTCTTTCTGCGCCGCGGCCGCTGGGATATGGATTGTTCAAGGATGCCAAAGTCAGATCATTCCATCCAGCTGACGACATGGAATTCTGTCCCTGCCCGGGATGGGAGATGCCGGTCTGCTGGTCTTGGATGGGGGTTTCCTGCACTGCCGCCGGGTGGGCGTCTCGAGGGGGAAGTTTGAAGCACCTTTCTCGAGGAACGGGGTGAGGTTGCGGTCGATGGCCGACGGGTACAACACCGGTGCGTATCGAGCTCTTTCTCCTCTGCCTGTCTTTTCCGTCTTGATGTTCCATGAGGAGAGCGGTGCTGACGTTTCTTGTATAAAAGGCTCGTGGCTTGCCCCTGAGATGGGAAAGTTTTGTCGATATCCAAGCAGCTCTTCACTTACACAAGACACACTAATCATACATCGTTATAAATCATGGCTGTCAAGACGAGAGAGCGCATCATCGTTGTCGGTGCCGGCGTCTTTGGCGCCTCCACGGCCCTCGCTTTCCAGTACAGCAACACGTACAAGGACTACGACATTGTCGTGGTTGACCGTGATCCCCACGCGGACCCTGCCTCAGCGTCTCATGACCTCTCCAAGATTGTCAGGAGTGACTACGCCATCCCGGTTCACATCGAGATGGCGCGGGCTGCCATGGACATGTGGCTCGAGGACCCCTTTTTCAAGGAGTTCTTCCACCGTGTGGGCATGTACCGGTGCCAGCCGGACGACTTCAACCAGCAGAGCCTGCAGGCGTACAAGCAGCTCGGATATCCCACCAAGTCTCGGTGGATGACGGTCGACGAGGTGCGCAAGCAGACGCCCGTCTTTGCCAACGCCGACTTTGGGACCTCGGACAAGGTGATGTACAACCCTGACTTTGGCTACGTCGATGCCGCGCTTGCCTTGGAGGCGACCCGTCGGGAAGCCTTCAGCCACCCGAGAGTCGATCTTGTCGTGGGTGACGTGCAGAACCTCACTTTTGACGAGTCCGGCCACTGCGCGGGCGTCAACGTCTTGCTGCAGGACGGCACCACTCAGGAGCTCAGGGGCAAGGTGGTGTTGTGCACCGGCGCACGAACTGCCACCTTGCTCGAGAAGAGCGCCCCCGAGAGAAAGGAGCTCCACGCAGGCGAGAGACTCAAGGCCACCGGCGCCATCAGCTTCACCGTACGCATCGACGGGGAGCTCAAGGAGCGTTTCGACGCCGGCCCCGTCCCCGTCTGGAAGAACCGAGTGAACGAAGTGATGGGTAAGTACGTTCATCATAAGAGAGGGCCGTGCTGACGTATCAGGCGAGCTGGTGTCGTACAAGGACGGCCTGCTCAAGTTCAACCGCGACGGGTGCTGGACGCTTGAGAAGGACAGGGAAATCCTCGTCCCAACCGACGCGAACCTGACCCGGTGGGTCGACGACATTGACCAGAACGACATCAAGAAGCTCTGTCGTGAGACCCTGGTTGGCCTGTGCGGCAAGGAGCTCGAGAGCTGTGAGATTGAAGAGTACCGTTTCTGCTGGTAAGTCGTGTCTGAGACAGTCGTGAACGTCTACTGATGCCGCCAGGGACTCATACACCCCCAACCACGACTTCTTCATCGGTGAGCACCCCCGCTGCGACAACCTCTACCTCGCCACGGGCGGCTCGTTCCACGGCTGGAAGTTCCTGCCCGTCATTGGCAAAAAGGTGGTTGCCATGCTGGAGGGCAAGCTCTCGGAGCAGGAAAAGCAGATGTGGGCGTGGGACCGCACGAACCCCGACGCCGCCAACACCACATACCACGTCAACGGCGCGCTGGAGGAGATGCAGTAGGCGCGGCAGGCGTGACGCAGTAGGCGGGGAGCGAAGGCGGTCATTTAAGCAATACGGGTGCATGGCTGGCGTTACTAGACGGACACCTACTGGGCTGGTCATCATCATTTTGCGGGTACGGAGCACATGTGGGATCATGTCGCACATTTGGATTATGCCGAATACACATCTTACACGGTTGAACGACGCTCGCCGGTAACAGAGTGGTGTCTTTTGTGTGCCTCTCAGTGATGCTATACCAACCAGTACCCAATGCGCCGAAACGAGCGCAAACAGTGTATGTGACGAATTCCCAAGCGCCTTTTGCCAACCCGACATGGGTATATGTGGCCGGTCATGGACTCGGCTTTCTGCTGTTCTTCCTCTTGTCGTCTCCCCCGTCCTTACCCCCCTACGACGAGCCATTGACGTCCAGCTTGCCCTGCGTCTTCTCCAGGTACGTCACCAGATCCGCAATCGTGCACACCTTGAGCCCGAACCGTCTCGCAAAGTCGATGCACTGCTCGCCCCTCATCATGCCCGGGTTCTCGTGCACGGCCTGGCCCTCGACGACGGTGCCGTCGTCGACCAGCTCGCAGATGGCGCCGGCCTCCTTCTTGCCGGCCAGGCGACAAAAGTCGACGGCGGCCTCGGTGTGGCCCCTCCGCTCGCGCACGCCGCCCTGGCGCGCGCGCAGCGGCAGCACGTGGCCGGGGCGGCGCAGGTCGGCGGGCTTCGCGGCGGGGTCGGCGAGAACCCTGCACGTGAGGGCGCGGTCGTGGGCGGAGATGCCGGTGGTGACGGCCTCGTCGGCGGCGTCGACGGAGACGGCGTAGGCGGTGCCGCGGGGGTCCTCGTTTGAGGTGACCATCTGCGGCAGGTCGAGGCGGTCGAGGATGGCGGGGCTGAGGGGCGCGCAGACGTAGCCCGACGAGTGGCGGATCATGAAGCCCATCTGGGCGGTGGTGAGGGACTCGGCGGCGATGATGAGGTCGGCTTCGTTCTCGCGCGAGGGGTCGTCGAGCACGACGAGGAACTCGCCGTTGCCTGGGGATTTGGGTCAGCGGGGCAGTCATAGACAATGCGGGATGCGCGGGACGGCGTACGGAAGGCCTCAATGGCATCCGGGATGGAGTCAAACTTGGACTCGTCTATTGTCGAGGAGGGCATCGCGGCGTTTGGGTCTGTGGTTGGCGGTGGAAGGGTGAGGTTGGCGGCGTGGAGGAGGGGGACGTTGGAGGGGTAGTTGAAAGCGGCTCCGAGGGAAATTTAGTGGTGTTTTGCGGTTGCGGGCACACGGTTCGGGCAGGGGTCCTCGTTTTCTTCACTGCGCTAGGGATTCCGTCATGCGAGAGGACCCGCGACAACCGGCAGCGGGCAGATAGGGAATCTTGCAGGTGGAATTGACGGTAACCGCCGGCGGGTAAAGCACTTTTACAACGTGTTCTCACGATGCGCCGGTCGCTGGACTTAATAATCTATCGGGCGATGCTGAGCAGAGAGGACACCCCAAGAAGCCCACCCGTCGCCAATCGGTTGACTCATGATGTGCCTGTCATCCATGGTTCCCATGTGCCTGGACCAGGGCGCCGACCACGCCGAGGATTCTCGGCCTGCGCGGGTTGTTTCTTGTTTGCTCGGTCGGCGGTCGGGCTTGCTGGCGTCCAGGGCCCCTGTGGCGCCTTCTTTCAGATGCGAACGGCACCAAACCGATAGCGGGCTCGGTGAATTACGTAAGGATTGCGAACCGTCCGAGGGCCCGCCGATTACACAGGTGATGGCCTGGCTGACAAACCTTGGTGGAAGCACCCGCGCGGCCCCGTTTGATTGTTCATGAGGTGTTCCTGGGGCCGGGAGTGCACATCTAGGATAAGGGTCCGCCGCCGACTTTGCGGTGGAAATCCCGTGCCTGCAGAACGTCTGCCATCTGCAATGCAGTTGACAGGGGTGCACTGACGGTCGGCAACAGCGCCGACGGGAAGCCAGAATTTCAGCGGATCTCCTGCTTTGTCATCACGATTGCAGGATTCATTTCTGCACACCACCGCAACACCAGCAATGGCATCGTCACGCCCAGCAGCCGCCCTGCTGCGCTCGTTGCGGGCGAGGCCTCTCGTCGCGGCCTCCCGCGCGGCTACGACGTCACCTCTCCTCCGAGCCGGGCTGCATCCCCGCCGGTTCAACTCGACCTTCTCCTCCGTCTCTCCCGACGAGGTCGAGCACTTCAACGCCCTCGCCGCCGACTGGTGGGACCCCCACGGCTCCTCGCGGCTGCTGCACCTGATGAACCCGCTCCGACACACCTTCATCCGCGACTGCCTCAACAGCCAGTACGACGCGCCGTCGACGCCGTCCCGGTTCCTCGACGTCGGATGCGGCGGCGGCATCTTCGCTGAGAGCGCCGCCCGGCTGCCCGACACCACCGCCGTGACGGCCATCGACCCGACGCCCGGCGTGCTCGCCATCGCCAAGGCGCACGCGAGGAGGGACCCCGCGCTGAGGGGCAGGCTGGAGTACAAGTCCGCCACGATCGAGACGCTGCCCGTGCCGGCGCAGCTGTACGACGTCGTGTCCGTGTTCGAGGTCGTCGAGCACGTGTCGTCGCCGGAGGAGTTCCTGGACCGCTGCGCGCCGTTTGTGAAGCCCGGCGGGTGGCTCGTCGGCAGCACCATCGCGCGGACGTGGATGAGCTGGTTCACGACGAACCTCATCGCTGAAGATATATTGGGCATCGTGCCCAAGGGCACCCACGACTGGCGCAAGTACATCAACGACCACGAGCTCAAGGGCATGTTCATGGGCAAGGGCTGGGAGATGCCGCGCGTCCTGGGCGTCGTCTACGTGCCCGGCCTGGGTTGGAAGGAGGTCAAGGGCAGCGAGAAGGTGGGCAACTACTTTTTCGGCGTCAGGAGGGTGGCGTGAGGTTGACTGTATGATACTGTAAACTACTGGTGATACCCTAGAAGGAATACGGGACTGGATTGCCATCTGGTTGATTGGGCGTTCGTTATGAAATGATGGGATCCAGTCGGACGCAAGTGAGTTGACTTCAATCAGACATCGTCAGCTGGAGGCTCCAGGGAGGCTTCGTTGTCCAATCAAACACCCTACAAATCAGATTAGCTCCCGCTTATCTGCCGTGAAGAAGAGTTTCCTTTCTCCTAGGAGACAGCAGCAAGAAGAATCTCCCCACGTCCTTAGTTTCATGGGCAAAGAGAAATGCGGCTAGCAGGCCAGAGACGTCTTTCTCCGCGGGCGTAGCCAGGGCCGCCCGCTGCGGGCCGCAATCCTCCGTTTCTGATTGGTCAACACCAACCTTATCATCCGATGGCAGCTCACCTTATCACCACGAGCGACCTAGAATGCGATACAACGACCAACCTGTAATGCACCCGTGCCACCCTCCACCAGAACGCACTCACATGTCCCTGCACGCCATGCGCAGACATGGCCGTGTGGCACGGAAACTCTGGTTTCGACCGTGGAAATGCATCGTTCAGACCGCCGCCGTCCAATCAGGTGCGGCCGTTCCTGGGACGTCATGGACCAACTCCCGGAGATGCTGATCCCAGCGGATCGTGCCAACTGACTTCATTGTGAGGCGACAAGACGATGCGCTGTTTATAATACGGCCCTGGAGTGTGTTCGCTTGTGTGTCTGTTCCATTTTGTTCCGTTTGCTCTTCGAACCCCCAACTCTGTTCGTGTCTCAGTAGCGTTTGGCATCTCACGATGGCGGAACGAAAGAGGCTCGTAGTCGTCGGCCTGGGCATGGTCGGCATGGCCTTCATGTGAGTCTGCGCGTGGTGTTGGAGGCCTTGGCTGACGTTTCGCAGAGAAAAGATGCTGAAGCTGGATGCGCGGACAAATGAGTACAGCATCACAATCATCGGGGAGGAGCCCTACCTGGCTTACAACCGCGTGGGGTTGACGAGCTTCTTTGACCACCGCAAGATTGAGAACCTCTACCTCAACCCGGAGGAATGGGTACGTGGTTGTTGCTGCATTCGTGGCTCACGCTGACGTGCGTAGTATCGCGGCGCTCCCCAAGGTTCCCTGGGATACCACATCAACACCAAAGTAACGGATATTGACTCCCAAGCAAAGACGATACTTTGCTCGAACGGTGAAGTCGTCTCTTATGACGTACTGGTCCTGGCCACCGGCTCAGACGCCGTTCTTCCAAAACACACTCCCGGCCATGACGCAACGGGTGTTTTCGTCTACCGCACAATCGACGACCTCAACAAGCTCATCGCCTTTGCCGGCACAAGAAAAGGCACCGACGGAGCAGTCGTCGGCGGTGGTCTGCTCGGTCTGGAGGCTGCCAAGGCCATGGTCGATCTTGAATGCTTCAACCAAGTCAAGATCATTGAAAGGAATCGCTGGGTCTTGAGTCGCCAGATTGATGAAGATGCCGGTGCCATGGTGGTGGACCAAGTACGGAACCTCGGCCTCGACATCATGCTCAGCAAACGAGTCGGAGAGATTGAGACCACCGAGGACAACCACGTCAAGGGCGTGCGTTTCGAGGACGGCGAACGCCTCGACTGTTCGGCCATTTGCTTCGCTATTGGTGTACGGCCACGAGATGATCTCGCACGCAAGGCGGGCATCAAGTGTGCTGATCGCGGCGGCGGCATCATTGTCAACGACGACATGAGCACCAGCATTCCCGACATCTACGCCATCGGCGAGTGCGCCAGCTGGAAGGGCATGGCGTTCGGCTTGATTGGCCCCGGCGTCGAGATGGCCGACGTCCTCTCCTTCAACCTCACACAAGCCAAGCTGCACCAGCCGCGGATATTCAAGAGGCCAGACCTCAGCACAAAACTCAAGCTGCTCGGGGTCGACGTGGCGAGCTTTGGCGACTACTTTGCCGATACACAAGGACCGAAGTCCCTGCCTCCAAAAGCGGCAAGGAGGGCGAAGAAAGACGAGCAGAGCACTATCGAGACGTTAACCAACGGCCTGCCACCGGCCCCGGTCAAGGCGTTGACATACCGTGACCCGTTCCAGAATGTGTACAAAAAGTACATCTTCACCGAGGACGGCAAGTACCTGCTTGGCGGTATCATGATAGGCGACACCAAAGACTACATCAAGCTCGTGCCGTTGGTCAAGAACATGAAGGAGCTCGACATGCCGCCCAGCCAGCTGATCCTGGGTGCTAAGAAGGAGGGCGAAGACGATGGGGACGACCTAACGGACGACACCCAGATCTGCTCGTGCCACAACGTGACGAAAGGAGACGTCGTTAACTCGGTAAAAGACGGCACCTGTAAGACCCTCGGCGAGGTCAAGACCTGCACAAAAGCCGGCACGGGCTGCGGTGGCTGCATGCCGCTCGTCACCACCATCTTCAACAAGACGATGCTGTCCATGGGCAACGAGGTGAAGAACCACCTCTGTGCCCACTTCAACTACTCCCGCGCCGACCTCTACAACATCATCCTCGTCAAGAAGCTCAAGACGTTTGAGGATGTCATGAGAGAGGCCGGCAGCGACCCTGCGTCCATGGGCTGCGAAGTCTGCAAGCCCACCTGCGGCAGCATCTTCTCCTCGCTGTGGAACCGCCACGTCATGGACACACCGATGCACGGCCTGCAAGAGACCAACGACCGCTTCCTCGGCAACATCCAGCGCAACGGCACGTACAGCGTCGTCCCGCGTGTGTCTGCCGGCGAGATCACCCCCGATAAACTCATCGTCATCGGCGAGGTGGCCAGCAAGTACAACCTGTACACCAAGATCACCGGCGGGCAGCGCATTGACATGTTTGGCGCAAAGAAGCAGGACCTCTTGGATATCTGGAAGACGCTCGTCGAGGCCGGCATGGAGTCGGGCCACGCTTACGCCAAGTCGCTTAGGACCGTCAAGAGCTGTGTAGGGACGACCTGGTGCCGATACGGCATTGGTGACAGTGTTGGCATGGCCGTCCGGTTGGAGGAGCGGTACAAGAGCATTCGCGCGCCGCACAAGATCAAGGGCGGCGTCAGCGGCTGCGTCCGCGAGTGTGCCGAAGCGCAGAACAAGGATTTCGGTCTCATTGCCACCGAAAAGGGCTTCAACATCTTTGTCGCCGGCAACGGTGGCGCCAAGCCAAAGCACTCGGAGCTGCTCGCCAAAGACGTCCCCCCATCCGAGGTCATCCCCATCATCGACAGATACCTCATGTTCTATATCCGCACCGGCGACAAACTCCAGCGAACCGCCCGCTGGTTGGAGAATCTCCCGGGCGGCATCAAGTACCTGCAGGAGGTCGTCCTCGAAGACAAGCTGGGCATCTGCGCCTCTCTCGAAGCACAGATGCAGGAGCTCGTCGACAGCTTCTTTGACGAGTGGGCCGAGGCGATCAAGAACCCCCAAATCGCCGCCAAGTTCAAGCAGTTCAACAACACCGAGGAGACGCTCGAGAATATGGAGGTCGAGCTCGACCGCGACCAGCCCCGCCCGGTGTACTGGGCCAAGGACTCGGCCAAGGAAGACTTCAAGGGCCTCATCAGCAGGTGGAGCAGCATGGCGTGGCAGCCGATGCTTCCAGCGAGTCACTTCTTTGGCGCCGACGAGACGCCCAACGGCATCTCTGCGACCGTCAAGCGGGGAGACACGCAGCTGGCCATCTGGCGGATCCGCGGTAGGTACTACGCCACACAGCAAATGTGCCCGCACAAGCGCGCCTTTGTGCTTTCGGACGGCCTCATCGGCGAGGATCTCGGGACCGACACGTGCAGCGACGCGAAGAAGCCCGACTCGGGATGCAGCACCAACGGCGACGCCAAGCGGTCCGCGCCGTGGGTGTCGTGTCCGTACCACAAGCGCAACTTTGACCTGGCCAACGGCGACTGCAAGACGGACGCAGAGCTCAGCATCGCGACGTTCCCGGTGGAAGAGCGTCCGGACGGCATGATATACTTGAAGCTGCCGCCCGTCGAGGAGCTTGACGCCGCGTTGGGGACCGCAAAATGGATGGTGAAGAAGGGCGAGGCGGGGAGCAGCCCGTTTGAGCAGCTAGATAAGAAGATTAACTTCAAGGGCCACCGTGGGAAGAAGCCTGGCGTGAGGCCACTGGGGACGTTGAAGATGCACAAGGCAGCGCAGCTCGCAGTCGGTGGGGGGTGTGGGAGTGCGCCGGATTGGTGAGGACTAGACGATGGCATTGTTGAATATTGAATGGTTGGGCGTACGCGGGAGGCGGCAAAAATGAAGCGTTCGGCCTTAGATATGTCTGTTAGCGATGAAAAATGATGCGGGGTGTTACAGCTCCTCGATTCTTACCTGCCAAGAATGAACTTACTGAAATGCTGGTATTCGAAGAGACAAAATCGATTACTCTATACGAGAGAAAGCTTAGAACGACTAAGACCCAGCTGGCCATGAAGACTATCATACAACGACTGCGTCGAAAGTGTCCTGCGGGCGATTGACATATGTTGCGACAAGAGTAGTTGGTGTTACGAATGTTCAAACCCGTAAGTTGACGTGGTTCTCTGTGTCGAGGTCTGATGTGGTTGGTGTAAAGTTTGAGTGTTGCGCTCAGCGGGATGCGTCCGCTAGAACGCAGAAAGCATTACACGCGATTGGCCGTTGGTGTTGAATTATGGGTCCTTCGGATTTGGACCTTCCAGGTCTCCGACTGCATCTCATCGACTTGAGGCCATCATGCTGAAAACACAGTGTTTATTCGAGTTTTGCTGATGGATCTAAGAATTAGTGTCGAGTATGACTTGAGACCTTTTCTTATCATCTACGGTAGCACCATTCACGCGCAGCTTGTCGACTGGAATCTTACTCATTCCAGACGAGGCACAGTGCGAGGACACCACCTTCGCGTGCCACGGTACAAGATTCGGGTTTCTTGTGAAGCAGGAAGATGTCCTTTGCTACCTTACATATAATACAAAGGAGTTTTTCTAGCCTGGTATTGTTCACCATAACTTCAATCAACGTACCCAAAACCCTCATAAGGACGATGGTAGCAGAGAAAACGAAAGGGGGAGCGATGCAGACGACAACACAGACGACGACGACAGAGACGACGATAGACGATAACTTTAACGACGGTGACGATAATAGCAATAATAATGATAGTAATGATAGCGACGACGATGTGTTTGGATTGCACGTGTGGGTGGACACCGCCCGGCCTGTAAACCCCCCCTCCCCCCCTGGGCATCTATGCATTTCACATGACAGCTTAGTTGAATTGAAATGCACACGTGGAATCTGACCAGCTTTTCAGCAGCAGCTTCATTCAAGGCACATCACATATCACGGAGCAAATACATGAAGGCAACGAAAGTCTATTCAGGCAAATCTACACACCACCCATCCCGCGAATCCTCCAGTGGGCAGCAAACACGAACATCATGACCTCCTTGTCTGCCAGCCTCAGCTGGAACGACTCTACCCCCGTCGGGGCGCCTACTGCGACGCGGATGCCCGCCATGTCGAGGCAGCTGACGTCTATGAACCACATCTTCCGCGTGCCCTTGAGCCAGACGAGGGCCACGTCCCAGCTCTTGCTCTTGACCAGGCACAGCGTCTCGTCGCCCCGCGACGCCTGCGCCGTGGACCACTCGCTGCCACCGGGCTCCGGCCGGGTGCCCCCCACGAACGCCCGCTCCAGCATCGCCAGCGGCGAGACCTGGCTGGGTGCAAGGTCCCCGAGCTCTGCCCAGCGCGCCGACAGCACGTCGCACACGGCGGTGATCTGGGCCTGGTGCGCCAGTCGGCGGCTTTCGGGCGACGACGTCTCGACCCGTTCGCGGCACGCCTGCACGAGCAGCCTCATGACCGCGGGATACACGGCGGGGGCCTCCCCCAGACACTCGGCCAGCCGCCGCATCAGACCGGCGAAGCAGTCCGGCTTCCAGGGCGCCTCGCTCTGCACGGCGGACAGGACGGCGAGCATCACCTCGGGCAGCGCCAGCCCGGGGTAGTCCATCTCCACTGCGGTGTCGGTCCACGTCGTGTGGACGAGCCACGGGTCGTGGGCGGTCGCCGTGCACGCTAGCTCACACTCGCGGACCGTCTTGAAGAACGACATGTACAGGTTCTTCTCGCCGTCGTCGCGCAGAAACTCGGTCCACCTCCTCTCAGACGCGGCGCCCTGCTGTCGCAGCTCGCTCAGCTGGGTTTCGAGGGCCACGGCACGGCTGGTTTCGTCATCCATCTTGCCCTTCAGCTCGTCCATGTGCTTCTGGAGGCTCGCGCTGTGCTGCCTCGACACATCGGCCAGCCTGTCCTCGACCTCCTTCACGCTCTGCCGCGACGCGGTCTCGGCCGCCTGCACGCGGTCGTCTGCGTTCCTCGTCGCATCGTCCGCGGCCGTGGTCGCCTCCTGCAGCTCGTCCCTGAGCCTCGTGATCTTGTTGTCCCGCGCCGTCACGTCCGCTGACGCCTTCTCGAAAGCAGTCTGGCGATCCCTGGACTGCTGCCTCTCCGCTTCGAGCTTCTTCTGCAGGTCGTCTACCGCCGCGTCACGCGACCCCAAGTCGCCTTCGAGCTCGATCACTCGTTGCCGCTCGGACTCCAGGGCCTCGTTCGCCCGCTTGGCGTCCTCCAGCGCCGTGTTCTTCTGGCGCTTCTCCTGGGCGAGCTGCAGTTCCATCCTTTCGGCGTTGGTTTTGGCGGCGAGCTCGACTCGTGTCTTCTCTCCCTCGGCGTGTATTTTGGACCGAGTGAGACTTTCAATCTTCTTTCCCGCGCACTCTTTCAAGGTCTCTTGTCCGCTCTTTTCTGCTTCCAGCTTATCCTTGAGATTTGAAGCCTCCAGCTTTAGCTGATGCTCGCGCAATCTCGCTGCAGAGGCCGCCTTCTCGGAATCCGTCTCAGCCTGCTCGCGCGCCTTCTTCAGTGCTGCCTCGGCTTGGCGCAACTTCTGGGCGAGATCTGCCTTCTCCGTCGTCGCCTTCTTCAATTCCTCTTCGGCAATAGGCAGCCTCTGCACGACCTCATTGAGTGTCTGGTTGGCGACCATGCTGCTAGTGTTCTCCATATACAGTTTATGCGCGTGCTTCTCCATCGCCTTATACTCTGCCTGGAGCTTCTCGTGTTCCTTGGACAGCTTCTTGTTCTTCTCGTCCGACTCCTGTAGGAGCTTGGCGTGTTCCGCCCGATTCCGAGTCTCGCGTTTGGTCGCCTCGTCGGCTCGAATGCCGGCGGTCTTGGCATCGTGCTCGGCCAAGTCCAGCTTCTTCTGGACGTTCATAACCTTGTCTGGCGTCTCCTCTGCCCTCTTCAGCGCGTCTTCAAACCTCTTGAGGATTCCAGAGACCTCGATCTCTGTCCTGCGACTGCCTTCGGCCTGATTGCCTCCAGGCACCCTCACCTCTGTCGAGGATCGCTCCTGATCTCCGCTCACCGGAGCCATGGCAACTGCAGAGACTGTCTCATACACAGATAACCCAGAGTCGTTTGCACCATCTGCATCACTGACCGCACCTGCCTGAACTGCGGAGGTCTCATTCCCTGCGCTCATCTTCTGCTGCTTAGCCGTTCTCATTGATGACGATCCGCTGCCCTCTCTCTTCCTTCCAACAGTCCGTCGACCGTTCATTTCTTCTCTCTCTGCTCCGGCCGCAGTCGCGGTAGGTACCAAAGCCGCAGTCGCAGCCTGAGGCCGTGAAGCCGTTGTCCTTTCCACTGAATCGGACTCTGGCGGCATCTTGGTCGGGGGGGCGGGTGGTTTTGGCTGCGGTTGTGAAAATTACAGAAGATAATGCAGGAGTGATGACAAACGCAGGTGTGGGAAGGCAGAGATAATTTGAGGAGAGATGGAGGTGGAACGTTGCCACCTGGGAAAAGGAAGGAGCCTTCTACTTCGTTCCTTCTCCTTACACAACTCATCATACCCTCTACAAACCACCTCCTTCCCCACTAGCCAACTTCCAAGAAGACGCAGTCGGGATTTCTCATACAGAGGATCACTTTGGTACCTTAAGTTACAATCAAAGGTCAATTTCCTCGGGTTACGCACCACACAGGTGGTTGAATTGCACAGAATGTGTATTGTTACAAAAGCATATTGGCTTCCCGAGTAGTAGGTATGGTCAACCCCGTGCCATATCTGGCAGTCAAGAGGGCGTAAGTCCGAACAAAGAAGGTGGGCGGTCGCCACCGCCGCGGCCCTCTTATACCTCGTCGTCGTTCGGGTCCTCCATCGCATCCGAAGACGGGACCGGGTTATGCCGCTGCAGCTCCTGATATTTCGTTTGCCACTCAAGATTATCGTCTTCCAACACTCGAAGCCTCTCATTCAGCTGGTCGATATCGGTCTGGGTGGAGCTTGAGCCGGTCGCCTCTCCACTGACCGTAAGCCCCGTCGAAGACTCGACGGGCCTTTCTCGGTCCGCGAGATTCTTCTGCAAGGCCACCCAGCGGCGCTCCACGAGTATTCTACGCTCGTGATATTCCGATATGACGTCCCTCGACGGCAAATCGTTTTGCATCTTGAATTTGCCCGCCTCCATGCCGTAGCCCTCGCCCGTGTACCTGAACAGCGGCATTCCCTGGTGATCCATGTCCGTCAGCGCCTTCAAAATGTCCTTTAGATGAATATTGGAGACCTTGTAGGGACCGTTGTCCTCTGTCTGTCTCGGTGGCGGTCGCTTGTGCCTGCCCTCTAGCTTCTGTATGAACATAGAGAACCAGCCACACGGGAAGCCACGCTCTTGCATGTCGTCGCGGGCGATCTTGTGAAGCTTGGGCATCTCCATGCCCTGGCCCTCGTGCTGCTTGATAAAACGGATCATGGTGTTGAAAAACTCATCCCCGGTCGGGTTCAGGAGCTTCCACGTCCGGCAGTCGTTGTTTCGCACAATCACTGCGTACTGGATGGCGATAATGAGGCACTCGACCTTGCCCTGCCACAGCGGGTGATGTGCCAAGATGATCAGCTTCTCCATAAAGGGCCCACTCCACAGCGGCGAGGCTTCCTTCTCTTTTTTGACGTCCTCGTCGTACTTGGCCCTCTTGGCATGCTTCTTCCGCTCCGGATGATATTGCAGCGCGTACTTGGCCGAGATGACCTCGGTCGGGCTCTTGCGAAAGAGGCGCAGGAACACTTTCCATAGCCTGGCGAGTCTTTTTGAGTTTGTAATTCTCATCCACAGATCGCGTTTGGGGTGAGCCGCCCACGTCTTCTGCAAGTCGTCCTCGTCCCGTCGTGTCCAGAACTCGTCGAACAACGAATCTGGAAGCTCTGTAGCAGGAATTATAGGAGGGATTATCTCGTCGACCTCCTGTTTGGTAATCTTCGACACGTAACTTCCTGTCGTAAGGAACTTCTTGTAGGACTTGAATGGCTGCTTCTCAATGTGAGACTGCTCGACAAGATTCCACGCCTTGTCAGGACGCACCAGACACTTGCCGTCGTCATCGTCGTTCTCTTTACCTTCATTAGCATCCGACTGATCATCGCCATCTTCCCCGGTTGGTTCCTCTCTTCCAGCATCTGCCTCGCCCTCCTCGAAATCTGTCTCGACCTGTCCAGCATTCGTCGTCTTCTGCTTCTTGTTAACGGAACCAAGTGTGTCCGCGTTCTTTCTCTTGGTCTTTTGACCTTCCGTTGCCGTGAAAGCTGATGGCGCCGCCGAGGTCTTCGTCGCAGCCGCAGGCTTTTTCATGTCCTTGGGAGGCATCTTGGTGGTCGTCGTGGGAGGTGGTAATGGGAAGTGGTAGTGAAACTCGCAGTAGAGAATACACGAGCAATATGGGGAAAAGACGCGAAAAGCAAGTGTGACAAACTAGAGATGTGATGTTGTGAGAAGAAGAGAGACGTCGTTCTAGTAGAAAAGAAAGCAGTCTTTTGAATACGCTCCTTCTTTGCACTCCTTCCTGCAACTTCTCTCCCAGACATCTCCTTCCTTCCCCACTGTCCAACTTTTCAAGAAGACGCAACCGCATCCGTGGGGCAAGCACTGTCTTACAGAGGCAGGATCCAGCCTAGAGACGTCCCCTCTCAGTTGGACACATTGGATACTTGGACGAGCAGCTTTTAGAAGCCGTCAGAATGTAATAATAGGACATGAGCCCATTTCGATTCAAGTCTTTCCTTCCCTCCTCCCCTTACTGAGCAAACACTGCCACCGGTGACGTCTGTCTCGGGAACTTCGAAAGCTATCCGGGCGGTTAGGAAATGACAATGGTTGTTAAGGAATATCTGCCCGTGTCTCGGTACAATTACCATCGGATGAGCCCACCACTGGTCTCAAGTCCAGGCCTTCTAAACAGGTACTTGGGTCTCCTCGAGTGCTGAGGCATCGGGCATGCGGTTATAAGGGAGGCACTGGTAAATTCAAGCATGGTCAGAATCACAAGGAAGACATATTGTGACTTGGAACCATCGAAGTCACTGAAGTGAGCACATTCGTCGTATATCATGTATTGCATGCTCGTTACTTCTGTACCCCCGAGAAACCAGCCAATCTTCACCCCCAAGGCACGATCATAAACATACTCAATACCAGCCAACGCAAGCTCGCGCGCCAACCACTGTCCTTACACATCAGTCCCCCCTTCCAATGTACCCGTGGGTGGATGCCGACTTCTCACGTACAGTATCGCAGGCTGTGTGTCAGGAGAAGCGATGACACATACAGCTGGGCCGTCACGATGGCCAAAAAGCTCTCGTCCCTGGCGTCACGGGGTCTTGATTTCAACCGAAAGTACTCGTCCCTGAGCCGGTCTCGGCTGTTATAGAGGCCAGCGAGCCAACTTGCTTCGGATTGCTGTGTCCGGTCCTGCTGCGGTATGGGATAACCAAGGCGCATTCGATGCGAATAAGGGTACCGGGCCTGACCATGAAAGCCTCCAGCGTACTGATTCGTCGTTGGAAAGTAATTTCTGTGCTGATGTACGCCGTACATATTGAGACCGCCGGCTGGTGCGTGGGAATGCGCAGCATTGTGGGTCTCAACAGGACTCCTGGGGTCAAGTTGGAGAGAAGGAAGGTTTCCATAAAGCTGAGTTCGCGGGCTGCCTACTTGCTGTCCAACATTGAATATGGCGTTAGCCGGGGTTTGGAGACCAGTCGTGTTGGGGGCGGCGAGGTTGTTATGGCTGTGGTGATATTGGTGGTCATGACAGGGCTTCTTCGTAACATAGACCCGGTTTCTGCAACCGTCGGTGTCCTCATCTTCATCGACAGTATCCGACAAGTCTTCTTCGACACGATTGTGTGACGTCTTGCGTCTGCTGTCTGCATAGGGACAATGGCGATAACGCTTCCGCCGACGACTTTGTTCTTCCTCGAGCGCGTTCATCCTTCGTAACGGGCCGCTGCGGAGTGAATCTCTTTCTTCAGACTGTGTTTGTTGGCCAGAGAGATTGGTTTGAGCCTTCTGTAAGTCTCCTGAGCTGGAACTCTTGAGGATGCCACGTAGCCTAGGCACCGGCCTCGGACTGGAGGGCTCAATGGGTTCGTCGCCGTCTATTTTGTCAGACCCAGCCATGGAGATGCCAGGCCAAGAATCACTGCTTGAAGTGGACATGTTATCACAATCCGTCTCCGAATTTGAATCTGCTACTTCGACGAGCTCGGTACTGAGAAGGCGTGGAGGAGGCATTTTGTCTATTAATGTCGCTCTGGGGAGGAAATATGTTTTGTGTATGTGGGATGGATCGTATTCTGTTTCTCGACGTTAAAGGAACAGTTGGAGGCGATTGAATCAAATACCAGCTAATGGGGGCAGTGATGGAGTGTCGTTGGAGAAAAGTTGATGGACGAGTGTCGGTTGAAAGAGGCGTATGCCCAGGGTTAGCCAGCTTCCTTCCGAATAGGGCAGGTAAGGAACGTACCCGATTGGTCCAAAGGAGGAAGTCGCTGCTCTAACGTCTACATCTCTTTAGTGAACAGCAACCACGACTCAGCCATCGCGAAAATTACATGGAGATAACTTCACGAGAACGATGGCAGTGGATACCATGACGAATGTAGAGAACGAGTGCTTGATCCTATGCCTGAAGACTATGTAAAGCAACTCAATAACGTTCTCTTAAACCCAACATTTACTTGCCACGGAAACCTCCACTAAAGAGTGAGCGCATTCTGCCCCAATCCAAGGTGCACCTCAGTTCTGCGCAGTTCCTCCACGCTGCTCAAGACCTTTTCCAAATTCTTGGTCTTGGGGTCGGTCGGCAAAGGCATCCTTCCCTCCTTTCCCGCCCTGTAATCGTAGAACTCCCACAAGGGACCCGAGCGGTTCTCGTGCTTGCACCAGACGTGCCCCTGGCTCTTGGCGAAGTCCTTGGTCCAAGGAAAAGGGCCCCCTCGTGGGTCTTTGATCCCGATGGAAGCAGTCGCGGCCTCCATGACGAGATCAACCCAAGGGGTCCTCGAGGCGATAGCGGGCCTGTTGCCTCTCCTATGGATGAGGAGATTGTATAGCTGGGCCTTGGAGAGCTGCGATACTCGAGCACATTCATCCAAATAATGCAACTTCGTGTTGCACAATGGGCAGCCACTGATCTGGCCCGAGAGGTCTGGCCAGATGCAGTCGATCAGACGATGGCCTCTGTGGCCGCAATTCCCACACCTGAGCTCAACATGAGGGTCGATCGACTGTCCGCCGTGGGTAACGAGCTTCTCTGCGTCCTCCGTGTTGAGCTTGACCTTTTCGTGGAAAGGCGGCTTGTTGCAAATCTGTTGAGGGGGCTGGAAGGACGTGCCAGTGAACCGCCGTGGGTGGTGCGATTGACCTCGATCTGAGGTAACATCGGGCTCGCGTTGGAGTGATTGACCCCTGCTATGGCCACCACCTCTTGTCAGTGAGTGGTATGATGACTGCTGGTCTCTATCACTGCCTTGTGTCTGGGGTGGCGAGTCAAAACGGGAAGGGGCAGGGCGGTCACGTCCTTCCCGGGCGAAATCGTGGTAGACCCCTCTGCTTGGGTTCTGGGGTCTGGATCCGGGTCCAGGCTTGATCTCGCGGTCACGATCATCTGGTCGTCGTGTCTGGTCTCGAGCCAGAGTTTGCTGCGGGCCGTAGCTGTCGTAGCTCTCTCGATATACCTGATGCGAGGGTCGAGGCTGGTTGCTTGGACGATGCGGACTTGAAGAGAGCCGCGACGACAGTCTGTCGTGAGTCGCCACGTCGTGGCGATGGTCGTTGTGATGTTGAATCATGTGCCGTCTATCGCTGGATGCTTGAGGCTGATTACTTGGGCGACGCGGACCTAAAGATGGCTGCGGCGATAGCCTGCCGCTTCCGCTCGTTGCAGCCACGTCGTGGCGCTGATCGTTGTGTTGTTGCCTCCTGTGCGATCTATCGCTGGTTGCTTGGTGCTGGTTGCTTCGGTGATGCGGACCTGAAGAAGGCCGCGACGATAGTCTGTCGTGAGTCGCCACGTCGTGGCGGTGGTCGTTGTATGGTTGGAACCTGTGCAGTCTATCCCCAGAGACGTGAGCAAACTCATGCGCCTCTGACATCGTCGATGTCCGGTGCTGAGTGGGCTGCTGTCTCTGGCGTCGCTTCCTGTCCAGGCTGGCCTGGGCGCGAGCAAAGTCATCTTCTGCCTCCTCCAGCGAGTCGCGGCGAGGTCTCTTTGCGTGAGGGTATTCGCCAGCGGCGGAGCCCCTGCCTTCCTCCCGTTCACGCTTCGGCCTTGTCATAGTGTCTGTTGCGGCGTTGTGCTGAAAAGGGATACAAGTGCGAGGAATAAAAACGAAGAGGTAAGAGTAGAGTGCGGGGAGTAGGAATGTGGTGGTGACAAGAGTTCGAGGGGTAGAAATGTGGTGGTGGAGGGCCCGAGAAAAATCAAAAATGTGTGTGTGTGTGTGTGAGAGAGAGAGAGAGAGAGAGAGAGAGAGAGAGAGAGAGAGAGAGAGAGAGAGAGAGAGAGAGAGAGAGGGAGAGAGAGGGAGAGAGAGGGAGAGAGAAGGAAGGAAAAAGGCAGGAGGAAGAGTTGAAGAGTTTTCACCTCCCACCATGGGAGGAGGCTCGGGTTCGAGGTGCAAACAAGAACAGGTTCCGGGTGTTTACAGCGAGCAAGCGGGCCTGTTTCAATCACCCATCCATCCTCCATTCAAACGCGAGAACCCTAGCACCAAAGAAGCAATGGTGAGTTCATGTCGCGGATAGTCACCGTGGGCACATGGCTTTTGTACTCTTTGTGATCATCGCCATCCATCAACTTATCAGGGACTGCAAACGACACATCTATCTATAGGACTGGCGTAAATCGACAACACAAATTAGACATTGACTATGAAATACGTAATCCTGCACCCATGGTGGGAGGCATCTTAGACCAACGTAAAATTATTCGACGTCCCCTCAAACGCCGTGATGGACCCAATCAACGGCTTCGAATCGCCATAGTACTTGATCCGATACGTCCCCGCCGCAGCGCCGTCCCCGGCCGTCTCCCAGCTGATGGTGACCTCGCTGTACCCGAGCAGCCAGTTGGTCCGCGTCCACGTGTACACCAGGAACCAGTCCTCGTCGTTCCTCACCTGCGTCCACACGCCGTTCTGCAGCTGCTCCACCGCCGCGTACGTCCCCTCGAGGCGCAGGTTGTTCCGCGGGTTGGCCGCCTGGAAGGTGGCGTTGACGACGGCGCCGCGGGAGTACGACAACGACGGCTGCGTGACAACGGAGCCGAAGGAGCGACCGCTGGGTGTGCCGTCCACGACGACGCCGGTGATGAAGGACAGCGAGTTGCCGCGGTTGTCCGGGGGCGACGGGCCGGCGGGCGGCGTGGACGTGGCCGAGGGGGAGAGGAAGCCGATGTTGGAGACGGTGAGGTTGATGTAGGCCGGGAGGGTGCTCTTGCCGAAGAGGGTCGACGCGCCCTCGTAGCGCTGGATGGCGTACTCTTCAGGGGTTGCGATGTAGTGCGCGTAGGTGTTGGCAGGGCCGCCGAGGACGACGATCGGGTCGTTGTCGACGATTGACGTGGCGGCCTGCTTGACGGCTGCCTTCCAGCGGCGGCCAGACATGGTGGTGGCCTCGCCGGGCGCGACGATGATGACCAGCTGGCCCACACGGAGCATCTGGATGTCGACAATGTTGGGGCTCCAGGCGTAGGGGGTGCTCATCTCGCCGACATCGAGGAGGACGGGCTTCGGCTGCTGGCAGGCGGCCTGCGCCGCGCTCGGGGTTCTCAGGAGGCCGGACACGACCGCCCAGAGGGGGTTGGCGTCAGGGGTGCCCGAGTCGGCCTGGGTGAAGTCGAACGCTCCGGGGCCGTCGGACGTGCCGGCGGCGAAGGAGTAGCCGAGGGCTGCAGGGCAGGTCATGCCCTTGGTGCCGTCTGCCGCGGTGAAATTGAAGTAGGACATGTCCTGGAAGAAGTGGAAGGACTTGACGCTGGTGCCGGTGACGGGGGTCGACGAAGAGCTCAGGGCGGTCTGTCTGGTCAGCCAAGTTCGGTGTGAGGATCAATCAACTTACGTAGACGCTCTTGGCGCCGGCATACTGCCGTTTGCCAATTTCATAACAGCTGGAAATGCCCAGGTCCAGCTTCTGGAACGCCGGGCCTCTGCCGTGGCATGACTGGCTCTTGCCATCAGCGCACGTGCTGTTCTCGAGACTGCACTGCTGGCCAGAGCCGTCGTCGCACCACGCGCCGAGGACGTTGGGGGTGGTGTCGCCGACGTTGGCCTGGCTGAAGCCAGCGACGAAGCCATCAGCCGTGCTCGAGTCGCCCGCGAGATCTTTCTCGAGGAGGTATGCGGCGACGCCCTTGTTGTCGCCAGCCACGTGGGTGCTATTCTGGAGAATGGAAGTGCCATGCACAGGGTACCACGTGAGAACACCAATGTTCTTGCCGTCAGAGGCACGCTGGAAGCGGAGAAGAGTGAGGGTAGTGTCGGTGCTGGCGCTGTACTTGGCCCTCTCCTCTTCAGGGTTGGCCAGGTACGCCCAGAGACTGCGGTTGATTGCGCCATCGGTCACCGAGGTGGTCCCGACGTCGAGATAGCCCTGGATCGTCAGTCAGGTCTTGAAAGGCAGTGAACGACATACCTCGGTCAGCGACTCGTGCGCCTTCTTGATCGACAGCACCGCGCCGTCAACGATGGCCTGGTAGCTCTGCTTGTCAAACCCCAGGCTGGTGACTTGCGGCAGCAGGTAGTTGAACCACGCTCCCGGGCCGGCGTGGCTGTGGGTGCCCGTGACGGCAATGTTGTCCTTGTTGTACATGGAATAGCCAGATCCGAGAGCCTTGACGCCCTCCAAGATGCCATTACGCACAGCGGTGTCACCGCTCTGGGTGTCCAGCACGAGATACACAAACCGGTCGTTCGGCTTGCTCACGTCGCCGACAATGAAGGCGCGGCTGTAGATTCTCTGCCTGAGACCAGTCCCAACCTGGTCCAGATCAGCATACCCGGCAAACCCAATCTCGACGACGGGCCCCGTGATGTCGGCCTTGCCGGCGCCGATCAGGTACTTGTCACCCGCCGCGGCGCGCGTCTTGGCCTTGAGGTGCGACTTCCAGGTATCATCGCGGCGGATGTTCAGCGCGGGGCCCTGTTGAGCGCCGAGCTTGGTGAAAGCGACAGTGGCTAGGAGCACAAAAGACACGAGTGCAAAGACGGCGAAGAACGAGCGCCGGGGCAGCTCAAGGCCGGAACGAGAGTATCGAGGCATGGCGGGCGATGCGGTGTGCCCCTCGAGTTACGATAGGGAACGCCAGGGCAGCCGTCGCCCTTTATGACCGCACACCTCGGCCATCAAGCATCGTAGCCCCTCGACAGCTACAGCCAGCTGTTCCTGGCCCTGGATGCCGGTGACGCGGGAAGGGGAAGGTATGCCGACACATCTCTCGCCGTGATTTGCCCGTGCCCTGATGGGCGCAACGTTGAGCAGCCCCAACGGCAAGCGAGGTCAATAAAAGCAGGTAGGGGCGGTCATGTCAACACGACAAGAGATGGACGCTCCCTTGCGCAGATGCAATCTTGCGTCACATGGTGGCCGGCGATGTCGCCGTCTGATTGGAGATGTGCGTAAGGGTGGTGTCCATTGGGAGTGCGGGGAGTTGTAATTGGGGTCACCCGTTGCCATCATTGGGCAGGTCGTCGTGAAGATGGGCATGTCCCGCTCGGCAGGATGGGCTCCGATTTGGCCGTCAGGGAGAGGAGCACGGTAAACTGGTGCGTCCGGGTGTTCGCAGGGTTGTCGTCTTGCTATACTAGAAGAAGAGCTCAGCTCGTGGCTAATCGCCCGTCGAGAGGCATCACATCGTTCCAGGGCGATGCTGCAGGTGCCCGGTTTGCAGAGTTGGCATCCCGGTCGCAGGCCTTCAGTCAGCGTCAACTGTGTAGATAACAGCGATATGCCCGCGCGGCATGCGAAGCCCGTTCGAGCAGGACATTGCTGCGACGTTGATAACCCAGCCCTGGCCGGTGTGTTCCCCTTTTGGCCCGTCATGTGCCGTACGCAGGGAGTTGGCTCGGCCCCGATAGCGACGGCTATGTGTTGTTTATCTGGGTGGGGCCTGCAGCTTTGAAAGGTGGGGATGTGGACTCCTCGCCTGTGAGGACTGCCGTGCCGTATCCGCTCGACTCCGCTGTCGAGTCTCCGCTGGTGAATCACTCTCCAGCCCGTCAGGGAGCGGTCGTGGGCTGACGAGTGCGTGTTGTCGTATAAACGCAATAAACAGAAACACCACACATCAGGAGTTTCTCCTATTATTTCGCAGGGTCAGCAACGCGGTGAGTAATTGACAGACATAAGCGTACCTCTGTAAGCCCTCCCACCACAGCCGAACTCTCAAGTCAGAGGGTGTCATCGACCCTTTGGCACCTCCTCAAACAGGACAGCCCCTCACCGGCATCATAAATCACAATACAACTCATGCGCAGACCCGCAACGACACATGTCGATATTGATTCTACATAGCGGCGGCCCACGGCCACTGATTATAGAGAAATAAAAACATCGCAACTTTTTCAGCCGACACGTATATATCCCCTGACCGTATCCCTCGCCCAATTCCATATTGTGACAGTCCTCGAGGGGATCAATGCCAGCCCGAAGCGACATCCGTTGTCTCTGCTCATGCAAAATCCGCTGGTCCCAGCCTTTTCCAGCCGTCGTCACGTTGCTTCCGTACGAAACGCCAGGTCAAAAGACACATATATCCTCCCGGGTTGACGCCCAAAACCCATGTCCAGTCCGTAAAAAGTACAAGTAAAGAAAAATAAATGCATCTAGTATGTAGTAAGGGGAGATACCGCCTCTAGACATAGGAATAAGATTGTCAGCACCCGTCCTCTTCGCACTCGCTCATACTGCCGTAGCCCGTGTCCGTCTCCATGCCGACGACGCTCTTGGTGATGCTGAGGCAGCGGTCGACCATCTTGTGGCGGACGTCCTGCTCCAGGCCGCACTTTTCACCAGGTGCGCTGCCGATCCAGATGCGCAGGCTGCCGGCGAGGCGCTCGAGGGATGTGCTGAAAGACTCGGTTGACGAACGGTGGGCATAGAGCTCCTCCATGAGCTTGAACAGCGCGGTGCAGCCGAGGAGGGACATGTTGGCGGTGGCGCTGGGGCGGGCAATCTTCTCGACGAGGCGGAGGCCTTCCTGGGGGTAGGCGGCGGTCGACTTGGCGCGCTGCAGGTGAGCGATGGCCATGGCGCACTTGAGGGCCATCTGGACGTCGGGGGACTGGACCATGGAAGAAGAATCGATGATGGCGGCGATCTGGTGTAGCGACTTTTGCTCAGAGGTGGGCTGGACGTTCTGGAGGGCGGCGGCAATGTTGGCTCCGCGCTTCTCGTCGACGAGCACGGCGCGAGCGACGAGAGCGCGGGCCTGGACGCCGGAGCCGATGGGCGCAGTCTTGAGGGCATTCTCCAGGCAGGTCGATACAACTCTGGGGGCGTCACCATCATCCTTAGTGGCCTCGAGGCTGGTGACCAGGGCGCGCTGAATGGTCTGGCTGGACCACCAGGCAGCGACGGCATCCAGCGGGGATCGCACAGCCTGATCGTCAACGACGGCATCCATGCCGTCGTTGTGCTCGGTGACACCCTCGGTCGTTGCCAGGTTCCACGCCAGGTTGTAGGCTCGCTGGATGACGCTGTTGTTGAGAACCACGTCACATTCTTGCTCGATGAGGGCGGCCAGGTGTTCGGGAAGGTCGTCTTCGACCTGCTCGGAGTTGCGGCGAAGCTGGGCCAGGGCACGGTTCATATTCCTGGCGTCGTTCCAGAGTGAGCGGGCAAGCTTCTTGGCGACGGTGTTGTGCAGGCCCTTGGATCCAAGATCCCAGAGGAGGACGCGGACGTGAAGGGCCTTGAGCATGAGTCGGGACGGGGTGTCGGGAAGTGTGCCGGATGCCAAGAGGGTGAGAGTCAGGCGGCTCTTGTTGATCTCCACGTCACCTCCAGCCAATTGGGCGTCAAGGGCGATGGACCACGCCTTGACGCGGGCAGCCTCCTGCTCCTCGGTGAGGCCGGTGAGCATTTGGTAGCCGTGGACGCCGATAGCATTGCGGAGGCTGAGCTTCATCGTCTTGAGAATCAGAGCAGCAGCCTCGAGGATGAAGTTGTGTTTCGGGACCCAGACGGTCTGGATGGCCGTCAACCAGGCCTGACGACGCACGTGAATAGGGGACGCCACAGATCCGGCCGCCTGAAGAGACTCCCTGAGCTGGTGCGCCTTCTTTGGCTTCTTGTCGGACGGCACAAACAGCGAGGGCACAAAGACCCACAAGAAGGTGCCAAGGAAGAGCAAAAACTTGAGATGCGAGATGATCTGGGCAGGGGAGATGTAGTACCCGCCAATGTGCATGTGTGAGTGCGATCCCAGGTAGCTGAGAAGCTGGACGGGAAGAGCATACAGGCCGCGGCCCTCGGGGCTCTCGTTGCTCTGCTCGTTTTCTCGCACAGCCTCGATGATCATCAGGCCAGCAAGAGAACCGACCATGAGCTTGCCAAAGTACTGGCTCGAGTTGCCCCAGCGGCCTTGCTGCTGCATCTGCTGCTGCTGTTGCTGGATCTGTTGCTGCCGCATGAGGGCAGGGTTTCCGCGGTACGCTTGTTGCGGCACGGGATACGGCTGGCCGGAGGCCATTTGCGCAGAGATGATGCGCTTCATGTCTTCAGGCACGGGAATCATGCCCTGGGCGGACTCGCCGCGGGGGGTGCCGATGGGCGTGTTGATGTACTGGTCCTGCGGGTACTGCATCGGGGTCGGCGGTTGCTGGAGAGGGCTCATCGCGCCATTCATCGCGCCGGCCATGAAGAGCTTCTCGAACGCGGCGATTCTGTTCTGCATGGCGCTGTTCTCGTCGAGCAGTCGGTTATTTCGCTTTTCGAGGTGGCGGATGTACTCCGTCGCCTTGCTCAAGACCTGTGGCTGTTAGTGCCGTTTTACTCAGATTCGCACAACACATACCGTAGCCTTGTTCAGCTTGTGGGCAGGCGTCAAGCCGTGCAGCTCCTCGCGGTCCTCGGTGGTATCCTCTCCCCTGGCACTCTTGGACATGATCCTCAAACTAGGCACGCTGTCTCGGAGGGCGGCAATCTTGTCGTTCAGGTTGGTCCGATACCTCTTCTCAATCATGTTGTGTGCCGTCTTCTTGACGGGCTGGTTCTCGTCGTCCTCGTCATCTTCATCGTCAACGTCGGCGGAAGACTTGCGCTTCCTGCTGGCCTTGCTCGAGTCGTGGGCATCCGGAGAGGACAGTCCTGCTGCCTTGTGGTCGCTCGTGGCAGATCCGGGGCTCGGCTCGCTCTTGGGTGACTGGTACTGGAGATGGGCGGGCATGGCGATATTCCGCAGCTTCTCCTGTTGGGCGGGCGTGAGGAGGTTCAGGGTGGTGTCGGGGAGGGTGTGAGGGTGGCCTCCTCGCTGGTGATGGTTGGAGGGGGCGGGAGTGGCATAGAAGCCGGCCGGAGCGACGATGGATTGATCGATGGCGGCGGAAACGTTGGGCGGGAGGTGTTGTTGTTGATGCTGCTGGTTCGGAGAGAGCTCCCACGGGGCGGTGGTCTGGAAGAGAGAAGTGGCGCCTGCGGCGGTGGTGGCAGCGATGCTGTAGGAGTCGTACGGGGGTGTGTCCTGAAAGCCCCAATTGGCGTCATAGAAGGACTGGTTGTCGGCGGCGATGTTTGGTTGACCGTTGGGATCAGATTTCACGGTCTGGGGGTCTTGATCGTCAAGGAAAGACGGCGCCACGCCGAGGTTAGACTCGTCGAGCCCAAATAAGGCATTCTGATCCTGGTCGGCCATGTTGCAGAGCGGTGTATATGCAACTATGGCCTGATGCTCAATTCATCGAAGTCGGTACCGTGGACGGCCCTTCGCAGGACTGGAGAACGGGGGGGCCAGGACCCGGCGAGGCAGTCGATAGGACTCGACGTGAGTGGCCGGTCGGTCGCGATGGATCGGTGTCGATGCCGCAGGGGGCAGATTACGGACAGGACGGACAGCGGTTGATTGACGGCAAACGGCGGCGTGGTCGCAGCGGGAATCGTTCTGGTCGTACGACTGTCGGCAGAAGGCGATGGGAAGGGATGGGGATTGCGAGGTGGTGTCAGGCGGGAGGGAGACGCGGGACCCAGATGGGCAGAAATCGGCGGGTGGAAGTCGTATGACGCTGGGCAGGTTTGGCGGTGCTCAGAGCTTGGGTTGCTTGGGGGTCCTCTCTCTGGTACGTTGGAGAGAGGGGGGGTACTGTAAGGTAGACTTCGGCACTGCACGGGGGTAAACTCGGTCGACGGGTCAGCAGCGACGAGGGGATTCGACGCGAGATGCACGAAATGGTTGGTTTGGGGGTCGATGTGCGTGGTGGGAAATTCAGGCACACGAATAGAGGTGCGCTCTGGAATGCTTGGATCGCGAAGAGAGGGCAGGGAATTGGGTGGGAGGATGGAAGGAGAGCGAGAATTGAGAAAGGGAAGAGAATGGAGGCAGATCGTACGATAAATGGGAAACCACAGCTGATAATGGGCCGAGTGGTACGGCCCCCGTCCTTGCCGTCGCCCACATCGAGGGCGTTGTATCTTTGCACGTTAAACGCGAGCAGAGATACATCCCACCGAGTGACGACTGGCGTACAGTGCCCGGGGAGCCAGGAACAGCGCGCCGGCCTGCCTCATTTTCGACAGCTCCACAGCGAGAAACGCCACTGAGCCAAGAAAGCCACTGATAGCTGGCCTATGACAACGCGCGCAAGGAGGGGCTTTGCGCTGAACACACGCTTCCAGTTCCAGCCAGGTTTGCCAGCCCAGCCAGCCAGAAACCCAGTGCCAATACGGACACAATCGACGCCAATGCCAGCAGAGAGCTTCTTCTTCTTCATGAAGTGAGTGATTGCCCGTGGTCCCGTCACATCCTCCCTCGTTGCCAACGGGCGTGAGCGTGGGAGCGGGCACTTTTTCCATCTCGTCATCCCGTCGGGCCTCATCAGTGTTTACTAGCTATGCACACATTATCCGTGACTGACACACACATCTTTGCACAGCAAATAAACTGCCCGGTTTGTGTCTGCCCAGACTTGACGTCCCAATTTATTCCCATGTCCATTAGCCATGTCAGTCTTCTCCACGTCCCCCGGCGCTCGCCGTAGCGTCGTCCATTGGGTCCCATCGGATCGCCGAACAAGAAAAAGTCACTAGACCTCGAGGCTAGAACAACAAGAGAAAAAAAAAAAAACATAGACACACACGAATGGCACACGCACCTACGCACGCTCTGTGGCCCCATTTCGTACAGTGCTTGGGCCGCTGCAAACAGCCATGGCCGCTGCTAGTTCCAGACCACTCTGATGCCCCATCCCCGCCGCCAATCCCAGGGACCGCATGTCGCCTGTGGCTGCCCTATCGTCTCTCTCTCCCTCCCTGGGTCTTGGTGCCTGGTGTGGGTGCGTGTCTCTCTCGAGTCTCTCATCTCTTTTTCCTCTGATCCGAGTCCTCACTCCGCAGTGCTTCCTCGGTCTACTTCGTACAGAACAATGGGCAATGCCTCGCCCCGACCGTCTTCCCCTGCCTCTGCCCGCCCTCTCGACCAACCCGCCTCGCAAGTGTCTCACAATGGGCATGGCTGCGACTCGACCTGCCACGATCCCACGGCCAAGCACCCCCGCATGCCCTCGACAAGGCTGCTAACATACCCCAGCTTCGTTCCCTCTGCGTGCCCGCCAAACACGGCCGTCTGCTGTTAACCTCGCCGTACCCCTGCCGATCAGCACATGCAGACACACGCAGACGCGAGACACCCTTCGCTCTCATTTGAATCATCTGAAACGCCTATTCGTCCTTGACACACATGGCACGAACCCTGAATGCACTCGACAAGAATGCAGAGAAAACCCTATTAAATACCTAGATGCTAGATTCGCGTTTCCAGAAGCATGTCAGACCTGCTTTTCCTGACTCTCGCCATGCACCTAGGGCCATGACTCTGACTATCGCCTACCCGTGTTTCCGCCAGCCCGGTGTGTGGTGGTGGTGTGGCATGTTTTTTCCGTGGACGCGGTGCATCTGCTGCTGCAAGTGTATGGACAAAGAAATCTCGAGATACACAACGCCCCTCTTCATCAAAGAAAATCGTAATCGCATTAACCCGGTCGCCCTTGCTATCCACAGTCTATATGGTATATCCCCTTTCTAACCTCTCACCAAATGTCATCCTCGCTCTTGACCATCTCCAACGTCGGCGTCTTGGGCTCGAGCTTCTTCATCCGCTTGCGGTCCGCCTTGGTCACCAGCGACGGGGTCATTGGTACGATGGGCGTGAACGGCTGGTACGGCGAGTACGGCACAGCCATGCCTGTCGCCGGCGTGCGGGCTCCCGACGGCGACAGTGGTCCCGTGCGTGTGAACACGGTCTGCTTGGTGGTCTGCGATGCCATGGATGGCGAGCTGAGGGCCGGCTCGTATGCACGCAGGGGCAGGGCGCCGCCAGTGCGGACAGCCGACGGAGCCTTGGACCGGAATGTGGCCCCAGGCTGAGGAGACGAGGGGAACGTGGCGCCGGGTTTGGGGGAGGCGGGCAGGGTGGGGAAGCGCGCACCCGGCTTCGGGGACTGCGGCAGGCCGATGAGCGGGGCCGTTGACCTCTCTGTTGTGGCCGAGTTGGGATCCATGTCGGAGGCCGCGTGGGACGCATGTGACGGCGCCGCCGAGATCTTGCGGGCGTGGCCAATCGGGAGCTGTCCTCCGATCCGCTCGTCAATGCTCTGCGTGCTCTCCGGCGAGTGGTCCGGGGTGATGGGCGACACCTGCCCGTTCTCCTGGTGCACCCCGTACGGAACCTGGTTGGTGGGGACCGGCGGAGGCGGCGGCGGCGCGTACTGCCGCGGCGGGATGGCGCTCATCTCCTGCGACTCCTGCCTCGGGAAAGTTCCTGTCATGGGCGTCATGATCGGGGACGAGATGCTGATGCCCTTGACGTGCTTGTCCTTCTTGGGGGAGCGCAGGGCCGAGAAGATGGACGACGCGCGGGACTTCTTCTCCGGCTTGGGCTCCGCGCCGAGGTTCAGGTTGGCCGGCTTGTGCTTCTCCTTCTTGAGCGTCGGCTTGCCAAAGTTGGCATTGTTCGGCGGCGGGAACTGCGAGTTGCTCGCGAGGACCGGCGAGCCCTGCAGTATGATGCCCTGCGCCTTGGCCTCCTCCTGCTCCATCACGTACTTGTACATCTCCTCGAGCTGTGTCTGCGCCATCTTCTTGTCTTTTGCGACGATCCTCTGGTCCACGGAAGCGTCGATTCCAGGTGCGTGCAGTGTAGACGTCGGCGTCGGGGCCACGTACGGCGTCTGGGGCGACGGGATTTCCGGAGTCTGGTAGTCCTCCGGTGGCGGGTACGAAAAGTTGCGGACGGGGCTCCGCGGGATGCTTCTGGGCGAGTTTGGCACCTCCAAGGTAAGTCTCAGCGGCCTGGGTGACGCCTTTGGTTCGTCAAAGTCGACCTCGTTGTCGCCAGCGGAGAGGGCCTCGCGACGTCTCTTGGACAGTACGAGCAGCAAAACGGCGACCAGCACCAATGACACGCCGTAGGAACCGACGATGGCGCCTATCTGATATGGCAGGTAGGCGGGATCTCTCAAAGCGTTTGCAGATGCGGGCGGACCGTCCTCGGGCGATGGTGCAGGACCCCACTGGATGTTGAGGGGATTGTTGTTGCGAGGCTCGTGGGCGGAGGGCACTGCGTGTGTATAACTGCAAAAGAAGAAAAGAGCGAGGGTCGAGAAGCGAAGTCGAGAGTTAAGAGTCGGGGCTTTGACGGGTTTCATGGTGGTGAGGACACCGGAAGTCTTTAAAAGTCAAATCCAGCTTTGATGATCTTACCTCCTGGTGGAGGGTCCGAAACACATTGTGATGGAGAAGTTACATGGAAAGGCACGGTCATGCGGCGCACAAAGGGTATATAGCGGCTCGTGAGGTTCGGCAGTGCGTCGAGATTGGCGCTGGCCATGTGCTCTCGACTCTGACTTGCTGAAGCCCCCAGGCACGAGTCTGCGAAGCGGTCGCACTTGCATGATGGCGACCTCAATGGAATTGCAGTAGCGCCCAAAATGGCCCGTGGCTATTAATGTCGTCTGCAGAGGAGGCGGGAGGACCAAGGGCTTCCCGAGATGTGGTTGGACGGATCGACGTGATGGCAGGGGCCGTAAGCGCCGAGTAGGGCTGCCGGGGTCGTGATTGGGCTGCTTCGTCACATCCGACCCCGCGCCGTGCCACACACGAACTGACTCTGCCAACTCAATTCGTTGATGCAGGGCAAATGCATGCCGGCGAGGCCCCAATCCGCTGGCCACTCATGGCCGAATAGTCCCAGGAGACATGGTCCAAGACGTGAGAAGAATGTGAAAAGACGAGCGTCCCCGGGTCAGCTGTGCTGTCGTCTCGCTTTCTCGTCCTGTCTTTTGGCTTCGCAGCAGTCGCCGCCGCGGGCATCCCCTGCGTCGGCCCATCACCCGTCTCTCTGACCGCATACGCACTGCTGCAATAGGCCACGACATATGGCACAGACCATGCCCTCTGCGGAATCGCTTTCACAGGCATCCTCGAATGGGATCTCTGCGCAGTGTGACTTCACATTGCGGTCAGCATTAAAGCGTGATGATCGCAACTTTGCGGCCGTGATGGCATGCGTGATAGGATCGTCGTCTTCGTTCCTCTAGGCTGATGGGACGTTGACTTGGAGTTCGCCCGTTGAGCTGCGCTGTTGCGAACCGAAAAACCTTGGAAAAACGTCCGCGTCGCTTGCAGCGGGAATAATGTCTCTTTGCGAGTCATCAAAGCGAAAACAAACTTTGTCCGAGCGATGCTTGACCCGAGTCCCGATTGAGCGTTCTCGACACCCTCCAGCTGGATGGCCAGAGGAAATCGAAACAATTCGGGCGAATCAGCGGCGTCGACCGCGAACGCTAGTCTCGGCGGGTGGTATCTCTCTCGGGGGACAGCCGATGGACGTTTGATAGATATCCGGAGATGGATAAGTTCGTGAAGGCTGGTGTTGGTGGAAGCTTCTTTGATTCAATGATGACGTTTGTCGAAGCAAGACTGGCTGGCTGGATAGCCGGGTCGCCCGGTGGTCTGGCCGCTTGGGCACAGTTATCAATGTCTCAGAGGCGGTGGCAGTGGTGATGAAGCCGGTGGTGGAGCAGTGGTTATCCGGAGAGGGAGCGGACATCTCGCTTGGTCTGTGCTTAAGCGAGACACGTGCACGTGACACCGTATGGGCCGGGGATCTGCCGGGTCCCGGCGTGTTGATGGTCGCGCGGCGAGACGCGTCTGTAGTTTGATAGCCGGCACGCTTCCCTTACGACCAACTCATTTGCTTGACGTCTCCTATGACCGCCCTACACGATGAACTCGTCGAGTTCGGCCCCGGGCCCGGCTGAATCCATCCTGGCCACGCTCAACACTGCACAATGCCGAGCTGTCACGTCCAAGGCCGCGACGGTAGCCATCCTGGCAGGGCCAGGCAGTGGCAAGACGCACACGCTGACCTCACGTGTCGTATGGCTCGTTGACAATGTCGGATACGCGCCATCAGAGATCATTGTGGCCACATTTACAGTCAAGGCCGCCCGGGAGATGAAGGAACGCATTGGCAGGGCACTGGGAGGTGACCGCGAGAAGCGAATCGTTCTGGGCACATTTCACAGCATTGCTCGTCGGTACTTGGCTGCATATGGCAAGCGAATCGGGCTCGATGAAAAGTTTGGCATCGCAGACGACTCAGACTCGAGGGCCATCATCCAGAGGATATGCAAACGCTTCCAGCTCGGAGTGGACCCCCCAGCGGCGAGGTCCTGGATCAGCAAGAAAAAGGCCAAGGGTGACGTCCAAAGCCCTCCCAAAGGAAAGGCCTCTAAGCCGGAAAGCCCCGATTTGGAGACCTGCTACCGAGAGTATCAGAATCATTTGGAGCGGTCGAATCTCTTGGACTACGACGATCTCTTGACCAAGTGCGTGGAGCTGTTGCGCAAGCATCCTTCCTGCGTCGCCAACGTGCAGGCTGTGCTCATTGACGAGTACCAAGACACCAATGGCATCCAGTACGAGCTCATGAAACTGTTTGCGCAGGCCCGTGAGAGAATCACCATCGTGGGCGACCCGGATCAGAGCATCTACGGCTGGCGATCAGCCGAGATCAAGAACCTCTACCGCCTTCTGAGGGACTACCCAAAGACAGATGAAATCTCCCTGGAAGAGAACTACCGATCATCGCAGGCCATTCTGGATGTATCCCTCAAGATCATCCAACAGGACAAGCGGCGATACCAGAAAGTGCTACTGCCAATCCACAACAAAGGGACGCGGCCGGTTTTGCGCCGACTGAAATCTTCCGCCGTCGAGGCCGAATGGATGGTGTCAGAGATTAAGCGAATGCTCTTGATGGCAGGCAAGATGTTGAACTACGACGACGTGGCGATTCTGCTGCGATCCGCCTCGCTCTCCAGACATATCGAATCGGCTCTGGGCAAAGCAGGCCTGGCTTACCGCATGGTAGGTGGATTCAAGTTCTACGACCGCGCAGAAGTCAAGGTGATTCTTGATTACCTGCGCGTCATTTACCAACCGGACAACAACGACGCGGTCGCGCGCATCATCAACGTGCCCCGACGCGGTGTCGGAGACACTACCATCAAGTCGCTTCTCGAAGAGGCAGAGAGCGCCAAGCTGAGTGTCTGGTCTCTGCTGAACAAGCACTGCCGAGGAGACCGGACTGCCAAGACCAACATCAAGAAGGCCATGGAGCAGAAAATCAGCGGCGAACTCATTCGGATAATCTCGGGCATTAGGAGGAAAATCGAGGAGCCGCCGACAGGAAGCCCCTACTACCATCTCGTGGACATGATCGAGAGCCTCCTGAACCAGCTCAACTTCCAAAAGTACCTCCAGGAGAACTACCCAGAAGACCACGAGGCACGGTGGGCCAACGTTCAAGAGTTCATCAGCTTAGCTGGCGACTTTATGCGGGACCTGAGTGCCACGGCGGATGAGGATCGCCTCCCAGAGGTCGATGGGGTTCAGCAGGTCCAGGAGAACGACGCTCTCGGCCGGTTTCTGGCAAACGTCTCCCTGGCATCAGACGCGCAAAAGGGTGATACCGAAGGTAAGCCTCTGGTGACCATTTCAACGATTCACGCAGCCAAGGGACTCGAGTGGCCGGTCGTCTTCGTCCCGGCGGTGTACAACGGGTCCATCCCGCATGCGCGGTCTGAAGACATGGACGAGGAACGCCGGCTGCTGTACGTGGCCATGACGCGAGCCAAGTCTCTGCTCTACCTCAGCTGTCCCATGTACAGTTCGTCAAACGGAGGCAACGGGGGCGAGCGCACCGAGCTGTCCAAGTTCATCCCTTCAGAGATCCATCCGTACTTTAGGAAGCGCGGTCCGTCGTTCGAACCTGGGGTGCTGCAAGAGGTTGGCCGGATTCTCGGACGAGAGGCCGAGGTCCCCTCGCAGAACAAGGTCTTTGGCGAGATGCCGCTGATGGAACGACCGGAAGATAACCTGTACCCCGAGAACCCAGAGGATGCGTTTGGAGATGGGGACAATGGCAGGAATCGTCAATGGCAGCGGCGCTCAAGGCCGCAGATGGCCTCGGCTTCAGAAGAAGACCCGCAGGTGGCTCCATCATGGCATACCTCTGGAACGGCCACGACAATGGATGCGGCATCAAGCTTTACCATGTCGTCTCTCCCCGGCTTTACAACCGCAACCGCGGCTCAATCAGCGATACAGGCTGCCGCGAAAGAAATGGCAGCGTCAGTCCAAGGCCCAGACCGTCGCCTGGCACCGCAAAAGTCGGCAGGCCCCAGGAGAGGGACAACTAAGCGCCCGGCCGATCAGCAGAGCCTCCTGGGATTCGTCAAGAGATCGAGGTCCGACATGTCAGACACTAGTAGCATGCCCGCTCCTCCCCCGCGACAGCCGCTCCAGGAGATGCCCGAGCTGCCAAATCTGCACCGAGGGCAGGCCCCCACGCCAGCTATCGAGCCTGGTCTTGCTGGTCACAAATTAGGCGCCAGAATGCCTTCCAAGCCGTCGAAACCAACATTTGACGGCGATGCAGGGCCAAAGAAACATTACGCAAACTTCTCGAGCTCGCCGCCGAGACCAGAGAAGGAAAACGAAGACAAAGATGTGCCGCCGGCCATACGGGAGCGCCCGGCGAGCTGTTTGCATGCTACGACAACGACGAACGGATTTGGGGGTTTTAAAAGACCCGCGGCGTTGAAGAAGGAAGGGGGGATTGCACCCATAGACCGGCTGCGAAAGCCGTTCAAGCCGCTTACGATTAAGAAATGAGGGGCGTTCCCGTTGCATTGGATTGGCGTTGCTGTACGGGTAGATTATGGCTTACGGGCAGTTGTAGAACATGTTGCACCAGGCGCAAAATATGAATCACCTATTGAACCAAGAATGTCATCTTCACAGCGGACTTGATTGGCGAACGAATGAATGTATCTGACCCGATGCGCTCCGAGGGGTTGAGTTCCGGGCTCAGCCGGTCTCAGTGGCGCCTTCACGCCTTACCATGCCGTTTAAGGATGACGCCTGACGCATCCTTCGTAAATATCGTAGCAGACGCTCGGGTCGTAAATAGCGACGAGAAAGATAAATACGACGGAGTCGGGGCGATGTCAAGAGATCAAAATGCATCAAACTTGATATTTATACTCTTTGGACAAGACCATTAATTACTGTTTAAAAAAAGAAGACGCCAAAATGTCTCCAATGGCCGCGCGCATCACCAATGCAGCCCTCCGCACTCCACTCCGGGCGCCGTACTCCGCGTTCTCCACCACCGCCCGATCCCGAGCCGGGGCAGGGAAGAGCACCAACGGCAGCAAGCCAGACGACGTCGAGATTCCGGCGTTTAACCTCCGACACATCACATCGAGCCCCAGGGCGAGGTTCTGGTTAATCTCGGGCTTCTGTGTGCTTGCGTCGATTGAGGCTTACGGGTGGTACAACTTTGGGCCGAAGATCTTGGGATGGGAGAGGGGTGAGGAGGAGGTTGAGGGTAAATAGGGGGATCATGTCAAGCCGTCTCATTTGGATGCGGTGCAGATGTAGCGTTGTTGTTTCGAGACTTTGTAACTTCACTCTTTTGCGTTCTCGCGGCTGGCTTACTCACCGGTCTAATCACTACTCTTCAATACGTTCTTAGTCTTGGCATCTCTGTAATGCATTCATGATGCCTGGTACAAGGCTTTGCCACTAAGTCCAGCCAGGTCTCTCTGAGAGTCGGTCCCTCCGCTCATTTGCCCGTCCATGTATTGGCATCGGAATGAGTAGAAAAGGTGTCGGACGTAGAACTTAACATAGAAGGCATTATAACTAGAGACCTTGAAGGGCACTCATACACTTGGCGAGATGGGAAACTCAAATCACGAAATGATAGCCTTGACCACGGGATCATGGGCCACTTTCTTTAGTTGATGACACGTTGGAAGAAGATTTACTACAAGATATAAAATAAACCTCACAGTGATTGTTGGTTTGATCGCATCATCCACAAACCTCTCCAACTTCAACCCCACCTCATTTTACGCTATCAAACACATCATGGACTCCGTACCGGAAAAGCAGTCACTGCTTGATGAATCTACAGCAGATTTTGACAACATCTACGACGCCGAGAAGAATGTTGTAAAAGTAGGCCGCGACCTACCGGCTTTCCAACGATTTCTCTCAAAACACAAGACTTTCATCATACGGCATATTCGTCTATGGCAGACTCGACTACATTTGCCGCACCTTTTCGACGAGGACATGTGCGACGAGTGCTTTTATCCCATCATCCTTTCGATTATCTCAGGCTCCTTCTTGGTCACTATGTCCGC
Organism: Colletotrichum siamense; assembly: GCF_013390195.1. Lineage (NCBI taxonomy): Eukaryota > Fungi > Ascomycota > Sordariomycetes > Glomerellales > Glomerellaceae > Colletotrichum > Colletotrichum siamense. The sequence goes on from NW_023501015.1 coordinate 1,339,795, forward strand.
ACTCTTGCTTTTGGTGGTTTTTTTATTTCTCCACCAAGTTCCGGATGATCGTTTCTTGACGGCTGTTGTCATCAGTTGTATTCCAGCGTTCTTTTCTTTGGAGTGCTGGTTTTATCTGGCCTTTGGACCAAGTCAATCTCAACCGCGAACGAGGGCAGAGACCGCAGATTGGTCACTGGACTTTACCTGGTTGGATGAACAAGCTTTTCACCGTACACTTGGGTGATTTGGGGTTTTGGACCAACAACCCCTCAAACGGACATCACCTATCCGGACGGTGGTTACAATTGACAGAGGAAGAACGTAAATGACGGAGTTGTTCACAAATTATGCTGCAGAGCCCTCTCGTGTGTAAATTGATGGAAAGCAACGGCCAGTTTAGTAGTTCACCAGTTTAGTGGTTTAGAGACAGATTACATTTCACGGATATTCTGTTTGCTAAATGACCAACCTTTTGAACTCCCAGATGAGAGTGTCGAAAGACCTGGCTCCGTCTCTGAGAGTGACTCAAGTTGGGGTTTTGATCACGAACATGTTGTCACCGGCGTTATCTTGATACTGCCATTGAAACTGCGACGGCTTATGCCTTAACCTTTGTGGATTCCTGATGATGCCACCCGTCGTGTGAAATGATGCCAACATTCAGTATCAATGTTCATCGCAAAGGTGGCAGAACAACAATAGACAGCAATGGGAGGCTCAGAGGGGCACTTATAAGAACCTTGGTTGTGAGGCTCAGTACAGAACTCGAAAGATACCCACCATCGAGAAATTGAAGATAATGGATCGACCCTCTCATACAACGGCACGAAGGAAAACAGATTCAAATCAAATACGTTCAAAACCCGGCTGCATTACCCAAGTTCAACTTCAACTCCTACACCTCATGTTGCCAATGAGGCAGAAGCAAAGACAAACACGCCTTCCGCATTCGGCAGGTGCTTCATCCCCCACGTGACTTGTTTCGTGACGACATTGACATCCGGGCCGAGTGGCTGGGGCCCAGCCCGCCAATGGAACGTTGAGCTGGAGGTCTCCACTCTTGCTGCACGCCTGTGGCAGGTGCGTGTGGGCGTCGGTGCGGATGACGCAGGGCGGCACGCGGGCGGTACCTGGGTGTCGCAAGTGCCTGGGCTGACTACCAGACCACCGCTAACGTGCCGGAGCTCCCACGAAGCTTGTTGGCGTCGTACACCTCACTTCCGACACATCACCATCGCCGTCGCCATACCTCTGGCCTCTTCATCGTCGTCTTTCTTTGGGTCTCGCCATATTTCCTCATTTCACATCTCCCGTTTATTCCACCAAATAGTCGCCGATAACAGCCCAATACAGCCGCTGCGCGGCAACACTTGCGATGACCCTGTGGAAGCTCCTCGGAGCCGGCGGACTATTGATCGCCGGCCTGAACGGCGCGGCAGCAGAGCCATATACACCGAAACACGAAGCCGGACGATGTGCGATTCGAGGCCACTGCGGCTCCAAGAGCTTCTTTGGCAAGCAGCTGCCCTGTGTCGATAACGGGCCTGCCGAGGACCCGGACGAGAAGTTGCGACAGCAGATCGTCGACCTCTGCGGAGAGAAATGGAAATCGGGACCTGTCTGCTGCGATGCTGACCAGGTGAGTACACTCAATGAGCCGTTCGAAGCATTGTCTAACCCGCGCAGGTGAAAGCGCTCGCGTCCGAGCTCGGCACCCCGAACCAGATCGTGTCCTCCTGCCCGGCCTGCAAGGACAACTTCTTCAACCTGTTCTGCACCTTTACGTGCTCTCCAGACCAGTCGCTCTTCCTCAATGTCACAAAGACGATGGAAAAGAACAAAAAGGAGATGGTCACCGAGCTGGACCAGCTGATCTCCGAGGAATACGGAACGGGCTTCTACGACAGCTGCAAGGAGGTCAAGTTCGGGCCGTCCAACTCCAAGGCCATGGACTTTATCGGAGGCGGCGCCAAGAACTACTCGCAGCTGCTCAAGTTTTTGGGAGACGAGAAAATCATTGGATCGCCGTTCCAGATCAACTTCCCGACCTCATACACCGAGCCCGAGATGTCGCCCAGGGAGATGACGCCCAAGAAGTGCAACGACGAGGACCCCAACTACCGCTGTGCATGCGTCGACTGCCCGTCCGTGTGCCCGGAGCTCCCCGCCGTCAAGAGGCCTGGCGAGTGCCACGTCGGCCTTCTGCCCTGCCTCTCGTTCGCCGCCATCTTCACCTACAGCATCCTGCTCTTCTCCGCGATTGCCGCCGTCGTTGGACACGTCTACTGGAGACGCCGTGCCAGGAGAGAGAGTGAGCGCCTGAGACTTCTGCAGGATGCCTCTCCCAGCGACGACGAAGACGAGGGCGACTTGGTCCAAAACGGTGCCATGTTTGACCGTCCCCAGCGCTACTACAAGATCAACACGTGGTGCGACGCGGCCTTCAGCAAGCTCGGACATGCGGCGGCAAGATACCCCGGCATCACTATCGGTGTGTCGTTGATCTTCGTCATCATTTTCAGTGCCGGCTGGGTCCGATTTGACCTTGAAAAGGACCCCGCACGTCTCTGGGTCAGCCCGACCTCCCCTGCCGCGCAGGAGAAGGCGTTCTTTGATGAAAAGTTTGGTCCCTTCTACCGCGCCGAGAAGGTGTTCCTGGTCAATGACCGGGACGGCCCGGCTCCCGTCCTCAGCTACGACACGCTGATCTGGTGGATGGACGTCGAGAAGAGCGTCAAGCAGCTGAAGGGCGCCAAATATGGAGCCACGCTCAACGACATTTGCTTGAAGCCCACCGGCTCTGCCTGTGTCGTCCAGTCTGTGGCCGCCTACTTTGAGAACGAGCCGGCGCTTGTCGGCCGTGACTCCTGGCAAGACCAGCTCCGACAGTGCGCCAAGTCTCCCGTCGAGTGCCGCCCCGACTTTGGTCAGCCAATCGAGCCGAACATGATTCTCGGAGGCTACGACGAGGACCCGGCCAAGGCCACCGCCATCACGATCAACTGGGTTGTCAGCAACGCAGCCGAGGGAAGCCCTGCCGTCGAGCGCGCCATGGACTGGGAGAACGCTCTCCGAGACCGTCTTCTCATCGCCCAAGAAGAGGCCAAGGAGCGCGGACTTCGCCTGTCCTTCTCTACGGAGGTCAGCTTGGAGCAGGAGCTCAACAAGTCCACCAACACCGACGCCAAGATCGTCATCATCAGCTACATCATCATGTTCCTCTACGCCTCTCTCGCTCTAGGATCCACCACTCTGTCTATCAAAGACATGATGAGAAACCCCGCCGTCGCGCTGGTGCAGTCCAAGTTCAGCCTCGGTGTCGTCGGCATTCTCATCGTTCTCATGTCCATCAGCGCATCAATCGGCCTCTTCTCCTGGGCTGGTCTCAAGGCCACCCTCATCATTGCCGAGGTCATTCCCTTCATCGTCCTCGCCGTGGGTGTCGACAACATCTTTTTGATTGTCCACGAGTTCGAGCGAGTCAACGTCAGCCACCCCGACGAGATGGTTGAGGAGAGAATCGCCAAAGCACTCGGTCGCATGGGCCCGTCCATTCTATTCTCTGCCTTGACCGAGACTGTTGCTTTCGCTCTCGGAACCTTCGTCGGCATGCCCGCTGTCCGCAACTTTGCCGCTTACGCCGCGGGTGCCGTCTTCATCAACGCCATCCTGCAGATCACCCTGTTCGTGTCCGTCCTGGCCATGAACCAGATCCGCGTCGAGGACCACCGCGCCGACTGCATCCCCTGCCTCCAGGTCAAGGCTGCCCGTGTCCACCTCAGCGGCAGCAACGGAAACGCCAATGCCAGATTCTACGAGGTGCCCGAAGAGAGCCTGCTCCAGCAGTTCATCCGCCGCACGTATGCTCCGGCCATCCTCACTCGACAGGCCAAGGCTGCCATCATTGCCGTCTTCCTTGGTATCTTTGCCGCCGGCATTGCTTTGATCCCTGAGGTCAAGCTCGGTCTCGACCAGCGTGTCGCCATCCCCGACGGGTCCTACCTCATCCCGTACTTCAACGACCTGTACGAGTACATGGAAACGGGCCCTCCTGTCTACTTTGTCACCCGAGAGTTCAACGCTACTGAGCGAAGCCACCAGCGGGAGATTTGCGCCAGATTCACCACATGCGACCAGTTCTCCCTGACCAACATCCTCGAGGGTGAGCGCAAGAGACCCGAGGTCTCCTTCATCTCTTCGCCCACGGCCAGCTGGATTGACGACTACTTCCTGTGGCTGAACCCCGACCTCGGCGACTCGTGCTGCGTCGAGAACGGCAAGGCCTGCTTCGCCGACCGCAACCCGCCGTGGAACATCACCCTGTCCGGCATGCCGCAAGACGGCGAGTTTGTCCACTACCTTGAAAAGTTCCTCACGTCTCCCACCAACGACGACTGCCCTCTGGGCGGCCAGGCCTCTTACGGTCAGGCTGTGGTGATTGACTCCGAGAGGGACACCATCCCTGCCAGTCACTTCCGAACGATGCACACGCCTCTGCGCAGCCAGGACGACTTCATCAACGCCATGTCGGCCGCCCGCAGAATCGCATCTGATATCACACGCTCCACCGGCGTCGACGTCTTCCCTTACAGTCTCTTTTACATCTTCTTTGACCAGTACGCCAGCATCGTCTCGCTGACTGGCGCCCTCCTCGGCTCTGCGGTGGGCATCATCTTTATCATCTCGGCAATCATGCTGGGCTCCCTGCTCACCGCCCTGGTCGTAACGGTCACGGTCTGCATGACGGTCGTGGACATTATCGGTGCCATGGCAGTCTTTGGCGTGTCGCTCAACGCCGTCTCTCTGGTCAACCTCATCATCTGCGTGGGCATTGGCGTGGAGTTCTGCGCCCACATCGCCAGGGCCTTCATGTTCCCGTCCCGCACCGTCATGGAGCGAGCCAAGAACCGCTTCCGCGGACGTGACGCGCGTGCCTGGACGGCCTTGGTGAACGTCGGCAGCTCCGTCTTCTCGGGCATCACGGTCACCAAGCTCCTTGGAGTCTGCGTGCTCGCCTTTACGAGATCCAAGATCTTTGAGATCTACTACTTCCGTGTCTGGCTCGCCCTGGTCGTCTTTGCAGGCACCCACGCCCTCATCTTCCTCCCAGTCGCCCTTAGCTTGTTCGGCGGCGAGGGATACGTCGACCCCGAGAGCGAGGGCGGCATCGAGGAGGACCTGGCCAGCCGCAGATACCGGGCGTTGGTGCCGGATGAGGACACCGACTCTGACGATGATTATTAGATACGAATTTGTTGTAATAGTAGTTTTGGGTGAATAAAAATTGTAGTCTGTTTGATTTAATCTAGTTTTTCTTCCTCTTGATACATACACGTCTGTCCCATCATCACTTACACGACAACATCCACAGTATTTGGAGATTCCACAGAATCGCGATGCGAGTCATAGCGGGGCGCAAGGGAGAGACGATGGCGCCAGCAAGGAGCGGCCGCAGATCAGGTTAGGCATGGAACACTCAGGCGTCGTCTCTCTGGATTTCTCCGATGAAGAGTTCTGGGTCGGGCTCCCTGGGCTACGATGCAGGTCAGTTGGTTGCGACAGTCCGACTGAGGCGGGCCAACGGTGAGGTGCCACATCGCGGCGGAGTGGTCTGTGGTGACATGGTGACAACGCATCGGCGATTGGGCGGCTTGGGCTCAGTGGACAGGCGGGCGGTGGAGTGGTTCATGTGTCTTTTGCTGTCACGCAGGATCTTGGATGCGAAACATGTTCATGGTGACATCAACTCGACGCCCAGCAAGGTTCTTTTTAAAGGTGAGGCGGAGGAGGACCCCTGATCGGTGCTTTTTGCGCGACGGAAGCCAGCAGACCCATGCCGGGAGACAGACGACGATGGAATGAGGCTGATTCCAACTAACAACTTTTTTTTACGAGTGATCTAAAATCTCTCAATTCGACAGCGCACAATGGGAACAAACATGTGCTTCCATCCGATGGTGGATGAGGGAATATCAGATGAAAGCGCGGGGGTTCTCGAGCTACCTGAGGACAATTTCCCGTCTAGATTGGACCGGTCGCTCGTGCCCCTTTGCGACTCGTAATCTGGTCGTTTTTCCTTTTCCGCAGGGGAGTTGACACGAGCCAAAGAGGCAGAGACAGGCGTTCGCGGGGCCGCACGTGAGTTGCTAATCATGTTATTAGTTCAGGGGTTCAGGAGGGCTCGTTGATAGCTCCGGGTGGCTTGCCGCCGGACAGCAGCTTCTTCACAGGTGACAGCGACCGCTCGAAGGGCATCCGAGTTCGGGGGCATGCATCATGGCGACAAGGCAGAAAGAGAGACGTTCGGTCTGGTATTCGGTGGCCAGTTACATCGGCGTTGGGCTCGTCAATGCCATACCTGTGTCGATCCCGCGAGCGTCTGGCAATGGCGAATTGAAACGGCCAGTCGCCGGTGCATAAAGGTGCTGGAACAGGCGCTTCCCAGGCCGAGATGAAGACGATGGGGACCTCGAGGTTTGGAACGTGGAGGTGGTGGTGGTGGTGTTGGGAGACGCTGGTGGATGCGAGGCGACCTCAAGGTACCTCCCGAGTACCGAGAGACGTTGCGGTACGTACCGCGAAAGCGAAAGCCAATTGGCGTCCAATGTCGCGTCAGCAAATGACAAGCCTGAGATGGACCCACTGCCCGAGCTCCTGAGCGCTGGAGCGAGTGCCGCTGTCAGCACCGTCCGCTGGCTGTTTGTTTGGCACCTTATCGCTGGGCTGTCAGGGGCTGCCGGGCCTGTATACTCGACCTGTCTACCTTACCACCTAAGGTCAATCACTCTGAGAAACCATTGATAATCAATCGGGACACAGGAACTTGAGCATGAAATCAGAGAAGAGATACAACCGTCTACAGTGCTCATGCACCTCGTAGAAACGGTCGACCGCCCCATCTCCTCTCCAGTGCTCCACCCCACCTCTGCTGCGCAGCGTGCAGACCCCTGCTTCGTTGCCGCTGGTGGCCGTCCCTACAGGCGGCTTCGCTTAATCTGGGCGCTGCTCTCGTCGGGTGCCAGTGCTGCAAGGGCCGCCTAATGCCAGTTCACCCGCACCTTTAGTGCAGTGCCCGCCGTGCCCGCCGTGTTTTACGCCTGTCCCCCATGTGCTGCCGCCCATCCCATGCACCACCCATCACCTTATCCAAAGGGGAGAACTGGGGGACCTTCCAATGTGGATGTGGACGTGTACAGGCCAGAGCGACTCCATCCACGCCGCCAGCATCGAAACAACTTTTTTATATCCTCGCCGTTGCCTTACCTAATAAGACACCTTACACCTCTTCCTCCCTCCATCCCGCACCTCCCATTCCAATTCCTTTCTGCTCAGCTTCGCCACTGACCCGAGCTTCGAAGCTTGTAGATAGAACGACCCTCTGCGCCGTTCCCCGTACCTTTCTTTGCTCCTTTTGTGTTGTTTTCCTTGTCTCGTTGTGTGTCGCCGTGCCTGAACCGCGAACCAACGCCCAGCTGCGAGGAAAAGAAAAGGAGAAGGCCTCATTGTCAGACGTCGCGAGGTGAGTTCCATTCCATTCCGTCCTTGTCGAGCCCAATTGCCCTCCTTGAGGGGTCAGTGCAGCTTGCCACGAGCTGCTCCCACCAAGACATGCCGTGTCTCCCACCCTCTCCACCTGTGTCTATCAATTCCTGCAGCTACCCGCGCCCGCGCTCTATTTCCTGAACTCCTGGCTGACCCGACTCGCGCCGACAGAATTGCCCAACGACACACACATCTCTTGCTGTGCCACGATAATCTCCAGCCATGTCCGACGCCGATAGCTTCGAGGTCGTCCAGCACGACGATGCGCCCAAGGCCGCGCCCCGCTCCCCGAGCACCAAGTCGACCGCCTCGGCCGCTTCCTCCCTGAAGAAGCCTGCCTCGAGCTCGGGAACGACGGCCACCGCTCGTCGTCCTGCTGCGTCTGCGTCGAGCACCGCGAAGCCCGCCGGCACTTCCTCGACCACCCGCGTGGCAGGCGGCCTGAGCAAGCCTCCCACCCGTCCTCCCGGTAGCAGCACGAGCACGACGAGCAGCGCCACCCGCAAGGTCCCCAGCAGCACGTCGTCCACCGCCACTCACCGCTCGCGGCCCAGCGTGTCTGCCTCTGAGGACGAGACCAAGAGGACGGTCCGCCGCACCTCGGCCGTCCCCAGCAGCGCCGGCTCGCCGAGCAAGGAGAAGAGGACGTCGACCACGACCACCGGCGCCGCCACTGCTGCCGCCAGAAAACCCGCCAGCTCCGTGAGCAGCTCGTCCGCCCCGAGGACCTCGACGGCTTCGCGACAGTCCATCAGCTCCGCCCCGCGCCCCTCTTCGACGACCTCCCGATCGGCCGCCACCGGCACCGGCGCCGTCGCCGAGGCCAAGAAGCGCCTCTCGACCGCTGCCGGCACGACCTCTGCCACGCGAACGTCGCGACCGTCGATCCGACCCGACTCGTCCGGCGCGTCCGAGGCTTTGACCAAGGAGATTGAGCAGCTCAAGGCGCAGCTCACCGACAAGGAGTCGCAGCTGGCCGAAAAGGAGACCCAGCTCACCGAGCTCAAGGCGCAGGTAGAGCAGTCGCAGTCGCGGATGGCCCAGATGGGCGAGGCCACGTCCCAGGAGGCCGCCCAGGTGCAGAGTGCCGTGAATGACATTCAAAAGGCCCACCAGGACCAGGTGGCGGAGTTGCAAGCTAAGCAGGCCGAGCTCGAGACCCAGGTTGATGACGCCAACGAACATCTTGTCGCCACGGATGCTGACTTGGAGAAACAGCAAAGCGAGTACAAGGAGGCGATTGCCGCCAAGGAAGCCGCCGAGACTGAGCTCGCCTCGCTGAAGCAGTCCCTCGAGACTCTCCAGGCCGAGCACGAGGAGAAGCTGAAGCAGAGCGAGTCCGACCTCAACAAGGCCATGGAGGAGCACGCCAGCAAGCTCGAGGAGCTGCAGAGCTCCCTGACCGACCAGCACAAGGCCGCCATCGAGGCCCTCGAAGCCAAGCACGCCGAGCAGCTCGACCAGGGCAAGTCTGACTTCGCCGGCCACGAGGAGGCCCTCGCCAACATGAAGTCGAGCCACGAGAGCGCCATCGCCGAGCTGCAGAAGAAGATTGACGACCTCACGTCTTCCCAGAACGACCTCGAGGTCGCACACGAGACCAAGGTCAGCGCCGAGCTCGAGGCCCACAAGACGAAGCTCGCCGCCGTCGAGGCCGAGGTTGCCGAGCTCAAGAGCAAGCTCGAGGCTGCCGAGCAGACCGCTGAGCAGGCCAAGGCCGACCTGGATGCCAAGATTGCCGAGCTGGCCGCCGCGCAGGCCCTCGTTGCCGAGGTCGAGTCCAAGCTTGCCGTCGCCCAGGCCGACCTCGCGACGGCCCAGGAGGAGGCTCTCGAGTTCAAGAAGCAGATTGACAGCATCAAGGAGGAGATTGCCGCCAAGGACGAGGCCCTCGAGCAGGCCAAGGCGGAGCACGCTGCCCACGTCCAGAAGCACGACGAGGCGCTCAAGCAGGTCTCTGCCGACTACGAGGAGGAGATTGAGTCGCTCAAGGGCGACGCCTTCTTCAAGCGCAAGTTCCTGGATCTCGAGACCAAGCACAACGAGCTCGAGGCTCAGCACACTGAGCTGACCACAAAGCACGGCGACCTCGAGTCGAAGCACACCGAGCTCACCACTCAACACGGCGACCTCACCAAGGCCCAGGCCGACAGCAGCGAGAGCCACACCCAGGCCCTCGAGGCGGCCAAGGCCGAGCTCGCCGCCGCCGTTGCCGCTCTGGAGGCGCGGGAGGCCGAGCACCAAAAGGCCCTGGACGCCCTCCGCGCCAGCCACGCCGAGGAGCTCGAGGGCGCCAAGAGCGGCGCTTCCGCTGACAAGGACGCGCAGCTCGCCGAGCTCCAGAGCCTCAAGGACAGCCACGCGAAGCAGCTCGAGATTCTCAAGAGCGACAGCGAGTCCAGCCTGGCCAAGGAGATTGAGGCGCTCAAGGCGTCGCACGCTGACATTGTCGAGGCGCTCAAGGCCGAGACCACCGGCGAGAAGGAGAAGCTGCTGGCCGAGATTGCCAGCGAGAAGGAGAAGGCCCTTGCCCTGACGGAGAGCGCTGGTGACAAGGAGAAGCTGATTGCTGCGCACAAGGAAGAGCTCGCGTCCACCACCGAGAAGCTGCGCGCCGCCCACGAGGCCGAGCTTGCCGAGGCCCGCGAGAAGATCATCGCCGCCCACCAGGCCGAACTCGCCGACGCCAGGGAGAAGCTGCTCGCCGCTCACCAGGCCGAGCTGGCCTCTGCCAAGCAGGCCGGCAGCGCGCAGTCCGAGGAGCTGTCTACGCTGAAGCTCCAGCTTGAGGAGGCTCTGACGAGAATCAGGGAGACCGAGACGTCGAGCGCCGCCGCCCTCGCCGAGGCCAAGCGAAATCTCGACGACACGCACTCCGCCGAGGTCGAGAAGCTGATCACGATGCACGCCGAGCAGCTCGACGCGCTGAAGCAGCAGTCCGCCTCTGGCGCGCAGATGGAGCTTGAGGAGCTGAAGCAGGCCCACGCCAAGGTTGTTGCTGAGCTGACGAACCAGTACGAGAACAAGAGCGAGGCTCTCGCCGAGGAGATTGCCAAGCAGAAGGCGCAGGCGTCCGAGCTCGAGGCTGCCCTCAAGGCGGCCAAGGAGTCCGTCGCCAAGGCCGAGGCTGAGAAGGCCCAGGTCGAGCAAGAGAACGGTGAGCTCGGTCAGATGTTTGCGCAAGAGAAGATGGCTCGCGCTGAGGCCGAGGCAGCCCTGGACGCGGTCAAGAACAAGTCGCCGACGCCCCCGGACACCACCGAGCGGGACCAGCTCCGCGAGCAGCTCGCCAACGTCAAGAAGGGTCTCGAGGACGAGCTCCACGTCGTCCAGACCAGCCTGGCCGCGGCCAAGCAGGAGGTCGCGGACGTCAAGGAGGACCTCATCCTCGCCGAGAAGGAGCTCGAAGCCTCCAAGCTCGAGGCCGACAAGCAGCTTAAGACGTACAAGGCGGACTACGAGGAGCTCAACGATACGATGACTAAGATTGTGGAGGAGGAGCAGGCTAAGCGCCGGAACCTGGAGGAGCAGATTGACGGCCTGAAGAAGACGCTGACGGACAAGGAGAAGGGCGTCGAGGAGCTGCAGGCGCAGCTCAAGGTGAAGGACGCCGAGATTGCGGAGGCCAAGGTGCGTTCATCACTCATGTCTACTCATTTCATTACTAACAATCACAGGCCAACGCGGCCGTGGCGAAGCCCAAGGGACTCGCGGCCAGCAGGTACGCCGACGGCGACGACGAGGCGAACGGCGCGAACCAGCCCGAAGGTGAGGAAGAAGACCATTCCTCCGAGGCACTTGCTGTGGTGGGATCGCCCCCTGCTTGATGCTCCCCGTCTACGCTGGTGAAGCAGTCGCTAACAGTCTGCAGTTGCAACGAGCTAGAGTCAACGCCAACCAGATCCACGCAATGGACCGCGACATGCAGGAGAAGAACCTGGCCATGCTCGAGTCCATCACGGACTTCCAGCAGTCGCCGCGGGCCGACAACTGAGCAATCGGTAGAGGCACGCGCATGTTCAGTGGCTAGCAGGCTCGCCGCCTGACTTGTACAGCAAGCCAGGGCCCTTGGCCCGTTTCTCCTTGTCCCGCCCGGCCGGGTTTTGAGGTTTTCGTTTTAATACAGCGCGGGGGTTATGCATTCCGGCACGGGGCCGGTCTGGCATCGAAGAGGGTGCTTGTTTTGCGTACTGGTACCAAATTGATTCTTTGCAGGAGATGGATAGAGAGACAGAGCTGTTGAGTGCTGTATGCGTTGCGTCGGACGCGATGTAATTATGGAGGAACGCGTGTGATGGGACGAGGTAGCAATGGACGATACCCCCTTTTCCTCTCGCTGCAGATGCGGGTCGAGGCCGGTCCAGATGAACTGATTTTGAGAGTGAATTGATTCGATGCGTGTTCGACAACGCAAGTCCAGAAGCCACGAGGTGGCAGTGCCAAACCAGGCGTGGTAAAGCGGGTGCGGCCACGATGTGCGCCACGGCCAGGCTTCGTAAGCGGCCGGTCCGGGGTGTGCGACCCTTGCACCCGCTAGCAGTTGACGAGTATCCATCCGTATGTGCGTGTTCCTGAGCCAAGACCCCTCCCGCATCCCGTGAAACGAAACGATTCTTGATCGAAGGGCGGGGAAATCGTCTCCTCATCTTGCTGCAATTGCTGCAGAAGCACGAGTCGTTCGGTGACACGGAGCCAATGAGCCATTGACGTCCAATGGAGGCGGATGGGTGGGGGATGGCGAAAGGCGGTCCCGCTGCCTTGTTGGAGAAGAGAACTGAAATGAGCGGGAGTGGAGGATGACTACGCCGGAGAGGGTGACTTCGTCTGCTGGCGCGATGAAACCCATTTAACTGGACTTGCCATCCGCTGCGTTCCGCGGGAGTCCAATTGATCTGATCCTTGTTGCACTTGTTTATCGATAAAAAAACCAACTCTTTGACCTCTTGGAGACGCATCTACCGAGGGGATTGTGGTACGATTTTTCTCGTCTTCTACCTTGTCTGCTTCGGAGGACGAGAGCTTATTTGGCTTAAGCTTGCCCCGCGGGAGATTTGAGCTGAGCTCCTCCGATTTGTCTAGAGGTACGCTCCGTAGCAGTTGATTAGCTTGCATCCCAATCGCGACCCTTTTTAAAAAGAAGGGAAAACCCAGGGAGCTGACCTTTTTTCTGTTCGAGGAGATTGCAGCTGAGATCCCCGTTTACGCATTCGTACAAGACCCAGGTTCTGGACTGGTCTAGCTGGACGAGCTGCTCTTTTGTCCCGCCTTTGTTGAGCCTCCACGAGCCGTACTCTTGGGTTCAGCGGACTGCAGCCTTATTTACGGTATATTCCTTCTTCTTTCTTTGCTGCCACGAGGCATCGCCCGCAACCCCTCGTCGATTTCAGCCCCGATCCAGATCACAGGGTTGGAGGAATTTGCATTGTCTTAAAGCTCCGCGGATCGCACGCAGTGCTGAAGAAAAGATGTCCAGACTTGGAAACCGCATACCCGCCGCACGCAGGGAACAACTACTCGCCGCCGCAAAGATGCCCGCGCCGCCTCTGCCGATCCTCTTCGCCGAAGAGACGCCGTTTTCGGAGTACTCGGCCGCCGTCTGGGGGCGCGTGTTCAACGCCATGCGGGACTTTCACCGGCGGCCCGTCGCCGTCGTCCAGGCCACGCACCGGGCGCACGTCGTCGAGGCGGTCAAGCTGGCCAAGGAGAAGGGGTGGCGGGTGAGTGTGCGCAGCGGAGGCCACAGCTGGGCCGCGTGGAGCGTGAGAGACGAGGCGCTGCTCATTGACCTGGGCGGGTTTGGCAAGGACGAGGGCGGCGAGGACGGGCTTGTGTATGATAAGAGCACCGGCGTCGTGAGCTGTGCGCCGGCGCGGACCGGGAGAGAGGTGAACGGGTTCCTGGCCGGACAGCTTGGCGGGCCTGGTGATGACAGCGAGGAGGGCGTCGGCAGATTCTTTCCCGGAGGACACTGCCCCGACGTTGGGCTCGGCGGCTTCTTGCTGCAGGGCGGTATGGGGTGGAACTGCAAGGTAAGCCGTTTGTTCCCATCTGAGACTTCAAGCTGACGGGCTGCAGAACTGGGGATGGGCTTGCGAGAACATTGTCGCCATTGACGTCGTCACGGCCGACGGCAACGAGCTCCGGTGCTCGGAAACGGAGAACCCAGACCTCTTTTGGGCAGCGCGCGGTTCGGGCCCCGGCTTCCCGGCCGTCGTCGTCCGCTTCCACCTCCGCACGCGGCCTCTGTCGGGCATGTACCAGTCGCTGTACTTTTACTCGCTCGACCGCTTCGAGGAGATCCTCAACTGGGTCATCAAGGTATGCCACCCTGCTGCATGTCGAGAGACCGAATGCTGACCGTCCCAGATCTGCCCTACCGCGCCGCCGTCGACGGAGATTGTCCTGCTGACGCTCACACCGCCTGGGGCAGACTCCCCGCAGGTGATGGCCAACTTCCTGTCCTTCAAGCCGGACCCCGAGGACCTCATCCCGCTGCACTCGTCCCACCCCTCGCGCCCGCTGCAGACCGTCTTCGCGAACCCGACGTCTCTCCCGCAGCAGTACGTCGACCAGGACGCCAGCAACCCGCCCGCGCACCGGTACATTTCGGAGAACTCGTACGTGTCCAACGACGCGGACGTACCCAAGGTGCTCAAGAAGGCGTTCACGACGCTGCCGACGCCGCAGTCCTTTGCGCTGTACTTCTCCATGAACCCCTGCTCCCGCCGCGTGCAGCTGGGTTCGGCGGTGGCCAACGGGGACGTGGATGAAAAGGCCAAGACGATGCCCGACATGGCGCTGAGCATGCAGAGCGACCACTACTTTGCGCTGTACACCATCTACCCCGACGCCGAGGACGACGAGAGGTGCCACGACTGGGTCCAGGACGTGATGAAGGACGTCGAAAAGAAGTCCGCGGGCAGCTACCTTGGCGATGCCGACTTCCGCCACCGCCGGACCAAGTTCTGGGGCGACGAGCAGGGCAAGAAGCTGATGCAGATCCGCAAGGAGTGGGATCCCCAGGGACGGATCTGCGGGTATCTAGATGCCGACGACAAGAGCGGCGCTGAGGGGTTGAAGAACGAGTTTGAGTGGGCTTGAGTTGAGCATTCCGAGTTGCTTTTATCCTGTTGCCGAAAGATATCCTGTAGAACGGTGGGCTGCATATTATACCAGGGGCCTATTTGAAATTGGTTGTATAGATGGCGTAGATTCAGCATCAATGGAGCCTGTTGAAATTGCTTGTATAGATATATATATATGTGTGTAGATTGATTTGATACTTCTATGGTCATCATCTCATCACTCATCGTCTTTTATGAACTTTTTTTCGTTCACCTCCGGCTTGACGATATCCCTAGGCGTAAACATTGTGTAAAAGTTGACTTGCTTAACAAACCACGCGTTGATGAGCTGCCACTCCTGGTTGGGGTCTTTGAACTTGATCTGCGGACTGTTAGTGAAGGTCTGCAGAAGATGACAGTTTACTTACGTCGAATCTCCTCAACAGACTCGGCACCACCTTGTAGATTTCCAACAAGCTAATGTTCTTTCCGATGCACGTGCGGCTGCCCATGCCAAATTGGAACATGTGACCGTTCATCTCCTTGATGCGCTGCTCTTCCGCCTCGCGGTCCTTTGTCTCGTCCACCAACCACCGCTCGGGGCGGTAGGTGTCAACGTCTGCGCCCCAGATCTCGGGCCGGCGGTGGATGATCCACGCGCTGCAGCCCACAATCGTTCCGCCCTTGACAAAGGTTCCCGCAATCTCGGCGCCCTGCTCGGGGACGATACGCTCCAGAGGGAGACCGGCGGCCGGGTGCATGCGGAAGGCCTCCTTGATGCAGGCGTCGAGGTAGACCAGCTTCTGACTCTCGGTCCAGGTGACCAGCCCCGTCTCGGTGTCGCTGAAGCCGCCCTCGCGGCCAAACTGGTCCAGCTCCTCCTTCAACCGCGCCAGCGCAGTCGGGGTGCGTAGCAGGTAGTAGAAGACGGCCGCCAGGCTGATGGCGGTGGTCTCAGATCCGGCAAACGCCATGCTGACGGCCATCGTCTGCACGAGGACGTCTGACATGAAATCGGGGCGGGCCTCGCGGGCGGCCAGGAACTTGGACAAGAGGTCGGGCTGCTCGGCCAGCTTCTTGCCGTTCGTGACGGGCAGCAGGGGCTCCTTGCCGTTGAGCTCGGGGAGACGCTCGGCCATACGGGCACGGGCGAAGCGGGCAACCGGGAACGTCGAGTCAATGAAGCCCCATTGGGACAGCTTCAGGTAGATGGGGTTCTTGAGAAAGAGGCGGTCGAGGAGGGGGATTTGGCCAATCTGCTCACGTCAGTAAGATTCCGCGACGTGCCAAGGCTAGACTCACCGGCGCCACGTAGAGGAACAGCTTGCTCAGGTACGCCACGATACCGTCAATGTCCTCGTTCTTCTCAATGAACCCATGGCGTTTGCTGTAGGTGATCTCTCCAATAACGTCGAACGCGTAGAACTGAAGCCACGTCGTAAAGTCACACCCTTCGGGGTTTCCAGCAAACAGCTTCTCCGTCTGTGACAGAAACAGCTTGGTCGTGTTGTCGACAAACGGCTCATACTGAACCAGGGCCGACATGGAAAAGGCCGAGTTGACACATCGGCGGAACTGCGAGTGGAAGCTGTTGTCTGTTGTGCTAAACAGCGACTGCAGGCTGTGGCCCTTGACCACGGACTGCTGCACAATGTAGAAATCGGACTGACATTGTTAGCTGCGTAGCATGACGGTATCGAGAGAGCCTACCTTGACGAATCCCTTGTTCAGCCCGTAGATGGTCTTCAGGGCAGCGGGGTCGGCGAACGACAGCGTATTGGGACCCAGCCGAACAACGTCGCCATATTTTTCGTGTAGTTTTTGATGTGTTACCTCTGGGCGTTGTCCCTTGACGTCGAAGAAGCGCCACCAATCCGTCAACGACGCCAGGAAAGGCCCGGGATACTTGTTGAGTCCGTTGTTGTAATGATTCTTAACCAGCCAGGCCACAATAAGTGATGCACCTATTGACAGCCAGTGTGTGGCTAGGGTTTCTAGTAACGTCTCTGTGATGCCGTGCATGTTTGCCAAGTCGTATTGAGGTTGACTAAGAGTTGCAAGAGTCGAGTGCACAAGACCGGGCAATACCAACGGGGCGGTTATGGGGTTGATGTAGCCGGCGACCAGACGATTACCCGGGCCAGGTACCGAGAGTAATTTATCCAGTTTCTATCTTGGGACGCATCGACCGGATCCTATGGGGCTGGGAGGTATGCGAGGGGGCATGCCGTGTGGTCAACGTGCAGCTGCACCTGTGCCTCGGCGGTGGAGCAAGCGAGCGTCACTCGAGATGGCAGATGCGCCAAAGTTTGCGGTGACTCTGGTGAGTATCCGGCGACAGGCACGGCAAGTAATGCAGCGTGCGGGTTCCGGGGTAGCCAAGATAGCCAAGATCAGAGGATTCCCACGCCGTTGAAAGTGAAGACAGAAAGGGTAACCCTCTCAGACGACGGTCCGCTGGCTTTTCTCGGGGACCAGGACACGCAGCGCTGGCGTCGGCGTTTGTCTCGTACGAGATGAGACAAGAGGGCGGGCGAAATAGAGTTAGAATTCGCAAGGGTTCTTGGGTTTCTGGGATCCTGGGTTGTGGGAAAACGGGGACTGGCGGATATGGATGTGGTTGATGTGGATTTGGAGGAGGGATGAAGTGACTGAGTGCACCGAGTATTGGAAGGGGCGGCGGTTGTAGACGCCGTGCCGACACAAGGGCCACCACCACGCGAGATCGGTTTTGCAAATCTCGCAAAAACCGATCAACAACGGCAAAGTCAGGCTCGGGATGACCTGGACTAGGACATTGCAAACCGTCCGGAGCACGCGAGGGGGCCCAGATGTGGAATTTGACTACTCGTTAGGCTGGCCGTCGTGCCGTCGCCGTCGTTCCAAGCAGACTTGATTTGGGAAGATGCTAGACTTAGAGGCTCCGGAGGTAAGAGAGATCTCCCAGAGAGACGCTGACCTCAAAAAAAGGACCCGTCCGAGTGTTTGTGGCCGCAGACTAGGTGCGGCGGTCGGTAGCGTGGAAGAGTCGGTGGAATCGCTGCTCGAACAGCTCCCCACGTCACCACGGCGCAAATCAGCAAATCGAATGCCACACCTTACGCAGCAAGCCCCCAAAGCCAGCGGCGTCAGCGCACCCTAGCATTTAGGGCCCAGAGGGAGGCGACACGGGCTAGGCACCGCACCGCAGGTCGGTCGTCCTCAGGTACAGCGGCGGATGGCGGCCACTCAGAAGCTCGCAGAATGACGCCGGGGGGAGGTCCAGCCAAGGGCAACAGATCCTGGGGTAGGGAGGGGCCCCCCGGTCGATGGGCCCGCAAGCCCGTCGCTGAGGAGGGGGAGTTTCCGCTGCCGAGGGGACCGAGCCGGGGGTATTGTGCCTCTGGTGTTGTGGTGTGTGTGTGTCCTCGTGTGTGTGTGCCTCGAGACATGCAGCGAGCGTATCGGTTCACAGCAGACGGCAGATCGGGGTCCTTGTCGTCGATGCTGATGCTGTCATGGTTGAGACAGCTACGAGTGAGGGGTTGCCCGCTTGCCTGCCGATGGGATTGATTGCCCTCTCGCGTTGCGTATTGGGACTGCGATTGGCACGAGACGCGCGCGGGATTGCGACAATAGCGCAGCTTGCAATACGATGGATGATCTGATGGAGGGGGTCTGGTCTTGGTCGGTGGACACTGGTGACACTCTTCTGGGCGTCGTCCAGGTCGTCGACTTTCGGCAGATGCATTTCGCAGTCTTTCGTCCAAAGAGCGGACAAGGTGGCCCGGAAAAGAGCGTGCGTGCTGGCCGTGGTCATGGCATGGCTGCCATGCGGTCGATTCATTGCGGACTTGAGAGATCCATCGCTCGCAGGCCGGCCGGCATCTCCGAGACTCTGTTGGTGGCAGACAGGGCCAGGTGACTGACTGTCCAGGCCGGCTTTGACACAACGAGACAATGGAGCCGCCTCTCCCCTTCTCCCACCTCAGCATCAAACTCACGACAAGCCTTCCAAACCACAGCGCAATCCTGCTGACGCTGCCAGCGGTCAATTGCCTTGCCGTGCCGTCCTCTGCGCAAATAATACAGGGCCGACGACCCACCGTTGGAGCACCTTATCTGCGGGGGAGGGGGTCGGCGGCTGCTGGAAACAGGCATGACTTGGTCATGGCATCTGGTGGGGGCACGGCAGTTGAAAATGAGCAGCAGTGTGGTTCAGTTCACTCTTTGCAGTGTGTTTTGGCTGCCCTCGTTGTGTGTCCGGCTGTCTCTATTGTCTCTGAATCCGATTGTTTGAGTGGTCTCTCGGAACCTTCTCCGGGAACGAGGCTCTTTGTTGGCATTTGAATTCATCTCGCTGTGGTGAGATCTGACGCTGCTGCCCTTTGTCTCGCTGTCTTCGCCGCCTCGCCGCGAGACTCAAAGACATTCGAGGGCTCAGAGACACTGGAAATGTAATTCGATCCGATTCTCACTGCCGACTCTCTGGCCCGAAGGTTCAAGACACCCAATGGGTCCGCCAAATTTGCCCACTTGGAAACTCCACACATTCCAAGACAAGCTCCATGCATTCCACCCCAGCCTCTCTCTTCCTCTCCAACATCTCCCAAGACGCCAATCAGGTCTTGTCTCAAGCGACTCTGCTTGCACAAAACGTTTTCGGCCCCGAATAAGACGCGCGCCGACGGCTGACCGAAGACTGACTGACGGTCGAATGCAACACTCCCTGATGCACAGTAGAGCCTCAGTCTGCACAGCTTGCCGCGGCACTTCTGCCATTCGTCCATCGCCCATCTCGGCCTTCAGCTCTGTGTTGCCTGTCCAATGCCATCTCTCTCGGCCGTCCTGCGTCTCCGCCGCCCGAATCCTCCGCACCGCATACCCGCCCCGGACGTCTCCCAGTTTTGACAACTCAAGGGTTCCCCGCACCTGCATCCCCCTCCAAAGCCTAGCCGAGGGGACGGGTTGGTGGTGGGTTGCAGCGCAGCACGTTTGACATCTCCCACTGACGCCCGTCTTGCTTTTCGCTTTTCAAGCTTTGAGCGTCTCTGACTTCCAGCGTTCGACTTCGGCGCGGCGGTGGTAAGCCCAGCCCAGCAGGAGAAAGCCTACCGCGGCAAATCAGAACGTTGCCGCCGGTCCCAGACTTCCCAGGCACGAAGGCGATGCTATGTTAAACGCCTGCTAGTTCTTTGGCCAGAACACACCACCACCTCGACGGTCCAGTTTCATCGGCAATTGATTCCGTCCTCTAAATTGCCCGACCAGCCCAGAAGAGACCGTCCGGTGGTCCTGAACCCTTCCCCAGCACGTGTCGACCCAAGATCCAGTGCAGTATCCGAAGAACTGCCCGCTTGTGCGCCGCCCCTACTGCTACCATGTGTTCATTAGCAAGGCCGCCGGTCTCTTATGTGCTTATGTGATGCGATACCGCCGGAGAAACGACGGACTGGCGCTGCCATTGTCCTCATCGAAGTTTCGGAAACAAGATCAGCGTAAACGCATAAGCAGATGCGGCTCGCAGCTCAAGCCAAGCCCCTTCAGGCTTCCCGAGCGCCCACGAGCAGCACCAAAGCTTCCTTCGCTCGCACTCGCGATCCAAGATTCCTCGTCCGTTCCTCTGATCCGTTCCATCTCGCCTTTTCGTCCCATCACGTAGCCCGTAAACCCATGAGGCCGACCTGCAGGGACCAACCCTCATGCCTCTCACCCAAACAGCACTCATTCTCATCTGCCGAAGCCCCACGGCCAGCAAACCAGCGCACCTCCCAAAACCAACAAGCCCGCAGTGTGCCAGTGTCACCTACGTGGCGTATCAGTCGCTGAGCCAAAATCTTCGGCAGATGCGAAAATGGCGGCCGCCCAGGGCGTGTGCGCCCCCCCTCCTCCCCAACTCTGGAAGGGTCTCGGTGCGCCCCCTGGCCTTGTTCGTGTTGCTTCTGCCCTTTGCCGTACTGCGCGCCTCCGTTCGTTTACTGCCGCCGCCCGACCGTACCACCCCTATGACACGAACAGGTGGGATCGATCGGAGGGCCACGTGGGAGGTGCTACACGCCTGCCGTTTCCGTGCTGATGTAGCGTGCGAAGATCGCGGCGCCGTCGACTTGGACCATCATCCTGATGCCATCGACGGCGGCCGTTTTACAGCTCTTCTCTTCTTCTGCCGCCGCCCGTCGCGGTGGGTTTGTAATCGGGTTAGCCTAAAGCATGATTCATGTTGGACCGTCGCTGCAACCGCAGGGAGTCACGGTTTGATGACAATAGACGTCGAAACACCAACGCCGAGTCATCGCCGCCGGCGAGCGAGCGAAACCCTGTGCGCAGAGATGACTGTGTTTGACATTTCCGGGCCGGCAGAATGGATCAAGTGTTTGTACTGCGGATTCGATAATTGCGCGCATGGCGCAGACTGGGTATCATTTAAACCACACGCTTCTAAGCTAATATCGTATTCAATGAACGCCTCAGGTGGCTGCGAACGCTGGCAGCGGCGTGCCCTTGTTGGCAGCGTTTGTCCTGGCGGCTTGCTTCAGCACCTCCACTCTGTCCCTCACGTCGTCGATGCTGCGGTCCAACTCCCACGCCAGGAACTGTGGCTGAACCTTTGGGTTGTTGAGCAGTATTTTGAGCAGGTGCTTGTCAGCTTCGAGCGACCAGGAGTCGTCACCACTGTCCTGCTGAGATGTGCCTTGTGGTGTTGCTGCCGGTTGCAGCCCCTGGTTTTGCCGTGCCGTCGAAGTCTGCTGCGCTGCTTGAGTCTGCCGTGCGGCAGTTGCGCGATGTGCGAATCGTTCCGCAATTTGCCGGTCAACCAGTTCTCGTTGCCAACGTCTCCTCTCCTCCTCCTGAACACGCTGTCGCTCTTGGGCCTCTAACGCCCGCCGTACTCTTTCCTCGTGAGCTCGCTTGCGCCATGGGGCCGCCGTCAGCTCTGCGTCCAGGTTCTTGAATTCCACCTTGAGGTCAACCAGGTATCTAGAGAGCTTTTCCCGGCTCTTCCTTTGCGTCCCGGTCTGGTCTCGCGGCCTCTTTGCGAGACTATCCATCATGGTCACATACAGCCGATGGAGCCATGCCAGCAGCCTCTGCATAATCTGGAGAGTCGACTTCGTAAAAGTCCCAAGCCATTGCTGTTTGCCGGCCACGCCTCTCTGGAAGACGCTGTTGAGGGTTGCTATAAGCATGGGTATAATCTTTTCGTATAGGTCTTTTGTGAGTGGCTTTGGGGGCATGAGCTCTTCAAACCCGTTGGATGTCTTCTTGGCCCGCTCGACGGTCACGGTCACGAAGCTGTCGATCCTCTTGATGGCCTTTTTGGCCCGAGACGCCAAATCATCGTTGTGCAAATAGTCGCACTGTTCGTCAAAGTAGGATGCCCTTGGCATGCCAGACCAGAAGCTCTTCAAGAAAACAAAATCATCCCAGAACTCGCGGCTCACTTTCGACTTGGGCAGAGACCCTGCGACATGTGGATTGATCCCTCTAGCCCAACCAGACCCGCTCATCAGCTCAGTCATGTACTTGAGGGTGTGAGTTTTGTAAGGTGCTGATGCCGTCTTCTCGTCGCCCGTAGGCATCGCGAAAATATAGTGGTCGTCGGGGTATGTGAAGTCGGTGGGTTCAGCGTCGGGGGCAGCCGGACCCATGTCCACGACGATATCTCTGAGTTTCTGGATAGACGGGAAAGGCTGTTCTTCAGCTTCTTCGGGCGTTTCTTCTGAAATCTCCTCGTCGTTTCCGTTTCCCACCCCCGTCGGCTCCTCGTACAGATCCGCATCACTGGCCTCTTCCTGCGGCACAAAGAGCTCGTCCTCAGGGTTCGATCCCGTTTCTTCAGACTCGTCTTGAGACGCGCGGGGCCTCGGCTGGCTGCCTCGTGGCGGAGTCACGGGCACATCGTAAATGTCTTCTTGGTGCTGAAGCTCTGATTCGGGGCTCTCTTCTTGCCGCGGTGGAACACGCCGCTTCTCCAACGCAAACGACCTCCTCGACACCCGTTTCGTGGTCTGGTTCGCCTCGGAGGCACGCTGCGTCCTACGATGCGTATCCTCTGCGACTTTTCGAAGGGTGTGTACCCTCAGATTCGAGCCAGCACGTCTTCGAGTGGACTTGTTTTCCTGCAGGGCATGTGAGCGGCGATCGCACCTCTGGACATGATTTGGCATACTCTTGTGGCAACATCTTCGCCCCCCGCCTCATCCTGGTCTTCGGGCTCCTGCTCGACATTCTCTTGGCTCTTCCTCGGTCTCTTAGGTTTCGGTAGTCCGCCCATCTCGACGTCGTCCTGTCTCAATCGCCTACTGCGACGCGCTCCGGCGTCGGGGCTTGTCACCTGGGCGGGGGCGGTGCTTGCGTCATCGGGTTTGGCAGTTCGTGTTCTTGCCATTGTGTCACTTTGTCGGCTAGGTGCATGACAGTAGCAGTTGGGATCGTCAGAGCATTCCGATTGCGGGGTTGTCGTTCGAGACGCGGTAGCTGGATCGTGAACGCGTCGGACAGCTCAAGCTAGATGTGAAGCTAATTGGACAGACGATTGATGGGTGGGTCTATCCCGCTTAGTCAGGCAGCAGCCACAACCCGAGATCACGGACGACGATGCTCAGCCACTCTTACATGCCTCTAGCCACACGGTTATGAAGACCATCAACAGCTAGAACTTCATCGAGTCACGAAGCTTTAAGCTTACACATCGAATTGACTTTGCGATCGACTGGAGATTCCCGGAGAGCTGCAGCACACACCAAAATCGGCCATGCGAAACCGACAACGTCTCTAAATACGGATTCTCGATTAATTACGTCTATGCTTAGGCTCTTCAACCCAACCCTCGGTCGGTCTGAGCGCCGTCTATGGCACCCTCTATTAAGAGACGTCGGGATATTTACTTTGCGGTCTGGCCGAACTCGGTTGTAGGAGTTGGAGCTCGGCAAAAGCAACTCGAAAAGCACAATGCCCTCCCCACCCTCCCGAGCATCTATTATATCCAGGAACGCGCGGCCGAGAGTTCTGAGGGTGTTCTGTCACATCCGCACGTGTCCGAGTGCGAGCGCGAGCAGTCGCAGACTTCGCTCGCGATGGTCTCGTATCTCTGTCTACTTTAGTTTATCGCTGACAAACTGCTTGATCTGGTCGCCGTAGATGTTTGGATACTGGAGGTGCGCTACTGGGTCGTTGCCGTTGCAACAGAAGGGGTCGGCCGAGTCACAGAAGGACTTGATGTTGTTCCCAAACGGGCATTGGAAGCCTTGGGGTCGAGGAGCGAACTGACCATGTTAGTTGGTGAAGTTCTTAACAGATTCGAGCCACTCACTCCCTTCGTTTGGCAGGTGCCCACTTCATAGGGCAGCCCGGCAACGTATCGCGGGTCTCCCATGAAGATGGCAACCTTGACTGCCCCCAACGCTTGCTGCGAGATGAGCACGTTGGTGTTCTTGACTCCTTCGATGCTGTCACCGCCGCCGCAGTATGCGTTGTCCATGATTTGGGCACCCTGCGTTTTCGTTAGCTTCTGTAATGTACTCGCCAACGGACCGCTCACCTGTGAGAACCCCAACATGACAATCTTCGTCTGGGGACACCGCTTGTTGAAATCATTGATAGCCGTGGCTACAGAGTCTGTGCCGTTCTTGACCGAGTCGGCGTAGCTCACACCCAAGCAGTCCGTACCACCGCCGCAAGCAGGGTAGTTGATGGCCTCGTTCGTGGCTCCCTGGTTGGCCTTTGTGAGATCGTCGACAATTTTGGCTGCTGCCCCGAACCCCGGGGGCGCAGTCGTCTCCCGCGCTCCAAAGATGTGAATTGGCGGGCAGTCGTTACCCTGTCTTTGCTGCAGAGAGTGAGGCGTGGCCAAGGCTTGGCCGACGAGTAGAGCGATTCCAACGCTGAACCACATTTTGGACGGCAACGGCTATCGAAAAGAGCTTCTGAAGGAGTGACGTGAAAACGATCAGACATTAAGACCGCCGGGGTAGCTGTTGGCATATATAACTTTTTCAAAGGAAGCTCTCGACAACGACAATAGCGGCAATCGCGCCTAGTGCAAAACCCGCCTCACTTTCGGAAGCTTGCAGCTGTGCTTTTTCGTGATGGTTGTGTGGTGGATAGTTGAGAAGGCATCCGTCAACTGCCTTGGCAAAAGACTGAACTGACGGATGAACCGATTACTCCGGCACGGCGAGCACAGCTCTCAACAGACCGCGAGAAGCACCATCCACACACACACACTCACGGCAAAGGCGGCTGCGCGTTCCCTGCTTTCCCATCGTCCTGCCGCCCAAGGCCCGAGACGGGACGAAACGGATGCGGTCGCCACCAGTATGCGCTCCGACAGCTTATGACGGTATGACGCTCCAGCTCCGGGAGGCTGAAAGGACGGGAACGGGACACGTCGCACCATTCAGACGAAAGGCTGTGTCTGCTTGGCTGAGTTGGAGCCGCATAATGCAAGGCCAGGAGACATGTTTCTGAGAACCATATTGAAGATGAAATATCAGACAACGAGACCAAGCAGCAAGCGAGATAAGAGCTTCCACTGGTCGTCCGAAACGAGGTGGAGTTGCTGATTGGTCTGGAACATGTGGCTGTTTGACATGGAGGTCCATGTCCGCAGAGTCAGTGCTGCAGTGAGTGGTTGAGCTTCCCAACGGAGATACGCCTCGGACTTCGCAAGTGACTGCGTTGATGCCAGTAAATCTCGCATCGAACGCTCTCAAGAAGCTTGCCAAAGAGGTTTAGCCTCGATAATCGTCTGGTTCTCATCAGACCATCGCGTTTGAAGCTAGGCTCAGCCCGCCTTGCGGCAAGTCGGGAAGACAAAACCAGTTGAAAAACTTGTGTAATTTCATTTCAAGATTGAATTGATCGCCTCGGGCGGTTGCGAGGCTTTGGAATTGCAGATGCGAATGACGTCCAGCAAATCGTATTCGCTGCCGGCTACGGCGGACGGCGCGGAATCGAGATTCATCCAAGGGGTTGGATGACAGCGCCAGTCGTGCCGAAGCCCAGGGAAGAAAGCAGCTCGTCAAGAGGTTGTCAATGGATTCAATGCAGGTGAGACTTCTCACCTCCAGAGTCAATCGGGGAGGCATGTGAAGTTGCCGATGGGAAAGTTGCAAAGCAGGTTTCCGACGTGACTCGAGAGAGAATCCGGGAAGTGAATCACTCGAAACATTTCCGGTGCAGAGGCCAGCCCGTTGCCTGTGTAGTCTCGTCAAAGAAACAATGCGGTGTTGGTGTGTTGAACGTGCTGAGAACAGGTGGTCGTGGTGTTCTTGAAGTTGCTTTGGAGAGGTGTGGCTTGTGGCTTGTTCTCGTCTTCATCACCGCTGACTAAGCAGACACTGTCGTCACACCCCTCCATTGAAGCTCCTGAAGCTTTCAAGATTCAGTCGTCACAAACATCATACCGCGTCTTCAAACCAGCTCCGTCCAAGCTGGAAACGAGACAGCCACCATGGAGCCTCCAGCATCAGTATCAGCGCCGCCAGCGCAACCCTCCTCCTTCCCTACCATCAAACCTCTGCCAAAGACGACCCCTCACACCTTCCAAACCCCCACCAAACGCATCAACACCGGCACCGACCTCGCGACATTCCTCACCACAACCGCATACCGCGACATCCTTCTATTTCTCCTCCAGCTAAACCGATCCCTCTGCCCGCGCCGCTCCCCCTCGGGCGGCCCCGCAACGACCTACCCCCTCACCTCCGTCCCGCCGCCCTCGAGCGACCGCCTCCCGGCCCCGATCAAGGCCCTCCAGAACCTCCTCTCCGCCGCCGAGTCCCTGATCGAGCTCGCGCCCCCGGACCCCGGACCCCGCCGCTTCGGCAACGTCTCCTTCCGCAAGTGGCACGAGCTCCTCGCCGAGCGTGCACCGGCCCTCCTCTCCGAACACATCCCGTCCGCCGTCCTCTCCTTCCCGACGACGCCCTCCTCCGAACCGCCCTCATCCGAGCTTCTCTCCTACCTCCTCGGCTCCTTTGGGTCCTCGCAAAGGCTCGACTACGGCACGGGCCACGAGCTCGCCTTCCTCGCCTTCCTGGGCTCCCTCTACAAGCTGGGCTTCTTCGGCGATGGCCCCGAAGCCGACCCCGCCGCGACGGACCGCGCCATCGTCCTCGGCGTAATCGAGCCCTACCTCCGCGTCGTGCGCAAGCTCATCCTCACATACACCCTCGAGCCCGCGGGCTCTCACGGTGTCTGGGGCCTGGACGACCATTCTTTCCTCCCCTACATCTTCGGCTCAGCACAGCTCACGACCCCGATAACCCAAGGCTCCGCGGAGCCGATGCCGATGGAAGGGTCCGTCCGCGGGGCGCCCAAGACGGGAGACATTGTGAAGGCGGCCGTCGTCGAGGAGCAAAGAACCGAGAACATGTACTTCTCCGCCGTGGGCTTCATCAACGACGTCAAGAAGGGCCCGTTCTGGGAACACAGCCCCATCTTGTTCGACGTCTCTGGCGTCCAAGCCGGCTGGGGCAAGATCAACAAGGTAAGGTCTTCGTCTCCGGTGCTAACGAGTGGTAACTGACACGGCGCAGGGCATGCTCAAGATGTTCAACGCGGAGGTCCTGCAAAAGTTCCCCGTCGTCCAGCACTTCACCTTCGGCTCCCTCTTCTCCTGGGACCAGGACCCCGACGCCGCCCCTGTCGCCCCGTCCGTACACGCCGCAAACCAGCCGTCATACAACTACCCGGCAACGACAGCCCCGCCACCGCCGCAGGGAGCAGGCACAGCGGCACCGTGGGCGGCAGGCCGCGGGCAGATGATGCCGCCGAGAGGACCGGTACCGCCATCTGGTGCTAGAATACCTCCGCCTGGTGGCATGCCGTACACGAGACAACCGCCGGCGGCTACATCGGGTGCGCCACCAGCGCCGGGCATGCTTCCGATGCCCGCTCCCGGTGCGCAGGCGCAGAGCGGCTCGACGGATGCACA
Organism: Colletotrichum siamense; assembly: GCF_013390195.1. Classification (NCBI taxonomy): domain Eukaryota; kingdom Fungi; phylum Ascomycota; class Sordariomycetes; order Glomerellales; family Glomerellaceae; genus Colletotrichum; species Colletotrichum siamense. The sequence continues at coordinate 1,367,302 of NW_023501015.1, forward strand.
GGTCACCTTGACCAAGGCACCGTGGGCCAAGTAGGGAAGCGATGATCATGATTATGAGACCAGCCTGGCGAGAGATGCCAGAGCAATGAATCAAAGGATATACCCTCAAGAGCCGTAGACGGCCGAATGCAAGATCAATTGAATCAAATAAACCTTACCTTACCAGAGTACAACACTCAGCGTTATCCGTCGTCTTATTCTTGTCGGTCCTGCCCAGTTGTGCCCTGTCACCAACACTTGAAGCATCACAATTCAAAATGTAGAAGCAAAACGCTTTGATTTAACTACTCAAGTAATGGGTATCCGGCAATTAAGAAAACAAACAAAGTAGCCCGCGGGCTTTCATCGCTCCCTTCAGCTGTTTTCGCTGCAGATCTTGTATACCATGCGGTGGCGTTTGCCCACCTAGATCCAAGCCGGACCAACATTGGGGACTTCAACCTTTATGTAGGCAGGGTGATCTTCATACCAAGCTATCTCAGATCCGCCAGACGTGAAGTATCCAGGGGCATGACCGAAATCATAGGTGAGAGGATCAAAATCAACTTCAAGGTCATAAGGAATATGGACTGTCAACTAGGCAGGGGGAGCTCCAGAAGCCGGGGCGGGAGCAGCGGCGGGAGCCGGAGCGGGAGTCTCCTTCGTCTCGGTCTCCGTCTTGGCTGGCTCTGCCGCCTTGGGGGCTTCCACTGGGGGGTCCGCCGCCGGGGGAGCAGCAGCAGGAGTTCCAGCGGCCGGGGCGGCAGCCGGGGCTGCGGGAGTCTCCGTCTTCGCGGGCTCGGTGGCAGCCGGTGCAGCGGGTTCAGCAGCCTTGGGGGCTTCAGCGGGAGGCGCAGGTGCAGGTGCAGCAGCTAAAAACGCGTCAGTCTCGGGTATCTGTGCCGGGTGGATCGCCAACACGTGAACGTACCGGCCTCGGGCGCCTTGGCGGGCTCGGTGGTCGCCGGAGCTGCCTCCGGCTTGGCTGCGGGCTCGGGGGCCTTGGCCGGCTCAGAAGCGGGAGCGGCAGCGGCAGCGGCAGCGGCAGCAGGAGCTGCGGGCTCGGCTGCGAGAAACGTCAGTTACTGATCTGAAGACGCGTCTCCTCTGATAGGAATGCAAGGCAATCACGTACTCGCGGGGGCAGCGGCGGGAGCGGCCTCGGTCTTGGTAGGCTCAGTAGCGGTCGAAGTGGTGGCAGCAGGTTGTGTCCCGTTAGTCGGCTGGCTTGTGTTGTTGGTCTTCTTCTTCTTGAAGATCTCCTTGAGCTTGTCCTTGAGGTTGTCAAGGGCGCCGAGAGCTGTCATGGACGTGTTAGTGATTTGTCTTGGCATTGTGATTTGAACGACATGGAGACCGGCCACAGGAGAGGCGTTTCCGAGGTATCTGAGCATGATGCTCTCGCAAGCTCATGGGCCGCGGACGCAACGACGGGGCTACTTACGAACTCCACCCATGATGGCGGTTTTGAATGACTGTAGTAGAGCTGTCGGTGGTTGGATACGCTTATAAGCAGCGATAGACTGGTAGTGGGTTGATACTGAATACTCGGATGGTGACAGCGAGAGCAGACGATGGACGTTGGATGTAAGGACGACGACGACGACGATGCCGGGGCCTCGAGTAGAAATAGCCACGCGCCCAGCAGCAGCAGCAGCAGCGGCAGAAAAGGGTCTCTCGTCTCAGCAGAACGGCGGGAAGGAGCTGGGGTCCAATGGTGCGTGCCTCGTTCCCTGCTGAGGCAGTGACAATCAATGGAGAGGGGCCCGTGGCGGCCAACCGTGCAGCTGCCATCCCTACCAGTGACACCGACTACAGCACACTTTGGTCTCCCTAGCGCATCACCAGGTGCGCCCTGACTCCTCCACAACGGCGGGCAGTGGGCGACATTGGCGACCTCCCCACGCGGTACGTACCCGGGCAGAGCTTAGCACTTGCGATGGCTGCTAAATTAGGATCCAGAAGCACCTCACACGCCAAGGACGACCTTGACTGCGGGAGGCGAAGGCAGCCGGAGGCATCCAGTGAAGATGGCAGTGAACACTGAACAGCAGCGGAAGACGTCCCGATGTGCCAATCCACGAGCGTCAGCAGTGATTTCCCGCAGATAGAGCACGCCTCCCAGAGTTCATCCGTCATCGGAGATTCGCGCCGTTCGTATCGCAGCAAGTCTGGCAAAGTTTGATGAACAGGATGGGCGGGCAGCGGCATGCTGAAACCCTGCTTTTCCAACGCCCTTCTGCTTGCTGGAAGCTGTGGCTGCATGCTGCATGCTGCGCGCCAAGGACGGCGTCGACCTCTGCCGCAGCGACTTCATCTCACTGCACTCGCTCTCGCTCCAGCTGGCTCCTGATCAAGGCGATGGTGCCGATGGATTATGCAGCGTTGTTATTACCACCCACCAAGAGCCTGGCCCTGATGGGTGGCATTCGCCCATCGTCTGGAGCTGCAGGTCGCCCACACAGCTCCAGAACAAATCTGACAATATGCCGTCATTTCATCAGACCGCAAGCCAGGGTTGGCTGGCACCAGATAGCCAGAGACTCAGGGCCGGAGGACTACACCGCTTCGGGTTAAAGAAGTTCTGATAATCAGATGCACCGGTGGTCAAACATCGGATCAAGAGGTTTGAGATTGCTCGAAATTGGTGCGGATGCCCGCTGCAACGTCGAGCAATCTCGACTCGCCCGTTGATCCTCACATGAGCGTCTCGGAAACGCCCAAACAGAGCAGCTCGACATGTCACGTGCGGACAGAACATCGACCCACTTGTGCTAGCACAAATGATTCTGCACGAGTCCGACAATCATGGAACGTCGCGAGAAAAAGCGTCATTAACATCATCTGCCAAAAATTCACCAATCCGGCAAAAGAATGGGGCCTGACCGGGGATCGAACCCGGGACCTCTCGCACCCAAAGCGAGAATCATACCTCTAGACCATCAGGCCGGAAGAGCAAATCTTACTCATCAGCTGCCAATCGATTGGCGATGCCGGGGAGGCCAGATTCAGCGCTTATGTTTGACATGCGCCGCACGGTGGGTGTGCAGGAGAAGGAATGTGGGTGCGTACCACGGACGCTCAACTTTGTGCCAGCCAGCGACCAGGGATGTCATCGCCGAGTGCAGGAGCGGGTCGGCGGCTGCAGTGCCGCTGCGTGGGTGGAGTCGGCGGAAAACCTTCGAAGATGAAGATGGGACGAATGCGAGAAGAACAAAGTTGTTTGTTTTTCTCTCTGTTGGATTCCCAGGTCGGGAAAGTAGCGTCGAGAATTCAGAATTTATTTCTTGCAAGACGGGCGGCTTGTTGTGAAAATAATGCAAGTGGCCCCCTCTTGGCGGCGAAATTTGAACCGTGACCAGATTGGTCGGCGGAGCCAAGCCAGGGTTGATTGGATTGCAAAGTAATTTTGCCAAGGGCTGGCCTGTCAATGCCTGCAATTCATTGGACACAGATCCAGCCAAGGTCGACCTGGCGGGAGTGTGCAGCGTCGTTGTTTGACTTGTTGTAAGAAGGATAGGATCGACGACCAGGTGAAGCTGTCGCGTTCTTTGTCGAAAAAGGGCAGTCTTTGACTTGGTGCAGTGAATGGTCGATATCAGGTTGTGGCAGGAATACTGAGGGTACAGAAACATTGTTGGGTATCATTCGCAAAACTACATAATCTCATCCCCGGCGTCCTTCTCCCCTCGCACGTCACTGCTGCTGCTCTCGCCACGGACAACATCAAGCTCGTCCCGCAACTTCTCCGTCAACTTCTCGATAATCCACTCGCACTCCTCCAAGCTCCCCATCAGCGGCGACTGCGACCCGACCCACGACCACTTGTCTTCGTCAGGGCACTCCATATCCTCATCGCGCACCTTCCTCCGTCTGCTCCTCTTTTTCTTCTTGGAGTGGATGTGCGGGCGAGCCTTGCGGTGCGTGGCGGAGCTGCTTTCGTCCTCCCCAATCAGCTTCAGGTACCACGCCCACTCGGCGAACGAGTACTTTTTCGCGGGCTTCTGTTTGGAATGCTGGCGGACGGCGGCTATCTCCGAGATGAGCAGGAAATGGTACTCGGCGCGAGAGGACGGCAGCGGTGCCGTGGGGTCGCGACTGCGGGACTGTTGTCGGCCTGAGGTGGGATCGGGGACGGAGGAGTAGGCGTCCGTGTCGTTGTCGTCCTCCTCGGAGCTGCCCTGCTCTAGCCGGTGGGCATTTCCAAGGAAGCCCGGGGGCAGCTCGTCTTCCTCGTCCATTAGCGGCCCCTTGAATATGACGCCGCAAGTCCATCGGTCCAGCAGAGCGAGGAGCTCCTTGCGGAAGCCCCGTTCTCCCGGCAGGATAGTAACGTTTCCGAGCTCGAGCGTAGCGTCGCGGACGGCCTTGACGACGGTGTCTCCTGCATTCGAAATCATGACCGTCATCGTCGGCAGCGCCAGGAGCGACCAAAAGACGAAGAACGCCTTGCCCGAGTTAGAGACAGGGGTGCGGTCTCCGTAACCGATGGTGGTCAGTGTGACAAAGGCAAAGTAGAAGCCCTCAAAGTAGGACCAGTTCTGGTACGGACGTTCGCACTCCTGGAAGATCTTGGCACCGACGAGCCAGAGGATGAGCCAGGACGAAAAGGAGATGGACATGGCCATCCAGCGGCGACGGACAGAAGCAGAATCTTGGATCTTGCGCATGAGGTTGAACTCTTCCTGGCGACGCTCGAACTCGGTGGCCGGCAGCGGCGAGGCATCCGAGATGGGAGACTCGACGTTGGACGGGATGGGCTTGAGGATGTCGTCCTTTCCCTTGCGGGTCATTGTACGGATTAGCTGCCGACGCTTCTTCTCGACCATGCGCGCGTCCAGTCTGCGGCGGCCGCGTTCGAGAACCAAGCTGCGGATGGAGCCGATGACCAGACCGAGGCTGATGACTCCGATGAGGGCGTAGGGGATGAGCAGAGCTCTCCCAAGGGGTGAGGCGGCCGCAAAGTCGCCGAAACCGACAGTGAAGAGCGTCACGTCGGCCCAGTAGACAGCATCAAGGTAAGACCAGTCTTCGATGGTGGAGAATACGAGCGCGCCGAGCAGCAGGTAGAGGAGGAAGAGGATCGTCTGCAGCATGAGGGTACGCTGCGCCGTGGTGAGTTGAAAGTCCTCCGCGTAGTGGCGGGTGTATGCGCCGTACACGGTGACGACCATGAGGGAGGCGGTGACGAAGTAGAGAATGGCTGCGAACATGCCATAGTAGAAGGCCTGGGAGTTGATGTACTCTTCTCGCGGTTCAATCACGAGTGGTCCCGAGGCAGTGGCATTGAGAGCGATTAGGCAGATCGCAGAGAGATACCAGCCCACGATGGTGATGGGCTGGGCCAGGGAGAAGCGGACCCGGCGGGCCATGTTCAGCAGGAGGAATACATTCGAGACGATGGCGATGGCCAGCTGGATGGCGTTGACGATGATGAGCCTGGTCGTGTTAGAACACTCCTCAAGTAAGGGGACGACACCAACCATTTTGGATCCGGGACAAAGGTAGCGGCATCGATATCGGTTCCTGGCGGGAAGTGCTGCCGCCAAGGGCGAACGAGAGCGCATATACTGAACGCCGATGCAACTGGGCCAAGGGTGCCGGCGATCATGGGGAACGCGGAGGACGCGAACCACCAACGGCTACACAGGTCAGCGACGGAACAAACACTAGATGCCAAGCCCATGTACGATGGAAACTTACCTCGGATCCAAGTGGGCATCGTCATTCTGGAAGCGCTTGTCTCGTTGAGCCTTGGCCTGCTCCGACTGGGCAACGCGCTGCTCGATGTTATCCCCCAGATCGGCGTCGTTCATGGTGCCGGCTTGCGGAGAGGTTTGTGGCCAAAATAAGCGGGTTCAAAGCGGCGGAACCACCAAAACGAAGGCATTCCCGAATGTGGTCCAAAAACCGCTTCTGAGCAGAAACGACGGCGAGATCGTCCAGGGCAATGTTACCCAGAATAAAAAGACATACAAATTCAAGGGATGAGTGCTTCGAAAAAGGAGAGGCGTCACTCGACCTCAAAATCAAGGTCTTGGCCCGGCCGGACCTCTAGACCCGACGTACCCGGGTTCCCCCCGAGGGAAGATGGTGGTACAACGCGCTTCGGCGATGACGTCGGCTGGTGGACGTGAGGGTGTGCAGCTCTGATGCCCGCCTCCTAGGGTAAGACGGCCGGGGCTTTCTTAGCGAACACGGGGCTAGACGGATTCGATGATCGGGGACGTGGAGTCGGGTGCGAGCGCAGACCTGTGTCAACATCAGGTCGTCGAGTGTGTGACCGTGCTTGGCGAGCATCTTTTATATGTATCTTGACCCCAGACTCGCCCAACTCGTGAGGAATGGAACATCAGGTTACCCATGCTTGCAGAAACGAGCTCATGATTGCTGCTCCAGTCGTGTACGAGAGAATAGCGCGCGTTGCTTGGCCGCCGGTGATGCCACGCGCTGCCCTTTACAGCGTCTTAGCGGTTTGCTTGAGCGCGCTAATGAGGGCCACGGGGGACCCTTGGCGAGAGCGACGGCGGGGATGTGGGGGGGCTGCGGCGGTGCAGCACACAAGAACGGAATGGCCACTGGCTGGCCAGGCCGCTCGCTGTCAGGGGGTCGCAAAAACGCGTCAGGGTGTGCTGGCGAGCGCCTCGTCTACATCTTGCATCCATTGTTGGTGAATCGATTTCAGGCCTGTCGATATGGAATGAGGAATTTGGGTCTCTGATCCCACGCCGGCTCTTATTTTTAGACAATGAGAAGATGGCCAAGACTGTGGCTGCCGTGTCGTCTCCCACGTGCCCAACGGCGATGCTTCCACTCCGAGCAAACCCTTGACGACTCTGTCGAGTTGCCGATCGGCTCGTCTGGCAGCATCACAGTAGAGTATGTCTCTCTAAAAAGCTCAAGATCGTGTCTGACAAGCCCAGCCTTCACAATGTCGTGCGGCAATCTTCTTCAGCCCCTCTGATCATATACATACCGCCACACTCGCCACACCCGGGCACTCACCCGTCCGTCCCCGGGTTTCTTCACCCATATCCGACGGCCGTCATCAACTACCGATGGTCCGCCCCGGACTCCACTCCCCCGGACGCGTCGGGGGAGCCCAGCTTCACCACGCCCCTGCAGTGGCCCACGCCCATCCACGACATCCTGGCCGGCTACACCTGGATCACCGAGAACCTCCGCCCGGAGCACACTGCCCGCCGAGACCTCTACGTCTACAGCTCCCACGCCGGCGCCAGCCTCGCCGCCTCCCTCGCCCTGACCGAGTCTCACCACCACGAACGCGTGGCCGTCCGCGGTCTGGTCGCCTGGAACGGCATCTACAACTGGTCCATGTTCCTCCCAGACCACCGCATCAACAAGCCCGCAACCCCGCGCGGCCGCAAACTCCCCTCGCGGCCGAAGGAGGGCTCGGCGTTGCACGCCCTGCAGATGGAGATGACCGATCTGTTCAGGAAACCCGCGGACCTGTTTGACAATTTTGCGAGCCCGAGTCTCTTCTTCCAGACCTCGGGGATGCTTCCGCCGTCTACGTTCACGCAGGCAGCCGTGATGACGGAGATGTTGAATCGCATGTCGTCTTTGACGTCTGGCGGGAGTGTCAGTGATCTTCTGGCCGCGACAGGCAGTGCGTTCACGGCACCGAGGCGGAGCGCGCTCATGTTTCCCCCAAGAAAGTCCACACTGAAGCTGCCGGCGTCGTTGTTGCTTCACGATAGCCCGCCTTTGCAGACAACGAAGAGGGGGAAGCGCAGGGCCGCGGGACACACGTTCGAAGCCCAGGCGTCGGAGTTGGCCTCGCTGATGAGGAAGAGCTTGGAAAAGTTGGAGTTCAAGTCGCGATTGCAGTGGGATGAGGACTTTGACGCCGAGACCGAAGCAGAACGGCGGGTCAAGCTGGTGGACGTCGGGGACAACGAGTACTTGCAGCTGGGTGAGCGTGGTCAAGAAGTCATCACAAGATGGCTGGAGGACAGATTCGAATCGTGATACCCATTCCACTCCTTGTACATACTGAATCAACTCTGGTCAAACACTGATGATGTCGTGTCATGCAAATGCATTATGAGTGAGCTCTGGGTTGTCTAACGAATACATCACTCAAGCTCATACGTCCAGGCGAAGCACGCCACATAACCGTCAGGTCTGAGGGTATCGATACTATCATTAAGTTTATGAATCCGGTGGAGCCATGCTGCCCCACGCTGCCTCATCCAAGGCCAAGACGAACCCAAACCCAGGGCTGTCCAAGCCTCCCAATAGAATACAAATCTTTGTACAAACGCTACGGCGTCAATGCCGGTAGCAAAAGTCATACACAAAATCGTTACAAACGTTGGGGCCAAATCCCCCGTATCTGCTTCGTTCCATCGCTTCCTTACGATGGCAGGATGTGCCAATGTGGACGAATCACCACATCGCTCGTCCGGCACCTGCCAGCATGTCCACCACGGTTCCAACGACTCCAACCCCCAGCATGAGGGTCTGAATCGTCACGGCCAAAACAATCCTCTCCACGACTCCCATCAGCTCCACGGCTAGTCATCTGCTTCCGAGCAGGATTCTGCGGTTGCGCTTGATGGCCTGGTTGAGGTTCTTTTCCAGCTTCTCGGTCTCCTTGCGCGCCAGGGCGAGGGCGGCCTCGGCATCCTCGACGCTCATGAGAGTCATGCTGTTGAGGGGGGTGCCGGGGAGCTTAGGGTGAGAGCTGTGCTGGGCGTGGGCCTGCGCGGCAGCAGCGGCGGCGGCAGATGCAGAGGCAGCGGACACGGAGATGTTGGGCATGGGGGCGACGGCGTGGTGCGGGGAGTCGAGGCCTCCAAACGGCGTCTCGTCCTCGGGAATGTCCTTGCCGGAGCCGCCACTCTCAGCAGAGTAGATGCCCGCGCCGGCGGCAGCGTCGTGTCCGTAAATGTACGGGGCCAGCGAGTTCAGGCTCTGGGCGGCGGTCTCGCGCGCAGAGAGGGCGTCCTTGGCACCCGGAGCCGACTTCCAGCTGCCGGGGAACAGGTTGGTGTTGCCGAGGTTGAGGCGAGGCAGGACGTACTGGTTGATGTAGCTGATGGCTTCCTCGCGCTGGATCTTGTTCACGGGGTCGTCAGAGAACATCTTGTGGGAGGTGGGAGGAGGCGGGAAGTAAGACGGCGCTCCGTTGGGCACCGCGCGGCCCTTGATGAGGGAGAAGCCGCCAGGACGAGTCTGGTGGCGGGGCGCGACGAAGCTGTCAGGCTGGTCGCTGGTCTCAGCAATGCTCTTCTGGAGCTCGAGGTACTTCTCCTCCTCTTCTTCGGTGAGGTTGCGAACGCAGTCGCCATTGGGAGTGATGAGCACGCGCTGACCCTCAATCACCTTGCGCACCGGCTGCCCAGACAGGAGCACGGCATGGTCTGCGTCGTTCACGATACCCTTTGTTGTTGTGGAAGGAGGCGGGTTGGTTCCCTGGGCTGCGTGCGCACGGTCGAGACGGATATTCTGCTCAACAAAGGGTCTCAGCAGACTGAGAATCTCCTCGGGAGGAGCTTCACCGCTGCTGACGAGGTCGTCATAGACAACCTCGGGGATGGTCTTGGGGTTCTCAGCCATGTCCTGGGACTCCTCAGGCGCGGCAGTTGCAGGGGGTGTGGCTGGCGAAGCGACGGCAACAGCAGCAGCTTCCTTGGCCTTGCCCTTCTCCTCTGCAGCCTTGGCAATCTTGAGGGCGGCTTTGGCGGCCTTGCCCTTGGGGGGAGGCAGGTCGACGACCGTCCGCTCGATGGGAGGCTTGGGGACGGGAGGTTCCTCCTTCTTGGGGGGCGCCGGGGGGTTGGCGGCACGCTCCGCAGCCTTCTTGGCGGCAGCCGTCGTGTTGACCGGCTTCTCCTTCTTCTGCTTCTTCTTGCGGCCGAGAATGGGGGCGATTTCTTCCGGCTCCGCTTGCTTGGCCGCCTCGGCGACGGCCGCGGACTGCTCCTTGTGAGCCTCCTTGCGTTGTTTGCGCTGTTGGCTTTTTGTAGCTGTACGCACAGGAGCAGCACCGACTCTTGACGGAGGGGGCGAGCTGGTTCGAGATACGGAAACGGACGTGGACACGATGGACGCGCTGTCACTGATGGCCTCGCTCGCAGGGGTTCCGGGTCGACCAGAGGCGGTGGAAACGGCTCTGGCGGCGGCGGAGATGGCGCCGGAAACCAGGGGGGGCGGAACTTCGGTCTTGGGTGTAGGAACGACTCGCAACGTCTTGGGTGCGGTTCTCGTGATGGGCGAAGCGACGGCTGTCGTGGGGGTTGGCAGGGCTGGGAATGCAGCCGAGTCTTGCTCCGTCGATGCAGACTTTGCAGACTCTGCGGGCTTGGTCTGGGCAACCTTTGTGGCGGCGGCAATGTTCAAGATGCCCGGCACTGGCTTCTTCTCTGCCGCCTTGGGCGTCGGGGTGGGAGGCTCTGTGACAGGAGCAGGAGGCTCTGCCTGGGGCTTCTTGATGCTCGCTGGGGCGATCTTGGGAGTCGAGACGACAGACTTGGCCGGCGTGCCGGGTCGCTGAGCGTTGGCCTTAGCAGCGCTCGCCTTGATGGCATCCAGAGCGGGAAAGTCCTCCTCCTGGAGAAGAGTCTTGCCCTTAGACGGGGAACCCTGAGAGGCAATGTCCTTTGAAAGCCCACTCTCGACGGCCAGGGCCTTGATGTTCTTCTTGGCCTCTGATCCAGGGGCATTCTTGCGGGGCGTGACGTCGGGTGTGGCTGCCCGAACGACGTTGGCCATCGTGGGCGTGGCCTTGGGAGCGCCTGGCGTAAGAGGAACGGCAGGAATCGGTGCCTGCCGTGGCGCCGGCGACGCCAACCTTGCGGGAGTCCCGAGACCTGGAGGCGTCGGCACCGTGGGCCTTGAAAGCCCTCCATAAGGTGGCATGGGATCATCTGACACCAGCGCGTCGACCGAAAAGGTGGCTTCGTCGAGTGAAAGCAGCTCGTCATCTAGGGAACCAGTTAGCCAAGGTTCCCTAGAGCCATGAAGGTCGCAAAAGCAAAAAAGCCGCCAAAACGGGAAACACATATGTACATGCGGGAGGTCAAGTCACGGCTGCCATCATCGTCTTCTTAGCGATCTGCGGGTGGAGAGCGAAATATGTGCGCAAGATATAGTATTTGTCCTTTAGCCACCTCCCATCCTCGTCGCCGGAGGATGGGCTGCAAGTTAACGTACATTAGGCGATTGGAAGACGATGATGGCTTGCCTGACTGTCGTGACCCCATAAACCATGACATGCGAGTCCAAAAGAAAAGAGGTATAATGTCGGGGCGATTGTAGGTGTCGGTCCAGCCCCTAAACGCGAGACGACGCCAAATGCAACCCTTGCCACTCCCCTGAGCGGCCCTGATGTTTTTTTCCGCAATGCTCGCTGAATCAATGCGTGTAATGTGCGGTTGTTCCCGGTCCCTCGAGGACGGTCGTCCGCTGATGTGCCGCGACGCCCTCCCTCTCATGATACATGAATGTGTAAAACAAAAATCCCTTGAACGACCAACACCGCCCCAGATCTATCGCGCTCCCTCCCGGCTTCACCAGCCGGCGCCAGGGAAGCGCGTATTGTACATCATGTTCGGGTTGTACCCACCTTGGCTCTGACCACCGAACAGTCCCTGTCCGACTCCGGCGTTGCTCTGCGACTGGTGTTGCATTCTCGCTTGCAGGATACTCGGGTCCGCAAGATCAACTAAGCCACCTCCCCCAGAGGAGGAAGTGTTAGCATGTCTGTGCTTCTTCCCCTTCTTCTTCTGCTTGGGACCGAAGTCTTGGAATGCTCCAGGCTGGTTACCGTAGAGCGACGCCAGGAGGCCCGAAGCAGGAGCTGGGGTGGAGGAGGTAGAGGATGGGTACTGATTAGAAAAAGAAGATAACATGTACTCACGCTTACCAGCATCATGGCCCTGACCATTGGCTCCTCGGCCCCGGATCAACGTCTGAAGAAGCTCGGCAGAATCCTTGGACTGATTGAAGCTGCCACCAAACGAGTGGCCCTGTCCAAACATGCTTGGCGGGGTGCCCGTCGACTTGAGGCCCGGAGGAGGGCCGGGCATGGACGACGCATAGTACTGGCTGCCAGGCTGTGTTTGGAATGTCGAAGGCATCATGGCCGTCTGCTGCGCCATGATGCGAGGGTTGGCGGCCACCTTGACCGAGGCGGAGGTGCCCGCGCTGTCGTTAGCAAAGCTGAACCTCGATCCCTGTCTGTTGTGGCCGTTGCCTCCTTGCTGCTGCTGCTGCTGCTGTTGCTGCACCGAAGGCTGGACGGTAGCGATACCAGGCGGCAGATGATCGCCAAAGCCGTTCTGCGAGCGGATGAAGAGCTGCTGCTGGGGGGTCATGGATCGGCTGCCGGCAACAGAACCAGAAGTGACAGAGGCCTGGCCGAAAGCCGAGCCGAGCGCGGGACCAAACAGGCCGTCGGTGTTGGTGCGCTGAATGGGAGGCTGCGTACCGGGCCTGCGCTGCTCAAATGCCGCCTCTCTGCTGACGTCACGGTCTTCAGGCTCGCCGCCGAGGGCGAGGCTACCGCCGGTCTCTGGCTCGCCCTCAGAAGGCTCCTGTGCCTCGCTCTGCTGTTCTTCAACACCGAGGCGCGACTCCTCCTCCTCGCGCATCGCTCGGCGCTTCTCGCCACCACGCAGATCGAACATGGGCGGGTAAATCGTCTCGAGTGAATTCGTGTCGGGGGCATGGTAGGTAAACGGGCATCCTTGCATGGCCATGAGAAGCGTCTTGAGCACCGTCTCGGGAAGGCTGTTAGGCTTCTTAATCTCAGCTCTGGGCGCCACCATTGGTGCCTTGCTCTCAGTCGGGGGTGCGGGAGTCTCCTTTCTTGACGGCGTCTCATCAATGGCCTCGGGTACTGCCTCGGCGGTTACGGGGAGCGATGTCGAGATGGCGGGGCTGGAGGCGGCACCGCTCGTGGCGTGGCTTCCTCTGCGACTGCGCTGAGGATTCCTGGCCCAGTTGGCCGACGAGGGAAGCGCCGAGCCATCACCGCCGTTTTCGGATCCCTCTTTACTCGACGAGCGGGCCATGGGTTGCGACATGGTGGGAGCGGGGGTGTTCTGCTGTCGAGAAGCAGACCGCGAGGGACCGCCACCGCTGTTTCCACCGCTGTTTGATGATCCACTAGCAAGGGGCCGCTGCGTTTGCGAGCTGATGCTGTTCATCGATGACAGGTCCTGTCGAGTGTAGCTGTCCTCCTCGTCGCCGAGCTCGTGCAGGAACATGCATTGTCTGTTTGTGCACTGCTCGTGTCGCAGCCAGGCGGAGCAGTACTTGGTCGTACCGAGCTGAGCTCTAAGCACACGGTCGCCGTTCTGGGATCCGTTGACGGCCTGGATGCACCGTTGTGCGTCCTCCTTCTTCTCGAACGTCACGTAAATGCCGAGTGATTGGTTTTGGCCGTCCTGGCTCTTTCGGTTGCTGATCGAAATCTTCTGAATGTTGCCGTACTGGCCAAAGAATTCGGGCTTGCGCAGCGTCTTGAGCAGCTCGTCCTCTCGCACTGTAGGTGTCAGACCGGTCACGTAAACCAGGTTCTTCTGAACGACCCGCACGCCGACGAGGTTCTTGCGGTTCTCCTTTTCGGCCTCGCGTTTTTGGACCTCCTTCTGTCTTTGTTCTTGAGCTCGCTTCTTCTGATTCTTTTGGATGTTGGCTCTGAACTGGGCGACCCTAAAAAGTAGTTGTCAGCGTGGCGTCGCTAGGCAGGGTGGGGGAGGAACGCACTCTTCTTGGGTGACGACCTTCCACTCTATCGTCTTCTCATCGTAAGGTCTGCGGCAAGCGGGACACAGGCCATTCATGTTGTTCTTGATGTTGTTGAAGCAAAACTGGCACACCTATGAAACTGTCAGAGATCGGCCTTTGACGATGGAAAAAAAAAATATAGCATCGGGGAATCGGACGGCATACCTGGTAACCGCATGGGCATGGTCGGAAGTTCCGATCTGACAGGTCGAACTCCTCGATGCATAGCGGGCTGGGAGGCAAGTTAGTTCGTGGTGCCCAACTGCAGGCGTGCGGCCATCTCGAACGGCGCGCAATGACGGCAGGGGTCGACATACCAGGTATCTTCCTCCTCGTCGAAGAATGTGTCTTGGGGCGCCATGGTGACAGTCTGCGGGGGGTAATGATGTGTTGCGGGAGGGTAGTCGTCGATTTGTGAGTGGAGGTAGTCAGGAGAGGGAAGTTGTTCAATACGGATGAAGCCAAAGCCTTTCTCGGATGGGTCGCCTGCTGCGCTAGCACCTTAGGTAAGCCGGTTGACGTGAGGCAGCCTCACGTGATTCTGAAGGCGCCTGGAGCCAATGACAACACTCTGAATGAGGCGAGTCAGCAGCTGCTAGGCACACCCTGTCCGTGGATAGCGGCAGTAAGTGATGGTAGAATGGAGGATGAAGGTGTGGAAAGGGCAGGATGGTGTTGTGGGAAAATTTGTGAAAGAACAAATCCACAAGGTGGTTGCTGTTTTTTGAATTTGTGAAAAGGTAAAGTCTTTTCGAGGGTCTGCGTTTGTTGTTGTTAAAAGAAAAAAGTCCTTCGAGGCACGTCAGGTACAGTGAGAGTCTGGTGAAGCAAACAGCGGGCTAACCCCACCCCGGGTGTGCCTAATCCGGCTAGCTTCTTTCAATCCCCAAGCATCGCAGAAGCACAGCATCATCAATCAACTCCCACAGAGGCATCGAGCCCCCCAGCATTGCAAGAACCGCGACAATGGCGACGAGGCTATACCGTAGCAGGGCTCTGGCGGGCTTGCGCAACTGCCGCCCTACCAAGATTCGATGCTTCTCGACCTCGATCCCTCAATTGGCCGGCTTCCCGACCGGCCAGCCCGACGTCGCGGACGTCAGGAAGTCTCCTCGCGAGCACATTGGCACCCTCAAGGCCCCCCTCGTCAACCCGGCCGACAAGTACGGCTCCAAGGCTGAGAACATGCACAAGTACGGATCCTGGATCATGGGCTGCCTGCCCAAGTACGTCCAGCAGATCTCCGTCTGGAAGGACGAGCTCACCATCTACGTCTCTCCCTCGGGAATTATCCCCCTCTTCTCGTTCCTGAAGTGTAAGTACCAATTGGAGGTGGCGTTGCGGGTTCCTACTAACACGACACAGACAACACCTCGGCCGAGTTCACCCAGATCAGCGACATCACCGCTGCCGACTACCCGACCCGAGACCAGCGATTCGAGGTCGTCTACAACCTCCTCAGTGTCCGCCACAACGCCCGCATCCGTGTCAAGACCTACGCCGACGAGGCCTCCCCCGTCCCCAGTGTCACGCCTCTCTTCGACGGTGCCAACTGGTATGAGCGTGAGGTTTACGATCTGTTTGGTGTCTACTTCACCGACCACCCCGATCTCCGCAGAATCATGACCGACTACGGTTTCGAGGGCCACCCCCTGCGAAAGGACTTCCCCCTCACCGGTTACACCGAGATCAGATACGACGAGGAGAAGAAGCGCATTGTCACTGAGCCTCTCGAGCTCACTCAGGCGTTCCGCAACTTTGAGGGCGGCACTAGCGCGTGGGAGCAGGTCGGAGCCGGCACGGACAGACGCCCGGATAGCTTCAAGCTGCCCACACCGAAGCCGGAGGAGAAGAAGGAGGAGCCCAAGAAATAAATCAGAAGGTCCTGATGTGTATATAACTAACCGCGCTAGAGTCCTTTTGTACAACCATTTCGCGTTGCACTATTGATGTGTGCGTGTGAAATCTCGTGGCTAACCTTTCATTTTATGACATGCAAAGAGTTTACAAAGTCGTTCGATCAGCCGGTTGGTCGCATACGGGAAAAGGCAATCCTGCTTCTCAAGGTCATCGGTTGAAGCTTCGTCTGGTCAATTGGTCTCGTCACCGTGGTTTCGGAGCGTCAGTGCACTCGGGAATCAGGCCCAGTAAGGTAGAACGCTTAACCTAAGCTGTTGAACTTTTATCTCAATTGTCTTTTGCTACTGGCTAGGCAAGAGAGTAGAGTTGTTTCTGTTTTGTTCGTTATTCTTCTTTTTTTTTTCTTTTTTTTTCTTTTCAATTTTGACCTTGCTGCGCTCAATTCCACCTTTTTGGCTGATGCCTCTCTTGCGGACACTTTGACGGGTTGGATGTTGCTTTGACGCTGAGGAACACCGAGGACTTCCCCATACATACCGTGAGGTCTAACCACACCATCTCGGTCCTCAAGTTGTATCGGGTATGCATACACTTTCAGCAACTGTCAGTGTGCCGCTGTCAGTGAGAAAGTCAATGTAAAGTGAGTCCATGTCCGGCCAGCTTTGGATGGTATATAATACTGCGACTTGTCCCAAATCCTCCGTCCCAGCTCTTCATTCTCTTCATCATCCGTACACGAATTTCTTGATTTCAACATTTTCTGACTTCCGCTTCTTCACTTCACATGACTACCTTGCCAAGCTTCGTTAACATCAACAAGATGTCTGAATTTTCTGTTCCCCGTTCTGAACTCCTCTCTAGCGCCCAGCTCACAGAGCTTAGACGCGAGGCCAAGGATCGCTACTACATACAACACATTTGCGACCTCTCTATCAACGATGTCGACCTCGAAGACTTTGTTAATGACTATGTCGAGGCTCACTACAGAGCGATGGCCAAGGCTGCAGTAGCATCAGTCGCTTCTGACGCCTCAACGAAGACGGAATCCAAGTTTAGACGTCTTCTGCGCCGTATCAGTGGTAAGCAGACATTGGGGAGTTACTGGATGTCTTCCATTCACTAACACTGCGAAGGCGCGCAACTCCGGCCGGCCCCTGCTATTTGACGGGCATCCGAGCCCCAGTTGACCTGAGGATTCTCCATGAATCTCCTTTGACAAGAACGTACGGCGACAAGGGTACCAGACATCCCATGGCCATGAAGCAGGCTCACTTCTTAAAAAAAAAACCCAAAAAAAAAAAGAAAAAACCACACCTTGACGGTACACGACTTGACGACTTACGGCCTGCGTTCTATGATCTACGACTTATGACTTACGATCTCTAATTTACGACTTATGACTTACGACTCACGATTTATGACTTACAACTTACGAATCACGATGCACGAGTCCACGAAAGGTTTCTCAGGACCGGTCTCACGACTCATCAACACAATACAGAGCTCACCACACAACAAAAAAATTCATGACTCTGGTCTAGGAGACACGCTCATTCAATGAAAGGATAAAAGGCTGCCTTCATGTGCCAGTCTGGAGCTGCGCAAACATGAGGGTGGTCTTGAGAAAGGCTCGGCCTAGGAACTAATGGGATTATGAGATAATGATATGATGAAATGATAATCAAGTATCAATCAGACCTAAATGGTCTAACAATCAACACTGTTGGGCATGTCTGATTCAAGTTGTTCTCTCTGGGAGACGCGACTGCTGGCTACAAGATCGACATTGCTGTGGAGGATGCGCCCGTTAGCAGATGCGGCACATAGACTATATTCCAAATAATAACTACTCCTCCAATCAATGAGCCTTAGTCCATCATACCAATGATCGAATGAAATAAAGTCAATTCGTCTCATGATGTATCAAATCAAAAGTGTGATGTCGCCGTCGTGATGCACCTACCGGAGGACCCCGGCTCAGTGCCCCGCTATTTGCATGTGATGTCACTCCCACACGCCACCACGCGTAAAGCGATTCCACCCACACGCGACGCGACCTCAACGCCGCACAGGGACTAGTCGGCATGCACATCGCGGGCGGACATCTCCTGCGCACCCAAGAATTTGTCGAATATACACGAACGATTGACTATCCGGCATAGATTCGCCGTTTCGTGACGATCACGCCCAACATGCCAGCGCAAACTCGCTCCGGCGGCCGGGCCCCTGCTGCCCCTCCCGACCGAATCTACAAGTCCAGCAAACCACTCAAGCAGGCCAAGCTCCCCCATCGAAAGACCGAGGTCCGCACCTACAGCGCCCGCAAGCCGACCGCGCGAGTCACCAGTCACAAGCAAAAGACGTTGACCCAGATGTACGAGTCTACGCGCTCCTCGCCTGTGCATCTCGACCTGTCAGATGACGAGGAAG
Source organism: Colletotrichum siamense (assembly GCF_013390195.1). Lineage (NCBI taxonomy): Eukaryota > Fungi > Ascomycota > Sordariomycetes > Glomerellales > Glomerellaceae > Colletotrichum > Colletotrichum siamense. The sequence continues at coordinate 1,385,332 of NW_023501015.1, forward strand.
AGCCCGCGCCCAAGAAGAAGAGGAGAAAGACGATGGGGGATGAGCCGACCCCAAGTTCGTCTTTTCACACGCAGACTTTGACGCAGATGTCGCGGAGGTCGTCGGAGAAATCGCCCGAAGAGGAGGAAGACATTTGGCAGTTCCAGCCGTCCGACGACGAGGTTGACAAGCCGGTCCTCCCTTCAGCAAACGACAAGGAGAACGTTCTCCCTGTAAAGAAACCTACGAGCAGGCAGCCATCCGTCGTTCCGCAGACCCCAACCAACAAGCGGACTGTTCTCGAGATTCCTTCATCGCAAGGCAGCCCGCTTACACCGATGCTGGCTAGGTACAGCCCGGCCCCGAAGAGGTCTCCCTTGAAGGACAAGTCTACAAACACGAATACGCCCATCAAACTCACAGGATCTGTGAAACGCCCGCGGACTCTCGAGATTCAAGACTCATACGCGACAGTAGGCAGCCAGAGCCCAAGTCAGCGGTCGTCTCCCCGTCGGCCACTACAACCTGCCAAGAACGTCCGCTTCATCACGCCACATCCGACGGCTAGTCTGGTGCCGGTGGAAGAAGAAGAGACGGAAGATGAGGAGAATGAAGAAAACGCGCGTGAGGTCAGTCCATCCCCTCGAAGGCCGCCTAGATCACCTCTCCGTGAGATTGCGGATTCCGAGGATGAGTCGGATGCGCTGGACATCTTGGACGAGGAGGCCGAGGGGTACGATGCCGTCGGCGAAGAAACTCAGTTCCAAATGGATGAACTTCTCACCTCATCAGAGAAGGAAGTCACCAGGGAACTCTCCCCTGCAGAGGAAGGTGACTCGGATAAGGAAAACGTCACCCCTGCTGCCAGCGAGGAAGAGGAGGAAGCTACGGTGATCCTATCTAAGCCATTCGTTCTACCAAAGCTGCACCATTCGACATCGGGGGAGTCGGATCGCAGGGATACGGTGGAAGTCATTACTTCTTCGCCAGAGCCGACCCGGAGCAGTGGCTCCAGTATCCCCAAAGCATCTGACGAGACGGTCGAAGAGTCCATCTGTGAGACCCCAACCAGAAGCCAAAAGACGCCCAAGGCCAAGAAGACGGGCAAAGCTCCAGAGGAGACACCAAAGACGCCGCATACACAAGGCCTCGAGAGTCAACGAATCTCTCTGGACACAATCCGCTCCATGGCACCCCAGACGGACAGATCTGACATCTTCATCTCAATACACCCAGAACACATGGACAACATTGTGGCGGGTACCAAAAACCACGAATTCCGTGCCTACAAGATTTCAGGCACCGTCTCGCGCATGTGGCTGTACATCACCAAGCCGGTTGCAGAGTTGAGGTACATGGCTTGCATTGGTGAGGCAAAGGCGCCTGGCGAGACTGACGGCGACGGTATCGGCAACGCAGAGTTCAACCAGCGCAAGTTGCCTGGCGCCAAGTTCGCGTACCAGTTGCATGAAGTGTACGAACTGAACGATCCAGTCTCGCTGCACGAGATGCAAGAGCAGGGGTGGCTCAACGGGCCGCCGCAAAAATACAACTTTGTCCCGCCAGCAGTCGTTGGTCATCTGATGGCCAACCTGCGGTGCTCGCTGTTTGGCGGCGAGGATGAAGAGACGCAGGAAGAGATTGTTTCCCAGCCAGAGATTGGCAGAAGGGAGACACCACGGACGTCAGCCGATCTCACAGTGTCTCAGGAGCTGGCGGAGCAGATCCGAAGCGACATCGAGCACTCGAACGTACATTCATCCGAGGCAGATATCCTGGTACCGGCGAGCCAGACGCCGACCCGTAGCCGGAGGGCGTTTGGCACCGAGCTCTTTCCCAAGCCCGCACTCCCTCCGACGCCCATTAGCCGGCCACCGAATCCCACGCCTCGACGCGCTATTCGGCCCTCCCAAGCAACCACCGTAAGCCAGGCGTCCAGTCCTTCACAGTCACCTCTCAGATCGGTACCGCGCCCGGCTCAAGCGGGTTCCAGCATGCCGATATTCATCGATGACGAGGACGATAGCCCCATCCGTCTGCCGCTGGGGACCATCCAGCTGGACTCGTCTCAGCTTTTGACCAAGAGCCAGATGCTGCCGGACAGCTTGCTGATGGAGGAGGAGAGAGAAGAAATTGTGTACGATTCGGAGCAGGATGACGAACTTTGAGAGATTAATCATTTGTAACTTGCGGTGACGGGATTGCTTCAGCGATGGAGTTGTATTATTGGCTTGTATGGCACTGGAGGGTCGGAAAGGGAATGGACAATACGGCAAAGGTACCTTCGCGGGATAGGATTCATGGACTTGCTTCACTTTTAACTATCTTTCTTTCTGCATATCTTCTCCAAAGTGCATCACCCCAGCCTTACCTGCCGCCACATCCTTAAACACTCCTGTAAGTCCATGCTCAACGACCCCTCCGCGGCGGCCCCGACGTCCTTGATCACCGCAACCAGCAAGCTCGCCAGCGCAAAGCTCTTCAGGCTCTCCCGCAGCGCCTCGAGATCCGACTTGCGCAAGCCGCCGTTCTCGGCCCACGCCTTCCATTGGTCGAGCATCCTGCTCATCTCGCCGGCAAACTCGCCATCCAGGATCATCCGATGCAGGAGCCCTGCGGCAACGGCTCGCAAGGAACCGCTGATCGGGTCCGAGGAGACCAGGCCATGCTGCTGGAGCCAGCGGAGGTTATGCGATGCGACGAGCGCGGCGTCCCATTTCGGGGACTGAATCGCCTCGTGGGCGCGGGTTTCCCGGCGTTGCGTGTCGAGACGCATGCGATCGCGGACTGTGGAGGCTGTTAGCGGTGCTCATAGGGCTGGCAAGGGCAACTTACGATCGTCCAGTCGTTGCTCGTTCTCCATGCGCATGCGGTCCCGCGCGGCGTGCTCTCGGTCAGCCTGGCTCATGCGCGACTCTGCTGCCATGGCGTTGCGCTGCTCGCGCATGCGGCGGCTCATCAGGTCGAGGTGATGCCTCGAGTCGTCATGCTTCGAGGCCCATTCTGGCGTCTGCGAGTCGTCGACGATGCCTAGCAGCTCCAACACGCCGCACGGTACGGAAGAGCCGCGGGCAAATGCGAGAATGTCGTCTGGAATGCGGTAGTTCCACAGGATCGTCGAGCTCGAGGTGCCGTAGGCCGTGGCGGCGCTGGCGAACCAGATGCCCGTGGAGGAACCGGGGCGGACGCGGACGTGCTCGATGTAGAGGCTGGTGGTCGGGTGGTCGTCGTCCTCAGGGATGGCGCTGATGAGGCCGTGGCTGGAAATTTTGCAGGCTATGGGTTTGTGCGCGTTAGTTGCAACGGCGCGGGAGATGGAGTCGAGCGAGGAGGTGTAAGACGGTGCCTTTTTGGCAGCGACGGCATCGTCTTTGGTTTCGGTGTCCCTCTCTTCTGTGATTGTGTCTTCCGAGATCCCGTTTAAGTCGATGACCGGAGCGGGTGGCAGGCGAACCCAGTACGGAGGGAGGGACTCGTAACTCCTAGTCGTCCAGTGGGAAGACCAGCTCAGTGACAGAGACAGATGGCCATCAGAATCGTTCAAGGACGCGATGGCGAGGGCTTTCTCTTGGTCATCGGGACTCTTCATGAGAGTGCAGCCCACCGGAGTCCATAGGCCGGTGCTTCGCAGTAACCTCCAGCCGTGAGGGTCCGGGACGGCGCCGAGATCAAGGAGATAGCATATCAACTCGTCGAAACTTACATCGACCTGCGGCTGGCAGAGCTGGTCTGCGTATTCCACCCGCTGGGTCTTGAGACCGATGGTGTTGGTGCGCCAGTTGAACACCGTCCAGCTACCACCGGGTATGGATGATGGATGCCGCGCGAGAGACCAGTACTCTTCACGGTTGTCGAAGCGGTCCCACGGCGTGACGGCATAACGCGGCAAGTCAACTTCGATTACACGGTTCACGACGTCTGAGCGGGTGAGCGCTGTTAGTCGGGCATGGCGGAGCATGCGCAGGATACGTGAGCGAGCGGCGAGAGTTGCTACGGTATTGTAGAGGATAGGCAGCACGCCAAGCACTGCTAGAGGCACACCGATGTAGGTGATAATGTCCGCGGAGGAGGTGCCGGAGTCGGACATGGTGCCGGGTGGGGCCGTGGTCCGGGAGGTGCACGGAGTCGGATGGAAGAGCGACGACAATGGAGTTCGTGTATTTTCTTGGCGAGACTCACGATTTAAACAAAGTCGTCGAGCGATCGGGATGACACTGAAAACTACCCCTGAACGATCGATTCAGCCGCAGCAGCTTTCGGGAAGCCATTAGCGACGGCTCTGTCCGACCTTGCCTCTTTGGTCTAGGCATTTTGCGCCTGGAGTTTGCACCATTGTCACACAGGCAAATTGTCCTGGCTATGCCCAGATGATTACTACGTCGTTTTGGGTGTCTTGGCAACGTCTGCTAGTCGCCTGAAAATTGAAGGTATACAAACCTGACATGACGATTCCTTGCGTTCACGTCTGCCCCTCAAGAAGTACAGCCGATCTGAGGATGCACTGTCCTTGTTCTGGTTTAGGGTCTGCACGTTGAGGAGAGCAAATGAGAACGCAATCCCACCTTGTAAACTCGCTGTGTGCATGTATGGTGCATACTATCTGCCTCACTTCTCATTGGCTTGCGTTGGTTTTCTTGACTAGGTACAAGTCCGGCACACTCCTCGCGACGATGCCTATTCTCGACAGAACGGCGAGGTGTGTCTGACAACGGCCTTGTACTATCCGAGGCCTGCCTTTGGCATAGAGGTGGAAGTATAACATAGTACTTTTCCACCAGCGAGTACGTTCACTGAATCATATGTTGGCAACCAACAGAGAGCGGGCGCCTCGGCAGACGGTAGACCCCTTGCTTCAACTCTTTATGCAGCACCGCGAGACATCAGCGCGCTCCGCGGATTGCGATACCTCGCTTTGAATTAGCACCAATACCCTGGTCCTGACAACCGTTCCATCTCGAATATAAGAGCAGTTCTTCAATTTGTAGACTCTTCGTTGATGGCTCCATCTCTACCCCTAATTCCTCCGGGCTCGAGCCTTACGACGAAATCTCATATTGATTATCAGGAACTGGCCTTGGTACCTCTTCAGCGATTGTGGTTAGCTCAGGCTTACCAGCGGTCACAAGGAGCAGACCCAACGTGCATACACGCATGACATTGGTCGAATAGACCGCCAGTATTGCCTCCCAAGGTCTGACGACAGCCACAGCCTCACTTTCCCAAGCTTACCGCGTCAGGCTGCTGTCCAAGGCAATTGCAGGTTTCCTATTCTTTTTAAAGTCTCACCATTTCCCCGCTCAAACTCTCACCGCGAATTTTAGGGCTTCTCACCAGTATTCTTGAGAGTATTCCGCTCGTGTCCCAAAATGTCGGACCCGCTGATATACCATGTCGGATGGATCTGCGCCATCCCTACAGAATTCGAAGCAGCTCTTGCCTTCCTTGATGAAACACACGAACTTCCCAGTACGATCTCTCAAAACGACCATGGCTACGCATTGGGCAGAGTGGGCATACATAATGTCGCTATTGCCGTACTGTCCAATGGTAAGTACGGTCTGGCATCAGCTGCGGTCGTCGCGGGGGACATGTTGCATCACTTTCCCAACATCCGGCTCAGCTTGATGGTCGGCATTGCAGGCGGTGCGCCAAGTCTGAAGCATGACATCCGTCTCGGCGACGTTGTCGTCGGTAGTCTGCGCAGTGGAAGAGGAGGGTTCGTTCAGTATGACTTACGCATGGCAACGCTGGCACAGAGCTTTGTTCAGACAGGTTTCATAGATCAGCTGCCAAAAGCACTCGACATGGCGGTCAGTGAACTCGAAGCTACGAACATGATCGAAGGTCATCTGCTTGACGGCAACATCAAAGAGAGTCTGGAGAGGTCCCCGCAGCTCCAGAAAAAGTACTCACGCCCGCCTTCAAGCACCGACAAGCTATACAAATCGCACATCATTCACGCCGAGAAATCAGGCGAGTCCTGCGGCGAAGCGTGTGGAAATGGTCCATCACATCTGGAGCTGCGCCATGGACAAGGGAGATACGGGGACAGTCCAGTGATTCACTACGGGCTAATCGGCTCTTCGAGCCAGCTTATGAGAGATGCACGTACACGGGACCGGCTTGCGGCAGACGAGGACATATTATGTTTTGAGATGGGAGCAGCTGGTCTCATGAATGACTTCCCGTGTTTAGTCATTCGTGGAATATGCGACTACGCCGACTCCCACAAGTCCAAGGAGTGGCAGGGTTACGCTGCCATGGCGGCTGCTGCATATGCGAGCGACCTTCTTCGCCAAATCCCGCTAAGCAACATGGAGGCGGAAAGGATAATCACAGACGTTCTGTATGACAGTAGGTGATCTCTCAAGTCCTGATTTCAAGTCTTGAATATCACCCAACTAAATCACCCAACTAACTGTCTTCAGCGGAAAATGTCCCGAATCACATCAAGCCCGCCCACTTCGAACTAGTAAAAAAGTGGCTTTCACCTACTAACGCATCTTCCAATTCCAACCATGCGAGAACCATCCAACTCAACGGAACTCATGCATGGTTTCAGGACAGCCCTGCTTTCAACAGGTGGAAAAATGAAGATAATCAACTTTTGTGGATTCGAGGGCATCCAGGAGGGGAGAGAACCGCAATTGTCGACACAATTCAAGATTACATATTGCAGATAGATGATCCCAGTTGGATCAGCTTGTCCTTCAAGTTTGACAGCACATGCAAGCAAAGTACTAGCTCTATGTACCGGTCTCTTACGTTTCAGCTCTATATGCAGCAGGAACCAACGAGAAAGGTCCTCGATGAAATCTTCGCATCACACGATAGCGGACGGAAGCAGCCAGCAACAGACACGCTTTCCAGGGGCCTGCAGACGATGTTGCACGGGGAGAAAAATGTATTTCTGATAATCGATGGTCTGGACGAATGCGCCCACCAGGGCGACTTAATCGAAACGATGATGCCTCTTCTTTCCGGATTTCACCTTCATAATGTCAAAATTGTTGCCGTCAGTCAGCCAAAGGGGGAGTTCGAAGTCAACATTCGCAAACGCCTCGACGAATCGAATTTCGTCTCACTTGAACCCGAGAACGCCCAAACGGCTTTCACCGAAAGCTCTTCCAGCAGGGCCAGCCAGACATCTAGCCAGGCATCTGACACATTTTCCGTCTCTACGAAGCCGTCGTCGCTTGAAGAAGACAATAGTGTCATTGTCGAGGCTTACACAACAAGGCAAATTGCAAAATCTTTCTACAGTCACAAACAGATTGAAAGTTGTGGTGATGACATCAAGGACGACATCATATCCCTCGCGTCGGGACCTGAGGATATTCAGTCGCAAGATGGATCACATTCAACTCGCAGGAAAGTCAGAGAAGCTGCAGCGAATTACTTAGCCGAGATGTTGACCAGCGATTCCAAACTCGGCCCCTTGTATGAGAAAGCGTGTAAGTGTTTGGGCGATGCACGCTTCGTTCGGAACCATACACGGTTGCTCAGAAGATACTATCTCTCACTTCTCTCACAAGTCCCAAGCCAAAAACAAGCCGAGGCTGTTGACTTCCTCAGACCAAGGTCTCACAGAATTCTCGTCTCAAGAAAAATCCTCGATAACACGAGGAGGGAGATAGTTCCCATGACCCTCCCTCAAGAAAACGAGCGGGACTTAACCCTGGAACACTTTCTTAACAAAGTAGACGACCGTTCAGATGTTGAGACACCCGCGCTTATCGCAGAAGTGGAACCATCGCTGGATACTGATGAAGGGGGCGAGGATGAGAATTCCGTGGATAGTGTTAACGAGGAAGTTGATCACGAAGGACTCTCTTTCGTTGATCTTGATGATGCTAGAAGCTATTTCGTTTCTGGAAAACCGCTCATACAATTCGAAGCCGAGTTTCGAGAGTTTCTTCATCCTTCTGCCAAGGGTGTTGTAGAGACGCAGGAGGAGACAGGGAGTCAAGGGCAGAAGGAGACAAAGCCAGCGATAAGGACCAATCCGATTGGATGGTTTTGCGACATTGTCTATTGGAAAGACAGACTATGCTCTTGGCTTTGCGACAAATGGTGTCCACCAAAAGAGGGGTATCTGAGAGTTCGGTACACTTGTGTTAGTAGCTCTCGTTGTTATCCTCCTAGCCACATCATCGAAGCGAGACTGACTGACTAGGCATTATAGGAATGTGGCGACCGCATGTTTCTAGACGTCAAAGAGCTCAGCCCGGGTGGGATTCGTCGATTTCGGCAGCACTTTGAAAGAGATGGACTTGCCAGGCTGCTTACCCCCAGCGATTCGATGACATATGACGCGACAGCAGGTGACGCGACAGCAGGTGACAATCCTCGGAGTGGTATTTCCGCCCCTCCTCCAGTGCGTCTCCGATCGGAGAGAGGCCAATCTACTTCATCACCCCAGAGCCCCGGACCGAGCAATTCTCAGCCAGGAAAAGGGCCGTCGACACCAGTAAACGACACGTCTGGATCTGAGGAAGTGGCCTTGTCTCCAGGACCACAAAATATTCCTCAGTACTTGCTGTTGTGCGTCAACCAAAAGAGGCTGCCAGTACTAGATCACATCGACTGTAGTTCTTTCGCCAATGACCAATACCTCTTTCAACAGATATTGGGAAGGTATCGGACAATACGTGAGGGATCAACCTGGAGAATACCCTTGCTTTTCCCAGCGTTCGTATGCGCATTGGTAGGCAGAGTAATTGCCTCTCTCAGACAGAAAACCCCGAGCTGGATGGAATGGATGTTCCAGTTCTTTCGAAAGCTGTCTGGGGCTAGTCTTTTCGAGATGCATACTGGGGAATACGTGAAGGTATATCAACCAATACCACTTCTTGCTCATGGAACATCGTCACTAATGACCTAAACACAAAGTTCCAACTTGTTCCCATGGGAGACGAAACGACCAAACCACATCATTTCAGATGCGGGGAATACCCCCCAGAGCTTGAAGTCCAAGGGAAGAGGTATTTGTACGATCCAGTACCAACTGATGTCGCGATTGATGCGATCCCATTGTGGCATCTGACAAAGCCCGGCGTGCGGCACAGTGACAACTACTGGATCACAACATTTCCGAAGAAGCTTCAAGGTCCGTTACGTCGCGAACGAGGGACCAGTGCGAGAGTTATCGAATGGGGCATCAGGATCAACGAGCGCTTCAATTGGCACTTATTCTTGTCCCTTCTTCTCGTAATGCTTGTGGTAATCTGGGCGATCGTGGCCATTTATCTTGCATGTAAGGCAGATGACTCTTCGGGTTTCGGCTTGGGGGCTTTGCTTGCAGCATTTGCTGCAGTTTACGTGCCTCTCCAGTATCAAGCTTGGAAGGAGAAGCTCGACTGAGACTGTCTTAGATCAGTGTTGAGATGAGAAACCACACGGTCAGTTCTTCTTCATCTGTTGGTAGTATATCATACCTCCTTTTGACGCCCTTCTATCATCTTCATCTTATGGTTGGAGCACGCCTGAGTATCTGGTCCATCTCTTCCATGAGAACCTAAAATAAGTGCAGAAACCGAGACAAGCAGGCTACGTGCTCGATCACCGAGACAGCCAATGCTTCCCGACCGACTGCAGAATTCCAGTCAAATTGCGGGGATGTCGCAAAAGATTATCGTACGCACTATTTGGGGCGGTCGCATGCAAGTCGAATCACCGACATCCAGCGCAGATGCCCTCTGCGCATCGTCCGATGCCGGCAATTGACTTTTGAAGGATTCGATTGACGTCTGCCAAATGCCAAGGTGATCCCATCGTCGAACAAAAGTCTCGTTGGCGGTGTCCAATCCGAATCCTTCCAGCGCTCTCTCAGGCAATCCCGGCGAGAGTTCATCTCCCCCCCTCATATTACTTGAGACGAACGCCCGGCATCGCAGCGGGTAAGGCGGCAGGATACGGGACTTCCAGGATGAGCTGCAGGCTGCAATGCACCTCATTGAGAGGGGATGGTTGCACATACGGTGGTTGGGGCGACGACTCAGGTTCCTGCTCACCTCAGCGACTCCCCCAGAACACATCCAGTCCAAGAACACAGCCCCTGCCAACACTGTCGATCCGTTAAAACTCCCCGCGGGCCGCGTGTCAGCCTGTATCCCCGAAGGTTGAGGTCGGGCGAGGTGGGCTGCTAATTTGGGTGTCCGGGGCTCCGTAGGGCACTGTGGGCGCCCGTTACACCAACAAAGGGCCGCTAAATGCAGGGGCGCACGTCTGCCAAGGCGCTACGGGGGAGGACCTTCAAAACCTCGACATTCCCGTCGTCGCAGCTGTTTCCATTCCGCGCTTCCTGGTTCAGCTAATACAAAAAACATTGTCGGCGCCGATTCAAAACATCTCTACGCCCCTCCTGTGCGCGTGCCGGCCCACGATATCCTGTAGAGACTACTATGCGCCCAGGACACGATGCGGGTCATCTCACAATGCGCTTCTTCCGTTCTCTCGCCGTCGGCAGCCTGCTGCTCTGCGGCTTTGCGACTGCCCAGTTCCCGTCCACGTCGGTGAATCTTACCACCATCACCTCGCCCGTCGACGGCAACATCACCGTCAGCTACAAGATTCCCAAGGGCGCCTGCAAAACGGCCTACGAGAATCAGCAGCAGTACACAGGATGGGTCAGCGTCCCGGGGCCGTTCCCGGCCAACATGTTCTTCTGGTTCGTCGGCGCCCGCGAGCCCACTGACATCATGACGATTTGGCTCAACGGGGGGCCCGGCGTGAGCTCTCTGTTCGGCATGTTTACGGAGGTGGGACCCTGCGAGGTTGTCGAGAAGGGCCTGGACAAGTACGACACGATTGCGCGGGAATGGGGCTGGGACCGCGCCTCCAACATGTTGTTCATCGACCAGGTAAGCTCCCAAAATACTGTCGTCCGCACCCGCATGCTAACCGCCCAGCCCAACCAAGTCGGCTTCTCCTACGACATCGCCACCAATGGCTCGATGGACCTCTTCACTGCCAATCAGTCCACCCCGCCACAGCCTGTGCCGAGCGGACAGAACCCGGCGACATTCCTCAACGGCACATTCAGCTCGCTGAACACGAACAACACGGCAAACACCACCGAGACGGCCGCGATGGCGATATGGCATATGCTGCAGGGCTTCCTCGGCGCTTTCCCTCAGTACAACCCGCCAAACAACAGCGCGCTCGGCATCAACCTCTTCGCGGAAAGCTACGGTGGAAAGTACGGCCCGGTCTTTTCAGACGTCTGGGAGGAACAGAATGACAAGCGCGCGAACGGGACGCTGTCCGCTAACAAGACGCTCGAGATCCACCTGACGTCTCTCGGCATCGTCAACGGCTGCATCGACGACCAGATCCAGCAAGAATACTACCCCCAAATGGCCATCAACAACACGTACGGCTTCAAAGCTATGAACGACGTCCGTGCCAGCCTGGCCAACGGTAGTCTCTATACGAACGGTGGCTGCCTGGATCTCATCCGGCAGTGCCGCACGGCTAACTCTGTCTACGATGCCAACAACACTGGCGCAGTGAGGGAGGTGAACGACCTGTGTTCAAACGCGTATAGTACTTGCTTCACGAACGTCATGCTGCCGTACGCGGAGGCGGGCAGAAGCTGGTATGACATTGCTCGCGAGAACCCAGACTCCTTCCCCCCGAGCACATACCTCGAGTACGTGAACACGGCAGGGTTCCAGCAAGCCATTGGCTCCGTCGTCAACTTCACCATGACTAGCCAGGCGGTCTACAGCAGCTTTAGTGATACTGGCGACTATATGAGAGGTCCCCTGATCCCGAAGCTGGCTGATCTCCTGAAGCGAGGCATCCGCGTTGCGTTAATCTACGGCGACCGAGACTACATTTGCAACTGGCTGGGCGGGCAGGCTGCTTCCCTCAACCTCGCCTGGCAGGCCGGGACCACGTACGGGCAGAAGTTCAGTTCCGCTGGCTACGCCCCCATCATCGTCAACGATTCCTACATTGGCGGTGTTGTTCGGCAGTTTGGCAACCTGTCGTTCAGTCGCATCTACCAGGCTGGCCACTCTGTCCCGGCATACCAGCCGGAAACGGCGTTCCAGGTGTTTGCACGCGTCATCCTCGGCACGTCCGTGTCGACGGGCGACCAGGTCAACCTGACCACCTACAACACCACGGGAGACTCTGAGGCTACGCACACGGACAAGCTGCCCGACTCGCCGAAGCCGACATGCTGGATCCGCTACATGGAGTCCTCCTGCTCCAGCGACCAGAAGAAGATGCTGCGAGAGGGGGAGGGCACCATCATCAACGGCGTGCTCTACAGCGCGGAGAGCGACTGGCCCCTGGCCACGAAGGCGCCCACGTCGACACAGCCTGCCGCTTCGTCTTCCACGACGGTCCTGACGGGCGTGTTCACGGCCACGTCGACGCCCAAGAGCAGCGGTACCATACACGACCCGCGCGACTCGTTTGCTGCCTTGGTGGCATTCTTTGCTGGCGCTGTGTTACTCGGAACGGGAAGCATTTAGAAAACATTGACTCACTCTGTACATGACGGGTCTGGAAGGGATGGGAAGGCATCGGTTCGGCGTTTGGGTTTGGATAAAATAGAAAAAAGGCACGTAGTAGTGCCCGCATAGTGTTGCTGATGGCTTATGATACCCCTAATGATAGCTAATAGTAACTCAAAACAATCTGTCTTTGGCGTCATAATTCATGGGGACAACAGAGAGAGTTCAGGCACGACGAACCATCACACGGCCTCAGTACCGCAGCTCTTCTTCATAGCGCCGCACATGGGCGACGCATACAATGAAAAGACAAGATCCCGTAAGAGAGTCAAGACCTGACCGACTTCAGTTAGCAATTGTTTCCAAACCACGACTTTCAAAAACAAGAAAATGAATCGTCAAATATCAGTATGGGAGCCCTGTCAAAGGCACTATCATCAAAGCATATGGCTATGGAGACCGTCGTGAAAATTTTATGATCATCACATGAGACGCTGGGGAGTGGGTTCTAAGAGAGTATGCTTACCGAGTGGTCATACCCATGAATGTGAACATGCAAGAGATCACTGCACTGGTGATCGGTTAGCCACCTGCATTCTCCAGACTTCCAAAGGCGTTGCATGTGAAGTGTCTGATCAGAATGACTGGTAGTCAACGTTTCTCAGCTTCGCCGTGAGGCTCTGACATATGCTTGTCTTTTGGTTTATCGTTCATCAGGAGAACGGAGCCCGGGAGGCTGGGTGTGAAGAGTGATGGAACGTACCCATTGGTGTTCGTTCCGGTGTAGTCTGAAAAGTCTGATATGGAAGTCAGCGATGTTCATGCTCATCTTGATAAACAAATGTTTTTGTGAAGCCAATTCAGTGTTGCATGAATGGAAAGGTATAAAAGTTATCCGCATTGGGTAGATGCCCAAATCAGACTCGTCATCTAATAACTCATCACGAAGGCTGGGGGATGAAGCGAAAAGCGACCTACCATGACAACACCGGAACGGCAATTCGAGTCAGAGGCGATACTCAGCACTTCTGGCTCTGTTGTTGGTCAGCCTCTGCTGCGCAAAGTCGTGGCCCGACAAGTTGAGTGTGCGGATCGAGGATCAGTGGGCGAGGTTTTCTAGGCCTGCCGCAAAGTGGCTTGTCTGCTCATGTAGCGAGTCCCATTGGGTACTCTCGGAGCCCAGTGCCGTTTCATCATGCGATGATGAGGGAAGGGGATGTGGTTGGTATGTACCTTGTCAGGAAGCTGGTGTCCATGTTAGCGACTGGTCAAGATCGACGCGAGGCACAAAACAAGAGACAGTAGGGGTGAACAGTCAGAAACAGCCAGTTTTTATCGTCAATGGATTTCAGCCGGTAATTCCAACCGTGCAAAGCACGAAAAAATGAATCATCAGGTTCTTAGGGAGGCGGAAGGAGAAAATGCAAAAGCTTACCTTGGCAATCAGCCATGTGAGAACAGCAACGTAGCCATGATGTGTCCAGCGTCAGAAGAATCTGCAAAAACCTGCGTCGAGTCAGCGTCGTGTCGTTGCAAGGTGTTGAGCTCGAAACGCAATGTGAAATTGTCAAGGTCGATCAGACTGACGTGTAAAACAGAGTTTTCATTCCAGTGGTCAAAGACTCTAGTTTGCGGTGTTTGGTGTGTCATCAGAAGAGATTGGGAGGCAAAGGAAAAAGCGCGACGGGCGCGCGAGCGTGGACTTACCGGACCATGCAAGGCTGCGAAGCCGTTGGAGGTGTTGTTGTTGGTGAAGAAGGATCGTGAGGTTGGGAGGAAGCGCAGGTTTTTTTTTTTAAAGGTCGACGAAAAATTGAGCCGCCCAATGTGGGGAAGAGCTGGAAAAATCCGACGCCCGCGGTCGGCCACGACCCACTTGAGCTGTTGAAGGTCACGTGCTACGCGAGGTTGTCGCGCCGGTGGGCCCTTTGAGGTCGTCGCGTCATGAGCTGTATCCGTACTCAGTGTCCGAAGTGAGTGTGCGTGTTGAAAATGCCTGAAATCGCTGAAGGTGAGGCTTGATTTGCATGTAACGCGATAAATGTAGACTGACTCTCTCAGTTGCTCGGTGCGTGCACTTCTTGCGCCGTCACCTCTTGGGCAAGAAGATTGCTAGAGTCTCCGCCCCCGGTGACGCCAATGTGTTTGGAAAGGTCGGAACGAGCGGCCTAGCTTTCGAAGAGGCCGTCAAAGGCAAGAAGGTTGTGTCTGTTGGGAGCCAGGGAAAATATTTCTGGTAGGTCCCGCTTGACCTCTGATAAGCCCTCTGGCTCACCCGTCCAGGATCACCTTTGACCGGCCACCTCACGCCGTGATGCACTTGGGAATGACGGGATGGATCCACATCAAGGGCGACAAGACCGCCTACACCAACTACTACAAAAAGATGAAGAAGAGCGAAATGGACACCTGGCCCCCCAAATACTGGAAGTTCTGGATCGAAACGGAGGGCGACCCCACAGTCCGGGCCGCCTTCACGGACCCCCGCCGCTTCGGCCGCATCAGACTCGTCGACTGCCCCGGCGCGGAGATCCGGAACCACTCCCCGCTCAAGGAGAACGGCCCGGACCCCGTCGTCGACGTCGACGTCTTCACGGAGGACTACTTCAAGCAGATGATGCAGTCCCGGCACGTCCCGGTCAAGGCGCTGCTGCTGAACCAGGCCAACATCAGCGGCATCGGCAACTGGGTCGCCGATGAGGTGCTGTACCAGGCGAAGCTGCACCCAGAGCAGTACTGCGACGACTTTGGAGAAGAGGAGATCCGGACGCTGTACGAGAAGATTCGCTACGTGTGCCAGACGGCCGTCGATAAGCTAGGCGACTCGGACGAATTTCCTGACGATTGGCTATTCAACCATCGCTGGGGCAAGGGCAAGGGTGACGGGGTATCCAGTGTCTTGCCGAATGGGGAGAAACTGGCTTTCATCACGGTGGGCGGGAGAACGAGCTGTTACGCGCCGGAAAGGCAGAAGAAGACGGGCCGGGTTGCAGTCACGGCAAAGGAGGCGAAGAAGGCGAAGAGGGCAGCAAAGAGGGCGGCAAAAGAGGAGGAGGAGGAGGAGGAGGTTGAGGAGAAGCCGAGTAAGAAAGCCAAGCCTTCCAAGGCAAAAGTAAAGGAGGAGTCTCCAGAGCCAGCTGTTGAAGCTCCAAGCAAGAAACAGCGGGGTGTAGCAGCCAAGGCAAAACCCAAAGCCCCGCAGGCCAAAAAGGAGGAGGAGGTCGTTGATTCTGGCAGAAGAAGGTCACTACGATTAAGGAATTGAACTATCGAGCCGGCGATCGATTAAAGTTACACTCCTCACGACTCCGACTCCACATCCGGCGGGAACGTCCCGAACAGTGCCATCAAGTGCGCCGTATTCTCCCGCGACAACTTCTTCCCCTCCTCAATGGACTTGCCCATCATGCGGAAATCTGTAAAGTTAGCTTGCCCATCAGTCTCCCGGGACGCTTCACTCACAGTCCATGTAATACCCTGTCTCAGTCAGCATCACTCTAGCATATCACAACTGGAAGCAACTAACCAGGGGTAGAGGTCATGAAAAACTCCGCAGGCTCCGTCTCTGACGGGTTGGCAAACGTGTGGATCGCTCTCGGCGGAACGACCATCAGTTCTCCCTCCTTGGCGTCGAGGTCGCCCTCGGGCGTCTTGAAGCGAATCGTACCTGGACCAGTCGTGAGCGTACACTCTCCAACATCTCAAATGACAACCCACCCTTGGTCACGAAGAAACATTCATCGTGGAATCGATGCCAGTGCATCGGTGGCCCAGACGTCCCAGGCGGCAGTCCCAGCGTCATGCACCCGATGCGGTTGTCCGTGTTCGAGCCGTCCTCGTAGATGTAGATGGTCATCGGGCCCAGGACGAGCTTTTCAGTGTTCTCTTTGTTGCACAACCTAACTGGCACGGGTCCGCGGAGAGGCATCTTGTCTGCTTGATTTACTCAGGATCTTACAATTCTTGATTAATGAGATGTATGGATTAACGTCCGCAATGGAAGCTGACGTTCAGAAGCCATCGGACTTCCGAATATACAGTTTCGCGGCCAATCATATGGGATGAGATGTCGTAGGCTTAGGTAATACAGAACGCCTCCATGTGAGACACTGCTATGGTTTAGGACTAGATGAGTTGAAAGTCATTCTTTGTCACTTCTCGGGAGATGCACCTCGGGGTTGCGATGAGACTGTCAAGCTTGTTGCGGCTATTGCTTGGCTAGCGCTGGTTTGGCGGACGTAGCTTGCTTGCAGGTATTTTATGACGCGAACAATCCGTCAGAGGAGGGGTTAGAAGAACACATGGGGGCGGAGCTTAACCAGCTGAACTAGTTGTCAACGCAGAAAGCTATTGTTTCGGTGCGTCCGAGGGCACAATGCAGCTGCACAGATCTCTGCTCAAATAATACTTGTTCATTCGTGGACGGCCTGGGCCTTTGTGCTATGTATCCCATGTCGTCATGATCAAAATATCATGGCTAGTTCGTCAAAATGCCTGTCCAACACCTACCCCAGTCAAGGCCGATGCCGACTGGGATTGCAAACGCCATTCCCAAATGCTTGCTTTGCGAGTTTGTGTCTGTAAAACAAAACGCTGCCACCCATGAACCTCCAGTGAGGCGGGGGGGGGATGATATCCTTAACACCTAATAGTGATCCGATATCCATGCATCGCTTTTTTGTGTGTCGCTCCTTGTGACGCCGAATAGCAAAAAAAATCAAAAGTTGTCGTAACCGGGAGATGCATGAGCTCTAACTCATATGCGTGTCTGGGTATCGTAAATGCCTAATAGCAAGATGCCGCGCTCGTAAGATGTCGTAATGTCGCCGTGTATGTTGACGTTAAAAATTGTGGACAATAGGAACGACCGGTCAAGTCAGATCGGACGGTCGGAAGTGTACGAGAATCGAAAAGTGTTCAGTCCTCCCGCTCCACCTGGAAGCCGACAGAGTACCGGAAGCCGGGGGAATCCCATCGGACGGGGATCATTGTGAGGATGTTGACAAACGGAGTGCCGTCCTTCTTGAAGTTGAGTACCTCGAGCTGAACCTCGGTGTTCGCCTCTACAGCCTTCTTCATCTTCTTGATGGTGGACTTGTCGACGTGCTTGCGTGAAGACTCCTTTCGTACCTTGCCGCCGGGTGCTTGGAGAAAGCGGCAGTTCTTGCCCATGATTTCCTTATTGGAGTAGCCGGTGAGTAGGCTGAAGTGCTCGGAAGCGTATACGATGGGGCAGTCGGGTTGCTCCAGGTCGCAGAGAAGCAGGGCGACGGAACAGTCGATGGCACCGAGTTGCACTTGTGGGTTGGGTCTGCCGGCAACGCGAAGCTGGTACTGTTAGATGTGGTACTCGCGTAAAAATAGAGTAAACTCACGAGAATGCTCATCATGTCGAACCCACTAGGAGCGTAGAGGCCGGGGTACATGACGGGGTCGGCAGCGGCAGAGGGTTGTCTCCATCCTGAAGTCGTCTTGCCCTTGGAGTTTTGTTCCGTCTCCTCGGAGAATTGATACTATGCGAGTTAGTAAAGAAAGCTTGGCGAGATTCTCGATCCACGTACCTGCAACGCGCAGGATTCCCACGGGTTCATTGTGCTTGGATTTTGGTAGTGCGCTCGAAATGACAGAATTCGCTCTGTTTCGGCTTGGATGTAGGCGGCGGGATATTGAAGCTCCTGGCGAGACATGATGAAGGTCGGCAGCACGATTCGTGATTATAAGGCGGCAATGAGGTAGTGAAAGTCGATGGAACTGTCCGGGGTCTCGAATGGGTCGGGCTGCTGGAGCCGGGCCTCGAGGCAGTATGATGTGAAGTGAAAGGGTAATTAGGCGGTTTGCATTATGCGGCTGGATGCGTTGGCAGGAAGGCGGCAGGAAGCTGGATATTGTTGGTTGGAAGACCAGCAATAGAATTCTCAAAAGAACTGGAAAAGGTGACAGGTCGTTATGAGGATTGCAACGGTGCAGGATGAAAGAGCCAACACGGAGTATGATGGCTGACTACAGAACGTCAAGAGGCGGGCGTGTGCGGTTGTGTGACAGAGGAGCACCAGGCAGGAGACGGGTACTTGTGGTAATTCGGTTACTGGTGGTGTGGGAATGAAGATACCGTTGTTCCATGGGAAGCGGAGCGATCGTTCATGTCGTTGGGCTGATCGCGAGTCGATGCAGTAGACTCAGTGATCGGGGAGGGTGGGAGTGGGGATAGTAAACGGGAGGCCCAGCGGTAAGGGTCTGCGTCTGCCTTTGCGTCTCCCGCTGATCGGTAAAGAGCGTCCGACGGCTAATAGGAACCTCCTTCGCCCTAGCTTCTTCGCAGAAATACACGACTTGGGGCCAATGAGCGGGACGCCGGGCAGGGTGCCACTCAGAGCAGAGTCTATTCATCCAATCCGAGAGGGGGGACAAGCTGTTCGATGAGCGATGGGCATTACATCAACGGTGGTGTCCTGACGGGTCCCATGTCGACGGTTCGCCCAGCTCTCCATCCACTTTTGCATGCTCTGCAAGGGGTTTGCCGTTGATGGCGTGGGAGAGCCGGAGAGGGGACTGCGGGGTGAGCAATGATGGCCACGAGCGTCATGCCTGGATGGAAGCGGCGTTTGAAAGGTTCCATAACGGCAGCCTAACAGCTCATCGCTGTGATGTGGTGTGAGGTCTCAGCGATCGGGGATGGTGGAAGGCGGCCTCGTGTTAAGCTCATGTCAGGGCCAGTTCGTGGCTTGGATCGTGTCTCGGTAGCATTCTCTGCTGCCGGCCTGATGGTTGCTGGAGCTGTTGCAGAGTGAGTGCGCCTGTGGCCCACGGGGGACCGCCGAACGCGGTGTGGGTGTTGGGCACCAGTAACAGAGAGGTGGGTGATGAGTCGGAGCGAAATCCGATGCCTCGATGCTCAGATTTGCGTTTGGCTCCGCGATCACGGCGATCGACGCAACGGCTTTCCCACAATCTCGATTTGGACAGACCCCTGCAGCCCCCCAAGTCCCTCGGTTGGCTGCTGGAAGCGCATTTTACCCAACTTTGCCCTTTTGCCCATGCCGATTGCTGTCTATGTCTGCCGCGAGCGTGGCCTGTTTTTCTGAAGAATTTAGAATCAGCCATCGCGGCATTCCCTGCCCATCCTATCTCCCGTCCCCCCCTGCCTGTTGCACGGCGTGCGGCGTAGACATTAGACTTTGTCCTGACAGCCCGCGAGGTCGGTCACGCAGCTGAAAATGGGTCCATTGCATCGTCATTGTAGAGCAGAGATCAGAGTTGCAATCCATTCTTGTCCAGTCCGCGTTTCAGCATCGGGACGGGCGGCCGGAAAGGGGACGATAGAATTTTGAGAATGACTGCTTTGTGAATGATGAATATGTCCATCCGCAGGCGTGGTGCGTGCTGACAGCAATCGTCCGTGTCATGGGTGTTTGGTACATCGAGATCGCTCACATTCCCACCCCCAGCAATCCGGCGAGTTGCCGGAGGCTGGTTGCAGCCTACGCCCTCTCGCTTCGGTTGGCAAGGGGCCTAGAACCTAGCCTCTAATGCCTGCTCGGTGCTGATGAATCGATTGAAAAAAAAAATCGGCCGAGAGACAAGGGCGGACAAATGTACGGTGAATCTGGTCGTTGAGCCAGCGTGACAATGTCAGGGATGGTGGATAATTCCATATTTTGCGAGCCAGCAGCGTCGTCTGTTGACTTTGACAGCATGCGGGTCGACCCAAGAATGGCCTCAATCACCTCATTCAATGACCGTCTCTGCGTGATCGTGATGCCCCGATTGTGAGCCCCCCGGAGAGGAGTCCCCTATCGCATCGCATCCGAACCCGCACTCCGCATCCGCCGGGCTGGATGGGCGCCTGGGCTGGGTATCGGTAAAGCATTCCCCACCGAATCGAGAGTCAACCGGTGTGTGTTAGATGCGTCGACGCAGCCATGTGCTGGCATCACGGCATTGGCAGCAGAAGGCAGACGGGCAGCATCGATAGATTGACGTCGGGCGATGGGCGTCTCAATCGAAGACACTCCCGGCTTTGAGGCTGACTCCGACGCACTTCTCAAAGCCCGCGAAACGACGGCCAACCTCGTGCAAACCAACCACAACCCACGCCCTGCTTCTGTGTTTCGACGAACACTGGGCCCTTTGGGTGTCTCTCGGAGCCGTCCACTGCGTCGGGGGGGCAGCCAGTAACGTAACCGCGAACCGTTCGGTTAGAACACGAGACGGTCTTGGCGCATGCGCCGCACATGCCCGTTGCGAGGGGATGCAAGAACATCGTTGCGGCAGCATGGAAATCTGGAAATCGGGAATCCTGGGGACTGACGCACATCGAGAAAACGTGTGGCATCGTGGCTGTCGATGGAGATCGCGATTGGTGGCTGCGGCTGGTTGCAGCTGGTTGATCTGGATTGCCAGCTGGGTGGGTTACATGCATCGAGAAAAGGCGTATTACATAATCCGCTTTTCTGTCAGCATCTCGATGAAGAAAGTGCTCAAGCGGGAATCCTGGAACCAGTTCCGATGACATCGAGGTTCTCATTGGACGTGTCTTTGGAATGCATAGGTACGACAGTACTGTGCAACCGCGATGTTTCTTTTGTTTCTTTTGTGATAACCAAACCAAAGTCTAGCTTCTATTGGATGAGCAACTCGCCAATCGTCTAGTAGGCAAAGTCTTCCCAAGCAACCTCCTCTCCGTCCAGCCATTCGTTCAGCGTCTTCAACATTGCGGGCCCAGTGCATAGAAAGTACTTCCTCTTTCCAGAAGCAGCTTCCTTTACATCACCCTGTTCCATGCGTCTCCTCTCCACCGAAGCCCCTGCCGCCTTGATATCCCCGATCAAGCTCTCCTCTGAGTCTCCCAATCGTCCCGTGACGAACAGCCTGGTAACTCCAGCAAGCCCCTGAATCCGGTCAAGAACATACTTGACAAACTTCAAGTCGTCGCTCTTGACGCTCCACAAGACCTTCAACCGTCCCCCGGACTGCAGTACCCCCTCCGCCTGAGCCATCACCGGCGTGATCCCCACGCCCGCCGCAACGAAGACCTCTTCTTCAGCACCTGGCGACCTCCCCATCCTGAACGCCTCCTCACCGCCAAAGCCCAGCACCGGTATCTCCAGCGGCACCCTCGTGTTCCACTTCCAGAGGAACCCCGTCACGGGCCCCTTCTTCCTCGCCGTGATCTCCACCGTATGCCCCGCCCCGCGCTGGTTCGACACCGTGAACGTCCGCACGTAGTCGTCGTTCAGGCTCTGCGGCTCGTCGTCGCGCATGTGACTCCATCCCACGTCCAGCTCCGGAGCAAAGTCGAGCGTGACGTACTGTCCGGGCTCCCACCGCCCTGCCGGCTCCAGCCCAAACGTGAACCTCGCGACGGTGGGTGTGATGATCTCACGGGACAATAGCGTCGCTGTGCCTGCGGCTGACGCTGCCGCTGCTGCTGGCTGATGCTGCTCGGTGTGCAAGTGGCGAATGGGCGGGTTGTATGGCGACGGCTCGAGAGGGGCACCGGTGAAGGGCAGACCAGACTTGACGAAGACGGCCGAAGACGCGGTGATCTTGATCGCCAGCTTGGTGCGTGGCAGGTAGGCTGCCGCGTCCTGTCCCACGAGGATCGACGCCGTTCCCGTAATCTTGCATTGGTTAGTTTCTTCTTCGATAGACACAGCTGCGTTGGGGCGGGACGTACGTAAAGGACATCAGACGTGTCAAAATCTGGGATTGCAACGCCGACTCGGGGGTTGACTCTCAAGTTGCCCAAGGTTTGGTATAACCTGTTTCCAGAGACTACGGCTTGTCAGCGGCCGTTGTGATGCTGCGTTGAGCAGGGGGATGCAACTCACATTCCGGGTAGATTATCTCCACGCCCCCGTCATCGTTCCTCGCAACCCGCACGAAGCCCTTGGAACCCCCACGGTGGTTCGTGTCCATGGTCTCGCCGGTGCCGCTGGATAGGAAGACCATATCAGCCCGTGTCACCACGGCGGCGGCATCCTCGGATAACGGCAATCCCCGTTCGACCCGCCCCTTGACCAGCGACTCTCTTTCTCTCACGTCCTTCTTGTTGAGATACTTTGGGCAGTTGCCGAGGCTCTCGTCAACCTTGACCGCAATCTGCAACTCGCCCCCTCCATTGCCATTGACAGTCGTAACAGCACCAGCAACCATCTTCCCACCAAACTTTACCCGATCCCTGGTGCTCAAGTCAATAGCCAGCCCGGAGACAACCTTCCCCTCCCCTCCCCCCGGTTGCACAACCTCGCCCTCTTTGATCACCCTCTCCTCGCCTCCCCACAGGGCTCTTATAACGGGGTCATCCGCAACATCAACCTTGCTCCGCACACCAAGCACATCCTCCGCGATAGGCCTCGCAACAGCGCCCGCGTTCCCGCCCCAGAGCGTCGTCCACGGGCGGCCCTCGTTGTCGAGAGTGCCGAGGGCCAACAGCGGCGCCGCGGCGATGCGGTACCCGTAGGACGTTGGCAGCCCCGCGGACGTAGGGTTCGGGCGGGTGGGGACTTTGAGGAGGTTGTGCACCGCGAGCTCGCCCTCGTGCCAATCAATCGTCCTGGCCGGCATTCTCGTGAATGATCCGAAAAATATGCTGTCTTGTGCGATGAAGTTTGATGCAAACAGGCTGCTGAGCAGAAGAGTGTAATTCATCCGAGTTGTGTGTCGTCAAAATCCAGCTGTTCCGTGGACTGCGGAAGGAATCCCTTTTCAGTTGCGACCCTCAATTGAGATCAAGCGCGCCCTTCGTATAATCCTACCATGACTACAGACACGGCTGATGAAATTATTTTCCTCGTCAGCACGGGATCTGAAGTTGACATGGCGGTGACAAATCAAGCACTCAAAGGGCGCGCATCGCAGCACGCCATGCCGAGCACATCGAAGGGACCCCGAAACGTCGCTGACGCCCCAGGCGCCGCCCTCTAGTTGCTTACACCACACTGGACATTATTAAGGTTTCAGCCCCGCTGCTTACCCCAGCATTCCGGGGACCCTGCAGCCTTGACCAGGGGACGTCATCACGAAGGCAAGCGTACAACACATCGTCATCAACGTTGTATTTTACTAAAAGTACAAGTGCAATTCTTTCTCTCTCTTCCGGCCGTGAACATGACCCTTGCTGACGCCGAGGGATATGCCCTTTTCCTAATGGTACACTGAGAACTGGGTAGAAGTAAAAGTCGGGGGTATCGAAAGGATGGTTAGTCGTAAGGAAGAAGCGAATCCAGATCTTGGTCCAAGCTCTTTGATCCAAGTCTGCCAAGCCCAAGGGGGGCTGGATAGGTAGAATGGCTGTAAACCCGTTCGCGAAAGATGGAAGCGTCCTGTGACAACTGCAAAAAGTGGACGCCCAGGAATCATAAAGACATTATGAAAAGAAAATGCTGATTTGAACCGAACCCAATGCTCCTCTATGAACCCTAGTACCGCGGGCCCTGTTGAGCCTCCACGTCGTCGTTGTAGCCGCCGTAGCCCTGGTTGTTTCGTGGAGGTCTCTGGCTCTGAGACGTTTCCGGACGGGCAAAGTAGTCCTGCTGCGGTCGCACAGGCACTGGCGCCGTCATGTTCCGCGTGGGAGCAGTGGGCGGGCCGCGAGGGGGAACGGGGCCGGTGGCGCTCCGTTGGGGGTTGGCGTTGTACGGCTGGTAGGCCTGGTATCCCGGGCCGTTCATCGCGGGACCACGAGGGGCCGCAGAGCGCGTCGAGTAGGTCGACGGCGCAGGGCTGGCTCGGCCGTTGGACTGACTGGAGTAGTCGTCGTAGGTGGCCCTGGGAGGAGGCCGCTGGTTGTAGCTTCTAGTGCTGCCACCAGTGTTGGTTCGGGCAGGAGGCGGGAAGGGTGGCATCGTATCCGGAGAGTAAGTTGCGGGGCTCTCCGAGATATTTCGCAGCGAACTTTGCGAGTTGGTGTGCACATGTGACAGCGCGGGGCGGAAGCTTCTTTGCGAGTTCGAGGTGCCCGGGCGAACGGGAGGGTAGTTGTTCAGGTCCAAGGGCGGGAGAGAGGGAGCGGGGGATGCTGATCGCTGGTAGCCCATGTCCGCAGCACCGCCGACGAGAGGAGCGCTGGAGGAGTAGCTGGCAGTCGACGTCGTGGTGCCCATTCTTGAGGGAGGCATAGGCCGCTTTCGATCCATGGCACCGAGCTCGATGCTGCCCGGGGTTCCAGGACGGGACTCGTACGGGGGAAGCGTTGCAAAGGTATCGCTGCGACCAAACATGGGCATCTCGGCGAGCTTGTCTGGATCGCCCACGTTGGGGAGGGTTGGCAAAGTGGCCTGTCGCTCCGGGGCAATCTTTTCGCCGTTCTTCTTGGCTGCCCGCATTTCCGCCTTCTTCCTGTCCGCCTCCTGTTTGGCGAATGCTTTATTGACCTTGGCGGTGACGATCTTGGTGAGAGCCTTGTTGACCTTGCGTTCGCAGTATCCGGAAAGGCCACCGTCGTCCTTGGGGATCCAGTGCCAGAGGAAGAAAACGTAGAACATGACAGCCAGAATGAGGTACAGAGCGGAAAAGACCCAGATGACAAGGGTGAAGAGCATACCAGACAGGATCAAGGCCTGCTGGTAGTCCTCGGTGGCAAGAGACCTAATCTTTTCAAAGAAACCCAGCAGAGAACCCTCGACGGATGCCTCGTGAACGGCAAGCTTGGCGTCGTAGACGGACTTGAGCGTCAGGGCGTTGACGACCTGACGGGGACCAGAACAGACCATGACGCGGATCCAAGCTGTGAATGTCAGTAGGGTGCCATGAGACATGCCAGTGTAACTCACATTGCAAGCTGAAGTAGGTGAACAGAGCGATATACTCGGCTCCCTTCTTGCTCTTCGTGAGCTCGGCGAATACGAGAAATCGTCGCCATCCCTGCCCCTTGCCCATCCGAGTACTCTCCAATCGGACGGCGATGTTGTCCAGGTAGCATTCAGCAACGTTTCCTCGCTTCATTACACGCATAGCCCGGAACTGCTCAAAGGCGAGGTTGACGAAGGAGGCGATGATGGAGACGGAAAAGATCCATTTCGATATCTTAAAGTCGATGGCGGGATCGATTTCGGATGACCACTTGTCGAAGGCGAGCAGGTTGACGGCCGTGAACATATCGACACCGTAGACAGCGACCGAGATGAACAGCATGAGCCAGAGGTAAAAGTAGGCGAACGGGGTCAGGCATCCTCGCGAGCGGAAGTCGTTCAGAGACTGCGATTGGTTAGCACCGTCACCTTTCGTCGACCATGGTCGCACTTACAATGTAATCCCACTTCTGTTCCGCCTTGTACTGGATGCCCTTCCGGCGATGGTTGAGACACCCCATTTTGAACTAATAGCGAATTTTGATGACGGGGAAAAAAAGGTACCGATAAATTTCGACACAGTCGAGTCGAAAAGAAGAAGGGGAAAAAAAGGAAACGGCGTCGTGAGTGAGTGTGATACCGTAAATCCGGGCCTGCCGCCTGCACACGTCGTTACTCGCCCGCGAAGTAATCGACTGTGCTTTCGTGTTGACGGGCTAGGAAGAAAACCAGTCGACGCAAGAGACTGGACGAGTGAAAGGGTAAATGGACGAGAAGTTGAACGAGAGGGAGAACGGAATGTGGGCCCAAGGGTCGAAGGGCTGACTTTGCGAGACAAGAGTTCGGACCGCGGGTCGTCAGGAAGGCATAGTCGAGCGACCGGGCGTTTGAGGGTGGATCAAGAGGGAGAGGGAAAACAGCCGCGACGACAACGTCAGCTCCGGCTGTCAATCAGTCAATCGGGGCTATCCGAAGTGCTTTGATTGACAAGGGAAAGCGAGGAAGGGCGGTGTCGTGGGCGCTGGTGTTGATGTTGTAAGTGATGTGGGCGTTATTGCTGGTAGGGCGAATATCCGCGTTTGATCGGCCACGCTGGGTTGCAAGGCTGAGTATCAGAATGTCGAAAAGGGCAGAGTGATACAGTGTGGACAGTAGCGAGACTGGTGAGTGAGCGGACGGTCGTCGAATCGATCGCGAGCGAGGGACAATAGCGCAGAATGAGCGGACGGTGAGGTTCTCACGCGAGACTGGAATGTTGGCGGTCGATGGAACAATCGAGGCTTGCTGTCGAGGCCATGGGACTGCTTCGCGAAGCTCGAGAGAGGAATGCGGGAAGTGTCAGTGTCAGTCCAGTGTGAGACGGGCAGCACTGAGACTGAAGAGTGTTGGCGTGAGCGTGACCAGCGGCGAGTAAGACGGGAGTGGAGGCCTTCAAGAGGGATCGGCGAGAGGGGGGGCCCTAGGGACTTCTGGGGACCCAGAGGGGCCAGACATGACAAGAGACGCTTAAAGAGGAAGGAAAGGGGGGCCTTTCTGGAAAAGCATCCAATAATTGCGACGAGTTGAGGTCGCAGCGACAGGGCCGGGCGGACGTGAGCAGTTTGGCGGTTTCGAGCATCCGAGGCGCATGTGGAGCAACAGCGACTTGAAGCGCGGCCTTTAACGCAGGTACCGTGCCCTGGCCGTCCCGAATCGGAATAGCGCCACCATCAGAGCGTTTGAGGTCCCATTTCCCGTCCAGTTCTGGCTCCGTATTGGCCGGGGTCACATATAGGGTTGATAAGGGGTTCCACCGTGTGTTCCCCCTGTTAGCCTCCAGCGTCCAGGGCTGCCTCTTCGACAGTGTATCAGTCGGCCTGTCAGAGCCGTTTCTGCCCCCAAGCAACGGCGGATCGTCTTACTCGCAGCACCACCAGTCCACCACGGCCTCCAAAGTATTGCCGCAAGGCTCTGCCACTGGACGAGTGCTCTGTACGAGACGGTACTTCCGTTCGAGATTAAACACGGCCACAGGTTCGCGGCCTCACCTTGACAATCAGCCGCGCAACGGACGCGCCCGCCCAACCCATCCAACCATTGACCCAAGTCCTGCGCCTCTCGAAGCGGCGGGACGCCACGCCCTTGGGGGCCATCTGGCCGCGTTGTTTCGACCGTCCTGAATGAGCGTGGCCAGTCGCTAACCATTCCCGCAGAGTGCAACGTCAGCTCTTCGAAACGAAAGTGCCGCCGTTCAGAATCGACCGAGGCCGACCAAGAGGCGGCCGTCGTCCAGATCTCTCTCACGAGCACCTCACTTGTCCCAGTGGCTCGTCGAACTCAGACGTCTCTGTGTTAAACTTACTCGTCCCTCTCGTTGCAGCCAGAATGGATAATCTGCGCCCGCCGGGAAACCCGTCTCAACTCGCCGCAGACTTGCTCAGCTTCCCCTCGGGACAGTCTCGATGAAACGCCGTCCCCTTGGCCGTACCACGGTATGCATGATGTCGAGCACCCCCGGAGACGGAACCTGGCCTCGCAAGTGCTTCTTTTACCTCAGACTTGGCCTATGCGCCCCCTCCGCATTGATTGAGCCCTGGACGGCGATGTCATTCAGCTGAACTAATTCATATCGACACTGCCAGTCGCCCTCCTCCCTCTCCAGCATAGCCTGACATTCAGAAGGGCTTCGCAACCCTCGCAAACAACGCAAGGGCAAAGGGCCAAGGGAGGATCCTCGCAAACACCCACGGATCAGACGGCAGGTCTTGGCCAACACGGCCCAGAGAAAACCGGGCACCTCCCACTTCGGGACAAGGACGCCATTTCGCTTTGCCAATGCCAATTTTCCCGCCCCGGAGGCACGTGGATTACCCCGGGCATTCGGCTATCTTTATCGTCAGTCTAATCTTGTTGAGACAAACGACAATGAACGGCGCGGCCGATATAGATGCAATGTTTCTGGGAAAGACCATGTCTGCGTGTTCGCCAAGTGGCGGCGCGTCGGGCGCGAAGGCTTGAAATGTTTCTGGCTTTGGCCGCCTCCGTGGACTTGGTGAGGGATTGTGGCTACCGCGCAGTTCGTCCGACCGCAAATTGTTCCTGATGGATGTTTCCTGTACTGCGGCTGCAGAGCGGCATCCAACGGTCGTGACACTAATTACGGACGGGGCGCACAGGGTGGCCGTTTCCGGGCTGCCAAGATGAAAGCCGTTGGACGACAAACGACAATGTCTGACTGCTCTTTGTGTCGATGCAGGAAGCCTGGATGACCCCATTCATAGTGATGTTCTGACGGCTGGGACATTGGAGACAAGCCATTGATGCAGGTGAAGCCCTTTCAAGTCATCGGCATGGCGAGGAAGACATGCTCGTTGCGAATCATCACAATGATCACAAAAGATGATATATGTCCACAGTTCGGTCCCCAAACCCGCGATGCCCGTCTTCATCGATCCACGTAACACGCCGCAATGGACGACCCAGACCACCCCCAGCCGACCTTCCAGCTCGTCAAGAGAGTCCAGGGCAACATCTGGCTGGCGAGGAGGCTCGCACAGCACCTAGGATATGCCGACGGCGAGGAATTTGTCGCCCGCAAGGTCGACGACTTTGACGAATACTATGACGCAGGGAAATACGCCGCCGGCTTCACCACCAAGAGGCAGCGAGAGGTCAAGGGCCTGATGGACCTGCTGTACGACTGCAACATCGGGCGCAACATTGCACACATCTTCAACCACGAAAACATCATCTCGCTGGCGGGCTACCTACGCCAGAAGCCCTTCCACTCGCAGGTGGACGCCACCGAAGACTACCTCGTCTGGGACATTTGCGATGCCGGCACGCTGGAGCTCCTCTTCGCGGACCGGACGTTCGAGAAAGAGCCCGGCTGCCACATGCCCGAGTCGCTCTGCTGGCACGTTCTGACATCCATCATGCGCGCTCTCGTCTGGCTTCACGACGGCTGTCGCCATGAGATTGATTGGGTTACGGGCCAAGGGCACTGGGAGCATGAAGACTTGGATTGGATGCCCATTCTTCACCGCGGCATCAACGGCAAGAGTATCTTCTTTCAACACCCGCGCGGCGACGAGACATACGGCGTCTGCAAGCTGGGCAAGTTCGGCACTGCGTATGTGTCTGGTGCCCCGGCACGTCGCAAGAGGAAGATCAACGATGGCAGCAAGCCTTTTCCCAACTCCGATGGACGGGCCGTGGCGCCCTTTGATGACGAGCACATGAGCTTGCCTGAGATGAAGAAGCAGTGGAGAGAATACATCATGCAAGGCGACCTGGTAAGCTCATCACTGCTGGCCTCAAGACTTTGCCATCTAACACCTGCAGGCCAAACGCCTGTACACCATCAGCGACGACCACTGGGCCCTCGGCGCCGTCCTCTTCCGCATGATGCTCGGCTTCCCCCTCCCCTCGCTCGACGGGTGCGACACCTGCGACTGCGTTCACATCCGCCGATGCCAGGACATCCAATGCATCGGCACCAACCGCCACGTCGGCCGCGGCTGCGAGCACGTCAACTTCCGGGGCTGCGAATGCACTCACCAGTGCGATGAGCGCGCAGACGTCCACATTGACGAGACGCTGATGCAAGTCGGATACTCGCAGCACCTCAAGCTCGCCGTGCGGCTTCTCCTGGATTACGACCTGGTCAGGCCGGCTGCCGAGTCGCGGACGCTCTGCGACGATATCCAGAAGCTGTACTGCGAGTGGCGGGTAAAGACGGAGGACGGGCGGGAGTACGTGGACGTCATGGACGACCTCCGCAGGCGCTTCATCTCGTTGAACGGTCCGAAGGCGTAGACTGGTGTTCTGAATTTTCTCTTGCGCGTGTTATTTCAGTCTGCAAATGAACTTTAAAAAATACCCATGTAGTCGCTTCAAGCGCAGGATGACTCAGTGCACCTCAGCTCCTCCCGCTCGTCCTAGTTCGTCCAATGCATCACGGGACGGCATGACCACCGTAGAACGCAGTAGCCCGCAGTAGACGCCGAGCACTAAGAATGTTCTTAAAATACAGCCAGGGCCGTGATGTCCGCTGACAGGGCCTCCGTTCCCACGTGCCACACTACCACCGCCGCTGGGGCGGTACGTACCTCTTCCATGATGCTGCAGCTGTCGGGCGTGTGCCCCGCCACAGCCCAAATTTCCAGGTTGCCTGGGTGCACGAACACTGGAGGCTGCCACAGCTCCGATTCCGACTGCCCAGTGGATCAAATCTCGACCTCAACCCGCCACGTTCGCCAGCTACAGCTCGAGCTCGAGAATCTCCGACAACCAAGTCTCACCTCAGCTCGACTGATACTAGCAAACTACAACCCAAAGCCCAACGACGCGCGACGACCCAACCTTCCAAGTCGGAAACGCACCAAACATCACCCATCAGCCCACCGTCGGGCACCAAACTCTCACAGATCCGAAGCCATCACCACCAAACACGCGATAACACACACACGAACGGCCCAACATGTCCTTCAACCAACCAACGCCCCCGCTCCTCCTAACGAAACGCCTAACAACCTTCCTCTCCGCCAACCTCAACGCCCACCTGCACACGGCGCTGCTCGCGACCCCCTCAGGCCGGCTGCTCGCCCACGCCTCGCCGCACCCCGTCGCCCTCCTCCGCACCCAGTCGACCGTCGCCTCCTCCCTCTTCGCCCTACACGGCTCCACGGCCCCGGACATCCCCGACGCCCTGCCCACCTCGCACTCCTCCCCGTCCGCCGCTTCCTCGCCGCCCGTGGAGAAGCCGCTGACGATCACGGTGCAGCTGGCCGCCGGCGTCGTCGTGATCAGGAGGCTCAAGTGCGGGCTGCTGTTCGTGTGCATCGGGCCTCTGGCGGAGCACATCGAGGAGGGGAGCGGCAGCGGCGGACAGCAGCTGCAGCAAGGTGGTCTGGCGGCGCACGGCGGACACAATGGGACCGGCGAGAGGTCCGGGGGCGCGACGCCCAGCCAGATGCCTGCGTCGCCGAGCGAGGTGGACAGCGTGCTGAGCGTGGGCGGCATCACGACGGCCAGCCTGGGCAGTGTCGGAAGCGTAAACACCGCGGGTGTCGTGGTTATGAGGCGGCATGCCGAGGAGCTGGCGAGGTGGCTGGATGATAAGCTGGGTAGTCTGAGGGTCCCGGAGGAGGGTGTCGGCGTGGAGTGAATGATCACACGCAGTTGAGGAAGGGGGACCTGTTTTTACATTCTTCATTGCCATTGGGAGCATTTAAAGGCGTACAGAGGCGTTGGGAAAAGATACCACGACCACGAAATATCAACTTGTTAAAAACCAATGTCTGGTCATTAGATATGCCTACTTCATGCGCCGCCGTGTGATGCCGGGTACGGCTCTATGGATATTTCTTGTTCCTTCCGTTGAATAACCACCGATTCGCCTGCACCGTACTTTTGTTCAAATGCAACCCTGGCCCCAAAAAGAACTGCAAGAAACGCCTGCTAATCAGCTCTGCTCCTGCCTCCCTTCCTACACCGCTCCAGGTCACTCGATGCTCATCCGCATCATGCCGTCGCTGGTGTCGACCATACCCTGGAACCCGACGCGCCCCTTGGTGCCGTTCACCCGGCCGTTGGCGTTGGGGTTGCTCCCCGGCGTCCCGCCCAGACTTCCCGACTCGCTTGGCGCGCCGGAGCCTCCCCGGTCGCCGCTGTTACTGCCAGGGCGGGATCCCCACGGCGCGACGTCCCGTTGCATGGGGCTCTGCATGATGGGGGAGTTGTGCACGCTCATGCCTGGGCTGACGGCGCGTCGCTTGAAGCTCACGGGGTCAAAGTCGTCTTCTCTCCTGCGCTTGCTGTTGATGCGGCGCGTGATCTCGGCCGCGCTCGGCGCTGGCTGCGGCCCTTGTGCCAGGAGGGGTGTGTCGCCTTTCTGGGACTCGCCGCTGCTGGCGGCCATAGCGAAGCCGGCGGTCGGCCCGAGAGAGGGCGAGTCCATGGATATGTCCTCGCTGATGCCCGAGGAAGAGCCCCGGGGGAGTCCGCTGGGCGGGGGCGGTGTTGTACGCGTGCCGGCGCTGCTGGCTTCTGAGAATGTGTCCCAGAACTTGGTGCCCTTGGAGTTCTTTAGTGCCTGCTGCTTGAAGCTGCCTGAAAGGTTCAGTGCAGAGTCGTTGATCATGCTCTCGGGGATGTCGTCCAGCATCGGCTCCTGGGTGCCGAGGTTCGGTGATGAGTGAGTCGTGGCCGGCGCCGTTTGCTGACGGGGCGGCTCGAGGTCCACGTCGCTCTCCCGCACTTGCCGCACGACTTCGGCCTCGCGCCGGGTCTCCGTCTCAACAGGCGCGCCTTCCTCGAACAGAGCTGCTCTGATACGAGCAAAATTCTTCGTTTTGGGCTACACACATAGTCAGGAAACATAAATCAGACTGGATGAAAGCCAACTCACCAAAAGGTTTGCGCGACGGGTGACTACGCGTTTCATAATGGTAGGTCGCTGCCCGTCGCGACTGGGTGTGGTCAGGAGGTGGTCAATGTTATCTCCCCGCTCCTCCTCACTGCCGGATATGTGCAGTTGATTCGCCTGCCAGCTAATGCTTTCCCTCCGGTTGTGAGCAGACATGTCCTTGGGTCCATTGCTCGGCGGCGACTTTGATAGACCGGCCACTGTTGCGGGACTAAACCCAAGACCGAGCGGCGGCTTGTACTTCTTTTTGGGCTGTTTCCTTGCCCGTTGTCTCTGCTGAAAGCTCATCAGGCTGTTCATGGCCGGGGACCCCATCCACGGCGCGTTGGGAGCCTGAGTGCCGATCGGGGTCATAGACTTGTTGGCCTGCGGAGTACCAATGTACGGTTCGTCCATATCCTCGTCCATCAAATCGTCGTCGTCTGAAGAAGAGGAAGAGTCCGACCCGAGCGGGTGGGCGCTTCCGAGAGAGCTCGACACGGTCATGCGCTCGTGGTTGCCCATCATGGACCACAGCGAGTTCGTCGTCTGCTCGGCCTGTCCGTAGTCGTTGCTTCTCCTCCCGGGTATGTTCATTCCTCGGCCTCCGATCGTGGGCGATGAGTCGGGAGAGGACTCGGCGAGGGTTGAGTGGTGGAGGCTCGTCGCGGCACGGGAGAAGTCGAGGCCGCGTGAGCGACGCGGGAGTATGTTTGTCGGGCTCGCGTAAATCTGGGAGTGGTCGAGCTTTGGCGACAGCGGCGCGGGTTTCGTGAAGCCGGTGGACGAGGAAGACGGGGAGTTGGCAGGCACCTGCAGTGACAGGCCGCGGAGAGGAAACTCGGACCGGTGGGGAGTGACGGGAGGCGCCACGGTCGCGGCGGCGGTGTTCCCGATGTGGCTATCATCTTTGGACGTATTGCGTTCGGCGATGTGCGGAGAGGGCGAGAGCTTCGAAGGGGTGCCGCCGTCGGACATGGAGCGCGTCTTGGACAAGGGCGAACGGCCGAGTATCAGGCGTTGAGGGGTCCCCGCGATGGCGGGAGGCTCGGCGTCCCTGTCATCCTCCATGATGGCGCTCTCATCGTACTCCATGTCCCTCATCATCATGGCGCGGTCCATGGCTGCGAAATGGAGGTCGGGAGGCCAGGCTCTCGACCGATGGGGAATGATATCCGGCGGCAGGTGGGTTTAAACGGTGGACCGTTCGTTCGGTTGGGGGCTCTCGTCTGTCGGTTATCGCTTCGGCGTGGTCATTGAGGAGCTATCAGCGATGGGTGGATATGCAAATGGCATTGTCTGTCGTGGACTGGCAAAAGATGCCCATGCGAGGGGACGTCGACGCAGCAACTTTACGGACAGAGGTTGGAAAGGTCGTTGGTTTAGCGCAGACGCAGACGCAGCAGACATACGAATAGACGCGGCCGACGATGCGGTGCGGGCGGACGTGCAGGGTTCCATGGTTTGGATGCGCCGAGATTAGATAGGGCGCCCATCCACGGCCATTTACAGCGAACCTTGGCGGGTGACGCTGAGGCTCTGTTGCAGGCGTCACCCTGCACTCTGCCTCGCTTGCCTGGCACAGGTACCTTTTCACTCAAACAACCCGCGTCGATACTTTCAAACCTTGAAGAGCTGCCGTTCTGCCCCCTCCACTGGGGATTTGTTTCAATCCACAGCAGCACTTGTCCCGATGCTTACTGGCTGACGGGAGGTGGTCCCCATAAACGGCGCCGAAACGCCGCGGGGATGGGCCTTAAAATACCTTACCTAGGTGCCCAGGTAGGCAGTGCCCCAAAACTCACGTCACGTTCTTTCACAGTAAGGCTCTCCATCTCCGAAATGCTTAAAGGCAATTAGCCCGTCCATCAGTCGATCCCAGGCCGTCGCGTTCCATCGGGGGCCGTTTCAAGTGGATGGCGAGGGAACCTTTTCCTGACTTCTAGTCTCTGGCTCGAACGCCAAACTCGCAATCTAGCCTCTGCGGAACTTGTCAGAAGGTCAGGTGTGTTTCCCCAAGTTGATGGATGGCGGCGGGATCAACCTTGTCTTATGATCCTGCTTGCACACACATTATGGCCATGTGAATAAGCTTAAGATGCTGGCTGCCATGGGAGCAAGACAGTCTTTGTCAGCCACATCGCGTGTAAGTGCCGCTGTTGGAGAAACGTGCCGAGCCTGGGAGGGCGTGACAGAAAGGTTGACGCGGACGTTGCGCAGGCCCTGCAGCCAACGTAGGCTGTTCTCCTGGAGTTTCGCCCGAGTTGTTTGGTGGTGGTGGTGTTCTCGCAGCCTCATCTCACCGATGAGGCATGCGGCCACAGATGCGTGAGCATAGAGTAGGAAGACGCAGACTAGGCGTCAGCAACGCGTCGATCCGCGTGATATGACGCGCACGTTTGTGACACGATGCAAATCCAAGGACGTGGAATGGGGATTCGAGTCTTCGGCCTACGGTGCAACACTTTCATCGCCGTCCGACGAGGGCCGGTCAAGCCACCATGACTAAACACGGACGTCTCAGTCGGATAGATTTCAGCACCGCAAACATGAAAGATCGCAGTACATCGGGCCACCGATGAGTCACGACGGGGTCCTGCACCAAAGAGATTCTGTTGGCGATGGTCAAGCCACAGCAGGTGCTTGCGGTGCCGCCGCTAGGACCCCAAAGTCCCTTTGGTGCTCCCCCAGCTGGAAAAAAGGAGGATTGGTCAATTTGGCGTCTTGACGTCGTAAATCCCAAAGTGGAATGACCAGGTGCGGTGCGAGGGCCGAAGGGCGATGGAGCCAACCAATCACCGGGGACGGCGCCGTGTCAGTCGGACATGTTTACACGCCGACCTCCGAGAGGGCCCGACCGACATCTAGGCTTTTCCGCCGCCATTGCTTGCTCCTTTCCCTGCGGTCTGACTTGCCTCGCTACCGGCCCACTACCACATGGCTGGAACTCCCGAAGACTCACTCGCTCTACTCCGTATGATGAATCCCCCCCCGCTGCAGCACTCGTAAATCTTCTTTCGTGTGATCCATGGGCCCCCGGACTACTCAGACATGCCCCGGCCCACGTTGTTGCAGCTGGAGCATCCCACTGGCACGTAACAGAATATGATCGTAACTGCGGCGACGGCCATGTAGTCATCATCATCCATCTGGACAATCGGGCAGATTTTTCTTTTCCATCCGATACTGACCCCGACCCCTGCGTGGCCCTCAATTTTTGTCCGTACCCTCGTCCGCCCTTTGGCACTTTCCACCCACCCAAACGCAGACAAGCTCATGCTAATGGGCTAGTTGGCCCTTGGCTTCATGTACTCGTGCTTTGTGAGTCCGCAGCCTGGACCATCCCCCACCATCCCTGTGGCTTGCAAACACGTCCAGATCGGGATGGGGCCTGGTCATGGTCGGTGCTGGTCCGCGCTGCTACCCGATGGGATGTTGCACTTGGGAAATTTCACGATCTGAGATGCAATGTAGGGGACCGCCCGAGGTCGTTAAGTACGCCCGCTTCCCGCCGTCATTCTTTTTTGCTTTCGTCCGTTCTTGCTGTACCATCTTTCAGGGTTGATCTTTCCTTTTGCACGCCGAAAAGGTAGATCCCACCAAGGTCCTTTTCAACCTTGTCTCGACTTATAAGTGATCCCCCCCCGTTGACCTTCACACCCTTTCCTCAGAGACAGCTTCCTTCCCACCTTCTATCGCTACTGGGAAGCTTCGTCAACATGGATACGAAGCATCGCGACGACAGACTCGGCGAGACCACCTCTGCCGACCCCTCGATCCTCACCGAGAAGCCTGCCCACGACCTCAGCGCTGCCGATACAAAGGCACCCTCAACCCACCAGTCCAGCGAGGATGAGGTCGAGTACCCACACGGCCTGAAGCTCATTCTCATCATCATCGCCCTCTGCCTCGCCGTCTTCCTCGTCGCCCTCGACCAGACCATCATCGCACCAGCTCTCGGCGCCATCACCTCGGAATATGGCAGCGTCAAGGACATTGGCTGGTACGGCTCGGCTTACCTGCTGACCACCACCGCCCTCCAGCCAATGTACGGCACCGTCTATAAGCTGTTCAGCGTCAAGTACATCTACATCGCCGCCATTGCCGTGTTCGAGATTGGGTCCCTGGTCTGCGCCCTCGCACCGAATTCGACCGCCTTCATTATTGGGCGCGCCGTCGCTGGCATTGGCACGGCCGGCTTGTTCTCGGGTTCCATTGTCATCCTCAGCTACACGATGCCCCTGGAGAAGCGACCTCTTGCCTTTGGTTTGATTGGCGGCATGTGGGGTATTGCGTCGGTCGCTGGACCATTGCTCGGAGGCGTATTCACAGAGAAGGCGACTTGGCGGTGGTGTAAGTCTTATTTCCTGCAAATTAATTACTAGAGAGCGTGCAACTGATCATTGACGCAGGCTTCTACATCAACCTCCCCATTGGCGGTATCGCCATGGTCTTCGTCTTCTTCTTGCTTCACTTGAGCCGCAAGAACAACCCCGAGGGAAAGTCGCTCGTCCAGCGCCTCATGCAGCTTGACCTCATCGGCACGGCCATCTTCATCCCCGCGATCGTCTGCCTGCTTCTTGCGTTGCAGTGGGGAGGTGCAGAGTACCCCTGGAAGAGCGCCAAAATCATCGGCCTCTTTGTCGGATTCGGTCTTATGATGATCATCTTCATCGGAATCCAGCTGTGGCAGGGAGACAAGGGCACGCTCCCCCCCTATCTCTTCAAGAACCGCAACGTTGTCTGCGCCATGCTGTTCGCCTGCTTCTTCGGCGCCGCCTTCTTCCCTCTCATCTACTACCTATGTAAGTTGTGTCTACGGCCTGTCCGCTTCAACTACTGACAGACGCAGCTCTCTACTTCCAGGCAATCCAGGGCGTTAGCGCCGTCCAGGCTGGCATCAAGATCCTGCCCCTCCTGCTGGCGACCGTCGTCGCCAGCATGGCCAGCGGAGCTCTCATCTCCGTCATCGGCTATTACAGCGCCATCATTCTGCCCTCGCTCGTGCTCTTTACCGTCGGCTCCGGTCTGATCACGACCTTCGATCTCGACACCCCAATGCGCGAGTGGTTCGGCTACCAGGTCCTCGCGGGCCTCGGCATCGGCGCGGGCTTCCAGATCGGCGTCCTCGTCGTCCAGACCGTGCTCCCTCTCGAAGAGGTCCCCGTCGCGACGGCCGTCGTCCAGTTCTTCCAGTCGTTTGGCGGCGCCATCATGATTGCCGTCGCGCAGAGTTTGTTCCAGACCGGTCTTGTCAACGGAGTCGCCACCCGCGTCCCCGACCTCGACCCGTCCATCTTCATCAACGCCGGCGCCGACCAAGTCCGCAGCATCTTGACTCAGATGGGCCGTCAGGACGCGATTGACGCGGTTTTGGAGTCGTACATGGTTGGTCTGAGACACACGTACTACGTCACCGTTGCATGTGCTGCGGCTGCTTTTGTTGCGTGCTTGGGTCTGCAGTGGAAGAGTGTCAAGAAGGAGGGCAAGGGGCCTGCGGTTGCTGCTGTTTAGGTGGATAACATCACTGTACGATATTTGTTGTTGTTTAGAGGATACCCGGGTTAGACTTCACTCTACCTAGACTAGAGATTGTAATAACGACTACACATAGAGTCGGTTAATGATTTATGTATCCAAGAAAACCGTCTATCCAAACCTTGCTACTAACCAATCTCACTGGGTATCATCAGGCGGCAAATCCCATCCTCTCTTCGTGCCCTTTCCCTTGCCTTCCGTCCTCGCCTCACCACCCACAAAGCTCAGCACCCACTCCCACACCCTCCTCGTCTTAACCAGTTGCGGATGCGCCCTCCCCTCCCCTTGGCTCTCCAGATCCTTGCGCCGGTAATACCCGCCCTCGTCGCCCTCTCCCATCCTCCTCCGGTAGAGCACCGTGGTCCTCGTCAGACCCTTCCGGAGGCTCTGCCCATAGACCTTGCCCCGGAACACATGCAACGCGACATTCTGCATCAGCACCACGTCCTGCCTCCTCAGCTTCGACGGCAGCGTCGTCCCGGGCGCTCTCTTCGCCGCGGGGGCCAGCCAGAAGGTCACGCCGAAGCCGGCGCGGGTCTCGTCGCCGAGGAGGACCTCGACGAGGGCCAGCTCGGTGCCCCAGCGCGTGGTGATGGCGCGGGACGGCGAGACGGAGATGACGCCGGCGATGAGGTTCACGGTCACGGTCTGCGGGGCGAGGCGGAGCAGGGCGGCCGCGTCGGGGATGTCTTCCAGGTCGGAGAGGTGGTGGGATGTCGTCACCGGCGGGCGGATGCTTGTGGTGGTGTCTTCGAAGGAGTCCGCCGAGTCTGTGACCGTCGTCTCGAAGGACTGTGACTGTGACTGGGACTGGGACTGCGTGGGGAGCGGCAGCTGGGAGGAGGGGACGTCGTGGTGCAGGGCCAGCGAGTGATCGTAGAACTGCGACAGCAGCTCCTGGGAGGCGGAGACGGACTGCGACTCGGCGGTGGTGGCGTCTACGGAGAGACTGAAGAAGTGCGCTGGGGGCCGGAAGGCGGACGGCAGGCCGTGGTGCTGGGAGTAGCCCGTCACGAGGGGCGCGCGGTGGAGGGCGAGGGAGCGCCAGGCCGGGCCGGGCGGGGTGGAGGTGGATGCCGGAGCGGGTGGGGAGGTGGCGGACCAGTCTGCCTCCGGGGCGCCGGCGAAGATTAGGATCCGGGGCATGCAGGGCCGGGGAGGTATGCCGTCTGCTTCCGGGTTCGATGTGTGAGTGTTTGCTGGGGGAATGTGTGGAGGTGCAGAATGAGTGGGGGGCATGCACTGCCATGGATCGCGGGGTAGATTATGAATCTGGGCGTTGACTGTACTTAGGTGCAGCAGCATTCAAGGGGCAGTCACACAGAGGTTCACATCAACCCCTTCGACCACCCGCCGTCTTACCCTGAAGAACAGATGAAAAAGGAGAGCGTGCCACGCCAGGCGCAGGACTGACAGCTAGGTTACGCCAGCCGTGCTCGGGAACTCAATTCATTCACACGCCCTCCCTTCCTTGTGTTCCTGTCCAACGGCGATACAGGCAGGCAAAAAGGAAAGAAGCGCGACGGGTGCCGGTTTCATTTGGTTTTACCGACGATAACTGCCGCCGCCGCGCTCCTGTCTCGGGGAGGTGCAGAGTGGCTACTCTATTAGTGTTTTGGGCTGTCCTGTCCCTCAGTGTGGTCTGGGATGCCGGCGCTGGTACCTCGGCATCTCCACAGAACCCCCAGAATTCCCCAGACGTCCCAATGTTGCCGGGGCCCTCGGTCTAATGTCGCAACTTCAACTCCGAATCATCTCCAACGAACGCTACTTGGAGAACTTTGGTGTTTTCTCATCAATCTCAATCATCAGACGATTACCGCATCTCAGTGGCACGCTTCTGCCACGCGTAAAGGTTGACTAGCCAGAGTTTTGGTGGCGCCCGGAAGCCACAATGTCACCCTCGTCCGTCTTCCACATCAAGGAACACGTCCTCGACGCCTCACACATTCGCGAATTCCCACGCGCCCTCGCAAACTCACAAGACGATGTGCTCAAGCTGGCCGTGAAGGAGTACATCCCCAAGGATAACCCGAACCCGCAACCTGGGGATGTGACCATCATCGGCGCGCACGCCAACGGGTTTCCCAAGGTAGCTCTTGTCCAAATCTCATCTCATCGTCTCAACAT
Source organism: Colletotrichum siamense (assembly GCF_013390195.1). Taxonomy (NCBI): domain Eukaryota; kingdom Fungi; phylum Ascomycota; class Sordariomycetes; order Glomerellales; family Glomerellaceae; genus Colletotrichum; species Colletotrichum siamense. Next base: position 1,425,627 of record NW_023501015.1, read on the forward strand.
TTAAAAGCAGCCTACACAATAACTCACATTTCATGACTCCCTTGATTTAAATGAGATCAACCCACCGCTGACACCGCACCCAGGAACTCTACGAGGCTCTCTGGGAAGACCTCCACGCCGAGTCCAAAAAGTCAAACTTCCGCATCCGCTCAATCATCATCGCCGACGCCGCGTGGCAGGGCGCCTCCTCCGTCCTCAACGAGGGCAAGCTCGGCAACGACCCCGGCTGGTTCGACCACCCGCGCGACCTCGTGCACGTCGTCAACACCCTGCGGCCCCCGCGGCCCCTCGTCGGCGTCGGCCACTCCTTCGGCGGCAACGCCATCGTCAACGTCGCCCTCATCAACCCGCGCCTCTTCTCCGCTGTCGTGCTCCTCGATCCCGTCATCTCAAAGTGGTCCTCCAACGCAAAGGGCACCATCGGCGCGAGCCCGGCCGCCGCCTCCGCCTCGCGGCGCGACCTCTGGCCGTCCCGGGACGAGGCGAAGAAGGCCTTCCTGCGGAGCCCCTTTTACAAGGCCTGGGACGAGCGGGTCTTTGAGAGCTGGGTCCGCCACGGGCTGCGAGACGTGCCGACGCAGCTGTACCCCGAGGGCCAGGGGGTGACGCTGGCCACGACGAAGCACCAAGAGGTGTTTACGTATTTCCGGCCCAGCTGGGACGCCTACGATGCCAAGGGGCAGACGATCGTCAAGCCGGACCTGGTGCCGGACCTGGACCCGTCGCTGAACGAGCGGTACTACACCTTCCCCGTGTACCGCTCCGAGGGCGCGAGCACGCTTGCGAGGCTGCCTCATCTGCGGCCGGGGGCGATGTACGTCTTTGGAGGCACGAGCGATTTGTCGACGCCCGAGCTGAGGGAGGAGAAGATGAGGCTGACGGGCACGGGGCCGGGCGGGAGCGGAGGCGTGGAGAGAGGGCGGGTGAGGGAGGTCACGCTGCCTGAGGCGGGACATCTGTTCCCAATGGAGATCCCGGGGACGAGTGCCAAGTTGACGGCGGAGTGGATCGTCAAGGGGCTGGGAGAGTGGAGGAGGGAACAGGACGAGTACGAGAGGTGGGCAGCGCTGGGCGTAAAGGAGAAGACCACTCTCACGGAGGAATGGATGAAGAGGATTGGGCGGCCCGAACGGCCTCCTAAGGCGAAGATGTAAATGGTCACAATAGATGAGCCTTTTTTAGAGTTCTTTAGATGTAGAGTATGTATACAAGCGTGTGACTAGCTGTCTTTCTCTTCCTCCTCTTCCGGCGGGATCCATACCAGGAGGCCGTCCTTGTCGATCTTCATGCCCTCGGTGGGTATGATTCTGAGAACCTTTTGGAAGTACTTGTCCCTGACGACCAGGCTTGGCCGGATGAAGGCGCCTCTGACGAGCGGCAGGAGGCGATATGTCGCCGAGCGTCGCGACACGGGGAGGACGTGCATTGTGGTCTGCTTGGCGCCGGAGAAGGCGAACTCGTCGCTCGGCTCCATGCTCAGGCCAAACGTGAGGAAGTGGCTGGAGGCGTTCTCGATGGTGACGTTGAGGTTGACGAGTCCCGTCGCCGGGTTGGCGAGGGTGTATGAAGCCAGCACGCGCGGTTCTGTGCCGAGGACGATGTACCGCGGGACGAGCATCGTCGTGGTGTTGACGGTCGACGAGGTCGATGATGTGCGGCGCCATTTGAGAACAAACGCGAGGTCTAGCGAGGCCGGCCCCCGATCGTCAAGGCTGTACTTCTGGGCCACCAGGTTGAACTGGGCCTCTTGCATTTGTTTTGGTGCTATGCGGAGACCATCTGCGGCTATCTCTGGGCGGGAAATCGTTGTGCAGCGGGCATTGTTCTGGCAGGAGAGGACCTCCGCATCCATGCTGATGATTTCGAGGTCTTCGGAGGCAAAGGATGCAAAGTGGCACACCAGGCACCACTTTTGGGCCAGGCCTCGGGGCTGGATTGCGGCGTCGTCCGTGATGTTTGGATCCTGAACGCCTTCGTGGTCGAAGAGGGAGGGCCAGGGGTCGGGGTGGAGGCGGGGAATGAGGTCGTAGTTTGCTTCAAAAGGGTTGACCACGTTCAGTTGGACAGGCAGGATTTGCATAACCAGTGTTGCCGGATCGGTAACGAGATGGTAAAAGACTCTGAGGGTCACGTCATACGACGTCGTCAGCTGTATGGGATCGAGCGAGACCTTGACACGAGTTGATTGCGACGTTCCCAGCGTGCCGAGCGGTAGACCCGTAAGTTTGGCTTCTTCTTGGCCAGCTTCTGCCTTGTGTTCGTCTTGGTCGGCGGCCTGGACTCGGAAGGCCGGGATCTGCTCGCCAAAAACATGGACCTCGAGCTTAGCAACAGCCTCCTCGTCTTCTGCGTTGAAAACGTCGAGGAGAAGTTCCATCGGCTCGTTTGCGTAGAACTGGTCCAAGGGTTTCGCGAGCTTGATTTCCATTTTTGGTGGTCGAGGTTGTACTTGGATGATATGCGCGCTTTGGCGTACAATTCTTCTCCTCACGAGAGATGGGCTGAACCAAAAGTCCGCTGCGCCGAGATCTCGGAAATCGACGGTGTAGTCTAGGCGGAAGGCGTCCGTTTCCAGGAGTAAAGTAACAGAATCGGCTCGAGCCTCACCGGGTTCTCGTAGTGGGATTGCCATTTCATAGACGTTGGTAGAGCCAGGCACGATGGTAAGATTGGCAGATCCGCTGAGAACTGATGCCCCCTCTTCGTCTTCTCCAGCGCGAGCGGTTTCTTTCAATGGAACATTCGACAAGGAAACGGCGCCCTTCGCTGTGGCCGCGTCGGACTCAGCTGCGTGGTCTAGAGTGATGGTTTTCAGGCTGCCCTCAAAGTCGACTCGCAGCCCTTTCAGAGTGATGGGCGCTGCATCTGAGAAGGCATCCGACTTGATTGCCAGTTGAGCTTGACAAGTCTCGCCTGCCTTGCCGTCCTCGCCCTTGAAGATGAACGATGCGGAGATGAAGGATGATATGTCGTCGTTGATTGTCACCGTGGGCTTCGTCTCAATGGACAAACCCTCCAGCGATCTCGAAATGTCGTAATGCCACTTGGGGCGCCGCGTAAATCCTGCGACGAGTTAGATCGAGAAGGCCGACATAATTGAGCAACTTACTCTTGTTCATCAGCTCCCAGTCAATGGCAACCACGAGCTCTGCATTCCCAGTGTGCGCAGCGGCAGCCCGAAGCACCCAGCTGAGATCCTCTGCGATGTTCGTCCAGCCCTCTTCCCGGAACGACATGTCTTCCCAAAGCGGTCTGAGTATTGCGACAATGTCTTCCCACGCTTTGAGGTTCACCATCTCCTTTGCACACTCCAGCGACAGCTCTGCCGATATCCGGTGCTGCCTCCTTGCCTGGAACTGAGACCTTGCCGCCATCAAAAGATCAATGATGAGCTGGGAGTGGTTGACGCCCATTCCTTGGAGGGGAAACTCTTCATGGGGATCAGGACACATGTACGTGTCGTATGTAAAGGCTTTGCTGGCAACTGCTGATGCTGGAGTGGTGTCTGGTGAGCGGCGATCCGATTCAGGAATCGAGCGAGCCAGGCGGCGTCGAGCAGCGAGATGCTCTGCAGCAGTGCGGTACCAATATCCCGTATGATGCAGCATATCCCACGGTTGAAGCTTGTCCACCGCGGCGGCCTTTTCCGGCTGGAGGTACAAGGTTTTTGTGGACGGCGCGAGACTGCGTACATCTACCCGTTCAATCAAGTTTGCCATGACAACAGCCCACCTCGACTCCCATGCCTCCCAGCCGTAGTTGTTTGTCCCGCGCCCTCGGCGATCTACAAAGTCGGCTATCCTATCACGGTGCATTTGCCATCTCCGCACAGCAGACGTGGTTTGCGCGCCCCAGAGTACACAGCGTATGCCGCGTATCGCAATGGTGTCAGCGAGCATGCGAGCTTCGTTCCAGCGTGGGCTCCAACTTGGAATGATATCCATCACGTCCTGGCTCAAGAGCTCCTCATAGGCTTGATCGTACGAGCGCAGGGCCGCATCCATCTCTTGGCGGAACTCTGCAAAAATGCCCGTCTTGAAATCATACCTCACGTTCCAGTCCTGGACTGAGAGTGTTTGCGAGGTGCTCGTAGGGGGCACCGTGGGCTGTGGCGCTATTCCACGACCGCGCTTCTTCCGCGCGTGACGGCCAAGGTCTCTGTAGTATTCTAGGGCTTGCAGAAACACTGCGGCTAGCATGGAATCCGCCGTGTGCTCAAGATCGATGGACAGGTCGCCTGGTGATAGATAGAAAAACGTTTTCGTATCTAATGCGACACCCTTCCGAATGTTGTCCAGCCGGTCTTGAACGAGGTCTACCATGGAAGAAGAGGCCGTGCCGTCGGACAGAAGCACGACGGCGAGGCGCGTCCTATAGCCTGACTTACCGAGGGCGGCCTTCAAGTTGTTGATGTCGGTCTTTAGTTGGTTATCGTGGAGCGTCGCAAGCGTCGGGTCAGAAGTGAGGGTGTAGAAAGAAACGTAGACACTGGGCACCATGTCCTCGTGCTTTTGCAACCATTCGGTGTTCATAAGTCCGTCCGGGTACAGAGGCGAGACCGGAGTCAAGGGCGAGAAGGGCGAGTGTAAGACGGGAACGCCCTCGGGTGCCTCGATACCCTCAGGAAGCCTCGCTCGGCGTGGAGGAAGGACGAAGGACTGCCCAGGGTTAGTCTAGAGGACACATTTGAACGGTGTAAGCCGTACCCGACCAGCGACGGTGACCCGAAGCTTGTACGGCTTCCCGCTGTCTCTGCCGTTCCATGGCTGGTTCCTCCCGTCCTGGCGCACAATGTAGTCCCTCAGTGATTCGGCATCTGGAGTCTCGAGGCTCGGCAGCTCAGATCGCAGCAGAATCGCCTGGTCGCGGAGCTCGGCGCTCAGTGGCAGTTCTTTGGCCGGGGCCGAGGTCAGGCCGGCGAGAACGATGTGTGGGATGTTGTGGTCCAGGCTTCCAACCGGATATCCGTCCATTTTCCTGGTGGTTCTATGTCTTCATAGGAGGGGGCAGTCGAGATATGGATATCGAGGGGTACTTGGAGATCGTCGCGGAAGCTCTGGCGCGGGTCAGCAGCAGCTCTAGATGGTGCCTCGGTGCGGGATGTACAGTGACAGACTCAAGGGAGCATTGTCGCTGAGCCGAGATTTGGACGGTCAGAGTGGACGAACAAGACAAAGCAGAAAATTGGGTGCAAAAGAAAGCTTCCCCGTTCAGTTGCGAATCGCGGCATGGATCCTCTTCTGGTGGCACGGAAGGTAAAGGTAAGGTACTCTGTCACAGGTATCGCAGCTCCATTCCAGCGCCAGAGCCAGAATCAGCGATCCCGGCCCACTGTGCCCAGTGACTTCACAGCAGGCGGGACCCCTGGGAGAGCGCTGAGCCCAGGCGGGTGCCAACCGGGCCACACCACCACCTCGGGATCGGGAAAAATGGATGCCGACAGCGAGGTCGCTGATTGGCCACTGCCCCAGATGCGGTCATGGTGTATGGGCCCAGAGTGCCCTGAAGGAATGGGAAACTGGTTCTCGCAGCGCAGACAGCCAGCCTTGCCGCCCGCGTGGTTCTCCTCCCGCCTCGTCACAGAGACTGCGCGCAGAAATTGAGGGCTACCCGTCCTACACCTCTCCCACACCACACCACCACGTTGTTCAAGCACGTAAATGCCTCCCTTTCGACCGTCCTTCGATCCGAATCGCATCCCGACCGCATTCTACTGAGTATTTTACTCTCATTACTCCCAAACCCTCTCCAAAGACGAGCCCTCTCGTCCTCGCTGCCGACCGACCTCCGTGATCGCTCTGGGCTCATCACCAGGAGCAGACGCACAACGGCGCAATGGCGACACAACAGATCCTGTTCGCCGAGACCGTGGCCGCTATGAAAAAGGCCCTCAAACGCAAAGCTTACGGTACGCGACCGAACACACTCTGACGCCCTTCACTTGTCGACGTAACGTTCTGACGACTAGCCCCCAGAATCCGACTCTGACGACGAGATTGACCACTACGGGAACCGCGGCCACAAGCTTAAGAAGCGAGCCCTCTTCTCTCATCAAGGCCAGCTGGTGCCTCCCACTGGCCCCGAAGTCTACAGCGAGGTGCGTCGCGCCCCCCTTGGGCGGGCGAAGCGGTGCTGACAACCACAGGTGATCGACTACGCTGGGCAGCAGCGTACAATAATCAGTCGCAATCCCCCGATTGTCGACGACGAGGGCTACGAGATTGACAGCGACGACGACGAGGAGCGCATTCAAGAAGCTGTCGCTTCCGCCACAGAACTCGACCCCTATGCCAATATTCGCATCGAACGTTAGTATGCTCTGTCGACACCGTAGAGACTCCACTGACCCTGCCCAGAGATTCTCGCCCCATTGACCGCGTCGACCGACCTCCCGACCCATCCCACCCTCTCGAAACCATTCACCGCCAAGACCCTGAACGAGATTACCGACCAGGGCTGCGAAGTACGGCGCAAGGAGAACAGGTCGCTTTGGAAGGTCAAGCACCTCTACACAAGACTATGCGGCGACTTCACCTGGGTGCCGTGTGGCATGATGGTGGCGCCGGACGATGTGGAGCTCTACTCGTCCGAATACCTGGAGCGCGAGTATTTGCGCGGCATGAAAGTCCTTCCCGAAAAGTCAGAGGTCTCACCAGCGACACTGAACGGCGACGCGATCCCCGGACAAGCGCCGAACGGCACAAATGGGGAGCCCTCGGGCGACAAAGACAGCGGGGACGGGGACGTCACAATGACTGACGCCGCGTCAGACAAGCCGGAAGGCCGCAAACCACTGCCGGACAAATCCGCAAAGGATGGTGCCAAAGCGGAGGGCGACACATCGAAGCCTACCAACGGGGAATCATCAACCCCTGCAAAAGAGGGAGAGGAGGCCACTGTCGACAAGAAGCAGAAGCAAAAGGCTACCGACGTAGAGATGCGAAACGCAAGCGCAGCTCCTCCATCTCCCCACGGCACAGATCAGGCCGGCCGCAACGGCACAACTGCGCCGTCAATATTGTCAGACCAGATGGAAGAAACCTTTGTTCACCCATTCTTCCGGCCGCCTCCCAACGTCCGTCCAGACCGAGATGTGGGTCTACCGGACCCCGAAGCCGAGGATATCCGCCGGTTGCTCGCGCTGTACGTGCAGAAGCAGGAGGAAATCTGCCGTGGAACGACAAAGCTTCACGAAGGCCTTCTCAAGGCCAATCGCCTGCGCAAAACGGTGCTGGCATGGTCCAAGGCGGAGGCGCACAGCGGGCCGAACAGGGACATGTCGGACGGCGAGGACTGGTACGACAAGGAGGAATGGGGCTTGACCGAAGACCTCAAGAAGGGCCAGGACGACGAAGAGGAAGACACGGGCACAGTGGCCAAGAAGACTAGGAATCGCAGGTGAATTGTGCCCAGGCGTTGTTGTTGGCTTGCTCCGACGGGGTGGTTCTCTGTCGGATATTTTGAGGTTGCGGTTGATACCCATTGCGATTTAGCGACGGCGCTATGTCATATTAGACTCAACATTTGTTTCTTTGCTTGCCTTTGAAGACTTTGTGTGTGTGTCCTCTACCGGCCTTTCGGTATTTCCGCCCAGGCCTCTTTTCTCCGCGAGCTCGGGTGCATTGCCTTGAGGGAAACAACTGGGGCCTAGCTGTTCTGCCTTGCCCCCGTTTACAGCGTCCGGTAAGTATCGGCTACGGCGGGGAGGGGAGGTTGGCCGTACCCCATGCCTCCAAGGCCCCCAAAACCCCAGCGAAGAAAAGCAACCCCATGCACTTGTGCACTCACTACTGCGTAATGATGCGACGCTATGGCCAGGTGTCCCCGCCGACATAAATACTGGTGGAGCTGAGCTCTGTCACAAGCAAATGCGCACTCAGAACCTACAACTGTTCTCAACGGTTTTTCCCACGATTTTTGCTCAGCCAGAATTTGACCAGTTCAGCCATTTACCTCCAGGTTTTCCCCCGATTCAGATCCTAAACCATGGCGCCTGTCGACATTGAACCTAAGGCGGTGGTCGACTTTGACCAGAAGAGCTTGTTCAGTACGTCATGTCGTCTCAGTGGAGCTTGGGCCTCTGGAGCTCACATCTTCGTCGACTCTGCTGACCGCGCCGGATAGTCTCTGCTGCTGCTATTGCCTTCAATCCTCTGTTCTGGAAGTAAGTCGACTGTCCCTTGGTCTGCCGTAAAATTGTTGGCTGACAAGTGCATAGCATCGTCGCGAGACAAGGTTCGTTGCGCCGGCTCCGCCTCCGAGTGACCCCATCTAACCGAACCAGAGTACAACAACAAGCTCCTGACCAAGCTCTTTGGCGGACGCTCCCAGATTGCATGCTATGGTCTGGCAATCACGATCTTTTCGCTCGGAATCTTCCGTGATCTTCTCTACGAGCGGGCCTTGCGCTTCCAGCCCTCACACCCGTTGCTCGCGTCCGACGCAGTGACCTATGCCGGGTACGCCCTCGTCGCGTGCGGCAATGTGCTCGTTCTCTCCTCGACGTGGCAGCTGGGCATCACCGGCACGTTCCTCGGTGACTACTTTGGCATCCTGATGGACAGCATTGTGACTGGCTTCCCGTTCAACATCACCGACGCTCCCATGTACAACGGCTCCACCATGAGCTTCCTCGGCGCCGCCCTCATCTACGGCAAGCCCGCCGGCATTCTGTTGACCGTGTGGGTCTTCATCGTCTACAAGATTGCCCTGAGCTACGAAAACCCCTTCACGGCTGGCATCTACGCCAAGAGAGACCGCGAGCGTGCCGCCGGAAAGGAGACCAAGAAGATCAGGTAAATGCGTGAATAGAGGCCCGCAAAGCTTCAACAGCAACCCCCATAAATCTGCACCGTCGCTCTGGTTCGGGGCCGAACGTCAGGCCGGAGTGACATGGGTGTACGGAGACACGGAGACAGGGGCCCGCCCGGGAAAAACATAGACGAGATGGGTCCCGGTGAGCCCGGTCAGCCCGGTGAGCTGCTGACCGTCCCAATGTGCCGGCCGGAATCAAGTCAAGCCAAAAACGGCCCGCCAAGAACAAGAGATCAGCCTTCAACAGAGAGCGGCTGGTGAATAGCGTTCATAAAAGGACGAAGAACTTCGCTTCTAGTCAGGCCGAACCTAGAGGCCGACCCAGCAAATACAAGATTACTTGGCAAAAAAGAGGGCTGCGCGCCTTTCTTCACGCCACAAACCCGTACCACACTCTCTAGCCACTCTCATGCTGAATCTTGCAAGCCATGCCGTAATTGCAGTTTTTTTTTGCCATGCTGATTGCCTCTAGCATGTGCCATCTGCGTTCGCTATTCCGAACCCGGCGGCCGAGTCTCAGGCATTTCCGGTCCAGAAGCCATGCCCTGGCCACTAGTGGGCGGCCGTCTTTCTCGAAGGCAACTCGCTCACGGTCTCGCCCGACTTCACTCTAGCCAAGAAGGACCCTTGAGATTGATTGTCTGAACATGGAGAGCCAGTCACACTCCCCATCATTCCATGGCCCTGTTTCGGGGCGTCCCACTGGGCCGGACACGCTTCAACCGCGGCTTGCCTATGACGAGGGATATGTCTCAAACGGAGGAGGCCGGTTTCTCGCAACGGCCGCATTCGGCATGCCCTACCGTTGTGAAGGAAGTCGAGTTGTTTGAGGTGATGCTTTCAGCCGGCGAGTCCTTGACCTGACAAAACTACTTGGCCTCCAGTCCTTCCGCCTGGATCGGCCGGCTTTTGTCTCCCTTTCTTTTTTCCGTTTTGTCTCTTCCCTGATGTTGCCGAGGGGCATCTAACGCCGTACCCTCGCTGTCGCCCATGTTGACTGTGAGTCTTGCAGGATTAACACCTCGGGCCCTCTCGACGGAACTGATGCTCGACAGCTTCGAGAATCCGCACGTCTGATATCGTTGCTGCCCGGAATACGATGACGCCCGCCTGGCTAGAAGAGCCCCAGCATGGGAGCAACTCGCGCAGGAGCAGCGCGAACCCCTTCACAGCGGACTACACCATCGACCAGACCCTGCATGGGCTGTCACATACGGATCGTCGCCGCTCGAGTTCACACACTGACCGCCGCCGCTCGAGGCGGCTGACGATAGAGATTCCGCCAGATTTTGTCCGCCTCGATACCATTCCCGCAACACCGGGGCCGTCGGAGAGCACCTTCAAGCTCGACACGCCAATAGGCAAGGAGTCGAGGATAGACTTTGAGCCAGTGGCCCTCCTGTCGGGCCCCACGCTTCCTTTGCCAAGTCACTCCTACAACAAGAAGAGGCCGGGTTGGTTCAATCGAAGATGGAGTGACCTCGTCGTGTTTGGCAAGTTCGTTGGGCCAGGGTTCATGATTGCCGTCACATACAGTATGTTACTTGAAAGAATCACGGAACGCAGTCAAGCTTACAATCTGCAGTTGATCCCGGAAACTACGCAACCGACATCTCAGCCGGAGCATCCTACCACTTTGATCTCTTGTTCATCGTCCTCGTGAGCAACCTTATTGCCATCTTTCTCCAGAGTCTCGCCATCAAACTCGGCACCATCACCGGTCTTGACTTGGCCACCGCTAGCCGTGTGTTTCTCCCGAGATGGATGAACATTATTGTCTATGCCCTCGCGGAGATTGGCATCATCGCGACGGATATGGCGGTGGTCATCGGTACCGCCACCGCATTGCATCTCCTCATTCCCAAGCTACCGCTCCTCGCCTGCGTTATCCTGACGCTCCTGGACGTCGTATTTATCGTGATATTTTACCGCCCAGACGGCTCCATGCGTGGTCTGCGGCTTTTTGAGATTGGCGTCTGTTTCTTGGTCCTAGGCGTCGTCGTCTGCTTCTGCATTCAGCTCTCGCTCATTCAAAACACCACCGTCGGACAGGTCTTCCGCGGCTACCTTCCTTCTGGCTCCATCATCCAGACTCAGGGGTGAGAACTATCACACATATTACGCTCTTCCCTTACTGACATGGCCAGATTATACCAATCCTGCGGCATCCTCGGCGCAACAGTCATGCCGCACAGCTTACACCTAGGCTCCGGCGTCGTCCAGTCCCGCCTCAAGGACTTTGACATGAAAGAAGGCAACCTCCAGGAACTCCCCCGCTCCGACACGATGACGACCGTCGACAGCGCCCAAAAGGTCTTCTACTTCCCCTCCATGGCCGCGATCAAGCACTGCATGAAGTTCTCCATCGCCGAAATCACCTTCTCGCTCTTCACGTTCGCCCTGTTCGTCAACTCGGCCATCCTCATCGTGGCCGGCGCCTCCCTCTACCAGGGCCAGACGAGCCTCGCCTCGGACATCTTCGGCATGCACGACCTCCTCGCGAACAGCATCTCCTCCGCCGCGGGCGTCATCTTCGCCTTCGCGCTGCTGCTCTCGGGCGTCTCGGCGGGCCTGGTGTGCACCATCGCCGGCCAGCTCGTCAGCGAGGGCGCGCTCAACTGGCGCATGAAGCCCTGGCTGCGGCGCCTCGTCACGCGCGTCATCAGCGTCACGCCCGCGGCCGTGATCTGCGCCCTCGCCGGCCAGCAGGGGCTGAGCAACGCGCTGAACGGCACGCAGGTGGTGCTCGGCACGGTGCTGCCCGTCATCACGGCGCCGCTGATATACTTTACGAGCTTCAACAAGTACATGACGGTCGTCCCCGGCGCGGCGAGCTACGGCAGCGACACCGGCGTCGTGCCGGCGAGGAGGTTCAGCACCGTGGGCGTGAAGATGGCGAACTCGTGGTACGTCAGCGTCGTTGCGGTTGCGATTTGGTTCGTGATTACGGTGATGGTCGTGTCGAACCTGGTCATGCTGGGGTTGAATACCCAGAATTAGGGGTAGTAGGTGTACGATTAACGATGTTATGACTCGGGTCTTGGATGTAGGATTACGGTACATAGTATTCTACGGGCGATGACTGGGTATTGGTTGTAGATAATTCCAATGAGCGAGCTGCTGTTGTAACTCACGAAGGGGGACACTAGCTGTACCTGCAGGTGAAAATGGAATCCTGGTTAGATAAGTTTCGCCCTCCAGCAACGTTCATGCAAATGGAACGGAACCGAGACTTGTGCACATCACCCTTCGAGACATGTAAGGCCGCGAGAGCTGAGTGAGTCTATTATTGTCTTCAACGTTCTGCCTCGACTGCGGCTTGTGTCAGAAGGGTAAGGTTCGTTCCTTCAAGAGTACGGAACTGCCTTTTCCAGTGGTACCTCACAGCCTCAACGCTTCTTACACTTCAACAGAGAGAAAAGTACCGCGCATGAATCACCAAGTACCAGTACCCTCGGCAAATGAAAACGCCCTCTTTTCTTTTTCATAAACATCGTCAAAAGTCGTCTCATCAAGTCCTAGGCTTCACCCTTGGTATCTCTAAATGTTGAAAGCAAAGAATCAGAGTAGAGCATGTCTCAAGCCGACGCGTTCAGCTTCTCCTCAGCGGCATCGCTCCCGTACGTCGTGATAATCCAGTCGAGGAACGCGTCCCACAGCTTCTTCCACTCCTCGGTCACCGCCGCGCGCTCGTGCTTGTCCATGCAAGAGTGCTCCAGACTCCATTCGATGAGCTGCCTCCAGCCGTGCAGCGTCATGTCCGTCTTTCCCACCATGGCCTGGTAGAAGTCATGCGAGAGGCTCGATCTGTGGTGTTGTCAGCTGGGTGTCTTCTAAGCCCATTGCGAGACTAAATACCTGAATATTGTTCCGTTGTCCGAGTTCAAAGTGCAATGCACATTGTTCGCGAGGAGGTTGTACATGGCGTGCCCCGAGATCCTCGGCGTCAGGCCAAGCTCCTCGTTTGAGATCGGGCACACCTCGAGGCAGACCCCCCTCTTCTTCATGTGTTCCATAATGTAAGGATGTCTGGCCAAGGAGAACCCGTGGCCGATGCGCTTAGAGCCGAGCAAGAGCGCGTCCACGATGTTGCCGTCGGTATCATTACCAATATCGAGTGTCTCTCCGCAGTGGAAGAGGAAGGGGATGTCGATGTCTCCGCAGTCCTTTTTGAACTCGAGGAACTCGGGAATAAAGTCCTTGAGAGGCCGTCCCTTTGACTCTTCGCCAACCAAATCGAATCCTGCTTGGTCAGTATCGAGTGCTTGTCAACATAGGAAGTGCAGACTTACCGGCTACCCACTCAGGCCACATCTTTTTGAATTTCAGACACTCTGCCAGCGCGGCTTTAACCAGCGCATTACTCAAAGATCGAGGCGTGCAGTAGATGATCTTCATGCCGCCAAAATACTTATCATTGCCGGCCTGGAACTTGCGGTACTCATCAATGATGAGCTTCATGATGCCCTCGTTATCGATTTGCTCTGTGCCGTCGTCGGTCCACAGGTTGTTCGCCGCCATGAAATTTGGGCGAATCTCAGCATACTGAATTTTATCACGGACAAAGTCCTCGAGGAGGGCTTTGGTATATTTACGATAGGCCGTTTCGTAGTTGAACAGACCCTTCATCATCTGGGTGCGGGTATTGAACTTGTCCCATGCCCTGTTCACTCCTGTTAGCATCATCAACCCCACACAGAGGGGGGTGTAATTACCCCTGAACGGTTTGAAGATAGCCATGCGCTTCTTCTTCATGGAAAACCACTTTACTCTCGAGCCACTTCTGGGCATCGCGGCCATGAAGCCTTGGGAATTCACTGAGGAACTGAGAATACTTATACCACAGTCGGTTCTTGCTGTCCGGGCAGTCATATTCGGGGGAGAAAATATCGCCTGGTTTTTCTTTTGAGGGCGCAATGATGGAAAACTGGATTTTGCAGCGGTCGAGGGCGTCGTCCTTCTTTACACCATCATCCTCATCTTCAGCGGGCGGCGCCAAGGAAATATCGCTGCTTATGAACATGCGGTCCATGTCCTTGGCGTAGTTTAAGAGGACCGAGGGCTCTAGGCAAGCATTGAAATGAATATGGAGATGTGCTCCCTTTGGCATCGCGCATGCGACCTCGAACAACTTGGTCTTTTTGATCTGATCCAGGTTGGAAAGGAAGTGGTCGGCCGGGAATCGGGGGTGTTTCTGACCCCCCCACCCCAGCCTTGCGTCAGCCGCGTCATAAGTATCGCGCTGGTCGTCTGCCTTGAGCTTCTGGATGATGGCATTTGCGTCTCGCTCCTTGAGCGAGGCCTGGACGGTGGCTTTGAAGTCAAATGAGAGGGTAGCCTCGCGACGCTGGATTTCGTTTCTCTGGCGCATGTACTCGTCGACGTTCATCTCGGCAGCGGCGGCGGAGGAGACGGCTCTCGTCCTCGGGCGGGGCTGATCGAGGACGGTGGTCCGGCGACCCTTCTGGCCGTGGCCGACGTGGCCGTTGCCGGTGCCGTCGATGACTCTATCATGGGCATCAATCATTTCCTGGGCCATTCTCATGTCTGCTTGATGACTGGGCAGGATGTCGGGTGTGAGTGCGGATTGGTGGCGACGGCGGTGGTTGGAGAGTTTCTTCTGTAAACGTTTAGAGGAGTGTCGTGTGAGTGTGGTGCTGTCCCTTCTACCCTGAGCATCTTTTTCGCCAGGCGCATCGTCCTTTTCAATGTTTGAGCATAGGCTCCCCATTAATTTTGATGAAGGTCGAAAATAAACTTAATGAAAGCCCTTTATGAGGTCTTTTGAGCGAGCGGTATCAGTGCTGCGGTAACGATCACCAAAGCGCTTTGTCGCAATGAATGAAGCCTTTAATTGTCTCTGTGTCGCACATGGGCTACGGTCGCAGGGCAATGCCTTCAATTATCTCTTTTGGCTGTCCCCTGTCTTGACCCTCATGGCAAGTACAGCAAGTGGAAAAAGAGTGAGTCGCTAGTCTTGATGGTCAAAGAAACGGCGCAATGGAGTGAGTAGGGCAAGGCAGTGAATGAGGTGGAGGGAGAAAGGTACAGTGAATTGGAAAAGTACCTAACGAAAGAGAAATGAGTACACGTTGGAGAGGTCTGCAGCTGGTCAGCCAAGCTAGAGCGCGCGCCTTAAAATTGGCAGTAACTGAAGCCAACATCAGCCAACTGATGGAACTTCTGAGGCAACCGCAGCCCGGTCCAATGACTAGGTCCGGTTGTCTCTTCGCAATGCAGGTCAGGTAGAACCGTCGGCAGGCTCGTCGTTTGCAGGCCGTTCGGGGCTGGAAAGAGCTGCGGTGGGACTGAAAGTGAGTAGGCTGGGGAGCCGGCAGAAGGAGGGGCTACTGCCTGGTACTAAGCGCCTATTACCCCATGTGGTCTAGCGTCGATTACATAAATTAGGCGCAGCCATTGGGCTGATAGGAAGGCTTTTCTCATTCGCTCTGTCTTTCCCATGTCACAAGTGTCACTCGCCGGTAGGTAGGGCAAAGAGAGGGAGGGATTTCAATCGCTGGCCAATGCCAGTCATCATTTCTTTCTTGGCATTTCGTTGCATCGCCAAAGCGACACGTGACTATCTCATCTCATCTTCATCGGCAAACGGTTTTACGACTTGACGCTTTCGGCTTCATATCACAGCCGTTTGGAAGCCGTTTGGAGATGTAATAGGCTTTTTGTTTCAAATATCAGCAAACAACAAACCGCAAGACCCAAAACGGCGTCGCCGCTTTGCCAGCTCTCTCCCTGCCGTATGAGTCCTCAAAGGTCTCGTGTCATCCATGGCCACACTCACTCGCTTCCCTCACCCTGTCACTCATCGCCGCCATGCCATGACCACAACTCACAGGGCCCAGTCCGGAGACCAAGCCATCTGCCAGGGGCTTTCCACATGGCAGCCACAATGAGGCTCCGTACAAATACCCGGGGTACAGATGGTTCCCAGGGAACTGGAAACTCTTCAACGCACCCCTGCTAGGTCGTCTAGACCGATTCATCGGTTTTCAAGCGGTCTCATCGAACACACTACCAGGCAGCAAGGCTCATGGCCGCGCTAGAAGCATGGCTATTGGGTAGTTCCATCTCGCTACGGTCACAGCCACCGGACGGTCTTGACTTCATCAAACGCATCAGAGAGGCCGCATCGTATTTGACAAACGCGACCTCGCGACTTCTTGGTAGGTGACTGGAGTGAGAAAAACACCACTTGTATGCGCAGCCACAACACCAGGCTCATGATGGATTCCGCTAGCCAGTCTAGTTCATGAGGTCTGAGAGGTCTTTGCGTCATGCGGCCGCTTTCTGAGGAAGAAGTGAAAGAAGTGAGAATCAGTTATACGGAATCCTTCAGCAGGGCGCAGAGCACTGTCTCGCACCGGACTTCCACACGGTTGATCATGGACGCATTCATCGCCATGATCATAATGAACGGCCGTTGAAGGGAAGGCGAGAATCACAATTCCCACCAAGGATCGCCTTTTCGCAATTGAGATATCTCGAGAAACCACCGGTAGGGCATGACAGCCATCGCCTATCGATGAGCCACGAGCTAAGAGGGAGCTTTTGTGAGGTTTCCATCAGCCCTGCCCGCTGACCAGAATCGTCCATTTTGCGCCGCAGGGATGCAGCTACACCAAAGCATCAGTCCATGAATGGTTTCTACTTTACGTTTCTTCACAACAGGATGTTGTCTGTGATCATCAATGGATGTTGCACCGATTGAGAAGGCCATCCCATGTGAGTGCAGTTGCTAATGCTGAGAGATGCATCGGGTGGAAGTGTGACGCAGGGGTCACCGCGACCTTCCTTTTATCGAACATCGACAGCCGATTCCGCGCTCGGCGCTCGCGACCGCCGATACGACGGGGCGAAAATCCAACCATTTAATTCATGGACGATTCATCGCTGTGGCAGCAGACCCGGAGTTTCCGGTGTGGATCCAGCAAAAGGAGGGCATCAATAACACGAATGACTAGGAAGTCCGGGATTTCCGCCGCAGCGTACGTCAACCGAGTGGAAACCAACTCCTTCTCATCACCATGATGTACCATCCTACAGACAACATCCCTTCCAGAATGGGGTTCCATTCGGTCTGAACTTCGGCCCTTATTCGCCGCGGCGATCTTCAGCTCATCTATGCCCTGGTTCACGTCATGCTAGATTCCCGTCACCCCTGTGATCTCTATCTTCAGAATGGGACGAACAGCGGGCCGATGGCTACGAAACGGGACCGTTTTGGTGGGCAACGGAAGGCTTTGCATCAAGAAACATGTTAGTCAGCGGGGCCTTGGAAGGGAACAGACGCGGTCTCGACGTCCGCGACGGCCTTGAGCGTGGAAACAAGCAATATCTGCTGCCAGGGTTACACTCGACGGGCGCCTCCTTTCGTTATGGAGCTGGGAAGAAGCGGCTCGGACTCCGAGCGAATTGTGTATAGTCCGGCCACATCCCGTGGCAGTTGTCTTTTCCCCTTTATAAGCCCTCTCGTTCGCGGTTCGGGTGCTTGTGAGATTCTCAACCTCAGTCGTCGTCGATCCATTCTCTCGCTCAAAGTCTCTCGCTAACCGTTCGAACCCACCCGAGTCTGAGTCCAAATCGCCAACATGAAGTTCATCGCGACCCTCGCCGCTGGCCTCCCCCTCGTGGCGGCAGCTCCCCAGGGCCCCTTTGCCAAGGCCAACAGCACGTCCAAGGACCTCGTTCTTGACCAAGCCCCCAACACTTCTCAGCCCTACGTCCTCCGCAAGGGTGCCGGCCGCGCCGTCTCAGTTGGCGACCAGGTCTACCGCTTCTCCGTCACCGGCAATGCCTCCGCCGGCGCCTTCACTCTGATGCAGACCAACGCCCCCGGCTCGACCGAGCTGGGCGTTCTCCCTCACATCCACAAGGCGCACTACGAGAACTTCTACTGCTCCAAGGGCCAGTTCCAGCTCTGGGCCAAGACCAACTCGTCCGGAGAGCAGGCCCGCCTCCTGACCCCCGGCGACTACGGCGCGGTGCCCCACAACACCATCCACACGTTCCAGATCACCGACCCGGACACCCAGCTCACGGGCGTCATCCAGCCCGGCGGCTTCGAGGAGCTCTTCGTCGCCATCGCCAACTCCGAGTTCAACTCCTCCACCGGCTCCGAGTTCGTCCCCGCCACCTCCAACAGCTCCGCCGGCTCCAACCCCGACCTCATCTCCGCCCTCGAGGCCTTTGACGTCTACGCGCAGCTGGACTACAGCCCCCGCAGAGACCTGGTGAACGGCACCGCCGGCGGCGCGTCGACCTGGCACACCGCCGCCAACGAGCTGGCCGCCGACGCCGTCACGCCCAACTTCATCGCCAAGAACCGCGGCCCCAAGTACCTGAACGCCGACGGCGGCATCTACCACCTCATCGCCCCCTTCGCTACCGGCAACCAGACCGCCGGCAACTTCACCATGGGCACCGCTACCATCAGCCCCCTGCTCTCGAACCAGACCGCCACCGAGGCGAACCTGAAGCAGCCCGTCGCCTTCCAGCTCGAGGAGGGTGCCCTGGTCGTCGGCGTCGAGGGCTACGACCCCGTCACCCTGATCCAGGGCGACGTCGTCTTCGTCCCCGCCAGCACGCCCTTCACCTACTACGCCTCGGCCGCCTTCACCAAGTTCCTCTACGTCAGCGGCGGTGGTGACGGCTTCGACTACCAGCTTCTCCAGAACGCCATCCCCTGGGAGTACGCCACCTACCCCATCTACGCCGGTCTGACTGTCCAGTAGATGGGCGGTGAGGAGACAGACCGTGATCCTTCCCGAGATGTTGTTTTTCTACTTTCATGTACAAAGTTCATCTATTGTTGATACCCTCGGGATGAGCACCCGACAAGCCGCATGAGGCCCTTGGCTTGTTGCAAGGGTACCGTATGCATAGTCTAGATTCAATCCACATGAGGCCGTTTTCGTTGCGGTACCGTATATACACGATGGTCCCTGTTCCGTTCATAAGCTAGTGACACTGCCCCCTTGTAGACTCGTGATGTCTGTTCTGTGGTGCTTTGGGCGCTGGGGATCTCTGCAAAGGTTTCGTCGTTGACGCCTGGTTCGTGTTCAACTAGGATTTGCGATGATCGTGGACAAGCCAAGACCGTCACTGGTGAGCATCACGAACAACGCGGGTGCGTGTTGGGCTCCTGGATGACCCATCGAAAACCAAGGCTGACTGCTCTAGTTTAGTATTAACGGTATGCCTTGATCCGTTTAAACCCAGTGATCCTTGGAATTCCTTTTGAAGCTTGATCAGGATTCCATGAAATTGAACTTGGTCGGGCCTCGGGGCTCCAAGCAAGGCTGATCGATCGCACGAATCCATTCTCTCGAAACGAGGTTTCCCCTGATATACAGTTTCAAAACATCCGACACGAGCATGTCATGGATACGAAATATCCATCTGATAATTTCTCGGTGCTACAGATCGATCTTCCCATGTGCTGGTTGCCCTCCCCGCAACGGGGCCAGAAAAGGGGCTTGGGTGAGGCGCAGTACGAACCAAAAGGCCCTACTCATCAACTCAACTAAACTCAGTCCGTCTAGACCCCAGGCAGAAGCTCTTTCACCACCAAACAAAATTAAGGAAACGGCCCTGACATGGCATTTCGTTGTTCAAGCGACACAGTTGATTGACATCGCCACGGATGGTTTTGGTTTGTGGTGGTGTTGAGAACTGATCATCTCACCACAAGTAAGCCATGGGATTTACCTCGAATGCCACTCCGCGTGTTCTCTCCAGTTGACTGGAATAGTTGCAGTTCGTTTGAGTTGTTCGAGCCGGGCGATCGGAGACTTTCGACTTACTGAGTTTGACCTCGTGCCCGTCAGTTTCACCTAACGAACAGCCCAAACATCGAATGGCGGACTCCCTATTCCCCCTGAGGTTTCCCTACTTCGATATAAGCACACACATGGCCTAGCACAACATGCATGCCAGCGGCGCAGCCGTACATTTAAGCGCGACATGCAGGCTAGCATTCTGCTGTTCATGGTCGATTTGCGGTAGTCATAGGCAAAGTACAACCATTCACTTTACAAATGACAATGATGCCAGATAAGACAGCTAAGTTCAAGCTGAAATCAACAATATTGGTATTGCGGCGCGGTTACGAGCAGTTTCGAGAAAACCCTTAGGTTATCTACCTTATGTATCTGTAATCATGCCTTTGAATGCTCTATGAACATGAAAACTTTTGAGACGTATGGAGCACTAAGACAGTACGATGCTGGCGAACACACAATTCTTATGTGGTAATGTGGCAAGTAATAGCCATTTGATGGGTCACTGTACCTCTGTTGCTCACTGTGGAATAAGCACATAGGAAACTGTTTGCACATTAGCTGTCTAATACTGCTTCTTCGTAGCGCAACTCCCATGTCTCCGAACCAGGAGGCCCCAGACGTGAGCCGAGAAGATTTCCGGATCATTTTAGATATCCCGTAAGAAAGACGGCAAGAAAGATGCCCCAAACAATAGTCATGGTGGTCACATAAGGGAGAATTGAGTTATCCACACGTTTAGCAAGTAGCGTTCGCCCGGGCAGCAATTCCCTTTCAGATTAAAAGGCAAACTGGACATTTCGACGGCTTCACCTGAAATCTCATGTATGACGTGAGTAAGGCAGGAGCGAATCGGCAAGCTTTTTCTCAGGCCCATAAGGGGTTGGACGCCCTGCCAAATACCACAAGCAACCCCGCTGGTGCCGACTTCCAAATGAATTCATCCAGTAACGCAAAAGTTTTATCTCATAAATGGCCTCATAGTGTATCATAATATGGGGGGAAACATCTACGATGCCGAGAGGGCCTGGTGGGGTTGTTGATCAGAAGTTCGCGGTTTACGGGGTAAAGGGGTCGAGCATCATTAGTGCACGTGTGCAGCTACTTGGCGATCGCGCCTAGAACATTTACACGATTATCGTAAGCGAATGCTTCGTAGAACACTTAGAAGCGACGGGGTCACTTTGTTTGCAAAGTGGGTGTTGAAATTGGTGGTGGTGCGGGAGTGAGGAAGGCACGCTGGGGTTATTGGGCGTTAGTGTAAACAAACACATATTTCACGAAGGAACCGCAAAAGTTTTGTTCACCCATACGCACTTCGAGAAGAAGAAATCTACACTCAAGATGAATTGCCTCATCTCGTTTGCCCTTTCGCGGCTTCACCTGAGGTTGGGTTGTGGGGCCCAAGGGGTGAGGCATCACGAGACCAGGTCGAGTTGCTTCACCTTTGTCGGTCACCTCAGGCACCAGCTCCACCACAAGCGAGAAGAACGCAAAGCATACTCACCTCACAGCAGTAAACACACACACGGCCTCTATCAGGAATTCCAGAACCAAGCCTTTCGTCACCGGGCGAGGGACGCCTCGCCCGGTGGCACAATGGTATGAGGTCTAGGATCAAGGAGGGTAGTGTGAAGGATAAGGGTTCGAGCCTACTCGACGACAGGCAAAAATTACCGATCGACCGACCGATACCGAGCGAGAAAATTCCCAGCATGTGCACCAGAGATTAGCCCACACCGGTGGGTGAACTCTTTTGACCCTTAGCTTCTATTTTTTGTTCTGTATATTGATTGTTACTGTTCCTTCTCGTGCTTTAGCTTGTAAATTTACTTCTGTCCTGAAATATTCTGTGTTACAGTTGTTATGAGGCGTCAGGTGGTTCCTTCCGCTTGACTGATCACGTCTTGAATGACTAAATGTATGGATTGCCCCTGACCGGCTTGGGAGCGATACTAACTGATTGAGCGTCTCACGATGAAGGAACGACAGTCTTGAATAAAGTTCATCTCACATTGGATGTTGTCGCTCTTTGCAGACGACTGGCGCGACGATCCCTGGCGGAACTGACAAGTTCTCACCTGATCGCCCTGACAGAAAGTCACTGGAGGCACGATATAGACAACAATATCACGGAACATCGTCGCATGAAGCACATAGAGTACACGGCACATGACGTCCATACCCAAGTACGCAGCAGAAGTCTATATGGTATCTTACAGGGACGAGAAATCCAACGCTCGTAAATCCATCGTCTATCCGGCTCCATCAGTCCCTCATTTGCCTTACGTTTAGGTTTATCCTTTTATTCTGCATCCAACCTTTCCAGCCTTCATACTTGCCATCCTCTGAAGGCCAGTCGGCGAGGTAGTCCGGGCATGTCCCCTTGAGCACCTTGGGCACACCATGCCATGCAAAGCGCGAGTCCTTGGTCATGTAAATGGCATCGCCAGAGCGCAACCGCAGGAGCAGGTACTCCTTGCCAGTAGCCTTGGCTTCTTCCGAGATATTTTCTGGATCGTTTGGTGCAATCATAAAGAGCCCGTCGCAGCCAAAGCTGAGGCTGACCAGACCCTTGTCGACCTCTTCGCTGACGTCGCGGTGCATCATCATGGTGTCCCCCGGGGTGTAGAAGTTGACGATGGCGGCTTGTGCCAGCGTTTCGGGAAATAGGGCCTCAAGAAACTGAGCGATGTCGGAAGGGAACTGAGGTGGGAGCTCTTCTGGGTATATGCGGTTCGTCCAGTCGTACTGTCCGCCGAGAGTAACCCAGTGCAGGCGACGCTCCATCACCTGCTTGATGGATAGGGGCTTGTGGACCGAGGCATCTTTCGGAATAAACAGTGGCGTCTGATCTGGTGGATATGAGAAGAAAGATTCAGGAGACCCATCAGATGCTTTGGGATAAGGCATCTCGTAATGGAGGTGAAGGTTGGTCTGATGTGTTGGGACACTGAGATCACGGTTGATCATGAGAGAAAGGAGGGTCTTTTGAATTTCGGGAGGGACCAGATTCGGAACGACAATAAGACCTAAACTAATCAGCCAAGGAGAGTATCATCAATCACTTATACATACCTGGCAGAAGTGGGTGGTAGAGTAGTGGAACCTCTTGAAGGTTTGATGTGTCGACTGCGTTCGGACTTATGTGAGAAAAGGCGGCCTTGAGTTGATCGACTGAAATCTTTCCGGCGACGCAGAATTTCTCAGCTTGCTCTATTGATCTGGGATCATCAAGAGCGTCTCCGTTGATGAGGTCCTTCTGGTCTGCCCTCGAGTATCCCTTCCACTTTGCCCGCATCGCCTCGGAAGGCTGCTCATGAGCATCGAGCTCGACGATTTCGGCCGTCATGGTGGGTCGATGAATCAATGTGTTCGGGGTGGGAAATTGATACAAAAATCACCAGGATGGAGTGTCGTGTTATTGAGTCAGCATCTCCATCAGGAAATAAATATGAATGTTTGTTTTGCTGCTCTCTCCGGCCGTCGCATCGTACGTTGCCTCACTGAAACTGCGGGACAAACTTGGTTGAGTGAGTCGTCGGACCCCACCAACCATTGCAGCAGCGATCTTATCGATAACGCCCGCCCGTGCGATAAGGCTGCTATCGATAAGAATAGCGGGGGCAGGCAACCGGGGCACCCACGCCACGGGAGAACGCGACCCTGCTGTCAGAGGCCTTGGTTGGGTGAGATCAGATCGCGCCTTGTTTTTCTTCATTGCTAGTAAACAACGACAACGAAGTGCAATTTTAGCACCACAAAACATCGACCAATCCGCCCCCGACGACGCCCTTCCCGCCCGGCCCTGCGAACCTCGTCACCGACAAACACCTCTCGTCGACCGACCGATTCCCATGGAGATTTTTCTCTCGTAGCGGCTCCCCGTATCTCGACTTCCGGCTTGTGTGTCTTTTTTTTTCTGTTCCCTTTGCGTTGCCCCCCGTCGTCCCAAAACGGATCCTCTCTCACACAGCTCTGCCCCTCGTTCGGCCCAGACCCTGAGGTGACTTGCGGATCTCCACGACCAAAACCCCCCGCCACAAAACATCGCCCCCCGACTCTGACGACTGCCTCCGACGCCTCCTCGAGCGGTAAATACGAATTGCGTCAAGAATTGTTCTTTCGTTCCTTCTCAACTCTCTTTGATCACTGCTTCGATATACCCGCTGCACCGCCACCATGGAGAACTACCAGAAGCTCGAGAAGATCGGTGAAGGTAGGCCGCAATTCCAACCCTCGCCCTGGGACCGCTGCTCCTGCGCACAATGACGCAAGCATCGTCCATTGCATCCCGCAGCCCCAAGCTGACTCTCCTCTTTCTCTTCAGGTACCTACGGTGTCGTCTACAAGGCCCGGGACCTGCTCAATGGCGGGCGCATTGTGGCCCTGAAGAAGATTCGCCTGGAAGCCGAGGACGAGGGTGTTCCCTCCACCGCCATCCGCGAGATCTCCCTCCTCAAGGAGATGCGCGACCCCAACATCGTCCAGCTCTTCAACATCGTCCACGCCGACGGCCACAAGCTCTACCTCGTCTTCGAGTTCCTCGATCTTGACCTGAAGAAGTACATGGAGTCCCTGCCCGTCAGCGATGGTGGTCGCGGCAAGGCCCTTCCCGAGGGCAGCTCCGAGTCCCTTGCCCGTCTGGGTCTCAACCAGAACGTCATTCAGAAGTTCATGTGGCAGCTCTGCGACGGCGTCCGCTACTGCCACTCTCGACGCATCCTCCACCGCGACCTCAAGCCCCAGAACCTGTTGATCAGCAAAGACGGCGACCTGAAGCTGGCGGATTTCGGTCTCGCGCGCGCCTTCGGTGTCCCCCTGCGCACCTACACCCACGAGGTTGTCACGCTGTGGTACCGCGCCCCTGAGATCTTGCTCGGCGGTCGCCAGTACTCGACGGGCGTCGACATGTGGTCCGTCGGCTGCATATTTGCCGAGATGTGCACTCGCAAGCCTCTCTTCCCCGGTGACTCTGAGATTGACGAGATCTTCAAGATCTTCCGGTAAGTTTATCCTCTTTGAAAGAAGAAGCCTCGAATTTTTGTCTCGTACATTCGCTAACATGTCTTCCTCGTCGCAGCACGCTCGGAACCCCTACCGAGGATGTCTGGCCCGGTGTCACGTCGTACCCCGATTTCAAGAGCTCCTTCCCCAAGTGGATCCGAGATGAGTCCCAGCCTCTGTGCTCGAACCTCGACGCGGAGGGTCTCGAGCTCCTCGAGATGATGCTGGTGTACGACCCGGCCAGCCGCATCTCGGCAAAGGCCGCATGCAACCACCCGTACTTCGAGACCTACCCCGAGCAGCACTCGCGGACCGGCCGCACGAACGGATACTATGGTCACTAGGAGTACCCCATTATCCAGCAGCAGCGCCGGGCCCCCATTCAGGATCGGCACATGGCCTTCTTCTAATGGGATTGACCACGGCTCTCTGCATACATTGTTTATTCATGTGTTGCCCCTCTCAACCTTCTGTGGGGGCCGGCCTGGGAGACACACATAAGCACAGCAGACTCTTATCCAAACAAAAAGTACCATACTTGCTTTTCTGGATACTTGAGAGTTGGGGGATGTTTTGTTTTTGGGTCACTCGGGCGGTCAACAGCACCAGCAAAACAGACCTATCATCAGGTGTTGAGGAAGGGAGGCCGGGGCAACCGTTCGTTTCGACCATGCTGGTGAGAGCGCGACGGGAAGCGTTTGTGGCAGTGGCTGCAACGAGCAACGACAATACTAACGCGCACACCCCCTACCGAGATTGGCTGATGCCTCGTTGCATTAGAACACAGAACAGTTCACTCACAAGGCTCTTTCGTACCGTGTCCTGAAAGATGGATGAGTAACCTCGTCACCCCAGCACATTTGTAGCACGAGCGTCGCTCTTGTCCTCCCCAGCCATCCCTCCTCGCAGCGAGGCAGCCTGATACCTCCTCACCCAAGTCATGTCCCCCGTTCCACGCGAAAAAGAGATTCACCCACTTTCTTTCTCACTCTAATTTCTTTTGTCGTAAATCTTAATGTACGGAGTAAAGATGATGCATACGGTCGGTTTCGGTAGGACAGGTTAATGGAACAAAAAAGACACGTTTGGCATTCTGCCGTTTTTCCGCATTGAAGGCGTTCTTGTCTAATATCTCATTCTCACTTATGTGTGTTGTGTGAAGAGGATGAAATGATTGACTGTATCAGTACAACTCATTGATAACATCACAGGGCGAAGATCGTCTCCAGCATCGGAGATGCTTCATGACACCAGATGCTTCCAGGCCCTGCGCCTCGTCCACAAGATGCGCAACATGAGGCTTCTGGGCTCAACCTTGCGTCGCCTTGCAGCCGTTTTGCCGATTCATCTGCAACGCCACCTAGTCCGGTTGGAGGAACGTCTCTTCTTCTTGGTGGTTTTTGTGCCGAAGAGGACCGACCATGTTACGAGTTGCAAAACGTGGGAGAAGAGGGTTCGTAGTAGCCCAAGGGCCAAGGGAATCACACCACCCTTCGGCGATGAAGATCTATCAGGTGCTAGACTCCCCGACATGTGGAGGATGAAGATCAGGAGCATAAGCAGGAGGAGGTGGTGGAGGAGGAGGTGGTGGAGGAGGAGGATGGTTGTTCGGCTGGAGCAACTGCCGTGCCCGGTCCGGCGAAACGGTTTCCATTTCCGGGGGAATCACGCCAGGTACCGAGCATCAGATTTGATTTACATGACTCTGTTTTACTCTGGAGTGCGCGGCTTGAATTGTCAGCAGACAAGAGCAATGTCATCCAGGGCTCGCTGCGTGTGGGGGAAAATTGTATGTATGCCTAGAACGGTTGAGAAGAAGGCTTATCTGATCGGCTCATGGCCTCATCGTCGCTTGCTCATGTGGCCTGACGCGCCGCCCTGTTCACGGCACTGGCGCGGATGGCGAGTCGCCCGTCCCCCGGAGCCGTGATGCCCCGTTGGCTAGCACTGCCGAAACGTCTTTTCGATGCTGCATGCTTCGGCTTCTTGCATGCGTTTCTCTTACCTTTTTGTCATGTTGGTTGGGTGGTTTGGGGGCGGCCATTGGAATGGAGGTAGGGTGTGACTCGGAGAATGGCGACTGCATACGGATACCCTCACGTGAAATCTCAAATTGAATCTCACATCGCCCCACGGCCCCCAAAGCTGATGGGCAATTTCGATGGTATGGACTTCGGAAAGCCAGAGGTGCGAAGGGGCCAGCGACGGATGAGCTCGCATCCGCGAGAACGCCCATGAAACGGTTTAGTTTCCATCGTCATCTATTCACTCACACACAAAGATATCCTCCCCCACACCGTCGTCAGAATTTCAAAAGGTCCCCATCCCACCGGTTAGACGGGACGTCCAGAAGAAAAAAGAAGAAGGGTGATGGTTCCTGTGTGTGTGGGTTGTTGGTTGTGTTTTCCAAATAAACCGAAACATGGGGTACTTTGCGGTTCTTTGAGGTTTGCGTGGGGCCAGCATGTCACTTTTGTGTCTGCCTCATTGTTGTTCCTGCGCTGGTGCGGTGTAAGCAAGTCGGCCAGGCTGCGTTGCTATTCTTGGCATTAAGCCTATCCTCTGTCTCACACTCGGCAGTCGACTGGTCTACATTCTGTGTGTGTGGTTATGTCCTAACCCCGGTCGAGGAGAAGAAGGACCGGCCAGTTCGGGCGATTCGGCCTCGTGGGAGGGTTAGGATCGACGGGACGAACGGCATCCCGTAGGAAAGAAGGTAGACACACTCCGTGTCGGGGGATGGTCCGGCCCAATGGGGCTACCAGACAGTAAGGCATCCCCCAAAAAGGGCGTTTGTTCTTCTTTCCCTTAAACGGAGATGATTGTAGTTTCTCTCGGGCCGTCGCCGCATGGGTTTCTTGCGTTACTACCTGGACCGCACTGACACGCAAAAAGCACAATCGCGGGAACCAAATTGACATCCGCCGGGTTGCATTAGTTGCCATGGTAGGGCTGTTTGCGGACAGACTTGTTGGAGGAATGTTGTGCCTGGAGAATGGTTGGCTGGTTGGTTGGTTGGAGTAGGTAAGCAAACAAAACCACATACACACACGTACATGCTCAAATAGGGCATGGCACCAACATCAGAATAGGCCGGGAGGGGGGACTTTTGCACGACCCTGACTTACGTGGAAGGAAGACGAATAACGTGCGGCGAGGCGCGTGGAGAGAACCGTGGGAACCAACGACCTCTGGACAAACTGCCTAGCGCGCAGAGAGGAAGGGGAGGGGGGTCCAGCAAGCACCGTCAGTGTCGTCTTTGACGGGCGTGAGAAGTGTCACGTAATAGCGGGCATCAAGGCAGGTTCCGAAAATCGACGGGGCCTGTTCTGTCCCAGGCTTGTGATGTCGAGGCTAAGATCAGGAAGCCTCTCGTCAGACTTTCGTCACGGCTCTCTGGTTGGACTTCTCGAACGGGCGCGTCGTCTTCGTCACGATCTAGAGTTTCACGAGCCTTAGCAATCCCACCCAAGGCCCAGATTATCACAAGCAGGCTTTCTTCGCCAGGCTTCAATTGCCAACTGTGTCAACCCCAGAATCCCAAGGGAACGGAATCGCACGTAAGAATGGTAAGACATGGTTCCAACGAGTGTTGCAAACGTACGATTCCGAGAGTTGGGTTCAAACGGGGAGAGACATTGGAGGCACATCCCAGAAAACCGGATCTGTTCAGCAGCAGCACTGGTTCAGCTGTGCGTTCCCCTACACCCCCGAGAGGGCATCCAAGACCTCGCAAGGCCACGGGGGTGGATGCTATGCCGTTCGAGGATAAGATGAGAGACATTGGAGACAGTAACTCTTGCCACCTTCACACAAATGCCTCTTTTTTTCCTGAAACTTACAGCAAGAAGACCTGCGGGCGTTCTGCCCTGCGCCCTGGATGCCCGGGCAGACAAAACTAGACGTGAGAAGGGAAAAAGAAGTGCGTAAAGGCGTAGAATGCACGAGGGCTTCTAGGGGGGAGAAAATCCATCCAAGGGAAGTAACATAACCCAAGGCGTACGTAGGTAACACGCTACGGACTCTCGGGGTGTTGCTGCAGATCATTTTGACAGAGTTTGAGCGTGAACATCTCCGCGGGCGCGGCATGGGCCGTTTTGGGGCAGCAAGTTGTGCCCTGAATACACTCCTCAGCGGGAAGGCACGACGGCGGAGGACCGATGGGCTGGGCGGGCGTGCTAGTGTCGGCGGCAGAACGCGCTAGAAGGCGACGAAGAAGGTTTCTGGACGTCACCGGCGAGGCCGCAAACGGGAGGCTGATGGCCGGGGACCTGGGAACATGAGAGCAGGCTGGGTCGAGGCGTGATTTGGCTTGAGGCTGTCCGAATTTCCACATGGAGGGTGTGTAACTGCGAGAGCGCGATGAGAGAGCGAATACGATTGTGTAGAAAAACAAGGCACCGGGCTGGCTAGGGGCCGTCTCGGGGACCTGGAGCTTGCGAGAAAGCAGGTTGAGCTGGAGGTGTGCGCCGTGAAAAAGGCAGCCAGAAAGCAGACATCGCTCGCGTTGGCAGCCCGCAGACGGGGAGGATCGTGGGATCTTGTGGAGGCTGTGCCCGTTGGGATGTCTTGGGTGTTGGTGAGGCAGGAGGCAGGAGGCTGCCATGTGCGCTGGCGGAAAATGTCTCGCCGGATGCGGATGGGAACTCGGTCGTTAATGCGTGTGATGGAGGGATTGGAGGAAAGGTTCTTTTGTCCTGGCTGCGGAGAGGCACAGGGCAGTGGAGCCCGAAGGTGATGCGTTTGGTGAAGGCTTCAATTCTTAACGGAAGGCGATGGCAAAATGTCTCGCTCCTAGCTGGTTGACTCTGAACGCCATCATCCAGACTGTCGGGACCGTACACTGATGATGACGAGGAGGTAGCAAGCAGCAGAGCGAAAAGTGCGAAAAGTGCGAGGTGCGCGCGAAGAAGGCAAACTTGATCCCCAAAGCGTACGACTGCAGATTGGGTCGAAATTAAGGTGTGTTGTCTGGAGCTGTTTTCGTTCGAACAGAGTCGTCCCAAAAGATTGAGCATGTTTGCTAGCGCGCTCATCATGCAGGACGTGTCTGGGGTTGGTTTGGGTGACTGCGGCTGCGGGGCCAATGGCATCCCGTGAGAACTGCATTATGCATAGCTAGCTGCGGCGGTTGCGCAGATTGCCGTGGCTATTTCCATCGGCGCAAGCCCGTGCGGCGTTTATTTTTGAGGCAACGGGACCAACAGCCTTCGCAGGCCGGGCGCTTGTGGGGGAATCGCGGGCTCCCGCTGACATTGGACGAAAGGCCTGTTCGGACGACAGCTGCATAAGGTTCATGGCATGCTGCCCTGGTCGTACAGGCCCTGCAGAGGGCGAACAGCTCTGAGGCTTAGACGAGAGGACGCGCTTCCTGAAACGCAGCGGTTGGGGGCCATTGAGCGGGCCGGACGCAGATGCGGGATGGTTCGTCGCTTGTCTGCTCCGTCAAGACGAATGATGTTCGTCTGGTGTCGAGGCGGGTTGTAGACCTCACCTCATTCAGCCTTCCCGGTCCTTTTGCAGGCGTTTGAGAAATAAGGATTTGGGCTAGGCAAGGAGAGGAATGAGCTGCCTGCGGGTTGCTGATGCTGGCGCTGGGCTTCCCAATCCTAGCCTCCTTGACGTCGCTGTTCCTCAGGTTCGCTCCTTTCAAGGCTGGGTACGCGGGAGCTTGCTTGGCTTTTTCCACCGGGCGGGGGAAGATGGACAGACGCAGCGAGGGGAAAAGGGTGTCGGTGTAGTCGTTAGTGGAAGGGAGCTGGCGAAGGTGCCCTGAAGATCGATGGATGAGGCGTGAAAGGGTAAGGCAGGTCTCAGTTCTCGAGATTGAGTATATGCTTTTTTGTTTGTCTCTGCGGCGTTCCTTGGGAAAGGCGGCGTTGAGCTTGATTCACCTTCCCAGAGAGGAAGAGCGTCTCGGCGACGTGCCGACGGAAGATGCCTTGCTGGAATCAAAATGGTCTTTTGCGTGCCCGCTGCTGCATGACGAGCAAACGAAGTTTATCCGCATCCCACGCCGGCGCCCGAGACATCAAAGAAACGGAGGCAGCCGGGCGACGCCACGACCCGGCAAGCGGCACGCCGCAGCGGACAGCCACTGGCCCTTTTAGGACCATTCTGCGATGTCGAGTATCGAGTGTTGACGGTAGAGGGGTTGCCTTCGTACGAAAGAGTGGCTTGGCAGGCTTCTCATTCTCGTCTGGCTGCTGAGTGTTGTGCTGTGCACCAGGTTTCTGGGACGCAGATTCTGGCTTGGATCGTGACGTTGGCTTGGCCGCACCGCCTTGGCGGTGTTGATAGCATTGCTTGGTGCATTGCGGCTGCGGCTGCTCGTATTGCGACGCTTCGTGGGGTCGGAACGGACGTTTGCCCTTCGGACACGACGTGACTTGGTAACCATGACCAGGTTCGGATCCGGGAAGTGGCGGTTCGGGCGGGACTGAGTGGGATACTGCGTGCTCACTACGGACACTTAGTAATTGACGGCACGGCGGCGTAGCAATGGCGGGAGGCGGAGGGGCTGAGGCAATCAGGGCCCGAAGTGTGGCTGGTGGCCGTCTGTTGCGTACTGCGTAAACGCAAACGTAGCCAGCACCCAATCACCAAGCGGCGCAGCCCCGGGGCCGAGGTCGACGGCGACATGGGCCCAGGGCAGCCAGCAAGGCGAGGGCGGAACAAGGGCCACGATGCAGGGCAGCACGACCCCTGGTGAGCGTGATCGGGGAATTGTCGATCAACTGACTACCTGAGCCGAGGCCGGCGATCAGCGATGGGATGACAGATTGGGGGGAGCGCACGCGCCACACCTTAGGATCCCTGCCAGGCGAATGGGAGAGGGCGGAAAGGCCGACTGCGCAGGGGACGAGGGGGGCGTGTGTCTTTCAGACGACCGGGAAGTGTGGCTCGAAATGGAGGGACGCTGTCCATGCGGGGTACGGAGGTACGAGCAGGCATGGGCATGCTCCCTCTCAATCAATCAGCTGGCACGATCCGAACGGCCAAGGGGGGAGACACACCTAAACCGGTTCGTCGCTTTCTACCTTTTGACGGGCACGCATGAAATCCCAAATTCGCATCACGAACAGCTCCGTGGCGGGGACGGCCGTGTTTGCTGCATCAAGCAGCCAGCTGTTCTTCCCATATGCACGTTATATGTCTGACTCTGGCAACCTCCTATACGCCGGGCTGAGCTGAGCCTCGAAGCACCACGACGCCGGGGGGTTGCAATCGAGCAAAGTTTTCTCTCTTTCAAATGCGTCAAAGGAGTTCCCGAGTCTCTGGGTCGTCTGTTGAGCAGCCACGACCGGTACCAGCCACAAATTGTCTCGGGCCATAGGGGCACAGCCACCTCGTGTGGCCTGCGCTGGGAGGCGCGATTGGCGAGTTGGCCCTGCGAAGAGGGTGTTTGGTTTCAAGGCTTCTCCGGCCAATCAAGCCATCTGCACGGCATCAGCCCGGAGTGGTCTCCGACGCACCAGCACCGAAGCGGCAAGGTCGTCCGGCGTTTTGTGGAGACGGAGTTTGAAGAGAGGGCGATGGAGCCGCGGGAATCGTCGAGGGGAGGGAGGAGGGAGGCGGTGAGGAATGCGGACGGGAGCCGAGACGGTCTAGGCGGACGGACGGAGGGACGGATGCTGGAATGATTGAACGAGAGATCCGGAGGGAGCGTCTGCGCTGGCCGTGGATGCAACGTGGGCTGCGAGAATTGGGGACGTCGCAAGGAATGAGCATGAGTCTGGCATGATGGGCCGACAGCTTGCGATGCCTGTTTCGTAGTGCTGCAAGCCTGCAACGGCAGATTTTCGCATGAAGGCTTTGATGTCCAGTCGCCCTCATACGCTTTCGCCTCCATTGACGGGGCCCCTGAGGATGGAGCCCACCACCGACCATCAACAATGCGTGTGAAAGTACGATACCCAGTTAAACTGCAGCACACCCCGTCCCATGGATCAAGCCACAGTTCTCTCTGGCCTGTGTCTCCGCTGAGGCTGCCAAACACAGCATCAAGATCCGTTGCGCCACCCAGGGGGAAACTCGAGCTCGGCCGGGGAACTCGTGTTGCTGCAGAACTCCGTGGCGTAATAGCACCGCATAGTATGCAAGCACGCAACGCCCTGATGCATGGTGGCGGACCTTAGCACCTTCCTGCCGAGATAAGTCGCTAGATGAAGGCACACCTCAAAAACAAGCAGTCGCACAGAGGCGGCCGCAATAGGCAAGAGTAGGCATCTCGAGAGGAGGTGAGCATCCGGGGGTCCTGATGGTGATGCGGGCATCGAGAGGGGGGGCAATTTGGCCATGCTATCTGAGCAGGGCTAGCAGACCTGACACTTTTGGCAATCTGGTCGGGAGTCCGCGGGTCATGGCGAAGCCACCGTCGCAGGAGCTCATTTGTGAAGAGTGATAGCGCGAAGCTATCGACGCCGCGCGCCATAGGGCTCGTGCATGTGGCAGTTGACGGTGTCTTCGCCCTTTTGTCAGCTGCCATCCGGTCCCTCTCTCGCTGCTCATTTGGCTGTCAAGAGGGGCAAAGATTCAGACGACGGGACTCTGCACGGATGCCGCAGTTTGTTCACTTCAACGATAGAGGACCGCTGTAAACTGGGGGCTGTTTGACAGTGCTTGCGTTAGCTTCCCTACGCCTCCGCATTCTCAATCCTTGCCCTGCGCTTGGGCGTCGGTCCATTGAGCCGAAGACTAGAGAAAAAAGGGGAGAATAGGGGGCTGGATAGAGTGACTATTGAGGCTTTTGGACACGTCGAGCCGGAGGGGAGAAGGGATGCATTCGATTGGGAATGAAGAGGCAGGCACATGAAACCGTAACGTGGGGAATGATCTACCTCAGGGGAGGGCAGTAACAGTTTGTGCTTGAAGGTTATCGATATCGCCGACGGAGGATTAGGAGGGGTGTTCGCGCAGTGATAGAGAGTGACGCGACGAGCTCCTTCCCTGTCCCGGGGATGCCATGGGACTGATCTTGTCAATTGCGGGAAGGGAGCGATCAATCATGCGAACTCGAAACTTTGACTTTCTGTCTGATTGGTAAGGTTGAGCCTGGCGGTGGGCATTGACAGGGCCCGTATCTTGTCAACGACGGCTTGATGTAGTGTATCTGTAACCCGTTCTGGCCAAAGGCATAAGTGCTAATCTCTCGACGTTGGCTGCGTGCGCAAGAGGGGCCATGATTGGATGGGAGTATTCGCCGGTTGGCTCAGGCGACAGAAGTCCAAGAGCTGGCTGACGGTGAGAATTGGATGGTCAGCCAGCCATGTGGAGGAATCGCAGCGACTGGGCAAGTCTGTTTAGGATCCTCTGTACTATGCAGCAGTAGAGCGAGTCGAGCTGCGAAGCCACACGATAAACGGCTCCTTCGCCCCTTTCAGACAAGCCAGGGTGCGCCAAAGGGACTGGGAGAGTTCCTGCCGATGGGCCCCCGAAACCCCGACAAAGGAGCAAGCTGTATACTCTGTAGCCAAGACGAGAGGTTCGTCGGATGAGAGCTGGCTGGGCTGGGCTGAATTCGCGAGGTGTTGAAGCTAACAGCCTGCCTCTGCTGAGCATGTTGGTGGGCTGCGTACGCCTGGTGTCGTTGGCCGACGGTTAAACTGGTGGGAGGATTAGGAACTTCAAAATCTGTCTCAGAAGATGGCGAGGGCGTTGGATGTTTCGTTTCATGAACACCACCAAACGCTTGACCCATTCCGGCGGGATTCCTCCTTGCTGCTGTTGAACTGCTATGCAGAACAGGATGGGCAACATGATTTGCGAGGACTCGGGGGAGAGAAATGCCTTGTCTTGATTGGCCATGTTGCACGAGTGTAGTTTAGCGTAGCGTAGGAAGCTCAGCGGGCGTGGTCACGCCTTTTTGGAGGTGTTCGTTTTGTTCATTCCGCTGCAGGGCGGGCGTTGCCACTCCAGAGTTTACGGACCGAAACTTTTCTCAACTCCGAGCGCTTTTGCGGCTGGTAAACCTGAGGGAATCTGCAGTGCAGGCGCTGGCTGCAGGGCATCTGGCTTTGTCGGGTCCACCACGTCCATCCGGACCGCGGGCCAGGCATGCAAAAGAAGCAACGAAGCGCACGCATGGCGTTTGTTTGTTGATCAGCTGCGAGGGCACAACGAGACTGGTCAGAGGCCGATGTGGCTGTTGACCGCAGTGGGCGGCAACGATAGATAGATTGCAGATGGGTAGCAGGCGGACGGATAGCAGAGGCGTCTCGAGAAACGCACGATGGCAACACAGCCAGGCCTGGGAAGCAGCCCAGCAGCCAGCGGTAGCAGCCAGCGGCCGAGAGGCAAGCGATAGCCAGACCCAGACCCTGAATCTGCACCAGCACCAGCACCAGCGCCAGCAACGCGCAGTAGCAGCAGCAGTAGCACGATAGAGACCTAGACGGGCTCGAAATAAGATGACTCACGGAGGGGTGCAGACGGCGGAAGAAAGACGGCGGCGTATCGGCGTCAGGTCAGCTCAGGATGGTCGCGACGCGGGCCGGGCAGTTGTCCTTCTTGGTGGTGGTCCCGTCGTGTCGTTGTGGTGGTAGTTTCATCGGCTCCTCCAGCAGTTGGAAAGGCGTGACAGGTAACCACGCGGCGTGGTGCCAGACCCGGGCGGGCTGGTACCGTCGCTTCCCTGCCCTGCGACAAGGCAAAGGCAGGCCTTGTTGCTGTTTCATCCATGTTCATCAAAGGAGGCGAAAACAAGAATAGCAGCGGGAAACGCCCATTGGACCGTCGCAATTTCCAGTCGCCAACGACGCGGGTGTGTTGTGTTGACTTGGAGTGAGTTTGGCGGGATCGTGGGTGGAAGGGTTCCCTCCTGCTTGGCCGCGAATCGATTGGCAGCGAGGGCTCGAGAAAGAAGCCCATCGCTTGTTTCATCTGTCTGTTCGACGTAGGACGCGGCCACCAATGAGCCGCGCGCAACAGTCGTGTCCGAGGGCCCCTGACAGCGACAAGACAGGACGGCAAGGCAAGCTGACGTGCGTAGCATGGGAGTAGTGTACAGTAACAACCCTAGTAAATGCATGTAATCCGGGCACCTAATCCATATGCAATTTGACCTGCTTATGCAATTGGTAGCACGGGCTTTTTTAGGTGTGAGGGCGGCCACGGCGGCCGAAAAGTGGGTCCTTCAGTGGCTATAGGGGCCTTCAGAAGGGTAGCTAGCGCTCTGAGGGCTCTAGGCCCCACTATAGCCCCCTGGAGACCCCCTGGAGACCCCCCTGGAGACCCCCTAGCGTAGGCCCTAAATCCCCTGCCGCGGCCCCTCAAACGGGATATTCTGAGGAGGCGTATGCAATATGCAAATATGCACTTTTTTGTGTTTTGCCCATATAAAATAAGGCGGGCAGCTCATAGATATGCATTTTGACCTGAATATCCCTTTTGAGGGTGATGCATTTACTAGGGTTGTTACTGTAGCTCTCCATCGATCCATGTCTGCATTGCGTGAGCCGGGGCTGCTTGATGCTTTTTTGGTGCTGAGCTGGCGGTTGCTGACTCCATCGTCGCCTTCCTTGGTGGTGTTCAGCGGCTGCCATTGGACGTTGTTGCACCGCGCCGTTTCCACCGAGAAACACGAGAGGCGAGAGAGGGGCAAGGGAGAACGAATAAGGTGCTCGGCCGAAGCGGTACGTACCGGCCGCGGACCTACTGCATGGTAAAGTGTGTGTAGCGGCGTTGGCCAGTCAGAGTGCAAGAAGCAACGATGGCAGCGACACTTTCAGCAGACAGCAGAGGAAGGAATGGCTGGGGGTGGGTCCTGCCCGCGTGAATGCGCTTTTCTTCTCTGCTGCTGCAAGTCGTGGTCGTGTCGCTCAGTGAGGATTGTCGCTCGCTTCGCTTGGATGCTGTGGACGAAAAGCTCCAGCGGGCTTGTTTTTGCAGACATGGACCCTTGCTTGTGGGATCGTGTCTCTGTGTTTCTGCAACCACTGGCTGAGCGTCCACCAGCCGGCTCTGGCGTGCAGCGGCACGAGAGGCTACGGGGATGACAGAGCCCAACGGAGCGGCGATGGCCAGTCAACGGCCGTCGTGAGACACTGAGTGAGGTTTGGGTTGACGTAGGGTGCTCTGTGAGGTAATTACAGACGCAGATGCAGCTTGGAGCCGCGCTTGTCTCCGTCCTGTCCGCACGGAAACCTGTCTCTGTAGCTGATTTAGCTGCAGCTGCAAATGATGGTCATGGTCGTGAAATGACCGTGTTCTTGATTCGGCCTTGGCCTGGCCGTGGTCCTGGGCCGGGTCTTGCTTGGGCTTGCAAAAGTAAATATATCGATCTCACCCACAGGAGCCGTCCAATCCATCCCTTACCCTCGGCGCCTCTTGTCGTATATTTCATCCCTGCGTCCTCCTCCCTCTCGAGCCCTGGGAAATCTGAATCCTGTCTCTTGCCAGGACCTTGATTCTCTCCTCCATCTCAAATCATTTGCATCATCACCGGCATTCGAGGGTTGTTGTATTGAATACGACACCCGGCTTTTCTTCGCCTATCGTGAGCAGTGAGACGACATTGACGCCGAGACATCAACATCGACAACAACAATAACAACAACAGCCGGTCTGCTAATACGAAATCGAATCTATTCAACCCTTGTTTTTTCTAGACTCGGCTCTATTGTTCAATCTTTTCCCCTGGATAATTCACGTCTGCACTATTGGACGTTGACACCCTTTCGTTGCTGTTGCTGGACACCAACTGCGATATCCCGCCCCACACCCACTTGCACCACTGCAGCTGCACCTTGAGCTCCATCAACCTTTGACCTCGACCTCGACCCGAGTCCGCCAAGGCTTCCTCTTGACCCGAGGACTGGAACAAGCTCTTGCATCTATTGGATCCGCATCATCATCGTCACCGCCCTGGAGAAAATCGACGTTTTGTCAGATTTGCATCGCATTCACTCCGCCCTCGCGAGATTTCTGGATTAAAAGGCAGACATCCGTCTGATCTATCAACCTTGATCACCACCACCGGCATCGCTTAGGCTTTCTTTTGGTGCTCATCTGCATCCATCTTGCAACCCGCATCTCGATTGACACCCTACCTCGTGTTCTGTTCCGCCTTCGATTCTGCCCGAGAGCCTCGACCGTCGACGAACAGAAAGCGTGTTCCGTTGACAACCAGTCAGAGTCGCTTCCAACCTGGAGGACCCCTGCTTTCGGCACTCCATTCGCAGAAAGCAGCCTGCACCGCCTCAGCGCCCAACTGCCCAGACTCTCAGTGACCGTGTGCCAAGTACCGGATACCCTGTTCGCCGGGCATTTTTGGTCTGAAGTCGCCGTACCCCATACACCCCACCTCTTTACTCTTCCAGGTGCCGACCGCGGTGCACCTCCGCTACCAACAACCCACCACCAGGTGCAACAGTTCCGCAGTCAGCCAGGGAAAAGGTGGCTTCACTTCGGAAAAGCGCATAACCAACGCCCTGCTCTCACGGTTCACATTGCGGCCAACCTGGACGTTGCTGAACCTTAGCGATACCGCATCACGACCTGCGTCACTCTCCCCAGCTGTTGACTTTATCCCCGTCGCATCGAGAAAGACTCGGCCAAGGTTCACCCCGCCAAGCTACGGAAAATCCAACAATATCTCCAGTCCTTCATTCAAACCCCATCTACCGGCGACACAGCGCGGCCGGACAAACTATTCACGCTCGCTCGCGACGTCCGAATCGAGACAGACAATCATTTCCCCGTCTTCAACCTGCTTCACGTTTCCGGTCTTCGGATCCCGGCCGAACAAAGCCTGCCTTACCTCACTACCTTGCGGATACCACTACAGTCGGCACAGCATCTTCAATCTGTTGCTGGCTTACACGACGTCCGCCCCGCGGCCCCGAGAACAATTAATCAACAATCGACACTCGTCCAACGCCCTCCTCTCCGCCGGCTCGGAAGTTTTGGACTACTCCCTCTAATTGACCATCTGTGATTTTCGCCGTACTGTGCTGTCACTCGCCAGTCGCTGGGATCTTCGCATCGCACCGGTTCCGCTCTACCGCTCTGCCGCCGTCAAACTCACACACCTTGACACCCGTCTGCCATCCGCTATTCCGTCGCGGCTGCACGATCCAAGCGTCAATCAATCAATCCAACCCAACTCAAAATCACACCTGGACGGCTCAATCTGTCCTAGACGTCCATAATTTCATCACATCGCGGCCGTGGCTCTTTCTCCAAAACCCAAACCCAAACCGCCTTCCCCCTGACTCGCCCCGTCGTTTTACTTGACGCCTTCAACTCCTCACCCGCAAACCTCTCCAAGCACTCGACGGGCGTGACTCGGATACTTCATCCGTTTGCAGACGTTCAGAAAAATCGAGCGCCTATTCTCCATTCGTCATAGAGCACCGGGCATTTTCCAGAACTTCGGGACTTTCTCTCTCGCCCTTGGCTGCCATTGTCGTCAGTCGCAACAATCGCACCCGACCCTCGTCCACCAGGCCGTCCGTCTGCTTCCAGCACCTCCACGCTGCCATCGTCGTTGGCGTCCGCTATCCTCGCTGCTTTCGCGATTTTTCTATTCTCAGAAAGGAATCGCCACCTCTTCGCCGTCGTCGCCGAACGACCCGCGCAGCATCAGCAGCATTCATTACACCGCCAACAATACACCAGCACAACAGCCCGCCTCTTGCTAGGTCTCTCGAGATCCTCTGCCTCACTGCCGAAACATTATCGTGTTCCGCAACGCAGAAAGCGCTCAACGTCCGACTTGCCGCCAAGAGTTGCATTCGAGCAGAGTTCGTGACCAGTTCGTCACAGCCATAATATCGAGTTAATCTGGAGATTTACCTGGACTCGGAGTGTTGAGAGTGTTGCGCCACACTCCACCTGTCGAGGTTAAATACAGTACTACATCTGCAACTCCAGCAAGTCCAGTTGCTGCACCCGCACCGACGCTGCATCCCGCGAAATCCAGACCCCGGCCGGCCAGCCCGCCCCCTGCGACTTCGCTTTTCTCGGAGTGTTATCACCACACCCCTCAGCGACCAACTCTTGCACTCCGACTAAAAACCAACCACCCCCTGCCGACCGTACCCAAGCACGCCCTCCCACCCCTTGCACGCCTCCCACACCCCTGCACCCCTGGGATCTACAGCATTCCAGCCCACCCCAAGCATCCAAGCCCCAGCAGGCACTTCCGTCGGCGTCCTGCTGAGACCCCCTAAAAAACTAACCCCCTACTACCGCTAGCACTGACTAGTACCCCCCTGACAACCCGCCCGCTCAGCCTCGTGGACCGCACGTCAGTGGGTGACGACGAGCTGCCCGCATCCCTCAGTTCCCAGGACCATCCCCAGAGCCTGGCCCCGTCACTTGCGACGAGGCACATGAACTTCGCCGCACACCACACCCGTACCCTCCTTTTCGTCTAATATATCAGCCCAGCCTGCCCTTCCTCACTTCTCCTGCCTTCCTTTATTTCGTCACTCTCCACGACAACATCGACAGCACAAAAGGGACGCTTCCTTCACAAAAGGACCCCTGCGACTATCAATACACCACACGACTCCATCATCGTCACCAACCACCTCGACCACCTCTCATATCCCATATACACACATACACACACAGTCACAATGGAGTCAAGGTCACACCTCACCCAGGCCGAGCTCAACGCCGCCGCCCTCGACCACTTCGTCTACCAACCAGTCAGCAAGTCGATGATTTCCTACCTGGCCGGCGCCGCCTTCAATGTCATCTCCTGCGACAGCGCCCTCATGCCTCCCGCTTCCGCCGAGGCCTACCGTCAACAACAGCTTCCCCCGACACCACCAAGGACACCCGAGCCCCGCGCTGTCCGCACCGAAGATGCCGACCTCCCCACTCTCGAGGCCTTCATTACCCAGCTTGTTGTCTCTTCCAATGTCCAGGTCCCGACGCTCATGTCTACCCTGGTCTACCTCACCAGACTCAAGTCTCGCCTGCAACCCATGGCCCGCGGTCTGCGATGCACCACCCACCGCATCTTCCTTGCCGCTCTCATCCTCACTGCCAAGTACCTCAACGACAGCTCACCCAAGAACAAGCACTGGGCCACCTACAGCCACGTCAACAACGATCTGTCCAACTTTGGCTTCAGCAGGACAGAGGTTAACCTGATGGAGAAGCAGCTCCTCTTCCTCCTGGACTGGGACCTGAGGATCACCGAGGAGGACCTCTACCGCGAGCTCGACCCCTTCCTGGCGCCCATCCGCGCCGAGATCGAGGCTAAGCACGCTCGTCGCATTGCTCGCCGCCGCAAGCAGGAGGAGGAGATGCGCAAGAGACAGGAGGAGATGATCGCCATGCAGTCCTACCCCAGCCCGCCATCCTCGCGCGCCAGCTCTCGCTCGCGACAGGAGACTCCCGACCACGCTCGCTCATACAGCGGCGCCTCCATCACACCACCCGGTCTTTGCTACAGCAGCAGCTATGGCAGCTCCATCAGCTCTTACGCTCCTTCTGTCGCATCTAGCCGGTCCCAGTCCCGCGCCACCACCCCGCTCGACAACCCCGCCGAGGAGCCCTACATGTATGTGCCCAACGGCAGCTTGTACGAGTCTCCCGTGGAAGTGCACATCGAGCAGCCCGCATCAACACTGCCGAAGCGCAAGCCTCTCCTCCCGTACGAGATCAGCACCGAGGAGCTGCGCGACATGCAAGACGGCACCAAGGCGAAGAGGGCACGCATGGGACGTGGCATGTGGGGCCGCGTCTTCGGTGGTGCCGTGACAGTGCGGTAGTCTGCTGCATCGCACAGATTCTTTTCCTTTTGTCACAGCCTCAACAACTTTTTCATCTCTCACATTTTCCTATGTTTGGAGTCACCCCAAAAAAAGCATGGTGTTGGATTGCTTTATAGAGAGAGCACGGAAGGACAGACTTGTTTAGCTTACCCGAGGGCGTTGGTAATGGGACGACTGGTACATGGAACACGGATTATGAGGACACGGCAATCCTCGGGGCATTTGCATATATGGAGTGGTGTTTGGGGCGGATTTCATGAACATGATTATCACTTTTTTCTTTCTTGTCGGTTGGGCTTTTTGGCATCCTCGCATGGTAGAGGTTTGGCCCCTGTTGGGATCTTGGGAAGAACTGTTAGAACCGGTTCAGCAGTATCATATCAGTCAGAGCTCCAAATGAGCATCAGCACACTCTTCTCAGAAGGTGTGCCGGAAATTCAAAGCGCGGGCACCAACCACACTGGTGCCCGTTTCCAAACAACTTTCACTTGCCTCCTTCCGCTCGCGCACATACACTGTGACTTGATGTCTTCGTGAACGGCACCTGGCTCCTCCCGTCCCGTGTCGAACACCCCGCTTGCATCGGGGTCTAGAACGGTTGGCTCTAGTTCACCTCGTGACGTTGGATGCAGGCGGTCGGGGGTAAGTGCCTTTTTTTTTTTTTTTTTTTTTTTTTTTTTTTTTTTTTCCCTATTGAAAATCTTCTGCGGGGTGGAGGGGACGCTGTAGCGGAGCGCGCAGCGCGGTTCGCATTCAGCTTCACATGCGAGACATTTGGGGACGACTGCGGCCTTTGCAGTGTGCCCGGGCAGCGGGAACATCCAGTCATCTGCAGCCGGGGTCGGCGGTGAGGGGTCGGTCATTCTGGGTCAAGCTCGGAAAAGAATCAAAAAACCTCGTGATCTTATTTTGTTCATTTGTATTCTTCGCCATCTGCCATCCATGTATTTATCCCATGTGCAGAAAATTTGCAGTTCATTTTTTTTCGTGCGGTTGGCTGATGACGATATGCGATGGCGGTATTGGAGGGGTTAAAACCACTTGGTTGGTTCTCGTTATCGCAAAAAGCCCATGACTACACCCAGAGTTTATCGCCCCCAGGTCATGATTCGCATCTTGCTCGGGGACAGGACATGAGTCGGGTTCGCCGGGTTCTTGCAACCTTATAACATCATAGCTCGACCAGGGTGCACACAGCACACACGGAATGAATCAAGGCGGGAGGGGGGATGGGTTTTCACATAAAAGTCTGATGCCATCTTGTTACTTCCCGCTGGGCGAGTGATGGTGATGGTGGTGACGGGCAATGACTTGGGAGGCGCCGCATAAACCGGCTAGAGTTGTCTCTCTGCCGCACCTTGGGCGCTCCCCGTTACGGCCGGATCAGAGACATTCTCTATCTCACCTTGCAAGATTGGGCTTGCATCCGTCCGTTGAGGAAGACCCAGCCATCCGGAAGCCGCAGCAGAAAAAAACGGCAAGTTGGGTTTGCAAAAGGTGGAAAGGGGAGGCTTGTGTGTGCCCAGACGCTTGGATTTTACAGTGACACATTGACGTTTGGATGCAGCTAAGCTGGCGGCGTCTCCTAGCTCCCTTCTCTCTGTCAAGGTAAAGGTCCAGCTCCCCGAAAACCGGGGGGTTCTCCCCGATGTTTCTTCGTCTGCATAGAGTTTTCATGTTTGTGTGGTGTGCTGCGGAGGATCTCGGACATGTTCTACAAAAGTAATCGCTTCGTGAACTCCGAAAGAAGGAGGTTGTTTGGGCCGCCCCGGACATTTCATGGGGGTGAGATTGTCGCGATCGACCGGAAGGGCGGATCGTGACGTCGAAATCCCAACGGAGGGGGAAATCTCGGTTTGTTTTCGCTCGTCTTCGTGTTTCCTCTACATGGTGTGTCTGCATATGTAACTCGCCGTTCCATCGTTTACCGTTAAGAGACCAGGAGAGAGAGAAACAGAGTTTCGTAACATCGAGATGCATGGCGTTTTGGGCATTGCAGAGAGTTGCGGAATGCAGCATGCAGAACGCCCGACTGGTTTTAGGGGTCCAAAAAGGTGACGTCTAGATGTGTTGGGCGTGCCAAAAAGTTAGATGGCTGATGGCGGGGATCAGCTTGTCAGCAACGGTACACGTAGCGTGCGTACTGGGGCATGATCCAACGAGCAGAGGCGGGGTTTGAAGAGGGGGATTGGCTACGCCGTCAGATGGGCAAAAACGAGATTCCGCCGTGGCATTCACACAAAGGTGCATCCTTGTGGTTAGGATACATTCAGGTTGCTATCGCGGGCGCTGGTGACTGCGTTTTGAAAATGTCGGTCAGTTGGGAGGGTGTGTGTGAGCGCTGCTGCCGGGCGTGCGGTTCGTGAAGGATGTGGCTGGGGGCGAGCAGCAGGAAGCAGGAATTAGGCTCCGACCCCACGCCGGATCGTGATGCGCATGTTGGGAACTCCTCTCCGCGATTATCGGGCTGTTGTTATTCATGCAAGTGCGATGGCGTGTTTACGTTGCGGTCGTGGTCGTGGAGGCCTGGCTACGTGTTCGTGAGTGGCAGGGCCTTGTGTTGGCCAGGACGGAGCACCTGTTGGCCGGCGGTCGGGTTCCGGGTGGGTCTCGCGGCCGGCACGGGGGCTGGGAGGTTGAGTCACAAGGTCGGGGTCAGGTCGCGGTGTGGCGGTCGGATGCTGCGGTCGCGTTCCATTTGCCAGTAACAACAGTGAGATGCCGATGCACACGACAGTCTCAGTGTCAGGTCTGGCGACGGAACGCGTCCCTCTCAGTGGCATTCGACGCCGCGGTGTGCTGCACTGCTGCCGTGAGCTATCAGACCATCAGGTTTAGGCATTAGGTCAGCCCGCCTCCGAATCCGCGGACACAGGCCGTGGTAGAGTGCTTAGAGCCAAGGTCAAGTGATTCCATCCCTGTCTGTTCGCCCGGCAGTCAGCCAGGCAGGCCCGCAACGCGAACCCGAGTGCTCCGGCTGTGCGAAATCGAGAAAGTGTCAAAGATGTGGTCTGCTGTAGGTTGGGTTG
Source organism: Colletotrichum siamense (assembly GCF_013390195.1). NCBI lineage: Eukaryota > Fungi > Ascomycota > Sordariomycetes > Glomerellales > Glomerellaceae > Colletotrichum > Colletotrichum siamense. Next base: position 1,470,006 of record NW_023501015.1, read on the forward strand.
ACTGGTGTGGCTTGGGCCAATGGTTCGTCGCCCCTGGGTGCTGTCTGAAACATTGCGAGTTACGCCTGATTGATTTTCTGGGGAGCATTGGTACCCATGCGAACGTTGAAGGCCTGCTGCGCCGACTCAGCCTCAACCCGAGCCCGCAGGCCACCTTGTGCATCGATTTCTTGGCGTTGGCAGACTCACTTTCTGACCATTGGCATCATACGGCCCGGCGGGCTTGGCGAGGTCCGGAAGGCTATGAGCCTCTCAGCCTGGAAAGGACCGGCTGGCTGGCCATGGTGTAAGCACCGATAACGAGAGGATGCCGAGTCCTCCTGCGATGCCCATGACTAGATCATCCTCGGAAGGAGTCGACAAAAATGTGGAAGATGGCTCAAGCGGGCACTGTCACGTCGCCGTGTTAGTCGCCAGGCGATGAGGACTCAGCCACGACTTCGGATGCACACGCTAGGGAAACCAGCTTGACCCGACTGTCCGTCGTGAAGCTGACGAAGCTTCAAACAACGTGGAAACCGTCTGAAAAGAGGAAACAGACATCGAAACAGGAAAGCGGGAGGGAGTCGCTGCGTTCGCGTGCGCGGGCTGAGTCGACTTTGGGCGGGTGTCTTTATAACTGGCACCGTTGACATTGCCCAAGCGGTAGTGATCCGATCTCAGCACAGGCTGTGCCGCTCCCACTCGTTGACAAAGCAGCATATCCGAAGTTTCCGTTCCAGAAACTTCGTTGTATCGTGCCGTCGTTCGAGAAGCTCGCGTGGCGCCTGTGCTGTCATGAAGGTTGTCGGCTGGTAGCCTGCTGGTAGAGCATACTGGAAAGCCAAGCGCAGCATCTCTAGAGGCGTTCAATCGAGTGTCCGTAAACGAAGTCGACGTCATTCCGTGTTCGAGTATGTTTGGCATGCTGAACATGTTTGCTTCTTTCTCTGGCGCATCATCATCTCCGTAGCACTGAGTGACATGGAAGAATTCCCCATGCGAGTACTGGCATCGGCCTTTCTATTCGGTAAGCAGCGAAAGACCGGCTAGTCCAACGTTCTGCAGCTCTCATCAGTAGAGACGGTTCTGATCGGATCGAATTTGGGTTCTCAATGATCGACAGGAACGGCGACAAGGGTCGAGAGGAGGAGGAGGCAACAAGATTTGATAACCAAGGGTCTGCGAATGGAGCAATAGGAATCGAGACTGCGCTTAGCAATGCAGGAGAGGCGTGGGTCATGCTGCAGCTAAAGGCTAGCGCAGTGCGGGGAGACGCGGCAGACGCCCCAGACGCCATTGGTGGGTTTGCCACCTCCAATGGCAGGCCATTGATGTGCGAAGAGGGTGGGCAATGAGTCGAGATGACTCCAGATCTCTCCAACGTGGTGGTTCTGACAGCGGGTGCCAGTGAATTGTAATCGGAAGGTTCATGTCGATTCCAGACCCAAGCGCGTTGCTTTGGCGTATCAGCGCGTCGCTTGAGGCACCAAAATGAAACCTGGACGGACCCATAGTGAGCAGATTACGTCACAGTCTGCGCTTTTTCTGCGGAAAAAGCGGTGCAAACACTGTGCCATGGCAGGTATCGATACAGTGCCCGAACTGTGCGGAAGGAGGCAACTTCGGTCGCCGAATGCCAAAAATCTGCAAGGCACAAAACACGCACCCAAAAAAGGCAAGGGGCAATCTGGTCAGCCAACATTGCAAAGCAGCACAATTGCCGCGGAATGAAAAGTCAAATGGGCCAGGAAAGGGGAAATGACAGATGGCATCGCCGTACTTAAGGCACCTTGCTTTACCTGAGATAATAAAACCATGGGTGTCCTGCCTTTTCTGGCTCGATACTGACTTCCGTCGCAACTTCTCGGCTGGCAAGCAAGGGATTCCGGGCTTTGACCACACCCTTTCGGCCACTGACAACCTGGAACTTTACGCTCTGCGCCGTCGATCTATTACAACTACATCCACGCACAGCATCGACTAGTAGAGCCACCGCAGCTCATTCCGCCTCCCTTCATCGCTGGTTTCCCCGGTATTACCGTCCAGTGTCGTCGTCCGTCTCCGGCGCTCGAGTATTTGGCACAAGTTTAAAGTTCATCGCCGTCTTAAGGCCGGGTGGGCCTGTGACCGGAGAGAAAAAAAGAAAAATTCAGATTCTGAATCGTCGACCTTGTGTACGCGCATTGGCCACCGTGAATACGGAACCGAAAACAAAAATCAAACTGACGATTTAGCAGGATTACAGCGCTCAGGGGCGAGGCTGCTAGAGAAGAAGACAGAGGAAGAGGCCGACGACGGACGCCAACAACGGCGACAGAAGCAACGATGAATCCACGCATTACCACTTCGTTTTTGCTCGCCAACCTTCACTGCCCGTCATGTGTGTATTCGATCCAACAGGCTCTCAAAGAGTCGTGCAGTCGCGACGTGATTTGGGTGTCACCCAACGTGGTGACCTCAGTCGTCACCGTTGAGCACAGGCACACTGAAACCCCCGAGGTCACTATCCGATGTATGGCGAAGGCGCTGCAAGAAGCTGGCTTTGAGATCAGTGGTGTGACGACGACGGCTACCACCAGCAGTGACTTGGACGTACTGAATGAGCCGTCCGCGTGGCCCGATGCTGAATCGCCGGCTCAGCGAGAGGCTCATCTCTTGAACTGCAAACAGTGTCGCGACTCTGGGGAATCTACCCCTCACGGCTCATGTCGCTCACTCATACACGAATACGCGTCAGACGACGCCAGTGCCAGCGGCAGCGGCAGCGACACACGCCGAGGATCAGGAACAGAGACGCCCGTCAAGTGGAGAGCAACCCTCTCTATTGGGGGGATGACCTGTGCCTCATGCAGCAATGCCATCACCGAGGAGCTCAACAAGAAGGACTGGATCGACACTGCCGTCGTCAACTTGGTCACTAACAGCGCAACCGTCGACATTTCCGATAAGGCGGATGCTGAGAAGATTGCAGAGACCATCGAAGACATGGGATACGACGCCAACCTCGACAGTGTCGCAGAAGTCAGGCAAGAGGAGTCGGGTTCCAATCTGTGGAGGGCCGCCGTGGCTGTTGGGGGAATGACGTGTGCTTCATGCGCCAACACTATCACCGAGCAGCTCAGCAAGAACGACTGGGTTTCCAAAGTTTCGGTGAATCTAGTCACGAATAGCGCTACCGTCGATTTCACTGTGGAGGGCAAGCAAGACGAAATCGTCACTGCCATTGAGGACATGGGCTACGATGCCACGCTGGACAGCGTTAAGAGTGTCAAGTCCGAGAACAAGGGTGCTCAAGAGCGGACGGTTCAAATCTCAATCCACGGCCTCTACTGCCAACACTGCCCATCCCGGGTTTCACACTCTCTGAGATCTTTCAAGCGCGTCAAGGTCATTTCAGAGCCCACGCCCGAGAAGCCCGTCATCAGCGTCAAGTACACGCCCGACGCACCGTCTTTTACTGTACGCGAGATTCTCTCTGCCATTGACGCGGCGGATCCGGCCTTTCGAGCTTCGATTTACCATCCTCCCAGTCTCGAAGAGCGCTCTAAGCTGATTACGCAGAAGCACCAACAGCAGCTTCTGAGGAGAATCTATCTGACCCTCGTCGTCGCTATCCCTACTTTCGTCATCGGCATCGTATACATGAGTCTTATTCCCGACACGGATGACGGGAAGCACTGGTTGATGAAGCCCTGGGTTTCAGGCATCAATCGAGCACAAATCGCCTTGTTCATTCTCTCGACGCCGGTCTACTTCTTTGCGGCCGACGTGTTCCATACCAGAGCTATCAAGGAGATAAGCAATTTGTGGCGCCCGGGCAGCAAGACCCCGATCCTTCGGCGCTTCTACAAGTTTGGCAGCATGAACATGCTGATGTCCCTCGGAACCACCATTGCCTATGTCTCGTCCATCTGTCAGATGATATCTGCTGCAATCAACAAGCTGGCGGAGATTGACGACACTCAGTTCTACTTTGATTCCGTGGTCTTTTTGACCATGTTCTTGCTTCTTGGTCGCCTGATCGAGTCGTACAGCAAGTCAAAGACTGGCGATGCGGTCGAGCTTCTGGGCAAACTCAGGCCTACAACGGCGATTCTGGTCACGAAAGATTCCATCGGGAAAACAACAGATGCGACTGTCGGTGTTGACATGCTCGAGTATGGCGACATTATCCGCGTGCCTCACGGTGCCTCGCCTGCCGCTGACGGTATTGTTCTGCAAGGCGAGAGCAGTTTCGATGAGTCTAGCCTGACTGGCGAGTCTCGTCTTATTAAGAAGGTCCCCGGCGATGAGGTTCACGCTGGAACTGTCAACAAGGACTCGGCCATTCAAGTGCGTATTACTGGTGCTGCAGGCGCATCCATGCTCGATCGAATCGTCTCCATCGTCCGCGAAGGTCAAACAAAGAGGGCGCCAATGGAGCGCATCGCCGACATGCTGACGGCGTACTTTGTCCCGATCATCACCCTGATTGCAGTCCTGACTTGGCTTACCTGGATGATACTTGGCTATGCCGGTGTCATTCCCGACCGTTACCTCGACTCTGGGAGTGGCTGGGTTGCCTTCGCGTTACAATTCGCCATATCCGTCTTCGTCGTGGCCTGCCCCTGTGGCCTCGCTTTGGCAGCTCCGACAGCCATCTTCGTGGGCGGCGGCCTCGCTGCGAAGCACGGTATTCTTGCAAAGGGAGGTGGCGAGGCGTTCGAAAAAGCGAGCAATGTCGACGTCGTCGTCTTCGACAAGACCGGGACCCTGACTGTTGGCGGCGAGCCCAAGGTCACCGACACGAAACTATTCCTTGACTTGGCGGAAACCAACATTGAAAGCAGCTTGGTATTGGCCACACTACGGGCAATCGAAGAAAACAGCAGCCACCCAGTTGCCAAGGCGATCGTTTCTTACTGCACGGCCCAGACCGAAGTCTGGGCAGAGGTGGAAAATGTTCAAGAATTACCCGGCAAAGGCATCAGAGCAACAAACCGAGGTGATAAGCATAGCGAATCTTTCGAAATGATCGTCGGAAATGAGGCTCTCATGCGCGACTACAATGTCGAGCTCGTAGAGCAGGTGACTACCCAGCTCCAGATTTGGAAGACCGAGGCCAAGTCCGTTGCTTTGGCAGCCATCAAGTCAAAGGCCGACTCGGATGCGCCTTGGACGCTGGCTTTGGCTTTGTCCATCTCAGACCCTATTCGTCCCGAGGCGCTCCCCATCATTCGTGCACTCAAGGATCGTGGAACGCGTGTCTGGATGCTCTCGGGTGACAATGTGGTCACTGCCAAGGCGGTAGCATCGCGCGTTGGAATCAACCCTGACAACGTCCTGGCCGAGGTCCTTCCTTGGGAGAAGGCAGACAAGATCACGTACCTGCAGAACGTACTCAAAGCGCGGGTCGGCAGGTCGAGAGAGCATTCAACAAAGCGAGCCATGGTTGCCATGGTCGGAGATGGCATCAACGACTCGCCGGCGTTGACCAAGGCCGACGTGGGCATTGCCATCGGCAGTGGCAGCGACGTGGCTATCTCGAGCGCCGACTTCGTCCTTGTGACGAGTGATTTACGAGCGATAGTGACCCTCTTGGACCTGAGTCGCAAGGTGTTTGGGCGTATTAAGGTGAACTTTGGATGGGCACTCATATACAATCTTCTCGCTATCCCTATTGCCGCCGGCTGTTTATACCCCATCACAACATCCGGAGGACAGCATATTCGACTGGACCCCGTGTGGGCCAGTCTGGCGATGGCATTGAGCAGCATCAGCGTGGTTCTCAGCTCTCTGGCGCTGCGGACGAAAGTCCCTGGTTTTGGATTCCGCCCGCGTGGGCTGTAACGTTATCATCGATCATTGTTGCCCTTGGGCATGTATTACTGTAAAATGCACTGAATAGCGCGGGGGCAACCCAATGTACAAGAAAAGGAATAGAGAGCAGCAGCCTAATAGAATGAATCAAAGGAACCCGTCGTCTCTCGTCGTCCCTCTTCGTCGTCCACTTTAACAGCTCTTCTAGACACTTACACCTTCTGCCACCTGACCTATCACCCGGAATTCGAGTCATCCTCAAGTCCCATATAATCATTGATGATAGTCATTTAATCCTTGGATAGATGAGTTACTTGGGTCATCCGTGTCACATCTGCAGCAACTGGCCGAGGTGTTGGGCGGAAGTGGTGAAATCATCGGGGCGGGTACTGATGCCGCGGCCGAGCGGATACCGCACCGAGAACCGGCCGGGGAACCGACAGCCTGGGGACAAAAGGGTCCGGCAGTTTTGCGATCGGACGGGGTTGCCACCGAGGAAGCAAAATCTGGGGCAAAGACCGCATTGAGGCTTGCAATTCCGGGACGAGGAGGAGTCAAGTCGAGCACGCAATTGCAGGCGCGACGCGGATTTGGTAAGCCAGAGGTCCGGCCAAGGGACCTTTAGTGGAGCCAAAATGGTGCAATGTGGGGCTGCCGCACATGTCCCCGGGGCGTTGATTGGCGCGCGATGGCGCAATTGTCCCCTAGTCAATTCTGCGAGCTTCAACAATTTCCAAACGCCGAGTTTCGCACGCCAACATGAGCAAGAAGAGAGAGGTTGACGAACCGCAACTGGCGCATGAGCATGGCTGGGGCCCGGGAGGAGCAGCAGCGGCTTCCATTGCTAGGTAATCTGCGGCAAAGGACTGGACTGGTAAGGTGAGCCCGGCTAAGGACAAGTCCCCCTTGTCACTCTCTTTTGCTTTGCTTATATTTTTTTTATATTCCCTCGGACCCTGCTCGGAGTCTTCGACCTTGAGATACCTTCGTCTCTTACTTACCAATCCCTTTCCTCCCCACGATCCCAAGGTCCTCCTAGAACGAAGAAGCTCTCGTTCAGGTTGACGCAAGTGAGTTTGCTTGCCCTTGGTGAATCAATTGCTTGTTTGCGACCATTCTCTTGCGCGTGGTCCGGCTTCTCCTTCTGGTCTTGCGTCTATATTTGACCATCTTTAATCGCATCTTTTTTGCCGTATTTATTCCCAAGTTTCTCTTGAGACAACCTCCCAAGATGCAGTTCAAGCAGCAGGAGAGCAGCGGCTCTGCCGCCGTTCTCGATGCCAAGTCTCCCGCCCCCGTTGCTCCCGTCAAGAAGGTCTCCTCCACTCTTCCCTTTGGCCAGCCCGTGGCCCTCGCCTCCATCTCCGGACCGACCTACGTGACTGCGCAGCTGCTCGTTCAGCAGGTCGCCTACCTCCTGTCCGACAAGATCTTCTCCTACTCCGCCCCGACTTTCGATCTCGATGTTGCCGCCAAGGCCTGGGCCGAGGCCAAGGAGAAGAACATCCACGGCGAGGCCACCGACCTCGTCCAGCTGCAGACCAGGACCGGCGCCGGCGCGCTCGCTCTGGGCTACATCTTCAGCCCAGACTTCGACCTGGCCAAGAGGCACCTGCCCCAGACTCTGCTCGCGCCTACCCTGAGCTTGAGGAACCTGCGCGCTGCTCTTGACCAGCTGAGCCTCCTCTACGGAGTTGCCTCCCCCTTCGTTGCCCACGTTGCGGCTCTCGACTACGATGCCGCAAACGGCCTGGTCTCCGACTACGACACTGCTCTGCGCACCGCCGAGGAGCTTGGCCTCGGCCTGGTTGCCAGCTCCAGCGCCTACGAGACCCAGCACATGGCTCTCTTCGCGACCCTCATGGCTGCTCTGATGCCCACTCTTCACATCTACGACGGTGTAAGACTCGCCCGCGAGACTTCCCGCATTGTCGATGCGCTGAGCGAGAGCGGCATTGCCGACCTCTACAAGAACATCACATCCGAGTCCACTGGTGTCACTGAGAGAGCCGCCATCTCTTCCAAGGTCGCCGACCTCCTGGATGTGTTCAACAAGCACCTCGACCCCACCGAGGACCACGAGAGCCAGCACACTGCTCTGTTGGCCACCCTCATGACCGCTCTCACCCCCAGCCTGGGCGTTGAGGACGGTGTCAAGCTCGCCAAGAAGACCCTCAAGGCTTCGGACCCCATGGGCAAGAAGGGCGTTGCCGAGACCTACCAGAAGATCTCCAGCGAGGTCCAGTCTCTCAACAAGAGGCTGGACGACGCCGGCAAGGTTGTTGAGCTCCTGAAGCTCTTCAACAACGAGCTCGGCACCAACTACGAGCTCTTTGAGTACTACGGACACGACGAAGCCGAGAACGTTCTCGTCGTCTTCGGCAGTGCCGAGGCTCAGCTCGCGAAGCAGGTCGTCACCCGTCTCGCTGCCGACGGTGCCAAGGTTGCCGCCATCAACGTTCGCGTCTACCGCCCCTTCGTCGAGGAGGCCTTCCTGGCTCGCATTCCCGAGTCTGTCCGCACCGTCTCCGTCTTGGGTCAGGTCAAGGACGACATCTCCGTCAACGACGGCTCTCTGCAGTCTGCTCTGTACACCGATGTTCTGACTGCCATCTCCTTCGCCGGCAAGTGGCGCCAGGACCCGGCTGTCAGGGACGTCAAGTACTCCGCCTCGGAGGCCTTGACCCCCCAGACTGTTGCCGACATCTTTGGCAAGCTCCAGAACGCCCAGGCCGACTCCAAGCCTTTCCCCTCTCTGGTCCAGGCCCACCAGTACACCTTCTGGGACGTCGACGACTCTGCCGCCGCCGACTCGCCCGTCGTTGTCAGCAACCTGCTGTCACGCGAGTCCACCAGCAACGTGTACGTTCACGAGTCTTTCGACAACCTTACCCAGGGTGGTATCGTCCGCACCGACATCCGCAGCTCCAAGAAGGCTGTCGAGGCTCCTTACGCCATCGAGGAGGCCGACGTCGTTGCTGTCGGTGACGAGAAGCTTCTCAAGGATCTTGACGTTCTCAAGAGCGTCAACGCCAACGGCAAGCTTCTCCTGAAGCTCCCCAACTTCAAGGAGGAGGACGTCGAGAAGCGTCTTTCCCCTGTCGTTCGCAAGCAGATCCAGGACAAGGGTATTGAGCTCTACGTTCTCGATGTTGCCGCCTCTCCTGCGTTCGAGAAGGAGCCCCAGGTCGTCAAGTTCCTCTTTGAACTTGCGTTCCTCCAGATCGCCCGCCCCGACATCTCTGCCGAGGAGGTTGCCAAGATCGCCCTCATTGAGGGCTTCCCCAACACCCTCGCTGAGTGCGTCGACGCTCTCGGCCAGTGCCTGCGCAAGGTCGAGTCCCAGGCCGCCTGGGCCGAGCTTCCCGAGGACGTCGTCGTCAGCGCTCTGCCCTCGACCATCAAGCCCAACAGCTTCGTCGCCTTCGACAAGGAGGAGCCCGAGGTCGAGTCCAAGCTTGTCGACTGGCAGGCTGCTGCCAAGGGTCTCGCTTTCAAGGAGGCGTACGGCACCCAGGCTACACTGCGCCCCGAGCTGCCCGTCAAGACGTCTACCGTCACCGTCAAGGAGAACCGTCGTCTTACTCCCGCCACGTACGACCGCAACATCTTCCACATCGAGTTCGACCTCGGCGACTCCGGCGTCACCTACAACATCGGCGAGGCCCTTGGCATCCACGCCGAGAACGATGACAACGAGGTCCGCGAGTTCATCGAGTGGTACGGCCTCGACCCCAACGCCCTTGTCCAGGTCGCCGCCCGCGAGGACCCCAACGCCTTCGAGACCCGCACCGTCTACCAGTCCCTCAAGCAGAACATCGATGTCCTCGGAAAGCCGCCCAAGCGCTTCTACGAGGCCCTCGCCGAGTTCGCGACGGACGAGAAGGAGAAGGAGATCCTCAATGGTCTCGGCGGCCAGACTGGCGCCGAGGACTTCAAGAAGCGCTCCGAGGTCGACACCCTCACCTACGTCGACATCCTGCAGGAGTTCCCCTCGGCCCGCCCGTCCTTCCACGACCTCGTCCGCATCATCTCCCCCCTGAAGCGCCGCGAGTACTCCATCGCCTCCGCCCAGGCCGTCACCCCCAACTCCGTCGCGCTCATGATCGTCGTCGTCGACTGGGTCGACCCCAGAGGCCGCACCCGCTACGGCCACGCCACGCACTACCTCAAGGACCTCCCCGTCGGCGCCAAGGTCACCGTCTCCGTCAAGCCTTCCGTCATGAAGCTGCCCGCCTCCCCCAAGGCGCCCCTCATCATGGCCGGTCTCGGTACCGGTCTCGCCCCCTTCCGCGCCTTCATCCAGTACCGTGCCCTCCAGAAGGCCCGCGGCGAGGAGATCGGCTCCATCCTGCTCTACCTCGGATCCCGCCACCAGCGCGAGGAGTACCTCTACGGAGAGGAGTGGGAGGCCTACCTCGACGCCGGCGTCATCACGCACCTCGGCGCCGCCTTCTCCCGCGACCAGCCCCAGAAGATCTACATCCAGGACCGCATGCGCGAGTCCATGCGCGACCTGGTGCAGAGCTACATCAAGGACGAGGGCAGCTTCTACCTCTGCGGTCCCACCTGGCCCGTTCCCGACGTCACCGACGTGCTCATGGAGGCCATCAACACGGAGGCCAAGCAGAGCGGCAAGAAGGTCAACGCCCGCAACGAGATTGAGAAGCTCAAGGAGGAGGACCGCTACATTCTCGAGGTCTACTAGACTGTCGCGCTCGGACATATCTGCTGGATTTGCGTGTGTACATATAGTCATCTACGGCCATGGGCCTTGCGAAAAGTTTCTTTGATTACATAGCCGGCTGTCATATTTAAGCACTCGTCAATTCTCTAAACAATTAGACTCATCGCACCATCGTCGTGACATTTCTTTTCCAATTGGTGCTGCCATGCTAGCTTGCGCGTGCTTTCCAATCTCGCAATGCATATTTACGCTCATCATATCCAACCCAACATATTAATGCGTCAAAGAAGCCTCAAACAACCCTCTCAACTGCTCCCTCTCCTTCTGCAGCTCCGTCTCCAACCCGGGGGCGAGCATCAGCACCCTGGCCTGCGGGATGGTGCCCTCGACGAGATCGTCCAGGTGCTCCGTGCCGAAGCCGAGCTCCTTGATGCCCGCGGGCTGGTCGCCGAGGTCGGCGAGGAACTTTGTCAGCGCGTCGGCCAGCACGGCGCCGGCGTCCTCCTTGCGCACGCGGGAGACGTCGACGCCGAAGGCCTCGGCGGCCGCGAGGTGGCGCTCCGGGTTGGAGGCGCCCGTGAAGCGGAAGACGGCCGGGGCGGTCACGGCGACGGACACGCCGTGCGGGATGATGGGGTAGTTCACCTTGTAGCCGGAGTGCTGGTAGCCTGGGTTCTGGCCGGAGATGGGGTAGGACATGCCTGTTGGGGGTTGGTCAGCATTTCCGGGACTCTATGGCATGTTCAAGGGGTACTGGTCATACCGTGGCAGAGATGGACTCCGGCGTTTCCGAAACCAACACCGGCGAGCGTCGCGGCGAGGAGCATCTCGCTCTGGGCCTCAAAGTCGTCCGGGTCGCGGACGGCGCGGGGGAGGTACTTAACCGTTGCGCGCAGGGCGTGGAAGGAGAAGACGTCGCTGATGGGGTTGGCGCCCTGGTACGCGGGGCGGAGGATGGGGTTCTTGGGGCGGGGGACGCGCTCGTGGAAGGGGATGGCGGTCCAGGACTCGAGGGAGTGGCAGAGCACGTCGAGGCCGGAGGCGGCCTTGACGGCGGAGGGCATGGTGCGGGTGTTGAGGGGGTCGCAGATGCCGAGGGTGGGCTTGAGGTTCCTGTGGGCGACGCCGGTCTTGGCGCGCTTGGAGACGAGGTCGAAGATGGCGGTGCCGGTGGTCTCGGAGCCGGTGCCGGCGGTGGTGGGGACGGCGATGAGGGGCTTCAGGGGCTTGTCGACGGGGCGGCCGTTGCCGAGGGGCGCGTTGACGAAGTCGAGGAAGGGGGCGTCCGGGTAGCACGAGTAGAGGTTCATGAGCTTGGCGGTGTCGATGACGGAGCCGCCGCCGACGGCGAGGAAGGCGTCCGGGGCGAAGGGGCGGGCCCAGTCGATGGCCTCGCGGACGGAGCTGTCCTTGGGCTCGACGCGGGTCTGGTTGTAGACCTTGTAGTTGATGCCCTCGCGGTCGAGGGCCTCGCGGACCTGCTGCATGGCGAAGAGGCCGTCGACGGTGGGGTCCGTGACGACGGCGACGCGCTTGGCGCCCATGTTGGCGAAGTCCATGCCGACCTCCTGCGTCGAGCCCGGGCCGAAGCGGATGGAGGAGGCGGCCATCTCGAAGGCGTACTCCTTCTGGGAGTGGTCGACCGGGGTTGCGAAGCCGCGAGAGGAGGTCCGCAGGGGCCGCGGGGTGAAGTTAAGCGGGGAGTGGTTGTGGTGGTGGCCTGGGTTTGTGTGGCAGGGGCATGATGGCGGGTGGGCTTGGATTGTCCTCAGAAGAGAGACGGCGCGGGACGCGGCCTGGAGGATGTCGTGAGATGAGAGCTCGTGAGGCGGGTTAGGAGGCGACTTACGTTGGGGATGACGCGGAGTGAAGGCGTCATTGTGGACGGTTTGTGTATGAGATGCTGATATACAAGGTGTAGCACTATGGTACAGATGACAGGCTTACAAGATTGAGTGAGATAGAGACTGGATGCGAGATATGAGAATCACGAACGACAGATGTGAGATGAGAGATGATGTGAAGCTCTCGGTAAACTCAAGGTGGAAAGGGAGCGATGTCGGGATTCAGGTCCCGCGGCTCCTCCGCACAGAGCTGCCCGCTCAGGCTAGGCCATGTTGGAGTGCCCATGGTCGACTACGCCGGGGGGAAGTGTTTGGAGGCGTCTTCCCCCGCATCGAGGCTCCACTTGCCGACCGAGCGATCTAGATGTGGAGCCCGTTTGCCGAGGTACACTAACATGGATCGAATTCTCTCCAAAAGTGACCCTACTTTTGAGACTTGGTCTCCGTCATGCATCTCGAATGCGTCTGCCTGAGGGGAGCAGTTTTCTTACTTACTCCAGCCTGAGCCAAACATTCAGGCAGGCGCTGGATGACCACGCGTTTTGAAGCAGTAAGACGGCGAGACATCCACTTACATCCACGCAAGCGGAGTACGTATTCCCCGGTAGGCAACACTTCCTTGCACGACCTGCCTGATGAAGCAAGTCGGAGCGCTCCAATCGACCAATTGACCAATCATTCACAATGGTTCATGATGATTCATCCGCCAAAGTGGAGGTTTTCGCGATCCTTCGTACGACGAGTTTGCGATGAGGACTATGTCGTTGTGCAAATCGAATAGTATAAAACGGAGGCCATTGAATGGAAGAGAGACAGAATAATCAATCAGGTCAAAGGGCAGCTCAGCACGCTCAATAATACCCTATTTGACTTATATAAACACCATCATGTCCACTCAATCAACCCCCCGCGGCCGCATCCGCGACATCCTCCCGAATCTCCACCTCGGAACCTGGCCGGCCGGCCCCAAGAACTCCATCACCGACATCCCCGGCATCCTGGCCTCCACACAAGAAATCCACACCGACGAGGGCGTCAACACCGGCGTGACCGTCATCCTGCCGCACAAGAACTGGTTCAAGGACGCGTGCTACGCCGGCGTCTTCCGCTTCAACGGCTCCGGCGAGCTGACCGGGTCGCATTGGATCGAGGAGACGGGCCTGCTCGCTAGCCCCATCGTCCTGACGAACTCCTTCTCTGTCGGCGACTGCTACCGCGGCATCTACGAGTACTCCATCAAAAAGTACTCCAACGAGAAGGGCGAAGTGGAGTGGTTCCTGTTGCCCGTTGTCGGGGAGACGTTCGACGGGCATCTGAACGACATCTCGAAGCTGGCCGTCAAGCCTTCGGACGTTATCAACGGCATTGAGACGGCCACGGATGCTCCTGTGCGGGAGGGCAACACCGGTGGCGGCACGGGCATGATCTGCCATTACTTCAAGGGCGGCACGGGCTCGAGCAGTCGTGTTGTCGAAGGATTCGACGGCGAGGGCAACAAGAAGAATTACACCGTCGCGGCGCTGGTGCAGGCCAACTACGGCAAGGCGGCGCACCTGCGCATCGGCGGGTTCCCCGTCGGCCGCATCCTCGAGAAGGAGAAGGCCGACTCCTTCGTCGAGGTTGCCAAGCACAAGGACAAGAAGGACGGCTCCATCATCGTCATCATCGCCACCGACGCCCCCCTGACGCCCATCCAGTGCCAGAGGCTCGCCAAGAGAGCGACGGTCGGGCTGTCGAGGGTCGGCGGGTACGGCCACAACCCGTCCGGCGACATTTTCCTCGCCTTCTCCACCGGCAACCACATCCCTGTGCAGACTATCAGCATGGAGAGACGCGAGGTCGATCCGTGGAAGGCGAAGGCGTTGAAGATTGAGTCCATTGACGATACCAGCATCAACGGACTGTTCGAGGCTGCGGCCGATGCGACGGAGGAGAGTATCTACAACGTGTTGTGCTCTGCCGAGACCATGACCGGTTTCTGCGGCCGGACGATCGAAGCACTGCCTTTGGATCGGTTGAGGGAGATTATGAAGAAGTATGATTCGTAGTACTATCTGGTTTGTCTGCAGTCAATAGCATCGCTTTCTACCCGTAGAAGAGAGGTCCCAGAGTGAATAACAGCCGTATCAATCAATAATCGCTCAGTTTCTCTTCCGCTTTGCCCAACAGTCTGCTTCGTAACTCACCGGCTTGCCAGTTCCGGTCCGAGGAGGTCAGCGTACAGCTTGTCGCAGCCAGCAGCTTTGATCGCATTTAATAGTCCCATTACTTGTTCTAACACCCTGATCCACTCGTCCTCAGTCATCCGACCCCGGTACCCCATTGCGCAGTCCAGAAGGGGCTCCTCGGCAGCCTTGAGTGTGATCATGGCGTGAAAGAGTTGCACTCGTGTCCTGACCCATCTTGGCCTGGCTGACTGTTGCATGCGCTTGGTATCATTGATATCGTACGGGTTTGGTGCTTGCTGGTATAGGTCTCTCATCAAATTACTGACGGCCTGGAACTTGATGCGTAGATCATTCTGGAGCGCGTGCCTTGGAACATCGGTCAGTTTTTTTTTTTTTTTTTTCAACAACGACAACAGATGGGGACATACAGAGGCTCCTAAAACTCCTTTCTAGCTTTTGTGCCCTGTTCTCTGGCCTCTTGTTCTCTGATCTGCTGTTCTCTCGCCTCTTCCTCTCTGGCCTGCTGTTGCCTAGCCTGTTCTTCCCTGGCCCTCTTGGCCTCTCTTCTTCTTGCTCTTGCCCTTGTCCTCTTGCTTGCCGTTGTCTTCTTATTTGGGTCAGCCATTGAAGGTTATCCTGATTTGAGATGCTTTGATTATTTTTTCCTATGTTGTGGCTGATGTTGGAATTCGCGAACGGTAAGTGTGTGGAGTGTGAAGTTGAAGAAAATCAACGACGACATCTTTCAGGGGGAAAGGGGTTGTTCGCATGTGGTGCAGGAGACGAGGTGGTGCCCTCCTAGATCCCCAATGCAGGTTGTTTGGGAAGGCGTTGGGTTCCATATCTTTCAGGAGCTTCTTTCATAGATGCACTTCGGAAAGAGGAACCCAAGAATCGCCAATTTGGGCTAGCGGAGGGGGCTGGCAGGTTCGACTCAGATTGCCCTGAACTTTTGCTTTCTGGATCTTTGCTTCAATTCTTTTTGCAAAACACTACCTGTATCCAACATGGGGAAAGTATCATAACATCAGCGATAAAGGCTCGTTCAGATGTTGGTAAGACTGAGAACCTTGGCAAGACACCCCATGAGAGTCGCTCATCTCACAGGATGTCGTAGTCCGTCCGCAGATTTATGAAGCCTCCTATAGCCTCAACTACAGCTATAATCTTCTCATATAAGCCCAAAACTGTTAATAATTCATGAGACCGCCTAAATTTTCTGCGTCCGGGCGGCTGTATTTCCTGTGTATTTAGTGACTTTAATAAAGACAACAACGACGACGAACGAAGACGATAGCTAACAGCGAAAGACAATGATAACAGCAATCATCATAGCAACTACGACAGCAACAACGATAGCAAGCACACAGGAAACGAAGTCGCTCTGGCATACAATTCATTTCCACAGTTGCTGCTTGCGAATTCGCTGGGCGATGTGTAAAATTAAACCGTCGGGAGATCTAGGTTGGTTTGGACGACGTTGGGTCGCATGGAGGCTCAGGGGCTAGTCGTGCAAAATACAGTGTGCGACTTCGAGGATCACAGTAGCATAACCCCTCCCCCACGTAGCGATTTTGGAAGTCTGCCCCTCCATCCAGGGCGGTGAGTCAGGGCAATTGCTTTTTTGACTCAGTGTGCGCCACTACCCCGCTGCAGCCAATACACTGGTCTGGTGCCCCTCGTCCCGACTTTAAATAATTTTGACTGGTACATCTTCGATCGCGAAACGCAGGATTTTTGGTGAGTCAAAGCCGACCCCGAGGTGACTCGCAATCAGCCTCGAAAGAGAACACCAGCCATTTATAAACACCCCCGGATTTTATAAACTGACAAGGCAAACTCTTTCAGGCAAATACCCCGCAATCCGCAACCATGGCCGACTCCAGCGCCCCCGAACCCCCCACCGAGCAGGTGGCTAAGCTTCTGCTTGACGAGGTCACCGGCGAGATGATCTCCAAGACCGAGCTTAAGAAGCGCCAGAAGGCCCGTGAAAGGGAAGCTCAGAAGGCCGCCAAGGCCGCCGCTGCCCCTCCTAAGCCTGCTGCTGCTAAGAAGGGCAACGCTGAGGCTGACGAGAAGAACCTCGACCCCAGCCAGTACTTTGAGAACCGATCTCGCACTATCAACAAGTACGTCTGATATCCGGGTCAATTGCATGGAATTATATGCTGACCGGACTGGAACAGGCTGCGCGAGACCAAGTCTCCCAACCCCTACCCCCACAAGTTCCACAGTAAGTCCTCCGAACCATTACGGACCACGAAAGAACGGACCTGATACGAATATAGCCGACTACGATCTGCGCAAGTTCACCAGTGACTTCGGACACCTCAAGTCCGGCGAGAGCGACAAGTCCAAGGTCATCCGTGTTGGTGCCCGTATCTACAACAAGCGTGCCTCCGGCAACAAGCTCTTCTTCTACGATGTCCGCGCCGAGGGCGTCAAGGTCCAGGTCATGGCTCAGGCGCAAGAGGTCGCCGAGGGCACCCCGTCGTTCGAGGATCAGCACCTGCACCTTCGCCGAGGTAAATACCAGAATTGATACGCAGAGGAGACATAGGCTGACATGGTCCAGGTGACATTGTCGGTATCATTGGTTACCCCGGAAGGTTCGTGTCGCGTGACTTGGTAAATAGGAATCTCAATTCTAACGAACACCTAACAGGACAGCACCCAAGTCCAAGATCGAGAAGGGCGAGGAGGGTGAGCTCTCCATCTTCGCGACGGAGTTCATTCTCCTGACCCCCTGCTTGCACACCCTGCCCGACGAGTACTACGGTTTTAAGGACCACGAGGAGCGCCACCGCAAGCGTTACCTCGACCTGATCATGAACGAGAAGAGCCGTCAAATCCTCATCGCCAGATCCAAGATTGTCACCTACATCAGAAGGTACTTTGACGACAGGGTTAGTTGGGACTCATTCGCAAGCTTCACACCGAACCCTTGAAACTTACACCACACAGGATTTCGTCGAAGTCGAGACCCCCATGATGGGTCCCATTGCTGGTGGTGCCACCGCCAAGCCCTTCATCACCCACCACAACGACCTGGACATGCAAATGTTCATGAGAATCGCCCCCGAGCTTTACCTCAAGGAGCTCGTCGTTGGTGGTCTCCACCGCGTCTACGAGCTTGGCCGCCAGTTCCGCAACGAGGGCATCGACCTCACCCACAACCCCGAATTCACCACCTGCGAGTTCTACCAGGCTTTCGCCGATGTCTACGACCTCATGAAGACAACCGAGGAGCTCGTCTCCGGCCTTGTCAAGCACCTCACCGGCGGCTACAAGACCAAGTTCCACACCCAACACGGAGAGGTCTACGAGGTCAACTGGGAGGCCCCCTGGAAGCGCTTCGAGATGATTCCCGAGCTTGAGAAGGCCACCGGCGAGAAGTTCCCCCCGGCTGACCAGCTCCACACCGCCGAGACCAACGAGTTCCTCCAGAAGGTCCTCAAGAAGATGAAGCTAGAGTGCTCGCCGCCCCTGACCAACGCCCGCATGATTGACAAGCTTGTCGGCGAGTACATTGAGGAGCAGTGCGTCAACCCCTGCTTCATCTTTGGCCACCCCCAGGTCATGTCGCCCCTTGCCAAGTACCACCGTGAAATCCCCGGTCTTTGCGAGCGTTTCGAGGCCTTTGTGTGCAAGAAGGAGATTGCCAACGCCTACACCGAGTTGAACGACCCCTTCGACCAAAGACTCCGCTTCGAGGAGCAGGCCAACCAGAAGGACCAGGGTGACGACGAGGCCCAGCTCATTGACGAGAACTTCTGCATGTCTCTCGAGTACGGTCTGCCTCCCACCGGAGGATGGGTAAGTGTTATTTCCTGAGCCATACGAGAGGACCACGAACTAACAAATTGCAGGGTATGGGTATCGACAGAATGGTCATGTTCTTGACCGACAACTACAGTATTCGTGAGGTTCTTGCCTTCCCCTTCATGAAGGAGGAGAAGCAGGCGGAGAAGAAGGCCTCCGCCGCGGAGGTCGTTGGTGTCAAGCCCGTCCCTGAGGAGGGTATTGGTAAGTCTCATTCAGCCCTTCGTCGCTAGTTCATGTCTGACTGAACATGTCGCAGCCCACAAGTAGAGGATCAACACGATAGATGAATGGACTGGTATGTCAAGAGACGAATGATGTTGTCATCATTGCTAGTCGTGAGGGCACTCGAAGGTGCCAACCAAAAACAAAAGATATCCGGCAGACATTCCATAGTCTAGAGTTGAGCTTCTATTTTAAATGAAAAAAAAGTTTTAGACAGGAGATGTGATGACCCAGACCTCAAAGGGTGGCCGTGAAACGCATTCCGCCCCTATTGCGTGTTGCTACATTTGTTATACATATCTACTTTTTTGTGTTCATGTGCCATAATGCCATAATGCCAAATCGCTGCCATAATGCAGGTATCAATGCTATTTTAACTCAGGAAAAAACGCTAGCCTCAGAGAGAACATGCCATTCAAGGCTTGATGTTCATGGCCTTGATCCGCTTCTGGACCATGGCGAGGGTGGACTTGGGCACGCGCAGACGGTGACCCAAGACCAGGGCGCCGGTCAACAGGGCCAGGGCGCCGGCCTGGTGCGTCGCGGCCAGGTGTGTGGGGACGATGTAGATGAGGGTGCTGATGCCGAGGGTGGCCTGCAGCAGGACGAGGTGGACGGTGCCGAGGACGCCCTTCTTGACGTCCTTGGGGAGGGCGGCGGCGACGCGGCCGGTGCGGGAGTAGGCGAAGAGGGAAAGGATGGCGGTCAGGGTGGTCATGGCGAGGATGCGGTGGTCGAGCTGGACGGTGCTGGGGTTCTCGAGCATGTTGCGCCACCAGAGGTCGGAGCCGTCCTCCTTGCGGGAGTAGAACTTGTCCCAGAGCTCCTTGGCGGGAGGTGTCAGGCCGAGGCCCATGTAGGGGAACTCGTTGTAGATGAGGCCGGCGTCGAGGCCGGCGACGAGGGCGCCGGACATGGCGGTCGTGAAGACGAGGGCGACGAGGGCGAAGGAGAGGCGGCGGAAGGTCTTGATGGCCGGGTTCTGCAGCGCGGCGAGGGCCTTAGAGGCGGCGACAGGGTCGGCGAGCAGGCGGCGCGTGCGGAAGATGGACAGGGCCGTCATGAGCATCCAGGAGTAGCAGACGAAGGCGGTGGCGAGGTGGGCGGTCAGGCGGTACTGGGAGACGCGGGGGTGGGAGCCGGGAGCGAAGAGATCGTCCTTGAGGCCGGACTTGACCATCCACCAGCCGATGAAGCCCTGGAAGCCGATGAGGCAGGAGATTCCGCAGAGGTTGAGGGCCATCTTGGGCGTGACGCGGCGGCGGGCGATGAAGTACAGGGTCGGCAGGACGAAGGACATTCCGATGAAGCGGCCCCAGAGGCGGTGAGACCACTCCATGAAGTAGATCTTCTTGAACTCGTCCATGGTCATGTGCGGGTTGAGGAGCTTGAACTCGGGAGAGGCGCGGTACTTTTCGAATTCGGATTCCCAGTCGGCTTCATTACGAGGGGGCATGGAACCGGTTACGGGACGCCATTCGGTGATACTCAAGCTGATTACGGTGTTACTCAAGCTTCAGAGGAGTTGTGTCGAGGTTCAGGCATACCCAGATTCAGTCAACCTCGTAAGACCACCCCAGACAACGATACCAAAGACACTGACGGCGGAACCAAGAAGCCAGTAGGCCACCGACTTGGAGTTCGTCTCGGGCCAGGCGCTCTTCTTGACGGTGTCCTTGGCCGCCTCGGTGGCTTGCTGGATAATCGGAGAGGTCTTGTCGACGACGGCGTTGCTGCTAAAGCTCAGAGGCGCCTTGGTCTGGTTGAAGCATCGGGTCTGCTGCTGCTGCTGGGATCGTACGATGTCAAGGATTCGGGAAGACGAGGAGCGCCATTGCGGCTGCTGGCGCTGGCATTGTCGGCATACGAACAGCGAAGGCGACGCCTTGAGGGCGAGCCTTCGCAGTCCCGGTGCGAAAGACGCCATGTTGGGCCCGTGGGGGGTGAGTGGTGCTTGCTGCGACGCAGTGGGAGCTGTTTGGTGATGCGCTGATCAGAGTAAATTTGGAGGATGGGAAATCGAGGACGGCTTAGTGGTTCGTCGCCGGCACCCCTCGGCAGCAGGTGGGACCACCTTTTTGTCATAGACCCTTGAACACCGCCCGGCGCACGCAACGACCCTGGGCCGTTTTCCAGAGCACAGTGCAGCCCACGCCACGGCCCAGTGGTGCGAGCTGCCCCACTGTAAATTTCTGGCTGACCGCTTTTCGCCCACCACGGCAGAAAAAGTTCCCATGGTCGTGCGCTGCGCTCTCTCTTGGATGGGGAAAAAAGACGGGAGGACCAGAGCACACGAGCAGTCACTCACAGCAGCCTCTCTCGACGAAACGAAAAATGGCCGGAAGACAATCCCATGGACGGCCCCTGCTGTCGTCGAAGCAGCAGCCGAAGAACTTCCGCAAGTCGAAATCCAAAGCCCAGGCCAAGGCCCTCGACGCCTTCACGATCGCCTCGGAGCAGTTTCCCACCAAGCAGAAGAAGACGCCGAGGTTCCGGGAGATTGACGCGCAGCCCGACACTGGAAAGAAGCACAGGCGCACCGAGGAGGACGACGAGGACGAGGACGAAGATGACGATGACGAGGAGCAGCCGAGGCGGAAGAAGGCCAAGGCCTCCGGCGGCGGCGGCGAGGGCGATGATTCGGAGTATGGCAGCGACAGCGAGGGCAACGAATGGCACTACGGCGTGAACGAGGACGAGGATTCGGAGCTCGACAGTGACGAGGCCTTTGGCGACAGCGACGAGGAGGATTTTCAGGGATATTCTTTTAGAGGTAGCAAGACTGCCAAAAATGAGGTTTGCAGCGACCTAGATATCCGGTCGGGAGAAGCTATCACTAACACCGCAGCTAGAACGACGACTCTGAAGAAGACGAAGATGACGACGAATCTCTGGGCGAGGACGCAATCGACCTCGCGCAAGCTCTGGACGAATACGAATCCGACGAGTCCATGGAAGACCAGGGCTCCGGCTCCGAGGGCTCAGGGTCCGACTCCGACGCCGACAGCCCGCCCTCGTCCGACTCAGACGACGAAGAGGACGGAGACGAGGTCGACCCGTCGAAGCTCGGCGCCCTGCAAAAGTTCATCACCAGCTACGGCGGCGAAGACGAGGACGCGGCGCCCACGAAGCAGAAGCAGAAGATCAGCTTCAAGGACCTCGGCTTGGCGGGCGTCAAGGACGCGCAGATGCGCAAGTCGGTGAAGCTCATGGCCAAGGAGGAGAAGGAGACGCGGCCCGGCGCGGGCAAGAAGCTCGAGGTGCCGCTCGCGCGCCGGCAGCAGGACAAGCTGCAGCGGGCGGCGGCGTACGAGACGGCCAACGAGACGCTGGGCCGCTGGCAGGAGACGGTCAAGCACAACCGCCGCGCGGAGCACCTCGTCTTCCCCCTGCCGCAGAACGCCGCGGACGAGGGGCTTGACAACCGCGAGCTGCAGGCGCTCACGGCCAAGAACTCGAGCAACGAGCTCGAGCAGACCATCATGTCCATCATGCAGCAGAGCGGGCTGGCGATGAACAAGCAGGAGGAGAACAGGATGCGCAAGGAGGCGGAGGAGGAGGGCCTGTCCAAGGAGGCGCTCAAGGACCTCGTCAACCAGCGCCGGCGGGAGCGCGAGATCGCCTCGCGCGAGACCAAGAAGGCGGCGCGCATCAAGAAGATCAAGAGCAAGGCGTACCACCGCGTGCACCGCAAGGAGAAGGAGCGCGAGGAGATGAAGCTGCACGAGGCCATGGCCGAGAACGGCGAGATCGACTCGGAGGCCGAGCGCGAGGCGGCGGACCGCAGGAGGGCGCTGGAGCGCGTGGGCGCCCGCCACAGGGACTCCAAGTGGGCGAAGCTGGGCGCGTCCAACAAGCGCGCCGTCTGGGACGACGACTACAGGGCGGGACTGCACGACATGGCCCGCCGCGAGGAGGAGCTGCGCCAGCGCAAGGAGGGCCGCGCGGGCCACTCCGAGAGCGAGGACGAGTCCGAAGAGGAGGAGGATGACGAGGGTAGCGATGACGAGGACGATGTGGTGCGCGAGAAGCGCAAGTTGCTCAAGCAGCTCAAGCGCATCGAGAACGAAGAGGACGACAGCCCGGCGTCGAACCTGATGAAGATGAAGTTCATGCAAAAGGCCGAGGCGATGCAGAAGAAGGCCAATGACGAGCTCATTGCGCAGATCCGCCGGGACATCGACTCCAACGGCGAGGCCAGTGACGAAGAGGAGGTGACGGAGGTGGGACGCAAGAAGTTCGGCGGAGCGGCTAAGCCCGCCATCTCCGCGCCCGCGCTTTCCAAGAACAAGAAGAGCAAGAAGGCCGCCGGCGCGGACGCAGACGACGACGACAACGTGCCGGACAACAGCGCCGTCAACGCAGGCTACTCCATCACCGCCGAGCCCTCGACGACGGGCTCCGCGTGGTCCTCGGGCCCGCGCAAGAAGTCCTCCTCCAAGGCGCACCAACCGCGCGTGCTGGACCTGGACAACTCGCAAGCCATGACGGCCGCCGCGCCGAAGCTCAAGTCCCGCTCAAAAGCAGCCGACGACTCCAACGAAGAGGAGGACGTGGACTCCGACGAGGGCGAAGACGTTCACCTGCCCCTCGCGATCCGCGACATTGCGCAGATGGACAAGGCGTTCGCGGGCGACGACGTGGTGGTCGACTTTGCGCGCGAAAAGGCCGAGGTCGAGGCCGAGGACGACGACAAGATCGTCGACAACACGCTGCCGGGGTGGGGCGGCTGGGTCGGCGAGGGCGTCAGCCAGCGGGAGAAGAAGAGGCAGCAGGGCCGCTTCGTGACAAAGGTCGAGGGCGTGAAGAAGGCGGATCGCAAGGATGCCAAGCTCGACAGGGTCATCATCAGCGAGAAGCGCGTTAAGAAGGTAAATTTTCTTTTTCTGTCCCTGTGTTGTGTCGATACAGTTTGCTGACAAGTTTCTCACAGAACGACAAGTATCTTGCTACCCAGCTGCCTCACATGTACGAGTCCAAGGCGCAGTACGAGCGTTCGCTGCGTATGCCTCTGGGTCCCGAGTGGGTTACCAAGGAGTCGTTCCAGGAGGCGACGAAGCCGCGCATCCTCAAGAAGCAGGGCATCATTGCGCCCATGTCAAGGCCAACGTTGTAAAAGGCATGGTCGGATGGGGAGAAATGCATTGTTGGTCCATGTTGAATACGTCGTCTACTTTCATATTACACATAGACACCTCATGATTGTATCCGGCGAGATACCAGGTGCTAAAGGCGAAATGAGACCAGAAAAGTTAATCTTGATTCGATGTCCAAATGGACGTCTTTTATTGCAATTGAGCACTAATACTGCGGACCTCGCGAACCAGTGTTTTCTGTCTTTGTGCCTTTGCAAACACCAATTTCTCCCATTTCTCGAAGGAACCTTGGATACCGCCCCCTAGAAGCCGCGCCCGTTGAATATTGTACAGATGAGATAGACACACCAAGGAAATATGCACACACGAGAGCGAGCTCTCTTTTTTAACGATAGTCTTTCGAACAGGAGCCTCGTCTTGCAAGACAGACTCGGAATGTTTTGATACTGGTATCAAAGTTAGCTACGCGCCACCAAGACGTCCCGCTGGGTATATGAGAGTCATTGGTTCTTGGCGGAGCTCTAAAAATTCAGGTTCCAGGTTGTGTATGGAGCCTTCTGACACTTTTAAGAAAAACGTATGATTTTACTCATCGCTCAACCCATGACGGTAGAAAAAGCCTTGTCCAGGGCGTCGCTGGGGCTGACGTAGAAAGCCAAGGCGATGATAATGTAGAGGCCAAGCAACATGGCTCCCTCAAGGTAGTTGGACTTGCCGTCCTGCACGGTGTACGTAACGACAAGCACGGAGAAGGCAAAGGCCACAGTCTCAAAAGTCTCGAAGCGGAGAGTCATGGGCTTGTCGAGAACAGCCCAACCGAGGATGACAAGGAAAGGGGTGACGAGAAGAGCGATCTGGATGCTGGAGCCGATTGCAACGCCCATGGCCAGGTCCATCTTGTTTCGGATGGCCACAACCACAGCCGTTACGTGCTCTGCTGCGTTACCGACAATCGGAATGAGAATAAGACCGATAAAGTTTTTGCTGATGTGCGCGCTCTCAACGAGGTCGTCAATGCTGCCAACGAGGTATTCGGCGCAGATAGCGACCAGGACCGTGGTAACGACGAGAACGGCGGCGGCGGCGATGGGACCCATGAGGGCCTCCTCAGGCTCCTCGTCGTGGTGGTGCTGGATCTCGGCATCGAAGAGGTTGGGGTGGGTGCGGAGCTGGAACCAGAGGTACATCACGTACAACGTCAGGAGAATAATGGCAGTTCCGCGAGAGAGCAGCAGAATGCTGTGCTCCTTGTCGTCCGAATCAGCCTTAGACAGGGCGGAGTAGAGCTGTAGGCGGTGTTAGTTAAGGAGCGGGGTACATGCATATTCCGCGAGAAGCTTACAGTAGCAGGGATGACCAGCGAAGCCGAAGACAAGGTCATCAGCGAGCAAGTGGTCTGCGCCGTTGCGGAAGCAAAGCTCTGTTCCATGCCTTGGCCCGTAACTCTGTCGCGCATGTTGACAATGCCGCCAAAGAAGAAGCACATGCCCATAACCAGAAGCAAGTTGGACAAGATCGAGCCCAGCATGGACGACTGAACGACCTCAATCTGACCATCCTTCAAGGCGACAATGCTGACAATCAGTTCGACGGCATTTCCAAAAGTAGCGTTGAGCAATCCTCCCAGTGCCTCGCCCAGCTTCACGGAGATCTGTTCGGTCGCAAATGACAAGACGGCGGCAAGCGGGATAATAGCGAAGAAGTTGATGGTGAAGACGGCAGTAGAGCTCCAGTTGCCCTGGCCTGCGACAATGCCGATAGGCACCATGACCAGGAGGAAGTTGACATAGTCTGTGAAAAATGGTTTGTTAGCTACCAGGCGCAGCAACACGATGCGGCTGGCGGCTGGGCGACTTACTGCTGAGGAGAGTGACCTTGGTGATGTGCCAGGCGTAAGAGCCGTATCTCACGGCAACATTGTCGCTGTCGGTGCCTGGAGTATGCCTTGGGTCGAGGAAGAAGCCGTAGGTCTTGTTTTGGTGGTGGTCGTGTTCGGCGACGCCGTTTCCATTGCCGTTTTGGTCATGGTGACCGGAGGAGTGGTTGCCGTTGAGCAGAGGCGATTCTTCGTCTACCTCGCCATCGCGGGCGTTGGGCTTGTTCGTGCTGCCCCAAGAGCGAACCTGTTCGCGAAAATGTCTGTTGGCTGAATCGTCGGACATCGCGCCACCATATTAGCCGAAGCCCAGACCACCAGAAAAAAAAGCTGTATCTGCGATGTCGCGAAGGTCGACAACAGTGTAAGGTATGCGTTAAGTGGTGAGGCAACCGATGAGAAACGAAAATAGAAGGGAAATCAAGGAGTGACGATCCGAGGGACAAGGCGACCAGATGTGCGCCTGGAATGGGTGTGGCAGGAAAGAAGAGAAAGAGCCAGTCGCAGGAACAGGACTCGCAGGAACAGGACGTTACGATGCGCGCTGTGGCTTGGAGGGAAGGAGAATGTCAAGTGCGTTGCCGGCGTGAGTGAAGTGCATCCAAGACTGGAAAGACTGGAGTGCCAAGACTGAAGTAGCAAGAGTAGCGCAGGCAATCCAGGGAGCTGCAGCTACCAGTACATGGGTGGGAGAGAAGAAACGGGGCTTGCTACTGGGGCCGGCGGCGGTGATGGAGAGGAGGTGACGGGAGGAAAAAGTGGTGAGTAGGTGAAGTGTAAGAACTCAGAGACAAGGCGATAGTACCTTGCGGTGTAGCTGGCGCAGCAGGGTACTTTTTTTTCCCTCTCTCGATCGGAAAACAATCAAACAGAAATCCAACGCAACAGCAGGGACGGCAATGTATCTATCTGTGAAGGATAGCAGCAGGGTACTTACAGACCATGTCTGCGGACTGACTGTCGTATGTACAGTAGTAGCAGCAACGGGAGTTCCTATCAGGTATCGCAGATAGACAAGTTGGCTGTCACGAACGGACCGGATGAGAGTCCTGGGAGGCCCTGCTCAGCGGATGTGTCTAAGTGTGTGTGTACTCGGTCTACTGTACCTGTGTGCAGTACGCAGTATGCGCGTGCCGCCCGACGGGTGAGTGGGGTAGAGGACGGTCGGTCAAGTCGTGCGTGATCCAATGGAGGAGGGTTGCGCAGAGATGAGGGCACGTTGGGCCGCCAAGTCGCAAGGTAATGAGGGATCTGGTATCAGAGAGTCGTGGTGTGGTGGTAGGGTCGTGATCGAGTCGAGCGTGGTGTAGTGTGGTAGTGTCGTGCGCACTGGGGAGTCCAGACGTCCCTGACCGTAACGAGGAATGGTGTGCGAGCGCAATTGCCAATTGGCAGCCTTTGCGTAGATCTCAATAGGCAGGAAGAGAGGGTACAAGACGGGGTCCAGAAGCCGTGTTCCAGAATACAGATGCTGCTGCTGTTGCAATTCCAATGTGCTTCTCGAGCAAGCTTCAGGTGATAGCCAAGAGCAATCAATTTTGGGGGTGGTGGACGGTAGGACAGCAGCTCAGACGCGGTGCAGGAAGGGGAAGAACACAGCCCCCTTTTCTTGTCAAGCTATTATGGGGAAACGTGGGACGGGATGTCGTAAAGGTAGGACGAAACAAGCAGCAATTCAACATTCAGCAAGAATGTGTCTGGTCTGGCTGGTGGTGGTGTGGAAGTCTGCTGGTTCCTCAAGTTTGGTGCTGCTACTGCTGCTGGACGGTTGTCCAACAGGACTCGACCTGGAACCTGATTTGCTTGGCATTTAGATGGTATGGATCCCCAAGGGAGGCCTCCTTGGAGAATGATGATGGGGCCCATGACAATGGCACACTGGGACATTGGATGCCTCCCCCATGCATGCGGTCATGGAGTACACTGCATCACTTCCCACTCCTCCTGCAGCGCTGGACTGCACCTTAGTCACTTCACTGCATACTAGAGCAAGCTCCCAGAAAGCTTCCTTCGGGTCCCTAGGTTCTGCTCCTCCCCCAACGTCATACAGCGGGCGAGCTAGTAGCGACTACCTGGCGGCAGGTTTCAAACTCCCAGCAAGGGTGAAGTCGGCGGCGCCCAATGGAGGTGACTGATGATGCCAAGCGTGGCTGTGCTGTTTTGGCGTTGGGTTGCTTCACCTTCACTCTCGTCAAAATTTCTCCGCTGCTTCCTAGCGCCCTCCTGCCTCCTGCCGCCGGCCTTCAGAGTCTACTTTGTACCTTAGTTAGGTACGGACAGCACCCACTTTCCTCTGACAGTCTGGGATTCTCTCCCACTTCCCACTTTTCCGCCGGCCGATATGGGAGCGAAGCTGGGAAGAGGCGGAAACAACTCTGCTGCTTTCCATACGACAGGCGCATCTTGTCCTTGTTGGCTGCCCAGTGCCCCTGGCCGGTGGCAGCAAGACCTCGCAAAGTGCCGGGCAAGAGAAGCTTATTAAACGTCACCAAGGTACGCGGCAACTGCCCGCTTCCCCTAGCTTGTGGACACGATACCGTCATCATCGGACTTTTGCTCCCGTCCATCGTATCTTTGGCTTCCTATCGACGCATGCTCAGTCATCCATCCGAAAAGAAAGGAAATGGAAAACGACCATCCGTTTGCTTGCGGCCGCTCGCGAGCACGTAGGTCACAAGCAACTCACCCGCAAAAGGCTATTCGGCGTCGCATTCAACCTTTCTTCCCGAAGCCAATTTGCTGTACAGATACTTACCCGCCACCATTGCCGCAGCAACTACCAACATCGAACCTTGAGGTCGAAAACGCACAAGTTTAGGCTTGGCTGACAGTCCCTTTCCACATATTTCGTCTCGGCACGAAGCCGTTCCACAGCCAGGGACGATCGTCTTGAACTTCGGCTCAGGGGACCGGACGATTTGCGACAAACAACAGCTCGAGCTCACCCGCCCACGACCACGGCCTGAAGATACTGGACGGCAGCAAAAAATAGCAGCAACGGTGCTCTTACCAAACACACACACTTCAAACTCGGCTGACCTCTTCAACCTCAAACAGGGACATCTCCTGGTCTCGTCTGAAGTTTGACTTTTTCTGGGTGCTCCTGCGACTAACATACCAGCACCTATGGCGCTACGTACCCCCGAATGCCCACAACGATTGCTGCCAATGGAACCCTACAGTGTCCCAATGGTTGCCGGGCGAGGCAAACAAGCTCCAGACTCGTGCTCCCTGCCAATGGCGAATGCTGCATTCGGTTGCCCTGCGAAACGCCCTGCCTTGGCTTGCTGGGGGCGGGTCTCCACAATGCCCACTCGGATTCGGAGCCCCATGTCCCGATCTACGGACCCCCCAGTTGCGAGTCCCGACCCGACAGCTTCGCAGTGAACTGAGAGAACCATGCCCCGGCGCGGACATGGACTCTGTCTGCAGCCCACCCGCTCTGGACCCTTATCGAGCCTTATCGATAAAGCTTCTGCTGGCCCTGCCCTTCTGCCCTGCCATCCGCCTCACTGGATCAACCCAAAGTCAAACACTCAAACTCGACGCTCTGTTCAACTGCACTTTGTTCTTGGCTCATCGCCTCAACTATAATGGCCAGAGTGCGCACAGCCTCGTCCATCTCGAGTATCAAACTTAACGCTCAAATCCTCGCATGAAGCAGGCCCGTCTGCCTCGTCTCTTCAGCCCGCCTGATCTGATGATCCAACACACGATTGCCTCAACTCTGAAATGCGGGGACGGGGGAGGGGAGACGGGCACGGAGGCTGGTCAGAGTGCATGTCTCCGATTCATTTTGCAGACATCTCCCGAGTCATCCAGCTTCTCATGCTTCATGCGTGTGCTTTTTCGACGCCGCCATCGTGCGCTGGCACTTTCACAGCCACCGTCATCCGTCCAATCGACAACTCCCCCACCCCCACTCATCTCCGTTCACTTCCTTCTCTCGAGTCGGCAACTTTGACACTGAGCGGCACTCACGGGACGCTGCCTTGGGCGCGTCGCAATATGCACGTGGCCTTCATGGCTCAGCCAGCACTGGGCTAACCAGAGTGAAGCTGCAGATCTGCCTGAAGTCTTGCGAGTACCTTGGTGGTCTCGTTATCGCAATCAGCATTCGCTGTTGGGCAGCCAGGTAACCGGACAAAGCCAATTCCGGATACGCTGGAGTTGTTTGCGCCGAAATTCTTGAGCCGACAGCGCCGTCTTCGAGACTATCGTGAAATGATGAACATGGCAAATTTTGACTGCAGCATTTTTGCGCATCGGCCTAATTCACGTGGACCCAAAGCGCCCGGGCTCAAAGCGGCTCGCACTTCGTCTCATGTTGAGGCGGTCCCAGAATGTCATCTCTTGTGCCCCCATCGGCCCAAAAGCTCGACGGTTGCGAGGCGGTCGTGACTGGGCCGATTGTGCCGTCTTCCGAACTAGACCACACCATCCTTATCAACCCGCTCAAACCGCGTCAGGGCAAGCTTCCAGGAGACAGCGTTGCCTCTGCTGTTCGTCAATGCATCTAATCAAGTCGCCTTGAAGGGCTGCAGAGCCTCACGGGTTTTGAAAACCTTGCCCTCAGCTGCACTTCTCAATAGCCTGACAGCTGAGGTTTGAGGCTGTATTAACGACCAACCCAGTCAATAGCAATGACAACTCCGGCGGGAGCCCCAACCGTATGCTGTGTCTCTTGGGTGAAATGGGGAAATGTTTCAAGAAGTCGACAAGAGACGGACCCCGGAATCCGGATGTTGAATGCCAATGCGCGCCGCGCACCTACAGTGCTGACCAACGGTGCGCATGGGCTGAACGCCACGGTGTTCGTGCCCTCCAACGACACACCAGCGGCCATATTCAAGAGCACCGCACCCAAATCCTCTACATGCAAGTGACAACTTGCAAAAACAGAGTCGATGACGGTTACTGAATCCAAGCCAGCCTGATTATCAAAAGCGGTTACAATAAGCATTGTGGCGAGAAAAGCTTAGCCTTTTCGGCCCCCAAAGAAAATGGGAAACCAGGGGCCCGTGTTACGTAGATGGGTGACGCGTCATCAGAAAAGCCCCCCTGGAAATTCCCATCTGACGGAATTTCGCATCTTCCTCCTTCTCCCCCGCGAATGAATAAAGGGGCGTGTGAATTGCAAAAGAGAAGAAGGCCACCCCCCGAGCTAGATCTAGCCAACCAACCGGCTTCTTAGCTGGTCCAGACGTTCGGGACTGCTATCAGATTTCGAGATGCAGCCGCAGGTTTGAAGGCTTGGCACAGCAGACCCTCGAGATGTTCTATCCCGTACGCAGCTGAAATTATAAGTAACATGTGTGATTATATTGACCTGCTATGATTCGACAATTCAAGGACTCCGCAGCAGGGCTAAACCTGATCGAACAAGATCAAATTCGCAACCTCTCCAGCGCGAGAACAATGCGGAACTCATCCTCCGTCATATGCGCCTATGCATGTTTCGCAGTGACTGATTGAGCTCCCTCCAATGGTCATTAAATCGGCATAACCCATCATATCTCTGTCTCTCAAGTCTCCGCAGCTCGCCGCAACGCTCTTCACGCCTCATTTTGGCGGAGTCTTGGAGCCTAGCCAGGCACTTATAACTATCGGGCCACCAACGTCGGCAGTATTGCTTAAGCATTAATTAATGCCAATCATGAAGTGACCAAGTAAAGAGGCTTCAAGTGTAGCGAGTATGTCATGGGTTCTGCCGGGAAATCAACATATTACCTGACTTTCGAGAGTTCCGGTCCCCAAGGGTATGCTCATTGGTATCCCAATACAAACACCTCTCGATGATAGCATGGACTTATCACCGATAGCACAAAAGAAGGCCGAAGATGACTGCACCTGCGCAATCACAAACATCCCAAACAACTTGGTACACCGCGTTATCAATGTGTGAACAAAATGCAAAAGACCAAAGCATAAACTCCCATTCTCAATTCATAAAGGATACTATCTAAGCGTATTGCGGTCGTTATTTTTGATCGTTTTCGTCGTTTAGGATTACCATAACATCTCTTCATACTGGTCGTGTTCATTCTGTCATTACTCATGCAAGCAGGAAATCGAATGTTGCCGCCCTCCAAAGCATCGTGTCTCGTTCCTAGTTCATTACTTGCATTCTGAACGTGTCATGGGAGTTTAGATGCCGCCCATCGCTGGGTAGCATGTTAGCGGTCATCCACCAAATGAAAGAGACATCAACTTACCCGCAGCGTAGGCCAGGTACCATGTCAAGCTTGCGCCTCCATCGATCCAACCAGGATCAAAGTTGGGGCTGTTGAAGAAGTCGAACGCAGTCTTCCCATCGATCGTCGCCAGGTTTCCATACAGGATTCCCCTCCATCCGCCGACGATGCTATCGACGCGGCCGTTACTAAAGTACACGTCCCATTCTTCTTTGACGAAGGCCGGGGTACGAACGAAAGGCGACGATGCAAGGAGAGGAATCATGTGGATGCCCTGGATGTATTCTATATTAGCGCCGAAAAAGGTTGTGTGGTCGACCTTGTTCTCGAACAAGATGCCGGCCACCTTGTTTCCAATAAATTGGGGTGGCTGCACGACATTGTCGCTCTTGTAGAGATAGTATGACTGGAGGGAGCGGGCGATGACGGCGAGCTGAAGATTGCCGCGCATGGCCATAGTAGTGTCACCAGAGGCTTCTCCCCACATCTTGATGGCATAGGCGGCCATCATGTCCTCCGAACTTGATTCTTGGTTCTTTTGAATCATTAGTCATGGCATTCCAAACCCAGACGGGGCGCTCACCTTTCCATCATACGAGGCATACAGACCGTGTGCCCAGCTATGCCCGTGGTACCAGTCCATAGAGCGCCAAAGTGGGAAGTACGTGTCTTTGGTGCTAGGGTTGGCAAAATCGCGCACCAAGGCATTGACGTAAGCCTTGTTGGCTTGCATCCATGTAGGATCCAGGTGCGCGATTGCAGCGGCTGCCAGGATGTGGTAGCCATAATGGAAGTGGTGGTCGTTGTAATATGTATTGCCGAAGTCGGCGCCATCATTGCCTGTTACATATGTTGCTGAGGATACAACACCTCCCCACGCGCCTGTAGAGCTGTTAGCAAAAAGCGGAATAGTATGGCAAATCAAAACCTACTTTCGTACAAAAGAGGAAACTTCTGCTTGTTGTCCGCAAATCTGGCAAACGCTTCCTTCAGCCGGGGCAGGGCTGACTGGGCCAACCCCGTATCTTTCACAACGTCGTTTATGGCCACGATCAAAATAGCAAACTTGGCCAGTGCCTTTCCACTGAAATACATCGAGTCCAGATCTGACTGCGCACTCATATCCTGAGACACCTCCTGGGTTGCTATCCCGCGGATTACGGTTTTCGCTTGTTCAGAGATGGTGGTGAGAGGACCTTTCTCGGGACTCCATGGAGCAAAGCCCATGCTGACGGGCAGGTTCGGCTCAACCATGGTCCATTGATCAGCCAGCACCAGTGTTCCATTGCCCTTGGTAGGGGTCTGAAGCAGGACTTGCTGAACCGCGGCCTTGGTCGTGGCGTCGAACGATGCGACGTGATGCGGCAGTGCGTACATGGCCAGCTTTCCATCCTGGTGTCCTTCCTTGGAAAACTTGAGGCTGTACGTG
Organism: Colletotrichum siamense; assembly: GCF_013390195.1. Lineage (NCBI taxonomy): Eukaryota > Fungi > Ascomycota > Sordariomycetes > Glomerellales > Glomerellaceae > Colletotrichum > Colletotrichum siamense. The sequence goes on from NW_023501015.1 coordinate 1,503,128, forward strand.
CCCGTGTTACCGTTCACGGAGCCAGACAAGGTGACCGTCGTAGGATAGACACCAGCTGCCAGATCAAACACCGCCTCGCCATTTCCAGGATCCTTGGCAAGCTGGATGGATCCGTAGAAGGGCTTCGTTGATTGGGCCATTCCGTTGTTGACAACCTGTAGGTCCAATTGGTCTCCTGTGGTCGCGTATGCATACAGCCGCCAGATCTTTCCGTCTTCGAGTTGGAACGTGTACTTGGCGACGCCGGCCTTTGGGTCTTGGGTTGCCCGTGTAACAGTCCGGAAGAACACTCCGGTGCGGATCACAGGAGTAGCTCCAGAGTAGTTTGCCGTTACAAACGGCATCCCTTGAACCAAAGGAAACGAAATCGCAGGCACAGCTCCTGAATTCGGCTTCAGGTGGACTCTGGCGGAAAATGCAGTGACGCTGTCCATACCCACGGCTGTATCCGCCTCAAGTTCTTGGGCACTGATGACCATGGATTGAATGCCTACTGGGTTGATAAAATAGGACGCCGCCCCGGAGTCCTTGTTCGGGCCAAAGACCCGCTGATTCGCATCGATATGAGAAATAGTCATGCCGTAGCTCGCGGCGGCTCCTTTCCCTGCACCCCATGCTATGGCGTACGGGTAGGTGTAAGTTGGTGCCGTTTGATCACCCAAGAAGAAATTGGCGTAGAACTTGTTGGTCTGGAGCGGCCCGCCTGATGTAATGCCCTTCCGTGGAACAGGGTGGTCGCTTCGAGTCGTAATAGATGACGGCGGCGCATCCGTGCCAATAGGCTCTGCGAAAAGATCTCCTGATGCCATTGGTGCAGACGGTAGCGGCGCTACGACAGTTCCTCCTGAAGTTGGTTCAATCAAGGTCGACGGAGTCGGAATCGGATCCGACATCAAAGGGCAAGTAGTGACCTTGCCTGCGGTATCGAGATTACTGTGGACGTCTCCGGTAGTCTGAGGAGTTTGACCAGTGAGGGATGGCAATACAACGACGTTTCCTCCAGATTGTGCGCTGGTGACGAATGGGGCGGAATTGGCGCCTGAAGCGGATCCCTGCGTTGGCTGGCTTCCTCTGGGAACCTGGACGGTAACGGTGTAATTGGTCGTTTCGGTAAGGCAAGTCAGATCGCGGCTATCGAGTAGCAAAGGACGGATGCTGAGTTCTCCAACAGCTCTCGGCTCTCGGTCTGCAAGATGAAGTCGTACGTGTTGTTGGTGGAATAGGGCGAGGGCGCTCTCGCAGAGGAAAACCTGTATAAGAGTCAGCCTAATGATCCCCATCTTGTATTTGAGGCCCGCCATTGCGGGATAGCAGTGATCTTATCGTGTTTGTGTATGTGGTTTTCTTGATATCAGGCCGGTTATGGCAGCTTGAATTTGCGAATGTCGCGGTAAAGGGGCAAGAGATCATCAGCAGCCGCCCACGCTTGTGTGCGAGTGTTCCGGTTCAAATATCCGGCCCACGAGGAGAGCCATTGGGTCAACAATGAGAGCCATCGACGAAACGGCAGCATCATACCAGCGCACTGAAGATCGAAGCCCAGAACTCGGCGGGGCAGCATCGTTACCGCGCAACAGTGGTGTGGGCGGGGGGCGATAGGAATGCGAGAGTCTCAGAAACAATGGGCAAGTCTCACCTGGTAGGAATGCTAAATAGTTTGCCCGGAAACTCGATGTCGGATTGCAAAGAGGCGAGCTGTGTGATAAGAAGAGAGTCCGTTTTTAGGATATGAGGGATCGTGATCGGACGAGACAGGCAGGCGTTGGCGATGATCGTGTCTTGATGATGCTGGATTCCGTATCCAAATACGGTGGCCGGGAGACGTTGTAGGGCTGGGCGAAACAGCCTTTGTCAGAATCGAGATGGTAGGGGAGACCGACCTTCAGAAGATTTTAAAAACTCAACTGCGAGGAGGGAGATGTTGTTGCTAGTTATGTCGTTGCTTCATGCCCGTGCAACATCATCAGATATTCTGAAGGAAGGAAGTTTCGGCACACGACTAATGCTGCGAGACCGACCCTCTTTGGCTGACGCATGCCTGCCCTTGGCGTGGGTACCCTCCGGCATCGAACCTGCCGGTTCATTGGCAAGAAGAAGAAACATTCAATTGTGGTGATAGATGACAATTCACGGAGCAACCGGTCACTTGGCCACGATCGCGATGGCATGCAACTTGGATCAAGGCTCGTTAGCAGACTACATTGCTTCTTTAAGAAGTCAGGTCGAGCGGGGTCGCATCGGGCCGTTCTGAGGCCATGACGCAAGCACACGATCGCCAACACATGTAGGATGGGAAACGGGTAGCATTTACAGCTCCTTCATCCTCCTTGAGCAGGTTGAAGTTGAGAAGTTGACGGTTTATGTGGATGTTGTTTTGAGATTGAGGTGTAGTAAGCCCGGTGTGACCAGGTCCCAAGCTCCAGATCAGCACCTTGGCCGGGCTTGGCGATCATAAGACTGGCGTCCCTCATGACCAACTGAGGTCTGATCCAATCCAAGACAAGGAATGACTGATTCCAGGGGCAGCAAAAGTGATTTGACCTGAGAAAAACTGAATCGTACAAGCAGTACTGATTGGTTGATCATAATCCGTACCATGGACCCAAATACATTTCCCGGGTATCAAAAGCAAAGCCAATAACTCCATAGCGCCGTTTCCCACATCAAAGACCGAGGGCATTGTACTTGCCCCTCATGTTCTCGTCCAGAACATGTCGTAGTAGTGTAGAAGATGCTCCAGCGCCTCGCTCTTGTGCCTTCTGGCTCTTCCTCATCTTGTGATACCGATATCGATTCGCGACTTCTGCTTCGGCGGCAGCCTTGCGTCGCTTCTCTTCCTCTTCGGCAGCCCGCTTCTTCTCCTCTCGCCTCTTCTCCCTCTTTTTCCTTCTTCTCTCATCATCATCATCGCCGTCCTCCTGTTGCCTCTTACACCTTCGTATTTGCTTGTCTGTGAGCAGCCATGGCTCTAGGAGGACCTCATCCCGAAACCGCGTGCGCCGCTCCCACAGCGCTACTTCCTGCTCCGTAGACCTTAGCACCTTGACCTTGTCAATCTTGATCTGCATCTCCTCGCGAAACGTGGTCAGGCCGCCCTTGATGTCAAGCACCGAGCCCACGTCGACGTCCACACAGTCAGCCGGAGGCAGCGGCTGAGGCCTCAGGCCGAATTGTCCATTAGGCTGGTTCTGAGGGGCGGCGGAAGGCGTCCTCAGCACGACAGTGCATTCGATGCAGGCGCCGCTGCTGTCATCGACCGTGTATATGCGCCGGCCCGGGTAGTCGTCAACTGCGACAACGATGCCAACAACGCGGACCCATTTGATCGGGAGATTCCTGTAGAAGTAGAAGTCCTGGGCTGAACAGTGTGTCAGCTTGGAGGTTTGTGCAAGGCTGCTGCAATGCGCGGCAAACGTACCTTCATAATCTGGGACCGATACCAGGCGATGGATGTCGGATACGTGCATCAAGCACCATGTGTTATGAGTGGGAGACAGCTCGAAACAGTAGCGGGGGTAGAGGCCCGGAGACGAGTCGCCCGTCATGGCATGATTAGTGGAAGTCAAATCGCTCCAGCCTGGAGATGTTCGACCATTATTCTGTTACGATATCGCGGTGAGTCGAGGGCGGTCGATCGGAACGGAGAGGACGCGTCGCGTTGAGAAATGTGTCTGTCACCGGCGAGTTTATTTTACTGAGGGAAGCCAAACTTGAGGTGGTTGACCTGGGGATGTCTTGCAGGGTCGTTAGTGCCCCGCATTGTGGCAGGTACAGTGCAGCGTGCAGCGTGCGGCAGTGCCTCCGCTACGCCGCGCCTCACAGGGGAGGACGGCGCAGCAGGCAATGAAACCCATTCGACTTTTCGCGGCTGCAAAATACCAAAGCAAAGATTGAGCTCAAAACGATCTTCTTTTCGTGATATCAAGTTTACCAACTCCTGAGGCCCATATGATGAATCCTGGCTAACCCATAACCTAATATCCAGTGTATCCCATCCCCCGTGACGCCAGACCAAACACACTCTGCCTATCGCCTCGACTTTCTGCCACCCTTTGCAGGCTTACTTTCATCAGCCTTGGGCTTCTTCAGACGTGCGGCTGCGGCCTGAAAAGCCTCCTCTGATGGCTCCTCCTCGACAGCTGCCCTCTTCTTACCCTTCTTGGGCTGGCTTGTCGCGCCGTACTTGGCAGCCAGGTCGTCCAAGAAGCCAGCACGCTTCGACTGGTTGCTCTTGATGAGCGCCGCAAGGTCATCTTCACCGCTGTCCTTGCCCTTCTTCTTGCCCTTCCCCTTCTTGTCGCCAAAGAGCTTGTCATGGACACCCAGCTCCTTGGCGTACTCCTCGGCTTCATCGGCCTCGCCCTTGGCCGCCTTGATGCGGGCTGCCTTGGACAGCTTGCTCTCCTTGGTGTACCTCTTGTACGCTGTCACATCCTCGGTTGCGATAGCTTCATCGATGATCTTGCGGAACCGCTCGTCGTCCTCGAGGACATTGCTCAGCATCACCGTCTCGTAGATCTTGTCCATGTCTCCCTTTGCTTGCTCGTAGGCAATCAAGACATCATCCTTCTCCTCATCCGAACCCTTGTATTTCTTGGCGAATTTCTCAATAGCATCGGCAGAGATCGCATCGCGGAATTGTTCGCGGTAGTAGTCGGACCAGTTGAAACCCTCCGAGTCGATGATGGACTCGGAGGTAGACCCAGTCGTATCATAGCGCTTGCGCCGGGCAGGATCTGAAAGGATGGCGTATGCGAAAGCGATGGACTGGAACTTCTCCTTTGCCTCATCTCTTTGGTCGTCGGGAACCTTGTCTACAGAAAACATTTCGTCAGAATGAGCTCCGAAGGGCCCCGATGAAGGTTAAGGTGTTCATACCGGGATGGTTCTTGAGCGCCGCCTTGCGATAGGCAGACTTGACTTGATCGGCCGTAGCTTCGCGGTCGAGTCCAAGAGTCTCGTACGGATCGATGACTGGAAGCTCGCTCTCGACGAGATCATCTGACGCAGGGGAAGACATTTTGGAAGAGTCGATGACAAGGACTTATTGGGTTGATTCAGGCCTGAAGGCGAAGCTTTGCGACGCGCTTGGAGCTGGTCCAGACGCGACAGCTAAAGTGGTGGGTCAAGCTTGTGCACGCGTGATTGGACCACTTGGTGAGCCGTGCACGACAAGCTAGCTGTCTGGCATGGTCGGCGACCGGCGAGTGCAACACCGACTGCTTCAAGACCTCTGGTGACCCCTCCCCCTCCATGCGACTGGATCACAGGTTACCTCATCTTTTTTGTATCGAAGAGCTCGCACTCAGTTGAGGCGCTATACTGCTGTTCGAGATCTTGACCTGACATCGCATCCCGCAGCACAGCAGTTTTGAGCGCTTCACCCTCGAGCACGTTTTCTGTGTAACATCTCGAATCATGACATCAGAGGTTGATGCCATTGAACCAGCGCCGATAGCGCCTGGCGATCACAAAGCTTACCTGCAGTATGCCCTCTCTCTGGCGAAGCAATCACCGCCAAAACCTACCAACTACCGCGTCGGGGCAGTCCTCGTCAACCCCGCAAGCAATGCCGTCGTCTCAACGGGATACACGTTGGAGCTACCCGGCAATACCCACGCTGAGCAGTGCTGCTTCATGAAGCTGGCGGAACAGCATGAGGTGGCGGAAGAGGAGCTTGGCTCGGTGATCAAGACACCCCTCGTCCTCTACACCACCATGGAGCCGTGTTCAGTGAGGTTAAGCGGGAACCTGCCTTGCGCCAAACGGATTCTTCAGCTGCGGTCCGTCATCAAGGCAGTGTACGTCGGTGTACAGGAGCCCGAGAAATTCGTCAAGGACAACACGGGACGGGCGGCTCTTGAGAGGGCAGGTATCGACTTTGTCCACATTAAGGGGCTGGAGGGCGACATTCTGAAGGTGGCGACGGCAGGACATGTGAAGACGCCAGCATAAGCCAGCTTCCTGACATTACGCCAGGTGGTGGTTGTTCGTTCTCACGATCGCGTAGTCAGAGACCAACACAGCACACTGGTGGCACTACATGCAACGGTCCGCTGCCAGTTGCTACCTGTGCAGATGACAGCGCGGGAACCAGCCATGGCGGCAAACGGGCAACGTCCAATTCCTGATCGACTGTTGTCATGTCATGCTGCCCGCCAGCAAGAAGTGGCTACCTCCAGGGTAATCGTCCTACTGTGCAGGAAAGGGCCAGAGAAGCGAAGTGGGAGAAGGAAAAGCAAGACCAAAGGAGCGGTGTGTCCGCAATGGGAAAAGAGCCAGCAAGGAAAAGCAAACGGAACGATTTCGTCACTGGCTTGGTCCAGCCCGCGTTGCAACGTGGTGTACGGCTGTTCTCAACACACAATGCCATGAATGCTGCTGGATTTTCATCATTCAAGACGGTTTCTCTGCAATTCGACAGCAATTTGCTCCAAGCATCATCGTGAGAAAACAAGGCCTGTTCTATTGCCTCCACGTGCAGACTGTTCGGTGCAGTGAGACAACAACCCTCAACTACAACTCCCGCGAGCACGAGGTACCTCCCTCGCTGCAGGGTGCACAAGTTGCGGCGGGTTTCCAGGGGCTTGGGCCCGATAAGGTGCCCGGAAAACCACCATCTGCCGCTGAAAACGACACTGGGGGCCCTGGGTGCGTTGCAACCCTCCCGCCTCATCTGCGCCAATTGGGAGCGTCCCTGAGCCAACAATAGGTGCATCAGGGCTGGGTTTGTGCACCCCCCCACGAGACGACATAAAAAGTTGCCATGGACACAATTGGCATCTGTCATTGGTAGATCTGCCCATGACGGAGCCCTGCCAGAACACATTGGTTTGCACAACCACTTATGGAGGGCCTTTTTCCCACTTCCCTCTGGCTTTACTTGTCAAGGTGCTGCCCAGTGGCTGCTGAGAGCAATGCCGTAGTAGCTAGCTACCTGCTGTTATTGGCGTGCATGTTAAGGTAGACAGACATGCGAAGTGCTGTGCCCATGAGCATGTTGGCGGTAGAGGTTACCTTTCTTTGCACCTGTTTGCTCCGGGGCGGATGACGATGAAGTTTCGCTCCTCATTCTCTCCCTTGTTCCCTCACTCCCACACACCAATTTCTCTTTCCTGGACAGATACCAATATCCTCAATACCCTATCCTGAACCAATTCCAATCTTCATCTCTGTGCTCGTCGGCGTCCCCTCTTGCTCTCTCATCCTTCCCATCCTTCCCTGCCCCCGTTGTTCAGTGTGTCTTTAACTTTATGCTCCATTCCATTTGACCTCGTTCCCCACCTCGACTGGACAAGGGTTCGCTGTCTGTGTACAAACATCGATCTCTGCCCGTACATCTCCTGTTCCAACGACATCCGATACTTTACCAAGTCTTACTGCCATCGGAGCCTTACCATCAAAGTAGCTCCCGGCTCTCTGCATCCACTTTGTCTGGCCGGCCTCCGGCATTCTCCACCTCGTTTGTCTGTTTGCCGTTTCTGGCCACCCGACATCAGTCTTCATCAGCCTGTTTGCCGTCTGTGCTGGCGTCTGGCGTTCACCACGTGCTGCTTGCTCCCTGCCCGTGAGCAAGTATTATCCCCAATATCAGTTCTTACTTGGGACACAGTTTTCTCTCTTCTCTCTTTCTATAACGCCTGAGAGAGTTCTTGTTAGCCAGCACACATTGCTAGTTCGGAGAGACACTCGCTTTTGTTGAAGCTTTTCACGTCGACATGGCGGATTCAGGGCGTGGGGGCCGCGGCCAGGGCCGAGGAGGTCGCGGCGGTGGTGATCGTGGTGGTCGCGGTGGTGGTCGTGGCGATCGTGGTGGTGGTGATCGTGGTGGACGTGGTGGTAGCTTCCGTGGAGATCGCGGTGGTGGTGGAGGTGGCTTCCGTGGAGATCGCGGCGGCGGCGGCGGCGGCTTTAGAGGAGACCGCGGCGGCCGTGGCGGCAGTTTCGGCGGCGGAGGCAGAGGCGGTGATCGTGGTGGACGTGGTGGTGGTAGAGGAGGTCGCGGCGGTTTCGCTCCTCGCCGTGATGCGTTCGAAGGCGAAGCTTGCACCTTCTACGGGTACGTCGGACGTCTTTCAGCTCTATCTCAGTGACTAACACCTCTCAGACAAGGCTCCACCATCCGCCAGCCTGATGCCGATATCACCAAGCTCGAGGACAAAATCATCCAGAGTCACCAGTCTAAGGACCAGGCCCTCATCAAGAAGATGAGTAGCATGAAGCTCGCCGATTCCAGCTCGGCCTCCCTGATGCCCCGCCGCCCTGCCTACGGTACCAAGGGCAAGCAGATCATCGTCTGGGCAAACTACTTCCGCCTGAGCGTCAACCCCATGGTGCTGTACCGGTACAACCTCGAAGTCCGCAAGGGCGAGAAAGAGGACGCTCCGCCCGAAGAACCGCAGGTCAAGGCCAAGGGCAAGGGCAAGCCTCCGGCTGGCTCTGGCGATGGCGCTCCTGCTGCCATTCCTGCTCGGAAGCTCAAAGTCATCCTGCAGTACGCTCTTGCAGAGCTCAAGAAGCTTGAGCCCGACGCCGTTTTCGCAACCGAGTTCAAGTCCCAGCTCGTCTGTCTCAACAAGTTGAGGCTCGTCAAGAACCCCATCATCGTCAAATTCAAGAACGAGAACTCCAGCCGTGAGGAGTTGTACAACGTCAAGGTCGTCGGCGAGACAGAGGCTCCGTTGGCTGCCATGGTCCAGTACCTCCAGACCATGGTCGATACGAGTGACCCAGACGAAGTGCACTTCCCCCGGTTCGCGACCTCCATGGATGCCCTTGGTGTCATTCTCGGCTACACCCCACGGCTGAACGACCAGGTCACTGCTATTGGCAAGGGCCGGTTCTTCCCGTGGGGTCTCGGTTCCGCCACGGCACAGCTCGGCTCTCAGGATCCCCTCACAGCCATCAGAGGTTTCTTCCAGAGTGTTCGTCTCGGCACCGGCCGCACCCTCTTGAACGTCAATGTCACCCACGGTGTGTTCAAGACCGATGTCCGGATCAGCGACCTTTGCAAGTGGTTTGGCGTTGATGTCTTCGGTACCGGCAATGTCCGCGCCCACAACGAAGCCAGAGGAACTCTGCGCACCTTGTCCAAGTTCCTCGCAAGGACTCGCGTGACCATCGAATTCCGCACCGGTGACGGGAAGAACGTTATCGCCAAGAAGGCGATCCAGGGTCTCGCGTGCAAGCACGACCTCTCCAGGCCCCCTATCGACAGCACCGTCTTCTTCACCAAAGACTTTGCCTACGGTGGCCCCTCGGAGGTCAAGTTCCAGCTGGAGCCTGAGGAGGGCCAGACTACGGTCATGGGCAATAAGCCGCCTGGTGCCTATTCAGTTGGGCAGTATTGGCAGTGGAAGTACAAACAAGCTCCCGACAACACCTTGCCGCTGGTCAACCTCGGCACGGCCGCCAAGCCCATGTTCTTCCCTGCCGAGCGGTGCACCATCGTTGCGGGTCAGGCTGTTCGTTCTAAGCTTACCGGTGACGAGACTACCATGATGCTCGACTTTGCTTGCCGCTCTCCTTTTGCCAACGCCATCTCCCTCGAGCGTGACAGCGCAGCGGCCTTGGGCTTTGACGAGCCGATCCTGCAGCAGTTTGGTCTGTCGGTTGACAAGAGGCTCTTATCTGTCATCGGTCGTGAGCTGATGCCTCCAATCGTCACCTACGGCAATGCCAAGACTCTCCAAGCTCGCAGTGGTTCTTGGAACATGAGTGGCGTCAAGTTTGCCAAGGCAGGCCCCCGGATCACTAACTGGAACTGGGTTCGCATCGTTGACACTGGAAACCCCAGGATCTCTACCGACGAGGTCGCAGAATCCGTTCGGCAATTCGTGGCATTCCTGAACACCAGTGGAGTCGCCATTGACACTCAGGCTCCAAACACCGCTCACCAGATCAATGTAGGTCGCGGCAATGCCACTGAGGACATCAGGAGAGCGTTCGCGGCTATCGACGCCCACACTAAGAAGGATAAGGGTACCACCAAGAACTTCTTCCTGCTTGTGATCCTGCCAAGGCAGGACACCGCCCTCTATGGCGCCGTCAAGTCTCTCGCCGACACCCAGTTCGGTTTCCACACCGTTTGCTCCGTAGAGAAGACGTTCCTCAAGAACAACCCCCAGACTTTCGCCAACATTGGTCTCAAGTGGAACCTGAAGAACGGTGGCAACAATCACCTGGTCAAAGACACAAGCGACATCATCACTTCGGGCAAGACCATGATTGTTGGGTACGACGTCACTCACCCGACCAATATGCCTAACGACAAGAATGCCGCGCCCAGTCTTGTCGGCATGGTTGCCAGCGTTGACAGGGACCTCGGACAGTGGCCGGCCGTTGCGTGGGAGCAGGGTGCTCGCCAGGAGATGCTTGGCGAGGAGCTTGTCGAGCATTTCAAGTCTCGCTTGGTCTTGTGGCGCTCGCGCAACCAGGGCAAGCTTCCCGAATTCATCCTCATCTACCGCGACGGTGTCTCTGAGGGCCAATTCACCCAAGTTCTCACTATCGAGCTGCCCATGATTCGCAAGGCGTGTGCCCAGCTCTACCCGTCCGGACAGCGCCCTAAACTATCCATCATCGTGTCCGTCAAGCGCCACCAGACGCGTTTCTATCCTTCTTCTGACCAGAACATGGACCAGAAGTCGCGCAACATCAAGAGCGGCACGATCGTCGACCGCGGCGTCACTCAAGCTCGTTACTGGGACTTTTTCCTGACGGCTCACACGGCTCTCAAGGGCACTGCTCGCCCTGCTCACTACACTGTGCTCATGGACGAGATCTTCAGGGAGAAGTACGGTGTCGGCACCGCAGCGGCAGACCAGCTGGAGAAGCTCACGCACAACCTGTGCTACCTCTTCGGCCGTGCCACCAAGGCGGTCAGCATTTGCCCGCCGGCCTACTACGCAGACATTGTCTGCGACCGAGCCCGTGTCCACCGTCCGGATCTCTTTGATGTTTCGGACGTGGCATCGACAGCCACGGGCGTATCCCACGGCACCACGCCTTCGAACGTGATCCAGGTTCACCCCAACCTGCGGGACACTATGTATTACATTTGACGAGGATCATGAATTAGGAGCGCTGAATTCGATCAGCGATTGGAAACGATGAAAAGCAATTGATAGCAACGTTTTGGACTAGGTTTTACAGAAAATGGATATCATGGAGTGTAGGGAAGTCACATAGCATACACTGATAGAGAAAACACAGCAGCGTTTTGCCTGGAACTCGAATGCTTAATCGTGTCGCGGCGAGGTCGGTGGTTTCGGCCGAGCCCGGGGTTGAAGCCGGACCGGGGCCGGTGCAATTTCATTGGCTTCACATTGACGTCAGTGGGGTGGGAGGGGGGTCCCAGCATGAGGGGCAGAGCTGCTACGGCGGGGTAGGAGCTGTTACAGTGCTGACAAAATAGCAGTGACGAGACACTGGAGCTTTTGAGGAGTTCGTCATGCACTTTTTATGTCCGAAGAAAGGCCCCATCTTTGAAGCTTCCATCTCCGAGCTTCTTTGAGCGGCATCCCACAAACCACTTCACCAGCTTCTATGAACTCCTTCAGAGCACTTCAAAGACTTAAGCTTATCCAAAACACCCTCATTGCCAAGCCCCTTGGTAAGAACCCTATCTGGTCTCTATCGCAAGCGTCGTCTTGTTCCCTCTGACCTTATATTACCCACGCGCAGGACGAACCAATCAATACGCAACCATGGCTGCCACGACGGACGTCAAGAACTACAAGTTCAATCACTCGATGTGAGCCTTGCATACTCAATTGTCTGCCAGCCTGAAGATCTGACCCAATGCCAGGATTCGAGTGAAGGACCCCAAGCGCTCGGGTACGCACTCATAGTCTGTCCTCGTGTCTCTAACCCGCTAATGGCCCCTTCAAGTCAAGTTCTACGAGACGCTCGGCATGTCCGTCATCAAGGAGATCAAGCAGCCGGAGGCCAAGTTCGACCTCTACTTCCTGGCCTACGATTCTCCCAAGGCCGCCTCCGCGGGCAACAGCACCTTTGACCGCGAGGGCATCATCGAGCTTACACACAACTACGGCACCGAGGACGACGCCGAGTACAAGATCAACAACGGCAACACGGAGCCTCACCGCGGCTTCGGGCACACGTGCATCAGCGTCGACAACATCCAGGCCGCGTGCCAGCGCCTCGAGGACGCCGGGTACGCGTTCAAGAAGAAGCTGACCGACGGCAGGATGCGCCACATTGCGTTCGTCCTGGACCCGGATGAGTACTGGGTTGAGATTATCGGACAGAAGCCGATTGAGGAGACGGAGAGCATCAAGACGACCGATGTCACTACCTACAGAATGGTACGCGGGAGCTGTGATTTGGGGAAGAGCTGGCGCTGACGAATGACAGAACCACACCATGCTCCGCGTTAAGGACTACGAGAAGTCTCTCAAGTTCTACCAGGAGGTCCTGGGCATGACTCTGATCCGCAAGAACGAGGCCAGCGACTTCACGCTCTTCTTCCTGGCCTACGGCGACCTGAAGGAGGGCGAGAGCCAGGCGCAGCGCGAGGGTATCCTCGAGCTCACCTGGAACCACGGCACCGAGAAGGACGAGAGCTTCAGCTACCACAACGGCAACGACCAGCCCCAGGGCTTTGGCCACATCTGTGAGTCACGGCGGAACATGAAAACCTATCGGGAATGAGGGCTAACACGAGCTAGGCGTCACTGTCGACAACATCGATGCCGCCTGCGCCCGCTTCGAGGACTTGAAGTGCAACTGGAAGAAGCGTCTCACCGACGGCCGCATGAAGAACGTGGCTTTCCTGCTGGACCCCGACAACTACTGGGTCGAGGTTGTGCAGAATGAGAAGTTCGCTGGCAAGGAGAACTTCTAAATCTACGACTTTCGAGCCACGAAATTGCGATGTTAGGGACTGTGTTTTGCGGGTGCAGGATTGGCGTTCAGTGAGAGACAACGGGCGGGCGGATGAGCGATTGCATGGGTGAGGCGTATGAAAAAAGTCGAGGTTGTCTTCTGAGCCGTTCCAGGCGTGTAGCGTACCTAGGTCGTACTCATTCGGAGAGCACAGAATCCCGGAAAGAGGCCATCGTAAGCAAATGAAATCAAGTAATCACTCATCTGTGCGGTTCACATTCCAAATCGCAGTGAGCTGAAGGGGTGGCGATGTTGAAGGATGCTGTGAGGGTGAGCTGGGACCCCTGCCCGCAATGGAATCGTGATGGAATCCCCCACTGATTCCACGCTGTGGCGCCAGAGTGCATCCTGTGTGGCGGTGACACCCCGCCAAAAATCGTTGACGCAACACCATCCCGCGGTGGCCACAGGCCCTGTAAAGCCGCCCCGTCCCAGCATCCCGGGCCTCCGATTTGTCACTGCCTCCCCTCATTGGAACATCATCCCGTCTTCAAACTGCATCCTCTCACCCTTCGCGCATAAAACCTCACCAAGACCCCCACCACCACTCACATTCTTGCTCCTAGTCAAGCTTAAACGTACTCACTCACCAGAACCTCAAACACCTGGTGATAGTTCCGAAATCAGCAACTACACATTTGGGAGAGTCTTTGCAAATGCGATTCTCACCCTTCATCTCAACCATTGTCTACACCTTCTCCAGCCTCACCCGTCCCCGCGTCGCCTCCGCCGCCGCCTCATCGGTGCAGCAACCATTCGTCACCCGCCCGCTGCGCGCTTCTATGCCGAGTATCCCCTTCCTTGGAGCTCTGTTCGGGTCGTCTTCGCAGGACAAGATGTCGTATCCCGATAAGAGGACCGATGACGAGTGGAGGGCTGTGTTGAACAAGGGTACGCCAACCTCTCTGATTGTCTCAACGACTCACTATACATGAGATCACATCACTAACCCTCACCCCAAAGAACAATTCCGCATCCTCCGCCAAAAGGGCACGGAGGCCCCCGGCTCCGGTACCTTCGACAAGCACTACCCCTCGGAGGGCGTCTACGCCTGCGCGGGGTGCTCGACGCCGCTGTACAAGGCCAACCACAAGTTCAAGTCGGGCTGCGGGTGGCCGGCGTACTTCGACTCGATCCCCGGCGCCGTCGTGCGCCACGAGGACCGCACGCTGGGCATGGCGCGCACCGAGATCGTGTGCGCCAACTGCGGCGGCCACCTGGGCCACGTGTTCAAAGGCGAGGGCTTTGACACGCCCACCGACGAGAGGCACTGTGTGAACAGCGTCAGTCTGACGTTTTCGGCGGAGGATAAGGGGGAGGGTGCGGCGGAGGGCGGCAAGGTTGAGAGCAAGGCTTGAGTTTGAGTGATGGTGTTTGGGTACTTGAGGGTGTACGGGAGTTGATGAGAGGATGAGTGGTGTTGTGATGACAGCTTGTTCAGGGGCGTCGGCGTGTGTGGACAGATTCATACGAGAGAAAGAATTTTCAAGAGAGTCAATCCGTAAAACTCATTGTGGGCTCCATAGCAGGGAGAATTTTATGTTGCAAGACTTCAAGTTGTGAATGAATTACGTCTATCGTAGAACATGAGGTCTACTTTCATTTCAACGCACCGTGTCTAAGTCTATCGTGAATACGTTTCTCGTGTAGCGTGCAATCGTAACAATCGTGACATGAGCTCCTGCAAATCCATTATGTCCTCGTCAAATTCTCCCATCGTAAATGCTGTCTGGCATGGGACAAAATTCGTTTCCTCCACATATCGCTGCAGCCAGCTTCGCCAGTGGGATATTCATAGCCCCTGAGCCATAGCGGGCGACGGCTTCATGGCATGACTGCCTGTTTCTCTGCAGCATCTCTGCAATCACCCGCTGCAGTGTTTCGGGCCGTGGGTCTTTGCACCATTTGTCGTAACCGTCGTCGCCAAAAAGGTTTGTTTTCCACAGGAGCGTCGACTTCGCGACGAACAAGGCTGTGTCATCAACACGGGGCGGTTGCTGTGTTTCTGCTGGAATGCTTTCTTGAACAAGTGGAGTTGTATAATGCGTAGAAATCTCCTCATTCCCTGCGAGATCATTGCTAAGAGTTTCCACGATGTCGTCGGCCCGGAATTCATCTCCATTGATTGAAACTGGTTTGAGAGTCTTACGCTGAAATCCCTGCGAGGCTGGAGTGGGCATCCTTGGTAGCGGAATTGGAGTTGTTGAGATGCGTCTGGATGGCACATCAGACTTCTGCTTCTTGGAGGCGGCATCTTCCACTTCATTTTCGAGATTTCTCTTTGTGGTCCTCAAAGTGATTTTCGTTTGCTTCTTTTCAGCCGGGGTGTTCCTTCCGAATGCTGGTAGCACTGGCGGCTTCGACCGATCGGTGATCATGGTGCTGCTCCTGATGCCAATGTCGGCATTCGAATCGAGACTTTGGTCTGCGACTTGAGATTGGGTCGGCTTTACTGAGGCTGACCGTCGGAAGGGGAGTTTTCGAGGTGGAGGAAGACCCTCCAAAGGATCAGTAGTCATAGGTCGTGGCCGACTAGAAAGGAATTCCTCGACAGACGTTAGACCACCGCTGCCGGAGCTGAGCTCTTGACTCAAAGCGTGCCCGGGTTGCGACGATGACTGAGATTGAAGGGAGGCTTGGCGATGAGGCGGCTGAGAAAAGTAGCCAGAGGAGGCTTGACTAGCTGCAGGAGCGACTGATGTGGCTCTACTCTCGTTGATCCTTGAGAGGGTACTGCTTGGTCTTTGTGCCAACCTAGATGGGGGGTGAGGACGAGAGGGAGGCCGCGTATGTCCGGCGATGTGGCTATGACCAACTGCAGGCCTGCTGCTGCTGATATATGACCCTGAAGATGCAGGGGCTACGCTGCTCTGACGAGAGTATCTATGGTCTACGGCCGACCTTGGCCTGGCATCGGAGGGAACTTCGCTCATGCCTCTGTGAAACGGTCTGGGCTGAGATGCCGCCAAGCGGCCAGCGAATGGCTCCGGACGTCTGAACACTGGTTGAGAAGTGCGTGGTGCCTGCTGAAGTGCTCTTGGAGGTAGGTTCAGATCCCCAAAGTCCTTCAAAACGTGGTCGAAGTCTGCAGGAATCTTGAAAACCAAGCAAACTTGGGTCTGCGTTGGGGTATCGTCCTGACCAAGGTTAGTTCTTCTGTGTTATAATTGTCACTGTCTCTGGTGTCTTCCGGCGGCATCGTCGTCCTTACTCACCTCTATCGTTTCCCACCGGATGACAAGACGCAATGCGTGGTCGTCACGACACAGCATGTAGTTGCGGTCTGGGAGCCTGGACCCGTCGAAGCTCCCAAAATTGAGCTTCTACGAGCTTCTCAGCATGGGTACCCCCCATTGGACCTTTCAGCTTACCAGTGAGCCCCCATGCTTGGGTACAACAAGTACATAATCCCTCTGTTGAGGGGAAGGCTTGTGCAACAGGCTCTGGCTGGAAAGCAGCTCCTCCAACTTCACCCCCAAGATGCAGTTGCCTTGGTCAGATGAAGTGATCCATTGGGGAGATATGTGAGAGACCCTTTTCATAACCTGGGAGCGGCTTAGGCCAAACTCCCAGCGCAGCGCCTGGGGAGGCATGTCCGGCGATGTCCACGGATGGGGAGGACGACGATAGCGTAGAGTTGAAAGATAAGAGAAATGGTTGGAAAGAAAGAGCGAGCATGACTTACACCAGATCTCCAAGCCTAGGGCAACAGCTACCTACCTTAGCTGCAGGGGTCTTTCCCCATCAGTCAAGCAGGATCGTGGGGCAGGCAAGTGCAGCTCGTATTACGCTAACCCCACTGGGGAAAGCATAGGTAGTCCACCCGCTGCGGTCTTATCACAGAGCTCTGAGTCACGTGATGATAAGCTCAGCAGCGACAGGGATTTTTCCAACGTCCAGTCTGTCGCGAAAACACGGTCGGTTTGGTTGGTTCCAGTCTCCGGCGCATCACCGACCGATCGCAAAGGGCCCGGAACCTGCGCGACAGCACCACCAACCCCTCTCCCATCGTGTGTTGGATTTTCAAAAAAATCCACAATCAGCACCTGCACTTCAATAAAACACGCGTACTTCAACTGCCGAAACACGAAACGAGCGCGTTTGCGACAACTTCTAGAACCTTGAGGCTCTCCTGCAGCCTGTCCTGGATCTCCACACGAAGGAACCCCAAGGCTTTTACACAGCTAGTTCGCCACCTGCATTTCTCACGATTATAGAACATTCTAACCATTCTTTGACAGGTTCCACCCCGCAAAGTCGACAATGGCGCCCTCGAAAGAACCGGAGAAGGAACCCGAAGTTCCCCTTCACTCCATCAGCCGAACACCAGAGTACGAGGATTTCATGAACAAGCTGAAAGCATACCACAATGAGCGCGGCACTACTCTTGAGGCCGAGCCTAAGGTTGGGCCGGTCTATCTCGATCTGTTCAAGACATACACCCACATCTGCGAGAATGGCGGTTACGACAAGGTCTCCGATGAAAAGCTGGCCTGGCGGAGGATGGCAGAACAGTTGGGCATTCACTCTTCCAACGTTGCGTCGACTGCCTTTTCCCTGAAAGAAAAGTACTATAAGAATCTTGCTGCCTATGAAATCAAGTTTCATCATGGCAAAGAGCCTCCCCCAAAGGACATCTTGGAGGATGTGTCAGCCAAGGGTGGAGGCCTGTTGATGCGTACAAGGGAGAACTTCCGCGGCAAGCGCGAAAGCGGCACTGTTGGAGACTCTGCGGCGGCCTCTGGCGACGATGCCACCCCTTCTCGAGAGCGGCCGACCCCAGACGCCCCCGCTCCTTCAAGCGTCAGAGCCTCCCGAGGTTTACGTGAAGCCCCCCCTCAGAGAGTCATCTTCCAGCCGGACACCGGCCCGTCTAGGCCGACGCGCCATGCTTCCGGTCAACAGCCTGGCCATGTAGGAACGCCTACTTCTGCGGGTCAGCCCGGTGCTCACCATGCCATCCCGCAACAAGTACAACACACTCCAGTTCCTCTTCCGCATCAACCACGTGCGGCTCCAAGGGGACCAAGCAGCAGCTTCAACCCTGCCAATAGTGAAAACACGTCATCGGCACTTGACGTTTACATCCCCAGATCGTTGCAGCCGCCGCAGCAGCAGCAGGTCCTTGCCATGCGACCAGTTGAGACTCCCAGCAATAATCCCGGAGAATTTGCCCGGCGCCGGCAGGTCGCTCGTTCTCTTCTGGAGCCGCCTCGCCGTACGGGACCCCACCCCGGTGGTATGTGACCCTCGTTGTTTTGCTTCATGCAAGCTTGCTTACATTGTTTGCAGTTGGATTTGAGGGCCCGAACATCTACATCCGCTGCCTGATGGCTCTGCGCTCGAACATCTTCCAGGAGCAACAGTTTGCTCTGTACCATCTGGTCAAGATTTCCTACGAACGGCATGACAAATTCAAGTTCGAGGGCTTCCCCGGTCTCAGTGAAGGCTTGGTCGAAAAGGTTCTGGAGATTGGCAGCTACTTTTACGACATCAAGTGGAAGGTTTCTTGGACCTCGCACTTGGCCGCCGACAGCATCGACATTCTTGATGGTAACGAAGGCACCGACGATATCCTCGAGCGCATCGACACCTTGGAGCCCAAGCAGCTCAACGAACTCATTGTCCCTGCAGAGCTTGCCGACAGGATGGTATTGATTAACGAAGCCGCCTTGACGCTGAGAAACATGTCGCTCCTTCGCGAGAATGCTGCACACCTGGCTGATTTCCTGCCCATCAAAGACCTCATCTGCATCGTCTTGAGCCTTCCCAAACACGAGTGGGTCGTCGAGTTGAAGCATGCCATGCTCGATATTGCCGAGTCGCTTACCCCGTACCTGGAGATTGACTCTCGAGATCCCTTGTACAAGGTCCTCATGTGGCAGCTCCGTGATTCCGACGACCGCGGCGTGATCCTCACGTCTCTTCGCGCTCTTGGTCGCATTTCGATGAACTTCGAGGCCACCAACAAGCTGGACAAGGTCCCGTCTGTCGTTTTGACCAAGATCAGCGAGCTAATGTTGCTTAACGACGACGAGCTCATGGATGCCTGTCTCGATTTTCTCTACCAGTATACCGCCGTTGTCAACAATGTCGACAACCTTGTCAAGTCGCTCAACTGCGAGCATTTGGTCCAGCACTTGGTTCGTCTGCTGTCGCACAATGCCAAACGATGGCAGCACGAGACATCTCTGCGGCCCGCGATCAAGCCAGCTCAGACAGACGACCCTGCTGCCATGCCTGAAGACCTGCTGCAGGAACTCCTTAAACTCGAAGAACCTGAGCGATGTAACCAATGGGTCAAGTGCTTTTTCGAGGAAGATAAGGACTCCTTCGTCACGCAGATCGCGGCATGGCAGGCATACCAGACCGCATTCAAGGCTGCCTTGCAAGCTAAAGGCCAACCGCTCATCACTCCAGCTGACTTTATTAGGAACAGCTGCTCTGTCTACAAGGGTTCAAAGGCTGAAGTGTGGCATGGCTCGGGCGCTCCCGGTGAGATGCAACAGAAGTTTATTATACACGGCATCCGCTGCAGGACGCAGCCCGTGGGCCTTGACGGCAAGGTCTTCCTCCGTTGTCTTTGGGACTCGTCGAGCGGCCGACCGAACGAGAAGTGCGGCCATTTCTTTGGATCAAAGGAGACCATGTGGAACCACGTCGTCTCGACGCATCTTAAATGGACTCGTAACGAGGAAGGCGCATTTGACAACAGCGAAGAAGAGGTTCGGTGTCAATGGGCTGACTGCGCCAAGTACGCGAAGGCAACCAAGATCAAGCGCGCCGAAATGGGCCATCACCTCCAGACACACTGTTGTCAGATCTTCAATGGAATCGAAATCAACAAGAACAAGTCTCCTCCCGGATCCCAGCCTGGCGACACCATGGTCTTCCAGTACGAAGAGACGGCCGCTATCCATGACGAGCAGAACCCCGCCGCGGGCCCCCAGGCTGCTGGCATTCCTCTCAGCGCGGTGCTCATCCTCCGTAACATCGCCCGCAACGTCGTCAAGACCCCTGCCCAGGAGGATCTCCTGAAATTGCACGAGCTTGGAGGCGAAGGCGGCGGCTGGAACGAGCGTCTGTTCCGCACTCTGCTTCCCCGTCTTTACGAGATCATGAGCGAGAACAAGATTCTGGTACGTCCCACAAGCCCCACTCTGTGCTGGCAAACACGCCGTGCTAACACGTTTACAGGCACCTTACATCGTGTCCCTCATCCGGTGGGTTGAGTCGGAGAGAGACTTGTAGAACATGATCGCGCCAAGGATATCCGGACGATGATGGATGAGGCTTCCGACGATGGTGCCATTAGGAAGTACCGTGATACGAGAACATTACTCTGATTATTATTTGGGATGGCAAATACCCAGGCGTTGGAGAGAGCGGTGGCCTCGGAACTTTTGCGATTGTGGGATTATTGCAGGCGTGGTTTGCGTCTTTTTTCTTTCCTCTTTGTCGACTTAAGAGGCTCACGTTGGTAATCATGCGTCCGAAAGAGGAAGGGGTGGAACTGCATCTGAAGTCCTCATGCATCTGACGCGTAGAGACGTCACTTGCTACGCTACTTGTATCTATATGTGAAATAATACGCGCGGCAATACCGATAGGAAGAAAAGAAATGCTTGTGCGAAGAAAGGTTTCTCGCAGCATAGAGTTGAGCCCATCTCCCGTCGCGAAACCCAATTGACGTCAATGTCCGTAAACACACACACTTTCGAGGGAACGGTTAAAGTTCATCTCATGGTTGCTTCAACTTATTTTTCGTTCCAATTTCCCGCTTCCCATTCGCGTTTTGATGCATGCCATGTCCCCTCGGACATCATCCGCACATGATTGACGCTGGGAAAGGCACGGGCCGAAGGAAAGAGTGGGTGTGGGTGAACCTGTCTTTTTTTTTTTTTTCGGTTCTCTTTGGCTGCTCGCACGCAATGCTGCCGGATCGTGGTCCCCAGGGGCGGGAAGGGATCGTCCAGGGCATGGATTGACGGACGGTGGATGGGACTGAGGGGTCCATTTCACGATGGTGGGCCCGTGGCGGAGCTGGAGCTGGAGCTTGAGCTTCTCAAAGCTAGCGGGGAAAAGGCGTGTTAGGCTATCGTGCGACTCGACACTACGTCATTCTTGGGCGCCGCGGAAAAAAAAAAAAAAAAAAAAAAAAAGGTGATCAACCATCACATGCTCCAAGACGGTCTCACGTTGCAAGCTCGAGGAAGGCGCCAAGGCGTATGAAGTACGTGACACAAAGACGTGTCCTGGATTCTATCCTGCGATCTTGTCTGTCTGTCTCATCTACCGTGGAAACCCAGAGTCCAAGCCTCGGACGTTTCTCTCTATTCTCTTATGGTCATTTCCCAAAGCCACCAAGACCCGAAACCCAGAAAAAAAAGAACGGTGTCCCCCCTTCCGAATCCAAGATTCGTTCCAAAAAGACCACACCTTGTTTTTTGAGACTCCTGAAACTGCCTTGCCTGCTTTGAAAACAACACACTCGATGATGGGGTTGGAAAAGCCAAAGTGATTAGGTGCCGTGTGACCCTTGGCGCTGGGGGGTATAGTCCCGGAATGTTGCAATCGACGAACGTAGGAGAAAGCGTAGACACAAGGAAATCGGCACGAAGTCGCGGAAGGCCGCGACCAGGACGAGGCGGTGGTTTGCTGAAGCCACGGGTACCACTTCTGCACGAGTCAGACGTACCGGAAGTGTAGCTCAGCAATGCCTCCCATCGTGGAAAGCAAATGGACGGCCGCAAGTGGCTGCGAAATGCAAAAGACGATGTCGTTGTAGACTGATTGTGTAGTAAGCAACTTGCCAGATTCGTGCGACACCTTCTCGGCCGCGAAGCCGGGAAGAATTTTCCTTGCGCACCCGCTTAGTAGCAGGTGTAGCCACCGTCAATGATGACGTTGGAGCCAGTCATGAAGCTGGAAGCGTCACTAGCGAGGAAGACGCAGAGACCGTTGAGGTCGTCGACGGCGCCGAGGCGGTCCTGAGGGGTCAAGGACTTCCAAATCTTCTTCTGGGCATCGAGAGCAGGGACGCGGTTGAGGGCAGTGTCCATGTATCCGGGAGAGATGCAGTTGACACGGATGTTGTACTTGGCCCACTCAGCAGCGAGGGACTTGCCAAACTGGATGACACCAGCCTTGGAGGCGTTGTAGCAGGACTGCTCCTGGGGGTAGTTGACAATGCTGCCAGACATGGAGGCGACCAGGATGATGGAGCCGGGCTTGCCAGCCTTCATCATGGCGCGGCCAACAGACTGGGACATGAGAAAGGAGCCAGTCAGGTTGATGTCGATGAGGCGACGGAACATGGCGGGGTCGTAGGTCTCGGCCTTGATGTTGGAGCTGTTCACAAAGACGTATGTTAGTGGGGCTGCGTAAGCGAAAGGGGGCAATGTGATGTCGTGCACTCTGTGTGCACGCTGCATTGTGGGGAATGACGTACTCGGCGATACCAGCAGAGTTGACAAGGACATCAGGAGCGCCGTAGAGCTCAACCACAGAGTCGACAGCAGCGTTAATGGCAGCGCCGTCACGGACATCCACCTTAAAGAAGGTGACGGGCAAGCCGGTCTTCTGGTGAAGCTCAGCAGCGGCCTCATCACCCAACTCCTGGTTGGCGTCAAAGATGACAAGGGCCTTGGCTCCAGCCTCAGCGCAGGCGCGGGCCATGTAGTTGCCCAGACCACGGGCACCACTGCGAATTGAAGTCAGCAAATTGTTCCATCATGATTTTTGATGGGGATCCGAGCCAATTGGCCGGTTTGGGTGGTGATTGGGAAGGAAGGGGGAAAACCAAGCTTACCCAGTGACGATGATGGTCTTGCCCATGACGGACAGCTTCTGCATCATGGGAGGCATAGAATCGAAGGTCTTGCGGGTAAGAGGGACGACATTGTCGTTCTCGGGAACAGGAAGGGGGGTCTCGGTGGGAGGGCGAGAGTCGTGCTCGCGGACGGGGATCGAGAAGTGGTCCGACTGACCAGTGCCCTTGGCGTCGGGGGCATAGACCGAAACGGGGATCTCCTTCTCGCGGACGACGTCGCTCTTGAGAGCGCGGGCCGAGATCGAGAAGGGACGGGCGACCTGGCTGCGGATGGCGACGCGGGGAGCGAGGCGGGAGGTGAGACGCAGGGCAGAGCGAGCGGAAGCCATTTTTGCTGTCGTCGGTCGGGTTGAGGTAGGTAGGAGGGAGAAGATAAGGATTCTGTAGAAGATGGAAAGTGGTGATGCTTCTTGAGAAAAAAGTAAACAGACGTGAGTGAGTCTGAGACTGTTGATGTAAAGCGCGAAGATGCGAGTTTGCGCAAAAATACAAGCTTGGTTGGGGAGGGGAGGAAGAAGATGGCAATGGAATGTGGATGGGAGAGGGCAGGTCGGAGAGGTGCGAGCAGGAGCGCGTCCAAGTTGATATAGGTCCGAAGGGGGGGAAGGGGACTGAAGGCGTGGTCCGTGTAAGCTCAGCCAGACGGGGGGGAGGTAGGTAGGTAGGTAGGTCACTGAAGGTGAAAAAGTTATCCGTAGGTGAGGTGAGGTAAGGTAGGGGAGAGAAGGAGGGAAGGAGGTGGGAGGGCAGGAGCGATGGGGACTGCCCCGGGCAAGACGGTGAGATCAGCTTGGGAAGGTACAGCTGGCACGCAGTAAGGTGAGGTGAGGGACCGGGAGGTGAGGATTGGGTCGAACGGGGCAGCTACGGTGAAGTTCTACAGTGCAAGCTGCAAGGAAGGCGTCAGGACCGTCCGCTACCGTATGCGTACCTTCCAGCAGCGGTTTCTGAGGCGAGCTCTCTACGGATACCTGACATCAGGCTTGGGACCTTCCTAGTCGACTAGTGTTGCAAGTGACGGACGTGGAGTGGGTGAAGTGTGAGTGCCCCCCAAAGAGCCCCGGTTTTTTTCAGACCAAAAAAAAAAAAAGTTGCCCAGAGATTTTTTTTTCGAGGTTGCAGCTGCTTGAGCTCCTGTTGGTGTGACTGACGGTGAATGGGATTGTTTCCGGTCGGGATACGATGGGATGAGATGGCAATTGGGAAGATCTGGACACACCCACTCGGAGCTGGTGGTGTTGCCGCCACAGGGGTAATAGCCGTTCAGTTGCCTGGGACTTGGGGGCAACACCATGCACTGCGACATGCACCCGTGGGCGGGCATATCTGGAAATACAGCGAGCAAGGGGCCCTGGGCTTCTCTGCTGCAACCCTCTTCGTGGTGAGAATGGGGGTCAGCTCAGCTCGTATAAAATGTCTACTTTTGCTCATCGCTGAGGAGAAGCGAAGCTTCCGTTTTCAACAGACTTCTGAGCAGCTCCTCGCTGCTCGCTGGCCGTAATGGATGTGAACATCATCTCCATCTCCTGATGCTATCCGGGATCTATTTCAATACCTACGTCTCTGGAGACTGGCGGATGGCGGCACCTCTACAAATGGAAGTACATCCAACACCTAGCTACCCGGGCATTCAGTAGAAGGTGGAGTGCAGCGCTGCATGTCCGCAGCTGCAGTGCAGGTGCGGTGGGTGGCGGCTACTCCGTCCGTCCTGCCCGTCAAGGCCGCCCTGGACGCTAATGCAGACCCCGCCGTAGCGCATTTACCCCCCTGCAATTCCACCCTACCGTAAATAAGGGTAGATATCTAGCGTTTATTAAGGTACAAATACGTCACATTCGCATCGAGCTTACCTTACTTGACGGGTCGCTGGGTCCATATCATGTTGTCGTCGTCCTCCTCCTTGTTGTTGACGGGTCGAGCGTAATGACACAACCAAATATGAGGTGCATGACAGACCACCATGACAGCTTGTTGCGGTCGAGGCTCTGCCGCTGTCGTGGACCGAGATGGGACGAGACCTCACCGCTGTCGTGACATGTCTATAAAGCCTACAAGAAAAGCTTGAGTTGAAAACTCGAGGCGATCCAGTGTTGCTCGCTGATAAGGAATCAAACACCATAATCGGCGGAGGTGGGTGCCCCCAACCATCTGCGGGAGTCGTGCTCCGGGGCGTCATGGTGGGCCGCTGAGTTGATTGTGGAGGGAACAACGACACATTTCACCTAGGATGTTGCTTGCTTGCTTGCTCGCCCATAGTCAGGAGACTCCGACCTCCTGGCACTGAAGGTATTCTTCTGCCCTGGATGCTCCCGCCAGCCCACCACCCTCCTTGAGTCGGGCATGCTTGTGTTGAGAATGTAAGGTTGCTGGTTTTTCTGATTTTTGCGCACTGTTTCTTCTGTGTCTGAATCTGTTTCTGAGGAAACTGTGTCTAGAGTCTAGGACCTTGACTCTGAGAGCTGACAACCAACTCATGCCAATGGCAGTAGCCAAAAGCACGGCTGCATTGACCCGCGAATTGCCCTGTAACTTTTGCAATGTCTTTTGAACTGAGCTTGTCCACCGTTGGTAATAGGCAGCTGTACCTTCTAGCATTCCCCAACTTCGTCTGTCTCTTGACATTGTTTTCTCCAACCGGTCGGAAGGCGGCAGTAACGGCGGCGCGACAGAGGCAAATTCCGCATAGTACAAACGGTGAAGTCGCAAATAGCTGCGTGTCGATCGTTTTTCACGCCTCCCAGCGCCAGGGACGCCTTACCTATGATGTAGACATGGGTCTTGTGGTTTTCTCATGTCGTTTGAGCTTCAACATGATGCATCTTGAGTTCAAAGCTGTCATCAGCGCCTCAAGATCGCACGCAAGCCTTAAACATTGTTTAGCAGACCAACTGCCAGCAGTGCGTCATCCGAAGACAGTGTAACTGTAATCATCAAGCCTGCTTTGCGCGGTGCAACTTAGAACGGTTATGTGTATCAAACAGAGGTTCCAAGTCTCCACGTGAGAGACCGAGAGGTTCCCGCCGGAGTGAGCGATAGGTATGGTGGTGTGGAAGGTGAGATCTGGAGGCCAACCTGGTGGCCCAGAGACCGTCAGGGCGGTAAGTTCTTTCGGGCAGTGCAGACAGACAGACGGCTGGCACACTCGGCCGAACTGTCGCCGAGAATTCTGTTTCTCAAGCATCTGTGGCGGCCAAGCTTTTCGGTGCCTCCCGAACCTTCAGAGACTGCTGCAATGCAATTCTGAGCCGCGCGGCGAGTTTGCTGTACGAAGAGGCACTAACGCCGGCTCGTCTGGATGTTGTCCATCTGTCTGTCTGAGATGTATGCAGCTTGCGCAAGTCTCAGATGCAATGCACCTTCTCCGATTTCGCTCGAGAGGTTTGATGAGCTTGTCTCTCCTTCCCATGTCCGCGACACGAGAAAGGAAAGGACACGGATGGGTGCTGGTCACCTGGACTTGAAATATTGATTAAACAGGCCGGAATATGGGGATGCCGAGTGAGGCGTGCGTAATTGCGCTGTCAACGGTCGGACATCTTCCAGATATTCGCTTCTTTTCTAAGCACCCAAAAGTTCGTTTCGCATACTTAAAGTCTCGAAACACATTGTTTTGGCCAAGAACACCACGCAGAGATTTCAAGACAGGGCCGTCAGTATGCTTGCTCTGACGGCTCTGACGGCTCTGTGCAACAGTGACATCGGACAAGCTGGCGAAGCCGTTTGAAGAGCAGGCTTGTGTTAACTTTTCTTCCGTACAAGCAAGAATAGCAACCGTCGAGGTAGATCAGTGTCAAGCGGGGGAAAGGGTCGCACGAGCATCCGGGGCGCTGGTTCATGCGAGTCTCACATTCAGTTGATCCCCAGGAACCTGTCTTCGAGTCAAATGAGACGTGTTGCGTCCTTCTGGATCGTTCAGCTAGACGGCATCCGAATCGTTGGAAGTGTGAGAGGATGTCGAGCTGCAGCGGGGCACGTGGCTACAGTTAGCTCCAGGCACCGTCTTACCCAACTCTGGGCCCTGCTGGAAGCCCTGTGCTTTACACGACACATCTCATCCAGGTATGAGAAAACGTGGGACGGACAACTGTCCGTGTTCTGCGTGCGTTCCCTTGCCTCCTCCTGCGGCATCAATACAGGGGTAGCTTTTTCCTCCTGAGCTACCTGGTCCCCCAGCCGCTTTTTCCAACACCGTTCCGCTGGTTCCCCGGATGACTCGCTAGGTAGGGTTGCACACAGTGGAACCCAAGGGCTTCGAGGGCGGTCTGGAATGAGTATTGGGAAGCTTGTCTGTGCATAGAAAAGCATGCCGTGGCAGTCACCGCCTAGGTGCAAGTGCTCTCGCATGTTCAGCGGCCGACAGTTCCAAATTCGGGGCCGGAGACCATTGCCTCTGGAGGCGTGAAAGTGCTGTAGCTCAAGCATCCTTGGCGCTGTCGGTAGGCGCCGGTAGCAGGAGAGGGCTGACGGCCGACTATTCCTCAAACGTCGTCTCGGGTGAGCTGGCAGAATGCCGATGTTGATATTATCCAGCAAGTTCGCATTGCTATGTGGAAAGCATGCCTCAGCTGGGCGTCATGGGCAACGGCAGAGGGTCGGTCAGGCCTGAGCATGTCTCGTATGAGGGTTGGAAGCCGGCGAAAACAAGCGGCGTAAAGTTTTCGAGACATGTACAGGCCAGCAGCAAACTTGTTGCTGGTTTGGAAAGAGCTTGTGGCCAAGTTGCAGTTCCCATGGCAAGGATATTGGTTCCAAAATAATGAGACTGAGCACCGCGGTTGTGTTCCCGTTGCCGGTTGGGGGATCGTCTGGAAGCTGGAGGAGACTAGCGACGCTCGGCGTGGAGAAAGGAGACGGTGTCCGTCCCTAGTTGGCGGAGCTATCGTGGGTACCCGGAAGAGGAGCCATTGGCGGTGCCTCGGCGAGCTGCTCATCTGGGAAGTGCTTTTTGCAACGTGTCTCTGGTGTGGTTAGGAGAGCGTCGATTCCTCAGAAGATGAGCTAGGCTCCGGTGGTGGTATGTTGTGATGGCGGAGGTGGTGATGCCATGGCCGGGGTGTCTTATTGGAAGTCGATCAGACGATGAGAAGAGATTTTTTCCAGGAGTTGAATTGTCCAGAGGAACTTTGGCTCAGACATCCCTGACGAGCCGCATTGGCAAGGTGCTGAGCTGGCTGCGCTTGCCTTTCTTTTCTGGTGCAATGGTCATGTAATTTTGTAGTAAAACTTGGGAAGGGGGTAAGGCCAGACTAAAAACTAAGGTAGGTACGAATATTAGTAAACTGCGGGACACATTCACGATGTTTTCGTCTGGAGAAGGAGCGGGAGCTTGCGTGCTCACAGTGGATAAGTGCACTATGTAAGAAGATCAGCTCCAGTATTCCAGCCCATCTTTGAGGCTCTCGTGGCGGCTGCTGGCATCCCCGGTCGTCCCAACTGCCTGTTCCTCTAAGCTGCCCCAGCTAGAGCTTCACGATGCAGGCACCGCACGCTCTCAAGCGAGCCCGACTGCTAAAATGGGAACAGGCAATTTGGACCTGCGCCTGGACCAGAACCTTAGCACCTGCCAGCAGCACAGACGATCCTCAACTTCCTCCTCTTTGCCAGAAATGTTTGATTTCGGGGAAGGAGGTGCACTTGATGCAATCAAAGTCACGCAACATATTCAACTAATTACTATTACACACCCATATCCACGGAAACTGTCCGCCCTTCCAGCCTCTACCGAAGCTTCTTGACACTCTGTCTTCTCCCACATACTCATCCAGCGGTCTGTTCTTGACCTTACAGGGACCTGTCAGGGATTCGTCTCCTATTCTTCCACGAGGCCTTCGACCTTCCAGCGTTTCTTCGCTGCAATGCAACCCTGCGAACACGCACGCACCTATCCCCACAAATCCCGTCCGTCGACGGGAGTCTCCCCCAAAAACAAAAGAAGCCAGACTGACTCCATCGTGACCCGGCATCAGCCTGCCACCTCCACCCCCGCGGCTTGGACGCTGTAATGCCGTCCCTAGCGTCGAAACATCGTGGCGGTCCACCATGGGATGAGCACCAATTTTGTGGGTTTCTAGGCCGACTCCATCACCTGTCCGTCGTGCTGCCCACCATCACTGACCTCAAGATATCGGTGAACCGGAAGACCGGTCAAAGACCAAGGTGACTTACATCCCAGAACTCGGATCATCAGCGACTGGCAACGGCTTTCTTGTCTCGGTCTAGCTCGGCTCCGCAGTCATTGTCAGATGATACTTCTGCATGTTAAAACTCCGATCGACCTGGGTCAGTGTATGACCGGTCATATTGGAAACCAAATCAATATTGATTGTTCTCTCGACGCCGAAAAGAGACACCCGAAAGAAGTGACCGGCGCCGTGACCCATACCTTATTTTTCTGCCGCCGGCCTTCTCGGACCTGCCTTACGAGGCAGACGGTCTCAGCTATCAACACTCGTCAGGCTTAACAGATTAAAACGGTGCTCTCGCAGATGGCGCTGTCGATCCTCAAAAACACACGCTCTGGCGCACTCCACCGCAATGATTTGCTTGGTTCGTGTTAGATTCATTGCTTCTTCTCCTGACTCGTTCAGGGTAGCAATTTCAGTGGTTTGCACTGCCATCAAAAAACGAACGAGCGTGCCCACAACATGCTGTGCAACACCCACCTCTATCTCGGACGAATCTCCGAAACCCGTGGATGCCCCTCTGAATTATTGACAACGGGATTGAATGTCCTCGCGTCAATGTTCAATGTCAGTCGAACTCCTCGAATTTACTTAATGGCACGGAAAACGTTCTGTTGCTAGAACCTCAAGAAGATCAGACACATCAACTACTTCCGACGCGGTTCAGGCGCTCATTGGTCTCCATTTGCTTTTGATGATGGATCAACTCCAGGGTCAGAATGGGCGGTGACAGCAACATCGCCATCCCATCTGCCCTCTTGCGGACTCGACAACTCCACGTACCTTCTTCGAGATAAGTTGAGAGGAGGCGGTCCTGGGAGCCTCTGCCGTAATTCGTCAGGGTGCCGGATTCTTCACCGCACCTCTATGCAGACTGCCTCCTCAAGATACTACTGGTGAGCTCTGGCTTCATTGTGACAATGCACGACTTGGGTACAACAGTGTTGGCCACCCCACGCTCGACCAAGCGGGTGGCAACCTTTGCACAACGCCGTGTCGCCGCAAAAGGGAAGATGAAACAGTCCACGACGGATGAAGAGCTTCTCGAAGCCTGCAAAAAGTCAGGGCTTCCCCGTTACCGTGGGAGTCTCGCTGGGGTCCCGTGGCCGAGCGTGGGCGCCGTGGGGGTCCAGCAAGCGACCCCTATACCGCCGCGGCGGCTAGGTTTTCTATCAAAAAAGTTTTCAATTTCGCCTGTCATTTCTTCCAGCTGTGAACTTCGTGCGCAAAACTGTTCTATGCTCTCGACCTACTCATTTTGGCTCCTGCCGCGGGTGCGGACATGGAGGTTCCTGGGACATTCGGGGAACCCCCAACCTGGTCTTCCGGTCGAGACTGATTCATGATGGATGTGTTGCTGCAAGTTCTAGAAGCCGAATGCAAGAGCATGACCAGCGTCACCGCTCAGGAAGGGAAAATCTCTATCGGCGCGATGTTGCTCGATGTGACGCTGACTGATCCTCAGCGCCTCTAGCGGATTTTGCATGTTATGCAGTTAGACTTTTCTCCTGGCGGCGCAGATGTCATGATGTAGGAGCTGGCTGAGGCATTCAAGACCACGAGATACATGAGCTAGGACGAAGGAAGGTGCTTACAATAAGACAATGGAGAACGATGGGAGGGTAGGACGTAGCCAAGGCAACTCACTGCTCAAAAGAGGCTTCGCCAGATCAATAGTTGATATACGCTGGGATGCATCGAGACAAAATCAGGCACGGGGTCACTAAAGACGCAAATATTCGTCACAATCTGAATATGGCCAAAAGCAGAGGTAGATCAATCCAGTATGTATTGCCATTTTTGTGTGTTATATATGTGTCAATGTGCCTGGTATCATGGTATTCTCCCAGGTATCGATGATGATGAGGTGGCTCTCGCATGCAGCCCGAATACTCTCGCTATAAATCTCCTACCACTGCAGCTCTCCTCTCGCTGCGTCTTCGCGAGGCTCCTCGGACCAGTCCATCACGAGTGCTCTCAGCTGGTCTCTGAACTGATTCAGCTCAGTTGTTGTATCTGTTGTGCCATGCTCAGCCCCCGACTTCTAATCCCGGGGCGCACGCGAGCTGAGGCCCTCCTGCACGGCAGCCAGGATCAGGTCCTTGGCCTTCTCAACACCCTCAGCGGTGCCGATAACCTCGATGGCGTCCTCATTGGCGTCGTTGCGAGGAACGTTGATCTTGCAACCGCTCTGCTTGCGGATGGTGTTGACCTTGCTGCCGCCCTGGCCAATGACGTAGCGGTAGGTCTTGGGGTCGGGAAGGACAAGGTAACCAGTGTGGGTGTTCTTGCGGGCCTGCTCAATAGCGGCGGCAATGGCAGCCTTGGCCTTCTCGATGTTCTCGGGAGAACCGCGCAAGACCCAAGGGATCTCGCCGTCCTCGCCGGCGCCGGTATCCACAACCTTCCAGGAGTGGGCATCGGCAACGGCATCCTCGTCGTCGGTGATCAAAGGCAGAGCACCGCCGTTGCTGCGGCTGGCGCCAGCGCTGGGCTTGGCGGGTAGGGCAGCGCCAGCGTGATCGACGGAAATTTGGTGGTTGTTGCGGAGCTGGCGGAAGAACTGGCCGTTGTTGGAGATGGCGTGGTGCAGACCACGAGGGACCTGCAGAGTCTCGCCCTCCTGCTCCTTGACGAGAGAGGCAATGTGCTCCTTCGCCTTCTCGACGTTCTCGGGGCGACCAGTAATCTTGACGCCCGTCTTGCCGTCACCCTGGCGGGGAATGTCAATGGAGACGTTGAGCTGAGACTCGAGCTGGCGCTTGGCCTCTCCACCGCGACCGATGAGGGTTCTGTGCTTCTCGGTGGGGACATCCAGAATGTCGGTGACCTGGCTGTCCTTCTCCGCGACAATCTCCTCGATCCTGGCAACGATCTTGCTGACAACGTCCGAGCGACCCTCGATCTTGATCGTGTTACCATCAGCCTCCTGCTTGGGGAACTGAATGGTGCGTGCAAGCTCGCGGCGGTCGTCAGAACCGCCAGCCTTGACAACGATATCACGGAGGGTAGCACCTATCAGTGGTTAGCTTAAAGAAACAGAATGCAGGTTAGGTTGAACAATCTCACCTCCAGCACCAATGAGAGACTTGTGGTGCTTCTTATCAACCTCAATAGTCTTCACAACGGTGTCGTTGAAAACATCCCTCTTCTCCTCGAGAGCCTTCTTAGCAGCAGCGACCTGAGACTTAGTGCCCTTAATCTGAATCTCGACGGTTTCGGCATCACGTCCGCTGGGGATGTCGATCTTGGCACCGGTGGTCTGGCGGAGCTCATCCAGCGCAGCGCCACCCTGGCCAATGATTGACGGGACCTGCTTCTGCTGGACAGAGACGGTTGCCGTGAAGGAGGTATCCTTCAGGTACTGGAGAAGAGACAGAATCTCGTCGCGAGCCTCATCCGCTCCCTTCTTGGGACCGCGAACGATAACCTCGTCGGGGTTCTGCACGCGCTTGGGCTTGCCAGCGTCGCTGGCAGCGTCATTCTCCTCCTCATCCTTGTTGCTCTTTCCAGAGCGGGGGAAGAAGATGAGAACCTTGTACTTGGACTGCAGGCGGTTGGTGACGCTTCCGCCAGAACCAATGAGCTCTCTGTGGAACTTGGGGTCGACCTTCAGGACGTGAGTAACCTCATCGGCGAGAGTGCGACCAAGGGAGCTGATGTGGGCCTTGGCAGCCTCGGCCTTTGCCTTGGGGCCCTTCAGCTCGACCTTGCCATCCTGAACCTGAATCTCGACGTCGAAGCGCTCGCGCAATTCCTTGATGTTTGAGCCGCCCTTGCCGATAAGGTGGTTGGCATACTTCTGAGGGAAGTCGAAGGACATGGTGAAGCCACGCTCCTTCTCGTCCTCCTTCTCCTGCTCGACGAAGGCGTTGACCTTGGCCTCGAGGTTCTTGACGGCAGAGGCCGGGCCACGGAGAGTGACAACGGTGCCGACAGAAGAGACACGGATGGGGATCTGGTCATCGGCACGGTTGGCCTGCTCCTTCTTGATGAAACGGCGGAGGCGCTCGTGGAACTTCTGGGGAACATCGATAGAGGCAGAAGCAATCTGCTCCTGCTTGTTGATGATGTCGAGAATCTGCTTGCGAGCATCCTCCAAGCTCTGCTGGAAAGCACGGATTTCGTCCTGGGACGGGCGGCCGGTCTTGATCTGGGGCTTGGGCTCAGGAGCAGAGGGTCCCTCAAAGACAAGGAGGACAGGGGCGTCGATCTCTCCGGCCTCAGGAAGGACAACGTGGACACCGTGGTTGTCTCTCATGCGGGGGCTGACATCCTTGTTCAGGTACTGGTGGTAGAAGGGGTCGACGGGGATGGGGACGATTCTGGCAGGCGGGATGGCGTGAACAAGCTTCTCGATGGCGGATTGAGCCTGGAGAACGTTCTTGCCATCACGGGCGTACAGCTCGTAAGGGGAAGCGCCGTTGGCACCGAGAGGGGTGTTAATGTGAGTGCTGTGAGCCCTCTCGATGTCGTCAAACATGTCACGATGTCTCAGGAAACGAGTGACGTTGCGAGCGTGGCTAGAAACACCACCAGGGGCACCCTTGTGGAAACGGCCAATGTCGAAGGTAGAGAACTGCATGTTCATGGCTCTGTCCATGGCAGTCTCAACACCCTTGCTGATCTGGGCAGCAGGGCCAATGACGGTGACGGAGTCATCATCCTCATCAGTGGGCAGCAAGATGGTGCAACCCGTCTCGTTGAAGAACTCATCGAGAGTCTCGCCACGGCGGCCAGCAATGAACTGGTGGCGGCCCTTCTGAAGACTGAACTGGTCGACGGCAAGCTGCTGCTGCAGCTCCTGGACGCGGCGCTCAATCTCAGCACGAGCAGCCTGCACAGCAGCGCGGTCACCGGCCAGCTGGATGTGGTTGTCGCCGGCAGGGACGAAGACGGGGCGCTCGCCCTCGTTCACGGCCATGTTACGGCCGCGAGGAGCCCAAATCTGGTGAGGAGGAACACGCATCTGAACACCATCGGTCTCGTAACGGTTGACATGGCTGTTGCTGGGGCCCGCAATGAAGGGGTAGAACTCAGCAGGAATACCACGAAGCTTGGTGTTGACGTTGGCAGCGCGCTCGCCGGCAATCTTCATGATCTGGTCGCGGGCAGAAGCAGCAGACAAGGCGTTGCCCTCAACGAGGACATCGATGGTGGAGTCGTCATCCTCGTCAAAAGTAGCACCATCCTCGACCTTGGGAAGCTGGACACGGGCACCAGACTTCTCCTGGATGGACTTGATGGTGGAACCTCCCTTGCCGATGATGTGGGCACGAGCAGACTGGGGAATCGGGACCTTGATGGTGGTCTGTTCAGAAAAAAAAAGTTAGCTTGAGCTCTGTGGGGAAGAGATCTGGGGTTTGCCGACCTTGGTTCCGATCTGCTGGACAAGATCCTTGAGTGCCTGTTGAGCAACGTCTTGAGGACCAGTAGCGTCGAACTTGAGACGACCGTTGGTGGCGGTGGACAAGGTGATGTTGGCGCGCGACTTGCGGTTGATGTCCTTCATGATGTCCGGGATGGGGCGTCTAAGCTGGTTACGGGGAAGGATGAACTGGGGCTCCAGAACAACCGTTTCCACGTTGCGGCCGGGGATCGACATCGAGGGGGCAGCGTTCTTGGGGGTCGCAACACCGCCCGAGGCGGGGGTGGAAGAGCGAGAGAGACCGTTGGCGGGGGTAGAGACGTTGCTCTTGGCTCCCCAGATGGGGGCGACGTTGGGGCTGCTCTTGGGCTTTCCGGCGCCGAGCTCGGGGAAGAGAGTCTGATCGTTAGGATCGATCTTCTTTCCGGGAACGGAGGTCTCCTTCTGCTTGCCAGCAGCCTTGGAAGACTGGGGCTCGGCCCAAGAGGCGGAGTCACCGGCATTGCTCTTCAGGGGGAGGTCCTCGTCAGGAACCTCCTCGACCGTGGGGTGATGGTCGACGTGAGTCTGAAGCAGCTTCTGGGCAGCCGAAGGCTCAGCGCCGTTGGAAGTTGTAGAATCGGTAGAGGCCATTGTGAATAGTGTCGATCAACGTCGTCGGGTGGTTGGATGGGATGATAGGGGTTGTTTGGGTGAATTCGGTATATCTGCAAGGGGGACAGCACCAGTTAGCTCCGGACGCTGCAAAGACGGCGATGCAGCAGCGTGCAAACTGCTCGGCTTTAACAAGACTTACAACTGAGGATATACACAGCAGTTGGGGACAAGACCAGTAGAATCAGTCTTCCGATTAAAGAAGGCCGAAGCGTGTTAAACCGTGGAGCAGCAGATAGACCGAGGAGAGTAGCTTGTTGCTGGCTTAGAACATTGCGACCCTGACCGGCAACAATGAACAAATCCAGTGGGCGAGACAGAATCGGGGGAGGGACGGCGAGGGCGAGGTTGACAGAATTGCAAATCCTGCCAATTGATGGTTGGGGGAGATGGAGAAGTCAGAGGGCGAGATGGACTCGAAGCTCGGATGGGCTAAAGGGTGAGGTGGAAGTTTCTCGACTCCACGATGGTGTTCAATTGGGGATGGAATTTCTGGAGCTGGCAGGGATCCTTCTTCCAGAAAGGTTCCGCCTGCCAGTGGTGCTCTCCACCTTGAGCTGCCCCACACTAAGCCTCAGCCACAACCTAAATTGTTAAGGCGTCCTCGCACCGGCCAGGTGGCACTCGCTGGAGGGCCAGGACGGGGGACGGTTGGAGTCGGCCGTTGGACTCTCGGCACAGTTGGTGAGGCCAGCACATTCCAGACCGCCTTCTGATTGGACCTTTCCAAGTTCAAACCCACACCGCTGAACCACCTCCGGGAGCCAGCTCCGGATCACGTGGGGTTCGGCTTGACTCAAGCCCGCCGCTATTCTCCGCCTGGTCTCCCTTGCCGGGCCAGATGGGGGCTATCGCCGGCCCGGAGTTCGGCCCGGGGCACGATGCTCCGAACTTCAGGGGTCCGTTCGTCCCGAGTTGCTTAAGATCGCGGTTTCAATGACGATGGCATCCGTGCGCTCTTTAAACATCGTGAACTACCTCAGAACAAAACCGGCCGAGGCAAGAGCTCGACTGGTTCGGTACCAACACCCATATCACTATACTTGGACTCTCGGTAAGTTGAGGAGAGACCGCACATGTTGAGACAACCACTGTGAAGTCAAACTGCCCATAAAACACACAAACATAGAACGGAATTTTGCAGGGACAGGTTGATGCGGTTAAGGGTGACAAGCCGTCCGTAGATTGACTACTGACTACAGAAAGAGGATGGAGGCCGCAAGAGATGTTAGACACTGGGATATAGACATTACCTGAAAAGAGTTGGCAAGCTCCTTAGACCAGTTGCCCGTCACACTTTACCGTCGGTATTCCCTTGAACAACTCGTGGTAGCTCGATCCTCTGAACGTAGGGTGGTTTGCAATGCCCAGTCCGAGCCAGACAATCGCACCAAAAGCAGCCCATCAAAGGCTCGCCATAGAAAGCCTCCATGTCCACGAGACCACACCAGGTCATCTCCTTACGTTGTACACAGCAACACAGCGCTAGCCAGCGACAACCTCTGCAAGATTCCCGCAACTTCAGTCCTGTGGTTACCCGGGCACTTTTGCATCGGAAAAAGAAAGCCCATCGCTGTTCTAGCGTCTGGAAGCGAAAGGCTGCCCCGTGGCAGACTGCAGGAATCTACGCAGCCTTGGCCAATCAGCAGAACCACGCACCCCCATTGCGAGATGTTAGCTGAAATCTCGCACCCTCCGAAGCACATGTCGCCCTCGCTGCGTGATCGTGGTAGACAGCATGGGCTTGGTCGCTCGCAAAGCCCTTCGCAACGGTGAGTCCAGGGTCGTGAGTCGTACTAGCTGCAAGTTGGCACCATCGACATCATTTAGGCAATTCGGTTTCCGGCAAGAAGTAATGGGTTTGCTGTCGTCGCAAATCGCGACTGGCTGCTGCTCAATGCAGGGGCAAATGGTTCATTTGAGAGGCATCCTGCAGCCTGCAGGAACAACGGCAAGGGGGCTTTTGGCTTGTTGCAGGCACAAACAAGCATCCCACAGCTGTGCTACGTGGCCAGACATGGCCAGCGAGAGACATGCCGTGGTTGGCAGCTTGCGACTGACAGCCTCTCAAAAATACCGTCTCAGAACAAGCCTTCGTTCGCAGGCGTTCTGGCACGTCAGGTGAGCTTGGGAGGAAATGGATGCGGACGAATCCCAAGGCGTCCGGAACGAGAACGGGGTAGCACGATGACTGAGACGACGACGGATACGCTGGGATTATGTTAATTCTGCTCTGAACAGCTCTGCTGACACGAAGCTGAGCCTCTGATTAAGAGAAACTTGGGAGACAAACAAAGCCTCCATGCCCTGTCCTCCAGGATCGGCGGAACCTTATTGCCCTCCAGCATATCTCATCGTTCTGCGTGGAGCGGAGACGAACGCCTGGTAGTAGTCACCACGGGGCTTTTCCTCGACTTTTGTGGTGATGTGGCAGAGATGCACGCATGCGCCGCAGCCAGACTTTTCAATGCGAGCAAGACGAATGATTCGCTGTCATGACATGATTCATGGCTAGCTTTTTGGAGGACCCGGCAACAGCTCTTCTGAGCCGTCGAGCTCGTGTCCTGAAAGGGATGATCCATGAATGAGGGCTCCTGTCAGACATAGTAATCGCGGGGTCTTTTAAACAGCAGCATTTGGAGCAAAAGTTCGGCGGCAAACCTCGGTAGATGGCCGTTGCGGCCCTGAAAGCTCGTTCGGGGAAGCCGCGTCTTCTGGCATCGGCAATCTCGTCAATCGCGTTGTCGTGATTTGTAGAAAATGCCTGGGCAGTTAGGCTCGCGTCACATGTGGGCGATGTCAGCGAAAGCTGGTTCGCACGCAGGCTCGTGGATTGGAGAAGGGACGCATGGCTTCATCAGCGCCAATGCCAGCCGTGGAACGACCTTGACCGAATGTGGCGCCCTCCTTTAAAGACAGCTCCCCACGACGGCAGGGTGTGATATGAGATCGGGGACGGGGCAGGCCGTGAATCACTGGCGAAGTTGGACGAATCTCGCATCCCGATGGTGCGGATGGATGGCTTCATCTCGTTGCAATCCAGAACTGGGACGAAGCAGCGAGTGGGCATTGGTCTTGGGCGGCGAGTCCCCCAAAGGAGGAATGATGATGGCATTTGGCGCGAGTTCCTTGGTGGCATCCCCGTCTGGTTTGTTGTCGACCCTGGTACGGGAACGGGACCTTATTTTACTGGTGCAACGGTCTCAGTGGTGCAGTGGACGCTTGAGAAAACGGCTCCCGCCGCCGTCTCTGGGCGATTGCAGACCGGCGTTGGCCCGTTTCGTCTCCTCCAACCAGACAGACGCGTTGGCAACTGTGGCCCGCGCGGGCGTGTGAAGCTGAACGGTTCAAGCGTGCGCAGACACACATTCAGCATGCAGATGCAGAAGGGCACGGACGTTGGGGTTGATGACGGGATGGGACGGGATGCTTAGAGCCTTACATAGTAGACAACCTTGGTATGTACTTACGCCATACCAACCTAGTTTTGGGATGCGGTAGTGTGGGTGGGTGGGCAAAGGGAGGAGCAGGTGTTGCATGCTGCTACCTTTGCAGTGAGAGAGCTTTGGGGGCGCGGACGTGAGTGTCTGGAAGAAGAGGAGAATTCAATGCCGGCAAGGACAAGACGCAGAGAAAAAAAACCAAAGACTGGCGCGATGAAGCATTACCTGGACCCTTTGTGGAGCAAGGAAGTCCAAGTGCCCGATGGTTTGAAACAAGATGTAAATTCCCAAGGGCAGGCCCGCCGGCCCCGGTGAGCACTGGCATCCGCCGGGCCCTAGCACTCACTCACTGGCACTGGGGATGGGTCTTTCCGTACCAAAGTGCCATTATGATGGACGTGAGCCTTGAGGAGAGGGTCTTGGTCTGCTTCACCTGTGGTAGGTAGGTACGAAAATGGATACATACGCTAGATGATGGCGCTCACCTGAAATAGAGACATGAAGACGGAAGCGAATTGGAACAGAATGGAACGGTTCGTTTTCTTCTGGACCTCCAATGGCTGGCGGCCAACGGTCAGCCTAGCCTGGTAAGAAGATACTTTTCACCTGTTTGTCAGGTCAGCGAGTGGGGAAAAGAAGGAGCTTGGAAGATTCCGAATTGCTGACGGCCTGCCTTTGAACATGCAGGAAACAGACTTTGGTTGTTTCTCGCCGGCGCGGGCTGAGTTGACTGCTGCTGCATGTGCATGTCAGCGACAGCGGGCATTGAGCTTAAGATACACGACCCCTTGAGATAAGGTAAGGTAAGGCAGGCAAGCACGGCTGCACAGAAGATGCCCAAGCTCCCGTCTATTGATTGCACTTGCCTCAATTGCTCTACGGATATCACAATCGGAAGGCAGCTCAAGGTATCGAGGTAAGGGGGTTCTTTCCAATCCAATGGCAATGGCAGTGTCATTGTCAGTCAATGGCAGGAGCGTTGCATTCATTACCTGCCTTGCCTTACCTAAGGCAGTGGAGGCAGGCACCTTACTTGCCCGCAGCGTGCTTACCTTACTTCGCTCAGTAAGGGTACTTCCAGGACCGTTCATCTCGGTCAGCGGCTGCTCAGTTCACCAAGTCTTCATCCCTCTCACGCCCCATTTCATATCTCCCGTCTCTCCTCGTGCCCCAGTACGACGAAATCTCTGTTCATACGGTTGCAATCACTAGCAGAGACTTTGTCGCAACAAGAAACCATCTCCCTGTCGGCGTAATTAAGGTCAGCTCAAACAGACTATGGACTAAAAAAAAATGAAGCTCGGCCAAAAAAAAAACCAAAAAAGCAAACGCCTTCATCTCGTCTCTCGGTGCTTTCCCCTCCCTCCAATCACCCCAATCCCGACTCCCCCCTCCCCCTCCCCTCTTTTTCCCAGCTTCCCCTCCATGTCTCTCCGAGCTGGCAGCTGGGGGCGCTCTGCGCTCAAGGTCGTCCGTCGCATAACAACCATCACATCATACCGGCCTCGACCTCAAACCAGAATCGACCATCATGTCCGCTGTTGCATGCACCATTTAGCCTCTTACGCCCGTATGTACCTACTTATCTTCATACAATGGCATCCGTATCCGTACAGGTTTAGGGTGCAGATACATGTCTGCAATGCCGGAAGCTGTCTTTCTGAGGACATCTGTACCTAAGACGGGCATGCAGTCTGCCGTCACGGCGCACATACGTCAACCAGAAACGAATCTCGGTGGCCAATACTTTGCCTCACTTGCTAACAGACCTGCGAATACCGACCCGAACAAGGGCCTGTCCTTGCGTCCTTACGAACCACTGTCTGCAGACTGGCTCGCTGCACACCAACTGGCCGGGTCCGCGGCGTCTGAGGTGATCCCAAAACCCCAGCCATTGAAGTCGGCCATGCCCTGTCTTGCTCTGCAGTCTCCTTTCAGTGTCTTGCTCCAGCCCAGATTCAAGACCCTTGGTGCCTCAGTTTCTTCCTCTCTCTCCACTGACACTGGACCCCCGCCGCAGCCAGAGACCCGCGACCACTCCATCGACCGCGACCGTAACGGCGACCCTTACTGACCCTTGGCCGTTGGAACCCTGGCCTTACCGCACCGCATGGCGCACTACCACTAGAGCCGCCCAACGATCAGCAAGTTCCGTCAAGCAGAGACGCCCATCCGGCTGCTAAGATTGTTCAAGGATCGACCGTCAGGTCGAAGCTCCAGCAGCACGCAGTCAACTGGAGCAGAGCACCGACTGCTACTAACCGACTTGAAGATAGCTAGCTACCTTACGGATAGCAGGCATGCGAGCTTCTACGCTGCTGCGCTCCTCCCGAGTCCCGAGGCAATCAGTTGTTGGCCTTGGACCACAGACAGGGCCCAGGACCTGCACCAGCTGTCCTAGCTCTCCTACCCTCTCAAACACGCCAGCTTCGAATCGAAGACGGGAGATTGGAGCTAACATCCAGGTCCAAGGTCCCGAACCGCACCCGAAAGACTTGCTTTAGCATAACTCTTGAGGTGGTGAGGAGGAGAGCTCGGACTGGCACGATATACCGTTATTAGGCACTCAGCATCTATTCTGGGTACGAGTTTCTGTAGTACGATGCGCCGCCGTGGCTACAAGCACGCCCCTGCTTCCACCTCTTCTAGCGCCCGAGACCTGGCATCGCTCTTGTGCCTGTTCGACTCCCTCTCTCGATTCGAGTACCACGAAAAATGCTCTGCGACTCTTCGGTGTTTTCTTAACCTTCTAGGCCAGTTCGTCCCGCCTGTGGTGGAGCTTGTGTATCCCCCCTAGGCATCGTCTTTTTGTGCCTAGTGTCGCGGGACTTCTAGCCTTGCCCGGGTGATGGAAGTGAGGGGCAGTCATCCAACGAAAGAGATTGTGGTGGGCTGTCCTTGGAAAACATCACACTGTGCGAAGTGAAGGCGGGAGCACTACCTCATGGCATCATCTCATCATGTCTGATCCTCCTCCTGTCTGTCCACCACCACCTCCAACACCCTGGACGGCCTACAGCCCCGTGTGGCTCTACGCGCAGGTAGCCTCATCGACTCGTTTTTGGAACACTTGCCTCTAAGCGAGAGAACAATGTCGAAGAAGTGGTGCGTACGGACAGAGCGAAGAAGAAAGGACGCCGAGTAGCAGGCGCTTAGAAACACAAGATTTCTTGACATTCATTTCCGCAGGGCCTGACAGTCCACTTCGGCCGAGATGATTTCAATATTGGGCAAGGTGCCTTGGGCGACTTTATACAGAGTGAAACCATGCAGTATGGCAGATATGGTAGTGGTGACTGAACACGGCGCGCCGCGGCGGCTCCTCCCAGATGACCCCAGATGACGAGATGAGATCATGAGAGGCACGTTGCAATGTGCAACATCTGGAGGTGGTATTTCACGCAATATGGTTTCTTCTTCGGCAGCGGCACATGGAGGAGGTTCCAGCAGCACTTGGCCAAGCCCAGCTCTCAGCAGCCCCGTCCGTCACCCATCCAGCAGGCGACCAGTGAGGATGGATGGGCTGGTCGGCAACTCGATTCGTCTTGCCCTGTAACACACATCTTTGGGGCTGCTCGCTGGTTCATCGAGTCTTGTACTAAGTTTCCGTCTGTCTTGGATTGCTTGCCTTACTCTTCCTCACCTCGGAATCAGTCCCAGTGGCACACACACATCACGTACTGATATCGAGGCGCGGGATGGAGTGCGGCACACTGTCTTACTTGGAAGGTAAGGTACCTTAGGTAGCGTTCACAGATGCATGCCTTAGGTAAGGCGAGGTCGTGGTGCGTCCTAGCCAGGGCTCTCTCCGTCATCTCATAGATGATAGCGTAGGATGAAAAGAAATAAAAATAAAAAGAGGGGATACACTTTCGGGGCAATTGGAAGTGTGAGCCTGTGAAGTGAGTGCGAGGGGCGGGGCGGGGAGAGGGGGAACGGGGGAGGCAGAAGTTGGCCGGTACGTGCCCAGGAGGTACCGTCCATCTCCCCTCCACACCAAACGGCCACACGGCCACACGGCCCCCAGCCTAACGTTAGCCCAGGCCTGAGTCCCGTCTCCGTCCATTCATCGTTCCGTTTACCCACGCCCAATCCCACTCACACGCCACGACCAGTGAGTGCACAGTCTCCCATGTGCCCCTGCCCCACCTTCTGAGTGAGAGAGTGTTTTTTATTATTATTATTTTTTTTTCTTTCGCAGTGGGAAGATTGGGAGGAGGGGAGCTGCTGGTGACGACGGGTGGGGAGAATGGGAAGAGACAACCACCACACGCATGCCTTACACACACTCACACTCTGCTGATTGGTATTGCTGAGCAAGAGAAAGGCTGTGGCAGCCAATCCAAAGACTTGCTGCAGATACCGATGAGGCCGAACTGCACCGCATCTCTGCCATCCCGTTCTTTCCTGGCCTGTCATCTTCCTACGTATCTTCGTCCCGCAGGCTTCCCCAAGACCCAATCCTGCAGTCCGGATAGCAAGAACAGTGACCCCGAACAATGAACTGCCAGACAGCTTGGCTTAGAGAGGTCATCCCCGTCCTCATCCACCAGAAAACAACTACACAATAACAAGTCAACAACGAAGCAGAACCCACACAGTCCGGAATCCACCCTGACTCCATCCAAGCACAGCCAGCAGCCAGTGACAGCCACACTAGCGTCACAGCGAACCCGGTCCGTCAATCAGTGCCACTGCCCACCTCACTGTCTACGGATACCGTACCGCCCAACCAGCACGGAACAGATACCGCTGTACCTTACCCTGGATATGGGTTTTTTTCGCCGCTGCCTCTTCCACTGCTGCCGGTGTGGTCCTGTTTCCTCTTCTGTGGCGTGTGGGTGTGCGTGTCCAGTGCGTGTGTGTGTGCTGGCTGGCTGGTATCCGTACCGCCGGCGCAGACAACTGGTCCTGAGAAATCCAGTTCCCTCAGTTCCTTGTTGATGACATTGCTGCTACTATGCTACTTCCCAATCAATACCACGCAAGGTGCGCCGTACATACCAGCCGCCATACTTCAGACGCCCAAACATTAGACACCCTTTCCCGGTCCAGCGTCCCAGTCCCAAATCCTGGTTCCAGGTTTCCCAATCCCAGTCCCGTTCTGTCGAAGGAAGAAACAGAAAAAAAAGACGAGAGAGGGAAAAAAAAAGCTACGTCTACATTACGGATACCTGACCAGCCAGTGACCACCGGCCCTGACTGAATGAGTCCACCACCTAACCTCTACCTTACCTCCTGAACACACGCACATACTGGACGGCAGGGAAGGCCAACAGGCATAAGGCACACGAGGCACAAGGGGTGAAGACGCGAACAGCATCGCATTGTGCCCGTACCGCATATTATTATTATTTTTTCCTCCTCACACACCCTCCTACAATTCATACCCTCTTTACACCTCTTGCACTA
Source organism: Colletotrichum siamense (assembly GCF_013390195.1). NCBI lineage: Eukaryota > Fungi > Ascomycota > Sordariomycetes > Glomerellales > Glomerellaceae > Colletotrichum > Colletotrichum siamense. The sequence goes on from NW_023501015.1 coordinate 1,546,928, forward strand.
TTACCATTGCCGCCGACTGCTGCCGCTGCTGCTGCTCCTGCGTAAAATATACACACACAGACAGCCCGACCCGACACAGCTAAGCAAAGCAAGCAAGCAAGCTACCTTACTACTGGCGACTGCGTACCTTTCATTACTGCGTCTGTCTGTCTGTTATCTCCCATACCTTACCCTATCCTCGGCGTATCTATCGTAAGGTACCGTACCGACACTTTTGCTGCCCGCCCGCCCTGCTTCTGCTGCTGCTGCTGCTGCTGTACCGCACCGCTCCGCACCGCAGCGCCAGCCGTCCGTACCTTTCCCTTTTCCTCCTACCTTCGCTTCCCAAGTCCCAGGCCGGGTCCCCTTCTTTCTTTCTTTCGACGACGACCAGCACCGCCGGGTTTGGTTTTACTTTTAGACTTTGTAGGGGCGTATCATGGACGGCAGCCAGAGCACATCCACGTCCAACGGCTCGTCGCAACGTCGCAGGCTCACCAAGAAACCTCCCCCTTCGTACCATACCCACACCCGCTCGTCGAGTGGCCTCGATGGTGGCATCGACACCAGGTCTCTCCAGAGCAAACGCAGCTCGACCAGCTTGAAGCGCGCTCCTTCTGCTCCACCTGTGCGGACGACCCCCTCAAACGCTGCTTCAGCTCATAGTTCTCCCCGTCACCTCCCCTCAAGTCAGACGCACCTTCCCAATCCCTCCCCCATCCTGCCTCAGGGTCAGTTCGCCGCCGCCAACAACGCCAACGCCAACTCCCTCTCGCTCTCACTCTCAAACAACTCGCACTCACACTCCGTCGCTCCTTCCCCCAGTGCTGCGTCCTTTCATAACACCAGCATTAACCACCTTCACAACCACCACCAGCCCGCCGTGAACCTGAACCAGAGCCAGAACCCGAACCCCCAGTCCGCGTCCCACCCGACGACAGCTCAGGTGCAGGCCCAGGCCCAGGCGCAGCCTCAGACCTCCTCCTCCTCCACCTTTCACAACGCTGCTTCCGCTTCCTACGCTGTTCACCCTCACCACCAGCAGAACTTTAGCCACCAAAACAACAACAACCACCTCCTCCACCACCACAACCTGCTGCACAACAACTTCTCGACCAACAACAACAGCAGCTCCTCCTCCAACTCCAACAGCAGTCCCGTCGGTATCGGTGTCGGTGTTGGCATCGGCATCGCACACTCCAGTGATTCCTCCGTAGCTGACCCCAGCGCGCCTCTCTCGTCGCAACCCCACGACGAATTCATCGGCGCTCCCTTCGACGGCGCTGCCGTTCTGAGCCGCATCGAGCAGACAAAGTCCCCCGTCGCCCAGTCTCACCCGCTGCCTCTCCAGCACCCGCACCCTCACCAGCATCAGGCACCCGCCGCCTACCAGCGCCAGAACGCCCCCACGCCGCTGCTCAAGTCTGTCACCGACACGCGCATCACAAAGAGCCCCCGACTCCGACAGTCCCAGAGCTTCACGAACGATTCCTCCTCCTCAATGATGAACGAAAAATCACAAGGCGGTCGGGTGACGGAGAACTCAATGATCAGCCCCAAGAGATACTCGGACGAGGCAAAGGAGCCCCGTATGGGCGTCCTGCGCAAGAAGTCGGGCTTCTCTGGCTTCATGAACAGTCTGGTCGGCACCCCAAAGAAGCCTGTCATCTCGGCACCAGAGAATCCCGTTCACGTCACCCACGTCGGCTACGACAGCTCTACCGGCCAGTTTACCGTCAGTCGCCCCCCCCCCTCTCCCCTTCCTGCTCCTGCCTCTTGTTTTGCAATCGCTCCTCAATTCTTGAATCGCCTCATTTTTTGCCTCTTTTTTCTTTTTCTTCCCCTCTCGCCTTCCTCTTTTCGTCCCCGCCCCTCTCCTTTGTCCCGAGTCTCGTGTGGCTGACGTGTGATTGTTCAGGGTCTTCCGAAAGAATGGCAGAGATTGATCAACGAAAGTGGAATTCCCGAGAAGGAACGCAGGGAGAACCCCCAGACCATGGTTGACATCATCACATTCTACAAGGAAACGACCGAAAAGCCAGCCGAGGATCAGGTTTTGGAGAAGTTCCACGATGCAAGAGCGCCTGATTACCGCCAATATGCAAATGCAAGCAACTCACCGTCGGGTGCCATGTCGCCGGGCATGTATCCGCCAACAACTTATATGGGTATGTCTCCGATGATCAGTCCACCTGCGAGCCCTAGGTTTCCAACTGTCAATCATGAAGGATCTTTTGAGAACCCCCGCCAACCGCCCCCCGTACCAGGAGTCGGAGGCTCCAAAGGCCCCGGTAAAGATGTGAATCTCATGCCCAGTCGCCCGGCCCCGAAGCCCCCCGTCAGCCTCCCGATGAGGTCTGCTCCGTCGCCCTACCCCGCCAAGGACTCCGGCATTGGAATGTCTCAGCCCGGCGAAGACCTGCCCCCGGTCGCATACCAACCGCCCAAGGAGAACGTCCCCATGCTCCCCGAAGAGCATCGTGGAGAGCACCGATCCCGATCCCGATCCAACTCGCGTGTTGGCGCCTCGCCCGGCTACGTCCCCCCCACACCTAACCCTCAAAATGCCCAGGCGAACGTTTACCAGCAGCAACTCATGCAACAGCAGCAGGAGCAGGCCCTCGCGCAGGCTCAGGCCGCCATGACTGGCCAGGGCCAGATTGGTCGCGCTCCCAGCAAGAGACAGCCCGCCCAGCAGCCGACCCCTCCTCAATCGCAGTATCCTCAAGGCCCCACAAACGGAGGACCCGGCCAGCGACAGCAGGTTGGCGTTGCTGGCGCTCCTGGCTCCAGACCCCGCCGCCAGAGACAGAGCACCGGTATCGACGTCGTCGCCGCCCTCAAGCGCATTTGTTCCGATGGCGATCCCCGTGAGGTGTACAAGAACTTCAACAAGATTGGCCAGGGTGCTTCCGGTGGCGTGTACACGGGATATGAGCGAGGCTCCAACCGATTGGTGGCTATTAAGCAGATGAACCTGGAGCAGCAACCGAAGAAGGACCTGATTATTAACGAGATCTTGGTCATGAAGGACAGCTCGCACCCCAACATTGTCAACTTCATCGACAGCTACCTTTGCGGAGGCGAGCTCTGGGTTGTCATGGAGTTCATGGAGGGCGGTAGTCTCACGGATGTTGTTACCTTCAACATCATGACTGAGGGACAAATCGCTTCCGTCTGCCGAGAGACGCTGAAGGGTCTGCAGCACCTGCACTCTAAGGGAGTCATCCACCGCGACATCAAGTCCGACAACATTCTCCTGTCGATGGAGGGCAACATCAAGCTGAGTACGAACCCCCTCGTTCCATTACGGTGCGTGGAAATACTGACGTCGAACAGCTGATTTCGGATTCTGCGCGACAATCAACGAGGCCCAGAACAAGCGCACAACGATGGTCGGTACGCCGTACTGGATGGCCCCCGAGGTCGTCACGCGTAAGGAGTACGGACGCAAGGTCGACATCTGGTCTCTGGGTATCATGGCCATTGAGATGATCGAGGGCGAGCCGCCATACCTGACCGAGTCTCCTCTGAGAGCCTTGTGGTTGATCGCCACAAACGGCACCCCTCAGATCAAGGAGGAGGCCCAGCTGTCGCCAGTTTTCCGCGACTTCCTCTACTTTGCACTCAAGGTCGACCCCGAGAAGAGAGCCAGCGCGCATGACCTCCTCAGAGTAGGTTCTTCCCTCACAGGTTCAAAACACAGTTTACTGATTTCATTGCAGCATGAGTTCATGAAGGGATGTGTTGATCTCGCTCAACTTTCACCGTTGGTCCGCGCCGCTAGGGAAGCACGTCTCGCAGAAAAGGCTAGGAAGGGACAGTAGGGCACCTTCGGCCATGCGTCCAGAAGCATATTTCGGCGGTTGGCTCATCGACATTAATCACGACCTTGACGACAACCACAAGCCTCCACAATTGGGCTGTCCTTACCTGTGCACTGAGATACCCCAGGAAGTTTTTTTGTTTGCCTTGGCACAAACAACTCGATGCCTTGCATCTACTCACAGCACGCTTTCGTTCAATCTGGAACTGACCCCACCTGGGTCTCTGTTGGATTTGCTAGAAAGACTAGTGCATTGAGTGCGCGCCATGGTTGGCAGACTTTCGAACCCGATCATAACTCTACTTGCTTTCAAGATACCACGTCAGAGGAGACCAGCCTAATTCGGCATGGACTCTCTGGCCTTTCTTTTTTTTCTTTTTCCGACGACTTATGCGCGCATCCCATCCAGCATCAGCACTTGTTGGCGACCAAGCAAAGTCTCTTTACTCATGGTTCTTTCTGTTACGCATTACATAGAGGCGGCCACAATCATGGACTCGCCAGCTTGCCTCAATGCCAGGCCTTTGGTTGTATACGGACAACCCTCTCATCTCATTGGATTGAGACATCCACATTGGGCCAATCATGTCTCCGTGGGGGTGGTGACAAATGTCACCTAGGAAAGTCGGTCGCTGAGAGAGGAGATGAGACGATGAATCGCATGATCTGATTTGGCCAGCGGGAATGGGCGGCCAACTCAAATTTCTCGGGGCAGGCAGGCAAACCCCCTTTCAAACCTGTCGTGTGGGATTTTTTTTCTGTTTTCACGGAACATCCGAAAAGAAAAAGGGATCGATTTTTCAGACGAGACGTCGACGGACAGATACGAGAGGCCAGGTTCTTAGGCTTTCATTTCTCCTGGTCCCATGTGTCTCTTTTCCCACACCGGGGGAACTCTCTACAGGTCGTGCACACAAGAGGAACAATCACCGAGGAGGTGGTTTAGTCTAGACTCGACTAGGTACAGGAATGACCCCATTCAGGCCGAGCAGGCCGAGGAAAGTTTAAAAAAGGAAGTTTTTGTCCCCTGCGTGATGTGTGATGTCGGACCCGCGATCTTGCTTATTTCCATCGTCGTCCCCTCTGTGCCTCGCGCGATTGGCTCCCTCCTGGCTGCGTCTTGATCTGTGGTTCTAGACCTCAGCCTGCCGAAGTATCATACGACCCTTGGGGAAAAAAGACTTCAATGGATGGGACCCCTATTGCCACTAACGGCTTGTCTTCGTCTCGTTTGCGTCAGTAACGTGCATCAAGTGGGGGTTCGTGGCTTTTTTCGTTTCCAGTGGCTTGCTGAATTTTCTCGGGGGTTTCTTTTCAGGGTCTCATTGTTTTCTCGTGGCTCAAGGGATTTTTCCTGCTTGGCATTGTTCTATGGTCTTTGTCAGTAAGTCAGGATGGCAAGGGCGGGACAAAGGAGCTTGTTTGTTTGAGAGGGTTGGTGAAAGGACACAAAGGGGAGGGAGGTTGCATTGTTCCAGGTCCTTGCGGCTCGGACTTAAGGGGTTGGATGAGGGGGCCTGATGAATATTGGGATGGCAGGATGGCCGCAGGGTGGTTGATGCAGTGGATGGATTCCCATGGAGATCGTGAGGATGGTGACGATGAGAGATGGTGGTTGGTGGTGGTGATCGTTGCCGTGGGAAGTGACAAGATTGAATTGAAGACTCTCGAAACCTACCTACTGTTATCACGTAATTTGAGGGCGAGTAGGTTACTTCTTCATTTCTGATCGTACCCTCTACAAATCAGAAAAAAAGCACCCGTGTTAGTTTGATTGTCGTCTATATTTCGAGCTTTCAACTGGACTAGCTGCTCTCTACCCTTGGCTTTCACATCTGGCTATATCAGCCAAGATCGACTGAAGCTCGCAAGGCGTTTTCAGTTTCTACACATGGCCTATTACCAACCTTCACCAAGCTTGTCTATTTACCTGCGCCCTCCTGCAGTCTAAAACGGCATAATGGTTGTGGCAGGGAGGCTTTCGTAAAGCCAGGTGAAGTCGAAGAGCTATGGTGGAGGCATATCTTTTCCGTTAGTTGTTGAGGACGGTGCAGAGGATATCATCAGGGCGTGTGTCTTCGAGACGGTGGTCAAGACTTAGTTTGTTCTACTGTTTCCGTCGCAATCGGGGCATTTCTAATGTTGGCTGATTCGAGATGCCTGCCCACCGTTATCGTGCGTGTCGCTAGCTGGGATCTCCTGTGTTCATCGGCAAGATGCCATTTATGTTTCGGCAGTTATGGGAGCATGCGCCGTAACCTGTCCTTGCGTTTCTTTCTTTTGCTGTAGACAACTCGGCTTCGACAGCATTTAATTGTCTCTCCCTGCACGCTACTTCAATTGCGTGGTGTCGTTGTTGCCCCTGTTGACTTGAAATCTTTGCCCCCGAGAACTTGCGCAGGGTTTTATTACTTGTGATGAGTAGAATCGTATAAAAAGTCTCGTTGAAGGCCTCTCATTTTGTACTTGCAAAGTACGCCTTCTGTAGCGAAGGGTGTGGTGCAAAGCAGACGAAACGAAGGTTGCCACCGATTGACCTCCCTGGATGTTTCCAGATGGCTACCACCGGCGGTCGGAATCGTTGTATTGATAGGAGAGCCCACTCGAACAAGTTCCATTTGTTAATCATCATTGCTTGGTGACTTATCGTACTGAAACAGAACCGAGGGTGAACATGTAGCTCCCTTGTCGACAACATGATGGGTATATATGCGTACAAGAGGCCGTAGGTGTTACTGACTGCCTTGGGACATTGTATCGAGAACCTCGGCTGCGAACTTTCACATACACAATGAAGGCAGGCATCCGGATTAAGTCCACCACCACCATAGAACCGCCAATCGTCGAGGTCCTGGTTATATGCCAAGCGAGCGCGTATTCGAATATCATCAAAAGTAGCCAGTCAAACAGTATAATGTGATCACAACGTATGTCGAACCCTCAGCGTTCCGTCTGGCGTGGCATCTTTGGTCCTGCCCCAGGTCAATATGGCATATTCGTGACGAATGCTTATGTTCCGCGTTTGAGCTGTGATCTGGTGAGCATCGTGTCGGGCTACGAGGTTACAAGAGCAGGTGTCTGTACGGGACATTATTGACTACGCACAGCTGGAGAATTACCTGCTTCTCGGCCTTGTCGAGGGAACGATCAGAACGGCAGGCTGATGCAGTCTCGCATAGTAACGGCTCTAGGAACAAGCGGGCTAATCATATCACAACGTACGTCTTGTTATCCTGCTGATTCACGCGTACGGAGTTGCTCACATGTTTTCCATTCATAAGCAGAAAAAAAGATGGGTAGTAGTACATGTCTCGATACCAACACAGGCTTTGAATGGATCCTGGTCTCCTCATCCTCGCTTCCCAACCCGGACATTCCCTTCCGTTTGCTATTACTCCGTCCATAGACACCAAAAAAGCGCAAATACAACGATTGGACTGCCTCCGGAGAAGTTTAGTTCTTGGGGAAGGCCGCCTCCATGCGCTGCTTGTACTTGTCCTTGATGACTCTCCTGTTGAGCTTTTGTGTGGCGGTGACAAGGCCCTGCGATGAATGTTAGCTGGAACATGAGCGTGGCAAACAGCTGTCAGACTGAGACTTACGCTATCCGGGGTCCACTCCTCCTCGACGAGGACGACACCACCGACGATCTCGAGGCCGGTCAGACCGGCTTTGCGGCCGGCGCCAACGAGGTCCTTAAGAACGGTGTCGACGACCTTAGAGTTCGTGTGCATGTCGTGCTCGTCAACGCCCAGCTTCTGGGCCTCCTCGGCGAGGACCTTCTCGTTGGGGGCGATGACGGCGATGGCGCGGGAGTGCTCGCCGTCACCGTAGACCATGATGTTCTGGACAAAGTGGCTGCCGCGGTAGACGGACTCGAGCTTCTCGAGAGCAATGTACTCACCACCCTGCATCTTGACAAGGTTCTTGACACGGTCGATGACCTTCAGGTGGCCGACAGAGTCGAATTCGCCAATGTCGCCAGTCTTGAACCAGCCATCCTTGGTAATGGCCTTGGCCGTCTCCTCCGGGTTCTTGTAGTACTCCTTAAGCACGGCGGGACCCTTGATCCAGATTTCACCCTGGGGCGGGGTCGAGTCGGTGGAGTAGTTGAGATCCGGGATAGAGACGAGCTTCACATCGACGGCGGCAGGAATGGGGCCGATGGCGGTGGAGGTGTATTCGAGTGGGTCGCCGAGAGCGCCGTTGGCGGCCGTCTCGGTCAGACCGTAACCAGTGAGCATGGGCGCGACGGTCATGGACAGGAAGTGCTTGGTCCCGTCCGAGATGCCGCTCGCGCCATTCATAATAAGCCGGAGACGCCCACCCGTGAGTTCGCGAACTTTCTTAAAGACGATGTTGTCGAAGATGGTAGCAAAGGGCAGGCCGTACTTGACCATGAAGCTTTTGTAGTTGAAGGCACCCCAGAAGAGGGCCTTGACGAAGATGCTTGAGCTGTTAACCTTTGCAGCAACGCCCTTCTTGACCGTCTCCCAGACTTGGGGCACGCCGACGAGTGCGGTAGGACGGAACTCGCGCATGTCACCAGGAGAGTTCTTCATGGACGTGTCTGACAGGGTTCGAGGGTTGCCATAGCCAAGGGTACCGCCAATGAACAGCACGAGGTTCTCGAGGACGAGCTCAAAGATGTGAGCCAGGGGCAGGTATGCTAGGACGTACTCGGCGCTGCTAACGCACTCCTCGACGCAGGTGTAGAGACCAGTAACTGGGAACACAGTTAGTAAACTTCCTCGTCCAACGTATAAAGAAGCTCAACTTACTCGCTGCGACCATGCCCTCGTGGGTCATTGGGACACCCTTTGGCGTTCCAGTTGAGCCGGAAGTGTACATGATGCAGAAGAGGTCTTCGGGCTTGGCCTCTACAGGATCAACAGGGTTATCCTCGCCCAGCTGGCGCACCTCCTCAATGCTAAGAAGCTTCACATCCGGGTTGGCCTTCTGGAAAGCCTCGACCTCACCACCCTGGGTGAAGATGCAGTTGTCATTGTAGATGACAAACTTGAGGTTTTCGGCCTTCTTGATGCCCCCACTTGCCGTCTTGAGCAGGTGAGGGTCCAGGTACATGGCATCTGCACTGGACTCGAGGAGGGAGTGCTCGACACCACTAGCACCGAGGGTGTCGTATGCGGTAACGATGGACATGGACTGCGAACCGCAGGCGTGGGACAGGGCCATCCAGTTGGCGCTAGGTTCCCGGAGATTTAAGTTAGCCTCTTCTCTTAGGGACGGTTACTGCGATGGTGCTCGGGGCCGTGAAAAAGGCGGGACGGGAGGGGAACGGGGGGCTCTCGGACGTACGAAGTAGTAGCAAAGAGATGAAGTCTGCTCTCTTTGCCCAGACCCAACTTGCGCAGACCTGAGCCAAGCTGCAGGATGTAGGTCTGGAATTCAGTATAGGTCAGGTAGGAGAATTTAGACAGCTCGAAGAACTGCCACTCCTTCTCGACCTGCCTGACCTCACCGTCGACGTTCTTGGGGACCATCTTCTTCTCTCTGTGCAAGTGCACGAGCTTCCGAGTGCCGACGGCGGGCTCGTTAGGGTAGACGCGGGCGCTTCGCTTCACGATATCGTACATTGTGTGGATCTCGGGATGGGGCTGTGTACGGAGGGCATCTTTGGCCTTCCAGTGACGGCGGGGGAGGGTCTCGCCCTCGACGCGCTCGTAACCGGGCGCCTCGACTGTGTAGGGAGGTTTGTGCACCGGGTACAGAGGCGCGATACGCGTGGTCCACGACATGTTGGCGGTGGTTGTTACTGCTGCTAAATCGGAGAGCGGGGGAGGGGATTTGACGAGGAAGAAGCCGGCGAAGACGGCGGCGACGACGACGAGAACGGCAGTGGTGATGGACGGAATGGTGGGAGAGCTTATGACTGATTTAGAGCTGCTGGCGAGCGTGCGGGATAGCGGCGACGGCGGAAGAGGGCGAGGATGAGGGATCGGAGGGCGGGATGGCGGTCAGACCGAAGGGAGTCGAAGAGTTACTAAGTAGGTGGTCGGAGGGATTGGGGGAGGAAATCTGGGGTAAGACGCAGGTTTCCGAGTGGTTGAGGCTTGCAAGGCTGGAGGGAGGGAGGGAGGCAGAAGCTGGAGCTAGGAGTATTCGTAGAAATGTATGTAGCACGAAGGTCAAGGTTGGGGCTGAACCTTTGTAGGTTGTGGCTGTTTCGGATACTCGGTTTCTCTTCTCTTATCGTCGCGTGTGGTGTTGCTCAAGGTGCACGCCGAACCTGAGCTGTCGGAGACGTTGCGGTGCGGCCTTTTGGTGCGGGCAGGGCAGAAGCGCAAAGTTAAGCTGTTGCGAAAGAGAAGGAAAAAAAGGGCGACGGGCCTTTAATTGCGTCACAGGGTATTATGGCTGGGCCTGCTACCTTGCAGCAGTTGAGCTGTATCCGTAATGCTGCGCGCTGCTGTGGAAGGTAGGTCGTGATGGGTGGGTGGGTGCCTCAGGGAAGGGAGATCCGCCACTGGCTAGTACGGGTACGTGGGCCCCCCTAACTAGCTAAGGTACAGCTATCTGAGTATCTTTCATGCTCCCCTCACAGCTCCAGGGCCCGTTGAACCAACCATCCATGCCCGCGGACAGGGAATGCTACGCCGCTAGAGGGAGCTCCATGCAGGACGTCGTCGGCGAGAATACATGCCCTCCTGCTGTGGGCGCCCGCGAAAACATGTCGGCCTGCAAGTACTCAGAAACCCGCCGATGCCTTGGCTGCAGCCGCATGCTGAGGCGCTTGACGACGTAACACGTCAACACCCAACCGCAAGTTGGGGAAGCTCTCTGCTCTGCTGGGCTGACAGAGGCACGGAACCTGCGGACACGACACAGCGTTGAACATCCATGGCCATGAGGCATCAGGTGGCAGGTTGAGCAAGACTCGTGGCCGCGTGCACCGCGGCACAGCTCCCAACGACAAAAGTCCGTCGCCGTCACAGCCGCCATCCATCATCTCTGGGGTTTCCAGTCTGGGTAACCTATCCGTCTCGGACGACTCTCCTACCTACCGATTCCGGGCGATGCCTCGGCGGCACGAGATCACGTCTCAGCCGGCCAGCCCTCCGAAGTAAGAGGCAAGAGGCGGAATGGTGGCAGCACAGCAAGGAGGGAAGCTCCAATGCTGAGATGGCCTCTCGATTGGACCAGCTGCAGCAGCATCTAGTCAGCACCAGGTCCCTCCTGCCTATCCCCGAAGCCAACGCTAGTGTGCGGATAAAAAGAGGGGGGAACATGGGGCTGACTCTGCACTTGGCAGCTCTTGGAGGGGAGCCAAGGCGATGCGGGATCGGAAAACAATTGCGACAAATGCCATACGCTCTCCAACTAGTCAGCAACAGCAACGTTCTTCCCTCCCCAAGCACCTACCTGCTCTCAAGTCTCAACAAGTCCGTCCCTTGACATCCACTGACTTGTTTCCTCCCAGAACTTGTCCCCAACAACACTCAACAATGCAACACTCCATATTGCACATTACCTGGGCATAGCAGCCAAAGACTTCTGGCAGAGCTGCCGAAAGCACATGAAAATGACGCCGGCTTTCTGTCATCAGGATCGGCAAGGGTTCTCGACTCGATATGCCCGGCAGCCAGGGATCACAGCAGGGGACTCGGTTCCAATCAGCGGCTCAACCCCCCGATGAAGAAGACCGATCCACACGTTCAATATCCAGACGGGCATTGTTTGATTGTGTCCTGCAGATTTTTGACTCTCCTCGCAGCAGAACCGCCGCATCCCACTCGCATCGCAACACCAGCGCCCCCAGAGACCACGGAAACACGGCTTCAACTGTCCTTTTACCCACGCTGCTTGCTCGGCGCCACTTTCCAGTATCGCTCAATAGCGGTCCTTCAGAGCTTGCTGCCACACTCACGTGCGAATATCGTTCTCTGTGGCTGACACATGTAACGCGTGAGCACCGACAACCGAGGCGAGTGCGCAGAAAAGAGGCTCCTCGCGGGGCAAACCGTCGTATTTGACCGGTCCACCGCTACAGAAACCCTGCTTTGTTTCTGGGTACGGAGCCGCCGTTGGAAACGGCGTTTCGCTGCTATTCTCCGGGATCCATCCCACCATGCCATGCCATTCCATCAGAGTTTGGTTCATCGCACATTTCCAGCGGACCGCCCGAACACCTTCCCAACTCTTAATTCTCTCTTTTGCCCTGCGTCTACCGCAGCCAGCGCTGCTGAGGTTATTCCCACCTTCCCACCTTCCCGACACTGCCGACATATGTCATGCTGACGCCCCTCAATCCTCCCGAGCCGAATCGTGCGCCTGAGTCAGCTTCGCTCTTCAATGTGATTGATGCGTGCCCTCGGACTGCATCAATCTTCCCTGTGGCGGCTGGGAAGCTATGGCCAGTAACCACAGCAGCAACAGCCGCGAACCGCCCAGCTCGGAGCTCTGAAAAGCGAACCTCCGACTCGCGGTGTCGCGACGACTCAGGTCCTGCTACAACTCCGTCTTCAGGACAGTCGCGAAAACAACAAACCTGACGATGCTATTCCGTGCGAGCGCCAAATAGCAAGAAACCAGCGGAAACCGTGGAAACCAAGCGGTTGACCACCCTCGACGCGGCTCAGCGTCGACTTCGGGACCGCGCGGTGAGAGTTCATCGTGTGGCAGCCGGTCGAGAAGCAATTTATAGCATCATCCGGCCTATCGCAATCTTGGGTCTTCACACCCTAACCGGCCGAGCGATCGTACTAAACGGATCGGACGACCCGGCTATGAGGAAACCGTCTCTGCCTTTGTCTTGTGTCTTGCAGCCGGAGATCCACTCGGGAACCCCAATCCGAAAGGACAGGCGTATGAGCCATGTATGTGTATGCGGCATCATGAGCCTTGGATGGGCAAGGCTGGGGCTCAATACGCCAGCATTGGCACGTGTCCCGGATCGCCAGCTTTGATAAACACGCCTGGCACGTCTCCCCAGCGTCCGCCACCGTCATTGAGGCTAAGCGGGATCTACGCAGCTACGCTGGGCTAACGGCTTTTACTTTGGCCCTAAAACAGCACCGCTCGGCACTCTTCGTCCACACACGCCCCTAGACCAAGGCAAGGGGCCGTGTGTTAGCCTCATCCTTTCTCGGCCTACTCTGGACTGTACTACACGGAGTACGAATGAACAGTAAGGTAGTCTTGCAGACGACTGCACTCTGCGGACACAGACTTGTGAACCCCTTCCGGCGGCGCTGCCGGGCGCCCGCCAGCCAAATGTCGAGGTCTGCAGCTAACGGCCATCTCAATTCTAGAATGGACTTCCCCCATCGGACACATCCTATAGTCCGCCTCGTGTGTCTCTCCCTACCGGCCAATGAGCCATCACCAACCGAGGACCTGCAGGGCCGCTCGAACATGAGCACAGCTCTCGAAATATACTCGTCGTCACCACTGTCACAACAATGAAACGCCCCCTTCTGCAAGCCCCGAGCGTGGAGCCCAGAGCCACAGCAAGAACCGCATGCCGTGTCTCTCATTGTCCCAGAGACAGTCCCAGCCCGGCAGCACCACATGGACCGCTCATAGACGCCCAAAGACACGCCAAGCGTGCGCACCTCCGACGTGCCATTCATTGTATTAAGATAGAGTTACGTCGCAGCCGCCCTCTTCGAGATGAACTCCTGTCCTTTCTCCCGTTTGATTTCGAGAGGTGACCAGCGCCCAACCAAAACGCTGCCTCTCACTTGAAGCAATCATGTCGGGGTTGTGTGGTATCCGCCCTGAAGGGATCGTAAGTCTTCTTCCCTTGCTTGACTAGAATCAAGGGCTGCTCCAGCTAACGCTACACAGGTGGCTCATTCAAAGTTCGGTCCTCTACCATCATCGTGTTTTTTCGACAGTGTTGTTGTGCCTTTGCCAGCATGGATCCGTATCATTGTCACGTTTGCACTCTTTCACTTTGTCGTTCCCGTCCTCGTCGTGGACAAGATCAAGCGGTATGAAGTGAAGCATGAATGGCAGAGACACGCCCAACTGTCGTTCTATTACTTCACCATCCTCGTCGTGTTCATGATGGAGGCCATGGAAATTGGTAGGCTGGCATCCATCAACTTTGGCGTCGGCCTGCTCCCGTTTGTTTTTGCGGGCTGTGGTGTCTGCGCCGTCATGCAGTCCACCCGGGGTTTCCAGCGCCGCATTCGCAATTGGCAGCCAGCCAACATCATCTTCTGGATCATGAGCATCGCCGTCACCTCCATTAAGTTTGTGACCATCGTAAAGGCAGGACAGGCCAATCCGCAGGCCAGACGTGCCGGCTCCGACTACCCGACGACTCACCAACTTCAGGACCTTGGCGTTCTCATTGCCTGCTACATTCTCCTGCTCGTCAACGAGATCGCCCTCATGTTCCAGAAGACCTGGGAGGAGACAGTCGACGCCGAGAACATGAAGAAGCTCCGCCTCGAGCGCTCCATCAGCGACCAGGCCCGCTACGATCTTACCCGCGCCATCGAGGAGGGCTACTACCCGTCCGGCGTCACCTACCTCACCCTCAGGCTGGAGGGCGAGTCCGCAAGCGACAAGGATGTACCGAGCAAGGAAGACGAGCTTAAGAAGACGGCCAGCCATAACGCTTCCATTGCGGGATCGTCTTCCAGCGCCAGCGAGAAGGGTAAACGCACCATGGACGAACCGATCGAGCCTGTCCCCATGATCCCACCGAGCTTCCGAAACAGCGAGCGGTGGTCGTCTGCCATGACCCTGAAGGACGCTGCCGCAAGTGACGACCAGCTCAACGAGAAGAACGGCCTCAGCAAGAAACGCGACACCGCCAGATGGTCGGCAATGACTCTCAGGGAGCCGGCGCCCATCCGCGACCCCAACGACAAGCGCGGCTCAGGATTTGGCGGCGCAAAGGCTTCGCCCACGTTTGAAAACATCCAAGAGACGGAGGCCCTGGAGGGCGTCGAGCCGATTCACCGCTACGCCGAAGAGAGAGCCGCTCAGAAGGCCCTCCTTAGCGAGGCCCCGTTCTCGATCAACAGGGACAGCCAGCCGCCTCGCAGCCCCTCCGAAGCACACCGATCCTTCCTCTTGAAGCCCGCCAACCCCAACTCGCACGGAGAGCGGTGGTCTGCCATGACGCTCAGGAATGACGGCACAGTTCCGCCGACCAGGGAGGAGCACCAGCCCATGATGTCCTCCGCCAGCACGCCCGAGAGAAAACCTTCCGGCTCGGGCGAGAGAAACGCTATGAGGCGGTATTCCGACTGCTCGTCACGGTCCATCCGGCGATTCTCTGCGCGCAACGATCTGAGGGAGGCTGCGGCTACGGCGGCCGCGTTCGTGGACGGGGAGGATGTGTCTATGGGATCGCCGACGGAGGAGACGCATTTGCAGCAACATCAACCGCCTTCACCATGAGGGGGGAATAGCATCGATACCAACTACCAAACTGGTACACACATAACTTTCCTTAATATCTCTTGTCATTTTTGGAGGGGAATGTGTAATTTTTCTTTGAATCTTGCAAAAACAAGCAGGCGAGGCGCCATATCTAGAACGGGCAGGGTCTTATGAGAGATGTGGGAATAGTGTGTATAATCAAGACGTACTCCTCCAAAACGATTTCCCATATGCCGTGTTGTTTTGCCATGAGCAAGTGAGCAAGAGTGTACCCAGGGATACTGCTGGCGGTGTATCTGGCCTTCTTCCTTTGGTAGTGTATAAAACCAGCATTTCACTACAATCTACGGCACCAACTTCCGAGAAGGTTGCTTTTTTTCACAGCTGATCCACACAAGCAACAATACATGCGCGTCACCATGGGATTTCACGGCGAATGATAACAGGAAAAAGCAAGTAAAAACGGTAGTTGCTGTTGAGAGGAGATCGTGGTTGGGGCGTGGCTTGTCCAGCCAGCCATTCCCGTATTGTGACTTGCGGCACTAGGGTGGGGGTGAACCGCGACGCTAATCTCGGTGGTATTTTAGCGTTGAATCGATAAGGGCGTCCGGAGGCGTTTCTTTTCTTTTCCCGATGGCGGGTGTATTTATGGCTTGTGTCTAGTCAGTTATCCGGGCAAGGCAAGGTCGGCGTGGCGCGCGATGGGCGGGAAACGTTGGAGCGGGAGGCGTGTGAATGAGAATAGGGGCGGAGGGGACAGGGCCGCGAAGGAAGTTTGACAGGGCGAGTGAGGGCGGGAGGATGGATGGATGAAATATGGATGAAGGAAGGCGATGGGCCAGCATGCACCACCTTGTGATGTATCGGTGCCAGAGGTTATCGTAAGTGGTCTTGTTTCCCCCCCCCCCCCGGTCTTGTCAACGAATGTTGAAGCTGCGAGTTTCTGGAGATGGAAATAAGCCACCGGGAGTTACGCGGCCCGAAGAAGGGAAGCCGAAGGAATCGTGGCGCGGTCCATAAGCAGACCTGCTGTTGGTAGCCTCGAGTAGGTAGGTTACTTTCGTCAGGCGGCGCAGTCTGATAAGTCAGATTCCATGTTTTTTTTCTGGTCCAAGTTGGTTGGACGGGGTTGGAAGCAGCTGCCAATCTATTCATTCTGTCTGAATTTGCAGTTTTCTTTCTTTTGGATGTTGTTGTGCATGAATGTGGTGTGCGTTTATTGATTCTTCCAACTTCCTTATCTTGGCATTCAGGATCCTTTGGCCCCCCTGGTAAAGAATGAGTGACTTTGCGAATCGGAGGAGGAACGATGAGAAGGAGCCTGCGGAGGAACCACACCACCAACGAGATCACCGCTCGACCACGGCGAGTGAGAATGACGATCCCGTGAAGCAGCGCCGGGGCGGCGGCGGCCCGAGGAAGGGTCACACCAAGTCGCGGAACGGGTGTATCGGGTGCAAGAGGCGGCGGGTCAAGTGCTCGGAGCGGCGGCCCGAGTGCGAGGGGTGTCTAAAGATGGGGCTGGTTTGCGAGTGGGCGTGGCCTGCGAAGAGGCACCTGGGGACGGGTTCCGGGAGGAGACGGGTGGTGACGATGGGGGTGGGGGATAGTAGTAGTGGCGACGGTGAGGACGAGGAGAGGGAGATGGTGATGGAAATAGGGGGTTCGCCGCCGCCTGTGTTTGGGATGGAGGATTTGAGGTTCTTTCAGCACTTTATGCTGGATGCTATTCCGCCTTTGCCTGTCGGGGGAGGGGAGGTATGGAGGGGTGTTGCGAGGATGGCGCATGAGGTGAGTTTTGTGTGCTTCCTTACGGACTATCATGCTTTATCTTTCTGGTGGACTGACGGATGGGGGGAAAGTACGACTTTTTGATGCACGCAGTACTGGCTCTCGGCGCGTCGCATCTTTCTCTGTGTAGTACTCTAAGCGACAACAGTAACTCCGTCTTGTCGTCGTCAGGGACGGGCGTGATGGAGCGGCAGGCGTTGGGACACAGGGTGCGAGCGATACGCGCGCTCAACGACAAGCTGTCTGCCGGGCGGCTGAGCAAGGTCGACGGGGACGCGGCGTTTGCGGCGATGATGGCGTTGACGTTCCAGGCTGGGTACATGGTGGACGGAATGGGGGACTTTGTGGCCATGGTTCGGGGGTGTAAGTCTCTCCCTCTGCCCTTCTCTGTGTGTGTATCCATGACGCTGACATGAAAGTAAAAAGGCCATGTCGTCGCCGACAACGCGATGCCCTCGTTCCCCGACTCTGCGTTCCGCGGGTTCTCGGGCCCGGGCTACGTCTCGGGCTTCCGGTCCCTGCTGCAGCCGGATCAGCATCCCGGCAGACTGCACAGGCTGGAAGACGCCAGAGAGGCAGAGCGGCGGGAGGTTCTGGACGGGTTCGTGGGGAGTCTGCGGGACGTCGGGGCGCTGTGCGGGAGCGTGTGCGAGGTTGAGTATCTGGCGGGGATGAAGAGGGTTGTCGGGCTTGCGATTGCCGGCTCTGAGGATGGTAAGTGTTTTTGTTCTTTTTCGTGCGGTTTTCTGATGGAAATGAGGAGGGCGTTAACCATGAGAGCAGCGTATTTCGAGTTCGCGGCAATGTACAACCGCCTCGGTGAGATGAGCAGCGACGACTTCGTGCGCTTCAGCGCGCCCGGGAACCACGCCGCGCGGATCCTGCTGGGTCACTTCTTCCTGCTCGCGCAGGTGGTCGAGATGATCAACCACCGCAGGGGGCGGAGCCGCGAGGGACAGTTCCGGGCGAGGGTGACGCTGGCTTGGCTGGAGGGGATCGAGGAGGGGCTGCCGGGGGAGTTGAAGGGGTATTTGGGGTGGCCTTTGGGGTTTGCGAGGGGGCGCATGAGGAGGTTGGATGGGGAGGAAGGTGGGTGTGTTGGAATGGGTTTGTCGTGAGGGTTTGCGGGTGGGAGATGGGTGGTATGTTGAGGGGACACCAGGATGAACTTGGGCGTATCCGACTTACATCCTTCTCACTAGATTCTCAAAGGCCTCTACCACAACTGCCATGGTCCGACGTCAGCAACTTTCCAGCAGCCAAATCAAAACATCATACTAGAGTTTAGACATTGACGATATGGCATCTCCTTTCATCAGGTTCACAACGGCATCGCGTGCCGTCCAACCATGGGGGCTCGATTTTGAATAGATAGAGTTGAGAAATCCCATCTCACCAACTCCGCTATCTCTGGCCGACTCGTCGGCAGAAACAGCGTGTTCTTCACTTCAAGATGCTGGATGGCTTCCGTCAATGGCTATTCTATGTCAGGACGCTGAAGTATGTTCGCTCCTTGGCTTAGAGAACACTCATACAAAGCACGGGGTTTGCTAGATAATAATAAACACTTCTCCAGCAAGACAATAGTCGATATGGGCTTTGAGAGAGCATCCTGACGAGGTTGTTGGTTGACTCACGTTCTCACTTACGCATGTCACTCTAGTCATTCACCAAGTCTATCTCCAAGACTAGAATAATCCCCTGAAATGTGCGGTTCTCATTCCAATAGAACTAATGTTTGGTCATGACCTCATCCCGAAAAAAGAGCAAGAAAAAAGTATCCTGTCCGTCCCCAATGTGACAGGCAAGATGAACCCCCCTCCCCTTCCAAAATCGAACCAGACGCCATGCTTTGGAAGAAGCGCTTGAAGAAACTCAAACTGTAGAAAAAAGACAACATCGTTCCATGCTTGGCAACCGCCCGCCGTCATTCAGTTCTATATGAGGTTTGAAAAGCCCCCCACCCCGTCCCCCGTTTCCTGCCCCGCCGATAGTCCCGACACATGTACATATCTTTGGTCCTTTTTCACCCTTCTTCCCCAATGCTCTCTCTCTATTACAACATCTTGCGGAAAATGATCATCGTCTTGAGGATCGACCTTGCTTTCTGCGGAAGAACACGAGGTACGGCACGTCGGAGGTGCTCTTCTTGAACACTTCGCGACTGGCGTCGCCCCCGCGGCCCGTGCCGTCGATGCGGATCGGGGTCACGCGGGCGTCGTTGATGCGGTGCCAAGCATGCGGGTCGGGGTTCTGGGGTTCGCGGACGTAGGAGTAGTAGTGACCGCTGGTGATGTTGGTGCCGGTGTGGATGATGACGGCGTAGCATTCGTAGTCGAAGGGCAGCTCGAACTTTTCGTCGAGTGGCGGCCCGACGGTGTTGCGTTCCTCGGGCGGGATGAAGAACTGGTCGAGGTTCAGGTTTTCAAAGTCCCATGTGATCATGTCCCGCTTCTTCTGCACCTGGCCGGTGTTGTCGTAGTCGAAACGTCGGAAGCACACGCACAGCAGCTCTGGCAGACGAGCGAGCGCGATTTGCTTTTGGCCCCGTACGTTCATGTTGCAAGTATCGCACTTGTAATCGTCGATAAACTCTGGCTCGAGATATGACTTCAGGCAGTCTTCGATCGTTTGTGTGTTGCTGTTGATGGGCACCGAGATGAAGTCGAATGTCGCAAAGCTGTAAGTGCGGTTGTTGCATCTTGAGCACACCACGGTCGAGAGTTCCAAACCACGCCAGTACCTGTCGACGATGGACGAGTTTGTTTTCAGGTAGTGACCCCACCACTCATACGCACCCTGAAGCATCGACTTGCCAATCTTCATCTGAGGGAATGCTGCGTTCTCGTCGCCAATCCGATCTCTTCGCATATTTGTTTCATCGTGAAGGTAGGCCATCAGCCAGGACATGAATTCTTGAGCATCCTGCTGTCGACCACCACCAAACTCATCACCCTTGTCTTTAAGCCGGCTCTTTTCACAGACCGATCGAGAGTAGTCCTACGAATGGTCAGTACAGCGCTTAGCCATATGGGCGGGGATGCTTACCATCAGTGTCTGGGCCTTCATGGTGGCAAACTTGCCGGAGTCCATCCAGTGGAACAGGTTGGATAGGATGCGCGACATGAGCTGAGGGGGATCGCTCTTCTCATCGGGCTTCTTCGGGACCTTGTACGTGTTTTGCCATTCAAACGTGGCCAGCTCCTTGCCAAAACCAGGCGACATCCGCAGGGCTTGGATGGAGCTGTTGGCGTAACACCAGACACCGGGGTTGTTGAGACCTGTGATGTGATGGCCATCCTTGACTGCGCCGACAGATGGAGAGTCGGGGCGGGCCAATGGGCCCTGCTTGAGGTTTCTAGCTTGCGCTGGGAAAGCCAAGCCTTGAGCCTCATGGTCATCCTGCGTTTGCGAAAGACCACTGTAGCTGGGACGAGGAACGGCTGGAGCTGGCCGCGTAGGTGGTGACGGAAGTTCGGAGTAGATATCGGCGTGGTTCTGATAATTGTTGTACGTGGGTTTTTCAGGACTGATGGGTGACTGCATGGATTCCTGCTCAGCTGAGACGGCTGGGAATCTCCGCAGAAACTCTTCGGTGCTGCGCACATGCATGAACCCAGGAGAGCGCGCAGTCTCGAGATCTGCATTGTGAAGCGTTTCCTCCCAAAGCTTGACCTCTTCAGGCTTCAAAGGCGTGACTTTGTATTGCCTGGCTGGCTTTGAGATGGAGATGGAGGGCTTCAAAGGAGACCGAATCCTAGGGGCCCTAGCAGCACCAGCTGTCTGGGACGTGGCCAAAGCAGCCCTTCCCATTAGATCTGTCCACGCATCCAGGCCTCCCTGGAGCAACTTGGGGGGATTCTTCAATTCCTTTCCGTAATTGAAGTACGTTAATGCGCGCTGGAGTGACAACAGTGCGGCTGCGTCCATGTCAGGAGAAATGTATCGTGGGATAGCATCTGAGTCCTGGTCATGGAAAACCACCAGGTCGAAAGCGTCCCTCCTCTCGAAGTGGTGGTATTCCTGCGCGGGTGAGAGCACCATGCTTTCGGCGATCTGCTCTGACGATATGTTCTCTCTAAGTAAAATATTGGGTTCAATGCAGATAACGGCTTGTGACAGAATGTGGCCCTCGTCGAAATCGTCGCGGCTGCGGACGTCAATGATTAGAACTTGAAGTGTTGCGGAGCCCCTTCTTATAAAACTCATTAGGTCCTCGGCAGTGATGGTGTCGCCCTCGGGGATCGTAATGCTGGGACGGTGAATTGGAGCAGGAGCGGCATTAGGCTGAGGCTGGGGCTGAGCGAAGTAATCCGACGATTTGTTGTTGGCAAGGACGGTATTGATCGCGGCCGAGGAGCCCGTTCTGCTGAACAGGCCGCGGGGTGTACTTGAGGGCAAGGAGGCCGCTTCATTAGACACGGTTCCTCTGGCCGGGCTGTAGATGGCGTCCGGCATCTTTGGCAGGTCTGGCAGGCTTGTCACTACTGCCACCTTTGGTTTCTCGGTCGGTTCGGGCATCGCCCTCGGTCCTGCTGGTCTCGCCGGAACGAGGGGATGTGTTCGTATGCGGGGATCTTGGCCAGGCAAAGCTACCGGTCCTCTAAGATTGGCGAAGCGGGCTGCCAGATCCTCGGCGGCCTTGCTCTTGAGGGTCGGTGTGCCAGCCCCCGAACGTATCACATTGCCATGTAAAGATTGGGGCTTCGGCTGGACTGCAGGTTTCGGCTTCGGCGAGCCATTGACCTGTGTACCGGCCTCGGCTCTCGTGGGACTCATCAGTGGTGCGCCCGGCTGGCCCTGGGGTGACATGGGTCGGTTCGCTTGGCCGTTGACGATGGAGGATGGTCTCGAGGTGGTCGGGCGGACGCCCGTTCTTTGGTTATCAGCGATGATGTCGGCCTTGATCTTTTCAAAGGCTGTATGCTGGGACTCTATCTTCTTCATGAGGGCAGAGTAGATGCGGCTCATGTCTCCTTGGCCGCCCCTCACGGCCAGGGCATCGGGGTGTTGAGGCACATATCGAATGGCAATCAAGGAGGCCTTCAGGTACTCCTTGAAGGCGAGATCTGGTCTGCCAAAGTCGCGGAAGGTCTCGGCTTGTCGCATGGCATTGTCGCCCCTCTCGAGGATCTTGCGCAAGGGTAGCTTCATGTCGACATCGGGGGAGGCGGAGGTGAGGTCGTCTATATGGGGTAGGGGTTGTTTGGCGCCGCGGCCGGCCGGTCCCCCGTCTCCGCCCATGGCGAAGGAGTGTAGAGAGGTGCCGTTGGGCATGGCAGGACCGCCGCCGCCGAGGACGGTTCTGGTGGCTGAGGAGGCCGTCGAACTCATGTGAACGAGGAACGGTATCTGGGGGGTGGGTGTGGAAGTTGGATCATGTCGCTGCACGCGCGGCTGCTCGGTCGGTCGCGGGAGATGTTGTTGTAGTTTGGGTTGGTAGATTCGAGGAGTGACGGTGGTGGTGGTGGGAGGATTCGGAGCGATCAAGGTACGGAGGACGGGACTCGGAGACGACGACAATCGGCGGCGGGATCGTCATGGGTGGCAGGCGACGGGACGCTTTAGTAGTACGTTGCAAGCGCAGCTGCAGGGCGGTCTGCAGTGTGCATGTTTCCCTGAATAGAGCAGAGGGCTTTCGGTGGGTTGGAAGAATGGCGGGGGCAGCCAAAAGGCGTCTTTGAGGAAAAGAGAGGTAGAATAGAACAGATTTGTGGTGCCGTATGCTGTGCTGCCGTCTTGTGAAAGGACGATGGTCCGTGGTGGAGGGCAGCCTCGCTGTCGTCGTCGCCGGGCGCTAACAGTTTCAACAATGGCAAGACATTGTGGAGAGGGAACGGTACCGTTGCGGCGGCTGTGTTTTTGGGGGGCGTTACGGTATCTTATCCGAGAGGGCCGGTACCCGTCGACATCGAGACCAGGGCTACCTACCTACCTCTGGACAGGGCAAGTAATTGCTGCGCTGGAGGGCAGTCGGGATCACTGACGCATCCGGCCTCTTGAATGCTTCAGGCACTGCGATGGAACAGGCGGACAAGGCGGGCCGGGTAGTTGGTCCCCCTGTTTTTTTTTCTTATCTTTTCTTCAGTCTCAGGGTATCACATCGGGCGACTGTCACTGAAGGAGGGCGGCCGGGCGGCGGGTTCGCCGTTGATTTTACTTGGGTGCATGCACCTTGAGCGGCAACTTTGAGTAATGGAAGGTAAAGAAAGCTACGGATACCTACGGTAGGTAGGTGCTAAAGCTGGCATGACTGACAACTCATAGTGCCGCGCCACAACCAATATAGCTTGGCTTTTACCTAAATACCCACCCTAGATGTTGTTTCTTTGCCGGGTATTACATGGCGACAAATGCAAAAATGCATTACAATGTGAAGGAGCTCATGTCAAAGAGTGCATTACCCAGAGATGCCCAAGTCATGTACTTACAGCAAGCTCAATGCCAAGGCCCGCAGCAATTTGGGCAGGTTGGCAAACCCATGCGCCACAGATGGCTCCACCGCCATGTTCCCAACTTCGTCATCTCTGGGGAACCCCCCCCCCCCCCAAACCCGTCTTCAAAGTCCCACGCCCTTTGGGCTTAGCGCGGAGATTTCCGTCCGCCGATTACTATCGAAGTACGTACCGCGTAGTCAGCAGAAGCACCAGGTGAAGCAGCCACGAGGCCCGCGACGACACCTGCAAGGCAGCCCTTTACCAATCCCCATGCATCCCTGCTGCGGAACCAGAGTCGCTACGTAAGTTTAGGTACCCGTCCTGCCTGACTACGCACTGAGCCAACGTAAGGTAGCCACCACCAGGCATCGAAGTATCTCGCCGTATCCAGCCCGCCTGCAAGCTACCTCCCGGGCGACCTGAGGTGGACAATCGGGCCTAGCCTGCTGCATCTCCAACTGAACGAACCATACGCACCATCCCAGAGACCCCAAGGCTAAGGCTGTTGCATCTGGGCCAACAGACACACGCACTCCAAGCTTTCCTCTTGTCGCTCCTCCATCAATATTCCTACGCGCAATCCATTCCACCTCCGCCTCGTAATCCCGTCACGTCGGCATCGCGACCGCACCCGAACCACGTACACATAGATAGCCCGCCGACGACGATCGACATTCGCTTGTTTGCACTCGCCTCCCCGCCCATCCCGCATACCGCATCCAGCCTTCAAGATGATGGGCTGGTGGTCCAGCTCGGCCAACACGGCCCTGGACGAGCAGATCGAGAAAGCCACCAGCAGCAGCTTGTACGACCCGATGCCGATGCTTCAAATGACTGTTCTAACGCTGCAACAGGGAGGATATCGCTCTGAATCTTGAGATCTCTGATGTCATCAGGTCCAAGACCGTCCAGCCCAAGGAGGCCATGCGCTCCCTCAAAAGGCGCATCGGCAACAAGAACCCAAATACCCAGCTGAGCGCCCTTAACGTATGCCATGCTTCGCTGCTGCCTGCTCTTATATACATAAGCTAACCCGGATGGCAGCTTACCGACACGTGCGTCAAAAACGGTGGCACCCACTTCCTTGCCGAAATCGCCTCGCGAGAGTTTATGGACAACCTGACCTCGCTCCTCCAAGCCGTTGGTCCTGCCGCCGTCAACCACGAAGTGAAGCAAAAGATCCTCGAGTTGATACAGTCCTGGGCCGCCGCTACCGAAGGCCGCCACGAGTTGGGATACATCGGAGAGGTCTACAAGACACTACAAAGAGAAGGCCACCACTTCCCTCCCAGGGTCACCGTCTCCAGCAGCATGATTGACAGCAGCGCTGTAGGTTTTCTGTCTGAATGCCGTTGATGTCCCCCACGCTGACAAGTCGCAGCCCCCCGAGTGGGTTGATTCAGATGTCTGCATGCGATGCCGAACCCCCTTCACCTTCACGAACCGAAAGCACCACTGTCGCAACTGCGGCAACTGCTTCGACCAGCAGTGCTCGACCAAGTCGCTGCCCCTCCCCCATCTCGGCATCCTCGCGCCCGTCCGCGTCGACGATGGCTGCTATGCGAAGCTTACCGACAAGTCCAGCAAGGGAGGCGCGCCTTCGCCACTGCCCCAAGACCGATCTCCCACCTACCCTTACAAGACCCGCAGCACGTCTGCCATGCAGCCGCGCAATGCGCGCGTTGACGACGCATTCGATGAGGATCTGAAGAAGGCGCTGGCTATGAGTCTGGAGGAGGTCAAGAACTACTCCAAGGGTTACGTGCCTCCCACCGCCAACGGCCCGGATGCCAAGGTGAATGGAAGCTCTGCTGCCCCGACGAATGGCGCAGAGGATGAGGACGAAGACCTCAAAGCTGCCATCGCCGCCTCGCTGGCCGACATGGAGGAGCAGAAGCAGAGGCACGCCGCTGTATTGAAGGAGCAGACATCGAGCGCTGGACCTTCATCGACTCAGCACTTCTCCTTGCCCAAGAACGACTACGAACTTACCCCGGTCGAAGCCGAGAACATCAACCTCTTCGCGACCCTTGTCGACCGCCTGCAGACACAACCGCCTGGAACCATTCTGCGTGAACCCCAAATTCAGGAGCTGTATGACAGTATCGGCACTCTGCGGCCGAAGCTTGCCCGCACCTACGGAGAGACCATGAGCAAGCATGGTATGTACAGCCCTTGAGTGCCCCCCGTTTTCAGTACTAACCCACCCAGATACCCTCCTGGATCTCCATGCCAAGCTTTCCACTGTCGTGAGATACTATGATCGTATGCTCGAGGAGCGGCTTTCCAAAGCATACAGCCAACATGCCGTCGGAGGAGGTTATAATCTTCCTCCTGTCCGCCACTCGACCGGCTCTTATCCTTCACTTCAGGCTAGCGCCCCTGGTGCTGCCGAGAACTTTTACACTGGCGAGCAACGAGTGGACTATGGTCACGCTCCGCCACCCCAGGCTTACCCTCCTCATCCTCAACACACTCCTCAGCCTCAGTACGCGACGTTCGATAAGCGGGCGTCGGTGTCTGGGCCCCCAACTGGCGTATACCCTCCCCAGGAGCCTCAACGGACAGACAGCTGGAGAAGTGGAGGTGCGCCCGCGCCCGAGCAGTATGCGCCTCAACCTTCGTATCCCAGCGAGCCTACCCCTCCCGCAAACCACCAAAACCAACCTGCCGCAACACCATCAAACGATCCCAACGCCTCTTACTACTTCAACCCTCAGCAACCCAGTGCGCCCCCGTCCGCACCACCGTCCGCCGACCCGAATCCCTCTCCGTACCCCAATCTTCAGCAGGCGGTGCAATATAGGCAGTCTGTGTCTCACCAGCAGACACCTGTCCAAGCACCGGCCCAGCCCGCTCAGCATACACAGCAGCATCAGGCTCCGCCCCAGCAGCAGAGCTACTGGCAGCCGTCAGTACCCCAGCAATCAGCGCCGCAGCATTGGCAGGGCCAGTACAACAGCGGATATACCCAGGAGTCGTTCCCGACTGCGCCGCAGCACGCCCCGAAGCAACCGGCCGTGGAGGAGAGTCTAATTGATCTTTGAGGAGGATGCGGTCCGAATGCATGCAGGTCTACTACATAGGTTTCGGCGTTTCAGGGACACAAGGGCAAGCCGAAGTAACTCTTTGCATTATTCGGGCTTGAGAATGAGCTGTAAAATGACATCTTTGTTGGACACGTTTGCATTCCCTTCTCCTGCTCGTCGCCAGGAACAATAATCTGTGATGTGGAGTTGTACCGAGTGGCAAGGTGTCATAAGACTAATGTATTCATTTGATTGACGATTGCATGTGCTTGATTCTTTATGTTCTTACCCTTGCGTGATTCTCCCTTTGTCGATTACTCTTCCGCCAATGACCCTAGGTCAACCTTTGGTGCTTTGACATCAAGGCCATACTCGTTATTAAGCAGTCGAACGGCTGTCGAACGATGTCAAGATGAGAGCTTCCTCCATATCCCACATCACGTCTCTCCTGGCCATCTTCCAGGCTGGTTTTATATGTTCATGCCAGTCCTCGTTGTCACCAAGTATCAAACCTCCAGCTGGTCGGGTTCCTGGACGACCTCCGTCATGACGACGCCGCGACCCTCCTTCAGGCGGCGCGATGCCTTCTTCCAGACCTTCTTGCGGTCCTTCACGGCGAGCTTGTACTGAGAGCGATGCCACTCTCCCATCTCTCTGGATCGCATGACCTCGCGATAGTGAAGTGCCTGGAATGTGTTTAGTGATGTGTATTTTGATAAAGGGCAAAGGTTTGGGGAGGAATATTGTGCGACGTACCTTCCAGTCGACCTGGTCAACGGGCAAGGTCCAGTCTTCTTTGATTCGGAGGTCGGGGTCCCTGATTTTGGTATCAGCATTTGCTTTGCGGTTGTGGGCATGATGGATGTTTACTTACTTGTATCCTGGGAAGGCGGGGATCGGCTTGAGGAGGGAGAGGTTGGTTCTCGGCTTGCGCTGGTGGACGGGCTTGGAGGAGAGCTGCTTCGTCTGCTCCTTGGCCTTATCCTGCTCGACCTCCTGCTCTTCAACCTCCTCCGGCTCGACCTTAG
This sequence comes from Colletotrichum siamense, assembly GCF_013390195.1. Taxonomy (NCBI): domain Eukaryota; kingdom Fungi; phylum Ascomycota; class Sordariomycetes; order Glomerellales; family Glomerellaceae; genus Colletotrichum; species Colletotrichum siamense. The sequence goes on from NW_023501015.1 coordinate 1,574,382, forward strand.
CGATCACCTCGCCAACATAGTCTCCGGTTTCTTCGTCGTCTGTTTTGACAGTCAGTTGGTCTGCCTGGACCAGTCGCATTGTTAGCGTGGCACTTACAATGGAGGGCAAGGGTCTTGGGTCCCACGCGAGGGACGAGATTTCCGTCCTTGTCGTAGTCGAAGTGAGAGAGGTGGAAGATGATGGGAGCGCCTTCATGTGGATATCCTCCCCAGCCTTCGTTCTTCTCGTTCCCCTCCTCGTCGTTCATGTCCTCGTTGTTATCCCCCTCGTCATTCTTCTCCTCGGCGTTCTTCTTTTTGTTGTTCTCCTCTTCCTCCTCCTTCTTGCGCTCGCGGTCAGCCTTGGCCTTTGCGTCTATGTCCATGGTCAGCTTTTTGTAGTCAAATCCCGCGGCTGTGGGAACGTACTAATACGAGCAAAGTATCCGGGAGGTATGTAAGGGACGATGCGGTCTGCGTTTTCCGCAAGGTACTTCAACTCCTCCTCAGAGATGTCAGACATGGTGGCGACGGCGATGATGGTGATGGCAATATGTGGGAGTTGTTGTGTGGGTATTCAGATGGAAAATCTGGGGGAGACTGAAGGATGGTGAGTTTGAAGGGTGAAAGCAGAGAAAGGGGTTGAGATGAAGGTGCTCTGAGAGATGCCTTGGGGTTCAGGACGGGTTGGGTGAAAAGTGTGTGGGTGGTGAATGAGATGGTGAATGTGAAGGTGAAATCGAAGTGAGAGCGGCAAGTCGCGTCTAGCCCACTACGTCCATCACTCCGAGTATACAGGCGAAAATGTGCCGTGTATGTGGCATCAAAGCACGATCTTAGTCGAGGAGTCATGGCTATTGCAAGGAAGTTGGTCTTCTAGGTTTCCTCCCTCCAACAACGGGAGATGAGGCATCAGCAGCTTCTTATGTACTTTTCCTACGTCTCCGTTTATGATGTACTTAAGTCAGTCCCTGGTGTTTTGATACTAGATTCGTTGTTGAGCAGGGGAAGCACAAAAATGTTGCATAAGTATCTATTGCCTTCGTGAGCGTGGAAAATACATGCTCATACCAGTTCTTGCTGTCATCCTGATGAGAAGTCTCTAGTTCTGCCCGTCCTGATCGCTTTATCGGGCACCCTTCGTCTCAGCGCCGCCAATAGCGGCGTTCTTCGATTCAGCGGCACTCTCAGACGCCTCCTCCCGACCTTGTTGCTCCTGCTCATATTGGAACTGCTCCCATGCAGCAATCTCCCTAGCCAGATAGACCTCACGCTGGCGGCGTGCCTATTGAAGATGAAGTTAGCTACAAATATCTATAGAGACCTGCAGAGCGCGTTTTCTCTTTAAACGAACGTGGAACATGAGGAGGAATTGGTGGGCGCCTTACCTTGAGATCGACCTGGTCGAGGGGCAGGGTCCAGTCATCATTCAAGATTGCGATGTTCCTAGCCATTCTATGTCAGTATATTTATCTGATTTGGAGGGAGGCGGGTGACCTGGACTTACATGGTCCCCGGAAAGACAGGGCGAGGCTTAAGGAGCGAGGGACGGAATCCTGGCCTTGACTCGGGAGCGGATGAGGAAGAAGAGGTCTCCTTTATCTGCTCCTCTCCCTTCTGCTGTTGCTCTCCATTGTTCTTCCTCGCCTCCTCCTCCTTTGCCTTGCGTTCGCGGTCGGCGAAAGCCTTCGCTCCTGTTTCCATGGTTAGCTTGTTGGGCAGAGTCGAGTACTGGGGTACGTACGGAGACGAGCGAAGGTTCCAGGAGGCTGGTGAGGTGCAAGGATGTTGGGGTGGTCTTCGTTGGGCATGGTGATGGTGGTTATGTCGGCAATGATTTATGTGTGTGTTATGTTCTGGCTTTGCCGATATTGAGAGGAGGAAGGGTGGGAAGATAGTCAGGAAAAGGTGGGCTTTTTGAGGGTGAGGTAGATGCCTGGCTATCTAGGAGTGAGGTACCTGAGGGAGACGTGGGTGAAGATGAAGTCGAATTGAAAGCGGAAGCGGAAACAAATACTCGCCCTGTGTCCCGTTACGTTCATTCATTCCACAATCGCTGGTTTTTTGGGCAGTATGGATACCGTCTGGATCGGGACGTTTAAAGGTTTTCTTTGCCTACCGATGTTTCTCTTGTAATGTGGAAACAGCGATCTACGCTTGCTTCCCTATACGATGCTTTCACTCAGCATCCCTAGCACTAGTGGTCTTTGTCCGTTGATTAAACCTCAAGTATTTGTTGATAGCCTCCAGTCCTAGGGAGAAAATGTGTTTGTTTGGGGGTTGGGCAGTAAAGGAGCGTACTTTCAACGGGGTGGTTCAAAGAAATTGACCATTTCATGAGCATACACCGTACCATGCGCATTCATTGCCGGCCTGTGCCCAAAGATCCAAGTATAGAGCCCCCATTTTTATGGTACTCTCGAAGTCTTCGTGGACTTGGCTTGAGCCTTGTTCGGCTGAGGGGCTGCTTTCCCCAGTTCTAAGCAAAAAGGCCTTGTTTGCTTCAGACCTGGGAAGTCTCAGCTGTGTATAAAAACTCTGCTTTGAAGCGTTATCTGAAAGGGGGTTTCCCTAAACAGCAATGGGAGTCGGTATTTGAGAAAGCATGGGATGATTTGAAGCGCGACGAGGCGACAAAGTAGCCAACAGCCCTAGGCACCAACACCAGAGATTTAGTCCATCATTTTGAGCATCCCTATATCTTACTATTGCCTTCTTCCATCTCGCACTTATTGTTATGACGTATTCGTCATTAAGTGGCTGTCTTCACGTGTTGTCTGTGAATGAGGTCGCAGACGTCCTCGGCGGCAGCAGCGACTCTTTCTGATTTCCATATAAGCAAGAGAAACGGTGGAACTAAACCATTAGGGAGACAGAAAGCTGGTATTGGTTTTGATATGATGTCTGAGGAGGTAAAGGGAGGCTTTATAGGGCAATGCAGGGCCACGTATATCGTCTCATTCGTTACTTTTGAGAGTGAAGCCCGTTACCGGGGAGGTGTTTGAAATAACGCAGACCCTGCCGATGTCGAGAGAGGGCTGACGTTGATCTGAGCCGGGTCATTCTAATATTTAAGAGTCAGGCAACGCTGGTGAAGGGTTTCCTCCGCACAATGAACAGGTGGCCTCCATCGTCAGTCATCTCTGCAACACTGTGATACAGAGAGACCAGGCTAGCTTACGGTAGACTACGCCCATCTGTATCTTTGTTGGCTTCTCGTCTAAGTATGCTGTATACCTGAGAATACCAACCGAACATGCGCGATGCAGAACGAAAGGCCGACTTGGCTTGAATTCGTGTTGTAGGTTCTCCAGTAAGATCTGGCGAGTCTTTGCGTTCGCACTCATTTAGCTAAGAGAATTGATAGAAGAATGATTGATGATGTCTCTGATTTGGGTTGCTGCAAACAAGGCCGAAATTTGAGGTATCCCTCGACATTTCAAATAGTTTCTTATGCCTACGCCTCCAGAAAACTTACCATAGTGATAGAACGAAAGATTTATGCGCCCGTAAACAAGACTGGCGTTGTATACAGCGTAGTAGAATATAGATAACCTGGCAGTTCTGTCTTACTCTACCCCTATCCCTGGTTCATACACAAGTGGAATAAACAGAAGAGACATACCTCAAATCTTTAGGGTTCGTTGAAGGAACTTCGTTGGTGAGGACTCCAAGTCTCTCAACCAGAGCATAGCTCAGCAGAAGGCTACGAATCGGCTTCGATTGAGGTCACACAAAGGGACCGATAATTGATCCATCTTTCGGCTTGCGATGTACAGCATGATAATTTATACGAGGCAGACTGCCAGAGCAAAGAGTAACTGCCATTCAAGTCTCTCTTCTCATTCGTATGCTTTTCTGGATTCGCCAAATTTGATGCCGCGTGATATTTGCGAGGTTTTACTGCGGAAAAGACAGCAGCAGTGAGCGCTTCACGTTGCCTGTCTTGGCCGACGAAACATTAGTATTTGATTCGAACTCCCGAAACACAATGCCCGAGTAATCGTTTATCACACGCCATAATAGCACTAAGAAAATGAAAGACGATGCAGGTAACTGAGAGCTGTCATAAATCTGTTTGGAAACTTCCTCGGCTTGGCTTTCGGGCTTCGCTTGGGACTTCACCGTTTTGAAAGCAAACTTCAAGCTGCCAAATTGTTCATCTAACTTGTTCCGTCATCTAAACCGGTTTAAAATGGAAACTCGAAGCCTGAACTCACATTCTGCCTGTTTGTCCTCATTCTCACCTGACAGCTCAAGTGAGTCACTCCATCTTCCGGGCTAGTTCGAAATCTCGGCAACCTGACCAATTTCAAACATCGCGCACCAGCTCAATTATATAAGTTGCCGCAAGCAGTAACTCCGTCGCAACGAAGTCGGCCCTTGATCTCGGCAACAAGTCAGCTCGCCTCAATTGATAAGCCGTTCCCCCCTGCCCCGCCCAACCACTCCGGACGGCGCCAGACGGGTGTGCCCCGCATTTCGCCCCGGTCATCGGCGCCGCAGCGCTACGGTCGGTGCAGCGGGCCACCACTGCAGCGTTCTTGGCTCGAAGTCCGCGCCCTGCGGCACACCCACTGTACGCTGCGCTGCGCTGCGAGTTTCCTCTCCTGTCGTTTGAGTCATTTTGCGAGAAGATTCTTGTCCCGCCATGATGCCGGTGGAAAGAACATCCACTTTTGGCTATCCATGGATGTCTGGTGTGTGTGAGGTGTGCACTGGCGCCGTGGACCCTGACTCCAGTGTCCGCCGCCGCCGCAGCCAACGCCGCTTCGCCCCAACCAAGGAATTTTCCCGAGGACGGGGGAGCCATTACGTAGTTGTCTCGAGACCGCGTGCTTTTATCATTGGATCGTGAATCACGCAGTCATCCACACCGAGCACCGGAGGTTTTGTAACGTTTAGAAAGTGAACAAATAAACCACATCGCCAGCCTTTTTTCCCTCAGCCTTCAAGGTGTTTGTTTTTCTTTCCCCAGAACTTTACCCCGCCTGTCTCACAACCTCATCTGTCTCACCAACATCAGACCCCTCCAAGTCAATTGCATGTCATAGAGACGACATCTTACCACTCAGAAACTTCTCGACATCGCCAACCTCATCAACCATGCCTGTCCAAATCCACCTCGTCCGCCACGCCCAGGGCTTCCACAACCTCAACGTTGAAAACGAGGCTATCCGCGACCCCCTCCTCACAGACAAGGGCAAGCAGCAATGCGCCGACCTCCGCGCCGCCTTCCCCCACCACTCCAAGCTCACCCACCTCGTGGCCTCGCCGCTGCGCCGCACCCTGCACACCTGCCTCCTCGGCTTCGGCCCCGAGGACGGACACCTGGGCAAGGTCATTGCCCTGCCCGAGGTCCAGGAGGTCTCGGATGCCCCGTGTGATACCGGCTCCGCCGTCTCTGAGATTGAGGGTGAGTTCGAGGGCAAGGTGGACTTCAGCCGGGTGCCGGCGGACTGGACGGAGAAGAAGAACCCTGAGAGCAGGTGGGAGCCGACGTTGAAGAAGCTCGAGGTCAGAGCTGCGGAGGCGAGGAGGGCTTTGAAGGAGATTGCGGGCGGCGTTGAGGGGGATGCGCAGATTGTCGTTGTCACTCACGGAGGGTTCTTGCACTTTTTGACAAACGACTTTCACGGAGTCCCTGCTGGCAAAGGTACGTTTTCTCCCTGACGTTCATGAGAGCTGTTGCCGGACGGTCTTGCTAATGAGCTTGCAGCGACTGGGTGGGAGAACACCGAGTACAGATCGTACAACTTCGCCGACAGCACCGGAAAGGACGAGAAGGCGCTGTTGACCGAGACGCAGGAGAGCTGGAACCGTCGTCAAGGCGAGAAGACTCGTCCTACGCCTGAGGAGCAGGCTGAGCTGCAGCGGGTGTTCTACAGAGACATGGAGCCGTACCTGAAGTACACTGCTGAGAGAGGCTGGATGCAGTAGAGGGGCTTAGACAAGATGATTGAAATTCGGATAGAGTAGACGGCATGCATTGGAATAGACCAGAAATGGCAAATGACTTAGAATACCAGGACATTACTTTGCTCGGCTCCATGAGAGGTTGACGCTGGTGTGTTCTGTGCCAATTCTCCAACTAAACCAACTCTTCCGTGTCCTCAGAACTCATGTTACAGTAACAACTCTTACAATAATGGTCAAGATCTAGCCCGATAATCGGTCTCATAAATACTTGCCGACCTAGAACTTGTTCGATATACAGCAAAGGATCGTGGTGGGTAAGCCGGGACGTTGAATCAAGAAATCGCTGGCAACGTCTTCACCGAACATACTCTTAAACTTAGTAAACCGTGGAATGCCGGCTGGGGAAATTCGAGGACTGGTATTGGTCTCGACATTGGGGCCTCTCTATTTGCATAGTACAAAGCTTGGTATAATCCCAAACACCACTGACCCGTCTAGAACCTATTTTCCGTTCATCATCATTTTTACTTTAAATCTTTAAAAGTCCTCCTCGCCAGACCCGGCGATGATGACGTTGTTGACCTTCAATACCATTCGGCATAATTGCGTCGCCAGCATGAGCTGCTGTCTCTTGCTAATGAGGGGGTCGATAACGAAGGCGTCCTTCATGTCGTTGCTACCACGGTTCATGCAGTCAACACCAAGCTTTCCGCGGTCGGCGGGACTGGCCTTGACCTGCTGGCTCTTCACCTCGGCCAGAGTAGCGATAGGGTTGAGACCGCTGTTCTCGGCCAGGGCCATGGGAACGGCGTCCAGGGCCTCGGCGAAGGCACGCATGGCGTACTGCTCGAGACCAGGAGTCTTGGTGGCGGCATCCTCGACCGCCAGAGAGCAGGCAATCTCGGCGGCACCACCGCCGTAGACAACGCGGTTATCCTTAACCAGGTTGCGCACGACGCAGAGGGCGTCGTGGAGAGAGCGCTTGGCCTCGTCGATGATCTGGATCATGTTAGTTGGGGGTTGTCGCTCAAGGTCCATCTAGCTTACCATCTTGTTGCTACCGCGGACGAAGACAGTCACCGCGCGAGTGTTGGCACACTCCTCAATAACCAGCATCTTCTCTCTTGTTGTGCCAAAGGTCATCTCTCTGACGCGGCCAGCGGTACCAAGCTTCTCGGGCTTGAGGTCCTCAAATCTGGGCACGATGCGGCCGTTCGTTGCAATAGCCACCAGCTCGATCTCAGGGCCACCAACCCACCTCACGGCAGGGAGATCGTTCTGAAGAAGAAGGTGGTTGGCCTCGTCGTCGAAACCCCATTGGCAAAGTGCCAGATTGGCGCCGGCGTCCTTAATCTGCTGAATCATTTCAATAAACTTCTCCCTCTCGTAGTTCTGGAGCTTCTTGAACTCCTCGACGCTGGTGATGTCCAGCTTGTGCTTGGTCTTGGGCTTGGGGGGCTCAAAGGCGCAGGTAAGGATGGCGATCTTGGCATCCTTGACCTCTGAGGGCATCTGGGGGTGGGAAAAGTCCTTGTCGATAATGACACCCTTGACGAGCATAGAGTCCTCCAGAGCTCCTCCAACCTTGCCGTCGACCTTGATCAGCTCGAAGTCAACGTCTCTACGTTCCAGGTCGGCAACGGACAGGACGGCGTCCACTGCGATCTTGGAGAACTGGTCGTGCGCCTTGGAGACGATCTTGCTGCCCAAACTTGTCCGTGCCACCTTCAACAGGTTTCCTGTCTCCTCCTTTGTGAACTCGATAGTGTCTGAGATCTTGTCAAGCTCCGAAACGGCGATGTCGCAGGCCTGGTCGTATCCGTCGGCAATACGGATGGGGTGAATGCCCTTGTCGATAAGCTCCGCCGCCTGCTCCAATAGAGCTCCGGCCAGAACAACGACACCGGTAGTACCGTCACCAATCTCGTCATCCTGAGACTTGGACAGCTCTACCAGCAGCTTGGCGACGTGGTTGGAGATCTCCATCTGTTGCAGAATCGTAGCACCGTCGTTCGTCACTGTGATGTCTCCATCGGGGGAAATGAGGATCTTGTCGAGACCGCGGGGGCCCAGGGAAGTCTTGACGATGTTCGCGACCGTTCGGGCGGCGAGAATGTGGTTCTTGACGGCCTCGTTGCCATATTGTCTCTTCTTCTTTCCCTGACTGCGGGGTGTGAGCTATAGCTTCGTTTTTGGAACGATGGCACGGTGCAAGACGTACTCTCTGACGACGATGAAAGGACGGCCCTGTTCGTCCTTCGTCACGACCGCTTTGTATCAAATATCAGTATGGCACTCGAAGCTCGTAGTCGCCGCGTGGCTTACCGTTGGCCATATCCAAGTCTAGATACTTTTGTTAGCTAAAGTCAATATTTCAGGGGCGGGCTGCTGCATACTCAACGCCATGATGAAGGTCGTCGCACGTTACTGGGGGGATCGGGATAGAAGTGCGATTCAACTGGAAGTGACGCCGGGGAAATCGAGGTATCGTGGGTTGAGGGGGGTTGAGCTCCAAGGACCGGGACCTGGTGGACCAAAATTTCTGAATAATTGGTGGTGCCTGCCATACTGGGGGACCCGCGACCAGAAGCTTCGGTGGTCGGCGCTGGGATAATCCGAGAGCTCACCGCCTGGCGTAGCCTGGCTCGGGCCTGCCCAAACACCCTACTGCAGTGGTTGGGTGAGCGCATCCAGGTGCCAGGCGCCAGAGGTACCCCGCCATGGACGTTTTGCCCCTCCATGACAATGGCAGGCCCCACGCATCCCATCTCCATTACCAGCACAAGTGCCGTCATTTCCAATCTTCCGGAGATAGCTCAGGTCGCAATTCAAACCACAACTTTTCCCACGAAAAAGTCAGCGCAACCCGGCATGCAATAACGACTTCTTTCTCCGGTTACTCATCCTTGCTTTATAAACGTTCGATCTTCCCTTTTACCCTCTGCATCCATCTCCCCTCTTCAACCCACCCTCAGAAGAGTCACTCACCACACTCGTCCACCATGTCGCGCCACCAGGCAGTCCGCAATCTCGACTACGAGGAAGTCCTCGATGAGTATGACGCAGACGACTACGAAGATGAGAATGAAGGCGAGCAGCTCAGCGCAGAGGACCGTCAGGCCATGGCCGAAGGCACTCAGTTCGTGCGCAGCTCCCTAGGCTCTGACGCCGACAAAGTCACCACACAACAAATCCAGGATGCACTCTGGCACTACTTCTATGACATCGAAAAGTCGGTCTCTTACCTCAAGAAGAAGTTTATCGACCCGCCCCCAAAGCAGGAGCCCAAGAAGACCAAAGATGGTGAGTCGGTTTAGTTTCCTATGCTATTTTTTCCCTTCTGCTTTTTGTCAGGCACCGGCAGTAGCAGACATTGAGTGTTCGGCAGATGGCATGGGTTTATGGTCGTGGGACGACGATGTCTTGGATGATGCTGTGTCGGATTCGCATGCAGGGTACCCAGTTCCCAGGATTGCCTCCTTGACTGCCGCAAGCTATTTCCACGGGATCTCTTGGATGGGCGTTCCTCAATCCCGGCAGGCTATCTTGACCCCCCCTCAACCCCTTCCGGGCGGTCTGCTTGGCGGCGGAGAGGGCCCCAAACTCTCCAAGCTACAAGCACTGGCAGCTGCGCGTAAGAAGAAGACGGATGTCAAGAAGGATGACGACAAAGTCGATCGCGCTGAGAAGCGCATGTCTTCCTTGGCAATCACTGAGCCATCATCGAAGGAGGGTGGTTCGGGTCTCGTGGCCAAACGGCAGAAGCTATCTGGAGAGTCGACACCCCAACCATCGGCCACCTCTCAATTTCAAACCTCATCCTCGGACGCGCCATCTGGAATGGACGTCGACCTGGCGCAGGAAACGCCAGCGGGGAATGATGAACTGACCCAGGATGACTGCTTCGTGGTGCCATCAACGAGACCGTCCGCCTTTGCTCAGACGCTCTTCGGACCAAGCCAGGACTCTGCCGACGCCTCTCAGACCTACAGCATGCCGTACACGACCTCGTCGTCCTTCGTGCCCAGTGCTTTCACCCAGCCAAGCCCTGATGATATCGTGCTCGCTGCCCAGGCGAAAGGTTCGCGATTTGCGACAACACAGTAAGACGCTAACTCTAATAACTTTTAGCGGGCAACAAATTCGACGCCGCTGCCGCCAAGAGCGCAACCAAGAAAGTGGCCGCCAAATCGAAGGCCAACGAGGCTCCTGCTGGTGAGATGAAGCAGTTGCAGCTTGACGATTCAGCAGCACCCAAGAATAAGAAGCTCGACGTGCTGAAGGAGTTTGAGAAGAGCGACAACAAACGAAGTGCAAGTTTCGTCGTGGTTGGTATGTACTTCTCGCCTCACTTTCTTGAAATACGCCTAACAAATTACAGGCCACGTCGATGCAGGAAAGAGTACCCTCATGGGCAGGTTACTGCTAGAGCTCAAGTTTGTTGAGCAACACCTGATCGACCGGTATCGTCGTCAGGGAGAGACGATTGGCAAGGCATCGTTTGCACTTGCGTGGGTGATGGACCAGAGAGAGGAGGAGCGCGAGCGTGGCGTCACCATTGATATCGCCACAAATCAGTTCGAAACCGACAAGACACGCTTTACGATCCTCGACGCCCCTGGACACAGGGACTTTGTTCCCAATATGATTGCTGGAGCCAGTCAAGCAGACTTCGCAATCCTTGTCATCGACGCCAACACGGGAGCTTTTGAGAAGGGCCTGAAGGGACAAACCCGAGAGCATGCCCTGCTTCTACGCAGTCTGGGCGTGCAGAGGGTCATCGTCGCCGTCAACAAGCTTGACATGGTCGGTTGGTCCAAGGACCGATTCGATGAGATTTCAGAACAGGTCACCGGTTTTATGAAGGGGAACGGTTTTCAACTCAAGAACGTTACCTTCGTTCCCATTTCAGGACTCAACGGCGACAACCTGGTGACAAGGCCAGAAGACGAGGCGCTGTCATGGTACACGGGGCCAACGTTGATCGAGGCGTTGGAAGACTCGGAACCAATGACGAGAGCGCTCCAGAAGCCATTCCGCATGTCGATATCAGAAATTTTCCGGTCTCAGCAAAGCCAGCTGACAGTGGCTGGTCGGATAGAGTCCGGCACAGTACAGAACGGAGAGTCGCTCATCGTGCAGCCCAGCGGCGAACCGGCCTCAATACGATCGATCGAGGTGGACTCGGAACCGCAAGAATGGGCGGTGGCTGGCCAGAGCGTAAATATCGGTCTGTACGGCATCGACCCAATTCACGTGCGCGTGGGCGACATCATCAGCACCAAGGCAGCACCCATCGACACAAGCGACACCCTGACAATGAAGGTGCTGGCATTCGACCACTTAATGCCGCAGCCAGTGGACGTTCATCGTGGTCGCCTGCACGCTGCCGGTCGAATTGAGGCTATTCCAGCCGTGCTGGACAAGGTCACAGGCGCAACTGTCAAGAAGAACCCCAAGATCGTGCAGCCTGCCAAGGTTGCGCGGGTGGTCGTCAGGCTAGAGTCCAAGGTGCCTTTGGAAGCAGGGCAGAGAGTGGTCTTGAGAAGCGGCGGCGAGACAATTGCTGCAGGGCTGCTCGAGTAAACGGTGAAGAATCAGAAGAAGAAACGTGTCATGGTCGCGAATGGTTTGGTATTTACGGCAATTGTGTGGGAAAAGGTCGCAATGCATGGCGTGCGAGAGCGAAAACGGGTGCTAGTTGAGGCTCCATTAGAGTTGAGCGCTGAAAATAGAGTTGCCTGCAACTTCTGTCTGAGGGCAGCCAATGAGAACATGTCTATCCATAGAAGAACACAGTTTGAACACCTTGCAGGAACCATGGAGTCTGATGCCAGGGCCAGGGCCATCTCGTCCCAAGTGAAAGGATTGCTGACATGGACCTTTAGCTGTGATTTGCCAATATTGATATGTGTCCGTTGTCTGCCTGCTCGTCAGCGTTTCCCCCGAGCGACTTGTCAACTTCACAGTATGCTGAAGTGGCTCCGAGGTTTTAGGCTACAAAGAAGCGACTGGAGGGAAATGACGCCGTCGTGCTCCATCCCGGCGCACCCCTCTCTCGCATTCGACCGTTGTCCACGCCCCGTGGCCCTCTCGGGAGAGCATGGGCCAGCAGCCAAAGCTCAACCCCTGCTTTTTGCCCCCTCCATTTAGCCCCCCTCATCTCAGGCAGAAGACGGGATGGCACTGCTTCAGGCACCTTAAGTGAGGTAAGGTCCTCGCATGTGCGCCCTACAGTGAAGGGCAGTTCAGGGGGCAGGGTAAAATAGAGTGGCCCATCTCCCATTTTCCGCCTTGCCGCCGCGCCGCCCCCACCGCAAGTAAGTGGTGGGAATATTCTGGAAAGCTTTGGAGGCATTGAACTGTGTTCCGAAATGGGCATTCGTAGTAATCAAGTTGAGGCCACTCTGTTCGTTTCTGGGTTGGAAGCTGCTTGTATGTAACCAAAGTCAGGAGGAGGCGAATGTGAGATTAGATTTGATGCAACGCATTGAATGGGGTCTTTGCCATCGGCCTTCCATTGTTGGAAATGCGCACTATCGTGAGTCACTTTCCCGCCATCCAGGTTCAGACAAAGAGTCAATCGTATTTGGGAGACATTGCGGCGGCGTGGAAAGCCAGAGAAGCAAGCTGGCAAGCACCTGCCAGAATGAAGAGGAAAGGCCACGTTCAAGAGTTCCCAGCCGTCCAGGGGGGGCTCACAGACTCCATCTGCAATCGAAATCTCCAGAATCGCAGCCTTCGTGGGGCAGAAGGGACCCCGGTAAAGTGTGACGGCAGCCAGCGCGGCAGCGGTGAGGCGCTTGCTTTGACTCCCGTGGCTAGGGGAAGGCTTCGTACTGTCATCTCTCACTGTGCTTACCCAACGGAGAGTGGTCTCCCGAGATCCACTCTCGTCCCTAAATGTCCGCATTAGCGCATCTCGATACAGCTGCACCAAGGGACCACACAGTGCTGAATCAGCGCAAGCACGCCTCTGGAAGGAAGGTACCCCTGTCACGTGTGGCGCCTAGCAAGAGGAAATCTGGCCTTTTGTGCAATCTGGACACCTCAACTTTTTTTTGGAGGAGGCCGTTCATAAAGGCAGCTATATTTCCCTTCCACCACCGCTCTTCCAACCCTCTCCAATTCAACCACTGCAAATCACCTCAATTCCATTGGGTGTGTCGCTAGAAGGTAGAATCCGGAAAACCTTCCATCGCGCGTCTTTTACAGACATCTTTTCTTCTTCCTTCAATTCTATAAGCTGCAAAGCTTCGATTCGCGCACCTGGGGAGCTTCACGACCCCGACTCCAACCACCATGTCGAGAACACGCAACTCGATGGCCTTGGGCTTCGGCCTCCTGGCCTGGATGTGTCTTCTCTTCTCCCCTCTGGCTTTTGTCCAGTCGGTTCAGGCTCAGGACACTGAGAACTATGGCACTGTCATCGGTATTGTAAGTTGGACCCACTTTTCCGCCAATCATGGTACAACATCACGACGATGTACCTTTCCCGGCCAAAACATCACAACACTGCAACAATAACTAATAGATCTATGCGTCTGCAGGACTTGGGAACCACGTACTCTGCGACTGCCGTGATGAGCAAGGGAAAAGTTGAGATTCTGGCCAACGATCAAGGTTAGTTTCGTCGAAATCGGGCTTGGTTTCGATTTTTGGCAGATTTTAGAACATTTTGGCTGACATGATGGGCCGACAGGAAACCGTATCACCCCGTCTTACGTCGCTTTCACCGAGGAGGAGAGACTTGTCGGTGACGCTGCCAAGAACCAGGCCGCGGCCAACCCCCACAACACCATCTTTGACATCAAGTGAGTTGTTCCGCGTCCGCACAACATGGAGCCATGCTGACTAAGTTCTTAGGCGTTTGATCGGCCAGAAGTTCTCCGAGAAGGCTGTCCAGTCCGACATTAAGCACTTCCCCTACAAGGTTGTTGAGAAGGATGGCAAGCCCGTCGTCAAGGTCGAGGTCGGCGGTTCCCCCAAGACCTACACCCCCGAGGAGATCTCTGCCATGATTCTGGGCAAGATGAAGGAGGTCGCCGAGTCCTACCTGGGCAAGAAGGTTACCCACGCCGTCGTTACTGTCCCTGCCTACTTCAACGACAACCAGCGCCAGGCCACCAAGGATGCCGGTACCATCGCTGGTCTTAACGTTCTTCGTATTGTCAACGAGCCCACCGCCGCCGCTATTGCCTACGGTCTTGATAAGACCGGCAAGGAGAGGCAGATTCTTGTCTACGACCTTGGTGGTGGTACCTTCGATGTCTCCCTGCTGTCCATTGATGAGGGTGTCTTCGAGGTTCTGGCTACCGCTGGTGACACCCACTTGGGTGGTGAGGATTTCGACCAGCGCCTCATCAACTTCTTCGCGAAGTCCTACAACAAGAAGAACAACGTCGATGTCACCAAGGATGCCAAGGCCATGGGTAAGCTCAAGCGCGAGGCCGAAAAGGCCAAGCGTACGCTCTCTTCGCAGATGTCCACCCGCGTCGAGATTGAGGCTTTCTTCGATGGCAAGGACTTCTCTGAGACTCTTACCCGCGCCAAGTTCGAGGAGCTCAACATGGATCTCTTCAAGAAGACCCTGAAGCCCGTCGAGCAGGTGCTCAAGGACGCCAAGATCAAGAAGGAGGACGTTGACGACATCGTTCTCGTTGGTGGCTCCACCCGTATTCCCAAGGTTGTCTCCCTCATTGAGGAGTACTTCAACGGAAAGAAGGCTTCCAAGGGCATCAACCCCGACGAGGCTGTCGCTTTCGGTGCCGCTGTTCAGGGTGGTGTTCTCTCCGGTGAGGAGGGTACTGAGGACATTGTTCTCATGGACGTCAACCCCTTGACCCTTGGTATTGAGACCACTGGAGGTGTCATGACCAAGCTTATCCAGCGCAACACTCCTATCCCTACCCGCAAGAGCCAGATCTTCTCGACCGCCGCTGACAACCAGCCCGTCGTCCTGATCCAGGTCTACGAGGGTGAGCGTTCCCTGACCAAGGACAACAACTTGCTTGGCAAGTTCGAGCTCACTGGCATTCCCCCCGCCCCCCGTGGTGTCCCTCAGGTCGAGGTCTCTTTTGAGCTCGATGCCAACGGTATTCTCAAGGTCTCTGCCCACGACAAGGGCACTGGCAAGCAGGAGTCCATCACCATTACCAACGACAAGGGTCGTCTCACTCAGGAGGAGATTGACCGCATGGTCGAGGAGGCCGAGAAGTACGCTGAGGAGGACAAGGCTACCCGCGAGCGCATTGAGGCTCGCAACGGCCTTGAGAACTACGCTTTCTCCCTCAAGAACCAGGTCAACGACGAGGAGGGTCTTGGTGGCAAGATTGACGACGAGGACAAGGAGACCGTAAGTTTACTCAACTCACTTCAACCATGTCTACAGACCACTAACTCTATTTCTAGATCCTTGAGGCCGTCAAGGAGACCACTGACTGGCTCGACGAGAACGGCGCTACTGCTTCCACCGAGGACTTGGAGGAGCAGAAGGAGAAGCTGTCCAACGTTGCCTACCCCATCACCTCCAAGATGTACCAGGGCGCCGGTGGCGCTGGCGGCGAGGATGAGCCTCCCAGCCACGACGAGCTCTAATTTCTTAGATTTGTTGTTGATTCGTTCGGGATGAAAAAGAGACTACCCAAAGATTCCATCATGCACTTTTGTCTCTGGTGTTGGCAGGTTAATTGGCGTCGGCAGCATGGAGCATGACTCCAACTTTGTGTAAAACATACACCGCATAAATGAGACCCATTGAACACATGATTCTGTTTGCAACGTGATGTCGAGTGTCGTTGATACGTTCATGACTTCATCAGTAGTACCGTGCCCAAGTTACGGGCTTGAAGTCGTCGTCTCTGGCACGTTACTCTGATCGGGTTTGTCACTTGGCACACCGGAATATACAATTATTTATGTAAGTTCTCACGTTCTTGATGAAAGTGAAAGGTCGTTGCGGATCATCTCCCACTCTGTGCGTCGTATTCATTCTCGTCTTCGAGGCGCAAAGGCCTCGAACCTGACGCATCCTGATCCTCGTCACCGACTCAAGTCTACTTGACCTCTTGGTTTGTTCAATATCTCGGACGGTCTCAAGGAATACCCTGGTAGAGGTGGTGGATAGGAGTCGAGGAGACGACAAGTGAGCGTTAGGCGGTGTTTGGCGAGTGACGACGGAGAAGAACTAAGGAGGCCTTCGGACTGAGAGACCACCGAGGCGTCTTGCCCGGCTTTTTCAATGAGCGGAGATAAGCGCGGTGAATTGCTGTTGCTGTTCACGTTACATGTTCGGACGGTTTTATAGTTCGTGAGGGTTGTAGCGAGTGTATATCGGGCTGATTCTGCTGCTTCTTTGCTAGAGTAACGACATCAAGGTAGAATATATATATATATATATATATATGCTGTCTCTGAAAAACTTGACTGGGACCGCCAACCAGTGATAATAGTCTTTTCCGTTTGGTGCTTTTTCGCTAGCTTGGTACTTCAGCAATGGTGAAATCTCATGATAATGAGGCGGAGTAATGCTTCGCCCTCAAGACAGTGGTGGTTTGTGTATGTTCGCAAGTGTCCCCGTCCGTGTGCTTTGTATGATACGGGCATATATACGTGACGGATGATGATGAGAGATGGTGGCTATGCAGACGGGCCGACGAAAGGGGGCGTGGGGTGCGGTCCGATGTCGTGAGAACTCGGTGGTGGCTGAGGTCTTGTTGAAGAGCTCCCTGCCACGACAAATATTAATTCGTTGCCTGTTTCAAGGAAAGCCCGAGTATCGTCTTTTGTAGTTGAGAAATAAGTAGTGGACGTTGAGAAGGTTGTACGTGGAGGGTTGTTAGGGTATAATGGTTTGGATGAGGATGGATGGTACTCGCCAGGCCAATGATATGGCATACGTGTAGGATTGAATATCGATGTAGCATTCGGTCTACTGAGCTCCAGGTTCTACCTTCCGCAGGAGTTTCTTTCTTCCAGCGCACTTTAGAGTCCTGTTCTGGACGTCTGTCCAGGATACGCCACTTGATTATGCAGGAATAGATGGGTGTCGATGAGGACTGGAGGAGAGACAGGTGAGGGATGCATGGTTGGGATCTGCGCATTGTTTACAACTCAGAGAATGAGGATTTTCCTCTTGATTCCGTAGTAATCTGCGAGGAAGGCCATTCAAACAGCCAGATCCATTGCGAGTCTAGAAGATGCTGCATGAACCCATTCGCAATATATACGGATAACTTTTGATCAGAGACTGAAGGATCTTGTCATTTGGTTTAGAGACTCCAGCCACTGAGTATTAATACCGGGGAAGACTTTGGCAGATAAGCTGTAAAACCAAAATAAATCTAGAAACGCTGGGTTCTAATGCGCTGTGGAGTCGATAAGAGTCTGCTACCTCATCAACGGTTTCTATGAGGACCTCTGAGAAAGCTCCGTGGGCAGGGTATGAACTTGTGCGACGATCAAAGTGCGCGCCATTTGTCGTGTATCTCTGGTGGAATACAACGAGAAAGATGACTGAAGGGGGAATGTGCTCGATGACATCGAAGGGATGTTGCGTGTAGCAGTCTTAGGAGGGGCGTGATCAGCGACGACTTCTTGATTACTGAGACACAAATACCATCACACCTTCCATTCATCAAAATAAAGCTCAGGGCAAATTGTCGAGAGAGTTCGCACATGGGTAATCACCGTGTATTATATGCGACGGCGAATGAAGTTGACTTGAGCGGATGCGAATGCGGATGAAGAGCGTTGCTAGCCACCATTCTTCTGCTGCGTGTACCGTCTCTCATTATAACATCTCTTACTGCGAGCGATGGAGTTAAACTCATCAAATGCGAGGACCTGACGATTGGCAGGAATAGCCCTGGGAGTTGAACTAGTTGAACTGAAGATCATCCCATTGGTGGTGGCATGTGTCAAGATTAGTTCGAGGGACTCGTTATCAAACTCGGGTCGCGGACACAGCGGGTGTTATACCTCTGTCGATGTGGAATACACTGGAGATGAGAAACAGCACCCAACGGAGCTGACGGGCAGCGCATCAAGAGATAAATGGATGCTACTGAGATGAAAGTGCTTATCTATCAGCGGGAACTCATTCTTTGAGGTACACCGATGGAAAAAAAAAAAAAGGCACACGAGGCACATCATTCTGTGACGGTCCTGTCCGCAGCTTGATCGGTGACGCTGTGTGTTTTATGAGGGCCCGATCTGGTGACGGCACAGAGCGTGGCCGGCTCGGTCCTCTTAATGCATATACAAACTAGGCATGTCCATAGTCTTAGTCTGCAGGATGAACCAAGCTCTTCCATGTGTTTACGACCATGAGGACCTATGGATTGACCTGTGAGTCGACGAAACTTTGCTCAAAGCGAGTTGTAACGGTCGCTGCATTCGTGGGATAACGTCGTTGTAGCCGGTTTATCATACTAAGAATGAGGTCGAGATAGAATAGATCCATAGTGTGAAAGCATGTGTAAGGTCCTTGGCTGGGTAGCTGCATAAAATGGCCAGCAACAAGGCCCATGGGCGAGAGGTTCGTCCCCAACATTCAACCTTGCAATTTGCGGTTTTGTGGCTCGTATGAGTTACCATGGGCTGGAGGAGTGGCTTATATAGTTACAGAACTAACTTGGTCATGTGCTCCTCTGCCATGCTTCTTCAAATCGGTATAAATATGGCTGTCGAGCGGTTTCCAAAGACCTGGGTAGCACAAGAAGAAATGCGGCGGGCCAGCGGCGGCCAGAATCGTGGGCGTCGCCAAAACTGAGCATTCAAGATAGGGGGTTGACGCTCAGATGGCGGGTTTCAGTCACCACAATAGCTGACGCTTAGCCGTCTTCTTCTGTGTATTACTTAGAGTGCATATACACACAGGGATGATGCTGGACAAGTTAAAGGGGTTAGCAGGCTACCATCGTACTTGAACAGGGACTCCCAACTGCTGAGTCTTCATGAACCGATGCTGGGCTTGCCATGGCTGAGGCAACGCGACGCAAAGTTCAGAAGCGCCATCTTTGGCGCTGCTTGAAGAAAGTTCCTGGATTCCTGTGGTTCTACGGGTGTCTTATATGTGTCTATCTGATGCAGCTACCATGGAGCAACGCCACGGAAAAGTGAGGCACCCATTTTCTGTGACGCCTTCGTGATCGCCGCCTGTGATTCATAAGTACCCAAGACTACCTTCTTCTTATGCAAGGTAGCTGGCATCTTTTTTCGTCTCGGACTTTCTTCATTATACGCCATCATTCCACCGAGCTGGAGGAGAAGCTCAGCCCCCATCGCCTGTCATGACTAGTCCTCCGGGCGGGAGAAGCGAGGCGGGTGAAACTGCCGCCATAAGAGGTGGTTTCTGCATGATCTGCATGCCAATTCGTTTCTTTGAAGAAGCTGACCGCTAAATTCCCGACGACCTCTACGGGATCACGGATAATGGCGTTTCGGTCACTTCTCATGGAGTCCAGAATCATCTGACACTCAGAAGCATTTTGCAAAGAAATGATCAGGTTGACGGACTAAGGTCCAACTGAAATGCGGTGTGTCCTAATCGTCGTCCAGGACAATGACCTCGTTTCTGTCAAGAATCTGTCAGCTTCATGAAGCAACTGCAATAGTCTGGGACGGACCCCCACACAATTACTACTTACTCATTTGAATGGCTTCGTCCCTTTCTCGAAACACCCTGAGCTTTCCAAACCCGCTTGATCTCCTCCTCGACCGTCGAACTGATAGCAGAAGCCCCCACGACCAGGCCTTCATTTGCAAGCCGATCGGCATCCTTGTTCAGCTCGCGGCGAACGTGCCAGAACTGAACCGTGACGCCCATCTCGCGGAGTTTGTCGATGTACTGCGTTAGCAAACGCCAAAGAGCTGCATTTTTTACAGCCCCGCCCCCCGCCGTTCGAAATCCATTCGTCTTCCATTTCGCAATATAAGGCGGTTCACCTTTTTTTCCGCCTGCGATGGACTTGACGACGTACTCTGAGTCTGACTTGACGATGATGTGTCTCAACTTCTGGGGCTCTCCGTTGGGCTTTCTCACGCCTCCGTGCTTCACGGCATCGGTGTACCGTTGAACACCACCCCTGGCGACAATCGTCGCGCCATGGAGCGCAGATATGGCGGACATGATTTCGGCAATGTTGTTTGTGTGTTTGCCGCCCTCGAGAAGATGGTTCGGAATCCGGGCAGCCATGTTTTTGGGGTTGCCGGGTGCGAAAAATACTCCATAACCTGACTTGGTTGCCCTTACCGTGCCGTTCCCAGGGCAAGCGCCATCGATGGCGATGACGAGGGGATCCTCGTGCCCAGAGTGTTGCGACGAGGGGCTGCACATGTGAGTGAACCCCGTCTGGCTGTCGAAGAGCTCTATTTTACCGTCGTTGTTTTGGAAGAAGGCTCCTCTCAAGGACCCCGAGGAACGACTGAGAGCCGGGCCTGACGCCTTGTCCTGTTGGTCGAATTGGGGCTGGTCCCCATTTTTTGGCGCGGCTTTTGCAGCTCGACCAGTTTTATTCCGCCTGTATCCCGATGCTTGAGGCCGCTTGTACGGATGGTACATGATTTCAGATCGTAGGGTTGGTTGTGAACGATAATGATGATGACTTTCGCAGATTTGGGACGTGAAGTAGGTACACGGGTACTGTGGCTGGCAGTGTCTCCTGAAAGATGGTGGACGTGCGCACCCTCCCCCCACGTTAGTGTCCTTTGTTCTTAGCCAGAGCAGGAACATTCCATGTCAAACTTGATTGCCAACAAATTTATCGAAAATTCATCCAATTGCAAATTTGGCATCGCAAAGAATCATTAACCAGAACCACCGTCTCGTTCTGCCAATGTCGTCCACCTGAGAATCCCAGACGCGGTGCGACGCGTTGAGCCAGCGCCTTTCCGGTCGTCTGATATATGCTCACGCGAAGCCAGGAAGACACGACTAATAAGCTTTGAGCCTATTTGTCGCGTCATTGTTGGCACATCATCCGACTTCCAGCCGTCTACGCCAACCCGACATCCCCGTCCACGCCTACCAGACGTCCCCCGTCCTCAACTTGCTGCGTCTGGAGCGTCACGGATCCGCAGTCGAATCTATGGCGAATCTACAGAGCCAGACCTTCGTTTGCTCCTTCCCTGTCGCTAGCTACGTCTGACCCCTTCTGAGCATCAAGATGCTTCACGACACAACTGGGTTTGCTTGAAATGAAGCCAAAAAAAATCTCATTTAAACATTCAGCTGCATTGCTAAACCTGAGAACTCCATAGCTGTCCGTTCACTTGAAAGGAAATGCTCCTAGCCTTAGTACGTGAACACTGATTCACATCTTCGACTTTTTCTCCAATAGTATGCAACTCTCCGGCACTGCCCTCGGATCCATATCAAGTGGATGATCACAACCCGCATGGCGCTGAAGCTCGTCCGTCAACCACTCGGTATGTTTCTCGTCAGGGGTCAGATCTATCGCAGATAGCACACCTCCAGCAACACAATAAGCCTCGTTATTGTCGCTAGTCGGAACAAGCCACCAATCTACCCTGACTCCCAATACGCCGAGACCTTTCAACTCTCGCCACAAAGCCTTCCAGAGATCCCTGTTCTTGACCGGCTCTTCATTCACCGTCAACCATCCGTTCTCGCGCCATCTCCATATCCAAGGTTCTCGGTCCCTTTCTCCGCCTCCCATACCTCTGGCGACGTATTCGGACTCTGTCTTCACTACGAGGTGTCTTACAACACACTCATGTCCATCTTCGTGCTTCGGGCAACTGCAGAACCCTCCCTCGGCGCAAATTCGCCTCGAGATCTTGAGTCCTGCCAACGCGGCGTGAAGCTCCGCGCGCGGGCCGGTAAAAGTGCCGTCGGATAAGAAGCGCTTAGCGTTATTTGGATTCTCCGGACCAAAGTACACGCCGATGGTTGAGGTATCGTCTGAAAAGCGCGGAGCTTGGATCCCTTTGACTGCCACGACGAGAGAGTCGATATGAGCAACATCTACATGGTCTGGACAGGCTACGTGGATGAAGCTGGTGTTATAGTCGATTGCCTCGAGTTTGGTGACACAGTTGTTGAGATAGTCACCAAAGACGGTTGGAAACCTGAAGGTGGACTTATAGGTTTCTACCGCCTGTGGTAATGCTGCACAGCAATGACAGGAAGGCTGCTCTACTTTCATCGCTGTCACTTGTGTTCGTTGCAAAGTTATGTACTTAGTGTATTGTATAGATAGATGTATGTTAAAACACATGTTAACATACATAGGACTTAGTCTAGCTTTGCTCACCTGTGTTACAATCTTTTGCTACTTTTCTTAGGCGTGAACTTGAAAATGAGGAGATGGGCGCGAGAGGCGTAAGCATGATGAGTAAAGGAAGATGCAAGCATATCTTTCGGATGAGGAGCCTTTATATAGTACAAGACTTCATACTGAAAGCTTCCACGGCCCAAGCTGTGATCTGATCTTTTGCCCTTGCCCCAGCAACCTCCAAAGTCGAATCCTATATTGTGAAATCTTCCGACTTCCCCGCAATGTATGAGCTCAAAATCGTGAGAGTTTTCAGTCAGAGGGCACCGTTGAAGACATTAGATGAACCTTTTCTGGGGTCCAGACCTGCCTCGCAGCCAACCAGCTTAGCTCTATGAAGCAGACCTCATATGCGACATGTGATGATGGCGAAAACTTCTGCGAAGGACGAATCCAGGTCAACAATTCTGAGTTGACCTGGAGGCGAGATATGTAGAATGAAGGATTATTTGTGCCATCGTGACGACTCCATCTCATGAGGCTGTCGACTTACATGCTGCTAGCTGTGTACCCAGCAAAACTGTAATGACGATACTTTCAGTTCAAAGTAAACAAAAACAAAAGTACGTCAAAGTTGCCAGAAGCTTCTTTAACAGCAGGAAGACCGCGCATTGGTCTTTACAAATCGTGCATGGAAACAGGTTGCAGTGACGCTGCGTGGTTGAGACCGCGTGAGGTAGGACTAGGATCCCGCGAACCCCCCAGCAGTATTCTTCGTAGGCGCCAGCTTTGGGGAGCGCTAGCACGCTAACCGCTCGGAAGCCACCCTGAATTCCGCCAACGACCGCTAACAGAACGGCAACGTTATCTCATCCAACCTCCACGAACCCCTCGCAAGCACTGCGAAGATGAGAACATCAACATCGCCAACGTCGCATCGTCTTAATGGCCTGCATGGGATCCATGCAGCAAGCCCCGGTTTTCTCCAGGGAAATCGATCACCTCGAAGATAGGAAATCGCTCATCAGGGAACCCGATCGATCGCGGAGTTCTGGTTGGAGGAAGACCCTCCGTGTGATGCATCGTAGCACTGAAGAAAAAGCAATTCTCAACTTGCGGACGCCGCCGTTGCCGACAATGGACGAGAAGAGACCGGCAGCACCAGGTCCGGGGGACTCTCCAATGATTCTCGCGTCATCGCCTAGATGAGGTGTATATAATTTGGAAGGTTCTCATGCCCCGCGCTGATGAGATCCAAGTAGGAGCTCATTCTGTGGAAGGCTCACCCGCTCGCCTCTCAGGAACCCTTCCGGACGATATTGAACATGAGTACAGGACAAGGAGAAAACATGAACATTGGTCCCCCGAGCACAAGGATCGGGTGGCACCGTATTGTATTTAGCGATTCTGGCAGCCTACCTCAGGGCGACTCGGACTCGGACTCTGGGGAGTCCTGGCCGTCGATCCACACGTCTGACTTCTCCACTGAGTCTGACGATGATGCCCTCACGACCGACTACGAGGATGACTATCTCTTGCGCACCGGCATCAAACCGTGGCCGACTCCGGGTCCCAGACCACCGCCCCACGCCCGGGTCAAGAAACCCGTCAAGGAGGTCCGTCTGACGGTCCAAGGCAGGAAGGACGCCGCCCTCATCTTCGAAGATCCCAAACTGCGGCAGCAGCCCGCCTTCTCTTCGTGGGAAGCTGAGCTGGGACCGGAGAGAGTGAAAAGACGCGAGCGTAAACTGCTGCTGCGCCGCCAACGCCAGACTGAAAGCTTACGCCGAAAGGAGCATTCGCCCTCGCCCTCACCATCGCCCTCGATCTCAAGTGATACGGAAATGGACGAGTCGGACATGGACGACTCAGAAATGGACGACTCTGATTTTGATGATATCAACCAGCTCTTCGCCGAGGCGCTGCGGCAACACGACATCGCCACCGGCATGGACCCGGCAAGCCTCCGCCGCCGCCAACAACGTCGCATGCTCGCAGAAGAGGCGGAACCGCAGCCAGCATCGAAGCTGCGCGAGCAACGACGTAGAGCCCTGGCAGACAAGGAGCGTCTGGAAGAAGAGGAGGACCGACGTCGTCTGCTCGAAAAAGAACGCTTCAGATCGCTGCCGCACAACGACCCGGAGAGCAGGCGAAGATTGCTCCGCAAACCTGGGGAAACGGAGTTTCTCGAGATGCGGCGCAGATGGTATGAAGGCGAATGCCGTCACAACGAAAGGGAGGCACGACGCCGTCTGGTTGAAGCGGAACGAATGGCCCAGCTGCCGTACAGCGACCCCAGGACCAAAGAAAGAATGCTCCGCCGACTCCACGAAGCCAGAGACGATGTGGAATGGTATAGGGTTGACGACGAACCTAGCAACCCTCCGACTCAGCCAAGCACGCAGCAAGCTGCTCAACTCGGTGACTCATTCAACAACCAAACATCAGAAAACGTCCGCCGCCCTCCCGCGCAACCCCCCCTCCCCTCCCACTTCACACTCGGGAGGATCCCAAGGGCCCGGTCCCCAGGCGTCCAAAACGACATCCTCAGAAACGCAGCATTGCACGAACCCTCAATCACCGGCCCCAACAACTTCACACACATCAGACACTTCCCCAACCTCAGAAGGCCCATCACCTCGACTCTCGTCGTCTCAACCGCAGTCCACGTCCCCAAGAACGGACCCCCTACCGTGTCAGTCTACTTCGGGCCCTCCAACCCGCACAACCTCCGCCTCACCCTCCCACCGCCCCAGTCCCCACGAGACTCCCAAAACGCCTACCGCGCCTCCCTCTTCGCCCTCATCGTAGCCCTCCGCGCCGCCGGCCCCTTCTCCCAACCCCCCTCCTCCTCCTCTTCCTCACTCCCCCGCCCGGCCGAGCAGACGACCCACCTCATCCTCCAAACGCACTCCTCCGCCCTCATCCGCCACCTCTACGGCGAGGACGGCGAGTTCGGCCCGGACCCACACCCGCTGGTCTACGGCTGGTCTTTCAACAGCTGGCGCACCTGGTCCGGCAGCCTCGTCTACCACCGCGACCTCTGGATGACACTCCTCAGCGACATGGACTACTCCCAAGAGGTCGCCGGCCTGGCGTGCGTTGTGATCCGCCACCCCTCCGAGTGCGATTTCTGGGACGTCCAGTCGGGCATGGCCTTCCGCATGGCCAGGAGGCAGCCGCTCGGGGGCACGACGAGGCCGTGGAAGGGCGCCATCTGCGCTGCCGACGCCGCCGGGGAGGTTGAGGATGCGGAGGAGTTTCCTTACTATTACAACTCTGGATGGATCGAGGTCTAGGTAGTTGAGAGGGGGAACGGTTTCAGTTTTGCGCGTGTCAGACCGTTGGCGTGAACATATTCAGGCGAAGTGTTTTACTTACTTTCCGTAGCCCGTGAACCTCTCTCGTGGAGCAATGGCAACCAGTCCTTACCAATACAAAGCATACCTCATAGCCGCGCAACTTCCACCGTGATTGATTAAGATAAAGACTAGATAGGACATCATCGCACTGTCGTGTCGAGCACTCTGGCCGACTGACGAGACGAGGGACGAGACAGGTGACAGCTGAGAAGTATGCTAATTCGGTCTGCTTTGCAGCCTATAACCATGTGTCAGTGTAGGTTCATTTTCATAGAGAAGCATCAGCGAAGACTTACCAGAATACTCTGGACATCAACTTACCCTGAAACAACTTCACATGAGTCAACGGCACCAGAGTTTATTAATCATGATTTGATTTTTTCAAAAAAGGAATGAACACATAGCATAAGTCTAATCTAAAGGTTATCCGTGAACGTGTTTGTTGCCGCCGTCAAGATATTTCGCGCGCGCGCCCTCCTTGGCCTTGCCGCCTCCTCCTTTGCCCCCAAGCGGTTGGGGTACATGTATGTTTGATGTAGATAAGCGGAACGAACAAAACACCATACACGAGGACGGCCCGTCCCGTCTCTCGTCCTCCTCTCCCCGATGTCGTATCTCTCCCTTTTTTTGCTCCTCCCCCGTGGCGGGGGTAAAAAAGAATATGCTTCGCAGTCCGTGGGCCATTAACGAACGCTTTTTCTGTGTGTGTATATAACAAAGAAGGTTATAACATCATTATACAATCCAAAAAAACAAACAGGCTCCGTGAAAATGTGTATAGGTAAGTGAGAGAACCGGCCCTGAACCCAACATGACAAATTGGGGCGGCGACGCCCCGGGGTATTTGTGACTTTTTCGCAAAATCAATCGCATCATGCTCCCGTTTAAGGCTTCGAGACCTGCTCCTTTCTGAAGAACTTGAAGAAGAGGATTGGGATGACCATTTGGAATCCCAGGCAGATCCAGAACCACCAACTCGCGATACCAGGCATCAGGCCCTGGGAGAAGTCGGGGAAGGTCGTGTTGGGCGACAGGGCGTTAGGACTCGTCGCGCGCGCCAGCATCGTGAAGGCACTGCCCACGATTTGAGCACCGATGAGGACGGCCAACACGTGCTGGCGCGTAAGTGTCGCGAGAAGCATCATACCCAGACCGACACCCTGGATGTTGTCCAAGAGACCGAGCCAGAGCCACAGGCAACGCGAGAGGATGGCGGAGCCGACGGGGCCACCAGCCCAGGGGAGGTACATGCCCATGCTGCTGGTTCCCCAAAGCATCTGCGCCCAGCGAGGAGCGCAGAGACCGATGGCGAAAATAGGCAGAAGCCACGTGTGACTCTCGGAGAAGTAAGAGAAGACGTAGAGGATGAGGCCCCAGAGGACGACGAAAAAGCCCAGGGCGAGGAGCACGACTCCCCAGCCAGGGATGAACTGGGAGGCAAAGAGGAAACCCCAGTTACGTCCGTAGGGAGCCGACAGCCAGTAGTTCTGGATGATGATCATGATGAAGAAGACCGGGACGAGCTTGCGGCGGATGAGGGAGATGTAGAAACCGGGGATAACGTCGGGAGCCTGGCGGTAGTAGTCGGGGAGACCCAGGAACAGAATGACACCGATAGCCCAGAGCATGCAAGCAACGGGAACGCAGATGATGACAGACTTGGGGATGGTGGTACCGTCCAGGTAGGCCATGGGAGAGGTCTCGGGGGTGTGCGTCAGGGATCCCCAATACCAGAGCATGAGGGAGTAGACCTGAGCAACACCGGCAACCGCAAGGGCACGCATGATCCATTGCTTCGTGGGAGCTCCACCTTCGTCACCAAAGTTGAGGGCGAAGGACAGAGCACCAGCGCTAGCGCCAGCAGCATAAAGAGCGGTGGCGGCGTCTTGCATAGCAGCGCTGGCTTGCCAAGGGGATAGCAGTGGCGAGACACCCAACAGGAGGAAGGCCAGGCCGAAGAAGAACCAAGGAAGGGAGAGGGCGTAAACAGACTTGGTCATACGGACCAGGAACCACCACAAGAAGGACGTGACGAGATAAGTAGCCGCAACAATGTACAGCTTGAGGGGCGTCTGATTGGTGTCACCAGTAAGGAGGACGATTTGGTACGAGTTGATGGAGATGACCTGGGCGAAGGAGAGGAAGAAAGCGTAAACGGGCCAGTCGCCGATGCGGATAGAGAGGATCCTGCGGTTGTTAGTGTTGAGCTCGCGAACAAAGGTGTTGGGCACTTACTTCTTGAGACCAGTGGGTGCGTTGTAGTTGTCACCCAACAGGAACTCATCGTCAACGGGGCTGTCATCGTAGCGAGTAGCGCCCGTGAGACCACTGGGGGTGCGGCTGCGGCCACGCTCGCCATCCATCTTGGCACCGAGACCAGCGCTGGAACCGGGGCGGCTAGGGTTCGGGCTTCTTGAGCGGCTGTGGTCTCTGCGGCCAAGCTTGGCATCACGGTATCTGGCAAACCACTTCTTCTCACTCTTTTGGAGGTAGTTCTCAATGCAAAGGTCGTTGATGGAGTTCTTGGCGGTAAGACTGTTCAGCATTTGCTCGAACTCGTCGTAGAATTCTCCGTTCTTGTCCGTGAAGTTCTGGTCAACGTTCATCAACTTGAGATCGTGGCGGTCACCAACGACATCAGGCAAGGACAGCTGAGAGCTGTTGCGCTGCTGCTTGTAGAAGCTGGGTTGAGGGAGGGCCAAGTCGCCAAAGCCAGGAGTGACAGGGGAGGTAGCATCGTTCTGGGCGCGAATAGCGAAGCTGTCCACACTCATCATACTCTCACGGCCACCACCAATGGAGCTGGAGAAAGAGCTGCGACGAGAAGAGGGGATACTGTGCCAAGGAAGGTTGGGAACAGGCAGACCAGGAGATTCGGAGATGCGGGGGCTGGCAACACGGGTAGGCGGCGGGAGAGGAGAGGTGGCTCTGGAACCGGTAGGAGTCAACTCGGCACCGTACTCGCTGACAGCCACGCTGGAGCGGAGAGAAGAGTCGGTCAGGTTGCGAATACCGCCAGACTTCTTCTGCTTGGCAGCCTCCTTCTTGTGAACCTTGATGGAGTCGTTGTAGAGGGTATCCAGTTGTCTGATCCATTGGGCGACGGGGAAACGCTGCTTGGCACTCCAGGCACGCATGAGAGCTCTCTTTCTCGGCTTGCACTTCAGGGCGGATTCGATAGCCTGCTTGAACTGCTGAAGCATGTGGGCAGGAGTCATGGACTCGACCGTGAACCAGAAACCGGGCATCTGACCAAGACCACCAACACGAGCACCGACACCCAGAGCTCCCTTACGACCGAACTCGACGGCAACGAGACCAAAGGGCTCGTCACGAGAGGGAATGAGGGCGAATTCGGCACCAGAGAAGATGTAGGGAGGCAGCTGAGTGAACTCCGGCTTGCTGAAAACACGCTTGGGGTACTTCTCCATAAGCTTAGCGAGCTTGAGAGCTGCGAACTTTCCGTAGAGATCGATGACGGGACCAATGCAAATAAGCTGGGTGGAAGGATACTTCTCGAGAACGGTGGGGAAGATATCGGCGATCAAGTCGACACCCTTTTGCAGCGACCAACGACCGACGAAGACGAACAGATCAGCATTGGGGTTGACCTCAAGACCAGCCCATTCCTGGGCTTGTCTGCGAAGAGTAGCGCGGTTGGCCTCGAAAGTCTCGTCGATCTTGATGTCGTCCTGGTGGTTGGAGATGTCCTCCTCGGGGTTCCACTCGCCAGTGTCGGAGGGATCGGGGTTAGGCAGTTGACCAATGTTCTTCAGAGACCAGAAAATGGGGTAACGAGCCAGGGAACGATCACCATACTTCTTGGAGACACCAACGGCACCGAAACCGCGCTGATGAATACGGAGGTAACTGGCAGCAGCGTGCAGCAAGTTGAAAGCAGAACCGTACTGGACGTAGTCCTTGACGACCTTCGGGGGCAAGTTGAAGACGCTGTACACTTCCTTCTGTTCCTCCTCGGTTCTCATGGGCCACATACCCTGGAACTCGGCGTTGTGCAGAGACAGACAGACGGGAACGGTCTCAGGAAGGAGGTAAAGAGGAGCGGCGGCACCATGGTAATCGTTGATGTGGTAGATGTCGACGTTGAAGCGGCGGATAGACTCGGCGATACAGCTGTTCCAGGCGCAGTAGAGGATAGCACTCTCGAGATCGTCCATGCGGGCAATGTACGGGTCGGCCTTGGTCTGCTGACGGAAGATCGGAGCATCGAGAATGACGTAGGTGATGTTCTTGTGGACGTGGTAGTAGACCTTGACTTCGTAGGATTCGCCCATGACTTCGACAAACATCGGCTCGGCCTCGTTTTCCAGGGGGTATTCGACGTCGCCAACGACGGGGACAACCCAGATCAGGTCGACGTGGGTCAGAGCTTGACTCATGAGCTTGGCCATGACACCAAGACCACCGATCTTAATGCTGATCTTCCAGTCGTCGATGTTGTACTCCATGGTGGCGATGAGGACCTTTCTGCGGGGGACACCGCCGGTGGCCGCGGCGGCGGCTGGCGTGACGAGGGGAGATGGGGGAATCTGGGACATCTCGAGAGATTTGCCTTTTTCTCCGAAGTTAATGCTGGACTCATTCCCGAGCTTGAGTGGTAACCAACCCTTCTTGGAGAAGCCTGACTTGTTGATCTTGACTTGGTAGAATCCCTTCATGTAGATCCATCCAGCAAGAGCGGCCAGGACAATGGGCATAAGACCCAGGAGGAAGAAGAACACAATCTGGATCCACATGTTGCCCTGGGGCTCAGTAGAAATGTTCCAGTTGGCGTCGTTCAGGACAAGCTTGTAAGACAGATAAGGCATGGGGGGAGGACTGGTCAAATTGACCACGTTGTCAGACAAGGAACTGGGGGGGAGACGATCAAGTACTCCATCACCGTTGGGGTCGCCGTAGATGAACGAGACATCAGGCTGGTTGTCGGGGTTGATACCCCAGAGGTTGAGCTGAACCTGGGCAGGCCACTCGTACATGAAGTGAAGCGACCACTGGTTGTCCGCAACTTGGTCCATTAGGTTGGGAAGACCGGCGTCGTATCCCCACTTGTTGAACGGTCCGTGGAGGAAGATGTGAGGCCATCGGCGAGCGTACGGGATGTCGCTGCTGTCGGAGTGCTGGGAGAAGGAAGATGATCCCAGAGGCTGACTCCAGTATTGGACAATCAAGTGCTTGCCCTCCCACTTCTGAAGGTCGGTTCCCTCCCAAGCCTGGTCAACCATGCGGGAGTTGGCACCGGTGTAAACTTGCCAGTTGCTCCAGCTGGAGCCCCAGTTGGTGCTGTAACGCCACTTGTTAGCACCGGCGGCCGAGTGTTGGATCGTGTAGACGCCGTTGCTCTCCTTCATCAGAGAACGAGAATAGTTCGCAGTGGAGGGGAAAACGATGGGGTTGTAGGGCTTGCCGAAGCGGACGAGGAAGTGGTCAGTGGCATTGGTTCCCTTGGTGCCGGCCGGGTGGTCGAGAGTGATCTTGATGATGCCATCAGGGACGTTCTGGAGGTTGGCAGACCACTTGTAAACGGAGGGAATGGCGCCAGTCCAGGACTCCTTCTCAATGGGGTCCATCGCACCGCAGACAGGAGTATCGAAGGTGACATTGGTCTTAGTGTTGCCATCGACGTTGACGTAGGCGCTGATAGCGTTGGTAATGTCGCTGCAGGTCACCTCGGTGGAAAACTTGATAGCAATGGGAACCACGCCATTGGCATCGGTGGAGTCGATTGGATAGTCGTGGCCAGGCTCAAATCCAGTAACCACAGGCGCAATTTCCATCCACTTGGTGGAGGGAACATAGGCTCGGAATTCGAAGGGAGTCATGGTAATGGAGCTCAAGCAACCGGCCTTCTTGGTAGTGCCCGTAAACGTGTTCGTCTTGGACGAGCTCTCGAGGGTGATGGCATCGTCGCTGCCGAACAAGTTGCGAACCTTGCTGCTGGCGTCGAAGGGAGCAATGAAGGCGTCGTCAGAGTTGCAGTCGAAAGTGTAGGTAGTCTCGTTAGGGCTGTTGTGGTAGACCAGCCAGACGGGGTCGCTGGTCTTGCCAGACTGCGCACTACTGAGGTAGTCGCGGGCTACACTCCAGATACCAGTCTCGGTGGCGGAGCCACTGCCGTTGTGCAGAATGTACTGGGTCTGGTTCGCCAACTGCTCAACGAGCCAACCACCCTCCAAGACGGGGTACTCGTCACGGAAAGAGAAGATGCGCTTCATCCAGTTGCGCATGGGGTGGGAGGGATCGCGGTGGTCGTAGGCAACGGTATCGTCCTCACATCCCTTACGACCCTTCGTGATGGGCCAGTTGACGTAGACAGAGTTGTCGCCAGCATAGCAACCGTGGTACTTCCAAGCTTGAGCAGCAGAGAACGCCTGACGACCGAAAACGTAGTTGTTTGCAGTGTTGTCCAGAACATAGAAAGCCTGCTCCTCGCCGTAGTAAACAAGAGGAGCACCGGGAAGAAGCAGTGTAGTGATGAAGTATGCGAGAAGCATGCGCTCAGTACCCAGCTCAATCGCAGGCCAACGGAAAACGTCCTGGTTCGTAACTCCGTACAGGTGGCGAGGGTCAAACTCTCCGGTGTTGGCGTTGTAGAAATCGTTTGTCAGAACCATCTGGTTCCAAGTCTGAACCCAGTCGGTGGGAAGATCGTAACCAGCCTCGAGATGACCACTCATACCAAGGAATCGAGTCATGAAACGGTAGATGGAGTAGTGGAAGGCACCACCATCGAGCGCGCTCTTACCGTGCTCACGAATGAAGACGCCAGAATTAGCGGAGTCGTTAGACTTCATGTTGGCGGCAGTGGCAAGGTCCAAGGATGAAGCCATCTCGGGTGTTCGGCCACGACCAAGGTAGATGGAACCCAGAGTGTTACCACTGGTGATTTCACCGACGACCATGAAGTTATCCTTGCCGACGTCCTTGGCGCACTTTCGCATAGCGGTACTCCATTCAGCCTGAGCGTCGACGGTCACCTGGACAGCCTTGTCGATACGGAAACCATCGATATCCAGCGTCTGAATGGTCATGCAAGAGTAGAGCTCGAGACGCTCTCGCACCGAAGGGACCCACTCACGAAGACGGTCCTGGACGGAGGCGAACTTTGCCAATTGACGCTGCCAATCCGGGAAAACACCGAAAGCCTCAATGTCACCATATTGGTCGAAATCACTGTCGTAGCAACCCTTGAGCTGAGCGGTGACATTTGAGGCGACGAGGCTACCATCCTCGAACCAGAAAGCAGGGTATTCACAAGATTCGTTGTAGGTGTTGCCAATGTCGAAATCGAGATACCTGCGGGACGACTTCCAGAGAACCTTGTGTTCCTCGGTCAGGAAGGGGGTGGACGCGTTGAGATAACCCTCAAAACCAATGAGATCGCCCATGCTGTATCAATGTAAGTAACGACAATGCCGCTGCGAGCGGGGGTTTACTCACGTCGCCATTGTCTGGTCCATGACCACGTACATCCCCCTCGCATGGATCTCGTCGATGGCTCTCTGCCATGCCGTGATGTTACCGAAGTGCTTGTCCAAGAGGGTGAGATCGAGAGGCTAAGTAACCATTAGCTGCCGCGTTCCGTCGCTGTGTCGCGTGTGCCATACCGAGTATGAATCCGCCTTCCATGGGTCGTTGATGAATGGGGAGCCAGCAATGTAGATACCCTTCACTCCAATACCCTGAATGTAGTCCAACGTGTCGATAAGACCCTCCACGTCTCCTCCATGACGGAGCTGGTTGCTCATGATATCATGTTCGAATAGCGTGCCGTTGGCATTGTCGTTATCGGGGTCGCCATTGACGAAACGATCGATGAATAACGTATAGAATGGGAAACGCCAATTTGTTGGTGATTCTTGGAAGGTGTGGTTGTCTCTCTTTCCCGAGTATTGGAATGGAGTTGTTGCTTCTCTGTTGGTGTTGAGGTTGTAATCGACTTCGCTGGCGGTGTACTTGAGTCCGGAAACGAGTGTTGTTGATGCAGTAAGGAGTGTAAGTGCCCAAACCTTTAATGAATTAGACATTGTTACTCGAACTCGCCGCTGGGCGAGTGAGTCAAGGCGTACAAAAAATAGACAGGAATGAGTGACGAATTGAAGAAAGGAAGGAATGTGGTGATGTTTGGGAGGGAGGGAGTGTGAAAGGCCGCAAAGCAGACCAGCAAGCAGCAGAACGAATGACGAGTTAGACACGAGACTAGGCCGTGGCACTGGGACGGATGGGAAGAAAACTCGGCCGTCAACACCACGTTGGAACAGATGGGAGAAAAAAAAGGGGGTAATCTCAAGGGAACCCAGGTCAGCCCAATGCCCCAGGCTGAAGTGCGGAAAGGGGGATCAGGGAGTGGCTGGGGCCGCAGAAGCGTCAAGTGTCCA
This sequence comes from Colletotrichum siamense, assembly GCF_013390195.1. Lineage (NCBI taxonomy): Eukaryota > Fungi > Ascomycota > Sordariomycetes > Glomerellales > Glomerellaceae > Colletotrichum > Colletotrichum siamense. The sequence continues at coordinate 1,608,276 of NW_023501015.1, forward strand.
TGAAGGATCTATCCATCCGCCTCGCCTCCCAAGGCTCCAGTCTCCAGTCTCGTCGTCTGGGCGGGCAAGTCGCGGCGCGGTACAGAGTGCGGTGACCACCCCTCGAGGGCCGCAGGGCGTCGATTTCGTGATGAGAGATGGGGCCCCTTCTGCAGGAACGGACCAGCCGAATCGCTAGCCCTTCCTCCTCTCGCCTCTCAAGCTCTGAGAGGTTCCTGCCAATGGCCAAGCTCTCTTAGAGGTCCCCTCCATCTTGGATGATGGGCGACCCAACCAACCCCTCTCTTGGTACCAATAGACAGTGCTACAGCGGCGTGTTGACAGGGCCCTCTCTGCGTCCTGTTCGAGAGTCCGCCTGTGAGAGGACAGGCTCGGAAGCAGAAAGCGCAGGTACAGGAGGTACAGAAGGTACATGATAATGTGGCTCCGGGGGTGGCCTGGGGCTAATTCTGGCTATACGAAGTTTGGAATATGGATATGCATCAGCGGCAGGCTCTTGCCTGTCTGGCGGCGAACCATGAGGGCGATGGGAGATTGACAGGCTCCGTGTTGAATTACCATTTTGGACGAGCCCACAATAGAGAGTGGCCAATACGGTGGCCCCGAGGTCAGCGGAAGCAGGGGTGAGGGCTGGGGTGCCAGGATAGGCCGGCACGGGCTCTCGGTTCTTGTTGGTTGATTCGGGCGAGCTCCGTCGTCGGTCGAGGTATCCGCTGTCAGTCGGGCCCCCGGTCGCGTGGGTGGATGGAGGACGTGCTTGCCTGTATCGAGTCAGTTTTAGTTTTGGCTGGTTCCCCTCTCTGAGGCCCAAGAATACGAGACGTTGGAGACGAGCCAGGCTGTCAGGACGGATCATCCATGCGCGACAAGATTATTCGGAGCCGTTGATTTCCCAGTCGGGAATAACTGAGGCTCAAGGGCCCATCAACAAAGAGCACGGTGGAAATTTGACACTGACAGACGCCAGCAGACGCCGGGCGCGCGGCCTCTCTCGCGGTGTGGCTTTCTGGCGTGGGATGGGCGGTCAGTCGAACTGGATGGGTGATGGGTTCATCTCAAGTGGCATAAACGTTTATGCTTGGGGGCGGCGGACAGGCGTCGACGGTGCTCGGCAGCACTGTGATGGTGTGTGGTGGGTGTGTTGAGATTGGAAACAGTCGCGCCGCGCCGTCCAGTGAGGTCTGTCTGCGATGGACGGTGGACTGAGCCAAGCCAGAAACAAGATGGTACGCCCGTTGGATCATGATTGTGACGTCGGGTCGCGTTGGCGGCGCAAGGCTAAGATAGCGTGCTGCTGGGCTGCCATGGTTTTGTCTCTGGCGTTGGTCTTGGTGCATGCAGTGTGCAATGTGTGCCTGGCAGCAGAAGGATGCCAGAAGGATGGGATGCGCAGGGCGGCAGAAGGGGAAAAAGCAAGCCGGGCCGAGCACTAGCAGACGTGCGTGGGCGACGGAGGCACTTTCGTTAGGACGGAGCGCGAGGCAGACGAGACATGGCGAGAGAGGCGGGTGTGGATGGCGGCTGGCAGATGCGGATGTGGACGGTTCACAGTTTGGCGGCGATTGAGTGTCAAGCAGTGTCGTCGAGAGAGAAAGCCAAGCCACATCTGGTGGGGCGGTAGTGGATCGCTATCGGGGATCTCTTGGCCAATCCTTTTTCCGCGGAGGACAGCATCAGCCACAGATCGCAGTGGTGACCACCGTTTTCTAAATGATCCTGCAGGACCTAAGGTTGGTCCTTCCTCGCGCGTGCCTCGCAACAGCCACAGATGCCGGGATGGCGTCCCAAGACGTTCCATTACGATCCACAGGCGCCCCATCTGCCCCCCACTTAGGCACGAGGAAGTATCCTATAATGGGACGAGAACTGCCAGGCACCCCCGACACCGCCGACCGGGGTTCGTGGCTGCTGCAGCTGCACCTGTCGACGGGGACCAGGGCGGTAGCAGTTTCTGGGTGCGACAAGGGGGCGCTTTTTGCTCTCCAGCGTGTCCAGCGTCCACCGGGTGCCCTGTGTGCGCAGTGATTGGCGGTGCAGACCAAGAGCGCGGTCGAAGTGGCGGGCGAGTCAGGGACTCTGGAGAGCCCTTCAGGGCTTGAAAGTCTTGGAGCGGGTAATTATGGCCACAGGTCCTGGGCTGACGGTGCTGGATTCTCTTCTGGGCGCGCTGAAACAGGGCAAATTGGGGTGCAGAAGCAGAAGAAATCATTCAGAAGCTCGCCTAAACCAGATGCCCGGCCGAGCTGAAGTCCAGACGCCCTCCTTTTTCTGGTGGCGTGCCCTGTCTGTCAAAGGAGCCCTGGTCATGTCTGATTGCCCGGGCTCGCCCTGCGGCGGCGGCGCGGCCTGTTGCCGTCAGTTTCTCTTGGAATCAGTCAGACCGCTTAGGTGCGCTGCGGCATGGCATGGCAGGCTGAGGCGGAGGGCTGAGGCGTCTGGGAGCTCCCATGTTTTTGGGGTTTTCAGGAGGTCTCCCAGGTCCCATTGATCGTGAAGAAGCCCCGTCCAGGAGGTCGCAGAGCTGAGCATCTCCGCCACCCGCGCGTCGGAGGGGGATGCCCCGAGGCATTTTATAGAGTTTGAAGAGCTTGCTGAGGTGCCATTGAGTTTGGGCGAGGTCGAGAGAAGGGGAGCGGACGGGAAGGGGAGCGGACGTCTCGCAGAATTCGGGATGCTTACATAAGGTGCACGAGTAGAGTGGGAGTAGTCCCAAAAATTAAGGTACCTCAAGATACTTTGTACCTGCCATTCTGCCATTATCCGTACCTTACCTCCACGTCTCTCACCGACATGCCCCAGCACACCCTCATTACTGAGCTGCTGCAACCCCGTCTATTGAACGGTGACCAACCACATGTCTGGCTCCCTTTGATTTGCTTATCGCTCATCTACATACAGGTGCAGCGCCCGTCGCGTCGTCGTCGACCATATCGCAGTACAGTACAGTACATACGTACGTCTCGTCGTCATGTAGGTGCTCTCTGCGTGTACTCTAAATAAGGCCGTAATAGAGGCCGTCAGAGTTTTGCTAGATGGAACGGCAGCTAACTATGGCTGCTGGCACTGCTGGCTGCCAACCAGGAACATGGCCGTCGACCATGCCGTCAAGCTTCTCCCAAGAGGACCAAGTAAACAAGAAGAAGCTTCAGCAAGCTTATCCGTACACGCCACGACGCCAACGTCAACAACAAGTAATTGTCATGCTGCAGGAACAAGCGCACCAAGCTACCAAGGAAGCTACCAAGGCCGCACCAAGGAAAGCTCTTGGTTAGCACGAGTAGTGAGAGCAAAACGTTCTCGTAACAAAAAGCCCGCCAAGTCGCGGCGCCAACGCCAACATCAACAGCACCAGCGCGCACTATCGGCGGTCCCTCAAGTTCCCAGAGCCACTGCCGAAATCCAACTCCCACGATCGTGGTGCCACCACGCCCAATCGGGAAAGGCCCCTCCATATCTCTGCGCACAAAGTTCCAAGGTCCTTCCAAGGCCGCACCGTTGGCGGCGCTGGCGGGCCTCTTGGCAGGGGAAAGCCGCCTTTTCGCTCATTTTCAAGCAGGCTCGTCCATGCACCTGCTGCCGTTGTGCATTGGCATTTACAGTACTCTACAGAGTACAGATACTATGTAAGGTACAGACTGCCTGCCTGTACGTACCTGCTGTTTTCGAGATGTGCACAGCTTTCCGTCCAATGACAACACGCAGACGGCCTCAGTTGCAATTTGTTCCTCCTGCTGCGCCGCGGACGACGGTCTTTTTTCCTCACTCACCTCACACCACACCACCACTGGCCGCCGGCATCAACTTCGATGCGGCCGCGGAAGTGCTGCTGACCACCATCAAAAATCTCTTTCAATCGCAATGCACAAATCAGCACCTTAACTGAGCCTCTGCTTGGCGCCACGACTGTCTCTCCTTTTGCCAGCTTCTGTCATCTGCTCAGTCTGTCTCAAGTGAGAGAAAAAAGACGATGAAGGGCGGACTTCCACCCCATCTTCTAGTGCTTCCACGCATTCCTCACCCACCACCACCACCACCTACCCCCGGCTTGGCTTCCGTACGCAGTATCGTATTCCCCGGTCCTTTCTTATATATCTCGCTTGGGTTCAATTTCCCCTCGACCACTTGTTGGTCATGGGAATCGACCATTTTAGCCCCCCAGAGTGGGCCTCTGCCATCCCATTGCCAATCATCCCATTCGATCCGAGGCATCGACATTGACAGACACAGACATCCTTCTCCGCCTCGTGCTCCCATTCCACCCTACCTTTGTCTCTCTCTCTGCAGAAGTACGAAGTACTGCGTAGTGCGTATCCGTACTGCCTGGTATTAGTCGCTGCCACCATCACCTCTCTATTCCCCTAGTGCCTCTGTACCTGCAGCAGTCAGGAACCGTGATCTCATCGAGGGCCCAACTCGCACGAATCACCATCCATGATCCCGTCACTCACATCCCATCTCTTCGGTCTGTTGTGCCGTGCCGTCTGTTCCCCTCTCCGCGCAGTCCACGGCAGTGTCACCCGCGGATCTCGCATTTCTTCATTGGCTCTCTCGTTGGGTTCCCCATAGTCCGTAGCTAGTGGTCAAGGTAGTTTCATTCTACCCTCCTCGTGTTTGCTGTCAATCACTGTGTATGGTCTACCAATGTCCAATGTCCTGCTTGACGCGCTTCGCCCCCCTCTGCCAACCCGTCTCCACGCCTTACCACCAGAACCAGTCGCTCGTTTAATCAACCCAGTTTTCCCCTTCCCACCCCTTTTCCCAATCCAGATACGGGTTCCTAGGTAGTCCGCTGCTCTCCAAATCCATTCAAGGGACTCCCATTCGCTCGTTTCGTCCGTCCATCCCGATCCTTCCTGTCTCTCTCTCTGTCTGTCGACTCCCCAAAACTCTATATCGCCGTGTTTCTGCGCGCGACGCAATCCTTCCCGACCCAATTCATTCCTTTCTTCACGTACGTCCGCAACGCACGTCGAATCACCAAAAGTCAATCCATAATTCACGCCTTCAAACGGCGCAGTCATTCGTTAAATTTTATAATTCAGAAACAAAAACTCATTGTTCAATATGCGCACCTCAACTTTGGCTTGGGCCGCCGTCACGGCCCTCAGCGCTCTCACCCAGGCTGCTGACGTCGACGAGTGGAAGTCCCGTTCCATCTACCAGGTCATGATTGACCGTTACGCTCATGACGATGGCTCTACCGACCAGACCTGCGAGCTTTACAAGTTCTGCGGTGGTACCTGGAAGGGTCTCATGAACAAGCTTGACTACATTCAGGGTAAGACGACACGGCCCGCAGACTCACATCGCCATCATCATGATCCCTCATCAGCTTCATATGGATATACCCGATAGAGTTTACACTCACCGAGACTCACCTTGACCCAATACTGACAACGATCCTCAGACATGGGCTTCACTGCCATCCAGATCAGCCCCATCGTCCAGAACATGGACGAGAACACCGCCGTCGGCGAGGCCTACCACGGCTACTGGTCCCTCGACAACTACGCCACCAACGACAAGTTCGGCACCCAGCAGGACTTCAAGGACCTCGTCAAGGCCATCCACGACCGCGACATGTACATCATGGTCGACGTCGTCGTCAACAACATGGTCCAGAAGCTCGACTCCCTGCCCCCCAAGCTCGACTACTCAAAGTTCAACCCCTTCAACGACGAAAAGTACTTCCACCCTTACTGCAACGTCACCGACTGGACCAACAGCACCGACTACCAGGACTGCTGGCTCTACCCCTATGGTGTCGCCCTTGCCGATTTGGCCACCGAGTCCACCGCCGTCGTCACCGAGTTTGGCAAATGGATCAAGGAGCTCGTCTCCAACTACTCCATTGACGGTCTCCGTATCGACGCCGCCAAGCACGTCAACGATGACTTCCTGCCCGGATTCGTCAACGCCTCCGGTGTCTTCGCCTTCGGTGAGGTCCTGACCGGTAAGACTGAGGACTTCTGCCGCTACCAGACCAAGAACCTCCTCCCCGGCATGCCCAACTACGTCGAGTACTACCCCCTCAGCACCGTCTTCTTCGGCGGCGACCTCAACGACCTTGCCCGTCTCCGTGGCGAGGCCCGCGACGGCTGCACCGACATCTTCGCTCTCGGCTCCTTCACCGAGAACCACGACATGCCCCGCTTTGCCGTCTACGATGAGGACATGTCCCTCGCCAAGAACGCTCTTGCCTACATCCTCCTCACTGACGGTATTCCCACTGGTAAGCAAGCCCCTGCTGTCTCCTACATGGTGACATAACTAACACACCCCAAAGTCTACCAGGGCCAGGAGCAGCACTTCAACGGCAACAGCACCCCCTTCAACCGTGAGCCCCTCTGGCAGTCCAAGTACGACACCTCCGCGCCCCTCTACGAGCTCACTTCCACCCTTCTCGGTGCCCGCAACAAGCTCCAGTCCCTCGACAAGTCCTTCGCCACCACCGCCTCGGAGCAGCTCTTCGTGGAGGAGACCCACTTGTGCCTCCGCAAGGGCCCCGACGGTGCTCAGGTCGTCTTCTGCATCACCAACAAGGGCGAGAAGGGCGACACCTACCAGCTCTCCGTCGGCGGCTTCAACCCCGGCGACCAGGTCGTCGAGATCACCACCTGCGGCGAGTCCACCGCCGACGGCACCGGAAACGTCACCATGTACATGAAGGCCGGCCAGCCCCGCGCCGTCATCCCCTTCGCCGCCCTCGACGGCACCAAGCTCTGCCCCAACGGCACCACCGAGGCCTCCAAGGCCGCCGACAACCAGAACAGCGACAGCAGCAGCAGCGCCGCCCCCGCCTCCTTCGGCGCCAGCCTCGGCCTCATCGCTGCCTCCGTCGCCGCCGCTGTTGCCCTCATGGCATAAGCAATGGGCTGCAGCTTCATTTGAAAAAAAAGAGATTGTCGATCGTCAAATGTTTTTGACATTTGAAAAGAAAAAAGGATGACGGGTGTACTGCGAGCCAGACCCAAAGAACCATGTTTGCTTTTCCGTTTATATCAATGACGCCAGTTTCGCGAGGAGTTTGGGATAATATCAGGATACCGCAACGAAGGGGAGAACATGCACATCATACATACCCGACCCCCCATGTCAAGTTGAATTTGTTTCTTCTTCATAACGCTCTGTAATTATCTCATACCCGCCCCGGCACCTCTCCTCCCTTTCCCTCGCAAAGTTGAGAAGGCACTCATGCGTCGTTTTTTGTGGTCTGGTGAGTATAATGTATTCTCTTATCTGTCTCGCACATGTAATGTCTCTCCCATGAAAAGGTGTACGCAAGACATGATGTCTTAGATGTAGGTAGATTTTCAGCAAGGGCGCAGGTTAAGTTTCGCAGTGATACCATACAACCACCTCTCAAATTAAAGATTCAATATCATTAAAAAATCAGTCCGATCAACTGCATGCATCATCAACACGTGAAGTCATCAGCAAATATCGAAACGTTTAGTTGAGCACCGTCCCCAATCATGGTTGAGTGCATAAGATAATAGCCGGCCGGCCTCGGCAACACGGACGGACGAACCCCGGACTTTTTCCCGAACGCATAAAAAGCAAAGCCTAGGTTTGCACAAAAAACAAAACAATCCCATTTGTCATAACAATTCCCATCCCTTCTTGTCCTCGGTTGCTACCGTGATCGGAGTCCTCCGTAAAAGACTGGATCCGAAAATGGGCCAGCTTGTCAGCGTTCTCCGTTGTAACGTGTGCAGGCGAGAAATTCCCCCTGGCCTTACACCTTGGACGGACAGCACAACAACACGTGAGAGGCAGAGAAAAAAAAAAAAAACGTATCGTTTAAGTGTAAAACGTGGGCCCTCTCTTTCCCTACGAGGTACAGATAACCGGGGATAAGAATAGGGGCTTTGCTTTTTTATTTTTTTTTACTGTGGTTCCTGTGGACACTGCGATTTTCTCAATCTGTCACGGTGACACTTCGGGTCGGACGAGTCTTCGGGCAAGTCGGGAACCAAAGTCCCCTGCCCTCCCCCCCGGCAGTCCACAGACCACACAGCGGCGCTCCCTTCCCCTGAAAAGACCTGTGGGCACTTCTCTTCTTTCCATTGTAAAAGCGTGTACCATTTTGTACCTTGCATTCGGAGACGGTCGGCGGCGTGGGAGAGGGGTTTGCCAAGTTTACCTTATTATGCCATGTCACCCCAACCCACACGACCAAGAATCCCAGCGGGCCACTCACGCTGCATAATACTTTTGTGGGAGGGACGGGGGGAGACCTTTTCTTCGAACCGTTCAATACGAAAAGATCGGCATCTGAGGTTTGGATGCTGCCAAAATGGACGTTGGTTGGCCCGATAAACAACAGAAGCGCGAGATGGGACGATGGGACGGTGCTGTGATAGCGCCGGCGCAGGAGGATTGATCACATTGGCATAATTGCAGATCATCGCACAACACAACGACCAAAAAACAACCCGGGAATAAGCGTACCGATTGCGGTAAGGGACCGCGGAAGCGTGAGAAACGGTTTCCTTCTTGCGTCCTTTCTCTCCTCCTTGCATCGGCTCGCGTCGCCTCATGTCTGTCTCTGTCTCCCCTACGCGAACCAAGAACCAAGTTGTAAAAAAAAAATAAAACGCCGAGAGTAGGCAGATAAGCCCCCCTCCCCCGAATGCAATGCAATCCTGATTCCTATCCGGGGACCCCGTTTCATACGGCAGTTGATCAGCTTTTGCTGGGTGCTACTGGGCTTGCCCACCGTCGCCCGACGCCGCCGACGCCGCCCGCGCCCGCGGGAGCGCGGGAAGGGGGGTGGGAGCCCGTTCGTCGCTGTCCGTCGCGCCGCCGTCGTTCGCGACGGTGGGAACACACGATGCAAGAGTAATGCCCACACAACTCGGCATCCGATGTCTAAAGCACATCTTCTGCCGAACGAGTCTAGTGCCAAGTGGACTTCTTCTCTTGTCAAATAAATTCCATCATGGTCGCGCCCAAAATTAGATATCGAGAGCACCAAACGGGGGCCTGGAACGGATGATCGCGATGTTCGCTTGCTGAACTCTCTTGGCTCCATATCTTGGGTTGGTTGCGCGGGTGGACGGGCCCCCGCTCCGCTATTGGATTGATGAGATTGGTGCATTTGCCAGAGAAACGTACTGAAATGTTTGTGCGAAATGTATTGGATTTTGAGACCCGTGGATCTGGGCCTTTGTTATTTCTTTTTTCTCCTTTGAGGGGATGTTCGATCCTTCTTTTTGACAACTGCGGGTGACCTGTGCGTGTGCGCGGCTGATAAGACAAACATAAGCCCAGCGGCAAGGGGGTGATGATGGACAGAGATGGGGGAGAAGAAGAAAAGACGAGAAAAAAAAAAGAAATTGCCCATCTCGACAACCCCCAATCGCCACATGAGCTCCCAGAAGCTGGAAAGAAAGCTGAAGGAGCTCAGACTCAGGAAGGGAAGCAACAGAGGAAGCCTTACGTGCGTTTCTGCGGTCTACCATCTCCATCGGCAATGCAATGTCAATGTCGCTTTGCCATCGTCAGCGCGTGCGCGCCCTACCTTTTGCGATCGTCGCTGGGGTTTGCCTTTCTTTTTTGTGAGATTGATGAACGCGATGGTCGGCCGCGCCTGCGGTCTGTGGTTCTGTGGTTCTGTCCCTCTCTTGACCGCCGTCCCGTTCACTTTCCGATATTGAACAAGGGCCGCTGCGCGCACACAGACATGCCATCTCCCGAGGTACACTACGCTGCAACGTGCTGAGATGGGGGGGGATGGGTACCTACCCTCCCCCATCCAGTTTACAGTGGGCTGAGGTAGGAACGCGGTATCGCAGTGGAGTTTCTGGCGTCGTGTCCGGGCTGTATGTTTCTGGAAGGCTTCTGTCGATCCCGCGGAAGCTCTTTGACCTCCTCTCCTTTCGTGTAATATGTGACATTTGCCAATGAAGTTTGGATGTTTTCTGCCGGTGGGACCTTTTGATATTTGTAAACGAGGTTGAGGGAATGTTACAGCTCATAGGAAGCAGAGAGTGATCGGCAGAGATATTGGTTCGCTTTTATGGGGGCCTCTCTGCCTTGTGGGCTGCCTTGATCAAAGCTCCTCGTAGGAAAATGTCCGACGAGTCCGTGGATGGGAACCAAGAGGCGGTCTGGGCTGGGCTGGTTTGGTTCAGGGGGGCTGGATGGGCTTGAGCCAGAGCCAGAGAGTCTTGGGTGATGCCAGCTGAGACGTAAAGATCTGGTTTGGGAAACGGGTGTGGGTAGATGTTGACTTCAAGCCCTTACGCAGTTGCAAAGCCACCCAGAATAGATCGTGATATTCAGAAGTGTTAGTATTATGACAGGAACTAGACGTGATCTTGTCATTATCGTAGCTTTCGGGACTGCCCGTGTTGTCATCCATTGGTGTATGAGTGCCGAGATGGCATTTCTCAGCCTCACTCACAGCTGAGGACGTTCCGTTGAGCCTCAAAGCAAACGGCCAACTTAGCCATCTTACCCATGAGCGAAGGGTGGCACTGTTGGACAAGCTATCGTTTTTGTGCTACTGGAGCAAGTCGGCTATATCCACAGTCGCACACGTCCAAGCTGCCGGTCTCCGCGTTGCGCGAGCCATCCAGTGCTCAGTCCTTCCAGCTCTCATGTAGTACCACAGTCATATATTGCCTGGTGCCAAACTCATTTAGCATTACCGTTGCCTTGAAGTCAATATAAGCATGGCTCGGAGAGTTCTAGTGACGGTATTGCCGTTTGCGGTTATCCTTCCGCACGCGGCCTAGTTTCGTGCCTCAGCTGTGTCTTTGCAACTATAAAATAACAACGTCTCTTTGGAGAATCCCCGCCAGGAACAAATCAAATTTTCCTCTCTGGTTCCTTGAACACATTATTTTCCAGGAACGCATCTGGTCTCGGATCTTCGACTTGCTGGGATATCTGTGTTGTCCGCTGAGGTAGTTGATTAAGTTGCTGCGTGTTCTTCAAAAAGCGAATACGATAGCGCAGACGTGATAATACGTTGTGGACGCCAGAGGAAACGGATAGATCTTCCAGTTGATTAAAAAGTAGCCCGACCCGTATGATATTTATCTCGGAAGGTTTACGCCAGGTGGTGAATCACTCGATTCTATTTCATTGAGTCTATCGTCCGTCGTCTCCGGATTGCGGTTGCTGGATCACACCTTTCTCAGGTAAGTCTTATATACTCCAACCATTCAAAGGAACCAGCTTTTATCAGGTGGTATCATAATTCATGCGAAATGACTTCCTGCAGTTTTCTCGCGGTGACCATAGCCACCTTCTGGCAATGTAACTAATTGAAGCGCGTCGTGATTCGGGGCTGGCATCAAGGAAGACGGGACGCAAACTCCACAGTATAAATTTGGACTTCAAGCAGCTAGAACATCGTCGAAGAGGCAATCTAAGCGCGTAACTTCGTTGTGAATTCATTTGTGTGAAGAAACAGATGACCTTGACACCTGTAGGTCAAGCTGGCAACCACAACAAGCATGGGTCCTGGAAAACCAATTGGTGGCAGATGCCGGTGATTCCTAGTGAATACAAGACGAAGGATGAAGAACGGAGATGATGGAGAAGAGGAGTTTGTTCGAAGCTAACCAGATTCTGCCAACATATCTTCCTGTGTGAATAAAGCTATCACGCAAGTATATCCAGAATTTTAGTTGCTTCTTCAAGAACAAGAGCTGGGAGAAGTCTCGATTAAGCCACCCCGGAAAGACGCTTTTGATAATATGGGATAGTACGTAGTTTACTTCGAACTCTCTTCAACATTGAATCGCCCGTCCATCGGCCACGGATCTGGACTTTTCTTGGTTCTAGCTCGGTTAGCAATTTCAACTCAATTTGTTCCGGGAACAACTTACTTCAAGTCAACACCGGAAGTCAACTTAGCACTTCCATACCGCAAGAGCTTGTAATACCACGTGTTACCAAGTCCTACGACTCCAATCCAAGACGCCATCGTCGCCATCTTCTCAGACCTTGGTCTCCTGAGGCGAGCATACTCTTCCAGCGCAGAGGAGAACCCATCTTCTGCTCCGGCCTCTGCTTCCGTTGCCGAGCAGTGCTTGAGAAGCATGCTCGCAAGCACAGTTGCGTCCTCAATGGCAAACCCTGTTCCCTGGCCGCTGGTGGGTAACATCAGCCGTGCAGCATCGCCAATGAGAACGATGTTGCTGTCGCCAGTCCACTGGATCTCATCCTCCTTCCACACGCGCTGCCGCAGAGGAGTGTGAATAATGCGGTCCGAGCTATTGAGCATCGTCTGAAAATCGCCTGTGAAGGGGTGTTTGAGGCGCAGGTGGCGGCGGAGGATCTCGGCCGTTGTGGATGTGGGATATTGGCCTGGCGTTATGGCTGCCAGCCACGGCTCCTGCTCTCCTCCCGTGGCTGAAGGAGATGATGGCGTTGACGCCACAGGGGTCTCTGACTCTAGAGATGCAGAGCTTGGGTCTGGTGGTGTCGACTCAGGCAGGATGAGATCCCACCGAAACATCCTCCCCGGGCATGGACCAGTGGCTAGGAATCCCTCCTTGAGGAAGATGCACTGGGACTCTGTGAAAGGACGCTCAGGTGTATGCGTTGACGGCATCTTGTCTGCTGAAGAGATACCGTAAATTCCGGTTGTGCCCATGAAGTCAGGAAGCCATCTGTCCTCCGCCGTCTTTGGGTCTCTGAGGTTGAGTAGGTGTCGACGGACGTGAGAGTAGCCACCATCCGCGCCGACGAGAAGGTCAACTTCGATATGTGTACCATCTGCGAAGTTCACCCGAGTCCGCTTACCATCAGACGAAGAAGTAGCTTCGAACCGCACCGCTTTCTTGGACCACTTCACCTCACCACCTAGCTGAAGTACGCGATCGACGAGGAGAGCTTGCAGGCCAGCTCGCTCAAAGTACATCGCGCCTAGCTGGAAGTCGTGAGACCAAAACCCGTTCCTCGCAGTCTTCAGATGCGACAGCTTGCAGCCCTCAGTGATCTCGCCGAACCAGAGAGCCAAGTCATCGCATTCATGGCCGTGTTTCTTGAGCGCGTCACCGAGACCAAGGGAGAACAGGGGATGCAAGCCATTAGGGAAGAGGCCGACGGAGGCGCCGGCACGTTGGTGATGGGATGTAGTCGAGGGGGAGGATTCCGATCCTGGTCCCGTTCCCGTGCCGTTGGACTTGGAGGATACGGTCGGGATCGGAGCTGGGGGTGGAGATTGGTCGAAGAGGATCGGACGGAAGCGGGTGCGGAGAACGGGGTGTGTGAGGAGGTGGAGAGCGAGGGTCGGACCGGCGATGGCGGCGCCGATGATGCCGACTGTTTTCGGGGCCGGAGTGTTCATCATGTGGAGGGTATGCGGACAGGCTACCTTTCCTCCCACTTTCACGAACACAAGAAAGAGCAGTCAGAACAGGGTTGAACGGAGAAAGTCCAAGACATGTCGTTGACTTTATACACATTCCTCGTCCGCAGGATCCCCCGAAGGATCACGACACATCCCTTCCCACATTCCATCCCATTTCCCTGCTCAGCTCCTGACGGGAGGAGCACCAAGATGCATAGCGCGACGCGGGAGCCATCATCCATCGTTTGAGTTCCGGTCTAGCATTCCAATCCGCTCAAGGGCGCTGTGAAACTTGCCCAATCCGTGCTGGTGGGATGCGCCACCCTGGGCAGTTTGACGCCGTAGGGCTGCATCCTTCGTAAGAAAGGCAGACGCTCGGACCGTAAAAGCGAACATCGTAAAATTGAAGCCGTAACTGAAGGCTTGGCATTTTCCGGCTGGGTGTAGGTAGGTTGGAGTTGTGCAATAACGATACCTCCATCCTTGAGAAGATGCAACGTTTGAGGGCTTGTGCGAGGCAGCCATCTTGAATTCGCGAAAATTTTGGCTGATTTCTTCAGAATTCCTGAACAAAGTTGCATTTCCAACTCTCAGAAAACGGGTCGACGCCCCAAGCCGCAGTGGGCTCTATCGCCAAAGCGCCCCGCCGGATCTTAGTGCCTGAATTCACCGGTTCCGCCATCAACCAATCCGATATGGTGTAGTGGCCAACATGATGCCCTCTCAAGAACCGGAGAGGTTAGGCATAGCCCCGAGTTCGATTCTCGGTTTCGGAACGTTTTTGCACTCTTTTGCATTTTCGACATATCGACGACTCCTTTAATTTCTTTTTTGTTTCTGCGCACGCGAGCAATGCAATTTGACTTACTCTGTACGGTGGAAAAATTACATGCGATGGAACGTGTCTTGGAGGAGGATAGATAGCGTGTGTTTTGCGCAAAACCGTTTCTTTCTTTGTTTTGAGGGAGGTGAAATGAGGGAGGCGTGTTGGAAGTCGCCCTGGTCTTTAAAGCTGAACCGCCAACCCTCGCGCACGCTTTCAAGTGGCTGTTGCTCTTCTTTCCTCCTCTTTCGGCCATTTGATCAGTCATTCCAACTCTAAGTACAGACCATGCTCAACGCTCACACGCAAGGCAATATGAACACGAGGAGGAGATGGATGCCCCGATCGAAGCCAGCAGCAGCGATGCCCTGCATCATTCGCTACGGCACCGAATTTCATTACGATTGTTCAACCACAACCACCAGTGGCCCATCCCAGCAACCGCTTTTTAGTCGATATCCCGTCGACCCCGAGCCTCGCCCTTATTCAAACTCCATCTACTCCGACCTCGAGCTCAGAGATTTCGACTCCGGCTTCGTCCGTGTGCGCTGTCCCATGACCCGGGCGACCTCGAATCTGCATGGACATGCTGACTACCTCGTCATCGCGGTCGATGGTGCTTGCCCGCGGAATGGCAATGGCGCAAAGGCGTCAGCGATTGGGATTTACTTCGGATCGGGAAACAAAAACAACATGAGTGCAAGGATTCCCGATGAGCTTGCCGACTTAACAGGACACACCAACAACCGCGCTGAGATATATGCCGTCGTCGCTGCACTCAAGATTGCACGAAACCTGTGCGGTGGTGACGTAATCGAGGCGGAATGCAAATCCATCGTGATCAAATCGGACTCTGCGTATGTTGTTGAGTCCGTTGGTGGAGGAAGGGACGGGAAGGAGGCACACATCATGAAGTGGATTTCGAACGGCTTTCGGTCGGTCAAAAACAAACCAGTGAAGAACTTGATGCTTTGGTCAGAGCTAGGCCACGAACTTGTCTACCTTCGCAAGATGGGATTCTCCGTTCAGTTTTGGCATGTGCCTCGACATATGAACCGGGATGCGGACAGGCTTGCAAACGATGCGTTGCGCGAGGAATGCTGGCTAGATCCAGAGTTGGTCAAGAGAAAGGATCGCAATATCTCTGCGGCGTCACAGTATTGGTGGGGGTCGCATGAAGCCCGCGCTCTTTCAAAAGAGATAGCGTTGCTTCAATTCTTAGAGAGATTGGAGGTTGTTCAAGAACTCGACCAAGCAAAAGTACACGCACACTTACCAAGTTGACGTTGCTGACCATCGTTCTCTTCGATAGAATATCGTTGACAGGCGCCATGAAAATAGTTAATGGCACAATTCTATAGATTCTGCCTAGCCTCTACAATAGCTGGGTCTTGTGAACCCGTTTCAGTTGCCTTTCAGCCTCCCGAGAGGTGACCGACCACCAGGCCCTTCTCAAAGACCCTATTTAAGACTTCCTGCAGGTTTGACAACGACGGCTTTCATAGAATGAGTTCCAAAACGCAGGTCATTTATAACAAAACATCCTCACAAGGCAGAAGGTAGGGTCGTCTCGGCCCTTCCGCTTCATCTCTTCGACCACCATCCATCTGCCTTGCTTGTGAGCGAGATTCTATAAAGCCCATCTGCCGTCTTATAGAGTAGTCCAAATTTCACATCTCTAATACTTTATCATACGCGATTGTTTGTAACAAACAACAGCAAACAACAGCGCCCATCATCCACAATGTCAGTCTGTGACTGCTCCGACGACGCTCCCACCGCGGACGAGGTCCACGCCAGCGTCCAGAAATACCACCGCGGCTACGAGCCCATTTTCGACTCGGGCTTTACCTCCATCTTCAGCCGCTTCCCACAATCCCTGGCCAGCCAGTTCGACGACCTCACCCACCTCGAAGTTGACACTCTCGACCCTGAAGATGGCGGCACCAAACCCTTCGTCTACCTCCGCTGTCCGGGCCACATCAACGGATGTGCCTCCTGCGGCTACCACGCCTGCCACATCGACTCTCTCATCGTCGCCATCTCCGGCACCGCCTGCCTCACTGCCAACGGTTACACTGAGTCCGGGCATGGCGTCTACTTTGGCCACCAGAACCCCCACAACATCCAACGCCACGTCGACGAGGAGGACGGCGTTAGGCCGAGCGCCCAGCGCGAGGCTATTCGGGCAGCCATTGCGGCCCTCGATGCCGTGATGCCCTTTTGCGGGGGCGGCGGCCAGTGGGACTGCTCTGGCCACCCCGACGAGCCGCCGTGCATTGTCAAGCATGTCATCTTGAAGTCCGACTCGGCGTACCTCGTGGAGACCGTGGGCGGCGGTGCGAACGGGGAGGAGCCGCACATGCGCAAGTGGTTGAAGAACGGATTCAAGACTGCGTCGAAGCAGCCTGTCAAGAACAAGGACTTGTGGGATGTTTTGGTGGCTAAGTTGACGGGATTGTTCGACTGTGGCGTTGCTGTTGAGTTTTGGCTTGTTCCGTGCGAGGAGAACGAGAAGGCGGCTGCGTTGGCGAGTGCTGGACGTGCGTAGGCTCTTCCAAGGCTTCGCACAAGTGGATGTCACGCATGAGGGTGCGTCAGGAGAGTTTATGGTTACGTTATGATTAGGAAGGTTGACTTTGTATTACGTCTAATGCATTTAATAGTCACAAACCGGCAGATTTAGCTCGGAAACATGGCTTGGATTACATTAAATTGCTTCACATCCTCCTGTGACGAAGTGCAGCAGTAGAGTTGCTAGGAAGGGGGAGAACCTCAATCACGGGTGTCTCGTAGATCTCCCAGTTATCCGAGGCCTTGGGGTTGCCGAACGGGACCAGGGCAGCGATGCGCATCCTAGATTCCAAGTCAGACACTTGCAGAGCACACTCTCGTGACCATGGACACTTACTTGTACTTGCCGGGCTTGATTTGAGAGCCGTCAGCGAGCTTGCCGAGCCACCAGGACTCGTACGGAGAGTCGCGGGGCTGGTACTGCAGCGGGTAGGAGAAGGTGTTGTTCACGCTGTCGGTGGCGGGGTCGAAGTTGGGGTAGTTGACGGTGTTGTAGACGTCGAAGGAGGCGACGGAGCCGATGTACTTGTTCTCGCCGACGACGGGAGGGTAGACCCATTCGCGTTCTTGGTATGATGGCTCATAAATCTGGGACTGTGATTAAGCACTGGATCTCAGGGTGAGAGGGGAATGTATTGAGACTTACATCCCAGCGCAGTTCGCGGGTGCCCCAGGTCAGGGCGACTTGGAGTCTAACAAAGTCCTGGGCGGCGAGAGAGAGGTCAAAGGTGAAGCTGCCTTTGTGTTAGGCCATGCGATCACGAGTTGGACAAAGTCACGACTCACCTAGACTTCTCGGAGATGAGAGTCCTGTTGAGGCCAGAAGCGATGCGGGGGTAGCCCATGGAAGTGTAGAACATGTCTACGATATCGTGCTTGATGCTGCCACCGACGCCTGTATGATGGTCAGAAAAGCCGATATACTTAGATACCAAGTGACATACCATAGTAGGGCACGGAGAGAACATCACCGTTGCTGGCACTGATGAGGACCTTTCCACTCCAGATGGGAAGTCTAGAGGAGTTAAGGCCTTGGGGAATGTCGAAAGAGAACCTTGTGACAATGTCAGTTCCACCGATTTCGTCTGGGATATGTCATCACAATGAAAGGTGACTTACTTGGCAGTCTTGGTCTCTCCAGGACCGACCTTGAAGGTTCCAGAAGGCAGACCGACAACAGCATCAATCTTGAACGGCTCAATCTCGATAAAGTCCTTGATGCGAGGCACACCGATGAGCTCGGGGTTGGAAGCGGCCTCAGGGGTCCAGTACGACTCGAACCCGCCAGCAGCCTGCACCTGGAACCGGTACTCCAGCTCCGTGGTGCCCGTGTTGCTGATGTCGACCTCGTGATACCGCGAGAAATGGTTCGTGTCGTTGAGGGCGAACTTAATCTCCCCGGACAGCTGCGAAGTCGCGTTGAGGACGGCGACGGCGTCGATCAGGCCGCTGCCGACCTGGATCGGCGGCGCCCAGAAGCCAAAGTCGCGCGTGGTGCCGACAGACCAGGGGACCGCGCGGCCGGACGCGATAATGCGGTTCGCCAGCGTCTTGGCGAAGCCGGCGCCGTGCACGGAGCGGCCGCCGTGGGCGGAGATGTACAGCGCGGCGACACCGGCGACGTAGGGACACGCCATCGATGTGCCGGAGAGATCCCTGTAGCGGCCGCCAACGAAGGGGGCGAAGATGCGGCCGCCCGGAGCGGTGACATCGGGCTTGAGCTCGAGGTCGAAGGTGCCGCCCCAGGAGGTGAAGGTGGAGGGCTTGCCGCCGCCGGCGTTGTACATGGCGACGTAGTTGCTGTTCTGGTCGAGGGAGAAGTCGGCGGTGACGTTGCCGCCGGCGATGTACGTCTTGACGATGGCCTCGCCGGCGTCCTTGGAGAGCAGGCCCCAGCGGCTCTGCGCCCAGCCGCGGCCTGAGTGGCCGAGGACGGCCCGGTCGGTGAGGTAGAAGAGCATGAACTTTGCGCCGCGCTCCTGGACCCAGCGCTGGCGCTCCCAGTCCTCACAGCCCTCGTCGAAGCGGACGAGGGGGATGGTGTTGTTGAAGTTGATGCCCTCGGCGAGGGGCTCGCAGGCGTCGTTCTCGACGCTGATGTTGAGGGTGACAGGCACGATGGGCCAGCCGACGATGTCCGCAGGGAAGAGGTCCTCAGCGGGGCGGTAGCCGAGGATGGTGCGGTTGGACTGGCCGTCGAGGTTGAAGGTGCCGGCGAACTGGCGGGCGGAGACGATGGAGGCGTCGGCGGAGCCGATGGCGAGGACCTCCTTGCCGGAGGCGCCGCTGCTGGCGAAGAAGGGGCCGACGTCGCCTGAGTTCCCGGCGGCGATGGTCACGACGACGCCCTGCTGGACGATGCGGTCCGCGACGAGGGCCCAGGCGTTGTTGGCCCAGCCGCCGGTGGAGCCGACGGAGGCGGTGATGATGTCGACGCCGTCGGCGAAGGCGCGGAGGAAGGCCTCGATGAGGACCTCCTCGCCGGTGCCCTCGTTGGGGCCGAAAACCTTGTAGGAGTAGATGGTGGCCTCGGGGGCGACGCCGGTGAACTCGGACGATTTGCCAGCGACGATGCCGGCGACGTGGGTGCCGTGGCCGGCGGCGTCCATGGGGTCTTCGTCCGGCTGCCGCTCCTCGCCGGGGTAGGGCCAGTAGTTGTCGTCGCCGACGAAGTCGTAGCCGGCGGCGACCTTGCAGCCGGCGCCGAAGCAGCCGCCCAGGGCGGGGTGGGTGTACTCGGTGCCGGTGTCGACGATGCCGACCTTGACGCCCTTGCCGAGGATGCCCTGCTCGTGGAGCTTGTCGACGCCGGTCATCCAGTGGATGGAGTAGTTGAGCGCGGCGGCGTCGTCGCTGAAGGAGTCCCCGGTGACGACGGGCGCGAGCTGGATGCGGCTGGAGTGCCACGCCTTGACGACGGGAAGGAGCGTCTCGAGCGAGTCGGTGTTCTCGCTGTCGGACTCGACGGCGATACCGCTGAAGATGGACGAGTCGAAGACCTTCAGGACCTTGCTACCCGCCTTGGTCTCGATCTCCTTGACGAGGGCATCTTTATCGGCTCCCTGACGGGGGTCAGCATCATGTTGCGGCTTGATGTCGTTGATAGTGGGAAAAGCTTACCTGTTCGAGCTCCAAGATGAACTTCTTGGGCTCGACAGCAGTGTCGTTAGACGGACGGACATTCTCGTCAACAGCACGGCGGGAGATTTTGGCAACACCCGTGCCGGCCAAGGCCAGCGCGGACACAAGCGCACTCGCAACACGCATGGTCGGCTAAAACAACCAAAAAAACGAATGACAAGACCTCCAAAAACGAACGAAGAGGATCTCAGAATCCGGGCGATCGAGCTGAGTGCACAATGCCTGACCTCCCCTCCTTCTTCCACATCATGAGTTGGCGAGAGTGGCCTTTTATGAAGAAAACCCGGTCCGAGTCGGAGTCCGGGCAATCACCTCCTCAAAATCGTCCTTTTTGCGTGATGCCATGTTGCGTTGACGATTTTCTCGTATCGAACATCGACGCGGAAGCGCGACCCCGGCAGCTTTGTCCCGTTGCGGCAGCCGACGAGGTGACATCTCCACTCCCGAGGGAACCTCACCGTGGAAGCCAAGACTCCAACCCGCCATTTGCGATGTCAAGGGCCTTGTAGCGACCTGCCGTCTTGAGCTTGGTGGTTATCTGCGCGAAGACTGATGAGCGCAGTCCATTTTTGCGTGCAGTGTTGGGGATATTAATATGCACGGGAAACCTTGCGCTAGGCGCGTAGGTGCAGACGGCTTCGTATTTGAAGGGGTCTTTTGGGTCCTTGGGGCGTCACCGGTTTTCGGAGCCGGCGGGATGGGACGATGATGATGAGGTATGTGAGGTCGGGAGGATAAGAGGGTTTGGCGAGGTTTTCGGGTTAGTCGTGGGCGAACATGGTGCTAGATTGGCGCCTCGGAACGACCCGTGGTAGGTATTGTACATATGACTTCAAACACGTGCTGAGAGCCTGGAGAAGCCCGTCCAGTTGTCACGAAGTGGTACGTGGGGAGACTCAGCACTCGATGGTATGGTGCCAGCTATTCAATTAGAACGAAGAAGTGCGAATGTGACTTCGACCCGGTAGTTGCGGAGTCATCTGACCATTCGATGGTATCCAATTTTGAGTACTAGCAGCGATGAGAGAAGACCATGTTTGCTTTTCTCGAAAATGAGGAGATTCCGTGAGCCGGCAGGGGGTATCATGCCCTTGCAGCTCTTGGTGTCTTGGCAGGAACATCTGACAATGTTACGTACAAATATGGCGACTTCTCGAGGTCGATACTCATTACCGACAAGATCAGACCCGACTGCGTTGATGGTTAGCAAAGAGGCAGAATCGGCGGCATTGGGGTTTGCTGACTGCGTCTGCGAGAATCCGTAGGCAATCTTGGCATCACAGCGCGGCGGGAGATAGGAGGCGACGCCTGTCAGACTCCCTACCCCAAAGCTGCCAAAGTCTGGTTCTTCCAATGGGGTAATTTGGGGATGACTCTCTCAGGACATCCATCAGCCAGAGTCCGAGGTGAGGGTTGCATTTGAGGCGCGATCCCCGCGTTTGGGGTTCTTGGTTGCTGACGGCTGAATTGTTGTTGGCTGGGTTTTCGGAACGGAGCTTTTGGTTCTAGATGACCATTTAGGTAGAAGAGAAGTCTGGGCATTGCGACGTTGTGATGTTTAAAAGAACGAAGGTCTTCCTGGGATGCATAGAGCAGAGGAGGGTCATGATGCAGGTAGCTTGACTGCGCTTTTTCCCGTCATGATGTTTCGATCGACTGTGACGCTTGCGGGCGTGCTCGTGATGCTGGCGGTGCCATCTATCATCGCGAGACCGATGCTCTTGGAATCTGCAACAATTCTCGAGAGAACGGAACAAGTGAGAGATGCGTATGACTATGTCATCGTCGGAGCTGGCACGGCCGGGTTGACGGTTGCCGACCGGCTGAGCGAAGACGGGAAGAGTCAGTGACGAGGCCCTTTGGAAGTTGAGGCGCTGCTTACAGTCGGCATAGACTCCGTCCTCGTGATTGAGTACTGCCACCTCAGTGAGTATTTCGCGTTGATGTCTCCTCCGAAGTTTCCCCCTGATGTCTTTTTAGTATCGGACGAGGTCATCGAAGCAGGCAAGGGCCGCAACTTCAACGACCTCGGGATTCAGTACAACATCACCTCGATCCCACAGCCCGAGATGAATAACAGAACACAGTTTGTTTGGATAGGATGCTGCGTTGGAGGTAGCTCTGCCATCAACGGGATGGTCATGGTGCGCGGGACCAAAATCGAGTACGACGGCTGGGCGGAGTTGGGAGGACCCGGCTCGACTTGGGACTGGGACGGCGTCTTGCCGTATTTCAAGAAGGTTGACGCCATATAATCACAGTTTGTGTGTGCTACAGTCACTGATGTTGACTCCAGGCCGTCCACTTCACCCCTCCCGAGGAAGAGCTCGCCGAGGCGTTCAACATCACCTGGGACCTGGAAGCCTGGGGGATGGAAGAGAACACCAAGATCTTTGCCTCGTTCCCCGAGTACCAGAACCCGACGCTGAGTTTGTGGAATCAAAAATTTCAGACGTCAGGGACGAAAAGCTGACTGGTTCGTAGTCCCCACCTACCAAGCCGTCAAGAAGATGCCGCGGATGGAGGTGCCCCTGGACGGCGCCGGCGGCGACAACGGCCTCTTTTGGTTCCCCTCGTCCATAGACCCCAAGACGTACAGACGATCGTACTCGCGAACAGGCCACTACGACGGCATCCAGAGACCAACCTTTGACGTGATCACACGACACAAAGTCCGGCGGGTGCTCTTCGACGGAACCGCAGCAACCGGGGTCGAGTTCTTTTCCCGCGACGGCGACGGGCAATCCGTCACCGTCAAGGCCAAAAAGGAGGTCATCATCGCCGCGGGCGCCGTGCACACCCCGCAGATCCTGCAGCTCAGCGGCATCGGGCCGAAGCCGCTTCTCGACAAGGCCGGCATCCCGGTCCTGCTGGACATCCCCGGCGTGGGCCAGAACTTCCAGGACCACGCGTACCTCAGCGTCGGGTACGAGTGGGGGAAGAACGGCAGCGGGCCCAAGGGCCCGGAGGTGCCGGCGAACGGCGACCCATGGAGCGTCGCGGCGCCGAACCTGGGCGCGTGGATCGGCCTGCCGACCATGACGGCGGACCGCTTTGAGGAGATTGCCGCGCAGTACGAGGCGCAGGACCCGGCGGCGTTCCTGCCTGCGGATACGCACCCGACGGTTATAGCGGGCTACGCGGCCTTCCAGAGGCTGCACGCCAAGCTGCTGCGCAGCAAGAACACGAATATGATGTGGCTCCCGCTGATGGGCGGCGCGGGCGGGATCGTGATGAGCATGCACGTGGTCAGCCACGGGACGATCAACATCGACCCGGCGGACCCGGAGGCGGAGCCGGTGGTGGACTACCGCGCGCTGAGCAACCCGACGGATCTGGACGTCATGGTCGAGGAAATCGAGTTCATGCGGAGGTACATGGACAGTCCGGACTTTGCGGCGTACGAGCCGCGGGAGACGTCGCCGGGGAGGAATGTGACGGGTGAGGCGCTGCGGAGATGGATACGGGAGCAGTACATCCCGACGAATTTCCACCCGATTGCGACGGCTGCGAAGAAGCCGCTTGAGATGGGTGGGGTGGTTGGGGAGGATCTTGTGGTGCATGGGACGGAGAGGTTGAGGGTTGTTGATGGGAGTATTATGCCGATGTTGCCTGGGGCGAATACGCAGCAGACGGTCTATATGTTGGCTGAGAAGGTGAGTTGTTTCTGGTTGAGAGTGTGACATTTGATGGTGTACTGACCTTGTGAACAGGCGGTCGATTTGATCAAATCCAGGCAGTGAGTGAAATTATCTGGCCGTTTGGTTGTCAACGTGAGATCAAGAGCAGCAGGCGCACGTATGCAATGCTGATGAAAGCGATCGGTGCTTGCAAATATATGACTTGAGAATTAGTTTGTCTGCCAAAGAAACAAAACAACTGCTTCTTTCCTCGCTCCCTTCGTCCAAAGCTAGATAGACATGTATTTTCTCTGTTACCGCCACAAACGCCGAGCACATGCCCACAATCCCTCAGCCACGCATCCCCATGCGCTAATATGCTTGCCAGCCCGTGGAACAACCATACTCTCTAAGCTTGAGAGCCGAATCAATCTTGACGCGCGAGACCCAAGACGACGAGATCTGTGAGTCTTCTACAGACGGCCAAGGGGGATTTTCCATGCCCATATTCGCCAATGCGTCTGCCTCTAGGTTCTGGTCTCGAGGAACAAGCCAGAACTGCACCACAGCACCGCGAAGGGTAAAGCGATGCAACTCCTGACGCAGCTCCTCCCAAAGGTTGCAGTGCTCCAAGCAACCGCGGTCGGATTTACCGGCTTCACAAGCCTTGTGGAAGACAAGAGGCCGCTGTGCTCCCATTCTGCATATCTTATCGACGATGTACCACGACTCAGTCTTGATGATGACGTGCTTAAGCGTATTAGGTATGTTGCCGTTTGCTGCATCTTCAGGTGCTTGGTCTGTAAAAGGGGTGACGGCACTGAGAGCGGCGATCACGGCGTACAGCTCAGCGCGGTGCGTCGTGTGACACAAGAGCAGTTTCTCAATTCCCTTTCCAATACGGTATTCGGTGGGCACCCTCAAGCAGAGGTTAAAGGGGTTGTTTGGGCCAAAGTAGACGCCAACGGCGGATTTGCTAGGTCCGTTTTCCAGACAGGCGCTACCGGCGGCGATGATCAGAGAGTCGCAATGCGAGGCACGACGAAGGGTGCTAGGGTCCTGTCGATAGCAGCGAAGATGGACGAAACGGCCTTCGTTAGGATCGATGGCGGGACCGGGTGATTCGAGAAAGGCGAGGTCGCCTTGGTACACATCCTCGAGGGAGTCTGGAAACTGAGACTCAATGCAGAGAGGGTTCATCTCAGGCACGAAGCAAGTCTTGTGATCTGAGTGGGTGGCGACGGACATGGTGTTGGCGGCAATGTGAGCCCGTCGTAGCAGATCTATCTGCGTATGGCAACAGAAAGACCAAGGCGAGGTTGATCAGAAGACGAGCTGGAGGCTCTGATGTCGATGAAAGAGTGAGAGATGTTAGGGAGTAGGGGCGGGAGGTAGAGGGACAAAAGACGACCCTGTCTCCGTGCAAACGAGCTCCGTTTGCACGAATCCCGCGCCAACCACTCAGACAACCTCATCTGAGTCACTTTGGCTCTTTCTTCACCGTCGGGAAAGGGCCATAAGCGTTTCTGAAGCAAGCCATCATTTCTTCTGCCGCAGCCCGTCTGGATTGCCCCGCACTCGCAAGCTCGCGAGCCGCCTGGTTCTCAGCCTTCGGCACCAGCCAAAACTCAACAAACGAATCCAGATTCTGCAAATCCCGCAGGTGCTGCAATACTTCCTGCCAAAGGTCGAGGTTCTTTATGCTCCAACCTTGGGCAGTCACGAAGCCGTTCGCCATCCACGTCTTCATGTACGGGGACTGTCCCCGTTTGCCGCCTCCGACGGCCTCGACGATGTAGGATGAATGCGACTTGATCACGACATGCGTCACCCTGCACTGTTTGTCCACGCTTGTGGTACTGCCCCAATGCCCCCCCTTCTCGCAAAACGGCTTCACGGCATCGAGGGCGGCGATGGCGGCGTGGAGCTCGGCGCGCTGGTTCGTGTGCGGGGTGGCGGGTCCGGAGTCGACCCTGAAGCCTCGGGTCTCGCGGCAGCTGTCGCCGAAATACACGCCGCAGGATGAGCGCTGAGCGCCTCCGGTGCCGTTGTTCGGACAGGCGCCTGCGATGGCGACGATAATTGAGGTCCGGTCTGGGGCGGATGTTCTGGGGCGGCGGATGTGGTGGAACCCACGGGGGCCGGTGATGTCGAGGCGGTTGAAGTCCCGATTGTATTCGATGGAGCGGGAGAC
The DNA here is from genome assembly GCF_013390195.1 of Colletotrichum siamense. Classification (NCBI taxonomy): domain Eukaryota; kingdom Fungi; phylum Ascomycota; class Sordariomycetes; order Glomerellales; family Glomerellaceae; genus Colletotrichum; species Colletotrichum siamense. Next base: position 1,633,943 of record NW_023501015.1, read on the forward strand.
TGGGAAGCGGCCGAAGGTGAGCTTTGCTTCGGGAGGACAGGGCGGAGGCGCGGCGGGATGGCGGATCATGCGCTTTTTGGTGTCGTGAGCGCTGGACTGGTCAAGACTGTCAGGACTGTCTCTTGGGCGCTTCCGTGAGCTGTCCCCGTGTGGAGGAGTTCCGGGATCCGACTTTATGACTTGGCTTGGAGACATTGGTTCTCGTGAATTCGTTGACGGATGAGTATGTGCTGATTGTCAATCTGTTATCGAGTCTCATCACCACCTGAAGCGACATGAAGCGTAAGGACTACCTTATCCGTCCGTTTCTCGAGCATATGAGATGAACCTACCCCGCAACTCTGTGACGGCGGGGGTTCTTGATCTCAATCTCATTGGATCGTCACCGAGCCTAGAATCTATATTGCTTTTTCTTGTGTGCCATTATCAGCGCTGACCGGATTCCACCGGTCGTCTTCTTCGGCGAGGCTTTTTAGCGGTCGGTTCATATATGAGGTGATTTTGCCATATCTCGAGGACTGCGTCGTGAGTCGTCCGACCATGCTGTGTCGAGAATGATTTGGTTTAATAGCAGTTGTAAGTTTCTGATCTTTTGCAGCTTCCCTGTCGATTTGACCTGCCTTCGGTGTGAGGTTACATCAGTGTAGAAGGAACGAGGGGAGTCAAGTGCTCCTGCTCAACGGCACACTGCTGGGAGCGATAAGATAAGGAATTCGAGAAATTGTTAGTGCACTGCAGCAGCTCGTATTCTCACCTTCTCCTACCATCACCAATACGCAAAACGACCTGGATACGGTCACATCAAGACATCCGCCGTTGAAACCTCCGGCTTGGCATCAAACAAAACACTTCGTTTGCCCACGTCGTACCAAAATCTCGCCGTCATGCTTCCTACCTTCTCCTGCACGCTACTGCAGCGTCGACGATCATCGGCGTCAGCACCATGAACCAACGACCTCCCGACCTCACCAAATGACAGCTCATAGCCCTTGGGTTGTACGAAGCTCCCGATATCTTCGCACGGCTCGGTGTTCATGCCTTCGCAAACTTCTCGGGGTCGGTTCCTCAAACCGCCAGGCTGACAAGCATGGAAATGGATTTCCCTGACTGATTGTGCCGGTGAGCCGACCGCCGCAAGGATCACCGCATTTCCAGCAGTCTCAAGACGAGATGAACAACCATAGCCACGGCCACGTCCAAATCCGCGTATACTGCGACAGAAAGATGTCAAATATACCCATCCGTATTCGCTGCGAAAAGAAACCCGATGTAGTTCGCGCCATCGCATACTTGCTTCTCCTCAAACACGAAAAGGAAGAACTCTTGCAAGTTGCCGCATTCTCGTGCAGCACTCAATCTCAAACTAGCAAACGTTCTCCCGTCCGAGCCATGTTCAACCAAGCCGCCAAAACCTTCGGATTCGCATCATCCGTACGCCCCGCATTCGTATTCCGCCATCTCTCAGCGGCTCACTACCAGCGCCCTAGCAAGAATTCCCCGCAATCTCCCGCGGGCACCCCCTTGATCAGCGCAACGAATGCCACAAATCACTCTTCGTTGCACCGCCCTGTGGCCGCTGCGAGTCCCGTATTCGGGACCGCCCGATGCCCTCATAGGCTAACTGCTCGAGGGGGCAGGGGGGGAGCCCCCGCGGGTCGTAAAGGACCAATTTGCTCGCATTCTCTTAAAATCGCTGGCCCCTTGATTCGAGGCCCTTCGTTTCCTGAACACTCCCCCCTCCCACGGTACTACCGCTCGTATACGAACCCGAACCCGTCTCTCGCCGTCGCCGTTGACGAGGACGCCGCAACCTCACTTTCCCTAGCGATCCACCAACGTAAAGAACGTCATTTCGCATACCGCCCAGTCGGTTGGCGACAGTCGCTGAACGATGGAGAAGCGCACCCGACGGCTTGGGCACAAGAAGTCGAGGAACGGGTGCGTGCGATGCAAAGCCCGCCGTGTCAAGGTACGATGAACTGTGATGCCGCAGGAAGGTGCACTTCAAGCAAGAATCGCTTAGCTTGGAACATGAGAGAGCGAGATGGTTTTTTGACGCGCGTTCTTTTCTTTTCCAGTGCGATGAGAACAGGCCATGCCACCGCTGCGTCGCACACGGCGCGCATTGCAGCCTTCTGGACCCTCACCCGGCCGTGACGGCACCCCTTACGCCGCCAACGACGACAACCTCAAAGCTGCCGGGAGTAGGAGGATACGTCCCGATACAAGCCTCTCATGAGGCCGCGCCGACGCCAGCCCCAGCTCCGGCTCCAGCTGCTGCTGCCAGCGATGTCAGTCTTACACCCACAGCAGGTGAGTATTCAACAGGACGAACGGCGATCTGCAATCACCCTGCTTTGGTTGTGTTATGTGCCTGTCGTTCATGTCACCCTCAACGTTCCGAGGGGCGCTTGGCTAACGAGCAAACTTTCATTCGGGAAAAAAGTGAACAGTACGTCACCATACGCAGGCGACCCGGCACTTGTCGACCCCCGCCACCAACACCACCACTCCGCCTCCTCCGCCGGCTCAGCGGCCCCGGATCCAGGGTTGGACCTCCTCTCGGAGGATTGGCTGCAGAGCCTGCGCTTAATGCACCACTACAGCACCGTGACATGCAACGCCCTGCCGTCAGATGCCTGCACTGAGGAGCTGTGGAAGACGGCTATACCCGAGATGGCATGCTCCCATGTAAGTCTTGTCTTTTTTTTTTGGCTTTCTCTGCCCACTGCCCACTTCCCCGGGATAAGCCCCCTCCCACGGGTTGGTTGGTGGTGAGAACTCTATCTCGATATGGAAAACAATCCCCCTAACAACCTCCAAAGAAGTTCCTCATGCACGGCTTGCTGGCCGTCGCGGCGCTGCACTACGCCCACGTCCACCCGGCCGAGCGCCGCAAGTGGGATCTCATCTCGGTGCACCACCAGAACCTTGCGCTGCGCTTCTTCGCCGCCCGCCTCAACGACATTGACAAGTCCAACTGCGAGGCCTACTTCTTCCTCGCCTCGCTCATCTTCATCGTGAGCGTCTACTCCGTCGCGCACTCCGAGACGGTCGGCCGCGCCGTCGGCCTCGGCGACGTCGCCCAGTCCTTCCGCTTCCTGCACGGCGTCAAGGGCATCCTCGACTTCCAGCCGCTCGAGGAGTGGCGCCAGAGCGGCGGCCCGCTGGACATGCTCCTGCGCTCGCCCGAGATCCCACCCGGCATGATGAACGCGGGCAGCGCGTTCCAGCGGCGGCTTGACGCGGTCACGGCGCTTGCGAGGGAGGTGCCCGCCTCCTTTCACGACGTTATCAACGAGCAGAGCGTGTGCGTGCTGGCGCTCGAGAGCTTGCGGCGCTCGCATCAGATCGTCTCGGCGGCGGGCGACGGGGCCATGCCCGGGGGCGTGTGGGGATGGTGCGTCACGCTGCCGGCGCTGTTTATCGAGATGATTGGGAGCGGGCACGCGACGGCGCTGGTTATACTGGCGCACTTTGCGGCCTTGTCAAGGATGTGCGAGCGGCGGGACGATTGGGCGTGTTCCGGGTGGAGTATGGGGGTGATGCTTATGGTGGATGAGGTTATCGACAACGAGTGGAGGCCTTGGATTGAGTGGCCCAAGAAGAGCATGATGGAGCAGATCAGTGTTGATGAGATGGAAGTTTGAATTGATACCCCTGTGATGCCTAATGACCTGACCCTATGGATGCTTTGCGCGCTAAAAATATGACATTCTGAGAGATTCTACATGTGGTGAAAGAGGTTTGAAATATGCCGAAAATATGACCACTTAGATTTTCCTGATCATGACGGTCTTCGTGGGGTCGGGGACAGACTATTGTCGCATGTCAGCCATCATCTCACGTTACACTAGGAAACAGAGGAATTCCACTTACACCGGCGCCGAACTTGATGTTCTCGTATCTCTCAGTCACGCCGTCCGGGAGCTTGATCTCGTAGTTGCAGAGGATGTTGCCCATGATCATCTTGATCTCGTTGACGGCGAAGAAGCGGCCGGGGCAGGCGTGGCGGCCGTAGCCGAAGGTGAGGTGGGAGGTGCCGACGCTGACGAACTGGCTGTTGGCGACGACCTCGGCGGCCTTGGAACCGGACTCGGCGGCGTCCTTGGCCTGGCGCAGCTCGTAGTAGCGCAGCGCGTCGAAAACTTCGGCGTCGGGGAAGATCTCGTCGTCGAGGTTGACGCCGCCGGCGGGGATTTCGATGACGTTGTCCGGGGGGATGACCTGGCCGTTGGGGAGCTTGATGGCCTTGAGGACCTTGCGTGAGAAGGAGCCTATTGGGTGGTTGTTAGTTTTGTAAAAGGGGACTTTGGGTAACGGGGGTTTTTTAACGGACCGGCGCCAAGAGGGGAGCATCGGAGGACCTCGCGCAGGAAGCTGTCGAGCTTCTTCATGCCCTGCAATGCCGGGCTGGAGAACTGGCCGCCAGACTCGAGGAGGGCTTGCTGGACGTCATCTCGCAGGATCGGGATCAGTTCGGGCTTCGCGGCAAGCCAGTAGAGGGCGTTGGTCGTTGTCAAGGAGGTGGTGTGGATGGCGGCAAAGCTGATGCCCAGCTGGTTTTGCGCCAGCTGGCGGTTAGTCGACTGTCCAAACTTTGACTGGGCGTTCATCATCCACTGGAGCATGTCGTCGGGCTCCTGGTAGTCGTCGCCGCCGGCGGCCTTGGCCTGCTTGCGGGCGTCGACGATGGGGCGGAAGACGGCCTCGGCCTCCGCGATGCGGCGGTTCAGCTGCTTGACCTGGGGCAGGAAGCGGGCGAGGATGGGGCGCAAGGGACCAGGGAGGAAGGCGACGACGTGGACTGCGGTCATGAGGTCGATGGTGTAGTTGATGGAGGCGTCGAGGTAGCGCTCGTCTCTGCAGAGTTCGGGGCCGATGAAGACGCGGCCGGAGGCCATGGCGATGATGCGGAGAAGTTTGGCGTTGATGTTGACTTCGGTCCATTCGGTGGATTGCGGCAGCTCGAGGCGCATGGACTCGACGACTTCATCGGAGATGAGGGCATTGAGGCGGGCTGAGGTTTGTGTTAGCATGGCAGACCTATGATGGATTTGAAGATGACGGGCAGCCTACGCAGAGCAGGAGTCAATGAGGCCTTCACGGTGTGCACCACGAGAGGCGTGTCACTCTCGATCTTGGTGTACTTGACTTGCATGGACTCATGAATGGCCTCGTCAAAGCTGAGAACATCGTCGGGAAGCTTCCTGAGTTCGGGAAGATACTTTGGCGGGACGCAGATAGTGTCACGCTCTGCGGCAAGTTAGCGGGATGCTAATGTAGGATAGCGCGGGGCAGACGTACTCCTCAAAGTGCTAACGCGGAAGATGCTGTCTTTGAACTGTAAGATAGATTTAGCCATGCCATCAGCGCCAAAATAACCCAGGGAACTCACCTTCCGGTAACCTTCAATGTAGTAATCGGAGCCTTTTCCCGCAGCAAACTCCTTCCGCTTCTTCCATGCCCCACCTTGTCCTCCAACAACAGGGACGTTCGCCAAGGGGTCATTCTTGAAGAAGCTCTGCGCTAACCAGGCGAAGAGGATAAAGACAAAACCCGCAGTGGCTGCCGGCAAGTGCTTCGATAAGTACTGGTCAAAGACGCCTGACGAGGCGAGGGCTTCGGTCACGTTGGCCATGATGGGTTGATGGTCGATGCGAGTCGAGACGAAGAAGAGGGGCTGGTACTACAGACGAATTGACAGGACGCTCGCCTTATGTAGTCGATCCCATCTTCTCGAAGCGCACCGCAGCATGGGATCCGCTTGAAGTCGGGACGGCATGGGCAATGGGGATTACGTAGGACCGGTAGACGGCGTGTGGTCCGTCGCGAGCCCCTGAGGGCCAGCGCCAACAGGTCCACCGACGACGGGCCATGGCTCCCCGCATAAGCGCATTTCCAGCGCCTTTGATTAGAGCAGCGGTGTCCAAGGATCCACTGATGTTGGTGTACACCGTACAGTAGCACTCGCGTGGGAGGGCGTTAGTTGGAACCGCGATGCTTGGATTGCTTGGTGATGCAGATCCTTGGTGTTTGGCGGGCCTGGGGGGACATCGGTCAAGGGTGGACGGTCGGGTTCGCGTTCGGATTGTGGGGTGTCTCGTATCCAATGGAAATTGGCTGCTGCTTGAAAGAGATGAACCGGCAGTCAGTCCGCTTACCTAAGGTCCAGGTCTTCTTTCTTCCATTCGGGAGATGGTCTGTCGGAACATTTGTATCACCACTGCCGACAGCCGAGGTACTCCCGTCCCGCTGTGCATGAACCAGAAGCTATGACCACCTCTTTTGGCCCCCAAGTGGACCATTATGTCATCAACCGCAAAAGCACACTATCGGCGTTTAATCTTGTCTTACCGGCTCCGTACCATCCCCGTTCCTGAGCAGCGGTAAATTGAAAGCGTCGGGCCCCTCCGGTTCGTCGCCTGCCTTTGTTCAAAACCGGTTCCGTGTCTTGAACAGTCGTTTTTGTCTACACCTCGATTTTCAACCGCCTGCGATATAAAATCCGGCCGAATGCGGACCATGGCCTCGCCTACACGAGACACGATGCTGTTAACCGGAGATTTCACGTGAGAGGTCAGGTGCAGCAGGATTCGGCGCAGTAATCAACCTTAGCGAACTGACCTGAAGCGGTGAATCGGAACCTGTACCCGTACGACCTGTACCTGTACGGCGCGTCAGTCAACAAACCTCCAACCAGCAACCTCAACGTCTCCTCTGGCTCACGACCCCGCGGCTGGAGCCTGAATGGTGCCGCAACCACGGTACCACACGTTGCAATCCTGGTCGGCCAGCTGCCACACTTCTCGCCCGTCATGGGCAGCTCTGCAAACTTTGACGATACCCGCGACCTGGGTGGCCAACGTGTGGCCCTGTACGGCTATGCAGCCCTTCAAGATGTGCTTGGGGCTCCGGCTCTGCACGGCTTCCCGCATGCAAAGACTGGAAACGCCTCCTGGGTGTCGACGGAATCTCTCGATGCCGCCAAAGTCATGGAGTTCACCAATCTCGTTCGCGCCGCCATAGCAGCTTTCCTGTGGTGTCTGGTCGCTGCTCGTCCGCTGATACGCCATAGACCGTCATGGTGCAGTGCCTTTGCCCAGGAATCACATTTTTCAAGCGCTTTTCACACCCCTCAGAAGAAGAAATGGACGTATTGGACCGTCTATCTCATCGTCGTTGCCGCAGCCGGGCTGCTTCAGGCGACTTTTGCAGCCGTGGCTCCCCCGCGGAACCTCTTCATTATATCGGACCTGATGCCTTGGGTCGGTGCAGTTCTCATCACTGCCATTGACCGCCCGTCAAAGACCCCAAAGACTCTGCTCTGCCTGTATCTCAGCATATTTGCCTGCGGTATCGTTTCGACTGCTTTCAGCTATAAGCTCCACGGTTACATCTCCATTCCCACAGTCGTCGACCCTCTGATCAGCCTTGTCGCACTCATAGGCATCGTTGCGATGCCAATGCGCGACCCCCGGCTCGGTGACGACGGCATCGCTCACTCCGACCCTAGTTACGAACTTCGCAGCCCCGAAGATAACCTCACTTTATGGAAGTTCATGACGGTATCGTGGATGGGGCCTCTAATCGCCAGGGGCTCCGAGAAGCAGCTCCACGACGAGGACGTCTGGCAGCTGCCCTTTGATTTCCAGCATGACCGGCTTCACACCCTCTTCCGCGATCTTCGTGGCTCTATGATGACCAAGCTCATTTCGGCCAATGGCATGGATCTCATCATCCAGTCGTGCCTAGGAATCATCGAGACCGCCGCAAACCTGTCTATTCCGATCTTGCTCAAGCAGCTCTTGCAGTCAATCCAAGGCGGCGACCAGAACGTGGAGGTGTCTGTCCTCTACGCAATCGCAATTCTCGCTGTGCGTCTTGCTGCGTGTCAGTCGGCGGTCTTCCAGCTGTGGTATTCGAGACGCTGCTACGAGAGATCTAGAGGTGAGATGATTACCACACTCTATGCTAAAACCCTCTCTCGAAAGTACTTCGGTCAACCTGCTGCGGAGCAGATGCTTGCCGGCGACGGAGCTGCCAATGGTGATGCCAATCACGACGATGCCGACGACAGCAACGCAGAAAACGAATCTGCCAGCCGGTTTCGCAAGATCATATCTTGGTTCCGGTTACCAAAGAAGAACAACCACAAGTACAAGAAGGTTCAAGAACACAGACAGCCTGCTACCACGGGAAAGATTCTGAACCTCATGAGGAGCGACGTCTACGAGGTTGCCCAGCGGTTTTGGGAATTCCCGACTCTCGTCACGAAGCCGCTTCAGTTTATCCTGTCCTTCGTCCTCGTTTGGCAGCTCCTAGGCTGGCCCTGTGTTTTGGGCATGGCCTGCGTTATTGTTGCGCAAGTTTTGAACACCATCTTCATCGCACAGCTTCTAAAGAAAGAGCGTCTTCGAAGGGCTACAACGGACGCGAGGTTGCAATCGACATCTCAGTTTGTTGAAGGCATCAGACACCTCCGCTGGTATGACTGGCAATCCAAGTGGTTGGACAACATCATGGTCACCAGACAGCACGAGCTTAACACCAGAATCGTCACGGGTCTTTGGAGGATCGCCATCGCCACCATCAACATCGCTTCCGGGACCCTTTTTCCCGTGGCTACTTTCTTCGCTTATACGTTCTTGGCTGGCAAGACTCTCACCGTCGACGTGGCTTTCCCAGCCCTTCAGCTGTTTGCCATGCTGGAAACCAGCTTCAAGGAGCTACCTAACCTTATCACCGTAGTTTTGAACGCATCTATCGCCATGGGCCGTATAGAACAGTTCATGCGCGAGCCTGATAAGGATGGCGTGTACGCTGATCATCTGACCAACGACATCAAGTTCAACAAAGCCTCTTTTGCCTGGCCTGGATATGAGCGGCCAGTATTGAGAAACCTCGACCTGACCTTTCCCCAGGGTCTCACCGTTGTCTTCGGCAAGGTTGGCTCGGGAAAGTCGGCGCTGTTGCAGGCGATTCTCGGAGAACTGGATCGCCTAATGGGCGACGTTATCATCCCAACCGAACCGATCGGCTTCTGCGCTCAATCCCCGTGGCTTCAGCACATGAGCATTCGCGACAACATCTTGTTCTCGGCGCCTTTCGACGCTGCTCGGTACACCCAAGTACTTGATGCTTGTGCATTGCTTCCTGACCTGGCCAACTTCAAGCATGGCGACTTGTCTGACATGGGCGAGAATGGCATCGGGTTGTCGGGTGGTCAAAGAGCCCGAGTCGCGCTCGCACGAGCTGTGTACAGCCAGTCGCGGGTGCTACTGTTGGACGACCCTCTCGCTGCGTTGGACCACAACACCGCCGAGTCCATTGTCAAGAAGCTTTTCCAGGGTTCTCTTGTGGAAGGTCGCACGGTTGTCCTTGTCACTCACAGAGTCGATCTGTGCCTCCATCTCGCTCAGCAGATGGTCGAAATCGTCGACGGCACCGCACGCGTTTTGAGCTCGGAAGAGGCATCTAATGAGATTGCGAAATTCCTTCTCGAGGACGAAGACCAGACGACCCATCAAGATGAGCAGGAGAACACGATTGATGAGACTCAGCAGAACGCCGCGATCCCATCCAAGTTCATCGAAGACGAGCACCGAGCCCACGGCGGAGTCATGTTGTCTGTTTACTGGACTTATATCAAGGCGGGCAAGCTTAAGTGGTGGGGCGCGCTTGTGCTCGTCTTTGGTCTGTTTAGATTGGGCAGCCTCCTCAACTACTGGTTTCTCAAGGCCTGGGGCGAGTCGTATAACGAAGAGACCTCTGTGGAGGTTGCCTCGGCTGGCGTGGACTTTTCCCATCTCTTTGACCAGCTCCCGGATCCCGATGTCGACCTGCGCCCGTGGCTTTTTGTTTATCTGGGAATCGCGATTTTCCAGGCTCTCATCTTCACCTTGTCTGAAGGTCTCGCCCTGCTCATGATCTATAAGGCCGCCAAGAGCCTGTTCCGCCGGGTCATTGAGAAAGTCAGCCGGGCCACCTTCCGGTTCTACGACGTCACTCCCGTCGGACGCCTCATGAACCGCCTCGTCTCAGATATCGGTATGATTGACGGAGGTATCATGTCTCCCTTGCAACAGGTGGCTTGGTGGTCCCTGGCCTGGTTCTCGAGTATGGTGGTCATTGCCTCCGTCACCCCGCTCTTCCTTCTCTTTTCCGTCGGAATGACTCTGTGGTTCGTTTACGTCTTCATGCGCTTCCTACCGACGTCGCAAAGTCTGCGAAGATTGGAGATGGTCTCGCTAAGCCCGCTGATGTCCAACTTTGGCATTCTCCTTGATGGTTTGGCTACGATCCGTGCCTTCAAAGCCCAGCATCACTTCCAGAATATGAACATCGTGGTTACCGACGCCTTTCAGAAGATGGACCACTTCTACTGGAGCTTGCAGGCTTGGCTGATGTACAGATTCGACGCCCTATCTGCCCTCTCAACCTTTGCGCTTACTCTTCTCGCGCTCTACAAGGGACTATCGCCGGGTTTGACGGCTTTCGTCCTCACCACCGCCTCGTCCTTTGTCGAGGCAACCCACAACCTCTGTAAGCAGTACGGTACCCTTCAGATGGACTTTGTGTCCGTTGAGCGTGTAATCGAGCTTCTTCACATTCCAGAGGAGCCCTGCGGAGACACCAAGCCTCCCGCTAGCTGGCCTCACCACGTTGACGACGTCAGCTTTGAGAACGTCACTCTGAAGTACGCACCCCATCTTGATCCCTCGCTGTCAAATGCCACCTTCACAATCCCTGGCGGATCGACCTGCGCCGTTCTGGGCAGAACAGGGTCTGGTAAGTCCACCCTGGCCCTCGCGCTCCTCGCAACGATCCACCCGTCCGAAGGTTGCATCCGCATCGGTGAGTATAAGCTCTCCGACGTAGACGTCCACGTGTGGCGGCAGAGAGTCAGCTTCGTTGCCCAAGATCCGGTCCTCTTCCCCGGCACGCTCCGTGATAACCTCGATCCGCTACATCAGTATACCGATGTCGACTGCATCGGGGTTTTGCATCGTGTCTTAGGTCCCGATTGGGATCTCTATGTGCAAATCGAGGGCGGCGGCAAGAACCTGAGCCAGGGCCAGCGTCAACTCGTCGGCATCGGTCGGGCTGTCCTCCGACGGAGCCCGATCGTCGTGCTGGATGAGGCGACGGCATCGATTGACAAGGAGACGGCCGCTAGAGTGCAGGAGGTGCTGAGGAACGAATTGACAACTAGCACCGTCATCACAATTGCCCACCGTCTCGAGGCAGTCCAAGATGCCAACTACTTCATTCGTTTGGATAAGGGTAAGGTGGCCGAGCACGGGCCGACGCAAGGCTTGAATCAGTAGACGATTTGCATTCGATATTGTTGGTTTATATATATGAAGTTTGTTGGGAGATTTTGGAGGGTCGTATAGAATTTGGTCATCATCTTAGCCAGCTTGAATTTAAGTCATTTTCCACAAGCCTGGTGGCACATTTCCCCCATGCAACCGATGGCGCATAGCGCAACATTCACATCATAAAAAGGAGACACCACGTTGGTTTTGTCCAGTCGCTGGATTGAAGCTATCTTCTCAACACCCGCCATGCTTTGAAAAGTTGACATACACAAGTTGCCTTCTCGTACCCTCTATACCAAATTCACTAAATCATAACAAAACAACCCCCAAGAACGCCCCGTTTAACATTTCAGCCAGAAGGAACAAAGAGCTTTTACGCCTTGAAGAAGTCCTCGACAGCCTTGGTGAACTGGTCGGGGTCCTGGAGGGGCGCGAAGTGGCTGACGCCGGTGAGGATGGTCATCTTGCTGCCGGGGATGGCCTTGTTCAGGATGCCGGGGACGTCGAGGTTGACGGCCTCCTCGTGCTCGGCGCCGGCGATCATGACCTTTGCGCCGTCGATGCCGCCGAGCTGGGCGTCGGTGAACTGCGGCAGGGTGCCCTCCATGACGGAGACCTTGGTGGCGAACTCGGTGAAGTTGGCGCCGGGCTGGAGGGTGCCGTACTCGGTCCTGCAGCGGGAGACGAGCTCGGTGAAGACGGCGGTGTCGCTGAAGGTGGCGTTGGTCTGGTCGGGCTTGGCGGAGGCGCCAAACACAAAAGCCTTGTTGATGGGCTTGGTGAGGGTGGCGTCGATGAGGGCGGCGAGGGTGGTGATGCCGCCGTCGGACCAGCCCACGACGTTGTAGGTGCTGACGCCGGCCTCGGTCAGCAGGGCCTGGATGTCCTTGGCCATCTGGTCGTAGGTGAAGACGTCGTCCTTGTTGTAGGTGGTGCGGCCGTGGCCGCGGCGGTCGAGGGCGATGACGTAGTGGCCGTTGGCGACGAGGCGGGAGATGACGGCGCCGAAGTAGGCGGAGTAGCCGAGGCCGCCGTGGTCCATGACGATGGGGACGGCGCCGGCCTTCTCGTTGTACTTCTGGTACCACATCTTGATGCCGTTGATGGGAACCGTGGTGGTGCTGATGGGGGTGGGGAGGTCCGGGGTCGCGGGGAGGGTCTGCCAGATGGGGGTGGTCTGGCGGATGGCGAGGCCGGAGACGGAGCCGGCGAGGGCGGCGGCGGAGAGGATGGCGTTGACCTTCATGTTGGCTAGTTTTTGGTGAAAAGGGGGTTGTTGTTGGGTGAAAAAAAAAGGAAAAGAATGTGGTGTGACTGGAGCTCTGGAAAAAGAGTGTGGGTGTTTTCACGAAAGTGAGGGACTGAAGTGAGAGACACTTGTTGCGATTGTGGGAAAGCAAAGGCGGTGGGTGAGGAGGGAAGAGAGAAGATCGTGAGATGAGACGGATGGGGGCCTGTTGTTAAATAGGCCGATCTGTTGTTGTCTCCCGCGCGCGGCTTCTAGAACGCCGTTCGTCCCTACAAGGATGGAAAACCTGCCAGACTGCCAATCTCCCCGTCGTCTCATTCCCCGCGGACCCGAGGGGCTGGAATTGAGTTAATTGCGACCAGAGCCATCCCGTTGCTGTGGCGGAGCCGAGGAGTCTGAAAATAGGGAAATTAGGAGGCATCGTGCAGGGATCACGACTCAAGCAGGGCGGTTTAGAGTTTTTCGCACACCTCGCTGACTCCGGTGTCCGTGAACTGCTGGCCCCAGTCAGGGCCCGGTTGTCCCGGGTGTTTTCTTGAGGATTCGGCAAGATTGTTCCGAGAACATTGAGTGATGAGAGTGATTGTTTTGGTGTCGCGATGTTCAGATTCTTTCATGAGAGCTCTGACCAGCATCAGCGAACCAGGACGTTTGTAAGATACAGCCCGTTTGTGGGCCATGCAGAGTTGACAGGAACTCCGAGCCGGAGTGGTCCAGCCCGTAGGGCAACAGGAGAGGAGCTCGGGAGGAACCGAACGGCAGGCCGTTCATCAGTTTGACACATTCGCCGGCAGGGGTTGCCTTGCACGGACGGCGTCTGGAGTTGAGCGCCCAGCTGGGCTATACCACAATGCGTTATCCCCCACCGGCTCATTCATGAGCCTCAACGTCGCTTTCGCGCTTGTCCTTGGGGGGCTTGGCTTGGGTTGCGGTGCCGAGCCTACCGATGCTGTCCGCCAAGACTCGGCGCGGCGTTGACATCGGCGAGGACGAATTGAAGCTTTTCTGGCGGCTTGTTGTTATGTTTTGCAAAGGGCCCCGTTCGGCGGCGCACCCCTCTGGTTAGCCGGCGCACCCCCTCTGTGGCTGATTTTGCCCAGACTCCGACACCGGCCCTCCGCCCTGCCTACTACCAAATTTTCGGTATTTTCGTCTATACCCTATTAGTACTGCCGCTGCTAACCGTTTTTTGAGGCTATCGCGATGTCGTCGCAGGAAGAGATCAAATTTAAGAAAGAGGAGGCCGTCGCCGCGCCTGGCGCCGCGTCGGCGGCCTCCGCTGGCTCTGCCGCCGCCGACCCCATCCTTCTCGACGACTCCTCTACTGCTAGTGAGGGCGACGATGTTACTACTGTTAACCCTGGCCTCACCTACGCCCATACTGTTGAGTATGACGACTATGGCCTCGTTAAGTACGCCTGCCCCGCCTTAGGCAAGAGATTTCCCTCTAAAAAAGCTGCCCACGAGGCCCTACTCGCCGCCTGCCTCGCCGACGGCTTCCAGGCGCGCGTTGCGCGAGTTGCGCGCGGCCCTCAAGAGAAGACCTTCTACCAGTGCGCCCACTCGCCACGCCGCGATAGCGCCTAAACGAGGCAGCGCGAGGCTCGAGTTCACGCTTCGAAGCGCTGCAAGGGCTCCTCTTGCACGACTTCTTGCCCGTGGCAGGTTATTATTCAACTTGACCCTACCCGCGGCGATTACTTCGTTCGCAGCGTACTTGACGTGCCAGGGCAGCCCAAGCACTGCGACTGCCACAACCACGAATTTTTCGGCGCCGACTCCTACCACAAGACGCGTTAACCCCTCCTCGCCGAGGCGGCGCCGAAAATCGTATGCCTCTGGAACCGCGGCACTCGACCTATCCACCTCCTCGCAGCCCTACGCGCAGAAGGTGCCTAATACAACGTCGTCAGCTACCGCGACGTTATTAACATCCTCGTCCGCCACCGCCGCGAAGAGCTCGCTGGCCGCACGCCGATCGAGTGGCTGTTCGACCAATTAGACGACTCGGAGAAGTACTGGTACCGCTTTAAGCAGGATTCTGAGGGCCACGTTACAGCTCTTTTTATGGCGCCGCGAACGGCAGTTGCCCACCTCAAAAGCCACCCCGACGTCCTACTGATGGATTCGACGTATAAGACCAATCGCTTCAATATGCCACTTTTTAACGTATGCGGCGCCACTAGCAACGGGCAGGCCTTCTAAGTTGCCTCCTGCTTCCTATCTGGCGAGAAGGAACGCGATTATAAGTGGGCAGTCAACGCTCTCGCTGAACTACTTAAGGACCACGATATTGATCGCCCATAGGTCACTTGTACTGATCGAGAACTTGCCCTTATTAAAGCCCTCGACGCCAGCCCTGCCTTCCACGACGTACCCCACCTTCTCTGCTGCTGGCACGTCAATATGAACGTTCTCGCCAAAACTAGGCGCCACTTCCCCCGCGCCACGAAGAACGCTGACGGCAGCGTTACTCGCCACCTGCAGTTTACCTGGTTTCTCGAAGATTGGAACGATCTCCTCCGCGCCGATACGCGAGATACGTACAACCAACGAAAAGCCGCCTTTGAGAGTGCTGGCTACCCTGACCCTGCAGTTGACTACGCCCTCTCTACGTGGATTATGCCTTGGCACAAGAAGCTGGTGGCCTTCTGGACTAATCAGATTGCCCACTTTGGCCACACCACAACGTCGATCGTCGAGTCTTCTCACGCCTCTATCAAGCGCTGGGTTTGCTGCTGTACTGGCGATCTTAAGAGCGTCTTCCAGAAATTGGTGGTTTTTTGGGATCAGCAGAACAACAACCTAACGCAGTACGTCAAAACGCATAAGGGCAAGGCGCCAAGTTAGCTTGATGAAGTCTTCAGCAAAATCAAGCGCCACGTCTGTAACAAGGCACTTAACGACCTCACTGACGAGCTGGCTAGGCTGGCAAAACCAGGCGAGAGTGGCTCGATACGAACGCTAAAGCATGCCTGCAAGCCTTGCCCAGTTAACAAGACGCATGGCCTGCCCTGCTACCACGTTCTCTGGCTTTACAAGCAGCAAAGTTGGCTGCTACTACCCGAAAAGATTCACCCTCACTGGTTTTGGATTTGAGGGCCACTTCAACCCACAGTTAGCGCCGCTGGCCTACCTCTCCTCAATCCTCTACAAGTCAGGGCCAAGGGCCGCCCTCGCGTTGTCGAGAGGGCTGGCGATACGACCTCTAAGCGCGACGCCTCCCACTTCGAGTTTGAGATCGCTGACGAGGCCGCTGAGGCGTTGCTAGCACCGCCGTCAACTGCGCCGCCTGCCCTCGGCAGGGCTACGACTACCCAAGAAGGCCTCGAGGCCGTTGAACGCAACGATACGTACGAGGCTGGCACTGAACACCATCGCTAATCTCGCAGGGCTGCCGCTGCCCTTGAGTACGTTAACGACGTCGAAGTGATCGATCTGACTACCGATACGCCGCTGGGCTCGCCTCAACGCCCACCTACGCTAACTAAGCCTATTTCACAGGTTAAAGGCGAATCTATGCAGTCAGACGCTATGTGGGATATGCATGATTTGCTGCTGTTCAGGTACGACGTCGATATTGACCCCGAATTCGAGGGCGCGCTGGATCGTCTTGTTGACGAGGTGGAGGCCAGTTAGGCATAAGAAGCAGAGGAGGTGGCCGAACTACAGGAAATCGAGTGCCAGGGCTAGCTGGGCTGTTAATTTGAATACTACACTCGTTTGCAGCTGCTAGAGATCACGTGATATAATGGCTTTTTGATCAAAATCTAAAAAACTGGCTGCTAGGCCTCAAATCGTTCAAATCTGAGGAGTTTTCGAACTATTCAACAACTTGGTGAAACCCTGGCTAATCCTCCGGCTGATCCGGGCTAATCAGAGGCCTCCATTTTAACCGCTCGAGTTAGCGTTTCGCTGGTTTTGCCGGTCATCGGAGGCACGCGCCTCATACGCCACAGAGGGGGTGCGCCGGCTAACCAGAGGGGTGCGCCGCCGAACGGGGCCCTTTGCAAAGACAGTTGGGGCTTGGACTACTCCGCGTTACGGGGTAAGTTGTGACATTTCCGAGGTCAGTGGCGAAACGAAGGGTTGATGTTGATTTCGAGATGGATGAGAAAGTGAAGCCATTCGCAACATCTACGTGGCGTGGTTCGTGCCGATCAATGACGGTTTGTGTTTGAGCTGGCAGCGATCAAAGCTCATCCACTCATGGACCAAGACTCTATGAATGACTGCCAGTCAGAGAAGCCTACCACAGAGACGGGGTTACAGGTTTTGATGCTGCTGATACCTGGCTCGAGCACTACGCTAGGACATGTGTTTGAGTGAGCATGGAATGGTAGTACTTAATGCTCATGAAAGAAACCTTTGACCTGAGAATGAACGCAAAATGAAGAGAAGTTGAGATAAGAACCTGCTTCCTGCAGCTAAACAAGAGGTCTGTGGGTCAAATGTCCCCAAGCATGGCGGCGGTGATCACCATCCTCCGCCAAATCCTCCGCATATGTCTCCACGCTGCTGCAGCATCCCTCGGCAGCCACGAGTCCACGACGCCGCGGCCACGATGATCACAATGCCAATCTTATCGACATAGACCGAGACCTTTGAATTTAGCTTTACGAATTTCCAGTCTTGGCTACCGCGAGAAGCACCCGCGCCCACGATGTCGGAGCGTCACCGCGTCTTGCCGATAAGAAGAAAGGGCGTCAGCACTCCGATCCTTCGCGGCGCCGATAACAGAATGTGGCTTGCTTAGTCAACCCCGAATCCCGCTTGCAATTCCCCCGGCTGCCCCTTGTCGGGCACACTAGCCGGGCGCCTCAAACGGCACAGTCCGGAATTCTGGTGCGCCAGTTCGTTGAACCCCGCGTTTGTGGCTTGCGGCGGAGGAATGTCGCGCCCGGCGAAGCCAATGCGAATTTGGCGAGGATGGCAGTCTGACATGTCTATAAAGAGCGCGTCTTGGCCCTTTGAAGATTTGGAGTATTCGAAAACAGAAACATCATCAACATCTTTTTGTTTCACCAAACAGAGAAAAAGCAGGAAAATTCCATTATTATCTCATCTCCAGAACCTTCAGAGGTCCATTACAACGCCTCAAGCAACCATCTACAAGTGCACGGACCAGCTACAACATCATGGGTGTCACACACAGTATCGCGACGGAGGTTGAGATTGCTGCGCCGCCAGCAACGGTGAGGTCAGTGGTAAGTGACGACCCGTCGTTGGTCTCATTATGGCATTGTTTCTGATTTTTCCCCAGTTTCTCGACTGGCACCATTTTGATGAGTGGACCAAAGTGTGGAAGATGTCCACCAAGGACGAGTCGACGAAGCCGTCCGAGTTGAAGGAGGGCGACGTCGTCAGCACCAACCTCAAGGGAATGGCGTTCACACCTGTCATTCTGGTACGCTTATAATCTCGTTTTAATAACACTATTTCTCTAACAAGGAACAGGAAAACT
This sequence comes from Colletotrichum siamense, assembly GCF_013390195.1. Taxonomy (NCBI): domain Eukaryota; kingdom Fungi; phylum Ascomycota; class Sordariomycetes; order Glomerellales; family Glomerellaceae; genus Colletotrichum; species Colletotrichum siamense. Next base: position 1,651,980 of record NW_023501015.1, read on the forward strand.
CGAAAGAACTGTTCAGGTGGAACGGCTCGCTTCCTTACATCTTTTCAGGAGCCCACTCGTTTTACTTCCGGGCAAGCGAGAAGACGCCTGGAGGCACCACAATGATCCAGTCTGAAGACTTCAGTGGTCTCTTTGCATTTCTGATGAAGCCGTTTTGGGGATTTGAAAAAAAAACATTGGCAAACTGGAGGGAATTTGATGCGGATATCAAGAGGGAGAGCGAGAGGGTTTCGAGCCAGTGATCAATTCTGTGGTAGTGATTATGATGGAGCGTGCATATGTTCAATTTATAATGCCTATTTAACCGAATGAAAACATGCCTATCATATGCATTGCTGCCGACCGTCTTCAAAAGAAGCAATCTTTTGCTGCGGAGCGAACCCCTGGTAAATGTGTTGTTCTGGACATCAGAAAGCTGCGAAGCAATAGTTACCACTGCCCAATAAATCTTTAATCTCATGTGCTTGTGGTCAGCGATGTCAATCTTGAATCAAATAATCCCAAACGTCAGGCTCACCTATATGAGGAAACCGAACGCCTAATTCAGGTAGTGACCAGCCCAGTTAGTTAAGAGTGCCCGCCCAGAAAAGAAAAATCTATGTCAAAGCACGTAGAATACCAGAAACGGCTCGATTGCAGGCGTAAAAACCTTCAGGACGCTGTCACGAAATCATCAAAGGTTTAATGCGTAGAGCTGTCCGTGTCCTGGGAGAAGAAATCTGTGAAGTAGCCTTTCGTTTCATGAGACCTTTTGGCGCGCCTACGTCGCTCCAGACAGAACCAGATTCCTGCAGGAACAAAGGTCAAGAACATGAGTGGAAGGGTCACTTGGAGAAATCTGTCAAGCGCTATTTGAGAAAAGACCTCTCCATCTTGGTACTTAACGACGTCGGTACTGAAGAATGTCTAAATGTTTTCTGCATTAGTAGACATGAAATCTTGTAGAAGGAATAACTTACACTAGAGAAAGTCGCCGGAAGATAGATTAAAGTCACTATCGTGACTATACGCACTGCGATAGCTTCTACAGCACTTCGGTCGGCTTGATCATACATACTCGCCGTAAGTTTTGAAGAAATAAGCGCACTTTGGGTTTGAAGGTGCTGGATGAGCTTTCATCACAGATGTCAATCAGTACGCTTCATCTCTGGCGTCACTCGGAACATTGGGAAGGAAACATACGATAGTCTTTCGATCCGCCACAGTCCTGATCAACACTTTGGCTCTGGAGATTTGCATTTGGGTTTCGCATATCAACTCGTCGAGTTGCAGGCAGAAACTTTTCGCTGCCTGCTGACAGAGACGGCGTGCCTTTGATGGAAAATCGTCGTCTTTGACGAGATCTCTGTAAAATCTCTGAAGGAGCTTCATGATATTGGCATTTGATTCCATAGCCATGATCGTATCATTTGTTTTCTCCTCCCACCTTTGGACGCTCCCGAGTGATCCCGGATCCAATGATTCTATATGACTCTTCTCATTGATCAGAGCGGCTGATAGGGTCTATGTAAAAAGTGTCAGCAAAAAGAAGTGGAAAGGCGAATAATACAGACAATTGTCGGTGTCTTACCAAGTCCTCAGCCCCTTGCTCAAGGAACCGAACATTCCATCTCCACTCCGAAGTCGCCCATTGTGCAAAAGCAATGTGTGTCTCTAAAGAAGACCGGAATGCCTGCTCTAGGGTGGAAAAGCTGGTGTCGTATGTGTTCTTGTCACAATATAATTCACCTATTCGGTCTTTGAGGGCAGCATGCGGATCACCAATGATCCACAACTGCGTGGCTTGTCCGACATCGAATTGATGGTGAAAGGCAGCCTGGCGGATTTTCCAATTACCACCGGGCTTTGGTGCGGCGGTTTTCAAGTTGTAACAAAGTTGGAATTTTCTACCACTTCGACCAAGCTCCGGAACTTTTGTTCCGGGTACCGGATTGATCAACGTCTTCTCGGTCCTGAAGCCACTGAAATGCAGCTCTCTGTCCTCAGCGTGCGGCGATGCATAGGCGTAGAGAAAGTCCAAGAAGTGTGGGTTTACTTGATAGAAGCTTAGAAGTCGAAGTAGCATTATCGCACTTAGTCTCAGTGGTCCTACAGTGTGCTCTGCCCATAGAAAACTGTCATGTGATCAGTCATGCTGCATCGCCGATCTCCCATTTTTCTGAAGTACTCACATAAATCGGCATTGTTCATCCTGCTTGGATGCTACATGTCCACTGGAAGAAGGCCCACTGTTCATTCCTTGAGGGTCGCCACATCGGAGAAAGCTTTCCAACTGGCCGTCGTTAAAGATGTTGAGCTTTTCGACCCTTCCAGTCGAGGAGATGTCCTTGACTGGCAGTCTGAATTGAGCTTGGGTCTTGGAGCTATCTGAAACGAAAAGTCGGTCTTTACAATCGTACAAGCGTTGACGATGTTGAGACAGCGCATATGTTCCATATTTCAGCGCTGAGGGAAGGTTCAATGGATATTGAAGAAAGTCGTCATACGACGCAGTAAAATGTGGCATGGCAGCCATTGCACTATTTCCAATTTGAGAGTGGAATTAGAGCTCAGGACCCACTGATGACTTGCATATCGGTTAAGAGGAGAGTTCTAGAATGTCCAGTACGCGACGTCCGGCTTAGAGGACGACAACAACATAATTAAGAGAAGATGGCTTCATGAGCTCCTCTGCCGCATTTGAAAGGCAACTCCGTAGGCTTCAGCCAAGGCTGACTATCGGGCATCCTGATACATGACTTGGCCACGTTCACGCAGAGGAGGTGGCGATGAGCTAAGCACGGTACGCAGCCATGTCTTACAAGTTGCCAATTTACCAATCAATGGGTCGATGGCGTGCGGCCGCGTGCCACAAGAAATGCAACGTGACATGTCCGCCATTCAATCGGGCCGGAAAGGCTGCCTCCTCGGCCACGAATTATTCACTTTGAGACCGTCCGTGTTCAAGTCGAAGACGCATTACTAAATCATGATTCATTTCAAACAAACATCCAGTGCTTCTCCGCCACAACAAAAAAGCCTGAATTCGGTATTAAAGAGCTATATATACGATGGAAGAAATTCCCAGAGAGCCATCTGCCACCGAATTGCCGGTTTCAACAAAACTTGAGATTGTCGCGCTGCGGCTGGCTCTGATCTGGAGTCTTTGCTCGTTGATCGTAGTATGTGGTTTTGGTTTGGTCTTCGCTCATTCGAAGACCATCGATTTCCGACTTTTCAGCCTAATAAAGTCAGTTGTCGGATACTAGAAAGTTGCGAGGGGCTAAGAACCTCCGTCAACGGCCTAGGAGCACAGAAATGAAAGTGATCATCGTGAAGTATCTGCCATCACGTCATGTCAGTCGAAATCAGCCAGGCAGAGGGCTAAACCATTATGTTGTCAACCTGTTTCTCGGTGAAGTAAGCTTTTTGATCCTTGAAGAGATCTAAAAGCCAGTTCCGGAGATCGGCCCATTGTAAATTGTATGCTGAGATGATGACTGGAACCCAGCCGGGAGGTGTGGTTGGGAAGGTCGATGCACGAGCAGGCCCGGGCTTCTGCTTCAAATGGCTCGCCCAACTCGACGACTTTCTGGAAAGTGGTTTCGGATCTCCTCGCGGCATAGTTCTTTTCTGCAAGATTGATCGTTATGACAGAGGCTATAACGGTAGAATATGAGGCTGATGTCGGTGGCTATGGAAGTTCGCGGGCTTCGGTCGCGTCGCAGGCCTCCGGTCAAATCTTGGATTGAGAGCGGGAAAGGTGTGCCACCTGGGCCATGGGCGTTGACCGAGAAAATATCATTCCGTAGGCTGATTTTACACCTGGGCTTACCGTCCCTTTTGAAGGGCAGGTGGCAGGTTTGCCGGGGTGGTTCAATGGTTTCATGCTGTGTCACCTGCATCAGGCGGGCCATGGTAGCCTGACCCTTTTTGCAAGCCTGGAACAGGCTGAAGCAGGCAACCTGGCCGTCTTGGAGGATTTGCTGGCATGGCCAGGAAGAAATATGACAGACAGGATGTCTCATACCTTTTGACCAGTTACTAGGCTCTCAGCAACGATCCAAGATGCAGGCACGCCCCTCGAGTTCCTTCGCCTGAGCGTCCAGGCTCTGCCTTACGCCGGCCATCCCACTGTCTCGCGTTCTCACCCAATCATCAGTTATTGGAAATGAGGCGAACTGAAGGAACTTTGTCAGACCGTGGCAGAGCCAGTGGTAGGAGGTGAGGATAAGGTTGCTGATCCGACGATACGGGTCGTCAAATCGTCCGACCATCCTGGGTCACTGTCCCACATCCGCTGACGGCCCGTTGCGGGGAGGGTTGGATCAGTTCAGACGGCAGCTTAGGTCGTCGAGGTACTACGGACTTTTACCTATAAATCTCAAGATGCGTAGACGGATAGTATGGCCAAACGTCTGACTCAGACGGACGGAACATGGAGGCTTGGGGAGCGGGAGGGTGAGCGTTGGTCCGCGGACCTTCAGCTGGGAGCCTTAAGCACTCAACAAAATTGCGACACACCTATGCGAGTGGTGTGGCATTCAAGTGGGTGAATCTGACCCCTCTTTCTGCACACCATATCAGCTTCAGGTGCCTTCTTCCCAGTACAGATTATGGCAAGTAGTCTCCAAGTCCTTTGGAAACAACAAAAGGAGACTCAAACAAGCCTGGGTTCTACAGTGAACAATTTCAGGAAGATTGAAAAAGTCGAGATATTTCTGTGTCGGGCCTACCCAATTCGAAAGCTCGCTACTTTCTTTGCACTCTTATTTACGACTAAATGACGCGATTGACCGTTGGGCGTCAGTTACTGTGCTACTTATCCTGGTCCCCAAGATCTTCAGCCGCATATCATCTGGGACAGCCCTTCCCCCTCCCTTTAGTACCGACAAACCCACCAACTGCTGTCTGCCGAGCCTTCTGGCCTGCTTAAAATACTCATCCTTCCCTCCAGAAATCCATTCCAACATCTGTCTGATAGATGCGCGCGTATACTTTTCCAAGTATTGGAACCTTTCCCCTCCCCTCGGAAATTTGGCAGCGAAACCATCGGCTACGACAGACTCACCATCACTTGCCTATCTTGCTGCTATCCATTCCAGGTGATGTAATCGATCGGCAAGAATTTCCAAGCCAGCCACAAGCTTGATCACCCATGGCCTTCCCCTCAAACGTTCCCGAAAATGAGTCAAGATCACCAAGCAAAAATTGCTCGGGAATTCTTATGGGCTGTTGAGGAGTTTCGCAGAATTCGAGATCAAGAGACCAGAATTTCGACATGTGGGCAGAAATTTATTCTGGTAAAAAATGTCACCCAAAGGCTGACCCGCCCCTCTCCAAAATGCCCTCCAGAGTACAGTGACAGTCTCGACTGGTTAGGTCAGACCGCCTATCTTCGATATCGACTTCAACCGCCGATGATGAGAAGACAGCACTACGATAATTGTCAACCAGTATTCTACACGCTTCTCGACATAGATGCTCCAGAAATGATCCATTTGTTCAAAAGCAATGGGCTGGACAGACTCCCTATCGAGTTGGAGACACTTGAGAGATGCATCGAGCCGCCGCTAAATCGCGTTCGCTTCCATGCCGAGTTTTACGAGAAGCAATTCGCTTGGTGTCCGATTCAACTTGAACTGCATATGGCAACTTCATATCGCGAATGCGTCAGCCCCTTTTCTCGAAAGCGCAAGATCACAACCTCTCGAGATAATAGAGGCTTCGCGGAGAACACAGCCACCTTGTACGAGATCGACGTACTCGAAGAGCTTGTCGGAGAACAGCTACAGAGTTGCATGGGTTCGGCCAGAATTGACAGGAAAGACAGAGAAGAGAAAGAGAGGGTGCCAGTTGATAGCTTGAGTAAGGGTCATGTGAGTGTTTCCTATCCTTTCCCATTGGCCTTTTGCAACTAGTTTCAACTATTCGCTGACACAAAATCATATGTTATAGACTTATCGGTTCGCCCTGAAACAGTTCAAACCACAAAAGAAAACTCAGTTTGACAATGAGATCGAAATGTTCTCCAATCTGAGTGGAATGGAGGGAATGATTCGTTATATTGGATGGTTTTCCAATTACGAATCTGGTCCGGATGGGCGTCAAGAATACTTCAACATCGTTCTAGAGTTGGCCGACTCCGACTTCTACGATACCATCCTCGACGAAGCTCCTCCAATATCTTTCGAAGAGATTGATGGATTCTGGAGGTCCATGTCCGAAGTATCTAGAACGCTGGCATCACTCCATACCGTCGAAATCGATCGACATGAGTACTCGGTGTGAGTTTACATGGAAGTCTCACTACTGCAAACTTAACTAAGCCGATTTAGATGGCACGGAGACATCAAGCCCGAGAACATTCTACGCGTGAATGATCAGTTCAAACTGGCAGATCCGGGAGAGGCAAGCATGTTGCTGAAGCAGTGTGGTCCTTCGACGTTACCACGTTCCCAAGCCACAAGGGGTACAAGAACTTATGGTAAGGCAACCCATTTAAGGTTATTTGGAAGGTACTGATGCTGTGTTTCTAGCTTCGCCCGAGAAGGCTGCACACCTCAACGGACTCGTAGACTCAGAGTCAGCTATCACGCAAAGAAGCGACGTGTGGTCTTTTGGTTGCGTTCTTTCGATTGCGGCGACTTTCGTTGTTCTTGGCGCTCAGGGCTTCCTGATATACAAGGAACTCCGCCTCCTTGCCAAAGATGACATGAACGATGCGTTCCATGATGGCGAGAATGTTCTGGGCCACGTCATTAGCTGGCACAAATACCTCCGCGAAGCCGCTCGGAGGACCGATCCCCTTACATCAGCGGTACTGGACATGGTAGACTCCCATATGTTGGTACCCAGCACGGAAAGATGGGAGGCCACGAGAGTTCATGAAGAGTTCAAAAGAATTCTTGACAATGCTCAGGCTGTGGAGTCTCTTGTAGCAACGGACCTTCTAAGCTTGATCGAGACTATCGACCTGGAGGCTGAACATCACCAAGACCAAAGCTTTGGCTTCACGCGAGTGGATTCGGACACACTAAGAAGGCCCAGGCCAAATAGTCTACCTTCATCTGATACTCCAGGCGAAGGCCGTAAGAAGCTGTCGAAAAAGTCAATCCAGCCTACCGCTCAGCGCTCTCGAAAGACGGACGGTTCTCCTGTACAAACGCCTCGTCCGTCGCTCAGGATGCCCGTGATCAACCACCATGTCGAAATTAGGGAAAGTTTGCCCTACCAAACACCCAATATGGAACCTTTTGCCGTGTTTGCTGCCAACGGTCAGAGTTTAGCGTCATATCACAGTACCGAAACAGGAAGACCAACCACACCAGGCCCCTCACAGAACCTTCTCGGAACTCCAGAAGTCCTCGGCATGAAGGTCGCGCAAGTCAAGCAAATGCTCCAGAAGAATGGCATGCTGTACAAGCCAAACCCAAGAAGCCTCAGTTCGCTACTTGGTAAACAACAAGCGACTGTAAAGGGCATTGTCCTCTTGGATCAACGTCTGGAAGAAGAATTTAAAAACCGAGACATTGTAAGTTCTGCACGCAAAAGACAGCGCCTTTATGTCTAGAAACTGACATGGGAAGGTATTTCTGGTGGACAATGGAGATACAATGGCGTCATGGTGGGTGCAGGCCACCGAGCTCCTAGAAGTTCTGGTATGGAGGGCTCTCGGCTACGATGAAGATGGAATGGAGCTTTACTTCACAAATCCTGACACGAAGCCGGGCGCCATCGTTGACAGCGCCAAAGCCCGATCATTTAGGAAATCCGTCAAGAAATATACGAAGGCAATGGAGCTTGCTGAACCACTAGCGCCAGGATCGACAGCTTGCAAGACGACCATCATACCGCAGCTAGAGCGCATCATCAATGACTATTCGATGGCAAAAGCCTCCAGGAAGAAAGAAGAACGTAAAAAGACGATAATTGTCTTAACTGACGGACGCTGGGAGGGAATGCACGACGAGTGCAGTGCTGATATCTACCTCGAATCTGCGTTCCATGGCCTCAAGGACTTGCATAGCGATGGACCACCCATTGAAGGTAGCCACCTCCAAACTGGGCAAGATATTGCTAAGATTCGACCTGTGACAATCGAGTTTGTCCAGTTCGACAATGATCAGAGGGCGACAGAACGGCTGCGACGTCTCGATGACGATCTGAAACTTCACGGCTGCCCGTAAGTAGAACATATTCTCCGGAAAGATGCTGTTTGATTCTGATGAAACTCTACTCTTAGCGATCTCATAGATACAGAACACGCAGAAGGAGACATCTATAAGATGTTTTTGGGCAGCCTTTGCCAGGAGTATGACCAGAAAAAGCGCTACAGCCTGGGTCCATCAATCGCCCCGACAACCCCGACTTCTGGTAGGTCCGAACACTACATCAACCCGACACAAACCCATCAGGGCGCATACGCCAATTCTCCAATTTCCTCGATCCCACGATCGCAGACAATCAACTCTGCGTACGCCGATTCTCAAGCCAATTTCCTGTCGTCACCACAATCTCCGACACAAAGACATAGCTCGTCACCGCAATACCCACGAGATTCGGCGTTTACTTCACTTGGGCGCAACTCCACTTGGAACACTTACAATTCCACGTCTTCAGGAGGTGGGGTGCCGGAGGGTCTGGTGTCATCCTCTCAAGCGGGGTCATCATCTCAGACCCAACGACATTACAGTACTCAACGCACTCATCCATGGGGAGACCGTTGATGAACTTCAATTTCTTTTGGTGATCTCATTATTCTCATTCCGGAGTCTGGCTTTTAGTGGAGTTCAGTCGCTGAATTGCGGCGATGCGGGCAAATAATACTACGGGTTGGCTCGGCGTCGGCGGACTATGTGCATATGGAAATGGATCATTTCATGACGTGGCCACGAGAGAAACATAGAAGATATAGCTTTTGTGCTTCTGTATCAAGAGTTTGCGATGTATTCCACGCATCTTCGAATCGTAATGAAAGAACACTCATGCAAAAGCTTGTTACTCAATTCATGGGACTACAATAAATCAATAACTCCATTACTGAGCTTGAGGGCTTGTCTTCTGCATATCTTCTTCGGCCTGTATTCTCTTCAGTCCGATGCCGGCAACTCCGATGACGCTACCGGCAGCCATGGCAGTGGCAACTAGGAATGTCCTGGTAACGGCATGATTATATACATCCAGAAGAATGTCGAATTGCTCGGGGCTAACGAGATGCGCAAGCTGCGTAGCGCCAGCGCTTTGAACTTCATGGAAGTCTACACCTAGTCCATGAGTAGAAATACCGGAGGCTAGGTTGCTTGAGAAAACAGCCTGTGCAATTGTTATGGCTGTAGTTGGTCCAAAACATTGGAAAAAAAGGACAACCGCAACACCAATTGCAATATCTCCCTCAGCAAGAGTGCTTTGGACCGCAACAGCGGCTTGCTGAGTTGAAGCTCCAATGCCCAAACCAGCAATGACTTGAAACGAAATCCATTGGCCTGCGACGGAATGAACTCGAAGGGTTGAGAGGAGACCCGCGCCAACCGCGATTAAAACCGTCCCAGCGAGCATGAAGGGCTGGTAATATCCAGTTTTGGTAACACCCCAACCGCTCAGGAAAATGGTTAAGATGAAAGCCAGGCAGAGAGCTAAGTAGCGTACACCCGATTGCTCTGGAGTAACACCTTGAATCGCCTGAAACCATAACGGAACCTAGCAGATTTGTTAGACTCGGTCACTTCCAAGGAAGATGAAGACAAGTAAGTACTCACGTAGTACACCAAAGTGAAAAAGGCGCTGTCAATGCAAAATCCGAAAAAGGCGCCAAACATAACGACGCGCATCTTCATCAATCGAGGTGGCACCATTGCCTTCTCACCCATCCACCACTGCTCTGCCACGAAAGCAATGATGAGCACTCCGGCGACTACAAAGCATGCAATCGTGCGAGCGTCGCTCCATGAAAACAAAGTACCACCGAATTGAAGTGCGAGAAGAAATGAGGTAATACCTGGGAGCAGAAGGACCATGCCAAGATAATCTAAACCCCGGATTTTCTGCAGCCAAGGCCGCCGTTGTTCTTGGGTTGGTGGGGGCGACTTGATCAGGAACAACGTCGCAACAGCGGGAGGAGTCGCAATTGGGAGATTGATGTAGAAGCACCTGCAGATGTTCAGTAAATGAGTTGAAGAATTTGGATGGAAAACTCGAACTGACCATCTCCAAGTCAAATAGCTGTTCGTGATGAGACCTCCAGCAACCGGTCCAACGACCGCCGCAACGCCGTAAACCATGCCAATGGCGCCCAAGTACAGAGGTAGCTTCTTCGCTGGTAAAGCTGCGGATATGAGAACCAAGCTGCCCCCTTGCAAGCCTGAAGCCCCTAGACCGGCGATGGCGCGGCCGACGATGAACACGGCTGAGCTGGGACTGACCGCGCAAATCAGAGAGCCAACTTCAAAGATGCCGAGGGAGGCTAAAAAGACAATCTTAATGTTGAACTGATTGTACATGCGACCGAAAACCAGCTGAAAAGCACACAGAGTCATCTGGTACGCCGATCCATACCACTGGATAAAGTGTCAGTGCTTGGTGTTCTGATTTGCTTCAGAATGATATTCACTTACACCGACATCTTTCAGAGAACCGAAATCATCCGTGATTCTTGGGATGGCTGTTGCAATGATTCCCTCATCAAGAAAAGTGCATAAGACTCCAAAGGCGATGGCCAGCCAAATCAGAAAGGCCTTCCATCCAGGAAGATCGCCTGTTTGTGTCGTTTTCTCAGAGGAGTTGGGCACATCTGATTGACTGCCGGAAGTTTTGGACTGAGCATCAGCAGGCTTTTCGGTGCGCTCATCAACCTGTCCTTTACCCTGCAAAGCCATTTTGAATACGGGTTGAGCACTGACTCGGACAACGAGGAAGGGGGAAAGACACCGTCGAGAAAGATTGACTAGGCAAGAACATCTTCATTCATCACGCTCTGGGATGGGAACAATAAGAGGGCCATGTCGAGATTCCTGAATGATTTGCCCGGTCTCGCCCCCACTACACTGCCTGACCGCCACAGTTGGGGTGTACACCCTAGACATGGATCAAAGCCCTGTCACCAACCGCAACAGGAAGGCGAATGAGCACTAAAGGCGCTGATGGAGTTGAGACACAACTAACGTTCAGCATCACATCAAGGAATGCGACGATGTCCTGCCTTATCGCTGACCACCCCTCTCGTGGGTCTGAAGGATTGAACTGCATGCTCTCGCTAGGCACCTATGTAGAAGTTCTTCCTGGATGGCTTCTTCAAGCAACGATCTCGAGTACAAGCATTGGTCCCGCCCGGCGGGAAGAAGGCAGGATGCGTCGAAGCCTGGATCCCACGAACCCATGCAAGGCACAGCATGCAGCCGCCTTGCATGCATCGGCTACAAAAGAACCAATGGGTACCAGGATTCTGGGCCCTGTCACGAACCTCACCTGCACCAGTCACCAATGACAAATGTCGTTTTTGCCTTACACAGCCGGCCCATCATTGACTGGAACGGTTAGTAACACACAAGCAAAGTCAGCCTTTCCAAAGAGAGAGACATATTATCCACGCAAGGGTGTGATCTTCTCCCTAGTACTAGCACTAATACTAAAGATTTAACAGCAAAAGTGACCTCTAATAATACCCTACATCCCTTATATAATTTTAGATTTATAATAAAAGTACTTATTTTACTACTAAGTTAGTATTTTAACTAAATTTAGTAAGGGATATACTTACTACCTTTATAGCTAAGGTCCTTAGCTAGCTAACTAATATACTTTACTAGTTTATATAAACTTTATTTATATTATAGCCTCTTATATATTATAATAAAAACGCTAAAGTTATACCTTCTTATAATAACTTTAAGTACTTTTATATATAGCTAGTAAGCTAATAAAAGCTTAGATATCTAAGAAAGTATTATTATTATTATACCTATTATAGAAGAGAGTTCTAACTTTAATAATAATAAAGTTAAGTAAATTAAGCTACTACTTATTAAGTTAGTAAATCTAAGATTAAAGAAGTAAAAGAGAATATCTCTATTAAATAATAATACCCCCCTACTTATAATTAAAGCTAGAAATACTAAAAATAAGGGCTTATAGATATACTAATTAGCTTATTAAATAGTAGTATTTATATAGGATCTTCTATATACTTTTTAAGAGAAGAAGCTAAATGTTAATAAGCTATAAGCTCTAAAGCTAGTATAAATAGAGATTACAAAGAGCTTTAATAATATAAAGGTCTTTAACTATATTATAACGCTAAACTATATATATAATAAGTTTTATACTAAGAAGAAGAAGTTCTCTCTATAGGTATAAGTAGTACTAAAATCTAGTAATACTTTTAATAAGATTATTAGCGCAGTATATATTAATAAAGATAAAAAAATAGCTTTTTTAGCTAATAACTTAAAGGCGTTATAGATCTAGAATAGAGGGTTAGGTTAGCTTTAGCCCTATTTAGAGATATAGAATAAAAGCTTAAGTATTAGCGATAATATATATACTATAGAAAACCTTATATAAGTGAGGGACTCTAATATAGAGGCTAATATTAAGAGTAGTAAAAGTAGTTATAAAGAAGAAGTTAATAACTTTATTAAGGAGGAGGATAATATTATTAATAGTATATTTAGTCTACTTACCTTATTAACCTTATAAAGTAACTATTTTATATTAAGTATACTATTATATATACTTTTACTTTAATATTTAGTATTATAAATATTACTCCTCTCTTTTAATATATTAAGACTATAAAAATATAGTAAGATAATTATAAATACTAAGAGTTAGGTATATATAGGCTAAAGTATTTAACTAGTATACTTAAAGAGGAAGCTAAAGTTAGAAAAGATAGTAGAAAGTAAGTTAGTAATTAATATAGCTCTTATTAACCTTAAAGCTAATTTTTAAAGTAAGTTAATAGTAGTATAGTATATTATAGTTATAAGAAAGCTATTATTAAAGCCTTAAAACTTTATAATATTATTAGTAGTTCTTTAGAATAAAATAGAAGGTGATAATAAACTTAAGAGATTATATATTAACTAAATGTTAGAGAAGTAAAAGGAGGGCTTTTTTTTAGTGTTTTTTTTATATAAATACTTTATAGTGTTAGTATTAAAAAAAAGAGTGTTTTTATTATATATAACTATGCCTACTTACTTCTATTAATATTAATATTAACTTATTTACTACTTTGCCTACTACTTCTTTTTTAGTACTATTTTAATTATATCTCTACTACTATAATATTATAAATTTTACTTACTAACTTACTTATATAGTAATTATCTACCTATTGCTATAATATATTAATATTAATATTATCTTAACCTTCTCTTTCTACTTATTTTATCTTTATTAGTAGGTAGATTATTAGAAAGTTATAGAGCGCTATTACTATATATATTATAATAATTTATTATTTTAAGCTATATTTTAGTACTAAACTTTAAATAATATAGAACTTCTTCTTAAGGTAACTAAAAGCTTACTTTATAATAACTTAAAGATAGCTATACCTTAGATTATATAGCTTTTAAGTAGTTATTAGTAATAAGTTTATATCCTTCTAATCTTATAGATAGTAATAAGTTTTATAGTATAAAATATTAAGGCTATTCCTACCTCTAAACCTAGTATTAGTAAGGAAATATCTACCTTTTAGTATAGTAAATCCCTAGTTATATATAAATATTACTAGCCTTAAGTTATAGATTAACCCCTCTATACTAATAAGTATATATAAGAAGCTGTTATTAAACCTTATTATTATAAAGATATTTTAGCTGATAAAGCCTTTATAGTATTACTATATCTTCTGCTTTTTTTCTAATATAAAAATATAGATTAAAGTGCTATTAATAGCGCTTATATAACCTAAGAAGGCCTTTCTTTTAGGGTCCCCTTTAATCTCTAAGGAGATCTCTCTCTCTATTATAAGTTAAATATATACTTTATATAGTTTAATATAAGCAGTAAGTAAGAAGTTAATATATTATAAAACTACATTTTAGCTGATTTTAAAAATATAAGTAATAATATACTAAGAGTAGTTTTAGCTTAAGATATATAGGAATATTATTAATTTCTACTTAGTGTTTATATATTAAGAGTTTATTAAGCTAGTATACTTACTAAGCTATCTAATAAATATATTAAACTACTTCTTAGTTATTTAGAATATCTTAAAGAAGTAATAAGGTAACTTTATTAGTAGCCCTCTAGTATATATATATACTACTATAAAGCTACCCTTATTAATAGCTATATAGTAGTTACTTAATAATTACTCTTATTAGGTTAAAGTGATATAAGCACTTTATATTACTAACTCTATAGCTTTATTTATAGCTTTATTATTAGAGGAGTCTATTATAGAGGGGTTAATTCTATTATTTAAAAGGTTTAACTACCCTTAATATTAACTCTAATATATAGAGAGGGTTAGAAACTACTCTCTCTATATATTAGGCTTTTTATATAGTAAGAAGGAGTTAAATAGTAGAAAACTCTAGTATTAATACTAAAGAGAGGGGGTATATAGTTATTTTTTATATAACTATACTACTAAGACTTTATAATAAAGTCCCTTTATTAGTAGTAATTTATTAGTGCCTAGAAAGGTTAAGCGTATTAAAAAGAGGTTTTTCTAGGCTTCTATTACGTCAGAGAATATACCAGTACTAGAAATCTCTAGTACTGGTGCTAGTACTAGGGAGAAGATCACACCCCAAGACTCCGACACAGCGAATCGGATAGCCAATTCAAGTTTCCGCAAAACAAGTCGAACATTGTGTGACCACACCGGCAAAAGACAGCCGGGCACAGCGGTGGAAGAATCTGTCGAGAACTCAAGTGACTCACACTATCGAATCACAAGAACACGAGGCTCTATGATGTGATCTGTCTTTTGCCTTCCGGTGGAGCTATTAGCGGGAGGTATCGCAACTGTGGGTATACGACCGCAGTCGAAGGATTCGAGGTGCAATATGTCTTCACTCAGCTTCCTTTCCAGGTAAGCGAAAAGTTTGAGAATAAGGCTAGAAGCTCGGGCCTTCATAGAGAGGCTATGCAAAGTTCAAGCTCTTCGGGTCGCGCGGAAAGGAGCTCCGCTGGTAAGTCTCGAATAATATGGGAGTTTATGGATGAAGGGTGGCTCATCATATTGAAGGATTTTGCCTGTGCCAGGAGGTTCGAATTCTGGCCCGAATGCTTGATCCTCGATATGGCTAGTGAAAGCCGATGGTCCGAATGCTCGCTTTATGCACTCTTCTTGAGGCATGCATGATCTTCTGGGTGGGGGACATACCGATATATGATCGAGAGTCGCCAACATCGTCTTGGCGCCACTTCCCAGGGCTGACATCTTGCATGATAATCTTCATGCACGTTAAACTATTACACCCCAATTTGCACATCAACAGCCAAGATGTTATCTTCTGACGGCAAATGGAAGCTTGCCCCAAGGCTGCATTCCGTCAAATTTGTTTTCGATGCGCCTATTCCAGCAGACGCCCCGGCTCCTGAGGAGTTCGTCTTCGATAGCCCATTTTCCAGTGGCACTCCGGGAATCCCCAAAAAGTTCACTTTCAAGTCGCCCGGTTCAATGAACGATGGTCACAATGAAGCCAGCGACATTGATGGTCTTTCCGCATCCAGCCAACGCAGTGTCACTGAAGTCACCGAGGATGAGATTACAATACACTCGAATGCGCCATCCCAGAAGGTTACCTGTGAAAAGACACAGAATCCCATCAAATCGTTCAAGAGCCCGGTGCTTCATGTTCGAGGTCCATGCTTTGACTTGAGCAACGTGGAAAGACCTATCGAGTCGGTCGTTTGTGCTGCCTGGGCTCTGGTGCTTTCGTCGCAAAACGCTACGCAAGCCGTTTGTTTTGGACTGAATTCATCGATTGCAGAGCACGATTCCAAGTCGATCTCATCTGTGGACGTGAGCGTTGCCACCAGTCATACCAGCAACATTGCGGACTTTCTCGAGTATGTTGAGCAATCTATGAACAGAAACTCCGCAGACAGTGGTAAAGCATTCACCACAAAATCTCATCTGAGAACAAATGTATACCTTGTAGAGAGCCAGTACATCGTACCGCCATTCGATTCAACGAAGTATGACTTCGTTCTTGAATGTCATATGAATGGAACCGAGATCGCCTTGGCAGCCACTTTCAATCACGAAGTCGTTTCTAAAACCTCAGTGAGATTTCTACTGAACGACTTGGAGAATGTGCTCTGGCAGTTGTCGTCCTCGGTAGGGGAAGTGCAGAAGTTGGAAGACATCCAGATACTAGGCCCGGCCAGCCAACGCCACCTCGTTCAGCTTAACCGACCGTGAGTACCGCATTTTATTATCCCAGAGAACAACTTCTAATGGCTGTGCAGATTGGAGAGAAGAGAGAACGTATTTATTGATGATCTCGTGGCCAACCAAGCCAAACTACGCCCATCCGCTGAGGCTATTTGCGCCTGGGATGCCGGCCTCTCTTATGGCCAGCTTCTGCAATACGCTGATAGGCTCGGCAACTCCCTGACCGACTTGGGCGTGACGCGTGGAACCTTCGTTCCGATCATCTTCGAAAAGTGCGCCTACAGCATCATCGCCATTTTTGGAGTCCTCAGCGCGGGCGGTGCCGTTGTGGCTTTGGACCCCTCACTACCCGCCGCCCGCCTGGAAATGATAATTGAAGACGTCCAAGCTTCAGTGGTGATCTCTTCAGCGAAGAGTCAACATCAGATTCCTCCGCATATCTCACCAAACAAAAGGATGGTGATAGATAAACTGTTTATCGAGAGGCTCCCATTCGCTACCCCTGCACGCTCATCTTCTGTGTCGAGGGATGTTGATGACGCTCTCTACGTTGTGTTTACTAGCGGATCAACTGGCAAGCCGAAGGGCGTGGTGGTCACACACGCTGCCTTCGCTTCGAGTGCCAAGGGATTCTCCAAGGCCATATATCTCGATTCCCCAAGTTCCCGAGTGCTACAATACTCCTCGTTCTCCTTCGACATATCCATGTTAGAGATCTTCACTTCTCTCATGGCTGGGGCCTGTCTCTGCATTCCTAGCGAGGAACAGCGAATGAACGATTTGACGGCTTGCATTTCCAGTATGAACATCAATTGGGCTATGCTGACACCATCGGTGGCCAGCCTTATCAGTCCTGGAGATGTTCCCAGCCTCGACGTTCTCTGCTTAGTTGGCGAAGCACTGCCACAAGCCGTTGCTGATACTTGGGCTGACCACGTCAAGACCATCAACGCATATGGTCCTGCGGAATGCTCTGCCCTCACCATCGTCAGTGAGCCGAGAGTTCGAGGTGTGAAGAGCATTTCTATTGGGCGACCCGCGAATTGCGCTGTCTGGATTGTGAACGAGAACGGACATCTGGCACCTTTCAAAGCTGTCGGCGAGATAGTCATCGAGGGACCTCCCGTTGCACGCGGCTACCTCGGCGATGATGTCAAGACTAAGGAAGTCTTTCTCGATGATCCTGAATTCCTCCGAGGAGTTGTTCGACATCCCGGGCGCTGCTACCGAACAGGCGATCTTGGCCGTATGAATCCTGATGGGTCAATCGACTTTCTCGGTCGGAAGGACTCTCAGGTCAAGATAAACGGCCAACGCGTTGAGCTTGGAGAGATAGAGCACCAACTCAAGGAGCTCTTTTGTGGTGCGCAGTCGTCATTTGCGATGCCGAATGCGCCGGCTTGGGACGTTGCCGTTGAGCTGCTTCAACCGAGTGGAACACAAACCACAGTACTATCAGCATTCGTTGCTTGCTCGAAATCAATGATCCAGAACCACGAATCTGTAAGCCTCCTTGTTCATGAGGCAGAGCCTGTGTGGATGGAAGTCAAATCTTTGAGCGCGCAAGCGTTGATCGAGCTCGCGGAGAGGCTTCCGACATATATGGTGCCCAAGACGGCAGTGCCATGCCACAAGTTGCCTCTGTCTCCTTCTGGGAAAATTGATCGCAAGACACTTCGCAATTTGGGCAACACCATGGCCCTGCAGCAACTGATGAGTTCGCCGACTCAGGGCAACCCTCCGACCCCGCGAGTTGCCGTAATCGAGTCAGACGCTTTGGAATTCAAAGTGATTGGGGACAAAGAAGATGCTTCCGAGGGTCAGGTAACTCTGCTATCAGAGAGTATTCCTGCATCTGAGTCTTCGATGCCCCTGTCGTCAACGTCAGACATAGCGTTGAACCCTGTGGAGGTGGTGCTGCGGAAGGCCTGGGGCAAGGTCCTGAGTCTTCCCGAAGATTCGATCACTGCTGAAGACGACTTCTTCAGACTCGGTGGCGACTCAATTGGTGCCATAAAAGTTGTTGCAGCGTGCCGTCAGCTTGCACTTCAAATCAACGTTGCCAGTATTTTCAAGAACTCGGTCCTAAGGCAAATGGCCTTGGTTTGCAAAAGGACTGCGACAGACAAGACCAACGCAGCATCAAACCAGTACAACCCCTACCAGCTTGTCGATCAGTCTAACCTGGCTGAGCTGCGCGAAGAAGTCTCTTTTCAGTGCGAGGTTCAGCCTGATGATGTTGAAGACATGTATCCCTGCACTCACATGCAGGAAGGTTTGATGGCAGTCAATCTCACACGACCTGGGAGCTACACGGGCCGTTGGATTCATCCTTTGCCCCAAGCCATCGATTTGGCACGGTTCAAGAAGTCGTGGGAGGATATACATGCGACTTCACCTATCTTACGAACCCGATTTGCCACCACGGCATCTGCAGGATCTCTCCAGGCCATCATAAAGGGGCATGTGCAGTGGCTTACTTCCGACGACCTTGAGAAATATTTGGCAAACGACGATGCAAACCCAATGTTTCCTGGAGATTCACTCAACCGATTCGCTCTAGTCACTGATGTCAACGGCGATATCACGTTTGTGTGGACTATTCATCACATGCTTTACGATGGCTGGTCTCTAGCCATGCTTTGCAACAGACTGAACGAGACGTATCACGGTCGAGCGGTCAAGCCGGCCACTGACTATCGCAAGTTCATTTCCTATACTCAACAGCTTGAGTCCAGGCATAGCTCCGACTACTGGCAAAGGGAACTTAGCGAATGCCCACAATCAACCTTCCCCGCCGCCCCAAGGCCAGGCCACCAGTCGTTCGCTCGCGCCGTTGTAAGAGATTCTCTGATTATTGACGTGGACACAGCCTCCGGCGTGACTATGTCAACAGTGGTTCGGGCTGCGTGGGCTCTCATGATCAGTCACTTCTCCAAGTCGGATGATGTCTTGTTCGGAGCGACTGTATCGGGTCGAAACGCACCGTTGGAAGACATTGATAACATCGAAGGCCCCACAATTGCGACTGTGCCAGTGAGAGTCTCAATCAGTAAGAACTCCACTGTGCTGGAATTCCTTCGCCAAGTTCAAGACCAAGCCACAGCTATGATTCCCTTTGAACAAGCCGGCATTCAGCAGATCAAGTCTCTTAACGAGGACACAAAGCGCGGATGCGGGTTTCAGAACTTGCTCGTTGTTCAAGCTGGCGGTGGGTGGGATGAGAATGGCCACGGACCCCTTGGCAAGCCTATTTATCGGGAAGAATTCACTACGTTTCCGGTTACCTGCGAGGTCTGGCTTCAACCAGGCAAGGTCGAGTTTGCGACTCACGTCGACGAAGATGCGACCACTCGCGTATTCGTAGCTGAAGCTATCGAAACCGTCAAGATCATCATGACTCAGCTGTCCTGGGCGACGTCTTCCACTAAGGCAGACTGCGAGCTCTCGAGACTTGTTTACGATATGCTACCGGCAGAAACTGACGGAAGGACGAGAAGAGACGACGTTTTGCCGGTGAAGATTTCTGCCACGATCAACGACCTTATTTCACAGCAAAGCACGGCTCACCCGGGAAAGGAAGCAGTGATATCGACACTAGACACTCTGTCCTACGATTCCCTCGAGACAATGTCCTCTGCGCTTGCTATACACCTAAAAAGTGTGGGCGTTGCAACTACAGACTTCGTCCCACTCTGCTTCGAGAAGTCCGTCTGGACGGTTGTCGCCATGCTTGCGGTGATGAAGGCTGGTGCTGCCTTTGTGCCCCTGGATCCTGACCAACCGATATCACGTCTCAGAGCAATCATGAGCGAAATCAAGGCGAAAGTCGGGATCGTGTCTGCCTTCCACTCTAAAGCCACCGACCTTGGCATTGCGACTACGGTGGTTGCGGATAGGAGTTCCTTAGGAGTACTTTTGCAATCCAAAACCACAGGATTCGCCCGATTAAGCAATCCCGAAAATCCAGCATACGTTATCTTCACCTCTGGATCTACTGGAACTCCCAAGGGTGTTGTCATCTCGCACTCTGCTTTCACTTCTGGGGCAACGGCTCATGGGAAGGCCGTCGGTATTTCCAGTGACCATCGCGTCCTACAGTTTTCTTCTTACACCTTCGACGCCAGCCTCTTCGAAATTCTCACCACGCTCATACACGGCGGCACTGTTTGCGTCCCGACAGAAAACCAACGTGTCGAAGGAATACTGGATTTCGTAAAGGAGACGAACGTTAGTCTCTCGCTCCTCACGCCATCTGTGGCTCGACTACTAGCACCATCCAATGTACCGTCCTTGAAAACCCTGATTCTTGGAGGCGAAGCCCCCGATGAGCCCCTCATTGCCAGGTGGCTAGATTCAGGGGCCAAGGTTTTCAACGCGTACGGACCCAGCGAATGTTCTGTCATTGCAACAGTTCAAGCCTGCGCCATTGGGGCAGAAGCCAGGACTATAGGGTACCCTGTAGGGTGCTCTTGCTGGGTAGTTGATGCAGACGACGTCAACACTTTGGTGGCTGATGGCGAAGTGGGCGAGCTCCTAATTGAGGGCCCAACTTTGGCTAATGGATATCTCGACGATCTACAAACATCCGCGTCGTTCATCGATAGCTCCATCTGGGGGAAGGGGACTCGTTTGTACAAGACTGGAGATCTGGTCCAAAGAACCAAGGATGGATCCTTCATCTACCATGGTCGCAAGGACTTTCAAATCAAAATCAATGGACAGAGGGTGGAGCTTGGAGATATCGAGTCCCACTTGTCTGCCTGTCGATTTGTCAAACGTGGCGTAGTCATCTTCCCGTCCTCCGGCCCACTCGCAAAACAGCTTGTTGGCGTACTGGACATGGAGGAGGACGAGAAGGACGACGACAACGATGACGACAGAGACGACGACAAGAGACACACAGACAGTGTGGTCTACAGGAATCGTATCCGCTACCGTGCCAAGGCGTTAGAAGACATCAAGCACGAGCTATCTGAAAGGGTCCCCAGCATCATGGTCCCAAGGCATTGGGTTGACATCGAGAAGCTGTCCACCGGAGGCTTTCCGCTTTCCATTGCTGGAAAGGCAAATAGAAAGCTAATCCTAAGTTGGATCGAGGAAATTTCTGCGCCCGATGCCCAAGCTATTGACGGCCATGCTTTAGCTGATTGTGCAACGCCTGACATCAGATCAGACGAGGTCCTCGCGTATGAACTGGCGAGCAAGATCTTCTCCTTCCTTCCCAGGGAATCATTCCATCTTCAGCGCGGCACTCCGAATCGGTTTGCAGACTTGTTCCTACATTCATCAGGACTAGACTCGCTGAACATGATGTCAATCATGCACTTCGTTCGTTCAAAGTACCAAGTGCGGGTGAGCATTCAACTTTTGATGGATGAAAGGACAAGCGCTAGAAGCCTGGCTGCGTTCATTGCCGAAAAGCTTGCCGAAACAACAAACAAAAAGCTTGCGCCGGCACAAGCTCCGTCACGTAGGATCGATATTATGGCCCAGATCGAGCGGCAAGAAACCGAGCTCTTGAGATGGAAACACATGTCAGATGATCTTCCTAAGAGACCTGCCAGAAGCGCAAAGTTGACAATATTCCTGACTGGTGCCAACGGATATCTGGGTACACAGATCCTGCGTCGGCTGTTGGAACGGGACGATGTAGCGAGAGTGATTACCCTTGTGCGTGGGCACACCGTCGATATAGCCAGGAAAAGGGTCATTGAAGCTGCGCGGAAAGCTCTTTGGTGGACAGACTTCCACGGAGAAAAGTTGGAAGTGTGGAAGGGCGACCTGGGGGTGCCAAACCTCGGGCTTACGGATGGAGATTGGAACACATTGGCCGAGGGAAGTTCCATCGATATCATTATTCACAACGGCGCCATTGTGAATTGGAACAAAAGCTACGCGGTTCTCGAGGCCGTCAATGTCCGCTCAACCGTTCAGCTCACTGCTCTCGCAATTCGGAATCCGAACCTGAAGTTTACGTACATATCAGGGGGGAGGCAGTGCCGTTCCGCAGATGAGTTGGATGAGGACGTTGCTCGAGAGCTGTCCGAAGCGATGGGCTACAGCCAGTCTAAGTTCGTGGCGGAAGTCCTGGTGAAACGTGCCGCAGAGCGTTGCCCGCCCGGTGGAAGAAACATTGCTGTATTCAGGCCGGGTCTAATCATTGGAACACCAACAGAAGGGGTGGCCAATACGGACGACTACATATGGCGTTTGACGGCGGCGAGCATAGGCGTTGGCGCGTACAACTGTGACGACGACTCCGCCTGGCTACACTTGTCTGACGCTGCGACGACCGCTGAAGCAGCGGTTTGTACTGCATTTTCACCAGCCTCGCTTCACAAGGCAATTGTTCATCATGAGGATGGAATGACGTGGGGAGCCTTCTGGAGCCTGATCCAGAAAATGGGCTTCAGCATCCGTTCGATGCCAGCGTCTCAGTGGCTACCACTTCTCAGAAGAGACATCACATCCAGGAATGAAGGTCATCCTCTGTGGCCACTAGCGCACTTGATGGAGGATGGGTCAATGGAATGGGATGTGCGTGTTCAAGAGCAACGAGAGGCCCCCTTGAGACTGAAGGTTGCAGTCAAAAGAAATGTGGAGTTCCTTGTTCGGGCTGGGTTTCTATCAACCGGTGGTGTCGTTGCGGAAACGACGCTTGTCAAGCGTGGACCGTTTTCTCGTGCTTCATCGAGAGAGGGATGGGGTGTAGCAAAGTGATGCCGATAGAAATTCCGCATTTCCGAAAACATTTTGTCTATACATGCTGTGTGTCTACAGATTGTACTTGTTTCAGTTTCACTCTCATGTTATACATCCTTTATGAGGTATTTGTCCACCGGATACCAAACTTGATACCCAACGCCTCATCAAACGTCCCCTGCGCCCTTGCAATGTTCTGATGCATTTGTGTCTTGGCTTGTCCCCACGTCGCAATGGCCATTATACAATTCCGTCATCAGACGTGTATGAAAAGTCTTGTATGGTCTGTAGGGCAGTTTGGAATGACGTATTTCGACGCTAGTCAGGTGAGAAGGCCCAGGCTTGTCCCAAGGTTTCACAAACCTATCAACGACAGCATCATTAACAAACGCCGTGTACACATCCATGCTGGGGTTAAAGGACTGGTCCGAAATGAGAACATGAACCTGATTGACTATGGTCAGTAAACGAATCTGGCTCAAGACTGATTGGCCGCCGTCAGACTGAGTTCTGACCTTGTGAAAGGTATCCTCTTGGGAAATACCTAGCTCTAGCCGGGCGCAAAACCCTCGACTTCGGCTTCGTTGAGCCTGCGCAACGATCAGCGCTGTGATATACGGATTAGGGTTCAGGTCGGCGGCAAGCTGCCTCTGACGAATCCATCTTTTTTGACCGTAGAAACAATGACGCTGAAGGGCCGATAAATCTATGTGCACAACAGAGAAGATAAGCCCGTTCAGAGGTGAAGGAGGGCTTGAAAAGCCATCACCTAGAAGGGGAATCATTTGGGTTTCGAATCGGAGAAACACGACCCTAAAGGCATCAGAAGAAACACGTTATGATAAAACTTGTGTACTTACATCGTTTTGAAGGAGGCAGATTTCAGGAGCTGACGCATGACATCTGTTTTATCGTGAAATACGCCATACAGCTCTTTTCCCCATTTCCTGGGCGGACCGTCTGACAACTCTTCACTCGCAGACCAAGAGTCGAGTGCTTCATGCGACTGGAAATGCTTATACGCAACTTCATTCCGAGGTCCAGGAGGCTGTTGTGTATTCCCAGCAAAGACACAACGGAGGAGCTGAAGCTGGCGCGCCGTCCATTTGCGCGGATGAACCAAAAGGCGCTCCCGAGAGAATACGCGCGCAATGCGATGAATGGAAAGACTCGAGATATCGTTGATGTTTTCTCCTGGAAGGAGCTTTCTGTTGTAAGCTTTGCGCACCTCCGCAGAGAGCGATCGGTTCGGATTGTTCATTTCAGATCTCGAAGATAAGCCGCGAATGATCAACTAGTACGAGCAAGTTAGAAGATAGAATGCAGAGTTATTTATATCTTGAAAGTTACGATCAGTCCAAGAGAAATAAAACCAGTCAACTGTGGATGGCGATTCGCTGCAGAGTGTTATACATAAGTCAGGTTTGACCTGGTTGGAAACCTTTGCGACCTGGCCATCTCCCAAAAGACAAAAGGGTCCGGAGATTGCAAGGTCAAACTGGGTCCTATTTCGTAGGTAGGCGATGAAGGGAAAGAACTAAAGCTCGGTCATTGCAGTAGGCACAGGGTGCCATGTTACACTCAACGTTTTAGTCAAAAATTGAAAAGACATGCATATTTTGCAGTTGGTGAAGTGCCATCAAGCTAGCCCTTCTTCGTCGAGACCGACTAGGATAATTCACTATCAACTACTAATGCGGCAGTACTCATCTACGCACGTCGAGGAAAAGCAATTCTACCACTTCGTCCCCAGCACAGGATTCCAAGCTTAAGTACAGCTACCTGTCTGTAGGTATTATTGGAGCTTGCAAAAGTGGTGCAAGTTGCCCCAGAGAGTGCTTTGGTACCTCGCGCAGTTTGAGTTGATGCCATCTTGCGTCGGGTCAGTGGTAGCAACCTTGATGCTAACACAGTAATAATCATCGGCCCACCACACTGGACCGCATCTTTGTCTTCAAGCCAAGCAGGGCGGTCTGTTGATTCTGAGATGCCGAAACCGATAGCGTCTTGATGCGCGGATATTTAAGATGACTCGTTACCCACATAGTATGTACATATCTGTCTGTATCTTCGTTTCATTACTGTATTGTTTGAGAATCGGCGAGGCTATCCATGACACTGGACGCAGTTGGTGCTATTCCTTGGCTTTAGCTGCCCATTCAAGCAATCTTTGGCGGCAATCGTCGCCGTTGTAACGATCGGGCCATCCATGCTGTGCATAAATTCCCTTAAGTTCCTAAGTTAAAAGAATCAGTAAGGTTAATGCACAGTCTTGTGGGTGAATTGCGACTTACTTCAACCTGTTTGTAGCTCTCGGACTCTTCATCATCATATTCTCTCGGTCCGAAAACTCCCGGGTGCTGTGCGCGAGGTATGCCAAACCACTGAAGGGTCTTGTACTTCTCTGATACGCCATCTAGCCACTTCTTCAGATTGAGGGTGTCTTCATCACAATACACTTGCCTCCACATTCGTGGATCGTTTTGTTGATACCTTCCCACTGGTTCTGGATAAACAGCCCCAGTGATGATATACTTGGTCACAGTTCCGTCCATGGTATCCAGAAGCCAGATGTCACCGTCTCGATCAACACTCGTGGTAAGTTGAAAAACCCACGGCGGAAACTCATAAAAATGGTCGTGTCCCAGCGTTTTCATCCACCCCGGCATGAAGGTACCTGCTGTCGCCTTGGTCACGACGCTGTGGTAGTTGATAGGGAAAGTTTCGGGCGTGATCCAGAGCGATTGAGGCTCGCCATCGATATATGGGAGGTGACGGATCAAGTCGATGACTCGTTCAGCTGGGCGCATCTTGGCAGCAGCAAGAGACTCAGGGGTAATCTCGGTCCAGCCCCCTGGCGGGGCTCGTCGGATGAGGGAAGGGTCGATATGAGGCAAACTCTCGTAGAAAGATAGTAAAGCGGTGACAATGTTGTCGCGCGAGTATCGGGGCTGTTCGCCCGGGAGACGAGGGTCCGGCGGGAGGTCTCGGGGGTCCGGAACGGTCTCCATCTTGGCGTTTGGCTTGGCGGTCGGGCTTGAACGGCGTCAGAATCGTGAGGGGCGGGGGCATATCACTCGAGGAACCCCGCGCCAACCATTCTGAGGGTTTAGATAAGCGACCAGGGGTATTGTGGGGGCGGACGGCCCGGGTCCGGGTGCTAGTCCGGCTCCGGCTCCGGCCGCAGTTGGTTGATGTTGCCTGTCTGTGAGATCGCTATGTGCCCTGATCTCAACTTGGGATCTAGCTTAATTCGGTCGGTATGACTTAGTACTGCTTCTGTGGGTTGTTCTTCAGCTTAAGAAGCTTCATGCCCCTTTTTGTCTCGGCGAAAGTTATGTTCCTACTTACTCATCGGAAGACAATTAGAAGGCTCACCCGGCAGTCTGCTTAGGATATGCTAAGGGTCATCTTATATTCCGGTGAAACATTCGGTCACCTCACATTGTGAACACACTTGGACTGAAACTATTGTTGCTAATTTTGTTTCCAGGAACAATTAAATAATGCTTATCCATCCAGGTTTGTGGCTTATCCGAATCACCGCCTCTTCCCTCGTGTGCTCGATCCCAGTATATATGTCCATCACATACATACTATCACTTTCAGCCACCCAACAACTCGGTCAAGTCTGAGATGGCTCCATATGCGTCTAACGACGATGAAGCAATGTCAACTCCAGTCGCTAAGAAAGACAGAGCGTCCTCTGCCATAGAATTCTCCCCCTTCAGGACAATCTCCCCATTGTCACCAACGGTGAGACCGAGACTCTGCGGAAGTACACGGAGCTTTTGCTTCCCTGAACATCCCCATGATTCTCCTCCTACCACAAACTTGATCTCCCACAGAAGCATGTGCTCCACCTTCATGCAGTATGTCAGATACGATGGCTCAATCTTCACACCCGCCGGGCTGGCAAACTTTCCGGTATGAGCATCAATCACTCGGCCGAGGACATCCAGCTTCACCCCAAGAACAGCGCCCAAGTCGAGGAGCTTCTCGTTAGACCCACACGTCAATGTCAAACTTCCATCAACCGGGTTAACATCCTGGCTCGTCTTCGCCAACAACATCTTCCACGATTTATCAGCCGAATGCGTGTCGAGTGTACCGGGACAGATAATGCTTGTTGTTGTCTCAATTTCCACCGTGACACTCTCGATCGTCATGACTTGTGGGACGTTTGCGATCACCTCGGAGGTCTTCTCCCAGTTGGGAATGGCGCTCAGTGTGAAGGGAATAGTTGAAGGATTGCCCAGCTGAATGACTGCCGGACACTTCATTTCGACCGCGTAATTGAGCGATGGCACCTTTGACGAACCAAAGAATTTCCGAGTCTTCTGCTTGAGAGATAGTTCCGCTTGTTCCATGCCTGGAACCAGACGATGGCTGCTCACGCAACCTGGGCACTTGCGCGTGGTCAACTCAAAGTCGCGAATGGGCGGCCAAGGAGGTGGCTTCGAGTTGACTCTGATTGGCAGTGTCGCCTGGAAAGTCTTTCCCACCCTCTCTTTGGTACTCTTAACGGTGATCGTTGCTTCGATCCAGAACTCGACATAGCCGTGCCACTTCTTGCTGAAGCCGCTGTTGCTGTAGTGAAAAGTGCCCGGCAGCGGTTGTCCAGGAATCTCCGCCGCGCCGTCGGTCTTCAGTGGCGCTTTGATGAAGTAATCTCTCTTCTCCTTGTCTTTCAAACCCCTATTCACGGCCTTCTCGCTGACATCTGTTGGTATCTTCAGCGAAAATGGCCAGGACAGAATTTCTTCGGCGCCTCTGTCGATGGCGCCTTCATGTACAATGTCAGAAACGTCGGACTCGTCCCAGAAGGGGAAGCGACTGCGGTAGGTGCTCTTGGAATTTCCGTTATCAGAAACCAATTTTGCTTTGGCGCGACCTTGGAGGCGTGCGCGAACAGTGGCTGAGGGTGCGTCTAGTGGAGCTTGTCGTACGATGTGCCCGCGAATGACACTGCCTGGAAAGGACGGTACGCTGGGATCGAGGAGTTCGATGGAGAGTTTGTCGTTGTTTGCTCGCGATGTAGGAGGCATTGTAATATCGGTATGAACTCAATCACATTAAATCTGATTAACTAAGGTAGCTGAAAATTTTCCATTTTACAATGAGATGTTGAGAGCATAATATGTTCAATTGAGAATGGTTGCCTAGACCTCACTGCCGGCGGCGGCATGCATCCCTGCGGCGCAGGCGATAAGCGATCAAATTAAATGCGGATCCCCCCGAGCCGGATCTTTTTTTAGGGACGGCTGATGGCGAGGATGGTCAGAAATGTAAGACAGCAGCGTCACACGAAGGGATGGGAAGGCTGGCGGGATTTTCAAAATCTCACCATCTTTATCGCGGGAAACACACGCGCAAGTTTTGATCATGATGAACTGACTGCTGTAGACCTTCAGTAGACTTTTGACTTACACCGGTAACGTCCAAGCGCCGAAAACTTGCAGGGATGACGGTATTACAGACCCAAAAGGGTAGAGTTCAAGACTGCTCCAAAATGACATGGTTTTACATCGAAAAGACTGAGTCAGGTCCGGTTTCTACTAACAGGAAATCACGTCCAGAGATAAGGGGTTTCTCATAGGCGCACGGTGACTCAAACTGCACGAGCTTTCTTTGGATTGTCGTGGTTGACGACAATTTTTCACTTCCAAACTTCACCTGCCGAAAGTTGTCCTCTTAATTGTCCCTACAACATGTCTGGCACGTACCGAGTCCGTTTCGCAGAGGCGCAATTATACCCACTCTGTGAAATCCCCGAAGCCGACGGCTTCAAGTCTCCATTGAGCAATCCACCATCCCATCGCCCAACTCAAAGCGACAAGGCGAAAGCGACGAAGAGCAGACGCGGCTGCAAAGAATGCAAGCTGCGACGAGTAAAGTGCGACGAAACCTTTCCGGTGTGTCTACGCTGCCAACGACGGGGCACCCTATGCCTGTCTGTCACTCCGCCCGCGATGCCATGGCAGACCGAAATCCCCTGGACACTGATAAGACGACCAGCAGAGCCCTGGCCCGGCGCTGTGCAACCTCACAAAAGGCTCATGAACTACTGGCTGGAAAACACAAGCCGAATGATGACAGTTACGCCAGAAGACAACCTACTATCCTTTCCATTGGTTGAGCACCTTCTCTACACGCCCTCTCTAGTTCATGCCGTTCAAAGTATTGGTGCAGGTCAGGAGGGTTTCTTCTACCAGAATGCGCTAGAGACGTGTCTTCAACAGAGGGGCCTCGCAATCCAGTCTCTACGAAAGGAACTACAGAACCCTGATCAGATCAAGCCTGCAACAGTGCTGAGTGTTTTTCTCCTTGGCGTATCCGCGTCTTGGACAGAGGACAAGCCCCTTTGCTACGGAAAAGAGCACATGTCAGGTGCTCGTACACTATTGGAAAGACTACTCATGGACGGAGAGAGGCGACACGATCCAGTGGTTCAATACATAATTGGGTGGTACCTCTACTGGGATATGACTTGTGCCTTCGTTGCAGAACCTGGCGACTACAAGTTCTCTGCTCAAGCCGAAAGAAGCATTTTGCAAGCTGTTGAGAGTGGCCTAGAGTTTCACTCGATGACTGGAATTTCGTCTACGCTGTTCTATCATCTTGCGTCTGTAGGCCGCCACTGCCGAAGAGTGGTACAAACTGGTGCTGTCGATCCGGATCTCGAGGCATATTTCGAAAGAACCCTTCTCGCCTGGAAACCCAGACACAGTGACAGAACATTGGTAGAAATGAGTCTTGCATATCGAAATCATGGCCTCATTATGCTCTATGAAATTTGCGGAAGACGCGATCAACCACAGACGAACGGCGTATATCGTGGCCTCGCAACTAGGAACGATTCACGTACTCGACATGCTATCAGATCTCTTGCTTTCGACAGTCTTGAAAGACTGTTGGAAACACCTATTGATGCAGCATGCATTAACTTTCACTCAATGCCTCTTCTGACGGCAGGTGCTCAACTTCAGCACAACGACACCATTGTACGAGTCCAGGTTGTCGAAAGGTTCAAGGCTTTATACTCGACCAATCGAATCGCAGTCAATCTATGGGCTATTGAGTTGTTGCAGGAGCTTTGGAACTTGCGCGACAAAGGCAACCCAATTTCTTGGCCAGAGTTGCTGTTGTCAAAGGACTGGACTTTGAATTTTGTTTGAGACCTAGTCTCGGCAACGGGCAACTTGTAGTATCGGAAGATAGTCGGCCTGTATGCCCAAGAAATGCAACACCAGAATGTTCCTGGATGTTCCATCGAGAAAATTTACCCAGCTATCTTATTAGTCGTTGAGGATACCCAACGGATAAGGAATCCCGGTTTCACTGACAGAGCCCGGCCACTCTCACCTGAATGACGTGACGGAGTATCCCATGTCCGCCAACTCGGCCTCCGCAGCATTCCCGAAATCCCCCCGGTCGCGAACAACCGACCTCGGCTCCGGTGCCGATAATTAGCCGAACATTACCTATGAGTCCCAAAAATTGCGCATCACCATCTCCCACGATGTTCTACCCCGCGTGCGCACCCATCAATCTGGCAGAGCCCCTCTGAAGAAGCAACGGTCCCCGCATACTTACCCCAGACTCTCCTAGACCTGCTTGGGCAGGTGATCGACTCTACCCCAACGACTTGCTAGTCATTTTCAGCAGAGGCCAGCGTAGGACAGTCTTGCCAAGTCCAAAGGACCAACCACGTCTTAATCCGCCTGCGGGGTCCTTTTATCAATAGTCGGGCCTCAAGCACAATTGCGGATTCCATGACAAGTCACGGATAAGCACCGGTAGAAGATCGCGGTAATTCAAGATGGCGGTGCAGTTACCGTTGCTCGGGATAAATAGCAGGTGAGTGTTTGCAAGATTTACTGTAATGTGCAGATCTACGCCAAGAAATCTTCTGAGCAATCATTCCAACTATGGGGAACGCCCGTCGCTTACTTCTTCCAAGTCTGGTTGGCTTTGGTAGTGTTTACGGCGCCAGTGCAACGGACTGTGAATCCTTGGCAACCCGTCTCAATCTCCCGGACACCGCAATTCATGAGACGACCTTCATCTCAGCCGGAACAAACATCTCTCTTCCAAACAATCACCCATCATGTGCGATTCCCTACCAAGTCTCAGATGTCGACATCTGTCGGGTGGTACTCTTGGCAACCACCGGGCCGCGCAGCAACATCTCAATGGAAGCATGGCTCCCGCTTGACTGGAGTGGGCGATTCTTGGGAACCGGAAATGGAGGCATGAACGGCTGCATCAAATATGGTGACCTCAACTACGGAGCTTCGCACCAGTTCGCGACCATAGGGACCAACAACGGCCACGACGGAATCTCTGGGGCTCCGTTCTTTGAGAACCCTGGAGTAATTGAGGATTACGTCTACCGCGCCGTGCATCTCGAGGCCGAGCTCGGAAAGTCGATTGCCGAAGAGTTCTACGGAAAGAAACACACCAAATCTTACTATCTTGGCTGTTCCACTGGTGGCAGGCAAGGCTTCAAGGAGGCTCAGTCCTTCCCGGAGGACTACGACGGCATTGTCGCTGGTGCGCCGGCTTTCGACCTCATTGCATTGATGTACTGGACCGGTCAGCTCTTTATCAAGACCGGGACCAATGAGTCTTCCACTTTTCTCGCGCCAGCTGAGTGGGATCTCGTGTACGCGGACATTTTGAAGCAGTGTGACAGCTTGGATGGTCTTGAGGATGGCCTGTTGGAAGACCCGAATCTTTGCCAGTATCGACCCGAAGGACTCATCTGTGCTGATGACACATCGGAGGGATGCTTGACTGGCGAGCAGGCTGCTACCGTTCGTGCTATCTTCAGCCCAGTCTACGGTGCGAATGGAAGGTACATCTACCCTCGTCTCCAGCCGGGAGCAAATGCCACCGCCAGACTGCTCAACGGAGAGCCCCACCAATACCCATTGGATTGGTGGCGATACGTTGTCTACAACAACACCGAATGGGATCTTTCTACGATGGGCCCGGAAGACTACGAGGTAGCGTCTAAGCAGGATCCGTGGGGTGTCTCCACCTGGCAAGGCGACCTGTCGGCAGCGAGAGATCAGGGGGTGAAGATTTTGCATTACCACGGTCTGCAAGACAACGCGATCAGCAGCGACAACTCTGAAAGGTACTACGACTACGTGTCTCGAACTATGGGGCTTCCTTCGTCAGAGTTGGACGAATTCTATCGGTATTTCAGGATCTCGGGCATGGCCCACTGCCGCGACGGAGACGGCGCTAGCATGATTGGCGGCAACCCGGAGACTTTGGCGTCGTACGAGCCCGATTCGAATGTGCTGGCTGCGATCGTCAGATGGGTCGAAGAAGGGGTTGCACCTGATTACATTCTCGGTAGTCGGCTGACCGAAGCTGGGGATGTCGATTTGCAGAGGAGGCATTGTAAGTACCCAGCTCGGAATGTTTTCAGGGGTGAGGGTGATCCTACTCAAGCCGATAGCTGGCAATGTGTATAGTTTCAATATATGTAGAATAGGTCCATATAAGCATGCTGTCTAGATGCACGATCGACTACGTGAGCTACGAACGTGCGGTGACATTAAGCGGTTACACAGGGTAGGTAAATTTGGCTCATTGTCACATGGCTCTGTTGATTTTAATCGAAGTACACAGTACGCTTGACCAAGTGCGCGCATTCATGAACGATGACAAAGGCAGGCACAGCTATGGGCGTTAGGCTTGCAACACATGAAGTGACATGGCCTCTTTTGGGAGAATAGCAGTAGACAGCCCAGTACAATGATCAGGTCAAGGAATGAAGGAGGTGTGGGAGGTAGCTGAACGTCCGGCCTTGGCGACGGTCGGACTCTGCTTCCAGCGTTGGCTGTCTTCACAGTGATCGACCTATTTATCTTATCCCCGTCCTGATAGAAGGGGTCGTTACCGCCGACGCTTACCCGGGATGCGGACATCGCCCGAGTTCCCCTCGAGGTGGAGCGAGGCTAGCTGTACTGGCGCCAGTATTGTCGCGAAATCATTTCAAATCATACAACATACTTCCAGATTCAACACGAAGAACTGATTTCGGTTCTCTATTTTTGCCTGATGTGTATGTGAGAATGTGTGCCCGAGCTTTTCTGCAGTTTTGTTGTCAACGCGGATGAACTCATTTCAAAATACCATGCCACACACCGGGTACTTTGAAGTCCCGCAGCCTTGACGACAGGAATGAATACAAATCCTTGACGCGCTCTGTTCAATGTACATGCCGCAGCGAGCGATCGTTCGATGCTGTTGGATGTTTAGATGGCATGTTGCTGCCGAAGCCCGCAAGAAGAACAGAAGTCCAGAATCGAGGATTTAATTATGATTGACGAAGTATTGGACTGTCTCAACGGCTGCAATACTGAAAATCCCGTATGCGATTACTAACGTTACGAGGTCATGCTTAGCTCTGAGTATCCATTCTTACCACACCAACCGCGGAAGTCCTGTTTGGCCCCTGAAGCTTGCATGGCTTGCTGCTCTTTGCTTGAAGACAACACCGATTGCCCATTAATAGCCACACTCAGGTGTTCTGTCGCCATAAATTAGGTAGACATGATGCTCTCTATGCGATCCTGCTATGAGTGATTTGGGAATAGCCAGCACGAAACATGATCATTCTTTACCGCAACGGCCTGGCCACACTGACGCCTACCTACTGGTCTCCGGCGCGACATGGAACATGGCAGTAGCTGTCTAACTACGCTGCTGTCAACACCATTGGAGGGAAACGCGACACAAGTCAGCGTGAATTGATGTAGAAATGCAGATCCGTCGTCGCCTTGAGATAATTGAAGCCTGCGGCGGCAAAGATCCCAATTAGTGTACGATGGCCTAAAGGAGCCTGTCTTGCACATCACAATCTACATTCTTGGCGTCATGAGGCGAGATTCCACTTCACAGGGTCAGGGGGGCATACGAGGAAGGTAAAGACATGCCACTCTATGGTACATGAATGTACTAGATTAAAATTTCCCCCACATGATCCATACGCCGCATTACACATACATCCGTAAGCCAGACAGGCTTGCCGATGTATGTCAGATAGTCAACATAGCTTCGTTACAACACCATATGGCTCAATGGAGATTGATGGCTTGTTTGTTTTAGGTACTCAACTCAAAGCTGTCCCGGACGGATTGGACGAACACTGGCGGTAAGGCTCGTGACTTTCTTCAATGCATCGAACTTTACCGATCCCTGCACCATAAAGAGGTGAATCACTATTTCTCTGCATCCAAATACATGCGTCAGGTCCTTGAATGCAGTAAATAAGTAAGCAGATGGCTTTTTAGAGGCTGTTCAGGGCCGACGCAGGCTCATTCTCGCAAGTGTGCAGCGTCCCTCTGAAAGCCTGCCGGCACGGAGGTGGGGGTGGAGATAAGTCAGTCACCTTGGAACCATCCCTCCTCCCCACCGGATATGCTTGCTCCTTCCGCAAGGAGAGGCTTTCCCGAACAATCATGTCGCCATTTGTAGCCACAGAATGACAAAGAATGGTCTTCACCGTCTTGGCTTGCACTCGTTCATATGATGGTTAGCATAACAACGTAGGTATGTATGGGTGTGTACCGCTTCAGGAATGTAGCAACGCAGAACAGGAAGCATTGAACCGCGAGGTCGTGATACGAGTTGGCAAAGTTCCATCTAAATCAGGAGATCTTGAGCATCTGCGCATGAGCGCCCATATTGTCCAACAAACCACCTTCCCAATCCTTCATATGACGCCACGGTGTTTGGTTTTGATGTCAGTCAGACATCTCCTATGCTCGAGCTATATAACGAGGCAGTGAAGCTGCTTGGAATGCCGTGTAGTTTCTATCATTCACGCACTACATAATCTTCTACACGAACACTCCAAGTCAAATCTTTCCATCCTATCATCTACAATCACCATGCAGCTCTCTATGCTCCTCAGCTTCGCGTCCCTCGCGGCCGCTCTCCCCGCCGCAGTCGCGCCGGCTGCCGCCCGGGACGTTGCCGTTGCCGACACATCTGTGGTCACCGCGCGCTCCGCCCCTGTCGTCGAAGACGCAGCCATTCATGCAGTCTTGATGGCGAGGGAGGATTTCGAGAGGGTCGTCCCTTGGGCCACTACGGCGGTCATTGGCGGCGGGCCCAGCTTCCAGTACAAGGCAGAGCCCCTGGGCAACGACCAGTTTAAGATCACCTTCTACCACAGCGCCCCTTTCAGCACCCTCACCTTCAAGTACACCGTCTACGCTGGTGATGGTGTCGTGGCGACCGAGACCCTGTCCGCCGGAACCAGCTCCAAGGCCGTGGAAGTCAGCCGTGTTGGCGAGAGCTTCCGAATTGTCATCCAGTCGGTCTAAACCGAGGCCAGCTCTCAGTGAAAGCATAGGGGTATCGTGCTGAAACGAGGTACTCAGACGCCAGAACACTCGCCGGATGAGTTCAATTGATTAACGAGGGAAGCTTGTTTAATACAGGCCGGATAGATTACGGGGTTATTCTTGACTTTCTCCTGTGTAAATCTTTGACAGCAGACTCGCAATAATCTTCTTTCACACATACATGTGCGCTGCTATCTATGTTCGACCGTTGATTCTGGAAAACGTGGGGAAGTGGTGACAAGAACTTTCTTCCTATCAGTGGCAACCTGGCGGGAGCCCAAGCTACTTGGCTTGCTTGCGATAAGAGCTAGTAACCCTTTTACACAACACTGATCTGCAGCGCAATGCTCCATGGTTCATGCTTCGACTCATGCAAAGCATCGTTTTGTGATATGCAGTACCGATGATGGACAGCCAGAAAATCGTGTTGAGTTTTGTTGGACACGCCGAAGTTGATTATTGTGGTCACTTTAAATGCACTAATAATGGGAACCATTTCGATTCTGAACTGCTTGTCATAAAAGATACAAGTGAGTGTATGGCGTGCTGGACGGGTCATCACAGGAGGTGTGGAAAGAAAGGGACACAGTGGCACAGTGACTAGAATATTGACGTGACGCTTTCCCCCACTGACGCAAGGACAGCGCTGAGTGTTCCAATAGTGTTGGAACAGGATTTATCCAGGGCAATGGCACCGCCACCTATTGTGGAGGATTGTATTGCGGTGCTTGGCAAAAATGAGACCATCTGTCAGGTACTTACCAGCCGCGGTACATCGCTACCAGTCGAAAGCCCGAACAGCCAGCGCTCAAGTCCGAAGATTCCATGGCCCAGGATATTTACTGTAACTCCCAGACTTTCATTGTAAGCCCCTTTCATTGGAAGCCCCTCCGTTCCTTGACTTTGCAGTTCCCTTCGCGTGTGCCTACCGGCACTGCCGTGTTCCACTGTCGGAATGTCAACCCTTTTGCTGGCAAGGACAGTGGGCTTGACTCCGTACTACAGCTCCTATCATTACAACATATCTTTTTTGAGCCAGGTGCTCTACAGGCCAAACGCTGCAGGCCACTGGGTTTTCTGACACTTATCCATTTGCAGTACATGCTTCGAACCGGCACATGTGGCGCAACCTCACAGCGGAGCCAACGAGCCATATCAATTAGTACGATGGTCATGTTCCACATAACACTACAAGTCAGATGCATACCAACATGATGCGAAATTTGATCACAGCTTATCTATAAGCGTTTACAGTGCGGAAGTGTACGGTGACGGACCAAGGTCCCCCGGGGGTCTGGCGGGTCTTGGCTGAGCCTTACGCCCCGAGCATTGCTGAAAACGGCAACTAAGCCCCGAGTCCGATAGAATCGAGCACTTTCCAGAATGATGTTACTAGGACTTCCTACTGCCATTAGTAGGCAGTCTAACGTGTCCTTGCTTGAGCAGACATGCCCCCCCTGAAAACCCGTTGTGGGCTTTCCGGATATATAGCTGACAGTGTGATATAAAGGTTGCGTCAGATGCACCTGCTTTTCTTTCTGTGGGTGCTAGCTTGCTACCCTTAAGGTAAATTCTCTTTACATGTCACACGCGCACCGTGGCGTCACATGGCTCTACGAGTACAAATCTTTTAGGCGAATGAGAAGATTTGCTTGACAGGGGAGGGGACTCAATACAATCACTAAATGCTTGCAACGATTATTACTTTCTTCTGTGTTTGTTTACATTTCACATTCTCTTTCGTAGTGTAGACGCGTCTATGACCGGTTCTGAATCTGCGACTGGAGCGCTTGCTGCAAAGGATTGTACATAGAGCGTCAACCAGCGCAGCACCCCATTCAATCCCATTCAATCAATTCAACCAATCAAGCAATCAAAATAGGGCTTTTTTCGCAGTCAATCAGCCAAAACGACGATACCCTCGTTTTGGCTGTTTTGATCAATCTGAGGGTAGCCGGAACTACGGTTATTCCGGTCCCCGGGCCAATAGGAAGGCTAGAAATCTCGGGCGCGGACCCCGCCCAGGGCCGGCCCGGAAGGGGGCCCGGAAGGGGGGCCCAGAAGGGGGGGCGGGGGGCTAGAGGGGGCGCTTAGAGGGGGCGCCTAGAGGGGGGCTTTAGGGGGGGCGGGGGGCTTTAGGGGGGCTTAGAGGGCGTATTAGGGCATAGGCCCACTAGAGCACAAAAAAAAAAAAAGGGGCATAACCCATGTTCGAACTCACAGACTATATAAAAAAGTGTTACGTCAGATACCCCTATACTAATAGGGAGATAACTTCACAAAGCCATCTTTAACCAATTCAAATCAAATCAGGCAAAACAATCAAAAGTATCGCGAAAAGTCATTCAATCAGCCAATCTCAAGCCTCAGTTTTGACTTGATTGATTGGTATGCTGCGCTGGCGTCAACCATGTCGCATAGTTCTAGTCTCCAAAGTCGCTCCCCAAAATATCACACAGCAAGGGCTAGACTTGCATTACAAAACCACCTTTGAGAGTTCCTTATCATTCACATGTACCAACACCCTTCGATTGGGGTTTGCGGTTCATCTAGCGTGGTTCCAAAACCCAGGGGTTGGAAGTCCTCTTCCATTCGGCATCTCCATTCATTGAGACGATACCACTCATCCGGCATTTTAATCTCTCCCCATTTTAACAAGTGGAGCGCAATGTTCTTGTTTGTATCTGCGTTAGAAATCTCGTGTTCGTTGGATATGCTTCTGCTCGATTCCGGCACTAGGTCCTCAAGCTCTGTGTCTTCTTGGTCGATGGATGTATTCTCGCTATTGTCGGATGTGGGAATCTTGGCTGAAGGTGAAACCCGGCAGGCTGCCATGATGGCTAGCGAGTTCGATCCCACAATTGGCATGCAGCCTGGTAGGTTTCGCCGTGAAAGAGCGATTGGTGAGAGAGTCATTAAGGACCCGAGTATGATAAGAATCAACACTGGAAGGGAAAGAGTGCCGACTACGACTGTGGCGTCTTCAGGCAAGCTTATTACATCACGTGCGAAGTCATATTCTGGTGGAAAGTAGTCTAGTTTCCACAAACCCACAGGCGTCAGTTTTTGCACTTGGCAATCGACATTGGGCTCGCGGTTTCACTTACCGCCTCTAGATACCATAACAAATAGAACACTTGACATAAGCCAGTGCATCAAACCACTTAGAGCCATTAGGCTGATGCTGTACTTGTACGGTAATTGGAGGCGGCTGGTCGCAATTTGTTTGCCTCTTGGAATATTGATTAGCTCCCGAAAACAATAAAATGCTAAAGATAGGATGAAAGAAACTGTGACCACGAGCTCGGCGCCGAGGACTTTTGAAGGAACTTACCTGGGTCGAGTCACACGCAGTGGGCGATAATGGTCATAAAACAGAGCCCATTCGCGGCTCATCTCTAGGCGCGTGAGGAGTGAGTTATAAGCAAGATACCAGAAAGAGAGATACAGTTGTGGGGCATTGACTGCGATAACTGAAGATATGAATGGCGAGTGTTCCTTGATTCCTGTGAGAAGACTACTCGCGGCCTCAGAGTCTAAGTTATCCCATTGCCTACGAAATATTAGCAACCTTGCCACTCAGACACTCAAAAGGCGACTCACGATGGGATGTTGTTCCGCAGCTGAAACTGAAACGCGACTGCTAACATAACAATCCCGAACATCAGAACGACGTATGTCCCGATCCAGACTGGTCGAGGTACAGCTGACGCTTGTTGATGTCGCCTGTTGACCCATTTTTGAGGTCCTAGCATGTAGTACAAAGCAACTGCCTTATTTTCTCGAGCGAATCGCTGAGTAATGAGACTCGCATCACATAGGCTGTGCTGACTTGAGATGAACGAGGCGATAGCATCTCCTGGGGTGACGAGAGACTCCTGCGTGCCAAGGACCCTAACTATCACAACGCAAGTCATCGCCTTGATTAGTATCGATAATACAACTGCGAGAAACAGAGGCTTTGATAATGCGACAGAGCAAGAGGAGTTTCTTGGCTCTACTAAGCAATGTGAGATTTCCTTGTATGGATAGCCGGCTTGAATATCGAAATATGGCGAATCAAGTCGAAACCCGAATTGAGAATCATTCCCGGGAGCCGCGTATAACGAAGTGTTGAATATGGAAGGACGGTTGTACCAAGAAGCCATATTGACCATTATGGGCAATTTGGGAGGCCCAGTCAAGCTGGTCTTATGCCCACCGAAAAGTCCAAAACATCTTTCCATACATGGGCCCGCTTTTCCCTGGTGTGCTGTGGGATGCATGCTGCATTGCCGTGAAGCCCATACTGAATTGGTAAGACTTTGTGGGACAACCGACTCCCACGTTTTGTCAGCGATTACAGACAAATTCCATACTCCAGATCGCTTCCAACCTTGTCCTTTCATAACGACGACAACATTTCGGTATTCTGTCAGTCCAGAACAGGTGTTGGATGAGTACATGTCGAGGCACTCCAGTGGTTCTAGTCTTTCCCAGTTGGACGCGTGAGTTGCTGCTTCGGAAACATTTTTTGCTTGGCCAGAGAAGTTGCCATCGAAATAATACTGGGCTGGCAGGAGATCTTGCGTCTGTAAATAGTACGACGGAGAATAGTAAAACGGGGAATAGTATGGATCGTTATCTGATGCATTCGTGAAGACGTCGGATGTCAGCAGACTAGCGCCGGGAAGATAGAATGGTTGTCCTTGAACGAAGGATTCGGATGCGACAATGACGTAATAATCCCCCATTCGCGTGTTCATCAGGAAAACTGAGCTATTGAAAAACATGTGGACAGGAATCGAAGTAATGAGAAGGGCGAGCCAAGCTGCAGTTTTGAACTTCGAGAGGCGAAAGGCGTTTCTCCAGGATGGAATACCAATGTCGAGCCATTCCTCCTTAGCGTGGGCTCTATCGACCTCCTCTCTAGATGGTGCGTTCAATATCTGCATGAAAAAATTTGAAGAGGCAAGAATCATTGTCGACAATACGTTGATAAATAAATGCAGAACTGTGCTGAGTGAAGCAGCCTTATTGCTGCGACAGTCTTCCGTATAAAGCTGCCATGCTTGGCTGAAATTGTTTCCCGATGATGCTGACGTGAGAAGCACACCAAGAAGCGCGAAGAACAATGCCGACATAAGACCAATGTTGAGTATGGCCGCTCTTCGCCATCCACTAGGTAGCCATTTATCTTGGTAGTGATTGATCCTCTCGGCGACATTCGAAACCATTGTCATTGTGTAATGAAGTGCGCCAGTACGGGCGTCACAAAGAAGAGTGCATCCAGTGTGTATTGAAGAAGAACGAGCTTGGAGCTTTTATTCCTACCGGACTGACCATACTTGTACTCAAGTGTGCGGGTATTCAAGACAGCCCCTGCTACTTGTTTCTTTCCTCCCATGGGAACGCTGCAAGGAGGTTAGGGGATCGAAATAGCCACCAGAGGCAGCCGAAGTTTGGCGTCTAAAACGGATCCACGTACCATCCAGCCTTTCTCTTTCATCAAATCGTAATTGAAGTGGCGTGAAAAATACTGATGAGTATGCTGGCCAAGATTCTTGGCCACATCTATAACCCAACTTGGTTTAGCGAACACCGAGATTTCCTCAAGTCTTAGTTGCCTGAAACATTCAAAGGAGGTTACCTTGCGCATCGGTAACAAGACAAGAAAGATTGAAACGCAAGTACTTCTGGATCAAATGTTCAATGATCATAACTTGTGTGGTCAGGTTGAAACCACGCAGGGTCACGTCTTCGGAGCCAACTTTTAGGACGGCATAGATGGCCTTTTTAATTGGGGAAATGTGCAGAAATGCTGTATTATGCTGCATCTGGCGCACTCGGCCCCTCCCCTCACAAGCTTATTGCAATCATTCAGAAGATTGCAAGCATATGGAGTCAAACAAACCTCACCCTGCGTGTAACCGACACCCAAGCTGAGACCAGCACCTAAACGTGAATATATCAATGGATGCTAGCTATGATTTGGTTTCTAATTTTGTGTGCACGCACCCGGTATCGTCGTCTCTATCTTCGCACCCGTCATTGTCTCTGTTTCTCCCCTTGCCCTTCCGGGCTTTCACTTTTTCCGTAGGCTACTGTTGTTGAGATAACCCCAGTCAGTTACGTGCAGTCATGATGAATGTACTAACCTTAAGCTGCGTCATTACAATACCAGAGTCGGGTTGCAATCATTCATCGGTTCGACCTATCTCGTACCTAAGCAGTTAACTCTAGATAGCGCACCCCAACCTCCCATTACTGCCGTCAGCCCTGTGAACCAGATGATTCCCCCGTATTCACCACTGCACCCCCAACTCTTCCCATCCTCCACCCACGCGCCACTAGTCAACAGGGCCACGCCAAGCGGCCCACTGATCACATTCCCAACCCCCCTACCACCAGCCAACAAACCAAAGATGAACCCAGTATCCAGCGCCGGGCTCTGAGCCTTCAGCTCCGAGAGCACACCAGACCACGTGGAGCTGAAACCGCCGGCAAAGAAGCCGTATGTGATGCTGAAGACAGCCAGCAGCGCTGTGTGGCTTGAGAAGCCCCAGAACAGAAACACAGCTAAAGCAGAGCCGATCGTGGAGATGAGGATTACTGTAGTGACGCGTAGGTGGTCGCCAAGACTGCCCATGACGATGCCACCCGGGATGGAGGTGACGTTGATCAGGACAAGAAGAGCGGTGGCGATGGTGGTAGAGACGTGGAGTTGCTGGACGGCGTAGGTGGTGAGGTAGGTGTATGGAAGGAAGTAGCCGAGAGATTGCAGAATGTTGCCGATCTGCAGCATCCAGAAGGAGGGAAGGAAAATGAAGTCAAGGCTGATTCGACGGACGGCGGTAGATTGAGAGAGAGGGATGCGAGGTTTGAGGAAATAGATGAGGGGGGCTGATAATAGAACCTGTCTATAAGTAAGCAAGCCATGAACCAAACGGTTTGTTGTTGACATATCTCATACCGTTGCGACACCCCATGCTCGGAGTGTGGTCACAGGCCCGAATCTCTGCAACAGCGCTTCTATAGCGAAGGGAATGCCAACCCCAGCTGCAGACTTCCCGGCCCACATGACGCCGTAAGCTAGTCCCTTTCGTTTGATGAACCACTCGTCGAGATAGAGGGTTGTGGGAGTGAACATAAGTCCACAGCCAAGAGCGCAAACCACCCCCTGCGTTGCAATTAATTGCCACACCTTGGTCGCGAAGGAAGACATGAGGAAGCCAGCTGCTGATAGGATCAGCCCGAGTGGGCCGAACCAGCGGCGCAGACGGGGCCATCGGCTCAAGATGGTGAATGTGAAAGGCGAGATGAGGTACATGATACCCTGTATTCATCAGCACATGTTGAAGGTTTTGTTTATCGACTTCAACGTACAGTCATTGTAGTGCCAATCACAGCTATGTTGCTGATATCACCATCAATCTCGTTTGGGTGGCTGCCGTAATATTCTTGGAATACACCAAAGGCGAGAGAGTATCCTAAGGCATCGTCAATTGCCGTGCTACAAAGGTGTGCAAGGAGCGACTCACCCCATACAGGGATTTGTATCAATGAGCATCCAGCCAAGACCAGCCATGCCTGTTTGCCTCTATCAGCGGGAGGCAGTGATGCTTGTTCGATCCCAATGACTGTCTCTTGCTCTCCGATGGTGGAATCAGGTGAAGGTTGGTGATCGTTTTGGCCCAATCTGTGGAGCTCGGTGCTTTGGTGTCGAGTTTCCATGATGTATGTTGACATCCGAATGATCTTGTTAATGGCTACGTGGGCATTGTGTTACTTCCATGAGCCAAGAGAATGAAGAGACCGATTTTGAAGAGTGAAATACCTCGAGAAGATATGATCTGCCCAGACATCGAGATTGATTGGTTCGGTGTCATCGGCAAGGCGCCGCTAACGCTCCGACGTCGGGGAAAGCCCAAAACACCTTGTACCAGTGAAGATGAAAGATGCAAATGATACTTGCGTAAACACATGAGTGAAAACATAAAATGATTTACAGTGATATTCATATTAAATCAATCGTAACATGTGCTTTATCCGAAGCCTTGGTCTGCAAGCACGCCGGCGCAGCCCACTGGCACAAACAACTTAGATCGAACCAGGCGATATATACATGTAAGGCATATATAAGCTGATTTAATGAACAGATATTAGTCTCCAGTGGTTAACTTGCAAACAATCTCGCATACTACAAGGCGTTCCTAGCTTCAACAATGTTGTGGTAGCTTTGACCGATTGCGCATGATGGTGCCCCCTCCCTCGGGAAAAGTGGCGTATGTTTGCCCAAGTTCCATTCTGACGACATGATACGCCAGACGCAGTGTTCCCTCTATTTGTCGACCGAATGGTAAGCCGAGGAGGAAGATGGTGAACAAAGCGCTCGAAGTGGCCCAGCCGAAGCAGAACCATATCAGCCACCTGGCTGTAAACAGGACCCAGTAGAGCAGGATCGCTGTAAGAGACGTTTGATGTTGAGTCATTCGATGTTGCTCATTATCTCTAGGCTGTGTTTTAAATTCGAGGTTTGCCATATCGAAAATCGCGATCCCCGGCTTTGAGCCTGAGCCGTGTGATTTGTTGGTTATCAACAAGTGTGAGGAACTTTCAGATCTGTCTTGAAAAGTCTTAAGTCAAAAAGGGCTTCGGGACGAACGCAACTTGTGGAAGACGCACCAATCGAAGGGCAGCTTTGTGAAGCCGCGATACGTAATTTGGACGATGTTTGTCGTCTGGTGATATCAAGATGAGAAAGCCAGCGACCGATGCGCTGAGAGGAGAGCTAGTCTTTATATGCACAATCATTTCGAAATCGCAAGGAAACACACGCGCATCCCTTGTTTATGAGTCGCATCGTTTGAGCGAAGCGCCCAAGTTCTCCCCAAAGAGAACCAACAGGCGGCTGTGGCTTATGATCACGAAAATGGTCAAAGATAGGGGGTGACTAACACACCAACACACCTGACGCGCAACATCTGGCCCTAAAACGGCCGGAATTATCTGCTCCAGGGTGGCACAGCATGCAGAACGCGTCCCACAGGTTTATTCCGGGCCTCGGATTAAATCGTTGGTGTGCGATTGTGTCACGTTGGGATAAGGCGGATGACATTGTTTTTTGTGGGCATGGGGGAGCACATGCTGCTGTTGGCGCCCCCAAGACGTCCACGTTTGCGAGGTGGCTCATGATTGGGTGGCGAGATGAGCCTTCGCTGAGGCGCGTAGGGCAGCTTGGTTGGTTGGACGTGCGTGCCTGCATCTTCCTTGGCATTTAGGCGAATGTTCGAGGCGACCAACGCTACTCACTCTGTCTAGGCGGTGTTCGCGACTGAGAAGTGTGATCGGTTCGTGACATGTTCGGGTGCCCCTGGACTAAGTTCTCGGGCCGAAGCGTCTTCTCTAGATCGCTAAGCTAGGGGAAAATCAATTTCATAATAGAACATGAACACGTATGTAATTATTTCCAAGTTGGAGACAGTCTTAAACGTAACCGGCTTATCGCCATCGTCATTCGTCGAGTGTTGCCAG
Source organism: Colletotrichum siamense (assembly GCF_013390195.1). Lineage (NCBI taxonomy): Eukaryota > Fungi > Ascomycota > Sordariomycetes > Glomerellales > Glomerellaceae > Colletotrichum > Colletotrichum siamense. Next base: position 1,696,917 of record NW_023501015.1, read on the forward strand.
CACAAACACTGATGAAGTGTTGGAGTGGGGGTTGAAGCGTCTGCGCCCCACTGCAGAAGGCTTGTCATTTAGGGGCATGATTTGACAGACGTCAGTCCCCTTACTTGGGTGTGTCTCTGGTAGCACTAAGATGAGATGACAGTCTCAGTCACATCGAGAGATGAAGACAAGCTGAGATGAGATATAAATGGGTGTACATCGCAAGGGACGCATGGAAGGCAAGTGCACCTGAAACGATGCTGCCGAAAGAAACTCGCGGGGCAGTAACGTCCCAGTATCCACTGCGGCGGGGTGGGGCAGGCGGTGAAGGATGAACCCCTAAAACCTTCCTTATCGGCACCTCCCGGCGCAGCTTATCGCTCGACGCTAAACCCAGACCAGATCAGTTTCGTCAACTTCCCTGTCGTCACTGGGAAATTTTCCCCCTTCACATCAACAACAACCACGGTCTAGATTCCCTCGCCGTGAGAAAACAACACCTCACGAATTCAATCTTCCAAACAAACATACATCAAGATGGAGCGCGGAAGAGGCAACAACAACCGTCGTCACCCCAGACGCGACAATCGCCGCGGAGGCGGAGGCGGAGGCGGCAACAATGACAACCCCAGATCTGGTGGTGGCGGCGGCCGTCGCCAGCACCAGCAGCACCAGGACCAGGAGCAGCGCGAGCAGAGACCTCAGCCAGGCCCGGCTTCAGTCATTCCCCAGACGGCTACACCACCTCTCACCGAGGCCGTTCCCAAGGACACACCGAGATTCGCTGATATGGTCGGCGTCCACCAGTCCCTCGTCCAGGCCATCACCGAGGACCTCAAGTTCGACCACATGATGCCCGTCCAGGCCGCCACGCTCGATGAGCTCCTCCCTCCCAAGCGCAGCGACTGCCTGGTCCAGGCCAAGACAGGTACCGGAAAAACCATCGCCTTCCTGCTCCCCGCCATCCAGACCCTTCTCACCCAGAACCGCGGCCGCGGGGGTGGCATTTCCCTGCTGGTCATCTCACCGACTCGCGAGCTTGCCATGCAGATCGCCAAGGAAGCCGAGGGCCTCCTGCAGCGTCTTCGCCAGTACCGCGTCTGCATCGCCATTGGCGGTACGAACAAGGACCGTGAAGAGAAGCAGATCCTCCAGGGCTGCGACATTCTCATCGCCACGCCAGGCCGTCTGATCGATCACATGGCCAATGAGTATATCCAGGACTCCTTCCGCAACCTCGACACCTTGGTTCTCGATGAGGCAGACCGTCTTCTCGACATGGGTTTCATGCCTGCCCTGAAGGATATCGTCCGCGCCCTGCCTGACAAGTCCAAGACGAACCGCCAGGGCATGCTCTTCTCCGCCACCATCGCCTCCCACGTCCAGCAAGTAGCAGGCCTCGTCCTCTCCCCTGGCTACAAGTTCATCTCCACCATCCCTGCTGGTGAGGCCAACACCCACGAGCGTGTTCCTCAGCATCTCATCAAGGTCCCCACCTTTGCCTCCGTTGCGCCAGCCATGGTCGGCGCCATTCGCGAGGAGGCTGCCTTTGTCGGCCCCGAGAGCTTCAAGGCGATTGTCTTTGCACCGACTGCCGCCCTGGCAGATTTCTACGGAGACATCCTTGCCAACATGCCCGGCATGCCGCAGGCCTCGGTTCTGCACTCCCGCATTTCCCAAGGCAAGCGCACCAAGATCACCAACGACTACCGCGACGCCAAGACAGGCGTTCTTGTCGCCACCGATGTCATTGCCCGCGGTATGGATTTCCCCGGCGTTACCTCCGTTTTCCAGGTCGGTATCCCCGCAGACAAGGAGTCTTACATCCACCGTCTGGGCCGTACAGCTCGTGCGGGTGCCGAGGGTCGCGGTATCTTTGTCGTCACCGACCTCGAGGACTTCTTCCCCCGCTGGCAGCTCAAGGAGATCAACTTTGAGCAGCGCGCTGCCGACCTGTCCTCGGCGGAGCAGGTGTACAACATCGCGGAGCAACGCATTGATGAGGCGCAGAAGGCTAAGATCTACCAAGCCTGGCTCGGCTACTACAAGAACTGGATGAAGCAGCTCAAGTGGGAGAAGGAGGACCTCGTCTCAGAGGGCAATGTCTTTGCCCGCGACGCCCTTCGATGCCCCGAGACGCCGTCCATCGGCAAGAGCACCGTCGGCAAGATGGGTCTTCGCGGCACAAGAGGTCTGGTCGTTGTGCCTGATGCCCCCAAGGGTCGCCACGGACGCGGGGGTGGTGGCGGCGGTGGCGGCGAGGGCCGCAGCGCCGGTTCCGGTGGTCGTGGCAACCGTGGAAGACGCGGTGGAAGAGATTAAGAGGGTATTTCTCACGATCACGATATGTGTTTAGGGCGATGAGTCGGCAGTTTGCTTTCGTTCCCCATCTTTGAGCTGTTGCTACATCTTGATACCCCCTCATACATCTTCGTACGACGGGATGGGACATCCACCTGGTATACATAGGCTGGCGTTGGGCATAGACTTGACTTTTTAGGTACGAATTGGGCGGGATATCAAAATATAGAAGGATCATTCGAAGGCCTCGCAAACATCAAGCAAAAGTATTCGTGAATTGTTGTATTATGTCCATGTCTATTGAGGTCGGTTCAGGCGGTAAATCTGCGTACCGATCTCAACCCCATGCGCCATCGCCTTTCCCTCCCGGACGACCTCAAACCCACACTTCCGCAGAACGTTCTCACTGCCTACATTCCCATCATGGACATGCGCCTCCAGGAAATCTCCCCCTTCATCCTTCTCCACTTCGACCGACCCAGAATCTGTCTCAGCCTCCAACCCGCCCGGAAACCGTCCCCAATACTCTACCAAAAACGCCCTCAAAGCTTCCGTAGCATATCCCACTCCCCACGACGCACGCGCAAAAATGTAGAATATCTGCGGGGGCGAGGTTATCCCCACGAAACCGACAACCTGCCCTTCTCCCTCCTCGTTCTTCTCCTGAGAGAGGACAGGTAACGGTACAACCACCGCAAACGAAAACATGCCCGGCCTCATCATCATCCTAATCCTCTCCACGCTACGGGACCTCTCCGCGACAAGCTCAGTTTCGACGCCGGGCCTTTGTCCTCGTTAGCTAAATCATTCCCGAAGGATATTCCCACTCCTCGGTTCCCAGTGAGAGAGAGGGCAGGAAAGAAGGCGTACTTACATGTACCGCATCACCGCCGCATCAACCCTCATCCCATGCACAGCCGCCAGATCCCCCGCCCTCACGGCCCGAAGACGTAGACGTGGGGTTGTGAGGATGGAGTGATGCTGGGGCGGGATAGACACTAAATCTGTCATTTTGTGTACTCTGTGCATCAAGATCTTCTCGGTGTCTAATTGAAATCTCACAGAGACAGCCAATATCGCAAATTAAATAGATCAACATCCTCGCTCAAATTCACATTGCTCATAAAGGCAGGCTTCCCTTTTTGAGAAGGCAGTCAGCCATCGAGTCACCTGTCTTATCAATCGCGGAATGCTGGGGGTCACCACGTAAGCTGCATCAGACTCCAACATATCGATCCTGCAACGAAGGTGCCGCACACCCGGCGCACCGTCGGCCGAGACGGCGATCCACTTCGGAGATATGGGGTCGGTCGGTCGCCCGCCGCACGAGTCAAGAGGTTCCCCAGCATCAGCAGAACGACTTTTGCAGTGACGCCAAAATTGATCTTTGACAAGTCTTTTATTCATCACCCTTATGATACATTTGTACACTTAATAAAACATGTCGCTTAGATCTACTTCAACCAAATGAGGTCTCACTGGACCGATAGTTTGGTGAATAAGAGTACACGCAGATGCCCCCCGCCCAGAAATGCTTGCATAGCCGCCGGAAGAAAATTCCTCCCTATATCTTTTGTGACATCGCCATTGACATCGCCCGACCGACCGACCGACTGCTCCCCGATATTTTGCTTAGACCAGATGTGTGTGAAGAGAGAGGTATTGTATAAAGAACCGAACCGGCCCGAACCGCCTGCTGAAATCCGCTGGCAAAACGTTTTTGATGACCCTTACCAAACACCGACCATGCCGCCGTTCCGGTATCCGCCGCCCTTATCCCCACGTTTCCTGTTGTCGTATGGCGCGTTGTCGCCTTGTCCTGGTTGATGTGGTGGTTGTGCTTGCTGCTGTCGGTCGCCCATGGTCGGGCCGTCGACGCCACCGCCGGGGCCTTGCGGGCCTCCTACGGGACCCCCGCCGGTTGTCATACGCTCGTGCATCATCATCCCGTTGCCCAAGTCCGGGTATCCTTCGCGGTGGGTAGCGTGGGTAGCGTACCCGGGTGGTGGACCCGGATCGGGATATTCTCGTGGGCCGGTGCCGCCGCTGCCTGGGCTCCACGCGGCCTCAAATCCCATACCCATCCCCGCCATATCGGAGTTGCTTCGGGTGAGTCCGAGAGGACTCATCAGGTCGACGCTGTTGGCGTCTATCTCAACTCCACCCATGCCGCCCATCTCCCCAGCGCCGAGATCGATGCCCAGCCCCATACTCTGCATTCCCTGTTGTTGGTGGTGCATCGGAGGGCCAGTCAGATCGAGGACGGGCTGGTTACTGTTGTTCTCCTCGTTCTCGTCGAACACCTCTCCGACGACGGTTCCCCTCTGCTGCCCCCACCCTGGGGCCTCCATCACGCCGTGTGCTTGATTGTGCGCAGCCATCATCGCCGCAGCGACCGAACCAACGGCAGACATGGCCGGGCTGAGCTGCGTCCTCATGCTCCCTGGGTTCTCACCGGCGGCTGTGAGCAGCTTGTCGGCAAACTGTTTTCTGGAATTGTCGCTTGCGCTGAGGGTCTTGATGAAGAACTCAATCGGGTCCAGGCTCGCTCCTTTCCTCCCACTGCCCAGCACACCCATCTCACCCGATGTAAAGTCCATGGCTGTCTGGAAACCGACGCTCTCGCAGGCACCCAGCACATTTACGCACCATGTGCCAATCTCGAAAATCTTCTCCATGATGCCCATGCCGTGCACCTCGACCGCCTTGCTCGGCAGACTAGCCAGGATCGACGCCGTGTCGCGGGCGACGGTGAGGGGAAATGAAAAGCACATGCTGTTTCCGCCGCCCACGCCACCACTAGACGGCCCGCTCGAGTCCGCCGGGTTTGTCCAGCTCAACAGGCCCTGCCGCATCGACGACTGCCACACAATCAGCCGCAACCACTGCTGCGTAATCAAAAGGTCCGCCTTTTGGATGTCTGTCGGCTCCGGCCCGCCCGCATCTCGGCTGGCGGACGCCGCTCCAAACGACCCGACAAATTGCCCTTGGTGCTGATGTTGGTGCTGCGATGGCGGCGACCCCCGTGCATTCCGCGGTCGGAGGAACGCGGGAGGGAGGGATAGAAGGTTTTGCAGCGCCAAAAAGGTTGTCGCGCTGACGCGGGGATCGGACCCCTCGTTCCATGCGGTCACGAACGATTCGTCGAGAGGTGTGTACGATGAAACGAGCTGCAAGAAGCCGGCGTGAATGTCCGGCGCCTCGTATGGGTGTCGCGTCGTCGGCAGAGAGGGTGTCCTCTTGAATGTGATCGGTTTGTTGCGTAAGATCGCAAAAGACCTGCAGTCGAGGGGTCGGCGCGTTAGCAGGTGCCATGGGCTTTTCGGCGATACGCCCTCGGGGAACAGGCGTAGGACTGGGATGAGCGACTGAAACTAACCTTTCTGTAACGAAGAGAATCCAAAAGACTCTCTGCCGACATAGTGTCTCCTCCCGGCTAAGCCCGTAGTACGTCGAGTCGTCCTGCAGTCCTAGATCCTGTGCGTTCGTCAACGCCTCCCGCAGGTAGTACCACGATTTCCGCGACTGGTTGATCTCAAAGAAGGATGTGCTTAGGTAAAACGACGAAATCACAGCGGAAAGCGACAAATCCTCAAGAAAGTCGTACGACTGTCTTGTAGAGATTGTTTCGTCCAGGAAGAAGCGGCCGACTACCTCCCATGATGTGGGCCCTGGGGCGCCTATGCTTTTGCCGGACATGTGCATCGAGGTGAGTGCGCACATGGCGTAGACTAGGTTCTTCTCGCTCGAGGTCATCATCGGGCGGCTGATGGTCTCGCGCATGGCGGGCATGTAGATGAGGGGCATGATGGGGTAGATGTGCTCGTAGTACAGCTCGATCAGCTGGGGGATCATGTGGAAGTAGTTCCGCGTCCTCGGCCGGAGTTCGTCGCTCGAGAAGATGCCCCTGGGTTCCGGGACCTGGCTGTGCGCGGGATTCGAAGTGACGGCGGCCCAGAAGCTCGGCGGGGTCGATGCTGCGGACGCGTTGGACGAGTGCTCATGCGATGCGGCTTCGCCAATGTCGCTCCCGCTCATTCCAATGTCGACGCTGTCCACGTTCAGCGGCGGGCAAGCTGCTGATAAGCGACGCCGCACATACTCTGTAGGGCTCTCGAGGGCATTCTCTCCGTTGAACGGTCTCTGGTTTGGTTGGTGGTGATGGCGTTGCTGCTGCTGCGGATGCGTTTGCGACGACTCCTTGGCGCGCAGCTCGTTAATCACCCTCCCATGCCCGCGTTTCGGGCCCCTCTTCTTTGGGACATGATCGCGCTTGCAAGTGAGAGAAGCGTGCACGCATTGCTCACAGGGAAACTTGCCATCGCATCGTATTCCTATGTACTGTCAGTACGAAGCCTTGTCTTGCGCAGTTGAAGAGAGCGGCGGCGGGGGTGAGGGGTTGAGAGACATGAAATTCCAAGTTGCTGACAGTGACTGAGGTATGTGATGGGTGTTGGTAGAGTGATGATCATGATGACGTGCAGCAACGCAGCGGCTCAAGGCGGGTTGGTACCATGAAAACGGCAAATTGACTGTCCCGGAGGCAGGCTGCTGGGAAGAGGTAGGATCGCACGAAAGTTCATGAATGCGACGGCCGAAGGGGAAAAAGCAAGGCAAATCAGATCAAAATGCCCGACAATAACGACGATGGTAGACGGGGCACGGAAGTTGACTGGGAGGTGGAACAGAACATGGGCGTACTTCTCCTTCGACAGTGGTCGCATACTGTCCTCTTTGGCGGCGCAGACGATGCTCCGGGTGCTGACTGTTGCTGATGATGCTGGTGTCGACTGCTGCTGCTGCTGCTGATTGCGCCTGGCGACTCGGCCTTGACCTCTGCAGAGCCCGCTCTGCTCGCAGCATTTCTCGCAGAATCTGTGTCGTCCATCACTTGAACATGACGCAATGAGAAGGAAAAGGGTCGAGGGGGAACGGTGCAGACAAGTAGGTCGTCACAGGGGGCTGCCGAACGTCAAAAGGATTTGAGCGAGAGATTTCGCGGTGGAGTCGAGGATTTGTGGTTGGTACGAATAGGTAGGTAGTGTGGTGGTTGAAGCAGAGCGAGCGAGCAGCACGCACCGACCGCAAATCGACTCGGGAAGCAAAGGCAAGGAATAAGTCCCAGTCAGTCCAGGGCCCAGCCTCCCCCCGGTCGGTAGCCAGAGTCCACTCGCCGTGACGCCGTCTCCTCTCTCTCTCTCTCTCTCTCTCTCTCCTCAGCCCCTCACCAGCAAGGGGACGGAGCTAAGGCGTAGGTAGGGTTCGACGGGAACTTGGGTGTGGATGGTGCCGGTGTCAAAGGTAGGTTCGGAGGCACGGAGGGCTGGATGGATGCCGATGGATGCGATGCGATGCGTGGATGCTTGCTTGTTCGAGCTGCACTGGAGCTGCCTGTCCTGTCCTGTCCGTGAATGGTGGGTGCCAGGTGTATGTCGCGGTCGGCGGCGGCAGCGGCAGGGCAGCGGTGGTGCGGTGCTGGTGGTCCCCCCCTCCCCCTTGGCTTGGTTCAGCTATCCCACCCGTTGCGCGCGTGAGGTGCCGTGCGGTGCGGCGAATGGTGTGGTGCCTGTGAAATGCGGGGAAAAGACAGTCGAGGGGGCGAAAGACGTATGCGATATGCGTCGAGACGGTTTGGTAAGTGCGCGCAGTAGGTAGGAGAACCTAGGGAATGGCTGGCCGAGTCAGCTGATGTGCGGCTTGCTCGCGACCAATGGTGACTGAAAGCACCTGCGGTATGTTTTGGAGTGCGAATGCTCCGGAGGCTCGTGTGCGCCGGGTGTGTGGTGTCTCGGCTGCTCGTGTCTTGACTTGTCCTTGATCTGCGGGGAGAGAGATGGATGGACAGAGTGGTAGGGCGTGATGACTGGTTGAAGCTGCCACGGCTGCGTAGCTGAGTGGCTGCAGAAGTGCGATACTCGGTGCTGGTGGTGCTGGTGTGTCGGAGAAGATTGTGGTGTCGTCGTCGTCGTCAAAGTATGGCGTGGGAGTGCTTGGCTGGTGGAATGCATGCGTCTTGGATGAGGTGAGTCTTGGATGGCGTGCCCTTCGAGAAATTCGAGAACCTACATGCCCTCGTGGCCGGTGTGTATATGCGGGGGAAGCAGACGATGGGATGTTCAAGACCCAATCAAGGCAGCGTCGACATCGGATGAGGAGCAGTCCGGGCGGCGGTGCGCCTTAAAGGAGGAGGTCCATCAGAAAGATATGTGATTGTCGTGTCGTGTCGTGTCGTGTCGTGTCCACCGACTTGGGTTGGGAAGGTGCCGCCCGCAGTCGGCCGTGAAACATCATGACCATGTCTCCATGTCTCCATGTCTCCTCCATGTCGTCAGGTCCGTTAAGGTAGGGAGCTGCGAGCATCAGCAGCTACTCGACTCGGTGCACCCGTGTTGCAGCTGCTAGGTGATGCTGTTGCTCCTGCTCCAGGTTGCTTGGTGGTGGTGCTGGTGGTGGTGCTGGTGGTGGTGCTGGTGGTGGTGCTGGTGGTGGTGCTATGCTATTTTGGAAGCTATCTGAAATGGAAAGTACCTTGTTCCTGCACCTGGCTCCTGCTCTACAAAGCGAGCAGTGCAAGTCACCCACAGAGCCACAGTCAGGGACCGCACGGCGCTATTCCGGCCCCTCTGGGGACGGCGCCATTCGCCTGGTCCAGGGCAAAAGGGAGGGGCGGCATGCTGCTCTGTGCTGCTGCTGCTACACTCACTACATAGTACTCCCAGGGCTGTTAGCTGGTGATGGTGCTGGTGTTGCCGGTGCTGCCCTTGTTAATAACTTAGCTACTAAACCCCGGCTCCCCTGTCCGCCCGTCGCCCGCTGTTGCCAAGATCCATCAAAGTGGGAATTGGGATCTCTTTCCAGGTCCCAAAATGTGATTGATTCACACTCGTGAAAGACTGGAGAGCCCACCAGAGAGTACCGCCGAACGGATCCAACCGCACACCCCGCCGTTTTGGGCCACACGTGCTTAGCTTCCTGCGGTATGCGTCTAAGGTACTATGTAGCTGCCGACCCTGACTCCTAGCAGCTTGAACGGTCTCACCAGGGTTTGCCTGCCCGAGAGCCTCCTTTTTCTTGTCATGTTGTTTTGGGTAGAGGCACAGGGCTTCCATCGAAGCTCGGGTCTGCTTCCATTGTCTTGTCTGAGAGAAGGGCCAAAACTCTGCTGAGAACACCACGTTTCGAACCCTTCTTTCCTCTCTCCTTCGATCCGGAAACATAACCCGATGCGTACACTCGCCCGATGACGATGCCCGTCTCGTCCCGTCTGTGCCTGGCCTGATGACTTGTTCACCTAATCTGCATGCCATCTACACACATCGGATCTCCAACGACATCGCAACATGCCCAACCCTGGAGAGAGTCCCTCCGTCCAGCTTGCTTGCCTTGCTTTGCCTGCGCCGTTGTTCTGTGCGCCGTGGTACGGGGCATCGTGTTTGTTCACACGTCAACGTCCGTCATCCCGATCGCGGCGGATCCCCCTCTCCATTATCCTCCGCCACCGCCGGCTTCCTCATTAGCTCTTCCCTACCGCCTACCGGCGCCGGTCGTACGTAGCCAAGGCGCGCGTTCCACACGATCCATCCCCAACAGCGTAGAACACGCGACCTCCTTTCCAGCAGGACCGAACACATGAACTGATTATCTGATCTGGACGTGCGTCTGTTCCCATTGTGCTCGGACGGCGTCTGTCAACGGCGCCTTGCATCAAGTATGAAATCCCCCTAATCGCTATCGGGGGACGCGAACTTAGAGTTTTGACCGCCGGTTTTCAGGTCAACCACCGGCCCCAATTTTTTCTTATTTTTTTTTTTTTTTTTTTTTTTTTTTTTGGTTTTTCTCACTGAGTGATATTTCGACGACAGTCCATCCAAAACACCGTTGGGCTTGAAACAAGCAGCCCGGCCCGGCCAGCCTGGCTAGGCTGCAGTCGAATTGTGACAGGACCCTATATCGGGTTTGATGTAATGGACACACAGACTCCGACGAGGGTTGGTCGGTCAACTTTCGGTCGGCATGCCGGGCAGCAAAATCGAGTCCCGGCCGAAATCTCAATGTTGCTGTACAGTACTTTCCATTTCTTGCAGTGTGTACTTCTTTTTTTGCTTGTGACAAATTGACTGCGGCTGACTAGCAGCAACATGAACAAATAACATCCACACCCCACCCCCGGCCTTTTCTTGACAGGTGCTCCAGCAGCGGGCAGCCGCAATAGTTACCTGACAAGGGGACAAGGGGGGGCATCAATTCTTCACATTGTTTTCGGAGACTGCCGTGGCCCCTGATCTCCCGAAGCCCTGGAGGCTGAAAGTGTGCAATGTTTGAGGTTGAATGGTCTCCCCCAACATGCGGGGTTCGAAAAAAGAGGTGTGCCCGTGTCCGTGTGGCCCCGTGTGCTGGTCCGATGACAGGCCGGGCCCTGTGGTGATTGAGATCGGCCGAGAGATTCAGCATGGGGGCCGGTCTTGGCGAGTCGTGAGCAGTGGACTCAAGGGGAAATATCAATAACACTATGAAAAGTACACTGCATATGCGTACCTATCAGAGAAAAGAACACCGCCTTCTTACTGGTGGCAATATTAAAAAAACACATCTCCTCCCGAGCATCCGTGGAAACCGTGGGACCATAGTCACGAAGCTAGCGCTCTTCTTTAATTTCCAGAAACCATCTCTTTGCCTGCCGGGAAAGGCAAGAGATTTTCGTACCTATTTTTCGTCTTTTGTGATAGCTTCGTCCGCGTTATATGTGCGCAATTTGGAAGTGGGGGTGTGTAGTAGGGTGGTAGGTTCCAGGCTGTTGGTGTCGCCAGCGCCAATGCTACGTTGCCAAGTCCCATCACAACTTCGACGCCAAAATATCAACAACGGCACTCTATATCCCCTTCCATCCCTGTCCCGTTTTGGGGGTTTTGTTAGAGTTTTCTTCTCTTCTCCCACAACTCCGGGGTATCTATTGGGCCAAGTCACATGCACGTACTATCATCTGCGCTGCTTTCATTATCGCAGCCCGGTAGTTCTGATGATCTGTGGATGTCGCGACCTGGATTTTGAGTAGTCTAGACCACGGCCGGTAAACGCCCGCAGGGGATCCCGTTGAAGAGAGGAGTGAGTGTGTGGGCTTGCTTGCCCATCTGCTCTCGGGAGAGGGGGGGACTGGCGAAAAGGCAAAATGAGAGGCTGTCCCGTCGGAAAGGTACGCCCCTGACCTTGACCAAAAACCCCCCCTCCCGAGTCCCAGGGGACAGGAAAAAGGAAATTTTAAATTGGCACATTTGATCTGCCCAAGCATCCATCGACGGGTAGCTGTAGCTGTAGCTTGTAGGTGAGGTACATCGTGGGTTTTCCTACGTCTTTCGTCTTAGCGCGCCGCCGTTGCGCCTTCCCGGAGGAATGGGTCATATTGGCCAAACCGGGACCGGGAATGGGAATGGCCTCCTCCTCTCTCTCCCTCTCGTGAAGTGGGCTTGGCGGGCTGGTCCCTGCTGTGATTGACTCGGGCGGGCGCAAGCTTGTGGTGCTCGGGGCATGCGGCGCATGAACGGGTGAATAAAATGGGTGAATTAGCGGATATGGACGGATAGGGTCGGTAGACGAGGCTGATACGAGCTGCTGTCGACGGCCATCGGATCTGGTTCCGTCGTCTGAAGAGGCTGCGGGATACACGGGAGCCGGGGCGGCGGTGCCTTGGGGTCGGTGAAGGCATTCCCGCGCAGGAAATCTCGCCCGGAGCTAGCGACCGACCAACCATGCAGGAACGAGAGCGAGCTGGGCAGTATTTTTTCCCCCTTACCCTTCCCTTTTGTATACTTGGAATTTTCACTTTTCATCTGCAGGAATTACTGATGAAGCGATGGCACGTCTGAGCGCGGTGGACTATCCAACTGCCAAAACGAGGCACCAATCTGCCTGCCTGCCCCGGACAAAGGAATGAAGGATGGAGGATCATGATAGAAAGTTACGATGCGGAGATGGCGCTGGCGCAACCCAGCACCTGCGGAGATGGGAGCCAACAACCTGCCAAGCCGCAGGAACACGAAGCACAAAGGGTAGCGAAAAGCACGAGCTGGGCAGCATGTTTCCGTTATGGCGTTGCGCGCGATGTGACGATGAGACGTTGACGGTCAGAACCAAGTGCCGGTATCAGCTTTCTCACCCAGCCGGCATCAACACGCCGGTATCATCGGGATGCCGCTATACAACATCATATCTCCGAGTTGTCCGTCCCGACTGCCCAACGCAAAGCTGCTCGGGTTGAGCTTCCGAAGGGCAGACGTCAATGCCGAAGGATTCTGGCCAAGAGGGCCTGGAAGGTGTTCCCGAACCCTATACCTCAGGGGTAAAAACTCCAGGAAATACGGCTGCAACCGACGCACGCAGAGACGAGGGAGAAAATCTGACGGGAGCCAACACCGCTGGGAGACAACACGTTGGGGGCAGAAGCTAAGAGAGACAACAAGGTGAGAACCTGGGACGACGATGTTGCGTAGTGAATCTCTGCAATTCGCCTCGGTGGTGTATCGATACAGAACATACATGCCAAACGCCAATGCTATATAGAATCTTTCTCAGAGTTCCTCCTTGAAGAACTGCTCCTCGCTGCCTTCCTGCTGCTCGTCCTTGCCAGCCTTCTTCCCCTTGCCCTCCCCATCCTCGTCTTTGTGGTCAACAATGCCTCGGATCTCTCGTGGGTCGCCCGGTTGCTCAACTACCTCGAGCTTCCAGCCCTTATCCCCAGCGATCTTCTCGAGCTCAGCCCTCATCTCCTCCACCAGCTCCGGGCTCAGGTCCATCTTCTCGAGCTCCTCCTGGTTGAGCACCTTCACCTCCCCACCGTCCGCCTTGCTCTTGGCGCTAGCGATAATCTCAACCAAAGGGCCCTGGTTGCGGCCAGGCAGGTAGCTGCGCGGGGGCGCCAGCTTGGCAGGGGGCTTGCCCTCCTCGTCCGCGTCAGCCAGCACATTGCGGGCGCCGACAATGACACCGCCCACATTGACACCCTTCTGCGCTCTATCCCTGACGTTGGGGTCCTGCTGCTGCTGGCCGTCGCCGCCGGGCTGCTGCTGCTGCTGCTGCTGCAGCAATTCCTGCTCGCTCCGCTTGGCGCCGGGGTCCTGGCCGGCCTGACCGACCATCGCCTCCTGCGCCTCAAGCGTCTTCAGGCGGTGCCATTCGGCTTGTGCCGCGGGGTTGTCGGCGGGAATGATGAGCTGGCAGCTGATGGGGTTCGCGCTCGTTGCCCTGGGCGGCAGGAAGGCCACGTCGTCGCAGAGGCGGGGGGTGTTGACCACCATCAGGTAAGCGCATGTGGTCACTTCCTTGATCCAGCCGATGCGATCGCCCTTCATGCCTGGCACGCAGTGATATTGCACCTCGATCGTGCGCTCGCGACCCGTAAGATCGCAGATTGTGCCTCCGTCCAATCTCTGGACAAGGTATCGCTGGTCACCTTTGATCTGGAGGTCCGTGTTTGCCGGCGGGTCTCCTGACTTTGTCGTCTGCTGCTGCTTCTGCTGTTGCTGCTGTTGTTGCTGTTGTTGCTGCTGCTGTCCCTGAGTCTGCTGGCGCTGGCTGGGCGACTTGCTGGCTCTACCCAGGACGTACTCCGCCGTGTGAGGGTCGCGGACCGGTGGTTGGCCATTCGGCACCGTGGGAAGGGCGTGAAATTGGGTGACATCGCGGTTGTAGCAGAAGCTGTAGCTCCACCAGCCCGACATGAAGTACAGGCAGTTGCCGTCGAGCTCGTTGAGCAGCTCCCATCCATGCGCGGAAGCCTTGGCCAGCTCGCGCGCCTCCTCCTGCTTCGCGAGCTCCGTCGCGGTGTGGTTCTCGGGCGTCTGGGGTTCCAGGATGGGGATCGAGCAGAGATACTTGGCAGGGTTCATGTTCATGACCTCGTATCGCTCAAACACCTCGGGCTCGGGGCGGCCGTCTGCGTCTGCGGCTTCGCGGACATTCTGGGAGACGTCGGAGGCTGTCGAGAAGTCGGCGGAGTAGGCTGGGTGCGGGGGGTTCGTGCGGTCGAGCAGAGCCTGCGCTTCGTGTTCTGGGATGAATGATTCTGAGAAGACTATCTCGTACTGTTGCGCGCGATAATTAGACGTCGTTTGTCCGAAAGCTTCACCTGCGCATTGTGCTCCGGACGTACCTGAGGATAAGCTACGAGGTCGTCGTGGATGCTGAAGCCGGGGTGGCGGGCACCGCACAGCTGGACTGTCGCCAGCAGAACGAAATTGAGACGGCGCATGATGCCGTGTATGCTGTAAGTTTCCTCACATGTAGACCAAGAGGAGGAAGTTGAGAAGTGCTGTCGTCGGTTTGGCGACCCTCAAGTTGCTTAGACAGTCGCGCTGGCGCATTGGCCAAGCGGTTCGTAGCTCACAGGTGTCATCAACGGACAGGGTCCCATCGAGATAAGATAGCCGAGGTTTTCCCGGCGGGATCAGTTGGGGTCGACGTCTGGTGCGATGGAAAGAAAGTATCACGTGGTTAAAAGTCTTTGTTTTGTTTTTATTTTTTACCTTCTTCTTGGCATCTTCATTTATGCGAGAACGACATATGCAAAATACTCACAAATAACCATCTCTCCTCGTTGGCCAATGAATGAAATTGCGCTGTCCTGAGCAGATGCACAGTATTACTGTCCCAGCGAACGTATGTCCCACTTTCGGTGGCGGCACCCAGGCCGCTGTGGAGCGCAATCGGAACCCAAACCTATCAAAATCTTGGTGCCGGAATGCTCATCTTAGATCACTCTGTTCTTGCTACCCCTGTCTTCTTCTCCTCTTCATGTTTCTTTTCAAGCGCTCGAGGCATTCGCTCTAAAGTTCAAGCTCGACGTGGACTGCACGTTTTCGTTAAACAAACTGAGTCAGGGATTTAGTTCCAGCACTTACTAGGCCTGGAGTGGTGTATTGATTCTACGTTGAGATAACTTCATGATTACAACTTACCCAGATGGACCGTTGGCCGTCATCTTACATTGATACCTTAGGAGTCTCGTGAATAGCACATCTTTATGAAGTTCTGCCTAGAACTCTTGGTACAACTGCCCTCATTCACGGGTTTGAAATTTTCTCTCCAGGCCTCAATTTGGCCTATCTCCTATTTCGGCGTCATGGAAAGTCGTGGTGTGTGATTCCTCAAGACAACGACCGCCGGACGCAAAACAGTCTTCGCATACGTCGAAATCACCCCCGTTGCAATCTGGGCAACTATAATGGCCGCAACCCTCTGAAATGGTCAACATGCAAATATCGCAATATTTATATATAGACTTTGGGGGTCTCCTGCCAGCAACCTCCGATTCAATCTCCTCATGAAACGCTGTGACTGGCCCAGGGCCGGTTTGCAATAAAGTTCTCACGACTGCCAAGTTTCCTTGTTTTGTTGCCCACCAAAGAGGTGTTCGGTGGTAACGATCCTGGGTGACACTGCTTGCGCCAGCAGCTAAAAGAATCTTGACAACATCCAGGTGCCCTCTCTGTGCTGCCATTGAGAGCGGGGTGGAGCCGTAGTAATCCGAGGAGTTGACTGACGCTTGGTTTTTCAGGAGGATGACAACGATAGCTCTGTGTCCTTCTGCTGACGCTTGAAACAATGCCGTGCGGCCCATTGAATCCTTTGAATCCACACTGACTTGGGGATTCAGCAGAATGAGCTCTACGACTGATTCGTGACCGCTCTCAGCCGCACAAGAAAGCGCAGCATGACCATATTTCAAATTCTTGTGGTCTGGACGAAGGCAGCCAAAATCAAGTAGCAATTTCACTACTTCAACATGCCCATGAGAGGCTGCTGCATGTAGCGGTGTATGTCCATCCTTTGTAGCCATTGAATCATCGGCGCCTTTCTCAAGCAGCAGCCTTACCATTTCGACTTGCCCATGAGAGGATGCCGCAAATAATGGTGTACATCCGTCATTGGCTGTTGTTGAGACGTCAGCTCCTTCTTCAAGAAGTAATCTTGTCACTTCAACCTGCCCATAAGATGACGCAACACATATTGGCGTCCATCCATTACTGTCCGTATCCAAGATGTTGGCCCCATTCTCGAGCAGCAGTTCCACAACGTCAACATGGCCATTAAAGCTTGCCGCAATGATAGGTGTCCATGCAACGTCATATGCATTACTGTTGATATCGGCTTTGGCTTCGATGAGGAGCGCAGCAACTTCAACATGTCCACCAAGGGCTGCGGCGAAGAGTGGTGTTCTCCCATCCTCGTCCCTGGGAGAAACCTCAGCCCCCTTGTCGAGAAGTATCCGGACAACATTGCTGTGCCCTACGTATGACGCAGCTAGGAGGGCGTTGGTCGCACCTACCGATCCCGAGCCGCGTGCATTGACGTCTGCACCAAGAAGGTCGATTAGCATCTCAATGAGACTTTCGTTGCCATAGCAAGCTGCATTGTGAAGAGCGCTGCCAAAGTCACTCCCATTGTTGATATCTGCGCCCAGTTCAACGAGTAACTCTATGATTTCTTTGTTGTCATTCTGACATGCGGCTTGTAGAGCACTGCCGTAGAGACCGCCCTGAGCGTTGACATTTGCGCCAACGCCCACTAGCGACTTGACAATTTCGCTGTGACCGAAAAAGCATGCGGTCTGTAGATATTCATCAATCTTCCTGTCGTGTCCAATATCGGCCCCTATTTCGGATAGACATTTGACGACATGCGCTTTTCCATATTCACATGCCTCGGCGAGTATTTTGCTGTAGTTTTCCGCAACCACGCTGACATTGGCCCCAAATCTTTTCAAGTTATTGATAATATTTTCGTTGCCATTTATGATTGAAGCATGGAGAGGACTGTCATAGTAACCGCCCGGAGCGTTGACATCTGCCCCGTGATCGAGTAGCATCATTACAACCTCCTCACGACCATGCCAACAGGCAGCCTGCAGAGCGCAGCCGTATGGGTCGCAGGTGGCATTAACATCCACTCCGAGATTGACCAGAATCTTGACAATATTTTCATTTCCGCCGATAGATGCCGATTGGAGCAAGCTACCAATGATATTTTCGTGCGCATAGATATCAGCACTCTTATCGAATAAGAGTTGTACCATGTCCTGACGGCCACGTGCACACGCAGCGCGCAATGCGCCTGTATAAAAGCCATTTTGGGGTTCCAAATCATGGACTCCTTCGAGAAGTAGTTGGGCAATATTGAAATGGCCATTGGAACATGCGACTTCAATCGCCATTTCGTTGTAGCTTGCTGGTGTGCTGGGGTCTGCATTACTCTCGAGTAGCTTCTCGACGATTCTGATGTGTCCCTGGCGAACAGCTGCCGTGAGAGCGTCGTCGTAAATTCGACCTTGGACATTTGAACTTGTGTGCTTGCTTAGGAGCAGTCCGACGATATCCGAATGGCCGTTCGCAGAGGCCGCATGGAGTGCGTTCCCGTAGCATCCACCTCGGGCAGCTACGTCTGCGTCGTTCTCAAGGAGTAGCTGCACAATTTGGAGATGACCTCCACAACTAGCAGCCTGTAATGCATTCCCGTGTGTTCCAGACTGGGAATCCATGCTCGCGTTCTTATCGAGGAGTAATTCTACAATGCCCAGATGGCCGTTGAGGGACGCAGCTTGTAGAGCGTTTCCACACTTTCCACCTTGAGCGTTCACATCTGCCTCGTTGTCCAGGAGAAGCTGGACAATATCCAAATGACCGTGATAAGAGGCTGCTTGTAGTGGGTTACCGTGAATTCCCCCTTGCTGCGCATTAACGTCTAGTCCCGCGTTAATCATTGACGTCGCAACCTTGAGAAGCCCAGCAATGCATGCATAGTACAATCTCGATCCCTTAGGGATGTCTAAATAGCTCACCCACTCCAAATCTGCTTCATACAGGAAGTTCCATCGTTGGAAAGTCTTCTCGGATTGTAAGAAGGTGACGATGAGTGTTGCAACATTTTCGGACACTTCAGCGACAGCTGCAAAGTTCATCAAACACTGCGCGGCGTATGTTGCTAGCGGGAAATCCTTCTTGAGTCTCCATCTGTGGCCTTCAATGTCGCGTAGATAAACCAGGCATGATGTTGTGATGGCTATGCTTGCATTCATGTGGTGGAAGTCTTCGCGAAGCAAAAGATACTCTTTAACTGAAAAGTGTGCGAGATGCAGTTCTTGTGTGACATCCCCGTCATCGTGGACGTCAATCACAGAAACCAAGCTGGGACAGTGACTAAGGATGTCATTGTCGTCAAACACCCTGCAGCTAACGTCGAAATGTGGTCGCTGATCTTCAACATTTGTAGCCACAATTTCAACGGCCTCTTTGAGAGTCATCGGCCGCTCCGCATAAACAATGAACTGCAAAAGCAGCAGAGCGCTCTGCCAGTAGTTCTGCGGTATGCTCTGTATCAAACGACTATACGTCTCTTCCAGAGTTTCTGGCAATCCGTCGAGCGCTGTCACAATCTCCTTGGGACTAAGGCATTTTGCCAGCCTATCAAGTTGGCAGGCGGCCCACCTAAACCTAAGATTGAGATTAGAAACAAGACAAAGGAAAAAAAGCTTAATGGACTAGAACTTACATTCCATTTGCCCCGTTTCCAACTTTATTGTGAATGCGCCCCAGAAGACTCTCAGAAAGCCTTTTTCTGGTGAATTCATGATCACTCTGAAGCCTTGCCATTGCGTACGATCGTATATCCGTATCAATTGCTGCCCCGTCGAGAGAAAGACAACACTTGTCTCCAATGAGCTCGGGGATCCTGCGTGTGAACTCGACCTCTTCTCGACTTGTATAGATGATCTGGACGTGTTCAAGTTTGGTATTAGAAAACACGGCTTCAAGCCACGAGACTATTTCTCCTCTCTCAGTCGATTCATCCAAGGCGTCAAGAACAATCGCAACTTTTGACTGCGCTGCTAACATGACTCCCACAACTCCTTCAAGGGTAGTTGTAGTTGGCTTCTCGTCCCCGACTTTATGCTCTCGAAACGAATTGTCGAGATGTCCTTCTGAGTCGTGCCCCCCATGATATAATTGGAAGGCAAGAGATCGCAATAGCCCATGTTTTGTCTGTTTGATCGTATCACTAAAGTCGAAGAAGAAGCTTAGAATGATCCGGTCGATGTCCTTAGCGAGGTGATCAAGGACTCTCGTGCTTAGGACGGTCTTTCCACATCCGGGAATTCCACGGAGCCACAAATGTCTGTCATTCCCAGCATACCAATTCTTGAATGCTGTGCTCTCCAAAAGCCACGCGCCGGTACCATCATGCCGAAGCTCTCTAGCGTGGTTCGCGTTCGTTTTCGGGTCCGGGGCGGAAAGCCATTGTCGTATCTTCTGGGCATGAGAGCTGAGCATAAGAGTTTCGACCTTAGCTTTCACACATTGAGCCGTCTGCTGCGTGGTGCTGATTTTCTCATTGACTAGTACTCCGAGTCAGTTTTTGGTCGACTTCAAAATTCCCATTACAGTTAGTTAGTCAATGCTCGACCTGTGGAACATAGACGCTGAGGCAAACTCACCTGACTCAAGTATTTCCACCACCGACTTGGCTTCTTGAATCTCTCCAGGTGGAACGTAGGCTAGAAGCTCTTTGGCATAAGCAGCAGCAGTCGCCGAGGCGTAGCGCTGCCAGCGATCATTCTTGTGAGAGTCTGCGTAGTCGCAAATACCACGTATAACAAGGCAAGGGAAATGATTCATCAAACCCGCAGCTTCCATTTCAAAGCAGATACAGTCCTCTCCGACATCGGCAATGATTTGATCTCGGGTAATGGCTTCTTTCACCAGTGTATTGCCAGACGCAATAATGCCATAATGTATCTCGGGATCTGTCGACTCTCTTCTTTCCCGTTTGACCTCTACAGCTGTTTCGCAACTGAGACAATCTAGACCAGTGACATGGTCATAATATGACGGGAATAAACGGTCGTTCTCAAACCCTTGGTGAATATAGCCGGGGCTCTTCTTGCTCTTCTTGGACATCTTAGGGTTTGCTTTCAGCATGTCTTGTACAAAGTGGGAAATTTCGGAATCCTTGCGCTCGTGAGCTGCCTGGATGCTTGCAATGGCGTGAAGTAGAACGCTTGGGGGTGGCGCCAGAAAGCCCTTCCGCTCACGACTATTTCCGGGCTTCGCCTTGACCAGGTCGTACTGGCATACTCCACCCGTCGTCCCATCAGGCTGGCTCACTACCACGTCTCCCAAACGTATATCATGGTCTTCGTCAGGTCGAGCAATGCCACCACCGATGCCAACAAGAAGACCAATCCGGATGGCAGGCAAGGAAGAGGACAGGCTTGAAGCAGTAGTGGCAGCTGCCCCAAGACCGTAAGCACCAGCCGGTAGAGAAGCAATCACGATATTGTGTTCTCCTATGCAGCCCCAAGTGTATGCGTTTGTATCGTTTGGATGTTGAGAAAATCCTTCTGGTCGTCCGTGTTCCTCGTCGAGCATTGCTTCTGCCGCTGCTCTTTCGATGGGAAGCGCAGCGATCCAAGCAATAGTATAAAAGTCCGAGCTGTTAAGTGTCATTAGATTGCCAGGTGCCATGATTCTTCGAAAAATGAAAACCGACACAATCTAATCGAAAAGAGGGAGGGTAGCATTTCCCTGCTTGTAGCTCAGACCGGACAATCATCCACGAGACTTCCGATCTAAGGGTGTGATGCGCGCACGCAGAGTTGAAGAGCAAGTAAACCTGACCAAGTCTCCTGCCGCAGTAACGGGGAGGAGGAGAAAGACGCAAATAATTGAAGATCAGGCTGTGACCCGCTATCCATTAATGAGGGGCTTCAGCTTGGCGCTTACATGCAACCAAGCCATGCATCATTGGCCTAATATGACAACCAACCCGTGGTCTCGTCCAATAATGAACCAGGAATTGCTAGTCGATCGAATTTTGCCGATCCTTAGCCTGGTTGCCTGGATCATTCCCGCTTTTCAAAAGAAAGCCCGCAGTCACAATGCCTCACTAAATTGAATCGTTAATCTGAACAAGGAGTGACCATTACATTCTTGCTTTCGTGAGAATGCAATGTGTGAGCCGGTTTTTAGCCGTAGTAAATGCGACGTGCTGCTGCTTTTCGACGCCGAAAAATACTTTTTGCACTAGCTAGAAAGGCATGATTGGACTTGATAGTGCCATAATCTCTATGAAGCCACCTAAATGATCGCGTGCAATGCTGGCGAGTTGCGGGGAGGAAGCCACCTATTCTAGCGACGTTATAATTTCATTTTGTATGAGCCTGTTTCTCCGTCATTTTCGTTGCCATTGTCTTCGTCTGTACTGTCGTCTTCCTACGCATGACCGCTAATTGTGCCGTTTCTTCTGTCATTTAGGGCAGTAGGGTAGCGAGGATTGCTCGACTTTCTCAGCTAAGGTAGACGAAAGACCAGCTACTGATGGAACTCTGTGTGCACAGTCAGTGACACTTGCGCACAAGATGACCATCTTTTGCAATATTTACCTCTTGGAAGAGAAAAGCTACTGACAACATACAGTCGTCTCCTCAATCCCCTCCGCTTTAGACCGGGACTCCTGTTCTCCAACAGTACATGAAAGCCAGTCAGTAAAGTATTTCCCAAGGCCGGCGCCAATGATGATTGATATAATGATGTAGCCGTTGAAGTACATGGCCAGCAGCATAACGACATATGCAACGCCAAATGTCACCGCGTGCAGAATAGCACGCAGAATTTGCTGTACGGGAGAAGCGCGCATGACGACTTTGCGGGAAGCTAATGATGGAACGGCAGTCGAGCGAGCGCAGCCCTCCTTGCCATGGTCATGGCCGACGGCAGATGCGGAAGCAGCGTGAACGGCCTGTCCTCTGCGACGCATCTGAGCAAGTATAAGACTATCGTATTTCTTGCTCATGATGCGAAGGACTTCGAGCATAACGACGAGTAGGACTACGCCGATGCAGGAAGCTGCCATCATACCGCGGGTTCGAATCTGCCATGATGACGAGAGAAAGCAGGCGTCGATTGTGTTCCAGTTCCATAGCATCTGTTACGGAAATTAGGATCAGTCCGTCAGTACCTAGGGAGAAAATGGCACGGAAGAACGCACTGAGACCTTGCAGTCCGCCGTGTCTGCACTGCCGTGATCCATGGTGAAGGCTTGCGTGAATTGACCGGAGTAGAGGCAAGATCGTGGAAGGAATAGTGTGAGAATCAGGCGTAGAGAGGATCAAACGCCTTCCGTTGCTGTGAGAGAAAAAAGGTTGACGGAAGGTTACTGTGAGGTCTTTTCAGAGCCACGAGATGATCCAGCAGACGAATATGGAGTAAAGCAGGCGAGCAGGGGGCCCACGTGTCGTCTTATGTACGAATACGACCAATCCTTGGGTAGCTCGGAATAATTGTTCTTTTACTCTGAACTTACTGCTTGACCAGTTTCCATCAAAGTCGTATCCCTCCGACCCGGAAACGCGCCGGGTACCATGCATAAGGTATGCAGTATTCTGGGTCAGGTCATTTGGGGCCTCACTACCGTTCTAGATGCGCCGATGGCGTCACCGGACAACACGATCAAGCCTCTTACATGCGTTCATTTTACGCTCCTCGTGGTCACTGACTGCTTTCAAGACGACAGGATTGGCTTCACGTCCGGCCGGCCGGGCGGGACCGTGGATCTGAAGAGGCAAGCCCGGTAGGCGGGGCCCCACGGGCCCGCTGATTGCGACGCTGTCCAGGAACGCTTAATCCAATCCGGCCCCTATCAAGCCAACAAACTTGCTCAAACTTGCTCGCCAAGTTTCCTATTTCTTTCCACCGTCGCCACATCTACACAAACTGTAAACCCTGTTAGCCGGTCTCCGGCTCCGTTGGTATAGACTTGGCAAAAATTCGGATGGCGTCCGGCCTCGGTATGGTAGACTTTCGCCGATTTCTTTTAGTCATAATGAAGAGTCCGGCGCGAGAATGTTTCTCATATCGACTTGTGGTGGACTCACTTTCGCGTTAGGATGGTGTGGATAACCTGCAGACAGGAGAGACGAGCACAAACCATATATCCTATACTGTCTGCCTCTTCAACGTCGACTCAGGCTCTGAGGCCCCTTGCCGGTTCATTCCCCCCGACTTCAGAAACCCACCATGGACGAAGAAACTTCAGCAGCAGACTCGCTGCTACACAGTGTCTTCCGCCGACAAGGCTATCAGTCTCAGAACATCAGCAATGGCGGGGTCGTCGACTACTGGGGTTACGCCGGCCGCGTCGTTCCTTGCACCAACGACGCGGGAACATGCGAATACTTCGAATCCGTCTACGGTGGTCATGAGCGCGGCATGCTCTACACCGGTATTATCTGGGCAACTCTCGGCGGCATTCTCTTCGTATGGGCTATCGGGCGGCACATTTGGGGACCCCCGACCGGCGCCGAAGCTGTGGTTATGTCCACCATCACCAAATCCGCGCCCGGCGAAGGGCGGAAGAAGCCCAACGCCGAATCACCTGGTGCGGGCGGTCTTCATCGCCTAAGGGCTGCGGCAACGGCTACTTGCCGTTACTACACCCTCCCGGAATCTATGCGCTTCGTCTTCGGTCGCACAACCCGACTGCAAGTTCTCATTCTGGCCATGTTGACCATATACCTCGCCATCTTCTCCTTCATTGGAATTTGGTACAAAGACTGGATGACACCGGTAAAAGGCTACGACAATCTCTACCAGAGACGGTCCTGGCTTGGCGCATGGTCTGACAGAGTTGGTACACTCGCATATGCGTTAACGCCGTTTTCCATCCTGCTCGCTTCGCGGGAATCCATTCTTTCCTTGCTCACCGGCGTGCCGTATCAGAGCTTCAACTTTCTTCATCGCTGGCTTGGCTGGATAATCGCGATCCAGGCTCTCGCGCATACGATCGGCTGGACAATCATTGAGAGTGTCTTTTACCAACCGCAGCCCCAGGTAGCCAACAAATGGATCAAACAGTTGTACATGATCTGGGGCTGCGTTGCTAGCATCATTCTATTTCTACTCGTCATCTTAGCTACTCCATGGGGTGTTCGCCTCACCGGCTACGAGTTCTTTCGCAAGAGTCATTATGTACTCGCGATGATCTACATTGGCGCATGTTGGGGTCACTGGCAGCCCCTGAAGGTGTTCAGTAAGTTTTACCTCTTCTCTTACATGTGTAGCTTCGACAACATGCTAACGCACCATACCCAGTGGTGCCCGGCCTGGCCATCTGGCTCGTTGATCGCGGCGCACGGCTTATGCGCTCGTTTCTCATTCACTATCAGTACCTTCCGGATGGCACCATGGGCTTCCAGACCGCCCCTGCCAAGATGGTGCTCATGCCTGACGCACAGTACGGCGACATCGTCCGCCTGGACTTCTCTCAGCCTCACGATGTCTGGAAGCCCGGTCAGCACTTCTACATCTGCTTCGCGAAATCCAGCGTCTGGCAATCCCACCCCTTCACCCCGCTGAATCTTCCTATTGAACGCAACGGCGTTGTCGAGCACGCTTATATCTTCCGCGCGAAGAAAGGAGAGACCCGCAAGGTTGCGCAGATGGCAGCCGCAGGAACGACTACTACACCTGTCATCCTCCAGGGACCCTATGGCGAAGACCATACCCTCCACCTCACACCCGATGCCAACGTCCTTTGCATTGCCGGCGGTACTGGTATTACCTACGTCCTCCCTACTCTCCACTGGCTTGTTCGCCAGCCTGCGAATCCCAACCGCAGAATCGCTCTCGTCTGGGCCGTCCGTCTCCGGCAAGATCTTGAATGGGTACACGCCGAACTCGATGCTCTGGCCGACGCAAAGGGCCACGGCATCAGCATCACCATTCACATAACACGCGAGGAGGGCGAAAGCCTCACCTCTGTGGTTAGCGAGAAGAATGTCATCGACCGCGCCCAGTCATCCTCAAGCCGGAGCAGTGGCAGCCGCGCAAATGGTCTTGCGAAGGCCTTGAAGATCCGCGCTAGTGGTAGCCACCCGAGGATGGCGGACGTTGTACCTGCTTTCCTGTCCGAGAACATTCAAGGCCGTACTGCAGTTTTTGCTAGCGGACCGGGAGCTATGATTTCCGATCTGAGGGGCGTTGTAGCAGCGGCAAACTCTGGAGAGCAGGTCTGGAAGGGTAATGAGATGGCTGATGTAGAGCTGATCTGCGATAATAGACTAGAGTGGTAAATTGTAAATAGCAAGAGGAAACCATGTTCATATCTGAAAGACGGCACCATAACCAGTTCCTTTCTGATGACTTCAGCACTTGCCAAGACAGCCACGCGGGCATGGCAGGTTATCTTTGCTTCCAGCCCACGAACTAAGATAGCCCCTCAGTCAGCTCTGCGTCTATCGCATCAGTGCTTCGCAGACTCTCATCCTGCATCTTATTTCAGTTCGAGCCGGTATTCGTTCGGTGACAAGTTCGATGAAGTTGTTCTTCGGGTCATACTGTGGATCGCCAGCTACGCCAACTTGAATCACCTCTTTTGTGACTTGAAACCGGACGTGCCGAAACGGGGAACGGTGAACTTCCTTCCTTAGCCTCAAAACAAGGGTCGTCCCGTGCTTTCGAGTTCAGCTACCTCTTGAATGTCGAATGAGTGACACTGAGTGGCGCTTCCATCACATTGCTGGATTCACGTCAAGAATTTGTTTACAGCCAGACGCGGTATGATGTAAATTGAAAGTTTTCAGTGTCGGCAATTCACTGAAGCTTCACCAACTGAAGACCAATCGTACTTCTACGGAAGCTTGATTTTGTTTGTTCCCTTCGGCCCCGAGTGAACACCTCTCGAGTCCTTACCACATGGGAAGCGTCCACACATTCTCCAAGAATTGGAGCAAGAGTGGCGTAACGCGTAAGAATTGCGAGACGCAGAAGATTGATAATCAGTTGTCTAAGGCACAGGTGCCCGTGACCTTGCAGTTGCTGCAGCGTGCCGTGGACCAGGATGCCAAATAGAGGGTTATCCAGCACCTCGGAGAAGACCATGTTGTCGAATATCTAAAGGACAACCCACATTGGAGAATCGTGTGTGTTGTTTATCAACCCATTTCTTCCCGCACCTTTTTGGATCTGTGATCGAGGAATCATGTGGTCAACCACAAGCTTTCTACGTCTAGGTGCCTGGAGAGGTGATTCCTGCGGAGAAATTGCCTGATCTCAAGGTCTTCTTCTTGAAGTGCGACGCCGACCATCCGCAGGATCCCGAAAATCCTTCAGTCTACTCCAATTACAGGGAGAAGTGGGAGGATACTCAGCACAAAGTTGGCGGAGCAAGACCCTAGCAATCCTAAACTTGAACCAGAGAGCCTCTTGGACGAGAGAGCCCTGTGGGTGAGAGTCTCTTGCACAAGATGTCCTCTTAGATGAGTCGCTGGCGGCGTCTCTTCGACTACAGATGCGATTTACTTTTTGGGATCGATATGAACTTTTGCTCTTCTCCCAATTGATCTCAAATCTCACTGCTCACTTACGAGAGTGACCAATTTTCGCACCAGTCTCCTTAGAGATAGCACCCTAAGAACATTCACCGGCTTTTTCAAATGCGCGGGTAGACTACACAGGCTACTTTGTGCCAGATATTGCACGCTCCTAGTTCTCGTCGCCAACCACACCCCCATCGCCCCTTCCCAGAACTTTCCTCGCTAACCCTAACATCCACGACCTAAGTGGGGTTGACATCGTCAGCTTCACATCCACCTTCGCCCGCCCGCCAGACATGAACAACAACAACTATCAATCCTCGATAGTCTAGTGGTGAGGATATCGGCTTGTCATTTCGGAGGATTCGCCGGGGTGCAGGGCGTGACGAGACGGTGGGAATAGCTTCATCACGCGAGAGATTGCACACACTTGGTTTAACGGGGCTTGTCATTACAAAGGCCGCCACAACAGTAATTGCAGCGATAGTTGACGGGCTACCAGGTAACAGTATCCGTCACTTGGCTAGCAGTAGCATACGTCCGAGCTCCACTTAGTCAGCTGCGATTCCTTGAGAATTCAGCCATTAAATCGCATAACACCGTGTTTGGGGGGGAGGGGGGGGGGGGGGGGGGGGGGGTAGGTCCGAGTTGGATTCCGCGTTTGAGGCCAATCTTTTCGAGATGGATGTTCAATTCCCCGTCGAGGAGTTCTTTTTGCTCCATATCGAGGCCAATCTTTTCGAGATGGATGTTCAATTCCCCGTCGAGGAGTTCTTTTTGCTCCATATCCATCTTGCTTGTCTTGACTCTTAGTCCGAATGTCGACCATTTAACCCAATTGTTGCCACTAAATTCTTTTATCTCATTTTGCCATCTTAAAACTCGAACGGTCAGCGATGGAGTTACGCATTGCCTACTTACATCCAGAGACCGCAGATAAACAACAAGCGACCCACCGTCCTCCCACTACACGCCGGTCAACCGCAACCGCATCCAGCACAGACAAGCTACAACCAAATCGACCGCCACAGACTCTCTTCCATCTGTCATCCGTGGCCTGGAAATCTCGATGATGATAGGCTGGAACCGCGAGACGGCCCAAACTAGAACTTGAACTTTCTGGCCGGCGCTCTAGCCGAAAGAAAACCCCGGAGCCGGAGGGCCCACATCACCAAGACCGGATCCGAGAACCGGCGGTCAGCTTCCATGTTACGGTGAACACGCAGGCCCGGGGAGCCAATGCCTCTTAGGTTAGAAGCCTCTACGCGAGTCAGGCAGTGGCATCGCTCGAACTTGGACCCAGCCAGAGAAGCCAGACGGAGCTCAAGAGAATCACGCTAGAAGGCCCAAGTCAGTCAAGACGTCCAGGGGACTCGAGTGCCGGGGACAAAACCTGATGAAAGCGAATTTAGTAACTGGCAGACCTGTTCACCAGCATCAGGGTAGCCAAGGCATGACGGAGGGTGGAGGTCTTTCGAAATTCCCCTGCCGTATGCTCTGAGTGGTGGACAGAATATCTAATCGACAGAATTTGGCGCGAGTAGCGACGCGGAATACGCAAATGCATCACAATACAAATCTCGATCGGGGTCATGTATGAAGTGTAAAGGTGCTGAGCACCTGATTCGGCTTTTAGCTCGTGCTATACACCCTAGGACGATCCAAGTCCTACCATCCATCCACGCAGTTCCGCGTTGGAGCGTCTACCCTACCGCCCACCAAGATCCAATGTATGTACAGAAGACAACGCCGCAGGGCATCCCAAGCCCTGGTCACCAAGATTGGAAAATCACATTTGCCCAGAAATCAAATTCCCCAACACCTTGCAGAAAAAATCACACTCGTAGAAACAGCCTCCTTGCGGAGGTACAACGCCTGTACCGTCTGCAACGGGAGCGACATCCCCGATCAGCCGCCCACGTGCCCTTTTGAATCCGCGGACGCTTGGGTCCGAAAACGTGGCCGTATATATACAGCAGTTTTGAAGCCCCGGTTGCACCACCGGGAGCGACTGGCTCGTTGGAGGCGTGGAATGCTGTCACCGCATAACACTGAGCCATGTGAAACGTATCCCCACCGACTGTCGAGCGACAAATGATGATAGATGATGAGATAAGACTGGCGAAAAGAAACGAGATAACCGAGAGACAAGATGTAACAAGTGGGTGGGCTGAGCAATGTTGCCAAGGGTGCTTCCACCCGGCCAACATTCCAGACAGCCGTAATTGATCATGATGTCATTGCGCGATCATCGGTCGTAATAAAAACTGTCTTTTTTTCGTGTTTTCTTTTTCTTGCTCGACCTAGCAGGCCGCGTGGTGGAGGGCGATGTTGGGTAGGTGCGCGTCATGCAGAATGGAACCCGATCAGCCCAATCACTGCCTGAAGGAAGCCCAACGCCCAGACCAGCCACCATGGGGGAAGAATGTGACACGAAACGAAAAAAAAAATGATGAAGAGAATCAAATCGGAGCGATTCAAGACTTCTTAGTAGACCGCATAACTGTCGAAGCCCTCGGCAAGCGGGTCTTGGTATGTAGTGGGTGTAACCGTGTTTGAGGACGAGATGGAGAAGGCCGTCTCGTGCGACATGCCATTCATCGGCGAGTTTGAGGTAAATGGCGAGAACGCAAATGCCTCAGAGGCAGATGAGAGCGGCATGTTGGAAACGGCCAGAAAAGAGGAGGCTTGGGTGTCAATGGCCAGCTCGGGCATCGGGTACGACGCCTGGAAGTTCATGTCGTAGGCCATGTTCTCGCCCATGTGGCCCAGGGAAAAGTCCATCATGGAGGGGTCAAGCTGCACAGCCTCTTCCTCGTCCTCCTCCTGGGCCTCAGCCTCAGCGGCATCGGCATCGTCGGCGGTGACAAAGACTTCCTCCATCCAGAGCTTGAGCTCGTTCATCGGAGGCCAATCACCACCGCCCTTGCCGCCGCGCTTCTCGTCGTCGTCGCCCCGCTTGTTCTTGCCACGGGGGGTCTTGGGCTTGAAGTGGGTGCGACGCAGGTGGGCAGCAGCATTGTAGTAGGCACCGTAATGCTTTCCAGCGACACATTGCTTGCACTTGGACAGCGGGTTGATTGCCTCCACGTTTGACTTGAGACCGGCTTTGGCCGGGTCGCGGCAGATGAACTTCTTGATGGTGCCCTCGTGCTTGGCGTTAATGTGCCTGCGCAACTCGTGGTCGCCGCGGAAGCCGTCGGGGTGGTCATTGCATTGGTCGCAGTAGACCTTGGGGTGCTTGGGACGGGTGTACGTGCCCTTGGTCACCGCAACCTTGCCCTCCTTCTTGGTAGCGGACTGGGACGGCTTGGTGGCATCGGCAGGCTTGGGCGCCAGCGCGGTGCGGGTAGCGTTCTGGATCTGCTGCTGGAACACATCCTTTGCGCGACGCTCCTGGGTTGACTTTGTAGAAGCGGTGCTGTTGGCGGAGATGGAGCGTTCCATCAGAGACGAGCCCTGAGACAAGAATTGTTCGTCCATGGGCGACTGCTGAGCGTACTGCTGCTGAGAGAGGCTAGCGCCGACGTAAGCGAGAAAGCTCTCGGACTTGACGTTCGGGGACGTGCCGAGGGGGGCAGAGGTGTAAAGATCCTGCGGCACGAAGTCGAGTTGCGACTGAGTCGAGTTGATACGAGCCATCTCAAATGCACCATTGAGGGACTGGCTCTCGAATTGGTGGTCGAAGGAGCTGTTTTCCCTCGTCAAAGGGGTAGTCTCCGGGGCGGATGTGCCGGAGCTCATCGACGGGCAGACCGAAGCAACCAAGCTGGCCTGAGAGTTGCGGCCATCGGCCGTCAAGAAAGCCTGCGGTTGTGGGGGGATCATGGCTGGCGAGGGGAGGCTCTCGTCTTGTGTTGCGAGGTAGTCGGCAATGTTCATGCCGACGCCGGGATCAGCGTAGGGCATGTTCTCCTCGACCCTCGGGAGATTTGACTGGCGACGATTCGAGGGCGTGCGCTGCAACGAGGGCTGGGTCGCTTGGAACAGGACATGAGGATCGTCTCTGGACTGGGTGAAGCGATCCATCATGGTGTTGGGGGTATTTGATGTCTGCAACGGAGCGATGGAGCCCTTTGCGACGAAGGGAATTGACTTTTCCGAGCGGTTGGAAGTGCTTCTCGCCATGCCCGTCATGGGGACTGCGCGAGGGAGCTGCTGCGACATGACCCTCGCACGCTTGACTGGTTGTGGTGAGTCCATGTCACTGCTGCGTTCCTGGAAGCATGTTAGTACGGATGGCATGAAAAGTATAGCATCGAGCGATAGTGGTGCTTTACCATCATTCTTGTGGCTGCGTGGGAGGAGTAGCCCATGTTGGACTTACTCCTCGGCATTGTTGATCTTCTGACTGCGGGCATGCCATTGTGGAATTGTGGTTGTTGTTGCTGGTGCTGCTGGGCGATGGCGGGTTCTACGTAGTAGTCACCTTGGGGCGGGAGCAGGTTCAGAGGATTTGTCTGAGGTGCTTGCACGGGGCCATTGTGGAGTAGGTTTTGGAGGCTTTCCAGCTCTTGCTGCTTCTGTAGCACCTGACGTTGAAGCTCTTGATAATTGAAATTTTGATTCATGTTGCAGTAGCGTCTATGGGGGGACGTCGGCGAGATGACGGAAGACGGCGGAGGATGACAGAGCTGGGGTGGGTATGCCGGGATTCGGAGTGAAGCGTGTCGGGCCTCACTGGAGCTTGGAGTAAGAAACGGTCCGAGTCAGGACTGTTGCTGGCGGTAGAGTAGTGGTGGAAGTGATGTGTGATACGAGAGATATTGCTGCAGCCTCGTTCTGTCGATGGCACATCCAAGGGCCCCCGAGTGACGATGGTGGAGGTAAGGCAGGGTGGGATATTGTCTTGGACAACAAACGGAATTGTGTTTGTCGGTTGTGTCGAAGCAATATCGTCGTGACTCTGGTTGGGGTCTCGAGGATTGTACTCTGGTGAGAGGGCGTGTTTGTTGGAGGCGATGGACAAGGGATCTGTGGCTTCGAATGGGAAGACGATCGCAAGAGGTCTGGGGAAGGCGAACTGGCGAGACCAGTGGTTTAAAGAAAAGGACAGGATGAGCCGCGCAAAGAGCGTCCAGTCACAGAAGTGAGGCTTTGGCGTTGTCTCCACCGCAGAGAGCTGGTAATGTCGGTGGAACAGGCAAGACAGTGGTGGACAGGGACACTGAATACGCTAGAGGGGTGCAGGGGTGGGAGGGGTGGGAAGAGGTGGTCGTCGTGATGGTGTGGTGTGTGGGAGAAGGTGTGGTGTGGGAGGGGGATGGGGATGGAGTAGAGGGGAGTGTGTTGCGATGATGATGATGATGTGGTGGTGTGCGGGAAATGGATGAGAGACAGCGACACGCTGCGAAGGAGGGTGTGATTGAGAGATGGGTGTGTGTGTGTGTGTGTGCGGTGTGCTGCTGTTGGGCAGCTGGCAGATGGCTGGCGAGGGTCAAGAAGGTGGTGGTGGTGATGAGCTGGCGGACGTGGAGCAGGCAGGCAGGCGCTGGTGGTGGTTCTGCTGTTCTTGCTGCTGCTTGTTCCAGTGGCAGGTGCTCTTTCCCTGCTGCAACGATGGAAGGTACTGATACTGATATCGCTGGGTGTTCTTGCTCCTGCTGGCTGCTGGGGGAAACAGCGATTGGAGGTGCTCTTTCCTGACCGGCAAAGGTGCGGTGAGAAGAATTTGGGGGGTGTGGGACCAGTGACGGCGCCTGGCAAGGACGAGGGAAGGAACTCTCAAGATGCAGTTGCAGTTGCAGTTGCAGCAGAGCAGACAGCAGCTGCCACCGCTGCGATAGAGTACGGCGTACCTACCTTGAGTCTTGGGTGCGCGAAGTGGGAATCCGGCAGTGGCGGGCACTGGACGCAACAGTGGCTGCTGCTGCAAAGGCAGGAGCGACACCGAACCGACTGCTGAATGGGTGGAAAAGAACGAATCGAAGCGAGGAAAGAAGGTTAAAGTGGATTCAGCCCGCCCGATGTGGCCCCGCTGCAGTCGCCGATGCCAATCAAATCACTCAGACAGGTCCTTCCCAAGCCAATCAGAAGCGCTTGATCGCTGAGATAAAAACAGAGATTGGGTATCCGTAGGCAGGCAGGAACGTACCTTTTCCGACATTGCAAGCACGCCGCACCACGTTCGCTGGACAAGTCCGCCGCTGGGATGGGCCCGCCAGTCTTCAGTCCACGCCAGCGTCACATATACGGCGTTTCTGGTTTCTAGTTGCCGCCCAGGCCAACTCCAGTCCACTCACAACGCATGGCTTCAGTCTCCTCTCATTCTCTCCCTCTTGCTAGGTATCTCGATTTCGGCTTCGGTGACGGCTACGACTGCGTTGTATTTTTGGGCCACTGCATTGTCTGCTACTGGTCGGACGCAATGGTCACTGACCCAATGGCCAAACAGGGGGTGGGTACGTCCTGAAGCTCCAATCACTGCAAAGTTGGAACCTGAAGTGGTGTGTGAGGTGAGGTGGGTGGGCAATGCTCAGTGGGCACCGAACACGTCGTCTAGCGCGTGCCAGACAAGGGTGGCGGTCCTAACGAGTCCTAGGTTTCTCAAGTTCACTTCCCTACGGATACCATGGCCAACCTCCATTGCCCGGCTGCTGCTGCTGCTGGCTGGTCATGCTGCTGCCGCCGTTCACCTGTTGGCGTCGTGGTGGTGGTGGTGCTCTGCCGAGAGAGCTGTCTCCCCTCCTCCCATGGCACTCGGACTCTCTTCAACACTCGTCAGATATTGGCATCTCAGGCACCTTGCTCTTAGTCGACATTAGCTGGGCTGTCACTGTCACTCTGCCGGGCTCTAGCCTGGCCTTTCTTGCCCAAGCCATGCCAAACGCAGACAGGTGCTTCCCAAGATGATTTCCCTCTTGGGCGTCTTGGGCTGATCACCTAGCAAAATATCCTGACCTCATCTCAGCTCCCCGCCAAAGACGACAGCAAACACGAACCAGGGCCAAAATGACTGACAGACGGAACGGACTCCTCGGGAACGCCTGCTGCCCATCATCTCCCAGGGACCCAAGCAGACCCAGCCCAGGCCCAGGCCAATGTCCAATGTCAATCCAACGAACACTCTCTCACTTGTTTCCAAGTCCCCCACATGGGCACCGCAAAAGAAGCCGTCCAAATAATGGGCCGACATCGTGATCGACCCGAACTTTCACACGCGGGCCCACACGCCCAGCGGATCCCCCTGCCGAACAACACTTCCACGGCACTCCTCGCAGCACCTGGCTCTTCGTATGCACAGCGTCAACAAGTCAAGGTCCAGAGGCAGATCGCGATGCGATTGATGAGATGCCCCGTCCGTCCCCTCATCGCCATCCACCACCTTCGTTTTCTTCCCATCTTTGGGGGGAACTCACCGGTGTTTGGACACATCTGAATGACTCTGCCACTCAATGCTGCCTCGCCAAGAGATTGCGCGTGCGTTGCTCGAACTTGTCCCAAGACGGTGTCCATCGCGCAATTGTGCGCAATGCACAATCCAGCATGTCAGTGCTCTCTAGCACATTTCACCGCACGTCTGTGTGTCCTCTTTGACCTTTGGGACAGGACGGCGGCATCAACGCATAATACACAGCCCGAACAGCAGCAACAACAACAGACCAGACCACCACGATCAAACCAAACCACACCGGCCAAACCGTCATCGTTATCATCACCAGATGCACTAAAATAAAAGAGGGGTGCGGTAGGGCCGTTGCCCAACATGACTCGTCCTGACACCGTCGACCGTTAGGTTTGCGGTTACGCGCTACTGACAGCACCAGCCGAAAGCAAAGAGCTGGAGGGAAAGACACCTTGAACCCAAAAAAACGTTGTTCCTGGCTGCTCCCGCCCGCTCAGCCGGGCTCACTAACACTCAGCCACCACATGGACGCCGCCGTCGAGATATCGTCAACGACGGCTCCGACTCTTCCAACATGGCAACTCTATTTCGTCCCGACTTCTGTAACCCGGCATCCCCTCTTTCAACATCACGCCGCGCAACGCTCCTCGTCCTTAATTACTTCTTTTAATGACCGCACACACCACTACAACTACAACCACTGCAAGAAAGAAAAAAAACACCATAGCTTCGAGTTCATGCGGAGCTTCCCTAGCTTCTTCCTAGTAGCCCACGAGCTCTCATCATCAAAAATCAGTCGATAAAAGGAGGTCAAAGAGCCGTTCCAATTGGCTTTTTCGGCAATAGCAAGCTGCACACCCTTCAGACATCTCATCGGGACCATGGATGATGGGTTGAGTTTGTAATTGCTCAGATGAGTGCGACAATTACTCCGTCGTGACGATGTTCTTTCTCTACATTCCCTGTATTCGTGTACGATAGCATCGGAAAATCCCCCGAAATGTCGAGAAAACGAAGGGACCGTGCTAGATTGGTTCAAACATTCAAGCAAACGGCGCACACACCACCAGCTGGTGAGCTGCAGAGAAAAACAAAGTCACGCACAAGTCCGACGAGTCACAATAATCCCAAAACAATTTGTTACCATGAATTCCAGAAATAATCCCCGACACGAATTGCGTAAGGGGTCCAAGGGACTGTGTGTGGCCTGCCGTGCCGCTCTCGCGACCTGACCAACATCCGGGATAGCCAATCTGACTGATCTTCAAGTCTGGGCCGGGGACGGGGAAATCGGAAAGGGAGCCCGTCGCACGCAGAACACGCGGGATGCACAGAGACAGCCCAAAACTAAACATTGGCAGCGAGTCGCGGGAGGAAAAAGCAATGTCTCACAGAGATGACGGCAGCGAGTCGCCAGGATGAGATGGGCAGCACCAGACCAGTTGGGTTGGGGGTTTTGCGGCGGTGCTGCGCCCAGGAAATAAGAAACAATAAACCTCACAAGCTCAGAGACCATTCCGTCATAATGGTCGATATCAGGAACATCTGGGCAGCGATCCCCATCCCAAGGCCCAGTTCATTAACTCAATTCTGTCAGCCAAATCACGCAGAAAGACAGGCCGCCTTGGCAGCCCGAAATATGCAGCCTCCCATGCCGTCGGCACGCCTCTTCGTCCTGCAGCACGGACACTTTGGCGATTCTGTCTGCGTCTGTGTCTGTGTCTCTGGGCTGCCATCCCACGCGGCCAGCATCTTGCGACAGCGATACCTCAGATATCCATTTCCATTACATGATGTTCAGGCACGACGGTCTGTTCGCAAACACCCCTCGCCAGGGAGCGCCGTATCTGTGTGTCTCTTGAGACCACCACCACGCCAACGACCCATCAGGACGGCACACCAACACCGCGCGTGGCTTCCTGATGCTTTACCAAGACGGGCAATGATGGGCTAGCTGACCGCGCATGTACTCTGTTCTGTATCACCTCAGCGTGGGCATTCGATTCGGCAAAAAAAAGACCTCACTTGTGCAGAGGAATCGCGAGAGAAGGGAAGAGAAAAAACGCCTAACAAGCCATGCGGCGCACCTGGCGTCCGGCGGCCGGCGTCCGGATCTATGATTGACGCGATGCATGCGCCAGGAAACCACACAACACCATGCCCCCATCACCACTACCGCCATTCGACCCCAGCTAGCAGCATCTCCTGCCTGCTGCATCTCATTCCCACCCCAAAGATCCATCATCCCATTGGCAACACATCCTCCAATCCCTTGGGTTAGCCTCGTTTTGTCGTGCTGGGCTGCGGGACGGACTGGGACTGAATCACAGTGATCCAGTCGCAGTCGCAGTCGCAGTCACAGCCTACAGGCCCGGCAGGATCCCCCACATCTACAATTCCATCCATCGCCATCAGCGCATCTGCGCGCCGGCCGCCAGCTGCTGCATGCCAATCCCACCTGGCGTGCTGTCCAGTCATCATCTTCCTTGGAGGGAAGCAGGCTAGGTATCCCATGTTTTCCCGCAAAGCTTCCCCCAACTTTTATTTCGCAACTTCCAACTCCACTATTAACCCTCCCTGGCCCTCGCCCAATCACGTTCCTTCTGCAGCTCCAAAAGGGGAATGGCTTCGCAGGGCGAACCTCGATTGGCCACGGCTCGCTCCCGCAAAAAGTGAGGCTGCCGCCCCGCTCCCGCCGAACGATTGGCTCCCCGCCGCTCCAACGCAGAAGTGGCCGTCGGGGATCACGCCTGCTGCGGCGCAGCTGGCCTGCGCGGTCCCGTCTCGTCTCGTTTCGGTTCGTCCTCGTGGTATCTTGGTACCGTCCATCATCTCCATCATCTATCTGTTTCCAGCGTATCTCTATCTCTCTGTGACTACTCTGTCACCTCCCTGGTCACATCAACGCCTCCAAGGAACGAGAACTATGCGCTTTGTAAATGCGTATCCATTTCTCTGCCAACTTCTTGGAATTTGGGACTTCCCAAACCACACTAAGGCTTGTTTTCTTCACCTCAAGTGACCTCCAACACCGACTCGCGCAAGGAGGGTCCCATCAGACGGTCAGCACTTTCTCTCTCTTCCCTTTACCAAGAAGCCAGGTGGTGTGTTTGTACGTACACTATCCCGTACCAAAGAACAGGATGATCGACCCGGGCGAGGGAATCAAGCCGCAGTGTTGAAGGGATCATCCCTCACATCTTACAGACCGCCGGAGGACCTTCTATCAAGTACAACGAGATTGGTCACCATCCAACCAACCGCCAAAAAAGGACCCCATTCCATCCCACCACACAAGAGGAAAATCCATGCATCGCTTGCGACAACCTCCCGTCATCAGACGGGTGCCAGCATGTTTGGGCGTCGTCTATCCTTTCTCGTCTGCCGTTGCCGTTGCCGTATCCCCCAACCCACCTACCTCCATTGTAAACGCACCTCGAAAAGTGTCTTTTTTGTCGTGCTCACCTTTCCCAGTCAGATTCGTGAGAACCAAAAAAACAACATGCCCATCAATTGCAGATCATCTCCAACTACAATCCCACCAAAGCAAACCTAAACCTTTTTTCACCTCCTCCCCTCAAGACGGCCCCTCCGAAGAAACTCCTCCTCTTCACCGAATTCGTGCACGCACCGTAGCATTCCCACGCACGACTCGCGCAACCAAGCGGCTCTGCTCGCTGCGAAATCACAGAGTCGCAATATGTCATCAATCCCACCTACACAGACCGCAGTTACATTTGGCAACGCTGTCTAGTGCAATCATTACCACCCCAGAATATCGATTTTCTGCCGGTCTAGACCTTTTGATCGTCCTCTGCTTTTTTTTGCCCATCGACCGTGCTTCCCCCAGGTCGTTCCCACTTCAATAAGCCGCAAGATTGGCAAGAATAATGCCACCGTCGCCGTGACTGTCACCATGCCACTTGGAAAAAACACAGTGACGATCAAATTCCTGTGTTCTACGCGACCGCAACCCCGCGGCTCTTACCGCCCACCACACCCCTCCCTCTCTTCCCCCGAAAAAAGATGCCGTCAATCAAGGAACTCCCCTGACCGCCCGCGGCACGTAAAAGCCAGATGGACGTGGGCCGCAATGCAACACCAACGGAACTCAATCCGAAAAATCGAACCTCACCTCACCTCACCGCACCGCACCGCGCCTTTAGTTGGAGTGCAAGCACACCTATTTATCGCTCATCTCATCTTTGCGCCAAGACATAAAACGCCCGGCGAGCCTTTTTCTTCTTTCCATCTTGGTTCAACAGGTGCACGATCCCATCTTTTTATCTCCGTAAAGCATATCACCCTAAAAATAACCTTTTCCCCCCTCCGCTCCAGTCTGATATGCATAATTGTAAAGAGAGAGAATGGTTTGGGTGCGTGTCTGATCTCCAATCGGGAGACAGGCAAAGATCAAGAAAAATCGAAAAACACCAGACGGGGAGGTGGGCTGCTCGGCTACAGATCCAGACGGGCCAAACGGCTACTGGGTATCTAGCATCGCCTATCTTTACTTTCTCGTGACTTTGCCGGCCGGTGACATGCCACTCTCTTGCTCTCCATCTCATCCCATCCCATCATATCGGTAGCGTCCCCCAAAAACCCAAAACAAGATGCCGTCTACGGTAGAAAAGTGGACGACGACACGCGGACGATGGGCAGATGAGCCTCCAACCTATCCAGATCATGACGCCTTTGAAAGGGAGATGTTGCTACGCTATGATCCTCCTCCCCCCTCTTTTCTCCAACAACATCACCATAAATTACACCCCCTCTGCAGAGACCCTCAGATCGCGTTTTCGCATGTCATGTCATCCCAATCCAGCGGCGCCGCATGAATTAAACGGCGCTGCCGTCCCGCTGCGAGGGCGTTTTGGGTTTTTGTTGCCCGGGGAGAAAGATCATGCCCTGCCTTTTTTACACCGATTCTTGAGTTGTTTCCCCTCCTTTTGGTCATAGAATGTGATTTTTGGAGTGTGTGTGGTGCAAGACACGCGGACGGCTTGCGAATGAAGACGGCCTGAGAGTTGAAGTCGTGGTGGGTGGGTGGTGGTCTACAGGCCCCGCTCCGAGCCGCATCTGCAGGGTGCATGCTGCAGCGGCGCAGCGCCGGAGGCCGAGTCTCTTCCCATTCGGTTCTTGGTGTGTTGTGTTGTGGTTATGAGAGGGTATGATTTCTTGGACGCACATTTGTGCGTGTTTGACTATCTGGCCATTCGTGATTTGAGAGAGTGTTGTTTTGTTTGTGGCTGCTGGCTGCGAGCTGCGGGTTGCACACTACACACCACCTTCAGATAGCACGGCACGAGGTAGGCAACTCATGCAGGACTTCGCGAGCGGGAGGCAGGTTTGCCTACTGCTGGGTTGCCCCGTCTGATGAGGCGTCCGAGGCAGGCTGCGGTCAGCATTTTGGGACGAGGGGCCAATGGGATGGCGGGCTTGGCTTTTTGGGGGCGCGCAGATGCGCTCTTTGGAGATGCGGGATTGTGCAGCGGGGTAGCTAGGTATGGTTGGTGTTGGGCGACGGGTGGAAGGATGGGTGTGGCTTGCTGAGAGGGAGGATGGGTGTCTTGCTGTAGAGTGCAGAGCCTCAGCGTGAGCTTGAGGGTTTTGTTTGCCATGGGTCGCATTTGTTTGCTTCGAGAGAAAAGCGAAAGAAAAGGGCCACAAATGTTAAGCCCCCTCAGTAAAAGAACGCAGAACAAACCACCAGCCAGGCCCGTCTCACATGTACAAGGGCTTTTTTCACTGCATGTTTAACCCACCCTGAGGCAACGTAATAATGGAGACTTCGCAAGAACATCTTTGGTGTTATATTCATATCTGGGGAGATGACTTGTCATTTTGTGAAGCTCCGTCAGCAAGAGTTTCAGGCGATGCTCACAGGTCAGGAGACTGGTGCTCTTGGCTCGTCGGAAAACCACTTAAACTTGAGTGCGCAGTTGTGCACTTCTAGACAACGGTCTATGGCATGAAAGCATGGGTTGGTTGGGCTTGAGGTGTCAAGACGTGTTTTGAGCTGGGAAGGTGTGTGCTCGTGGTGGTGACGACGGAGCTCTAAGCGGAGGGTAGGCAGAGGCATAAGTCTTCGTAGTTCGCAATACTTCCGAGGCAAGCATTCGATGGACTATTCAATGAGGTTCCGATAGCTGCACGGATCCATCCTATAAGACTCCCATAATATACCAGGTAACAGTTCTATGTATGCTCAACGCACAGTGAGTCGTTCTGGGCAACGGGATAGGGTAATCTGTTGTCTCACGTTTCGGAGACCATTGAACAGCCACATGAGAGACACCTTCTTTAGGCTTATCACGTAATCACAATCTAATTGCCAACACATGTACCACCGTTCGTTTGCTAGCTTCAATGCTCTCAGATTCAACCGATGGTGGGGATGATTTAATATCGACCAATCATGATGAAATTTCGGCGTGAACTCTTTGGCGACATGGCGGTTTCCGATGGGTTACCATTCTGCGCAGTGGCATCAGATGATAAGACCAACTCTTTGTTAGTTCCATTCCATACACTAGTATGTGACCCAAATGCATGGGATACCATAGCACTCCTGAGGTTTCATACCTCTTGTACCATTCAAGCCGCAACCCTTTGGCCTGGTGTCATTATCCGCGGCGCAAAAAAAGGCGGGGTTGACTCGGCTTGGCTAGGGGACCTCGCGCGGACAAATCGGTGTCCATTTTCATGCTCGCTACGTGTGGCTTGCACCGACTTACCGAGGACTTTTGGACTGTCATTGGCCGGCGAGGGGAACGGCAGCACGCACATCCCCGGATGCGGGCAGATTGGGTGCTGACTGGTTTGTTGTCCAATCTGATAAATTGGAGGCGTCTGCTCGAGTAAGGTCTGACGTGAATATTCCCATTTAGAACAAACGGTTCGCGAACTTCGGACTTGTTGTCGTCTGGCGTCGTTGTCTGTACCCTCAGTGTTTCTATCGAAGTCCAACACAGCTCACTCGCGCAAACATATCTTCAATTTACCTCAACCACTTAACCCAACGCAACAATGGCACCGCATAATTCTACTGAAGGCAGTGGGGCTATTGTTCAACATGTTTCAAAATGGCTGGCAACCTGCGACGATCAGCACACATGTGTTCGCCGAAGGACCAGTTAGTCTTCCCATCGTTTACCTTACAGTCGTCTCAGAAAGCAATTTCCTCCTTTCATACTATGATGTCGCAGTAGAAGTAACCTGTTAGTATCACACAGATAAGAATCCTTTTCGCCGAGGCCGTCGTGAGCTTATGAGGTGGGCAAGAACTGTCCTGAGGATGAAGTTCTATGTCAACACTCCTTCGCTAGCCTGGAAGGATCAAGCGCCTCTGAAAGAACATAAACCGAAGAAAACGCCCACATGGCTTGTCGACATAGAAGGAGGTTGCATTGTTCCGGGAAGTAGCGGACATCGTTATGTTGCTCTCAGCTATACTTGGAGGGAACATAAATCTTGGCCCTCGGAAATGGACCGGGTGTCTGCTCGCGATGCAGTGCCACAGACTTGTGTGGTCTTTCAGCTACTTCAATCGAACTTGTCATCTCTGACACAGTCTGGAGCGTTACTTCATTTAACTGAAGGCCTCCTCCCTAAGGTCATTCTCGACGCGTTTCAATTGACAAAGCTGCTTGGTCTAAGATATTTGTGGGTGGACCGACTTTGCATCATTCAGGACCAAGATGAGACGGAAATGATGGAGGAGGTCATGAGCATGGACCAAGTATATTCTGGTGCATACGTTACTGTAGTTGCGGCAGCAACTCATGGACTTTTTAGCACGACCACGGCAACCCTGGACAAACCCGAGTACCGACGCAACATGAGTGCTCCAGAATGCGGCGGGCTAAAGCTTTTGCAAGTCGATGTCCAGCAGCCCAATTATGAAGAAGTTTTGAGTCATCATTACGAAGCGATCTCCGAGTCAGCCTGGGCAAAAAGGGGATGGACTTACCAGGAGTCAATTCTCAGCAGGCGAGTCATATTCTTTCACGATGTGATGCTATTTTGGCAATGCGAGTGCGCAGTTTGGGACATGGAGCATCTTGTACCCGACAAGGACAATAGAGAAGCAACTCTAATCTTGTCCAAGTTGACTTTTACGAAGCGATTTTCCGCACCGTCAAAACCTGACTTCGGCCTCTATATAGACTTGATCTGTCCTTACAACGCCCGCAGATTCACTGATCAGAAGGATGGTCTATCCGGGTTTCTTGGTATCTTGAGCCGCCTTGCTCCGGCTTTTCCAGGCGGTTTCATTTACGGCATACCTTGGGTGTTTATTGATTACGCCCTTCTTTGGCAGCCACTTCAAGGTTGTCGCAGAAGAATCAGTACATCAACGAAAACCGTCACTCTTCCATCTTGGTCCTGGTGCGGATGGCAATGCCCGATAGATCCGTGGAGTTTCCAGACCAGCTTCCGTCTCGACCCGAAGAACGAAGGAAGGAACGCAAAAGCTCGATCATGGAAACTGAAGGGCCTTGTAACTTGGGAAGCCCGTATCCAATCGCGCAGGCCAGTCTGGTTCGAGAAACTTTCCCCGCAACCATCGTCGTTGATGCCGGATTCAAATCAGAGAAATACACTCGAGTCTCAGGAAAAACCAAACAATGACCTAAGACAAAACGCTGGTTTGTCGAGTGTAAAGTGGTGCTGCTTGTCAGGTCTGACAGAGCACGCCTTCTTCCTACCGGCGGCAATTCTAGTGTTTTGTAGGCTCACTGGCACATCCACCGGACTACGCTTCAGTATGACAGCGACACGTGAACCCAGTTTAAACGAGAGACCTCTGGATTCCTTGTCAAGTGTTGTCGTCCTACGAGACCGGGCGGGTGCATTCTCTGGCCTCCTTCGAGCCACAGAACATGGAATATCGGAATGCGAACTTGGCCGGAAGATGGAGCTCATTGTTATGTCAGAAGGTAGTGCTACTAAAGGAGACATTAGTCGATGTTTCGAAGAGAAGGCCTTTCGTTTGAGCCCATATTATTCTGGCAAGATGTTTTACGCCAGTTTCGATCAGGACGGCTGGTGGGTTGGCAACGCCGATGAATTCCCGACGTATTATCAAGCTACGTATAAAGTTGTATTTCATGGGAAGTATGAAAAAGACCTAGTGCTGCCGAAGGAAGAGCAACATGATGCCGTTTGCGAGTTCTACAACGTGCTTTGGGTAGAAAGAGGGGACGACCAGATCGCACAGAGAGTGGGGTGCGGTCGGGTCTTGAAAGACCGCTGGAGGCAAAGTGAACCGCGAAGAACCAAGATTACCTTGGGATAGGCTTATGCTTTTGCAACTTTTTGACCGTCGGAAATCTTCTGCTTTGTAAGGGAGAATATACATGAGATACATTCAACATTGATCGGCAGAGGTCCTAAATAGCAATGACGATAGAACGGCTTTGCTCGATTTCAAAGTTGAAGTGTCGAATTCGGATTGTACACTTCAAAAGTTGAGATTTGCAGGATAGCTTTGAATTTGTTGCGAGAACCTATTGAGAGCACTGAAAGTATAGGCAGGAATACAATGACCCGGTACTGTTTTAATTCACCCCCATGTGGAATTCCATGTTTCGAGACCAGAGTTGCTACCAGTATTTCCTACTAGCCAGAGGCGTGATAATCGACCTGAACAAAACACAGTTCAGATGCTGATTTCTCATTTTTGACGGCTTCACCATTCATAAAGCCATGTAAATAGCTAAGTTCTG
Organism: Colletotrichum siamense; assembly: GCF_013390195.1. Classification (NCBI taxonomy): domain Eukaryota; kingdom Fungi; phylum Ascomycota; class Sordariomycetes; order Glomerellales; family Glomerellaceae; genus Colletotrichum; species Colletotrichum siamense. Next base: position 1,740,628 of record NW_023501015.1, read on the forward strand.
GAAGTCAGTAATTAGTCATGTGAGGAGGGGTCTTCATTACCATTCGCCCACCAATATGAAGTGCCTTTCAGTCTTCGCCGAGCTACTCTCTGTCGCCTCGCGCACGGCAAAAAGAACGCTGCTGCCCGCAAATGCCCCTACCCAGTCACCGACCTGAACTGGGATATCTGCCAAGCCGAAGTGCTTGTCTTCAGTCAAGAAGAAAGACCGACCACAGAGCGCACTGTACAATGCGTCGTTGTACAACTTTGCATCTCCGCGCAACTCATTTGAAGGCTGGTTGCTCGTATGTTCGTACTAGGCATGGTAAAGTCTTGTAGCGTCGGATGAACTAAGAATAGTCGCCTTCTGCGATGGACCTTTCTTCCTTATTCAAGATCCGACGAGCGTCGCACGGAAAGAGTCCAGAGATGGCCAGAGCTTCTGTCCAGCAGCGAAAAGGGCCTCCGAGCGACTCAATATTTCAGTCTCGATAGCTTTAATACGGCTGAAGACAACAGAATTGTCTGAGAACATATCCGAATCAAAGGCCTCCAGCCACTGAACCCTGCTCAAGAGTTTCCCCTTAAGGTACAACCTATTGCCATCGAATCGAGTAGATGCCGTGCCAGTGCCCCCTGCGGAATACCCATTTGGCCACAAAAGTATTCTTCGCCCCCGCATGACGGTCCAGTCAGGACACCAAGTTGGCAAACCACGTATACCTTGGATGGTTCGATTGTGATGGCACAGAACCTGAAGAGTATCAGACGTCTTGATCGAGACCCGCACTACGTCTTTGTAAAGTTCTTTCACTCGCTTATTGTAATCTGGTTTCAGATCAGCGTCCTCGTCCATGAGGCGAAAAAGACTGTAAACCTTGTCCCGGGGATCGAAAGATTTGAAGCCACGGAACCGGTACAGCATATTTGCCGGGTCTCGCATTCGTTCGTCCAACCCATGTTTTTGGTACGCTCTTCTGACAGTCCATAGATGACTTATGGGGGTTGAAGCTATGTGCCGGACGAAGTACTGCAGCGGCTTGGGAACGATGGCGTTGAAACTGTAGTCGACCAGGATTTCAAGTGCACTTCCAAAAATTCTCTCGGGAATCTCAACTGCCCCGCAGATGAAGACAACCTCTCGATTCACAGCGAATTCCTGGACGATCCATGCTCTGCTCCACCAGGGCCGCTTCATAAGTTCGTCCAAAGCTTTCCACGAGGCTGCTTCAGATTTATCTTGAAGAATTGAAGTGATGGCTCGATAGTCTTTTGGCAAGACATCTACTGTTAGCCTCCTGAGTAGCCCAGCAATGCTTGTTGTGCCTTTCGCCTCCCTTCCGAGGAAAACAACTACCCTCGAGGAATACTTGTAGATAGCCCACATTCTTTGAACCTGGATGTTGGCCTCTGAAACATTCTTCTGATTGATGCAAATCGAATCCGTCCACAACACTCGGTCGGTGTCTGGCAGGCGAAGGCAACGCAGCGCGCTTTCGAGGTTTGCTGTTACGCTGAAAGGCCGATCGTCAAGGTAGATCTGAGTCCTGTCGTTCGGATCACCCCAAGTGTACGACAGCGCCTCGTACTTCCCATTGCACTAACCCAACGTGAACTCCCTCAGAGTACAGCGAACGTCGTCAGTATTACATCCAGCCAGCAAAGTGACGCACCGGAGAGCCCAGCGGTATTCTTCAGGTCCGGAAGCCAGAATCAAGTCGTCGGCTAAGTCGTGGTATGACACCGAGCTATCCAACGACGATTGTATCATCATGTGAAGTATACGGTGACAAATTAGGGTTCAAAGGAAAAGCTGATTCGCCTCGTCCACTCACGGAAATCAGTGCTGAGTACGACAAGCTAACACATAGCATCTCACCGCTTTTGGATAGCGGGCTTATGGGATATGGCGGGGTTCCCACGACGCAATGCGACTTAATTAGTGTTGAAACGACGAGACCGCCTGTTTTCCCTGGAGCTTTGCGGCTATTCTTCCTGTGTATTTAATACCCCTCTTAAGTTCAATCGAGGTTATAGATAACGACTATAGAAACAATAGAAACATCGATAGTAATAATAATAAGGCCAACGATAGTAGCAACGACGATAATAACAATAATAACGACGACGACGACGGCGAAGACAACGACATCGAAGATAACAACGACGATAGCAAGCACATAGGAAAAGGATGGAAAAAATGGGCGTTCTCGGAATGACATTAAAAGGCAGGTACACTAGCTAGTTAGCGACTATTAATCATTATATATCTACGGTGGAAGGTGGATCCGGCAGCTTCCTGGTTATAGTCTGGATTGAATGTTTGTTAACTCAATTGCAGTAGTGTAAATATTATTGTTTTAGGCCTAATGGGGCTATGGATATATTCGGCGCATTGAGCTTTGATCATAGATCCCAGTGCATCTCAATTCTGGCTGCGGCATATCCTAGCTGAATGGAGGCTCAGAGACGATATCTGAAATTTGGATCTCGATCTCCGGTCCTCTTTTCTCGGCGGTCTTCCATCTCACCAGATAAGATCGCTTTCTTCTCCTTTTTCATTTTTCTCAGGTAAAACCAATGAATCATAACCAGAAATTCCGCGACAAAGATGGCACCAAGAGAGAAGATATTGCCGAGCAAGTAGGGGGAACTCCTGTATATCTGTCCCGCAACTGCTCCGGCCGAGTTTCCGATAGTCTGCTGGATGCCGATGGCCGTGGCTCGTCGATCTTGACGCCTTCCGTAAGCTAACGGAACTCGCGATTAATGTGGAATACTTACACTGCGGGGCCATATTGACATTGAGCCAGGCAAGGTTGAGGCCAGTTCCATTGTAAACAGCAATAGTGCATACAAAGCAGGCGAAGTACTTCACGGCGTTATTACTGACACCGATAAGAATCGCGTAGCCGACGGCGCCCAGGATGTTCGTGCTGAACAAAAACTGAGTTCATTGATCAGCATTATTTGAGTTGACACGGACCATGTAACTCACGAAACCGCATTTCCCATACTTGTCAGACAAGAAAGCAAAGGTGAAGAACGCCAAAGCCCCTAGACAGTAGACTGGGATAGTCAAATAATTCGCCGCCAGCGTGCCATGTCCCATGGCTCGAAGAATTGAAGGCAAGAATGTTCCAAAGCCATTGGTGAAAATGTTTTGGCAAAACTGGGTCCAAGCACTGAAGTCTTGTCAGTAACGGCACGAGAAGCCCCAGGCATTCAGAATCCACCTACGATAGCCAAGTCTTTGCGTCCAAGAACGCAAGTTTGATCTCCTGCCAATCAAGCTCATCGCTTCCCATGTAGTCCAGACGCTCTTGATGACGTACTTCCATGAGTTGACGTTCGTTTTCGTTGAGAAAATACGCCTTTCGAATGTCACTGGGAAGCCCAAACCAAACTGCGAAAGCGCAAAGAACGCTGAAAGCTCCTTCGACAATGTAGACCCATCTCCAGCCTGCGTATCCTCCGACACCATCCATTTGTAGCAAGCCATAGGCAAGAAGCCCACCAAAGGCACCGGATAATGCTGTACATGAAACAAGGTAGGATGTACGCTTGGCCAGCTCGTTTCGTTTGTAAACCATTGTGAGGTACATATTGAGAGACGGAAACAGGCCTCCCTCGCAAGCTCCGAGGATAAGCCGACAGGCATATAGCCCACCAATGTTTTTTATAAGGCCATTAGCGATTGTGGTGACCGACCAGATGATACAAAGGATAGTTAAGACGAATCTTGGTTCGAAGCGCTTGACGAGGATAACAGCGGGGACCTCGACCGGGACGTAAGTGACGAAGAACAGAGATACGGCAGTCGAAAATTGTCGCTCCGTTGCGCCAATGTCATCAAGAAGGCCTGCAACTTTTACATTGCCTGCGAAAGGTAAGTGAAACTTCACACGATGAGTAGAACTGATATACCAGTGCCTGCACGTACCGATGTTTGATCTGTCAATGAAGCATGAGAGATAGACAACGAGTAGAATGGGGGTAATCGCACGATCGATCTTCTTCACAACTTTCGCTTCCTCAACTCGGTCGATCTGAAAGATAGAGGAGCAGGCATTGTGCTCATTGATATCTTGGTCGTTAGCCGACTTCATATTGCTTTTACCCTCCAAAGGGATATCTGAGTCCGATTTCGACATGGCACAAATTGCTAATTATAGTCGCCTGTTTCATGAACAGAAAGTCAGGAATAGTGGAAGAAGATATTTCAATTATACGGGAGTCTGTCCAGAAAAGAATGTTTTCCAGCGTTGAGTACAATTCCAAGATAGTGTTTCAATCTCTTGGCAATCACCTTGATCCTCAATCCCGGAGACCAAAGATGCACATCTTCGCATCGCGTTCCCGAGCCGCCAAGGAGAATGCACCTCATGACAATTCACAAGGATTATTGTGGAGAATTTTGATTGAAGAGATGAAAGATCTGATAAGCTCGATGGTTTGTGGAAGACATCCCCAGCGCCCTTCGCACCAACTGCGATAACGGCCCAGCTTACCGAGACTGTTGGTTGTAACCGAAAATACCGAGTATTCCTGCCCGAGATGAGGGGATCTCGATGCTACGTCTCGAGGCTTATCTCAGCTGCTTCGGGTTGGCTTCCCGCTCCTCGGCCCCAATTTGGTGCACTCAGTCGTTTTGCTCGTATCCGATCTCCCCATATCGGAACACAGTGCATCGGGGCCGGGCTCCGAGAGCGAACTCGGCCATTGTGGGGCCCTCCGGCGGTCGGTTTGCCAACGCCGACACGTGCAATAAAGGCACCAAGGTCTATGGTGAAGAGGTTCATCGAATTGAACGTTTGGTTTAAGGACATTCAGAATATCTCCCCGTTTTACACGACAAGATGGGTTCACTTGGATACAGTCAAAGGAAGATCCGAATTGCGATTGGTAAGTTTCCCAGATTGGCTGCTGTAATGTAAGAAAATGGGCGCTAACCCATCTCTAAAGATCGCGGCGGTACATTTACAGATGTACATGCCTACATTCCCGGCTCTTCTGAGCCAGAGATGGTGTTCAAGCTATTATCGGTCGACCCACGTAATTACAATGACGCTCCGACGGAAGGAATTCGTCGTGTACTAGCACACTTCAGAGGAAAGCTACTTCCTCGCGACGAGCCGTTGGATATTACAGACGTCGAGTCAATTCGAATGGGCACGACTATTGCGACAAATGCACTGCTCGAACGCCAGGGTGAACGAGTCGCATTCCTAACTACGAAGGGCTTCCGTGACCTGCTGGTCATTGGCAACCAAGCGAGGCCTCACATTTTTGACCTGAGCATACATAAGCTTCAGAATCTACACGATACCGTGGTCGAAATTGATGAGCGGGTCACAATGGAAGAGTTTCTCGAAAATCCCGAAAAGGAACCCATTGATATCAACAGCGATGACGCCCTGGTCGAGGGTTTGACAGGCGAGCCAGTCAGAATCTTGAAGAGACCCAACACCGAAGCGATCAGAGATCAACTGAGACATCTTCAAGCCGAAGGATTCAACAGCTTAGCCATATGCTTCATAAACTCTTACCTTTATCCCAATCATGAGAATCAAGTTGCCGAACTTGCTCGGTCTATGGGCTTCGAGGTCTCTGTTTCATCGGAGCTTCAGCCTACGGTAAGCCTGTTCCTAGTTGTGTTCGGAAGATAACAGCTACTAACAGCTAATTCTATTCAGATCAAAATGGTGTCTAGAGGAAACTCCGCGACCGCTGATGCGTACCTTTCGCCTCTCATCCGGCGTTACGTCAAGAACTTCGGCAGCGGCTTCAAGGGCGGACTGGACGCCGTGGCTGGGAAGCTTTTGTTCATGCAGAGCGATGGTGGTCTCTGCCTGTGGCAGAAGTTTTCTGGTCTGCGAGCTATTCTTTCTGGCCCTGCAGGAGGGGTGATTGGCTTTGCGCGCTCGTGCTATGACCCCGACGACAAGATGCCTGTCATCGGCTTCGATATGGGAGGAACTTCGACAGACGTCAGTCGCTTCTCGGGTACATACGACCATGTCTTCGAGACCGAGACTGCAGAGGTGACCCTGCAGACTCCGCAGCTCGACATCAGCACTGTTGCTGCTGGTGGAGGGTCGATATTGCATTGGAAGAACGGTCTGTTCGCGATTGGTCCGGATGTGAACAGCCCCGTCCTTGCTCTAAAGATGAGATAACTGACAAGTGGCAGTCTGCGGGGGCGCATCCTGGGCCTGTATGTTACCGAAAGGGTGGTCCTCTTACGGTCACCGATGCCAATCTATTCCTGGGACGACTTCGCCCCGAATATTTCCCGGCAATCTTTGGCCCTGAAGAGAATGAGCCTCTGGACTATGATGCAACAGCGTATGCTTTCAAGAGTTTGACCGACAAAATCAACGCGGAGGAGGGAAAGTTATTTACTCCCGAAGAAGTCGCGAGTGGCTTCCTGCGCGTGGCGAATGAGAGCATGAGCAGGCCGATTCGATCATTAACCGAGGGAAGAGGCATCCGGACCTCAGAACATGTCTTGGCCACCTTCGGTGGGGCTGGAGGTCAGCATGCCTGTGATGTTGCCGAGGCACTAGGCATCCAGCGGGTTGTGATCCATCGGTACTCTTCGGTCCTCTCAGCATACGGAATGGCATTGGCGGACTTGACGCATGACATCCAACGGCCTCGTGCGGCACGGCTGTCAGAGATGAAGGAGGCCCAGTTTGCCAGCGAGTTTGGGTCCCTGACTTCAGAAGCTGGCGAGACACTCACCGCCCAAGGATTCACAGACCAACAGATCGAGTATGAGCTGTACCTCAACCTCCGGTATCAAGGCACAAACAGCTCTCTTATGATCGAGAAGCCTAACGACTCATGGGACTTTTCCCGGAAGTTTATTGAACACCACGAGGAAGAGTTTGGATTTATTCTTGACCGCGAGATCCTTGTCGAGGACATTCGAGTACGCGCCCTGGGCAAGACTGCAGGAACGGAAAGCATGAGTGTTTCTTCTGCACTCAAAGCCGTTGACATCAGGCTCGCGCCACCGACGAACAGTGCGAGGACCACGAGGGTCTACAGTCAGAACCAGTGGCATGAGGTGAACCTGTTCAAGCTGGAAGACCTTACGGCAGGGGACAAGGTGCCGGGTCCTTCGATCATTCTCGATCAAACGCAGACTATCCTCATACAGCCAGGATGGGCAGCTACCGTGCTTCCGAGGCATCTTTTGCTAGATCGTGAAGAGACGCCCTTAAAGAACACAGCCTTGGAGGATCCTGATGTCGTGGATCCCATTCAGCTCTCCGTTTTTGGTCACCGGTTCATGAGCATGGCGGAGCAAATGGGGCGTTCGCTCCAACTCACGTCGGTTTCTATCAACATCAAAGAGCGCCTTGACTACTCGTGCGCAATTTTTTCTCCTCAAGGTGGCCTTGTCGCTAACGCACCGCACATTCCGTGCCACCTTGGCGCGATGAGCTATGCCGTGGCCTACCAAGCCGAAAGATGGGGCAAAACCCTTTGCCCCGGCGACGTCCTGGTTTCGAACCATCCTGCCGCTGGCGGTTCACATCTTCCTGATGTCACAGTCATTTCTCCTGTGATTGACGAACACACCAACGAAGTTCTTTTCTGGACAGCGTCGAGAGCCCATCACGCGGATATTGGCGGTATTGCGGCAGGATCGATGCCGCCACACTCTAAGGAAATCTGGCAGGAAGGAGCGTCTTTTACCTCATTTAAGCTTGTCAATAACGGCAAGTTCAATGAGGAGGGGCTGGCGGAGATCATGTTGAAGAAGCCTGCCTCCTACCCTGGCTCTTCCGGGACGAGAACATGGAGTGACAACGTTAGCGATTTGAAGGCTCAGATTGCCGCGAACCAGAAGGGCATTCGATTGATCCACGAGTCAATCAAGGAGTACGGTCTTCCTACAGTACAAGTAAGTTCAATTAGCAATTATGTTCTATACGGAGTCTGAGGACTAACGAGCGTTCAGAAATACATGCTTGGGATCCAAGACAACGCTGAGAAGGTCGTGAGAAATCTCCTACGACAGGTTCATGACCAGTTTAGCGGTCTACCGCTGGAAGCAGAAGATCAGATGGACGATGGATCGAAGCTGGTGCTGAAGATACACATCAACCGCGATGAGGGGTCCGCCAAATTTGATTTCACCGGTACCAGTCGAGAAGTGTATGGCAACCTCAATGCCCCACGAGCCATCACCTTCAGTGCAATCATCTATGTCCTGAGGTCACTGGTGAAAGAAGACATCCCTCTCAATCAGGGATGCCTTGCACCAATCAATGTGGTTCTTCCAGCAGGGACTATTCTTTCGCCCTCTCTAGGGGCAGCAACTGTGGGAGGGAATGTCGAGACATCGCAGAGAGTTACAGATCTTGTCCTCAGGGCGTTTCAAGCGGCCGCGGCCAGCCAGGGAACGTGCAATAACCTGACATTTGGGTACGGAGGTGAAGTCATTGATGGCAAGGCAAGACCAGGTTTCGGTTATTACGAGGTGCGTTAGTTAAAGCTTTCCCCCTGAACAGTTCTCTGACCATTTCTTAGACAATCGCAGGCGGCGCTGGCGCGGGTCCGACGTGGGCTGGCCAGTCTGGTGTTCACGTTCACATGACCAATACTCGAATCACGGATCCCGAGTCTCTTGAGCGGCGCTATCCTTGTATCTTACACGAGTTCGGTATTCGGAAAGGCTCCGGCGGCCAAGGTAAGTTTTCGGGCGGAGATGGATGCATTCGTCATATCGAGTTCCGCCGCGACGTGCAAGTCAGCGTTCTAAGTGAGAGACGTTCTGTGCCTCCTTTTGGGCTCTGCGGAGGGGAATCAGGTACACCTGGCGAGAACCTCTGGATCAGGAAGGACGAATATGGGCTCCGAGAGATTAACCTGGGAGGCAAAAACACATGTCAGATGCGTAAGGGTGACCACATCATCATAAGTAAGTGCAGTCATATCCCTAATCTTTTCGTATGCAATACTGACTAAGTGATCTCAGAGAGTCCAGGTGGAGGAGCGTATGGAAAGTTGGTATAAGATCAGGGCTAGGGGTTAGTTAAGTATTGGGCGATACTGCCTAACAGCACCTATTGAAAGAGTGACTGTCAAAGCAATTGCTTGATTTTCATATGTGTCCGCGACCATGCTTCCTGTATACTGAGTGACCCCTGATCAGCGTGATAATAGAAGGGATCAAAATAGAGATAACAACGACACGGACGATGACAACAAATGACAACAATAATGCCGACAACGATGATAGTCATAATAATAACAATGATAAGAACAACGAGAACGACAATGATGATTGCTACGACGACGACGACGATGACGACGACGGCGGGCGACGACGACGGGGGCAACGACGACGGGGGCAACGACGACGGGGGCAACGACGACGACAATAACGATAACGACGACTACGAAAACACTAACGGCGATAGCCACGACAGTTGTTTCATTCATAGAGTTAGAAACTCGAAAGCATGGGACGACTCTTGTTTCGAGGCTAAGGAAGTTCACCCTTACCCGTTTTGGCACGTCCCGTTCCAAGTCACACATGTCTGTCTTGCTTCTTGGCAGAAGAAGAGCTGAGCCTGGTGGCTGGCTGAAGCTCGCGCGTTGCTGTCCCCTCAACGGCCGAGACATGATTATGTTAGCGTGCCCTCAGCTACCTCACCATTTTCGTGGAGCCTGTATATTAGTGCATGAGGCTGCGGAAAGTATTTAGCGAAGCAGAGGGACCTCATTCACTGAAAAATGGCTACAGGGGACGCTTTCAGCCTGGAGAGGGTCTCGATAGCTCCAATTACCTCCAATCCGTCATCAGGGTTTTGCTAGTGACACTTGTTTTCAAGCAATTCAAAGTACGTGATTCATCAGCGGTCAAAAGAAATTAATATCTTGACCTTATTTCATGCATGATACGATTCTTCTACCTTCCGCTTCCTTCTAGCCCGTGGAATCACTCGCCCCTGTAACCACCCGCTTTGCCTTTAGTCACGTCCACAAGAGCTTCATAATTGGAATCATAAGACGTGACCGACACCGCGACCTGATCAGATGACAACTTATGAGGGGCTTCCGAGAGCATCCGATAAGAAACTCCGGTCATCACACTGGCCAATTTCAAGTTGTTCTTCACAGGCTTCTTCTTCTCGATCTTGAAGCGACCCGTGCCCTTGAGAACAGTGACAACAGTATTCGGGAAGCGCTCCTGGGATACTACCTTGCCACCCAGTAGTACAAACCTCCACTTCAAGTGCTCAGTAAGATATTTCTTCACCTTGTCCTCCTCGTAGGTCTTGAGCAAGTGGATCTCATCAGCAGCCTGTTGGAGAATATGCACCGTCAAAGGCAGCTGACCACGCGATCTAACTCCTTTCTGTGCCTGATTGGAACAATTGCCGCACTTCCCGAGCTGATCGCCAGCAAAAGTGTAGACGCAGCCGATGTAATTGAGGGGATGAAAGTTGTCGGTCGCGTCCGCGGCCCTAGGACCGCCGAGGAAGAATTCAACCGAGTATGAAGAGCCCCCACCAGCGTACCGATCATAGTCGACGTTGATGATGTAATCGTTCCACGTAGCTCTCTCGGGGTTGCCAGAGAACCACTCGATGTCTTCCATTTTCGCACTTCGAGTTGGGATTGGAGCCAGCTTTTTGTCGAGACCTCCCTCAGTCGGAGCGCTCGGGTACAGGGAGCCAAGTTTGGCTCGCAGAGCACTCTTAAAAGCTTCCTCCTTGAGCGTACCATCAGCAGTATCAACGACGTCTTCAACGGCAGCGGTTTCTTTGAGAACGTCGTAGCTGTAGCCGAGTTTGTTCCAGTCTCGGGTGAGATCTGCTGTGTAGACTTGCTTCTCCGGGTCATTGTCCTTGAGATGGAAGGGCTGAAGCAGAGTGTGTCGATTGTCATGAGGATCCACATGATCAGGTTCTGTGCCATCCCACCACTTTTCCCAGTTCAATGCTTGCCAGATGGCGAAGAGCCGATCAATTTGGCTGTAAAGTTCTCAAATTAATATAGTGGGGTCGATTTGAGATGTGCCTTCATACTCACCAATGATGAAGCCAAAAGACAGGATCGAAAGCTGCAACAGGGACATCGCTCATGTGACCCATCCCAAGATCCCATTTACCTCCACCAGTTAGGTTCTATGTAATTGTCAACGCTTTTCCTCTTCCCCGCGAAGGAAGGGGAAGCATGTGGTAAAACTCACGTGGACGTTGTTGTGGATGTACTCCAGGTTCAGATATCCGCACGGACGGATGTTTTTTTCTTTATACAACTTCGTGGAAGCAAATTCCTCATAAGTTGTTAAATAGTTGGGGCAGAACATGCGGTTAATCCCGTCAGACAAACTGCCAGGACCTTGAAATTTCCAATCTTTCTGGTCGGGACGGGGATGATACCATGCGTTGTCCTTCTTCATTGATGCAAAGACGGTATTGGCCTGCCAGGCATTGTTGACACCGCCGAGGCCCCTGTACGTGTATTTCTCATCCGACCTCTCAGTGTGAAGACCTTCGACCTTGTCCTTCCTAAAAAGACCATAACGGCTGACTCCAGAGACTTTATCCCACTGCACAATATCTATCCGTTAGCCCTCAAGTCATGCTTTGAGCGGGGGAGGTGGCCTCTAGCCACAATCTTTGTAACACCACTTACAGGCAATATGTCCTCCAACGCACCCGTTTTTCGATCGCGTTGTTCAGTTTGAGGTATGTTCCATTCCTTGAGTGACTCCGGCATATCTCCAAACGGCCTGGGATCACCTTGATCATCGCCGTCCTCGTATCGAACTGGATTGTTAAAGCCCCAGAACGGATTGGCATAGAGGCCGCCCTCAGGATAACGGTCCCTGACCAACGCGGGTGGGTAAATGCGCACGGGACCCTGGACCAGAACCTCTGGACAGGCAAAGTCCTCAGCATACGTCTGCTGAGCAGCCCAGTCCCAGTAAGGAAGACGCCAGGCCTCAGCCTCCTTGTACCAGACCTCGGCTTCCTCGTCGGGTAAGCCATGCTCCCTAATCCAGTGAGTCACAACTTCGTTCATGTTCTCCCAAATCAGTTGCTACATTACTGTTAGTTGTCTTTTCTGAGAAGTTCTTCAAAACTCAAAATGGAAGTCTGTACGTACCTCAAAGAGTAGCATGTATGGGCGATGCCAGGTGGGGAAATTGAGACCATTGTGGACGCAGTATCCCAGTGGTTTTCCTTTGTCGTTAACAGGACCTCTCGGAGCTCCATCCCACGGTTGGTAGGGTGCAGCATGCTGGAAGAAGTAAGTCAGTGACCATCCTTGCATCGTTGCACACGTGCCAATGCCCATGACTTACAATACCCGCGATTTGGAAGTACGACAGCTTCTCCTGGATAGGTTTGTTCTTGAACTTCTCCAGAGCAAGCACGAAAAGCGTCCATTGCTTACGGAGCTTCTTGTCAGTTGCCAAGATCTCGACGTTATACCGAACAGGCATGTCCGGGACAAATGGGATGTTGATGGTCTTGTCCTCCAGGTCATCGGGTCGAGGTATACCAGTGATTCCATACGTACCACCCTCGGCCCATTTCTCATTGACAGCCTTGACCAACCCTTCCATACTGTCGTGAGTAGGAAGCTTGTTCAAGATAAGTCGCCCATGGTGGATGACGCTGATGTAGCGGATATGGCCTTCAAGCGAATGGCTCTTCTTCTTCAAAATGATATCAAAGCGAGGATCGGCCTTGTGAAGAGCATCTCTGAGGCGAAAGGTATTGTCGTGAGCGCCTCTAGGGCCCCAAATCTCTCTGCCATTGAACGTGAGAGTCGCCTCAAAGACATGGCCTTCCAAGGAGTGCGGCTTTTCCTCCAGCCAGATTTTGTAGCTCATGATTGGAGAGAAAGTGCCCTGAACAGGAGTTGGATTAGCGTGTGAATTTGAGGAGTTGAATTGAGTGACAAGCTTTACTTGTGTCGGTGGTTTGCAAGAAGAGGAAGAGGAAGAGTTTCGATACAGCGTCAGCTTCGTGTAGACACACACTAGGAATATCAGCTCGATTGTCGGGTCATCGCACGGAGCAGGAGCACCTTTTATGCATAATGCAGTCGCAGTCACTTCTTCTGTGAGGTTTGGAAGCACCCGTGAAAGACCCTCATAAACCCTTCATTGCCGCTCTTCATGCCAGTTTACGTATCGTTTTCCCACCTCGCACCACGACTGCTATTTGCCAAGAGCTGGCCAAAAGAACGCCACGGAGAGCTCAGCTCCCATTTTCACCACTCCACTCTCCCTGTATATGCGGGGTTGGGCCTATCACCATGAAATATGACTGAAACACTGCGGGACGAAGCGCATTCTGGCAAAGTGCCAGAGTCTTGGAGTATGCAAAAAATATGTGATAGTGGCGGGAGCGGCCCGAAACGGAGAAAGATCCCCAATCTGGCTAACATCGAGGCAGCTGAACGTAGATCAAGAGACGCCCGGACTAGGTCATATGAGGCGGCACCCGAGGACCGATGCGGATGCTAACAGCTGCCCAAAGCCTCCCATGTAAAAGCATACAATAGTCCCGAGACATACATGCGACTACTAGACGACTGCCTTGTCGAGCCCCTCGATCACGAGGCCCTTTCAAAATCAGCCAGCAACCAACCCATGATTTACAACCTTTGTATACCTGAATATTCAAGGAATATCTAGCTACAGAATATCACAGACAGCCTTTTCTTTTCAGACGCGTCGAACAAAGTGATAAGCATTGGTTATAGTAGGAGGAGTAATGAATATGGCTTCCAAAGGTATCGAGCGATCGGCTGATCGTAGCGTGATGTCCGTGTCGGATCCCTGCTCACCGCCTGTATTAGCCCTGCACAGTTATGAGTGGCTTGACAAGTGCTGGCCACAAAACCCAGAAGACGTAGTTTTTATTTCAAATGCTTGATGCATTTGGCCCTCGTCAGTTTTGTGTTCGTGGCCAAAATTGCATATGTGTAGGAGGGACCAGACATGCTTCTTGAGTTGATTCGGTTCAGGTTATGCAGCGATCTTAGCTCTAAAGGAAAACCACTTGCGCCAATAAACACGGTCAATCCTGTTATCTCAATGTAGATTGGCCTGCCTAATTCAATTATACGTCTCCAGTAGGCTATCCCCGACCTTCATAGTCACAGTCAATGTCTTTGAAATAGCGTTCTCGTGCGATTTCCAAGGTGCTATCATGTTGGGCTAACCCGCTTGTCTACTAACTAGTACGTGCTGTTCTGCGTTGGAGGGTTTTGCATATCGCACTCATGAGTCTGACCCAAAGCTTCAAGCTGCTAAAGTCGGCAAACCTTGACTGAAAAATTGAATGCTGAAGATATAAGATATCGTGGTTTTGTTGAACAACATGAACTTCGAGCAAAAGTAATCTAGGTTTGGTTTATCGTCCGCAGAGAGGGCCGCTTTGAGCGACGTATCAATTGTTTTGAAGCGATCTCTTTCTCGGTGGCGGTTGTACATGACTCGCAACTGATGTTGACGTCACAACAAGAGTGAACAGACGTTGTTGTCAGGTAAGATACCCCTGTTGAATGAGTTGCTCAGCCAGGACTTCATTCAGGACCCACCATGTTTTGGGGGCTGATTAGCGTCATGATAAGGGCGTAGTGTGTGCGGTTTCGCCGGAGCAGTCACCGCGTCTCGGAACTCCTCTTTTCACGCCGAGCCGCATCCTCGCCATCGATTCCGAACCATCAACGACGCGTTCCGCAGTGCTCCATATCCCTCCGGCCCCGGGTCTCAACTGGCGACCGGCCGATCGATTGGACGTTATGGGCCCAGAGGCTGATGCAGCGCCGGCAGAGGCCGCGACGCCGCAGTCGACCCGCGCCGGATCCGCTCCAGTGCAGAAGCGCGCCGCGCCCGCGACCGGCGAAGGCCAGCGCAGCAAGCGGGCGAAGTACACGCCTGTCGCTTGGTAAGTCACTGGATGCTCGTGATATTTTGAGTCGAGTTTCTAAGACGACGATCGCTTAGCAATGAGTGCAAGAAGCGGAAGCTGAAGTGCATCAAGGAGGACCATCAGACCGTATGCCGGCGGTGCCTCTCCAACGGTGCCGAGTGCGTCTTCATCCCCGGGCCTCAGCAGACGCCTCTAAAAGATAAAGACCGGGATGCTACTCATGAGAGGGAGGAACAACATCCGTACGTCACCGTCATCGCATTCATCTCACTCCAGCTGACAAGACTACAGCTCCCAGTATAAGAATCTCAGCGACGAGGTAGCCGCCCTTCGAGAACAGGTCGCCAGCTTGACATCCTCTCTTCGCGAGCTCAATGGCAAAGTTGCTCATATCAACACTCGCTCGCCAGCTGCTCTCGGTGGTCCACAGCATCCTAGCCCTCTCTACGCGAGTGAGTCGAATCGTCGGCCGAGTGAGCCGAGGGAACCTCAGTTTGTCGGACCAACGAGATCGGCGTTTAGCCTTCGCATCGCTGAGACGTCGCTCACCCGCATGCGAATTCAAACTGGCGATGAGGAACCGACGAGCCGATCTGCCTCGCCGGCTGCATCCCAGCGAGCACCTTCCGTCATATCCGAAGACCAGACAGCGTCATCTCACAAAGATTTGGACTGCCTATTGACATTAGAATTTGATGAAATCCTTCGTCTGCTTGACGTTTACTCAGAGGAAATGGAGTCAGTCTACCCCTTTACTAATATCAAAGATGTCTCAGCGAATCTACCACACATACTCTATTACGCTCGACACCTGCAGAATCCACCGGCGGACCCAAATGTCCCAGAAGAGGAGCGGCCAAAGATCGAGGAGAAGGATGTCCAGCTTGCCAAGGTCGCGATTGCTATATCGATAGTAATGGAGGCTCAGGGGCAGAATCCCATAAGCACGAAGTTGATTGACTCCGTCGAGCCCGTTGTGTGTCGAGTCTCGGGCGAGGCATTCATCGACTTGAAGGAACTGCAGATTATGACTATGTTGGTGAGCTAAGTCTTTCCTCGGACGAACAGCTTACCCGATGAGTGCCCACGCTGACATCGTGTCAGAGCCTCTACTGGTTCCACTGTGGTGAGGAGCTTCTAGCATGGAGGGCTATCGGCATTTCCGGCAGAGAATGCCTCGAGATTGGCCTCCATCGACGAGCGATTCTCCTGGACAATTTCAAAGATCCCAGGCAGCGAGATCTCGCCGTACGATGCTTCTGGTGCGTCTACGTCTTGGATCGCCGCTGGAGCTTCGGGACAAGTCTGTCGTTCGGCCTCATTGACAGGGACATAGATCCCGAGTTACCCGAGCCGGTAAGTTCTTCGCCATCAACTTCCTTCGGACAGCAACACCGACTGACGGTCGCTCCAGGGAGAGAATTACCCCTACTTGAGGTGCATGGTGTCCTACGGCAGGCTTTGCTCCAAAGTATGGGAGGCCCTGCCGCCCTTTGAGTCTCCATCACAATTCATTCCCAAGGACACAGTCGCCTTCTTGGACTTCATGACGCAGAACTGGCTCAACTCCATCCCGGACGACCTCCGTATTCGGCATCCTAGGCTTGGACTCGCACCCCGGACTCAGCCGAGAAGCATGCACCGCCTTCGATCATTACTCTACCTACGCGGAAATCACATGCGAACGCTCATCCACCGGCATCATGTCCTTAGCACCGCAAGCATCAGGGCCGACATTCAGAGTGCCAAACTAGTCACGGAAATCGCACTGGATACCATACAAGTATTGACGCATCTCAACGATACTAGCGATATCTATGCACGACAGCAGCACGCTTTCAATTATTTCCTGATGAGCGCACTAGCCGTGATCCTGCTCGCTGTATGTCACGCACCGGGTGTGTTTACTGAGCCCTGTAAGGAGAGCTTCCTGAAAGCAGTGCAGCTTGTCAAGGGATTCTCACGACATGGGCATGCAAGCCGAAGGCTTTGGAAGACCATTCGAGGTTTGCTTCCAGGTGTCAAATCTCTCGGTCTTCGGAGTGACCCTGAGAAGGCAGATGCGCCACAGGCAGGGGACGATACGGAGCAGAACGCGGCCGAATCCCGGCCGGATGACCCACACCAGAACCCGGGCCCGGGCGAACGAGACGGAAGGAGGCCGGAGAACAGCGCATGGGATGCTTGGGACACAAGCCCGCAGGCCAACAGCTCAATTCCCGACATGTTCAACATGGGAAACGATCTGATGAATCTTTTCGACGCTTTTGGTCATGCGAATGGCGGTCACCCGGCGCCGCCTGATTTTCCGGTAGGGTTCTTTGGAGTGAATGAGCAAGGCATGTCGCTAGGGGACCCGGAGGAGATTTCGCGACGTTTTCAGGGTTTGATTTAATCCAGCACAAGGACCAGTCAAACCGCATCAGCGCATAACCCTAATTTGAATCACGGAACATATCAGTGCGAGGACGGGGACTTGAATTGCAGCCAAGCGAAAACTTTTCATGTTACAATCTAACCAATACTTGTCAATGTCCTCCCCCTATCCTCGCGTTTCCGTTCCTTAGACGCTGATATCTGCAGGGACAGAAATGCCTGTTACCACGTTACTATCCACCACCGGCACCTCGAACTTCTTGCGGCCGTATGAGATGTAGTAGATGATACCAAAGAATAGCCAACCAGCCATCACAACGATCGAATAGTTCATGTTCTGCGGCGTCACTGGCATAGCCGAGGGAAACGTGCTGAAGATGATGACCACGACCATCCAGATCAAACTGATCACGTTCAACACAGGGCCCACGGTGGGGCCGAGCTTGAAGGGGCCAAAGTCTGAGGGCTTGATGTTCTTGCGGCCGAACAGCATGTACGCGATAGGGACGATGTAACTTGAGTACATTCCGATGATGGCCATGGACAGAATGGCGTTGAAGGCTGTCGTGTTGCCAACGTAGATGAAGCCGAGGAGCATCTGGAGGACGGTCACGAGCACCACGGAGTAGATCGGAATCTGGGAGTGCTTGTTGACTTTGCTCAGGTACTGGTCGTAAGGGGTGGCTCTGTCACGGGCAAAGGCCCAGAGCGTGCGTGAGGTCGATGTAATACCGGCGACCGTGGCGGCGATGGCAGTCATAATGATGACCAAGGACATGAATGTCGCGCCGCCGTGGGACTTGGTGACGTCGAGGAAGATTTGCATGAAGGGGTATCCGGTCGGGGTTGAGAGGAGGGCGTCGAGCGGGCCGGTGGAGAAGAGCAACACGGTGCCGTAGATGAGGCCCATTACGCCGTTGACGAGGACACTTCCCACCATTGCAATTGGAACGTCGCGACTCGCGTTGGGCAACTCTTCGGCCAAATGGCATGCGGCATCGTAGCTACGGATCGTTAGTCTGGTCTTGCATCACGGACACGTGCCTACTTACCCCAAGAACGGGTAGACGGCGCTAATCAGCCCAACGAGCCAAGAGATTCCGTCACTCTCCCAACCGCTAGAGTTAGTGACCTCCTTGAAGACGAAGGACGCGGTGTTCTTCGGGGCCATGACACCGAGAACAATAAGAATGGCCAGAAAGCCAGCACCATGGAGAAAGCCTAATAACAATTCTATGTTAATACGAGTTCCCACAACTAAGGTCGGACAATGTCAAAGAGTCTTACCGGACACAAGGTTGGCCGTGGGTAGAAGTCTATGTCCCCAAATGTTCATGGCCAATGCATACACAAGAATTGCCCAATAGAACAACATGCCCTGCCACCTAGCCGGGATATACGAGTCGTCGTTCAAGATGATGAGAGACTGCACTTGGAGACCGGCCGCGAAGGCGGCGGAAGAGGTAAGAACCACCTGGCCCCCCACAGAAATCCAACCGGTTGTAAACGCCGCGGCCGATCGAGTCGAGGGCGGGCACAGCGCCGCAACCCAGTGGTATTGACCTGTGAGGTAAAGTTGTCAGCGTCAACTCATTTGGATCTCTTTGGTGTTGTGTCAACCAGCAACTCTTACCTCCTGCAGTTGGATAGATGGATGCAATTTCTCCCAGCGAGGATGCGATGCATACCGTGCAAATTGTTGAAAGTATCCTTCAAAACTTATTAGCCTTCCGCTGTGGTCCAACTGAACAAGCATCATCAACTCACAAGTTATAAAACAAACAAGGGGCGCCGCCGCTGACAAGAGCCGGCGCAACAACACTCGACAGAGCCTCCCATGTTGCCATAAGACACACACATAGTGCACCTAGTGTAAGCAAAGAGAATTGTCGATTCAATTCCTGGGCGTGTCCGAGTTGAGCAAGTCGCAAGTCGTCGCCGGTGAAAATGGGCTCATTCTGGCTCTGAGAGTCGACTTTGCCAAGGGTCACCGTATCTTTCTTCATGTCGGTTTCCATTATTTCACAAAACAAGCAAGAAAACAACAAGACTGAAGCAAATTTTGACTAGCGATTTCGAATTGTCGCCTTACAGTCGTACGATCTACCGACTCAATCCCGGGGTTTGTCGGGCACACGTCTTTTGTTATGTATCTCCATGACTACTCAAACTCCTCTTTGATCTTATCACCGAGCAAATTCAGATTCCCAAACCTGCGAGATTCACCAAAATGGAGACGATACCCAGACGGCGGCACCGCTGCAAGGCGTCCGGCATCTTATCTTCAGCGGGAGGCCCAATCAACTGCGGTTCAATAATCGCTGGCCAATCACAAGAGCTTCCCAGGATCCCCTAGTGCCTCGATCTTTGATCAACTAACTTTTATAATAGCCTTATCTTGGCCGGGGTTGAAGATAAGAAGACTACGTGGGCGCTGCGCCTTGACTCGGAGCTGTTCCGCGGTTTCCGACCAGTTCCGGGCGCCTCTCTCGGAAGGCCTTCCGACTACTGAGCCAACCAGAACTCGTGGACCATTTAATGGCCCGAACGTGCGGAAGGTCAGTCTGGTGTTTCAGTACCTAAGACATCAAAGGACACAGTTGGTTAGACATTCATTCCGAGCGTTGCTGGTTTCTTCATAAGAACGCAATCTTGCTCAGTCTCAAAAACGAACCCTGAACAACCATCTTCGGACGCCCACAGCCTCTGCAACCTAGTTCCGAGTCACATACGCACCTCCCATAATGGCAGCTATTCCGCACCCCTTGTCGGCCCTGTCTCTGGAGGAGACCAATAAGGCCCGAGACATTGTGCTCGCTGCGCACCCCGGCTCCGTCCTCGATTTCAGACAGAACTACCTGTGGGAACCACCAAAGGCTGAGGTCCTCAAGTTCCTGGACCTCGAGCACTCTGGCAAACTCACAGCGTCATCACCGAGACCGGCGAGATGCGCCCAGGTGTTCTACGATGTTATTGGAGGCGCGACTAAGGCCCAGTACTTCGAGTCCATCGTGGACCTGGGTCTCGGGAAGATTGTTGATCAGAAGCTTATCGGTTCCGAGCACCAAGCGAGTTTGACCATGTACGTTCCCAGCCACGAATCTTCAACCCCCCA
Organism: Colletotrichum siamense; assembly: GCF_013390195.1. Classification (NCBI taxonomy): domain Eukaryota; kingdom Fungi; phylum Ascomycota; class Sordariomycetes; order Glomerellales; family Glomerellaceae; genus Colletotrichum; species Colletotrichum siamense. The sequence continues at coordinate 1,761,027 of NW_023501015.1, forward strand.
CGCGGGTTCTGCGAGATGAATGCAACGCTAACGCGCCTGTCACCAAAAAAGCTACGAGTTCGAGGTCCTGGCTGATGCCGTCCAGCGCTCCCCCTTGTTCAAGGAGAAGATCGCTGAGCTTAAGCTGCCAGAGGGCTTCGAGGTCGTCGTCGAGCCATGGCCCTACGGCGCCCCTGACGCCGCAGATGGCGACAACCGTTTCTTCCAGGCTCTCATTTTCGCCCGGGACACGAGAAGTGGAAACCCGGACTCCAACTTCTACGCCTACCCCCTGCCTTTGATCCCTGTTATGGATGCGCACAAGAAGGAGATCGTGCGCATCGATGAGCTTGCTACTGGTGGTAAGGGCGATGCCCTGTCCGGGAGGACACACGCCCCCACGATCATCGACCACTGCCAGGAGAGCGAGTACGTGCCTGAGCTACTGCCGAACGGCACGCGGAAGGATCTCAAGCCCTTGACAGTGCAGCAACCCGAGGGTCCCAGTTTCTCCATCACCGATGGCAACTTGATTGAGTGGCAGAAGTGGCGCATGCGCGTTACCTTCAACCCCCGTGAGGGTGCTGTCGTCCACGATGTGCGATACGATGGCAGACCGGTCATGTACCGTCTTAGCATGAGTGATATGGTGGGTTCATCCCATTAAGACTGACCTGTTTGTTGGGGTGTGCGCTAACATTGGAGCCAGACTGTGCCCTACGCTGATCCTCGCCCGCCGTTCCACCGCAAGCAGGCTTTCGACTTCGGTGATGGTGGTTTGGGCAACGCTGTTAACAACCTGACTCTGGGCTGTGATTGCTTGGGTGTCATCAAGGTCCGTGGCAACGAACTAACTCATGACTCGTATACTGACATGAGCAACAGTACTTCGATGGTGTCCTCATCGACGGTAAGGGTGCGGCCGTTGAGTCCAAGAACGTCATCTGCCTCCACGAGCAGGACAACGGCATCAACTGGAAGCACACCAACTGGCGCACCGGCCGCGCCGTGGTCACCCGCCGCCGCGAGCTAGTCATCCAGTTCATCATCACCCTCGCCAACTACGAGTACATCTTCAACTTCAAGTTCGACCAGGCCGCCGGCATTGTCGTCGAGGCCCGCGCCACGGGCATCGTCTCCGTCGTCAACATCGACCCCGGCAAGACCAGCCCGTGGGGCAACGTCGTCAGCCCCGGCGCCCTCGCGCAGAACCACCAGCACGTCTTCTGCGTGCGCATCGACCCCTCCATCGACGGCAACGAGAACACCGTCGTGCAGGAGGAGAGCCTGCCGCTGCGTATGGATTCGCGGACGAACCCTAACGGCAACCTCTACGAGGTCAGGCAGACGCAGGTCACGACCTCGGCGGGCTTCGACGCGGCGCCGATGAACAACCGCGTCTTTAAGATCCAGAACCTCAGCAAGCCCAACCCCATCACGGGCAAGCCTGTCGGCTACAAGATCACGCCACCGGCGACGCAGCTACTGCTCGCCGACCCCAACAGCGTCCAGTCCAAGCGTGCGCTGTTTGCCAGCCACCACCTGTGGGTCACCAAGTACAAGGACCACGAGCTGTTCGCTGGCGGCCGATACACCCTGCAGAGCAAGGTGGAGGTTGGCGGTGTCAAGGACGCCGCGGACAGGAACGAGGACGTGCTGAACCAGGATGTTGTCCTCTGGAGTGTCTTTGGTCTGACGCACAACCCCCGTATTGAGGACTGGCCCGTCATGTAAGTGATACAACTTGTCTGGTTCGCATTGATGACTGAAACTAATCAATCAATAGGCCCGTTGAGATGCTGCAATTGCACATCACGCCGTCCGACTTCTTCACCGGAAACCCGGCTCTTGATGTGCCTTCAGACAAGGACATTGGATCCAAGTTGACCTCTGGATGCTGCGCCAAGGAGACGCCCATCCGAAGCAACTTGTAGAATATTTGATGATGGTATTCATGATATTTTGTATGAACAGCGACATGTATATAAAAAGGGAGGCAACCGGTTTTGAGAGGCAGCTTTGACTGTCGATGGATTAGATGACGACGGTGTCATACTAGCCTAGATCTTTTCATAAAAGGAAGCATTTTGTTCAACAACCTGCAAGACCAAGATCGCCGAAGCTACCCACCCTGAGATCAATCCCGTTTCTATCACAGCCGTTCAATTTGAGTGAACTCTGGGGAGAAAGCGTCAATTACAGTAAACTAATTCTCGACATTGCTTTATCTAAGTTTCTGTGGCCAGTCTTTAGAGGTAGAGTGTTTGATGAGGGAGCATTCTTTTGATTGTCACCACGACTTCGAGACTCTAGAGAAAGTGAAATGAAAGTATCATGTTTTCGAAGTCAAGTATGGTGTCCTACTCAGTCCCTGATCGCCGACGGGCACGTCGTGGGCCTAGACCGATTTCGTGAGCTGAGACTGAGAAGCGCGTATGACAGAAACGGTTCAAGTCGATTGCTTTGCATACCAATCAGTAGCCTACACACAATCAACAACGCATACTCGCCCGGATGATTCTCATCCGCCTCAGGTGTTTGATGACAATTATTCTGTCTGTATCACGGACTCCTCGGGATGCGTTATCTCTCATGACTCGCATTTGGGCTTATTCGCCTTCAACCGGGTGAGTGGCAAAGCAACACATTGTCACAATCAAGGTGAGGAGTTGCATGATTCACAGGCTTACCTAGCAGTGATGTTCAAGACGATAAGCGAAGATAGCGGCCCGGTGGGTGGGCGTCGGAAGGGTCTCGGAATGGGAAACACGTCAACGAACCCCCACAGAGATAAGGGCTGAGAGTCGGAATAGGATCGGAAAGCGCTGTCTATGGTTCAGCTGCGAGGCTATCAAGAGATTGTATCGGTGATGAGAAATATTGAATCAGAAATTTGTCAAAATTCAGATTGAAAGTCCGAAGCCGGCGAAGCCGACATGCAAAGTGCAAGCTCCACGATAAGCTCATAGCGTGGCGAGGACGATTTTGTAATGTTTGAGTATCGTGAATCAGAAGGATATTGACCGTCGGATCAATGACTATTGCCATGTGTCATACTTGGGAAATCTTCGGCTCGTTGCACGTTCGCCATGAGATTCCACATTACCTGTGTTGGCGAACAACCCAGAACGGCCATCTCGAGATGAGTGGGGAGCAGAGAGACGAAATTGATGCTGCCCGTCACCATCCGTGCATTCCCGTAAGTGATGCTTATATAAATGAACCACTGCCCATCTCTCCATTCTGTAAATAGTTACCTGAGTCGGACCCTTGTTGACATCCGCTCCGATCGCCCGGCTCCGAGAGTCAAACAATTAAACCCCACAAGCCCCGGTCTCCAGGCCCGCCCCGCTTCCGACTCTCCGAACAACCGGCTCGACACCAGCACGCTAGGCTGGGAGAAGGAAACATCAGTCCATCCGTCTGGTGGGTTGAGTATGTTCAATTCCTTATCAGCTTTGCTATTCGCATGGCTTTGAACTGCATACAGTACGGGCTCGGCATCAAAACTCACTGAGTCATTCAGTCTGTCTCTCGGCGCACAGCATCGCGTTCGCATGAGATCGCAAACGAACCGCATCAGGATGAAACAAATACAATGATAGGGACTTGTACGATGAGGCTGATGATTGTGTAAGTCGACGCCATCATAGGCGGAATAAAATTTTATTTGCAGCATAGGGGTGTGCCCCTCGAAGAAATTCAGTGAAACGTCTGCCTTTCAACGGCTGTAGAGCCTGCCCTTCGCTTCATCACTGATCCTGTGCTCTCCGGTGAGAATCACTAAAGACATCCTCCCTAATGCCGACGGTCGTGTATATTTTCCTCAACCACTACCTCTCCATCGCATGTCCCCCTCACATCAAACCGAAGACTGCTCAAGCAGCAGTCTCGACAGTGATGCTGGCCTTGCCGGCGCTCTGGTAGGCCTCAGTGGCAACAATCTGGTAGGCGAAAGAGGTGCCGAGGGTCATGCCAGCGTTCTTCCAGGCGTTGAAGAAGTTGGACATGGTGACGGTTCCGCCGGTGCGCTTGTTGTCGCGGATGGCCCAGAACTGCTTGAAGGTCTGGGTGCCGTCGATGGAGGGGGCGTTGGTGCGGGTGCTCTCGTACAGCTTGTAGGTGGAGCCGTCGGAGGTGACGGTGCCCTTGAGGGTTCCTGCAGAACCGGGGTTGTACTCGCCGTGGTTCTCAACCTGGAAGCATTGGGGTCAGCATCTTGTTCATGATATGCGTGGGTGTGCTTGGGTCGAGGTGCAACTTACGACGTAGTACTCGATGAGAGGGTTCCTGGTCCAGCCGTAGATGGTCAGGTAGCTGTTGCCGTTGTTGACCGGGGCCCAGGTGCCGGAGTACTTGATGCTGCGGGAGGTACCGGTAGCCCAGCCCTTTCCACCGACCAAGTTGCCGCCGGACTGCCACTCGACGGAGTAGGAGCCGCCAGCGCCGTTCGTGTAGGTGACGGGAGAGGCGCCGTCGGTCCAGAAGGAGTAGAAGTAGCCGTTGCTGGTGCCCTGGGAGCTGGGGGTGGAGGCTCTCTTGATCAGGTCGGTGCCGGGGTTGGCAGCGGGAGCGGCGAGAGCGCCGACGGCGGCGAGGGTGGCCGTGAAGATAGAAGCGAAGGAACGCATGTTGATCAACAAGCTGGATACGTATGTACAAAAAATGTGTTTTAAAAGAATGAATGGAGCGGTCGGAAAACTATGAACAGAGAGTCCGGTGAGGCAGCAGAGAGGAGGAACATCGCGAAGCTGGGAGGACGAGGCCGTCCCTTTTTCAATCAGATTTCCCTTCGATCGGTTTGTTTGCCTCGCTGGGTCAAATCAATCCACCACAGGGAGGCCGATGTGACGACAAGGGGAAAACGGAGATTCAAGTGCCGTTTACAATGGATATTGACCATCAACATGGGGGCCAGAGCGATGCGCTTTGCCCAGAATAAACTAACGTCGACCCACGTGGGTAGCATTCTTGGAACCGGTGGGTGGTCGTTGGCGAGAGCTCCCTGGTCGAGCGTTCCCCAGTCCTGTCCGATCTTTACGAGTTTTTTGGGCGGCGGAGCTGGGAGACCTGCCCAAAAGGTGACTGGATGACGGCCGCGATGGACCGATCAGGAGCTTTGCGGTTCCGCCAATCGCCGGGACGGGTTTAGGCCAGGAGTCGGATTGAGTGCCGCGTCGTCGGGAGTAAATGAGCCAAGCCGGGGCCGATGTTGCATGATCCCTGTCGGTGCTCTCCGCAATTTTGCGCAAGGGGGGAACAGTCCGGTACTGCGGCCGAGTTGGCGAGCTTGGAAGAGGTAAGCATGTCCGACCCCTATTAGCTATTTAGCCGGTCATGCCGGCTTCCTTTTTGAAGGCTGACGATGGGGTTATTTATCCAACAAATTGGGCCGTTCGAAGATGATCCCCGGAGCTCATCGTCCAGCGAGGAGGGATCTTGCACATCACTTGTGCTTAACACAAGCTTTAAGGCTCGGGATGCTCGAGCTAGCATGCGGCCCGCTGTCAACTCAGGAGGCGGCGGGACAAATCTCGAATTGATGATGCGAACCAAAGTTGCGCTCGCTCGGGTTGCAGTGGCCAAGGTCCTTTTACCGCCGGCTGAATGCGCAAGTGCCATTGATCGGTCGGGAGGAATCTTGGAATTTCGCTTTCTGCCGGGTTTCAAGGAAAGAGACTCGAGATTCCCAAGAAGCCGACTGGATGGCGCCATTGACGGACTACTGCAGCTCTGTCTGGGGTACGGATCAATACCGACTCCGGCATTGAGGCACACTACCTTGTGCATTTAGGCAGTTCTGAATACCACAGAAATGCTAGCCAAGTCTTCTGGAAGCCGGAACTCTCTCCACAAGTTCACATCGCGTTTATGATCCGCTACACTGCATATGAAATTGCAGAGACTGTATCCAAACGAAGGGAAGAAACGCGAAGGCATCGCATCGTCGGGTTCATTTCCCACGGCTGTTGTGTGAGGTGACATAACCCCCTTAAACTTGGCATTCAGTTTATATGTCACTCTAAGCGCTGGCTATGTTTCAACCACAAACCCAGCCAAACTAGACTCTTTGCGGCGCACGAATAACGGCCACAGAGCCACCACACATGAGCCACGGAGGATGACCTAACACAACAGCCCAGTGTTTAGGCTCGATATCAGGCTATCGTGTCTCTGACTGGCGATCTCTGATCTGCATCACCACATTCCAGCGCGTGGCCGTCTCTCTCTCCAAACCTCCACCGCCACGTCGTAGTCGTAGCGCCATCCCTTTTGCCATGATCAAGTGATGTTCTCAAGCCACCCCCAGCCAATCCAAGTTGTGCGCATCCATCCCGCTAACCCCAAGCACAACGCCGCGTTGCATTAGCGGCCTCAAGCGAGAGACCCCTACTTGCACAAGGGGCCGCCCAGCCTGCACAAACCCCGCATTTAGGCGTGCCCAGAACGTTTCCTGCTCCCTTTTACCCCAGGCCGCACAAACCCAGAACGAGAGATCGGACGACGTCAGAGCAGCCAGTGGCACCACCCCTTTGCCGATTCGCAGGTCACCGCCGCGCGCCCCCTTTGTCGAATTACAGCTCGCTTCTCAAGTTGGGGGAGTGAGGAGGAAGGAGGAGGCGCGGTAGCTGTCATGCCTCCTCACCAGATCAGCCGGAGCCTGCGAAATGCGGGGTGCTTCGACCGTACACTGCCGTTGCTGCGGTTGAGTTCGTGGCAGACTTTGACGGTTCAGCGTCGTTGTGGGCCTCGCGTGGTATGCGCAGGGTCTCGTTCGCCATCGGGACTGTCTATTCGGCCTAGACGCGGTTTCCAGAGCACCGGCTATTCTCGCGACTCCGCCGACGAGATGACGCTGACGAGCGGCCTTCCCCGGTCCAAGGCATGCAGAGCGCACGCGACAGCGCACTTGAAGGAGGTCATCACGCCGGAGCTCCTGGAGAAGCTGCGGAGGTTTTGGTTCAAGCATCTGCATACTGAAGAAGCGTTCATCCTGCCGCAGAAGAACCAGCTTGGGCGGTGGTTCTTCTCCGACGAGAACTTTGACGAGAGCTGCGTGTTCGTATCAGCCCACTTACCTGCGTCCTCGAACACGTGCAACTGACTGGATCTCATAGGAGGAAGTTCCGTCCGGCTCTGGAGGCCCTCAAGTCATCGAGGGCGACTTCGAGAGACATCATCGCCATTGTGAGGCCCATCACGCCACTCCAGTGGTTGAGCCTCGTTCTGCTCCTGGACCAGATCCCCCGCAACTGCTATCGTGGCGCTGAATCATCCGTCGTCTTCAAGTTCTTCGACCCCATCGCCCGCGACATCGCTCACCATGCCATCAACGCTGGCGCGACAACGCACAACCGGACAAAATACCGGGTAGCGTACCGCATGTGGTTCTATCTCCCGCTGATGCACTCGGAAGACCTCGCACTGCATGACTTGGCGGTAGAGCATTACCAAAAGATGAAGGATGACTTTGAGGAGCTCATGGCTGGGGACGGGGCCGCCGGAGACGACGATCAGAGGAAGTGCTGGGGAGTCTTGGCGGTACAGAAAGAGACGGCGAGAGACCTGCTTGAAACCAATTACGACTTTGAGATGAAGCATCGAGACATAATCGCCCAGTTTGGGAGGTATCCGCACCGAAACCTTGCTATGCACCGGCAGTCGACGCCCGAGGAGAAAGAGTATCTCAAGACTGGAGGTGAAACGTTCAGTGGAGGGGGATGAGTTGGTCGTTTGCTTGTCTGAATATGTAATAGTCTCTCAACACAAATCTGTCTGGGTGCATGTATTGGGTCAAAGGTCATTGTAGTTTAACTTGGGTCTTATCAAATGGCTGTTATTTGGTACACATAGGTAGTCTATATGCATAATGAAACGATGCGATATTCAGCTTATGACGTACGTCACTTTCCGTAGGCTCACAAACGTTGCGGCAATGTTCTTGAATCGTCAGAAGATATCTGAGAAGTGTCCCTGCGCGCCTCAGTTGCCCACGAACACGTAGTAATAAAAGTATGACAGTTCAAAGTCGACTCAGCAACCCGGCCATCCGCAGCCCTACCCGCAGCCAGCAGGAGGCTCTAGATACTGAAGTGACATCATCCCGCTTCACAAACCTGCTAGAATGCCTCTTTTGAAGTTAACAGTTCGTCAGAACAGCTCAAGAAGGTCAAGATCAACAAGCCGAGTCAGCCACCCGTTCTGCTTGTGCCGAGCCGAGTCGTTCGCAAAGCCGATTCAGTACGGGGGATGTGCCGCTTCTCAAGATTCTTCGGAACCGGCGGTGGCATCCATGCATTCCTCCATCGGTCCACCTTGGGTGACCGCACACTCAAATTCGAACTCAGCTGAAGTCCCCAGATATGGCGACACCGCGCAGCCGATTTGGTTGGCAGGAATCTCAAAGTCTATGAAAAGAGACTCGAAGGGAAGCACCGACGGGCCAAATTCTTTTTCGTCGAATATCTACATATACTTTCTTCTTATGGCATAACTTGTTGCCTATTAATTACATGTTCTACAATTCCGCGAGAGAAATGGCGTACACTACTGTTTCCGTACACTCGCCAATCTGCGAAACTGCCGTAGTCTTACAGTGGCTCAAACGCACATACCCAGATCTCTCGGCAGGCGCGAAGAGAGTTTGTACGACAGAAACCTTAACCCCTTGCGGGGGTCTCGGATCATGGAAACCGGACATATGCCGGTTTGGGGCCCAGAATCGGCCGGCGGCTGCAAACTCGAATTTTGAATAACCGCACATGTGGTGGCCTCAGTCACTCGCTTTCGGAAGTCGATTCTCTCGATACGGATATGCGTTGCCCACATTGGCCACGGAGATGAGTAAACATTATTGATTTAGTCTAAGTAGTGATATCCAATCACGCTGACACGCTGTCTATCTTTCGTAGGCTTTCAGATTCAATCTGGCCTTGGTATAGTGATCCCTCCCATGAGTGTCTTCCTCCATGTGTTCGTCTCGTAGAGGACATCCTGAATTTTGTCCAGTCGCTCAACAGCAGCCTGCTTTGTACGATAGCATAGTCTCTCGAAACTGTTCGCAACCGTACTTGGCCGATTGCTTTCACTACGAGCAGCATCTCGTTGTTACCGACCGCTGTTCGCATCTCCGTGATAATTCCCATGCTCCCTTCTCAATCGAAGCGCAATTTGCACTATAGCTGGTGTTGAGATAGCGCGAATTTCCCTTTGCCTCGTTCGGGCACCTGCCAGATGTTGACGTAGGTATACTGGGCCTAGAAGGTGGTGTGTAAGTAGGGTAATATACTTACTGTCGACCAGTATTACCACTCACCTTCGAGCATGAGCCAATGTAGGACTCAGTCATTTGGCTGCCTCAGATCCCGGGCAAGACACGTTGCTGCTGAATCGGAATGCGCAAAAGGTCTAGTGTTGAGCTCTGTGCCTGCCTTTTCATCCATTGCTCGTCGTGCTCTTTTCGTTCAGAGGCGCCTCGTCATCGGTCACCTCTCTCTGCCTTATTGACAGCTGACTCTTTTTCGAGTTTCTTCGTACAGGAGTACCGGCGGCCTGGCGCCCATCGTAGATGTGGTCGGTGAATGTACGTCTCAACGGTGATAAAGACCCTCCTGTCTGCTCGATATCTGGCAGCGCCACCAAAACGGCGCCCTGGCCGACCATGGTGCGCTTGTGGCTATCGGGTAATGTCACCGAAGGAAGGCTTTCCGGCCCTCGGCAGTTGCAGGTGCTCATTCTGGTGAATGATAATAGCTTGTTGAGCACGACGAACTCGACTTTGAGCTTGACGCTGTACACGAATGGCTTACACATCGTCTGGATCTCAAACTTGTCGTTGTACTCGAGTACGATCAGGCCTATGTCGAGGAGGAATACGGCGGCGAAGAGACCCGCAAGATGGCGCACCATGTTTGCGACCGCCTTTGGTTTGATCGCGCTCAGAGGTTTTAGGCTGTAGTAGCCTTCGTAGAGAAAAAAGCCGGCGATGATGGTCTCCTGTATCGTGAAGACGACCAACTCCACCTTCTCGTAGATCTTGAAGGGCATTGACCATTTCGCTGGGTGTTCGAAATTCGCCAGGAAGAAAATGACCGTCTCAGGGACATGCATCGTGACCGCGTTGAATATAATCATGACGAGAATCATGCGGATCTTGCGCTGGCTGTGAACCACCAGGTGAAGTCGGGACCAGAGGACGATGGCCTGCCCCGTTACCATAGAGTACCATGCGATCGGGATGATGAAGCTCGACGCCACGATGGCTCCGTGGTAGTATCCAAAGTATCGCAGGACGAAGGCGATGACGTTGATGTTGATCCCCGTGTTACTGACGATCATGCTCCAAAAGTACCGTCCCCGTCGCCGCTTGAAGGTCGTGAAGATGGAGAAGAATGTTTCGATGGTGTTGTAGTACGCTGTCGCGGCGAAGGCGATCATCACCATCGCCTGGACCTGCGAGACCGAGATGGTCCCCGTCTCGCCCGCCATTCTCTTCTCTGTCGCTCAGTACAGTACTCGGACTCGAAGGGTCGCCAGCGCCGTTCGTTCGATTCGCTTGGACGGCATCATGGAATGAACAACGGCGATCGGGGTTGTCAGCGGGAGACGGGATGGAAGATGCGATGGCGCAAAGCAGGCCGTTGCAGTGGCCAAATGGAATGTTTCCATGGCCACCTACTTAAGACGACTGATTGGCATCTGCAGGAGTCTGAGCGCCGGTGCGATTAAGGTTCGGGAACCACCTCACGGGGAAAAGTATAAATCTCCTCAGAGAGGCTTACGATTTGCGCCTCGGCGTTTGAGACTGGGAGGATCGCGGGTTGGGGAGCGCGTATGAACTGACTCGCCTGCATAGCGAAACCCAGAGTGAGGACGAGAGGTCGCCCTGCGAATCAGATTTCTGCCACACTTGACTTTGCTGCGACGCTGCATGAACTCTAAACCAATAGGGAAGGTCGACCATTTTGCCGTTTCCTTGATGTTGGTTCGCAGGATTCGTGGAGGGTCGTCTGCCTTGTGGCAGAATCAGCACGAGTGATTGGAGGAGGACGAAGGGGATACCCGGGGCAGACTATCTTGGCCGAACACTTCTAGTTCAGACGGCGAACGTGTTTGAAGTCTTCTAGAAGTGGAGGCTGAGATCGTGCAGTTCGAACCGGCAATCACCTGTGCGCTGATAAAGCTGGCTGTCTTCGAGAGACTGACGTACGCATGTAGATCCTGCTACGAACTGGGCCTTAGTCTCTGCTCGTGAGGTCTTTACCTGTGGATAATGAACGCCCGACTGTATTCACAGGTTTCAAAGAAGATAACCTGCATCTTGGCATGAAATGCGGTAGACTCGCTCGCTCTCGGTCATTTTCCCAAACTTCAAACTGTCCAGATGGAATCTTCAAGTCCAATTCGAGACTGGACATCTCCGTATGGCCACCCTGTGACTCCGTGAAATATCGAAGACACGTTCGGTAGATGTGATTTGCCACTCTTAACCTCCATGATAGAGCAAGACTTCAAATATCTCAACCTGTCGCAGCATATGGTCTTTGAGATGCAGTTATAGCGCATGAACCTCAACTGTCTGGAATGTTTTCTATCGGAGTATTCTTGTTACGTCCGTGACGTAGTTGAAGCTCAAGAGCCGGTCTCCGGGCCACAATCTGCCGGCTGTGGAGCTACCCGTCTTGCCGGGTCGTTGCCCGAGGGGATGTCACCAACGGCAAAGTAGAGTTCCTCTCTGCATCGCCGTCGAGAAACCTTGTTGTGTGCCGACCGGCAAAATATTTAGGCACGGAGGTCTAGAATGGTAAGCCACCGTCTTTGAACTATGAGACTGGACTCTGAGTAGGATAGATGTGAGAACTGAAATCGCATCAACTAGTTGTTCGTTGCCGAGAGAGGTTTTGCGGAACAATGAACCAAGACGAATAATGAGAGCGAGATGAGAAATCTGAAGGAACATATATGCTGGCCACGGAAAAGGCCGCATAGAGACGGAAAAGGTGAGGTTAGAAATGCTTCGGGCGCAGCTTAAACTTTCTGGCACTCCTGGCACGACGCGCTGCCAGCATGCATCCTGACTATGCGAGCCTATAGAGAATAGCCCGTTGCTTGTTCATTCAGAGGACTTTACTATAGTAATGACGATGGTAACGTGAGTCATGAAATGCAGCGGCATGGCAAGGACATTTGTCGGCATGATCATGATGTGGGTATGCTGTCTTCTCGATGAGCTCAAGGGTATCGGCATCTTCAGATCGACGTGTAATGGAAGAACGACACAAGTCTTGGAATGTTTTCTCCTTATGCAAGCGTCTATTGTATTCATTGGAAAAGGTGTTAATGTGTCCAACAAACTAACGCAAGAAACGATCTGAGTTGACAAGTAGGTTACAGGTCTTCCCGTGGCTCGTCAAGAGATTGTGTTAAAATCTTTAAAAGTGTAGAACTCTTGGCTCTGCGAGTTATTACGATCTGGGTATCCTTTATAAAATTTCATATTTCGATCAACCTGTGGTATTTTCTCGTTATGTAGTGGGCTTTCCTCTCGCATTACGCAACCACATATGGCAACTCTCGGCTAACCCATAGCTTCAACTAATTAGCGTTTCCAAGGCCTAGTTCTGCTTCGGCTCCGGACACGTTCATGCCTTCAAGATAACTGAAAGATGACCCAACTTAAAGAAGACTAACCATGCATCCTCTAGAATTGTATGCGGTATCTGCCTACACCAGAAGCGGCACTTTGCAGGTTACCCATGCACACCATCAACGTTCCAAATAACAAATGAGGAAGGTGGCAAGAAGGTCGAGCGCAGTACAATGGAATATTTTAAGTCTGCTACTGACCCAGTGATGTGGTCAGCGAACCGTACAGATATGTTTCAGAACGTGAAATTTGCACGTGTGAAATCATCCCTCGTTGATTGTCGTGAATTGCCTAACGACGAGGAGCGGCGGAACGAAAACAATATGATACCTCACTAGATGATGAAAGTATCCCGTCACTCAAGTTGGAAGTAATTTAGTGATAATTGGTATGGTACTGGTCTTTGCCTTTGACATCTCGTAAAGTAATCAAAGCCACGGCCAATCTAGCTAGGTGAACGCCTATTATTTGGCTGATTTCAGGGGAAAAGAAGTACAGCAGTGAGCTTCGAAGCACTTGCTTCAGCTCATAGTTCTGGTAAGCCGCTTCCAAATATGAACCAGTTAAAAGCATCTTTGTTCTCATATTGCCAGTCAGTATTTTCTTGTTCACACGAACAACTAGGTGAGGCTGTTCTTATTGAGAATAGTTTCCAGTATTTGAACAACAGTTCGCATATTACATTATGGGTTTCCAAGTGACTAGCGAGGTTTCTTGCGATATTATGTGTCTAGTTTCGAGTTTCCAAAGCCATAGACTATGACTACTCCTGGTGTGAAATTCTATGTTCACTCAGAACGATAAGTATGTACGTTGTCGATTAAGCTGCTGGAAGAAAGGGTAAGGGTTTAGGATGCATTTTGGCTGAAATTGACTCGGTCTGCGCAGCCAGTTACTTGGTGATTTGTAATCTAGCTAGAGACTCTTGATCAACTCCTTGATTTCCCCGTCTGAAAGTTCCTTAACGCCCAACAGTGCATTGTCATCCTGCGGCCAAGGCGAAGAAAAGTCCGCCCTGGAGTTTGCATACTGAATCATACTTGCCAGCACGCCCAGGTTAAAGTTTCCAGCCTGGATCTCCTTCATCGCCCAAGCGAACTTCTCCTCCATGTCCGACTTCGTCTCCTCCCATCCGTCAGACCCCAGAGCCTCCTTGCAAAGATCTGCCATCTGCCTCTGGCTCTTGTAAACAGAGTGAACATATACAGGGCGGTTCTCCGTTTCAGCCGGGTGTGACAGGGTTCCAGACACTGCTTTACCGACAGTTTCGAGGGTGGTCCACGCAATGACGTTGTTCCCTTCATTCATGTAGTCAATTTTCTTTTTGTGAATGTCAATGTTCAAGAAACCAGTGCGTAGACAGAAGTCCAAAAAGGCGCCGTTGCAAACAATGCTCCAGGTCATGCTGGTCTCTTCGCACCTCTTAAGGAGGTACTTGTCGTTCGCATCCTTCTTGAACCAAATGGGCAGAGTGTGGGGCTTGGGGTTGTTGAAATCCAAGCTAAAATCTGAAGGGATATACCGATAGATTCCAGCTGCAGCGGCAGCGTCCATCATGCGAGTAGGGGTATCGTCCTGGACAAGAGTGCAATCGACGAAAGCCTCATTACCCTTCAAGGCGTCTGTGAGGGTGTCATGTGAGGCGTAGTCAACAACCTTGACCGTGACTCCATCTGGAAACGACCCTTGCTTGCGTGTGAGAACGGTGACTTGGAATCCATCCTTCACCAATGCTTTGAGAACGTGGCTACCGACGTTGCCGGTTGCCTAAGCTGCAGTTAGATAAGTATGCCCATGAGTCTTGGGAGTTGAACTTACGCCAGCGATTGCTACTTTCTGGATTTTTGGTGCCATTTTTGATGTATGATGTCTTGGGATTGTGATAAAAGGTGTGCTTCACATCGATAACTAGGTAGGCCAAAGACTGCGAGGGTCTATTTATGAGAACTACATAAATTGCTCGACCAGCTTACAAATGCTACTGCCACCAGGTTACCTTACTGATGTTGGCCCCCAGGACGCTCTATCCCGAGTACGCGATTACGTTTCACCGTATTTGAAAGACTCCTGCAGTTTTACATGCCGTGATTATATCTCATCTTTGCTTGGTTGTCGATGTCGTGTTTGTATAAACAGGGGTCGGACTCCCGGTTTGGGGACTGCATCCCTCCGTCCCGAGTCCGAGCGGAACTTTGTTTGTGAACGTCACATTTCCATCTCAAGTTGCGGTCCGTTGGGGCAGTTCGATATTGCCGTAATGTGAAGCACACCAAAAACGCGCGTTTGTCTCAGGCCGTCCGATCTTTTCGGCTCCGTCGGCTTGCTTGAATTTTTGACACGGACGCGCGGAGGTGTTCATTAGAGTGTTAATTGGAGTACCAAGAGCATTTGGTGGATAGATAACCTTGGTGCCAATGACATGTCACTGGTGTCGGGGGAGGTGCCAAGACATTTACTTTGTGTGACAACCTCAATGACAGCTTGCAACCAGAAGGTCATTGCAGTTCCATAAAGTTGTTCGTCGAGTTTAATTAGACATTATTCACTGAACACGTGGTTATGTAATGAATTGAATTCCAAGATATCAGACTACCGCTATTGACCAGCAACCCGTCTCATGATCCCCAGAAACTTTGCTCAACCATGCAATCTAGTGGGTGTTGGTAACAGAGAAGCCCTTGATGGGGTAGTGGAAGTTGACGTGGTGAACCTCTGTCTTTCCAGAAGCAGGCACGTAGGCAGACTTGTCAGCGGCCTTACTCTTCTCGACGCTCTCCCATCCCAAAGCCGCGACAAACACCTTGCCACCGTCGACATCCTCGACCGACATACCACTGGCGAGGTCATTCATTCCAGGCATGCCGCGGGCCTTGTCGATCTGAGCTCTCATCTCATCCTCAGACATTGACGAGCCGCTGATTGTAATGACCTCGGCAATCGGGGAGTCAATGGCGCCTCTCGGTGCGTAGGGAACAAACTTGATGAAGTATGACTTGACCTCGCCGTTGATGACAGTCTTGAAGTTGTCCATGGCCGACTTGCCCTCGGCGGAGGCAAAGAACTCATCACGAGCTTCTCTCGTCTTCCAGCCTGTTCATGCACGTTAACCCCCTTGTATTCCATAAGACTAAGTGCTTCGCTAGAGTATTTGACTTACCAGAGATGACATCGAGGTACTGCTCGTTCTCGCTCCAGGGTCCCCAACGAGTGCGGAGGTAGCCATCATGGGTCTTCAGAGCAAGGAGGTATGCCTTCAGGGGCTCCTTCCAATCATCGACACCGCCCTTGACGGGAATGATCTTGCGCTCGGTGACTCCAGACATGTTGTGTTTGTGTAAGTGTGGTCGATAAAAGTATATTGATAGTGTGGTTGGGTGTTACGACGAAATGTTGGACGGCCTTTGTATTCTCTTGTTGATGATTGGTCGTGATGTTGTGATGATGAATTGAAAGTTTCTCTGGCATTTGAAGGGTGAGAAGCTTGATTATATAGTATTGAAAGACGTCTCGGTATTCTCCCTCAGGCTAATTTCTGCTCACTTACTCACGACAAGTCCATCGTGATGCAAGGCACAAAATGGACATGTCCGAAAACGATCGCACAGGGGCATGGCATGATCCTACGGACCGGCGGTCTTCGGTCGAGAGCAACACTCCATGCCCGTTCTAGGGGGGCCTCCCCGAGCCGCCGGCGCTCAGCTCAGCTATCGACGTCAAAATCATGCTTACCGCAGTCGTAATCATCTGTCAAATGCAGTGGGGCTACCTGAAATGGTGATCTTCTGGAAGGATGCTATCCGCGGTTCCGGCCCGGCCTGGCGGCACCAGCACTTGCGCCATTGCGAACAGAGGGTCTTAGCTTCTCCGTGATGTTTCTCGGTCAGAGCAAGTCCTGCCAATTGAGAGAGAAACCACCGAAAGAAAGGTTTCAAGCATATTTCAAAACTTCGGACGAACCAAGGTAGCTCGGAAATCGCCCTATAGAAGGAATGTGGAATGTGGCAGAAGCTCGGGTCCCTGCCGGAGAATACTGCGAAGCAGAACACGGACAATGCAGCATGTGAGCATGACGTCTGTCAGGCTGCAGGTGGAAGGCAAGGGACAACTGGTTACCCTTTCCAGGTGTCCGATGCTTCGAAACATTGTCACGGACAAAGCCGGGGTTGGTTGGGGAGATGTACAGGACGTCCGCAGCGATGTTTCAAATGGTCCCGAGTGAAGGGGACAGACATCTTGGTGGCCTGGAAAATGGAAGACAAGTGTTCATAACGTTCCAATAGCCTCTCGTATTCTCCAAGAGTTCGCAACTTGCGACACTGGCATTGACACGACCTGGTATCCTCAGCTTACCGCTTTCGCATCTTCCCGCCCGGCGGTACGTCTTAACGGGAGAGTCCGCACAACCGGCAGTCACGGCTACTCGCAGGATTTGAGGTCCGCTTGAGGCGGTCATCATAATCATGAAAAGACGGCCGCACGAAAAGTTTCACGGCGTATTATTACTCGTGTGTCTCAGAATCTTCGGCATACGTCCGGCTCTACTCCTGAGCGGCCCCGGGTCCTTTCCCCGGTCCGCAATACCGCGACATCTCAACGGACAGGACTTCGCACTTACGGACCGAGTTTTGAACGCGAGTGCGACGGATTGGTGAAGCATGAAGACCTCAGCCACGCCGGTATCATTTGCCCGACCGGTGCTACGAGCGTAAACCTCTGTCTAGGTGATCGATCGAGACGCGATCGAGATGCGGAAGGGTCTCGCAGCATTGCATGCTACAGGAGTCTACATTCCGCCCATTGACTCAGGTTCATGTCAAAATTCACTGGCGACTCTTTGGGTACTGAGAGACTGCTCTTGACGGGTAATAATCGTCTGGCTAATTCAAGTTCTCACTCAACGTCGGATGAAAGCAGCGATCACAATCACCAATCAAGCTTCGAGATCAACAACACATGTTCAATAACGTAAGTAACTAGATAATTCAACCACGTAGACCTCATCGCTCCTGTGGCGGCTATCCTGGTAAGTTGGGTGCTCTTGCGCCCATGCCTGCCGTGTACCAAAAGCAACCTTGCACGAAACCCCATCTTGCAGAACGCCCCATTCTTCCAATGAAATCTTGCCATCGTAAAGGTGTCGTTGGTCGCATGTTCAGTTATCTTGAACCTTTGGAGAGAAATACGAGGACATGTAGAGACCCTTGGTGCCGTAGTTGTATGATACGTATGACAATCCTCCGGGCTTGGAGTAATCTCGGCCGGGCCTATGAGCTTCAGTTAGTCACTGTATACAGCATTGAGTCGAAGGTTTCTACTCACAGCTTGGCAGTTTCGTGGGCGCCTCTGGAAAACTTTTCTGCAGACTCGTCCCATCCTACATTCTGCAGGGCCTGCGTGAAGTTCTCAATCGTCTGTGCATCGCTCCGTGACGTCTGACCCCATGGCAAGTGAGCCTTGATGTCAATCCGCTCTTCATTTTGCTTCAGCTCGAACGCGAAGCAGATGCCCTTGTGCAAGTTGTGCATGTCTCTGGCATCCTTTCTCTGGTTCGCGGCCATGCCTTCCGGCTCATCGAGAAGCAGGTGCCAGACCTTCTCTGCGTATTCGACGCCCTTCATTGTTGCGTCGTCGGTCTGGGTTCCGCCAAGGGTAAGGACGTCTGCAAGAACCGCCTTTGAGTTCGATGTTGTGCGGGCATATACTTTAACTCGGGCCTTGTGGGGGTCGACGCAGTCAATCGCCATCATCTCCACCGGGCAAGGCTCTTTGCATGTGGCAAGGTACTTCTGGAGCTTCTCGGATGCCTTGTAAAGCTTGTCGCCGCAGGGCTGCAGGTCGCGAATCATATCAAAGACCAGCTTTTCTGTTGTAACATTGAGGGCGAAGTGCTTGAGGACGGGGAAGAAGTAGGCCTTCAGGAATCGCTGCGAGCGCTTCATATCGTAGGCGAGGAAAAGTTGTGGGACGCGCTTGACAAAAGCCGGCATCCTCGACCGAGCAACAGCGGCCTCTTCAGGTGTGACGAACCATCTTCTCAAAATCTGCTCGTACCAGCGCATGTCGACTCCAGATGACACCTGCGAGAGTATCGGGATCATGGCAGCGCCAATCTCCCCAGCAAAAGGATCCTCATCCGAACCGGCGGAATCGCCAAGAGGCTCGAAGGTGTAGCGGATCACTCCGTCATCGCCTTTCGTGAAGTTCCACGATGGTTCGAACGTAGAACCGTCGTAAGTGAGCAGAGGTCGAACCTTGGCTTTGGGTGTCGGGAGGCCAAAGGAGGGCACCACCACGTCACGGAAGACGCGCAGGTGGTCCACCTTCTCCTCAGGTGTGTACCCCTCAGCGTTCGTGAGCAGAGTGTTCAACAGCGGCGCGCATCTATCCCACCACCACCTGTGCTTAGGGTTTAGGGGAGGGTCAATAGGAATAGTGCCTTCGGTGACAGCTGAGGGACGAGCTTTCAGCGGTGACTGAAGGCTATCGCTAGTGGTGTTGAGGATTGCAGTTGGTGCCATTGTCAAAAGATCAACAGAAGTTAATATGCGAGAGTCAAAATATTTAGGTGGGCGGTGGGTAGGGTTTCAGTTGCTCTCGGACGAAATGATGTGCAGCACGAGGTTGTCTTTATAACCTAGGCGATCAACATTCCATTTCGAGAGAGTCGCTCTTCAATGACACGGAGATATCCTGCGGACGTCACATTCCATGTCTGTCGGCTTTCAGGCGTTGACAGACAGGGAAATTCGTACGGCGACTATCGCGACTTCGGCAACATTGGCCGCGAGATACACTCGCGTTCCTCGCGTGATGAGAAATCGCAGGACTCAGGAGCCAGACTCTGGCCATGTCCGGTGCCAGATTGCGAAAACGTCACTACGACACGGCAACATCCTGGGCACTGCTCTTCCGGTTGCATGGGTATGCCTACGTTCGACCGGCTGAAAGGGCAGAATTTGGCTGTTTGATCAAGGAAACTCAGCCCTTTCTTGCTGTCAAGTCCAGTTAAGCGTGATGCTAGAGGCTGAATCACGTAGATGGACATCTGGAACAGACATGGGATGCCCTGCTATGGTGACGTGCTTAGATCAGGCGAAACACTATTTCATGATGGAGTGGCATTTACTTCGTAATCGAAACATATACGGGTACGAATATTCGTGTAAGCCCGTCCGGCACGGCCATTTACACCCACCGGATGACGGTGTACCCAAGTCATTTCTACGAATCCCACCGCAGCCGGGCTCCCTCAGCCTCCAAAGACGGAAGGAATATGCAACTCTCGAGCGGCTTTGACATCAGATGGAACAAGAACAACAAACATTTTCGAAAAGCTTGAACTCCTTAAAGTGTTCCATAAGGCTTCGGGTATGCACCACCGCCAACTGGCGGTGGTGTCGAGATCACACCCTTAAGGCCGTAGGGATTCAGGTTCGGATATTCCCAACGGACTCGGCAGAGTTCGATACGTATATCGTCCCCCGAATTCAGTAATTTGGGTCGAACTGGATCCTCAGGGATCGGACCTCCTTCACGTGGATCATGTAACTTCAATCAAGTCATGTTCGATGAACTGTTCACATCTGTTTCTGGAACATCGCCGGCGGCGGCTTCGGGAGCCCGAACGTCCGCAATCGTGCGGTCTCCGTCATGAGCTCATCCTGAGCTCCATAGCTTTAGAGCTCCTAAGAGGCCCATTTTGGTTCTTTCAAGTAATAAAAGAGCTACATCCCTTCTACTCCTAGCGCGTATCGATCATCCACCAAAATCATCCTTGACTCACCTCAAAGAGTTTCTACTCCTTAGATCTCTCAGACTTGTCTTAAGAATCTTTCCATCACACTACCACTGATATCACAACATGGCGCCTGGTCTAACCAGCACAGTCAAGGACACGAATGGCTCCAGCGGGGCCGTTCCAGTCCCCAGATTCCTCCCACCTGGTGTCTCCGTCGAGAAGTTCCAAGAGTTCGCCTCCCAACTGCTGCAGACTGTCGGAAAGGAGAACCTCCAGATCATCAGCAATGATACTGTGCTGGACGATGGCGATTACCTCACTGTCGACTGTTTGACTCACGACATGCACCACCTCTATGAGCGGGAGGAATTCGTTGGCAGCGCTCTCATCCACCCCAAGAATGTCACCGATATTCAAGCTATCGTCAAGCTCTGCAACGACTTTCTCGTGCCCGTGTGGACCTTCAGCAGAGGCCACAATGTTGGCTACGGTGGTGCCGCCCCAAGAGTATCTGGTAGTTTGGTCATGAACCTTGGCACACACTTGAACCGTATCCTCGAGGTTAATGCCGAGGATTGCTACTGCCTCGTCGAGCCTGGCGTGACATACCTTCAAATGCAGAAGTATCTCAACGACAACGGACTTGCCGACAAGGTCTGGCTGGATTCTCCTGAGCTCGGCTACGGATCTATGATCGGAAACGCGTTAGATCATGGAGTGGGCTTCACACCTTACGGAGACCATTGGATGATGCATTGCGGCATGGAGATTGTTCTTGCCAACGGCGAGGTTGTTCGCACTGGTATGGGCGCCATGCAGAGCCCAGAAGGCCGTGCTCAAGCTGCGAAGGGCGTTCCTCCCCAAGACCAGCATCAAAACGAGTGCTGGCAGCTGTTCCCCTATGGATTTGGCCCCATCAATGACGGCATCTTCTCTCAGAGCAACAATGGAATTATCACCAAGATGGGCATGTGGCTCATGCCTGCAGCACCGGGTTTCACTCCATTCATGGTCACCTATGAGAAGGATGAGGATCTTGCGGCGGTGGTCGACATCATCCGCCCCCTGCGCGTGGTAAGTAGTTGGACCTTAGGTCCTGCTCAATGGGGCTCGCTAACGAATATTTCTAGAACATGGTCCTTCAGAATGCTGCCAGTCTGCGTCACATTGCGCTCGATGCTGCCCACTACCATCCCCGCACAGAGTACACGGACGCAGGACTTGACGTTCCCCTCACTGAGGAGCAGCTTGATGCGGCAGCTAAGAAGGTCAACTTGGGACGGTGGGTCTACATCGGCGCTGCTTACGGACCCGAGCCCATCCGCAAAGCACATCTTGAGATCACAAAGAGGGAGATGACCAAGGTGCCGGGCAGCCGATGGTTCTTGCTTGAGGACCGCAAGGAAGAGTTCAGCACTCTTCACTGTCGTTCAGACACCATGCAGGGTATCCCAACGTGGGATGAGTTGAGGTGGTTGAACCAGTAAGTCGTAACCACAACCCATGAGACGTTCTATCTGACAGCGAGCGTAGCTGGATTCCCAACTGCACCTTCTTGTCCTTTTCCCCAATCTCCAAGGTCGATGGCAAGTCGGCGCAGAAGCAATACGAGATGGCCAAGAAGCGCTTCGCCGAGGCCAAGATGGACTACTTCGGTATCCTCAGCATCGGAATGCGAGAGATGCGTAAGTTTCTCCAACGGGTTCCCCGGCTCGAGCCGGCATTGAGATGGTGACTGCTTACACGTGGCCGCACAGACAACATTGTATGCATCGTCTACAACCGGGAGGATCCCGACGCACGTCGCCGTGCGCAGTGGCTCGTCCGTACCATGATCCAGGACTGTGCGGACAACGGCTGGGGCGAGTTCCGAACTCACGTTGCCCTGATGGATCAGATCGCGGACACCTACGACTTCAACGATCATGCGCTGGGCAAACTGAACCAGACCATCAAGGACGCGTTGGATCCCAACGGTATCCTGGCACCAGGCAAGAGTGGTGTCTGGCCCAAGAGTTATGACAAGTCGAAATGGGCACTGGGCAAGGATTATATCAAATAGACTGGAGCTGATGGTTCATCGCGACCCGGCACATTAGCACCTCATTTGTATATAGAGCTGAGTACCTGCATGTAATTAACACTAAGTCCCACTCCGTTGATCTCGAATCCGATTTCCATATTGCTTACAGAACGACTATGCGCAACATTCAATTTCCCCCCTCGGGCCCAGCTCATGCTCCCACTTTACGAAAATACTCCGGGCGGTGCGAGCTGGCTTGATGAACTTGTGCTCTGCGGCCCACACACAACAATCAGCGGTTCTCGCTTAATCAGCCCTGATGGTCTAGCGGTATGATTCTCCCTTAGGGTTGTCTCTGATAATCCACTTCTGGGAGAGGTCCCAGGTTCGATCCCTGGTTAGGGCCCACTTCTTTTGCAAATCTGAGCTCCATCTCTGATGGATTGTCAATGTGCACTTTTGCAAACGCCAGTGGTTGGCGCTCAATTGCCGACTAGTCTGCGCTGATGAGGTCCTGAAGCCCTGTGAACCTTATTTGTATTGATTTCTTAATGCGTGTTCTCTGCAGGACTTCCCAGTGTCGTTTTCCATTCCGCATTCGAGTGTACCACATCTTCATAGGGCATGAATAATCATCGATGTAAACTGCGGTTTGCTGAAGCCATGTTGACTAAACATGGCATTTCACAGCAACGACAGGAGATATGGGCCATCCGCTCGATCTTATATCCATTGCGAGACCGAAACACTGGAGCACGTGGACATAGTTTCACCGGGCGATCAACGTTTTCCGCACCTCCGGTGTCCGTACACGGGCCGAGCAAACATGAGACGAAAAGCCGTGGCTTCTGCAATGCTGCGACAAGGATACAAGCTCTTTGAAGCTTCGACATTTTCCATGCAAGCTTTAACAATAGCCTAACATGGCCGCGAATACGGATCTGATCTGGAGCTTGTCGCCTCGGTCTGAGATGCGGTGCCGAATCGGATACCTCGCGACGCGTTTGAGCTACGAAAGGGACTCATCTGATGTTCCCAGACCAAAGCTTGCAGTGCATCAGATGCCTAGCATAAGAACTCGACGCGTCTTCCGTTTGTACGCTACTAACCACTCCGACTCACTCCTTCCTGCACTTACACAAGCCAGTGTCCGTACGGATAATATTTGCCGAAATGTCTAACAGGACCACAAACAAGACCATCGCGCTCGTCACAGGGGCAAATCAAGGCATCGGCTATGAGATCGTCAAGCGATTGGCGTCAGAAAACCCAGACTATCACGTTTACATGACCGGCCGACGAAAAGACGCCATTGAGAAGTCTGCCGCAGAACTTCAATCGGCCGGCTTGGATGTCGAGCCATTGGTCCTTGATGTCACTTCCGACGAGAGCATAGCAGCTGCTGTAGAGCAAGTGCAAAAGAAATTCGGTTACATCGACGTTATCGTCAATAATGCTGGAATCAATCGCGGCAAAACTGAAGGCAACCTCCGTCAACGACTTCGAGAGGTCTTTGACACAAATCTCTTTGGAGCAGTCGAGGTTACAGACGCTTTCACACCGCTCTTGGAAAAGTCTTCAAAGACTCGACGTGTCGTGTTCATCAGCTCGGGGCTCGGAAGCCTCGCGGTTCGATCGGATCCAAGCCTGGGACCCAAGCGCGACTACCTTGAGTATGGGGCCAGCAAGGCAGCTTTGAACCACGCGACCTTGACATTTGCCTCTCGACACCACGGCGACGACTCATGGAAGTTCAATACATGCTGCCCCGGGTACTGCGCTACTAGCATGACCGATTACTCCGGCCCAGACGAGGCGTCACTTGGGTCTATTCGGGCTGTTGAACTTGCGACACTAGGACCTGATGGCGTCACGGGAACGTTTTCGAATAGGCAAGGGCCGTTGCCGTGGTAAAGGGATGGAAACTCTGTGGCTCTAGCTTCAGTGACAAGCTTCAAATACACAGCTAGAAGCTAAACAACGGGTTGATTTGCGATACGTAGCGGGTTGATGTGCTTCGGGTGGATACCTCTGGGCGGTAGCTTCATTGAAAGCCAGGCAGTAGACAGATAGTCCTTAATACAGACTTCAGAGCGATTCAATGAGGGCTTGACCTTATTTTCCACCGTTGACCGTGCCCTAATCGCTGCTCAGGAACCCAGGGCGTGTTTTCGGGCAGGACCATCAATATTGCACATCGTTTAACCAGAAAAAGGCCTGGATGTTGTTGAGATCGTGAAGCTGACAGGAGCTGCATCTGCTGTGGAGTTGATAACGCAATCTGTACCACCGATACTTGCAGGGTCCCTTAACACCAGCGTTGATTGGGCCAAACGCACGCTTGGATGTCACACAAGGGCGCGTAAAGCTTCCCCGCATCTGACACGTTCATTGACTTTAATGGTGCTTAAAGGCCCTCTCTTACTTGGCATCGTCAGCAAAGAAAGATCCCAAAAGGACTCGGCATCAAGCTCAACATTTACTCGATCCACCATGACTGAACTTGAACCCACACGACGTCCGTTCAAGGGTTCATGCCACTGTGGGGAGACGCAGTTTATCGTATTCCTCACCTTCCCTCATACCCTGCCTCCACCTCGTCCAACCAAAGAAAAGGGGCCACGAGCCCATCAGGAATTCTACCGATGCAACTGCACCACTTGTCAGAAGGCAGGCTTCTTCCATATGCGCCTCAACTCGGCCCCAGAGGATTTCATCCTGCTGCATCCTCTGGACCCATACAAGGATCTTGGTGACTACACAGTCTACCAGAAAGACTTGCACTTCCTCTTCTGCAAGACGTGCGGGATGCGGTGCTTCATTCTCATGGGACAAGGCGAGGTTACAGAGGTCGATTTGGAGGCTCTCGGCGTCAAGTTCGACGGCGAAACCCAGGGTAATAACGTCGACGGCAAGAAGCTGACAAAGGTTTGGAGACCTTCGAAAGACAATTGGAAAGAGGGCAAAAAGTTTGGGAGTTACCTAAGCGTCAATGGCTACTCTGTCGATGCTGGTCAGGAGGGGTTCGACTTGCGTGAGATTACCGAAAAGAAGTGGGTGGGATACCTCGATTGGCTCGAGCTGAAATCCGAAGGGTCTCAGGGGACTCGTTTCGACCGACCCTGGGAAGGAGGCGCTTATTGAGCCGAGTGGTGGACTGATTCTTCAGCAAAGGATTCGATTGTTAAGGGTCCTGTGGAGTTAGATAAATGACAAAAGAATCCTGTTGGTCTTGGCTGCTGGGCCCTCGAAGAAGTTGATAAGACCGACATTTCCCCCGTGTCCATTGAAGGATGCGAAGCCATGATAAGACTCTAGGTTTGACTGTTTCGCCCTCGTACAACCGCCTCGCCTTCAGCTGGGAGGCCTGATAAGCCGTAGGATTGACCCCTGCTATCTGCCATCTCAAGTTGCGGCGGTTAAGACTCCGCCCGAGTTGCGGGGCCGCACGACGTAATATCGATGCGGACGTCTGCGGCCCGCATCCGGTTGCTTGACGCGGGGTCACCGTTCCCCGCGATAACTCGGTGGAGACCGTTAGTTAGTTGCAGATAGCACCCGTGAACCATCGGGTTAATGCAGTCAGGTGTCCATCGGGCAGGGAACCGGCAGAGAGCTGAGGCCGCTTGTCCGCCATCCTCCATTATCTCTGAGGCAGAGCCAACAGAACATGGGCCAGTAATTACGGACAGCTATCTCTGGTCAGCCTACTCGGGATTAGATCCATGCTATTAGCTACTGCATGTAGTCAGCCAAGGACTCGTCCATGTTGATATAAAACATGCCCGTCATCCGTTCCAAGGTCGTGGAACCAAAGAGAGTTCCATGCTTGGTCAAATTCAAAATACCCCAGATTTTCAGCTGAATTCCTCAAACATTCCCTCCTTCACTTCTCAAGTCCCGAATCAACATGACTGTCCGCACTGTCAAGGTTGCCTGCACCCAGGCCGAGCCCGCTTGGGTCGACCTCCCCGCTGCCGTCGAGAAGACATGCA
Source organism: Colletotrichum siamense (assembly GCF_013390195.1). Classification (NCBI taxonomy): domain Eukaryota; kingdom Fungi; phylum Ascomycota; class Sordariomycetes; order Glomerellales; family Glomerellaceae; genus Colletotrichum; species Colletotrichum siamense. Next base: position 1,787,408 of record NW_023501015.1, read on the forward strand.
AACTCATCACTGAAGCCGCCTCCAACGGTGCCCAGCTCATCGCCTTCCCGGAGTGCTGGATTCCCGGCTACCCCTGCTGGATTTGGTCGCGTCTCATCGACTTCGACCTCAACGTCAAGTACATCAAGAACTCTCTCGCTGTCGACTCCCCAGAAATGGGCACCATCCAGGCCTGCGCCAAGGCGAACAACATTGCCGTGTCTCTCGGCTTCTCTGAGAACGACAACAACTCTCTCTTCATCGCACAGGCCCTTATCGGCCAGGATGGCGAGATCAAGGTCCACCGCCGCAAGATGAAGCCCACGCACATGGAGCGCACCATCTTTGGCGATGCGTCCGGCCACTGCCTGAAGAGCGTTGGCGAGCTGCCGTTCGCGCGAGTTGGTTCCCTGGCCTGCTGGGAGCACATCCAGCCGCTGCTCAAGTACAACACTATCGCCCAAAAGGAAGAGATCCACGTCGCAGCGTGGCCGAGCGTTACCCCGCATGGAGGTGGCCCCGATATGTGGTCCATGAGCGCTGAAGGTTTGTGACGATCCCACCAATGACTAGCCACTTAATTACCTAGTGGTTCCGAATTATTGGCACTAACTAACAACCCGAGTAGGATGCCAAACGCTCTCGCGCACGTATGCGATTGAGTCAAATGCCTTCGTGCTCCACAGCACTGCTCTGATTACCGAGAAGGGTGTTGCGGCACATGGCAGCGCCCAGGGTGCCATCATGAACAGCCCGGGCGGCGGCACGTCGGCCATCTTTGGTCCTGATGGCCGTAGGCTTACGGAACCTGTCGATGACACTACGGAGACGATTCTGTACGCCGATTTAGACATGGACATGATCCACAGGACAAAGATGTTTGCAGACTGCACGGGTCACTACAGCAGACCTGACCTTTTGAGACTCTCTGTCGACAAGGAGATCAAGGTTGTCCTTAGGCTGCACAGCGATGCTGACAAGGATTCAAAATCGGAAGAGTCTGTGGTGGTGTTGTAATTGCTTCAGCGGGAATGTTTGTCAATGGGCATGTATGATGAGTTCGGCACGTAATTAATACCACCATTTCGCATTCAATGGATCAAATTTCAAAGCTGTCAGGGGGAGGGGTTAGATGTTGGCGCTGATATTTGCGTTTCAATTTCTCTGTATCGGTGATCATAATCGTTCGCTCGGTCTATACGCACTTTTCGTTCCTAGTCTTACATTGAGTTCCCCGAAAGCCAATTGAAGTCCTCGCAATTCGCTAGCCCTTGGAAAGCCTGGAAGATGTCAACAGAGCCAACCGGATTATTGCGGTCCACGCCAAGCCCAGACACGTCCAGCGTCCCCAAAGAAGCGAATGAGTTCATGTCTAGTGTCCCAAAGTCTACTGGTGCCTCCGAAGGTGCGGCCCCATACTTGTCCCATTCATACTCGAGACCGACTTGATTGGCAGCAGCGGTGCTAGAGTCGCTGGTCGACCTATCCAGCGTGGGTGCAGCGCTGTAATCCCGATCAGCTCCCGGAGCGGTCGGCTCAATCTGGTAGCTGAACTCAATCGGCAGAGCTCTCATGACGCCCCAACGTTGTGCGAGAACGCGGATCACCGTGATGCTCTTTACCGCACGAACAGGCCAGGCGATTTGCAGTTCCCGCAGTAGCTCGAGGCATTGGCGGAGCCAGTACGTGCTTTGGTGGCGGAGGGCCGGGGTCCAGCTTGTGGCATTCATGAGGTGGACGATAGCTGCGCTGAGGAGATGGTGGATGATGACTGGGTTTGGTGGTGTCTCGAACCCGTGAGCGCGGCGGTAGGTCCTGACGAGCCGTGAAGTCGCGGTTGCGGCTCCGGTAAGAGACCGCAGGACGAGGAGCATGAACTCTGAGTTCTGTCCACCTGTGGCTGTCGACGACGAGGATGAAGCCTGGGAGATGGTGGCGAATATGCGCAGGAAAGGAGGCATGGTGATGAGAATCGTCATCTGATATGCCAGGTGGAACAAGATGACGGGCTTCGGTGTCGAGTCGCCGGTCAGGTGAAGTCTGTTGTCACGAGAGCGGAAGAAGGCGTTGAGGGCATCTTGGCTTGCGACTAAGATGCGGACTTGTTGAGGTATTGGAAGTGACTCGAACGTAGTTGAGAAACTAAGCGACGACAGTTAGGCAAGTTCTGTTTCCTTGGTTGAGAATGAGCCGACTTACACCTGGTCCATATACTGGTCATGGAGATACCATAGCTTGCACTGCCATGCAAAGGATACTTGGGCTAGATCCGCCGTAGAGCTCTCAAAAGTTGTATCAAAGTCAGGCACATTTACCCTCCGCCAGGGCAGAGCGCAGTTGCGGCCAAGGATAGATATAGCTGTGCGGTCGATGATGTAAAACATCCAGAATGTCCGGATATCCTGTTCGCTTGCCTCAAGCTGTCTTGCCTCGCATTCATCAAGAGCCATGACATGCAGTCTCAGATGCACGCACATGCCTGCAGCCATCGAGATGAAGATCCACCCAAAGTGATCTCTGCCTAGAGCTAGAGATCTCCAGGACATCATGGAGAGACCCTGGATAACCTTGACCGTGGGGGCTAATCGACAGCAGGTGAAGGCGAGGCTTTCGGCAAACTGTCCAAAGGTGTCGCCAATCTTCATAGCATCCGGCCTGAGTGAGAAGGTCGTCCCTGTGGCGATGATGGCGCTGTGTAAGAATGCTTCGTCGGGGGCCTGGTAAGGGTATCTCTGGAGGAAGTCGATGTTCGTATACTGGGTGAACTGATGCTCTTTGTTGATGTTCTGTAAGAAAGTGTCGGCCATCTCGTGTATGAGACCTGGTTGTCGACAATAAGCGAGAACATTTTCTGGCGGCACGAACTGTGCCGATGGAGGGGCTTCTTGAGCTGCCTCGAGGGCGTACTTGGATCCAGTGGTGGGGTCGTTGATGATGGTCACGCCATCGCCAACATTCGTCCTCCACAGCATCACACACAGCTCCTCCATGGCCCGTTGAGATCTCTCTTGACTTTGGGCACCCTTGCCTGTCGATGGGGTGTCATTCAAGTCACCCCGGAACTCTACTGTAGGGCCCTTGGTGGGGACAGCTTCAGCTAGCTCAGCTGCCTCGGCATCATCGAGACCTTCATGGAGGGCATCGGACTCGGGTAGTATTTGTTCACTCAGTGATACTGGTGGTGATGTCTCCTTCTCCGAGCCGTCTTGTTGCTTTTCCAGAGCCAGCAAGAGGGACTGTACTTGGGCCTCGAGGGCTCTGACATAATCCTCGTCCCAGTACTTTCGTCTGTGAAGGTTGTGTCAGTGTGACGGCATACTGGGTCTCCCGTGCCGCCTGACTGCAGCACAGATGGCAACGTACTTCCTGGGCCTCTGTTCTGTGTAAACACATTCCCTATTCTGCCTGCTGCATAGCGAACATGCAGGACGGGCTGCATCGCACTGCCGACGGTATGTAGTTAGTCACGGCAGTTCGCGAAACTAACAAGGGACCTCGCCCCATGGGGTATAGGGAAAGGGGGAAAGAGAGAGCACATTTAGGCAGATTGGTCTGGAAGGCGAGCGATGGGGTGACCTACTTTTCGCTTCCCCGCCCTGCACCGGTCGCAAGCGAAGCTTGTTGGCTTCTGGGACATGGCTGGTCTTGGGAGAGGGAATCTTTTGCACACTGACACACACGCGAAAAGCAAGCACTGTAAGCTTATCCGGAAAACCCGCTTGCGAGTCGCTCGCCGTCCGAGGAAGACCGGTGAGAATGGCAGCGGCAGCTCGCTACTTTCGGCCAACGGGGGCCGTTCTTCATTTGCTGATCGGCGCCCTTCAGTTCACAGGGCGGTCAGACTCAGGGGCAGGACTCTGGGACAACGACTCGAACGGGGAGCTCGGCGTTCATCGATATTTCGCCGCCACGCAAGCTTGACCTGACGTCGCCTGTCGCGAGATGTTATCGGGTAGTTGCGGGGTGGAGACCTCCGCAGGATAAGGTGCAATTAAGTAGGTGGATGTGCCATGTCAACCGTCGGGCGGTGGAGGTCGAGGTGAGGGGGATGGGAAAAGTTTAGATGTCTCAACGCGGGGGCTGACTGTCTTTGACGTGGTTGGTCGCTGCGGCTGACCTAACCCACGGAATGCGTGACGCCATGCCTTTTGTTTTCGGTCTAGAAGCTCCTTCTTCAGCCCTCTTCACCGAGCCTTTCAGCAAAGGAAGCCAGACGGCATTGCCACGACCGAGAGAGCGTTGGCAATGAGAGTCAGGGTGAGAGAGTCATGACTGTGGAGCCCGCCCCTTTTCAACCATTCCATTTTCACATAGCGAATACAACAAAGAAAAGAGCTTGGGCCAATGAGACTCGACAGATTTGAAAGTTGTCGGAATCAAAATGATGTTTCCGATTGGCCCATTTGATTCCGGCGATTGCGTTGAGGTAGGCAGTGATAGAGCCAGTTAGCCAGCCTCGGCGCTTTCAAACGTCGACCTCAGCAGATAGTCTCAGCCTTATGTTTCATACCGCTGAATTGAGGCAGCTACACGTTTGAATAATATGCGAAAGAAAATTTATTCGCTAACTTCTAAGCATTGCAGCTGTGACTGTGAGATGCAGGCGGCCGGCGATACATGAGGAAATGAGGTTCGGGTGATACCATTTGTGTAATGTTCACTAACTCTACGAGGCGTTATGTGTAAGTCTATGGGGCCAGGAAATGAATACCAAGTGGGAATCTGCTCTAAATTAAGCACCAGCAGCGGTCTTTGACCCAGTGGACTTGAAGAATTGCGAGTAGGCATCCCTCAACTCTCGCAAGTGACGAATTTGATGAGTCGACGCCTTCGTCTCAGGAACTGGCAGATCCTCTTCTACCAAATGCGCTGCAGTCCAACCAAGCTCTTCTGCACTCTTGCAGTTGGCGTATGAGTCATCTATGTAGCGCAGTAAGCATGGTGAGATTCGAGAGTATCATGGCTTGGGGAAGTGGTGCAACTCACCAACAAAGTAACAGTCCTCCGCTCTGTCGATTCCGGCCTCCTTCATAGCCTTGTGAAACATGGCCTTTGCAGGTTTGCAAATGAAAGGTACTTGACCGTAGTCGCAGTACGTGAGACCTTCGAACTGATCCTCAATTCCTAGTAGCTTCACAACGCGCTTTCCGTGGTTGACGTATGCGTTCGTAAAGAGCCACAGTCTAACCTTGTCCCTGTCGATATCCTCCAAGAGTTGCCTGAGCTCAGCGTCTGGCTTGAGAATGTTCTCCAGCGGAAGGGCGTCGTCTACTTTGGCATTGAAGTCCATGGGGTCAATCTGGTGGTGCCGCACGAGGCCTTCGATGGCCAAGCCGTAAACGGTGTAGTACTCGTGAGTCAATCTCGTGGCTTCCTCAGCTGGCAGTGAGAGGTGGGTAATGAAGTATTGGTCGATGAGCTTGGCCATCATTGTGTGGATCTTGTGACCTACGAATGGCTATGTCAGTTTCAATGTGCGCGGCGATGGACTCGTCACTTACTCCGGGAGTAAAGACAGTTATCGATATCACTGGGGGTTCATCAGTCCAGTACATGATTTTAGATGAGGTCGTATTCCGGATAAGGTGCATCTGTCAGCTTACAAGAATAGCACCGGCTTGCCGGATGGCACTCCGTTCGCAATTGACTCTCCCATAATGAATCTATTCTCAAAGTTCCCTGCTAATGTTCCTCAAGGCGCAGTGTACTACAATAGGCATATGAGAAGACGTTGAGATGTGATACTCGGTTGAGAGCGAAGGTGAGTCAGCGGGTCAAATTGCGGTGTGTCCAGCTAGAACTCAAAGTTTCAGCGCACCTTGATACCTATAAATAATTGGCTCCTCACTGATTAAGTTTAGCGTCAGCGGGAATTGCGCCCTGTGAATCATCGATTGGCCATCAGCGTCACCCCTGCGTTAGACTGGCCCACTCTCAGTCGGGACGGAATATCGGAAAATGCATAGGAAGCGTTCATGAGCTTGAATCCGGTGACAGCAGAATAGGCAATAATCATAGCAAACATGTGTGTCATTTTGATTTTGATGTAAGCTTGCGGCAGAACAGCGGGGCAGTACTGGCTTCTACCTCTGAGTAGTCGACGAGTCACGCCCACTCACTGTAGGCTTGCGTGACAGTCACTGAGATCCGATTCCGCGCTCACTCGCAATGTCCGATGAGAGACTGCTCTAGAACTCATCAAAGAGAAAACATAAATGCTTTCTTGATCCACTTAAAATGCCCAAAGTCCATGTCCTATCAACAATAATATGAACAACATATCGCTCATTTGGAGAATTGCGCAAAATAAACTTATTCCTGGGGCCCACATCTACCAGCCTTCTCGTTGATGGCGCAGCGTCTCTCACCATTTCCAGCTGTCATACATTAGCCCACTGACTTCGAGAGGGGGATATAGGGCTGAAGGTGCATACATCCTGGACAAAAGAGACGCCTTCCAGTTCCGTCATTCAAACATGCCAGACAATCTGAGTCTTTCGCACAAAGGCCTTCGGAAGGACGTTGACATTATACTCTAAACGTCTCAAGGAACCAATTACTTACCACCCACACTACCCTGTCCCAATGCGACTGCTCCGAAGAGGAGGAAGGACAGAGAAATTGGGACAATCGAGAACTTCATTGTCAAATGTGTTGAATGATTTATGATACTAATAGTATAGTACAGAAAGAGGCAGAAACAACCAGCGACTCCCTACGTATTTATAGGTGCGCATGATGGCTGTAAGCGACGTTGTTCAACACAGCCAATACAGCCTGAGAATATGAATTGTAGGGCGTACGGGTACGGCTATTTTGGAACCATGGCCAGCGAATAAGGTTTTGTCTGACATGTTGCGTACAACCGAACATAGTGTCCGTACTTGCAGCACAGCACCCCATTCAATCCCATTCAATTAATTTAACTAATTAGCTAATTAAAAAAGGGCTTTTTTCGTAGTTAATTAGCTAAAACGACAATACCCTCGTTTTAGATATTTTAATTAATCTAAAGTTAACTAGAAAAAAGAAAATCTAATCTCTAAACTAATTAAAATTTTTAAAAAGTTTTTTAAAAAAAAAAAAATATATTATTAACTATATTTAAAGAAATTCACTATTAGTAATATAAAGACTTATAGTAAGATTTAAACCTATAACCTTATACTTTATTAAATAAAGTTAGGAATTATACTACTTAACTATATAAATATTAATAGATATTAGTAAAGTAATTTTTATCTTATAAGTACTTTATAATACTTATTTCTTTTTTAATATATATTATTATAAAACTAAAATATATTTTTAGCTATTAAGCTTAATTAATATATTTTTAGCCCTCTTATTAAGGCTTAAAAAAAGCTTATTTTTAACCTTTTTATTAGTTTTTAAAAATAACCCTTTTTTAATATTATTAGTAATATTACTACTACTATTACTATTATACTTACTTTTACGCTTTAAAGCTTTACTTATATATACTTCTTAGCATTTTTTTTAACCTCTTACTTATTATTATAATATTTATACTAATTTATAATTAATACTTTAATTATTTTATTAGCTATAACTTATTAACTCCTTATAAGATTACTATTTAGATTTATACTTTATTAACTATTAGTAATATATTAACTATTAACCTTACTACTTATAATAGTCTTAAAACTTTACTTTATACTATATAGAAAGGTTATTACTTTATTAATATTAAGTATATCTTAAAGAAAAATAGCTAAAGCTATACTTTTTAGATTAAAAATAAAGGTTTCTTTATCTATAAGATCTTTTAAAATAATACTTAAAGTATATTACTTTTTTACTTTACTTTTAATTATATTAATAATATATCTAAATAATACTTATTAGGTTTACTAATACTATAATAAAGCTAAGTATCTTAATATATTTTAAAAAGCTTCTATTATATCTAATACTAAAGTATACTTTAAGATTATTTATTATATTTTTTAAAATTAATTTTATACTAAAAATATATTTAGTAATAATTCTAATACTAATAAGCTTCTCTCTAAACACTAATACTTTATTCTTATTACTATACTTTAAAGTAAAATCTTATAAATTAAAGAGCTAGCTTTTAGGTTTATTATTAATATTAATAACCTCTTTTTAATATTTAGTAATTAATATATATAGTATATATTTAACCTCTTTAATTATAATATTTTTAACTAAGTATATTAGTTAAAATTAAGTTAGAAGGACTTATTTAACTAACTTTATACTTCTAAGAAAGTATAAATTTAAAAGGAGATATAGAAAGTATTTATTAAAGTTTATATATTATTTAATCTATAGACCTTATTTAATTAATTTATAATTATTACTATCTTTAGTTACTTTATTAATAAAATAAATAAGTAAATATAATACTTTTTAGCTTTTTATTACTAATTTAGTACTTACTTTAATAAGAATATTACTATTACTATTTATACTATTTTTAGTAACTAAAGCTTATTTAATAGAATTAGTATAGGTATCTCTAATAATACTATAAATAATAACTCTTACTTTAAAGCTCTCTTTCTTTCTCTTTTACTTATATATATAGAAATTAATACTAAATAATACTAAATTTAATACTATAGCTATATCCTTAACCTTATTAGTTATACTATTATTTATAGTATTAATAATAAAGTATTTAAAGAGGAGTTTAACTTCCTACTTAGTCCTAATAGAACCTAAGAAAACTTAACTTATTAGAAGTAGAAAAACTTTATTAGTAAGCTGTAGAATATTATTAAGTATATTAAATTATTATTATAACGATCTAAAACCTTTTTATCTATTAATAATAAAACTAATAATAATAATAAGACTTTTATTTTATAAAAAGAGTTATTATAAAAGCTAAACTTAATACTAAATAACACTACTTAATAAAACTTAATATATATAATAGTTAAGTATATTTTATTTAAATATAGCTAGATTAATAGTTATATACTTTATATTTAAAGTTTTAAATATACTATAAATTATATCCTTAATAAGGATATTTTTATTAATAAAAACTAATAGATCTTTATAGAGTTAAATAATATACTTAAGCTACTCTATAAATAAATTAAAAGATATAAAAACTAAAGTAAAAGTAATAAGTATAGTTAACTTTAAGAAGTTTTAATAAGTATAAAGTACTTCTTAGATTAACTTAAGGATTAATATAAGCTCTATAATACTTCTACTAATAAAGAAATTAACTTTATAGCTACTTAACTTACTTAAAGTTAGTTATAATAACTATTTTAACTTATAAAAGTATTATAATACTTTTTAAGAGCTTTAGTAGTAGTTTTATAAACCTTATTAATTAATAGTATCTTAATTTATATTTAGTCTAATTATATACCTTTATAATACTTTTAGTATAATATTTTTAACTTTTATAGCTACTTATATTTATTAATTATTAATAGCTAGTAAATACTTAATAAATATTATATTGAGTTTATAGAGTCTCTCCTTTATACTATTATAGTAATTTTATATCTTAGCTAAAACTTATAATAGTTTAAAAAACACTAAAATATACTAAAGATTTATAAATAGCTTTATAATACCTAAAAAGAACTTTAAAAGTATTAATAATAATAATATATTAAGGGATTTAATCTTATTAATTATTAACTTTATTTAAAACTTTAATAAGTTACTTTTTTATTACTTATTATTACTTTAAAAGTTAAGAACTCTAAATATTATTAATAGTTAAATAATAAAACTTATAATATTACTATTAATAAAACTAATAAACTAAAGTAATATTTTAACTTCTTAATTATTAAGCTTATTAATAACCTTATTTAGTAATAGATTTTATATTAATAGATATTCTTAATACTTAGTAAACTTACTTTTAATATCTTTACTATCTTAATAATAATAATAAATTATAAAAAAGTATTTAGCTTTATTAAGTTAGTTTTAATATTATAGAAATTATTAATAAAGCTTTTATAGTTTAAGAAAACTTAGTACTTCTAGAACTAGATTTAAAGTAGTAATATTACTATTAATAGCTACTACTTTAAGTAAAGGGGTTAATAGAAAACTATATAACTTTAGATTATTATATAATATAAGTTTAAACCTTCTAAGAATATTATAAAAGCTTTACTAACTTTCTATTTAAGTAATTTAAATTAAATTAAATTAAATTAGTTAAAATAATTAAAAGTATTATAAAAAGTTATTTAATTAGCTAATCTTAAGCCTCAGTTTTAACTTAATTAATTAGTATGCTGCGCTATATACTTATGACGCTGATGAAACTCACTTTGGCGTCTTTGTAGCGACTTAGTAAGGACTTGGCTCTGATATTATTAACGGCTTCATGAACTCGCTATGCCACACTTATTATACTTGTGTAAGTTCAAAGAACGGATACTTATTAACTGGCTTTTCTTTTGTATATGAACTGTTCAATAAATATAAGTGCATAAAGTACTTCAGGCTCGACGCGACAGCTTCAGATCATTGAGCAAAAGAGACCTGATACGGCGCATCATAACGATTGAAGTATCGGCCAACGTCACAATCAGCTCCAGGGGGCAGGATGATCTCCAAGTGATCGTTCTTCGACTCCTCTATCCTGGCCCTAATCCGGACCTTGCCCTGGTTCTTGAAGTTGTACGTGATGTCGTCGTCGCAGTCACCCTCGGGGTCGCACGAGTCTCTCTTGGCCTGCATCTTGACCATGATCGTGTTACCGTTCCACACGAATGGGGTGGTCGCACCGACGTTGTTGGGGGCGTTGAGGTTCTTGTTGTTCGCGAAAGGGCCGTTGTAGAAGCCGTTGCGCTCGCACTCGGCGGCTGCGGAGGCCATGCCGAGGACTGCCAAGAACGAAAGCGAGAGCGAGAGCTGCATTTTATGGTCGTGAATTTTGAAACGGATTTGACTTAGGAAGACCTATACGTTACAAGAGCATGTTAATACACATAGACCACTGCTTAGTTTCCATATAGCATTGGCGCTCACTCACAAGAAACGAAGGGACTGAACGTAATTCAATGAAAGATTGAAGGTAGAGACCGATGGGTGAGTAGGGGGGGGAAATGCACATAGCTGCCCCATGAGGACACTTTATACTTCTTGCGAGTTACGGGCGCGCAGGTCATCAGGAATAAAGGTGTATTATAGGAGTAACTATTCGGAAGGGTGGTCCGCATCGCAGGCTAATATCTACACGCGCGGCTTACATAATACCGCACGTCACGTGACAGGCGGTGAGGCTACAGCTCAGATTGAGGGTGCGAGACGGTAGTTAGCCGGGCCTAGGCCCAAGGCCTAAATCCTAGCCTAAATCCTACCTTTATATAAGGGATTAGCTACACTACTTTATAGCTAGCTACGCTTAGTACTTATAGCTAGATTAATTAAGCTACTTTATATAAGTTATAAGTTTTCTAAATACTTAAATCTATTTATTAGATAGTAAAGTTATTCCTAAGTAGTTATTAGGACTCTAACTTTATAATTTAATAATTACTAAAAAATAATTAATAGATTATTAAGTTATTAGAAATAATACTTCTAAGTAGAGATTATAGCTATTATAATATATATCCCCTATTTATAAAATCTTTTTAGTTTTTAAATTATTAAAGTTAATAATTATTTAATATTTACTATAGTTATATAGTAATAACTATTTAATAACTATATAATAATTATATATAATTACTATTTAAACTTCTTTTAAACTACTAAATTAATTAAATAAATTAATATATTTATAACTAATAATCTAACTTTATTTTTTTTTAGCTTTACTAAAAAGGGATTATTTTAGTTTAACTTTCTCTTTTTTTCTATAATAAACTTTATAGCTAAAATAGCTATATAGAAAGTAATTAGTAAAAGATTAGATCTAAGAAGTTTAATATATAATACTATTTTTAAGCTAACTAAAGCTATAAACTTTAAGTTATAAGAAATTAATCTTAAGAATACTTTTAAAATAATAAAATTACTCTTCTACTTAATAAATAAGGGAATACTAAATAAATATAATAGAGATATAGTTTTTAAAAAAGATAAAGTAGTAATAATTAAAGATCTAAGCTTTTTAAGTAATCTAATACTTATAGGTTTTATACTTACTAAATAATTACTTATAGAGAAGATTTAATATAATCTCTTAGAAGAAATAATTAATAATAATCTTTTTATTATAGCTTTAGCTTTTTATATCTTTATTAAAACTAAAGAATATACTTAGAAGTTTAATAAGCTAGCTATAAATAAAATCTATAATAATTAGAATAAAATAACTAAAGTTAACTATAGTAATACTAAAGATTTTATATAAGATCTTTACTTAACTTTTAATAAACTAAATAGTTTTAGTATAAGTTTATTAACTATAGCTTTTACTTATAAATTTATCTAAAGTTTTAGATATTTTAATTAAGTTAAAATAAACTTTATAGAAAATAATTTTATTATAAGGATTTAAAGCTATAATAATTTCTTATAAAAGCTCTAAAGCTTAAGTAAAAAGGAATAATATAAATAAACTTCTTAAAGTATTAAAGCTCTATTAAATAAGAAAAAGTTTACTATAAAGAAGTAAATTTAAATACTTAAGTCTAAAAATACTAAAGTATAAGATCTTTATATCTTATATAATATTAAGTATCCTAAAGACCTTTATAGGTATAAAATATATAGCTATTATTATAGAAAGATAACTTTATACTCTAATAAGTATAATAAATACTCCCTTAAGTATTATAAATACTATAATTTATTATATAATAAGTTTAAATATATTAATAAACTATAGACTTAGTAATTAATAACTTAGGTATTTACTTTAGTATTTACTTTAGAAAGTTAAACTTAAAATAGTATTTTTAGAAACTTTAGTATTAAATAAGATATTAACTAATAATTTAAGGTTTATATAGATACCTTAATAGTTTAAGCTTAAAAGAGGACTTTTCTATTACTCTTAGTAAATAACTTTAAAATATCTAATCTATATTTTAATTTTTAATCTTTTACTAAAGATCTATATAAAGTTAACTATATATAGAAAGTTAAAAAGTAACTAATAAAGAAGTTTAAACTTTCTATTTATAGATCTACTAACTAGATTACTAAAATAGAGACTAATAGTTTCTTTATATATAGTACTATTAAAGAAACTAATAAAAAAGAAAATAATAACTAAGAAGTATAACTAAGCTAATATATTATATCTATAGCTTTTATTAAGAGAATAAACTCCTTTATATTAAATATTAATATTAATAAGTATATCTTTAATAATCTCTCTATTTTTAAGGATTTTTAAGATCTCTCTTAAAGATTAACTATAAACTATATAAATAGAAAAAACTAAATTAGCTAAGTTATTAATATAACTAAAATAATTATTATTAAGCTAAATAGTAAAAAAACTACTTTTTAACTATATAATACCCTTTATAAACCTTATAATATAATATAAATTATTAGTATTAATCTTTTTTAGAAAATAGATATCTATTTTAATAGTTTAGATAATACCTTAGTTTATAAAGATATATCTAAAGCTATTACTAATTTTAAATAAAATATATAAGTTTTTTAGTTTTAGATTTATCCTTCTAATTAAAGTAATAAATTTAGCTCTTTTAAGCTAAATTACTAAACTTTTTATATTTATTTAAAGTATCTATTTAGAGAAGTAACTATTACTACTATAAGAGATATTAATATAAATCTCTTTAAAATACCTCTTATAAAATATAAATATTATATTTACTTTATAGTAAAGTTAATATAGTAATTTAATAATAGATAATAAGAACTACTAACTTAAGCTTTTTAAAAGCTTTAAATTAACTTCTTAAAACTAATACTATAAAGCTTTAGAAGTATTATTTATAGTTTCTATATTATAGAAGTTTTTTTAATTTATAGATAGTTCTAAGTATTTAAATTAAAAAAAGAAGTAGCTATTTAGCTATAAAGTTAGTTCTTAAAAAAGATTATAGTAATAAATAGTATTATTTATTTCTCTAAAGTTATTATAAATAATAATATAGCTCTTCTTAAAGTAATAAAACTTTTTATTTAAGAATAAGGTTTTTATTTAGAGATAATAGCTTCTTATTTTTATTAGTAAAATAGGGGGGTAGAAAGCTTAAATAAAGCTATATAATAAAAAGTATAAGTAATATATATAAAAGCTAGCTTTCTTAAGTTTTTTTAGCTTTAGTTAATAAAAACTTTTATAGAAGTTAGAAATTTACTATTTAATAATAAAAGTAATATTAATCTTTATAAAAAACTAATAAATACTTTTAATATATCTCTTACTATAAGAAAACTATATATATACTACTTCTACTACTAAAACTATTAAACTTATATCTATATTTACTTAGATAGCTATCTATATATAAAAAAGTAGAAAATAAAGCTTAAAACTAAACTTAGAAGATTTATAAAATATAATAGCTTTTATAGTAATATTTTCTATATTCTTATTAAAAAAACTAATAGTATTTAGTAAGTAAGAGATATAATATTTAAGGAAAATAAAAGAGAGCTTCTCTTAGTTAAATTTAATAACTTATAGTTAAGAGAAAAAGTTAAATTAAAGACCTATAAATATAATAATAAATTATTAATAATAATATATAAAGCTAAGTTTTAGCTTTATACTATAGATATTAGGTTTTATTATTATTATTATTCTACTAAATAAGATTAATAATAAAAGGAACTAAGTAATTTATACTTAGAAAAAGCCTAAGATTTAGAAAGTAATAATAAATAAGAATAAGAAAATAAGTCTCTTTAAAAATAAGAAGAAGTTAATAATAAAGAGGGTAGTTTACTAACTTTAAATCTAAAATTATACTTATTAATACTAAATATTAATATTATAAATATATAAGTATAATTAATATTAAAAGAAGTTTCTTTTTTATAATAATATTCTTTTATTACTTTTCTAAGGTAATATTCTTTTACTACTCCTTTAAAATAGAGATCTCTAGCTACTCTTTAGAGATAATAATTACTAATTAATATTTTATAATAATAAAGCTCTTTTAATATTTTATTTTAAACTTCTCTTTTAATATAAAGAAGATTAAGAAGAAAACTAAGAGGTAGTAATAAAAGTTCTACTTTTATAAAATTATTAAGAATAACTATTTCTTTTTTTAATTAAATAACCTAAATACTTAAAACTTAAGTACTATATAATATAAAGAAGTTTAATAGGGAATTTAATAAGATAAAAGTTATAGAGATTAACTTAATTAATAATAAAATAAATTAAGAACTAATTACTTTTACTTTTTTAATATTTAACTTATTATAAACTTTTAGTTTAGAGATTTACTTACTTATAACTTTTAAGAAATAAGAAGTAATAAAAGAAGGACCTCTAAAGTTAGCTATCTTTAATATTATAAAGACTTAAGTTAATAGTTTATAGGGGATAGATTATTAGTAGTTTAAAGAGCTCTTAGATAGCTTTAAATATCTCCTAAGTAAATAGGTATATAATAAGAAAGTTACTATAGATAGAAAACTTAATAGAGTTAGAGTAAAATAGGTTATTTATAGTAATTTTTAAAATAAAGATAATAAAATAGTTTATACTACTATTATTAATCTTATTACTTTATAAGTTTTTTTACTAATTATAGTATTTAAAGATCTAGAATTTTACTAAGTTAATATAGTTATAGTTTTTCTAAATATTTTTATAAGAGATTAAGATATCTTTATTACTTAACTTTATAAGTTTAATAATAGATCTAATTAGTTCTATAGATTAAAAAAAGCTCTCTATAAACTAAGAAAATCTCCTCTTTTTTAATATAAGTAAATTATTACTATCTTTAAATAATTAAGGTTCTATTTATTATTAAAAAAACCTTATATTCTTATTAATAAAGATAATATTATAATATTACTTTATATTAATAATATACTTATTATAATACTTAATATTAAGTAAGTTAATAACTTTAAAGATAACTTATATAACTTCTTCTAAATTAAAGATTTAAGTAAGGCCTCTAGCCGTTCACTATGATTTTTACCTACTTAGAGCGACAGACCTCCTAACTCCACACCTCCTAACAATACACATAGCCTTTAGTCACATAATTATAATCTCTAACCACCTCTCCTAATCTCAGCCGCACTTATATATATACATAACTTTACTATCTTTAACTTCACTTCAGTAATAATATAGTTTATAATTACTTAATTACTTAATTACTAACTACTAAACTGTTAACCTATCCTCTCTCTTACGTATTACTTATGCTACTAATACTATCCCTATTACTGCTTTGCTATCTGCTATTCTTCTTATTTAATTAGGCTAGCTAACGCCTTTAAAGTAGCTATACTATCGTTAGTAACACTCTCTCTATTTAGTATAAGGCGCACTTACTAATCTTTACTAGGCTTATACTTAGGCCTAAGCTATATCTACCTTAGTATTATAGAGGGTTTATATAAAGAAGGCTTACTCTTTAGGATAGCTAGAGATATATATAGCCTCTACCTTAAAGCTATTAGAAGTATTTATCACCTTAATTATAGTATAGAGAGGGTCCTTTTTAGAGGTATTCTTAAGAGCTCTATTTAATACTACTATAATAAACCGCTCTTAATTAGAGTTAAAGTACTTACTAAACTTAAAAGCTTTATTTAGTATATAGATATTATACTATATAGTAATAGTCCTAGCTATTTTCTTAAAGAAAGGTATATTTAGCGTAAGGTTAGTATTCTTATATTCTTTATATAGTATAAATATTATAAAGATGCTTTAAGATCTATTATAAGTTATAAGAATAGGTTATTAATATAAGTTTAAGAGTAAGGAAGAGGAAGAGGGAAGGGTATAAGCTTTATACGTAGTAGTAGAGCTTTTTATACTTCTAGCTATAAGAACCTCTTATAATAACCTCTTTAGTTAAGGAGTTATCTCTATTTAGTAGTATTATAACCTCTTTAGTTAAGGAGTTATCTCTCTTATAGTAGTATTTACTTTACTAGAAGGTTTAATAAAGCTATTACTAAGCTATAAGAACCTCAGTAACCCTTTTAGCCTTAATATAATCAGCTTTACTATATATAGCACTACTAGCTTTATACTGTATAGCTAGCGCTATTACTATTCTACTAGTCTATTTAGCTAGGGCGTGTATTTAACTTTATATAAGGGTTTACTTATTAGTAAGAACGTATAAAGTTTCTATACTATTTTCCTTAATTAATAGAAGGTATAAGTTAAAGTGCTTATATAGTGTTTCTAGAATTATGCCTGCGTATAGGGTGAATTTTGCTGTAATCTTTTTATAGGGGGGCTGCGTTATAACTATAAACTTAAAGATTTAAGTAAAGTATAATAATTCCTTAGGTTTAAGATTATTTACTACTATAAAATAAGATAATTTTAGATCTTATAAACTAAATATATTAATAATATATTAATAAAAAAAGTATTACTAAATATAACTAAGTATTTTACTACTTTAGTAATATTTAGCTATTAGAGATTATAGAATAATATAAAACGCTTATTAAGATATATAAATATTAAAGTAATCTAAGTAAGTTATAGTAAATTATAAATAGTATATAACTAGATATTATAATACTTATAAGTAAAATTATTAGAAATTAATAATATATTTCTAAAAAGTATAATAAACTACTAAGATTAATATAGAGATATTTCTATAGCTTATAATAATTAGTATTCTACTTTAATAGTTTAAAATACTTTATTAATAACTTTAAATTATTAGTATTTTATAATATTAATTAGTTTAATTATAAAAAAATAAGTAAGTTAATAGCTAGTTATATAGTTATATATAAAGGAGTACTAATTATTTAGAAATTAGTATTATAATTATTTATAGCTATATTAACTTATAAAACTAAGTAAATAAATCTAATACTTAGAAGGAAAGCTTTACTATATATTATAAATCTTTTTAAAAAGATAAATATCTCTATTTAATTACCCCTCTAAGTATATATAGATTCTATAAATACTTTTAATAATTATTTATTAAGTAAATAGTTACTTAAACTATACTATATTAAGATTAAATATTACTAAATTATTAATAATATTAGTAATAAGGATTTTAAGATTAACTATATCTTAATTTATAAAATAGTTATTAATAGTTTTACTAAACTATTAATAATAGAGAAATATTATAACTTTATTAGAATACTAAGTTTATTTAAACTATTTATAACTAATAATAAGTTTTAATCTAAGGATAATATCTTAAGACTTAATCTTAATTAAGTCTTTTCTATTTATTTATTTCTTTTATATATAATAACTTTATTCTTTTATATTTTACTAACTAATTAACTTTTATAGTTAGACTTTATATTATTTTAATTACTTTAATTTACTTTATTTAATAGTTAAATTACTAACTATAAAAGTCTTTTATATAAGAAGTTATTTAATAATAAAGGTTTAAAAAGTAATTAAAGATTTTAATTTTACTAAGTTATAAGTTTATTACTAAATTAGATATTTTAGTTAGTATTTTTTTAAATTATAATTATATTAAGTTTAATTAATAAAAAGTTAATTAATTTTAGATTTAAATAAAATTAATATAAGTTTAAAATTTAAAAAAGTAAAAAATTAATTAATTAAATTTTAAAAATATTATAAGAAGATTAATTTTTAAAGTAATATTAATTAAGAACTATTATATTTAATACTTAACTTAATATAATTAGTAAATTAGAAGAGAAATATTATAAAACTAATTAATAATTTAAAGATTATTATTTTTAGAGAAAAAAAGCTATTTAAAATATAAAATTTAAAATTAAACTAAAATAAATAATTTTTAAACTTATTTAAGTTAAAAGTTAACTTTATAAAAAAGTTTTAAATAGTAAATTTCTAAATTATTAGTTTAAAAACTTAACTTAAATTAAAAATAAAGAGTAATATTAATTATATTAAATAGCTATTTAATTATTTTTATAGAGATAACTTAAATAATAGTTATAATATTAATTAGCTATATAAAAACTAAAAAAAGTTAAAAAGTATTTTAGAGTTAAAATAAAATAATAATAATAATATAGAAAGATAAGAATAATATATAGAAATAAGAATAATATAAAACTACTATATAGTTAATTAGATTATTACTTTAGGATAAGAATAGCTTTACTTAAAGTATTAGAAGTATTAGCTAAAAAGGGAGTATAAGATAGTAGTTAGCTAAGCTTAAGTTTAAAGCTTAAATCTTAGCCTAAATCCCACCTTTACGTAAGGGATTAGTTACACTACTTTATAGCTAGCTACGCCTAGTGCTTATAGCTAGATTAATCAAGCTACTTCACGCAGAGGGTATCATAACAATACTCAAAATTACTTCTACAGCCTCGCATCGTGAACATTCCTCAATTTCGTAAAGGTAAGCTTCATTTCCCAAAGAAGCTTGGTTCGTCTCGTTGTCTAAAGCTTATTAGACCCGTCTAGACCCCAGTTCAGGGCTGAGATCGTCTTATGAACGAAAGTTCACGCGCAAAACCTCTCCGGATAGTGCATACTTCGGCGCCAGATTTCGCATAGATTGGACCCGACTCGTCAGATCAGACGGAGAATTGCTCTGGAAAGTGCCGAGCTGATTAGTATTGCAATCCGGCCAGCTGGGACTCAAACAGAGTTTGGGAAAGTTGCCGGCTTTGGACAAAAGTAGACAAATTGTACCGAGGATCATGACTCGAGTCAATTGTAGACAGAGGATACATCTGAAGAGACGAATCCGTCTGCTGGATGGACCGTGCTGCTCAGCGACCGGTAGGTCGCCTTTTTGGATCGAAATCGCTTTGGGCAGTCATTTAGACGATTGGCAACACGCGGCTTGGCTGATCTCCCATTATGGAGTCCTCGCCCCGGCACAAGCAGCTTTGAGTTCTTGTTACCCGCCTTTAACCGATACGATACGATCCTACCTTACGCAGATTGCTCGCACATCAACTTAGAACACAGCAGAATTGTGCCAAGGGACAAGCCCTCCGATTCTTCTCATGTTGAATGAGATATTCGGAGAATAACATGGTGCTCGATCTTGCTCGGTGTACTGGAAAAGACTGTCCGTATGATGCATGATGGCTTATGGTTGCTTTAGGGCTTTCCTATCTCAACCAATGCTCGACCGCCAGCTTTAATGACTTTATGCTTAAAAACTGTTGGATATTCTTCATATTATCACTTCTTCTACATAGCTCATCTATGATGCATGTCCTGGATATATAATGAGTGTAATATCGTTCCCTGACATAGCAGCGTTACTCATCTAGGCAGAAACAAAGCCAACAGTCTTATTCATCTCATTGACGCAAAACTAAGACATGAAAAGCTCTGCACTACACTATATCTATATGCAAGGGGCGACAGAAACCTTCTGCGCGAGCGTCTCTATAGTCTTCCCAAAGCTTGGTGACAAGACGCTTCTCTGCTCGAAAGAAGTCAACGTAGTCATCCGAGCCCTCCAACTCCCATAGCGCAGTACGATACGCGCTAACACAGTAAGCAGGCCCTAGAAACCGCGCCGTTCGAACCTGACTCGGAGGGTATGAAAACTCTTGGTTTTGTTTTAGATCTCTGTATGTCCTCTCAGAGCTTGAAACCTTTGCCGCAACTTTGTCTAATAGCGAGGGCAGCTTAGATTGGAAAACATCTGAAACCTCGTATACTTGCTTTGGCGAAGTCGGCCGCAAGCACATCGACACCTCGACCTGATGGTGTCCGTCGCATAGACCAAGAAGTTCCCAAAGCAGTCAATCGTACGGCATGTTTATCCGTTCAAGTTGAGCATCATTGCTGAAATGTTGCAGCTTTGTTTCGTCGCAAGGGATCAATATATCGCCACACTCAATGTCGTAAGGCGCCAAACCACACTCTTCCAAGCTTAGAGGATCCATGCGGCCAACATCGAGGGAGAGGGAGTATGGCGAGGGATGTAGCTCAACGAGAGCGAACTTTCGTAGAATGCTACCGATCAACGTGAGGAGCATCATTTGTTCCCTAACAAGAGACGGTGGGTACTCAAAGCCAGTCCTCAATGCCATGTATAGTTTTCCCGTAAGCTTGTGCAAAGGCCAGCTGCTCAGGGGTGGCTTGTCATTTGACACAAAGTCCTTGCCCTTTAAGGTAATTGCAAATAGTGCTAAGAACCTTACACAATTTGAAGGCGTCACAAGTCGGTCTTGGATTGGCTCGAGGCACGAGAGTGCGCGTTCCCATAAACTTTCCCCCTTGACTACTTCCTGGGGTAGCTTCAGAATCCGCCGGACACTCTTCCCATGCAGACCACCACGAATTGGTGACCACTTGACCCGTAGTTTATTCTGCTTAGCAGAAAGCCTCGTTGCGTAAATAGTCTTGAGGTATCCGGGGTACTGGATGCAAGCTGGTGGGATGTCTTGTCGAGCCTCTTTGAGCCAGAGCTTCTTTTTCTCTCTGGTAGACAACCTGTCTTTCAAGTGGGGGTTTAAAGAGGGGCTTTCAGTTTCCGAGCCATCAATATCATTGGAACAGTCGATCCAAGGCTTGTCGGCGCGATTTGTTGAGTGCTGGCGAATGAAAGGGAACTCGCCTGACGCCATTCCCAACTGTCGAACCGCAGACCAATCTGGGACCCAAGACGGGCACTTGGAGTCGTCTTGGCTTCGTGTAGCAGCCGGTCCAAATGCGAAAAGGTGGAGAATTACCCGGTTTGCCGATAGAGTGTTTTCATTGATCAGTCTCTCAGCTAGGCGGTGATACATTTCTTTCCAGCCGATTTGGCCATACTGGATGTCTATCGGTTGTTCGCTTTGAGGGAGGAAGCCGTACAAAGCTGCAAGACGATCCCGCGGGTCTGAGCAATCCGCCATATGAAATCCCCAGAGCAGTTCCAAGAAGTCATCTGTCGAATCACGCTTCAGCAGAGGTCGCAAAAATTCCAGATTATCCTGAGATATCATGCGACTCTCCACCAAGAACCATGCTGTTCGGAAGCGTGCATACTCAACCGAATGCTCTCCGCAGTGCAAGACAGCTCGATCTGCAAGCTTAACCTCCTGGATGACCCATCTTCGAGTGAACCACGGCTTTTTAGTCAGGGTCGTCAGGCTTTTAGCAAGATCTGCCTTGTAAGATTCGCTCGTCGGGGACGCATGAACCACGCGTACGTTGGCAAATGCTATGGCGACCTCGTCTGCATCGACGTCACCCAGCCAGACGTGCACCGTCTCGGCGCACTTGTAGATTTCTCCCATATGTGGAATCTGCACCGCCTTATCATTCTCATCTTGTTGGTTGATGCACAGGGCGTCAATCCAGAGAAATGCAGGCTTGTGAGAGTCGCGCAGGTATCGCAGCATGCTGTCCACAGTCGGTGTGATTTTCAACAATGACTTCTTAGGCGTGATGTCATCATCGACACTGCTTTGGTCAATGACAAGGTCGACGGAGAAATTTGGCTGACCCCAGGTGTACGATACAGCAGAATAATTCCGGGCAGTGTCTATACTGCGCAGCTGCTCCTGTCGACTGTATTGGATCATAGAACACAGCAGTTGAGATTCGAATGAGCTGGCGGGGTGGAGGACAAGCACGCGGGTCGAGTCTGGATGTTTCAGCGGTTCATAGCGATACGAAGGCAGGCTCTGTGGCCTCTGAGCCAGTGCCACCTCCATTTGACTCGAACAGGTTTGTATAGATGCCGCAAATCTAGAAAGAGCACATGAAAGAAAGTGAGCCGGACGTGGAGCGGGGAAGCGGGGAGGACCGACAACGATCTTGGATGATTTCTTGTGGTACAGAGGTATGGGTGGGGCCCCGGTCGCCCTGCAGGTCGAAATCAGGCAGAAGTGCATATTCCCAACATCTTCACTCCGAGTCTGAATGTCTTGGTCAACGAATCGAGACTTGATCGGCGGGGTAACCTGACTTGGTCGAGATGGATAAGGGATAACCAAACCAAAGTGAGATTCAATTGAGAAGGTGAACTTGAATTTCAGGGGTTAGAACACTGGCTTGGCCGAGTCTTTGAGAGACATTGGAGGGGCAATACAAAATTATTTTCCCCGTCCCAGACCGTATCTCTCTTGGAACAACGAAAGGTACCGATGTGCACCTCGGCCACCCCCACCGAAGCAACTGCGCATCATCTCCCGCTACAGACGACTGCTCAGGTACTCGATGCTCATTTGCGGAGGAAGCCATTACCAGCTTTCGCCCGTGAACTCTTACACCCCGACATAATATTCTCGTAGATGACCTCTGATGGAGTTAAAGACTGGGGAATAATTTGCCTAAAAACAAGTCCGGCAACAAAGTTCACTGCAAGGAAGGGAGGGGACATACTGCGCACTCTTAGTCGACAGGCTCAAAGATTCAATCATTCAGAAAAGGATCTAATAATAAGTTGCTACAGATCTTCAAAGAGTGACATTTCAGCAAATTTTGCCTCGTATGTCGTGACTCCGGAAGAAGGGTATTGTTCAATGCCAGATACAAAAGGAATGAAGCAGTAAAGTATTCCGATCCTCCAACGACGATCGCGTCAATGCTGAGCATATGTTTTTCACTGAATCGCCGGCGCCATCGTAAGAACGACGTAGTGCACGGCAGACTTGTCATCCTTCAGGGGTGTCCAGTGCGTCATAAACTTTTCATCTCCCCGGAAGAGAGCACTGCGCCGAGTCTGCAGCCGGATCTCCATCGAGATTGGTGACCCAGAGCGGATAGCGCTGCGGACTCGGGCCTTGTAGTCGGATTGGTGGTTTACCATGTTTTGCTTGAAGAAGCGGAAGATTTCCTGGCCGGTGACCAGGCCGATGGTGTTGTTGGCGGGGTGAAGCATTTCCATCACGCCCTCAGAGTAGAACCTGATGATAAAGGAATCATAGCTCAAAACCAAGTACTAGGTTACGAACGTCAGTTGTGATAATTGGTAAGTAGAATCAAGTTATCTTACCTTTGAGTACGCAGTGTAAAATTCCTTCATCTGCGCATTCAGACTTTGACCCTCCATGCGGTGCAGAAGCTTGTTTTCCATTCCAGCTTCGGCAGTGACCGTTGTCGGCGCGTTGTTGCTGTCCACACGTACTCCCAGGGCTTTGAGGAATGCTTTACGCGCGGAGGGCATCGAGCTGGCTCGGTGAATGGGCGGTGCGTTGGCTTTGGTTTCGTCTTGGGTGTCGTCATTCGTCGAGGTCGACAGCACTCGCATGACGTCCACATTGCTGTGGATGGTTGTGGAGCAGTTGATCTGGCCACCAATGAAGAAAGCGAGCTTGCCTGCCTCATTATAGAGAGGAGCTGGAGATTGAATGTCAGCCTCTAGTAGAAATGTCGGAGCCTTCGCGAGATATTTCTACCATCGCCGCCCAGTAGAATGAGCTCAAGAGATTACTTACCGACATAGAGCAAATTCCAGAAAGGGTCGCCATTCTTCTTATAATTCAAAATAAGTTCCACGGACTCTTTCCGCTCATCGATAGCGTTCTTCAGTCGACGAATTGGCACCCGGTCTGTGTGTGCTCCTTGCAGAAATCTGCAGTTTCGTGGGATGATTTCGGGACGCGTGTATCCTGTGACCTTGACAAAGCCGTCCGAGGCAAATACGATCGGGTTGTCCGCAACTCTGTTCACGCGCAATGTCAGCTTCGGAAATCTGAGTGCTACTGGAGAGTAAACTTACGATGGGTTTGTCAAACAGAAGCAGTCGCCGAGTCCCTGATATGTGTGTCGGTTTGTAGCCAAGGCCCTTGTCGCGTTAAGTGCCATCTGATAGCGCACGAAACGGGGATAAATGTCCAGGAAAACATCTTGCTCGACACTCTCCTGAAGGTCAGAAAACAGAGCCTCCATCGACGGGAGCGTCTTAGTCATGAGCGACTTCATCTCGACGTGGACCTGCTTCCTCATTTCGCCATTGACGTTGATCTGCTTCGACGAGCTCTCGGCGAGGAAGTCCTTGTGAATTGATGTCATGATGCCCGCGAGATCGTTCAGGGTCGTATGGTACTGCTCGACCTGCAGATTCAATGACGTCAGTGATCGCGTCCAAGCCCCGGCTCGAGACACGAAAGTTGCTTACCTTTTTGAGAAATTCGACACTTTCGCTGCAGAATCGAGCTTCGGCGAATTTCAGCAGTTGGTGCGAAGTTGTCGGGTTGTGTAAAACAACCTGAAAGATTCCAGGCCCAAAGAAGTCGACTGTGCGGTTCGATCCGGAGCCATTGCTGGTGACGCTATGCTTGGATGTGGACTGTCGCGAAATGGAGATTGAATCGTCGCTCATGGCCCGCCTATCGCCCGTCCCTGGTCTGTAATCCGGCGTGAGCCTCGCCGCCAACCCATTCTTCACGCTGTAATCTTGATCCTGGTCGTCGTCCATGTTGTATACTTTGTATGTCGTGCGGCGTGAGCGTGGGGGATCGGGACGTCTCTGGCTGATTGGTGGTGGCTCCGCATCCTGGTACAAGCGATGCTGATCGAGAACAGGTGTCCGCAGCTCCCGTTTGTGCGCCGCGAGTGATGCGCCGGCGCGCGAAACGGGTGGAGGCTGGGAAGATTGACGAGACGACTGCCTCGATGTTACGGGTCTGCTGCTGCGGCTGTGCCGGTGGTGCGATGCCGGTGGTCTGGATGAATCTCGAGACTTGTCTTCTATCGGCAAGTGGATGGCAGTAACTGGAGTTGCCACTACGGCATCGCGCACCTCGTCCCGAATTTCGTCGTGATAGTTGCGGTCGCTGAAGTCTTCGTCGTCCTCCTCGTCAGATTCGTCGTAGATGATTCTCCTATGAGGTCGGCCGATGGGCGGAGGTGTTGCTGAGCGAGCAGCTCGCGGTGAGGAGTGAGCCGCCCCTCGGGGAGATTTAGATGAGTAATAGTCGCCCTCTCCAGCCTGCGCCAAAATTCTTCTTGCGGCCTCGATGTCTTCAGCGCGAGGGGGCCGTTGAGGAATGTTATAATCTCGACGAGACGCGATCCGACCGCTGCTGTCAATGCTGCCTCGATCGGGGCGAGACGAGCCTCGAGCAGGAACGGCGACGATATCCCTATCGGGCCTTGAATGGGAGAAATCGGGGGGCATGAGGTCGCCCCGAGACAAAGGACGGGCGGGAGGGTTAAACTCCATGCTGTCTCGCCCCGGGCGGGAAGCTTCCCTTCCACCTGGGCCCTCCACTGGTATGTCCGTATCCCTTTCGGAGTGGCTTCCGACAGCTCCCACCATGATGCTAGACTCGGACAGAGAACGGCCTCGCTGGGGTCTTCGACGGGCCTCGTCCTCGCTCTCATCTTCGGATTCGTTACCAAACGCGAGCCGTGCTGCGTGAATGGCCCCGTTGTCTACCCGTGGTAAGACCTTCGCGAACAACTCGTCGTCGACGGTCCCTGTGGGAATAGACTTCGCCGCGTTGCCGTTCCCGGCGACGAGAAGGTGGGCAGCGTCGTCATCTACATCATACCCGGGCGCCATGGCTGAGATGGAAAAAAAGAAAGCCTTTCGCGCCGGACCTAACAAAGCAATTCCGCGTATAAACCAATTGTGTAAAAAGAGTGCTCGAGGGCCCAGCTCGCCAATGAGAGCGAAACCTTGCTTGGGTGAGTTTGGCGCGCGATTGTCTCACCTCGCGGCCATGTGAGTGGTGGCAGTATTTTTATTTTTTTCAGAGGAAAAAGAAAAGAGCTCTTCCGGGAAACGAGGGGAAAAGGGAAAGCGGCGCGCCCTTCGTCTTCTTGAAAGATCGGAGCAAGCCGCGGCCAGGATTTGATATCTCCATTTGACATGCACGCTCGAGCGTTGCTCCTCTGTTAGTACACGGCCGGCACTTGGCAGGGAGCAGGGGAATGCTCGCCACAGAGAGAGGGGTTGGACCCATCGAAACCTGTTTTCTCCTGCTGGAGTGAGGGCGGTGGTGATAGTCTTGCTTCTGTGACTGGTTGGGAGAGTGGCTGAAGATGGGACGACAGGGCACTGGTCATCGGTCGAAGATCCCTCCTAGCTTGTGCTCGGACCGCGGACGGGCAGATGTGCAGCCAGGAGGAGCTTGCAAGGTAGGGTGACATTTGTCTCCGGAACTTGGATCCGTCAGAGGCCTGGGAATCTGGTATCTAGATGTTTTGCATGAAGAATTTGCTGATTGTCGTGGGAACCCCCCACCACCCGGGACGACGCTGGAGGCTCATCTTCGCTGCGCTAATTTGTCACGATATGCTGTTTGACTCGCTTGCCCGTCTTTATTTTGGCCGTTTGAGGAGCTGCTCGAGACCCTTAAGGCTCGGGCTGTCACAGGAGTGGAGTTGCTCGGAAATGGCCTCCAACGCCCACATCAGCTCCATATTGCGTCAACAGGGATCCTAGGATCATCGATAGCCGAAGCGCGTGGCTTTTGTTTTTCTCCCAAGTCAATGACCGTTATGGTTGATGCATCGTGCCGCCAGAGTCAAAGCCATGGCAAGACTGCATATGCGCCCAGTTATAACTGGCACCGTTACAGGCACGTTGGACACCCAGCATGCGCATGATTTGCGATTGGAAGGAAGCCGTGATGTTGCAGTTGTTACTTTCGGCACACTTCGAAGTCTGTTGGATGCGACCGTGAGATCGCCGATTCGCTTTCGGCCATGAGTTAGCAATGCATCCTTGGCTTTAACGAGTTGCATGGTGATGAGGAGCAGCCCGTCTTGCGACTTGTTGGAGAGAACACTTTTGACTCCACTCAACTGCTTCGCGAAGACCTCGGTTCTCCCAGAAGCCAGGGGAAGAAACATTCATATTGTTTCCAGCCGTATCAATACCGAAGCGAATTAAGGGCCACAGGCATACCCTTCTCGGTGAATGTCGCGATTTTTGCAGCGCCAACCTTCGACGTCCGAGCGTTGTTCTGAACTCGCTGTCAAGGAGATGAATGGATGACGCGGAGTTTGTCAATGTAACCCTGCGCCACATGGGTGCGGCCAGACCACGGTGCTACCATGACGACACAATGGAAGGGCTCGAGCGTTTCTATCGGTATGAGGAGATTTGGGGGCCCATGACTTTGCCTCTTTTCTCGTAAACGAAAAGGGGTGTGGGTGTGTCTGCTAAACATTTTTACACAGCTCATAGAGCTTCGACCACTCCACCGCCATTGATGTTCTTCAGCTCCCATCCCGACTGGCGTCAAGCAGATCTCCAGCCCCGACTCAAGAGGCGTTCGTCTCAAGTTGAAGCTTACTTTTACCGCCGCCATACATACTTTTCTCGCATGGCAAAAGGTGGGCAAAGCTCACCCGGAGTCCTGGTGTCTGGGAAGTGGGCCAGAGCTCCATTTTTCTCCCTGTCAAAGTTCCGAAAATAGTGACCACACCATGTCCAAGTGCCGTCCATCACTGGGCTGGCCGGCGCCGGTAGCAGTTAGCATGCAACCTGCCCAGATCTAGAAAGTGAAAAGTGACTGATAAGGCATAGGGTCTTGAGCTATCATCAGTTTGACAGAAAGTTTGTTTGCGCGACATCTCTTATTCGCAATTGCAGATGTTAACGGCCGCTCCAGCTTGAGATGCGAGTACGATGAGCACCCTCAAATATGGGGTTTCACATGAAATCGTCGCGAATAACATTGGCACGCTATGATCACGCGAGCAGTTCCTGTAGTTTGGTTGAAGCCGTGTTTCTATCTTTATGTGCGGAGCTGTGACGTGCATGCACCCTGTGCGTTGGTTTGAACCCACGAGTCCCACGGCTCATCGATCTGCGGGTGAAAATGCTTATCGTGATCGGTCATCCACAACCGTGCTTAACGTTCCTGAGGGCATCGATCGACGGGGTAAGCACCGCATCAGGATGATGCATGGAGTGGATACCAAGTGTCTGCGTGTGAGCGGTCGTGGGTGCTATGGGTCTTGGGCTGCCAGATAAGTAGCTGATGTCTCTCCTGATTAGTCCTGAATGGTTACCTGCGAGCTATGTCACTTACAACAAATCCTGGCAGACTGGTGAATTGTATTAGTCCCGGATAGAGAAAATCTCTTGTCTCAGCTTGCCCTTTGCGTGATACTGATGATTTGGAAAGAATCAGAAGATCTAGGTCATCCAGCGATACCTCATGAACCAAGGCTCTGCTCTGTGCATTCGTAGATGAACCCCTTCTGGGTCTAGAACGTCGGCTGCACAGACACCCCAATTGATTTTTGTAGAATTGGCTATCAATTTCTAGAAAGAAGTGGGTCATGATAGCGTGTGATATACAGGTGTAATGAGGCTTTTCCTGGCAACCGCCATTTACCATACTTTACAAGCATACCATGACCGCTAGTACTTGATGCTGTCTTTTTCAGCACATATTCATCTCCTGACACTCTCCTATAGAATGTTAAACTTTCTGCGGTTTCCAGCCCACCAGTGCTACTCTGGCAGCGATGAATAATACTACACCGACGGCACAGCATACTCCACCAAAGATCTTGGTGTTTTGGAACGATCCGCGACTGCTGCTGATAATGGCGCCACCAATTGGCGAGCCAGTCAAAGCAGCAATAGAAGCAACAGCATACGCAGCACCGGTGCGGACTCCGATATCCTGAATGGGCGAGATGTGCGCGACGAGCACGGGTGTCAAGCCAATACCGGCTCCGGATGCTACGCCGAACAGGGCCGCAAAGGTGATGTCTGCGGCGTTTCCGGTCGCAGGTAGCCAAAAGGCCAGGATAAGAATCATGGTCAAGAAGCTCATTGTGATCATCATGTTGAAGTGGCCAACCTTGTCGGCGAGGGCGTTGGGTACTGTGCGTCCGATGATACTGCGAGTAACGAGTCAGCAATGATGGATGACAGTCCGCACAACGGCGGGAGTTTCTTACCTGGCGCCGTTCAGGATGGGGACGAGGTATTGTGACAAGCCCTCCGACATGCCGCCTGCGCGAGCCTCTACCACAATGAAGGTGATAGGAATGAACATGCCCCCTTAAGAGAGTTAGCTTGAGAGCCATGATGCGTCGCTTCCGAAGAAGGCTTACAGTAGAAGAAGTAAACTGCTGCAGTAAGCAGTGAGAAGGGCAGTTCCCGGAATGGTTGAAAGAAAGCCATGACGCGAAACGGGCGTTTGGTTGGCGGGATGCGTGAGCGAACGGTGAAGTTGGCCCAGATCAGCAGAGCCAGAATGAGAAAGGCACAGACCCTCATAGACCAGCCGAAGCCGATCTGCGGGATGAGATGAATCAGCATGATGGGAAAGATGACGCCTCCGAGGGACGAGCCGCAGACCGTGAGCCCAATGGCGGCGCCACGTTTCTTGAAGAACCATGTCGTAACCTGTATGGAATGAAATAATCCTGTCAGCCGCAAGTCACCCACGCGGAGTGTGTGAACAAGCTTGTAATGCGGTGACTTACACAGGTAAAAGCAGGATAGAACACCATGGAGGCGCCGATTGCAGAGCAGATAGCTTGGCTAAGCAAGATCTGGTAGTACGTTTTTGAGATGCTGACCATCATCAGGCCGAAGACGTGGAAGAAAGTGCCAATGGCAAGAGGAAGCGCCGGTCCATAGTCGTCAATTACTTTGCCGACGAATAGACCGCTAAAGATCATGAAGAAAACTGCCCATGATGCGAGTGATTAGCAGTTTTTCCCAGCGGTACATATTCATGAGAGTATGGTGAAATGCCGAGAAAGATGAGAAAAAAAAAGTGAAAATGAGCAAAGAGGCCAATCTTACTTTGCAGCGCAGGGATCCATGCGATATCTGACGGCGTGTAGTCGCGCAATTGATTTTCCTGGTAATAATCTTGGAAAATGCCGACGCAATTCACCCATCCAAAGGAAACAAAAAGGCATGCCGAGGCGCCAGAGACAGTCAGCCAAGCCTTGGCACCGCCTTCCGGGAACGCTGATTTATCGAACCCTGCCGGGCTCGCAGGACTCTTGACGGCCTCAGCCTCACCATCGCTGGCAGGCGGCGCTTGGGGCGCGAACTCTTCCTTCTTTTCTGTGTCGGACATCTTTACCACGCTGCTGTGCGATGCTGTCGATGATGTTTTGACGAATGATCGATCCGATGATGCGGTGTTTGTGGCCGGCGACGGGAGAAAGGGAGAGGAGGTGGGAGAATGGGACTTCTTCAGGACCGGCTGTCCAGCAAACAAAACAAAAGTCCCAAAGCAGTCAGACGGATGTAAGAAATTACGGACTTTGGTTAACCGCGAGATAAGCGCGAAATGGATTGGTCAGAGAAAGAAAGCTGATCTATTGGCGCCGTGTGCCGTAAGCAAAGACGCCCGGTGGCTTGATGACATTGTCTCACCAACCCTTAGTGCGGTCCAACACCCGTGGGCAGCGCCGGCGCCTTGATCTTTTGAGATGCGACCTCCGAGGCCGAGGGACCGGGTGCCGGCCTCGGTCTATTGCGGCGGCCGAAGACACAGATTTGGCTTGATGAGGCCGAATAGCAGCTTCGGTTCTTGTGTTGCCATGACCGTCCTGCAACAGAGCATTCCGCAGAGAGACTGCCAAGACAGTCCCGTACTGTCCTACTGACGTGTCTCGCGCAATGACTGGTACACGATACATCGTGGAAATTTCGAGAATACTGCGAAATTCTCACTTGGACGCGGATAACGGGACTTGATTAGAGGGGAACGAGTGGGAAGACACGTCGATAGATAGGGCCCTCCATATATCACTGTTGATTGCCTCATCCCCAATTCGGCCGTACTTTACTTTGCTTTGCTGACCATTATCGGAAATACCTGAATTTCCACAGAATAGTACAATTCCATTGTTGCCCTTACGCAACCAACGCATCCATCCGCTGACACCAATACTCCAGAGCCTTTGTTCTCATAGGAACCTTTTTCCCGCGTGAAAGGCTCCGGTTGGACTGCCAGATCGATACCCAGCTTCTTGACATTCTGTATATCCTCGGCTGTCAGCATTCGTTCGTCCATCTGACGAAGCACCTCATCCATTCTGTCGATCCAATGTAACCGATAGAACTCGGCCAAAGAGCAGCCCAACTCTTCCCATCTCCTATCAAGCTCAACCATGAGAACCTCGAAGGATTCAAGATCCCCTTCGTCTTCTTCCAAGATTTCAAGAATTCCCTCATCGTCGTGTTCTTGGAAGCCATCGCAACAGCAGGTATGGCGAAGGGGCAGCATGGCAAAGGTGCACGCCCGCAGCCATGTTTGCTTGATGTGCCGCGGGAAATCAAAAGTTGCTTCCATCTCCAGAGTCCGCTCACGGACAAAGTTCATCATGTGCACCGTGTCCCCTGCATAAACGGACCTTTTGTAATTTTCCAGGGCCGTCTTCCACATTGAGTTGTAAGGACTGCAGCCGCCAACGGAGCATCCACAATTGCAGATGTCTCTTGGATCAAAGGTCGGCATCAACACGCCATAGCGTTCCAAAAAGCGGTGCAGCAAGTGGAAGGAGCTGTTGTCCTTCGCAAAGTTACTACAAGACCCAACTAATCTCAGCACATGATGTGCTGCAGAGTATCTGGTCACGCAATTGGGTACTTGTCTCTGTAGGCTTGCACCACGTTGCATGAACCAAAATTCAATGGACGCTTCCAAATTCCAATCAGAACACCACAAGGTGTTACAGGGGTACTTTACGGCTAAAGGGGCCAAACCGTTGATGTCCGGGAGATCGATGTCGCCGAATCCCTTGGCATAGAGGGAGTCTGCTAGTTCACAGGCACCAATGGAATACCCGCTGATTTTTGCATAGCCCAGAATGTGATAGACAGACGCACCCTTGCGCCATATCTTGTCACTCGGCTCGTTGGATGTGACCCCCAAGTGCCACTCTGTGGCGTGCAAGTCCGTTCGACAACGGGGATGAACATTAACGCCTTTCGCATCGAGTGCTTCCAAGACTTGCCTGGTGTAGTAGTCGAGAACCGTCTTTTTCTTGAGGTCCATCCGATCGATTTGATCGCAGGTTAAGTGCATGAGTCCCAGATGTTTCAGCTCTTCCCTGCGAATTTTGAGCTCGTCTATGATCAGGTCTCTTGCCTTGACCGAAGCGCCTAGCATTGCATTTACCCAGTTGTCATGCAAATTGAATTGGAGTGAAGAGTCCTTTCCGGCTTTCACGAGTAGATCAACGGCGTTTGCGCATGGGCAGTCATCCGAACAGCCCTGCGGGCTGTAGCCTATGCATATCTTCCCACTCCAGCTGAGAGCGCTGCTAAGTAAAGTGGACTGACTTTGATCGAGTAGCTGGAGGCTGGCAAGGCCACAGTGTTCGACCATGATCTGTAGGCCTTCGGGCCATCCCACAAGATAATTCAGCATCTTCTGGCCGTATGGGTCCATCTCGGACAACTCTGACATGTTGGCATCTTTCTTGAGGATGTCGAGCAGCATCGTTTTGTTTTGTCGGACGATGGCTCCCATGAGGTGGCCTTCGTAGGCTGCAACTGATTAGGCCCTGTCGAATAATCAGGTCTTTAGTCGGGATACTTACCTTTCCTCATCTTCAATGATATAGCAGACGCCCTTCTGAAAGCTTGCATTGCTTCTGCGTCGCAGTTTTGAGGGGGCATTTTCGCATCTTGTAGAATCAGCGGAGTTACGCTATCATCCGGCAAAAGGATATCGAGCGCGCCCACGTTCTGCGCAAGAGTGTCCAAAGGTGTTAATGAGAGGTAGATGTACAAATGAAACGGGTATCTGTAGATCAATATTAGCATTCTGGCTTCTGGTAGGGCACTAAGAAACGCACGATCCATGCTGGTCTGGTCGGTCCCGTGGAACTCCAGCATCAACCAAAAACGCAAATACCCTGTTTCTATACCCTTGCCAAGTTCTATTGGCCGCTATGCGAGACATGACTCCCAGAAGACTGCAACCATAGTTATCAATCTCAAAGGGAGACGATGTTTTGGCCATGAACGTGGCCTGCAGTGTCTTCAAGCCGCATTGAATCAGGCCACTGCACTCTTCGTCACTCCACTCCCGATGAAAGAATGCGTCTTCCAAAAGGCGAATGACATTCAGAGCCGGGCTGTTCTGGCGGACGGGATAGTATGTAAAGGATGGCGATATGCCAAAACCCCCGGCACCGAAGGTGGCGGACATCGAGAACGTGATAGCAGCAGGAAGAATGGCTTTCAGGGTACTTGTCGAGATACCGATAGACCATGTATCATTCAACGTCGTGCATACGCTAGCGAAAGAGCACCAGGACGCATGAACGTTGCCAATTAGGCTTTCTTGCTCCCAGAACGCCAATCCAATCCGTTGTCTCCTCTGTCTGCATACTTGGCGTGGCTTGCAGGTGCATTGGAATCCAGGGTAGGAACGGCTTCGCGAGAACGGACGGTCGGAATCGTTTGCTGCACCAGCCGCCGCATTTCCACTGTCAACTTCTGCAACATCGCAGAAGTTCTTCAAAACGGCTGGTTTGGAGATCAATCGTGGCAGGACCGCCCTGCCATCGGAACATGAAGACATCAAGGACGTCAACATCATTTTCAATTCTTTGAGATCTTCTCGGACCAGCGTCGTCTCCTGTTGACTTGAGGCCACAGGCAGATTCGCTGTTTTCTTTTCGATGTTGTTCAAGGTCGAATTCAAAATCATTCCGTTTGAGTATGTCTTCTGGACAGACGTCTGAACAGCCAGATGCATTTGAGAAACTCCCCGCGACAATGAGTCGAGGCCAATTTTCAGCCCTTGTAACTCTTCACCATGACCGATGGAAAGCTTCCTATACATACAATTAGAAACCGATCAGAGCCAAACTGTAGGCACTCAAAGTGTCACATACAACTGGACCTGTAGCAAGGCCGCCTGAAGAGCTCTGTTGGCGGCATCCAACTGCGCGTTGAGTCGATAGAGATGATCTTTCTGAAAAGGATACAGAAGCTTCGTTTTCTGTTTCTTTGCCCTCTTCATGATCGGATTAGGGTAGTTGGCATTATTCCCGGCCCGTATCTTTTCAACAAAGTTGCCGAGGATGGAAAGTTCGACCTCCGCTGTCGTCATCGCCTCTCTAACAGCGGTGATATTCACGCCGGTAAGTTGATACTGAAGTG
This sequence comes from Colletotrichum siamense, assembly GCF_013390195.1. Lineage (NCBI taxonomy): Eukaryota > Fungi > Ascomycota > Sordariomycetes > Glomerellales > Glomerellaceae > Colletotrichum > Colletotrichum siamense. The sequence continues at coordinate 1,822,492 of NW_023501015.1, forward strand.
ACTTGATCTGTTGCAACAAAGAGTTCATAGACTTGCAACATCTCGTTGTGTACTCCATGTCTTCTTTGCGGCACTGGACTCCATCGAGATAATTGCTGATGCTGGCGCCGACTTGAAGCCCTAGGGACACCACCCCAAGGACTGTTCCTAAGACATCTGCCATGCTCGGCGTGTTCGTGTTTCCCTCTGTTGTTACTGTTGTTTAGACGAAGGTCGGTTCTCAATGAAGAATAGAAGTCACAATCAGAAGCCCAGGCGATCAAGAAGTTTGCAGACGACTCTGAAAGAATGAAGTCGAGATGTCGGAGAGGTCGAGGAAAGGGCTTGGGCATGACGAAGACCGGTGAGATAAAATCCTGCGCGACCTCTCGAAATCAGGCTGTCAGATACACCTTGACATGGCCTGGGTCCAGTATTACAACCCCTGGATGTTTGCTACCCCCAGAACCAGTCTAGCGTACCAAGTATCCAGCATTCTTTATCAACTTAACAAGACCAAACCTACTTTCTGTTGCGAAGCTTGGTGTAGCTTACGTGCTAAAAGTCTTCAATGCCACGCTTGCAAACATTCAGGGGCTCTATCATACACGTTCACCACGCCAGCCTGCGGCACAGCTCACAGCCGCAGAATGAGGTCATCCACACCTGCATTACCTCTTTCGGCTTATTAGTCCCCCTTTCAATTAAATGAGAAGACCGGAAGTCTAGTAATTGAGTATTTCGAACGTTTCCCGGCAACAATCGTCAAAGGCTAACCACCATTCTCCAACACAAGACCTCGTACAAAGACTGGCCTTCACAGAGTCTGGAGCGCGACCCGCATTAAGCAGGATTGAATGGAGGGCATGCGAGTGAAAACACTATCAATTATTGAATTCATCTATCTTGTCCTATAGATAAGGGTGTCCACCCCAGTTGGTTGCGTCTGAGAGGACAGTTGAAAGGTTGAAAGGAAGTCGTGCATATGCAAGTGAAGCAGACCCAACGCCATTTATATGCCATGTGATTTTTATCTGATGCTCATGAAGTCGTACTGCATTTACTGGCTGCCGACGTAGTTCTCGCTGGTAGCGTCGCCGACGGTGATGGTGACGTTGTAGTTGGTGAGAGTGGTGCTGGAAGAGGCACCGTACAGGCTGTAGACGCCGGCGGAGACGACGTACGTGCCAGCGGCGAGCTCGGCAGGGATGGTCACGGTCTCGGTGATGTTGTCAAGAACATTGGACTTCTCTGTTGGGCACAAGGTTAGAACAAATTTGGTGGTTTACGTGGGGTCCGCGGGAGGCTTACCAGGTCCGAGGTAGAAGGAGCCGATGACAGTGGAGAGGGTGCCGGGGTAGGCAGAGGCCTCGGGGGCGATGCCGAAGGCGATGGCAACGTCCTGGACGGACTGGATGTAGTTCTCGGTCTCAATGATGGCGTTGACCTGGTCGCCGGCCTTGACGGTCTCGGGGAAGGCAATGCCGTAGATGCGGGCGTTGGCCAGGGCAAAGAGGGAGGCGGCGGCGGCGATGGAAGCGCGGAACTGCATTTTGAATGATTTGTAGGGGGTTGGTGATTAAGGTGGGTGGATTGTTGTTGTGGTTGGTTCAGGAGTTCAGATGAGTAGGAAGTCTAGATGCGTGTTGGTGGACAAGAAGAGATGGGATGGAGAGGATTTGGCCGATCTTTAAGTATTCCATCACAACATCGAATGAACATGGAGACTCAACCCCAGCCGCCTCCATATCCCCACGGTTATTTTCGCATCACCCGACGTCAGGTTCCCGGCACTCAGCCAACATGTCGGTAAGGCGGCGCACATCTTCTGGGCATGACATCGTTGGGTCTCCTCAATCCTCCCCCGTGCTAGCCGAGCGAGCGGCTCCCGACTCCAGCGGGGTGGCGCTGCGGCTCATGTCGCCATCGGAGCGTTTCCTGGGTCACTTGGAAGACTTTGGGAGTTGAGCGCAGCCTGCAGGACCCCTAGAAAGTTTCCTAATCCGCCTATTCTTAGCAGTTTCCGCCAATTTAGCGGGTTCTTGGTTCTTCCCGGGGAACATTGCAGAGTTGAACAACGTCAGTCCCGGAAAAGGGGGCGGGAAAAGAGGGAATTCGGTCGGTCGGGGGAAGCGTGCCGCTGACACGCGCGGGAAAAGCGACGGGGGCTGAGGCCCAAAGGTGGCACTAATCAAACTTTGGCCTACTTTTCCCCGAGTGTTTTAGTGCCGATCCGGCCGATCTTTATAAATAAAAACGACTTGTTTTTGACAAGCTCTCGTATTGCCCCGAGGGAAGAAGGGAGCTCCGTTGCGTGGCGTTGCTTTTTTCTTCGCTTCGATTCGAGTAGACGGCGCTGGACCGGGCTGTCCTTACCACCTACCAACGGTAACGTTTCAATGGGCCAAACAGAACAAACACGTCAGAGTCAGACAACTGACTAGCATACAAACATTGATATCTGTGCTGGCATAGTGCTGTTCCTCCTTATGTGGAGAGGACCAGCATGGCGCAATGAAGTGCTGGAGCTGAGAAATTCGGGTAGGATGCGCCGCTTTTTAGGGGTCTAACCAACCAGCTGTCGGCAGTGATCTGGTGTACACAACTGTCCGCTGCATGTCGCTGGGAGCAGAAGCTCTGCTTGACGATCTTCTCGTATTTGCGGGGCCAATGGTACCTGTCCAAGGTACTGCCCAATATAGTCAAGTTAGTATCAGACCACCACATCAACTGATTAGTCACCTTGCCAGAGTGGTTAATGGGCTGGCCTGCTATTATCTGCTACCAAGCCAGTGTCTTCGGACGCGCAGGTTCGAATCCTGTGGGTGACGATTTCTTTTGCATTTTCTTTTGACACCACTTCATTATCTTTTTTTGTCCTCAATTCACACTGCCTCTCCACACCGCTTGCATGAGCATTGAGCATTCAGATTTATCCACGAGTCATTTGCAAAGCTGTACGCATAACGGGCGATGCGTAGATATTGTATTAGATTATTTTTCATTACTGTTTCTATAGCAGCATAGCTCTCCGAAATTCAACGTTACTTCCTGTTGCTGGTATTGATGCCTAGCTACACGCGCCTGCATTGCACGCCTACTTACGTCAATAAGCAACCAACATGGCATTGGTTTGGCACATCCTCGGACGGCACAAGCTTCGTGGCTTGGCACACTAGATCGGCCCGTAGGCGCACGTCAGATGCCACTACCATCACGCCGCCCGAAAAACGGCGGAGAATAAGACACCTCAAGCTGATCCTCGAAAGAATACGAGGATTTGCCTCTTGGATTGACGAATGCATTGAAAGTTCTCACTCTGCACTTCAATCAATTGTTTCCCATCCCGGCTTTCGGCATGCGGCCTTTGGGTCGCGTGTAAAGCTTGCGTTGAGGCGCAGAGCCAATTCACAAAAATTCTTGTACATCTTGAGTGGTGCGATTGCCTGGGGGCACTTGCCAACTCGTAGACCCGCGATCAAGTCCATGTCTTCCAAGCCGAAGCTCCCGATTGCCTTGTAACTGCGGTGTTCGGTTCGACCTTTAGAGCACAATAAATGGCAAGAAGATTTGATCGAGAAAAATCATGAGGTTGGTGACGTAGTCCGTATCGTTTCGGAGGTTCACTAGCTCAAGGGTCACTAAAGGACTAAGCCCAGCAAGGCGGCTTAGCTGGTGATCGCGGACTTCCCATCGGATCCGACCTCAGACAATGATCATGCTAAGAATAGAAGAAGCCTGGGGAGGCACAACTTGATGCAGGGATTTGATGGCATCAGAGACAAAAACGGCAATTACCAGAATGAGATCGATCTGCATTTCCTCAAGTCCCAACACAGCTTCCCGTGAGTTGACACTCGGCACTCATGTTTTTCTTCAATTCTTTGTTCAGCTTTTGACGAACATCTCGTATTCGTCGGCTGAAGACTGACTGCATGGTTGATCCAGGAGTTTCCTCCCACTTCACTCCGTAAGTAATGCACCCGACCTCCATCGCCGTTGCGACCTCGAAAAGTTTAACAACAATAACATCGCTACTATTGTGCAGCGCACCCTTTTATTTCTGCGCAAAAGTCTAGCAGGGTTTGTGATTTAGTGGCTGATGGTGGGCAAAATCTTCTTCAACCCAATCGGCTTCCCCTTCGAGATCTTGAATCGTCTCTCCGGCTTTCACCGAGGTGGAGATTACCACCGAGTATCTGTTACCGGGCTAAATGCTCCACAATCTCGGTGGGCCACTAATGGCCAGAACGTTGCACTCGGTGAGGTGAGCACACCGAGACAGCAGAGGCTACGAGCAGGAAATTGAGACGATGGGCTTCAAAAGATTCTGCTCTCTTCCAAGATGACTTACGTTCTCTTTCCAGTACTATGAGAAACAAAAATGATTGAGTATTATCCAAGAGGTCTTCTGCCCTCAAGCAGTTTGAGTCTCTCGAGAGTTTGGAAATCCGTATTCCTCGTCACGAAAGATGCATAAATCAGCAACAAAAATGATTCATCGACGTCAGAAAACATCCGAACATCCACAATCTCAATATGTGATTACAAGTGCATGTCCTATCATATCGCTTAGTTCAACGCGTCTGAAGCTGGCAGTTGATTCGCTCAACTCCACAGTCTAGGATTTGCCAAGAACGATCCTTCGTCCATCATGAGGTTAATTCGTAAAGCCTGATCCGTCATAGGGAGTCGGAGTAGGTGCATATAGTAAGAGAAGTCCGAGAGATAAGCCGTCCATGAGAATCCTACCGGTCAATTGTGTTCCACGAATGATCTCAACATACTTACTTTGTCGTTCCACAGTCGGTTGCCGATTGCAAGTTGGAATAGAGCAATCTGAGACCCCCCTTTCACAAATCTGAATATTCGTTGGAAGCAATGGTCCGATTAGTCCAAATTATGCTTATTGTTATCCTAGGAATACTCCCTAGTTACTCGCGCGTACGACCACTCGCCCGGGGATAGCTTCGCGATCGACGCTCACATCTACCAACGGATGTGACCTCCGCCTGTGAGACGCAGAATGCCAAGGCCTCTGACGTGTTGATTTTAGCTTCTATTGCACCAGTATTGGTTATGAGAAGCCTGTATAGATGTTGGAAGATGACAATTCGTGGACTTGTCGTGACAGTACGGTAATTCGAAACCCACCAATGTGGAATCAACCTCGCACTTTGAAGGCTTGTTCTCCGGCGAATATGGATGGTTGTATGTGACAATGGGGAAGCGGTACCTTTCTGTGGCATTGAACTATATAAGATGGGTTGATGGCACTATTTACGCTTGAATTCGTCAATAAGTTCCCATCAGAGAAGAAATATCTCACAAGAAATCTTCACTCGTACAACTGTAAGCGCACATGCCTAAGATTCATCTTTCAATCCAGCAACTTCGTGAGTCTGCCTTGAACTAACCAAAACGTTTTCGCAGTCTTATTGCAACCATCATGAAATTCTTCGCCGTTGCCGCTCTCGCCCTTGCGTCCGTTGCCGTCGCTGCCCCTGCGCCTGAAGGGCAGACTACGTCGATCAAGCTAAGCAAAGACTACGTCGACGCCATCATCGCCGCATACCCCGACGTTCATAAGCGCGATTGCAGCTTTGACTTCAGCTGCGGCTGCATCTTTTGCACCTAAGGGATATCGTCTAAGGAAGGGTGAGAGCGAAGCTGGACGTGTTCACTCGGTCAATCTGTCAACGGTCAATGTGTACTACCTCGGCCTCACTGCGCGGCGCGGATCGATAGCTTGGACTAACTGAACGTAATACATCCGTCAGTCTGGCGATACTGTGAATGTTGCGCAATGTTGGAATTACGAGATTTATCGGCGAGTCACGCATGAGGCTACAGTATTGATGGTGACATCCGTTTGTGTCATGATTAACTACTTGGCTAAAAAGAGTCCTCAAGTTTGTGATTTAAAAAATGGTTCCCCATTTAGTCGTGATGTGCCCGTATTCCGCTGTTGCAAAATCCGAGCGGCCTGTTTCACGGGACCATGATTCGTGACCGTTAATCATCGGGACCTTCCGTTGAAGTACCTCTGCCCTAGCCCGGACATGCACTGCCCCTCCTCGGCGCCGGCCGATCGAGACCCAGAAAATCTCGGAGCACGCTACGGCGGGAGCACCCGCCCGGAAGCGGATCATCCGGATCATCCGGATCATCCGGATCATCCGGATCAGCTTCGGAAGGTTTTGCCGCACTGGGCTGCCGAGAGCAAGAGCCGCCGGAAACAACGCTCCGGCCTGTGCATCTGAGTTCACGCTCTGGACTTGCGGTCGACAATCGAACGTCCAATACTTGCAGAGGATGTGCGCAATGCCACCGCATGCCGCAATCATGATGAAATTCGCGTTGCAGGACACGCACATGCTGCATGACGTCACGAATACACCGTAGACATGATCACTATCGAGCTGAGATTTTCCAGAGACCAGAAACAGAAGAGGAATCGCAAAGACACGAAATCCGGCGGTGAGCAAGTCTAGACGAACATCGACAGACCCAACCGTGGTACTAAACCCAAGGATCCCGCTTAGCGAGCGACATTGCAATCTCGCTCACAGTGAACAATGGCAACCAAGTCGGAAAAGAACCCCGCCGCCGGCGACCCGATTACCACTAAGAACCAGGTCCTGCAAGCCGGCGCCTCGGCCGTCCAGGTCTGTTTTTGCCTGCCGATGCGACATATGGATAGTGAACTCCATCGTGCTAACCGGACAACCAGGACTTTGCGCCGCTGAAGAACGTCTGCGCGCACCTCAACGCGTTCCACGCCTACGCATCGGACCCGTCCCGGGTGGTTGAGGCGAACCACTATTGCGGACATTTGAACGACGATGTCCGACAGTGCATCCTCTACGACAGCCCCGAGCCCCACGCGCGCATCATTGGCATCGAGTACATGATTTCACCGCAATTGTACGAGACGCTGGACCCGGAGGAGCGGAAGCTGTGGCATAGCCATGTGTACGAGGTCAAGTCGGGGATGCTCATCATGCCCCAGCCGTCGTTGCCCGATGCGCTGTGGGAGGCGGCGGAGAACAAGGAGATGGAGGAAATCGTTCGCGTCTACGGCAAGGTCTATCACCTCTGGCAAGTCGACAAGGGCCATCAGCTGCCTCTAGGAGAGCCGCAACTGATGACCAGCTTCACGGCGGAGGGACAGTTCGACTTTGAGAAGTACGTCGGCGATAGAGACCGGCGGTTCAAGACGGATTATAAAGAAAAGCAGGAGGCGCGGAAGCATATTGCCTCGCCGTCGGTCCATCCCGACGCTGACCAAGCCTGGAAGAAGGCACAGCAGTAGAAGGGGAAGCCGAAGGGGCTGAGGTGCAGAGCGTCAAACACTAATGAGGTTAGATGCGACAGCCGCTGGGCTGGGTTGCAGTGCTGGCTGGAAATAGGCAATCTGCGAGGTTGATGCATCGTGCCGCCGAGAAAGGGGACCAGCCGCTCCTAAATCCCCGATCATAATCATCATTGGTCCAGGCGTCGACTTTTTGGCATAAGGTTGCAAGCGGGTCGAACAGGAGAACGGCGACGCGAACGCTCGGCGGGGTTGGAGGGGAGGGGAGCATAGCAATTTTGGGCAGGTAATTAAGAACTAAAGTTTTACAGTTGCGGAGGGCAGCGCGAGACGAGATTGAAATCCATGTGAACACGGAGGACGGGGGCGCCGGTCGCGAGACTGAGAGAGAGAGCGTTCGAGTTTACGTGTGTGGACCAATATCATGAAGAAACTGGCCAAGTGACGACACCACAGCGAATGGCTGTCTTGCAAAGACGCAAAGAACCCCGAGCTATCTCCTTTTTTGCGACCCTAGTGGCTCGATGTCGATGCTTCAGATTCGTCTCGAAACGTCCAAAATCCACCCACGAGCGATGCAGCCCACCCACTTGAGGCTGCCGGTGATCGAATGACACCTGCTCTAACTGTGGGCCGAGGTGAAACGTGAAGGGTAGATCCTGGTATTAGGATCCCTGCGCTGCCGGGGGGAGGCGCTCTCCTTGCAGCAATCTTGTGGATCTCGCGCTTCTCCTTTCCGTCGCGGAGAATTTTTATTTGGGGATGGTGGTTGTCTTGGTGGTGGTTTTGGTGGTTTGTGTGAGTGTGCGTGAGGTGGCAGCCGTGTTGGAGACGCGGGCGGGAATTATGACCGGAATTTAGCAGCCATGGAAACCAAACTGTATGAGCATGACAAAAGCGTAATGGCAAGGCAAGCAGGAGTGAAGTCCGCCAAGTGGCCAAGCAGTGTGCATCATCCGAGTGATGGACGGCCTTCCATGCAAGGTACCATACAACGCTCTTTTAGTCCGTTCGGCGGTCAGGTACCCGTTAATCTATGTATATTGCATCCGTTACCTTATATCGAATACGGGGATTCGTGTGGGCAAGATAGATTGCTCCCCGGACCCCCGAGGAGATTGGCTTTACTATCGGTAGGGCCGCTGCTGATGATTGACGCTGATTGACGGCGACTCTCCACGCTGATGCGCTGCTGAAGCAGGTTGCTGGCTCTTGGCTTCTGGAGTTCACGGTCGCAACACCACACATGATCCCCGAGTCGGTCATCGGTAAGTGGTTCCCGATCGTCATAAACATCGACAATTGACAGCTTCTTGGAGGAGGCTCAGCTGGGGCTGGACGGGATTGGGAACTGGGACTAGCGGCTCGCATCTTCTTGCCCTCGTCGTCTGGTCGAAATCTCTAAAACAAGACCAGCCACGATCTGGATGGATCTGGGCGGCATCTCCATCCGTCGCCTGTGTGGCTTCTTTTGGGCTAAACAGGCGACCCCTTCGGCCGGTCTCCGAGCGTCGGTCTCACCCTTGAGGGCGGGACGAAAAGGTGACTGCGTAGGGGAAAAGAGAGAGAAAGGAAGAGCAAGAGTGAGTGTGTGAGAGAGTCAGCAACACCAGACGAGTCCACGTTCTGTCCGTCCTACCCGCTGCCGCAGCCGGGACGCCACGATGCCTGCCTGCTTGCTGTCAACGTCAGGATTTCAGGAATGGGACGAAAAAGAATGGGAGGAATCTTCCAGCCCCGGCTTGCTGTTCGCTCTCGCCCTGCTTTCCACTCTCTCTTCGCTCGCCCTCGGCCGCCGCCATCGTCGCGCGCTTTGGGCTTTGCCTCTTGGCACGTGTATCACACCTCGAGTCTGTGACCCCCTTTTGGCCGAGAAGAGACGGGTCGACCCTGGGACAACAGACGACCTCGCAGCGGTGCACCCAGAAAAAGCAATGGGCCGCAGCCATCTCGCAGGAGGAGGGCAAAGAAGGTTCCTCTTTCGCAGGCATTATGACGGCGTAGTAAGCTTCATTATCCTCGCTCGCTGCCGCCCCCCTTCGTCCCCTTTTGGGCGCCTGGTGGTGGTCTGGCTGCGTTTTGGAGGGGCGCTGACATGCCCTGGCTCCGTTGTCAAATTGCTTACTAGGGCATCTGGTAATGCTCTGTGAAACACGCTCGCCTCTTCAGAACCAACCCCTCAGCGCCTAATCGTCCGACCTCCCGTCTGTCTCGGCCCTGCCAAACACGGCTAGACGCCGTTTGTGAAAACTCGCCGTTGACTCGCGGGCAACCGACTTGACCATCCCGGACGAGAGCGGACAAGGGCGGACTTGCATGGGCTAGAAGGGTGGGAGGCAGGGGTCTTGTGTGTGTTAACAGACAGGGATCCTTCGCCAAACTCCAAGATCCACCAACACCACCACCACCAGAGGCAGACTCAACCACCCAACATCCACATCCAACGCACTCCCAGAGCCTCCTCCACGTCCTGAATGCGCTGCCATACTGGCCATACTATGGTAATGCCCCCCATATGCCACCCGAATGCCTCGCTACCGGCCGCTGACAAGGCCTCGACCAACACGCGAACTGCACCATGCTCACCCTGACCAACCCCTGCCTCGCCTCACCCTTCCCCTTCCCTCCCCTTCCAGTGCCTATTCCCAGGCTTCCCTCCATCTGCCAAGAGAGGACTGGTTCAGGGTCAGGTCGCGACTCCGCCCAGCACCACAGCCTTGCGACAGGAGGTGTTGCAGATGATCTGAGCAGATCAGCGTACATCATTGATGGTGGGCGTTTGACTACGTTTACGTCGTTTCGGCCCTCGTCCGCGAGGTTATGTATAAGATGACCTTCGCGGCGTCGTCTCGTCTTTTAGGTTTCTCCCTCTTCCTCCCTCACCCACACAATCAATATCATTCACTTGTGCCTTCGCTCTCCCAGCGGGCTTCGCTTTTCTTTTCTTCTCTTCTCTTCTTCCTTCACTTCGTTCCTTTAATCGTGCTGGGCACATTGAACTTAGTCTCTGCGAGACAAGATGCTTTCTTTCAAGGATATCATTATCGGCGCGTCCATGCTGGCGGTGGTTCGCGGCCACGCGGCTATCATTAATGCTCAGGGCGATGCCGGTGGTCCTGCTTCTGTTGGTTTCAAGGGTAAGTGAGCTGGAAAACAAACGAACCATTTGGTGATGGCTTCAAAATGAGATTTCATCATCGGAGGATTCACCGGGCTTATCGTGGAATTCATTTCACTGACTCCAAATTTCAGTCGACCCCAACCTTGCCCGCAACTGCACGACCATCAACCCCTGCCAGCAGGACGCCACCCTGATCCGTGATGCCGAGATCAAGGCCAACACCGTGAACGAGTGCGGACGTACTGAGATTTCCGGCAACATCGATGTCGGCGAGAACACCGAGAACGCCCTGGCTGCCGGCGCCGTTACGCAGGTCAAGCCTGGTTCCAAGGTCACCGTCACCATCCACCAGGTGAACGCCGACGGTGCCGGCCCCTTCGCCTGCGATCTGGACCCTACCGGCAACTCCCTCGGTGCCACCGGCCAGACTCCTCTCGAGGTCACCAACAACGTCCCCGGAACCAACGGCTTCTCCCAGGCCAAGGCCCAGCAGTTCAACATCACCGTCACGATGCCCAACGACCTCAAGTGCACCGGCGCCTCCACCGGAAACGTCTGCACCGTCCGCTGCCGTAACAACGCCGTCGCCGGCCCCTTCGGTGGCTGCTTCGCCGTCCAGCAATCCGATGTCACCCCCACCCAGAACACTCCCCAGAACATCAAGACCGCCCAGGACCTCGAGGGTGTCCTCGCCAAGCAGCAGCAGAACGCCGCCGACCTCCCGGCCGCCATTAAGGCTAACCAGATTGACGGCACCAAACAGGGTCAGGATAACATCGCTGCTGCCAACAAGCTTCTGGGTGTCCCTGAGGTCGTGACCAAGGAGTTCCCCGCTACCAACACCGGCCCATCTGTCGACGGCACTGCCGGCGCCGGAGGCAACGCCAACGCTGGAACTGGAAACGCGAACACCGGCAACACTGGCAACACCGGTAACACTGGCAACACTGGCAACAACAACGCCAACACCGGAGGCAACGCGAACGCCGGCGGCAACGGACGCCAGAGGGGCAAGAACCGCGGTGGAAAGCGCGCCGCCAGACAGAAGCGTGAGGAGAACAGCGGACTGAGATGGGCCAAGCGCTACGTCGTGCCCGGAGCCGACTTCCAGCCCGAGGTTGCCCCATGAAGAGCGAGAGGGCTTAGTCCGCAGCAGACAACACTCCAATTAGAAGTTTCAGCTTCTACCTAGAGCGCGTTGCTTTCCCTCCTTCCTCCTTCATCTGTGCCTCTCTCAGCGTTGACGTTGTGTGGTTCCCGACGACTCCCCCTCCTCCCTAATCAGTCTCCCCACCTCCTTGTTTTGCACACAATATCAACACATCCGGAACTCAAATTTGTCAAAGAAAAGCATTCTTGTGCTTGTTGGAGCGGTTTGCAACTACAAACTCTTTTTTCTCTATTGTGTGTAAAATTATAAAAAAATTTCATAGCAATGATTTGATGTCAAATCTTCGTTGTGCCTGGTTCTATTCTGAGGGATGTGTGTGAACTTTGCTGCTGTGTGAGAGTTAGACTCACTTCTCATGTGCAGATTTCACTGTGAGTTTGCTCAGCACAGATGAATGAGATGTGAGTTGAGTGGGCAAATGCGAGAGCGATTGGGGTGTGCGGCTCTGCATCTCATCCTCGGAACCGACAAAAGGTGGCCGAGCTGCTCTCAGGTACAATTCCGAGGGCACCATAATCCCACTTATGGTGGTCTCCAAAAAGTTGCCTGCCCACCACCAAAAAAGCATTTTCGACCGTTCCTGGGCGGACTTTGAAACCTGGGTGGTGGAGTCGTTGGTTTCTCCCTCCCGTCTGCCTCTCCTCTGAGCTGGTTATTTCCCTTGGTCCGCGTTAGGAGTGCCCGTGCTGAAACGCACGGATTCTATGGATAGCAAGCGAGGTCAGACGGAAAACGAGCCACGCTCGTACGATTTGAGCCGCGCAAATGGGATGCTACTTAGCACGGCTCCGTCTCACAGTGCAAAGGCCACGCGGAGTTGGGCGTGGGGGGCTCGGTTTTGGTCATATCCGCTTCACTTTGGTATTTCCTGTTGTTGAAGAACAAGTAACTCTGTGGTGGCGACTGCTTCAACGAGTGGTATCGGCCGTGGGCAGTCTTTCGCGAGTCGCATCGCCTTTGAGTTTCAAGGAGGGGAAGGTTTTCGCGGCCTCCGACGTGCGAATTGCTTTTCTCCCGCTCTTCCGCTGAGAAAGAAGCAATCATGACATGCCTTGGCCACGCTATCTCCGTGGTATAAGATCAGACTTCTGCCCACCTTGATTGATCAGCCGTACAGCAAATGCGGCCCCCCATAAGGTCCCTGATTTGGGGCGTGAGGAGACAAACCCTCCTGCGACGTTTCTCCAAGGTTTTGCAATGGCCCCGGTGGTGCTAAGCCCTACAGGTGGACATCAAGCTCAGTTCAAGTCCTCTTGGCTTCAACTGCAGGTGCGAAAGAAGATCCAGGTCCTGCGTTAGCTCATTGGAGGGACATGGACAATCCTGTAACTCGTTTTCAGGAACAGCAACACAAGTGACCTATCAGAAGCCTCAGACGGCTCTTATCATTGATGCCATAGCTGAAAAGTCTCCAGTCTTTTTTTCCCTCTTGAGTTGCTGTGAAGGGCTGGGGAGAAAAGTAAGTTGGCACACCAGCCCACAGTTCTCTTGTAGGTTCAGTTGTACCTTGCAGAAGAGGGAAAGTCAATGACGTTCTCCTCCACACCAACATAAACGGGCAACCATTACGGACATGTATTCACTCGTCGTTTTTCAAAACGCACTCTTTAGGAAGATCAATCACGACTGTTGCCTCGCGCATTGTGCGGTTGGGATCATTGAGAAAATATCCGGTCGCGCTGGAGCTATCCGCGACTATGCCTTCTCGAATATTCGGGCGTCGCTCGGCGTCTGGTGTTCAAGTCAAAGTTTCAAGTGTTTCGACGACAGACGTGGGGGACCCGGGTGAGGAAGGGGGAACGAGAGCGGGAGAGGCTGACTGACCTCGGTGTGCCGAGAACGAGACATCAGATGCGCCGGCACATCCCAGCGATCATGTGAGTCAGGTACGTATGTATGATGTACTCTTAACCTTACATCACCACTTTCTTTCTTAAAGGGCCCTTTGCGTTTGATCGCTGTACTCTGTTGCTGTTTTACGTTTTTACTCGCCTTTGGGCTTTAAACTCTCGATGCGCTCGCTGCATGTTCAAACGAGTTCAGGCACGAAACAAACGACATCAGTTTTGGGTTTGAGGTCGCAGTTCTGACAAGAAACTGACAAAGGGCGACAAGGGGCGAAGATGAGTCTGACAAGCTTAAAATCGTAGCTTATTGCTATAGTCCCATGATACCCCACCTGTCTTGACTGCAAATCTTGAGCCTGCGACGATGAGCTTGCAAATGCATGCAGTGCTCGTGGTGGGCTCGTGGGAAAAGCGAGGAAATGCGGGCGCTGTGCATCGATACTTGACTCCAGACTAGGCGGCAACTCTCTTGCGCTCAGGCACGACATCGATGCCTAGTCTGGCCGCTTCTGACAACATGTCAACTGATAAGACCTGTCCATATTTGGGACCACTTCTGCAAGTTTATACTTCAGTTATCGGCTTCATCGATCAATCTTCCGCCAGCGTGCGGCTGCTTCCGCCGTTTGGTTCGCGATGACCCCACTTGGCAGTCCGGTTGACGGAGTTGCGGCACGATGAAAGCGGGACGGATATAAACAAGACAAAGTGCTCATGGACTCTCCACACCCACCGCCTTCTGCTTCATTAGCGCGAAGTCTCTGGAGGCCCCGAATTGCGGCTTTGGGCCAAGTTCAAGGTCCGGGAATACACTCAAGATTTTCCCACTTCCGCTTGCTTGTGGCCGAGCGCTTCGCACATGACGGCATCATCTCCGAACGTCTCGCAGTACCGTTCAACTCGAACTAGCGGTACTCGGCTCTGAGGCCAAGCGCCGCCAAGGCAGCCGCAAAGCTTGACTGCTCACGCCGAATGAAGGAATTGGTGAAAAAAAGATTGCTTGCGCAGATGGCGCGTATATGAAGGCGATCATTGACGTTCGCAGACGACGGCGCGCTACCCTCCGCGAATTTGGTGCGCGTGCTAGGGGTTTTGTCTACCAGAAGGGGGCCTTTTGCGGCAGATTGATATTAAGGTCTACTTTTTGCAGATTCGGGGTAGCATTGACTACGTAAGTGCGGATATTGCTTCTGAGCCTCAGCCGGGACAAGCCCGAGATCGGGGTAAGTCACGACGGCTTCGGCTCAATGGCTCCGATAGGTGGACTGGTTTCTCACGGTCCGCCATTCCGTACGATGCTCCGTGGATCCACGGCCCCACCGCCGGCATCACAAGCCGGGAGAGCATGGGCGGCAGGCATTGCCCGAGTTGGAATAGGGGGCCAAAAAGTAAAATAGACTAAGGGGCATAAGGGGTAAGAAGGGAATAAACAGCAGCGAATGCAAGACTTAACTCTGTTTTCTTGCATAACGCAGGCAATCCAAGGTTAAAACCTAAGCCATTTTTTTGCGTTAGATGCAAGGAACAGAGTCAGGAGATTGGACCCTGCAGTAGTTGAACACTTTAACCGGAGCCACAGCCACATGGCTATGAAA
Organism: Colletotrichum siamense; assembly: GCF_013390195.1. Classification (NCBI taxonomy): domain Eukaryota; kingdom Fungi; phylum Ascomycota; class Sordariomycetes; order Glomerellales; family Glomerellaceae; genus Colletotrichum; species Colletotrichum siamense. The sequence goes on from NW_023501015.1 coordinate 1,837,520, forward strand.
GAAGTCCCCGGTACTCTGCATTTTAAAGCATCCCACATGTTAGTCCGTGGCGCCATTTCCAACACTGTTGAACACCACGATCGTTCAACTTGTCATGAGAAAGATTGAGGCAAAAATATCAAAAGTGACGGGCGGCAGTGTCGCCGCGGAGTTGCACTGTCAGATCTGACTAGTGGTCAAATGCACTTGAGTTGCGGCAACTCACCCTTCGCCTAACGGCCTACATTGGCATCGTGCAGACCAGTGCCGCAGGTAAGGTGGTTGTGGTGGTCATCTGAGGCCGTCACATCCGCATCTGTGGCTTCGGTACTGCGCTGCAAGTGCCGCGCACTCCGGATTCTGCAGGGGACGAATAGATTACCCAACCAATCGCAAAGAGCCACGGCCACGCGAGCGGAGGGCGGTGGGAGTTCTTCCGTCCAGGCGCCCCTTGCAGGAACCCCAACTTGGCTTTGCGGAGTAGACGCACGATGTCACCTCACTCTAAGAGGCGGCAACAGGTGCTTCTCTGAGCTGTGAGCTCGCTCATACCACCTCCAATCCCCGCATCACCAGCTCGCCGGTCCTGAGGTAATTAATCAATTTGTTGCGGCCGGCTTGCCGTCAGACATAGTGACAGAGCCAAGGTTGTCGCCCTACGAGACAAGCCTTCACAAGCCTTCGCCTAGAAAGTGCCCAGCTCTACCAAAGTCCTGGTCTCAGACCATGTTCGTCCAATATGGGACCGCCTCCTCTTGGAAGAGCGGGAAGACATCCGATCTTTTTTGGCGCCTTGGTCCCACCGGGACATCGCCTCTCCAATGAATCAGAGCCACCCGGATGAGTGTTCCCAATTGAAAGCATCACCACTCACTTAGAGGAACCTGACAAGCCCCTGGCCGGAGATTAGAGTGTTCGGGGGACATGCGAGAGAGAGCGAGGGGGCTCAGTCTAACAGCACAGCGCCCATCTCATGATAGTTTAACCTTGAATGGCACTTCGAAACAGTTTTCGAGAGTCTATATAAGCTGGCCGAGGCCATCCCCTCAGTTGAAGGTTTGCTCCCCTCCTCATCCCAAGCCACTCGGACATTCTTTTCTGGCCCTGCCATTCACTCATTTTCTTCAGACCGTCTGAATATTTCCACTCTTTTTCCATTCTCCTCGTCCCGTCTTTATCGACTGAACTCCCAGCCTTTTGCCCCTTAAACCAAAACCACCATGTTGACCAAGGTTTCCGCCATCGCGGCCCTAGCGGCTGCTGTCCGCGCGCAGCAGGTCTGCACCCTCAACACTGAGACCAAGCCCGCCCTCACCTGGTCCACCTGCGCTGCCGGAGGCTCCTGCACTACCAACAACGGAGCCATCACCGTCGATGCTAACTGGCGCTGGACTCACCAGACCAGCGGCAGCACAAACTGCTACACCGGCAACAAGTGGGATACCTCCATCTGCAGCACTGGCGAGGACTGTGCCTCCAAGTGCTGTCTCGATGGCGCCGACTACTCCGGTACCTACGGTGCTAGCACCACTGGCAACTCTCTCAGCCTCAAATTCGTCCAGCAGGGTCCTTACAGCAAGAACATTGGTTCTCGCATGTACCTCATGGACAGCGCTGGCGAGAAGTACGAGATGTTCAAGCTTCTCGGCCAGGAGTTCACCTTCGATGTCGATGTCTCCAACCTCGGTGTAAGTCTACATAGCTGCCCGTAGCAATGAGTATTGAACTGACAAGGATTCCAGTGCGGCCTGAACGGCGCCCTCTACTTCGTCTCCATGGACGCGGACGGTGGTGTCGCCAAGTTCCCCACCAACAAGGCCGGCGCCAAGTACGGCACCGGATACTGCGACTCCCAGTGCCCCCGCGACCTCAAGTTTATCGACGGCAAGGCCAACGTCGAGGGCTGGACGCCGTCCTCCAACGACGCCAACGCCGGCGTCGGCAACATGGGCTCTTGCTGCTCCGAGATGGATATCTGGGAGGCCAACTCCGTCTCCACCGCCTACACCCCGCACCCCTGCGAGACCATCGGCCAGAAGAGCTGCTCCGGCGACGCCTGCGGTGGAACCTACAGCACCACCCGCTACGCCGGCCAGTGCGACCCCGACGGCTGCGACTTCAACAGCTACCGCATGGGCAACACCTCCTTCTACGGCAAGGGCTCGCAGTTCGCCATCGACACCTCCAAGAAGATCACCGTCGTCACCCAGTTCGTCGAGTCCGGCGGCGCCCTCACCGACATCAAGCGCTTCTACGTCCAGGACGGCAAGGTCTTCGCCAACTCCAAGTCTGACATCGCCGGCGTCGACGGCAACTCCATCACCCCCGGCTTCTGCACTGCTCAGAAGAAGGCTTTCGGCGACGAGGATGTCTTCACCCAGAAGGGCGGTCTTCCTCAGATGGGCAAGGCTCTTTCTGAGGGTATGGTTCTGGTTATGTCTGTCTGGGATGACGTGAGTTGCAAAACCCACCGTTTGTTTATGATGAAGAAACACTTGGCTAACATGTTTCTTACAGCACCACTCCAACATGCTCTGGCTCGACTCCACCTACCCCACCGACAAGACCGGCCTCGGCACCGCTCGCGGCACTTGCAGCACCAGCTCCGGTGTCCCCGCCGACGTCGAGTCCCAGGCCCCCGACTCCACCGTCGTCTTCTCCAACATCAAGGTCGGCCCCATCGGCTCCACCTTCAACTCCGCCGGCACTGCTGTTAGTAGCCCTATGCATCCCTTTCCTTCTTTCAACTGATGCTGACACTCATTCAAACAGTAATAAGCCATTTTTCGACTCCCGTGGCCACCGGTCTAAGCTCAGTGACCCGCGCGTGGAAGGTGGCTGAACGGCTAAGGGCACACTTTCTTGACCATTCTGGTGTAAATGATTTCTTCTCCTGTACATACACAGATGTCTTCGGCTTCTCGGATGCACCGAAGAGTCACCGAATAAAATTCTCTGCTAGTCTTTTGGACTGGCCTCTTTCGATAATAATCATTGTTCGCGTGATATGACAGCGGTGGTCTGTGTAAGCTGCAGGCTTCGTATGATTAAACATATGTAGGTAAACATCACCGTTTATTGGGCTACCGTATTGCTTGTAAGCAATGTAAATTGAAGATCATCTACACCTAAGGAGGTGATTCAAACGGCAGAAACCTTTCGCAAGAGCCTGACCATCTCTTTGAGAACCATCGTTGCGGGTACCTGAGAAGAGTCGACGACTCAGTCTTAGACAGTGCTACCAGTCGAATAGCATCTACTCATCCATTGACACAACGACCACGGAGAGCGTTACTGGGGATTTCTGAGACCTTAACGCCGATGAAAGTCAACTGATATGCCAAATGCATACATGTAGGATCGCACTGCAAGAAGCAATACGGGAAGAGTTTATAAATGTACATGACTTAGGGGCTACCACGTGATTTCTTCGCTTGAACTGCATGATAACCCACACTGAAATAGAGACAAATCCTACCAGTAATGACCAGAGATTCACAGTTCTTCTGCCAAGAGTCCAGTAAAAACAACCACTTTCCTCGACTCGAAGCAGCCTGCAAAATGAGGACAGGCACAGCAAGGACACGCACAGCAAGAGCTGCCTCTTTCAACGCGTCACCCTTGGTTGGAACATAACCCGACGGCGACCTGAACAAAACTTCAAGTCTGGTGTGACGTCGCTTGACAAGTTGATAGATGCATTGGTCATTTAACACGGGCATGAAGCGAAGCCTACGTATAAGCTATCGTATCCACCATCAAAACTTGCCGATGTAAACGTGCCACATTCTCACCTTCGGTTAAGAAAATGGACAATAAATGTATTGTTTGTTTACATTCAGCCATTAGTGACGCAAATCAGACTTCAAATGAGCCCGGCTATGTACCGGTGTGAGCACAGCAGTCATTGTGTGAGAGTTGATGACCAAGCTTACCACAGTGGGCATGTGACTGCGTGCTTCATAAGCCATGGCTCAATGCACTCAGAGCAGAAGATGTGACCGCATGGTAACTGAGCTACCACAGTTCCAACAGCAAAGTCTTCTAGGCAGACTGAGCACGTCGTCGCTGTGGCGAGCTGGGCGGTTGCATCAAGCTTGCTGTGAGCAAGTTTGGCCAACGGAGGTCTGGTTGGCAGGGGAACTGTGCGGGACCGAGTGAGCGGTATTGAGACTGGAAGCCGGTACTGGTTCTGGTGCATGCTTTGTGGCGTGGATGTCGGCAGGAACGGGCGGCGATGAATGTTCACCTTCTTCCAGGCAAACATATACAGACCCAGGCCGATCAGCAACGCAAAGGCGACGCAGAGGGCGGCTGCGACAGCACCGGGTTGCTTGGAAGGCTCCCAGGCCTCTGACGACTGGCTTGAGGCTGCATCCGGAGTGCCCGTCAGACTCATATGGAGAATGACATGAGAAGCGTGGAGGAGAAGGAGGCAAAGACGAAGTGAGGTGCTGGATCAGGATTTTCGTCCCAAAGCCACGATTCCTCGCCCTGTTTTAAAGCTCAACGACCAGAGTACAAAAGTGCCCATGGATACGTATTACCAACCGCGTTCACCGACCTGTTTTCCATGTGATGTCTCGGCTGAGGGATTAACGATCATGATGCTCGGTTTGCCATATCTGGTGTTGATGACCAGGCGTCAAATTTCTTGGCAAGCGATTGGTACGGCGTTGCTATTGTCGGGGGGACTCTGCGCCCGTTTCCCATGGGGAAATTGGAGTTTGTAGGTAATTTTAACGTAATGGATGTCCTTCGCGTCCGAAAGGGAGAAAGGGCGCGTCCCCCTTTTTGTATGAGGCATTTTCTCTTGGCATTCTCCCCCGTCGCTTCAGGGCTCGTGTAAGTGACGTTCTGGAAGAGGCCGCCTGCACAAGACGAAATTGCAAGAGCTTCAGCATATAAAAATTTGAATTGAAATTTCGGATTGTCGGTGAAACAGAGATTGTTGCATTGCATCTTCTTTGCATCCCTTGCCTCTGCGTGCATCGCCTTTCTCGTCGCTCGACGTTGAGCCGTTGTACTGCCTATTTCTCATCATTGCCATGGAAGACTCCAAGAAAATGACAGAAGACACTCGCCCTGGCGGGAGTCACGACGCTCATATCTCTTTTCGCGGTGACGAGGAGACGGGACATCAAAGTCGAGGAAGACCGGCCAACAACCAGAGTGCCGGCCGTCCGCGATCAGCACACTCAGCTGCTAGCTCCATGTCCAGGCGCCGACGACAAAGCACTTCGGAAAACTTTGGTATCCAAATCGGCTATCGAACTCTTTCAATTCACGTCTCCGAGTCCCAGCACGCTGCTGCGAATGCAGAGTCTGACCTCAAGGCGGCCAAGGAAGGCGACGATGAGTACTTTGCTGAGCTCAACTTCCATACCATTCCTGGTGCTCAGGTCTGCCAGCAACTCGGCGTTTCGCCAGATCAAGGACTTCCTGAAGACGAAGCGTCTACTCGTCTTCAGAAGAACGGACCCAACACCCTCCCAGAGCCTAAGACAAACTACCTCAAGAAACTCTTCGTCTACGTCTTTGGTGGCTTTTGCTCCGTTCTCTGGATCGGCGCTATCATCTTTTTCATCTGCTGGAAACCCCTGAGCGATCCTCCCTCCGCCCAGAATCTTGCCATGGCTGTCTTGATCCTTATCGTCATCTTTCTCCAGGCTGGCTTCTCCGCCTTTCAAGACTGGTCCACTCAGAAGACCATGAAGTCCATCACCAACCTCCTTCCCTCCGAGACACTCGTCATGCGGAATGGTTCCGTCAAGCGAATGACCGCATCGGAGCTTGTCGAGGGCGACATCGTTCACCTGCGTACCGGCAGCAAGGTCCCAGCTGATCTTCGACTTCTTTCCCATTCAGGCGACATCCGTTTCGACCGAGGCGTCCTCACCGGCGAATCCGACGAGGTCGAAGGCGCCATCGACTCGACCGACCCAAACTTTCTCGAGAGTCGTAATATTGCATTGATGGGCACAACCGTCGTGAATGGCCACGGCATCGGTGTTGTGATCCTGACTGGTGCTCAATCGGTCATGGGAAGAGTTGCTCGAGCTACAACAGACGTCGGAGAGAAGGTCACACTGATTCAAAAGGAGATTTGGAGATTCGTTCGAATCATCGTCGTTCTCACAGTCTTCCTGGCGCTCTTGATCTTTGTGGCCTGGATAGCTTGGCTGAAGCGCGATCATCCTTCGTACATGAACGTGGTTCAAATGTTGAACAATGTTATGGGCTGCGTCGTCGCCTTTATCCCCGAGGGCATGCCGGTGGCTGTCGCATTGACACTCATGATGGTCGCCCGAAGGATGAAGGCGGTCAACATCCTCCCCAAGGGTCTCTCTACTGTCGAAACTTTGGGTTGCGTCAATGTCGTATGCTCTGATAAGACTGGGACATTGACACAGAATCAGATGACTGTCAACTCTGTCGCGTTCGTGGACCAGCTCCTCAGTTCACCTGACGTTGTGCACCAAGCTCTCAACACGGAGAAGCCCGATGCGATCTTTTCTATGCTACAGAAAGCTTCCCTCCTATGCAATGACGCATCATTCGGAGCAGATTCGATGCATCTACCCCCTCGGGAGAGAATAGCCGAGGGCAACGCCACGGACGTGGCTGTCCTCAAGTTTGCTGCCTCAGCCCGAGACGGGGACGCGATCGTGTCGAATTTCCCACGAGTGTTCTCCATTCCATTCAACTCCAAGAACAAGTGGATGCTTACACTGGTCCACGAAGGTGCCGCGGAGAAGGGCAACTATTTCCGCATGTTTGTCAAAGGGGCACCTGACGTTTTGTTGCCAGCCTGTTCCAGCTTCTGGTCGGGGAGAACACAATCAACCGAGGCCCTTGGCGCAAATGCCAAGACGTCATTCAAAGAAATTCAGGACAAGCTTTCTCGCAACGCTGAGAGAGTTGTGGTCATCTGCGAGAAAGTCTTGGAGACTGTTCATTCTCCTGGAACCAATGCCTTCAGCGACGAAGTTGCGATGAAAGCTTTGGAGAACCTCACTGTTGTGGGCATTCTGGGTATCATCGACCCTCCCCGGACGGAGGCCGCCTCCACCGTCGCCAACTGCCGGCGTGCTGGGGCGAGATTCTTCATGGTCACTGGTGACTACGGCATTACTGCCGCCGCCATAGCCCACAACATTGGCATTTTCACCACATCAGAACCCGACACCTTCGACACCATCAGGAGGGGTACGACACCCACAGCCGAAGAGCTTCGACGTGAGCGCCTTGCTGGAAACGGCCGCAGTCTCCTTCTCGAGGGAGCTTCCGTTGCTCGGCTGATGGCACAGGACTGGGATATTGTCTGCGAGTACGACGAGATTGTGTTCTCACGCACGACTCCTGAGCAGAAGCTGCGCATCGTCAATGAGTTTCGCGACCGTGAGAATGTGGTCGCGGTGACTGGTGACGGTGTCAATGATGCTCCGGCACTTCGGGCTGCTGACGTCGGCGTAGCTGTCGTCACAGGCAGTGATGTTGCGATTGAGGCAGCGGATCTTGTTCTCATGGATCAGTTTGACTCCATCGTCGAAGCCATTCGTCTCGGACGTCTCGTCTTTCAGAATCTGCAGAAGGTCATTGCGTATCTTCTTCCTGCAGGCAGCTGGTCTGAGATCTGGCCGGTGCTCGTTAACGTCTTCTTTGGAGTTCCTCTACCGTTGAGCGTCTTTCTCATGATCGTCATCTGCGTCTTCACCGATCTGTTTCTCTCTCTATCGCTCATCATGGAGAAGCAAGAATTTGATCTGCTCTCCCTTCCTCCCCGCAATGCCAAGCGTGATCACCTCATCAATCTCAAGATCTACGCGCAAGCATACCTCTTCACGGGATTCATGGAGACGGTCTGCGCGCATTCAATGTTCTTCTTCTACATGTGGAAGTACGCCGGCTTCCCAATCCATGAGCTTTTCTTCTTGTTTGAAGGCTACGCTGAAGGCTACCATGGGTACACCCTCGATGAGCTCACCAACTTCAATGCAACCGGCCAGTGCGTCTACTTCGTCACGTTGTTGTTCCTCCAGTGGGGCAACATCCTCGCGGTTCGCAACCGGAGACTCAGTATCGTTCAGGCAGATCCAATCACCAAGGTGAGACGAAACCCGTGGCTTATTGCGAGCGCCATCATCAGCCTCGCGATCGCAATTTTCGTCACCGAAGTTCCCGGGATTCAGAAGCTTTTCGGTACAGCTTCCGTTCCAATTGAGTTCTGGCTTATTCCCGTGCCTTTGGCGTTGGGCATCTTATTCATGGACGAGATTCGCAAGCTGGTTGTGAGGCTGTTCCCGCGAGGTCCGATTGCTAGAGTTGCGTGGTAAGCGATGACTCGGAATACAACCGCAAAGAAAGAGGTTGCCTAGAGACGTGAGCGGCTAGACTAGAATACAATGTTAAAAAGCCTGGAGCTGTTTCGATATTTTGGACACGGTATTGTGCCATATGCCCATTGTTCCGCCCGTACGACCCTTTGAGGGACCTGGCTTAGAGCTCACTATTCCGTCGGCTGCCCCTGAGTGTGTTACAGATGCCGACTGAGCCAGACCAAACTTTCGGTTTACCGGGCCCCACAATGATCAACACACCAGACAAGTAGAGTGATATCAGACCAACACAAAATAATAAGAGTTCGGATAAGATAATTCGAGTTTGCTTGGAACTTGTAGGGGAATAGACCGAGCCGTCAGTGAAGTCACACGCAATGACAGCGAAGCGGGAAAGATTGGCGTCCCGAAGTCTGCTATTTGAATCCGGCGCCAACAAGAGCAAGACATACGGGCATTAGAGTTCAAAGTACTTTATTTGAGGTCGCTCCACTGTTTGACGCTCATTGCGATGTTCTGAAGCTTTTGCTGCCTCTGGCAAAAGACATGAAAATAGAGTTCGAGGAGCCACTTTGTTGAACCCCACAATACGGGCTGCGCACCGCATAATTAGGCGCAAGTCTGACGAGTTTCGTAGGATTGAAGAAAGGCATCGCTCGCCAAGATGAGCCGAGCAAACAATTGGAATGTGATAGATAGTTCATCCGCAGTTGTCAACAATGCGAACTGGGATCAAGGCTGTTTTATTTAGCACGAGGCCTTCCAAGCTTGCTAAGGTCGGGGAGCAGGTTTCGCATCAGCAGGGCATGTCCTGTTTCACATTGGGAGGCCGTCTTCTAGAAGCGTTGTTGATGGCCCTTACTGACTCAGTAACGCGGGATTTTATCGTAAATTCGCTGCGCCATTGATTGCGACGTCGGCACGCCGTTCAAGGCCGTCAGGTAGCTGGTAGGGCTGTATCCACCGTTCCCGTTCTCTGGGGATGAACGCCCACGGAGTGCTGCTCGCCTAGGGGTCTACAGACTTCCGAGGGGGGCGCGGGGGAACTTCGGCCCTCTATTATGCATATATAAAGGGCCTACACAGTATAAGGTCTAGCATATACTAAGTATATACTCTAGCCTTAATATAACCCTCTATACGTAAGCTTTCTAGGGTATATGCTCAGTATATACCCCCTAAGCCTTAGGGGCTTTAGGGGCCCTACCCTCTAAGCTTTAGAGGTTATACCTAGCATATACTCAGCATAAGCCCTACCTTAAAGGCCCTACCTTAGGGGCCCTGCCTTAGGGGCCCTGCCTTAGGGGCCCTGCCTTAGGGGCCCTGCCTTAGGGGCCCTGCCTTAGGGGCCCTGCCTTAGGGGCCCTGCCTTAGGGGCCCTGCCTTAGGGGCCCTGCCTTAGGGGCCCTGCCTTAGGGGCCCTGCCTTAGGGGCCCTGCCTTAGGGGCCCTGCCTTAGGGGCCCTGCCTTAGGGGCCCTGCCTTAGGGGCCCTGCCTTAGGGGCCCTGCCTTAGGGGCCCTGCCTTAGGGGCCCTGCCTTAGGGGCCCTACCTTAGGGGCCCTAAGGGCGCGCATATGCTGAGCATATGCGCAATCATCAATCCATTTTCCCCTCGTATAAACTTTAGGGCACTTAGAGAGCTTTTTTGAATTTCACTGTATAACTTGTATTTTTTTGTATAAGTATGTGGCGCTTACACGGCCACAGCCCCCTAGGAAGTCTGTAGACCCCCCTGCGAGGTGTACACCCGAATGCCCACACCCCGTCGTCGATGATAAATAGCTATGCCGCTGGTCATGTAAAGCTCTCTTTTCAACAGCCAGGCTCCTTACCACATCATTGACTACTTCTTGAATTTGAAGCCATTCTCGAAAAGAGAAGTCCCAAAAACAGTCAACCATCGAAGTCACTGGCACGTGCAATTAAGCAAAATGAAGGCCTCTGCACTTACACTAGCCGCTGCTCTCTTCAGGTATGTCCACAAAATCCACTCACAAGAATTCATTGGCTCACCACTCGTAGCGCCGCCCTTTCTCAAGAGCTGTTTAGATGTCGCTGCGCGGACGCGAACAGCAAAAACATCGCCGGAATTACCGGTCTTTGCGCTACAAGAGGCGGGGTAGCTGAAGAGTCGCGTGACGATCTTTGCATCAAGCTTACCTCGAAGCTCACTGACGAGGATTGCGCCAAGATTCAGCAAGGTGCCAAGGGTGATTGCATCGTGGACAACCTGGACGAGGGAACTACGTTGGTCACGACTGTCTACGCATCAGCCACGGCCACGCCCACCGCGAGACCCAAACTCTGAGCTACTTGGGTCATCAGAGACATGATTCACGAAACTCGAAGGTAGAGACTGTGGGATTTGCAGTAGCTAGTACGAAAGCGCGGCTAGCGGTACAACGGCACGCAAACATTTTTGGTCGATCATCTTCTGCTGAAGTTGACTTGTTTAGCATGTACAATACTGGTTATTGATTTGAACTTGAAAGTTACACGAAGTATCATTTTTTGGAAGTTGCAGTGCAGTCACCAATTGCTTGGTCGACGGGGAGATAATTCCCTCTGCTTGAGCGACAAGTAATTTGATCAGACACAACGTCATGAATTCAACACTAAAGTAGATTGCAATGGATACATCAGCGGGGAGGTATGAGTTTTAACCAAAATCAAAATCTACAAAATGTCCACACATTCACACATTCACAATATTCCAGCATCTATTCATCCCCCTCCAGCGGGGGCGGGGGCGGGGGCGGGGGTCGCAGTCCCCCATCGCCTTTCAACTCCTCCTGTGATATCTTCCATTCCTTCACTAACCCTTCTTGCCAAGCCTGTACTGAGATCCACTCCTCATCACCAGCAGGGGTTATTATGAACACCTTGTCGTCCCCTTCCATGGCCTTCACCGAAGGTTTTCGGATTCTCTTGGCCAAATCCCCAAAATAGAAGCTGTCTCCTTGGGGAGGAATACGTAACCACTGATGCTTCGGGCTGCAGACGACCATTAAATCAGAGTCAGGATCGCGCAATCGAGTGAGACACTCTACGCAAAAGTCTCGATTGGCGCAGTGCGTGCAGTGAAAGAAATTCTGGTCTCGGTTCACCAGATTGGTGCATTTCTTTCCATCGGGACCACTGCCATCACAATGAGCGCCCCATCGTACGTTCGTCATGTAAATCTCGATCTCGGGGTCAAACAGCCTGCTTCGAAGCAAAGAATGCGCGTAGAAAGTGGCACCATGCCCGCTGGGCGTAGGCTTAGTTTCGCCATCGGCTGCGTTTTCTTTCTCGATATTGCCGCTGTCCTTGTCGTTATCCTTGCCTTGAGCTGTGGGAACAAGATCCTCGAAGTAAGCTTGGGCAGCATCGAGGCGTTGGTACTGTTTGTAGAGATCCGGAACCTGAGCCCCTGTAGTCTGGATGATGTCTTGCGCCAAAGTGGTAACTACCTCCAACACCCGCTGCCTGTCCTCTCGTCTGACCTCTTTCAAGTCCTCAGGACTGAATTGCAGGGCAGCAGTGACGGTGTCCGGTGGGATGAGAAGAGATAAGGCGATGGAAGCGTCTTCCAGATCCTGGCATTGTAAGAAATTCTGGAAGAGCATATCGAAACCCACGTAGTCGTTCTCAGGAATGTCGTCCGAAAGGATTTGCAAAGCTTCCTTGACTCGATGTCGGAGAACCTCTCGGGCGCTTTCCCTGTCGTTGTTACGCGCGTAGAGAGCTCCCAAAAGTCCAGTAGATTCCATATCAATGTTTGCAACCTCAGAGTCGTCCTTCGCCATTTTGGTTAGTGCCTCCATGTGGTCATGTTGCAACCCCTCGTCCAATAACTTCTCGAAATAGTGGTTCGAGAGTGCTGATGTAGCTTTGGAGCGCGCCCTGAGCGCGCTAGGTCCGCCGCATCTCTTGAGAAAGTCTCTGCTTTCCGTCCAAAGCCGTATGGCCTCTTCTGTCGGATCTGTGCCATCAGTCGAGACCCCAAAATTGTACGCTCCTACACCTTGGTAATACAACAACATGCCCCTGATTTCATCGTCGACGTATTGTACACTGGGAATCTTGTTGGCCTCCCTCCGGTGAAGGATCGCAGTGGCGGTCTCCATCGATTTCATGATCTTCTTGAGAAGACCCGAGTCCTCCTTGGCTGAGCGGAACACGCCCCAGATAAGGGAATCATAGCCATCCTCAAGCATTACCGATCTGAAAAACTCAAGTGCCAACTCTTGGTCAGTCTTCGAAAAGATCTTCTCCAACACCTGTATGACTTCTGCAGGGTCAGCGAGACTCAAGGTCGCTTGGAGAAGACCTATCTGGCCGCATATGACTTGTGATGTTTCCTCGCTTTCACAAGCGATTGAATAGTGGTCCGCCGCTTGACGCACATTGTCAATCTTAGCAGCAATTCCCGCCAGCATGATATGCATTGTGACAATTTCCGCGTTGTTTCCCTCGGGGTGAGCGTTGTCCTGCGCTGCTCTGTCTAGAGCAATCTCAAGCTGTGCGATGGCGTCCGCTTGCAAGTCTAGGCAGTCATATACCACCCCAAGTTCACGGTAGCATAGCCAACTCGGATTATCGCATTCGATAGCTTGCTTGTATAGCGAAATTGCCGCCTCATAGTCATTCTTTGCCGATGCGGCCTTGGCCAGACCCTCATACCACAGAGAGTCCAGATCAGTGTCTGGCAGACCCAGTACATCTTGACACCATTTATTTGTGGTTTCCCAGTCAATATTACCCTCAAGAGAAGCAATGTATGAGTCTACTTCGTATTTCTCCTCGTTGGAATCGTCTGGAGATATTGGGGACGGCGCGGGTTGAAGTTGGTCCTGACTTACGTCAATATACAGATCTGAATGGAGATTGGCTAGTTGCGGATTACTTACCAGTTCCATAAAGCGTTTCAGCCATTTTGAAGCGTTGTACATTTGCCAGCTCCTCTGTCTCAAGAGGCCCCGCAACATCGTCTTCACCAATTCATTTAAGTAGCCCGTAATAGGACTGGAAGCCCTCTGGACAGCCGTACGCCATTTCCTATCCACCTTTCGCACCGCTGCGGAGTCCATAAGCCACGTTTGGATGGCTCTCATCTCGTCCACAGACCACTCAATATCCTGCCAGATTTTGATGTGGCGTTGGAAGACTGTGTCGTCTTTGAAGATTTTATACAGACCCTGGCCAACAGCGTCTCCGCAAGTGCAATCAAGTCAATTTTGACCCCCAGACTTGTTAAATTGGCTCTTTTTTCTAGCGTTTTTGATTACTTGCCGAACTTGCAATTAAAACAAGTCAATCACTATATAAAGTGATGTTATATAGACTTCTTAATCGGGTAATTTTGAGGCTATCTACAGCCTCAGAAGCCCTCCTAGGGCCCCTCCTAGGGCCCTCCTAGGGCCCCCTAGAAGGACCCTCGAGAAGGACCCTCGAGAAGGACCCCCCGAAGGCCCCCCCCCCCCCCCCCCCCCCCCCCCCCCCCTTCTAGGGGGCCCCCTAAAGGGGGGCCCTCACGTATGCCAGTGTGGCTGGCCGTTCTAATAAGTGGGGTAATAGCTGATCTAAGGCCTCTTATTGGCTAGATTATAAGATATCAAGTTAGCCAAGTCAATCGGAGGGGGTCGAATTGATTACTTGAGGGATGGCGATGGCCTCACTTTGACTAGTTGACTTGAATAGTTTGCCAATCCGATTGCACTTGCGGAGACGCTGCTGGCCAATTTCTGAACGCTGATCATCTCTTAGCATTCCCTTGTCCTCATCTTCGAGCTCGCGAACGCGATTGAGGTGGTACGGTAAAAATTCAACAACGTAACGGCCAACATTCTGTGTCGCATCCGTGGGCTCGTTGCTCAAGTACTTGAAAGCCTGAGTGACAATGGTGTAGTTTGCTTCGAGCTCGTCGACGGCAAGAGGTCTCTTGCTGCTGTGCGCTGGGTTGAAAGCCTCGCCGTCGAAATTGAACTTGAACTTATTTCGAATTGCCATGTCCGCAAGGTCCCACAGGAAATTTCCACAAAGCTCTTGGTCGACATTGTTGATGGAAATGGTCATACTGATGGTCGATCCTCCCATTGACTGTTGCGATTGTCCGGAAGAGGTGTCGACCTTCTGCAAATATTCCTCCATTCCGTCCTGGAGATAAACGTAATATTCATCTTCAATGCTCAGTATAGCCGAGTATTTGGTCCGAATTACGTACTCGAGGGACGTCAGTGAAGCAATGTCGGAGGTCAATACCTATAATCCGCATGAGTCTATGCGTCTTACTTCGTACACAAACAAACCTACCATAGCGGCCTCAAGCTGTGCTAAAGACATGTAATCATGGCTGTACATGACCCATTTCAGCAAATCATTGAGCTCTGAAATATCGTCTGCGGTCAAGGAGCGCTCCAGGTCTTTGATAGCGGCTTCCAGGCTGCTCATTGTCTGATCAAGCATTTCGTCGAGCTCCTGAATTGCAGTCCGCTTGCTCAGTTGTCGCTTCAACCTGTCCAACTCGAAGCGCAAGAGTGAGTACTTTCCGTCAACCTTCGGAGGTATCTTCTCGAGAATCTTTGCCTTTGCCCTTTCCTGTTCAGAGTTTGGCTTCGTGCTTTGCAGCATTCCATTTTTGTTGAGCGTATCCTGAATGAGGATGCGCATGTCGTCTTGGTTGTGCTTCTCCATGTCGATTCGAAGCGCTCCGCTGACATTCGCGTTCTTATCAAACAAGCTATTCGTGCCGCTGATCAGTAGACGCGCCCGCCCCGCCGACTCTTGCTCCAGCTGAAAGTCGGAAGCAAAGTCCAGCAGCATCCCAGCTTGTGCGTCAGGGAGGTTCTCAACGCCGTCAAACAAAAAAATAGTATGTGGCTCCCGAACCAGCCGCCCCAATGTTGAGTTCCTTCCACAGATCAATCAGGTCCAAGCTTGTCGAGGAACGAAAGACTGCCGGCTTTGTGTCGCAGGCTTTGCCCAACGTCTTCAGCACCGTGGCATCGACCCGAGCAATTTGAAAAGCCATGTACTTCAAAGCAGACTGTACGGAATTCTTGTTGTCATCCGACTTTCTGGCACTCGGTGGAAAGAAGTAATGCGCAACGTAGGTACGGTCCTTTTGCTCCTCCAGACGCTTGGTGATTAGAGCGCAAGCTGACGTCTTGCCAGATGATGGGGGACCAGAGACGATAAGCACGTCTCTTTCTTTACCCGCAGTCCAAGCGAGGTATGCATGGTGTCTCCAGATCCATGAACCGGTGTTGTCGAGACACTTGTTGGCGAGGTCGACGCATGTCTGCGTGGTTGTCGTGTCGAGACGAACCGTCAATGGCACACCTAGAATATCGCGAATCTTGGTCAGAGTCTTGGTGCGATCCGAGTCGTCGTTCAGAGATTGCACGCCCCTCTGCGTCTCTCGCACCATCTGATGCGTTGCCTCGGCGATATTGCCGAAAACGACAATCTTCTCGAGTGCGACGGCCATGTCCTTCCTCGTTTCTGCAACCACAGCAAGCGTCACGGTGCCTTCAACGTCACGTTGGCCCTGGAGAAGCCCCTTGAATTCGGCCATCTCGTCGCTCAAACCCGAGTTCTCGCCCAAGATGAGCTTGGTCTGCTCCCAGAAGCGGTCGCGTTTGCGACTCTGGCGATACTTGACGACATGGGCGCAGATCTTGACGAAACTAACCAAAACCAGGTGGATTTGTTCAACTAACAACGGATCAAGATTTTCCACCGATCGGTAAATCTGAAACTGAGACAGTGCGGAAGAAACTTCGCTGAAGACGCTGTCAATGGCGTTGTTGTAGCCCCTGATGGTTTGAGGGATATCAAAGACGAAGGAAAGCGCTGTTGTAGTAATGCTTGCTGCTACAGGAGGGATGGGGATCTAAGGACATTAGCACTTAATCAATGTTGAACTGGTGATGCAGTCGTTTAGGTATTCAAAACATACCAGAGATGAAGCTTGGGCCGCGGCTCCTACAAGCAACTTCAAGTATTGCAACGACTTGAGTCCGACCGTTTTCGCAGTGTCCCACTTGTCTTCTGGTTTTGACTCGGAACCTGAAGCCCTCTCGCAAGTTTTCTCAATTCTTCTCTGAACATCCTCAAAACTCTTGACTTCACCTCGCTTCAGTGACTCTCCACAGATGCTTTCAAAAGATGCAGCGGCTTCGGCCCATATCTTATCCATCGATATACCTCCCTTGGCTGTTCTGCTCTGAGGCAAGTCCGAATGCTGATGATTCCTCATTCCGTGTTATTGGTTGGCGATAGAAAATGGAAGGGTGGGTACTGGGAAGCTGAGTCGCACCTGGGTTCCGATATTTAAGACCTAATGAAGGGGGAACTCGGCATGAGCAATGGATCTTTTGTTAGAGCTGAGAACTTGGCCCACCTCTTTTCTTGCCTGTCTTGAATGCAACCTAGTCTACGTCGTAACCAAGTCGCCAAATCTGGCGCAGGCTGCAGCCTAATCCTACATGCATGCTGAAATTAGACCCGCCGACCGGTCCAATCCGCTATCACAATCAGAGGCCAGGGGGTCGGGCTTGCGGCGCAGAATCGCAATCGGCAAGTCGTAAATGCCGGAGTACAGTTTGGTAAAATGCTGCCTGTACTGCCTAGGCTCCTGGGACTGCGGTCGCCAAGCGTACCTTATTTTTGAAGATGCAATCGACAGCAGAAACCTCTGGGAGTAGCGAAGGCTTTCAGCTGTGCTGTGATAAGCCACAGGATAAATGCCGTAAATTTCTTTAAGTGATGTTTGCATTACACAGCTGTGAACTTGATTATCCCTACCGACGCTTTAGCAGTCCAGCCGCCAGTGATGCACCCACCCACAGCTATCGATAAGTGCAGCCAACGCTGAGTGGTGAGAACGAGACGGAGACCAAGTCAAAATCAACGAATCATGTGTGCACTGCGTGTCCAAGATCCGACGCAAGGCTAGACATGGCCATGAAGTGAACGCGGGGTTGAAGGTCCTGTTCCCACTAGTATCCCGCCTTCCAGTTAGAACCAGCATCAGCGAGTCTTGATTTGAAGCCCCTTTGCGACATAATGCCATTGCGGCGCTACTTAATCCCATATTCTTGGCCATTAGCAATCACCATGTGTTATCGGATCATCGAGCTGTATAGCGCTTGCAGCTGTCTTTACTACGAGCACGATATTGACAAATGCGCGAGCTATGGCAGACGTGGTCATTTCGTTCAGAAAAGAACGATTTTTGTTGGATACACATGCCAGAACCACACTTCATCGGTTGCTGAATCCTATCCGGACTCTGGCATAGCGCTTGGCCCCCGACTCGAAGCAACGAGTTCGTGCCGTGTTCCAGGCGACTTGCCAGCTTCCAGGCAATCGCAAGACATACTCTCGCAGCAGAAGGGTCTGGTTCAAGAGCGAGCCGATGAACTTGACGAAGGGTACGAGGAACCCAGTCCGGCCGCTGACCATGGAATCTCGGGAGGGGCCCGCCAACAATATCCAGTTGAATCAAGCCACAACGTTCATGCTGGTCGCTCATTATCTCACGAAGGCATTACCAAACCAAATTTGAAGACCAATCTTCCGTTGAAGTCTCCGAGAAAAGGTATATTAAAAAACTTACATGGCATCTACCACCATCTCTCAAAGCGTGATAGCTAACGACGACATCTTTGTGCGTACAGACTTGGTTGGCCTGGCAGCAATTTCACTCGTCGATGGCGACCTCAAGCTACTTTGGCGGAAGATCATAAGCCAGGCCTTGACCTTTGAGGAGGCAGTGAAGATAGTAAGCCGACATGTGTCGTTGCATTTCAGCTATCTGGAATCCCTCGCAAACACAAAGACGCAACGCACTCTGGTCATCACTCTGAAGCTCGTTGAGAAAAACGTCAGCGCCAGAATAATAGAAGCTATTGAAAGCAACGCCGACAGTGAGGATGAAGCATCGTTGAAGCCTTCTGCAAGGCTCGAGGGATCTCAAGAGCTTCTCGATCGACAGGTTTTTCTGGCTCACGGGCAGGCTATTGAAGAACTAAAAGCAAGACTCAAGGATACCGTCACTGACGAGAGCTCTTCTTTCCCAAAATCAGCATTAACAATCTATTATGCTGGAATCCGAAATGTCTTGGATCGTTTCTCAGCAAAGCTGACAAGGGCATGCGGAACCAGCGAAACTGGGGGTACGCCAAAAGCTCACATAATGGAATGGACTTGCGTAAGTTTTCTTCACGTCTATATTGTTATGTATACTAACTATTCTCTTACATGGAAGCCCTCCCGTGGTAGACGACTTAGAGACAGGTACGTCGAAAGGCAGGATGGAGCATTCGAGAAGTTGAAGATGCTCCTCAATGCATATTCCTCTAGAAGATGGAAAGAAGGAGCGCTACCTATGATTGAAGCAGAAGACGCAGGACAGACTCAATCGAAATGCATTGGGCATCTTCTACCCAGCTTTTGGAACTGGGTACGTGGTGGAATCCCACAAGCGCTGCCTCGACATCGACCAGACCAGCAAAACAAAACCGCCGAGAGTTGTCAATCATTGCGCTCTCAACCACAGCAGGCGGATACTCCAACTCACAAATTCGTCCTCCTTTGCATTCCCTACATGAGATGGGGTACAAAAGCCCATCAGCCCAACGTATGCGCGATTGAGTCAGATCAGCAATTCTTCAACTTTCTACGCGCGTCCTATGACACCTATCGTACGCAAGGTCGCTGGAATTGGCTGAGAAATGTGAAAGCCATTGATCTTGTCAAGGTATGATTCCTTGCTTACGAGAATCAAAGTCAGTCCGCATACTAACTTGATTAGTTCGAATTATTCCGCAACGAACTGGCCAACGTCCACGACTCTGCGTTCTTGCCTGTTGGAAGCGACTTCGAATATGAGCAATCTGATACAGAGCCTCCTATTGGACCCAATCTTATGATGCATCTCTTCGAAAACCCCAACCACGCTGATATCTTTCCTGTTCTGCTCCGAAGAATTCCAAGGAAGATGAAAGAACGGCTTCGCCCGTGTCCAAAGAAGGGCAGTTCAATTGGATGGGGTGTACAGTTTAGAGAAACCTTGAATGAGATGTACGTCTTTGCTTTTGGATGCATAGGCTTCATGTTGTGCCTGGTAATTTCAGTGGTATACACTCTTATGAAAGACGACATACAGGGAGGCTTTGCAATCGGTGGGTTTGTCTTGGCTTTTCTTCTTTTTTGCGGAGGGACTTTGCATTCATACGTCGCTTGAGTGAGGAGAATCTTTGAAGTCGTTGGCAACAGATCGGGCAATAGGATATTTGTCTGCTCTTCCCGCTGCAAGGCATAACTACTACGTCTAAACCTGGGCGCTCTTCGTTCTTCAGCCTCTGGGTGCTCAGATGGCCCTGGACAAAAAGCATGCGCAGAGATTTTGCAGCCCACCTCCTTCAACTAGATAACGGAGAAGTCCTCATAGTCTGGTGCTGTTACAGAAAGCACAAGTGCAGTGTTCCTTCCACTTCGGCCACCTTGCCTGCTACCTCTCCGGCACCTCCCCGCCAGGTGATTCTAGGGTCGGTTGTGGACCCACACCAGCATCAATCAAGGGACGTGGTGGCAGAGTGGTCTAATGCGCAAGACTCGAAATCTTGTTCTTTCGGGAGCGTCCGTTCGAATCGGGCCCACGTCGATTTCTTTTTTGAATTTTTGTAGTCCTGAGTCTGAATGCGTGATGGCTGGGGGTGACGGAGGTGAGTGAAGTCATATCGGTGGCTCGTGCGCTGTGCCACCATCTTCAGGCTCGTCGGTGTCTAGCCTTCGAAGTTTTGATGCATGCAACAAGTGCGTGTCTAACTATTGATATGTTGACGTGCGCTAAACTGTCGCCGTTTTCGCGGACTTCATTGCGGTTGAAACTGATCAGCCAACAGCTGTGAGAAGCACGACCAGTCCCATCCGACTCCATCGGACATGCTCGGCGACCACTCATCACCCGGCATTGGAATGCCACCCATGGGATCATATCCAAAGTCGTTGGCGCCAGGGACGATGTAGTTCTGGTTGAATATCGGTGCTGCCGACATGTCGGGAGTGGGTCCCGCCTCTTTCATTTTATTGTTGTCCGCCCAAGTATTTGGCGTCTGGTTTGGGCCGTCGCCTTGGGCTGCCCAGGGATTATCTTGGCTCCCTTGTGTTGATGCTGCTGGAACTGCTGGTGGGATGGGTTGTGCAGCCAGCCGTGTCGTGGCCGGCGTTGACTGCTGCAGAATCGTGTCAATTTTGTGCAATAGGCCATTGAAGAGGGCGTCGCCCCGGAGGCGAGAGTAAGCCTCCTTCATTGTGTCCGCCGCAGTTTGGATCAACTATGCCGGGTGTTAGTAGGCCAAACAAGACGCATGAGTATTGCTTACATGGAAGTCCATTGCGGAGATGCGGGAGTCGGGATGCGTGGCGACATGGACTGATAGCGTGACGAGAGCATGGAGGGCGACAAGCAAACTCGGATACACAGAGTTTGACTTGGAATCGAGAGTCTCTACGAGAATGCGAAGCATCTTTCGGGAAGCGTTGGCAGCGATCGACGGTCCGTTCCGAACCATGTAGTCCCATGGCTTGCCTTTGGCGATGATGTTGGCGCCGCTCGATATGGCTTCTTCGCTGATGAGGAGACTATTCCTCGACAGGATGACGAGACTGAGGTTACATTAGTTAGTCATACTAAAACTCTCATGATGGAAATCTCCCTTTGTTAGATCACGCCCGAATGAGGAAGACTTACGCGTTGTTGTAATGCATCGAGATAAAAGAAGCAAACGGACATATCCTAGAGCCGATGAGGATATCTGACGTTGGTCTATGACAGACAATTAACTTCATTTTCAATGCAATGCAGAAGTTTTTCGGGTGGTCCGGCACGTACCGAAGTTCGTCGGGAACGGACTCGCCCCATCTCGTGAGGAGCAGCTGTGCCTCTCCGGTAGTCTGAACCTTCTCGGTAATGACAGCCTGCAGCGCAGGTCCCGTGACACCGTCTTCTTTTCTGCTGACGATGACCGATTTTCGACCAATCTCACTCAGAATTCTGGCGAGATCAACCGTCACTGCGAACGCTTTGCCTTTGGAGGATGTCTCAGCTTCTGTGTAAGTCGCAAGTTCCTGCACATGAGCGGGGTAGCAGTCTTCGTCGTCAATCGAAGACAACCGGCCCATCTCGAATGAGAGGAACTTTTCAAAGGCATAAATAGCAAGCCAGAATATTCGGCGCTCCTCGTCGTCGAGGGCGTCTGGTTTCTTGTTTTGACACTTGCGACGACATGTGCGCGGCTTGTTCAGCCCCATGGCGATGGCCATGGAGACGCCGACGCTGAGCGTGTTCCAGGCCCCGGCGCAGTCGTCGTAGCAGTGCATACATAGCGACAACAGGACAATTGCTCGGATATTCTCGACATTGTTGGCGACGACGAGGTGACCTAACAGTGTCTTGCAGTAGTCGAGGTACTCTCTTGGATCTACGACGGGGTCGAGCAGTGGTTCGGCAGAGAACCCGATGGACCAGATGAGGTACATCTGAGCGAGAATTGCCACACCTCTAGTCTCAGCAAGCTCTACCGGGCCCGACTCCAGGGCCAAGTCAAGGTCCTTTTGGAACCGGTCGCGGTTCAGTAGAGGATAAAGAATGTTGACACCGTCAAAGAACCTAGCCGCCAACAGGCGCGCGCATCCTGCGGGAGGGAAGCGGCAGGGCTCCGATGTAAGAAGCGCGCGGATTCGGCTACTAGGCGGGTTACTTGGGGGCGTCGGTAGACCCCTCCTGTGCTGCAGACCCAGCCGGCGCGAGGCGAGATCCAACCAGTCGGCTAGAATCTCGACGGAGGTACTGTGCCGGCTTGGTCGTACTACGGGTAACTTTCCTTGGAACTTTCCATTGCCGTTAGGAGGCTCTTCCTCTTCTTGAGGAGGAGCTGTGTGAGTAGCGGGTACTGATGTTGAGTTCCTTGTCCTCGGTGTTGGACCTGTCGTTGTGGAGTGAGAGTCTTTCGAGCTCTCATCATGGCTGAGGTCAGCCACAGAGGGCGAGCTCTTATGCCCGGGAATGGCAATATCCGCCGAGCTGTGGCAGATCTCACCGCCTCTGGTAGACTGAGGAGACGCATAGGGTCCAGCCGGAGTCGCGGGCTGCGGCAAGGACGAGGTGGACGCCCGCGACATGCGGCGCTTCGTCTCGCGCCGCTGCACCTCGATGCCGGGACGACGGCGATCGGTGGTGACGCACTCGATCCCAGCGGCGATGCAGGCCCTGCATGAGGGCTTCTGCTCGTCGCAGCGCGTCTTGCGGTTGCGGCAGTAGTTGCAGGCGAAGTTGATTCGTCTACGCTTCGCCTGCTGGCTCTCTGCCCCCGCGCTTGACGGGTCGACGAATGAAGACGAGTCACCCGGAGTGGGTACGGGGTTTGCGTAGGAAGATGACATATTATTTGTTTGGTATGGAAAAGAGGGGCGTGACTTGCGCCGCTGACTGGAGTGAGTCGCAAGTTGTCCTCTTGCTGCTGCTGCTGCTCCCGAGCCAGGGAGCTGATCGGGAGTGAGCGTAGGACTGGATAAGGCAGGCGTTCGGCTGGCGCAGAATGGAGATTGCAGATACCGAAGCGTCGTCGTTATGAGAGGCTCACTCTTTTTTTTGGCTTTGGGTTCCGAAACAACGGACGCGGCTCAGGGCAGAGTTGTGTGCGCGAGTGTGCGTGTGTGAGGGCGGACGTTTCGGCGATTCATGTGGAACACCAGCCGACGGCCCCTCATTCCGGCAGCGCTCAGGGCTTTCCGATGGTGGGGGGTATCCATGCAAATGCGGGCATGACAGATCTTCACGGGAATTGCCTCTGATGTGACTGGTTGATCTCGCTTCTTCCCCAGACTATCCCCACGGGGTCAATTGGAGCACAGCCGTGGGGGACACAGTCAACGCCAAGTTCCCCGCGTTGAGGCGCCTCCCGTACCAATTGCCGGCTGAGAAATGGCCCATACTATCGGGAGTTGATGGGTCTGAGCCGAGCCGATGAGCCAGCCACGATGTTTTAGTAGTATTGTGTGCTTGCAGCTGAGTGTCAATGGATACGACAACAACAACTCAAGGCTGGCAGTTTTCAAGAAAACAGCAATGCATATGAATGATGAAGCGCTTTCAGATAGGGCAATAGACTTTTACCGTAATTGTATTTAGACGAAGACAGAGAACCTTATTGAGCCCAAACGTATTCCCTGACTCATAACCTCCGACTTCACCTCAGGCTCGGAGACTTTGCAGAGCCTTTCAATACCGCCTTTTCGTTGGCTCATTGACTTGATAGCTGAGGTTTTGGGTGACTAGAGATGTCGGAGCCGTCTGTACCAAAAGATGATGAGCCGCGGGTTGACACCGTGGAATCACCCACCAAACCACCAGCGACACAGGAGGCGCAGGCGCACGGCACGGTTCAACTTCTTCAAGGGGGCTCAGTCGTCTTGATTCCAACTCCGAGCCCGGATCCAAAAGGTACATCTGCCCATTGTCAATGGCATGTTCACAGAAGCATCGTCGCTTCAAAACGTCGAACGGGGTTGACTTGAAGACACACAGATCCTCTGAATCTTCCAACATGGCACAAATACCTCATCATCTTCGTCGTTGGCTCGTACTCAGCAATCGCCGTCCTGGTCACCTCCGGCCTGGGAGCCGTATTCCCGTCAGTCCTGAAGGAGTACCCACCTGAAGATGCAACCCGCGCAACCGATCTCCTCACCTATCCGACGCTTTTCATGGGCATCGGAAACCTCTTTTCTATGCCCTTATGCGTTCCCCTCGGGCGGCGGCCTGTCTTCCTGGCCTCGCTCGTCTTGATGGTGGTGTCGGGAATATGGTGTGCATTCTCCGGCTCGCTGAGCAGTCACATTGCAGGCCGAAACTTCTACAGCATCGCAGCCGGCCAGAGTGAAGCTCTGGCTCCGTTCATGATCGAGGAGATTCACTTCCTCCACGAGCGCAGCGCGAAGCTTTCCTGGTTCATTGGCGTTCAGACTGCGGGCACTGCTGGCATGTTCGTTGCGACAGCTTATCTGGTGCCAGCTTGGGGTATCAAGTGGTGGTACATTATCGTCACTTTGATGAATGCCGTCATCCTGGCCCTGGCTATCTTCTTCGTGGTGGAGACCAAGTATGACAGGCCAGAAGACGCTGATCGTAAGCTCTTTTCCTTTACATTTACATGTGTGATAGATGAGAGGCCTAACCTTTTTCTTTCGCAGGCGGCGCTGTTCATCTCAAGTTCGACGACGAAGGAAATGTCACCAAGACCGGCGACATGGAGAGAGTCATCCAGGTCACAACACGCGAGAATCACGTCCTTCAACCCGAAGCGTTCGGTGAACGGACCTGGCGATCCGACATGAAGATCTTCCACTTCAAGCCCGACTGGAGTCAGACTCTCGTGTTCTACAAGGAGACGTTTCAATCCTTGTGTCTTCCGAATATTGTATGGATGTTACTCATCAACGGAACTTTCTTGGGTATCTATGTCTACCAGGCATCGACCTTTGCGACGATTCTTATGGCTCCGCCGTACTCATTTCAAACTGAGTGGCTTGGCTATGTCCAGCTCGTCCAAGTGCTAGATTGCGTCATTATGGTACCCCTTCTTGGGTACGGGTCAGATATCTTGGCGCGGAAGATGAGCACGTGGAAGAACGGCGTCTTTCAGGTTAGTGAAGCCAATTCGATCTACCTGGCAACTCGAAACCATTTCAATTGCTGACAAGATATTATAGCCCGAGTACCGACTCATCATTCTCAGCATCCCAATCGTATCTGCAATCGCCGCATGTGTGTTTTACGGTCAAGCCGGCTCGCATCCGGAACAGTGGCACTGGATGACGATCGTAGCGCCGTACCACGTTGGGTACTTCGCTTTCCTCGGCGCGAACCTGATCGGAATCACCTACGCCATTGACAGTTTCCCGAGCAAAGCCGGGCCGCTGCTGTTGGTCATCTGTGCTGGTCGGGGTTTCATCTCGTTCGGGCTCAGCTATTCTACAGTGCCGCTGATCAACCTAACGGGGTACAACGGTGCGATGAATATCTTTGCAATCATTTCGGGTGTGCTCGGGGCTATCACGATCCCGGTGTACTTCTTTGGAAGCCGGATTCGAATGTGGGCGACGAAGAAGCTTTGGCCTGAGATGGCCCAATAGGATTTTAGATTAAGGAAGATTGTTGATTCAATTGAGTTTCATTTGACGCTTAGACACTGCCAACCAAACATGAAGCAAGCAACAATCCCACCTGAAGCTTTCCACGTTCAAGGCGGCACCATGATCGACGAAGGCCTGTCTTCGCCAACTATACAATCCCCAACTCTCGAAACCTAGGTCGGAAATCCTATCTATTTAATGTTGTATACCATGCAACCATGTATGAGCGGTTTCCATGACCACCGGAGCCGACTGATGCAAAGTCAGACAGTGTCCTGTATTGGGTATAACGACAGAGCTGAAGGTTGCATTAGGAAATAGACTTTCCGTCCTTCTGAGCGCGTCCGCGCAAGTGTCGGGGCCTCCAGGACAGAACAGAACATCCAAGTCCCCCGTCATCACCAAGACATTACCCCGATAATCTGTCTCGACGGGTTGTAGGCCAGGAGACAAAAGTTCTCCGACTGTGACGGTATCTTCCCGGTCATAATCCAGCGCAGGAAGAGACTGATCAAAGCTACCTCCGTAGAAGCTAGCCGTCCTGTCGCTCTCGTTCATAACGGTCAAATACCCTAGCGGCAGTCTCTTGAACCTAGACGACACCATTGATGCGCCTCCGTATGCGGAGAGGGCACTGGCAGAGGTGCCTAGATCTCCCGAAAATCCCGTCAGAATGAAGGCGTCGACATCGAGTGGATGCTTCTGCGCAAGCACGTTGCCGAGGGATGATCCGTATGAATGTCCGACATAAATGATCTTGTCAAAGTCTCCTAGCGTGCTTCGGCCTTCCTTGACAGTGTGAATTAGGTTATGGATGATTTCCACTTCTAAGGGACCCTGTACGACGGCGAATGGGTCCGGATGAGGTGATTCGATGCCATGACCGAGCCTGTCGATTGCGAGCGTATGGTACCCAAGTGAAGTGGCGTAGGTCTGCCAGTCATACTGAGGAAATCCAAAGCCAGACCACATTGCCCTGTCGTATGTGATGCCATGAACCAGCAGTTGCAGGCTTGATGAGTTTGGTGATTCTATCGTTGGCCGACAGTGAGTAGCTTTGATGATGAAAGTTCCGTTGACATGACGCCGGCCTTGATGTGTTTGCATGGCATCAAAGGAAGAGGCTAGAAACGTAAGTATGGCGGTTGCGTTGTTGACATCGGGCAGATCTTCGAAGACGATATTCGCAGCTTCGGCTGTGACGTTGATGGAGACCGAAGAGCAGGACGGGCGTCGAGGAAATGCAGCCGATAGGCCGAGGGAGGAAAGGAAAACCAACACTAGGAGAATTTTCATAGCGATGATGACCCAGCGAATAGGAGGTTCGGCAAGAAATCGGGAACTTTGGGGAAACTCCCGTGCTCGTTATCGTCAGGGATAGGTGTGCGAAGTGTGATGTGAAGGGGTTGAATATTGTGGTAAAATTCCAGAACATCGCACCTAGATATATCGTACACTTCCTGATATCAACTGAACACCTAGTAGGCTTGGGCGGGCGAACCTGCTTCCACGTTGAACTTTCGGAATTCGCGAGCACCGAGTTTCCCGGGTTTCCAACCGCCAAAGCCGCGCACGTTAAGATAGCAAATGCTAGCGTGACTTGCAAATCAGGCTCCTAAATTCTGCGAATTTCTCAGCAAGTGGAGTCAGAATCTCCGATGTTTTCATCATGGGAAAGGGGAAGCCGGTCATTGCTGCAGTGGGGCCGGTCAAGGTCGGAGGCCGGTTTTTGCTGATCTTGTAACTCAAGACTCTGCACTAGAAGCCTTTGATTAAGTCGAGCAGGAAGGTGACAACGTCGACAAAGCCATTTGGAATCCCGACTGAGCTCTAACAAGAAAAAAAACAACTCTGGCAAAATCGTAAGGTTAGTTCGATAAGGTGTTCGGTGTCACGGAGTAGTGGTGGATGTTCTCAACAGCGTCATATAAGCTCGGCGACAAACGCCTGATTGATTTTGCGCGCCATGAATGCGCTGATCCTGGTGGACATGATCGGAGCTCTCGGTGTTTTTGCTGCTGGTCTTTTTCTGAGTCCATCACCGCTTACTACTACTGTGCCTTCCTACGATGCCGGTATGTAGCTGGGTCTAATTGGATGCACGACGACAAGAGCTTTCAAGGGAGCCATTTCTGGTGCACATTAGACTGTCGATCGCTTGACACCGACCATGTCGGCACTTCGCTCATTTTCTCATGCCGAGCACACAAATTGGCACGAGGATACGCGCCGAGAGGTAGTCAATTCAGCTGCGGTATCACCTTTTGTTCAAAAGATGATTGCAATTTCACCTCTGTGTCCCGGTTTTATCTGTAACATCAAATGAACCTCAGCTAGCCGCTGCGCGTGAGCGACCTTCACTCCTCCATAGTCCAGAGACTCACCCACTATGTACGTCAGTGTAGCCTGCAGAGTGATCATAAGTTATTTCCCGAAAAATGCAGTATCAGCGTCCAAGTTTCACTTCAAAATGCAATGCGTGAGCTGCTGGGCGATGGACAACGTGTCAAGTTATCTCCATAGAGCTTGGAGAGTTGAGCGTCACAGCGAAAAACGGACCTAGATCTGGACCCACAAGCTATCATGAGCTGGAATCGGTCTTTCGACGCCGCTCACGTCGTGAAATGGCTCAAGTTTATAACAGAGCTTGTAATGCCCAGTGGCCAGGGTTTGGTAAGAGATCATCAAAAAGCGATTTCAGTCCAAATCAGGACGCTTCTCATAATCAAATTGTCATGACAGTGTCAATACTCAGGCTTGGTACGGCGACGCGACGCGTCTTAATCAATTTTCGCGACACCCCACAGCACAGGCCTGTGTAATTTCCGTTGAAGAAGTCACTTCAATTTTCTATCAGCTCACACACGTTGAAACCACTTTTCAATGCTTGAGGAGAGTCTCAAGCTTTGGGAGGCAAGCTTTTACGAATACCCGCCACCATGGACCAGCCTTCGGAATCCGTCGTGATCTCAGTAAGAATCGATGGCGCCAGCGCGTACGACCCCGACACCGGGGTCGACGCCATCGCAACAACGATCCCCAGCTTCTGTCGCGGCTGCAACGCATCAACTGCGCACAACAACATCCCCGTGATCCAATGCGCGTGGAAGAAATTCGAGGAAGCCGAATCCAGCGCGTCCTGGGAGGAGATCATCGTCAAAGGGGGCATCGGGCCTTGGGACCGGATCAAAGCCGCCAGGGACGCGGCGGACGCGGAGGTTGTGAGAGCCGAGGCTCGCGTGGAGGAACTCACCAAAGCCCTGGAGATTGCAAGGAGCAAGAGGGAATGCGCTGTTGAACGCTTGAAGGGAGCCGACGATTACCTTGAGAAGGTGGTCGGGACGGTCGCAAGCGACAGCGGGCGCCTGGAGGAAAAGTTTGCAGAAATGACATCTGGCGGCATCGACTTGTACAACCTCTGGGGATCTTGTCCCACAGGAATGCCGTATAAGATGATCGACAGAATCGATAAACGGTTGCATGATGTTTTTGATACGTTGCAGTCGACGACGCACATTACTGGAAAGTCTTATGAGTATCCAGCCGATGCTCCTCAGTTGTCGAGACCAGTGGTCGCTGCGACCGAGTCCTCGAACGCCACCGCGGAGCAATCGAACATACAAACACCTACACCGTCTGAGAAAAACCCTGGAAACAACCAGGATAGAAGGAGAGGGAAGGGCAAGAACAACAAAAAGCGTCGCAACGACTCCAGAGCACAGCCTTACCCAACGCCGGCAAAGCAACACCGTGGCACTAAACAAGGCGCTGCGATGCGCTCGGAGCTGCCCAAACAGGCGGGACCTACAACGAATGTCAAGCGAGAGGTTGTGGAAGAGCCAGCGACATCCGTTAGCAATCAAAGTAAACCTAGCACAACAAACAGCGGGCCTGTGCAATATCTCCAAACGTCGGTCAAGCAAGAAGACGCCCAGCTTGATCAGATACCATTCAAGACCGAGACGAGGGCGCAGCCCTTCGAAGGAATGGGTTCAAGCGGCCTCTCATGCGAGTCGGAGTTCCAGAGGGTTGATCAGAACGACCTGCGGCATATTGCTGGGGGATCAAATCAAACCAGCAATGGCATCGACGACGGGGGGCCTGATGGAGTTTACAGGAGCGGACCAGGAGAGGCCGACGTGGAGAGTTGAGGGGATGGCGAAGTTGGACGAATCGCGAAGGAACATAGAGAGAATGATAGGCGGCCCAATCAGTGGAGTCGAAAAGTAAGTGAATTCACTGTTTTGTTCTGTCTTCTGTAGCTTATCAATTGTGTTTCCTAGATGGCTAGAAGCTGAGAAGAAGAAAGTTGGATGGGAAGAAAGATTCGAACACTAAAAGCTTCCCATACACATATCATCCTCACTGTTAGAAACTAGCATCCGATCAGCCATCGCAGCATCGCTATTGCAGGGTTTAAAACCTCGTTTCCGCGCCAACGCCTGGAATACACACATTACCTCCCGCTGCTGAACATCTCTTACATCCATATTGAGCCACCTTTCTGGGGGCACAGCAGACGCAGCCCAGACATAGTAACCTCGTGCATCCAAGACCAACACCGCTGCACTCGCCTCAGCATCGCAAGTCTTCCATCGCCACATTTCGATAACCCATTTCCGAGCTCAGCAACGATGGAGGATGAAGTGACCGGGCATGTAAACGGAGTGCTAGTGACCTACCGCGACCCTGTCAACCGAATCAAAGACCTAAAGGATCCATGTCACTGCTGCCATGTTCCCCGTGAGCTTAGAACACACGCGGACGACGTCGAATGTCGCAAACATGATGTTGAGCCCCGACAGCTCCACACCAACGATGTCACGCGTGCAGTCAGGAACAGCTTTAAAATTGGCCAAGGCTTGAAGGAACACTGCGCGCTGATGAAAAGGGAGGTAGCAAACGTCCAAGATCCTGTCACCTACCTCCTGGCTGCCCCCGAGAAGGCGCGGGAGGCAGAAAATTCGTGCCGTAGAGAATGCGAGCAAAGCCAAAGAACCGGTGGACGCCGCAAAGCAGTGCATCGCAACAAGTAACGTCCTAGAGACGAGGTACAAAGATCTCTGCTCGGCTGCCGAGAAGTATTTGGGTTTGATCGTTTGTTTTGCAGGGCTTTGCTGAATCATACGTGATTCCAAACGTTTGTTCTTGGCCCAGACTACAGCTTCTCCTGACATGTAATTGGAACATTCGTTATTCAATTCAGTTTAAACTCACAGTCTGATATGAGATAATTCTAACACACTCTCAACCCAGAACCCCCAATTCTCTAAGCTCCAAACGTGTCCCTCGCTTCAATCGGCGCCCCCTGGATATACGGAATCCCCGTCAACTTGAACCCCCTCTCACTCAACCTCGGCACCTCGCGCGGCTTGCCCGTGTTATACGGACACGGCTCCCCGCCCCTCTTCACCGGGATCCCGCCCACGTGCATCGCATTCGGCCAGTGCGTCGTGCTCTGCAAGCTCTCAAACGCGCCCTTCTTCCGCACCAAGTCCTCCTGGCTCGCGTCCGCCGCCGGCATATAACACGTGTACACACAGAACCGCGGTCGCTCCCCCTCAGGGCTCAAATTGTAGTGCGGCGTGCGGCTGTCCCAGAGCAACAAATCCCCCGGCTCCGCATCAATCTTCTCCCACACGCACCCCCTCTCCTCAAGCCACTTCATCCCCGCGTCGGTAAAGCCGTACCACTCCTTCGTCCACGCCCAGATCTTGTCCGGCTCGTCCTTGAACGCCTCATGAAACTGCTCCGACAGGCGGTGCGCGCCCTTGCACACAATCAGCCCGCCGTCGCGCGGCCCGTTAGGCAGCAGGTTGACCAGCCCCTGCAGGCAGCGGAAGCCCGGCTTCTGCGGGTCCTGGTCCTGGTGCGGCCAGGGCTTGTTGGGCTGCACGTCGGCGCGGTGCGGGAAGGCCATGTTGACGGCGTCGAAGGAGACGATGAGGTCGGGCGTGTCGTAGACGCGCTCGAAGGCGGAGACGAGCCCGGGCTCCTGGCGGACGGCCCAGGTGAAGGACTCGTGCGCGATGCCGTAGCCGAGGCACATGCCCTTCTCGGTGATGATGGGCAGGTTGGCTTCTTTGACGGTGGAGGGGTCGTTGCGGTCGAAGCCGAGGCCGTCGACGCTGTTGGGGGTGGTTAGCGGGGGGAAGGTAGTGGGTGAGGGGAAGGGGGGGAGGACTTACAAGTTCTCGAGGTAGGACATCATGTCGTCGGCGTACTTGTCTGCGCGCTCGCGGGGGATGGCGCCCTTGACGACGACGTAGCCGTCGCGGACGAGGTCATCGCGGAAGTCGCCGTACGTGACGCCTTCTTTGGCGAAGAGCTTGTTGGGCCCGGCGGGCTTGGGGACGACGGGCGTTGCAGAAGATGTCGTCTCTGGCTTCTTGGGTGCCGGGACTGTAATGGTTGCGGCTGCGCCAGGGGAGTTGTAGTCTGTTGCGATGACCATCTTGCGGTAGCGTTGCGGGGTCAGCTGTCTTTGTGAAAGGGTATTGAAACTCTTCAGTCCTGCTCTCTTTTGAACTTCTGACTGATTTGATGCGTTGGACAGATAGAGACGCCAGAAAGCTTGGACGAGGTTCGTGAGATGTGTTTATACTTGACACTCTCTGACGGTTGACTGTTGAGCAATATCAGCCTCAGCAACTCTTACGCAACAACTGGATAACCACGCCACAATTGAAACTTACATCACTAACTCTCCCGAGGAACCACATCTTCGGGACATTTCCGCCAGGCCCTGCGTGTCGTCCTGCTCGGTCCGGCACGGAAGTGGTGGGGGAGAGGGACAGCAGCTACGTTGTCGGCACGGGAAGTGTCGGCTCGGAAGCGGTTTTGGTGCGTGCAAGTGTCGGCTCGGGAGTTGGTGGGTCCCATCCCTCCCGCGGCCCCGGATCTGATATCGCATCCCGCTCGACGATGGTAAGTCATCAATTGACTTCCGGATCTTCGTCCCGGATGAGATTCGCGGCTCGTGATATCGTGGGGTATCGTCCTTTCCTCCAGATACAAGTTCTTTTCATAAAGAGACACCAGAAACGCAATGTACAATCCCTCACCACACGCAACTCCCCCCCTGACACGCACCTCCTCCGTCTCTTGATTCCTCCTCATCAGACACTTCACAAGCAGACGTACAACCCCTCCAATGACATCAACAACCTTCCGCGGGGTCCCCGTCCCCATCGAGCCTCTCGAGGCCCCGATCCCAGGCCGCGATGGCTACACCGGCCTCAACCCGCGCACCGAAACCCTCCCCGCAGGCTGGAAACACCCACACCCATCCGCCCGGCCCCTTCCCTCGCCCATCCTCGTCGAGCGCGACGTCGCCATCACAGTCCGCGACGGCACAACCCTCTACGCCGACGTCCTCCGCCCTCCCACCTCCAGCACCGATGCCAAAGTCCCCGCGCTGATCTGCTGGTCCCCCTTCGGCAAGTCCTTCAACGGCCTCGCCTCCCTCTCCTACATGACGCCCTGGTCCCTCGGCATCCCCGCGGGCACGCTCTCCGGGCTGGAAAAGTTCGAGGCCCCCGACCCCGCGGACTGGGTGCCGCGCGGGTACGCCATCGTCAACGTCGACTCGCGCGGCGCCTTCGACTCCGGCGGCGTGATGGCCATCATGGGCACGCAGGAGGCCGAGGACGGGTACGACACGATCGAGGCCGTGGCCGCGCTGCCGTGGTGCTCCGGCAAGGTCGGGCTAGCCGGCAACTCGCACCTCGCGATCGCGCAGTGGTTCATCGCCGCGCTGCGCCCGCCGTCGCTTGCGGCCATTGCGCCGTGGGAGGGCTGCGGGGACTTGTATCGCGAGCAGTTCGCGCGCGGGGGGATCTACGCGGGGGATTTGTTCGACCGGCTGATTGTGCAGCACATGCTCAAGGGCCGTGGCGGGCTGGAGAGTTTCCGGGAGATGTACAAGGAGCGACCGCTTGCGAACGCGTGGTGGAACGATAAGAGGCCGGATATGAAGAGGATTAATGTGCCGACGTATATCACGGGGACGTGGACGAACACGATGCACGGGATGGGCGCGATCCGGGCGTGGATGGAGGTGGAGAGCGAGGACAAGTGGTTGAGGTGGCATCCGTGGCAGGAGTGGTACGACCTCTGGGGGAATGAGAAGGCGAAGGAGGAGCTGTTTGCGTTTTTTGATTGTTTCTTGAAGGGGGAGGAGAACGGGTGGAAAAGCACGCCGAAGTGTAGGATGGCGCTGTTGCGGTTTGGGAATAAGGTGCCGCAGGCGATTGAGGACATTGTGGAGGAGGAGTTCCCGCCGAAGCGGACGGAGTACAGGGAGATGTTCTTCGGAGCGGAGGGGAAGTTGTTGACGGAGGCGCCGAGTGAGTCTAAGAGTGTGGGCTACGCGTCGGCGGATGGAGAGAGTGTTGGGTTTACGTTTACGTTTACCGAGACGACGCGGGTGATGGGCTTGCCCAAGGCGGTGCTGTTCATGTCATGTCCTGATCACGACGATATGGATGTGTATGTCATGATCCAGAAGCTGGACAAGGATGGGACGCAGATGAAGAACCTCAACATCCCGTGGAAGGGCATCCCGGTCAAGAGCTTTGAGGAGTTCAAGCCCGAGGAGGAGACGGAGGTTGTGCTTTACAAGGGGCCTGTGGGCATCTTGAGGGCGTCGCATCGGGCCATCGACGAGAGCAAGAGTATGCACCCTCACTGGCCGTACCATCCGCATGAGAAGGAGGAGAAGATTACGCCCGGAGAGGTGGTGAGGTTAGACATTGGGATCTGGGCCCTCGGCGTTGAGTTCGAGGCGGGAGAAGGGGTGAGGGTCGTTGTCAGTGGCAAGAGCTTCGCGGTGAACAACTTTGGGCTTGATCATACCCTGAACCGAGGCCGACATGTGGTGCATTTGGGCGGGGAGTATGCTAGCCGTGTAGTTTTGCCGTTTGTATAGATGCCGGTGTTTCGGCGAGATGATCAAATGTGTCAATAGCAATTTAGCTCTTCATCCTGTCCCAGGCAATGCCACTGTGATGAACAACGATGGAGCATGAGGAAGCCAGCTTCGCACTGCCGAAAAGCTCGGGCCATGCGTTCAAGACCGAGTCCCTTGCCCATGGATGAGGGTAACGGCAAACAGTGACGATATCCTTGACGGACGTTAAGTGCTTGCATGAGCGAGCTCCGCCGAGAGCCACCCACCCAGGCGTCATTGTCCGGACCAACGCCCGGCATTGCGAGTGCAAACGTCTGCCGCCTGTTTTCGCCGTTTGTCTTATAAACGCGCCCCCGTGACAAACGTCTGAGTCGTTGTCACCACGCAGGTAAATTGAAGGGGTACACGTTGTCGCGTTCGCGTATCCCGGTAGAGTTGCATGTTGCAGGGATGTTGAGAGGTTGGTCGCCGACGGCGCTTCAGGTTGAGTGACTTGCGCGCCGAAGCTCTCATCCGTCCGGCCAAAGCCGCAGTTCCCCTCTTAATGACATCCTCCGTATCAAGATGTCGACGGTGTTTGTGACGACGTATCGGCGCCACCAACTGTGATGCTGCGAGCTGCAGAAACTGCTCAACAATTCGAAATTATGGCTAGACCGCCCCGGATCTCACTGGACACTGCATAAGTGCCCTCAACCGGCTCTGCAGGTAACAGGCGGGCGGCTTGGCTTCAGTCACATCGCGGGCCGCCCCCACGGCGCCAGCCAGATTACGCAGTAGGCGACGCAGCGGGAGCGCCGGCTGGCTGTGTGCGTTTGTCCGTCACACGACATCCGAGTCATGACGAAACAGGAGGTCGCATAGGGTAGAAACCCAATCCAACGGGGCTTCTACTACGTAGGCGATTGACAATGCTATGCCCGGGTCAGACTCATCGAGAGAAGAGTCCTGCTTGGCGGCACTTGCTTCTAAGAAAACAGGGAAAACCGGGGACCTTGGGCAGAGTTGGAAAGGCCCACTCCACCAGGGGAACGTTAACCAGATTCCGGGGACGCTATCTGGGCTGTGGTGGTGGCCTCAAGGTACGGCCGCGGCGGGGACTTCCGGCTTCTGGACGATGGCCGCTGGCGTTTGCTCTTGGGGCTGAAGTCAGTTGGAAGCGAGATGTTCTCAGCGGTGGGTGTTCAGGATTGAGACATGATGTGATTCCTGGAACACGCAGTCAGAGACACGACGGGTGGCTTTGCGACTGGGAGGATGAATCGTTCCACGCGTCCGTTGGGCTGCGATGAGATGGAGTCGAGGGCTCGGCGGCGCGAGGTTAGGGGATTCGGATGAGCAGCTAGGCGGCAGCGACGGGGAAGACGGCGACGGCGCCGAGTCAAAAAGGCTGCGGCTCTCCTGGCCGTGGGAAATGGCGAATCGCGATGGTGCAGAAAATCCCGTTGTGCTAGCGGTAGCCCGCGGGCTAATATCGCGTCCGTCTCGATTGGGAGTCGATGGTGGCCAATATCAGGTACCAATGCGACCACCTCCTCCGGGTAGTGGCAGACGGAGATTTCGTGCGCTATGACGGTGATGGACGAGGAGGCGATTGCGACTCGGTGTCGATTGTGATGATGTTGGGCGAAGGGATGTCGTCGCGTACGGGCGTAGTGTGCGACGAGTTCGTACGACAATTTGTTCGTTTCTGGGACATGTCTTCAACGCCAGCCTCTCTTCCCGCGAGAAAAGCAAGGCCTCGCCTCTGGATGGCACCGAATGTCGGCTTGGTCTGTCGAAAAAGACCTCCCTCAGCTTCGACCCCTTTTGCGGGTGTGACGGCGCCCTCAAAGGGTGCGCGGCAGAGTTGGGTTGCAGCCGGAAACCGGGGCAGACCTTGCTCCCGTCACGCTGGAACGATGTGCCATTGGATTTGTGTCGCGAGGAAGATGCAGGAGAAAAGAAGCAAAAGCAGGGATGACAGCTCGGAGCAATTGGATGGCGCCCGCAGTGGGTTGATTGATGACTGCATAATCCCTTGCATAAGTGAGCTAGCTGCCTTGCCTGATGGATATGTTTTGTGCAGCTGCAGGAGGGGAAGCTACGGGTAAGGGAGGGGAAGCTTGGGCCTTCCTGCTGGTCGAGTGTACTAAATGTTAGTGCAACGCCTGGCTGGAGAACGAGGAAAGAGCGATGGGAAAGAAATGCCCGAGCTCTGTTTAAGCTTCCACGGTCGATATTTGCAGATTTGGAGCATCCATTTTCATCTGCGCCGCAAAGAAATGCAAGATTGACAGTGTTGCCCAGTGTCATAGCGACGTCCACCTGAAGGAACCAAGGATCTTGACAGGCGGGCCACCTGCCCTGAGGGACTGACCCTCCAGTGTCTGTGGGCAGACGGGACGAACGAGCTGCCCAAGCTCCAGCACCTTGAACCTTCAACACCGACTGAGTCTATTGCATCGCGAAGAAAGGGATCGCCAGCACCAGCCACTGCGTAGTAATGATGGAAAATGATGAATTCCCTAGGTTGGACGCTGCATCTCAACAGGCCATTAGTGAGCTGTTCTCTCCCAGAGCCACCCGCTAGAGGACGACTAGCGACTGACGGGTGTCAGCCAGGGGCACTAACAGCGACGACCTCGCGCCGGCAATCTCCCCTCCACTGCTATTCCTGTTCCTGTTTCTGTGCCTGTGCCTGGCTGACCTTGGACCTCAGGCCTGGCTGGCGCTTTGAGGGCGGCCAAGCACCACAGACCCAGAGTGAGGCGCACCGGGTTGGCGGGATCTTTTTGAGGGTGCTTTGGCTGGCGCGTTGGTTGGTTCCTTCGATTGAGTTGGCCTGGCTTGTAATGGCTTTTGGAGCTCTGGTAGCAAAGGAAAGGGAAGGAAAGCAACAAGGGAAGGGACGAAGGAAGAGACGCGTCGCCGGACGAAAAGAAGCAACAACAACGAAGTGCTCCTGCTTTTCTGATAGCTCTGGCTTAGCTTCTTAGCGCAGGTGCTGCTGCTGCTCTGCTCTTTCCTTCCTTTGGCTACTCTTTTCTTGCCTCGGCCTGCCTGGACCTGCCTTGCAGTCGCGACCTCAAACCTGGACCTTCCTTTGCATTCGTCACACATCTACAACGTTCTTTCCATTGCACATTTTGCCGGCTCTGCCAGCTGCCTTCCTCCAACCAACCAACATCACCAACATCAAGTGGGCTTTCTAAATTCTCCCGACATCCCCCCACTGCAATCCCTGCCAGCTTCGCATCACACATCACAGTTCCCACCTGCAGTGACAGTCTCCCTCCCCGGCCGGCCTGTCGTCCGCTTCCCATCGCATTCGCAGCTCAACCGGACCCCATCACACTCTTGCGACGATCCTTCGATTGGCCGCCCTTTCTTGCTGCTCGCCTCCCGCCAGGCTTCACAGGCATGGGTCAGGAGTAAGAAGAGGAGCTTTCACCCCCGCGACCCCTGCTCCTTGCCTGCGCCTTGCCGAACCCTCGTCACTTCTGTCTCGCTGCATGAGACGTCGCTTGCCCTCTCGTCCTTGCTTGACTCCCGTCGTCTCCTTCCGACTCGCGACCCTGAGAAATGTGTTTCTTGCTCCTCCGTCATTCTCGTCATCCTGCTTCTTTTCTCTCGCCAGTCGCTCTCGTCAGATTCACCATCGCGTTTGCGCCGCTGACTGTCGCTGCGCTCCTCTGACGAATCCCTCCCATCTTATCCCATCGCCTGGCCTCAATTGGACGAACCCCGCGACAGCCCTGGCCACCATCGACCACTCGCCGTCCGATTTCCCAGGGTCCAAGGGTCCCGTCGAAGCGAGGCCCAGCTTTCAACGGAGTCGACCACGAGAAGGCCCTGTCAAGCTTGTCGTTTCTTAGACGACGCCGCCGACGACTGTCACCGCAACATCAACATCAATATTGTCCGTCTTGACCGCCACCGAGCGCGACTCCAACGACAATACCAAGCACGCGACACCCGGACCGGCACTTGCTAACAATCGCGTATCCTACATTTGCACTTCCAGATACCCAGCATTTGGCTTTCTACTTTTCCAGCCTCATTTGCCAGTTCGCGCAGTCCCCAGCCGTTTCTCCGCCATCCGAGACATCCCACCATCACACCCGTCGTCAATTGAGACATTCCTGTGCTGCCACCACCGAAAACCCGTGGCGGGATACATCATCCACCGCTGCCCAACGCTGACTCCAACTGCCGATCCAACGTCTTGAAAACCGCCCGACCCCAAAGTTCAACCGACTGCCTTGCTCTCACGTTTCCATCGGCCCATGGCGAGCCATCCGACGCAACGCAACCCTCGTGTTTAAACGTCTCCTCGGTGCTTTCAAACCGCGCGCAGAAATTTAGCTTCGCACCTGCTGCGGCACGCCCACCACTTGCCGCGATCACCAGTCGCGTAGTTAGTCCACCACTGCAGAATACCAGGTCCTGGCCTGTTGTTTCGCAATAACAGCCGCAGATATACCTTCAAAGCGCATCCACCACCACGAGTCGGCGTCTGCCGTTCGACCCTCGTCGGCGCCTTAATTCAAGGATTCGTCTCCTATCTGAGTCTCTGGCCACCCTCGCCGGCTCGAGCTAGGCTAGCACACGCAGCTGCCATCCGCGCTTCTGCACCTCCAAGCAGGCATCAACCTAATTATCGCCATTGACTATCGCCCAATTTGGGCGTCCAACACCTCAATCCGAATGCCGGTTTGATCCTTCGTCCAAGAATCGTCCCGTATTGCGCATCCCAGAAGAAACCGTGCTTCAACGTATCTGTGGACAATCGGATCGCGGAGCTGAACTTCTCATTGCTTTTTCGCCGACAAAATGGAGATCCAAACACAATCGCGCGAACGCGAGAGGTCGCATCCCTCTCCCACCTACCCCCGTGCGGCTTCCAGGTCGAGTACAAGTACCGGCGCAACCCGACGCACCCCCTTAAGTGCTCATAGCTCGACTTCACACCTCGCATCTTCGCCACGACCGTCGAGTGGCCATCCTTCCCACAGATTCCACCACGCATCCTGCGCCCCATCCACCAGTTCACGGCCATCTTCGGTGCTATCGAGAGATCGAGGTTCAGAGTCTGGCAGGCAAAGCGCGGCTTCCAGCTACTTGCAGGAGAAGCTCCAAAAGAGGAGGGAGGAGACAGAACGGTTATCTGCTTTAGAGTCAACCCCAGAGATGAGCGCTTCCATGGAGCTCCCCGCTAGAAATCATAGTTCGCCTGCGAAGGGAAGCTCTGTCGATCGACCGAGGTCAAGCGGAGGAAACCCTGACTCGGCAAAGAAAAAGGGATTCGGCTTAAAAGAAATGGAGGCTGTGAGTTGGCCTCGCTCTGCCACATGACTTGACTAACACCAATTTACACAGACTGTTTCTACGCTGCACAAACAAAACTTTGACTTAAAGCTCGAGCTCTTCCACCGACGAGAGAGGCAAAGCGTTCTAGAAGATCGAATCGAAGCCCTGGAAGTAGAAAAGGCGCAGGTTGATGACGTGAACGACAAGTTACTCGATGAGCTGGAGAAAAGAGACAAGGCCGTCCAAGAGGCCGTTCAAATGATTGTGGCTCTCGAGGCACAGGTCGAAACACTGTTGCAAGAGCGCGAGATGGTGCGACAGGTCGATGCTGCTGGTTATCCTCCGCTGAACGATATCGAGTCGAGACTCAATGGGCCTACACCCAAGCCGAAGATTGCAGACTTGGCCCAGCTTGAGGAGGACGCCAAGGCTCTTAACCGTATGCCCAGCTTCATGTCGGATCGCACTGAAAATACGGAGAACTTGCGCAAGGTCTATCT
This sequence comes from Colletotrichum siamense, assembly GCF_013390195.1. NCBI lineage: Eukaryota > Fungi > Ascomycota > Sordariomycetes > Glomerellales > Glomerellaceae > Colletotrichum > Colletotrichum siamense. Next base: position 1,877,726 of record NW_023501015.1, read on the forward strand.
TAGTTCCCGCGGCAGCATACTCAGCTTACCTCGCATCACGACAGAGGGCGTGGAGGATAACGATGGTCGTCGGATGAACAGCCTGACGAGCCCGAGCCTCAGCGTTCTCAGCGAAAGCTCCTTTACAAGCGTCTACGGAGAGCGGGAGGACCAGGACGAGACCATCGTGGCGGACCCGGAGGAGCCACCCACGATGGATGGTACCTCACTCCACTCTGAGCCACGCAAGCTTTCTCTTGGTGGTGACCTTACTCAACTCCACAGACCCGTAGCCATGGCGCCGGTGAGGCCAGACAGATCCAGTCGGTCTAGCTCTCTCAGCCGGGTACCGGGTCCCGGCCAGTTCCAGTCCATCCACGACATAATCGGCCACTCATCGCCTCTTCAAAAGTGGGCGAGACTCGATCCATCATGCTTGGACAAGTCTCCCACCCAGGAGCATTTCTCGTTTGCCAACCGAGGCCAAACGCACAAGTATGTTAAGGACGCGAAGCGTGAGACTATGCGTAGAGTCGTGACGGACGATCCCATGGCCAGGTCTAGCGAGCATACCCTCCCGCCGACACCTGATACAATCTCAACGTCGACACTGCGCCGCTTTAAGAATTCCAACGACACGTTATCGCGTCAACGCAACGTCTCGGGGCAGAGCAGCTACCCTTCTGTTTCGGATGGCACGTCTAGGGGCGACGATGCCGACCACATGGGAGGCGCCCCGGTCTTCGAGTCACCGCTGGTGTCCGCATTTGGGAATGGACCTGTCAGTGCCGCTCTCAGCAGCGCCTTTGATACCCGCCCGCCGTTGATCTCCCGCCCCAGATCTGCAGGTGAGAGCACCGTCTCTCGCAGGGGACCTGACTGGGAATCCGACAGCGAATCCGTCCATTCACTAGACTCGAGTCTCGACATTTGGCTGCAGCAGGGCAAGGAACCCAAGGGATACGACCGGAGCGATTCTCCCGATCTCTTCAACTTTCCTCCCTCCGGAGGAGGATGGGCGCCGCACACCATGTTCGGGTCGTCTGGGGGAACGTATAGTGTTCCCGGCCTCGCGCAGCAGCCTACTAACCCAGTCGAGGACCTCATGTCCGCTCAAGAAGCCTTGTTCCCAGATGCCGTCCATCCTCCGCCCGCTCCTAACAGGCGGTCCAGTCTGGGCGCGAAGACTGGGCCTACTTCGAGGAATTCGCCCGTCCATGGCAAGCTTCGGAAGTCGCCCTCTCGTAGCGGATCGCGACGTAACAGCAGTGTTGATGCGCAGACGCTCCAAGTATCCCAGTCCGGGGCTCACACCCCCCAACAATCAGAGTCGAAGGCTGCCTCGCGGTCGAAAGACAACCATTATCCACCTGCATCTGGGTCAACACCGCGGGGGCATAGGCTGAACTTCTTCCGTCGTTCAATTGGTGGAGGATCGGCGCTTCCGACGGTCGAGGTTGACGAGGTTCCTCAATCAGCATCGGCAGCCCCGATGGGTGTTCCGTCGTGGGTACAGCGCGGCAATTTGGCGGACGGCGAAAGAACCAGCGCGACTCCACCTCCGATTATGCGTAACCCCAGGCAAGGCCGCGCGGTGAGCGTTGACGAGGGCGCGCCGATTCACGATCGACCTCCCATGACTCCAACGACACCTGCTGCTCACCACACGACTCTCACGCCTGTGTCTAAGGGATCAGCTTCTGGCGAGACGACCCCTACGAGCAACAATGCCAGTGGAGGGGCGCCATTGAACAAGCGAAAGTGGCTGCCGGGCTTCAGTAGGACTAGCAGTCTTAGGAACCGTGCTGGCTGAAGAGGCCGGTCGTTTGCGGAGCTGTTTTCCAGTGTCGTTGAGGATAGAACAATGCCGCTTCCGTAGTGGATGACAGGGCTTGGTTAGGCCTTTCAGGGCTTGATAGCCCACTGTATTTTAACAGCTCCCGAGGAGCTTCCTTTTTTGGTTTATGGCATCGTGGGACACAGATACCCAACTGGTTAGGCCTGGAAAAGCGTATTACTATGATTCCGAGGAGGTTGATTATGATGCGGGTGGTCTTAATGAGGCATGAATAGATGGGGTTTAGGCTTAGGGGCGTCACCACGGGTGCGTGACGCCCAACAAGACGGCGTTAATGGTTGGGTGTAGTGACAGCACCGCGAGGACAGCAACAAATGGATCACAGTATCCTTTGAAGAAAAAAATTGTGTTTTTGAGTCTTAAACAATGAACCATTTGCAAGTTTCTTTTCGCGCATGTCTTCCGTGAGGGTGTAGACCTTGGGGAATCCCCGCCGGCCCTGGGCAGTCGGCCGTAGCCGAACTTTATCCCGCCCCGGCGCCAACGACGGAAATGTGGGGACACTACTAACCTCAACCTTCCCCCTGCATGAGCTGACTTCACAATGTCATCTCTTCCACGCGCATATGCGCTGCTCATGTCGTGGATTTTATCTGTTCAACTTCCCACTATCGTTGATCTTTCCATCAGTCACTATCATCAAGATTTTTCATCCTCTTCTTGCTGAAGGCCGATTAGTTCCGGCGGCGTTGTTTGGGAGCAGGTTTGTCCCGACGAACTTTCCGGCCAACAACGATATCAACGACCAAGACTTTTCTGAGTGCTTCGGTTCCGATGGATGAGAAGGAGCCCCGGACTCGGGCAGAAGCAGATGATGTGAAGGCGGTCGAGACGGCGTGTCCGAGCGTGTTGGCGCAGATCCCCCTCGCGGCGACGACGCCGCTCGCCCAGTTTCGCATTGTGACGCGGATGATACTCCCGCGGGCTGTGGGCCAAGCGCTTTGGAGGGGGGTGTATGCTTGTGGTGTGCCGAGGGTGGAGTGGGGACGGAAGTGTACGGCGCTGGAGGGGTTTTTTGCGGAGGGGAGGGTTGAGCTTGTGGTGTTTGCGGTGCTGGTGAATCATGTTCGGAGGATGGTGGTCAAGGGGAGTGTGGTGGGTGGGTTTGGGGGGGTTGTGGCGGGGGTGAAGATGGCGGTTGGGAGTCCGGATATCTTTTTGAGGGAAGAGTTTGAGAAGGGATGGGGGGATGGGGGGAAGGTTTTGGGAGATTTGGTTGGGATGATGGCGGGGGAGGTGCTGGTGAGGTTTGATGAGAGAAGGAGGGGCGATAGAGAGGTGGTGAGGAGAGAGGCGAAGGGTGCGGTCGTTGCGGCTGGTGTGATGGTTGTGTGGATGCTTGGAGCCGCGGAGTATATCCACGCTAGGGTTGCGCATCTCGTTGCTGTGGGGATTGCGTATTGGAGGATGGTTAATGGCGGGGAGGTATATCACGAAGCTTTATGGAGGGTTTTCTGTCCCGAGGGCCCGTCGTTGATGGCAGTCGTCCAGAAAGGGGGATACGGCGCGTTGGGGAGGGCTTTCGTGGAGGGCTTCTGGGGCAACGAGCACCGCTTTCGAATCCTCTTCTTCCACGCCGAGTTAGTCGTGTACGCTGTTTATGGGGTCTACCCGTTGTTGAGGCTGGCGATGACGAGGGCGCTCGGGTGGGCATGGGTTCGGGGAACGGGTTGGAGGTGGGTTGGGATAAGTCCGTGGCTGGCGGTGCTGATTGCGGGGTGGGCTTGGGGGACGGGGTTTGTGGCGCGGTATTCGAATAAGTATTTTATTGGGTTGCAGATGTGTGATATGGTGTTGGTTGGGTGGTGGATTGGTCTGGTTGGGGGAATGTTTGGATGGGGGTTTGTGAAGGGGCGGGTTGGGAGGTTGACGGGGGTCAAGAAGGTTGGAGGTTGAGGACATGGAGGAGTTTCTGATTTAGATGCATGATTGTGGGCTCTCAAGGGAGTATAAAGGGATGTTTGGGTTGCATGGAGGTGATGAGAACAAGCCAATGGCTCGATCCCATATATCGAGATTGTGGACTTCAATTCAACACCCCTGGACGAAGCCTATGTTGCCCCATGAACTCAAATTATGTCTGCAAAAGTGTCTCTCTGAAGCTCCAAAAACGTCTGCTGGTGTCTTTGTTCGAGCATTAGCCTGAGTCAAACGAGAATATACGCCTCCTCTGGTATTGCCATTTCGAATTGGCTCCATGTCTAGCCACCCAACGTTGGTGAGAGACCTTGGTCCGCTGGTATGAAGCTTGATACAGACCGCCAATATCAATCTCATTGCCGTTCGCAGGAACTATTTATTATGGGAGTAGATGTGAGCTCAATAGTAGGATGCTCTAGGCTACGATGGCTTCGGCGAAGGGTTGAAGGAGCTATGATCGAGAGCCTTGTAAGTGTAAGCGCCATCTAAATGAAATGTAGATAGTTGCGATGGGTGAGATCCCACCTGCACCAGACCTCGAAGCAGTGGTGGGTATGAAACTGAGTCGTCGGATGATGCTTTTCTAGGTTGGAACCAGATTGATTTCATCTTTCACTCGCATGCTGTGTGGGAGACACGGGCGACATTGTTACTATCACCTAGGTAACAATCCATCCTCGCGGCGGGGGTGGTTTCAGGTGACTTGGTCACATTCCAGATTCTCGTCTCTGTTTCTTCTGAAGTATTTCGTCACACTCGCAGAGAATAAGGATGACTTCAAGGCTGCCACGTCTCTTGAGATGGCGGGAGCGGACACCAGCAGTCAAGGTGTCCAAGATTGACACTTTCGTAGGTCTTTAGAAGTAAGTCCTAAACCATGGGTTGACCGCCGCCGGCATCCCAGCATTTGGCCCTGGCCAGGAAATCCCATTGCTTTGATGGGTTTAAATACTGGAAAGCGTTTGGGTTATGGTAGTTTCAGCTGGAGGTTGGGGGCACTGCAAATATTCATTGTTAGAGGGTGGAAGAAGAAATGGAGGGGGGGGCCGAAATGCGATACATATATTGCAGTCGCTACATTCGAGAGGGACTACCCGCAAATCAGGGAGAATGTTGGATGGTGTGCGAATGTGTGGGGGCCTTTTTGATATCCTATCATGTCGGCATTGACTCTGAGCCCTGTACTCTAGGGCTGAAGTGTGCAACGCTGATTGTGGGTGGATGCAGAGTCGGTTGAATGTTGGTGTTTCTCTGCTGTCCTTCCTCCGTCTTGATATATTAGGGGGTTGGGAGCAGTCAAAAGGGTTAGAGATTAAGAGCTCGACTCATATAAGTAGACTTATTCGGCCTTTAAGTATAGCCCTTCCAAGGAATATAAAAGGACGTTGTTTTCCGAATTCAGCTGATGAGGGCAAGCCAATTTGGACGACGTGATGTAAAATGTGGTATTGCTGAAAGAGACAAGGGGCCGTTGCCCCTCAACCACATCATATCAGTAAAAGGATCTCTTCTAGGGTCTCAAATGTTCGCTAGGTGTTTTCCCTCGAGTATTTGTGTGACTTGAAGGGGAATTTATGCGTGCTTGGGACTGGGAGTATCGATCGACGAGGTCTTAATTGACCAGAGCTCATTGGAAGACTTCGTCCCCGTCCTGCGGAGATGGTAATTCGAATAGAGGAAAGGTTAGCGTCGATCCTTGGATCCGGAAAGCTCAATTCATCAAATTGACACGGTTTAAATACTAGGAGATTACGGGCGGGCCTAGCCTCAGTGAAAGATTTGAGGTACTGCAAAGATATATTAATCATGGGCAGACTAGATCTGAAGTATTTATTACGGGTCTGTGGACTGAGAACATGTTTCTTCTGCAGCAATTCAAGGAGTAAGACTGCGTAGGCTTTAAACTTTTGGAGCCTGATATGGTACTAGCTGCGTCTGAGTCCAGGCCTCGAATTCGCAACTTTGTGGTTAGTGGGCATGGTGGCTGGCATAAGCTTGACGGAAGATCTTCGTTTCTGTGTCTCCTCTTCTTTGGTGTATCATGGGTGAGCCAGCAAACGGTGACGCTGGGCGACGGTCTCCAATGATAACAGCAAGATCCATGACTCCCGGAAGCATTATTACAGCTACAATTTCCGAAGAGAGATTGATTTAAAAGTGACCAGAACCACTGACTTGAAGATCATACGGCAATAAAGGCCGCTGGTAGCCTGGTGCAATGTGATTATGGGTTGCACTTCCCTAGGTTTGTGATGGACTACGCAGTGCACGTTTTTAGTATGTGAGGTCTGGGGTCTTGCTGTTTACTTGGAATGGATGACTGAATCTTCTGTTAGTATCTGTTATTGGCGGGGTATTCCGGGGTTCCGGATCCATTGATATCAGATGGGTTGACGATTCAGACTTAAAAATTCCAAGGCAAGGACAATATGTCCGCCAGCTGGTTTGTTCAGATGCATGGAAATAGTCCACCCGAAGGGATACTTCCATTTGATTTGGCCTTGCCTCCATCTCAGTCATAGTGACAGAACAGGGACTTATATGAGGCTTTGCTCCCCATTCTGAAGTGGACAACATGTCCTTCAGGGGCCCTTGATGTTACAGTCGACGAGGTATCGCAGGCGCAGGCTTGTGAGGTACGACTCCGATGTTTACGGATATCTTCCTTGCAATATAAGAGGGCTTTCGATATCTTTCTTCCCTTCTAAAAAATGAATGCCATTCCAGAAGTCTCTTTCAGATCAGACAAACCTACTAGGTAGGACACAGAGACATAGATTGGCTACCTGAAGCTCTCAAGGGAACTCATACCTAGGCCTTGCGGTCCGTCTCTCTGGGAGTTTGGGTGGCGCATACCTCATGGATGAGAGCTGACGACGAAGACGGACGCGACCGCGGTGTGAAACATTCGAGTACTGGTTAACATTTAAAATGCAAAGCTACCAGTTTCATTGTGTTCGGAATACCCGCCCTCTGACCATGACTCATCTTGTGTCCTTCACTGGCAGTATCCTCATCTGTGTACTGTTCATGCGTATTCATGAATTCTCGAAAAGATCGGATATTGGGCTGTACTCCGTCACACATCCTTCAACATTGACATCTCTGGATGCATGTTTGAGACTGGGAACGGCGATTGCTCATCAACAATGTAGGTCAAGCATTACTGCCACAGCTCAGCCAACTTGATTGCTTCTGGCTTGAAGGAGGTGAAAAGGTTTTAGGTTGCCCATTTTTATACGTCTAGATAAGTGGTCTAAATAAGGAGGAAGATGCGGCCGCCTGAGATACTACAGGGAATATATAAACTAATTGTGTCAAGGTTGTTCTGGTACCAGCAAAGCCAGTTTTTCATCTTTCTTGCCAAGGTTAGCAAGCTGCGCGATATGGACTTGGTCATGGACTTGGTTCATGTCAAAAGAAACAATCGCAGAGACGATCGACTCGACAAAACTCATTACATTACGAGGTCATGGTTGGCATTTCTTGGCTACTATTTCTAACAATACACAGAGGAATAAGGACGAATGTTTGATTCTGTTCTTACGCCAGCATTTCCGGGTCTCGTTAGAGGTGTGGTGGATAGATGGCTTGTAATTTTTACTGGGCTGATTAACATTTGGTACTAGAAGAGTGTGCAAGTCCCAGCCAGCCTGTTTCCCATTTGTTGGGAAAGTAAATTGGCAGCATTGTGGACATATTCACATACATAATTGTCTTGTTATGCAGAGCAGTAACCTGGACTGCTTAGTTGTCGCCTGACATAAGTTAACCGTCGTGTAAGATGTGACTGCGTTGACAACAAATTCGGTCTGCTGATCTGTGAACTTCCAATGGTCCTTTTGACAGGCGATTCTAGCGATTGGATGTATGTTGCACCGAACGAAACATGGGCTACAACGCTGGAATAACAAGATCTGGTGAGTTTGACGGCGCAAAGTTGCATTTTGATATCAAGCTCTGACACCGAAAATAGAATTTTCTGATCGATCAACTTTCGTCTGGTGTATTATTCAGTCGCTAGTCATGGACGATGATGGATGACGGGACCCCGGTAACGTCACATTCATGTTCGCCTACTGGATTTGGAGCCGAGGTTGGCCATCCATTAGCTACATGGTTCCATAGCAAAGAGAAAGCTGCAAACGTCCTATTCGTTTACAAAGATCACATTGCTAAGTCGAGGGCATGAAAATATAGCTATTTGATTGAAATGGCGGTGAAGCTCGACGAGACTTTTGATAATCACATGTAAGTGTTGGTGCTATCACATGCGTTACCAAACGACCAATCGACTTTGCTGACAAAAGGGACAAGAAATACTCGCTTGACACAACACTTGAACGATAGGTGCCACGAGGAAAGGTATTTTCGCTGGAGTTAATGACAATAATTGAACGTGATGTTGGTCTATTATCCTGACTATTCATCATTTTTGTTACAGGATGATACATGAAAGGTATACTTGACACGAAGCTACTTGACATCAATCGGGGGTACTAGAGCCATCTAGCCCCATCCAATTTGCGCCAGAGAGTACCTATAAGACCAGGCTCGCAATAAATAGTTGACCTTTCTGTCCCAGACAACTTAGCTCGACATCACAATTCTTCCTCGCCTTGCTTGCCTCTGAACATCGAATTGCGCTTTCTCAGTCGGGCCTAAACTTGATGAACCATAGACGGCATAAGTTTGCACGTTTGAGGTCAGGTTCCCGTGGCTCAAACCACAGTTTTGGGTCCTGTTTGATAGCATGTCGCATTATATCGGCTTAATTACTACTGCAGGCACAATGGGCAACGAGACTGTTCATACTGAATGAACAGCGGGGTCGATACGTTTCCCAGATTGTAATTTGAAATGACCGCGATGATGTCCGACCAACACTGTGACCTGTCTTGCTGTGGTAAAAAGATTCCCGCAAAATAAGTTCACTTTACATCAATTAACCCCATGTCCGAAATCTAGGGTCGCAGCTGCTTTGTGAACATATCATGACTTTGCCAAGCACACAACTGGGCCATTTCCCACTTTCCGAGTCATGGCGGAATCCATTTGAAGCTGCGGCCCCAACTCGAGAGAAAAGAAAAAAAAAAATTCGAATGACTGATGTGAGGCATACTGTCTAAAAGTCGCTCAGCCCAGCGGCTCCCAAGGCGCATCGGGTCGGCAAGCCACGCGCGCAGGACGCGTCCCGGCCCGCGGAGCTGTGGGATGCCGACTCGGGGGCTGGGAAACCCCGGAATACGAGAGGCCAATGGGATTTTAAGCGGGGCCCGGCGCGCGAACGCGGGGGCCTCGGGGGCCGGGATGATGCTGAACCTTTTTATATCTTGAGCTGAATCTCAGCCCTTTCCTGTCTAGTTCAGCTGATGTTGGACGTCGATGCGATTCCATTTCCACACATCACCTTCGCGATAGCTGCCTCACTGCTCAAAGAAGCATACGCACACTTCAACACATAGTACACGTTGGATCAGGTCATCCACCTCGCCAGTTTCAAATTCGCGAGGGAAAATCTCCCCGGTTACACAGCTTCCTGCGACGTGCACGGGCCACAATCTGACCACCTCGGAAGCGGAACCAGGCCAGACCTGGTGTTGTCCCAAACTTTCACCTGACCGTTCCGAGTATCTGTCTTCAGAGGAACGAGTTCGGGCTTATTGGTTCCTGTCATTTCACTAATCAACAAAACGACTCTGAACTGCCGAATGAAGTTTTTGCCGAGAACCAAGCATGGCGATCATGGACGAAGATGGGTGCACCAACCATGACCCGCCATCACCAATTTCAGGAGAACTTGTCAGCTTCGACCCAAATGGCGACCTCTATTTACACGTTGGCGCAGGCGTTGAAGAGAAAACAAAGACTTACTTTGTGTGCTCAAAAGCGCTCGCCCGCGCGTCCACGGTGTTCAGAAAGATGCTCTACGGCGGCTTCGCTGAATCAGGGCACTCGGATGTTGACCACGGATGGACAGTGGACTTGCCCGAGGACCGGCAACAGCCCATGGAGATGATGCTGAACATCGTTCACGGTGCTTTCGAGAAGGTGCCCGAAAAGATCGAGCTCACAGAGCTGTACACGTTTCTTGTTGTTACGGAGAAATACGACGCGACTAATATCACGCGACCATGGGCAAAAGGCTGGATGGAGGGTGTAAAGACGAGCATGCAAAACCCGTTATTGCTTGGAGTGGCATACGAGTTGGGAGATTACCAGACGTTCAACGCCATGGCGATGAAGATCGCGACTGAATGCCATTTGGATCATGAGGAGGACTTGGTGTTTGGGTTTGCGGGGGAGAACAGGGAGAGTTACACATACAAGCTCAAGAATTTGGACTGCTTAATACCGGATGGACTGCTTGGTAATTATGTCACACCTGATAAAAGAGCCAGAAGCTGATTTTATGCGCAGACGACGCCGCATCAATACGAAAGACTCTGCTGATCGCCATGTTGGACCCGTATCTCAACCTCTACGGCGCTCTGAAAGGTGGCGACCGATGCATGTCATCGCCAGGAGATCCATCCGGCGGGAAGAGATGCGACAGCTTGCTCTTGGGTTCTCTCATCAAATCCTTCGCTACGCAGAATCTGGACCTCACAGCAAATGACCCCGTCAAGGCATACCGCGGGAGCGCGTCGCACCTTCAGTCGGTGATGCTGAAGCTGGAGCTGTACACAATCCACTCAGGCTACGCTCACCCGACTACTTCGTCATTCAGCTTTGGGCAGACCGCGCCTTCCAGATTCGGATTTAGCATGAGCGCATGCGAGCACGTCCTGCAGTCTGGGCTGCGGGAAGGAGTTGAGAGGTCGTTGATGCTGCGAGGCAATATGTCGTTTGCGCAGCCTAAGCATAAGGAGTATTTGACGAAACAGGCAAGTAAGACGGGCTTACCAAAGTCATGAGGGTATAAAACATTGGATTTGACAGCCCTGTCTATGGGAAGGCTCGGCGTTGGAAGATTTGCGTGGACACCTCGAGTTGCGAGTCCCGATTAACTCCTTCTGAGACCTCCCTCCTGTCTTCTTCTGCATTGGAAGGAGAGGCTCTTGCCTACTTTTCTCTCTTCTCTAGGCTAGATTCTTTTATAAATAGACGCCTCTCTATGCGCCTACCAGATTCAACTCAGAATGTTCCACACTTTCTACAGGCTCTACAGCAAAAGCAACCGTAATTCAATTTACCGCAGCACAGCCTCATTATTTACAACCTTATCAACTGCAACCTTGACCTTCAACACCAACTGCGGAGACACTTTTCATCAATCGTCTCTTGCTCATCATCATGGGTGACTCGGAGAATTCAATGAGTGAGCCTGACAAAAAGCGACCCAAGCTGGAAACAACAGGGCCGACCACGCCTGTCGTTCTTGAGGAGTTTGGAGATTTGCAACTCAGAGTTGGATCCGATCATACTGACCAGCCCACCATCTTCCTCGTCTGCTCCAGGACGGTAGCAAGATCGTCGCCGGTGCTGAAGAGAATGCTCTATGGGGGTTTCGCGGAGTCCTTAAGCGCCCAGACAAAGAAGGAGAACTGGGTGGTCGACTTACCCGACGACAGACCTGACTCTTTCAAGATCTTTCTCCATGTCATACATGGCCACTTCGGCCAAGTTCCGTCAAGAATCGCAATTGACAACTTGTACCTACTCCTGGTACTGCTTGACAAGTATGACAGCATCGGCCTTATTCGCCCATGGGCAAAGCCCTGGCTCAAAGATATCAAGACATCGGAAAGCTTGCAATTGGCATTGTACATCGCATGGAATCTTGGCCACAAGGAGACTTTCCAATCAAAGATGACGAAAATCATCCACGAATCCTTCATCGACGAGCAAGGTAGCCTGTGGTATGAACAGAATTGCCGATCGAAGGAAACCGGTGCATGGGGCATATACAACATCAAGCTCGCAGCTGATCTGGACAATTGGGGCCCCTCAGACGCTCTAGGTGAGCGGAATCTCTCGTGGTAAATTGCAGATCAATCATACTAATTTGGAACACAGACACCATCCGTGAAATGCGCCACAAGTTGGTGAGCATTCAGTTCGAGCCGTACATTCAACTCTACAAATCCCTCATCTCCGAGCAGGGACTATGCCGCTACCGAGCTAGAGTGAAGCCCTATCTCCTGGAAGCCGGAATGAGATGTGACTCAGTAGCTCTGGGATCTATGATCAGGGAGTGCTTGCTGCAGGGCATTGATATCATGGCTCAAGACCCAGTGGAAGCTTACCGCGGGACTGTGCGTCAACTGGAGGACAAGCTCGCTGCATTGAAGATCTTCGTCGGAGAGAGCAACGACAAAACTGAGCATAGCATCTGCAGGAGAAATCTTACGAAATACCGGGACAACATTTCCGCAGACAACGAACGGAGGACAGCAGAGGCGCTCGTGCTGAAACCTCAATACCAAGCCCGGATGGAAGGGCAGGCGAAGAAGACAGGCATTTGCGATGCTCGTTGAATGCAACATCCTTGCGCGGAATATCTCATTCATGGTTACCAGTCAATCAGGGTGAACATGATCGGCGAAGACGCAGCGGAAGCGTATCGGGAAATTGCGAAACGACTGAGAATCCATTCAGGAAAAGGGGAAATGTTTCCGCGAGGTTACGATGAGGGACTTTGCCACAGGGTCCGCGAGCAACGCATTCAATTGACGAGCAACTTGACCTTCGAGGGCAAAATGCTTTGGGGGCAGAAGGAAATAAACATTTTCTGCAAAACGAAGGCGGAACATTGGATTCGTTTGGAGGCCCCAGCCCAGACAGCTGGATTTGACTACCCTTCGTAAGGGTCTCGCGAGGAGGACATAGGGAAGATTGGCGTTATATTGGGATTCCAACTTCTCAACTTGCTTCTGCGGTCTGATTTGAAGAGACAGAGCATTTGGTTGTGCATGGCAAAGGCGGATCAAACTCTTTCAGGCCGGAGAACACATGGATTCAGCAGCGTAGATAGCGCCACGAAAATCTAAAAGACAATTACCACTAATATGGAATCCTGGTGCTGATTTCACTGGCCATTTGGAAGTTTTTGACTACACGTCATGTCAACTTCTACTCCTTTGCTGTGGGAAGCTCCTTCCATCTGACCTCTCCGTACCAAATCTTTTCTGGCAGGAGCCTGCCTCCTTGTAAGGTAGGCACGCTCCTGCCCTTCTGATGCCTCGCACGCTTTCTCTTTCGGGTTCTTCCTTCCGAATCTTTGAAGGGGGAGGTCGCTTTCCCTCCTTCCCTACCACAAAATCTCCCACCTTCACACCCGAAAGACGCCAACGACGAAAGAACAACAACTTCGCCATGGACGACAACCGGCGACGCCGACCAGTGGTGATAGTAGATGACGACGAGCCGGAGGCCAAGCGCATTCGCTTCGACAAGGCAGTCATGCTAACGCCGACGCCGACCACGATTTTCGACAGCAAGGGCGACTTGCACCTTGTGGTTGGCAGCGACGTCCGTGACGGCGACCCATCAACCTTCCTCGTCTGCTCCAAGACCCTCGCACGCGCGTCGCCAGTCTTTGACAGGATGCTCTTCGGTCCCTTTGCCGAGTCCCGTCCGTCTTCCGAGTCGTCGAAGCAAGAGCCCGCCTGGGTCGTGCACCTCCCCGAAGACGATCCTGACCATATGGAGGCGGTGTTGAACATCCTGCATTTCAACTTCAAGGATATTCCTCGGCGCTTCACACCTCCTATCTTCTCCGGCATGATAGTAATTGCAGACAAGTACGACTGCATCGGAATCTTCAAGCTATGGGTTACGTCCTGCATGCCTCATGCCCTCTTCGGTCACAGAATTTCCCCCAAATTCGCCCTCCATATTGCATGGCAGCTTGGGGACATCCGCAAATTCAAGATAGCTATGGCGGTCATAGTTGATCAATCTTTCATCTCCGGGGATGACCGGATCTCCATTGTGCCGAAGGCTTGGAACGAGGATGAAGAGGCGTCTGAGGCGGGACCACAAGACCTTTGCAAGTATCTGGGCGAATTGGTTCCTGAGGAAATTATTGGTGGGTACCATCACTGCTCTACACTAGGATTGCTGGCGTCGATGTTATAAAAATGTCGCTGTCGCCATCAAAGTCGCTAGATATTTGTTATGCTAATTCTTTATTTCGAGCAGACCAAATCAGGGACCAACGCGCCAAGCTCATCAATGCTGCTATGGAGCCCTTCATCATGCTGCATGAAGACCTCGCAAACAGCCGGCAGCGTTGTCCCATACCCGCCCACCAAGAAGAGTGTGACAAAATGCTACTTGGGTCTCTGATCAGAAGCTTCCGCAAGACAGTCATAGAAGAGGCTACAAGAGACGCAGCCCGGCGTTACCGTGGCACCATTCTTGATCTCCAGAAAAGCCTTGACAGCGTGGAACTTCGGGGAAGAAGTCTCCTGGGTACGAGTCACCACGAAGACTTCGTCGCATGGATGTTGAAGAGAGACTAGCGAAGGGACGAGGATTGCGAGAGGTGGAGAAGAGAGACACAGGCGGCACCATCGTCCTTCTTCCCGGGCAAGAGGAACGTCTGGGCCGGCAGGCAGTTAAGTCGGGGTTGAAGTAAATGCGTACAGATCTGCCCCTCCAGGCGTTAAAAAGCTTAGTTATTTCAGGGAGATTCGAGCTACACACCCAATACACTTAGTCGTCGTTGCTATTGCTGTCTGCCGGTGAATCAGTTTGTCTCGGCCGATAGGAATTTCGGCCGAAAGTGCTGCGCCAAACCCGTTGAGCTCGAACATTACATAAGCAGAGCTGCTCATTACTCGTACCGTCTCCAAGGGTAACTGACAAGCCATGTTTACATCTCTCTCTCTCTTTGGGTTCTCAACCTCGACACCAATTCGGCGGCAATGGCAAGTCATCGCGTCAAAAGAACGAAGCTTGACGACATCGGCGTCGACCCGCAGACAGTCATCGTGGAGGAGGATGGTGACCTGCATCTGGATGTGGGCCGCGAGGGGGGCGAGCCCACTACCTACGTCGTCTGTTCCAGGGCCCTTGCTCGCCACTCGCCCGTGTTCAAGGCAATGCTCTTCGGGGACTTTGCGGAGGCTCGGCCCACAGAAGGAAGCCAATGGATAGTTGAGGTATCAGAGGACAACCGCGAGATGTTCCCAATTTTTCTCAACATCGTTCACGGCTGTTTCAAAGATGTGCCGACGAAGCTTCATATCCAAGAACTGTGCGCGTTGGTCGTCATCGTTGAAAAGTACGACGCTTTGCCCATCATACGACCCTGGGTGAAGGAATGGATGGATCAAGCAGCCGAATGGTCCGACATTGGATATTCCTCTCACCTGGTGTGTCTTGCTTGGGTTACCGGACATCGTGCTATTTTCGAGAACAACGTGCGAAACGTGATCTACACCTGTTACGGTAGTGAACAGGAGCTGTTTCACGACTTTCAATTCTTCGACCACGAGGCCTTGCACCCGCCGGGGCTGTTTGGTGAGTACCACCTTCAAGTTCAAGTCCCCTCAGGAACAATTATGTTCTGACTAGTAATTTATAGAGTATCTAGCGAAACTCAGAGAAGATGTCCTCCAGGCTATCATGAGACCTTTTCTTGATCTTTACTATCAACTCACGGTCGACGAGAGGTCCACAGAGGCTCCGGTTGCTCGAACCTGCGTTCACCCGGATGAAGCCGAGCAGTTCGACTGCGAGAGCTTATTGCTAGGTTCCTTAATGATCAGCTTTACTCGCAGGGGCCTGGATATTACGCAGAAGGAGTTCAAGTACAACGAAGACCTGAAGGGTCTCAAGAAAGAAATTGACAATATGCGAATTCAGACCGACTGCAGTCACGATGAATGCGCGTCTCTTGTTTTGCAATATATAGATAAAGGTCGTCTGGAAGAGGAACGGTTGATTACTGAGGCTGTTTTCGTACGACTGGAACATTTGGAACACCTTCAGAAGCAGGCGAAGAAGACTGGTCTGGACGAACATAATCAGGCTGGTAGTGTCAAGCACCGATATCTCACACCAGAAGCCTGATGAGAGACGCGAATACCAAGCAGTCACTATGTTCTTGGTCATTATTTCGGTCAACTATTGCATGGTGCGACGGCAGGTTAAGCAGCGACGGACAAATTCAGGGTTTGAACCTTAATGGATGACAGAAGCAAGCTCAACTTGCTCAAGTGATGAAATGGCTTCTTGCCACACCTTCATCTCAGGGAAAGTTTGATTAGACATTGAAAGCTTGTGTCGAAATTTGTAGCTACTTTCGCAATTCAATGGCAAAAATACCCAGATTCTATATCAAGGGATCCAAGTAATGCTCTGAAGACACGTGTAATGCGTGAAACTGCCCCACATAAAGTGTCGCGCAGCGACTCAGACTCATCAGGTGCTTTTTTTTCTACTCAAACCTTGAACTTCGCAACCAGCAGACGCACCTCCAGCAACCACATCATTCGCTCACCGACGCTCAATTGGCTAGGAAAAAAAAACCGTATTACAATGGGATCTACGCCGGCTTCTCAGAGCCTGCCATTGACAGCAGAAAATGGAGTTTATGACAGCGATGGCGACTTGATGCTCCACGTCGGCCCAGAAATGGCACGATTCAGGGTGTGCTCCAAAACACTCGCACGATCATCTTCGGTCTTCAAAAGGATGCTGTATGGAAATTTCGCCGAATCAAAACCTTCAGACGGCGCAAAATGGATCGTTAGGCTGCCAGAGGATGGGGCCAGGGCGATGGCAATATTTCTGAGCATCATCCACGGAAAATTCCACGTCACACCGGAAACACTGTCCGTCCGAGACCTTTACGATCTTCTAACGCTCACCGAGAAGTACGATGCCACCGCCCTTCTTAGACCTTATGCACATCGATGGATCGATGCTGTCGGGTCCCAAACGGATGATCCGTATCTTTTGTGTGTGGCGTGGGAACTGGGTCACATTGAGCTCTTCGAGAAGATGATGGTCACCATCACTCGAGACTGTACCATTCATGAAGATGGCACGCTTCTATATGGAAGGCCGACGAATGAGCTTTCAAGCTGTATATCAGATGCGACTGCGTGTCTGGACCCAGACAAGAAGCTAGAGCTGCCTTGCTCGTTTGATGCGAATTCCATGTCTCAGCGTGCCACACACCTGGATAACTCCTGGACCTTCCCAATGGACTCGATCCTCCATCTGCAGCCCGACAACATGATGGGTAAGCCGGACTGAAGCTTCGTCCATGATGGCCTTGGGACGCTAACAAAAGGTGAATCAGAGACAATCAAGAAGAACCGTATGGCGTTAGTCCAGGAATACCTGAAGCCCTATCTAATACTCTACGACTCTCTGGCCAGGGGCAGATGCACTGTAGATTTGGGCCGTCGAGAACACTTGACTTCAATTGAGGAGCACTCGGCATGCGACGCCATGGCCTTCGGGTCTCTTTTCAAAGCCTTCCAAAGCCTCGGTCACAACATCACGTTACCGGGCATTGCACAACGGTATAACGGGAGTTTCACAGACCTGTTCTGTGTTCTACCTCGGATCAAAATCTTATCACACCATTTCGATTGCTTGAAAAGCTTCGCTACTGGATTGAGAGAAGGAGATCACAGAGCAGGGGAGATATGCAAAAGATTGGAGTTCATTACACCGAGCCAACTTCGTTATCTCAATAAGCAGGCTGTGAAGATGGGCTTTCCGACAAGGAATTCTGAAACAAAAGCGGAAGATGAGGTGATGGGCTTTCTGACGAGAAATGCTGATAGAAAAGCGGAAGAACAAGCGTTTTGGAGGCAGGCGAGGCGCGTGGATCAACGCGCAGTGCTCTTGGGGGCCTAGGCAAGGACATTAGTGGCATTCTTCTTGGTGGTAAGCGTTGGGATGGTCATTCAGAAACACCAAGTACACATGCTTGAACGTAGTCGCAGCTTGGAAAGATTCAGAAGTCGTTTAGATTCTAGATAGAACTACAATGTCTGGGTAGAAGATAGACTATTGGGTTTCTAGTAAGAATGTCTCGCCAGAATGAATTACATCAAAGGAATGTCTTGAAGTGGTCGTTCATGGCTGTCTCAATGTCTGGGACGGTGTATTCATCAGAGGCATGGAAGCAGACCGAAGATGAGATATGACGTTTATCTGGGACTCTGGTTTTGCCTAAAATACTTCATATACTACTGGACTCAGCCATGTTGTTCAAACACCCATCATCCGAACTTGACTTTCCGGAGTTCAACATGGTCGACCACGACGCGACTGCAAAGATGACGACGACACCCACTGAAGCCATAGTCTACGACAAAGATGGCGACCTCACTTTCTGCGTGGGATTCACGGAGACATTCTACCAAGTCTGTCCACAAAGCCTCCGTCGCTCATCCCCGGTCTTTGGCAAGATGCTCTTTGGCAAGTTCGCGGCGTCTCGCCCTACTGTTGGTCAATGGGTGGTCGACTTGCCTGATGATGACAATGAAGCGATGGAAATCTTCCTTGGGATGGTCCATTCACGCTTTGAAATGGTTCCGATCACCTTATCGATTGCGAAGTTGTACGCACTGCTCACGCTTACCAACAAATACGACGCCACTGCCCTTGTACGACCTTGGGCTCGCTCATGGATCGACGCGATGAAGAAGGGCGAAACTTGGGATTATCGGCTGCTGGGAATCGCGTGGGAAATGGGAGACGACTACTTGTTTCGCGAGATGGTGTGGTTAATGGTGTGGAACTCAGTCGTTGGCTCTGATGGTTGGTTGCGGTTTGGCTCAAAGCAACAATTACTCAGCGTGGACATGCCCATCGAACCAGGCAATGACGTTGGAATCGATCCATACTCACTCGAGCACTTCATCTATCTAAGGCCTACCGGAACCATTGGTACGTCAGTGAGAACTTCGTGTGAAAGTTGGTAACTGACCGTGTCAATCGCAGAAACTATTGAGGCGGCACGCAAATCCATGGTTGAAGCCGCGTTGAAGCCGTTGGCAAGGCCGGAATCGCGTTCGATGTTTATTATGTTTCTGGGGTGGGTTACACGACCAAGGAGAGATCATGACGTGCGGTTCCACTGTACTTGTACGGCACGGGGATCGCTGTGCGACATTCTTGCTGATAAGGGTTTGTCCCCCAAAGCGATTTCTCGAGGGGACACGTTCCAAGGCAGTTTGTGGGACCTCCGTGACATTCCGAAGTCGCGCGAGATTTGGGGGCCGCAAGCAGCATGTGAGGAATTTATTGCCGACAGACTGAGGGAGGGGCAACAGGAGTCGAGTAGGGCCTGGGCGAACTTCATTCATCTTGTGATACGAGAGGATCAAATAACTGCAATGAAGAAACAGGCACAGAAGACAGGTATCTGGCCTACCTACGATAAGTGAGGGGGAGATCATAGCAGGGGTTGAGGCGAATCAAGGTCAATTTAAACATATCACTCCCTAATACAAAGATGATATGTGAGTAAGTATTATTCAGCGATTATGTGCTCGTGTCGTAGATATCTTTATAACCCCACAACTGTTCTAAACCAAAGTTTAAGAGAAGTAGACATGGTCAGACAAAGACTATTGTCTATAGACAATCAATGTTTTCAATCCTCCTCTTTCTACTGTCTAGGAAGTTTTCTGAGGTAGTCGCAATTAAGCGCTGGCACCGTTGAAGGAAACCAGGTTGGGGCTGCCGCTCAGGGTACCGGTAACGCGGCCGGTGGTGCCGAGGGCCTTGATGCGGTTGGTGACGGCAGCGGGGGTGGAGAGACCCTCAAGAGCCTGGAGGTAGACGGCGAGACCAGCAAGGTGGGGGGCAGCCATGGAGGTACCGCTGAGGGAGGCAGTGGCAGAGTTGCCGCCGATGTAGGAGGACAGGATGGAGACACCAGGTCCGAAGATGTCAACGCCGGGGCCGTAGTTGGTGAAGGTGGCCGGGCGCCAGCTGGAGTCGATAGCAGCGACAGTGAGCGCGTTGGGAGCGTTGGCGGGGGACTGGCTGGAGACGGGGAGGGGTTGGCCGGTCACTTCGTCACCGTTGCCGGCAGCAACGACGGAGAGGACGCCCTGGTTGTAGGCGGCGTTGATAGCGGTGGTCCAGGTGGTGGTGGCCTCGCCGCCAAGGGACATGTTGATGACGGAGCGAGATGCACGGGACTTGGAGACGATGTCGTTCACAGCCCAGTTGAAGCCAGCGAGAATGGCGGAGGTGGTGGACTGGCGGCCCTCGAAGACCTTGACGGAGATGATGTTGGTCTGGCTGGTGTTAGTGGATGGGTCAAGGAAGAGGTGGGGGTTGCCCTCAGTTGCGGGAGCGGGATGTCCCGGCTGATGAAACTGATGTGGGCTTGAGGCTCAACTCACCTGCTTAGCAACACCGTAGGTAGAGCCACCGATGGTACCGGCGACGTGGGTGCCGTGGCCGATGGAGTCAACGTGGGCGGAGGAGAAGACGTTGTAGCCGAGAGTGGCACGGCCGCCGAACTGGCTGTGGGTGGACAGGACACCAGAGTCGACGACGTAGGCGTAGGTGTTGGCACCGGCGGAGGTGTCGTAGACGTACTGGGTAGAGCCAGAGGTGCGGTGGGAGATGGTGCCGAGACCCCAGGTGGCGCCAGACTGGGTAGTCAGGGCGCGCTTGGGGTTGACCTCCTCAACGACGAAGTCGGAGAGGTACATGTAGTAGTCGGGCTCGACCAGGGCGACCTATGATGATGATGTCAGTCTGCTGCTCGTCCAGGTTGAGACGATTGGCGAGAAGGCTTACCTCGGGGCTCTTCTTGATCTCCTCAATGGTGGCCTCATCGAACTCGCCAGAGTAAGCGTTCCAGTTGCTGATGTTGAACTTGTTCTCAACACCGACGGTGTCACGCTTGCCAAGGGAGCGGCGGTGGACATCGGCAACCCAGGTCAAGTGGGAGTCGACGTTGGCAGCGGCGTCCTCCTTGAGGGTGACGATGTACTTGCCGGGGGCGAACTTGGGCTCATCGCGCTTGATAGCGGCGGGAGCGGCAAGGACGACGGGGAGCAGGGCTCCGACGGCGAGGGCGAGGCGGCGGAAGTTGGTCATTTTGGCCGATGAGGGGAAACCTTGAGGATTAGATCAGGGAGGCGACTGAGCTTGAAGGATGAGGCTGAGGCTGAAGAACAAAAGCTGAGAGGATGGCGGGGAGGATGGCCATCTTTATACATGGTTCTCACGATGCGTGAGTAGGAGGAGTAGACATTGGATGTTGTCAATCCGACATCTCATTGCGCCTATCGGCGTGGTATCTTGCGTGATAGTTTGCCAAGTCTATGGTCTCCAGCTAGAAGCTGTCAAGCTTCCTAAACTGGACCTAGATCGTGGTCATAGAGCAAGGAATCTGTGGGCTCCTTGAGCTGTATACGAGAGCGAGTTGTCTGTGGGTGGGAACTGTTGCCTCCGAAGGCTGAAAAGCAATTGACACACTTATCCGCAATTGCAAGGGGTAGGCGTGCATCATTGGCAGCAATGCCATCTATTCCCCAGCAGTTAATCTATCCATAAGCTTGGTTCTTCCGCTGATGCGCGGAAACCAGCTCCGCAGTTCAAGAAAGCCAAGCGGGAAGCATGCCGGGCATTGACCATACTCTATCATTGTCAATATTGTGAATAAACGTCCGATCTAGCTCCACAAAGCAATTCCGCGCTGGCGGGGACCTTAAAGAGGCTTAGAGGGGACCGCTGTGCCATTCAATGGGACATCCAAGCGTGTCGATTCATGGTTTGTTGCACTGGCTTCTTGGCAAACAAGTCATCCTCGATTTGGCTGACAGCAGACCGTTGGACGTTGCCTTAGTTGAGGAGCCTTAACACACCCAATTATGCTTAAAATGGAAGGTCGCGTAGGGCATTGGTCAGAGCCGATGTAGGCGGACCAGCACTTAATTAAAGGTGGCGCGAACCCACATCTTTCCCGCCTGCCAATTCCGTAGTGATATCCGAGAAAATCGGGGGTTGAATAAACTCCAAATGGAGACGGGAGATCCCCAGACGGGCCAATTGCCGGCCAAGGCGCTCACCGTCGTCCGGATCCAAAAGAAAAGGGTGCCCCGATTTGTCTTGGCCCTGGGAGCGCAGGTACCGCAAGGGGCAATTGGACAGCTGAACGTCTGGAGGCGAAGACACGGCACAGCTGACGGCGCAGTTGAGATGAAGGAGCATTACATGAAGGAGGGTGAATGGTCTGGGGAAGTCGGGACGCGCTGTTGATGCGTGTGACCGCTGATGCGTGGAAGGATTGGCATCCAGGTACCGCGGCAATTGGTTTTCTGTCAGTTGGTGCAGATGGATACTCGTATTCATCATGTTGTCACTCGAGCGCATGCTGCGGCGGCTGTTTGTACAGATTCGAGCGTCCATGCAGACATCAAGGTCAGAATTCCTGTCCGAATTTCGTTGACAACCCGCGATTGAAGATATCGAGCTTCCTGAATAGTCAATCGAGTCACCGTCGCATGTTCGTTCTCGCACATCGCTTTTCCGTGCTGACCTGTGGAGTTGTCTTTCGGATTTACCATTCCGATTCAGGCTGTTCGAACGGATGCCAATCGATCCTCGTGCAGCCCAAATGATGCCATGAACTCTTCGCCCGAGCTGGCCCAGTCAACTGCGAGTGACGCAAACTCCCTTGTAGATGGCAGATAGGCTTGTGGGGTCCCGCCAAGCCGCCACGAGGGGAGCTCGGATGTCTTGGGCAACTGCCGTCAAGCGATAGGGGGGCCGTCGCGAAGCCAAGGAACAAGCTTGAGAGAGACATGGACGGGGCGGATTCGAGTGACCAGCCAGAGACAGGCTTCGGGAAAGCTTCATTGGGGGATTGGAGAACGGCGGAGTCCGGGCCCGGCCGGTCGCGTGACTCGCGCACCGATATCACGAAAAGGCGAACTCCAGCTTGGCGAGGGTTCACGAATTGGATTGGTTTTGATCATTGGGCTGTGCTTCGTGGGGAAATTTCAAGGTTGGACATCCTGCTGCAAGGAGTCGGGAGGGAGCCGCCGATGGCGGCGGCAGTCAAATACAGTAGGTCCTTCAGACTGAGACCGAAGAAGGAAAAATAAGGGGTGAGGCGTCCTGCGTGCGGCACACCTGCTTGAGAATGACGGATCAAGTAGGAAATCGCCTCTCGGCAGACTGGGCGAGAAGAGATCGCAACGATTCTGGGGCCGAGCCGACGGGGAAGGGATTAGGAAGGAGATAAAGAATCCTGGCGTGTCTCGCTGGCCGAGGTTTGCGGGAGAGGAAATGTGCGCCGTGCTTGGCGGCAGGGTTAGCTGAGAAGGAATCATTGAGCGCAATTGCGCAATTTGTTGCGCATGTCATCTTTTCCTAAGATCACACTTGTCAGCAGGAAGCAGATGACTCTCAACTGAAGTCCTTCCTTTTTGATATTTGAGCTCAACTGTTTTTAGGTTCTGGGAGACACGAGGGAGAGCGGGAAATTCCCAGCATGTGAAGGCTCCAGCGTCTCCATTCAGTCGTATTGCCAAGACTTCAACTCAGTGGGGCAGATAGGAACACATCCCGACTTGGCACCGAGGTTCTTGTATCCGCAAGACGAACTTTGTTGGCACGTGAGGCAGAACAATGACTTTGGATCGTGTGTTGTTGATTTTGAACATGAGGCTCTGCGTAAAGTCGTCGCGAGAGCTTCTAATACAGACCGGAGGTAGTTGAAACGAGAATCCGGGGGGTTACAGTGCTTTAGTGAGCCTGGGAAGACATACACTGCGTGGTAGGATTCGGAATCATCCTAGGAAGGCCAATGATATGGGCCGGATAGGCCCAAAGATGCATAGCGACGATAGCTGCCGCTTTGGAATTCGTGGGGGTTCGCTTGTGATGGAAGACGGGAGGATATGCAGGTTAGCAGCTGCTAAATTCTGTGCTGTAACGCAACCCCCGGGATGTGGGCTATCCCACGATTATTACATGTGTGGCTGTTCAAGGCATAAGTGCCTAATGCCAGCTAAAGCTACTGCATCTTGGTGTACACAATAACTTTCATAAGAAGAACATTGGTCATTTTTATCATTTGCCTTTGGAGTACTGGTATCAATAAATTGCACGATCTCCTACGTCATATTCCTGTCTTCAACCTGTGATTGATGTCCCGCCACCCTACATCAAAAACCGTACCAAACCTTTTTTTAAAAAAACAAAAAGCGGCGGCTATACTGTTTTGTGAATGGAGGATATATAAGTAACTTGTTTAATTGCGATAAGTGCGAATCACCATCTTGGCCTAGTATTACTGGAGGACAACCTCGAGGACAACCTAAAGGCAATGTACAGCAATGATTCACCGAGCTTTGCTGGGTTTTGCGAGAACAATTGGTGTCAGTTCGATGCGCTTAAAGTAGGAAACAGTTGAAGCATCTTTCATGTTCAGACCCGTAATTAAAACGGATGAGCTGCTTCGATGAACAGCAATCGTCCCAAATATTCAAATTACATGGCCACAGACAACTTGTGCAGAAGACATACTCGGCCTGGTACAGAAGCCGTCCCCTAAAGAAGCAAAGCTTCCACCGTTGTGTCGCGCACAAACTTTAGATGCAGATTCCTTTATCACAGTCCTGCGGCAGGATTAGCATTACCACAAGGCAGTGGGTGAGTCAAGGTAAATTAACTGACTGCGCGGCTGTTGGCTTTGCAGGACTGTGGTTTGTCAGCTGCCGAATGACTCGCAATTTTATCGTGCACGACTCACGCAACGATCGCTCCCAGCCGGGAACGTACAGCAAACCTCGCGTGCAGCCAAAACTGGGTGAGGTGCCCTTTGCTCGACCTTTGACGGCAACTCTGTGGCCAACGTGATGGCCAAAGAGGCAAACACAACTAGGTATGCGGCGATTTGCATGATGATAAGTAGGTGGGAAATCCGTGGTTGGTCTTTGTGAAAAAGCACTATGAGGAAAAGAGTGTACGCTCGCATTTACATGTTGGCCTGGTTGCTTTATACTTTTACATGCGACGGAGGGACAACAGCCTCGAGCTAATGTCCTAAAAAGATTTCTAGTCATTCCATATCCCATCGGCTGTTACAGTGATGTAGCAGCCGATGGGATACAGCATTCATTGAGGCGTAGTCTTAACACATGTCTTAGTTCCCGCTTTTTAACATTTTGCATGTTTGATTACAACGAAGACATTTCCGTGGGCTAGGACAGACTGGATAACGGCCTAGGGATCGAGAAATCTCTATGGCCAAAGAAAAAGGTAGAGGAAGTGGGCTAGGATCGCCGTGTAAATCTCCTGAATCACTTTTAAGGTTTTACTATCATGAGTATACTTGGAGCGTATGAAGTTGTATCTGGCCTTGCAGTGTTTGAGCCACTTATATGCCCCAGGTAATACCAGTACTTGACACCAATCTTACTGGGAAGCGTTGGAACCTTGGAGTACACGTATTTGACTTATTTCCCTCTGCAACTTGAAGAGATAATGCTAAATATCAGGATGAGTCAATTCGTTGGCTTCTTGCTAATGCACCTTCGTAGCTTGTGGTACCTTTCCGTCTCCTAAATCGACCGCAATTTTACAGCACAAGACTCGCATGTTCATTGTGCGATGGGTACGAACTGGATGTCAAGCTCAAGTTGAATTTATCCACATAATCAGGCAAAAGTTCTCTGTCAGTCTTGATAATGACCATCAGACACGTTCAATGGTACTCTGCTGCAGTTGAACAAGCGCATTATCACGCTTTGTTTCTTGTCCCCGGTCACAGAAGCGAGTAATCAACTGCTGGGATTCGAATTTCACTGGCAGAAGAATTGTAACAAGCTGCTAAACAGACTCAAAGACCGATATCAGTGATCGTAGCTCGGAGAAGTTGGAAAACTAATAAAATAGTCCTCTCTTGAGATTTTCCTCGGTAAACCAAAAGAACCGTGCTGCATATCTTGAACGCGATGCCTGAACCAAAACTCGAACCTAGTATCCGCGGCTGGGCCTATTCTCAAAGTCACTACTTTTACTCACGTTGAGCGCAATGCAGTATGCTCGGACTTCTGTCCGACGTGACTAAGCCCATCACATACTCCTACGAGGTCATACGCAGTGCCAAGATTCATGCCGTAACAGGTTCACTCTTCAAACAGGTTCTCTCTTCCAACAACAATGGTTGATCATGGTAGTCTACGGCGACGACGACGAAGAGTTATCAATTCCGCCGGAAGAGTGGCCATGGATTCCGTCACCCGGCGAGTGCCTTCCCAATCCGTCCCGGCAATCCCGCCGGCACTACACACGTTCCAACCCTCTTCCGAACCAGTGGAGATCAGACACATTCCCAAGCCGCTTACTGACCTAGCACACCCGCGTGACCCTGGAAAACTATTCGTCCCTCTCGGCAATCTCACATTTGCCATCCCACGTAGCTGATCGCAGAAGAATAGGGGTGGGGATCAGATAACGTCAAGCGTGGGACATTCGCCGCAAAATGCCTGAAAATGCGGGGGAAATATGGGGAGAATGGGGAGAATTCCAAGCCACAGCTGTCAGAGCTATCCCGATTAGGCAATTATTCGCCGGGTGAGAGGCGGACTCTGCTTTTACCCCGCGGATTACTTTTCTCTTCGAGGAGATTCGTGGACCGCGCCCTATGGCCAAGAAAGGCACGCGGCGTCAATTTCGGGCGGGAATGGCTATTCTTGAATTCGCCGGGTGTTGATGCCCGGCGGCTGGTAGGATACTTATTTAAAGGGTCTTCTCACGATGGGTTCATTGTGAGGGCCTGCTTTCATCCAATTCTCTTTACTCACATCATCGAGCGCAAACTCACGTGCCTCTTTCTCTACCAGAATATCGTATAAAACACCACCGTTCATTGAGAGCAAACAACGGATACCAACAGATACTCACCATGCCGCATGCAGAGTCTCCCACGCCAGCCGGTCCTCCCACGATCGCCGGCGTCCAGCTCCATGTCAACGACGACCTCCTCTCACCCAACGAAGTAGAGCAGCTCATCCCCTCATACCCCACAGAAGACCTCGAAGTCCTCCGTAAACGCTACCGTGAAAACGGCTACCTCCTTCTCAAAGGCATCCTCCCCCGTGAGGACGTCCTCGCCGCTCGCGAAGCCTACTTCAAGTCCCTCGAGCCATCAGGCGTCATCAAGCCCGGGACATCCCTACGCGACGGCATCTTTGACGATGCGAAGTCACCCGGCGACTACCCCGGCATCGGCGCCGGAAGCGTAAAGAACTCGCGGCCCGGAGAGACGGACCGGTCCGCCATCTTCGCCGACCAGGCTTTGAAGGCCCACACGGAAGAATGGTATGCGGGGTCCGAAGACGGAAAAGTGCAGGGCTTCTGCAATCACCCTGCCCTCCGCGACTTTGTGGCCAAGTTTACGGGTTGGGGAGACAACACACTCCCCGTCAAGAGGTCGCTGTTGAGGAACAACACCCCCGGGAATAAGGCCATCGGAGTCCACTACGATCAGTCGTTCATGCGCTACGGCGAACCGACCTCCGTTACTGCGTGGGTTCCTATGGGCGACGTCAGGCTCCAGGGCGGAGGTCTGATTTACATGCAAGACGGCGAGAAGCTCGGCGAGGAGATTGAGAACGAGTTCACGGCCCAGGCCAAGGCGAAGGGCATGAGTGATGAGGAGACGAGGAATGCCTTCAATGCGAACATGATGACCACAGGATTCCTCTGCGATGGACCTGCGGACTTTGGGCGCAGGTATGGGAAGAAGTGGCTTGTCTCTGCTTATGAAGCTGGCGATGTTGTTTTTCACACGGCCCACATGGTAGGTTGGCTTGTAGCACTCATGTCACTTCACTGTTTGCTGACCGAAGCCCCAGATTCACGCTTCAACGAAGAACTTTGACCCTGAAGGGCGCATTAGACTTGGCACAGATCTTCGATTCGTCGACAAGAGCCGTCCCTGGGACACGGTGAGTTCTCCCATTCAACCCTTTGCTACGAGCCATTTCTAATGATAAATAGCGCTGGGACAAGCACTACAGCTTCAATGACGGCATTTGATTCGTCAAGACAATATGGAACCGTGAAGAGCACTGCATATGTGTCACAATGTCTTGTCGGGGCGACGCCACGACCAAATTGCATAGCCACGCGGATGAATTTGAATCATTTGATTAGAAGCTGTCAAGCTCGGCCCATTGCTCTTTCAACGTCTTGACCAACGCCCCCGTTTTCCATTGCACAATGTTCCTCACCTGTGCCAAGTACTTTATCGTGTGTTCCCTCTCGAGCGGATGTCGTATGAGATGTCCGCCTGTACCACTGTTAGCATGTCATAGCAACGTGCAAGGACTCGTCTTGATGGGACTTACAGAGAGACAGCATATGCGCTGGGAGATAATACGCATTCACAGCCTCGTTTGAAAGTGCCAAGCCCATTAGAATACACAAGTAGAATGTTATCTCGCGCTGGAGATTTCGAGAAGTTAGCTTGAAGATCCTGCCAGGCGTCCAGCACATGTGGCTTACCTCGCTATCGAACCGCTTCTTCGTGCCCTCGAAACCGACCATTGAATTTGAGCTGTTGTAGTCTTGAAACCTGAAGATGGCCTTTGAGGCATAGTAGTATCCCAGACCAACGGTTGCTAAACTCCGACATCAGTGATCGTTCTCATTCTTAAATGCTTCCAGGTCTTGTGCACTTACCTGGACATGCACTCATCCACAACACCGGAAACGGCTTCCCCCTTGCCAGATCCGGCCGGTCATAAAACAGCGGACGAAATGATACCGGCTTGTCCCGATACCAAGCCTCGACTTCACCCTGAAGCTCCTCCCAGGCGGCGGTACTGCTTGCCAGAAACCCTGTGCCATCATCGGGGAAGAAGAGCTTCAACACCTTCGCGAACAGGTAGACTATCCGGTTCGCGTGCGCCGTGTCATCGTTCATTCTGAAGGTGGAAGACCTTTCGAAGTTCTCCAGGCAGATCTCAATCGGTGTTCGGCGGACCAAGAATACATACAGTGCCTGCCTCAAGTGCACCCAGCTTGCCGCTTCCGCAAGCCCACCTTGCGTGACGAATCTTGCAATCGCGTCGTGATTTAGCAGGTTTCGTGTCCCGCGGAGATGATGGTAATGTGAGTCCGTCTCGTTGTCATACTCCTCATACAGACGCATGATGACGACGGCTGTCAAGAGAGTAGAATCCCAGGTCTCGGGAGGTTGTGAGAAAGCTTCGATGAGGAGCTCTATGCATCGGTTGTGGTAGTAGGTGCTCTCGAGATCAGTCTTTTCGGCATTGTCGTCGGCTTGTGTATCAAAACGGCTCGCGAGGGCGAAGATGCCGTTGAGGAGTATTGGTGTGCTAAGGGCTAGGCGGGGAACGTCGAGGGTGAACGGGCGGGCATCGTGACAGGCATCAATCTGCATGAAGTAAGTTCAGACCGGGATGACTCGTCGTCAGAGAATAGGTCAGTCAAGCCTACCGAAGGGGCTATCCTCATGATGTATGTGCGGAATAGATATGCCTGACGCCCAGTGAAGCCGCAGTGTTCGGGATCTGTAGGTTGATGTCGGACCTCGGCATCTGATATGAGACTCTCAGCCCGTTCCCGCGGCGCTGATCCGCCCTGAGTCGACGGAGAGTCCCCCAGGAGATACGATATCTGCAGCTGGGGCTGGACCTCCCCAGGATTCCATCCCCCAGACTCGGAGGCCAGGCCATCGCGGATGGAATCGAGATAGCCGGGACTAGAGGCAAAGCTTGATCGATTTGGACGCTCAGCCGGCGGGCCCCTATTCAACATGAACCCGATGGGTGCATTCCCATCACCGTGCGACCCGTG
Source organism: Colletotrichum siamense (assembly GCF_013390195.1). NCBI lineage: Eukaryota > Fungi > Ascomycota > Sordariomycetes > Glomerellales > Glomerellaceae > Colletotrichum > Colletotrichum siamense. The sequence continues at coordinate 1,907,265 of NW_023501015.1, forward strand.
GCCGGTGAACCTCTGAGCAGGCGCCTCGCCAAGCCTCGATCCCGCAGGAGGAGAGAAGGCAAAAGTAAGTTGCTGGCTCTCGAACGACGCTGAGCCGTGCGGTGACGCGTGAGATCCGATGCTACCACTCCTCGCGGCCGCCTGGGTGGACTGAGTGGCTGGTGACGAGGAGGCTTCGGTCCCGGTCTCCTCTACTCCTCGACTTGCCTCGCTCTTACGTCTGGCTGAACATAGAATAAGCCCCTGGGGTAACGAAAAGGAGCGATGTGAAGGTTTGAGAAGGAAGCCAAGGGATTGACAATGTGCATAAATTGCAAGAGGATGTCTGTGATAGGAAAGATGTTCAGGAAAGGAAAGTCAAGTCACACCTCTCTGCTGCTCCAGCTTCTGGGCCTTATCGCCGACAGAGGCACTTTTCCTCGAGCTGCCGGGTGCATGCTTAAAGCGTAATGTGGTATCAAAGTGACACTCCAAGTCCGCTTCGACGCAGGCGCCGCAGCCCGTTGCGCCGGGTTGCACGACGCATTTGCGGTGACGCCGCCGGCAGGCGTCGCAGCAGCGTCGGGGCTTCATGTAGCTCTAGCCACCGGCGGCCCCCGATCTGTTCGTCTCTCTCTCTGCCTCTCTCTCAAGAGTGTCCGAGTGTCATCCGAAACCTGCCGCATTCGGTACTCACTGTCTTGTCTCCTTCCACCGGAAAGTAATCACCATTGCCGTGAGTGGTGGGGGGTTGCCACAATCAATCTGGCCGGCCGGGGGTCGGGGTGAGGATGGACAGACAAACGTACGATTTTGGGTGTGTTGCGGGGGAAGCAGAGGTGAATCCCGCGGGATACATGGCCTTTTGAAGACATGGCGGGCAAACAGGGCATTGGTCGGGGCTCGGGATCGACGCCATGCGGGGGTGAATGCGGGGTGAATCCCGAGGATAAAACATGCCGGTCGCTCGCTCGCGATTGGGTTCTGCATCGTCACGTTTTAGCCCCAAGCCAAGGTTGAGTTGTAGGGTCTCCATTTCAAGTAAAAGCCTCCGCATTTAAGGTAAAAGGCTCCGACCTGCTGAAGAATATGTGGTGTGTGGGCTTTTACGTCGTGATTCTCCTCTCTTTTGTATGAAGTTGACTAACAAAGCATGATTCAATGCCTTCTTTGAAGACTCCATTCATGTCAGGTGATCGGGTCAATGTACAGCCAACGGCACAATCCTCTACCGAAGACCCGGGCCAGCCGCGACAAGATGAGTTGAGGTATTAATATCTCGACGACAAAGATTCCGAGACGACGGCTGAACCCCGTCAGATCTCCGACTTCATGATAAGTTGCAACTACCACCCAATCACACCAGGAAAACAGTCGTTGGCCTTATCTGATCACATCTCTTCAACACCGGATGGCGTCAGCAGGAACCATCCGTGTTCATACGAGGACAGCCCCGTATAAATTGCCACAGAGGAAGCATTGCGGGTTTGTCCTGTTGAATCATATAGGTCACATTGACCGTGCCAGCGGATCAAGCCCTAGTTGACCCACGATGCCGAGGGTGGCAAAATCTGCGCTCAACCAGCACCAAGTCCGTTGGTACACGTCTTATTTCTATTTGATAAATCCAATCCCACTTCATACCGGCCTCAAGAGGCGAGATTTAATATTAAAAGGGCCATTCTTATATACAAACACTTGAGGAGACAATTTCAAGCCGACCCTAAAGATCTAGCACTCGATCTCTCCCACCTTCTCCACAATAAAGCCCGACGAAAAGAATAACGACAGAATTGAATAAGATATGCGCGGCTGAGTGCTCTAATTATGAGACTAATTAGGCCTCAACACACTGCCACTGAGCACCGACTGTGGTGTTGGCCCCCGAAGCCGAGGATAGGCGAGAACGCTGAGGGTACGGGCAGAGCAAGCGCTCTTCATCGTCGCCTTGTCCATCCTTCCGTTGCAAAGGAAGTGAGTCTGGAGCCTTCCCCTGCTCTACCCAGGCAACGAGAGCATCCCACATGGCAGTTGGCTGCCCTCCCACCCCCCCAGCACAGTGGGCCAACCCAGGAACCTCGAAGACACGGTAAAAATCCTGAGCCTTGGGATCCAGCTTCAGGACTTCCTTGTAATAGTGCGTCGTCTGCTTCAGGGGAATAAGGCCGTCGGCCTGGATCGGAGACAGTTAGTATTTGCCGAGCCATTTTGACAAAATCAACTTACAGTGCCGTGGTACGTCATGAGCTTTCCGCCAGACGCACGGAATTCAGACAAGTCTGCATCGGCAGTCCCAATGATGGAGTTGAACTCGCGAATGGACTCTTTGAAGAAGCCGGGGAGGTTCTCGGGGGTCAAGTCTTTCCAGGATGCAGATGAGTTCTTCTGCACAAAGAGGGGGATCCATTTGTCGCCAAATCCAGCGGGCGCGCCCTCGCAGGTGCCGTTGCTGCAGGCGGTCTGGGCATAACCCAGATCCGAAGTCTGCGCTCCTCCGGACGCATCGCCGGAGAGGCGAGCGTCGAGGTTCGGGCCATACCAGAGGAAGTCTCCCTCCGTGGTGCGCGGACCCGCCCAGGTCGACGCAGCGACCACCGCGGCCGTCTCGCTGATGACGGATGTCTTGCCGGAGCAGTTGAACTGCTGTCCCACTAGAGTCATCGGGTCAAATTCGCAGGCCGATTCATCAGAGACGAGGCCATCGACAAGGCCATCGACGGGATCGCAGAATGCGATGGCGGCGGCCGTGATGTAGTCGAATTCGCAGCCTTCGGGAAACTCTCCGCGGGAGTTCATGAGGGTCTGTGCCCAGATGGACGCCGAGAAGAACTCGTTCCAGTAGATTGCAGGCGCCGAGGCAGCGATGCCGTCGTATGCGTCGGGGTATCTCTGGGCTAACATCATGCCCTGTCGGCCACCTTGAGAGCAGCCGCTCCAGTACGCGTACTCGTGCCTCTGGCCGTAGAAGTTCTCGGTGAGGGCCTTCACGATGATGGACTGGCAGAAGGTTAGCAAGACACATCCACACACCCGAGGTTGTCAATCACCTGTTCATGGAGAGCCACGGATCCAAAGTTTTGGAGGTTGTACAAGTTGACGTTCCCCTCTGAGACCATCGCCCAGTCGTCTGGGGTGTATGCAACTTGGCCACTCTTATCTCGGAGCCCGGCATCAATGCTTGAGGCAACATAGCCCTCGGCAACGGCGCCAGTCATGGCCTGGTACGAGAGGAAGAAGCGGCCAGCAATCCAGCCCCCGCCGCCGACGGACTGGATGCGGCCGTTCCAGGTGCTCAAAGGCAGCCAAGTCTCGACACCGAGACTGTCATCCTGGCCGGGGTGGGTGTACGTGATCGTGATGTTGCAGAAGTCGACGCCCTCGGCTTTGATAGTGGGGTGGTTGTAGTTGTAGTCCTGCGATGCAGTCTGGGTGTAGTTCAGCACTGGGACTGCCGTCAAGGAGAGAATCTCGGCCCCGTAGAGCGATGGTATGGGGATGTTGGCGTCGGCGCACGCTGAGACGGGAACGACTGGATACGACATGCTGAGTCGTCAATGGAGGTTTGAGTGAGGAAAGTGGTGAGAAGGTGAAGGACTGATCTTCTCGCTCAGAAGATTGGCGTTGGGCAGGCATCGTATTTCTACTTTTTGGGAAAGTAACACCTATTGCAATAATAACGATGGTCTTCGTGTCCTGCCGAGATGCCCACAACTCCTAAAGCGAGAACGCGGAATGAGGCTCGGACACGGCGAGCTCTGATTGGTCTACCCAGCGATCACCAGAGACGACAAGAAGCCATACGCGGTTCCCCTGAGTTATTCCGAATTACCCCACAGAAGAGACAACAAACAACGGGGAAACAACGTCACTACCCGTGTTGACAATCGGGAATCAGATTCCGATCGTACAGCTGTTGTAATTTGCGGCAGAAACCATCGCAGTTATGGACCCAGCGACTCTGCGTTGGGCACTTTCTCGTAATCATTATATTTGTTGACCTGATCCAACCAACCGGAGTCTTTCCACAGCGGGTGAGTCTAAATTCAAAGTGCACTGGAGATAGGTTAATCTCCGTGTCAAGGGCTACTCGACATGTATGGGTTCTTGCGGCCAGCGCGGCCGGACGACTCTGTCATCAGAGACACAACTCTCTCGCGGTTCCCCGCAATCAAACGAAAGCGGCTTGATTGAGCCCAGAGTCGACAACATTGGGCTTGATGCTATGATCTCAGACTGCAAGTAGCACATTATCTAGGATCTCAACTTTAAGCAACACTTCATGGGCCACTACTTGCGACCGAGATGATCAGGGTGAGCTGGGTATCATCACATAACCTTAACGTCGCTTTGTATTCTTATTCAGGGGTATCTCTTTAGAAAAGGTCTCAAGGGTTTACAACAGTATCTAATGCATAGTACGCCATATTCTGGGCGTTTTGCACCTTGTCCTTATCATCAATGTGTTCACAGCTGTTGTCGGATTAGCAAGACGTTCGGCCATTATGCTCGTGCACAGAATACATACCAGTAAGGATGATAGCACGCCTTGGTAACATCATTTGGTGCCGGGGCGTAGTTGTCGACGTCGGTACACCTTCTCTGATCCCCGGTAATTTGAGGAATGTGTTGCAGCTCATGTAGTAAGGTAAATCCCGACGTGAGCAGAACCTTTCCAGTCTTATCCCACCCAGACGTCCGCCAATCGTCGACCATGTTCTGCCATGTAGGTCTGCTGAAAAATGGAGGGCATAACGTGACTAGGGGACCCGTGTTGTCCGAGATGGATCCGGTCTGGAAGGCGATGGCAGCAGCCCCCGGCCCGCAGAGCGCGAAGTCGTAGGGGATGCACACGAAGGTGAGCCCCGGCGGGCTGAGCGCGGCCATGTTGGCGTCGTGGATGCGGTTCTTTTCCCGTGGCGGCTGTACGTTTGCGACGGGGTCGTAGTTGTTGGATTTAATTGCTGTTCTCATGGCATCGTTGGCGTTCTCCTCTTTGGCGTGTTAGCGTATCGGTTGCTAAGTAGTGATGAATTTCAATTAACTTACTGCCAAGCCACTTGAGGAATGACGTAGAGCTCGTCGATGCTGGCTTTGCGAGTGCATCTGAAGCACTTCGGGCCAAGGTCTTAGCCTCAATCACAGCCGTGTAAAGCGTGTCGATTTGTTTGTCGCTGCAGCCTAACTCGTCTCCCTCCGCCTGGTCTACAACGAAGTAGCCATCTAAAGCTCGCTTGCGATGAAGGCTGGAGTGTATGCTGTGAGTCTCGGCCGGATGAGCGGAAGAAAAGGCTACAAGAGCGATCAAAGCGAACAAAAGAGAAAACAGCTCCATCTCGGAGAGCGTTTTAGAAGCCGGGCGGGAGAGAAACAGGGCAATTCGAAATGTGCTTTTCCCATGATGTTGCTGCCCATCATCTGTGTATATGTACTGAACGTACACTGGCATCCAGGGGTGCCACGCGATTCATTTAGCAGCAAACTGCACCTAAAAAAGGATGCTGTACCCTGCTAACATTTTAAACTGAGTCAAATTCAAGGGGCATCAAGAACACCTAAATAAATTGAAATGAATTGCTCACAGCGTAGTGCTTTAAGTTTGCCTATGCTTAATTTCCTGACCTCGGGCTCGCCGCTATCGCAGTACGCAGACGCTGAGCAGCTTCCTTCACTCTGCTCGCCCTGACCTTACCTCAGTCGTCACTTGCTTTAAGTCAAGAGCGGCCACACCGAGGTGAGCAGAAGGCCGAGACAATCGCACTTGAGCAACAAAGTGTCTTGTCACTACAGTACCAAGGTCATGGACGTCGACGCTTCGCTGCATGTCGTTCGCCGTTTGGTATCCCACCGACTACTGCATGACGTCAGTGCAAGAATGTACGGGGTAGGACTAATCAAGTGGTGTTGTAAATCCCCGACTGCAGTAACCGTAGATTTAGAAAAGTATTCACCTTCTACCTTTTGAACGCAGCTACATCCAATTTATAGAGGTTTACACTACACTGCGAGAATTCTAATTTTACTTTGAAAGATAACTACTAAATATCGTGATACTGTTAAAGTTTGGGGATTCAATGTACTGGCGTTATGTAGTAGTCGATGGAATAGCATGTGTCGCAGTGGATTGCGAATACAATATTGGGTACATGATTTCCGAATGCTTTGAGAGAGAACTTTAAACCCTCATCGGTGATCTCTACGGTGGCTTCGATGGTGGTGCAGCCTCAGCGTGGCATAACCCATCCGCATCCGGCCGACCACAAGGCAACGGCGTACCCAGGCTTTCGTTCTGAAACACGAGGCTCTATTCTCAATTGAGACAAGAACAAAGATAACAGTCGTCATGCAGATGTTCGTAAAATGCCATCATATCTTTGTTATGTGTAAGTTGAGATGACATCGTTCAGCTTTTGGAGCTTGGAGGACGGCAGACCGAAGCTTCAGGACTGCAATCATGGGTCCCCAGCCATAAGTGAGGAGCAGTTGGCGTCGGTGTGTGGCGTAGGCAGACGCAGCCTCTTCAAAGCTTTTTGTTGTTCAATGACTGCCTTTCACCGAGGCTGAAAGTTCAAGATGGTTAGTACGGCGCCGAAACACACTCAGTGTTTTCGGTGGAGCCTGAGCTCCAGTCATGGGTGTTCCTGCGTAATCCCGTGAGGAAGACACTTGCCTGTCCCCCAAACTGCACGTATTCCTCAGTCGTGCCTCATATGGTAACCCCTGTACTTTCTTTTGAGGTCTCGCGACGCTCGTCTGAGCTCCATCCTCATGGCTGTCCAGCGGTGAACTGGGCCTGGGATGATGATCGCGCGACCTTGGCCAGATGACAAACGGAAAAGGCGTGATTGGCCCACACCGCAAAAGTCATCCATACGAGACGTGTCTTGGCATCTTACGTAAAGACGGGTTTGCACCGATTCATCGCAGCGCTGGAAGCCAGGTCTGGGCAACCTTCCAGCTGACAGCCGTCAAGAGCGCTCGCTCTCAGCTTTGGGATGGAGTGACGAAGGCGGGCGGAGAGAAACGTATATACAGGACTGTGTTTGCTAGATGCTGCCCATCATTCTCGTGCGGGCTGAGAGTTTCATGCGACGAGGGCACATGGGCTCCGAGCCGCTCGGTTTCCGGGGCGCATTTCAACCATCGGACGCCGTCTCCAATGATAACGGTGCACAGCGTGCCCAGCATGCTGTTAATTCTGAGGTTGGAAGGGATGAACTCTACACCGCATACAAAACAAATTGCAACAAATTGAAGCTCGTGGTTTTGCTCGCCCGGCCAAGTGCCCAGCCGCGGATGGCTCAAGTGACGCGTCAGTAAGGGGTGGCGCCAGCCGTCTTGGGGCCTGGGCATTTGCAGGGCATGACTGGGCGCTGTCGCAAGACGCCATGGTCACGAACGACGAGAATCGGGTTCTCGATCTTGCGCCCACCTGATTGATGTCTCCCCCTCTCCCGCGGATAAACAAACAGCAGTCTACCCAAACTACGGACAGCAAGTCGGAAGTTGAAACTGACTTATCGTAGCTATCGCTGGCGCTGGGTCGGCTATCTCGTTCTTGGGTGCAAGCCTTCGGAATAGAGCGGGAGCGCTGAGCCCCATGGGGTAAGTGGGAGGCCCATCAGTGGACGGGAGATGGGATATGCGACCGCGGCGCGATGTGACCAAGGCAGCGATGGGAAGAACCGGGTGCGGGGAGGGCGTGAAGCATATGCAGTGACGTTTGGAAGTTGCAGTGAGAGGGGCACTTGGATGCTATCGCTTTTCGTGTTGTGGTTATCCTCGGCGCAAAGGAGGGCGATGTGTGAGATGCGGGATGTGGTGAGAGGTGTTCGGTGTCAGCAGCAGTGTCAGCTTAGGTAGGGATTCAGCAAACATGAAGATGAATCAGTTCGTAGAGCCAGAGCAGGTGGAGAACAGTCATCTTCCAGAATGAGCGGCTCAATGATGCGATTCTTGAAAATACCAGAAATATTCCATCAAATTCTTCGTGCTGAATGACATTCAGGCCCGTGGCCCGACCGGCAATCCTAGGACCCAAAGACGCCTACCGGGCCCCGGCAAGGTTGTCTTCCCCCAGGCGCCAAGTAACAGCCGAGACCCTTCCTGTGGACCGCGGCCCCGAGTACCCGATCATCAAACAGGACACCTGCATCTTGAATGTGTCGGGCCTTCTCAATCATTTTGAGTGATGCTCATAGCCGCTCGATTCCGATGGACTGCAATGGCATGAAGAGTTTTGAAGACGTGGCGATGGACATGAATCAGTGTTTTGACACCGAGCCATGTACATGAAGCAAGAGCCATCAAACCAGGGCATTGGAGACGGAAAGAAACCTCACGAACCGTGCCTGCAGTCGTGATGAACTGAGCAGATATCGAAGATGCAGGATCCACCCTGTTCCGAAGAGGTTCTCAGTGTCTGCCACAGCCAGAGAGGTGCGCGAGGTGCGATAACAGGGAGGGCGGGGAGAGCTGAGGCTGTGTGACTCGCTTCCGCATTTGGCCGAAGCAGCTTCTGGACACCCCTGCCCCTAAAAATTCTAGATCCCGAAGACGGCCACTGATTTATTTATGTTTCCATCCATATATTAGGTACGCGGGTACCTGACATCATCGTCCGACATCACCCCCTTGAGCCCGTGACTGAAGCATCGAAGTCGTTGAATGCTCTTACGATCAACACGCTGAAGCAGGACTGTCACCACTTACGTACATCCACAAACACACAATTGATAACCCTACAACACACGAATTGAATTGAGATCGATTGCCAGCAGAGAGAGACTTGAAGGAAGCAAAAGGTGTCCCACGGCACGCCGCCCACCCACCGCCACGATGAACTGTCCCTCTCGCACCGACGAATGCACGCTGGAGCATCCCGATTGGAACCAGAACCCGCCCTTCCTCGCCCCGGACTTGACGACCTGCGAGGACCTGAACGGTATCGCCAACGCCCGCGAGCACCGCCGCGGCACCGACGGCACCGGCGACGGATCCGACGGTCGGGGTGATGACATGAATTACCAGACCCTACCGCGTCTGCAGCCCGATCGACGGGCGCCCGTTTCGGGAGGGTGGAACCACGGTGAGTCACCCCCCAGTGCCTCTGACTTATTCACAGCATCGTGAAGTTGATGTTCACTCTACTTTACAACGTGAGCCAAACTAATGTCTATCCAAAGGATTCCACCCCCGAAACAAATACGTGCATGGTGGTGATGACCATACACGTCTTCTCAAGGGTTCCGACCCATCCCGCTCCAGCATCTGGGGCTGGCTGAGCTGGACCCTTTCCGTCGTGGGCTGCTCAGCCATCATCTCGGCTCTCAAGAGTCCCGAGGCCGTCGCCTCGTTCATTTTTGCAACCAAGGAAACCGCCCAATGTGAGTATTTTCATCATCCCAACCATAGGTTCATTGCCTTCAATCTCACCTCACCATCGCCAACATCATGAGTGACAACACTAACACCCTCAGCTACCTTCAAGCGCTCCGCTCGCGTCACCCGCCGCTCGACCTGCCCGACCGGCGGCCTCGGCGACGAAGACAAGTACAACACGCCCCTCCACGTCGGCGCTCTCTTCATCATCCTCGGCGTCTCCTTTCTCGCCTGCGCGTTCCCCCTCATCGCCTCCCGCATCCCGGGCGTCCGCATCCCCCGCCCCTTCTTCTTCGCCGTCCGCCACTTCGGCACCGGCGTCCTTCTCGCCACCGCCTTCGTCCACCTCCTCCCGACCGCCTTCACCCTCCTCGGCAACCCGTGCCTCAGCTCCTTCTGGGTCGAGGACTACCCCGCCATGCCGGGTGCCATCGCCCTGGCCGGCATCTTCCTTGTCACCCTCATCGAAATGGCCTTCTCGCCCGCCCGCCACATGTCCCACACCCCCGACGCCTCCGTCCTCGGCCCGCACCGTCCCGAGTCCGCCGACGAAGACGACCACCGCGACCCGGGCTCCTACCCGCTCGAGATGGCCCCGAGCCGCGGCGCCCGCCGGAACAGCATCGGCCGCACCCTCTCCCGCATCGGCCGCGACGACCAAGCGCACGAGCAAGCCGGTGACAGGCTTGCCAAGCGCGTCGACGAGGAGTCCCGCGCCGTAATCGTCGGTGTCACCCACGGCATCGTCCTCACCCCCGCCCAGCAGCACCAGAAGGACATCCTCCAGTGCATGATGCTCGAGGTCGGCATCCTCTTCCACTCCGTCTTCATCGGCATGACTCTCAGCGTCTCCGTCGGCCATGAGTTTGTCATCCTGCTCATCGCCATCGCCTTCCACCAGACCTTCGAGGGCCTCGCCCTCGGCTCCCGCATCGCCTCCATCTCCTGGCCTGAGGGTAGCCTGCAGCCCTGGATGATGGCCCTCGCCTACGGCTGCACCACCCCCATCGGCCAAGCCATCGGCCTCGCCACCCACCGCCTCTACAGCCCAGACTCCGAGTTTGGTCTTATCCTCGTGGGCACGATGAACGCCATCTCCTCGGGCCTACTCGTGTTTGCTGCTCTTATCGAGCTGCTCGCCGAGGACTTCCTGTCCGACGAGAGCTGGCGCATCCTCCGCGGCCGGAAGCGCGTGTACGCCTGCCTGCTCGTCTTTTTCGGCGCGTTCGGCATGAGTCTCGTCGGGGCGTGGGCTTAGGCGCGTTCGGCTGGCAGACGCATCTTTTGCTCACGGCCGGGATATGGTGGAATCCATGTTGGGTTGGATGTCGAAGTCTGGCCTGTTTGGTGAATTGATCCCGCCCACCTGCGTCTGCCGGTGTCGCCTTGACATAGCCCGCGGTCTCATCGCGTCTGAGAGGATGCGGTGAGGCATCCCATAGGACCTCGATGGGACCTTAGTAGGGATGACATGTGTCAACCCCGTCGCATCGCGACCTTTTTCGAGCATGTTTTCTTTCTTGTGGATGCTATTGCGTCCATCTCGTTGGTTTCGAGTTTGTTGGTTTCTTTTAGTTCGTCGGTCACGGCTTGAAAGGGCTACCGCTTTCGAGCAGTGTGTTTGTTTGCTTGGAATTCGTTTGCTGGTCTACACATGACCGTCCGCTCATTAACTCAATATCAGAAATGCCAGATGTCACTCGTTAAGCAGTCAAATAAAATTAAAACTTTCTGGCAGAATCATGAAACAGATGACCATCCCAAGTCTATTCCGAACATATCTCTCATCCCACCCAAATTCAGTTCTCACAAACCCAACACCCACCAATCTCATCACACGTCTAGCTCACAAAAGTGCAGTTGCTCCCATCAGACACACTCGGACTGCCCACATACCCGCTATCGCAGCTCCTCACCCTCTCCCTCCGTCCCCGCCGCCTCTCGAACCCAGCCGCCTGCCACGCGCCCTCCTGCAGCCGCATCTCCGCCACGTGCCGCTCCCTCTCAGCCCGCAGCCGCTGGCCCAGCGTCTCCTCCATGTGGCTGTAGTACTTCCCCTCCCGCTCCCGCTCCCTGCCGCCGACGCCGACCGTCGCGCCGGTGCTCGACAGCGGCGGCGCCGGGCGGGCCATGATCGCCGCGTGCATCACGCAGCACCCGCCGTCGGGGCCGCGCGGGACGGGACATCCCGGGGAGGCGCACGCGTGCGCGGCATCGCAGTAGCCGCTGTCGTTCATGCCCGCGGCCTCGTAGCAGGAGCGGGCGATGCACTCGTGAGAAGAGCAGAACTGCGCGGCTGGGACAGAGAGAGGGTCTGCGGTGCGCGGGGCCGGGCAGGAGGGGGACAGGCAGGCGTGGAGCGCGCAGTGTCGGGAGGATGGCTTGGAGGGGTGGTAGCAGGAGGGCGAGGCGCAGGTGTGCGTGATGCAGTACCGCGCGAGGGAAGGGGAGGAGGGGTTTGAGGTTGGTTGCGGGCAGGAAGTCTGATGGCATGTATCTAGCTTCTTGTTAGCTGGGAGAGCAGGATAGGGGGAGGGAGGTGGGACGTACGGCTTGCGCAGTAGAGGCGGGATTGGTCGTGGACGTTGTCTTTGGACTCGTGGCAGGGAGTGTACATGCACTCATGCTGGGGACAGAAGCGCACGCTGCCGCTGATGATGGCTTTGCAACCTGCTGCGAGACAAGCCTTGGGAAGATCTGGGGTGTGGTTTTGTGAGTATGATGTATGGGATATTGCGAGAAAGGAGCCGGGACTCACGGTTCCAGCAGAAGTCCTCGAACCGTCCGCCCGCGGTGACGGCCCTGCCCTGCTCGCAGCCGTCCGTCTTGCAGAGCCGGTGCTGCTTGCACCAGTGGCCGCCGTTGATGACGGCGGTGCAGTCGGCGTCGGAGCAGCTGTGGCAGGGGCAGTAGAGGCCATGATCGGTGCGCGGCGTGTCGCAGCCGGGGATGAGGCACAGCGGCGTGTGGGAGGCGCACATCTTGGAGGTGGCAGAGCATTTCTGGCGGCAGCCGTTGGAGGTGCAGGTGTCTGAGGGAACAGGTCAGTCCAGGTTGTCTGATGTGAATATTGGGATCGAGAAAAGAGGAATAAGAGGAAGGGAGGATGAATGGTGATCGTGAAGGAGACGTACGCTTCTCACAGTAGGGCCAGTCGGAGTTGACCTCTGCCAGGAGGCGATTTTGGGAGCAGCCCTCAGACTGACATCGGCGGTCTCATGAAGCATGCTTGTCAGCTGATGATGCCGATGAGGGACAGCCGAGGGGAGAGAGCTTACGGTCGTTGCAGTACTTGGCCATGCTGGATTCCTTCGGGCTCGGGCACATCATGTCGTCGAGGCGCTGGCGGCATGCGTCTTGCGAAGAGAGCGTCAGCAAATCAAAAGCAACAAACGGACACAAGAGAAGACTGACGGTCTTTGCAGTAGAGCGACTGCATCGCATGGTGGCCCTTGGCCTTCTGCTCGCACTTGACTGCTTTACGAGTGCAGTTTGGATACATGCACCGGAATCGCGGCTCCGGCGGGGAAGCGGCAGGTGGAGGAGGCGGCTGTGGTTTAGCGCGGCAGTTGAAGAGCATCGTGGAAGCGGGAGGTTTGTTTGGAATCGGTGTTGATTGAACGAGGTGAACGGGTGTGGGTGATGGTCGCCTTGCAGGTTTGCCGGGTGAATGCAGACAGGAGGGAGGACGGCGACATGAAGATTGTCATCTTCGGCGGGATGATATAATGTTGGGTGACAAAGGGGCGACGTCGAGAGACAGTATGGCATCATGGTCGATGGTATTTAGGCTGCAAGTTGCGGTGATTGAGTGAGGAAAGAGTATGGGTGCGATGCCTGGACTTAACTCCGCAGATATTGAAGACGAATGGCCCCAGGTCCGTCATTGTAATTAGCAAAATGGCATTGATGCAAGACTCAGTTTTCGGTATCTTGCATGGGAGAACATCACCATGGATTTCCAGGCAGCTGAGCAGATCTGGCTGGCTCAGGGGCCAGGGCTGGACGTGGTCTGAAGGGGCTGAGTACTGGCTTCCTCCTACTAAACCACTGAGTCCAGTTGAAACCTCTCTTGACTTTGGGAATAATGAAAGATGGTTCAGTGTCAATACATGTAGATGTCTCATGGACTTCGTAATAGCCATAGTCGTGGCGATCGATTGGCTGGGTGCCTAGCTGAGTGGCACATATAGACTCACAACGCTCATCAACCAAGACCAAAAGACAGGCATCGTTATCAAGGTTCTTGAGGACTGCATCACGTTAGATCCAAATGTCTTTGTGACGCAACAGAGGAGATTATTCTGGAAAGATCCTGCCTTTGTTGAAAACCATGGACGTCTATTGCTCATGCGGGTTTCAAAGCTTTATCTGCATTCTTTGTTTCCAACCGATGGCACGATTCACCTGCTAAATCAGTTTTATTTCATTTCCTTTGTGTGCGACTGTTGCGCCTACTTTGGAGTGCGTCTGCCCCGGGCATCAAGACATTTCAGCCTGAGTGGTGGTAGTTGATCGCTTCGTGATGGTGGCAAGCGGTATTTTGTTCACCGAGGGCTTACCGAAATAAACAGGGAATGGACCACACTCCTGACCACCTATCTAGCCACAAATCTGTCGTGTATCTTCACCAGCCACCGTGGCTGCCGACTTCCAGGGTGAGGCATTCGGACGTCCGGTGGTCAAATTTGCGAACACGCGGCGGGTGGAAATTCAGAATGCCGCGGGTTTGGATGTGAGGGGCAATTCACAGCCAAGGCAATGAGAGTGGAAGCGTCAGACTTGGAGATTTACTCGGGATCGATACGAATAACACCGACCCCGGCTTGATTTGCCTCTCAGTTTTCAACATCATCTTCACTCATAGAAGTCATCATCGAGATGCTGAGAGACTCGAGAGAGAAGAAGTCACGAGACAAGAAAATATCTCACTGTGCCAACGAATACCTCACGTCTTCTGCCCGAAAACTGAAAGTGGAAAGCAGGTCGTTGGCTTGGTCTTGCGATCTGCAGCGGTACCCATAGAGACAGATGTGACTTGCTCAACACGAAGTACCCGAGGAGTGTCGGAGATCGAGCGAAGTTCCTATCTTAGTGTTTGGAGTTGGTTAGATATCCCTGTCGCACTTCCACAGTGGTCGAGTCGCGCGAGTACGACATGAATCTGCCGAGAGCAACCAGTCGTGACATGAACCTCTTGGGCACCATCAAACGTGATCGGCCGCCGAAGTTGCAAAGAAGACGGTTCTGCGGCATTCGAACGCGCATTCGAACGCCAGGTTCTCGATCTGTCACTTTCTGACAGTACCGACACGAACTGCCACATTGTCTCCGCCCGCAAGTCATACCCAAAACTGACAACATTGACAGCCCAGCGACAGACATGGGAACCACAGCGTACGGGAATATTTTGTTTCATTTCTCTGTACATGTTCGCAACGCCATCTAGCAGACCCAGGGTATCCCTAAACATACAAAAAGAAAGCGCTCATCCAAGAACAAAGAGCCATCTCCATAATGACATTGACATCTTAATCACGACAAAGAGAACTTCGAACTCGTGGCCCCCGCCCACACTCTGCTCGGCGACTGAGGAGTCTCCCAGGAAAAGTCGCCCCGCTCAAGATCCGGACCCAGCATCACGCCCCCGGCAGTCGACTGTCCGACGTAAGACTCCTCAATCGTGGCCCCTGAATGCTGCGACGGCGACGCCGACGACGCACTCTTGCGGTTCTTCTCCGGCGTCAGCAAGCTCATGGGCGTCGCGGTGCCGCTTTCCAGGAAGAGCTCGGTGCTAGGGCTCGCAAGCTTCGCCCGCGACGGCTTCTGTAGGTCCAGATCCCCGGCGCGGATCCAGGCGCCAAACTCGAGAAACGTGTCCCTTTTCATGACCGCTGCTGTCCCGGCAGGCCACCCTGCGGGTCCGACCTGGCTCCCCTCGCCCACCGCTGTTGACGACTTCACGTTTGTCTCCTTTCCTTTCGGCCCTGAGGCCCCGGCAGGATGAGGCGTTGGCAAGACACCGACTGTCTTAAGGTTCTTCAGCCAAGGGAACCACTCTCTCAGGAGCGGCCATAGGAGAGGTAGGTTGGACACGTAGACCGCGACGCTCGCCTCCCGGATGTACCATAACATGTACCTGGGGCTGTACGGGTCGCTAAGGTTGTAGACCTTGGTCAAGAATGCTGCGACAATAACGCAGATGCCGAGGCTGAAGATGAAGACGAGAACCACCTTCTGCCTCCATGATACCGTCATCCTGATGATCAGAGGCAGCGGGACCATCAACATCAACATGTCGGATGAGATGTTGAACCATGCTTGTAGAATCGCGTAGGTTTCGAAGGTCGCGCATTGGGGGTTGGAAGGCGGCACGGCCCAGTAGTCGGTGAACGGGTGGCATGCCGAGAACATTGTGATCTGCGTCGCAGTCCAGCCGATGACGACGTACAATGCCAGCCAGCGGACGAAGCGCCTCGTGGAGAGGTTGAGCGTGAGGCGGGTGTAGAGGATGAGAACGCATGCCTTGAGGACGTAGATTAGGTTAAGCATACATTGTTCCGAAATGAGAACCAGCTTCGAGTTTGCGATTCTTGCTTGGATGTCCTGAGGGGAGAAGGTGGCATAGTCCTCGATAGGGAACAGATTCGAGCCGCCGTTTTCGGTGATGATGTTTAGCAATGCTATTAGAGCGGTAAATAGACACTGAATCCGAGCTGAGATTAGCAACGTCCCCGGCTTGTGTCGTGGTATGTCCGTTGGGAAGGCTCACTATTGCTACTAATTGTAGATAATCGTCGATCTGGTAATGCTGCACCCCGCCAAGTCGTCTTGCTCTGCTATATCTAGAATACTGAAATCAGTCTCCCATTCAACAGGGGGAGAATGCAGTCAACTTACAATCTCATAACGACCAGCGCCATACCAATGGAGTATAGAATCCAGCTCTCGCGCTGGAGCGTCGTGGCGAACTGCCAATCCGTGTCGACCATCATCGCGGCCGTATTTGTGGAGGCGAATTGACACCAGCTATTCCCAACGATCCACCACTGACAGGAAATATCCAATGGCTGGCGATTTGCAAAGTTGCATGATCCTTCAGCTAGAAAGAAAGCATGCAAGATCTGGACAATTACCGAAAGACGATCTGAAACGTTCTTGGCGAGGAGGCGAGAGATGGAAGATATTCACGATGGCAGGTCATCATCAGAGTCAGGAAACGCCCATACAAGTATGCTGTGGAATTCATCGTTTTCCAGAGACAATGCGAGGTCTTTGAGATCTGGGTTCTAGTCTACGCCCGTCCGTTGGCCTCTACAAAGAAGCTGCGGCTGTTGGAAGGTTCACCGGGCTCGAAGGCCTTTTTTGTCTCAACACCAGCCAGTATTGTCTCGATCAGTCCACAGTCCCAAAGAGGGAAACGCCACTCGCATGTCTGGCTATCAGCGCTTTTCTCCATCAGGTCGTGGTAGCATATCTGACTATGATTCTCTGTCTTCTCTGTGCTCTCTGAAACCCATATTGGGCCGCATCTCGCCTGGGACCAAGACTGGTGGCAATCAGCCGCCGGATGCAGCATAGCTCAGGTGCGCCACAGAGCAGATGAGTGATCACCAACACATGTAGGGCCTGGGACTCATCCTTTGTCAGGGAGGAGAAGCTCGCCCACGCGACTGGGTGCTTTTTCCGACAGCTTGGTTGATCTAGACGTTGGCTTCTGTGCATCTTGCCTGCGCGGCACCCCGCCTGCTGCGGGAGATGAGCCCGCCGCCGACAATGACCTCCCCGGCCACATCGCTGACGAGGTAGTATATCCGGATGCGGACGTCTCGAACACTTTCAAAGTCAGAAAACCTTGGCACTAAACGTTTGTGGTGTTCTGACACACTTCGCCGTCAAGCCGGGGGCCGCAGGTCTTGCCCGCAGGCTATTCTGGTCTTATCAGTGAGACGTAGTTCTCCCAATTAGCGGCATCGGTTAGGTCTGTCAAAGTGACGGAACACGATGCTGTTTGTATGATGAACTGATAAAATACTCAAATTCATCCAAATTAGTTGCTTCTTGGATGCAACTAGGGATGCTTAGACAACGGCACCTAGGCCAACGGAGTGTTCCTCCGGCCCGAGGCTGCGAGTGCCAGAATTGAACAAGCCTTCCCGACGGGATGGGTCGACGACCATAGACAACTCACAAATGACGAGCCATCGCACCCCAAATCCTTTCAGGTTAAGCTTGTGTCGGCACCTTTGCCGAGACTAATTCACCAAGATAGGCCAGCGTTCGGCGACGGCAGCGATAGCGCCGATCCTCCGCGACAGGTCGGCCACCGCATCCGCCGGATGCCGACGTGCCGGTGGGAAACTGTCCAGACTTTGAGTGAATGATTCGATAAACGTCAGAAGTGCGGGCAACGCTTTAATCAACAATCCTGGAAGTTGGTCGTCTGTATTAGCTCCCCCGCTGCAATGCGCGCACTCGCACTCGGGAGGCACCGGCAACGATAACGAGTTGCCAAGAACATCCAATCTTGCCAACGATTTCGCAATCTGCCATCGCCAAGCGCGGAGGGATGGCATGTAACGATCGAGCAGATTTTGTCTTTGATAGGTTGCAGAGTCCTTGGGGGCAAAGGTCTCCTCTCAACCGCAGGGACCAATTGGCAGACTTGGTTTCCGACACGGCATTCAATAAGGCCCCGACGGCATTCGTTCTTGGCTGTGATTGAGATAACTTCTGGCAGAACATTAAAGCATAAGTTAGTGCATTCTCAAAGATCGATCGTGATCGACATAAAACCTCAATTCAAGCCTTTTTGCATCCTGAACGTCGTTGGATAAGGACTTATTAGCAGTTGATCATCATCATCATTCCCATGAATTGATGAGAAATCGTGATGGTTCTGATTGCAACCCCTCTCTTAACAGCATCACCCCCGAATACGAACCTGACATGGAGTTCGGACCCGTTCGTATGATTCTTCGACGACCCTTCTGCCCAAACTCTTGCCCCTGAGACTGACACCAACTCCGATCGCCTCGATCGACCACACGACGGCCAGGGCCGTCAGGCTAAGGGCGGCAGCCCGTGGCCCCGGCTGGCCAAGGCGCGGAAGACGTCTCGAAGTGTTTTCAGGTTGTTCCCCGTAAATTCCCCTTTCTTGCTGTCAATTTTCTGATCATCATACTCCTCGTTACCCCTCGTCCCGTTTAAACTCCCCGCTTGGACGGACCGCGTAAACCACGATCAACCCCGCCCAACCCGTGAAACGGTGTGCGGCCACGGCTCAACCTCGATGCAGTTGCCGGCATCTCCCAGACGCAGGAACAGGGGACAACTGATTGGTCTTTCTGCTCGCTCCCTGTGGAGATTCGTTCTGTTTCACTGTCTGGATGTCTGTTTCTGGTTCAACTGGTCGACGTAGTCATCATCCGAAATGATGTATGGGCACACTGACCTCCGTGTTTAGCGCCTCGACACACGAGAAGATGGACACGCGAAGGCACGAGCATGGAGGGCCTCCTGAGGGATCTGTTCGCCAGTGAGCCGCGCGCCGGCCGAGACTAAAGCGACTTTGACATGCAAATTGCGGCTACGATCGCAAATTGGTTTCCGTGACACCTGCGACCACCCGTCTTATTGAGATTGACATGCATGGCTTGGCACGCAGCTAACGCGGGAGGCGTACAAGAGATATCTGATCACTTGCAGGTAAAATCTGCTATTGATATCTGAAGTCGGTCAGATCGTTTCAACAGGAATCAGAGAGGTGGCTGTGTAAAAATGTTTCAACTAACAGCTGTTTCCCGTCGAGCTGTCCCCTGCCGATCAACCCGACTTTCTCGTCTCACAATTAGGCAAAACATTATCAAGTGCACTACTCGGTGCTGTATCTAAGAACTCAACCGGTGGTCCGGATGGGATATGAAGAAGCCCCTTACAGAAATCTGAAAGCTGCAGAAATGTCTCTAATAAGATGAATCTTGGCAACAGCGAGAGATTGGCTTAGGAGTTTTCCACGAGGGCATTGCATCTACCCTAGTCTATCTGATTCTGAAGGTGCAATTAAGCTCTCCCTTCGTAGGCAAATGTTCTCCTCACCCATCCCATTCTCGTCTCAATAGCAGCCTTGGAGACCCCAGCCCCAACAGGCAGCCCTAGGATTTCAAAGCCATGAAAACCGCCGCTCCACACATGCAGATCCGCCTGCACACCACATTCCCATAGCCGCGTCGCATATGCCACGTCTTCGTCTCTGAATGGCTCCGCCGAACCGACATCAATATATGCCGGCGGCAGCCCAGAGAGGTCCGTTGCTCTTCCCGGCGCTACGTACGGGCTTACCCCCTCGGTCGCCCCTCGCTTGTCGCCAAGCACGCACGACCATGCAAACTCGTTGTCGGTGCTGTCATACACTCCATGGTCCTTTGAAAACTGCTTCTTAGAGACCGTCAGGTTGCGGTCATCGAGCATGGGGTACACCAGTAACTGGGCGCAGAGCCGCGGGCCCCCGGCGTCTCTAGCCCTCAGAGCCGCGCCGGCCGCTAGCCCGCCGCCTGCCGATGCGCCTGCAACCATGAGGCGGGCGGGATCGATGCCGATGTCTGCCGCATGCTCACTGGTCCATTGCAGCGCGGCAAAGCAATCATCTTGCGGAGCTGGTGCCGGGTATTCTGGTGCGAGACGGTACTCCACGCTGACAACAACGGCGTCCAGTTCCTTGGTGACGTCCACGAAAAATGGCAGTCCGAGAAAAGCGTCGCCGACGACCATGCCGCCGCCATGGATGAAAAAGACACCTGGTCGCTTCCCGTATGGCGTTTTCGGATTCTTGGGTTGCATGATTACCAAAGGAATCTCACATTCCGGTCCGGGGATCCTGCGGTCTTCGATGATGAGATCCTTGTCGTTGCGGATGGACGCTTGCAGGGGTGCCATGTTTTTCGCTCTGAGCTCCCGCCCCGCGACGACTTCATCTTTGGAAAGAGGATACGGCGGCGTCTTTCCGATCACAGTGGCGAGCTGTGAATCAAAAGGAGGTCGCGGGAGCTGGTTTTCAGCTGGTTGTGCCATTATGAACAAGATCTCATCAGTCGATATTTGCCGACTGGGATGGATAATACAGATCGCCAAGAAATTTCTTGGTCTACAATGTGACAATGACTACGGTTGTCGGCGATTTTTGATGTTGGATTTTGATAACTCAGTGCCTTGATCCTCAAAATGGATGGCCGCGACATCCTTTGCTGACAAAATACCAGCCCTGGGCCTGCTTGCTTACCGTTTCGCGCCTTCGCTTCGAATCCTTTGTCTTACGATGTTTTGCTAGCATTCTCGGCTTTCCTCTGGCCGGGCGCTATCTCCGCCTATGTTCACGCTAATAATGCCTTTATCCCCGCGACCCAAGTTTCTTGGCCCATGGCCGCTTATGCTTTTGGGAGTCAGAAAGGCGAACGGGATCTATCTCCATGGGCTCGACTAGTTCCTCTCATCGCGTCTTACCCCTCGAGTCTGTATACCCCGCAAAGCATTGACGCCTTTTCGAACCATTACAAACCTGCCTCTGTAGAATGGTGCCTTCGATGGACTGTCTAGTTTGGGATACTCCTGTGCGCTCCGGATGACTAACGTCCTGCGTGTTTGGGAAGCAAAGATTCGGAGGGTGAGCAAGAAGTCGTGGTGGAGAGCAATGATTATAACGCAAACAATGCATCCTTTTTTGAGCTATCAATGATTCCAAGTCGCGGTATGGTCCAATAGCTCAAAATACACCGCGGTCAGACTTTTAAAACCAGTGATTGACTCTCCTCAGGACGCTTGCTTACAATCGTGATAAGACTGACCAGTGCAACAACGACTAGGTGAACATGGCGTACCACTATCATCACATTGCTTGATCTTATTCACAAACGGGCTATGTTTTCTAAATTTGATGATTTGCCTGGTCATGAGGTAGGTGTTCATCATTCAGCAGTATGCAAGTCTCGGCAATCGCGTTTGTTGACCGTCTGTGTATGCAAACCGCGTCTAAGCCACAGCGAATCATGTCGCCAGAAACCTTCGGACTTCCCAATCCTTCGGACAAAACAGTGGCGCATTATTATTGCACAACAGTGCATCTTGTAAGCCTTTTGTTCAAAGCTGAGGACGTGGGAGGAAATAGCATCTCCGAGGCTTATTTCCCGCAACTGCGAAAACGTGGCACGCGTGCACGTTTCTAAAAGGATAATGGCGCATGTTGGACGATGACCAAGAATACACAATGCAGCCACCGCAAGCGTCTCAATTTGGCCTGCTTCGATCACCATGTCCTTGGTATGGGCATTAGTTTTATGAGCCACGGAGAATTCCAAGCTCACGGTCGAAATGCTTTACCACTTGCTATTTGGTCCCTTACGCGCTGAGAGGAGATGATATGCGATGACGTACTTGAGCTCACTAAACCTGCCTTTTCATCCATACCTGATTATGCGTTGTATCTGGAGTCCAAACGGTGCCGTTGAGCCCTGTTCCAAAAGCATTATCATAAACCTCCAGTCCGCGGCTTCCGTACTATTCTCATTGACATCACTCACGGGATCGGTCCGTGAGTCGCCCAGCAAGTATTTTGCTAAATTACCGCCTCCATAGCCTTTCGGCTGACATGGAGGCCTCTAATGTTTATAGGCTAGGACAGTCTCCCACACCGAGAGTCCGACGGTATCGCGTTCTCGCATTTGAATAGAGCACAAACCGAACAGGATTCAGCGAAATTTGAGCTGGCGCCGGCCCGAGAAAACCGCTGCTTTGGGCCTTTGACCGTTCTTTTGGGATCAGGGGGCAAGTGACTTGGGCACAACAGCGGCTCATATGGTTCGTTCTGTGAGGTTGACATGAGGTAAGATTTCCCAAATGTCTGTGGGCGGTTTTGAGGCGATGGCCCGAGACTCAACTCGAAAGCCAACAATTTCTTGTGTGGAAAAACTCAAAAAGATTTTGGCTTTGCTGTCAAGACCGCATTGCCTCGGTTCCGAGCGTAGAAGGTCCAATAGGCCGAGTCCGTCAAGCCAAGAGAAATCTTTGAGACGGACCTCAAGAGGCCGCGACTCAGCCTTAGTAATTACTGAACGAACCATGATTGCGTGACGGCAGTTGCGATGAAACAAGGCAAACTTCAGTGGTAGACAGGCCTGTTGACTGTCCAATGGGAAAAGCTGGGTTATCTAGGCCTCGGTTGATCATTGGGAATTTGCCGTTTGGAGTTCCGAGACTTTCTGTCATCGACGATGTTGAAATCTGCGAAGGAGAAGAAAACTGAACTTCTAGGTGTAGAGATGGGCACGTCCGTAGAATAACACCGAAAGCCAGCGTGGCAACCTGTTGTCAGTGCAACTGCCACGCAGTCTGCCAACGTCCGCCGCCCGAGACCGTGCTTCTTGTCAAAATTATACTTCGATCACCAAAAGGCAAAGAATGGCGGCCTTTCGGGCTTTCGATGCCTATCCTGCAGCATACGGGTATGATCTTCATTTTCTTCTACTAACACCTCTGAACGTGGATAGACAGGCGAGTCCGAATGAGAAAGGTTACAGTGGTTTAAGATAGCGGGCGAAACTTGGCATCACTTGAACACATGAAAGCAGGTTTACTTGGGACCATTTGGGAAGCTGAAGCGGGCCAGACCGAAGGTATGATAAAGAAACGATGTAACCTCAACTATAATCTACCAATCGGCCTAAGTTTTGCAAGCATAAGCTGCAGCCTTATCGGTTCAGGTGGAGTTCTAGCACTGACCTGTGCCGGAGCTAGAACCATTTCGTAAAATAAGATCGCCGTTGTGATGCATGCCGATGGCGCAAATTTGCCATCGATAGGTTCAGATCGCATAGCAGTGCGCCGAAAGCATGGCCGTTGGAGGCGAGATGCCTTCCTTCTGCAGTGCAACCACACACTGCCCTTCTGCCCATCCTGTCAGCATTGCCTTCCACCGGCGGAAGGTCTTTTGGGAGCAGAGGCTGAATTCTAATGCCCGGTCAGCACAACCCATTTTTCCGGGGCTTTCTGGTTCGCGGAGGATCACAGAAAGCCTTCGACGAGAAACGGCCACGCTCTGCCCTCTGAAATTGGGCTTCATCAAGCTTAAATGGCAGTTGTCAGCACTAGAGAGGCAATCCAACATAAAAATAGTATCCCGATTAAGGAAAGTCGCAAGCATATGCTGTGCTCATTCTAGAAAAAGATGCGGGACGTTGTAGATTAAACGATGTGGCCAATGGGAGATATCCCGCGTGCCTTTTATCCCGAGTTGCTACCCTCCACTACCCATTTGAGCCTCTTCTGACATACATCGATCGAGGATGGACTCATGATCTCAAATCCCCACCAGGGGGGCAAGGATCATTCTGTTGTCCGGCACATTGGACGGACAATTGATGTCAGCTCTCCTACGCCATCACGTCAACCACAGGGCCAGATCCAAATCCAGGGAAGTGTGCGACCCCTCAACGGCTCGGCCTGAAGTTTTGATGATTGGATATGTCGGTATTCACAACGTACCGAGCCAACGTCTTGGTAACTCAAAGTGCACCTTCCGCTTCCTGGCAGAAGCAGCATCAGCATCCATCGTGATCACATGCAGAGTGTTTAGCCCGTCTGAACTCAGTTGCATACACACCTTCTCACTCAACACCTGAAAGTCTCCTTAACGAGAATGGCCAAGTTGACGCCCTAAGCGAAATCCTCAGCATGTGTCACGTTGCAGGCTACGGCGCCATCCCTTGTGGTGCTCTGCATCTCCAGTTGGGCTGAGGGTGGTCGGTAGACTTTCCCTGCGGGAATCCTGAATCCCAAGGGACGAACCCCGTATCCGTATCCGTTGGCTGGACGGGAGTTGACCGGCTAGTAACGTGCCCAAACACATCCAGCCCTGCTCACTGCTTACTGCTTTCCTATTTCTGCCTTCGGACGATGCCAACGATTCAGTTGGTGTGTGTTGTCACCTCTCTGCCGTGCCGCAGCCTGCGCAGCACAAGTTCGGCGATAAGCCCCCAATCCCTCCGCCCTGCTGAGCTGCTGTGCTACTTGACGTTTCATTGGGCAAAATTGCTGCCAGCTACGAATAAGATGATAGCCGTAGAGACCGGGTACGTCGGACGACCATCTCATGTCCCGGACGCTGTCACGGAGCTGCCTCAGAACGTCAAAACCCATTGACCGTCTGGGGCGTGATAGGTCGCATCCAGTAGGAAGTGGCTGGATTGGGGCCGTGAAGGTGGTGTGGATTTCGCTTTTCCGTCAATTAGTTTTGCAGCTCGAGATCGGACAACAAGGCGCCATAGCGGTGCAAACCTGCAAAGACGACTACTGCTGCGTGGCAGGGATCGTGCATGTATCCGCGCGGGTGGCGGGCAGACCCTGTCGCTGAAACCTCTCCTCTAACTCTATCAACTTACACACAGATCCGAGTGACGCACGCCACGAATGGTCTTGACACGGCAATGTTGTGTTTCCGGGATGACCAGACAGTCAGCCTCCTTGAAGATGGCACTTGCACACCACCTCACAGGGCAATCAAGTCGTCAACGTACCCGGCCGACTCTTCCGACTAGGTCCTGGCTCGCTCGAATGCCTGGCATTGTTTAACCTTCCATCAACCCACCCTCGTTCCGCCGCCCCTCCCTCCCCAACGTCCACCATCGATCACATCAAATATCATTGAGGTGGTGTACGGCGATACGTCCGTTGTTGTCATTCACTCTCTTGCGCAGCGTTCTTTCATCAACTTCTAATACTTCGGATCGCCATCCAGGCCTTATAGTGTTTTCCTTTCTCATCGCGTGCTGGCATGGCTTCAGACTAATTTCCACGCAAACCGAGAACACACTCTTTGAGAGGCACACGACGCCCTCAATCATACCACATCCAACATGTGGCTGCTCAAAGTCGCTACGATAGCGGCGGCGGTTGCAGCAGGGCTGCAAATTGAGCCTCTTCAACTGGCAGAAGTGGAATACGCAAAGAGGCAACTGGGAGATGCCACGTCCTTCATCGCAGAATTGCCAACGGGGCAGGCAGCAGATCCGTCTCCGTCAACATCATCTGCTGCACCCACGACTCCCCCTCCGCCTCCACCTCCTCCGCCGCCACCGCCGCCTACCACAACATCAACAACATCGTCTAGCTCGCCGCCCCCTCCACCACCTCCGCCGACGACAACTTCACGGACGACATCTTCGGCCGTGAGAACAACTTCTTCGGCAGCCCCGCCTCCACCACCTCCACCACCGGCGTCAACGTCACCACCGCCTCCCCCGCCTGCCGCTCCGACAACTTCAGCTCAGCCGTCCACTGTCCCGGCACCGGTATTCACGCCATCGAACCCTCCACCACAGTCAACCACGCAACCCCGAGCATCAGCACCGCCGACTGCGCTTCCAGCTGTCACTACCAGCGCCGCACTGCAGCCGCAACCGGCCCAGGGAGGAGCTCAGAATGGGCAGCCACCGCAGCAGAGACTCATTGACCCAGCTGAGGGTGCATTCATTGGCGGTGTCCCGACGACTAACATTGATGTTCCTGTGACATTCCTGTTTTTGCTGTTGTTCAGCGCCGGAGCGTACACGCACATCAGGATTTACAGAGCCAACGCGAAGCGGGGTCACAAATTCCTGCTCTCAGATCTCATGTTCGACTTCTGCATGGTCCGAAACGTCACTTGCATCATGAGAATCATCTGGGCTTTCGAGAAGGCTCGCGTAGTGATTCTCATTGCTTTGATTGTGCAATTCGGAGGGTGAGTTTTCCGCCGTATTTGAGATGATTGATTGAAACTAACACATACTAGTGCTGTGGTTGTTATGGTGGTCAACATATTCTTTGCTCAAAGAATCATCCGGTCAATTCACCCCAATTTTGGGTGGCACCCTTTCTTCAGAGTTGCGACTCTCTTCTTCATTTTCTCGGTTCCGGCTGTCATCTTCAACAACAGTACGGCACTGGGAGTCTCGTTTTATCACATTGAAGACCAGGACCGCGTCGACACTGCTCTCAACGTGCTCAAAGCCGGAGTATCTTGGATCATGTTGCTTGCAATCCTTCCTGTCGTTGCGGTTCTCTTTGCCGCCGTGATTCCAGGACCTAAGCCCGAGAGGTTTGGTGTTGGGGACACTCATCAGAAGATTGCCGTTTTGATGATCGGCGCCATTCTTCTAATTGCGGGTCACGCTGTCCGTCTGACGTCTATCCTGAACCCCGAGCCGCCCGATTCGACGGATAAACTATTGAGCAAAGAGGTCTTCTACACCACGGGATTCATGCTGGAAATCCTTGTAGTGGTTTTCTATGCAGTCATCCGAATTGACTTACTCTTCCACGTTCCCAACGGTTCAAGCCAGCCAGGCGACTACTCGAGGAAGCTCAAGCCAGGAGAAGACGACTATGAAGCTGCTCTTCTCACCAAGGAGGAGATCGAGGACGAGCTTGCGGCAATGGGTCATCCATATGAGATCGTGGACTCATCGGGCCTGGGTAGAGATGGGTCAGGACGCACCATTGTTGCATTCAGCACCCGCCGCATGAACGGCGAGAAGCCAGTTGTCTTGCCTCCTCGACCGCAAGCATACAGTCGTGTTCAGTCGATCAGGGGCTCTGTCCGGTCTGTTCGTGGCTCGCTTAGGTCAGCCCGCGGCGGTATCTCGCGAATGATGTCCGGTCGCATGACTCCGGCTCCGTACCTGAATCAGGTTGATGTCGCACAACCGGCATTCAACGAAAACCCGTTCGGCAACGATCACCGGAGCCAGTATGGTGTGGCACAACCGCTTTTTATCCAGTCCAGGTTCAGCAGATATACGGATCCTGATGATGAGAGATCCGCCTTGCGTCCTGAAAGTCAGGCAACATCTGGCGAAATCCCCTTAACATTTGACCGGGATGGTCTCGGATTCGAAGAAGGACGGTCGAGAGTAGCGCGGCGGTCTTCGATACAAAAGTTTACAGCGATGGAAAGGGAAGGTGGTCCTTTGAAATAGACTGTTAATAAGCGTTATGATTTAAGGTAGTGTTTTTACAAAGCCGGGCTGCTCGTAAGGGTATCCGCATTCATATTGATATTTTATGTACATAATTGTCAGCCATGTTGTGAATAGTAATTCAAGATTCATAACAATTTTGCGCTGCAAGGAGACTTGTGTAACTCATTTATTTAGCATGTGAGGACAACTTCAGCTTCCAAATTGTTCGTTCTTCACATGTGTCGTCAGCGTACCAGGCTCCATGGTCTGAGCTTAGAGGTCTGCTTTTTCACGCAGACCAGGGCAAACTCCTTAATGCTACTTCACGGCAGGATTACCGCAGACATGTCACCGGATCACGATAACGATGCAGTGGTGGTAATATTATTGCCCCTCTCAAATCAAGATGTATTAAGACTGAGAGAGAATCTCCAATTTGTGTATAGCCGTTGAACACCATTCCAGTACGGACCCGGCCGTAGTGTACCCTCGCGCCCATGCTCGTATGCCAACATATCATACATGAAAATTACCTCCGACTTTAGTGTTTCTTGAACGGAAACATGCTCATGAGCCCTGCCAAAAGACCTCCACCTCCACCCCCGCCAGCGCCCGCGTCCTGGGCAGCGGCAGCATCGGCATCGGCCTGTGGGGGAGCGGCGACGGCTTGACAAACGGTAGAGCCGGCAGCTGTGGCGCCAGCCGGGGGTGGTGCGCCAGGAGCTCCCGGGAGAGCCGGGACAGACGTGCCGCCAAAGACTGCGATGCCTTGATCCAGGACGGTGCTGAGGGCGCCGGCACTCTTTTGCGCGTCGGCGTTCAGCTCCTGGGGGACTTTGCTGACGAGAGCCTGGGCGAGGGCGACGCTCGCGGACTTTTGATCTTGGAGCGCAACGGCAACCAGTGGCGTTGCGCCGAGCGAGTCGACTAGTGATTTCTTTGCCACGACATCGTTGATGGTAACCTTGACGTTATTCGTAAGCGCATCGGTCGCAGCCTTGAGATTCAACGCGTCCTTTCTGTTGAGAACCTCAGAGGCTTGAACTTGTGTCGTCGCGTCCTCGATCGAGGTTTTGACGTTGCCGACGGCGCCGAGCAGCTGGATTCCACCGCCCAGTGTCACGGTTTGCGTGTTTTTCACCGAATTGTCGAGTCCTTGCAGCGCGGAGTTGATGGTGTTTAGAGCGGCTTGGATCGTGGCAAGATCGCGCTTGTACTTGGTTGTAATGACGGGAGCGCCGAGGGCCGTGGCCGCGGCAAGGGTGAAGGACAAGAGAGAGCGGAGTAACATCGTGACCTGCCTGCCTGCCTGCCGGTTACTTGGAGTATCGTGGCCCTGAAAGGATTGAACTGCTGCCTCCTTCGGATTAAAAGAGAGTGTGGGTGCGAAAATAATAAAGGAGGAGCAACTTCAGACCATCACAGCTTTGCGCAGTAGGCTATGTTGCGGTGGATGTAGGCAGCTGAAGAGGGGGAGTGCAACGCCAGCTGAAAAGGAACTTGACTACGAGGGTCCATATAATGCGAATGCGGGGAGCAAGGACAGGATGATGGCACACGGCCAAGGCTATCACAAGGCGAGGGCCAGAGACTTCGCTGCCGCAGGTCCCGATGTCACCAGTGAATCTAGCCTGATCTTTGGGTGGTGCTGGCTTTCATGAGGCAAAGTTGAGACGGCCTTGATTTTGTGTGGGAGTATTGCCCTCTGCCGTGAGACTGCTGCCTCCATGGTCCCGCGAGCCGGGCCACCTACGGCAGGAGACTGGAATCCATAGTACGACGTTCACCTAGTCGGCGAGCTACGCGATTTGGTGGATTTGAACCACCATGCAAATTCCCTAGAAAGGTAACTCTCGTAGAATCCCTGTTTCATGTCCCGAAAGTCCAGACGAATCTGAGTGCATAGTTTGGCGGCCAGCATTTTGCCTTTAAGCCCGCCCACCGGCTCGACAGGTGGTCGTCAAGAAGATGATGGTCTCTCCATTGCCAAGTTCCGTTGTTTTCAACACGAAGATCAATGTCATGCAATTGAAATCACTGTAACATCAACTGGCACAGTAATTGCCTCTCCAGAGGTCAACGTAATGAAGGAATAGAAGCCTGCGCATTGCGAGGGAATGTCGTTGAGTCAGTCTTTGGGCATGCAGGCCATCGGATCGGACTCCCCCAAGTCACATCGAATGAATTTCCCGATTCAACGGTGATACAACCTTGACTGCTTCCACGCCGTCTCATCTTTTCTCGTTTTCGTTTCAATTCCCGCACAGGCTTTGTTTCCTTAAACGGGGAATTATTAGGTACGATATTACGAAATCCGAGCCGCGATCATCGCCCCATCTTCCGATGAGTGGATCGCGTGGACAGCGATCCCTTTGAACAACGCTCGACGCATCCAACCTGTCACTAACCAGACTGGCGGAAGATTTGCAAAAATTGAGTTGGAGAGAAGGATTTGTGCAGTTCCGACCAGGACGAACTGCTCCCCCCGTGGTTAATGTGATCACAGAGTCATTTTGGACCGGCCCCGACCGCCGATATGTCCCCGGGTCGAGCCTCTCCGTCACGGCCATCAAGCATACCCTTGTTTGTTTCAAGGAAGCTCAGACCATATCAGGCCTGCGCGATGCGGCTGTAAACCCGTCGTTGTATCTTAGTGTCGGGCCATCATCTGGAGGCTGTGGACAGTGCATCCACAACTGACGTGTAACCGTCGTGTCTGCCAGTACTTGACGTTGGGCAGATTTTACTGATCTTGATTTTCTGCTTTCAACTGTTTGTAGGGAGACTAGCGCAAGTCTGGTATTCAGCGAAGGTCCCGGTGATCCATGTGTGATCAGATCTCTGTTGCAGTTGCGATAGCGTGGTGAGATTTTCTGTCGGCGCCGACAGATAGACACGACCTCCCATCCCGGCTCTCTAGGTTTGGACTTTTCTGAAAATGCTTCGTCGCATCTTTCTGTATTTGGAGCACAACGATATACACGAAAGGAGTTTAACTCCGATGGAACCATGATCGGGATTGTGTCTACCTATTTGACTGGAGTTCGGAATTCGTGGGACAGGTAAAGAGTGAAGAATTCCCATTGGCTCGCTCGCTGTTCGCCGGGGTCTTGGCGTCAAGTGTCAAGCTCCAAGAGCATCCCGAGCTTATTATGAAGGCCAATGCGATGTCATCAAACACTCTGGCCACAAGTTTCGTATAATCCGTATCTGGCAAGGCTGCGCCGAGCCATCCGAGGGAGTTGTGAAGCAATAGTTGAAGTAGGTCCCCGCTTGTTTGTGACGTTCATCACACGTCTGCCTTTCATCATCCTGAAGTCCACACCGTTGGGTCGGCGTCCAAAGTCGGGATCTTCGTACCTTTCGTGTTCCTACCCCTCGTCGCAACTTCGATTACGTTCCATGCCATCCCAGAGACTTCCAAGGTCCAGCTGCATACTTCACGCGTTGACTATCAGCTAACCCAAAAGAAAAGGCAATGTGTAATATGGAGGCCAAAACGCTGTCTAGTTAAACCAAACTTCTCCAGCGCGAGATCAGGGTTGCTTCGCCGGAGAGAAATAATCGCCGTGAGATCAGTGTTCGTGCCAAGTGTGCCGATGACACAAACAAGCTTAAACCAAGGCAGCGGAGTCTCTTTCGGGGCCGGCAGTTGTGAAGTGATACGGCAATATCCGCCGTTCGACATGATGCCCTCGCTATTCGGCCCATGCCAAGAGTAACGGTTGTCACTCCGTGGTTTTGACATGATGTTTTGACGGATGTCGTAACTCTCGGCAACGCCGCTATCCATAAGCCGCCTTTGATTCCGACAGACCGGCCATCGCTGTTCGGGCGACTCACTGACTTTGAGTCACGCAATCGTCTGATGTGCAGAGCTCCACGCGATACCTAATTTGGGGGCCAAACTACAACTTCTTCTCGGTTCTTTGTCTAGTTTTACACATATTCCGTCGATCTTAAGGACTCGGCCGATCGAAGCCGGGAGTCTTTGAAGCATACTTCGTACGCTAATTGCAAACATACGAAGGCTGCCACGAACATACTCACAGCCCACATGCGCACTGTTGCTCAGCTTCAAGCCAGGGACAAAACTGGGTTGAAGCATATTTTCCTACAGCAATCAATTGGAGGCCAATCGCTGCACATTGTTGTTTTCTCTTTGACTTGTTCCCATCCACAAGGCCAAAGCAGGGTTGACTCAAGTCCGGTAATCACGAGCTTCACTGACGGAGCATTTGTCTAGCCTCCAGTTTCAAAGATCGTCAATGATTACCACTCTTGTCTAGTGTGATCAGAGGTAAATCTCAAAGATGTTGTGAATGTCTAGCAATGACTCTTGAAGGTCAGAAAAATGTGAGTTTTTACATTGGCAAGTGTCATGTTAAGAAGGATGATGCGAATGTAGAAGAATTTCATCGCACCAATATCTACTGAATTCTTGAAAACAGGACCCAATGATTTTCTACATTTACACACCAGACTCGGAACTTGTATCGCGAAATTGACAGACATGTCCGGTATTGCACCGTAAGCGGCTACGTAGTGATGTAATGCTGGGGAAAATGGCCCCTCAAACATGTGAAAACAGTCAATCTCGCGTCTCGGGTCATCCGCGAAAATGGGATCTAAGATATATTTTCTGTACGATCGTGGTATTCTATTAAATAGTCCAGCACTCTAGCTGTGAGCTGGATTGACACCGCAATTTTACGATATTTATGTCACATAGAAACGAACTGATCATATGCCTCTTTTGATATCCATCTCTTTCACAAAGCTCTGAAGCTCTTTCACGACTCGATCTCCGAGCTGTTTGCCTTCCGGGGTAGAAAGGAACATCTTGTGGTCCTTGGAGATGTGATCGTCCGTCCACATCTGACCGCGACCTTCCTCGCCCAGTCCAAGGCTTGAAATGTAGATATTTGCCCCTTGCTCCGCCGTCCGCGCAACGGTGTTGTTGACGATCTTTGCCATCAATCCGACGACTCCGTTGTTGGCTGAGTGACGCGAGAGGTCCGAGTTGACCGCACCAGGGCAAACGGAAGCAACGAGAACCTTTGGTTTCTTTTCAGTGTCCTCGATACCTGGGAGGAACGCAAGGTGCCGCATGGAATATTCAAGCATAAGCTTGGTGAGGCAGTAGTGCCTTTGTCCTCCCATGACTCCCGGCGTGAAGGCCTCCGGTCTTGATAGGTCACGAAGAGGGGCCGTCGAATTGAGGATAGGTTCTATGGTCGAACGACTGGCAAGCCAAGCCGCGCCGGAGCTGACCAAAGTGAGATGCGGTCTTTCGGCGACCGAGGCCTTCTGCACCAAAGGAGAGGCGAGTAGCATAGGGAGAAGGTGCGTTGAAAGCAGTGTTGGCGAAATGGCGTTGACTTGCAGGCTGCTCTCGTATCCTGTTTCCGCCTGATTGTACGATCCTGCCAGCAACCCGGCACTGATGATGGCGTGGTCCAAGTGGTTTGTCGTCTGCTTCAGTCTATTGACCAAGTTGTAGATTGAGTCAGGGGAAGTCATCTCAACGACAAGAGGAACGATGACCGGTAAGGGCCCTGAAAATGCCGAACTTGATGCTAAGTGCTCTTCAATGGTCGCTTTGGTTGTAGCTGCCTTGGCTTCGTCTCGGGCTGTGATGATGAGGGTAGATGTTCCCTGTGCTGCTAGCTTCTTGGCTGCCTCAAGACCGATGCCTGTGGAGGCCCCCACGACGAGGATGGTGAGCCCATCAAAACGTCTAGATGATGGCTTGGGTGGGTGAAAACGGGCTGTGATGACCTTCAACATGGTTCTCTTCGAGATTTCGGAATGAGGAAATGGAAGGGGGTAAGCAAATCTGAATACAGCATGAAGTACTGAGAGGGCATCAACCGATCATCTAGGGCATCTTTATAATTCTATGGTCAACCTACGATGTGGGTTCTATGTTCATTCCATTTAGGCTAGTTCCAATCTGTGGCGTCGCCAAATAATTACACCGTTCTTGTCGGGTTCAAGATGTTACCCGACAGCCCGCCACCTGCAGACTGGAGTAGAGGAATGAAATCCTTCTCATTGTCAGATCTTTGCCAAGCCCTTGCCATTTGCTAGCAAGGAGTTCTCAATAATGCTTCTTTCCCGTTTTGTTGCGCACCCGTTCTCCTAAGCCAGCCATGCCCTTTTTCTTCTTTGCTCTGATCCAGAACACAATGCCTCTAAACATTTTCTGTCATTTTCAAAGCGAGGAGCAGCGCCGACGTGGGCCGGCTTTTGTGGACAAAGCCCGGCCTCTTCCCGATGGAGGATTCCTTGGGGGTGGCCGAAGATGAATGCGCGGGTAGACGCCCGAAAAGTGGGAATACTCGTAAAGCGCACGGGCTTTCTTAGGTACCTAGGTTGAGATTGTCCCGTGTGTGGTTCTCTGTCTAATTCGACGCTAGAAACACCTTAGAAATGGTAGTAATTCCGTTAGTACACGAAGATCTTGTGGGGTCAATCGTTACCCAGTTCAACGATTGGAAGAAAAATATTAAGTAGTTCTCGTAGTTGTATGGCCCTATCGTGGCCTAGATATTGTCAGCTTTCGAGCCAGACGAATCGATCGCATGGTCATTGGCCACCGACCAAAACACACAAGACCAACTTCTTACCAAAGCAAGATGCGTTGTAATTGAGCCCCTACCAACACTACATATGTCTCCCAAAGTTCTGCGTCATGCCCACAGACCGAATGGAAAGCATCAGCCTAATGATGTCTCACTTCTGCGACAAGCCTAATTTGAAGCCCATCCGATTGCGCAATAATGTCTTCAAGAATACTTACTTGGAATTGAGAGTATGGCGAGCCAACTCATCTCAGGTTTAGGACCTTACCTGAGTATTTCCCATTTGCTTTGGCATGTGCGTCTCCGTCAAGAGTGGTTTGAGTATACTGTCTCGGCGGTCAACGGAGTCCCCGCCGACCAGCACAATCAAAACAGCAGGAGATCCCGAGATGGGAAATCGCCTGGCTCGCCCTCTCAGCCAAGACTTGTCTGCCATGTTCTTTGGCCCACAGCTTTCTAGAGTAGGTCACCATTTCACTTGCCTAAAGCATCTGCAAGTGACAAAGTCGGCAAGGCTTCACGACAGGTCACCTGAAATAAGCAGAGAAGTTTCCTCTTCCAACTTCGCTAATGTTACATTTGATGATCGCTTGATGGCCAAAGGCCGCAACTTTGTGAACGATTGCAATTTTTCCTTGTTCTGTTGTTAACTGTTACTATTGTGTTGTATTATCCCGCGCAAGCCGCGGATCGCACGGGGATTATAGGCGCCACGACAACCCCGATTCGTGCTGCGCCATCGGTATGCCCCATTGCACCGAGCCCGAAATGCCCAGCTCGGCTTTACTAAGACTCTCTCGACGGCGAGTCGATCCTTTCTGGAGTTGATGTAATTTGATTTGGACCAGGTGCTGGCAGGCCATTGCCAATCGTTACATACATCTCGGGCGGATCTCAACTTTCTTGGCTATGCTGGAGACCTCACACCTTGCGGTCATGGGCTGAGGATATGGCGACTGGACCAAGTCCTTTGGCCCCTGGGTAAAAGATTTGAGAAATAATCAGCAACCAAGTTGATTAACTGACGTTGATATAACATAGACCCAAGGGCGGTTTCGTGTCAATCATTGAAATTAGAACGGCTCCGCTGGTGGATGGCTACGAACGAGACATGAGCTTTTGATGTGTATCATCTTAAATTGACGACTATGCGGTTCTCTGAGTAGTTCGAAGGGGTAATTGGTAGTTTCTTATCCCAAAGTTCAGCCCATAGTCCCTGAGAATCCCCCCACGCCTAAGTTTCCAGAATACCCATTCGCTGAAGCTCGGCAACCGACACATATGGCCGTTCAAATCTTGGCTCGAATTCATCCTTGTGCTTTCCAAATCCATAGCCTACTGACAGACTCAGGAGCAAGCCTTCCGGTGCATGTGGCCCAAACGACATAAACTGTGGAAATAATGAAGGGCGTACGTAAGGATTCTCGCCGTCGCCGTACAGGAACTCGTCCAAGTCGTCATCAAGCCAGACGGCCCGCCCTGGTAACGCTTGGAATTCACCCTCATCTCGAATGAGTAGCCGAGGTCGTGTCGCCCGCCTCTGCCATTCTGAGTTGTCTCGAATGCCAAAGAGGAGCTCTCTATAATCGCCACTGTCTTTCAAGAACCAGAGGAAGCTGAGCTCGACCGACCGTAAGGTTTGCGGGAGGGCAGCAAGAAAGTCTAGCAAGTCTTTCTGCTTAACTAAAAAGCGCGAAAGTCCAAAATGTGATAGATTCCTCCACGTCTCGATAGGGAAAATAGATCGCAGGGGTATGAAGTGATCGGCTGTCGAACTTTGGGCGCGCCACGGATCGTCAGGGTTATCTTCTTGGTCGGTCTCCAATATAAAGTATTGCAAATCACTAGCAGCCTCCAAAGCCTTCTTCAGGCGCCCATTGCGGAAAGCACCGTAGCCATTGTACTCCTGATCGTCCATCATGAGGTTAAGCTTAAGCGTGGTGAAGCCTGGCTTTTTGATAACGGCAACGAGGTTTTCGTATTCAACGGCCTCAACTCCAAATTCTGGTGCACTGAAGATAGCACACGGAAGCCCAGTGCTGATCTGATTGCCGTCAAAAATGAGTTCCGTGACACCCGTGCTTGTCGGCTGTGCGAGAACTCTGACGACATGGCGAAAGCCACGCCATTTGTCCTTCACCTCCATGTACGTCTCCGTTGGGTGCCCCAGTGGGGATGTCTTAACAATCTTTTCGTTCCAATCCCAGCCGTCGAACTCCTCTCCGTGCAAAGGGGTTGGCCAACCACGAGGAAGCGGATAGATAAAGCCGTCCGGAAGAGCACGAATAGCAGGAGTTGGATACAACGGGTTGAAAAGCATGCCGTGTGCTGCGGGTGTGAGAGTGACTCTCTTCAGGTAAGGGAATCTGTTATTTTTCAAAGCCCATTCGAAAGCAACTGCATCAGCTAAAGTATCAGATAGCACGTGTTCTTGCTCTTCAAGTAGCTTCAGATAATGTGCGTAGGCGTCTCGGATAGGCATCTTTGCGGCAAGCTGCTTCGATGCCTCGACATACTGCGGCAAAGTCTCGGCATCGTGCTGACGTCTGTCTTCCAAGTTTTCGATAGCGGCATGATAACATCTGTAAAACCAGAAAGGAACACCACGTGGACGCTTAACCCATGGGCTATCTTCATCGTCTCCTTCATCGCTTGAATGGTCGGAACCTTCATCAAATCTGTCCCAGTCGCCATCATACCTGTGGTCCCGATCCGATGGTTTTTCGTAGCGAGATTCATCCCAGACAATCTCGCGGACGTCGTGGCGGAAAGTCTCGTGCTCTGCGACCGCGCGGAACACCTCCACGTTCAAGGGGCTGGCGCCTATGAAAACGCGCTTGAAGCGAAGATGAGGGCTAACGAAATTCGCAAGCTTCTTGCAACTCAATCGAAGGTTTTTGATGTCGATATTTTCAACATGGGAGAAAATGAGCGCGGATATTTCGAAGGGCGAGTTTGCGATGAAGTCGACAACAGCCGACGCCGCGGGCAGGTCGGGTTGAGGATTCATCATGAAGGCTGCCAAGAAAGATGGAGAAAAGGAATTTCGCGCAAACCAATGGCGGCATGGGCTTGTTGGTGCCTATTAAATACTTCTTCTACTCAACAGAGGTAGTTCTTGTTGGACTGTATCGGGTGTTAGCTCCGGGCGGATCAAGTGGAGTTTGTCCCGCCCATCATCCCTGCTGGGGCCAGGCAGAAGAGGTTCGGAACTTCGTAGACCACAGCTTAAGCCGAACTCCCAGGTCCGATTCGACCTTCTCATGTCCTGCTCCTCGACATTGCGGTAATCACAAGAAAAAGACGGGAACATGAGCTTTTTCACCGGCAAAACATATCAGAGATTGGACAAGGTACGCAGTATGAGGCAGTACAATTCGAGTTGTTATTATATCTTGGCCTTTGTGTTTTCGTTCCAGCCCAGTCCCAATAGTCTATCGAGGTTCCCATGAGTAAACAATCTCATCTGTTCCGCATCCAAAAAGTCAATACTGTCAATGAGTCGTTTCCCGTCCTCATTTGAGGCATACGGATAGTCCACAGAAAAGCATATCCGGTCCATCGGCATAACATCAACCAACGTCTTGAGCGGCGTCGTGGTGAACATTCCACTAGTGGTAATGTAGAAGTTCTCTCGCAAGCACTGAAGAGGTCCCTTCTTATGTCCTGCCTTCTTCATCACCTTTCCGAGGGTGTCCTCAATGCGGCCAATCATCACCGGGACCATCTCGCCACCGTGGCCAATGATGATCTGGAGGTTGGGCAGCTTGTCAAACAGCCCGATTGAGATGAGTCTGACTACGTTGAGACCGACCTCCGAATGCCATCCCCAAGCTCCGGTGGATACCGTGAAGGCAGCTTCTGGCGAGATGGTGTCTCCGCTGAATAAGACATCGTGGGCCTCTGCACTCGGGAAGCTGGGATGGATGTAAATGGGAACTCCAAGATCCGCCGCTGCCTCAAAGATTGGGAGGTACTTTCGGTTATCAAGGAACTCCCCGTCAACCGTGTTGTTGATGAGAGCTCCCTTGAACCCAAGTTCCCTAATGCATCGCTTAAACTCCTCTACCGCCCTCTCAGGATGCGCGGTAGGTAAGCACGCGAAAGCGGCGAATCGGGCTGGGTGTTTCTTGACAGCTCCGTGCAGCTGGTCATTTGTTTTGTGGCATCTATCAATATCTTTCACGTCGTAGACCGTCTGAGAGAGTACCTGAAATTCCATCAGCGATTGCACACGCGGATTGATTTTTGGACACTATTACCTGTGTACTGATTCCATGCTTGTCCATATCGGCGATGCGGCCTACCCCGATGTCCCGCAACTGCGAAACAGGCCATTCAAAACCCGGATGATGCGCAGGGAGCTGGCCATCGAAGGCCGTTGAGCTGAAGTGTTCTTCAGCCGCGACAATTCTCATGTTGTTCAATTCTCGTTATGCAAGGATTTCAGTGGAATTAATCTCGACGTTCAAAGGCCGTCGAATGGTCGGGGATCACGGAGACTTTTATTGTTCCTCAGCAAACGCTGAAGCTAGCGCAGCTCGGTTTCTCATTCGGTACCGACTACGGCACACGGGGTGGTAATGAGTGAGGGTTTGATCCCATCATCGGCAACTCTATCGAGACCATGACGTAGATGCCCGGATTTCCGGCTTCGGCATTTGCGGCGACGGCGACGTTCGGTCAACGCTTAATGTCCGCGCCGGAAGGTCCACTCATCGGTCTTCTGCCCCACTACCTCCGAGCCGTCAGCAACTAATTGTTGTGCGGCGTTGTAAGTCGAGCTTGAGTGCTATTATCAACTGCTGACATTACTAAAAACCTAGTGCGTTCAAGCGCCGACGTGCGTACCTGAGATTCCGGAGAGGAGCTTGGATAAATAGTTAACAGGAGGGACTTCCTCTCACAAAACTAAAATGGATACTGCCTTGGGAACAAAGAAAAGGTCTTGGTTCAATGCTAAACAATTCCAAGTCCTTCGGTCGACGACAAACGGTCAGAGTGCATGCTCCCTTTCACATTCTCCGGATCCTACTCAGAATGTTTCATCCTGTTCTGTTAAAGAACACCCCAATGTGTGCAGCTTAGACAGGTATGCATCTGCGGGGCTGTTGAAACTTCATCTCATCCATGACTTGCTTTCACACCACGTAAGTCTGCAATTCATTACACCAAAACCTGCAAAACGCCTATTACACTCCGCCAAAAAG
Organism: Colletotrichum siamense; assembly: GCF_013390195.1. NCBI lineage: Eukaryota > Fungi > Ascomycota > Sordariomycetes > Glomerellales > Glomerellaceae > Colletotrichum > Colletotrichum siamense. Next base: position 1,946,406 of record NW_023501015.1, read on the forward strand.
AGCGAAAAAGGAAGGCATTGCCTCGAGGGCGAATCGAACGCCCGATCTTCTCATTACGAGTGAGACGCTTTACCACTGAGCCACCGAGGCATTTAGAAACCAGATCGTGGTTGGTGGGCCACAGATGCGAGCTGGGGCGGATGCAACCAAGCTAAGGGGTGCAGAATTGCGATGGAGTGATTATTGTAAGCGAAAACCTTTGGGTGTTGTTGATTGTGCAAGTTGTGTGAGGAAACGCCCGTCATTCGTTGGAAAAGCCGTTTGAGTTATTAGTCAACGACCGCGCGGTTCATCCCTTGCTCTCCGTCTCACAACGCCGGGATTACATGTGGGCTTTTGCGCCCAACTCCGACCGATGTGCTGATACCGCGCGGGCGCCACCGTAAGCAGCCAAGGCGGCGAGAACATACCTTAAGCCACAACTGTTGGCTCATCGCATAGAGAACGCCGATGGTTTGCGTCAACTTACACACCTTGCATATTAGTTTGGATGTCAGTGGTCAAGCTGCAGACCGCGCGCGCGCGCGATTCTTTTCATGCAGCGAAATCAACTCTAGCTGCCCTCAACTCACAAGCTGGTATTGATAATCAGCGACACGCCGGAAAGAAGTGTACAGAACTTGTGTCACTTACCGGCCAGCAAGCCAAGCCGATGCCGACGTGGGGCTTGGGAAGGGACTTTGGTACGGAGAGTAGGTTGCAATAGACACCGGTCGCCTGCTGAGGGAGCGAGTTGTACCACGGGCAATGCAGTGCTCATTATTGCCCTCGAACTTTGGTTGCGAGTATAAAATCAGAGTTCTTCGTGTCCTGTTGAAGACTCAAGAAAGTCAGTCATTCAACGTCTTGTCTTCGGAAACTCATAAGAAGGTCCTCTTTCATTCCTCAGAACTAACTAAAACATCAACTTCCAAATGGCCGCCGCCAAGAAAGTCGCTGTCATCGCTACCAGCACCCGCAAAGTCAGAATCGGCCCCAAAGTCGCAGAAATCGTCAAAAACACCATCAGCCAAGACGCCTCCACCAACAAGATTGACCTTGCGCTCGTCGAAGTCGCCAAATTCAACCTACCCGTCTACGATGAAGTCGCCCTTCCCGCCCAGGTGCCTGCCGTTGCCAAATTCGAGCATGCTCACTCCAGCGCGTGGAGCAGTGAGATCGCCAAGTACGACGGGTACATCCTCGTCGTCCCAGAGTACAACTACGGCATGGCCGGTGGTACGAAAAACGCCATCGACTACCTGTACAACGAGTGGATCGGCAAGCCGGCAGCTGTGGTAAGCTACGGCATCGCGGGCGGCAACCGGGCGTCGGAGCAGGTCAAGGGCACGTTGGAGGGCATGAAACTCCGTGTTGCGGCGACCCGCCCGGCGCTGTCATTTGCGGGCGGCGCCGGCCCAGATCTAGTGGCAGCCATTAAAGGCGAGGTTGGAGAAGACTCGCGCAAGGATTGGGAGGCCAAGTTGGAGGATATCCTCAAGGCATTTGGGGAGCTGAAGCAGCTCTTGAGCGAGCCTCCAGCGCCTAAAGCCCCGCTTGCTATTTGATTTCCTGGAAGATGTTGTACATCCTCCATGTTCTCTTTCAGAGCCTGATTTTGTTTTCTGTCTTGAGGAATGTTGATCACCTTACCCAGCGAAGGGCGGAGACCCACCTCGTAATGTCGCTTAACCCCCTGTCAACAGCATCTTGATCCTTCGTGTTAGTGTTGTTCTGCTCTGCTGCCTAGTACCAATGGATTATGACTGCTGTGCCGCATTCTGTGCCGCACGCTCTCGAAATCTAAAAGTTCTCGTGAATCCTTCCAAACGTTTTCCCTCTTTCTTCTCTTCTAGCCATGCATGCATCACAGTCACTCGCTTCTTCCATGCTCAACCTGCCATGAAGTTGTCCGTCGTGTCTGCGGTCGCTCTATGGGCCGCAGCGGTAACAGCTCGAGTCCGTCTACCATTCACCCGGCAGTCTCACCCATTGAGCAGCAACGCCAGACGTCGTGATGATGAACGTCGATCCACCTCAACAGTCGACTTCTTCAGCGCGGACACGGTCTATCTCGTAAACGTCACCGTCGGCACGCCGCCACAGAACATGTCGATGATGCTCACCGTCCAAGCCGGGGAGACATGGGTAGTCAACGCCAACAACTGCGACGAGGACGGATATTCGCTCAAATACGGGTGGTGCAAATACGGCTCCTTCATGCCTAACGAGTCGTCGACATATGTCAACCCCGGCACTGAGACGTTCATGACGAGCTACACCGAAGGCTACGCGTATGGGGAGATCATGAGCGAAACACTGAGCATTGGCGACGTCCAGTTGGGCAAACTCAATATGGGCATCGTTGACACGGCAGACACGTATATTGGCGTACTGGCCCTTGGCTTCAACACGAGCGCGTACACCCCAAGTCCCTACAGCTCCAGCTCAAGTAATACAAGCAGCGAAAGTCTGCCTACCGTTCCCGACCGCCTGCTCACTGATGGCAAGATCAACTCCACCGCGTACAGTCTATGGGTGGATGATCTCTCAAATGAGTCTGGGAGTCTGCTCTTGGGTGCAGTCGACAGGTCGAAGTTTGAGGGCCCGCTCACCCGCTTTCCGATCGTGACTAGCTTCTCGACCTCAAAGGTCTTCAACACTCGGATCCACTCTATCAACGGCAGCAAGTCATCATCGGACGTCTTGGAGTCCTTGGGCAGTCTCGGGACGTCCTACAACGACAAACCTATCGTCCGGATCAGTCCTCACAACATCGCGTCCTGGCTTCCCGATGACATCGCCCAAGATATCTACGCCATCGCAGGCGCGACGTGGCTTGAGTCGCAATCGAACTATGTAGTCCCTTGTTCTGCCAACACCTCAACTGCACAGCTGGCTATCCAGCTTCACGGCTTCGATGGGCCGGTTCTGAACGTGCCGATTTCCGACCTCGTCATTCCAGCTGACTTTTGGTCGTCTAGCAAGTGGTCTTGGGATACTGAGACTGCAACACAGTACTGCCTCTTTGGAGTACAATCAGATAACTCATCGACGTCCTCGACTTCCACCACGTCCGGCAGCTCGAGCTCGACGTACAGCCTCGGCGGCATGATACTAAAGCGCGCGTACATGGTCTTCGACCTCGCCAACGAAGAAATTGCCATCGCGAAAACTAAGTTCGGCGGCGGCACGACTGAAGACGTCATCCCTTTTCCCAGCTATGCTGCAGAGATCCCCGGGTCTACCTCGGTCAGCGTCGTCGTTTCAGTCTATTGTCCCGTGGGCGCGACGTCTGAAGAGTGCGACCCTAATGGATCTGGATCGGGCGATGGCTATGGCTATTACGACTCCGTTGGGCTTTCCAGGGGTGCCAAAATTGGCATTGGCGTCGGCGTCGGCGGGATTTCGCTCATCGTGCTGGCGTTGACGGTATGGGCCGTCATGAGGTGTCGGAGGATCAGGCGTGCAGAAGCGGAGCTGGCTGAGGAACAGAAACGCGCGGAAGAGGGCACGGGAGCAGCTGCCCATACTGGCATTGATAAGGATCTGAATCCTGCAATGTCACAACGACCGCCCGTTGCAGTCAAAGAAAGCACATCGATGAGTGAGTCGGCGCAGGATGTTACGACAACAGGTAACGTCGAGGGGAACAAAGTCGGCCCATCAAGGCCTCAGTGAGGACCACTTGAGTTATGATAGAATATCTTAATGCAAAATTTAATCCCCCCGTGCTTCGTACATGGGGTGTAGTCATACTTTACGGCAATCTTGCCTCTGCCCAATTGTCAGTCTCCAACGTCGATGCCAGATTGCCGGAGTCAGGGGACTGGCGTCAGTCGGTTAGCACGTAACGTGCGAACCGATCCGGAACCTTGCCCGCAGCCAGTCATGGAAAGCGGTGGTAACCGTCTGAACTCGCCATGTGCAACCAGGTAGCATCGAACACTCGCCGAGATCCGGTCAGTGAAGGCCAGCAACTTGGTTCGTCGGCGAGGGAAGATCCTAATCTACCCGGGATGCCCATCTGTCGTCGCCGTTTGCAACGTTGCAGATCTCTCATACCCTCATGAACCGTACGGATGGACTCAAAGTTGCAAAAGCAGGCGCGGATGCCACTCTGTAATATGCACAGAATCAGATGGCAGCAGCTCATCTGGCGAAAGGGGCCCCCTGAAGGGCAACCCTTTTGGAGATCAGGGGGCGGGGCGGGTGATGCGCCGGTGCCCGTCTTATCAGATCTCCACCTTCCGGAAGGATAATAACTTCCGTAGGATTGTTGGAGGTGGGTGGAAGACGGGGTAACCCCGACGCCGAATAAGGATTTGTTGGAAGTGTTGTTGGTTGCCGTTGTCGCGCTATTTTCCGAATGCCGCCTTCTCGGCTCTAGTCAACATGATATCTGTCTCAGCAACTCAGTAGTAAAGGAAAGAAATCCAGTTTACGTCAGACTTCTGGAAGAACAACTGCCGCGATAAGCCGACATACGGCTCCAGCAGATTCGTCCAAATGGCAGCATGTGCTCACGTTAGTCCTGTCCGAAAAGAGCGATAAGAGCCAGGGATGGAGGGTCACATTCGGCCCCGACTCGGTCATTCGCTGTCAACTCACCAAATTCGGGGCACATGGCCCTTCAAGGGTAGCTCTTGAAGAATGCAAGACGTTCAGCCAATCTGGCGGCGTCGCTGGACATGCTAGCAGAGGAAAAGACCGGCTACACCTGCATTAGCTCCGTCGCTTCACCTTGCGCCAACCACTCACCGGGCACCATCACCAAGTCCTCACCTATGGTGTTGGCGGCGCTCCACCATGCACACACACGCGCGTACACACACACACATACAAGCGAAATTCCACGCGAGATTCACAGTGCGCTGGTGCAGCCAATATGGGCGTGCGAGGCAAGTCATCCTTTGGTGGGTTGATGGCACGCTAGACCACACGCTTGACGGATCACTGTCAAATTGGTTGTAACCATCTAAGCGTGACGCGAGCGACAAGACCACGATGCCTTCACGCGCCTCGTGGAAATTGCGCTGCGAATTCTTCACAAGCCAAAAAGCTGGCAGGATTGGCCCAGGGGAGTTGAGAGTTTGATTGGCAGAGAACGTAACGTTTCGCATGTAACTCGAGCACGCACGATTTTCAGATGACAGATGTGGTCGGAGGCAACAATGGCTTTGTGTCTCTAGTTCTCCCATTGTTTCGTGGGTGAGATCTTGGGTAGCGCATTGTCTAACTTCACCGGACAGAATTAGTATAATATGATCAGTTGATCGCCTCAAGTCCAGTGACGTTTAGTTGAGGTGCGGCACAGCCTTTTTCTTACACTCCTTCTATAGACTATTTAATAGCTTCCTCTTAATTTCGGTCAAGATGAGGTTCTTCCGCTCCTTAGTTGCTATCGCTAGCATCATGTCTCCCGCAATCCGTCTCACCGAGGCCTCACCGGTCAACCTCACCACCCGAGGCCTGAATGGCTACACCAACGCTGTCTACTTCACCAACTGGTATGTTGTCACCTATGATCGAGACAACTTGTTGTATGCTGAGTCACATTCAGGGCCATTTATGGACGCAACTATCAGCCGCAGGATCTCCCTGCATCTCAGATCACGAACGTTCTCTACGCGTTCATGAACCTGCGGGATACTGGAGAGGTGTAAGTCCCTTCGATGTCGAGAAGTATTGATAGTTGATCGCCGGTATGTGACATTTTTGAGGTCTATTTAACTGATATGTTACAGTTACACCGCAGACACATACTCTGATTTGGAAAAGCATTATGCCTCCGACTGTAAGCCCTTATGTATCTTGAAACCTGCCGGACAGCTTATCTCACTACTGCTCACTAGCCTGGAACGATGTCGGCACAAACGCGTACGGCTGCGTCAAGCAGCTCTATCTCCTGAAGAAAGCCAATCGCCGAATGAAAGTCATGCTCAGCATCGGTGGCTGGACCTGGTCTACCAACTTCCCAGCTGCTGCCAGCACTGCAGCAGGCCGATCTCTCTTCGCGTCGTCATCGATCACGCTTATGAAAGGTATGCATCTACTGCGCCACATGGATATGACAGTGATTAACATACGATGACAGACTGGGGATTTGATGGAATTGACGTGGACTGGGAGTACCCTGCCACGGCTACCGATGCAGCCAACTTCGTCTTGCTTCTTCAAGAGATCAGAAGCCAGCTGGATGCCTATGCTGCGCAGTACACCCCGGGCTACCACTATCTTCTTACTGTCGCATCGCCCGCGGGGCCTGACCACTACAACGTCATGCAGCTAAAGGCCATGTCTGATATCATCGACGCCTTTAACCTTATGGCCTACGACTATGCCGGATCCTGGGATGCGAACAGCGGCCACCAAGCGAACCTCTTCCCGAACCCAGCGAACCCCACCGCCACCCCCTTCTCGACCGACAAGGCCGTGAGCGACTATCTCGCCGCCGGCGTCCCCGCCTCCAAGATCGTCCTCGGGATGCCCATCTATGGCCGTTCTTTTGAGCAGACGAACGGCATCGGTCAGCCGTTCACCGGCATCGGCAGCGGATCATGGGAGAACGGCGTGTGGGACTACAAGGCACTTCCTCGTGCGGGTGCCACAGAGCTGTACGATGCGACCGCAGTGGCGTCCTACAGCTACGACTCCAGCGCTAAGGAGCTCATCTCCTACGACACACCGGCTGTGGTGAAAACCAAGGTCTCTTACCTGCAAAGCAAGGGCCTTGGAGGGTCAATGTTCTGGGAGGCCAGCGGGGACAGGACCGATGACGCTAGTCTGATGAAGACCAGCTTTGATGCTCTGGGTGGCAGTGCCGCGCAGGATTCGAGTGAGAACCAGTTGAGCTACCCGAACAGCAAGTACGACAACATCCGCGCGGGAGTGCCTGGGGGCTGAGGACTTGTTTTTTGTCTATGGTAGGGGGATATCGAACGAGTTTCATCGCTTTCCTTAGCTTGCTTTCTTTGCATCCAGTGTGGCATTTTCTTAGGTTTCCGGTGTGTCTCTGGACACAGAGTCATTGCACGAATCCGGCTTCTATCACTGTACATACTTAGGAAGAGTTTCATCATACCCACAGTCGCTCTTGAAACTATATAAACTTCTGCATTAAATATCTAAAAGAATGCATCTTCACCCATGTTTGTACACCTGCCAAAAGAAGTTGGATTTCTCGCCTTGCCTAATATGAAGGCTTCTGTCCATACACCACATAGCTTGAATGACGATTAGCCCTGAGGTTGGTGACGAAGACTGTAACAGGGGAGGAAAAGCTACTTACTAGTTGAGATAGGCATGGTAAGTTTTCTTCTCAAGTTCTTGGCGAACTTCATCCAGAAGATTCTGAACTGCTTCTTCGGTCCACCCGAGAACACTTCGGAAGAGCTTCAGCGTGAACGCGTCAAGACCTTCGAGCGTCTGAATCAGATTACACCAGCCGAGGTCTTTCATATGAAGGTCTTTGGGCCAAGGCCCGAGGGGGATCTTGAAATGATGACATCTGACGTTAGTGAAGGGTGCCTGTCTTATCCAGCCCTCCAATTTCGGGCCTGGGGAGTGTTCGCGACCGAGCATATCACAGGCTTGCATGAAAAGCCGGTCCCACCGCATGAGTGCATGCTCCTCTGTCAACGTGCCATCGTCGCATGCGTAGAGCACGCTCATGTCGGAGAACTCGGCCCAGCCGTTAGGCTCAAGATTACTTTCATGGTGAGTTGTGTTAGATATTCATTGTGCCATGGACATGTGTTCATCGGCTCGGATGTGATGACTTACTCGTAAACTCTCCCTACCAATGTCGGCCAGTCGCGCAGAGAGCATGCCATGTAGCGGACGTGGATGAAGTCAAAAGGCGCATCCATGTACCATGCACTTTCGACGTCGTCGATCTCGAACTTGCAGTTCTGCGGAACCCTGTTCGCCAGTCAGCCTCCCTTATTGAATGACAAGATACGGCATGAGTACCATTCTGGTTGAATCGGACTGAGGTCGTTCCCAATAACCTGTGCGTGTGGAAAGACGTCGGCAACCTCGATGGCCCCTTCAGTTTATGTTAGCCTTCGTATGAACATAAGAGTTCCTTTCCTTTAAATGCGCGTAGACGACTTATTGTGATACATACAGGTGCCGGTTCCGGTTCCCACATCGAGAATGCGGTGCATTTTGTTGTGATTCACTGGAGCCAAAAACCACCGCCACCCGATGGTTTTTGAAATCAGAGTATGCATGAGATCTAGTCGTTTGATCTCTCCCTGGAGTAAATTTGCCGTAGCCTCAAGTCAGTGAAGGGGGGTAGGGGGGTTGGGGTTGTGGCAGGTTAGGGGGCCACGGAAACGGACCTCATCATTGGGGAAATTGTATGCTGTCCCTGGTCAACCACTCGCCCACGACATTGACGATGATCACGGCCGGCTCAGAATGAGAACTTACATCCTTCTCGGTATGCGTGATACCGCCGACCGTATTCTTTCTTGAAGTTTTTCACGCTCTCCGTCATAGACTTCGTGTACGAGGAGCTGCATTAAGTCATCAGCGGCTGCCTACATCGAGCCTGGGTCTTGCAGCTTCAGTCTCCGGCGGGATGAAGGGTACCTACATGCGGTCGTCAAAGTCCATGGTGGAATCGGCTAGCTGCGCAACCGTTAGTCTGCGCATCTCAATCGCTAGTCGCGAGTTCTATTGGCACACGAACACTGTCAATGTCATCGACCTCCACCGCGTCCGACTCCTCGGCATTCGTCGGCGGGTCTAGCTCCATTTGATCCGGTGCATAGCCCGTCGCGCGGCCTGCCGATGGGTTGTACATCTTGCGTCAAGCGAGCCAAGTCTTGGGACAACTGACAGATCGTTCGCTGCTGCTGAGGCTGGAAGATTGAGTGAGAAATAGAGTTTCGCAGGATGAGAGAACTGGGCCGCGGATTCATGGGGTGATTGATTTGAAAAGGGACGAACCCCGCAGGCCGGCGGCTAATGGTCCACGGTGTTTGTTGGAACGTTGTAACGGCTGCGCCGGGCGTGCCTGGGCTTGTCGTTGACCAGGGTGCGAGTGGATCTTCGCAGTCGTTGCGAGAGCAGTACTGGCTGTTGGGACGTGGAATCACACAAGCATCACGAATGACAACATGTGCATCATAGACTCAAAGCGCAACTATTGAAACTGTTGAACTCACAATAGGGGTCTCCCTGTCAGAAGAATCTACTCACATATCCATCTGCGCTCACCTTTGATCGCATTTGGAGTATGGTTCACAGACCGCGGTGAGCTATAACACTTGTTGGTGCTCGGCGAATGTGACAACCTAGCTGTTGGTGCAAGCTGTTGGTGCAAGCTGTTGGTGCAAGCTGTTGGAACCGGCAGCAAACATTACTCACCTGACCAATTATCATCGGAGAAAGTCGCAATCTCCCCTGTATCTGCAGCCTCAATTAAACGGTTTCCCCCAAAATGTGTTTGAACAGGGATTGCGGACCCGGGTGGGATTTAATGCCTGTCGGTTCGCAATGTTTGCGATCTTTTCACCAACTAGCCAACAAGTCACCAGCGAAAAGTGTGACGAGTCCTTGTCGGGCGGCTAGTTACCGACCAAAATCTTGTGCGAGACCCCTTCGTCGGCTACGTACGAGCCTCCGTCTGTTTAAGCGCATTGCAACTACCGCTAACTCTACCCGTTGGTTGATGATTTGGTCTTTGCCTCAACGTTCTGCACTTCGTCGCTTTGGTCGCAATGCCAAAATTTCAAAGAGTACTAATTTACCATCGATACTCATCATCACAATTCCGCAACGAGAAAACCTCACACTAACCTTGCGTCTGCTCGCCATATAGGATTCGTGCTGTTTCCCACGGTCCGCCTCCTCTTCCCGGTGAGACCACGCTCATAGGCTCGGTTTAGAAAGAGATGTTTATGGTGGTGATTTGAAAGAGGGATGGTTCATAACCTTTGCTCTGAGGTCAACCTCCAGCTTCCGAGACATTATTCTGGGAAACTCGAACAACAAGACGCCCCGACAGACGAGACTACAGAGGAGATATCGGCCCACAACCCATATAGCATCCGTGACACCCACGAAAACGATGCTAGACAGACAAATAACGCCGAACGGAACTTGTACAACATTCACAACGTAAATCACGCCCAGGCCAAATGTGAGAAGCTTGCTTGAAGCGACGACTTTCTCGGAGTTTTCGCCCCCGTATGCGTTCCGAACGTCCACGTTGTCATTTTCGCTGGACAACTTGAGTTCTGACCTGCACCATCTCGCGAGCAGTCTCGTTCATTGGGGACAAGTTTGGTCTATATTGTTACGTCGGAAGATGAATACCCAAGCAATGGTGTGGTCTGCTATGCACGGTAGCGTCCAAACTCGAGGAAATCCCGGCGTCCAAGGAGTGAATGTGCATATGGCGCGATAGTTCAACTGGTATGTCGTGAATAGATTGGGAAGAAACAAGGAACTGACCAGACCATCCTGCAATGTCAGTATGAAAAGAATGCCGACCAGTCTTGCGATAGAATTCGGTATTTCTAACAGTACACTCTCATTCGAATATCATCGCAAGACTGCCGTATTCCATTTTTGACGTTCCCTGAATTTGATCAATTTATTTGCGAGGCCCTTCACGGATGAGCAAGTCATCGCTGCTGATAGCCTAGGCCCCCGAGGTGCTCGAACGGCCGTTGGCTCAAATTACAAATATGAGGACGTTATTTTCGCGAAGACATCTTGTCGCCAATAGCGGACCTAAGCAGGAGTGGCTTGCAAGATTCGGATCAGCATTAAAATGTCATCGCAGTTGGCGCCGATGGGAGACTCCTCAGATCCCGCTTGTTGCAAGGCTTCGTCAAGGAAGCATCCATCGCCATGTCTTCTGATGGTTGATGAGAGCTCAAGCGTTGTTAAAGGGTCAGCACTGCCCGGATCCCGTCCCTATCCGGCGCCGGCTTTCAATAGCAAGATCGCACACAACTCCCACCGATCTCGTCGCCCAGATTGATCCAGATCGGAACGTCAATCAGGCGAAAAATTGACCCGAAAAATTTCACGTCGCCCAATGGACATTGCATGTTGGAGAAAAAGCAACTAATTGGGATGCAATCAACCCCTGAACTGCCGTGGGTGCACGACCACGTGTAACAGCGCAGGCCAATCCCACAGCGAATCAGCCCCTGAAGCGTGGCGTCACACGGGGCGCAAGACTCAATCTGAGCCACTAGGAATTTAAACCACAGACGCGTCTCCCATCCAACAGCTTCGGGCGTGTTTCAACCGCGTCATTTTCTTTGTGCCTCACTCATTCTGACAACTTCATCGTCGACTCCCCCGCCTATATTTGACCGAGCAAGAACCCAACGTCGCAGCATCTTGTCATCTGACATACGACTGCACATATAAAACCACGACCCGGCAAGGGAATCTCGTAACCCGCACCATCCGCCAAAGAACAGCGCAGCCCAAGCCGGCGACGACTCCAAAGATGGACCCCCTGTGGTTGGCCCCGCACGACCGGGACGAGCGCTCCTGCAAAGGCTGCGGCAACTACGGCAAGCACATCGACATGTTCGGCTACTACTGCGCCGTCTGGGACCGCAACATGGCCGTCGCGGGGCGCACCATGGCCGAGCGGGCCTTCGCGCGCGCGGAGCGCATGCTCGCCGCCGCGCAGGAGGGCGTCGACGCCTGGGAGGAGCAGATCGAGGCGCAGGACGCGCTGGTCGACTCGCTGCGCGAGGCCCTCGACGCCGCGGAGGTGCGCCGCGAGGACCTCGACGAGAAGCTGGCGGCGCAGCAGGCGCTGTGCGAGCGCGCGGAGCGGCAGAAGATGGCGCTCATCGACGTCATGCGCGCGGCGGAGTATCGCGAGGAGGCGGAGGCTGCGGCGATGGAGAACGCGGGCGAGGAGGCGGGGAACTTTGACGCGGAGATGGAGGGGCCGGAGCGCGTGCAGGCGCTGGATCCGCATTTCTGGGAGGCCGGGACGGAGTGGTGGGATGAGGAGACGGATGACGAGCCGGAGGAGCTGAGCTTTGAGCAGTCGACGGCGTATTATGCGTGGGAGCTGGCGTACAAGCGGAGGATCGCTGGGCGTAGGACGCATGAGGCGGAGCGGCAGCATGGACGGCGGAAGCGGGTGGAGCGGCAGCTGTACGTGGAGAGGAGGGTGCGCGAGGCCGAGGCAGCTGGGAGGATGATCGATGCAGATCACTGTGATCACCTTGTGCGCTCGCACATCCGGGCGAGGGAGCAGCAGGGCAGGCAGCACGCAGCTCGGGAGTACGCCCAGGAGCAGAGGCAACGGCTGAGTCGGGTGGAGGCGTGGGCTGCCGGCGTGCAGACGCCTACGCCGGGCCCGTCGGTGAAGCAAGAGGACGAGCTGTCGGAGCTGCATTCGCCGGCCATGTTATCGCGGGTTTCGGTCAAGCGGGAGGGCACAGGCGAGGATCTGTGGCGGGTCGCTTCGGCTGTGCCGGATCGGACGGACGTGAAGCAGGAGATGAAAGTCGAAGAGGACATGGGGGAGGATCCGGAGGAAGAAGAGGAAGAGGAGGAGGAGGAGGAGGAAGTAGAAGTGATGACGAGAGCGCCAAAGAAGGAGGAGCCGGAGCCAGAGTCGGAGCCACAGCCCGGGCCAAGCCGGAGTATCCCCGCGACTCCCCGTGCCCCGGCTTCTCCAGCTGCCTCCGGCCGGCCACAGCGAACGACCCGGCGGACACGGAGGACGCAGCCGTATCCGAGTTGAGGGGAATGGCAGGACGAACAAATGATGAGACCTATGTGGGACGAGATATTTTACTACACATTTTCGAGCGAGAATACCACAAAACAGTCAATATCAGTCATATTCCTCCGGTCAGCCACCCGCCAAATGTTCAAGCGCTATTACTGTATCATTCTTCAGTAAATACCCAGCGTCGATGATGGCCGAACTAGTGTACGAAAAACCAAGGAGGAGCATGGTTCAGTTCGATCGATTGGCGTGCTTCCAAAAGCACAGGCGACTAGCAAAAGAAAGCACAATCCCGGCTCTTTAGCTTCCAACCACGCACCATATGCTCGCATGGCCCGAGTCTCACTCGGGAGCGGGAGCGGGCCGGCGGGGCCACATATGCACCGTCGCATCCGCCGCCGGCGCCGGGAATGCACACGCAAACCGCAGAACGAAACGAACACTGTGCGCACTGTTTGCAAACCCTCTTGAATATTGCACAAAACTTATCAAACACATCTTCTTTATGAATTCCACCTTGCGGAGCTTCAGACCCAAGAAAACCCCGTTGGAGCGGACCTCCTGACCCCCTTCTCGCCTCGGAGCTATCCCTGTCACAGGACCCTGCCAAATCCCAGGGTCGTCGGACCAGGTAGGGGTGCTCTGCTCCAGGACCTCGTTTCCTGGACGCCGCAGCCGAAAGTGCGAGTTTCTTCACCCCAGCAAGAACCCGCCGTATCCGTAAAACGGGGCTCACCTGAAGACGCCTTGCCGCTTTGGGAAGTAATCTCGGTGGAGAGCTACCCAAAACCTAACAGATTTTATGTAAATTCTGGGGCCTCGTCTTATGGAGATCATCAAAAATATCCTTTTGTTTTCTTCTTCTGACGGAGCAACGGCGGCGCTGCAAGTTGCAACGGGTGTGCGTCCCCCCCCCCCCTCCCCCCATGCAACTTGTGCAACGAATCGGCAAAGAAGGCGGCCCCAATGAAACAGTGGAGGTTCTAGAAGTTCTCTGGTCTGTCACTCGCCCGTTCTGTGTGTCTTGAACATGCCCACCCGGAATGTCAGGGTCGCATGCGTTCCGGCAGGCCGCGCAGTAGTGTTGGGAGTTTATTACCAGGCCGCCGGGAGCGAGGAGGAGCTGCCGGGTGACATGGCTTGCGAGTCGTGTGTGCTTCGGCGTACATACGTATGCAGCACGCATCATCGCGTGACGTGACGGATTTGTGAAAGATGTCGGTGAGGCAGGAAGAAGCATTCATTACTCGCCATCACTGGAGCTGCACATGCACAGCTGGAGTCAATTGCAAAGAGTCGGTCAAGCACAAATCCCTCAAACTCGTATCACCAGAGCATCACAAGTTTGTTCAGTGCGAAATGTGCTTCTTTCATACGTAGCAGGGACCAAACTTTTCGAACCCAAGGTTCCGGTAAAACTCATCTGGCATATACTAGATGGAGCTCCAATATCCGTCATCGCTAACTCGTAACGAGCCCAAGCTATCCACACTTTGGCTGGCTCTGCCCAACCCCTGGCCTGCTTGCACAAGAACCCACCGCAAATCTTTCGAAGCGGGCACGGCGAAGGAAAAAAAGAGGATCGTGACCCTTTTTTCCTCTGCTGCTGTTGGTGGGCAGACGTCAGAACCCCGGCATCGTTGCCAATGAACGCTGCGCCGTTTCGCGAGGTTCGATTGCTTTTTGAACCTGACACCATCCCCATCCATTCCCATGGGCCCCCTTCCCCTCCCCCATTTACCACGTTTTTCCCGCCGTCCACCTTTGATCCCTACATTTGCTTTTGCATTCTGGACTATCTCGTGATAAACCCATCTCCACCGCAGAGGCAAGATCGATCTTGGAGATTCACAAGAAACCTGACAAAAGAGAGGTGAGGCAGATTGTCAATCTTCCGGATCCCCTCCCCTGCCTAGCTCTCTTAGGGCTGGACATGGGAATGGGAGATGGTTGCCGTCATTGAGAAGCTTGATTGCTTACACTACAATGCCACAGCCACACCGGGTCCCCTCCTCCCCCGACGGACAGGGACGGAAAGCATTGAAGCAAGCTCGAGCAAAGCACGAACATACGCCTGATCCGACCAGACCGGAAGACCGAGATTGGAAACATCAACACACCGGAAAAGTGCGGGACGGGCAAGCACGGGACAACATACAATCACCGACCCGAGACACAAGCCGGTCCGGCCTCAAAGCCGGCCATGGACCCCGACGCCTGCCGCAACTGCGGCCACTCGGGCAAACACACCACCTTCCTCGACCACCGCTGCGCGATCCACGAGCGCGACGACGCCGAGCGCGACAAACTACAAGCCGACGCCGCCCTCGAGCGCGCGCGCTCCCTCTGCGAGACGTCCCTCACCCTGATGAAGCGGCAGATGCAGGAGCTCGAGGACGCCAACGAGGCCATCGAGGCGCTTGCGGCTGCGCTCGCGGCAGCCGAGGACCGCCGCGAGAGGGTCCGCCGCGACCTCGGCGCGCACGGCGACGTGTGCCTGACGGCGCGGTCGAACCTCGAGGCCGCGGAGGAGATGGCCATCGCGGCGGCGGGGCGGTACTTTGAGGCGGGAAGGGCGGTCAGCGCGCTGGAGGAACAGGAGGCGTTGGAGGCGAAGAGCAGTGAGCCAAGCTGGGAGCGGGAGCAGCCACAAGAGGATGGGGAGGGTGAGGAGGAAGAGGGGGATGCGAGGAGGTGGCAGCGGAGTAACGAGCGGTTCTGCAAGTGGTTGAGGCAGAGCGAGGCGCAGCGGCAGATTATGAAGTCGTCGTGGACGAAGCTGCGCGTCGCGGAGCGGCTGGCGGGCGAGGGCGCGGAAGTGGATGAGGAGCAGGTTGCAAGGGAGAGAAGGGTGCAGGAGTGGGCGGCGGCGCGGCGCAGCGATCTGCCGCCGGACGAGGACCCGACGCTGGTCACGGAGGAGGGCGCCGAGTCGGAGCCGGCGGCGCCGGTGGTAGCTGTGGCGGTGGCCGTGCCGCCTACGCCTGCGGCGACGAGGTCCGGGGCCGCGAGGCGGGCTGCTGCGCCGGCGCCGCTGAAGACGCGCGGCCGGAGCGGGAGGACTGCCGCTGCTGCTGCGCCGGTGACTGCGCCGCCGTCGCCGACGAAGACGACGACCACGACGACGGGGAGGGCGCTGCGGACGGCGAGGAGAGTGGAGAGCCAGACAAGGTCTGAGCCGAGCAGGCCTACGACGGCGACGAGGGCGAAGAAGGAGCCGGTGACGGCAAATCAGAAGGCTGCGGCGACGAGGGTGACGAGAGCGGCGAGGACGGGGAAGACCGCGGCGCCCGCTACGGAAGCGGCGGCAGCGCACGGGGCGAGTGCCGGGAGCTCCGGGGCGCTTTCGGCGTCTGGGAGGCCGCAGAGGGTTACGAGGAGGAGGAGCAGGGTGCAGCCGTACCCGACGCCGGCGGCGCAGCCGAGATGGAAGTAGATGAATATTGGTGGTCATAGTTGTAGATTGTGTTGTCTTTATATACCCAGTTCGTTCGACCGGGGCAGGGTTGGGGGGCACCGGAGTTGAGGGATTGAATGATACACGCGGAGTTTAGATACCAAAATTTAGACTGAATATTCTCTCATTTATTTCATGACATCTACACTGCTTTGATCAAGTGAGATGAAGATAAGCCTCCAACATAGTGATGGTATCTAATCAGCATCATGATAAGCAACACTTGAGATTACTTAAACCCCATGGCGTCATCCAACCCATCCATCGCGACATGCAACTCTAAAAGAACCTCCACACCGAGTCCGCGCCTCTCTTCTTCTTGAAGCCGCTGTACCACCTACACAGCGGGTACATCACGCTCATCACAAACGCCCAGTTGAGCGCCCACACCCACACATTGTCCACCCCCGTCGCGGGCCGTCCGTCCGGCGGCGGCGGCAGCCCCGTGTCGCGCCCGATGAGCGCCACCAGCAACAAACACATGCTCATGAGGATGACCATGTGCACCACGTAAAAGAACAGCGCCGACGTCCCGAACGCGAGCAGCACGCCCAGCCACCGCGTCGCGAACTTGGGCGGCACGACCGAGAAGGCCGCCAGCAGGAAGAAGGTGCCGGCCAGGGTGAAGCAGTAGAAGGCGACGTCGGGCGGGTACTTTACGATGTAGAAGAAGGACGCCGGGGACGCGAGGTACGGGTTTGTCGCGGGGTGGGCGAGGTGCTCGGGCGCGCGGAGGCAGTGCTCGGAGAGGTTGCCGACGCGCAGCAGGCGGGTGAGGACGAAGGCGGCGAGGAAGAGGAGCCCGGCGGTGATGTTGGCGCAGACTTGGGTGGCCACGGGGAGGTGCGGGCGGGCGGTGACAAGGCGGGCGTAGAGGAGGCCGAGGATGGCGAAGGAGAGCCAGGCGAGGGGCGGGAAAGGGGAGACGACGTGCGGGGAGATGACTTCGAAGAACCAGAAGCGCCAGAAGTCGTTGGCGGAGGAGGTGGTGGCGGTGGTGGTGCAGGTGCCGTGGGTGGGGGAGAGCCAGATGTTCCACCAGATGGTGACGAGGGAGAGGGCGAGGAGGAGGGCGTTGTGGGCGTGCCAGGAGATGGTGGTCGCTTTGGAGGAGGGTTTGGTGCCGGAGGGGGTGTGGTGGCCTGCGTGTTCAAGGAGAGGTTCTCTCTCGCGGCCGCCTTCGTCTGTGAAGATGTACCGGTCGAGGAGGGCGGCGAGGGCGGGCTCCGTGGCCGCGATACCGAGCCAGAGCAGCCCAGCAAGGACATAGTCCACCCCCAGCGCGACGAGGACGACGTTCATGAACCAGAACCTGCCACCCGTGAGCACGAGCCCGAGGACGACGGAGACCAGCGTCAGCACGGCGCCGCGGACGGCGAAGTGGCGGGCCATGCGGGCGGCGGACCAGCCGAGCTTGCTGCGGGAGCGGCCGAAGTAGACGACGCCCATGCCGAGGAGGAACGTGAAGCCCGGGGCGCACAGGTGGGAGAGGGTGCGGACGAGGTAGCCGAACCACCAGTTCCAGGAGTCGACGGGGACGGAGTCGCGCTCGCCGTCGGGCGGGCCCGTGGAGTGGCGCCAGGCATTGAGGCCGACGGTGTTGTGGTCGAAGGCCATGAAGAGCATCAGCAGGCCGCGGAGGAGGTCCGGGGCGAGGGCGCGCTGGGGCGCCGGGACGACGGGTTTGGGTGGTGGTGATGGTGTGGTGTTGTATGCGTAGCCGTTGGAGGCTGTCTCTGCGCCGGAATCATGGCCGTTGGACTGGGCCTCGTGCCCTGGTGCGGACTCTGGAGGCGGCGGCATCGTGGTGTTCGGGTGTTGGACTATCGTGGGAACATCACGAAAGGGAGGTGAAGGTGAGAAGAAGAAAACGGTGCTTATTTATGGAGAATGGGCTCCGAGGGAATGGAAACTGGGGACGTTGCCCAAAGGTCCAAAAAGTCCGAGCCGCGCGCGGTGTCTTAGCGTGGGCGCGGTGGACTTTGGGCGGCGGACTGTTGAATGGATGACGTTCGCTTTATTCAGCACATCTGGGGAAACGCGGTTTTCAGTGTCTCAGGGGTGGGCGGACTAATGTATTTCGAGTCATCCCAAGTCCACCTAAGAGAGGGACATAGGGCTGCATTGTTGATGGCTATGGGGGTTTACAAGTTCAATGTTGCACATCTAGCCCTGGTTCTTGTCAACTGGTCCTGTCTTAATTGGATCTTCCTGCATACGGATAACCCTGTTCGTGGTCTTCCTCGGAGACTTTTAGCTTCTGTCATCTCGTTCAAAGACGCGCTCGGTGCGTCAGACGGAGCAACCGGAGCGTCCGGCCGACTGGGAGAAATTTGCCGCTGACCAATTGAATTCCGCCTCGCCGGCGCAGAGGCATTCAGGGGGCTGCTTACTGCGGACTTTGGTGTGAGAAATCCTTTGTGATTTTACATTGACTCGTTCCTTGGTCGAGGAAGATTTCTTCGATAAGACGGCGTATCCCATTTCGCCTAATACTTTATTAGTGTATGTGTCGAAACCTCTTCTTGTAGAAGATCATGTTCAGCTGTGGGTGGGTGGTATTTCCTACTATGTCTCTTGGACAGAGCATAAATAATGGAAGCTTCAAGACGCTGGCCCACATGTCTCGACTGAAGACAAAAGTACAGTGATTCAATTAGTCATAGACTCCCCTTACCTTCATCTTTGCGGCAGCATTCAATCTTCATTCTTGAACAGGCGCAACATCCTTCCAAGATGTTAAACGCCCGGCCCGAGATAAACCTTGCCGCACCACGCTCTTATCGGCCCTCACCTTACCCTCCGGCCTCCCCCCTCCCGGCCTCTCTTCCGAACAGCGGGGCCCCGGCCAGCCCATATCTCCCGATTGAGCAATCTTTAGCACCCCATTGGTGAAGCCATCCGGAGAACATGTTAGCTCCAAAGTCGTCATCGCCTGGCGCTGTCACCCCTCACTGCCAAAATGCGGAGGGCCCCGCCAACACCAGCCGTTCCGAGTTCCGACCTCCGCGATGACCCCCCACTCGGATCTTCAACAGCTTGAATCGCGGGGTGATAAATGAGCCCCTTGAACCGCAGATGTTCACGATGAGCTGCCTCTACAAGTGAACTCTCTTCACATCAACCCGTCAAAATGGCTGACAAGACAGACACCGAAGCAATCCTAAAGAGCCTCACGCTCGAGGAAAAAGTATCTCTCTCTCTCTCTTACCCATCTCACAAAACATTTCACTCACCTTTACCAGATCCGCCTCCTCGCCGGCCGCAACTTCGTCGAAACAGGCGACATCCCCTCCAAAGTCCCCGCCATCAAAACCACCGACGGGCCCAACGGCACCCGCGGCGCCGCCATCGACGGTAGCACCAAGGCCGCCTGCTTCCCCGCCGCCTGCAGCATCGCCGCCACCTTCGACCGCCGCCTCGCCCGTGCCGTCGGCGCCGCTCTCGCCCAGGAGTCCCGCGCCAAGGGCGCCCGCTGCCTGCTCGCGCCCACCGTCTGCATCCACCGCCACCCGCTCGGCGGGCGCAACTTCGAGTCCTACAGCGAGGATCCGTTTCTGGCCGGCAAGCTCGCCGCGGAGATGATCACGGGCTGTCAGGGGTTGGGTGTCTCGGCGACGATTAAGCATTTTGTGGCGAACGAGCAGGAGACGGCGAGGACGACGGTCGACGAGACGATTTCGGAGCGCGCGTTAAGGGAGATTTATCTGAGGCCGTTTGAGATTGCGGTGAAGGAGGCGAAGCCCTGGGCGGTTATGTCGGCGTATAATCTGGTCAACGGGGTGCACTGCGACTCGAGCGAGTGGCTGCTGAAGGAGGTGTTGAGGGGGGAGTGGGGGTGGAAGGGGCTGGTGATGAGCGACTGGGGCGGGACGAACTCCGTCGCGGAGGGGATCAAGGCCGGCTTGGACATTGAGATGCCCGGCCCGCCGAGGATACGTAAGCCTGCTGCCGTGCTGGCGGCGGTCGAGAAGGGGGAACTCACGGAGGATGTGATTGACGAGCGGGTGCGCACGATCATGGAGTGGACGGAGCATTTGAACGGGTTCCGCGATCCGACCATCACCGTTGAGAAGGCGATCGACCGGCCGGAGCACCGCGCCCTCATCCGCGATGCCGGGGCGCGGGGCATCGTGCTGCTGAAGAACGAGGGCGGGATCTTGCCCCTGACGAAGGAGAAGGTCAGGGGCAAGAAGATCGCCTTGATCGGGTACGCCAAGGACGGTCTTGCGCACGGCGGCGGAAGTGCGAGCGTGAATGCGCATTACCGCCTCCCGCCATGGGACGCGCTGCACTCTGCTCTCGGGGAGGACGTCGAGTTCACCTACGCCAAGGGCGCGCATAAAGAGCGCCTCCTCCCGCCCATTAGCGCGGACGGCCGGGTCGGTAAGATTGTTGGCCTCGACGGCCAGCCCGGGTTCAGCAGGCTGTTCTACGACTTCCACGGCCAAGCGGGCGACGAGCCCGTCTCGGTGCTGCACAGCTACCCGAACTCGGCGTACTCGCCGCTCGGCTCGCAGGAGTCGATGTGGAAGACGCTTGATATCGTTGGTGACTTCACGCCGGCGGAGTCGGGGACGCATTACATCGCCTGCTCCGGCATCGGGCCCACGCAGGTGTTTGTCGATGATGAGGTCGTGTTTGAGCAGACGGGTAACTGTGCGGATCCCATGGGCGCGCTCTTCCTTGCGGCGAACGAGCCGGAGATTAGGCATGCTTTCGAGGCGGGCAGGACGTACCGCCTGCGCATCCACAGCAAGCCGCCAACGAAGATTGGACTGGAGATCCTGGAGGGCAGGACGGGTGTGAGGATGGGCTTCGCGCTTGAATCGGATCACGACGCAGATTTACAGGGCGAGGCGGCGAAGGTTGCTGCCGCCGCGGACCTTGCAATCGTATTCACAGGCCACGATCCGCAGTGGGAGACCGAAGGACGCGACCAAGAATCCTTCCACCTCCCCTGCGACCAAGACGGGCTGATCGGCGTCGTGGCGAAAGCGAACAAGAACACGATCGTGGTCAACTCCACCGGCGTCGCGGTAGCGATGCCCTGGCTGGGCAGCATCTCCGCGCTGGCCCAGTCCTGGTTCCCGGGCCAGGAGTGCGGCAACGCCATCGCGGACGTGCTCACGGGCGCGGTGAACCCCGAGGGTAAGCTGCCCGTCAGCTTCCCGGCGCGGGTCGAGGACGCGCCTGCGCACGGGAACTTCCCTGGCGAACGTGTCGACGGGCAGCTGAGGGTTACGTATGAGGAGGGCGTGTTTGTGGGGTACAGGCACTACGACCGCGTTGAGAAGTCCAAGGTGAACTATCCCTTTGGCTTTGGGTTGTCGTACACGAGCTTCGAGTACGCCAACTTCGCTGTGGCCAAGAAGGGCAGAGATCAGTTCGAGGTCAAGGTGGATGTCACTAATACTGGCAAGCTTGAGGGCGGCGCGGTGGTGCAGGTTTATGCTGGCAAGGCGGCTCCATCCCCGGATACGCCAGTAAAAGTGCTTGTTGCGTTTGACAAGGTTCGACTTGCGCCGGGTGAGACGACTTCTGTGCAGCTGTCTGTCGCGGCGAAGGATTTTGCATCATTTGACGAGGCGAGGCGGGAATGGGTTGTTAAGGCTGGAGAGTACAACTTCATCCTCGGCGAGTCCGCAGCTGAGACAGTCGCCACGGTTTCAGTGGATTTAGATCGTGTTACGTATCAACGATAGGTTAAAAGTCATACGCTGCACAAAATACATACTGTTGTACATCGTGGGTCCGTAACCAGGGCGTCTCGGACGACTGCATTGTAGCCGTGGCACGACAATACTACAGCCACAACTGCGCCCTGTGAATGAGTGCAAACGCGTTTATTGTTTCCTCTGATGCAATCAAGGCAGAGTAAGGATCTTGGCTTTTGGATGATACATGCCACCAGCAGAGGTGTCAGCCTGGGTACGCCAAGAAACATGACTGCAAAGATTAAATACCGGACCAGCCATACCAGCCATCTCCATAGCGCTTTCACGAACAAACTTCCACGTATCACTCGCATGACCTTCATAACGTCTCGAGGATGTTGAATGCACTTCGATGGTCGGTCTGGGGCCAGCAGATATGGGCCCTGGTGGGTGCCATTGCTGCACTCATCACAATGGTGACACTCCTCGGCAGGTTCAACAACCGCCCTATCTTTAGCGAGATGGGAGTCACCCTCAACACCATCATCTCTATACTTTCGGTCACCGTCAAAGCAGCTGTTGCTTTTATTCTCTCGGAATGCATCGCCCAATGGAAGTGGATCCTCTACGCTCGGGAAGATCGACTCATGATCGATTTTGACCGACTTGACGGGGCTGCACGTGGTTCTCTGGGCAGCCTGAGGGTTTTATTGAGGACAAAAGGAGCGTGAGTATGGATAGATACTATGAGCGTCATGTTACGTACATGTTCATATCGATCATTAGGTCCATTGCTCAATTAGGGGCTGTCTTGACCCTAGTTGCCGTCGCTCTTGATCCTTTTGCCCAGCAGCTACTTCGACTCCGCGAAGCAATTGTGTATGAGACACCCAACAATGACACCTCGGCGCTCATTTCACAATCAAAATGGTATTCTCTGGGAGTTGCAGACGCTAGGAGGTTTATCTTCACGAATTTTAATGGATCCATTCAAACAGAAGAATACTCCTTCTGGAATATTACCACTAGCATCCCACCGTCAATGGAGGGGGCAATCATGAGTGGTTTTTACAAATCGCCGGAAGAATTACGGCAAGAGACCCTTTTTCGGTGTTCTTCGGGCAACTGCACCTTTGATCCGTTTGTGACCCTAGGCATCTGCCACAGATGTACAGATGTCACCTCGAACCTTTCGCGGATGCCCGGCAGCTATGACGAGCTAATGAACGCAATCACGGAATATCGAACTCCCATGAGCCCTGGGATTTTTATTGGCGGTCCCGACTTTTATGCAACCGGTTTTAGCCTTCCCAACGGTCATTTTATCACCAACACCGACGGCTGCGGTGCTTACAACGGCAACGGCAAATGCAGGAGCAATACGTATACTGCCACTTCTTTCGGCACTGGAAATCCGAACAAGACGATCACAATGAAGGATATTGACACGCTCCCATGGTCCATGAGCATCATTTATGCAGACATCAAAGCGCTCAACGAATCGGGAGCTCTTGAATCTGACAACGAGTCACCTGAGGTGACCTGGCCAGATGTGTCACTGAAGGCTACAGAGTGCGGTCTCTACTACTGCGCTAAAACAGTCAACTCCAAAGTCGAAAATGGGCGTTTAGCAGAAGTTGTTACGGAAGTTGCTGGAAGTAAGAGATATGAATACTCATGGGAGGATCCATCGTCGTTCTTTGCCATCAACAGTCGGTTATCGCCAGAGTATCGCGCACCCTTGGACGAGATGCGAAGTCTTGAATTTTACAAGCTATGGTCCGTCGCCCGGTACAAACCTCTCATAATCAAGCTAAACTCCTTCGACGGCGTGACGATTCAGCAAGAATCCATCAAATCCATTGGTGCCTACATCCAAGGCCTGTTCCGCTGGGAGCCCTGGTACAACGACACCAAGATCCTCAATGAGCTTCATCGTCTCGAGGGCATGGAAAATGCCGTTGGCTTCAACGGCGCATCTTTTGGACCCGTCAAGTCTTTCAGAGCGGTTGGTCAGCCACCGGCGCTGGATCGGCTCGTATCGACAACTCGGTCCGACTTTGCCGGTATTTCGACCGTTTTTGAATCGATGGCTTTAAGCATGACAAACGAAATCCGGCGCACGAGTGCGCAAGTCGATGTCGCTCACAATGGGATGGAAACCATGACATATGAAGGGCTGGTGGGCAGGACCGTTGTGCTATACGA
Organism: Colletotrichum siamense; assembly: GCF_013390195.1. Classification (NCBI taxonomy): domain Eukaryota; kingdom Fungi; phylum Ascomycota; class Sordariomycetes; order Glomerellales; family Glomerellaceae; genus Colletotrichum; species Colletotrichum siamense. The sequence goes on from NW_023501015.1 coordinate 1,970,443, forward strand.
GGTCAAATGGCAATGGATAGCGTTGCATGTTACTGTCCTGACATTGGCCTGCACGTTGATGTTGATGACAATCATCAACACGGGAAGCAACGTCGATGTTCCATTGTGGAAGAGCAGCTCACTGGCGGCCCTTCGGCGTGGACACGACATCGGCGGGTTGTTAAAGGACTCTGGCAAGTCTGTGGTCGACATGGAGGACGCAGCGAGGAATATGTACATGAGTGGACGCCGGATTGACGTCGAGGAGGCTAAGCATCAGGGAGAACAGTATAAAGGTCTCGTGGAGAGCAGGAGAGCGTCGCAAATCGATCTGAGTGAAGGATTGGCTGAGAGGTCGACATCAGATACTGTTGAAGAGCGTTTTGAAACCCCAAGCACAACGTCATTCAAAGAACAAAGTGTCGGAGATGGCTCCCAGAACACATTCCCATACATTATAGCAATAGTTCATCTTGGATTGACGAACAGATTGTTAACTTGAGGTCGTCCCTAATAAGAGCGTGTTCAGACAATACTCGACTGATTTTGTTCGGAGACCATGTACTATGTCAATGTGCAGGCTGGCATCACCTGGCTATTTATCAGATACAACAGAAGCTTAATCAGAATCCTAGAAACAATAACTACCCCAGTAACCATCCATACTATCAGACGCCTGCTTCCATTTCAGCAATGCGCTCCTTCCAGTTTGGACCGAATAGTTCCTCGGCCTTTGCTTCATCCTCCCTCATCTCTTCGACGTGTCTCTCCAAACGCAGACGAATCCACTGATCCTTCTCGTCCCGATCGCTTATCTTGTTCAATGCAAGGATATCGCCTTCGATCTCAGCGGCCCCAAGTATAGCCACCTCTCGGTTGACTTCCCCTGTCTTCAAGGCTTTTTTGATCTCCTCGTGCAACTTCTCTAATTCCTCCTGTTCGCATTTGAGCTCGTCCCGGCGTCTCCGAGCTGCGGCGCGTCCGCGGGTCTCGCTTTCAATCTTTCGCTCCAAGATCAGGACATCGGTGCGAATTTGACCCAAGCGCAACGAGAGAAAAACATCTTTGTCTTTAAGAAATGTCATCTGGCCTTCGGCTTCAAACTCTGCCTGCATGTGGGCACTGAGCCGCTCGAAGAGGGAGCATTCGAATGTGGCAATGTCGGTGTGCGTCTGTGAAGTGCCGCATCCATGGCAAGGTCCGAGTATTGCGAACGCGCTCGTGCGCTTCGGGAAAAGGCTTTGGATGGTTGTCATCTGTGAGGCAGTGGGCATTAGCAGGGTGGTTCGACCGTGGGATAAAGACATTCAGGATTGGAGGGCACATACAGTTTGATAGGTGAAGTCGAAGATAGCTCGAATTTGTTTCGTTATAAAGGCAGCGTGGTGGTGGCGATGTCGAGAAAAATGTCTGGCGTGGGCGACGATGAGGCGGTGAGGAGAGGCTGGGATTGATGCATGACGCGAAAAAGAGACGTGACGGGCTACCCTTATTTATGAACATCAATTGCTTATGTAACTGGGAATTCGTGTTTAAAGTAGTAATCATCTCGCCTGGAAACGATTCGGAAACGTTTCGGAAACGATTCGAGGACGATTCAATTCAGTGCATATGGGGTTGAGGCCCTGTAAAAGGACCCAACAAGGTGCGGTCTGATTGCGTTCTCCTGATTTATGCATTTCAGAACCTCAAGCCCACATAGATAACTTCAGACTCAGCTTCATGAGGTAAATTGGTGTTCAATAAAAGCATGAATAGTTTTTAGGTGGACGTTATTTGCTAGGTATGCTTTCAACCGTACGCGTATCAGCAGATGAACCACTATCGACGCTGACTAAAACATGGTAGAAATGATAACGTCAGTGATGGGTAAAAGTCGAGATAAAAGCTCAGATATTGACCTAAACACATAATATGGAACCATCTTGATTTTACTCTGTCTCCAGATTGCTTTCTTGAAACAAATGCAAAGCAACACTGCAGTTAGCAGCTACTAGGTCTTGGTCCCTGCAAGCAGCGGTATTTTTAAACCGACAGAGAAGGCCCACTTCAGAAGAAATATACAATGAACACGCATTAGACTTTGGATACCTCTACTGACGCAATCGAATACAAGGTCAGGTTTTGCTCAACCTGTGGAGCGACCCTGCACGTACAGCGGAAAAGAAAATACGCGGAAAACGTCTTGAGCAACGACTCGAAAACAGCAGACAAGATGATGAAGTCGAAACAGGTGCTGGATGTCCTAAGACACGCAGAAGGTACTCTCGACAATCTGTAGACATGTTTGTCTAGCTATCGCACGAAATAGACACAGACCTCTGTTCTCCATTCATCTCACTAGCGTGATTCGTATGGCTTGTACCTTGAAGAATTTCCTCTAGTGTTTCAAGCCGGCCCAAACATGATTGGCGGTTGGGCCAACGTTCTCCGAGAAGATGGCCGGGCTATGCCTGGCGAAATTCGAGATGCTGATCCGGAGGCAGGCAGCTGAGGTAGCTCATAGGGGGACTGCTTGTGCGAAGTAGACGACCTCTGGGATGAGGAGCTTGAATAATCTTCCTCAATACTTGCAACACAGCCCTCGACACTTCGAAAGGAAGCATCGTCACTCTGTATGACGTGCTGTCCACCGAACTTTCGCTGCATAGTTGACTGTCCTGAGAATTCGTCCTGAGCCGAAGGTAAAGCGTCCTCGTCCATACGCTGACGTGACTGGTCTTTCTTCTGTGAACCCCCCTCTTCAGATAAGACGGTCATCTCGTGTCTGGCCTTTCCCGACACATAGTCGAGCCAGAGTGAGTCATCGGCCGGATCTTCTCCCTACATATCCCTGATATCCAATTATGCTAACGATCAACTCCAGCACATGGAATCTGGCCCGTGGAATATTTTATTCTTTCAGGTTTTGCACATAGGTAACCAAAGATATCAACGCAATTCCATCATCACATCCCATTCGGAAAGTTTTCTTGCATCGACTATTGCCAATGAAAAAAGGCTTCCGGTGTGCCATGACTCTTCTAGGCTCAGTTTAAATTAGCCTGTTCCTAGATCGCACGATGCCTGGGTGTGGTGTAGGGGTGATGTCTCAGCGATCTTGTCGAGCTACTGCGTTGCGGTCCCGAGGGATGGGCAGCTTGTGCCATCATTCTTGCCGACCCTGTCCGTGAATTCGTAGCTGAAGTGGTCTGGCGTTGCCTCCATTCGCCAGTAGAGCCTGCCGATAAAGCGTCATACTTCGGCCTTATCAACGTCGTCCACGGAGCAACGGGGTTGAAATCCTCTTCCTCCGCTTTGATAGCCGCTTCTTCGGTGTATTGCAAAAGGCTCAGCCCGACCATCCCTGCCATACCACGATATTGGACATCTTCCTGTGCAGTGCCTAGGACTTGCTCAAAGGGCATGGGGGAAGCAGCGGAAGCGGCGCCTTCGTGCCGTGACCTGTCCAGACGCTCCTCGGTCTCGTATGCTCCTTCATCCGCCTGCCGTATCTTGTCCATCAAGTTTTTATGAAATCTTTCGGCCATTTCCTCTTGCCATAACTCCTTATTGATCGGATCCTGCTCCCACTCCGATTTGTCGATGCTGTTCTGGATTCGGATTATTGCAGCTCGGCTTTCAGCGAATATGCCATGCTTGATTGCCAAATATCGGTGGTCATGTTGAATCCTTGCCTCCAAGTGCGCAATGGCCTTCCTGCGTGTGTTGCAAGTCCACAGGGCTGTGGCGCGACGCCCGGGGTTGATGGTGTTGAGACATTTTTCTATCGTGATGATTGCTCTCTTGTGGTTATCGAGTCGGATATTGAGGCTGTTCAGTCTGCTGTGGAGCCCGCGTATCGCGAGCTCAGCGGAAGCTTCGGTTTGGATTTCTGTGCAGAGCTGCTCGTGGAGGAAGCATTCGTAGGGGATGTCGTAGGGGATGTCGTAGGTGAATGAGTGCAAGCCGGACTTGGAGCAGCCTTTGCAGTTGCCGAGGATCGCAGCTACGTCTTTTCGACTCGGAGCGAGGGACTCGATGTGCATCTAGTTCACCAGAGTAGTCAGCGGCGGGTAGGTCTTGGGGCTTCAGGAATTGAAACAGGGTGCGGAGAAGTTTTCCTACCGCCTCCATCCAATTCATCTTCGGGAAGGGAATAAAATGAATAAAAAGAAGAAGATGACGATTTATAGAGCTTTGCTTTAGAATAAGGTTGATGACTAGGTGTGTTAGGTTGCCACAGGTTGTTGTCAGGAGCAGTGAGAATGGTGGGGACAGAAAAGGGGGGTTGGGAATAGCTGCAAGGAACCCATCATATCTAGGACGAATTTTGAAATTTTTCGGGTTACGTAATTGGTCACGTGTCAGTTCCTCGAATTCATACGTACGGGATCAATCCAAGCCCAATCTAGGCCCGATCCAGGCCCAAACCGAAAGAAAGCTGCTTCTCGAGCCGTTCACAAGGTGTGCAAGGGGGTTGACTTGGAAATGTGTTGTGGCCTACCCTTTCTGTTGCAGTACGCCAAGACTGGGGCTGAATAGCAAGCCCATGTTGACTTATAACTAGCTTGTTCCAGTTGATCAGAAACCGTTGGAAGTTAATCAGTCAACCCGGATATTGTAAGGTATTATCAGAGCAGCTACGAGAAGGTGTACTCTTATTTCAGGAATCTTTGCGTGTGCTGTATCACAACTATCCGTATAGCGCCGAGTACTAGAGGCTCAGTCTAGCAATCTTGAATGTGGAATCATTCCAAAAAAAAGTACTAATGCATTATGATAACTAGAGGAAGTGAAGGACAAGCTTCTTGTACCCATCTATGCTGCTAATCAACTCTGGTACGCGGATGTATTCATCAGGACCGTGAGCAACCAATATCGAACCTGGCCCGTAGAGAACTCTGTTCTTACAGAACTCGGCCCGCAGACGAGGGACATCCGTACCAAAAGCGACCGGAGCCGCTTCAAATCCGTTTATCTCCCAGTCCAGCAAGGCTTCGGGGTATTCAAACACCCACTTCAGCTCGATATCCGGGTGGCGCGAGACAATGTCCGCAACCTTGATCTTGATTCCGGGCAAGTCACAGACCATGCGGACTTCGCAAAGAGCTTTAGCAGAAGGAGCGACGATGTTGTGCTTCTCTCCTCCCTCAAGAGTTCCGATGTTGAAGGTAGAAGGGCCCAGAAGCTCGGACTCAGGCCAGCTTGCAGCTGAGAGATCATTCAGAACTGCAAGCAGTGCAGAAGTTGCACTTTTACCGAGGTGCGGGTATCCTGAATGGCTGGTTGTTCAACTATGAGCATCTCTGTGGCATATCAATGCAAGATGAAAAGTAGACTTACCAGGCGACGCCATTGGCTATAAGTTCAAAAGCAACTTGACCCTTATGTCCCTTCGCAAGCTTGCTTTCAGTCGGTTCGGCAAAGATGCCTGATTCCCACGTGACTCCCATATCGTTGGCCGCAATCATTCCATGCCCTCCATTTTCCTCGCCAACCACGAATAATAGCCCAACGTCACCTTCCTCGCGAACCTTTCCTTCTTTTCTCAGCTCCTCAGCTGCTAGGATTTGAGCTGCCAATGGGCCCAGATCATCAGAAGAGCCTCTCCCCCGGATAATGTCGCCGTCGATTGTGAGGGGAATGTGAGGCGGCACGGTATCCATGTGAGCCGTGAGAAGCACCCGCGTAGTCCTCTCCGAGCCAAGATAGGCGTATACATTGTGTCGACTGGATCCGGGCGCGATTGGAATGCGCTCAACAGTGTAACCCAAGCTTTGGAGATGCTGTTCCAGAAACACACCGATGCCGTGTTCAAGCTCGCTGGTGCTGACAATTGACATCAGTGATTTCAAGAGGTCCACCGCCGGATGGTCCATAATGTTGGACGCCATGGTTGATTTCGCTTGTTGTTGCAACGCTGGTTAGGCTCTGATGATGTCTTGTGGTCAAACGTGTCTCCTTAGCGTCGCCCCGTCTAGCATCCCCTCTTTAAATGTCGCCTTCGGGACTGGACCGAATCAACTGTTCGGGACTGAACCGAAGTACCAACCCGTGAGTCACTGCTTACGTCCACGTCACATGACCCAATTTGAACCAACGTCAAAACGGGCCCGCCTCAGTTACTAGTCCAACGGTTGAACAGATTAAGCCAAATAAGCGAGTCGACTAAGATGGATGCGGTTTAAGAATAAAGTTGACCAAATGGACAACACTCGGGCTACTACAAGAAGCTTACACAATTGGCAACCTGGGACTCGAATTATAGGGGACAAATCCCCAATCAAAGTTGACATACGACGACCTTCATGTGCACGTAGTTCGGTAATAGAACAACACATCTCATGTTTTCTTCAAGCATTCAGGCTATGTTTAGTATGGCGAGGTGAGTTTGCCCCAATCTAGGAGTATGATGTCTCTCAAAGCATACCGGGTTCTCAGATATCTCTGTCCAGGCCACGCTTTTGCCCAGACCCAGCCATCCGCGTGGCAGCAGGGAGGGTTGCACCAATCGGACGGGTCGCTGCATATGTGCCCTCGATAAAATCTATGTAGTTTGCGAAGAAACGCCAGCGTAAACGTGGTCTCAACCTTAGGGCTCAAGCTAACGCCTTTCACGCAAGGCTGCAGAGTCTCGCGTCAAGATAACATCAAATCTATTTCGGAAAAGCAAGCCGTGTATTCTGCTTAGAGCATCGCAATTTGGAGGCGAAAAGTCGTGAAGTGCAACAACCTCTGTGGCAGCGCTGCCGCAAGTGCAAGTCACTTAGCAAGTAATATAAGCTAATTAGCTAAGTTAACGCTATTACTACTACCTAAATAAGTAATTTATTACCCCTTAATTAAATTATTAAACTTAATATTTTATTTATAAATAGATCTAACTAATAAAAAACTATAAATTAGTTAGTACTTTATTTATTTTAGTATATATAGTTATTAAAATATAATATTATTATTAATATTATAATATCTCTATATTTAATTAATACTTTATAAACTACTCTTAAAATATTAAACTTTAAATAATCTTTTTAAAACTTTCTAGGGGAGTAGAAATTATTATAATAATTTAAATAATATAAAAAGTATTATAATTAGCTATTTTTTATAAAAGATATTTATTATTTTATATCTTCTTTATTATTTATACCTATATATTTATACTTCTTATAATATTAATTACTATTATTAACTCTTTATTTACTATTAATATATATATAGTTTTAAGTATTTTTTATATTTAAATTTTAATTTAAGTTAAAATTATTCTTACTATTAATACCTCTTTAAATCTTATAATTAATAACTTATTTTATATTATTATAAGTAATTAGAAATATATAGTTAAAGAGTAGTTATTATAAAAATAAAATAAAAGTTAATTAAATTAGATTTAGTATTATAACTACTTTTTTATTAAAGTTATATAAAACTAAACTAATACTTCTTTTTAGAGTTACTAATAATATAAAATAAAAAGAGCTTTATAGCTATTTAATACTCTTATTACTACTATTAAATAAGAGTATTTACTTTAATATATTACTTTAAGTTTTTAAACTATATAAATTATATTTTAATAATATTAAAGTAGCTCTAATATTTATAAGATCTCTCTTTTATTAAATAAAAACTCTAATAATATTATTTTTACTTCTTTACTTCTTATATTAATACTATTTCTATATAAAAAACTTTATTTTATTAATATTAATATCTTAAAAACTAAAATTATAACTTTTAAAAACCTCTATATTACTTCTATTATTTCTATTAATCTACTATTTACTTATTTTAAGAATATCTTTTTTTAATAAATCTTTTAGTATTATAATATAGAAGTTATTAATAAAGTTTTATAAGGTTAAAGCTTTATTTAAAACTAGCTTTAAGATTTCTTTTAATATAATAAAGCTTTTATAGTAACTAAACTCTATTTAGTAATATTAAAAATATATTTATTATTTAATTTATAGTCTTTATTTAATATTTATATTTTTATAGTAATTATTAATTACTTTATTAATAATAAAAGTACTTTATAGTTATATCTTTTAGCTTTCTCTTAATATTATAGAAATTATAGTAGTAAAAGCTTTATAAAAACTTTTATTAGTATTATTAATTAGTATTAGATTTAGAACTATATTAAAATAATAATTATTAATAATACTATAAATAATAATACTTATTTCTAAGCTTTTTATTAATAGATTAACTTAAAGATATTAGAGATAAATATCTAAGTTTAATATATATAATATTATAGCTATATCTTTAATCTTATAGCTTAAGTTTTTTTATTTAGTAAGGATTAAGGGAATTTTAAGGTTAAATTAGATTATTATTAGTTTATAAAGTAGTATAATAAGGATCTAAAAATATAATAATATCTTAAACTTATTAATTAGCTTTAGAATATTATTAAATTTATATAGGTTTCTCTATAATAAATAGAATAGTATTAAAAAGTAGTAATAGAGATTAATAATAGTTTTAACTTTTAGATCTTCTCTAAGTTATACTAAGAAGTTTAGTTTATACTAAATAATAATACTTATTAGAATAATATATATCTAATAATTAAGAGGGCTATAAAGAAGAAAATAGAGATTTAGATTTTCTTATTAATTAATAATAATAATAATAATATTAAATAATATATATTAGAGTTAAACTTACTTTCTACTAATAATTAGAAGGTTTTTATTAAGATCTTAATAATCTTTAAGTTTTTCTATTACTAAATAAAGTAGTATAAAAGCTAAAGTATTAATAATAAATATAACTAACTTTAAGAGGTTATAATAAATATTAAATATTTTTTCTTATATCTTATTAATTAGAAAATATATTATAATACTAATATTAATTTTAAAGTTAATAATAATAATAAAAGTATTTTTTAGCTATTATAGTTATTTTAAAAGTATACTAGTTAAGCTTAATATTATTAATATAATATTTAAGCTTTATTTACTTATATATAGAAAAACTAAATATTATTAGCTTTATAATTTATTTTATAATTTAAGACTTTTAATAAAGAGTAATAGACTTTCCTCTATAGTAATATTAAGTAAGTATAATAAAAGCTTTTTAATTATTATAAACTTCTTAAAGAGTTATTATTATTTTCTAATATAATTATTCTATATTTATTATATAGTATTTTATACTTAAGAGATATATAAAGTAAGGATTATTAAAAAGAATAAATTAAAAAAACTCTAAGTATTTTTATAAAGTACTTTAACTAATAGTATTATTAGTTTAATAAGATTTTATTATTAAGCTAATAAGCTAGTATACTTCTTATTAATTTTAGTATTAAAAATATAGAAAATATTTACTATTAGTAATAAGTTAATAGTTAATATTATTAGATATTACTTTAAATAGATAAGTTTAATTTCTACTTTTATTAACTTCTAGAGATTATTTCTAATTTATTATAATAATAAATAGATTATATAGAAACTTTTTTAAAACTCTCTTAGTTTATTATTAATATTTTTATTATATTAGTAATAATAACTAACTATAAAAAAGCTTTTAATACTATTAAGTTAAACTTCTTATTATAAAGGTTCTTAATAATATTAGATATTATAGAGATTTCCTAACTAAATAAAAACTAACTAAAGAAAGGGATAATAATACTTTAGAATTATTTTAAGCTATTAAGGGTATTATAATTTTATTTACTTATTACTTAATTAGGAAGTAATAATAATATTATTTACTATAATATTTAACTTATTATACTTATAAGTTAACTAATAATTAAAGCTTAGGAAAAAGATTACTAAGTTAATAAGTATAGGGGGCAAAATTAACTTGATTGTACTTGCGGCAGCGCTGCTCTGTGGCACCTGAGCAGGAGAGGTAGATGCCACTAGCCGCGATGAGTGTTGCCTCAATTCAGCGCGTCATTCGCCCAGGGCATTAGAAACCAGGAAGGCGCTCAGGAGCTGTCACACGTCAAAACTAAACATATAAAGCTCACAAACTTCCCCTGGCTGGTTCACTAAATCTATGTGGGTGGAGACACACGAAGCCATACCAAATAGCAAAACGGCTTCATCCAGCGATCTCCGTTCTATCAGGTTACTCGACATCATGTCTTCAGAGAGGATAACCATCTATCACAATGGACCTTCGACTCCCGGTGTGCACGTCCGAGACGAATCAGACAGTCAAGATCCGCCACCCGAATACACATATCCCGATTTACCTACCGATGGGACGATCCCGCCTGGCCGCGTCAACACCCCCTTCTCAAACTTACCGGCAACGGAAAGATTAGTCAGACGACAGGTTCCGATCATCGCCATTTCATCAGGGTCTCCCGGAGTGCCAATCTACATGGTGTGCTTCCTGCTGGTCATTTGTTTGTTGGCCTGTAAGTCACATCTCGGACAATAAATCCTGTGCGGACCTGCTAACCCCTGAACGACAGACCATCTGGTTTCACTATGTATGGCCATCTACCCTTGATGACCCTTAGGGCAATATGCACTGCAAAACAAGTCCTGAATGGCCTGATTTCATGTCGACTTGGACCACTTGGGAATGCCCTCAGCGAAAGTCGGTGTGAGTGACGGCGTGGATAATTCTTCCAATTGAAATTACGGTCTCGTGCGGACTTAGACGGCCACCCTCTATTCTGTGAACTACAGAAATACACCCTGATACCGGGTTTTGTGGTTTTGGAGAACCCGTGCGGCTCCCCACGGGGCCTCAATTCTCGCATCCAGGTGCACATCCCGACGACTTACCATACCGAGATTGGAATTGAGTTTCAGCTTCGATGGTTTTCCGGTGAGGGTTTGGGTGAAAACACGGAATCAGCACTTACAGTTCACTGGGCGCGTATCTCTATATATACCTTGAACCCCATGTATGCCAGCGCCAATCCAAATTGTCCAGATTGCACACTGTTTTTGACTACTCGAATTCAGATTGTCCAGATTTCTCGTCGCTTCGACTACTTGACTTGAGAGGCTTTATTTCCCTGATTTCTCTACGACAGCAGCCATGGATCCGTTCAAGCCCATCCCGTCTGAAATCCTCCGGATGATACTCCAGATCCTGCCGGGCCGCTCCGATTTTGCTGCTGCGACTGAAGCGTCCGCAGCCTTTCGTAACGCAGCTGATCCGTTCGAATCCATCCCGTCTGAAATCCGCCTGATGATACTCGAGATCCTGCCGGGCCGCTCCGATATTGCTGCTGCGACTCAAGCGTCCAAAGCCTTTCGTAACACAGCCGCAGGCACCTCATCACGCGACCTGATCCGCCGCTTGCACATCCAGAAAGACCTCAGCGGAGACCTTCTCCAAGCCGCGATGGCTGTCGTCTTGTTTCCAGGTCCAGGTTCGAATGAAGCGTTAATAACCAAGCACTTGGATGACTGGGAACATGGTCGGTTTGCGAATCCATTCCTTGATCATATCAGCAACCGGGATCGCATAGAAAAGTTGGATAACCTCTGTGGCTGCTTGCGACTTGTCATCACCGACTATTTGTCCAAGGCCACTAGTGCTCGACTGCCGTTTGCGTATCGAGCGTTGCCAACGTGGTCAAACCCATATTATGCTCTGACGGCTACGCAGGGAGATCTCCGCCAACATCACTTGAACAGTTTCAACATTAATAACATGGAAACTGATGAGCGGTGCCGTGTTTATCGCGCCTTTCTACAGTATGAGATTCTCAGCAAGGTCTACGGCCCCTTGGCAGCGGCAAGAGCGCCTGCCGGTCCTCAACCCAGGTTTCATATGTGGGACTGGAATTCTCTTTTCCACAACTCCATACCAGCCTCGGATCCCAAGCTCTTTGGGAGCATTCGCGAGTATTACATCATGACACACCGCGCGGTACTTGCCCAACTTGAAATGGACCCTCGGCAGACGTTCCGCCAAGACCCTCCGCAACACATACCGGAGGTGTGTGAGCATGCGCCTCGCGTGGGACAGTATGAGTTTCAACCCAACCCTAGATACTTGGTAGCACGTCCCCAGCATACCGATGTCGCTGGATTTTCTGTGTTGGCCAGCGGCGGTCTTGACACGCTCGTGGGCGTTCTGACGGCACAACCATGGACAATGCGCACTCTGTATTTAAAGCTCTGGCGAGAATGCAAACGCAAGCATTTGAGGTTTGGCCTGGCTCTTTCGATCCCGGCTGTAGATTACGCCGATTACGCTGATTCACAACCTTCGTTCAATGCACGATATTGGCTTTTCGCTGGTCTGGCTCGGTTGCAAAGACAGAGGGCTTGGGGCGTTTTTCGAGACGACCGCTTCTATCCGCGCTCCATGGCATCCATGACACAGCGATTTCGACAAGGAATGATGCAAAACAACCCTTTTACACTCCAACATTATCGATACCCAACTAGCAGCTCTCTCACACTCAACACTTATCGATACCCAAATAGCAATGCTTTGTATCGATATGCAGATGGCACTGCTTTTCAGGCGGATCAACGGTATCCTAGCTCACACGTCTGGGTCAGCCTCAACCAGTCTCGCATTCTTCGAGAGGCTTGGAAAAGATGTGAGAGACGCGGGGCCTGTTCTTGGAGGATCATGACAGAGTAGACAGCGGTTCGTATGGTAGACAGCGGCTCCCAGGGCATACAGCGGTTCACAGTTGAACGATTAGCAGTTTAGAATAGAACATTACTTATAAACGAAGACGGTTTCTCCCCGATTCCATGCGCTTAGTTAATAGTACCTCATGCCAAGCCGGGACGCCGTCGCATACCTCGCAGATTCAAACCTGTCCCAAGATTTCCATGTTATTCAGTGATTTGCATTCAATTTTACGGGTGTTCTTTGATGGAGTCAATCTTGACTCTGATAGGTTTCCAGATCCTGGCCGCAGCACTGTCAATCCAGATCGCTGTCGTCTCATCTGTCTTGTAAAGACTCATGTCGAACCGGCTGAAGAAGTTTGCGATGCTGAGATACATCTCAACATAAGCAACACTATGGATGATTAGCTCTTTGTTCAGCTTTGACCGCACTACCGTATTCAAACTTACTTCATGCCCAGGCAGGATCGGGGTCCTTTGCTGAATGGAACGAAGTACTTCTCCAACGCCCATCCCTGTTCTCCGAGCCAACGTTCTGGAATGAACTTCTCAGGCTCGGCGAACAGATCAGGGTTGTCGTGAATAGTGCGGAGAGTCTGCGAGACAGTTGTCTGTGAGGCAAGTAGAGTCAGTATACCGTACGCAATATCAGGAAAGGCGCAATACTCACGCCTTCCGGAAGATAGTAGCCGTCAACAGTGGCGCCGCCTTTGGGGACTCTTCTCGGGATGATGCCAGGCACTGGAGATGAGAGACGCAAAATCTCCTTGATAGTCGCACTCTACATGTTGAAGGTCAGTGGCACATCCCCAAAACCACGCGCTGAATGAGCCACGCACCAAATAAGGTAGGCTGCTGATGTCACGGTACTCATAAAGACCCTCTGAGTTGGTGTCAACAGTCTTCAACTCTTCAAGCACCTTATCTAACTTGTCAGGATGCCTGAGCAAGTAGTAAGTGCCGAAGGTCAGGCCAAAGCTGGTTGTGTCGGTGCCTGCAAAACACAAAGCCAGAGCTTCATCAACAAGCGCCTCGCGGCTCAGCTTGTGGTACATCTTTGTGTTTTTGGTGCTCAGCAAAGTATCAAAATATGTGCTGCGGCCGTCGGAAGAGGTGTCGACTCCAGCGTTTTGCCGGTCTTCAATCTCCTGAATCCACTCGGAGCATTGCTGCGGAGTTGTGTTAGGCGATATGCAATGCAACTTCAAGACGTGGGTCATCGGAGGATTTACTTACGTGGCGGAACTGAGCATATCCCGGCAGCAGCTTTTGAGCGATGCTCATGGGAATAGCCATGGCAAGATGAATGAGAAACGGGAAGTGCTTCGTAATCAGGAAGTTCTCTGCAAACTTTTCCATGATGTCCAAGAAGGGGGGAAACTCCTCGTCCTGGTCAACCAAGTTCATGTTTCTGTCGAATAGGACAGGCATAATGGTGTCGACCTTCAGAAAAGAATAGAAATCAGCAACCTTTCCAACGAAAGTCACAGATTAGAATCAATCATAATGGTAAAACTTACTGTCACGGCCTGCCAGAAGGGCTGCATGCTGATAGCTTCTCCCTTCTCAAATGACCTCCGGGCCCTTGCCATGGCCCTCTTGACGACGTCAAGAACGACGGGGGCCAGTTGATCCATCTGTTTTGGCGAGAAAATTGACTTCACAGTGTTCCTGCGCTGCTTGTGCGCCTCAGGATCAATCAGCATGATGATGGAATACTTGATACCCCCGCCGCTCTGGAAGAAGTCAGGGTCCTTGGTGTACTTTGTGCCATTTCCGTAAACCCTTGATGACGATATTAGTTTACACTTTTCCCACTGAAGACTCAATTGTTTACATACTCTTTGAAATATTCCGGGTTATAGACATGCACTCTGCTTGGTGATACTCTCACAACAGGTCCTGCTTCGGATCAGTCCGTGAAGTCGCGTTCGGGCGTCGGAATCTCACTCACCATACTTAGCGTGGAGTTTGGGGTAATCCTTGATGTAATGGCCGTCCAGGATGACATCCTGGTAGAACTCATACCAATAAGTGGCTGCAGCGTACCATGGGCCAGGGATGTTTCTGAGGGGGTGGAACAGGAGCCTGTAGGCCACGAGTCCGACGGCATAGAGCACAAGCCCCACGACAAAAATTCGCGGGGCGTCGCTCAGGAGACTCTGCTGGCCCAGAAGCTTCAGGGCCATGTTTCGATCTGGGTGAAGTCGGTCGACTTCAGAAGCGATCGCCTTGGGTGCGTGGAGAAAAGAGAGAGGAAGTAATACAATTGACTCGCATAGAACGAAGAGGTCTGAGCCAACGGGATGAGATTTGGCGAATCTCGCTTCCCTTATGGCCTTTTCGCAGTCGCCGCGCTGCACGGTTCTGCACTCAAAGATAGTGTTGCCCAAGTTGGAAATGGTCGACCAAGGCACTCTCGCTATTTCGAGGAAAGGCAGCAGGCGGCAACAGCGTCGAGAATCCCTGATCGAGCCAATCGTTGATCATTTTCTCCATTG
Organism: Colletotrichum siamense; assembly: GCF_013390195.1. NCBI lineage: Eukaryota > Fungi > Ascomycota > Sordariomycetes > Glomerellales > Glomerellaceae > Colletotrichum > Colletotrichum siamense. The sequence continues at coordinate 1,985,510 of NW_023501015.1, forward strand.
GGGGTTGAACCTATATGTAAGTATGCAGGACATCTGCGGGACCCCATCAACTCATCAATCGCACGTCGCTATGGCCCTCACCGCTAAATTAGCGTGGGCCTGCTGTGCCGTTCGATGCCTCTGGCCCTGAAGCAGCGCTGCCGTGTTACTCAGACAAACAAAACAAGGGCATTATTTGGTATGTTTGCCTGGATACAGAGAGGCTGAATTGGTCATTCGACGGATCACGGGCTGACAGTTAAGGCAGCAGTCGAGGCTGCAAGGCAGCAGACAATGTCTTACATCACTTTCGGTGTTGCCGCCTTATGGATTTGGGGCGCCACTGGTTTGGGGGCCGATTTCTCGCATCTTGCTTCCCGAAATGTTCGGGTTAGGGCTGAAGTGCCTGAGTGCTGAGACCCGTTGATTCATTTTGGTGGCTGCCCGGGCATCCTTTACATGAGATGTCACTGAAACAGGACCTGTCAAGAGGCGCGGTCGCTGTTCCTTCCAGGCGGAACTTGGTTGTGATCCTTTTGTGGCAACTCTCCACTGCCGGATGCGGCATCGTCTGATAGTCCTCTTCGTGACACGATCCACTTGCAGTGCTCCGTGGAGTTCTTCAGCGAACGAGATCCTCGCCGGATTGCACACGAACATCGGACAAACATTGCATGAGAACATCTGACAACTGTTGACAAGTCAACATGTCGTGTCTCATTGGCTATTCTTGTGCGATGCGATGTAACCAGCCCCTGATGTTCGAGTTCCGACCCCTCCTGGCGGGATCAATCCAACGGGACCACGAGTCTTTCCATGTCTTCCGGGGGTGAATCTTCCCCTTGGCACCACGGTTTTGGCCTCTAGAGTCTGGAGGCACCTGCGGACCCCTCAAGACCAAGAGCCGAGCCCACACACTGCGAACCATCCCGGCATCTCATATGGCTACTCTCTCATAGGCTAGTGTCCTGAAAACCGCGGGGCCTATGAAAACAGTCCGACGGAATGTGGACTGTGTCTGGCTGTCTGCGCCGCGAACCTGCAGCGCCGCCAACATTTAGCGGCTCGGGACGATTGGCTATCCTCTCCTTCGGTGAATCTAGCAGGCTGTAAGGCAGGGAAATCCCAGTATCTGCGACCGGCAAGCAAGCAATCCTAGCCACAACAACGTGTTTTTTCGATTTTCCAATTGAGCAAAGTTCAGACTTCGGCGTCCTAACTCTAGTCCGGGTAACACCAGACCGAATCTGGTCTTTTCTTGGGGATTTCCACTCTCCCCAATGTGATAGCAGGGTTGCATCAGTTCCCCCAAGTAGGTACAAAAGGGAAACCTGCAGACAGAACGGATCTTGCTCTGTGTGCCAGGTACAAGTCTGTAATCGGTACCCCCGAAAGGGGTATCCTAGGCATTACAAGCGGAACCTCAACGCGCAGTCGCGCATTATTACACACAATACCTAGCTCCACGGGCTCCAAGTGCCGCGATGCTGTCACATGGTGCACCTTAGGGTCTCCAGTGAGAAGAGATAACTTCTTGAGGGGACTTTTTAGGTGGATAGCGGCCGCCGGAAATGTGTAGGCTCCAATGCACGCCAATGGCGGTGCAGCAAGGCGAAGGCTGACATTGCTGACACCGAGTCACCGACGGCCACAGTTATGTCTCTTTTGAGTAAATGCCTGTCAGCTTCTATGGACTCTTACGCCCCCAGACTTGTCAACTTGGGAAAATCAGAGTTTGGCCTTGCCTTGGGACTGGGACATCCATGTCCATGGTGATGTGTCCAAGTCCCTGACCCTCCTAGCGGAGCTAAGATCAACTCCTTGACTCGCCCTTCTGTGGTTCGGACAATAATCGCCGCCTCTTTCGCTTGCGGTGACGAAACCCTCGCAGAAGGGGGTGGGTCTCTTCTCCTGGTCGTCCTAGGCTTCCTGGTTAGTCACAAGGGCAGCCTGACCGGTGTCCTTGGGGTCAACATCTCTGTCGAGGCGGAGTCCTGTTTGTCAATGGCTTGGTGTGCAGGTTTGCCTGCTGCAGGAACGTCCAGACCTTTGGGGGCTTGCGCCGACAGGTGAGTCCGCTCGGCGTTAGCCAACCGACGAGACGAGATGGGAAGTCGGGGTGGAGGATGATGTTTGGTCACTTGGCTGTGTGGCTCCAGGTCTGTTCTCTCAATTATAAGGTGTGGCCGCATAGGGCTGCACTTGTCATACTCATAAATGGCGCGAAGCTACATATTCCCTGGACGGACGAACCAAAAGACACAAATTGAAGAACGCCGCCATCTCCCGCCTTCTTTTCAACCCTTTTTTACTTTCTGAGAGATCCCAATCTCGCTCCCAAACTCAACCAACTTCCACGCCGAACATGAGCTCAGACGACAGGTACAGGGTCTCTTGCAAGAGGGCCTCCACAGACATGGACCCCTCGTCTAACGATGTGGTTCCCTCGAAAAGGATCATGCTTGGAAGACGCCCCTCGATTACCACCGCGTCGGATATTAGTCCCTCAGAATCTTCATCGCCGCCAGCTACCCCAGTTTCCGAGTACCAAGCAACTGCCACTCAGACCTCGCCTTCGGATCATGGCAGCGCGGCATGCGACCGCAACCTGCGTGACATCATGGCGGCCGACGCCCAATACGTCCGGATTCCGGACTGTTTCTCGTCCATCATGTCCGTCGAGCCCGCCATGAACGTCAACTGGCAGCGGCTCAAGGAGGAGGCCAACGCATGGATCAAGGAGTACGTGATTTGAGACAGGCCCGATGATCATCTGCACGAAATCACGCTAACGAACGGCCAGCATCTACCACCTCAGCGATGCACAGGCGAAGAAGCATTCACGAGCCAATTTTGCGTTCATGAACGCCATGTGGATTCCATACGCCGACGAGGAGTCTTTCCGGGTGATGCTGGATTGGAACAACTGGGTGAGTTATCAGACGACGCAGTAATAAAGTTTCAAATATTCCGACTAACACTCGAATCAAGGTCTTTGCTTTCGATGATCGTATGTGGGCATGGTATACCCTCGCCTCTATTGGTGACTAATCAGGAAATCATAGAATTCGATGAAGGCCATTTGAAAGACGACCCCATCAAGGCTCAGAAGGAGCTTGATGCTCACATGGCAATCTTGGAAGACAAGAACCCGCCAGTTGAGCGTGACGACAACCCCATTCACTACGTATTCCAGACAACTTGGGATCGTTTCAAGAAGGTCAGATTTCAATTGCTTCAAGTTTCGTACGCTTCGCGAAGACTTACTCTTCCCAGAGAACATCACCAGAGTTACAAGCTCGCTACAGGGCATCCATGAAGGGCTACTTTGAAGGCCTGATTGGTCAAGTCAAGGTGCAGGAATCACAAAAGGCGTTGAAGATCTCAGTCAAGCAGTACATGGACTTCAGAAGGGCGACAATTGCCTGCGAGCCATGCTACGCCCTCGTTGAGTGGGTGCCAGATGAAGCCTTCTCCTTCGTTCCGTGGCTAACAGATCTTCCCTCCAGGTATGCGCATGGAATTAGCATCTCGCAGGAGCAGGTTGACCACGAGTCGGTCCAAACCTGCATGCAAACTGCATCCGATCTCGTCATTCTGTAAGTTGCCTCGTATGCCAGCCTGCAGCTACTTGCAGTTCGCTTACACCAGTGCAGTGTCAACGACATCCTCTCATATCGCAAAGACTTGGTAAGCACACAACCAACCAGCCAATCTCCATGCTCGCATCGCTTACGTCCGTATGTAGGAGCAAGGAGTCGACCACAACCTCATCTCGCTTCTCAAGGCGCAGGGCTACTCAACCCAGGCCGCTGTGGACAAGATTGGTGACATGATCGATGAGTGCTACAAGAGATGGTACGGCGCGATGGCGAGAATGCCCCTCTGGGGCGAGAAGATCGATCGGGAGGTCCTCAGGTACCTCGACGGCTGCCGCAACATTGCGCTTGGCAATTTGCACTGGAGGTGAGTCGCTTTGGCCGACGCTTGAATCATGCATCCCCCTGACATGAATTGCAGTTACGAGAGCGGCCGTTACCTGGGTGCAGAGGGGGCTGAAGTGCGACAAACTCGCATTATGCGCCTTCCTTCTCCGGGTATTTAAAAAGTTCTGCGTGCTTATAGCGTCTTGGATTTCACAAAAGCCGAGTCAATTGTTTGCTTGATGATGCATGGTGGCCGTTTATCAGCGTTTACGAAGGAGTTGAAATAGTTTAGACGAGATACCGGACATCGTGTCCTGCTTATGGTTTTGGGTGGAGGCTTTCTGATTTTTCCTTATAGACATTCATGGAGTTGCAAAGATACCAAATTGCAATGTTTTTATTGATGTGGTTTATCCTAGAGATCATGTATCTCTTCTTTTGCTCTTTCGTCCGCCTTGTGTCTTCGTCACTTGTTTTCTCGCACCGCATGTTCCCCGGCTCGCTTGCCAGAAAAGACCCCATCAGCGATTGACAACCCACTCACGTACCCGTTGGCGCAAACTCCGACGGCAGTTCTCCCAGCTGCATATAAACCGGGGATGGTCTTATCTTCCCCTGTCAGGACCAGCCCCGTGTCTCCATCGACGCGCAGGCCGCCAAGAGTGAGGCCATTGACAGCTTGAATGCCTCCCACGCGGCACGAGATGTCAACGCCGTAGAAGGGGGGCTTCAACAGCGGTGTGCAGTACTCTGAGGCCTTATGCATGCGATCTTCATTCCGGCTAGAAATGTCCCGGTTATACCCCTCCACCGTACTTTTCAATCCTTCGGCCGACACGCCGAGTTTGCTGCCCAGCGCCTCGAGCGAACTTGCTTTTTTGTAATCCCAGTACAGCCAGTGGAGTCGTTGAACCAACAGAGGAAAGTTTGTTTGCTTAAACAACTGGCCCCTGGCCTTAGCCCACTGATTTGAGTCAAGAATCAGAAATCCTTTCGCGTCGTGATCCCGAATCATGATGTCGCTTAGAGTCGCCCCGTACATGTCCTCGGCTGCAAATCGCTTGCCGTCTTGGGCCACGACAACACCCTCAACCAGGGCTGTTGGTGGGTACAAAAAACGCCAGGCGGACATCTTGTTCATGTTGGACACTGAACCCCCGGCCTCGACACCGATGTTGATTCCAGACCCGTCATCGCCCTGTGTTCCAAGGGGTGCGACGGTGGAGAACTCGGGGAGATAAACTTGCCGCATTTCGTGATTGAAGGCGAACCCGCCGGCTGACAGCACGACAGCACGCGAGTGGATCGTTTCTGAGACGGCATGTTCTTGCCAGATTTTATCAGCTTGTCGGTGATACTTGTCCGCCAACTGTGAGGCCATCAGCTGATACTTCTTGGTCTTCTTGACCAGGCTCTCGTGCTTGGCAAAGAGAGAGTTCGTATTGGACATTGTCCTGATCTCTACTCCACTTGTCTTGCCCTGACCATCGAACAGGACTCTTTGGACTTTCGTAGCAGGCTGGAAGTCGACCCCAAGCCCCAAGGCCGACTCGAACAAAACGCGCCAGAGCTCCCCGCCCGAGAAACCTGGTTGGACCATCCGATGTCCTCTCGGAGCCGGTTCCGCCACCTTGTTGAAAGGATGCGACTTCTCATTGCCGGAGAAGTACAGATAGTGTTGATTTGTCGGATAGCTCGTCTTGTACGGACACAAGGATGCCTCGAATCGTGCGCCGTGTTTCTCCAACCACTCGTTTCGCTGGACGCTCTCGTCGCAGAACCTGCGCAAGGTCTTGTCGTCGACTGCGTCGCCCGTTTCCTCTTTCAGGTAGGCAAACATGTTGTCCGGTGAGTCGTGCCCATAGCCTGCCTCCTTCTGCTGCCTAGTTCCACCTCCAGCATACACGACGCCGCCCGAAAGCGCGGATGCGCCGCCCCCGTGGGCATCGTCGAGAAGGAGCACCTTTGCGCCTTTTTCCGCCGCCGCGATACTCGCGCACACCCCGGCTACCCCACCGCCGACGACGACTACATCTGGGGGCTGAGTTCGCTTCAGAGTCGAGTACTTGTGATGAAACCGGTTGGGTACAGGTAATATTGATTGGAGACGCCACGGTGATGCATTTGGTTTGGGGACCTTTTGCAATGCTGCACATTTGCGGCAGAGCAGCATGACGATAGTGCGGCTGGTCTCGCCAAGTGAGTTGGGTTATGGTGAGGTAATAACAAGAAAGGAGATTTGGTGTTGGGTTCACGGGCGAACGAGGGATTGCGCGGTTTTTGGGATAGGTAAGCGGTTCAATTGTTCAATGTCTCAGTTTGCTTGCTGCTATTCTACCGCTCATCCCGTTGTTTTTGACAGCATGCGCGGTGTCCTTTGCTGTCCGTCATTCCGCGTGTCTTGAACTTAGACGTGTTGGCTCTCCCACGGAGAGCGTGCGTTCCGCGGAGACACAGTGACATTTGTTGACCCCGAAGCTTGGCAAACTCCGAATCATTGTGCTACGTGCTGCACCTACCCTTCGTTGTCATGAGCACGATGCGATGTTGGAAACTCGTCAATATTACTGATGTTTGCTTGATAAGGGGGTTTGCATATTAAGCACCAACAGGAGGGGTTGGACAAGAGCACGCAGCAAAGCATGGTGGGTCTCTCGGCTGAGGTACCCATCATCCCAGGCAGCAACTAAATCCTTCCGGGCATGTTCCAACGCAGGAAGTGACAGTCCATCATCCATTGCCCTTGCTTGTTTGCGGGGGCGGGCAGAAATAATGATCGCAAGTTGAAGTCACGATGCAGCCGGCTTCATCGCCACTGGAGTTCCAAGTAATGGACAAAGGCACTGGACAAGCTCACATATCACGTCAACACAATTAGGCGGCAACATTGAAGGATTGGCATGAACTCGGGGGCTACCCCCATGCAAATTGGCACATGCGGGCTTCATACGAGAGCCTTGCGTGCTCTCAGTCGACTGCTAGCTTATCACCACGAATGAGAGGAACAATCATCACATTTTCTACTTGACAAACTGGGTCTCGTCCAAAATTGGGTAAGTAACGACCAGTAGGATGCGCGCCAATGTCAGGATTCAAGACGAGCCTGGCATTCCCCGTAATCTTTAGAGTCATGCCGAGTTTGGGGTTAACCGCCAGTCTGTGAGCCAATGCCACCTTCCTGCCGTCGATTCCGAAGGTACGGCCCACTCGGAATCACACATCAGGCTGCGAGCTGAACGTTGATGTTTGGATGAAGGAGCTGAATCCCTCCCTGCCCACTTCGGTATGGCGGCTGGAACCAACAACTGCAACGCCAAGTCGCAGGGGTCGCAATCTAAACACCGACACGACACCCCGCGCTAATTCCCGAGGATTCGGTGACCGCCCTATGTTCTATCAGTCAGAGTCGGTGTTCATTGGGTGACAAACTATGATTCAGCTGTATGTGTGTCCATACCGGTGAGAGGAAGTTAGTTTCGAGGCGGACTAGTGAGGCGCGCAAGGGATTCCCAATCCTGTATTTGTTGGTGCCTGCACACCATCTTCCCTCGAGATCGCCTAGAGGAGGGCCCCCTAGCTCCAATCTGGTTGTAGAATTAAACGTCATTCCCGATCCTAAGCGCTGGACTAAATAGGAAAATGCCAGGGACCAATATCGTGGTGGGGTTCTGCAATTTTGTGTTGGTGCTGACTTGCGCATTGGATGATCTCGAGCTGAACTGAGACCCTTGCAGTAGAGCCAGATGAAAGTAGAAGGCAAAAGAGACACTTGGCGTACTAGGTACACATGATTTCCTGTGTTTCGAAACGTGCCGCCCCGGCTCATTGTCTTAAATTCTTCATGCGTATGTACTTTATCAGCAACACTCATGGTCAGCTGAAGGCCCGCAGCAAGTGAATCCGACCCTTCTAAGAATATCTTGAAGTTGATCCTGACTCTGCCAAAGACAGCATGGCATTAAGCTTGGAATTATGAGATGAATAAAGGCTGATATGCGCAGGATCCTAATGCTTCGTGTTCGATTGTGAATCACGTATTCCCATAATCATTCTGATCTACTTCATCACAGACTTTGCTTCAAATCGTAACGTGATTACCCTCAACTTGCACGCGTCATACCTATATTCGTTGGAGATTGTGTAGTTAGAAGCACACTATACTAAGGATCCCTTTTCAAGTGAGCTCCATAGAGTGATGTAGCTGAGGTAGTGTTCAGTGTTAACATGCTGGCTCATCAGATTCTCACAAAGTCCAGTATACGACGTGTTCCAGGTGAGTATGCAAACTTTCACTGTAACCAAAGCTTCAGCGAAGACCCAGAACTGATCTGGTGACACAGTGAGCAGCCAGTAACAGTCGGTATTACTTGCAAGTGGCACGTGTTCTGAATCAATAGACAGCTTGAACATCTCCTATAGTGTAAAGTTTGTCATACAATATAAGACAAGGTGCTCTGAAATAGGGTGACCATAAAAAACAGAATGTTTACTGAGGATAGCTGACTTATATAATTATTTAACCTCAATTAATGCAGAGCGCATAAAACCTATTCACTATCGAAGTCATATTAATAAGAATTTTTTGTTATTATTATTGTTCTATTTTTCGACGTTAGAGCTAAGCTTAGATTGCTCCCTAAGGTATATATTATATAGAGTAAGCTTATTATTAGTCTCATAGGACTAGCTAGCTAGTAGGGCACTATAGGCAGCAAATATTATATTATATTAACTGCGTTAGTAGTGATGTGGATAAGGTTAACTATGTTAGAGGTAGTAGCTATAATCATAGTATTAATTGCAGAGGCTAATACCTTATATAATTACTAATTATATAAGGTGCGCCTAGCTTAATTAACGCTATAATAAGCTAGTATTACTAACACTAATAACTTTCTCTTTTTACTAATATTAACGTAGTTAATAATAACTATAGTATAATTTAAAAAGAAGTTATTAAATAATATATAACATAAAAAGTAGTAATTACTAGTAATTATAGTAATTACCTATAATTACCTATAACCCCTACTATAGTAGTTACTCTATAATTATTACTTAATCCTACTTTAAGCTAGTATTAGTAATTAGTACTACTTAAGCTTATATAACCTATCCCTCTATCTATATTATTACTAAGTTTATATTAAGGAAATATATAAAGTATTAGTTAGGTTTTATTTTAGTAAAGATATTAATAAGATTATTATTATTATTAATCTAGTATATTTTATATAACTTATAGTATTTATATAACTACTATAAAGCTATAATATTAATTATTAAACGCTTCTCTTTTATAATACCTAGCTTAATAAAGCACTTATATAGTAAGTATAAGTTAGTATAGATAATAATAAGTATTAGAAGTAAGTTAAGCTATTTAGTAATTATTTAGAGGGTTATAGAGATAGTATAAACTATATTAATACTAATAACTATACTATAAACTTTAGAAGCTAATATACTTTAAATAACTTATTTACTCTTTATTAAACTAAAATAGATAATATTACTATTAATTATAAACTTATTCTTATTAAAAGAGGTCTTATTAATAAAAATAATAGTAAAACTAAGCTATAACGTTAAGTTAATATTATTAGTAAATAAGCTATTAATAAAGATAAAAAGTTTAGTAGTTAATAAGTTAATAAGTATAAATATTAACCCTTATACTAGTAAAGCTATCTACTACTATAGTTATATATTAAGGGTTTTAATATTATTAAGTAAGAAGTCTTAATACTAAGTAGCAGTTAATAAATTATAATATACCTTAAACTAATAGATTAATATAATATATACTCTATATATATATTATTTAATATATTACTTCTTAATAGTATTAAAAGTAATATTAGTATTAATAAAGGTAAGCTTCTTACCTTAACCTTTCTAATAGAGGATAATAATTCCTAACTTATTAATACTAATAATATTACTATTAAATATTAGTAGTTAGTTAATAATAAATTATTACTTAGCTTTTACTATAAATAAAGCCTTAATTAGAGCCTTATCCTTATAAGCTAAGAAACTAATATTAATAAGGCTTAAAGTATGATTAGTTTATATACTAATAACTATAAAGTTAAAGTTAATAGCAGAAAAAACTAAAAAGTAAGGATTATAGCTTAAAGTAACTATCTAGAAAACTTCTCTATAGTGATAGCTATATATAGCTTACTAATAAGTACTAACCTTAATAATACTATAGAGCAGCTTAATAACTCTTATAATAATACCTTCTAAGTATTAATTATAAATCTAAATAAGTAAATATATAAAGATTATTCTATTAAGCTTTATTACTAACTAGATATATACCTATATTATATTATAAAGCTAGAGGATCTTATTAAAAAATAGTAACTATAAAGTAATAATAAAGATAAAATATTAGCTTATATGCTATATTATTAGAGATTATATTAAAATCACTTCCTTACTATTATTAATATATCCTTAAATAATAAAATAAGACTTCTCATAAAGCTTATTAATATTCTTACTTTTAATCTTATTAATTATTTATAATTAAAAGATATAAATATTTATATACTTAATAAGGTTATATATAACTATCTTAAAGATATCTTAATTAATAAGTCTCTTAATTTCAGCCTTATTAGATTACTTAAAAAAGCAGCTAAGCGTATTAATCTTACTTATTTTATAGAGCTATATAGCTAAGTTAAAATTAATATATTCCTTATTAGTTATAAAGACTTTATTAGCAGTAAAGAATATAATAGTAGTATTAATATTATTAACCTTTAGTATAAAATTAACGCTAAAAGTAGGGTTAATATTAACTATCTTTACTATAAATATCTATCTTTATAAACTTCAGTATAGTTTACCTAGAGGTAGTCTTAAGTATTCTTCTCCCTTATAAAGCTAGCTATATTAATATAATAGTAGTAATACTAATACTAGTAATCCTTTTTAGTCTTCTTTTACTAGTATTATTAATACTTTAGGAGTATTTAGTAGAGAGTTAGTATTAATAATATCTTTATCTAAGTTATTATAAAAAAGCTTAATATAAATTAATTAAAATATTCTTAGTTTATAAAATAAGTTAAATATATAATCCTCCTTATTAATAGAGAGAAGCTTATATAAGCTAGCTTAACCCTTATTCTTATACTATATAAGAATATCTAACTATAGTAAGAGAGCTAATATTAATAATATACTTAAGCTATTATAGAGAGTGAGAGTATTAGAGATTTAATACTTAGTATATATATAGTAGAGTTTATTAATAGCTTTTTATATAGCTTCTTAACGCTTAATAATACCTAAAGATAGCGCTAAATCCTTAATTACTTAAAAATAGATACTAAAGATAAGTAAAGTTAAAATTAAACTATTAAGCTTAGTAGTATTATTAATAGTCTTAATAGTTATCTATAAGGCTTATTTATAAAGGATAGAAGGGTCTTTAGCATAAATAATATTATAAGTATAGTATAAAGTAGTATAATAATATTTAACCTTACTAATACTATAATAAGCCTTAATAAGGACTTCTTTAATAGTAATTACTAAAATATAAATAGTATATTTAAATTTATAGCTATAGAAGTTAATACTAATATCTATAATAATAAAGTCTAGAAAACCTTAATATATATTAATCTAATATATATATAAAACCTCCTAAATATATTAAGCTAATAAATCTTTAAGGAAATAAGCTATATTAAAGCTAGTAATACTATTAATAACATAAAGCATTAGTTTATTACTATTAAGATATATAATATCTATAAAAATCTTATAGTTAAACTTATAGTTATTATAAAAAGTAAATCTAAACCTTTTAGATTAACTAATATAAAGTTAATAATACTAACAGACCTTAGTTAGATAAGTAAAAAAGCTTTTATTAACTTTATACTTAGCTTTAATAAGGATATATTAAAGTCTAATAACTAATAAGTAGCTAAAATAGTAATAAAATTATTAAAATTTAACCTTACTAAGGTAGTAATAAGTAATTAACTATTCCTATTAGAAAAGTATCTAGAGATACCCCTATTTATAGATAACTAAAACTCTAAAGTTTTTCTATTTTATAATATTATTAAAGTTATTAAATATAACTTCTATCTTATCTATATTATAAAAGTAATATAAAAAGAGTATATTTATTAATATAATATAAAAAATAATAAAACTAAGTAATATAAAAACTTTAATAGATCTTAATAAATAAATAGAGTTACTAAAGCTAAATCTAATAATAGCTACTCTTATAATATTAACTTTAAGGTTTAATATTAATTATTAAAGTATAAAGACCTAAAACTAGCTTACTATTAAATATTTAGAGGTATTAATATTAAGTAGAATACCTTAAAAGATTATTAATCTATACCTTCTTTTAAAAGAGAACTATAAAGTATATTCTTTAAGTTTAATTATAGTATATAGATCCTACTTAGTAATAGTATAAAAAGTAGTATTATTACTTAATATACTAATAACTTTAAAGCTATTAAAAGTAATACTAATAAAATAAAGAGTAAGAAATTATTAATTTTTATTATTTAAGCTATCTAACTTATATTAGCTATCTTTAGCGTTAAAGTTATTAATATTAAGAGTACTAAAGTAATTTAATATATCCTTATTATAACTATTAATAGGAAGGTTATTAATACCCTTAATACCTTTATATTATACTAAAAAGTAATTAAAAATAAAGGTAGAAGTATCTTTATTAATATATATTCACTTAAAGTAGTTAAAAGCCTTATAGTAATCTTTAGTAAAATACTTTATTAACTAGTAGCCTATTTTACTATAAATATAGTACTTCTTCTTAGATTTAAAAAGTATAAGTTAAGAGTAATATTAACTATAAAGTATATATAAGCGATAGCTAAATTAAAAGCTATAGCTATAGCTATTATATTAATAATTAGTTTAATATTAATTATTAATAAGAGTTAGATTTATTATAAAGTACTTATAAGCTTAGCTTTATATTATAATACTAATAGATAATCTAAACTAATTAGTAATATTTTTATAATCCTTAGTAAAGCTTATAAGAGTGTAGTTATACTTAAGTATACTTTAATAAGTATTAAAAACCTAGTTATAAAAAGTATTATTAGAATAATAAATAGTAGAGAAAGTATACTAAATAGTAATAAGCTTATTAAAGACTATCTTAAAGTACTCTATTTTAGTTTTACTAGAGTTCTTAAGGATTATATAGTTAAAAGTAGTATTATACTATTTAGAGAGATATACTTAATAAAACTTTTTAATCTTAAAATAAGCTTTAACTTTAATAACTAATCTAATAAGGTTAATAAGTATATTATTATTATAAAGCTTATTATAGTAATAATTAAGTGCTTTATTTTTAAGTATAATAGAGAAAGTACTTAAAGTTTAAAACTAATTAATATTAGCTTTAATATAAGAGTTTTTAAAGATTAAAAGCTTAAAGTTAAGGATATTATATATATTACCTCTAAATTATATATTATTATTATATAACTTTATAAGATCTATAAGTTAATAAAGGGATAGCTAATTAAGTATAATAAGGTTAAGTATATTACCTTTATTAAAGTTAATATTAAAGCTTCTTAAATAAGTAAAAATAGTTAACTAATAAGTTCTAATAAAGCTTAATCTATACTAAATTAATCTAAAAAATAGGGCTATATATAAAGAAGTATAGCTAAAAGACGCTAATAGCTTTAGCTTAATACCTTTAATATTATTAAAGAAGTTAATATCTTTAATAGCTTTCTTAAAAGAGGGAAACTTAGCTATCTTATTATTAATATCCTTATTAGACTAATAGTAAAAGTTTTAATAAAAAGTAGTATAGATATTAGAAGTAATAGATTTATTATTTTATATAATATAAACCTTATTAATAATAAGGAAGTCCCTAAATTCCTTTATAGTAGCTTTATTATAATAGTTAAAAGTAAATTTTAATATATCTTTAAAATTAGTAAAAGTTTAACTTTAGAGGGTAGAACTAATAAAGCTATTAAGTTAGTAACACTCTATATTAAATAAGAAGTATAAAGCTATTTAACTTTAAGTAGTAATATCTAATTTTATATTAATATTATTAAGCTTACCCTAAATATTATAGTTAATTATATTATAAACTCTAATAAAGATAGAGATAAAGTAGTTATTAGTTAGAAGTACTAAAAAAACTAAAAGAACTAGAGGGTTACTTAGAGGGTTTCTTAGAGGAACTATAATAAATAATTTAGATATAATTAAAGAAGTTTAATAATAATTATTTAAGAAGTTATATAGGTTATTAAAAGTATAAAGAAGTAAGTATTAATATTTCTAATAGAGTAAGGTATTAAGTTAAATTATAAATAAAGATTACTATACTATAATTATAAAGAACTTACTAAGTATTATAATAACTAAAGCTTATTTATTTAGTAAATAATTTACTACTCTATTACTCTTATTTAACTTAATATAGCTTAATAGTAGTTAAAAATAGAGGTATAAAGGTTAAGAAAGATCTTTATAATAAACTAAAAGTTAGTTAACTATATAGAAAAAAGTACTAAAAGTAAATATTAATAAAAAAGTAAGTAGGTTTAATAAGTAATATTATTAATAAAGTAATAAAGTCCTAAAAATAAGGAGATAGTATAGTAGTATTATAGAAAAAGTAAAAAAGCTATATAATAGTATTATAGAAGGAGTATAAGTTATTAAGAGTAAAAAATAATAAAAAATTCTCTTATAGCTAGTAGTTAGTAGTTAGTATTTAATAGTTAAATAATAGGAAAATCTTATAGTAAAGTATACTATATACTATATATATAGGTAGTTATTATTAAATAAACTTAAAGTAGCTATTTACTATTAATATTAACTTAGTAAAGAAGAAAGTAGTTAAAAGCTATTAAAAGTAGAGTAATTTCTTATTTACTTATTTAATATAAAAACTCTATTTATAAGAAGTAAAAAGCTAAATAAAGTAGTTAAAAATAAAGTAAGTAGTTAACTTTATTATTAATTATAAATTAATAAGTTAATATTAATATTAAGGGTTAAATATATAGTAAACACTCTTTAAATAAGAAATAGAAGTAATTACTAAGAGTATTCTAAGTAAAATAGACTATCTCTTAAGTTATATTATAACTACTTCTATTAAGTATAAGATTAGAAGCTATAAAAACTATTATTATAATCTTACTATTATTAATACTATAAAGAGATATTACTTAATCCTATTAGCGTTAGTAATATTAGTATTAATATACTCTTCTTAGAGATTAGAGGAGGGTAAGTTTAAAGCAGTTTAAGCAAAACAAGCTATCTTTTTAAAGTTATAACTACCTTAATAGTATAGGTTAATTAATTAAGCGTTTCTAAGTAGAATAAATTTAAATAAATATTAATAAAACTACTTCTTCTAAAGCCTTACTAATCTATAGTTAATTAATATATCGTATAGTAGTAACTATAAAGTTAACTACTAATTAGTATTAGTCTCATAAGACTAGCTAGCTAGTAGGGTACTATAAGTAGTAAATATTATATTATATTAACTATATTAGTAGTAATATAGATAAGGTTAACTATATTAGAGGCAGCAGCTGCAATTACAGCGTTAATTATAGAGGCTAGTACCTTACATAATTACTAATTACGTAAGGTGCGCCTAACTTAATTAACGCTACGATAGGCTAGCGTTGCTAACACTTATATATCTATAAATCTACTATATACTATTCTTACTCCTTAAATTAAGTATTTTTTAGTTAATTACCTCCTATATATAGTATTTCTAAGCTTAGAGGTTACTTTTTACTATTAGAAAATAATATAAGTATCCTTTATTTCTAACTTATATTATTTAGCTAAAGCTAATATTATAGAGGTTTAAACCTTATTATATTAAAGTTAGTATTATTATAAAATCTAAATAAGAAGTTTTTAATTAGTAACTAAAGTTAAAGTTTAAGCTACTTATAAACCTTTAAAGAAGTAAAATTACTTATAATTTATTATATTTTATTAAAAAAACTAAGATTTTCTTAGAAAAATTAGTAAATTAATTTTTATATTTTTTTATAATAATTTAAATTATTTAAGTTAAAAAATTAAGGTAAAATAAAGTATAATAAAATTTAAGAAGGTTATTAGTTATAAGGTTTATATAAATAGATTATTTAGTAGTTTTAATTATTAAAGAAACTTATAATTTCTTTAAACTTCTTAAATTACTTTAGATTACTAATTATAAATCTTTAGTAATATTTAAAGTTTTTAAATAGAGAGAATCTTAGTTTATTATTAATTAGTAACTAAAACTACTAAAATTTTTTTAAATAAGTTAAATAATAGAATACTATATATATAAGAGATTTTTACTTTTTATATTTATATTTTTAAGTATTTTATTATTTCTAAGTAAAATACTTATAGTATATTTTAAAATTATTATATTTTAAATAAATAGTAATTAAGTAGTATAAGAGTTTTTATAAAAGCTTTAGTTCTAAAAAATATTAAAATACTAATTAAAAGTTATTATAAATATAGTATTAAGGTTTTTTATTTATATACTATTATTCTTAGTAGTATTTAGTAATTTTCTTTTATACTAAATATTTTATAGTAACTATAATAGCTAATAAAATAAAGTTAAAAAGAGTTATTAAAGCTTCTTATTTTATAAATATATCTACTAACTTATTTTTAAGAATATCTTTATAACTAAGAACTTAGTATATAAAGATAGGAGAGGTTATTAAAGCGATATACTTTTTAGCTTAAAGAATAGTTATTTATAAAGATAAAGGTATATTATTATATCCCTTTAAAGTATTAATAATACTAAAGTTATTAATATAAATATAAATTATATTTATTAAACTTTATAAATATATAGCTATATAAAGCTTAAGGTTTATAGTTTTAGTTTTAATATTAAAAACTTTAATAAAACTAAAATACTAAGAACTTTATATAAAAAGTATTTTAGCTTTTTTCTTTTCTTTTTTTTTATTTAAGAATATAATATAGCTATAGTTAATTTCCTTAAACTTAAGTTTAAATTTATTAGTATAAATAATAATATTATTTTTAAATATATCTTTAAACTAAGTTTTAAATTTAGTAGTAGCTATCTTTTTTAGAGAGTAAAAAGAACTTAGAAACTATAGAAGTATTAAAATTAAGTAAAAGTAGTAGAGGAGTATTATAGTAATATATTATAGTTATATAAGCTTATAATAAGGGTTTAATAAGTAAATATAAAAACGCTAAATTAATAAATAATAAGGGTTAAAACGCTTAAATTTTATAATAAAGTAAAGTTAGTAAACTTTAAATATAATATCTATAGGGGGGATTTTAGATTTATAATATAATATAGTAGTAAAAGTAATATACTATATAAGTAGAACTCCTTAGATATTAGTATAAATTACTCTATTAATAAGCTAAAAATATTTTTTCTAATTTATAAAGTAAAATAATTTAATTAGAGTAATATTAAAGTATTATTAAATAAGAGTATAATTAGGTTTCTAAAAACTAAGAAATTAGGCTTTTATATTATAAATAGTAATAAGAATAATAATTAAAGAGATAGTTTTATATATAAAAGTAAAAAGGAAGTTTTTATATATTACTTTAAAGTTATAGAAGAATTTAATATATTTTAGAGTAATATTAGCTTAGATCTAAATATATAGTATAAAAGTAAACTTATAGTTAAAAGTAACTTTAAGCTACTTTATAATATTTTTAAGTATTATTATTAAGCTATTAGCTTTAATTAAAGGATTTATTAGTTTATATTTTTATAAAATATAAATAGTTTTACTTTTTTTTAATTTAAAAAAAACCTTATTTTTAGTACTTTAGTATAGAATATAAGTAATATTAGTTATAAATAGCTTAATATTTTCCTATATAGAAAGGGATTTAGTTTATATTAAGATATTATTAATATACTTAAAATAAAAGTTAGGGTTTTATAGTAAAAGCTCTATAAAATAAAGTAAGTATAGAATAAAAGAAATAAAAGAACTTTAAAAAAGCTTATAGTAAAGAGAGAAGGGTTCTAAGATAGTACTTTTAATATAAATTTAAGCTTAATATTTAGTTATAAATAACTTAATATAGTAGATAAAAAGTTCTAGCTATTCTTATTTCTATAATTTAATAAGGAAGTAATTATAAAAGATAATATTAAAAGTACTTTTAGTATTAAATATAATAAAAGAAGTAACTAAATTAGTTTTAAAAGTAGCTTTAATTTTATAAGTTATATAAATAGTAAAATTAACTATATTATATTTAAGAAAAGCTTTAAAATATTAAGTATTAATAATTTAAGCTAATAATATTATATAAGTAGTATACTAAATAAATAGGCGTTTAAAACCTTTTTTAAAATAAGAGAATAAAGATATAAGATAGTATAAAGTAACTTTAATTAGAAGTTTCCCCTTTTTAAGTATAAAAACTATTTTAGCTTTTTTAAAAATCTCTAAGTAATATTTAGAGGTTAAATAGGTTTAAAAGAGAGCCTAAATAGACTTAATTATAGCTAGCTAAATAGCTTAAAGTATATAAACTATAATATTATTAACTTTAAGTATAATACTTATAGTGAGTATTATAATAGCTACTTAAGTAGAGGAAATAGAGGTATTTTATAAAATATTAAAATAAAGGGGGATTTAGATACTATTTAGGTCTTAAATATTATTTATAGCTAAAAAGTACTTAAGTAGAGCTTTTCTAAAAGTTTATATTTTTATAATAAGGGACTTAATTACTTTATTTTTAATTTTTAAAAGTAATAAGTAGAAATTAAGCTTTATTTAGTACTATTTTATTATATAGTAAAAATTAAAGATATTTACTATATAATTAACTTTACTATAATACTAAACTATTTTATAAATATAAATAGCTTATTAAAGTTCTATATTAATAAACTTTTCTTTTTTATAGAGGGAGTAAGAGAGGTATAAGTATAGCTTATAGCTTAAGGATTAAATATATTAAGCTTTATATAATTTTTATTTAGTATCTTAGTATTTAAGTAATTATTAAGCTAAAATAGCTAAACTTAAAGTATACTAAAATAAATAAATTATAATATTTATTATTTATAAGAAGTAATAGAGGATAGATTTAGTAATAATATTATATTATATTAAAATTATATTTAAAGTAATAATAGAAAAAAAGTTCTATTTATAAAAAGTAATAAATTATTTAAGTTTATTATTTAGTATTTATATTTAAGCTAAAAAGCTTAGTTTTAAAGCTAGAAAGATAAAAATATAAGTTAAAATAGCTTTATAGTTTATTTTAAAATAAAAAATAGGATTTATCTCTATTAAAGTAAATAGAATATTAAATTAAGATAGATCTATAGTATAGCTAGCGTTATATATTAGTATTTTAAGCTTATTTTAAAAAAAAAAGCTATTTTAATTTACTTAAATTTTAATTTTAAAGCTATTATTAGTAATTCTTATATTAAAAACTTAAGAGGGGTTTATAATATTTTAATTACTATTAATAAAAAAATAAAGGGGGATAAAATACTAAAAAATATAAATAGTAATATTATTATTTATTATATTAAGTTTATATATATTTAGAATAGTTATATTTTAAATTTATATTTAAATAAAGTTATAGGTTTTATAAAGTTAGGTCTAAATAGTTCTTAAGCTTTTCTTAATATATATAATTACTTAAAAAATAGTATTTAAGTTATAATATTTTTAAGTATTAATAAAGTAAAATACTTTATAGAAAAAGTAGTTTATAAAGAATAGTTTTCCTTTCTTTTTATTAATATAAGGTTTTTATATTAAGATTATATTAATATATTTCTTAGTATAGCTTTATAGTAATATATAATTTATAAGGTTTTTATATTTAATATTATACTATATAATATATAAGCTTCTAGTATAGTATTTTTAAGCTTATTTAAAGTAAGGTATTATCCTTAAAAGGGGGGATTTACTATATATTATTATAATAACTTAGTTTTTTAAAATATAAAGTAGTATTATAAATAAAGCTATAAAGAAAGTAAAAAGTAGAGATTTATAGAGTTATAAACTTTTAAAGCTTAAAGAGGTTAAGCTATAATAAGTTACTATTTTTTAAGCTTTCCCTAAAAACTTCTTACTTTATATCTTTTTAATAAATTATAGTATAAATAATACTATTAAACTTAATAGTATAAGTTTATTTTTAGTAGGATTAAGAAATAAGAAGTATATTTAGTATTTTAGTTTTAATATTTTTAAGCTTAAAGTTTTCTAAAAATAAATCTAAAATAAAAAGGTTATTTTTTATAATAATTTAAGTAGTATTAGCTATTTTATAGTTAAGTAGTATTATACTACTAATAATAATTATTAATTAAGCTATTTTAAGCTAAGCTAAAGAAATAAAGATATCTAAAAGTATATTATAAAAGGAGCTATTAAACTTAAGTATAGATAATATATTATAAGTAGCTTATTAAATTTTCTATAGTTAGTATTTTAAAAGTATAACTTAGATATTATCTTTTAGGATAAAATAAGTAGTATAGTTATTATAGTTTATAAAAAAGATATTATAATAGTTTAAGTATTTAAAGTTATTTAAGTAAGTTAAAGCTATATTAATATTAATATAGTTAGTTTAGCTATATTAGCTATAATAGTAAGATTTAATATAGAAATAACTAATATAATACTTTTAGTACTTATTAGAATAAAATATAAATACTTATTTCTTTTTTAATAGAAAACATATATAAATAGATTTATAAAAAAAATACTATTTAGTACTTTTATAAAGTTAAAGTAATATAATAATCTAAAACTAAATTTAAGTAATAAAGTTTATATTTTTTTATATTAAGTAGGTTTATATTAAGTATAGCTTTATATATTTATAAATATTAATTTTAACTATTTCTTTAGTAACTATAATAGTAAAGTTATTTAAGTACTTAAGGATTTCTATAAATATATAGTTAATAAAGTATTTATATTATTTCTAAAAGAAATTAAAAGATTAAATATTTATAATTTTATAAATTTCTTCTATTTACTTAAAAAAAGCTTTTTTTATAGAAATAGAGTATAAAATAATAATATAGCTTAAAGTAATATATAAAATATAAGTAATATCTATTAATAAAATATTTAGAACTTTAATAATTTTATTCTAAAAAATATATAATAAAACTTTATAAATTTATATTAAGATTTTAGAAGTTTATAAGAGTAGATAGTAGTTTATAATAAACTTTAGTAAAATATAAAGTTTTTAAATATTATATAATTAAACTAAACTAGTTACTATATTTTATTTAATAAAGAGTATTTTAAAAAAAGATATAGTATTATTTTAGCTTTAAAGAGAGGTTTTTATAGCTATATTATTTTAAAAAAGCTTAGAAATAACTATTTACTAGATATAAATAATAAATCTCTATATAATATTATTAAATACTTTCTATAGTTATCCCTTATAAGTTTTTATTAATTAGTTTAAATATATTATAATTATTTAATAAGTTTATTAATAAGTATTAAATAAATAGAATAGTTTTTATATTTTAATAGTAATTATTATATATTTTATTTTTTTAGAGTTATTAAGAAGTAATAATTTTACTATAGTAAATATTTAGAAGTATAAATATAATAGCTTAATAAAAGTAAAAGGAGGGGAAAAGTTTTAAACTAGTAATTTAAGCCTAAGTTAGGCGCTTATAGTACCTATATATAGCTATAAAGCTATTACGATAAGCGATTAAGGGTATTAATAGTGTGTTTTATATACGTTAGGGTTCTAATGTAGTGCGCTGTAGCCTGCTAACAGCAGGTTGCAGTAAAAAGTGTGAAGGAGGGAAGTTAGTATTAATGAGAACTCATTAAGACTATTTACAGTACCATGAAGAGCACTTAATCTCCTGCGTGTAGGTGTAAAGCTTCTCAACATTTCAACCCAAAGTGACGTGTGTTGGAACAGAAGATTATCTGCGAAGCCCCAACCCAGTATTAGCCATTTTCTAGGCATAAAAGTCAGAGCCATAGCCTTCGTTGTGATTCTTTAAACCTTCACAAGTGCGAACTTGGCGGGCAGTATCATAGTGTGCCTTGGCATGTAATTTACGGAAGTCAGGAGGAAATGAAAGAATGAGATCATCTATGAACATATGATACGGACTCATATGATGTGCATGAACATTTCCTCACTGGGATCAACTTGCACTGCGGAGGCTTAACGTCGACCACGACGCTCAATCAATTCCCAGGTTGTATTCTCTGTCGACCTTCGCATGCTGGGCTGCCTGACCGCGCAATTGATGGACCAGACATCAACCCACGATTACGGATGGATAGACTACCAGAGCCCACCTCAGTGCTTTTCAGAAGTACCTCCAGCGACGCTTGGTGAGTCGTCGACCGAGAAATAATATAGGAATGTAGGGCTATAAAAGCGTGTCATGATCTGACAATATCGGTGAGATACTTTCGGGACTGAGACGTCTCGGTGGAGTAGTTTCTTTCACGAACGTCTGCTGATCTCTCCACCATGACGTGGCGCTGGACCCAAAATTGGAAGATCGGGTCCGGGGTGCTGCGCCAATTGTCATCTTCAGGAGACCTCCAGGCTTGGGGGTTTACTGATCCTAATTATGCTGAGTAACCCGAGCTGGTTGAATGGCTATGTCCATGAAGGTCGCCGATGATAGACAGCGTCACTCCAAGTAATGATGAAGGCGGCACGGGGGAGCAGACACGTTGATTCGCAATGAACATACGTTGACTGGTGCTTTTATCTGACGTCTGAATATTCGGATGCCGTAATTCGAGCTTGACGTTCCATAAGAGACCTCGAAAGTCTTCTTCGTCTGGATTTCGTAAATTCAAGCGTCGAGGAAAGCGACATGTTGAGGAAGACATTTGCTGACATGATCATCCGATGTTGACGAACAAGGAAATCAAATGATATTTTAAACTCCTGGTACGGCGAGGACGATGGGAAAGACAGATAACTCATGGGCCACAAGAAGACATCGTGTGACTACGCCCACGTAGCAAAACTTGCAAGCATGGGCCTCCCAGATGAATACGTAGGTCATGCTGGCAAATGACAACAGAGTTGCGTTGACTGAAGAATGATTCTTATCGCTCGAGTTCAAGCCTCTTTGAATACGGCCAGCGTAGCATGAATTTAAGAGCATTGATGATCAAGTATTTGTGAAAGTTGCAACAATGCCTCCGATCCTGATTCCGCCTTCAGGTCAGACTTGACGCCGAAACAAGCACTGGTTCACATCATCAGAGTGATCAGCTAGGATTACTTCTCATGCAGTAGAGAACAAACGTATCACTAAGTTACGATAGCTCTGACGAGTTGCGCTGCTCGTTTTCAGCAGTAGAAGCGATATGGGCAAGATAAGCTCTGACAGCTACACGTAAGTCATCTTATATGGTAGTATTCCACCTAGTATTATACAAGCGTGTATTTGTACAGTGATTACATAGTTAACGATTCGCTTTTGTGACATGTCGTCAGCATCCAGACCCGATTTCCAACCCCATCTGCGCCTTGATCCCCCTTGGTGTGTACCATCGCCGAACTGTTGCCATCCTCCCGGCCGATTGATTGTTTCCTTGACTTCGTAAAATAGTTTGGTGACTTGTTCCATCCAGCATAGGTAGTGTTCTTCGGTTAAGCGTGATTGTAGTCGCCTCTTTGACGACAACTCTGCCACTGCCCCGTAGACACCTTCCCACAAGTAGATATAATGCAGCTACCACCAACAGCAGGTCATCATGTAGTTGTCTGCTTAAAATCCTTCTGAACACGGATCGAGTGCAATGGAATCTCATCCTCGCTCTTGTCGTCCGGCTTGGTAGGGTAGCTCGTCACAGTATATCCGAACCCAAGTCCGTCAGCGTCGGGACGCAGCTTCCGGTCATTCAGGGGTGGCGTGCGGTCGCCGCTCCGGCCGTCGGATCCGTTCTCGTCAGAGAGTCGATAAAAAGGGTCACCGCCCGCTGAGTGCTTCGTGGTCGACTGGCTGCGGTTGACGTTTGTGCCGTTTGGGTCCTGCGACGACATTCCGTTGCTGAAGTTGGACTTGTTCTTGGAGCCGAAGCCCATCGCCGTTCCGACTCTGAACATACCACCCATGCTGCCCTTGATACCGCAGGCTCGGGCGACCTTCTGCATGGCGGGTCGAAGGGTTGGAAGGCAGGCGGAGACGATGCCGGCAGACATCTCGATGGCGGTCCAGCCGACGGTCGGGGCGAGGGTGTAGGTTGGGTCGAGGTTGCTGTAGGTGAAAAGAACGCTCGTTCGGTAGGCAGAGGTGAAGACGACACTAGCAACTGATTAGCATCGCATGACGGGGAGCACTCCGATCCTCGAAGATCAGGGGTAACAAATAGGGGGCTCACAAGAAACCAAGGCCAAAGGCGAAGGTCAGGGCAATCTTCTCAGCCTTCTGCAGCTGCAGCTTCCAAACCTGAGGAATAGGCATGAGAAGGATCAGGAGATCGGTGAAGATGGTTGAGGCGGCATTCGCAATCCATGTAGCGACCTGGTTGATGCAGCGTCCGGGAAGGTCGGGGTACCACAACTTTTCGACGGGGACGCAGATGAAGATGAACAGGAACGTGATGCAGATAACCCAGGCAAAGACAAATGCTCCAACACCCCAGGTCATCTTTTTGAAGAAGGGGATGTGGAAGATGCGGTAGTACATGAGCAGCAAGCTCAGCTTCGTCCAGCCCAGGTTCCATGCGTAAAGGATCTCTGCTACGACAAGGAACTTGGCCATCAAAACGATGTTGTCCATCTCGACTTTGTCGGCGTGGACGCCCATGCCCTTTGAGAGGTTAGAATGTGCAGTTCATCTTCGAATTATGGGCTATACTTACTACTGAGTGCATGGCAAAGATGAATCCTACGACGACGATGTTCCATAACTGCGTCATAGTTAGTCCAAGGCCCAGCACTCTAAATCATGACGCTATAAACGTCAATTTCGAGGATAGGGACGCACCATCGACCAGATGATCAGGTAATCATCCCACCACAGCTTTTGTGCCTTGAGATGACGACTCCATAGACGCAGGCCAACGGACAGCAGGGCGAGAACGGTCACTGAGACGACGACTTCGATAGTCCATGGCTGAATGTTCTGTGAATCGTAACCGGGAAGCCCGGGTAATGGCGAGGCATCGGAGGACGACATTGTGACTCGGCTCGTACGTGCTCTCTCACGCCCCTTTCCTTCACTCGCTTCGACGATGGGCAGAAAATAAAGTTGGACTCGATCGCGGGGGAGGAGAAAGGAACAAGAGAAAAGGCTCCTTCGGGAGTGAGGGGAGGACCCAGCCTGATAGCTCTCAACCGAAGGACAAAAGCAAAGGGGTTGGCGGCGCAATTCGCTTCAAACGGTCGCTCATCAACCCGGGGGAGGAGACTACCCTTCGCCGGAGGCTCATATGGACAGGGCCACTCGGTCGCTTTATTCTGCAGGCACGATCCCTCGACACTGCACGCGAAGTGCCGGTTTTGGTGCCCCTACCCCTGGGCGGCGCAGGAACCTTGGACGGCTTTGACAAGAGTGCGAACCCCTGGACAACGTGGTAATGATGGTACGAAAACTGGGGAAAGAGAGAACTTCGGTTCACTGCCCTCTTGCTTTCCGTGCTTAACTCAGTTGTGTGTAATGCAACTCTCCGGTCGACCGCAAGCTGGATCATTCCCAAAGCGGTTGTGAGAGGGCAATCAGTTTATATGTCAAACGTGCCGGTCGACAAAAAGGGCAAGTTGATCAGCAAGAGGGAGTGGACTGAGAGGGGTTGGTGGACGCGAAGGACAGGGCAGACAAGGTTTGATGATGGATGACTGACAGAATTTCATCGATGCCACGAGGCAAAGTCGGGCATCACGGACATCGACCCTGGCTCGGTGAGCTCAGCTCCAAAGCACAAGCCGCATTAATACCCAGGCATTTTTGTGATTCGTAGGGATCTTTTCGCCTCATTCCAGTCTTCCTATCATATTTGTTTTGATTTTGGAATATGACCGTCCACAATCCGGGCGGGCTTTTCCTCTTTTTTCCTCGACGCCTTGTGGACCAAGGTTACTAGCGCAGTTAAGCGTCAGGCCTTCTGAAGGTCGAACGAGGTTGATAATTTCGGACTCGTTCTCCACAACATTGGTCAAGAAATTTGGGGGCAAATGGCAGGCCTTAATGGGGATCATCCCGGACGCAGGATTCCGGTGCCGGGCAGCCTCCCTGAAAACCACTCGATTGGGTATCGGGTGGTGTTTCCAAGACTTCTAGCCTCCAGCAGTGGTGTCACTGTCTGGTGCCTGTTGGTCGGGCCGGGGTTCTCGCCGTCGGGAGATATTTGAGTGGTTTTATTTCGTTACATATTAGAATTCCGCATGCGGTTTTGCGCCGCCCAGGAGCAAAAAGAATCGACAGGGGGGCACTCTAACCGAGCCTGCGAGTGTCTCGGCGGCTGCATGCGTCACCACGCAGCGCGTCGTCAGTGGCCGCGGAAGGATTTAGCACTCAGAAGCCGGTCGTATTGGGGGGGACACCGGTTGTTCGGTAGCTGTTGAAGGCATGCGTGCGTGTGGCGATCTCGGACCCAGCCGGCTTTCCGCTGAAGAATCCGACCAGAAGGATTCCAGACTTTGATTGAGAGACAACATGTTGTGCGATTAGAGTCGGGCGCTGCTTGCATGTCAACAACCACACAGACCTGACGCCAAAAAGGACGCCAGACCATGTCTGCGAGCAGAAAATCAGCAAGACTGAAACTAGAGGAAGGATATTCCCGTCCCTCCCGACGGTTCGTTTCTCTTAGAACGGGCGGGATGAATTTTGACTTTCAACGGCTCACTCAGTCCAAAACGACGGCGTCTTCCTCAACCGGGGATGGCATACAATTGACACCACCCAAAACGGCATTGGATGAACCTCTCACGACCATCATCGAAAGTTCGCAACGCCGTCTCGTTCGTAAAGACCCGCTGTCCATCGTCTGGGCCCCTTACTCTAGCTCTTCTTAGGCAATGAGATGCAAACCTTCAGGACGCTACGCCGCTGCCGTCACCTCGGACACTTCGGTGTCAATAGCGCCAAAGACTCGGCGCTAGGCAGGGAGAACGTGGACTGTTCTCATTTCGCCCCTCGGTTGGACGGACCTGACTCGTGTCCACCTCTGCCCATGTGCCATCGAATGTCTGCGGCCAGTGCTTCGGCGATAACACGGATAGGAGTGATGGGAGTCCCCTGACAATCCCCAAGAGCCGATACGCGTGCTGTTGATCTTTTCCTCGCGTCCAACAAAGCTCCCCGTTACCCACATGCCATGGAAACGTCACAGAGGCATTGACCAAATCCCCCCTCCTTGGGACCGGCGCTGGCGAATCGAACCGGATGGTCGCTGGAGCTTCACAGGACGTTTTTTTTCTGCCCTCCTCCACTCGCTTGGAATGCAGGGACATGCCTCGCCGTGAAATGGCTCTATTGGGAAACCCTCCCGGTAGCTACTGCACGGATGTTACAACTCGAAGGGTTTCGGCGGAGCCGGTCGTTTGAAATACACCGCTGCCATATCTACCATGTCCAGTCGGCAGGCCGCACGAGGTGCCACGAGCGTCTTTGCGGTGGGAAATACAAGAAAGAAACCCGCATTCTGCTTTCAAACTTACTACTAAACCAAACCTTCTTTGCCTGTACCCCAGCCAAGCTGCGAGTTTTGTTTCCTGAATCGAACATTCCATCCCCTCCCCAAAGGAATCCAATCCCAAACCGCGCCAAATAAGCCCGCAGCACCTATCAGCAGAGACCGAATCAAAAATGGCCGCTACGACTACGATCCAGGTCCCCCACCTCGGCGGCATCACGGCCGGCTACCGTCTGTCCGGGGACAAGGTCGACCCCGCCAAGCCCACCGTCGTGCTCATCAACTCCATGTGCACCACCGTCTCCCTCTACGATGCTCAGTTCAACAGCAAGACGTTGACCGATGCCGTCAACCTACTGGCTATTGAGCCTCTCGGTCACGGCTCCACCAGCTGCCCGGCCGAGCACTTCACCTACTGGGACACAGCCATCATGGCCCTGCAGGTGATGGACAAGCTCGGCGTCGAGAAGGCCTTCGCTCTCGGCACTTCTCAGGGCGGCTGGATGGTCACCCGCATGGCGCTCTTGGCTCCCGAGAGAGTACGTAGCTTCCTACCCACGTGATCTGTGTTGTCACATTGTCATTTGCATTTGGCCACAGATGCTGCAACATGATGTTGCTTTTCAGTGTCCATCACTGTTCATCGATGCATACTGTGGACTCCTCAGCTAACGTTGTTTTACAATGATAGATCCTGGGTCTCCTGCCCTTGGGCACATCCATGGACTACGAGTCAGCCGACTCTCGCGGCAAGGGCTGCTGGGACCCCAAGGCTCAGCTGCTGGCCTTCTACGATGCCTGGTCCAGCCCTGTCCCGACGCCCGACTTCCTCGTCGACGACATCTGGTGCGGTATGGTCGGCAGCCTGGGCTTCTCTGGCACCGTGCCTCCTGAGACCCTGGCTTTCTGGACCAACACCCTCAAGTCTGTCTACAAGGGCGACGAGGGCCGCAAGAAGCTCAAGATTGCCCTTGGTAACCTTTTGTCCCGCGATGGTCTCCTGCTGAGACTCAGGGATATCAAGTGCCCTGTCTACTGGCTTCAGGTACGTGCATGCAGGATCAACCATGGGGAACGAAGATGCGAGGCATTCGGCTCCAGGTTGAGCGTAAGCGAGCGAACTGTGCGCTAATCATGTTTAGGGTACTGCCGACCCCGTCTTTGGCGTCAACATTCCTGTCGAGCAGATCAAGCTCTTCACCGCGTCGCCGGAGGCAACTCTGACGATGGTTGAGGGCGGCGGTCACTACCTCAACGCCACGAGCCCCAAGGAGGTTGAGGAGGCTCTGCTCACCATGGTCAAGAAGTATGCTTAAAGGGTCAGGCCTTGTTGTATTTTTGGGATGGGCCGTGCGATGGCGTTATGATCATGAATCGTGGAAAGCGATACGCGAGGGACATTGAACATGGAACATCGGCCCCCAAGTTGTATGTGCGGCTGACAAGTACATAATCCGAATCTGAAGGAAATACCCAAAAGAACTTGAGATTCATCAGTGACCACATCTGACCTCCACCCGGGGAAATTCTGGGCGGGTAATAATTGCTTGCATTGCACTTTGAAATCTTACGAATTGAGCGAAAACAATCAGTTGTCAAAAACACGGCTGTGTGCAGCGTTCAGGGGCTGAGGCAAGTGATTGACGATCCAAGCGTCTGCCAAACGACGTCTGGACCCTCTGTCAAATGCGACGTAACCAATAAAAACCAAAGTTCGTTATTCAATGTGACAGGTTCTATGCCTGTCAACCTACTCGGTCAGTATCCGACGTTGGTCGGAAAAGTTGCGATCTCGAAGTTTCCTCGTCCTTGCCTTCCGTTTGATGTAGGATTTCGTCGAGGTTACCTCCTGTCTGCTATTGCTACCATCCCATTCCACACAGCTGGGACGCGAAGCTTGAGGGATAGGCTCACCATTTTGGGAGATTTTCTGCTGTCCGACGGTTGCCGTCGGGCGCTGCCGCTCCTGGCGTTGGCTGAGCATCAGTCGATGAGCTGGATGGGGCAGTTGCGACCCAGTGTTTGACCAGTATCATGACTCGCAACTCCGGGTTGATGCCAAGCTGTGGCTAAACGTCGGAAATGGTTCACGATGGTCCAGGCCGCCAAAGGAGAAACTCTCGCCTTTTCGGAGTTGGAAACAACGCAAGCCTCTCCCGTCGGTTTGTGGGCGACTAATCTCCAGAGCGAAGCTAACAAAGTTAGACATGAAGTTGGGCATATGTGCAATGTAACTAACTCAGTTGGTTTTTCAGGTTGCAAAGGATAAGAAAACATGATGCATATATTGCAATCGGGCCGGTCGCGAACTACATCAACGAATTGCATGGACGGTGCAAGACGAAGAGTGCCAACTACATAACAAGGATATTGAGCATTCAATAGTCTATTGCTCACTCCCCCAAATGGAAGCTTATGAGCCTGTCTAGTAAGACTTGTTACCTGTTGGTAGAAGGAGTGGAGTTGGAAAGATTCAATTGGTGTCATATCGAAATAGGTAGTTGAGAAAGCTTTGCCATTCTTTCGAGAGCTAAGGGCCATTGTAAATCACGGTGTGTAATCCAAGACTTAACGTGAGTCTACTCCATCGCGAACCTCTAATTTTTTCAACGATATCCAGAGACTATTTGTCTTCCGCTATGAAAGATCTCGTAAATCTCAATGCTAGTGAGCTTGACACTTCAGACTTTGATCTGGTGCCCAGCCACAGCCGGGTTTGTTCAAACATATTGGGGGCTTCGAAGTTCTCTTTGGAGATGC
The DNA here is from genome assembly GCF_013390195.1 of Colletotrichum siamense. NCBI lineage: Eukaryota > Fungi > Ascomycota > Sordariomycetes > Glomerellales > Glomerellaceae > Colletotrichum > Colletotrichum siamense. Next base: position 2,015,925 of record NW_023501015.1, read on the forward strand.
TGAAAGACCATAATCCCACATTTTGTCCCACTCTCATCGGCTGAAGTTGGTGACATGTTAAATAAGCGTGAGACGACTCCCTTCGTATTGTCTCGAATCAGCCGATGCGTGGCACTCTTAAAGCGCGATATCTGAGGTCCGTTTTCTATGCTTGATGAGAAGTGGTCAATTTTAAAGACATCTGCATGGCTTTTCTATGAGACGCAGACAAAAGTTCGCGAAAGTCAACATAGGATGGACTTTAAATGGTTGCTAGTCGTAGAATGCCTCGTTCCTACTGGGTTACCAATGGCAAGAGCCTGAGGCATTCATTGTTAAAATGCAAGCCTCGCGCATTTATGTCCATAACAATGATACGAACATACCCCAACAGCATTCGAACTATTGTTTTGTGCAGGACGCACCATAATCATGACCAATCAATACTGAGGTGTACGCGTAGCAAGTTCGTCGGCCAATCGCTTGTCTATGGGCGATGACAGGACCAACACTGGCTCTTATTGGATACGCCCATAACTTCAGTCATTCCCGCATGATAAATTGCAGAAAAGTTGCGAGATGACGAATGTCAGCATTTTCATCTGCAGTCGAACAGGATTACCCCGCCTCATTGTTAACGCCAGACCGAGCCTGTCGGTATCCCTGCTGCAATGCTCATTCCAACCTTCCCTCTCTTCATCCCTCATAAAAAAGGTGTGAGGAGCACTTAGCTCTGTAGAGTCAACTTTAAAATCAGTGACCGGTCAACTTCTCCAAGCTTTTGTTACACCATTCCATTCGCTCTAATACCATGTCTAAGTTGGAAATCGCCTCCACAGTGGGAACATGGGTCGCTGCCTTTCTCGCTCTTCTAGCCCTGGGGGTCTTTGTCGGACCGTTCTTCATATGGAGGGCAAGCCAAACCGAACGTCATCAAGCACTAAACAGAGTGGAGGCAGGAGAGGCCGAGAGTGGTGGATTCATCTCCAAGGGCCTACGAGTCTCCCCAAACATTCGCCTCTTTCGACGCGTACGCGCCCCTGAACTCGGAAAAGAGCCCGAACTCACAGGCCAAAAACTTGTCCTGGATGAGAATGCTCGACTCGTATCGCAGAGCTCGGTAGGCTGGGTCCAGTTTTCTCTTCTGATCAAAGCACATGGCATTGATATGAGTCTTAACGGCCGTCTCGAAATTGATGAGCAGAGGACTTGGTTGCCCTTACACAGAAACTGGATTCTGATACTCGGAATTGCTGGAAGATTTGCGATACGCTCAGACGAGGGCAAGTTACGGCCTCAGTTGAAGGGAAGAGCGAAATCGGTCCAAAGAATGCCAGGTCGGGATGCCAGAAAAGACACGGCCAGATTTAAAAAGAAAGGCAACCACTTTTATTATCATACCCCACGGCATTATAATTACATTACCGACGAAGCCGGAGATGAGTTCTCCCCTCTCCTTGGCATTTCCGGGATATTGTGGACCATGCGCAATTCATCGGACAGCTCTCGTCAGAAGGTCTACTATCAGCATCATACGGCAGAGGAATCTGGAAGCCCAACTTCTGACATGCTAAGTATCCAAACCTTATTCTGGCTGGCTGTCGGTTGTCTTCCACGTGCAAATGGAGATCTTTACAGCCTCGAAAATTGCATCCTTTACCAAGAGTTAGAGGAGGAGACCGGGAACCCAGACCCAAACTACCGGGGCGAGAGCACAAGCACACACCAAATCCATTTCGAAGACGACGATGATTATGAGATGTTGGACGTGGATGCTGCACCGTATCGCAGAGCTAGCTCATATACCATTTCAGCTGAGCCAAAACCTCAAGACCGCCGTACGAGTGCCGGAGATCCGAGAGTATTTCGGTTTAGTGGTGTCAAAGAAAGAGTCGAGGAACTTGCTAGAGTTGCCAGCAGCCTTGAGCAGTCTGACCAGCCCGGGGATGTCTTTTCACTGGAAGAGATTGACATCCCAGACGACGTTGCGAGACAGCTCAAGGAGTCTCTGGGCGGGACATACCACCCCATCTCCAGTAACTTTGTCCGGCTCGGAAAATCAGGCAGACATGAGGACTATGGCAAAGGCTCGCCACTGTTTCTGGAACGATCTTCATCGCAACTGCTAGCTAAAGGCGTACTCGACATAGCCCTCTCACCGGATGGCTATCTTGTTGGATTTGCTAAAGACTCGTGGTGCCGCGCTACCCTGTGTAATGCTGCACAACTCCTGCCACACCTACTTACACGAGTCTGCAACGACTTAGACCACTTGCAGGTCCCTGAAAGCTCAAAAGCCAGCTTCATTACTACTGCCGATAAATTGCTTGTCATGTGTCTCAATTATCGGCCTACGAGATCATTTTATCAGACCATCTACGGTCTGGATGTCATCATTCAAGAGATCTTACCTCTCAATGCAAAGACAATGGCTGCTGTGGGAGTTGTTACGATCACCAGCGCCGAGTTTCGCGACTTCCTTACGAGTGTTGTTCGGATGATCCCAGAATCGACAGGGAAGTCGGTGATACTAGACTTGGGGTCAGCTTCAACTCTCAATGTACCATCTGTGATGGGAGTCATACAAAAATACCCTGTAGATATTACACAAATCTTCCCAGGGGAGAACATCAGTATTGAGGCTGTGGAAATCAGATTTCAACACCTCATCTTCGCCGCCCTGAAAGCATGTCTCCGAAGCACGGCCCTAGAGACTAGTCTGGACTCGACCCCACTGTTTGAGGCCTTTCTGCAGATGAATGACGTTGTCCATATGGGTTGAGAATACAATCTGGGTCTTTCCTACTTATTTTTTACTTTACTATGTTTCATTACGAATGCCTCAACTCCGCATGTTCTCATTCGACTCTGGTTGTAGTCAGATTGTCAGGTCACTCAATTTCTTCTACTCACAAGCGTTTGTGTATATACATGACACTGTACAGCTGCTGCGGGTGCATTGTGTGAATAAATAAACTACCTTGTCAATAACCCAAATACTGCCTCGGGCTAAGAATGGGCAGATGATGGCTCTGGTAGGATCAGAAGCTCCAGGAGGAGGGGATCCGTTTAGTCTGAGTGCTGGGTGTTGCTAGGAGAACACGTTTCCATAGAGTGTAGTTTGTTGAGGGGATATTTCAAAAGAGTCGACGTGTGCTGGGTTGGAGTGGCCTCATTCCACCCCAATGAAATACCAAGCTCCAAAGCTGACCCAGCAGCAAATGACATCCCAGCCAACACTGCTCACAGCTGGGTGCTCATAGAGTGTTTGAATGACGATGGTCATACCCTTATCTATGCCAACAATGCCCCTGAAAGCGGCTGCCAACACCCAGGCCATAGACGCCAGCTTAAAGAACCAGGTCGGATCGCCAAGCATATGCGCCGGCAGGATGCCTTTCAGAACCAATGGCGCGAATGCCAGTAGATGAGGTCCCAGAAGCAAGGCGAGAAAGCCAGGCGATCCTGTAGCAGAAGGAATTGATGTGGCCCAGAGCAGGTTGAAAGCAAGAACCACCGTGTACCAGGACATTGATGATGAGCCCGGCACGGCCTTCCGAGTTGCGCCACGCCCTTTACCGTCTTTAGATGATGGCCGATTGGAAGCATTGCTGCAAAGTATGGCGAGAAAAGACAGGTTGGCTGCAAAAGATATGGCTACCACCTGGCCGAGCAAGACGAATATCCAAGCTTGCGGAATTTTCCTCTTCTGGGCTGACCACGCAAAGTTAGCACATCCTATCATCTGGCCGCCATCACCATCTGACATGACCACCATTGGAAAAGCTCACCTTGAACAGCAAGAAGAACACTCCAGTTTGCGCAAAATCCGAAAATCTGCAAAGACCACCATGCCCTCGGCCCCGTCTCCAGAGTCGATGCCCACGCCTGCTTGAACAGCGACGTGTCCCTCAGCCATTCACCCAGCCTGAGCCCCTGCTCGCCACCAGTAACCCCGACTCCTGCAAAAACATGCGAGATTGCCCATTGCTGATATGACCACTCGAAAAATTGAAACATGTGATACCAAGTTGTGGCGAGACTCACGACGGCAAGAATGCCGAAAACAGGAACGGCGCGGCGCCGGGCGGAGCGGCCGGGATCATCTTGTGCAGAGCTTGCAAGGCTGCTCTTGCGCTGGCTGCGAATGATAGCGATGGACTTGATGGTAAGGGCGGCAGCCAGGACCATGTAGCCTGTAAAGATGGCCCAAGGTCGAAAGTTGGAAACAGCCATCGTACTGTTGGCTGACAATTCTGTGTCAGCCAAAAAGACACATCGATTGCTCTGTGCCTTTTTTATGATTCTGTGCCGAAAATCCCAATCCTTGAGGGGTGCCACATCAAACAAGGACCCCCGCTGTTTGATTACTAGCACTACCTAGCTCAGTTAGTCTCATGTAAGCGACCGTCGAAGTCTTTCTATTCTTTCCAGCGCTCGTTGCCAAGTAAAATCACCTGGACTTTCACACATCGATCCCCAAGGCAAGACTCGGGATGAACGTTTGACAGGCTATTTGGTATATCATCCAATAATTAGCGCGTTTACTGCCGATAGCTGTCTCGTTGTGGTACATGGGCCGATCAAACATTGCCCCAGTCAGACGGCTCTCATTTGGAAATAGTCTGGCTGATTGCTCTGAACATGTCAATGCACTGGTGTAAATTCTCTCTTCATATGATGTCAATGAACGACACCCTCCAATAAAGGCCGTCACCGAGTGTCCCGGGGCCTTGGAGGTTCCCGGGGATTAAGGTGTGGTTAGTGGGGGCGACGGGAGAGAACCTTTGGGCGCGACAAAACCCGCCGGTCGAGTCGGCGCAACTTTCTATCCGATGAAACGAACACGAGAGAGGTACAAAGCGTGACAAGAAAATCAGAGCCTGCCAATTCAAAATTTGGGATGCTTGAAAGGTGGACTTTCATTGATAGAAGTTGGCTGCCATCATCGAGCTCAGCTTTTTGATATCGACACCTAAGCAACCTCAATCATAACGGCTTTCTTCGACGCGACTCATGTCTCAGCACATGTCTGGTGCCTCCCTATGGAACGGGAGCCCAACGTGTGGACAGGGATGATAATTGTGTGGGCGAGGAGTGGAATTGAGCCGATCCGAGTGGCCTCGACCTCGACTCACGCACCTGTGGAGGGACCGTATCCACTGAAGAAGCGCACACATTCATGAGCCTTGCGCTCTTCTGACCCGTTCTGGGGGGGAATTCCATGTCAGTCAAGGAGGCGGACTGGACACGCCGAATTGATGTGCATAAATGAAATTGCGTTTCCGGATGTCGTAGCTTGGCGTTGACGGGTGGGATGAAAACGCGGTGAATTTCGCAAACTTAGTGCTGAACATTCAGTTGAATCGTCCGTACAGAGCTGTCAAGCTTGTTTCGCGACTTTTGAGCCTGGCAAAGTTTGCAGACCGAAACCGAGGTTGGGGGTCGACTCCACGCAGAGAAGACCTGACCAACCGCTGAGCCCACCGGAAATAGCATGCCCCCCAGATCGTGAGGCCTTCTGCTTCCTTCGCTGCAACATGGATCGAGAGGCTCCTCAACGGGTAGCCGTTGTTGGAACCGGCCTCGCTGGTCTCACAGCCGCGTATCTTCTTCAGAATGATGAAGAGCAACGGTATGCTGTCACATTGTTCGAACAGGTAAGAGGCGTCGCGCATGAGATCGTCGCGTCGAGAGCTGAACGCCCCTAGGCCGAGAGTCTCTCATTCGACTCAGCATCGGTTGCGATTCGAGATGAAAAATCCGGCAACATCGAGCGGATTGATTTGCCCATGCGCGCACTTGCGGGAGGCTACTACGCCAACGTGATGCGCATGTACGACCATCTAGGCATCCCATATCATCCGATTCGATTTTTGTTCTCATTTGCCAAAGCGTTGCCAGGTCGAAAGGTTGAGGGGACACCTGCGAAGGCTAAAGAGGGGGCGGGCAGAGCGCCTGGAGAGTACTTCGTCCATGCTTCGAATCTGCATCAAGTTCCCCCGTGGCCTGGGAATCGCGGGGTCATCGCGCATTTTGTCGAGATTTTGTACCTGATCATATGCCAGTTCTGGTTCACGGCTGCGTGTTTTTGGGTGCACCCAAGGACGGAGGGCTCTGACGGAGGAGAATCATTGGAGGAGTATCTTGAGAGAATCTGGCTCCCGCGCCGGTACACGACACATTACCTACTTCCACTAATCAGCAGCGTGTCCACATGTACTCACGCCGAGATGCTGGCGTTCCCAGCAAGCGATGTGGTCAACTATAAGAAGAAGTCACACGGTGAACAACACTACACTGTTTGCGGAGGCGTCCATCAGGTGGAATCAAGGCTGGCGGAGGAGATGAAGGAAGTGAGGTTGGGAGCTCGCGTGACGCAGGTGACGACAATCGCCGACGGGAGAGTAAAGATCCACTGGCAATCGACACGCGACGGGGGAGTGTCAACAATGGAGGAGGATTTTGACCGGGTGGTTCTTGCCGTCTCACCAGACGTGGCCGCGAGGATTTTCACACCGCTGCGGAAGACTCTCGACAAGATTCCGACAATCCGCGTGGAAAGCTCTATCCTGCGCCCAGCCAATTCAAATGCGACCGACATTTTCTCTGTTATCGACGATGAGACGAGTCATCCGAAGGCCTGCGCCCATCACCAAGGAAGCAGCATGCCGTCCCAAGTCATCTGCCTGCGAACCGACTTCGGACGGGAGACGAGGACTGAGGCTTTGCATACCATGCCTGGAGGAACGGTGGTGAGCACTTGCCCGCTGGATCCTGCGGCTGAGGCGAAGAGGGTGCTCCGAACGGCCAGGTTTACGCGAACATTGAGGACAACGCAGAGCCGAGCTGTGGTTCAGCGGATCATTCGTGGCAGCGGGACAGTGGACAAGAAGACGGATAAGGATGCGAATGAGATCGGATGGAAGAATGGAGAAGACAATGTTTGGGTGACTGGAGCCTGGTGTTGGGACGGTATGGTCCTGCTTGAGGGATGTCTCATCTCTGCCATGAGAATAGCGGATGACTTCGGTGTGAATGTGCCTTGGCGGGGTGATGGAGCGAGGAGATGACGGGGTTGGAAAACACAACATAGCTGGATTTAAGTACGATGAAAAAGGTGACGTTAAAATACGCGTCTGTTGGAACCAACAAACATTCCTTCGAACCAGGGACTTTGGCCCCCAGAGCAACGCCGGAGTTCCGAACCCTGTTCGACACTGGAATTGTGGAAAATCAAGTGGGTCTTGGCACCACGTGATCGAATCCTTCAGGCGCTGTGTTCATTTGTATTTGTGAGCGACCGGTGATATTTTCACATATTTACCTCCAGACCTCTGCCACCGCCATCTTCAGCATGTCAACAAATACCGCTGGAATGTTTCTTTAGAGATATGTCTTCCAACCCAGCGCCTTATTCAGACTTTTGGTCAGGTGCACTTTTCGGTTTCATGGCCGGTGTGGGTGCCATCATATTTATCGCATCACTCGTCGCTGTGAAATTCTTTCAGAGGAATGACATCTACGATGTCGACCACTGGAAGCTCAATGTCAAAGTCCCTTTCACCACCACGTGGATGAACATGGGCTATTGGTAGGCCATCTCCGGTTTTTTTAGCCTCATTCTTTATTATTTTATTGCATTTCACAGTTATGTAGAATATTTCTCCCCCCGTCTTCACGCCACTTACAGCACTACAGGACAACGGCAGATGGTCAGCCTATCCACGACTTTGAGTTGGCCTGCCAATCTCTTCTCCATCAAGTTCTGATGGCATCCGGTCTTCTTAATAAAGATAATACCCCTTCCAAGCTGGCCATTCTCGACCTCGGTATCGGCTGCGGCGACCAGTCCCTGGAGCTTGCGCGGCTCATCAACGAAAGCGCCTGGAATGAGTATGAGTACGTGGGGCTTACTCTCAATGAAACTCAGTTCCGACTAGCCGCACAACAGCCATTCGCCAAGTTCCAAAAACCGAATTCCCCTTCCAGATCCATACAAGTGTTTCAAGCCGATGCGGCAAGGCCCGACAAGTGGTCGCTAGACATAAAGGCCGCCATCGGGACTCTTAGGGACAGTAGGCATGGAGATTGTGAGAGATGGGTTCTTGGTCTCGACAGCTTGTATCACTTCTATCCATCGAGGATACCAATCTTGACCTTTGCGGCAAGAGATCTTGATGCCTCTTTCATGGCGTTCGACTTGACCTTGAATAGGAACGCGTCACTCCTGAATCGCTTATGGGTCAAACTCATCAGCATAGCAATGAAATGCCCAATTGGCACGTTCATGACAGAGGCAGAATACAGGACCCAGCTCGTGGAGGCCGGATATGATGAGCGAGAGATTCGGATGCAAGACGTTACACGTCATGTGTTCTCGGGGCTTGTCAATCACATCAATAGACAGGAAGCCATTCTCAAGCCGTATGGAATTTCTCTAGCCAAGTACAAGGTGGCAGGGAAGCTGTTTGGATGGCTTGAAAGGTCGCAAGCCTTGAAGGCTACTATCGTTGTTGCGCTGAGAAAGTCGAAGACAAGTTGAGACATTTCAGAACCACTATGTTTCGACGATGCGCGTTTGATACACAACACGCTGTCCACTGCCTTATCGATGCGTTCAGCCTGGCGCATGGTTGAAGTTGTGAGGACGCTTCTCGCAGGTTGAACTGAAGCACCGCAACAGATGCCAAAGTGGGACTTTCAGAAAATTGGGATCAACGGGTCCTCATGCGGGATGTTCCTCTGGGAACAGCGGTTTCATTGAGAATGGGAAGAAACTTATTGTTTAGTATTCTACTGTTTGACATAAGCGGTTTCCTGTTGGAAGATCTGCAGCGAGACTCGGATGACATTCATGTTCATGAAGATCGGGACCGCCCAACCATCCCATGATGATTAGCATAATCAGAGGGAACTGGTTAAGTATAGTTTTAGTATAGAAAATACGATCAACAGAGAGAAGTCATGTCCCTGGGAGTGAACTAAAAAGAACAAAGACACTACTTCGAAAAGAAATGGCTCATTTTCAACGTACTGATTTATGTCTGGGTTTTCGTGCATGTATGGCAACTACCTATGCGAACAGGCACGAATCATCGTCCCGATGATGCGAAAAAGCTTGTTGATGATGGCTTCAGTTGCACAACGCATGCATAAATTGCACAAATCCGCCAACATCCACGAGATGTGCGATTACTCATGGTCAGATCTTCAGTAGTGAACACATTCCGGAGAATGGGGAGAAACAACTTCTGGTTGGTGCCTAGCGCCAAGGTGCTGACAACGCCACCGTCCCTTAGCGCCTTTTCAGTTGAGGTCCGTTCGCGAACATCAACCTCATCTGACATCTCGCATCGTCACGTCGCATCGGCAGCGTCATCTTCAACACAGTGATTGCGCCATAACATTCATCGACATGCCGCCGACACACATCAAAAGATCCAACGACCTCTCTATCCAGCTTGTCAACCCTGCAACGCCGCTGTACCCAGGGAGCGTCGTCCTAGGCCACATCGTCCGCAAGTCTCACATCGTCGCACCAAACGCCACCATCCGTGTCCGCCTCCTCGGCCGTGCCAAAGCAAAACTCGTGATCGACCGTGGAAACAACTCAAAAAGCTACTACCGCTCCCGCTTCAACTTCTGGCGCGAGGGAGCCATCGCCGACGTCGTCCATCATGGACCGATACACGTCGCCCAAGGCGCAGGAGAAGAGCAATCATGGCCTTTTGCGTTGGCACTTCCGACTCACACCGATGCCGCCGCCGTAAATGCGGGGTTATCTGAGAATGAGAGGGCCGCGTGCTTCTTGCATGCGCCCGGTGATCCACAAGGAAAGCTGGGTGTGCCGGAGCAGCCTCTGCCAGGAAGCTTCTTTTTTGAACACTCCGGGTTCGGCAAGAGTTGGCATGGATTTGTTGAGTACTGGCTCGAAGCCGAGTTGCGAGTTGAGGGGAAGAGCAAGATCATTGAGGCCACGATGCCACTGAGAGTGTGGTCGGTACCATCGCCGTCGCCGCCGATGACAGATTTTGGCTTGACAGGAAGAATGATGAACGGACTCGTCTCGACGCAGCGACTGATTCCCGGGATGGAAGATGCGAAACTGAGTTTCAAGCAGAAGTCGCAAAAGTTCTTTGGGTCTTCGAAGGTGCCAAATTTCCATTTTTCAATGAGAGTCGATTACCCCACGCAAATACAGCTCGGGAACCCGTACACGATACCTTTCAGATTACATATCACACCAAACCGAGAGAAGAGCTCCGAAGTCATCCAAGATGTCCCTCAAAAGGCTTATGTCAAGAGCGCTGTGCTAGAGATGCACAGCACAGTTGTTGTCATCTGCCCGGGAACGTTCGACTCGCATGAAGGCAGCAAGACAAGGAAAGTGTGCATCGGCAGGACCAATAAGTTTGTCAACGAGGTTGATGGGTTTGAAGTCCCTTGCGCTCCCAAGGAGGACGTACTGGATCTTGGGGCAGTCTTGGGTCTGCAGATCGATGCCAAGGGTTCGGTTGTTGGCGCCTCGAAATTCGGCGGCGGGACACTCGAGACCATGTCACCAACGTACACGACATACTGCGTGAGACTATCTCACGTGTTGCACTGGGAGGTGAAGGTCTCCATCGGGGGTGAATCATGGGAGTGCGGATGGCAGAACAGAATCGCTGTGCATCCTCCGGTCGAAGAAGCGCTGAGCGGGGGTGCTGGAGCGGCGTCGGCAGGTTTGGCGACGTTGTCATTAGAACCGCCTCCACCACCAGTTGACGAAGCAGTCCCAGCCTATGAAGGTCCGAGTACGGCGGCGCCAGCATACGAAAAAGTAGCAGGAGGTCAGCCATCGAATGAGGTCAATGGTAATGGGGAGGGATCATCAGCTGTTGGCGGCGACATGAAGTCGTGACGGCGGAGCAGATAGGAGTAAGCGAAATACGGACTTATATTAAGAAGCAGTGAGCACAAGATCTAATGGCAAGGTGGCAGTAAGACTAGCGAAGCGGCAATTGATGTATTTGGGTACAATGATGTAAGAAGATGAAGAGTACCCCTGACATTGAAGTCGGAGGTTCTCAAGACAGCAGACGACTGATGCGAGGCCCCTAATATGAACATGAATAGAACAGTATATCATCTCGAAGTCAACTCATGACTTTGTGCGTCTTAGAGCGCGTCTCCAGTGGCAAGTCGGCTTCGGCGCGATCATCTAAGTACAATCAACCTACTTCCGCCCGCTCAGTTGGGTCTGCAATTAGAGCAAACGGCCCTGTAGCATCCCTCAATCATATACCTCTCGGCGCCTGGGTTTGTGTCGTAGCACCAGTTGGACAGGCGCCGAAACCGCCGCTGAAGTTGCACTCGGCCGAGACTCGGCCAAGAAGAGGGCGAAAGGAATAATCGTAGTCTTCATGATGTCGAGTTGTTGACTGAGCTGTTGACGAAAGCGAATCACAACGACAACCACGGTGATTCTAGAAGACAGGGCAGCACCAATACTCTTAACAACGTCCAAGAAATCATAGCGGAGTCCTGGCGTGACCTGTAGCAAGCGAATCATCTCGTTTCAGCCCCAAATGCCGGTCATCTCCCCGACGTGACATCATATCCAACAATTGGAGGAAGTTGGGATCCTGGAGAAATTCGGGCCCAGAATACTGGTGGTTGATCTACATAAGCTGAGACGAACCCATCATCTTGGCAACTCAGTAGATGCGTCGAGATGTCTGATTATGGCAACTGCCCAGGATGGCCGGTGGAAAGATCACAAATCATGAGTCTTACTGCCCGCTGCGTTCACGAACTTTAGGCCAATATCCTTGTCCACGAATTTGATTTGGTGCGATCGGTAGTATCTACGGAGAATTGGTGAGCAGTTGAAGGTCGTCGCCGGCACTACAGCGCCGAAGAGTCCCCGGTGTGGTCATGCGGGCAGCGGAAGAGCAGGATGGATCTACTGTACACAATCGGCATCAGATCCCAGTGTTTTAAGCGACTTAAACCGTCTAGCACTACTACCAAGATGTGCTCGGAGTTCATATCAATTATTGAGATCAACCCCAAAGATTCCCTAAAACCCATGGTCAGACTGCTATCAGGTAAGTTTTTGGGAATCGAGCATCGCTCACAGATAATGTCTCAGCTCTCTGCCAAAGTTTCTTCGCCTTTTGCGAAAAGCCTCCATTGGCCAACTGCAACTTCCTCTCTTGACTTTGTAAAACGTTGGTCTGGTGATGACTTAGTATTTCGTCAGTATGTGGGGTGCGCAACTGACATCTTCGATTGTCCCCTTCATGATATATCTTATGATCCTCACTTCCTGTTCCTGACCCAGCCGGCAGGCTCGGCCAATAGCCTGAAGCTCAATAGATGGATTCCATTGGGGCTCTAGGAGATAAATCCTGGATGCATTCGCCAAGTTCAATCTTGCTTCTCAGTCAACGTCTACATCTGGGTATGAATTGTGTGGAAAACTTACCCGACACCGCCTGTACCTAAAGTCATCAGAAGCACATTTGCTCCCAAGGGGGAATGAAAGTGTTTGAGTAGTTTCGCTCGCGCTGACATTGGTAAAGACCCATGAATACAGTAAGACTGAATTCCATTGGACGCAAGTAAGTCACTTGCGAGGTCAAGTGACTTTTTCCACGATGAGAATACAATACTGCGTGCTTTTTAACGACCGTCTGCTAATCCACAAACTGTTGGGTAGGGTTGTTTCTGTTACCTCTTTTTACTGTGACCATGGCTGTGATAGTCATGTTGCAGGTCATGCAAAAACGCTTGGAGCTTTGTTGAATAAACCGTGTGTACATCTGAGCCCGAAAGGTACTCTCCTTCTTGGGTCAAAATGCTATCCTGGTGGTTCGGCCTGTCTTCTTGCTTTTCAGATGAGCAATTTGGGCATTGGGATTTCCCTGCATGGTACTGCGGCATACAACCGCCACAAACCAAATGCACGCATCCTTTGATCTGAATGCCGCAGTCATTGTCTACGTTATTCTTCTTGACAATGCTGTATATATCCCGGTGGCAAAAGACGCAAACTGCGTCGTCAGTCTGCTGGAGATATGTAAGCAACTCGTACGGATCCATCGTTATCCCTCTGCTACTTGCGGACGGCATGAAAGTAGCTTTGCCGTTATTGCAAAATAACCGCAGTCGGAGAAGTAACTGCAGGGCTGCTGTGTTATGTTGAATTCTTCCACGCATGCTGACTGCTGTCTGGATCATCTGTCGGCTTTCTTCAATGATAGAATGGTATTGTTCACGTTCCACATCGGTGAGTTCAAGAACTCTGCTTTCCTCAACGGGTTCGGGAAGATTGATGACTTCTCTGGTTCTGCGCAAGCAAATGGAGGAGAGAAGGGTCTTCAACGCCTGGAAGCTTTCTCTAGACGACGACTTGCATGGGTTTGAGATAAAGTGCCTGAATGTTGCAGGGTTTTCGAAAGCCGGGACTCTGAGAAACGTCATGAGTGATCCAAGATCTTCCAAGCTGTTTTGAATGGGCGTTCCCGTGAGACACCATCGATGTTCTGCTCTGAGACCACTTAAGGCTTGGAACTGCTGCGTTGTTCGACTTCGAATGTCGTGCGCTACCCATACACGATAAGTCTTGCTTGAACGCCCACATACATGAGACATTGCTTAGGGGCCACATACCTTCATCCAAGATTATACGAAACCACTGAATCGCAGCCAGTGGGGAGGACTGCTGGCTAGTTTCAGCTGCGATGGTAGCATACGTTGAGAAAACAATGTGGGATTCAAGCAGTTCTTGCGGAGAATCTTTTCGCTTGTAACCATGGTATTTGTAAAATGTCAAATTACCGGGGTAGACGTGTCTTGAAGTTGTGTTAGAATCACTTCTGTCAAGTTCATACATAAGCAACACATTCTGAACGAAACGTACGTTCGAACTTCCGCGATCCAGTTGTTAATCAACACTGTGCCAGCCATCAGCACTCTAGTCCATATAAAGAAGTCTCAAATAACGCACAGGGGGATGGAACCACTACGAGCGTAGCGCCAGAGTGGGTTGCGTCCTTGAAGTTTGAGTCCGTCTTGGGCCACATCGCATGCTTCGCCGCTCGATCTAAGGAACCTGCTATGATCGAAAGCATTACTAGGGACTTCCCTAGACCCATCTCGTCGGCGATTATGCCACCTTTTGCTTCCTGTGGTAGTTCAGACTTAGATCCGGTGATGATATGCTGATAACTAGCAGTGAATTCTGTCATTTAACGGGTAATTACGGAACCTAGTGGAGAGGTGACATACTGCGAATCTTCTCCCATATCAATGTAACGCCACATGCGAAGGTTCTGGGGCAGTCCCCCTGTCTCGGTGCGAAGTACAAAGTCAATGGCGCTTTTTTGGTGTCTAAAATCGTATGAATAATGGTTGAAACTTCCACGGGGCTGCGCGCATTTGCATCAACTCACGGAAGAAGTTGACTTTTGATTCGTTCATTCGCCATTTGTTCGCGAAGAACCCCCTTGTGAGACAGGGAGTCGAGAATCCGGGATAGCTCTGCAGACATATTGACATTCGTTGAAGTCGTTTCTTCCGTGCTTTCTTTCGTGTCTGAGCCACCTAATGAGACATGTCCGTTATACAACATGTCTTCCTCGGAAGAACGACTGATTTCTAGGTAGTGCGGATTGTAGTACTTTGTTTCTTGAAGGTCAACGTTCGGCAGTTGAAGGGTAACGTTATACTTTGAAAGTGTTTCTCCGATGTTTTGGGCATCCACTTTCGGGCCGTAGATTATTAGCTCGATCTCCAATACTGGCGTTTCATACCCCCTTTTCCATTCTTGTAGGGCTGTCGTCCATTGTTGAAATGTGACAGTCGCTTGGCATCGTTGCATGTGAGCCCCTTTGAGCTTTGATATAAGCTCGCAAATCTTCTTAGACAGTATTCCAAGGAGTGTATCCTCGGAATACACGCCGAAATAGGAGCCGATAGCACGGACATCGAGGACAGCAGTTGAGTCTGGACGTAGTTGCCACGACTCTTCAGGGTTTCCTTGAAGCGAACTTTTAACCCCGATGATCTGTAGAATTTTAGTATATAACGGAATCCTCTGTCTGGTACGGAGGCGACGCACACTGCCAAAGCAGACATGTTGAACGGGGTCGTTCGCTGGGTTCATAAGCGCAGAAGTCCGCTGGTCTTCCACAGCACTGTTTTGCCATACTTTAGACTTTTGCCGAACGGCGCCTGAAGCAGTGTTTTCGGGCCAACAAGGGGCATATGAATAAGAATCGTTCTTAAATGTTGACCAAGTTCGTTTTGAAGCCATTTTGGTCCAGTTCAAGTGCAGAGGTGGCTTTCTTGGCCAGCCGAACGGTACGTGTGGCAGAGGGGTTGGGCACATCATATCGGACCTTTGAAGCGGGGTACTGATCAAGGCTAGCGAGGCCGTTTCTTTTTCTCTCCAGGCAACCGAAGGACGCCTTGTTCGCCTTGGGCGCCATCAGGCGACCCAGCACAATTAATCCCCACACAGCATGCCGTCCTATCACACCTGCAGGACTGAAAGTCGACTGCGGGAATATTAGGTTTATAATGCCCCGGACAAATTGTCGCAATTGACCGTTTCTCTTTCTTCCTTGGCCTGCCATGAGAAATGCACGCCTCAGCGACGTACCTCTAGAGGCTCCAGATGGCTAACGATACCACCACGCCGCCATTCAATGGGGCGACCAGCTCAGCACCAATCCCAAACCTATTTGACGAGGAACTTAAGTCATTCAAATCTCGACTTAAACCGCGAGAAACGGAGTATTTCAAGTTTTCAACAGAACATGAGTTCAAGAATGAAATCGATGCTCTTCAGACCAGACTCCACAAAGGAAGACGGCAACAAAACATGACGAAGCTAAAGGGATTCATAGAGGCTATGAATCAATTTGGAAAGGTTATTGATGTATTTTGTCAAACGTCAGAAGTTCTCGCTTTTCTTTGGGTAAGCAAAATGTCGTCCAGGCACTAATAATCATCATTGTGTGATCTCAGAGCGAACTCGACTGGTCGTAGCTAATTGTGTCGAAGGGGCCGTGGAAGCTTCTGCTCCTGATCGGCGATACATTTTCAAATGCATTCAGCGAGCTCTTGGATACGTACCAGCAGCTTGGTAAAACACTTCGTCTTCTTCCCCAAACTTCAGACCTCTTCCCAAATGACAAATGTATGGCTGAAGTTCTCGTCGATGTTTACAGAGATGTTCTGGATTTTCACTACGAGGCATTCAAGTACTTCCAACAACCAAGTAAGCCTATAGTTCTAGAAAACCGTGCATCGCCCAGCTGAGCCATGTCGTTCTGGATGAATTATGTCACAACTGACATTTATCAGTGCTGAAACAGATCTACCACGCGACGTGGAAAACGTACAAAACCAAATTCTCGGATTTGATTCACAACATAGACCAGCACAAGCTATTGATTCTTAGCGAAACAACTCTTGCGCAAGCAAGAAGATCACGAGAATTAGAGACGGAACGAAAAGTCCAGCAACGCAGCGACAGGGAATGTGATATGAGAGAGCGGATCATTGGATGGCTACAGGGAGCAGACTTAGGTGCGAACGTCAAGAACGACCATGCCAAGTTGCTCAAAATTCGATCTAGTGCACCAAGTTCGGGCAGATGGCTCCTATCCAAGCCGGAGTTTAACAGATGGTTTGGGCCGTTTCCAAGTATTCCGACTTTGCTCTGGATCAACGGCATCCCGGGCGCAGGAAAAACTGTCCTGGCCTCCATGGTCGTCGAAGAAGCGCGGGCTTTAAGCCATAAACCAACTGTTCTTTACTTTTATTGTAAGGCTGACAACTCGGAAAAAGATAATTTTGTCGCCATTGGGCGAAGGCTGCTTCTCCAGTTGTTGGAGCAGAATCCAGAGCTTTTGTATTATTTCAACGACAAATACTCAACACGCACCGAAGCCACTCTCAGCACGATCTCGGATCTAGAAGAATTACTTGAGACCGGTATCAAAAACACATCGAGTGTGTATATAATACTCGATGGCATTGACGAATGTCGACCAGAAGAGACAAAGGCCATCACTCGATGGTTTCGGAAACTAGTCGAAGATCAACCACAATCGAATCCGGATCAGATGCGCTGTATGTTCGTTAGTCAAGACGATAGAATCACTAGATCAGCCTTGGGTGACCTGTCGACCTTGAAAATACGGACCAGCGATACTCTGGACGATATTTCTCAGTTTTCAGCGCGCTGGGCGCTCGTAATACAAGAGAGGTTTAGACTACAAGACGAGGAGCGGGATTCAATCGCACAAAGAGTGCCAAATGTCTGTGGAGGTGTGTATGAAGATGGGCTTTTGTAGAAACTGCTGTTCTTCACATGCTGACCCGACAAAGGAATGTTTCTACTTGCGAAGTTGATTTGCGAAAATTTGTATGAGCAAGCCTCCCTTGACGATCTGTACGAGGAACTACAACCGAACACATTTCCACAAGCGATCGATGAAGCGTTGGTTTACCTGCTTTTTCTTGGAATTTGGTCACGTTTTACCTAACTGCATCAAGATACGGGCGCATCATGGTCAGGCTTTCTAGCCACGCACCCAGTAAAGGCAAAACAGATTACTGCCTTCTGCTACTTGGCTGGATTGTTTGTGCCAAGAGACCGTTGAAATGGTGCGAGATCCAGACTGCCAGATCAATCGACCTCGAGGCACAAGCTGTCAACCTAGATCGGTATTCTTTCCGGGATGGCCCGAAGGATATCTGCGGCTCACTTGTGGAGGAAGACGAAACTGGAACCGTCGAATTGGTCCATCTGACAGCCAAGCAGTAAGTCTCCATCCCTACTGGAAATCGTTGTGTCTCCATGAGGGGAAGTAGAGGCACTCTCTGACCCGCTACTTAAATGCCAGGTTTCTTACTCGGAAGGGATACGTGAATCCATCCAAAGAGGAAATCAAGTTCACAATTAAATGTGTGAACTATCTAAACCTGTCGGGATGTCAACTTCCGCTGGTCAATATCGATGGACTTACTTTACAAGGTCATTATAACTTTTTAGAGTACGCAGTCCTTCACTGGCCCCGACATCTCGAATCCGCATTGGAGTTCCTCCAGTATAATAGCACACTCGGAAACGAACTTGCCGAATCCTTGGATTGTCTCCTTGACCTTCACTTCACCAGCCCTACGGTAACTTCACTTTTTCTCAAAAGGCGCAGACGAAGGTGGCAGTTCTTCGAAAAATTCCCGTTCTTTGATCAGTTGTCGCAGGCGTTTCTGTCGACTCGGAAGCATTTGACGACATTTGAGGAGATGCATTCCGAAGAAACTGCTCTCGACCTATTTGATATTCTACAACAGGTCCGCCAGCGTATCGAGGTTCTGGCTTCGCACAACCCAACTTCAGAGACTGCTGCACTATTAGAGAAGTTCTTTGGCAAAAATATCTTCAAGTGCTCCAGACCGAGCTGTCACTTCTTCGAAATGGGATTCATGTCAAACCATTTGAGAAATCTCCATATGGAAAAGCACCTGAGACCTTTTGTCTGCATACTCGAGGGCTGCCCGACATCGGCTATCGGTGTGGCGACTGCTAGAGATCTCGAAATACATATGCGAAATACGCATGGTGTTGAAGACGACACTACTTCCATCTTGGATTTCCCAACTCAAGAGGAGCTCAGAAAGCCAATTCAAGTCTCAGAGGGGTCATCTTGGCCAGTTTCTCCCGTAGAGACGTCAACGTCAGAGTCAGGATCAGAGTCAGAATCAGAAAACACCGACCTGGCAACGATCAATATTGCCGTTCCGCCACCGAAGCAACAAGCCAGCGAACCTAAAGCCAAGAGGCAAAAATCAGAATACAAGTGCCCGATCTGTTCAAAGACGTTCACCAAACGATTCAACATGGAATCGCATGAGCGTTCACATTCTACCTATCGTCCATATGAGTGCGATTACATCGAGAGGGAAAGTGAGTGCAAGAAGACATTTGTTCGACTAAGCGATCTGACACGACATCGCAAGTCACATGGTGAAGGCAAGTATCATTGTAGGAGAGTCATGCCGGATGGTACTGCATGGGGCTGTGGAAGGAGCTTCTCGAGGGCAGATACATTGAAAAGCCACCTGGCTTCGCAACTTGGGGCTCAATGCCGCACATCACAGTTGGCAACTTGAGTTGCCGCAGCTTAAGGTAGTCTAGCTTTCACTCGTGAGACTTCACACCAATTCGACAAGACATTTACCTGAGATCTATGAGTGCTCCAGTCGGTACCGAGAAGAGATCGCAATGAGATCAATTGCATCAGCGTTGAGGGCCGGGAATTGCTATGCGATATCAATGATCCGAGCAAGCCTGGTATTCTGCATTTTGCGACCACGACGTTTTCAGAAACGGGGCGTCTGGTCAAGTTTGGATGATACACTACATGCGAGGCTGATCTGTCAAATCCCCCGCCGCTTCCCGCCCCTTTCCCTAAAAGCTGACAACATGTAAGTAGCTGACAATATCTAAGTAGCTGATAAATGTGCACAATACCTGGTTGGTGACATGGAGAATTCTAACACGCGTTGTCGTTGGTTGGGCTGCTCATAACCTAGGTACGACTCTAGTAGGCTGACTCGAATAACAGGCCAACTGGTTACCTGTCCCTTCTTCGTGCTTTCTAGGACCGCAATAGTCCGCATGGTTCGCGCATATGGGACGCCGTATTCAATACCACTAGCCCAGCGGGGTGGGTTGCCTAGCGTCCATCGGTTACCAATCACCATGGTCTGACTACTATGCAAGGCGTGTTCGGGGATACTGAATCTCCGATGAGTCAAATTGCTCTCGCTTAAGGCAGTGTGGAGCAAGCTTTGACGAATAAGAATAGGGATTTAATGTCAATTCCAGAATAATTTCTTTCGAAGTCCGGGTCCGCTTCCCAGCTTGGCGACTATGTGATGACTGCTGAGCCTTCCCCGCATGCTAAATCTCCCAAAAGCTAAACTTCTTTTGGCGCTTGCTCGCTCTTCAGGCTGTGTGGAGCAAGTTGTAGCGAATAAGAGTAGGGATTTTACGTCGGTTCCAGAATAATTTCTTTCGAAGTCCGGGTCCCTTTCCCAGCTTTTCCCACCCAGGGTGGCTCTGCTGAGCCTTCCCCACAAAGCTTGATTTTGACCAAGGTACAGGTTTAGACACAACCAAAGTAATGTGAAGACATCGCCTCTCTCCTTCTTTCCCGAAGTTGATTTGCGTCTTTCAGGTACCCATATGAGTACCTAGGTATTCGAGGGCCACAAAATCTAATTCGAGACCCTGCCCCCATAGGTTTCCCAACACACATCACCTACATTAAACATTGGATGATGGCAAATGTGCAGGCAAATGCTGAGACGCAAGTTGATATCAGCGGCATAAGCAAACTTGACATCATAATCTCCGTATTGGATGCAGAAAGCTACCATCCAACGGAATGCGCGTACACTATCCCATGTTCCAGCTAAGAAGCTGCTATGACTGT
This sequence comes from Colletotrichum siamense, assembly GCF_013390195.1. NCBI lineage: Eukaryota > Fungi > Ascomycota > Sordariomycetes > Glomerellales > Glomerellaceae > Colletotrichum > Colletotrichum siamense. Next base: position 2,036,411 of record NW_023501015.1, read on the forward strand.
AGTTAGCAAGCTCTGATCTAAAGCAATTACCATGCAAAGGGTTTCAAGCCAGCCAGAGCGCTTCATTCTGCTGTGGCTGAAATCGTCAAGTAGTGAAGCATTACCGATATACTAGCGTTAGCAAAGTACTCGAAAGTTTCCGGAAACACAGTGTCAACCCTCCTGTTAAGTTGATCCTCGATAAAGCACGCGTACAGCTAACTTTGAATGACGCCGGCAAGAACTCTATTCCACTGTGGGACACAGGCATTGCGTAGAAATAAGTAAATCTCTGGTTGCAGCTATTTGAATTTCACTGCTCTGCCTCATCCGCCTCCCCAGCAAACCGGAACGTCAAGCCTCTGACCTCCTCAATAGAATCCGCCATCTCAATCAAGCATCTCGTAACCTCATACTTGTCCGTCTCATAAGTCCGAAGCGTTTCCTCTACCTCCCTGTTCATGACCTGAAAAGCTTTTCCCTTCACAGGCGGCGCCTTGGCGTCTAGCGCATCGACAAGCGCCTTGTACTTTCCACCCCATGTCTTTAAACTACCATTCTTGATTGATGCCTCGCGATAGTCTGGCTCCACGCCCAGTTGCTCCCGAAGGACGTCGGGGTCCGCAAGCGTTCCGTAGAAGAAGTACCATACCGGATACTCGTTCTGAGCAGGCAGGAGCCTCTTGTCGTCGTCGCCGGTGATGCGGTTCTGCGGGAGCGTCGCGTCGTATCCAAGAGTTGGGTAGATTGAGGTCTTCAGAAGGTCCTTGTCGGCCACGTTGTATCTGATGATGGTAGGTTGAAAACGAGCCTTGGCCTGGAGGAAGTGCTGCAAGATGTGGAACTTCGACTCCTCTCCAATTTTGCAGAACTTGGTGGTGTCTCCATCTTCGTCGGTCGCTGTGAATACCTCCTGTGGCATGGTAATACATCCCAAACGATGGACAATCTGGGGTGAATGAATCGGATTCTCGAGCTTGACGAGATACTTCGCTTTACCGAACTTTGGGTGCTGAGGGACGTGGTTGAGTATCTCAGGAGGGACCTCGAGGTCCATGTCGCGTTGGTGATGCGTGACATCGGCGGGGAGAGGTTCGGCATTCTCTGGCTCGTCCAGAACCAGGGAGGTCCTGGCCATCTCCTCCAGCTCGGCAAGAATATCTAAGTCGTCCATGATTTCGCGATGGGTGCCTACGCAAGGCGTTGTTGTGTTATTGTGAAAGTTGATTGCCTTCTGAGGCAGGAAAAAAAGCGCGAAGTTTCCAAATTACCAAAAGCTGCGTCAAGTGCTGGAGAAATCTTGAACAGGACATCTTTTCCAATGATAAAGGAGCGAGAGAGCGAACGGAGATACCTTGGGAGTGGCCAAGGTCTGGATTGAGCTCCTGAGTGAGTCAAGGTTGAGTCAAGAAGCGGGACCAAACCATCAGGGTGAGACCTCAAGTCCACATCAGTCGCAGAACCAGACAATTGTGAAGGACTCTTTCAATTGAGATACCATCAATGTTCCGAATCCGAAGTTCATCACTGGTATACCATGAAGAGTACCACAAGGAAACCTATCTTCACACTACATACCTAGGTAACGGCACTTGACAAAAGGGCTTTGCGAACCATAGTATTGTTGTATGTAACTGAAGTAAAGGTAATTTGTACATGAAATGTGAAGCAATCTTGAAAAGCTTCAATGAAAAGCTTATATGCTCTAACTAAGGTACTCTCCCACAAGAGCAAGGTTGATAATCGAGGCCAATCCATACAACGCCGCATCATTGGTAGAAACCCAAGCAGCCTCATCAATAGGAGTCAGAACTGCGCTACCGTTGAAGTGGACAGTGCTCCAAGGCGACGACTCCTTGAAACCGTCAGTGTTGAAGAACTCATTCCATGCGCGAGCAGCCAACGTCGCGTTGTCGTGGCGATGCGCAGCGTAAGCAGTGAGACGAGAGTGACCCTGCTTGAGGTTGAGGCTGCCGAAAGACTTGCCGTAGCGGGCCGTCTGCTCAGCTGCGCCGGCGCCGTAGTAGTACGAGTAGTCATACCAAGCAGCCTCGAAACCCTCGGGGACTTCCTCACCGGCATGCTCGATGAATTCGGCGACGACCTCGAGAAGACCGAAGACGGCGGACAGGTGGGAGACAGCGACAAGACCCTCGTTGTTGGGGTCCGCAGGGGGTGGACCGAGGGTGCCGTTGGCGATGCTGTACAGACCAGAGCCGGTGACGAAGCCGTTCTTGAGCTTGGCGATACTTGCGGCGGTGTTGACAAGCTTGGTGCGGGCTTCCTCCCAGCGAGGGCCACGACGCTCCCATTCAATGAGCCAACCGGCCGCAAGGGCGGACCAGTCAGTTCCGAGACCAACAGCGACAGACGCATTGGGAGTGGGAACCCAGCCGTCGGTGCGGACCTTACGGTTAGGGTCGAGGACACCATAGGTCTTGTCGGTGTCGAGAAGCTCCTCAATGAGTTCGCCAACACGCTCATCACCTCCAGAGACGTAGTAGAAGACCTTGCGGTACTGGGGAGTCGAGATGCGAGCTTGCTTGGCGCTGTCACCCCAGTGCTGCACACCGTGGCGAGTACCGAGACCCTTGAGGTCGCCTAGGTGGTAGACGTCAACCTCGCCAGTGTGGCGGACCTGAGCCTCAGCAAACCGGTAAACATCCTCGCGTCCGGTGCGCAGGAAGTAGTTCCAGAAGAACAGATCAGGAGAAAGCTCCGAGTTGTCCCAGGCGTAGCCACCGACGTCGTAGCGCCACTGGTGACGGTCGGTGTCGTAGGCGTGGATGAAGTCGCCGTGGTCCCAGAAGCCGTACCACTTGCGCTGCTCGACCTGGCCCTCGTAGAATTTGAACAGGAAGTCGAGGTGGTCTTCAATCTTGGCAGCCTGGGCGTTGGGGTTGGCGACGGGAGGAGCCCAGTAGGTGCCGATGGCCTTGGTCTCGGCGAGGTACTCGGATTCGCCAAAGAGGACGGGAGGGTTGTTGGTGTGGTCGGTCAAGTCGGACAGCAGGGTTCGGTTGGGGGTCTGCTCGAAGCCGTATAAGAAGATCTCGTTAGTACGAGCGATGCCGTAGGGGTTGTTGAAGCCGGGCTCGTAGTCCTCGTAGGTGATCTCGAGAGCATCGAGTTGGTCGGCGTAGTCCTCTTGCCCAAGACCATCGTGGAAGGGACGAAGATCCAGAGGAGGGGCGTTAGGGCTGTAGATCCAGATCGTAATTTCACCCTTCTCGGTAGCGGCGTTGGTGATATCGATACCAGTAGGGTAGCGCTTCCAGAAGTTGCGCAGGCCGACGGCAAGACCACCCTTGGTAGCACCGCCAAGGTACGCAAGACCGCCGGCACGAGTGCCGCCAGGGATGTTGATCCATCCTTGGCCGGCCTTGGTGCGCTTCTTCAAGGTGAAGCCATCGGGGGACAGTTGGGTCAAGCTGTAGTCGCTCCAGGTGGGGATCCAGTGAAGTCTAGTCGTGACTCTCTGGTCCCACGTCGCAGGGTCGGCGAGCTCGGTGCCCTCGAACTGGTCGGTTCGGACCTGAGCGCCGGGGTCTCTGCGCAGTCCAGTAATACCTTGGACGGCCTCGCTGAGCAAACCTCCATCGACACCAGAGATTCTGACGTGGCGGTTGTATTGCTCTTCTCCCTCAAGAGGAACCTCGAATCGGATACCGAGACCGGAAATGAAGTCCTCCTCGGCCTTGCCATCGTAGACTACCGTGTGAACGATGCGCACCGCCTCGGAGTTGGCGTAGGTGTAGAAGCGCAGAATGAAGGGAAGCCAATCATCATGACCGCCGTCGGCCGCCTGGTGCTTGCCGCGGACAGTGACAAGAGCTCGCGCGGTGTTGTCCTTGCTAACGGTGACCTCTTCGATGTTGCTCTCGAAGTTGAAGTAGTTAATCCCGGATTGACCCTTGGCCTCAGCGTAGTCCTCAACACCAGACTGCGAGTGCAGGACCAGCTTGCCGTTCTGGCCGATGACCTTGCCGGAGGCAGTCTTGATCTCGCTGACGACTGCATTGCCTGACTTGGGGAAGGTGATGGCAAGCTTGCCGGTGTCGACGCTCACGACATCGGATGAGTCCGTCACGGTAAGACCGCTGTTGGACTGTCTCTTCGCACGGGAGAATCGAGCCGTCGAGTTTGCGGATGACGCGCTGACGGTGTACTCGTCGAGGATCGTATCGGACTCGGGGATCGCGTGGGCGGACCACTTGATGGAGCCGTCGGGCCAGTAGGCCGTCACCCACGACTGCAACGGGCCGCCGCTGGAGATGGTGAACTCGGTCGAGTTGGGGTAGTGCTTGCCCTTGGCCCAGGGAAGACCGAACGTCGTGCCAGAGTTGTATGAAGGCGTGCGACCGAGCCACTTGACGTTGGCGCTGCTTGCGGTGCTGTTCTGGGCGTCAGCCGAGCCGAGGAGGCCGGTGAGGGCCACGAGGCCGAGGACGAGTCGAGACATCCTTGGGCTTTGAGACTGTAACAGCGAACGAGTGACTGGATGCCGCTGCTTCTGGAATGAAGAGATGCGGCTGTCGCGTTCCTATTCAATGACACGACTCGAGCATCGGGACAATGGGGTGCGAATTATATGTCATCCGTCACCGTAGTCAGGTCTTGGCCCGCAGCACTGCCTCGAGATCGCATCATCCGGCACGGTGATCTCGAAGTCACGCCTGGGACGGACCATTGCGCCCAGGACTTGGCCCGACGCGACTTCCCAATCTGATGATGCCATCTCTCCGCTCCATCTTTCTCGGCAAGTCGCCCGCACAGGTGCTAGATGCTACGCTGCCCTGCCGCTAGATCTGCAGCTTAGATTGCGGTCAAGAGGGTTGCTGAGTCGTTCCTCTTCGAGCCGCCGTTGACCAACCTGAAGCTAGGCACGAGCAACACCAAGCTTCGACGTAATTTTGGGTGAGGGAGGGGGAGCTTTCCCCAAAGGCTTGGCCAGTTCGGTACAATTGCACCGATGGCGGAGGAAAGGAGACGGGGAAAGGGTCCAACCGTCCAATGTTGACCACCTCCCTGACGGGGCAATTGAGCCGGACTGCAGGTCCCGCAGATGTTCCACCGAAGAACCGAGGGGAGCTCAAGGTGTCATTGGGGTGCGATCCAATGGGGAAGAGCCGAGGAGCATGCGGGGTAAACCATGGATAGAGCTTGGCGGCGAAAGAGGTTCGAGGAGCGAAATTAGACATGAAAATATGCATATTGCTCACATGAACGGACCAGGGTCGAACGGGGACTGCCCTTGATGGAAGCTGGTCTTTGATGGTAGCTTCAATCACGCAATATCGCGCCATTGAGAGCTGATAGAGAAGATTGGGCACTGCAAAGCTCTTATCGCGGTAAAAAAGATAAAAGTTGCAATAGATGCCTTGCATCGAGCACTGCTGACCCCTGGAGATTGCGAGCTTGGCGGAGACACCGATGCAGGAACGCGCCGGATCTCCGGAACAGACATGGACCACCATCGGGCCATCGCAAAGCTTGACAGGTTGGAACGAATGATGAGATGAACCTGGGAGCCGTTATCAATGATGTCGAAAAGCCTCGAATGGCGTTAGAACCTCTACTGAAGATTATCAGGAAGACGCAATACACCCTCGTCGCCAGCGTCATCCTACCCCACTGCCCCGATCGCTCGCATCGTCTTTCAGGCAGTACGATTTTCATCACACAAATCATAGATTATCACTCAGAACCATCTTACGACAAAACCATGCCATGGCTACAATCTCATTCGTCGAGCTTCTCATTGTCCTCATGGTATTGACAAAGACGGGGTCATGATCCAACTTTGACTTGATCAGTAAACATTGGATGTTGGCCATCGAAGCAATCTATTCATATTAGCAAATAGAGCGATTGAGCACGCACCCGAAAACTTGACTGACTGATCGGCGCGGGCCGTCATAGTTGACTTTCTGTCGGCTAATGCCGGTCGAGCATGTGGTGCTGTCACAGCGAGCGAGTCCCACACCAAGAGATCTCCGGAAGCCGGAATGACACCTTGAAAGTCCAAGGGGTAGCAAGTGCCGTAGAGTCACACCATGAGCTCACTCATACAGGGAGCTTTCTTTTATACAAGGGCCTTAGACTCCAGAGCTTACGGGTATGCTACCTTCTACTGTTCTAAGCTTTCATTTACGCTTTCGCACAGCGGGTTACCACCTGCAGGCGGACCTTCTTGACTGCCGTATGAGACGGAGAATTACATGAGGGTCAGGATGGAATAGGCTCCATGCGGAGCGAACCCCTGACGACGTACAGGAGCGCAGATTCGTTTCCGCTTCGGGGTCCTGGAAAGGTTGACGTACGAATCCGTGACTTCGTGCTCATCTGTGCTCAGTCGACGAACTGCAGGAGATGAAATAGATAAGAAAATAATCTTCCCTCTAGGCGTGGATAAGAAGAGTAAGTAAGCAGGTAAAGGGGCCTCGAAGAGTATAAGTAGGGAAGCAAGGGCAACTTGAGCAGTAGGACTAGTAAGAGTAGTAGGAATAACAAGCACAAGCGGCAGAAGGCGCGAGCTTTCGCTCTGGGGATTTCACTAGACGCTGGCTGCAGCATCCATAACCCAGTATCCTTTCAACCTCCCGTCTGCCCCTCTGCCTCATTGCAACCACACCTTGGGCCGACTATCCAAAGGCGATCATTCGGAATTCCATTTTTGCCTTGAAGTCAATTGTTTCAGACGCAATCTTTAGGGGGCTACTACCTGCGCCGAATAAGAGAGGCGTAGGGCTGGAAAACACCAAGGTCAGATGATGATCAACTGAGCGTCACTGGCGGCTGTGTCTCGGACATTGTCACAACCTATGCAAAAAACCAACACCAGCTAACCGAGTTACGTTGACTGCATCAATGGCCGAAGGTATCAAGGCATAAGTAGTCATCCCAAGATTACTAACTTCCCAGCTGCTTGCGATGACCGGGGGAAACAGAACAGCCTAAATATCAACAACGCTAACCCTTCAATGAATACGAAGAACCACCCCCAGCTGCTTGCGACGAACGGAGAACAAAGGGATTACTATCCTTGTATAACTAACGCAGATTCTCAAACAAATACAAAGAACCGCCCCAAGCGGACCCAGTTACATCGACAACATTAATGGCTAAAAGTGTCGAGAGAGGTGATAACATAGGCGACAGGAGAAATAACGAGAGAGAGGATGAGAAGGACGATTGCAGTCATATCGTTTTAACAACAAACGATGTCGTTTCCTTAGACACAGCATCGAATATGCAGTACTCAATACAATCAAAAACCAGCTTAGCTACCATCACGTGCTGCCCAAATTCAAGCCTTAATCTCACTTCGAGCATCATGCTCTGCGACGTTCTCGTGAGTTTCGATCACAAACTTCTCCGTCTTACGGGCGACCTCGTCCGTCAACCTATCCTCGTTACCATCCAAGATGACAGCCGTCTCCTCCAAGCTCATCTTGCCCGTCTCGACGAACAGGAAGTACACCACCACGGCCTCGAACGCCAGCCAGACATCGTAAGTGATGTAGTACTTCCACTTCGAGTTCGTGACACCCACTGGGTTGGCGTACTGGTTAAAGATGAGGGCCAAGGCAACGAACAGGTTGTAAAGAACCAGGCCCTTTGCTCGGAGATTGAAGGGCAGAATCTCGACGACATAAGTCACCTGCAGAGCACCCCAGCCCATGTTGAAGACGACGTTGTACAAGAAGATCATGGCCAAGACGCCCTTGGCGAGGCCTGGTGACCCACTGCCCGTAAGGTCGGTTTGTTGTTCGTAGGTGGCCTGCAGAGCTGTCCAGGTAACGTAGCAAGCCAAAGCGCCCAGAGTCGAGGCAAGGAACATTGTGCGACGGCGGAAGCGGTTGACGAGGAACGACGCGATGAGACCCCAGATCATACCCCAAAGAGTCATCAATGCGTTGATGAGAGTCTGGGTATCTTGGGAGGTGTAGCCGATGGAGTTGAGGATCAGACTGAGATAGTACGAAATGAGACCGTTACCGGACCTAGATTTGAATGTCAGTCAAGTTGTTTTTCCACGTGGAGTTTGGCGAGAAAAGGGGCATACCATTGAGAGAAGAACCCAACTGCCAGGATGATGAAGAAGCGCCGACGGTTTCCGGGAGTCTGGAAAAAAGACATGTACGATGTCGATCGCGAGGCCTCAGCTTCGAGTCGCAAGGCCGTCCTAATTTCCTCCATCTCCAACGGAACTACCAGATCTGTTGGGTCTCCATTCGCATGATACTTGACAATAAGAGCCTCGGCCTCGGCATCTCGTTCCTTCGAAATCAGCCATCTTGGTGACTCTTCTATGAAGAAGCAGAGACCCAATTGAACGATGCTAGACACTCCCTGAAGGATCGAAGGAATGCGCCATGCCCATGTGTTGCCGATTCTGAAGGTGCCAAAGGTAATCCACGCCGCCGATAGGGCACCGAGGCCCCATAGAGAGTTGTAGATACTGACGAGAGGGGCACGTTGGGATGGGTAGGCCAATTCCATGATCATGAGAGGTGCGGCGGTGATGTTGAGCGCGAGACCAAATCCGAGAACTCCACGGGCTGCGATGAACATGCCGACATTTTGTGATGCGCCTTGCAATGCCACACCAATGAGGAGAATGGAAGCACTGAAGAGGAGGGCAGGCTTGCGGCCGAAGCGATCGCAGAACCAAGCGCAGAAGGGAAGGGCCACCAGTTGTCCAACGTTCTGGATCGCATTTAATCTGATGACAGCTTATCAGCAACTACGCTGGGGCACGCATTCCCGAGCAAACTTACAGTCCTAACTGTTGGGCATCCGGGTTGTTGAAAGACTGCTGCCATGTGTCCAAGGACTGCAGTCCATTCATCATCGATCCGTCATAACCGGTCGCGTAACTCGATACCAATGATAGGACAAGGATACAATTCAGCTTGACAATACCCGGGTTGGAAAGCCATTTCAGCGATCCTCTGTTCTTCGCAATCGCCGCATCGACAGTCACGGGGATGCCGCCTGGCTCTACTGACGATGTTGGACCCTTCGCCATGGTTGCGATCTTCCAGAAATGAACAGAACTAGAATGCGACTCACGCGAGCTCCGAGTACCCGGGAATGGCGATGTTAATATTTGACGGACCCGAAGAGATAACAACCCGAGAAACAAACACGCTTTCCTCGGGTACCGATATCAGCACCAACAAGCCCGGCCAACCTCCGGGCCGGCTCTCACACGATCCAATCTGTCGGGCTCAGGCCGCTCGGGGGTTTTGCCCATACGCGCCAGATCGAGCCAACAGAGGTCAGGTCAGGAGATACCAGCGGGGTTGGGGAATCCCTCACGTTGTCGGCAATAGCTATCGGTGCCGAGGGCAGTTTATCGGGCGAAAGCCTTCCGAATCAGGTATCGCGGGCGATATGCCATGCGTAACGTGACCTCTCAGGGGTGCGGAAATATCGTCCGGCAATGATATCTATCAGCACCTGATACGGCCAGATATCACCAACAACCACTGGCCCGCCTGTGGGAAAAGCCCCAGTCCGATGTTTATCCTGTTTATCCTCCATGGACCATGGTGCCACTATCCCCGGCCAGCATGCGGTCTCTCCCCCGCAAAATGGTCACTCGTGACCCCGCTTGAGCTCAGCTCACTAGCGCAGCGGCTTCTCTCCCAAGTTGGGGTATGTAACCTTGCCCGGGGGCCGGAGATGGTCCACCGGTCTCCGGCCCGGTTCGGACCGGGTCCTGGGCAAGCTGGGATTGGTATCTTTGATTGGCGGACCTTTCTGTGAGAGAAGACAGCATAGCAGTGCGGAGGTTGGCGTGAGGGGTTCATGACGATGGCCTTGTTGATTCCCCAGACTAGGGGATATAGCGGCATCGAACGCGTGGTCCTCATGGCGAGTTATGGCAAGGGGTATTGTCAGTATGAGGATATATAGGTAGAGAAAGCGGCCTAGACGTAATGGGATTCCTTGCCAAGAATCTTCCTCGCAAAAGTACGGTTTGTTGGGCACGATGCATCTCAAATTGGCCGTCGCTTCACTCTTGACCTCCGGCGCGACGCTGGGGGTCAACGCCGCCAGCAAGCCCAAGTTGTCAGCCAGTAAGGATTGCGCAAATGGTGAAAGACATTCAATTTGACTTACACTACCACAGGTGCTCAAAGTTTGTTTGACTACTCCATGGGGGTCCAGGACGCTAGATGGGACCAGTCGTACGCTGCGATCTTCTACCCCGACAAGGGACCGTGGTCTAACAGGTTTACTGCCTGGTACACGGCGGGCTTGCTGCATCGCAATGAGGGAAACGACGTGGAAAACGCAAAGGCAGCAATTCAGAATATGTAAGAAACTCATTTGGTCTTTTTTTTATTATTCTTTTGACTAATTCCGAGCGCAGTCTTCGGTGCCAAATGACGTCGGATTTTGAGTCAGCGTGGTATGGAACATTTAAGCTCTCGCCTGATGAGCCGGACCCAACTCCCAACTCCACACTCTATCCACCAAAGATTTATGTAAGTTGGGTCCGTGGAGCCATTGACGGCGTATCTGCTCACCTGGTTCTAGACTACATACGATCCGAACTGGAGAGAGTTTATTGGGTAAGTTCTATAAAATCACGAATCCCACGATGCCAACGGCAGCTAAGAGCAATGTAGAACACAACTTGTGCAAGATGTGGAGCTCTATTCCGACCTCCTTGGCGCGGATCTCGTCAAGAAAATTGAAGACGCTCTCGAAATCCAAGCCGTCGGGGCTATGAGACGTAACGGCAGCTACCCCGATGGCGACAACCTCATTCTTCGCTACTCTAACCCAGGTCTCATGCGCGCCCTTACAGTCGGCTGGATCGGCGCCCGTCGTCAAAATTCTGCCTTCACCAACTTCGCCAACACTCAAGGGAGCGAGCTTCTAGAGCTCTTCAAGTCCAACGGGTCTAACACCCTCGGCGAGTACAACGCCCCAAACTACTACGGCATGGATGTCTGGGCTCTGGCTGCAAACATCGCTTACGGACCCCGCAACGCCACCCTGACCAAGAACGCCGAGTTCATCTTGACGGAGTTGTGGAAAGATATTGCGGAGCACTACAACCCGTATCTCGGCAATCTCGTCGGTCCGTATGACCGGGCATACACCCGCGACATGACAAAGTATTCGTCCATTCTCCCCATGTACTGGTGGTCTGTATTTGGCCGCGAGTACGGTCCACAGCCTCTTTTGGGAGAAGGAGACTTGATGTACGATGCTGCACAGGGTGCGGCAATCTCCTTGGTTGCAGAGACGGTCGCGAAGCACATTTCAAACAGTACCGCAGCTGCTCTCAAGTCCAAGGGCTCCTGGACGGGGTCACGAAGCCTCACACGGCATATCAAGGAAGAGCTGGACACTGACGTCACTCGCACCACCACATCCTGGATCAGTGGACCTCTCATGATCGGCGGACAGCAGCTCGCTGAGACAGAGAACCGAGGAGATCAATTTGTGCCGGCCATTGCGCATTGGGCTTCGGACCCTTCGCATAAGCCGTGGCCCCTGGTTGGCTTCTTCCTGCTCTATCCTTCTGCTTCGACGATTAAGGCCGTCGCGAGTGAGAATTTTTTGAGCATCTCATACCCAAACAAGACTCAGGAAGGCTCTGATATCTTCACCTTTGCCCTTTCCGGAATCCCCCCATCATGGACTCTGGGAGGCAAGTCTATTACCGGCTTGGAGGAATTGCCATGCTTAAACGTCAACGTCTCTGCGCCTGGATTGGAGAAGTTGCCTATCTCGTATGGTGATCAGCTGAGAAATCACTGGTACTACAATATTTCCTATGCGGTGCCTGCAGACTTTGAGGGTGTCCCGCATGTGAACTTGACGATGGAGTACACCTGCGAAACCTAAAGTGAATGGAGGCGGACCGTAGCCCGGGTTGACATTGACCATTCTTTGTGTATATAAAACATAGGTAGCGCGTACAGCAGTGCCTTTTCCATAGACTTACTGAATTCTTTTTGCATATCTCAGATGGCAGAAGCTCTCCTGAATTCCTATCAGACCAAGTGACATTAGAGGCTGGTAACGTTGGCGCCGAGGTAGCACACGTAACGGTAAGCATACATTAAGAACGATGCATTCATTTCAAAATGCAGCAGAATAGATAGCGAAGAAAGAATGTATGATAACGTATGAATTGCCAATACTATTGCTACATGGAAAGACGCGATAGATCATAGAGAATCATCTCAAAGCTTGAAATTTTCAACGATGGTGGTCTCGATCTGGAGACCTCCCTGCCTTGCCCTCTCCACAAAGTCCGGGCCTAACACCCCAGCCGTCAGACATCCGCCTTTAATACCCGCTGACAAGTTCCTATCGTACAACAGTGTGGCGCCTGCCTGAGCCATGAGCATGGCAGCGAAGGGGTAGTTTCCCTCGTTGTATCTCAACTTGATGACACACCCCTTCCCACGATTCTTCTCCTCTGCGGGGTCGGCCTCAACGAAAGCTGCCGCAGTGAAAGGCAAACTCTTGATCTGCTCTTCAGACGGGCCGATACCCAAGTCCGGTGCGGTGCGCATCAGCAAATTGTAAAACCAGGGATACTGCACCCACGAGAACAAGGTGAGAATAATATAGCAGCGGATCAAGTTGAAGACGGCGCCCACATACGACTGCGCCCTCTCGTACTCGTTGTACTGGAAGTTGGGACCCCAGCTGCCTTCGGGACCGCCCAGGAGACCCCAAGATCTATTGATGAGGGTGCGCACTTGGTCGCCCGGCGGCGAAGAGAGTGTCAGTAATCCAAGCACGGGATGCGTGTGGATTCCGTGGACCGCCTCGATGGGTTTCGTGTAAGGAATCGGCGTCAGCAGGGACGGGTGACCAGCCGTCGCGATTGCTTTCGGGCCTCCGCTCGCAAATGACAGCATCGTTCGCATGGTGCCGCCGCTTACATTAGGGCTGTAGGTTACGCTCAATTAGCATAAGACCCCATCAACCAGATTGCATCAGACTGTGGGCTTACTCAAGATCATCAACTCGCAGCGTCATCTTCCCCATTCGTGCCGACCATTTCTGTTTGAGTTCGCGGCAGGCATGGATGGCGAAAAGATCCATTTCTCCAGTCATGGCGCCGCAAGAATGAATCAGCTATTTGCGATGCCGGTCAGTCGATACGTTGATGTTGTCTGTCATGAAAAGTCAGGTGGGGACGCCACCTACCGCAACGCCGTTTGCCTCAGCTTGCTCATGATATTTGGTGACCCAGTCGTGGACAAGAGTGGGAACACCGGCACTAGTGTTCGCTGTTAGATACCATTTGAAGAAGCAACGGACATCACAAACCAGTCAACATAGTCGGTCCGCTGGTCGATGCACGCCTCAATGATTGGATCTCCGTCAACCGCATAGACGACACTGCTGATGCACACCTTCGCTCTTCCGATCACCTCCCCGAGTGTCTTAGCATCGTCTGGTTCGACAATTTCAAGGTCTAGTTGCGAATTAGCATTCCCACTAGCCTAGCAAAATCAGGGCACCCGGATGCCTCACCTGGCTGCACTCGATCGGGATATTCTTTTCTCAATTTAGCTGCCAGCCTTTCGAGACGCTCTTGTGACCGGCCGGCGACTGACCATTTGAGGTTGGTGGGAAAATGGGCCGCCATGTGTGTGCATACCATCGTACCGGTGAAGCCAGAAGCTCCGAGCACGACAATGCCGTACTTTCGAGGTTCAGAATTGAATACCGCCATATTGTAGTTAGGTCAGTGGTTGGGTCTTCGTATCTATTATTGTGGAGACTTCGTCAATGGAATACACCTGGTGGAGGCCAGCCGGAATTGAAGAAAGTGCTTGCAACGCTGATTCTCGGACCCTGGTATCAAGCGAGGCCTGTGGATTGGCTTGTCTTATTTATCTATTTACAATATTGGTGGAACAGCGGAGTATTGGCGGACTTTGAGGTACGCTTTGGGAGGCTGCAGGCGGAACACATCCGCCAAGGGCAACATGCAGGACAACCAACAGCGCACGTTTTGTCAATGAGGATCCAACGGCTTGTTGGTTGGAAACCGGCGTAACTCGCTTGCTTGAGGAACAGGGGTGGTAGATTAGATAAGCTTGAATAAATTGCTTTAAGCTGGATCAGTTGGCTTTAATTTCTTCTTCCCTTCTTGTCTTGCTCATCATTCTCGATGTGGCATTCAGTAATGGACACCAACAACAACATAATGAGCACCGACACCACCGAAGTTCCTACTCAAGCAATGAATCAAATCGAATTGGCTGTCGATGGGGTAAATGGAACATCACACCCAAACTTTCACTGACTTGATGCTGATCCGTCGTGGCCACAGTCTTCGGAAGACGGCTCTTGGGAAGTGGGAAGTACACGAATCCCCTGGACCTTGCTCAATTCACTTATTCTAACCAATGCAATTCAGAGGGTCGCATCTTCGAGCTACAGTCTGACTGACTCGATTCGTGAATTTCGGGTCGAGAATGGCCGAACGTACCACAAGTACAAAGACGGACGTGTGTGACATTTCTGCGCATCAAAACTACGTATTGTTCAGCAACTGAGTTCTGAAGGTTATCATGCTCCAAACGACGACAAAGAAAATGAACGGCTTGGTAAGCTTGGTACAGTCACTTCTTTCGCGAGGTGTGCTTATAGAGGCTTCAGACTTACAACACCATCTTTGTCTTCTCACCCTCGATAACCGCTTGGGACTTGCGCCGGCCAACCATTCCAACTCTAGGGCCATGCGTGTCCTCGATGTTGGTACAGGTACTGGAATTTGGGCCATTGATTTCGGAGAAGAACATCCGGATGCTGAGGGAAATAAGTCTCTTTCACGTACCTCATAATTCCAGTGCTGACTCCAGCTTCAGGTTATAGGGTTTGACCTCTCGCCAACAATGTCAGATACGTGAGTGCGTCCTTCTTCCAAGGTCGCATATTTCCTCGGGCACAATTCAAAGTTTAGTTTCCGATGCTGACTGAGCAAGGGTGCCACCCAACGTGTGGTTCGAAGTCGATGATCTCAATGAGGATTGGAACTGGTCACAACCGTTTGATTACATCCACAGTCGCTTTATGAACGCGTCCATTGCGAACTGGCCAGATTTCGCGACGAAGATCTTCAAGTGAGTCGTATAACCTCGGCTCTGCAGAACCAGTTGTTTGGTCGTTGACCCAAAGAGTACTGATCTCAGCGTCCCTAGTAACCTCACTCCTGGTAGGTACGTTGAACTGGTTGAACTCGACCTTCATGCGCGCTCCGACGATGGGACTCTCAAGCCAGACTCTGCCATAACACAATGCACCAGATTGTTGGGGGAAGCTGCTGAGATATTCGGACGCCCTTACCAGGAAGTCCCGCCTCTCGTGCAAGTTCTTCAAAATGCCGGTTTTGTCGACGTAAAAATACATGTGCACAAGTGGCCGACGAACACTTGGCCGAGGGATCCTAAATATAAGGAGCTAGGCATGTGGGCCAACGACAACTTCAATGATGGATTTGAATCGTTCGCTATGGCGCCTTTGACCAGAGCTCATAACTGGAAAAGGGCGGAGGTCCAGATTTTGCTCATGCAAGTGCGAAAGGATTTGAAAAACAGATCCATTCACGCGTACTGGCCAATGTGAGTCGCTCATCTACCCTTGATGACTATTGCTCATCGATTTAGGTACAACATCTACGGACGAAAGCCTTGAGAGAAGAAGCAGTCCCAGCACATTGTATACAAGATATGACGTGGAGGGTAAACTCTGGAGACCTCCGGCACAAAGGCCTATGACATAATGCACTTTCACTATCAGACCAAAGGTGAACACTAGACTCAAGTAGATGATTGAGCCTTCCGCAAGTACCCAGTGACCTAGTCTGAGAGAAAGTACGCACGTAAAGTTGAACGTGTCGAGATCTAATACTTTGACTGCACACTTGGGAAATTTCCTCCAAAGGTTGTAACTCTTGGTTTAGACCTTGGCCTACGTGCAATTTCTAAGTTCTACATTTGCGATATGACAACTACTATGTTGTGATCTCGAGGACCATGGGTTGTGATGAACTTCTTGATTGGCGGACTTCGTGGCGACGAGTCGTCGTCTTGTGGAGCTATTGACGTGTTTGGTTGAGGGCAGTAATGCATATCATCAGTGGCTGCGCAAATCTCGACGAATTGACTCAATCCAAGAATAGCGTACTAGGCAGTCATTCGGAGGGTGAGGTTTGAACATGACAATGCACAGCCCGTGTTATTGCTGTTGGGACCTTTCGGCGATACCTGAAGATTGAATGCCTACTGGGTCCACAGGTAAGTTGCCTTATCTATTTTTACCATCAGTACCAGGTACCTTGGACACACGCCCGAGACAATGAGGCACAGCACCAACAAGGCCCCTCCTTTTTCTCATCGATCAAATGAAATACCCGCGTCTCCCAATTCTCTCCTCAAATAACTCCGCCCTTTTTTTCTTTTGCCTCAGTTCTTCTCGAAGAGCATCTTGAAAGTTCCATTCAACAACAAACATGCCCCAAACTCCCACCAGAAGAGCATCTACAGGCGGCAAGGCGCCCCGCAAAGCTCTTTTGCAATACGTCATTGAGGAAATGCCCAGCCATGATAACACGCCCTGCATTACCGCCTGGCGACGTGCTGTGAGGCTGCCAGTACCCGAAAAATATGCGCGACCGCTCTCAGACTCCGATTCGGACGATGAGGATGGACAAACGCGCCCGAAAATGTCTTATCAGATATACGACACAACGCTTTTGTCTGCCAACCCGGACCATCTGAAAACCCGAGCTAAGAAGGTCCACGAAGAGACATTCAGAGCGCGCTGGAGAATTGGATTTGATTTCCACGATCGCATTGACCTCTGGGCCATGCCGCTTGCCGTGGACGCATCTACCGAGGAGAGAATCGAGAAGTGCAGAGCACATGCCCGTGCTGAAATTGCGTCACGGGAGCACGCCGATGATACTTTGCACATTTCGCGACTCATCAACCACGTGGATTGGCCTCGAAGTGACTGGCGTCGAGTCATCATCATCATTGACCGGCCACCAGAGCTCTGGAACGAGAATGAGGGAGGCTTCCTGGTGGTCTTCTGGGATCTGTCAATCGAGCATCCTGCAACAACTTCAGGGGAAGTTGAGGGGCCCCAAAGCGGCCAAGATGAAGGCCAGCAGGCACCGGATATGGAAGTTGTGCGTTGCACTTATGATGGCGTGGGAAAGGTGATGGGGGAAATTAGAGAGGCTTTCCAGGACTTTGAGGACTGATTTTCTGAGGTGTTTGTAAGGCTTCCTGCGGGTAAATAACGCAAGAGACAAGCAGTAATCAGTGAACTTGAATCAAATGAAAATCTAGATATCGGTAGAGACAGTTGCAACTTCAAAAGTGATAAGCAGAGCCAACAAAACAGTCCAAGCAAACAAGCAACATGACAATATGTCCACGGCCGGTGTCCTCCCACACACAAAACCCATCCCGTCCACCTGTCCGCCTTCTGAACCTCATATATTCCAACCCGGCCACCATCCAAGACATTACCTAAACGATCTTGTCCGGGACGCCGATGTTCGGGTTCTGGTTGGAAGCATCAAATGTGACATCCTTCCAGCCATAGGCACCATAAATCGAGGCGCCGGCTGGGAGACCGGCCGGGCGAGGAAACTTGAGCTTGGCTGCAGTGGCAAAGCCATTGGTGCCGAAAGCATCATTCCTCCACTTCTCCTCGGCCGCGGACCGCTTGTTCTTCGGGAACTTTTGGTCGAAGACAGTTGCGGACTGTGTCGCCCAGGCGGCGGCGAGGGCCTCAATGTCGCCAAGC
The DNA here is from genome assembly GCF_013390195.1 of Colletotrichum siamense. Classification (NCBI taxonomy): domain Eukaryota; kingdom Fungi; phylum Ascomycota; class Sordariomycetes; order Glomerellales; family Glomerellaceae; genus Colletotrichum; species Colletotrichum siamense. The sequence continues at coordinate 2,054,210 of NW_023501015.1, forward strand.
TCCTTGTCGATCCAGTACGCCCAAAGAGACCGCATCGAGGGATCCCCCTTCGAGTTTTTGGGCTCGCCAGCGCGCGCACCCCATTTATACTGTTGATCAAACGTGTACATGACAAGGTCTATCCAGTTCGCAACGCGGGCCCATTTCTTCCAGATGGTGTCCGTCTGGCCGTCGCTGGCGCCCAAAAATTGAAACGGGGCCACACCCTGTGTTGTCTCTGGTTAGTTGCGTCTGTGAGAGTGAACATACGGAGTTGTTGTTTGATCTTTCTTACCCTTCGCATTTCTGTTCGAAATATAGACTGTGTGTTCATCTTGGAGTAGTCACTGGCTACCCTGTTCATGCCAAACCACTTCCCCTTGGCCATATTGATCTCTTTTTCGAGTAAGGCGAGGTTGTTGTTGCCTCGAGTGGCTGGAATACGCTCAACGTTCTGGCCTCCCGAAATTGACTTGACCCCGTCGGATCTTCCGAATCCGTAGGCAATCAGGGCACCCCCTCGTTCGCCGGAAGATGGGGTGAAGAGATCGCCAGCATTGGTCTTGCCAGGCGAAACGATAAGGAATTCGGTCTTACTGTCTTCGGATGACAAAAACGTGTCAACGACCCATGCAGCTGATGGCATCTTGTATGTAGTCCCAAGCTTTCCGCCAGAATCACTGCTCAGCCAAGACAGAAACCGCATGACAGTTTGGGCTTCAAAGACGTGTTCGGCTGCGCCCTGGTTAGCACACGATATGCCATCATCACTGACGAGGGACCACTTACTGTCGTATTTCTTTCCATTTGCCTTGTTGGCATCTTTCACCACCTCCACGCTGCACTGATTCGTATTCTGTGGATCTTTGTACGCCCAAAACTTGCTGATTTCCGGAATCTTTTCGGCATCGGCTCCCTGCATGTACTTTCCCATGGATAGCGTTACCTCGTACGTACCGCCGAGCAAAAACCCATCGAACTTGGTGTCCTTCTCGGCAAGGCCACGTCCCTGCAAAAGCAATGATCGCGACGACAGTTGGTCTGGGAGAAAACCGAAAAGGCTCCTCTTGCTCATCGATCCGTCCGCAGGAGGTAAGACGCAGGCCGGGGCATCGGCAGAGTTGCCCGCACGGGCGTACATGAGTTGATACTTCGCATCACGAGCTGCCTTTGTCTTTCCGAACTCGCCGCAGTAGGCACATCCGGCGCCGGCTTCAGTCGTGGATGAGGCAGGCGAGGATGTTGTATGCGCTGATGTTGTCTCTGGCTTCGGTGTCGTCGCGGGCTTTGGTGTCGTTGTAGGCTGCGGCTTGTCGGTAGGCTTGACCGTGGGCTGGTCTGGCTTCGTCGTGGGATCGGGGACTGGCTTAACATCGCGGCATCCGTTCTTGTTCTTCTTCTTGCAGCCGACAGGTTTTCCACGCGACATGGAGTCAGGGGCGCCGAGGAGAGACCCAAACACCATAGTGATATCGAAGTTGAAATCCGGTATCCCGCATGCAGGGCCGATCCAGCTCCCAAAGAATGACGCCGCTTCTGCCCCATTCTCGTAGAAAGACTTGGCGCCCTGGACTATAGCTTTGATAGCCTTGGGTGCTTGCCCGCCGGGGATGAACGTGAGACCGGCGTCGGCGATGGAGGTTAAGGAAGAAAGCATCACAGCGCAAATAACACTGTCAAGCTGTTCGAGGCCCTCGATGACAATGTCTGCGATCTCTTCACAGAACTCACACTCACATGTGCATTGCCCGGCGTACCATTCGTTGCAATCTTCGTCTTTGTTGGCGAGACTCTTATCAAGTTTGACGCCCTCAGGAACGAAGAGCTCACACTAAGACACTCGTATCAGCAAGACTATGACGATCACCAATCTGTTTGGCGGGATATTGTGAATGGAACATGAAATCATATTGACTTACACCTGCTGCGGCGTTCTCTACCCCTTTGACCTTCTGGCAATAGCCATCAGCGCCGGCACAGGGAGCAATACTCTTCTCGCGATTGCCAGCGCCAGTGTAGCTGAAGCATTGTCCAGAGGACTTGTACGCTGCAATTATCTGAGCATCCGTAGTACCCTCAGGCTTGGGACACTTGGGTGCTCGAGGTGTAAGTTGAGACCCAGAGACTACCGAGGCAGTGCTGCATAGCAGCCCCAAGACGGAGAGAAGCTTCATGGCTCTGAAGAAGCTACGCGCTCTGGTGCGGGTCAAAGACTGACGAGTAGACAAGTATGATGTGTTAATAGATGAGTTGATTGTGTCGTTGAAGATTGAATACATGATCTTTTTGCGATTCGTTGTTTATCTTTTATATCATCCAACTAGGGAAACACGGGGTCTCGAACACATTGATGCCAAAGACTGATCACAGCCTACACTGCCTCATACTGCCTCATCTGAGTGCCCACGAAGCGGAGAGCCCGAGAGCGTGAAGCTCCTTGTAGATTTGGGGTCTGTTGGTTGTTCCTGGGGCCGTTAGGTGATGGCGATGGTATTTCAGGAGACTCCATAGTTCAGAGATTGACAGTTTGCCTAAGCTAGCCCCCGAACCATTAAACATCCATGGATACTGTAAATGCTCAATGAAGACTCATCTTTGATCAAATGATGTAGTCAAAGTCCCAGACACGCGATCCTTCGGCGACATCAACCCGCGCCCAGGGAAAGGGCCCGCGAACAGTATCCAACAGCGTCCAACAGCGTCCAACAGCGTCCAACAGCATCTACCAACAGCCCCCAACGGATCCGGTTGCTACCGTATCGACTGCGGCGAGCCCTTTGCCAAGTATTCAAAGCCTCAAACTACCCATTTTTCTCCACTTGAGATGTCACGATCGTGATGTTCCTGTCGTGAACGCGAAGCTTGGCAGCTGGTTCCCTACAGCTGTCCCCACTGCGTGAGAACCTTCCGATTTGAAACCATCAACGAACATGCTTTCTGCCTCGCCCCCTCTTTATCAATCCTTCAATTCTACGCCTCAAGAAGAGGTGCCCATGAGGGCGATTGGGGTCTATAGGCCCCATCACACCCTCACATCTGCCTTGATTTGAACAGTGCCTTGCGGCGCAAGGCAGACCAGTGAAGCGTGAGAACCGCGAGGCAAATTCAGGCAAGGCCGTGGAATGAAATTCAACAGGAAAAAGTTTGGACCCTCCCGCCGCTGAGAATGAAATTGAGAATGTAACAAATAGTCGACATTTCTGAATCCAGGTATTCCGTGGGATGCCCGTCAACAGGGGAGACCAAGAAGGGAGTTTGCTGAAAGCGTCCAACGAAGCGACCAACGCCCAAACCATGACTCAGAACTGTACGAGAAGTTTAATTCCAGTCACAACACATGGCATTTGAGCTGGGTGCCTGCAGTCGATTTATAACATGCCTTCGAATTATAAAGTAGATGGGATCATTCTGAGGACTCTGATTCTGGCGTTGGTAAATAACGAGAGAGTTTCCTCCCAATTCGAGACTACTACACCGTTCTTGATGAAAGTCTAGCGTGAGTGGCCTTCATAGAACTTCCCAAGACCTGATTCAGTTTTCTCTGGATTCTGGTCCATATCAGCCTGGCATCTGCATATTCATAGAACTCCACAACCCCGTGAGCCCCATCTCCAGCCGTCTGGTTTCAAGACGAGAGAGTCTTTGCGCAAGTTCCAATTGCAGCAACCCAGCAGAAAAGATTCACGGTGGCAGAGCGAGTAACATGTATCCGCATCTATTGTTGGAGAGTGGGCGTCAGCCCGGCGTTCGCCAGGCCCTTGATCTTCGGAAGGGCAACCTCCACGAAAGCGAAGTGGCCAGCGGCGAGCAAGGCACTGAAAACGAACCATTAGTGGGGGACATTTCGGTGTAACACTTCGATTGAGGTGCTAGCGACGATAGCGACGATGGAAGCCATGGTGCCGAAGAGGGGAGCGTTGCCGTATGTGAGACCAGCCTTGATCATCGTATTCCAGTAAGGGGTGAGAACATGCTTGACGCCCGGCTCGATTTCTTTGTCCAGAAAGATACCGAGGAAAAAGTATTGCTCAAAGGCAAACCGTAAGGACACGGTGGAAGTAGTCACCGGTACGAGGTGCAAGTATGACATGACCTGACGGGTTGCCGAACTGATACATGTAAGCGTAGCAGGTATAGGTCAAGTGTAAATTGAGACTTCGGAGGTTGATGTTCCTTGCACTGTACAAAGTTTGATATGATAAATCAGTGAGACTACATCTATCGGCTGTCTCGTTTCTGGCACCCAGTAGCGGCGAAGATGGCTGTAATTCCAACTCCGCCGGTGCTCGCATGATAACAAGGGTCAACTCCGCAAGTTGACGCAAAGAATTCACAACGACTGCACATATGTTCGACTTATATGCGCCAATGTGGCGTACAGCTTATGCGAGTTGTGCGTTCCTGGAAATGGCCATCGAAATGGGTCCGTAAGCAGAAGCCTTGGCTGTTGTTCTTCCGCCGACTTACCAAAGTCCCAGCCCTCGAGGTGCGGAGTTTACTGCCTAAATCGAGGCTCTTTGGCGGATTCTTTGCTGGCGGTCAAATAGCGGGAGTAAAAACAAAAAGCAAAGGTACATATCAGACCCTGGTTGTTGGTCATTCCCAAAGTTTTCGAAATCACAGCAAAAGGAATTGGTTCCATCCCCGTAAGAACGACATCAGCAGCGTCTCCTCAGGAATATACCACTCTTATTGGCTGATACCCTAAGAGTTTCTAAAACGTCTTCTCGCGGCGTTCTGAAAGTCTATGCTCTGCAATCCGAGGATGCTTCTAGGACCAATGAGGAGTTTGAGAAGCATGTGTGTGATAATATCAATTCCGCATCGGTAAACCTTTTCAAGCAACATAAAGCTGTGAAGTACTCGATTGTAAGCGGTGTCACGGCTGTCACCCGTCACCAAAGCTTTTCACGGTGTGTATGATTTATTAGTCGTCAGACCCTCTGCCCTAGGAATGTCTTCGGGGCTCTCGCCGCGATGGGGGAAAAGTTCCGCCTGGGATAGGCTATTATCAATTCGTGTGCAGTCCTCATCGATTGGATATGATAAATGTCACCCGCAAGCAACCCGGAGTATCATGAAATTGGCCGAAAATGAGATGAAGGCCGGACCGAATATGGATGCTGTAGGCGAGATTATGGTTAGATATGAGAAGGTTTTCGTTGACAACAAGGAGATTGTGAATGAGAATATTGAGGACTAGGCGCCGGCGGGAATTCACCGTAGCATATAGGAACAAAGATGCTGGAATGAGCGGGGACTTCGTCGATCTGCCTGAGCTTCTATTCGTGTTGTATATATGAGGCTCGCATATTGACATGAGCTTATTCGGAGAGATGCTTATCAATGGATATCAGATTAACCTCTCGTAGGACTTGAGGGTTAGATATTAAGACTGCAGGGCTTCTTGATCTCGTCATAGCGGAGGTAAATCTAGCAACTTTTCTTGCGTCCCACGCGATGCGCGCCTCAACCCAAAATGAGAAAAATGTCAAGCTTGTGCATTCCTGCCACTGGCAGAATCTGTGACCAGGTCGTCCGCGACGCATTGTAATTGGGAACACGGTCCGCGTATACCTTCAAGGCTCGTAGCTTCGCCAATTTAGTCAAGTTGTTTGATGCTGCCGCTGAGTCGAATCAACTATAATTCCCCCGAACCTACGTATCTGGTGGTTTGCTCTTAGGCAGTGGTAAGATAAGACTGCTGTCCCTGGGCTAGCCAGGATAGAGTCACAGACAATGGGTTGCACAGTTGATCCATCATGATCATTCTACCTCACGTGTATTGCTATTGCAAGAACGAAAGTGGTGCTGTCCTGAGCCGTTTCCCTGAAAATGCCCAAGTGGTTTTCTTTGACCCAGCATTATCAACCGCATACTCATTGGGCACCCCTGTAAAGCTGGTTGCAGAGGCTTGCCATGGACTTCAAGGTGAGAGCTTGGGGTTTAGTGTGATTCATCAGGGAACTACGGTAAAGAGACCGAAGGTAGCAGTGGGACGTCATGATACCCTGCACACTGGAGGTTTTGTTTCAACGGCAGCCATCGAGCTCCTGAGAAACTATTTTCACCATCTTGGCATCTTGGCCGCTTCGCATCGATGCAACTTCGCTATCGATGATAACCTTTACATTTTCGCTTCGCACTGAGTAGTTGCACCATGGTGGTGGCATGGGAGCCTGCGTCTGAAGAGTGCATTAATGACACTGCCGGGTTCCGGTTTCCCGATCGGTGAGACTGCACACCGCTCAATGACTAGCCGCACTGAACGCGCTGATCTGGCGTTCTCGAAAACGGCTGTTGTAACGAACTGCACTGTCGAAGAAACGTTACAGTCTTTGGGCATCTTGAATGCACCGATCTCCTATTCAGACCTGTATATCACGATGGCGACAAGCAGCGGACATTTGGTGTTCTCAATTGATTTGAAAAGCCTCTTCACCGCCTGTGTCATGTGTCACTGTCCAATCTTAGTTTCAGGCCTCGAACTGAAATTTTATTTTCAGCGCTATTGGCCAGGGCCCCTTGCAGTTTCATATTAAGTGAGCCAAACCGCCCCAAAGTTGGGCAGCGAGAGACAAACACCAATGAAAGCAACTTTGCGATGCACGAAGCCAGCCGTTTGGCCATTCACGCTCTTTGTGACTTGCTGCATCTCGAGGCCACGTTCGTTTAGTCGGTCTGGGCGCGTCTTTCAACCGCCAACCAACACGAAAACAACAGCCCGCAACGTGACAGGGCGAAAGAGGAAACCCGAAGAGATGATCGACGCAGGCCGAACGTGCCGCTTACCGCAATAGTCCGTCTCCACTAACTGTCTCAGTCGCCCATTATCCGCACAAGGGAAGAGAAAAAAGCTCAGACGCTCGTGTCTCAAAACAGCTCGTACCCCCTGAGACCAACACAACAAAAGCCAAGGAAGGGGGGCGAGGGGCGGGTGGTCATCTTTCGTCCATTTGCAGCCCACCCGCTGGAAGCAAATGGTATTATTACTGGACGCCCCTCTGATCCTTCCGATCACCGTGCTAATTTCCACGTCGGCGGCGTCCTGCCCTCCAAGAAAGTCTAAATTCGACCACGTCGCCGCAAATCTCGTGGCGCTTTCTCTTCACCACCCCTGAACACACACCCAAGACCATCGACCGTCGAGGAGCCTTGTCAGCAGAAGAACGGCAGACGGCCAATTCTGACAATCAGCTAAGAGAATAATTCACACATGAAAGCGACACTGTGAGACTGGGAAGCTTCACTGCACGGCGGATTGAATTGTGAAAGGGCTTGGCGTGGAGAGAGAGAGAGAGCGAGAGAGCGAGTGAGTGAGAGTGAGAGTGAGAAAGAGACCGGAGGACCGAAAATGGGCGCCCCCGGTGATGGAGGCCGACGAGGCTCTCACCACGATGTGCCCTTCACCGACGACCCAGAGCCCGACGCGCCGACGAGACGCGGGAGCGTGGACGAGGAGGCCCAGCTACTCGACGCCGAGGAATTCGAGCTCGAGCCGAGGAACAGCGGCTCCAGCGCGTCGTCGATCATGCAGCAGAAGTTCCCCGCGACAAAGAAGCGACACTGCTTCTACGGCCCTCAGCCGCCGCGGGTGCACACCATCAAGCCGATCCTGCCGTGGGTCCAGGAGATCCCCCCGCGGCTGCTCGACCGCATCGCCCCGACGCCGCGCCGAAAGGCCGGCATCGTCGCCGTGTTCCTCGCTCTATGGGTCGTCGCCTTCTCGATCCCGCTCAGCTCATCCCGCGCAATCAAGGACAGCTTCGGCCAGGACGTGATGAACCTCGACTGCTCGGACGCGTTGTGGGAGTTCAAGAACGACTGCGGGCTTGACGGCGCCGACTGCCGGCCGTTCACGAACTCGTCCTTCTCATTCAAATGCCCGGCCAACTGCATGGCTCACAAGCTTTTGAACCCGCATAACGTCGGGCCTCAGGAGATTGTGTACAAACACCTGGTTGTAGGCGACGGAGTCTACCGCGGCGACTCGATGATTTGCGCAGCGGCTATCCACGCGGGGATTGTCACTGACTTGAGCGGAGGGTGCGGGCGCATTCATCGGATCGGACAGCATGAGAGGTTCAACAGCTCCACGAAGAATGGCGTTGAGTCCATCTCTTTCGATTCGTACTTCCCGCTCTCATTCAACTTGACGGCAGACCCGAGTCTTCAGTGCGGCAAGAGAGATCCCCGACAGATCCTCCTCCCGACGTCACTGTTTTTCACCACAATCTTTTCCATATTCACGACATCGCCCGAATGGCAATTCTTTGTCAGTTTCTTCGGCATCTTCGCCCACGTCAGTTTCGGTTCCGACCCCCCGACGACTTCCCGGCACGTCGCCACCGTCCTACCGGACCGGATCTCAATGTTCACTGGCCGGCTTCTCCCGGCGGCTTTCTGCGCCGTCGTCATGTACTGGATCGCTGTAAGACGGACCCTCACCGGCCTCAAGGCCCAGTTTGAGAAGACCGTCCTCTGGCTGGGAGGTTTCTGGTTCGGCGCCTTATCGAACTACACCTTCGCCTGGATGCCAATCCAGCGCCTCACCGCCCACGACATCGAGTCGCAGCCCGGAGCCAAGCCCGCCCTGGCTCTCATCCTCACCATCCTTGCCTTCGTCATGGCGAAACAAGTTTACTTCTTCTGGCTGGAGGGCAGGCTTCCCAAGTTCCTCGCCCTCTACGCCCTGTTCCTTCTCGGCATCATCATTGGCCTTTCGATACCCGGCGTCGACCTTCGCATTCACCACTACATCATGACTTTCCTTCTCATTCCCGGCACCAGCATGCAGACGCGGTCATCGCTATTTTACCAAGGCATGGTTCTTGGGCTGTTCGTCAACGGAATCGCCCGGTGGGGCTTCGACTCCATCCTCCAGACGCCCGACGCGCTCCGCGAGGACGGCCCGTTCAACTCGCTGCTGCCCGAGATCGCTAAGCCCATCCTCTCGACGGGCTCGTTCGAGCCCAGCATCACCTTCAGCTGGCTCCTCCCGCCCAACGGCACCAGCTTCGACGGCATCAGCGCTCTGGTAAACGACGTGGAGCGGTATCGGTACTACTTTGCAGACGGAGACAGCGACAACCAGTTCATCTGGATGAGGAAGCCGAAGCTGGCGCTGCCAGAGTATTTTAGATTTGCATACATGAAAGATGGCGTCACGTTAGACTACACACCGGCGGGGAGGTGGCTTGCGAACGGCACGTTTTTGATGCCGCCGCAGTAGACATCCGCTGGACCAGCACGCATTTTAGAGGGCATTATTTTAGATTGGGTTGGGTCTCGTTCATGTTCGGAGTAGGAGCGATAGCGACATTTTGTCTTTTCATGCACTTAATACCATCATATCAATCAGATCAAATGCTGGGATGGCTGTGGCTTTGCAATTTTTATGTGCCTATATTGTGTGCTGCGTTAGAAAGACGAGGTAACCCCGGATGAGTTGTCTTGTCCACTGGAGATGCCTTGTACGCCTTGAGCGCGCCCTGAGACGACATGCTAGTGTCACTGTTCGGCACGCTGATTGGGGCCGAGGCCGATAAGGCGAGAGATCCAGGGTGTTTGTGAGCTGAGCCGACACGAAATGTTAGTAACTTGGTTGAGTCACCCGCTAAACACTAACAGATAGTAAATCTGCCGTGGTGGGTCAAGCCGAGGTGTGGGATTGAGTCACTGCATCATTGACTATGTGTACAAAAGCCCCTCGGAACTCATCAGAAATACCCTTCGTCTATGACGCAAAAGCTTTCAATAATCTGCAGTTCTAGTTTTGGAACTTTCATCACGGAAAAACGCCATCGAAATGTTGAAGTCAATGGTTCAGTTAGTCCCTTTCGACCCAGACTCGCCCGAGCACGCGACTCGGATGGTGGATCAACGGACGGAGTGCGGTTGGCATTTTGACAAGGTGCCCGACTGGCAAGAGGACCAACGTTCTGGCGAGAAGTGCATCTACTGGATCGTAAGTTTCAAGGCCAATACAAGCCGCATGATATGAATCATATGACAGATCTCAGGAGGCGAGCCGGCTGACATTCCCGCAGGCATTTGCCCCAGATGACCCTGAGGCTGAGGTCAAGCTCTCAAAACACACTACTCGTTTCCCAAAGGTTAGCCCGCGACCCTTCTTCTAGTGTCCTCTGCCACAGTACTGACGGTATATGATAGGAGAAAGAGCCTCTGAAAGATACAGCAACCTCCCTCCGCGCAACTTCCCGCACTCCCACAGGCATCACTTTTCACCCCGTGGGGCACATCTCACTAGACGTTGACAACCCCGCCGCAAAGCGACTTCAACTCCCTATCCCATCAGAAAACTTGTATTGGATCAAGAGCCTCTACGTCTCATATGCGCTGCAGAGTGCGGGCATCGGCCGAGCCGCGATGGGTGAGGTCGAGGGCATGGCTACTAGCGAGCCGCTTTGCGCCAAGGTCTTGATGCTGGACACTGTAGCGAAGGAGGACCAGCACAGAGAGGAGCTGTTCCAACATCTGGATGGACGCCCTCCCGCTGTAAGTGAACTTCGCACCTGAGGAGTCGCCTGAATGCTAACATCTTATGTGAAGATGTCCACCGAGCTGTGGTATGCGAGAAGAGGCTACAAAGCCATCTGGAGGGAGTTGAACTTTTACCCTGACTTTGACAAGGCCGGAAACCCCTTGGGCAGACACACCGTCTTCATGCGCAGAGACCTTCTATAGACTAATAGAAATTTAAAAACGTGCTAGATCTCAAGGTTCTTCACAGCGTTCTCTACAAAAGTATTTTCTCCTGCGTAATCATGTTCTTCTAATCATCATGTCATACGCCCCTAAGCTACATGCCCATTTATCATTACGCCTCCGGCTCAACCCAATGGCTGTTCCCCTTCCATATCATGGTCATAACAGCAAGCTCACCCTTACCGGTGTTCTCATTCATCAAGTCCATCTTCATCAACTTTTGGTAGAACGGCACCGACTTGTCCCAGCTGCCCGTGAGCAGCATGCTCCTGCGCAAGTGCGGCATCGACTCGATTACCTCCTGCAAGCACTGCACCAACCAAGTACCCAGGCCCTTTCCCTGCGTCGACGGATGGACCCAAACATCTGTCACGAATGCGATAGTGGTGTAGTCGGTGATTATGCGACCGAAGCCGAGCAGTGTTGGTGCGTTCCCGGCCTTTGGGGTTGAGACCTCATCTGAGCTGGCGGCTTGTGCTCTGAGAAGCGTCTCGGCGACTTCGACGGGGTGGCTTTTGATATCATAGAGAGCGAAACAGAGCGAGTTCTGGAGAGTCTCTCTCATGACTGGTGCGGGAAGCGGCTTGCCCCAGTAGAACTCCTCAGAAGCGAAAGCTGCATTGAGCTCCGGGATGGGAACGAGGCTGGTGTCGGTGGAGATGAGGTAGGAGTCCCGCGTCCATCTCCGACTGCGTAGTTGGGATGCGGTTGATTCCATCCTTGCTTTGGTGTGATTGCGGCGTATTGAAGAGTGCTGATGTAGAGTATGTAGACTTTTCTCCTCGAAACTCAATTGCCAAACAAAATCGAGGAACTTGAGAGTCCGATTATCTCATACGGCTTTAATAGATTTTCTCCAACAGGGTGACTCAGCATCACCATAGTATCTCTGACTCAACTACGCGAAACCGAGCGAATACTCGCATCACAGCAGATGTGCCATGCTTGGCGGGTCGTGGTGTTTTGAACCGAAGCCAAGAGCTGTCTCTGATTGGCACAACCGAGGCGCCAATTGGTTTACGACAGACCTAAGCTTAGTGGGCGTATCGGGCGTAATTGAAGGCCCCGTGCCCTTATGTAATGAAGTTGGCCTACATAATTGCGTGCTTCAACCACAGGTGACAGGAAAATCTAGCTGGAGATTCAAGAGATTGCGGAAGACGAAACATGGATTGAATGCACCTTGGAAGCAACCTCACCCAATATGCACAGATCATACTTCAACGGCGACCCGATACTTCGCACTGCCGATCTGGATATGACTGCCACTAACTCTCCCATTTGACAACATTTCATGCCAGAAACGACCGAAAACATTTCTATTCTGTTCATTCACTTCTCTGCTACATCCATCGACACTCTGCGATTCCAATCGTATAAGCTGACTGTGAATTCCACCAGAAGCTGAAGCACTCGAATTTACCCAATCAAACCCCCAAACCCCCAAACCACCAAGCGGCAATGGCGGATGGACCTTCCTCTCATAACAGCGACAAACTTCGTGCGCACGCAGCCGCTTACTTTGGGATGTACCACGATGGCCTCTCTGTCGACGCTTTGAACTCATACACAAGGCAACCTGCCTGAATTCGCCCGCCTGCTCCCTCGTTGTTGCACTTTTTGTAACTGTCCAGGAGAAGACTTGCGCAGTTGGCCGCATTCAGGTCCCCAAGAGGCTTCCACAAGAGGATGTTTTCCTCCGTTGTCTCCAAAGAGCATCCGTCAGCCCAATAAACGTTCAGCTGGTACGGTGCTTTGTTGGTAATTGTGTCAAAGTGAATAAAGGTGCTCGAGTCGCCCTTGGTAATGTTCCGCAATGCCGAGCCGGTGCATACGTGTCCAACATACTGCTCCTGGAAAGACGGATTTATGTCCTCGTGGTCACCGAACTCGTCGGTTCCAAAGCACTTAGGCTCACTAAGAGTCTTTGGGACTGGCTTGGTGATCTGGTAACTGAACTTTCCACACCCCGCGTCATACTCAGCATAATTGGCCATGGTGTTTCCTTGACCTCCCTTCTGGCCGCACTTGGAGTTGGCAAAGGCAGTGAAGGCGTCCTTGCAGGTAACTTTGCACTGCGCGCCAGCTTGCGCACCAGTCTCAGGCTTGTAGTTGAGCTCGAAGTTGTATTTCAGCCAGGTGTCTTGACTCGCAGGTGGGGTGCGTCTTCCCAGCTGCGGCTTGGGGATCTTCGAAGTCCCCTTGGAGTCCACAACCATGCGCAGAGCTGACTTGGCGTCCCATTTCTGGCAGAACTCCTTGTAAATGATGCCATCAGAGCCAGAGAAGACGTTGTAAGGGATTGGGCTGGCGTCGTTCTTGCAAGTTGGGCCGCTAGATGCCGTGTCCGGGTTGAAGATCTCGAAGCTGGCCACTCCACAGTCCAAGGCCAAGGTACCGTTGTGGGCCATTGTATGGGAATCATACGAACCTGAGACGCTATCAGAATCTAGGACATCGAAATAGATGAGTCTTACATACATGCGGTGTTGGTAGTAAAACCTTCGTCGAAGATTTGTCTGCATTGATTAGAGCACTTGTCCTTGCCGGATTTCTTCCAGTCAAGCGTGAAACTGTAGCGATTGTACGCATTGATAGAAATATCTGCTGGGGTGTAATAGGCGGATACGTCTTTGTCAAGTTTGAAGTTGTCGGTGCAGAATTTGTCCGCCAGACTACACGGGAACAATGTTAGCTATGTACTCGTCCACAAGCATGGCATCATCCTACGCATAGTTCCGTTGCACGATCCAGAGACTTCAAACCGGGATAACTTACATCTTGAAAATCTTTGGGTCCATATTTTCCATCTTCTTAGAACACTCACCGTAATTTGGGAGCTTCGGGAACTCCTTGGGAAGTGTCTTGAAGAGCTCTTGAATCTGCGCCATGGCTGCAAGCTCTTCCTGGGAGACCACAGCACCTTCAAAATCTGTCGGCGGGTTGCACTCGCAACCTCGGTAGTCGCCCTGTTGATCTTTATCAGACACCGCTCCAGAAACTCAATACCAATAAAAGCAAGCTGACAAGCAGCAGAAATTACTTACAGACTTGCAGGTTGGAGGCTTCTCCTTGGACTGGGGGAGCTGCATATCGCAATCTTGCTTTTGTGGATAGTCGCCACACCACAACTGGTTACTGTGGTCAGAATATTGAAACCTGTCCAAGAAAGTGTCATTTATCTTACTGGTGTCTTGGTTGGGTCAGGGCACAGCTTTGTGCTCGTAGATGATCTCGTTGAGATCGTGGCGGTCTTCGTGGGCCGTTTGGTCTGCTTGACAGCCTTGAGGGATGCCGAAGGAACGTGGATTCCGGTGATCAACGGCTTGGTACTTCCGGAGCTTTTCGTCGAGCCGTAAATGTGGAATGCATAAGCCAGAAAGCCAACTCCAAGGGCTCCGATGGCGGCAGGTGCACCAGCCTCGACGGCAGTAACTTCACCTTCTGACATGATGCTAAAGGCGACATCAGGAACCGCTTCAGCTTCTCCCTCAGCGTTAGTCAAGTCGATTGCCTTTTCCACCTCGATCTTGATGGGATGCTTCGGCGCGCCCTCCATGATTGCTTCCTCGAGATCTTGAATGACGTCAACAGACTTATCGAACTGGGTCTCGAAATGATCGACGAAGGCTCTGGCGCCACAATAAGCACGACGTTTTAGCCCACATGCCGGGGCATTCTGGGCTGCGTTTTCGAGGAAAGATTCTAGTGCTGGGTTGATAATGCTGATATCAATATCCCCAGCCGCGTTTGTTGTTGCTGAGAAGAATGCTTCCCGGGTCGTGGTAACTGGGCGCGACGTAGGTCCCGTAGTGATGGTCTTAATCGTCCCTCGTGCCAGGTCGGGCGTGATTGTACCTTGGCTGCGGTGCAGTACGTGTTAATGGTTTTTCATGGAATCTGAGATGGACGAAGGTCATACTCACAACTTCGAAGCAGGCGGCAGAATGCTTACAGGGTTGACTCCTACTTGACCTGTTTCCGTGGGCACCACGGCACCAACTTGAACAGCAGGTGGAGCGGTGGTGAGGGCAACCGCATAATGGAGAGAGACCGAGCATAAAGCTGCAGCTTGACCAAGAAAATTGGGAAATCGTGTCATAGTGCAGATAGGGAGGGTTGAAGAGTCAGTGACCTGACACAATTCGATGTACAGGGCGTATATTTCAGAGGATTTCGAACAAAATTCGTGAAAGAAGACGAAGCATGGTGTCTTTATGGTAGGCAACCTGATGGAGGCAGACAGACGGCTTCAAGCATAAATAGCTATTCTGTCTTCACTGTAAATAGAAACGAGTCAATCTTCGTTCGGGATATCTCAGTGGAAAATTTGGTTGGAGAAGATCACCGCCCGAACCAGGTCATGATCACATCATTCCCCCCAACAGTAGCAGGTAGTAGCGCAGCCCCCAATACAATTGATGTGTCGTCGACCAACAGTGCATCAAGAACATGATGGGCTGACCGCCACCACTTGGCTAAATTATCTTGTGTTGGAAGTATACAGACAACATACCAGGGCCCGAAGTTCATAAGGAGAAAAATCCTGCTTCTCGTTGTTGGTTTGAGGTAACCCCGCTTGGTCCAACTTCTGAGGCCAGATGTAGACCCCACGCTCCTTTCACCCGAGGGCGCTTGCCGACGTTAAGTCGAGTGACATGATCAAATCTGAGTTGCAACGCGTTATTCGAAAAACGCGCCGCTGAGGCTCAGTTTCGGGGGCCAACACCGCGTTGCAACAAAATCTTACCCAACGCTCCCTGCAGGGAGCTGATATGCATGATCCACTCATAAGCGCGGTAGAACTGGGGGCTTGTTGGTCGATCTGGGTCCCGAGTTGAGGTCCAACGGCACCGCCGTTGGCGCTTAACCATCACAACAATGCCATCCGAGAGGTAGCCAGGCTTTGGCAAACCATGAAACGCTACATCACTGCTAATTTTGAAAGTGTCGGAAAGCCCCCAATTGAGTACGCACCGTCGACTTTTACCCAACACGAGGGCCAATTTCGCCAGCTGAAATCTTGGCATTGAGGGATGCCAACGAGGTTGACCCGTCCAAGATGGACCAAAAGGGGGATGAAATGGGTTGCGATGCGCGAGGGGGCATATGATCAGAAATTTCTTCCAATGTAGTTCCGTCAAAGGCAAGGATCGATGGCGTTCACAGCGGGGTGCTCAAGTACCAACACCACTACCCTCTTCCCGAGTCTTTGTCGACATTTTCCGCAAGAGAGGAGAGTCTCGAACGCACTCTAAATAGCACGCAACTTGGGGGTCAATGGTATGATGAAAGAAAACGACGTTGTGCTAGGGAATTGTTCCAACGACCAAATCCGTCTTCCGACTCGGTAGCAAGCCCGTTGCGAGTTGAGAGAAAGAGGTGTAGGAGCTGTGTATAAAGAACACCGATGCCCATGGTCTTTTTCGAACAATTAGTTTCCTATTACGACAGACATCAACGGCTCAAATCTTCCCACGACATATTTTCAAGGATAACAGTCTGTTATACTCAATTTGCCGTGTACTTTTGCTGCCATGAAGTTCTCCTGTGCCTTCATCACGCTGCTTGCGAGCGGCTGCATGTCTCAACGAGCACCAGCATGGACCATCGATAAAAGTTGTGGTAAGTACAAATACAGCTTGATCTTCCTCCCTAATTTTGTCGCTTTGTCACACGGGCTCTGATTTCGGCAACCGCCAGACACCTACGACAACCAAAACATCAGGGATAAGATCAAAGACTCTGTTCTTGAAGGCCTGAAGCTTGCAGAAGATGCTGTCGGTGTCATGAGAGATCATGCAGACGATCCTTGGGTCCAAGAAATGAGCAAGCTAGTTTTGGGTCGTCGCGACGGGTTCGAAACCCGTTTTGAAGCCGCTAGACGTGAGTCGACTGTTTATGTTGCTTTCCAAACGAGAGGCGACTTATGCTGATAAGCAAAAATGATCATAAGAGACCCTCGAGCGTGTTGCCGCATTTGAGCGCGCACCTAGCAACCATCTACCTCTGACAGATGAGTGGAAATCTATGAGCAACAATCGTGACTGGGTGAGTTTCGGTTCCGGTGGGGCAAGCGCTCAAAGTCTCCATTCCCGCGCATGTCCATAACGCTCCTGTTTATTATTAACCTCCTGGGACTAGGAAATATATTGCAACGCCGACAGATTCCAGAAGGGTGACAGATTCACCAAGAACGCCGCTTTCGGTAATAGGTATCTGTGGCCCGACACAGCGGCGAACTTCAGACGCTGCTACAACAACGAGTTTCAGTCCGGGTCCGGCATAGACGGCGCAAAGATGACCACTTTGACGTCTGACATTATCGACAAGGTCGCTTTTGCGGCTGCCTACCGTCCCGCCGGCAGCACAGCAAAAATAGAAGATTTCACAACCGAGTCGGTATACGCATCTTCAACGGACGTTTGTTTGTGGTTTCTTGACAAGACCTACAGACAAGGATTCCCTCAAATTGACAATCAACTTTTAGAAATGGTCAAGTCTGATGGATTTCGTGCTGGTTTTACGCATGGTGTCCCGGTCGATGGACTGAAAACTGCTAGTTTTACATTCCTTCATGAGGTAAGACCTGCTCAGCCCGTGATATGATGAAGTTACGCTAAGCCTTTGATTGGTAGTTAACCCACACTACCCAAGGCGGGAAGCTCAAGGACCTCACAGACTTGCCACCCGAAATTCCCTCTTGCTACAACTGGTACTGCGTCACAAAAATGGCGCTAGAGCCTTCTATTGAGGTTGAAAGAAACGCAGGTATGTCAATTCAACCACTCTAAGGCTCCTCGACCTTTCACTCTGGATTATCGAGCCTCGCTGTTTCAGGCTGTTTGACTTGCCTTGGCACTAATGCTCTGGAAACTAATAATTCGGGAACAGATTCGATAGCAATACTGGCCTTGGCACTGAGAGTATGGAAAATGAACCACCATGTTGACGCAGACGGTGTCATTCATGAGATCCCAAGGACCTAGGGTCGTCTTAAGGGACGGATCTTTGGCATGGATTCAATATAGATCGAGAGGCATCTACCTACCGTCTATGTCGGAAGGATATGTGCTCAGGGCTGTAGTAGGATCGTGGAGGGCGTTGGTTGCGCCGCGGAGAGTTTGGTGCTCTACATCAAGGCTTCGGTCGGACGCAGTTCTAGGCTGAATCGTCGGCATTTTGATTGGCGGGCAGCATACCGAGAGGGAATGTTTTCACAACCCATACTTAGTAGATTATCCAGGATTCAAACTATCGTATTTGCTTCGCTTCCCAGGCATACGGCACTTTCTGACACAAAAGTTGGAGTTGAACTGCTTTGATCTCAATCCACCATGGGAAGATTTGCACTCTCACATGAAGGGGGCAAGACATTTTTTGCAGTCCAATTAGCGAGGAAGAACCAATTGAACTTCACTTGGCATTTCCAGACTGTTTCTGTTGGTAGTATGCTTGTTGGTTCGCTGCAGCCCCCGAGATTGTCCGACCAACAGGCGGTGTACTGAGCTACGGCCATGCGTATTTATAACCCTGATGGTCGTCGCCCCCTCAATCCTTTTTTCGCACTCCTTTTCATACGTTCATTCCAACTGCCAATTCTAGATCAGCGCTGAAGGTGGTCCTTTTGTTTCTGGCACCAAGCATCGCAACCCTACAGCAAGCTCTGCCGAATTAATGGCTTCATCCGCACCTCTATTTTCCAAATTCCCTTTGGAGATTCGATTCCAATTCTATGAGAAATTATGGGGTAGAGAGACGCACATATTTATTCATCAGGGACAGCTTCAGATTATGGCCTGCCAGGGCGTGGACGATGTTTCATACCGGAACATGACGCCGGGAGGCGATACCATACGCGACTTTGAGGACCCTGTCTGGATTCGTCGAGTGGAGTCAAGTTGGGGATGCCATTGGAAATGCGAAGAACACTATTTGGACGGCATGAAAGAGCCTGGTCACGCATCTCACATGCATTTGCTTTCGGTCTTGCTTTCTTCGAAGACGATGTAAGTTGAACCTCACACCTGTCTGATGACGAATTTGTTCAAATAGGTGGTAACAAATGCATTACACAGGTTTCATGACGTAGTTCAATTCTTGTCCCAGCCCACTCAGTACATCCATTTTACGGATCTGGAGACCATCAGCGGCCTCTTCTGCGCAAGCTTCCCAGCAAACTCTTCCCTTTCCCAAGCACGCAGTAAGAACGAGAGCTGGCCAGTACTCAGATCAATGCGCAACATTTGCCTCACATTGCGCCTATCACTGCGACTCTTGGGCACACTGTATGTGCCCTTCCTTTCCAGGCCGGCAATGCAGCAGAAGATCAACATGCCGCCTAGACCATTCGCCACCCCAGAGGGGAGCGGCTGTCTGAGACAGTACAAGCAATGGGAACGGCTCTGGCCTTCATTACAGGACCTTCCATTCTTACAGTCGTTTGCTCTCTGGCTCGACCACAATGGCCACTATAATTGGGATCTTGTGTACGAGAGAGAGATCTTGCAAAGTCTATCGGATGTCATGCCTACCTTGAACAGCCGCGGAGTGAAGGTCTGCGTCAATCTTCCTCGGCTACCGCTCGAGATAACGAGCTATCACAATGATGACCGGTATTTTGTCACGAAAGCGCCTGAATTTTCTGTCAAAAGACGAGTGCGCCTTCCGTGGAAATGTGCTGCCGAGGGCGACGAGTGGACTGCAGCTAATAAGTTCGGAATCTGGTGGGTCACAAATGAAGAGAATGGCAAAATCCCTCCTGGGTACCCAGAGAATCGAGCCCCGCCTCGTGGCGAAGATTGGTCAATCTTCGATGCGATGGGATACGACGTCAACAGTGATGAATTCGACAATCACCCACAGCTAGGATTTCCACTCAAGGGGGAATGGGGCATCATTTGATAGATGGATGAGATAGTTGAGGCATTCACGGCGGTCGAGGCCGAGCTGCTCTTGAAATCGTCACATAGTGATGGGCTACAGCCGGGTTCTATTCCAAGCACTTCAACCTGGGAGCATTCTCAGAATATGAAATTTATACCACAGTGACCGTCAAGCTGGAGAACAAGTTCCATTCATTACCTACAAATCAGCGCTAGCATCAAGATACAACGCTACCAGTTGCGGTTGGCTCCACGCCAGGAAGACTGAGTCAAATACGAAGAGATGGGTTAGAGCATGTGCCTGTTGTTTTTTTTCCCTCACAAGATCAACGCATACTATTGGCAAGACCAAAATATACCAATCTGCGTCGTGGTGGTCCCGTAATAATGCTGCTGCAGGAAGTACTACTGCTAACCGGTGAGTATTCAGCAAGGGCCCTTTCAAGGTAGCCAATCAGAAATGTCTGGTTGTAGGATTGCTCTGTTGGTCCCCGAGTCGTTTTGGCGGCAAGTCTGTTGGTGGCGCTGCGCCAACTTGCTGCAGGACGAGGGATCTCAGCGTTTATAAATAACACCGGTCCTCGCTCGCACTTTCCAACCTGCTTCCTGCATTCTTTTTTTTTCCCACGCATCTCAGAGTATCCACATTCACTACGACCTCCATTCTCTGGTCGCTACAATTCTGTTATTTCTCTTTTGCTGCAAACGCCCGCCCAAAACGATTTTGTTTTCTTTTGGCTCAACATGCACAACTTAGTTCCTGTTGAGGAAGTGCAGGAATCGCCCCTATTGGACTTGCCGCTCGAGATCCGATACCAGATTTATCGGACGCTATGGGGAACGGAAACGCATTTGTTCCTACATGACGGCAAATTACAGATCATGGAGTGTCTTGGCGTGGACGACACATCTGACAGACGACCCGAGTATAACACCCGATACGACGACCCGCAATGGGTGCGTCGGATTGGCTCAAATTGGGGCTGCCACTGGAGATGCGAAGAGAGGTATTACGACGGTGAAGACCAGAACAAGGCCGTTCATATGCCCCTTCTTCCTCTGCTGTTGTCATCAAAGGCGTTGTATGTGTTTGATTTCGTTTTCAAGTTCCGCCAACGAGCTTCGAATGCTGACTTCCTTGACCCAGATCCTCGGATGTTCTCGGTTTCCTCTCTCAACCGAAACAATCCATCCATCTCACCGACCTCGAGACTATCGATCTGATCATACCAGCCACACTTCCACAGAAGCCCTCAAAGACTCTGGGGAAATCAACAACACACGAGATGAAACAATACCACATGTTCAAGTCCCTGCGCAACATCAACCTCACATTGCGACTTCCCATGGCCCTTGTCAACACTCTTTTCGTTCCCTTCTTCTCAAAGATGGAGCAACTGAAGACGCTTCCAAGACCCGGCGGCACACCGGAAGGCAGCGGCTGCCAAAGTGAGTACGATCAGTGGATGCGAATCTGGCCCAGCCTCGAGAAAATGGACTCGTTGCTACGGGTTGGTCTGTGGCTCGACCACGACACGGAATTCTGCTGGGGAGATGTCTCCGAAACGCAAATACTGCAGGGTCTATCGGGTATCATGCCCATGTTGAGAAGTCGCAATGTCCAAGTCAACGTCAACTTACCGTCACTTCTCAAACCATATGGTGAAGAGGATGATCACTTTATCGACGTAACTCCTGAGTTCCAACTTCAAAGACGAACACGACTGCCTTGGATCGTAAGCTGTTTCTCGGCCTTGGGTTCCTCGACTTTGGAGAAGAAGGTTGCGTGGGTGGATAATAGGGAAAACGGACGGCCGCCCCCTCATGTTCCCAAGGGTCAATATAAACATGCTCAGAACGATTGGTACATATTTCATGTACTCGGCTACGACACTGAGTGTGACGAGTTTGTATACCACCCACTCGTGGGCTTGGACTTCACTGATGGCAGCTTTTGTATGGTTTAATGATCTTCAGGAATAGGACTCATGCATGGACCTGAATAGGGGGTATCGTAGGCCCGAAGTAGAAAGTCGTAATTCCCAAGAAGCTCTAAATGCCATCTTGGTGATTCGCCCGACTAGAGAATGCTGAGTCACTCGTCGACTTTAGATGCACGGAGTTACGCACAGGCTCTGGATAACTCTCATTGACCTAAGCCGTTTTCTGTCCGTTACAGATGAATAAAGTCGAAGTAAAACAGTCAATCATTGACGATGACGCCCCCGTGAAGGGATTCTCCTTCCAGGGGCGACTCTGGCGATCAATATAGGAAACCCCATAAACCGATTGCGATCTCCAGACTGATGCTTGTCATGAGGGAGGAAACCGTGCCTACAGTGCTGTATCACGTCAGTTTTCCTAGTGGCCACACAAGTCAAGAGTTCTCGAACGCCTGTCAACACCGCACCGAATGACGCGATTTTGACCACCCAAATTACAATGAAAGAAAGCGTTTACAGAAGGTTTCCCCAGGCGAGCTCGCCAACGCTTTCTCACTCTGGCATCACTCGTGATGTGGGCATTCTATGCCCCGGCCCCTTTCTTCCCCCGCTTCTCCAACTCTGCGAAGCCCTCTTTAAACAGACTTTGACCTACAGATCATCCAATCTCCAAGAAAAAAGCCCCCTCAGCGGGCTCACGCGGCCCAATCGCGAGATTGAGCGTGACATTCAGGCTAAATACCTGCCGGCGGCATCCCTGTACCGTAGCAGCTGCCGTGCGGAGAAACGCGGGGTGCGGAGGGCCTGGGATGCTTTTCACCCGAAATTACCCCATCAACAAGGGCATCGAAAAGCCGAGGTGCTGCTGTGTAAATCACTTGTTTTCCTCGGGGAGATGATGCCGGATTTCTGGAAGAATCCGACGGCATTACATACCTGCGTTTACGTCAATGGAGACGAGCCGGCGGGATCCATTCCATGGCTAAGATGTGCTTGACATATAAGACCGCGCCTTAAGGCGTTCTCTCACCAATGACGGCCACCTCTCCCACCCCAACCCGGCATCGGCCTCTTGCAAGATGTCTTCCCCACGGCCACACGCCTACGGGCTCCTCCTCCTGAGCCTCCTCGTCCTGCTGCTCTCCCGCCCTGCCGCGGCGCTGAGCATCAGGCGCCAGGACAACTCCACCATCTCCGCCGGCCGCGAGCGCGTCAGCATCAACAAGGGCTGGCGCTTCTGGCGCTCCGAGTTCAACCCGGACGGCATCGCCTACGACATCCGCCCGGACCTCGAGAACCTCACCGACATCTACGTGCTGAAGGACTGGATCCTGCCTTCGGCCAACACCTTCATCAACGACGCCGCGAAGCACCACGAGCGCCCCGCCGGCGAGCCCACCCGCAATGTGTCCTACGCGTCCGCGGGCTTCGACGACGGCGCGTGGGAGACGGTGGACCTCCCGCACGACTGGGCTATCAAGGGCCCATTCTACACCGAGGAGGACCCCATCATCGGCGGCGGCATGGGCCGGCTGCCCGTCCACGGCGTGGGCTGGTACCGGCGCAGTCTCACGCTGAGCCCCGAGGACGCGGGCAAGTCGATCTACCTCGATGTCGACGGCGCCATGTCGTATGCGATGGTCTGGCTCAATGGCCACCTCGTCGGCGGCTGGCCGTACCCGTACAACTCGTTCCGCCTCGATCTCACGCCGCACCTCAAGCAGGGCGAGGACAATGTCCTTGCCATCCGCCTCGACAACCCGCCCGACTCGGCGCGCTGGTACCCCGGCGGCGGCATCTACCGCAACGTCTGGCTCACCAAGGTCAGTCCCGTGGCTGTCAGCCAATGGGGCACGTACATCACCACCAAGGACGTGTCTTCTTCCTCCGCGACGCTCGACCTCGTCGTTGAAGTCGAGAACACGGGCTCCGCAGACCAGGAGATCCAGGTCACTACTGACGTCTACACCCTCACCGCCGCTGGCGAGGCAGGCGACAAGGTGTCCTCCTTCGAAGCCTCCTCGCTCACCATTCCCGCCGGCAGCAAGTCCTCCGCCTCATCCTCCACCTCCGTGACGAACCCCCTCCTCTGGGGCCCTCCCCCATCCCAGCAACCGCACCGCTACCTCGCCGTCACAACCGTCACCGTCAACAACCACGTCGCAGACACCTACACCACGCGCTTCGGCATCCGCTCCGTAACCTACTCCGCCGACGCCGGCCTCCTCGTCAACGGCGCCCACGTCCGCCTCCAGGGCGTTAACAACCACCACGACCTCGGCGCCCTCGGCGCCGCCTTCAACACCCGCGCCGCCCAGCGCCAGCTCGACATCCTCGCCGAGCTCGGCTGCAACGCCATCCGCATGTCGCACAACCCGCCGGCCCCGGAACTCCTCGAGCTCACCGACGCCATGGGTTTCGTCGTCATGGACGAGGTCTTCGACTCGTGGTACCGCAACAAGACCGCCAACGACTTCCACCTCATCTTCGCCGACTGGCACGAGGCCGACCTGCGCGCCATGATGCGCCGCGACCGCAACCACCCCTCCGTCGTCATGTGGTCCTTCGGCAACGAGGTCTCGGAGCAACAGATCGGCGACCCGGGCACCGTCCCGGCCCTCGAGCTGCACGCCATGGTCAACGACGAAGACCCCACCCGCCCCTCGACGGCCAGCATGAACTTCGCCAAGCCCAACATGTCCTTCCCGACGGCGATGGACGTGCTCAGCCTCAACTACCAGGGCGAGGGCATCCGCGACACGCCCGCGTACTCGTACCTCCCCGGCGTCCGCACGCACCCGCTCTACGCGGACTTCCACGCCGCCTTCCCCGACAAGATGATCCTCTCCTCCGAGACGGCGTCGGCGCTCTCCACGCGCGGGAGCTACATCTTCCCCGTCGCGGATTCTGGGGGCGCCCCCGTCAACGACACGTCCGGCGGGAACTCGACGACCTTGCGCGTGAGCGGGTATGAGCTGTACTCGGCCAACTTCGGCGCCGCGCCGGATAAGGTGTTTGCCGCGCAGGACGCGCACCCGTTTGTGGCGGGCGAGTTTGTGTGGACGGGGTGGGACTACCTTGGCGAGCCGACGCCGTATTACACCGCGCGCAGCTCGTACTCGGGCATTATTGACCTCGCGGGTTTCAGGAAGGATAGGTTCTTCCTGTACCAGGCACGCTGGCGGCCGGACCTGAAGTTTGCACATGTCCTCCCGCACTGGAACTGGCCCGACCGCGTCGGCGAGGTCACGCCGGTGCACGTCTTCACCTCCGCGGACACCGCCGAGCTCTTCCTCAACGGGGAGTCCCAGGGAAAACTCAGCCGCGCGGAGGGCGAGTACCGCTTCCGCTGGGACGAGGTCCTCTACGCCCCCGGCGAGATCAAGGTAGTCACCTACAAAGACGGCGCCGAGTGGGCGACCTCCGTCGTGCGCACGGTCGGAGCGGCAACACAGCTTGCCGCGTCGGCGGACCGGGCGGCCATCGCTTCCGACGGGGCCGATCTGGCGTTCGTCACGGTGGAAGTGCGGGACGCGGAGGGCGACCTGGTGCGCTTCGCCGAGGACGAGATCACGTTCAGTATCAGCGGGCCGGGGCAGATTGTCGCGACGGATAATGGTGATCCTGCGGATCTGGTTGCGTTCCCGTCGCTGACGCGCAAGGCGTTTAGCGGGTTGGCGCTGGCGATTGTCAAGTTTGACGAGGGGGCGACGGGGGAGGTTGTGGTTACGGCGTCGGGGCCGGGGCTGAGCGATGGGGTTGTTACTATCAAGACGCTGTAGACGAGATGTAGATTTGAATGAAGAGTTGAACAGTTCATTATTGTGAGAGTGTTTGTTGTGTAGACTTTACATGTGATGCCGCTTTGTCAGCGGTGACGATGTTTTGTATGGATCAAGTCCGAAGACTCGCCGACACGGGAATAAGAAAAGACACAAGAGAGTCAGGCGATCAGATGGGGAGCTCAATCAACCACAGCATCCCCGGGATTACTCGATCTCGCCATCCCCATTGTCACTCGACATGAGACGAACCGCAGCGCTGAACACGAGTCAAACCTGCACTTATGCTTTCCTCCCTAAATCCCCGCTAAATAGGGAGCCCATCAACGCAGCCACAGCCGGTTTGTAGGGCTGAACAGTCCGTCCTCCCGATCGCAGAGTTAGTTCCCTAAATGCTGTGTGTTGTTCGCAAACTTCGTGTTCTCTCGCACTAATCCCACGCCGTCGGCGGCTTGGGAGAAATGGCGCCATGCCAAACCGCCTGCCTTTCACGGGAGTCCAGAGGTAAAAGAAGCAAGTGACAAAAACTTGGAGACGGCACTGGAAAAGTTGCGTCTGAAAATAGAAGCTTAACCGGGTAACCGAGCATTCCCGTATGCACAAGCCAGGACCCCAGGACTGCTCCGTCGACACGGGTTGGCCGGCTCCAGCATCCCAGCGCAGTCGAGATTACCTCGCCCCACAGCCCGCTCCCCTTTTACGAGGTGATCGTCACGATGCGAGCGAGGGGGGCGCAGGAAGGTTGGGTTCTGGAAGGAATTTAAGGTGGTCGTCCCGGGCCGGTGGGAGATCTCAAGCTGTCTTGGGATTTCTTCATCCAGCCTGAGTTGTTGGTTCTCAATACTTTTGACCTGTTTGCTTGTGCTAATACTGCAAGAATGTCGCCCGTCACTCGTTTCTTCTCGGCGGCAGCGGTCGCGTCCGTCGCGACGGCGGCTGTGATGGAATTGCCCATCATCGTGGACAACGGCTACGTAAGTTGATGTCTAGACTATGAGTGACGACCTGAATGGCTAATGATTGGCAGAAAACTGTCGAGTTCAACATCGGCACGCCCGCCAAGACGTACCGCCTCCTCTTCGACACAGGCAGCTCGTCGTCCTGGGCCGTCGACAGCACCTGCAAGACCGAGTGCGCCAACGTCAGCGGATACAACCGCACCGGCTACGACATCGCCGCCTCCAGCACCGGCAACCTCACCGGCAACTCGGCCGACATCCCGTACCTCGGCGGGCGCGTCGCGGGCCCCGCCGTCGAAGAGGTGTGGTCCGCCGGCGGCGTCACCTGGGACCAGGCCTTCATCGCGGCCAACGAGTCCAACTGGGCCGCCCTCGCCGCCGACGGCTTCATGGGCCTCGGCTTCAGCTCCATCATCGACGGCGGCGCCAACACCGTCATGGAGACCCTCATGGCCGAGGGGCACCTCGACGCCGCCAAGTTCGGCATCTACTACGGCACCGAGTTCACCAACACCGGCGGCGTGCCCGGCGACGGCGTGCTCACCCTCGGCGGCTCGCGCGAGGCCGATTTTGTCGACGGCGACCTCACCACGATCCCCATCACGCGCGTCATCCCCGGCTTCTACGACGTGTGGCGCTCGACCATGCTCGCGGTCAACGGCACGCGCACCACCGCCAACGGCAGCGTCACCGAGACCGAGGTGGACTTTGACATTGGCCGGGTCGTCTTCGACACGGGCGCGGGCTCCATCACGCTGCCCGAGGCGCAGAACCTGAAGGTGTACGAGTCCATCGGGATGAACTACACGGCGATCCTCAACGGCGAGCACATCCCGCTCTGCAGCGAGTTCAACTCGTCGTGGTCCTTCAAGTTCAGCTTCGGCGACTACCGCACGCCGCAGGTCGTCGAGATCACGGGCGAGCAGCTGAAGCGGCCCGGCTTCGCGAACCGCGAGGACGCGTGCTGGCCGCCGTTCGAGGGCGGCGAGACGAGCGGGTTCACGCTGATTGGCACGCCGTTCCTGCGCAACTTTTACACCGTCTGGGACTTTGGGGCCGCGGCGAACGAGACGGACATTTCCAAGTTTGACCCGAAGCTGTCGTTTGGCAAGATCAAGGCCAAGGCGTGATGGGGAGGCAGATGTGTGTGGGTTGGGTGATTGTCCAGGGTGACTGGGCAGCAGAACAGAACAAACCAGGTAACTGGAAATGATAGAGTCAATCATACAAAAAAAAATGAGTAAAATCTTGGAAATCCTTCAGATGCACTCGATCGTCAGATCTTGGATCGCACGTGGTGGGAGGCCACCCAATCCAACCCCGACCATGACCCCGGCCGCGAAGCCTCAGCTCGATGCATCGGCAGCTCGTCGATTTGAGTTTGCATGTGACGTGCCGCGACGTGCAGAAGATTGGAGAGAGGAAGCGAAGATCAGATCGATGGTGTGTGTTTTGACAATTGACAGGCCAGGGGTCTGACAACCAAGAGGGTCGCGTCGGCTCAAAGTGCAGTCAGTCCGCAGTAGTGTGAAGGAAGAAAAAAGTGCGCTGGGATGCTTGGTGTTTTGGAGGTGCGCGGAAAACATCGCAATGACGTTATCGGTGACGTCTTGGCCGCCGTGTCATTGGCTGCAGGCTTCGGTTTGGGACGCACTCGCCACGCACCAGCGAAGCAGAGGCCTGGAACGCAGCACAGAAGGTGTGGCTGGGCTGGGAAAAGCCTGGAACATGGGAAGGCGATGAGTGAGTGTGCTCGGTCAATAGGTCGTCACTGCTTGAGAAAGTGAAGGAGGAAGAGGAGAAGATGCAGAAGGTGGTGTTGCGGCATATTCTTTCGTCAGTCTTTGCACGGGCTCGACTTCATCTCTCTCATCCCTACAACAAACCTTCATGATACCCTTCCTAGGAACATCCTAAGATCCTATTGTCCCTTTTACTCGAACAATTATTGCATTCCATCTGTATTTCATTGCTTCTCTAGGTTGTCGTTAGTAATCTCACTCATCATGTCACGCACACTGCTGCTGTGTTTCATCCACGGCTTCAAGGTGAGAGGCCCCCTGTCTGTTGCATGCAACGCCAATCTAACCACTACCACAGGGCAACGATGACACCTTTCGCGAATTCCCTGATGTAAGTGAAGATATCGCCAAGAGGTCCCGTGGGCACCCGCTCACCTTCCTGCAGGACCTCAAACGGGTAGTCACCAAGCAACTGCCGGACCACCGCGTCGAGTCCATCGTCTACCCCAAGTATGAGACCAAGGGCGAGCTGGCTGAAGCCACCGAGGCTTTCCTGGCATGGTATCTCACCTCCATTCATCAGAAATGAAAGGCCTTACCCTAACACATCTCCAGGCTCAAAGAACAGGTCATGGAAGTGAGGAAGTCCACCGTCGAGAAGCCATGGCCACCGAAAGACAGAGAAGTCGGCGTCATCCTCGTCGCTCACTCTATGGGGCAAGCCTCACCCCTCACCCCATCATACCCAAGCACTAACACAAGACAGAGGCTTCGTCGCCGCAGACGCACTCTTCCTCGCCGTCAATGAGCGCGCCCACGCCAACCCCTCCGAGGACGACCCCATCTTCCCCCCGATCCAGGGCATCCTCACCTTCGACACCCCCTACAACGGCCTCGCCCGCTCCATGTTCGTCTACGGCGCCTTCTCAAACTACCAGAAGGTCAGCAGCGTCTTCAACGTCATGACCGCCCTCTCCGCTGCCGCGCCCGCGAGCCTCGCCCGCCTCGGCACCAGGCGCGCCGCCACCTCCGCCGTCGCCTCGACCGCGCGCAACCCCGGCTGGAAGACGTGGCAGCTCGTCGCCGTGCGCACGGGGACAGTGGGCGCCATCGCGGCGGGTGGTGTGGCTGCGTATGTTAACCGGGAGGCCATCATGAACGGGCTGAAGAACCTCAACAAGGAGTCCGTCAAGGAGGGCTACCGCCAGAGTATCGATGCTCTGGGGCAGGGTCTGGCGTACATCAACCGCGGGAATGTTGGCCGCTCGTTTGCGTGGCTCTCCGACCACTTCACCTTTGTCGGTGCGCTGCTGAAGCAGAAGGAGCTCAACCGGCGGCTGGAACGCATGGGCGCTCTCAAGGGCGTGGGTATTCACGACTTTTATGCTTCGTTGGGCGAGAATGGGTACTGGCAGGGAGGGTACTTCGTCCCCGAGAGGACGTTTTGCGCCGTGCCTGAAGAGAGCCACGCCGCGTATCCTCTCTTCTCTCGCCAGGTACTGCGCAAGGTCGACGATGAGGTGCAGGCCCACATGAGCCTCTTTGACCCAGAGAAGAATGAGGACTACGAGAAGATGACGGACAAGGCCTCAGACCTAGTGATTGAATGGTTCAACAGCGAGGAGCGTGTCGTCGACGACCCCAAGTTCCGCGAGCCGCCGCCGGAGGAGGCCCAGGAAGACCACGAAGTGGAAGAGACGCTGGAGAAGGCAAAGTCGAATGAGGAAGCAGAGAAGTCGGATGAAAAATTGGATGAGAAGGTGGCGTCCAAGTCTACGGATGAGCTCCCAGACGAGTCGCCCATCGACATCGCTGCCGCAGCGTCGGTTGTGCCCCTGCCGGAGGACGGGGATGGAGATATCGTCGGGGATGCGAGCCCGGAGAATGTCGACACCGAGCAGAAGCGAACGTACATGCAGCATCTGTTCCAAGTTGCCCAGCAGACAGGCACCGGCGTCAGAGGTTTGTGGCCGAGCAAGATGCCGAACATGCCAAATATGCCCAATATGCCTAGTATGCCGGGGATGCCAGGAATGCCCGGCATGCCGTCGATGCCGAAGGTGCCGGCATCAGTCTCTTCACTCGGCCCGGTTTCGATGCCGAGTGTGAACATCTGGAGACGGGGCACACCATCGCAAGCGCAGGATGGCAAAGACGCGGCGGAGAAGACTGGCGAGGCTTCCAAGTCTGATGAAGCTCCTAAGGCTGATGAAACTGTAGAATCGAAGGTTAAAGAGTCGAAGGCTGAAGAATCTAAGGCTGCGGAGACGACTGTCGATACAGAAAAGCCCAAGGACGACAGTGGCGTTGAACTTGGATCAGAGCCCAAGGAGGTTGGAAGCACCGTGGAAAAGAAAGAATGAGACGCGTCACGTTTTGGCCGGACTGTGTATTTCAATATTGGAGCATAACACATGAATTGTAATCGCAAGCACTTGAGTAAGTAGTTAATAACAGCATCATCTAATTTGGTATGTAAATGTTGATAACACAATGTTAATAACCCAATGTCCTTCCTGACTGACAGCATCAAGATTCGTGACATCCGCAATCACTCCTTGCCCAGGTTTGAAATATCCCAAAGTGACATTCAAATTTAAAGTACTTCAACGTCATATGTACAACACGCAAGCAAAATAACTTTGTACAAAGAAAGGAACCACTGCCACAAACCCATTTCAGTCACCAACGTCTTCAACCCACAGCCCCCAGACACACCATCTAGGCAGTCGCGCCGGACAGGGTGAAAGAGTAGTCCACACCCGTGTTCACCTCAGAAGTCAGCGAGAAAGGGTCATACAACACCAAGTTGGCCGGCGTATTCGCCACAACCAAGCTCGCCTCCTCGCCGCTGGCAACACTCACACTGCCCTGACCGCCGCTCAGCTCAACGTACCGCACCGCGCCGCTGCCCGTGTTCCTCACCACCAAATGCGACGTCAGCTGCCCACTCGTGGTGATCCTCACCGTCACCGTGCCGGACGGGTTCTTCAGCGGGATGATGTTCGCCCCCATATACCTTGGCTGCCGTGCCGTCTTCACCCGGTAGCTCCCGCTGCCCGTCGAGTCGACGTTGGCGTAGTTGATCCTGCTCCGCTGGCTCAGGAACACGCTCTGCGCCTGGCGGTGCCCGATATCAACGTACGCCATCCGCGCCCAGTACTTTCCAACAACTTTCGCGACCGTGGCACCTGTACTCACGCGCTGCAGCGTGTGCAGAGGTGTCTCGTTCGAGTTGGCCGAGTATCGCACCTGCAGCTGCCTGACCACATCGCTCCCCAAGCCAGCGAAGCCATCGGGATTATTGGTCAGGTACGTCAGGAACGGCCACGCCTGGTAGTAATTCCCCGTATTCACGCTTCCGTCCACAATAACCTGAAAACTATCCCCAATCGTCTTGACGACATCGATCTCGCTCGTCTCAGGCGTCGCCTGGCCCGCAGCACTTCTCGCGCTTGCGCACAGCGGGCTCGTGAGGTACGTGTCCGCAACCCAGTTCGCCAGCGTCTCCCACCACGCCCCGGTCCGTCCTTGATTAACCCACGTCTTCTGGTGGTAGTGCAGCCCGTGCCCGAACTCGTGCACCGTCACGCCGGGGACAGTCAAATACGCGTTCTGCACCTCGAGCCAGGCCATACCCGCCGCCCCGTCGGAGTGCATTACGCCCGCTGCGCCGGGGAGCGAGGCCACGCTGTAGACGTTGACCTTCTGCCACGGCCCGTCGTCGTCAGTGGCATCGTTGTAGGAGAGGCCGGTCGAGCGCCAGCCGAGGGTGGTCACGAAACAGGCGTAGACGCCCTCTAGCATGGAGAGGGCGCGGTCGGCGGCGGAGAGGTCGGCGGCGTAGACGCGGAAGTGGGCCGAGTCGCGGTAGGAGGAGCCGCCGGGCCCGACGGCGGGGTTGGCGGTGAAGGAGGCGGGCGGGGCTCGCGCGGCGAGGGTACGGGTGGAGCGGTCGGTGAGGGTGATGGAGGGGTTAGGGGTTGTAGTGTCGAGGTCGATGCCGCGGCAGATGGGCTGAGATGGGGCAGGGAAGGCGTGGGCTCCGTGGAGGAGTAGGGCCGCGAGGCTGAGCGAGGTGAGTTTTGTCATTGTGGCGGTTGGGTAGGGGGGAGGAGAGGGGATGGGGATGTGGAAGATGCTGATCGTGAGCTGTTTAGTCGTCAAGGTTGGCGGATCAAAGGCTTTATATGTTTCGACAGGATGGTAGCTTCTAGAGGAGTGCCGTCCCTCATGATGGAATAGTCCAGTTGCTCAGGAGGTGTTGCTGCCATCGACTCAAACACCCGGCAACAACAAATTAGGGAGCACTTGGCGCAATGGCACAACCCAAATAATAGTCGTTCATCCGATGGCTTCCTGGCATAGCCGGGCTCAGGTCGATCGCAAATGATCGAACAGTAGGGCTACTGGTGGAAATCTGTTTGATGTTCGGTACGATAACACCCCTCGTCGATATCTCAACTCCGTTAAGGGGTGGAAACCAGGATCCGTCGAGATAGGGGTGGGTACTAGGATCCTAAAGGAAGGCTCACCTGTGGCCATCACGTTATGATACGACTGATATCACGGCTCAAGTCACATATTGATCTCGTTTTAGTAGCTCCGGAAACGATCCCGATCACATACCATCGAGGTAACCATCACAAGTGACGGTTTCCAAGCAGCACCCAGAAGCAGACATACCAACAAGATGCTATTCCATGTGTTCCTTGATTCCGTACGAGCCAGCCACCAGTAGTATCAACAAGTGATGAAGAATTTGAAAATTATGAGCTCAGTGCTCACACATCCCGCCGGAGCCCACGGCCACATATCCCTGCCTCACCAAGAGCTCTAGTCTGGGGTATGCAGTCCCTTCTCTGTCCCGGATTAAGTCCAGAATAACCTTAAAACACTCGCCCCCATAATCCAAGCCACTGGTAATAATCCTCCTAGCTCTGCAGCCGTTTAAGCTTACACGCCTTGGCCTGTTTTTCCCAGCCAAAGTCGTGGCTCACATGATGAACGCCAACGTGCAGGGATCGTCACCTCGCAGCGCCTGCTTTCCTCAACTGCCGACAAAAGGAAAGTTGCATTTGGGATTTTGCGCGCCAATTGGGACCCATCAGGGGATAAAATACGAAGAAAGCGGTTCGTTCTACTTAGAGTATGGCGTGTGTCGGCAGACGCACCAAAGTCACCTTCCCAATTCGCGTCGACTTGGCTCTTGGCAGAACACCCCTTCATATCCCGAAATGAGAGACGCACCATTGAGCTCCGCTGGGAGTGACCGGCATGCTGTCCGACCTTGCAGGAGTGCGGGAAATAACACCGGTGCTTTTTTTTCTAATCGTGTCGGAATTTAGTTGCTTTCGCATCCTCGATCAGATATTTGAGTGTGACTTGTCTGTCTTTTGGTCTCCCGGTAGACCGGCCGGGGATGTGGGGCGATTTCGGCCGGAGGTCGGCAGGAAACCTATCTCTCCAGAGCCGAAAGCACCGTCCCAAGTTTCTCATGCTTAAGGAGAATTGGAAACTTGATATTGCTCCCTAAGTTAACTGCCTGTACGTAACTTCCTGCACAGGAAAAATTGCACAAGTCGTCACCGTAAGCTTTGGCCCAAACAAGCGGCCTTGCTCGTCGATCCGCGACGACCGAAAGGGGGGTGTGACTCGGGACCCAGTCCGAAGTTGCATGATCCCGGGACCCGTCCCCGGTTGCAATTTTCGTATCGTCGTATCGTTTTTATCAGAAGCTCTTGGCCGCAACAAAGCACGAATCTTCCATTGGCGGCGTTTTTTGGTCTTTTAAATAACAGGAGCAACCGAGCTCAGTAATACCCCGCGCGTTCTAACGGTGAATCTTCAAAGCCACCAAACGCAGATGATCGGCGGAGGTTGCAGTTCCGCCTGAAGCTTACCGAGGCGGAGGCTTTGGGGGCCGTCCATTTGCTTGCAGTGGCTCCACCCCGGACACACGGGTTTGATGGAGCATCTCTGGTCAAGACGTCGATCTATGCCGGTATTTTGCGCTGTTAAGCCAGACTAAGTTATGAATGAAGACGTTTAAGCGTTCGAATCGGGCTGTATGTAGTTGAGCACCTTCCTGTGTGAGAAGCGCATGCATGCACATAGCTGCGCCAACTCAAACTTGGAACTGGCTCAGCAACTTGGACATTGCAGACATCCACTGCCATTGGTCTATATAGGTTGTGTTCAACCTCCAACAAACTCCAGTCTGCTGGTGATCAAGCGTCCGCACCGGTTTCTTGACGTTCAATTTGACTCCTGTCACCATGTGGTCTCTCGCCTCCGTTGTCACCCTCCTCCTCCAAGGGTTGCATGTAGCAGCCCAGACAACCATCACATCAACCGGCAATCCCATCATCGCCGATGGCTCCTACTACTCAGCCGACCCAGCCCCGTTGGTGGTGAACAACACCGTCTACATCCTCAGCGGTCGTGATCAGGCCCCAGCGAACCAAAACACGTTCGTGATCAACGAGTGGCAGATGCTCAGCAGCAGCAACCCAAACCCCGCTGGCGCCCAGTGGCAGTTCCGTTCCAACATCGCCCGGCCCGAGTCTATTTTCTCATGGGCTGCCGCCGGAACGGCCTATGCGGCACAGGTCGTGCAAGGGCCAAACGGGAGGTTCTATCTCTACGCACCCGTCACCCAACGATCGACTTCCAGCGCTGACCGCTTCGCCATCGGCGTGGCCGTCTCGAGCAACCCATGGGGCCCCTTCACAGATGCGCACCCCAGCGGCCCGATTGTGTCGCAGACAATCCCACAGGCGAACAACATCCAGAACATCGACCCCACGGTCCTGCTCGATGATACGGGCCGCGTGTATCTCTACTGGGGCACGTTCGGCGCACTTCGCGGCATCGAGCTTGCAACTGATATGGTGACCACCATCGGCTCAGCCGTGTCCGTCAACAGCCTCACAGGCTTCTTCGAGGCTCCTTGGCTCCTTAAACGACGTGGGACCTATTACATGCTATACGCCGCAAACAACGCCGGCACCAACTCGCCGTGTACGCCCACATCCTACCACGCCTGCATCGCCTACGGCACTGCATCCTCCCCTTTGGGCCCCTGGACGTTCCGCGGCGTGATGCTCGACATCGTCTCCTCAACCACATCCCACCCCGGCGCCTTCGAGCTGAACGGGCAGTGGTACCTTGTCTACCACACCAGAGACGCCTCCGGCGGCGGCCACTTCCGCCGCAGCGTCGCGCTCGACTACATGACCTGGAACGACAACGCCTCCCCGCCGGCAATCAACAAAGTCGTGCAAACCCGCCGCGTCCAGCCCGCTGCTCCCGCAACGCGCAACATCGCCACCCGCGCCGTCGCGAGCTCGGTGAACCAGACCCCGATCCAGTACTGGACAAAGTCTCTCAACGACGGCTGGATCCCGAGCAACCCGCTGCCGCCCGACTATTGGAGCTCGTACAACGGCAACGCCTCGCCGCAGACGAATACGCTCGTATTGACGTGGAGCTCCGCTGTGACGTTGAACGGGGCGAGGATGGTGTTTTTCGCGGATCAGCCTGCCGGTTCGAATATCGGCGTGCCGCCCCCGGCGAGCTGGCGGTTGGAGTATTTGAATGGGAGCGGTGCTTGGGTTGCTGTTAGCGCGAGCACGGTCTATCCGACGGCGGTTACGGATAATCCGTCGATTGTTAGCTTCACGCAGATTAGCACGACAGCTCTTCGTGCGGTATTGACTGCGTCAGGGGGTAATGGGCAGTTTGGCGGCGTTGGTGTGAAGGAGTTTGAGGCTCTTGCTCCGAATCCTTAGTGATTTGGCACTCAACATGTAGAGTACATACTTCATCATGAGTGGTGAAGCTACTTTGTATTGCATTTGATGTGGTGAAAGATTGTGATGCTTTGAGAGATGCAACGAGCCGGGGTATATCTAACATTGTGGTGATTCCTATATGTCCAATACTTCGTTGCGTTTTAAGTGACCCAAGTTTGGCTCCTCACGACTCGAGTAGATACAACAGGTCATGCTCTCAGGCTATAGCAACTCTTAGCCGAATAGGGTCTCAGCATTACCCCTCCTCACGGCCGTCGCTTCAGCCGAATCCCCATACAACTCATGAAGGCCCTTGTCAAACTTCACAGCACTAACAGCTGCAACGATCCACGGCGTAAACGGCGTGTCCGAACCAAACAACAGCTTTTCGTAGCTAACCCATCCCATCAAAGGCGGAATAGCCTCCGTCACCGGCCACGGCCCTGCAAGGTCAAAGTAGAAACTGCGCGTAAGCGTCTCCTTCATCCCGTCCTCTGTGAGATTGTGCTCTGGCAGGCTGTAGCTGATTATCCTATCCATCGTCGGGATGAGACCACCACCAGCATGTGAGAGAATCCACTTGATCTTGGTGAACCGATTGGGCACTTGTGAGTAGAACATGTCTTGGAAGGTCCGGGCTGTGTCGAACGGGAAGTCCAGCGTCGGTGCCCTGGGCAAGCGACTTGAAACTGGCCGGTTTAGGGCCTGCCACTCTGCTTGGGTGATCTCGGGGGCTTCTCCGTCAATGTTGTGTGTCAAATGCTGGGCTTCCGTGCATGGTGTGGTTGGGTGCTCGAATATCGTCACATTGAGTTCGTCCAGAGCCTTGAAAACTGGATCGAGTGCTGGGTCGCCGAAGTACATGCCGTAGAAGTTGGACATGAAAACGATTCCATCCGGCTTGGGGTCCAACTTAAAGACATAGTCAATCTCTTCCAACGATGCTGTGATGTCTGGAAGAGGGAGAGACGCGAAGAATCCGAAACGGTCTGGGTACTTGGCCTTGACCTCCGATGCGTAGTTGTTGACCTGGCGAGCGAGCTTCGTCGCGTTCTCGGTTGCGCCTTTCGAAGGTGGGGAGAGGTACACGCCGGGGCTGGATATGGACAAAATTGACTTTGCAATGTGGTTTTCATCCATGAATTGAATGTGCCGTTCTGGGCTCCATTCCTGAGGAGTGTTAGACAACTTCATTCAGCGGGTGACTGCGGTACTCACCGGAATACTTGGCATCCCGTCAGGACCTGGATTATGTCCGGCGTCCATCAGCGCTTGCCTGTAAAAGTCGGGCAGAAAATGAACATGAGTATCAATCTTGGACCTCGAGCTCGTCGCGGCCACGTTCCCCGCGA
The DNA here is from genome assembly GCF_013390195.1 of Colletotrichum siamense. Taxonomy (NCBI): domain Eukaryota; kingdom Fungi; phylum Ascomycota; class Sordariomycetes; order Glomerellales; family Glomerellaceae; genus Colletotrichum; species Colletotrichum siamense. The sequence continues at coordinate 2,091,376 of NW_023501015.1, forward strand.
GAAGCGCCACGACGCTGTAATTGAAAACTGCAGAACACTTCATCTTGCCGAATTGAGTATCACAAACAGTAAAGCCATGGGAAAGAAACCTATGACACGAACGTTAGTCTTGTGGGGCACCAGTTTCCTAAATACAAGCCAAAAGCCACAGCATCAAACTGTGCCGTGCTACACAAGATCGTCCAACCTAGTGATACTGTCTCGGAGGATGCTGATACTTGCATACACGAGGCGCAGTGCTTGATTGCCCTGTCTTACGTGCATGATGTCACTGAACATCAACGCCCGAGATGTCTTGCCGGGGCTGAGACTACAGCGGCACAGCTGAGCTAGCTAGCTGAGAAGGCTAAAACAAGGTCATTTTTGAGCTTGGAAGGATTGTGGTAACGGCCAGCCCTGCCTCCAGGCTGACGCAGATCGCTTCGCGTTATCTAGCCGCTTATCTTAACGTTATCCTAGCATGAGAACCAGCTCTTAGTTACCAATCACATCTTTTGCACGCATGCATGAGTTGTCGATACTTGACTAGAGAATTTTAAGCTTCGCGGATGCACTGTTGTTTCTTCGACTGACCAAATGCTATTGCCATCCATCCTAAAGGTGCATTGGTGTCATTTCCGATCACTTAGTCAAAAACTACAACAACCTTATTTGCCTTGCCAGTCTTAGCCAGTTCCAGTGCTTCCGTCGCCTTTTCAAACGGAACCTGGTCGCTCACAATCTCTGCATACTTCTCCCAGTTCTCGATGATGTCGTCCGTCACCTCAAAAATCTCCTCGGGATATCTATTCCAAAGTGTTAGCAAGCCACTGATAACCTCAGCACGGCGGGTGATCCATATCTGACATACCCTACACTGAAAACGATGGTCATCTCGGTCATGACAAGCTCCCCAAAATGCAGCTCGGTCGGCTGCTTGTGAACACCAACAATACAGAATGTGGCTCCGTACTTTGCCATGCTGGCAACCTGCTTGGGCACGGGCGGCGCTCCGGCTGCGTCGAGGTAGATGTCGGTACCTGTGCGAACTCCCTGACTCCACGGAAACGTCCCACTGCCATGTAATTCGACCAGCTTTGCTGCTAAATCGCCGACTGTGGTTGAGTTGATAACTGCATCTGCGCCGAGCTGCGTCGCCTTCTCCAGCCGGTTATCGACAATGTCCACTACCACAATGTGACCCGCACCTTGCCTGCGGTAAGCCATTATGGAACCCAAGCCAATCGGTCCAGCACCGAAGATAACAACTTTACACCCAGGCTGAGGCTTCGTCTTCTTGACAGCTCGCAGCGCAACCGCCATGGGCTCGTTGAGTGCGGCAACATGCCACGGAATATGGCCAGGAATTTTGCGGAGCTGTTTCCGAGGCTCGTAGTCCCGCACGACAACGTACTCGCTCAGCGCGCCCTGCGCGCCGCCAGACCCGAGATATCCGTCCGTGAAAACCATTGTATCTATCACGACATGATCGCCGACATCAACATCGCGCCCGACAATGTCTTTCCCCACGGCGACTACCTCGGCTGCGGGCTCGTGTCCCAGAGGGGTGCAGTTTTGGCGGGGCGGAACACCGCCCACGGCCTCGAAAAAGGCGTCGGAGCCGCAGATGCCGCAGGCCTTCATTTTTAAGAGGATGTCTTTTGGTCCGGCCTTGGGTTGGGGGATATCGACCCAGCCGATTGACCCGGGCCCGATTACGCGTACCGACTTCATTTTGCTTTGATAATTCCGGCGCTGCTGATGACGATGATTATGTTAGTATCGATGAGCCTTGAAACGTCGATAGTTGCTCGAAAGTGGTGTTTGTCGAGTAGTGATATGGATTTTGCAGATCATTTGGAGAAAGTCGTCGGCTTTTATATCAGTCACACGGTTGATGTTATCCGTCTGATCTTGTGCTCCGTTTGAGTTACCGGACTTGGTAGAAGCCGCTGGGGCGAACGCGAAACCGAAGAAAAAGCTATAAGCGCATTCTTTCCTCGGTAAATTTCAACGATGAGGCTCGGATTATGATGTCTGTATGATGGCCCTAGAATATTAAGCATTCTTCAACGTGGACTCAACAGCGTGAATACCTTACATATAATTAGCACACCTATTATGAGATCATTGCCAAGACGACAGTGAACTATCTACATGGGATTATGGGCGTATATACATACTCTTCGAATACAGTTAAGCATATCCGAGACAAAACCAATCGCTTGCTGTCTCACCAACCGTCCCGACAGATCCGCCCCCACCATCCCAGACCTCCTCCGGTGATCGTGAACAACGCGGACCCCGCCCGGCCCCGCTCCCCTCCCGTTCCTCGGCCGGCTTCTACGCTTTGACAACAACTTTGTCAACAGTCTTTTCCCCGCACGGCCGCGAGACATGGTAACTGTCCTGAGTCGGCTGTATGAACTGGTTTGTCAACGGAGACCTCGGCCGCCGCAAACCTCGCTGCGGGGGGTTGCATCGCGCACCCGCATGCCTCTTACGACGATTACCCGAACCCCTTGTCGCGGCTCGACCTACCGGATTGGGTTAGCGGGTGAAATTCAATATGGTCCCACGAGCATTTTACCGATTGTCTGTGACCCAATGCCAAGTCTTAGAGATATCGAAACAATCCTATTCTGCTTGTTGTTCGTTTATTTTTCAATTTCTTTTCCTTTCCGTGATAAATGTCTCAACGATAAGCGCGGACTCTGCACCACTTGCAGTCGTATGCAATTACACGCTTTACAGGAGCGTTGTGCTGAGAAATGACGCTTGCCTCTCAAGTCTCGAGTGCTATTGTCCAAGGTCTCGTTCGCTTCCAAATATTACATATCCACACCAGCTGCAGCTTGACCTCGAAAGGAACGCCACCCAACGTGGACCGTCCTGCAGGGTCTGAACATTTAACCTTGTTGGGAGGGGCTATCACGTCGGCAGTGGCATCGGTACTGGGTCATCCCTATCTGTTGATATTTCGTTCCTATCGTGGTGGAGTTATTGGAATAATAAAGACTTGGACTCAACTGATAGCCAAGGTCACGATGAAGTATAAGTAAGCCTCTGTTTCTTCGACTTTCTGACCTCTTGCCATGCCCATCACCACATCATCAATCTCGCGCAGTAGTCAGTTCGTCCTAATTTGACCATGGTCACGTCCAGCCAAGCGTTGGCCTCGATAGGCTATCTTCTTCTATTTGCAGGTGCCGCCGCCGCTGATTTCCGCGATGTCTGTGATGCAGACTGCGAATCTGCCATCCGGAAGTCGCTGGTCTACGACACGAGCAACTGGGTCAACGTCGATGTCACCCTCGACTCTTTCTACTCCAACCCTTCCAACCTCTCGAACTACGCCGTTGGTGACCTCGTCAAATGGCAAGACATCACCGCGACACAGGCCTCCAAGATTTGGACCATCCCCGCAGGAATGTCTCTTTCTCGCTTCTTCTACATGAGCGAGGACATCGATGGCAAGCCTATTCCAGCAACGGCGTTTGCCCTACTCCCATGGGCAAACCCTCTCGGAAATGACAAGCCTTTCCGTACCTTGGCATGGGCACACGGTACCGCAGGAATTCAACGCCAGTGCGCCCCTACCAACCACAAGGCCCTCTATTACGAGTGGGAAGGGGTCTTCCCACTGGCCCAGGCGGGATATGCCGTCATCGCCCCGGACTACGCAGGACTCGGTAGCGATATCCCGCAAGGCTTCATGTATGAGGCTGGAGCCCTGCACGCCGCCGATGTTTCTCATGCCCTCAAAGCCGCACGTGCTGCCCTCGGCGACCGTCTCTCCAAAGAGTGGGCCGTCATCGGACACAGCGAGGGCGGTTTGACGGCATGGCGCACCAACGAGCGTGAAGCCCAAGATGGCAAGGCAAGCGGCGGCTTCCTCGGCGCAGGTTCGGTTGCGCCGGCTCTACGACCTCTCAGTCTCATTCCCGAGTCATTCGAACGTGCCAACGGGGGCCCAGTCGGCGACGTTGTGTCCGTCTACTGCCTCCAGTCCGTCTCTAAGCTGTACAGCTCCATCAAGGTCGAAGACTACGTCAGCGACATCGTGGCAAGCCTCATTCCCACTTCAGACAAAGGCTGCCTCCCCACTGGCGGTACCGTCTTTGGCCAGCTGACCGTGGAGCAACTTTACAAGAACACGAGTTGGCTCACACACCCCGATTTGGTGGACTGGCAGAGCCGCTACAACGGAGCTGGACCGCATGCACTAGCCGCTCCTATGCTTGTCGTCCAAGGTATCAACGATACCTTGACTTACTCTCACACTATGGAGGAGGATTTTGATGCCACTTGCAAGAGCTTCCCAGAGTCTTCCTCCGAGCTGCTCCTCTACCCTGAACTTGACCATGATCCTGCGTTCCAGGCTGCGCAGGTGGACTACCTGCCCTGGCTTGCTGACCGCTTCAACAAGGTTCCGGTGAAGCAGGGGTGCAGTAAAAGAACCATTAGCCCTGCTACAACACACCCTGCTTTGACGCAGCAAAGCTGGTCCGGCACTGTTCAGGCTGGCTAAGCTGAGGCACCGCAATCGTTGTTTCAACGCCATTGACACTTCGCATCCATGGACACAGATAATTCCTAACTGATGCCAGGTCAACAAGACGAATAGCAGCATTAGTATGCCGAAAGTTCGAAACCATTCTTCTTCTTGTACATAATGTTAATAACCAACATTTGATTCCTACATACAACTTTGGGTCTTTGTTTGTGAGCATACGCAACTGAGAACTAAGGTGCTGTTGCTCTACGATCACAATATGCCTTTTCCATTGATGGAAATGTGAAATCAAGAAGGTATAACGAGGCATTCATGGATACTGTAGAATACATGTAATAATATCTCGATTGTACCGGTGTGAATGGCAGTGCAAGAGTCGCCGACAGAGACGACGGATACAGCCAGAGGGGTAAGGTAGGACAGAGGCAGGTATCAGATTAGCAGAATAAAGAAAGGGAAACCACGGCGAATTAAAGCCCACAGTGTTATGCTTTCCGCTACTTGTCCGAATGGCAAACCCTTTATAGATTTCTTCAAGTTGCTACTCGTGGCTTTGCAGCCTCTGTTCTTGGATGCCTGAAGCAGTAGAGTCACCATCGACTCGCAATTGACGAAGTGCAAACACACGTCAACGATATTTTTGTTGTGAAAATAAGACATGGAGAGACAGGAATGTAACTACTCAAAAGTCAATGTTTCCATGCGATGCACCGGCTGCTTAGATGAACTCGATGGACTGTGTTGCGTTCATTGGCTCTCGTGGCGAATGAGACATGCAGTGCACCGTTGACACGGGCGTCACTGTAACAATGCGCTGTCCGAACGTTGCAGCCCTTAGCTGTAGCTCAACCACTGCGCTGGAGCTCGCTTGTTTCTGGGGAAGTTCCACAATCTTCAACCGATTGGCATGTGACGAACACTGCATGGCTGTCAAGTTTCACGTTAAACCCCATTTCTGGAAAATTGTCTAACGTCTGGTGTTCAATGCTGAGCACTTTTACAGCTTCGCCGAAGAAGCGCAATAGGTTCCGAATGGACCGTTTATGGAAAACACATCTTTATCGTTAGGTCAGTGCCGCAGGCGGGCATGGGAGCAATCGAACACAGTGATTGCGTGGATCATCGGCGTACTCATGCATCGCAGTTCATCCTGACTGAGACCGATGTTAGAAATTGGGAATCTCCATGAACCAAGAAAAGACAAGTTGTCAACATGAAGCTTTAAAGTAAGTCGAAGATACCTTTAGAGACTGAACAACACTCAGTGATGGACACTGATTAATTAATTGAAGTGCCTGATGGGCTGTTAGGAGGCACGTGAACGCAAAAGGGCCGGCAAGGCCCGAAATCTCCTGATCGGGTCCGCCGAACCAACTGATCAGCCACGCCCGCAAATTTTGCAATCAGCGTGTCGGCTCCGGAAAACACCAGAAACACAAGCAAAGGCAGAATCAAGAGAACCACAAGAGAAAGACGCGGAAGCGTCTACTAATCCTCATGACGTCGCGCTGGCCAAGTCAACTCATGCACGGCGAAGTCCATGATTCCATCCATCAATGCATCGTGCCGACCGTAATTGCTCAACGTACCATTTGATCTGCTCCAGGGGACTGGACAGGCCGCTTTCCAAGCTGCAAAATGCTGCGCCGCTGGACCCCAACGAATCAGGACGCATGCTTACGAACAGGGTCGCCGCCAGCCGGGCAGAAATCGTTCCACCGACAGAGTCACGCTGGCCAGATATAGGCCCAAAGATTCCGATCTGCCCCAAATCCTTCCACTTCCAAGGCTGTCGACACAGGACGAACCAACGGGGAATAGTGCGGAGAGCAAACGAGTTAGGGTCAGATCTTATCCCCATATGGCCCGAAGGAGCCTTACAGACAGGGGTTCCGGCGTCCCCAAGACCAAATTTGACAGCTGCTGAAGAGCCACCCGCAAAAAAGACAATGACTGGACCGCGCCATTGGGACGCAATCACACCACCGCACCACCAGACTCGGCCGGACACCGCACCACCCTCGAACTATCAACGAACAACGCACGAAAACCCAAAGAAGCCAACCACACCACGCTCGGGAGAAGCAGGTATGATCGATTTTATAAATGCTTCCACCATGACTGCGATCAGAGAACCGGATCTTAGATGCACTCCAGTCCACATCGACCACACAAAAAGCAAACATCTCCAGTGTTTCAATTACACAGCATTCGGCAATCTCTCTCCAGTCTTACACAGACACCACCACCAACCCACACCTCAACTTCAACCCACTAAACAACCTTCGAAATGGTCAACCAACCCACCAGAATTCCCACCACCTCCCCGGCTGTTGCCAGGTTTCTGCCTGCTGCCATCACCGTTGGCGTTGGTAAGCCTCCCAATCCTCGTAAACAACCAACTTGAAGCATCCTGCTAACGTTGTTGTCACAGTTTCTGCCATCGCCATGAACGTCCGCTCGCAACTCATGACTGAGTCACGACAAATGGACCGCTTCTTCGCCAAGTACAGGGACCCCCAGAGCGAAGCCGCCCGCCAAAAGGTCTTTGACGGCGCCGTTGAAGACCCCCGCAAGAGCTGGTTCAACGTCCTTGGCTGGTGACTCTTCGATGATTAGAGGAGACGGATTTTCGCGATACAACACATTTACTGGGCGTTATTTCATGATTAAGTTTTGGATATCACGGGATGGCAAAGGCGTCATGCATCAGTTTGGCTCAATACAACCACCTAGAGATTTGGATAGCAAGGGAGGAAAGCACAAGGGCAGAGCGGAGTAGCCAGACGGAGCATTGATACCAGCCACACCACAATACATATTAATTTGGAAGAAAAGACATCAATCAATCTTGACATTCTTACAACTCTGGAACTTTTCGTCTATAAGGGAGCTCTGTCCCATATGACACGCGAGATGCGATTTCTTGGCAACCTCTCCTTATTGGTGGATGTCCCTGAGTGTAACCAGACATCCATAAGCAGGCTGCGGCTCGAAGCAGAAGATAAGATCAAACGTGCTGCAGTTTTCTGTGACAATGCCTGAGGTTTCAAAATCTCACGTCCGTCTTAATCGATCTTGATTGGGCACGACTTGCCAACCCCTCTTCGCCATGCCCTCGTTTCCCCTCCTCAACTTCGCGCTGACATCGCATGAAATGGCATTCCCTGCCGTCTACTGCTAACACACGACGCCCTCGGCTACTGCAAGCATAAGAGATATTGGCTCGTTTAGTGAAGCCGATCTCTGTTTCGGCCCAAGGGTCTCTGCGATTATCCCCTTCTATTCCCTCGCACGGCGGAGCCAAGTCCTCAGCTGACGAAGTGCATCTTCAACCACAAACATGGAGGCTGTTGGCGTCGTCGCCAACGTCATAGCCGTCGTTGATCTCTCCGTAAAACTCGGAACCGTCTGTGGCGAATACATAAACAAAGCTCGCAAGGCAAAAGAAGACGCCCAAAGACTCAAAGAGGAGAGCGAGGCCCTTGCCCGGATTATTGGCCAGGTCCGAGACCTTCTCGGGGACGCAAGCACGGAAAAGAGCCATACGAGACAGCTCAACGCCTCTGAAACGTTTCGTCAGGATGTAGAACGATGCGAGAAGATGCTATTCGAGTTGACAGAGAGACTTGACCCGGGCAAGAATCCCAGCCGGATGAGAATGATCGGAAAATCACTCAAATGGCCGTTCACAAGCACTGAAGTGTCTCAGAACATTGACAGTTTACGCCACTGGAGGGACTGTTTCTTAGCAGCCTTGCAGGTAGATCACATGTATGTGAGGTCGTAACCATGCGTTCAAGCGAAGTTCTAACCCAGCCAGGCATCTCGCGCTTCAGCGTGAAGACGTACAGGACATCAAAAGTCTTCCCAGTGCCCCAGGCGCCGCTTTCGATTCTTACGATAATGGTTCAACGCGAGTTTGTCATCAAGACACAAGACAAGACCTCCTTCGCGACATTTTGGAGTGGGCGGACGACCCGAACGGAAGGTGCATCTTCTGGTTGCGCGGCCCGGCAGGCACTGGAAAATCCACCATATCAAAGACAGTTGCACAGATGTTTGCCGACAGAGGTCAACTTGCTGCAAGCTTCTTCTTCAACAGAACCCGAGAGGGCCGCAACACGGCCAAACTGTTCGTTACAACAGTCGCAAGACAAATCGCTGGAAGGGTTCCAACTCTCAAGAACCTTATCCTAGGAGCCATCAATGAAGACCAGGACTTGCCGGATAAGTCCCTGGAGGCTCAATTCTCCAAGCTGATACTGGAGCCACTTAGTCGTGTCGAACTATCCGGCGTCACCTTTCCTACCCTGATTCTGGTCGTCGATGCTTTGGATGAGTGCGGTTTCGAGCATCGTTCGCAAGTTGATGAGAGTCTGGAAAGCAGCCGACTAATTATCAAAATACTTTCCAGACTAGCTACAGTATGCAACATCAATGCTAGAATCTTCTTAACTAGTCGACCCGAGGTCCCCATCCGGCTGGGGTTCCTCGAGGATGTGCCAACCGGTTCTCATCAAGACGTGGCACTGCACGACATACCCGAGCCCGTCATCGAGCACGATATTCGGGCATTCATAGAGAGTGAACTAGAGGCTATACGTGTGTCTCACGCAATTGCTCGAGACTGGCCGGGTAACGATGTCTTGACACAGGTCGTCAAAGCCTCTGTTCCACTTTTCATCTACGCATCAACCATTTGTAAATTCATCGACGACAGAAGACGAAGATTTAGACCCCAAGCACAGTTAGATAAGGTCCTGCGTCAAAGCGAAGGCTTTCGGACTGGTATTGAAATCACATATAGGCCAATACTGGATCAACTGGTAGAGGATCTGGAAGGATTCGAACGCAACGAGCTACTCGCACGGTTTCGCAAGGTCGTAGGCGCCATCATATTGTTAGCGGATCCACTCTCAATCACTTCCCTTGGAGAGCTCTTGGGTATCGAGAACGACGAGATCCGCTACCTGTTGAACAGCCTCCACTCCGTCCTGGATGTGCCTGAGGATGACCAGCCAGAACACTCAGTCAGGCTTTTCCATTTGTCATTCCGAGAGTATCTGTTACAGCCCCACTCCAGCGGCGATCAAACTTTCTGGATAGACGAAAAGTCTACACACAAGGACCTTTTCGCCTGTTGCCTGCAATTTATGGTTGATCAATCCGGCTTTGGGTTGAGAAACGATCTTTGCCGACTGGATGACCCGGGAGTTCGAAGAGACGAGATCCCTCGCGAAAGGATATACCAGCACATCCCTCGGTCTCTCGAATACGCATGTCGCTACTGGGTCATGCACCTCGGAGAGTCCGGTAGTGGAATACATGTCCAGGACGCCCATGAGTTCCTTACACGATACCTGCTCTATTGGTTCGAAGCAATGAGTTGGATGAATCTCCTTCACCAGGCACCCAGAGATTTGCTTATTCTCGAAGGCATATTCTCCAGCTATGAAGATAGTATGCAGTCAGAAGCCTTGCTATTTTTGAGAGATGCCCGACGTTTTCTCGTCGAGAAGCACCACGCTATAAATCTCGCACCATGCCAAGTCTATGTGTCAGCTTTGCTCTTTGCACCAAAGGCTTCCTTGGTCAGGCAGAAATTTCAATGTGAAGTTCCAGACTGGATTGTCAAGATGCCAGAAGTTGCCGAAGACTGGGACTCCACAAGCCGAACTCTTCACCAGTACAAGTCAGTCGTGAAAGCTATGGCCTGGTCTCATGACGGACAGTACATTTCTGTCGTCACCTTTGATGAGATTGATGTCTGGAATGCTTCTTCTGGAACCCTGGAAAGGAGTAGAGAGATGACCCAGATCAATTGCATCACCTTCACGCCATGCGGGACGATTGCTATTGGCTTCGCATCAGGTGTAATCCTTCTCTGGGATTGGTTAGTGCGCTCAGAAACGACGTTTTCCATCGGAGATGAAGACTATCATGTCTTTTACTTGTCAGCGGCAACGACCGGCAAAATTGTCTGTGCAACGAGTGATGGTAGGGTTTATCTAATGAGCGAGACATTCAATGTCATTCACAGTTGGTATACCTACTGGGATCCCCGCCCGGACGACTTCAAGACTAGATACTTGGGCATTGGCCTCGAACGGGTCGGTCGGGTTCACTTTTCTCACAATGGGGAGTTCATAGCTCTCATTGACAACGAGCATTCAAATTCGATTAGCGTTTACGGTGCGGAATCACTCAGGCTCATCCATCGTGTTTCAGCTCCAGAACACCATATCTTCTTTCAGGTCACAACATCAGATGGAGGCCTCCTACTTGCAACGGTTGGATCGTTCAAGAAAGACCAGCTCTTCGATGAAATTATCACGGACGCCTTTGTATGGGACCTCAACAAGATGGACGGCCCAGCATCGCAGGATGCCCCACTTGTCATTGATTCAGGCCGCTGTATAAGTCCGACAGTAAGCCAGAATGGTATTTTAGCATACGCTGGCAAAGGTCAGGTCCTCAAATTTCGGGATATCTTGAATGGTTCATCAGAGCTTTCTCATGCATTGAAGCTTGGCAAACATTTCTCTTTTTCCCCGGATGGACAGTACATTATTACGAACTATGACGCAGTGCAAGTTATTTCTATCAACACTTTGGGATTTATCAGCGACGCTCCACGCTGCACCATCGACAACGATGATAATGTTTGTCTAAATGCCCTGTCTCTGTCTCCAGATGGCTTTCGTCTGGCGGTCATATCATCGCACGGCAAGGTGACATTGTGGTACACGAGTGACAACAAAGACATGGGATACGAAGGGGCAATCATTGACACACCATGGGAAATTCCAACCAAGCAACGTCATTGTTTTGGAATTGCCTGGAGCTCTAATGGGACTTTCCTCGCAGTTTGCTTTTCTGCCGGCTTTGTCGTCTACGAGTGCTCGGCCCGCCATCCGGCTGTATTTAGGGCTGTGAGCTTCGAACACGAGACTACCGGCAATGCCATCCGAGAATTAATGTTCTCACCTTGCGGATCTTGTATTGCAATGATCGACGGAAATACTGAAAGCGTTTCCTTATGGAATTTTCCAGCGTGCACTATCCGATGGTGTCAAGCATTTCAGGGTTCGGATTATAAAGCTTTGATGACAATCGCATTCAGGCCCGATGGAACCCAATTGGCCATGGCACATGGCTATGAGGCAAGACTCATGGATTCCAACACCGGTGCTATAATTTGGACCACAGGCCTTGCGTCTCTGAGTGTGTATTACATTCATTCCATAGCGTTCAACCCATTTGGGACCTCGATTGCAGTCAAGGCGTCTTTGGGAGAGCGCCAGCCGTCGGATATTGAGGATGGACCGGAGCCATCAAGCACCTCTGAACAGACGTGGTTCGGCGAGCTATCTACATCTAAAGAGGAAATAGGTGTTCCTAAAGAAGGTGGATGTCCACGAACACGTCTATTTGCCCTTAACGTCTCCAACGGAGTAATTGTCGGCACCATGAAGCAAGGGGGGGGGTTCGAAGAAGACGTTGAATATGGGCAATTGGCCTACACCGTGGGAGATCAGTTTGTGATCAGTCAAGATAACTGGTTTTTGAACACTGACACCACATGTAAAGTGCCACGGAAGCCAGCTGCACAAATCCAGCCTTGCAATGTTACGATGGTGAAATACGGCTACGAAGAGCGATGGTTGGCTAAGTGCGGCCGGAGATTGATATATATCCCACCCTCAATTTCACGCCATACGGCCCCGTGGAACTGGGTGTTATTCCCTCATCGCTTATACGGATACGATTCGAAAAGAGCGGCACCCTTCATGATCGAGTTGACTTGTGAACAGTGTTTCTCGCAGGATTCTACTACATTAGATGATTAGGATCAGGAAACGGTCGATGGGAAATTGATACACGCGTTTCAATTCATTTTAAATGTGTCCGATTGCGGCCAGGGCTGGAATCGCGGCCCATTGAAGTGGCTGTTCATTGCCATATGGCTTTACATCTAGTGTAGGACTAAAAGACTTATATTATTAACAATCACGCGTGACTTCCTGTTCGGGTGGTCTTCCCTTTAAGAATATTACACAGATTCAATTCTAGTATAGTTGTCTGTGGTCCGCCCTTTGCTCCTCAGTAACGCCACACAGTAGATAGACAGAAGGCATCTGCACTTAGTACAAGAACTGGCTAGATAGCATGTTATAAACATCGCCAGCAGACCCGTTTCCGAAAGCTTGATATATCAGAGTGTCATTCATGCCGGTCATTTCGTCCCCAAAGTTCGCAAGCTCTGCCATTGATTCCTGTCCTGGTTCCGCGTATAACTCAGAATTCCAACTCTGAGCTGTACTCCGAGTCCCGAAATCGGGTGGGCTCAATAGATCCTTTTCGGAACCCCTGATGCTTAGGCCGTCGGAGCCAGCCGTACCAACATCATAAGAAGCAAGGCGCCAATCATGTGATTCCAGACGAACATTGCGCTTGGAAATTTCCTTATCGCCTTCTTCTCTGCTGCTGTGTTGAAGCATTCGGGTCGTTCTTATGCGTCCCAACATCTTCTCCAGTCCTCGTCCGATATGCTTTAGCATGTGCTTGTCCGAGACCACTGCATCTTTCAAGACAGCTATCATCCTGTCCAGGAGACGAGATACATTAGCATATTCGATGTTGAGTCCCATTATGCTACCCCACTTAGCAGCAATCTTCATTAGGAAGACGCTTGCAAAGGTGATCATGGTGTGCACGTATAGGGGTGTTCCAACCAATGCTCTCCTCAAATCCTCCTCTTCCTGAACAAGTGTGAGAATGCTCGATGCAGCTGAGATTGCCATGTTGGCGAACTCTTTGCGCTCGGTGGACAACTTGTCGGAATTGATCGATACACCGCGGATCGCGAGGGAGTTGATCTGAAGCTTGGCGAAGTATGAGTAGAGAATCACTCCCTTATTTGTGAACTGTCCGATGAAGGGGCTGGGTGGCTGTCGAGGGTACCATCGCATACGCCAGTGATCAACTTCGACGTTGAAGCTTCGGAGGGTGTCAAAGTCGGATTCGGCAAGCATTGCTGCAGATATTTTCGGCGGTCCTCTGACTCCTGCTGACTCGTTGACCTTTGTGGCTTTCCCATTTGCTGCACAAGTCCCTTTGATGGTCGAAAGAGGGCGTTCAGAGAACCGTTCGTAGACACGCGTCAGAATCTGCATCAGGTTGACTTGACTGAGGATTCGGATGTCGAGCACACCAGAGAAGGGGCTGGCTAGGAACAGTTCATACTCTCGTAATTGTATGCTTTCCGCGACGGTAGGAGGTCGACCATAAGCAATACTAAAGTGACGGTCACAAACGTAAAGCATATACCAGAGCCTTGCCCTCAGGAAGTGTTCCTTGTCGCCCTCGAGCGCGTGTATAAAAGACTGGTGGATGCCGAGCTCAGTTGCAATACGTATAGCATGGCCTGTCAACTTCCAAGAGTGCTCTGATAGCCAGAAAGCTGATATGCATAAGCCGCGAACATCATCGACCGAGTGATAGCGAGAAAACATGGAGGATGACACAAGCGAGAGGAATTCGTTGTAGCAGACGTCGAAGATGTCAGACGATGTTGGTATGTGCAGTGCAGTGACTGTCAGGATGGTGGCCGCGAGGAGTTCGGACGATCTTCGTACTGATGTCCATGATGGATGAACCTGTTCGAGACCAACCCAAAGGTAGTGGTTTAGAGTCCTGAGGAAGCTGGGACGAATGGCGGTCAGCAAGTTGGCTTGAAGCAGTGACCGTGAATACAATCCGGAAGACCTTGAGAAAGAGAGCCAGGGCACTTCTTACATGTTGTACAACTCCTCGGCCTTCTCTTCAGATATGGCTCCGCGGGATATGAAATCGTCCAAGTGGCTGTCGTCGGGGGGTATGGGTTGAGGGGTGTTGGCTTGGTTACTTCGGACATTCCTAAGTCGCGTCACCTCGTAGAGACTACCCATTGGTTCCTCCAATGTCTCAGGGCCGTATTGTTGATCATCATCAGACACTGGGTTGGGCGAATCCTCGCGGGTCATGGCCAATCGCGTGTTGGCATCCCGCCCCCCTATTCCCCGCGCGGAGCCATCCCGCGCGGACGACGATTTGGGCGGACTTAGGATTCTTGGTGTTGTCCCAACATGTAATTCATGCCGACTGTCGATTTTCTCTGTGCTCTCTGATTGCTTCTTGAGCAAGGGATTCTTGATGGACTTATTATTCTGTTCCCTGCCCAATACAGCATCCAATGACTGCCTCATCTGCTGGATCTCCTCTCGCATTGCATCGATCTTGTCTCTTTGGATTGTCAGCATCGGCGTTCACAAGGACGTTGACTTTGACCTCACTCGTAATTTGGCGAGCTCTGAGCTCGCGACTCCTCCGAGTCGGCCTGGGCCATATATGTTCTTTTGATGATGCAGTCAACCTTTCGTCTAAGGCAATGCCTGCACTTTCTATCACCAGGAAAAATCTCGCATTTCATTTTCAACTTCTTGCATTCAAGGCCTAACATTTTGTTAGCATCAACATTCGGAATCTTTGAATAGAGGCACTTACAAGCCTTCGGCTTTCTTCCAGGCCCGGAACCCACTCTACGTCCAGGAGGCAGCTTGACGGCTTCGGGGCTTGGCTCATTTGCTGCGTCATTGTCGCTATGGCTCGAATTCGATGCCTGTCGTAGAACGCCAGATTTTCCGTCATTTTCCGTCGATGATGTCGAGTTCATCTTTGTTGCTGTCGTGATCATTGTCGACGAGGGCGTCTTACAGCAGCTCAATAATCAGTGGGAAATCGGGAAATCGCCCGAGCTTTTTAATGGTCCAGACGAACGCCACGGTCTTAGCTATCTACGCTATCTGACTAATTGCCTAGGCTTACAGCAACTTAGTATACGTATGCGGAATGGGGATCGTGTTGGGGATCGGGGAGCTTGCCCTGTGCTGAGGCCGCATGGTTTCAAATTTCCAAGCGATCTTTACATCAAGACGACTGGAGTATACAGCTCTGCGCCCGCTCATGACGCTTTGTGCACGAGGACCTTTGCCCTAGGCGAGCGGTGTTTACCGTAGAGGCGGAGGTCGTAGTGGGCTTGGCGATCTCCTACACTCGTTCTCGCTAGAGTCTATGTGGTCCTGGCCAATCGGAGGTCTTGCCTGTAATGTAAAAAGTGTTATTTTCATCAGTCGGCAGCGATAGTTCGGCCGAGGCTTGGCCAGTGCTCGTCTATAGGGCGAACGTAAGGTCTTTTTGCCTCGTGAAGTGGGCGGTGTTCCCCAGTGAGAGTCCACAGGAGGCAGATTCGGCATGCCGATTGGGTTCGGGATGATCCCCAATTCGAGCGGCTCAGCAAGTTCCTCGGTGTGACTCAATCTTGCTCCATATTAGAAATCTTTCTGTGTTCTGCCAGAGCTCCAATAGAGCAGTTATGTGGAATTGTTGCCGCTGCAATGCAGACCTGGGCGCGAGGTGTGATTGATTCTGTGCAATCGGAGACAAGATCCCAAAAGTTCCATGATAAAGTCGCGATAGGACGTCTCTCATCGGTCAGTATGATGGAGGCAATCTGCAGAATGATAATCTTTTGAGTCTACAATCTGTGTATCCCGTGCAATGGTTTTGAAAGATGTGCGGCTTGGTGATAGTGTTGATTCTGATTCATCGTAGCATTTTCCCGATTTTCCGCCCGATATTCCGGAACATGATGGTGGCGTTCTACGACCACAGACATCGTGATCCGCGACTGATCGAGACATGTCTGTGCCACAGACCGATCACGACTGATCGCGGTCTCTGAAAGCAGCCTGGAATCAAGAGCAATTATTTGTGGCGCCTTGTGGAATTGTTGTAGAATTTGTAAAGCGGGGTTTTATTCCTTTCTGCATTGCAGTAAAATTTGTGATGAAACCTAGACCTGGGTATTGTCTATAACGACCACGACCTTTCCCGCCGAGGCTCCAGATTCTGACAACTCATAAACTTGACGCAAACTCTGTAGCCCGTGGAAAACGGTTGTCTCAACTTCCACATCTTGTTCAACAACAAACCTCACTAGATCAGCAAGCTCTGATCGACTGGAAAGATTAGACCCCATCACCCTGATGTCTCTAAATATCATCTCTTCAAACGGAAAGTTGACTGGCTTGGGCTGCGCCACTTCAACCACTAGGCCGTGCCCTTTTGTAATGATCATGCCCGTCTCAAGAGCCGGCTCGGCATCGCTAAGCACAATTGTTGCATCGCACAAGTCGTCGCCCTTACCGGCACCCCGTGACCCTATCAGACTTTGAACTTGCTGCACCATCACGTCTTTCCCGGGTCTGACATCCACGGCCGAGGCACCAGCCTTTCTTGTCAATTCCAAAGCAACATCTCGTGCTTCAATGCCCACGACGTTGATGCCCTGCTTCTTCGCAATCTGAATTGCAAGATGGCCCAGACCACCTCCACTGCCAACGATCCCGAGCCATCCCCCTGGCTTGACTGCTGCTCTCTTGACAGCGCGCCAGCTAGTGCATCCGGCACAGGTCAGCGGGGCCGCCATGATGAAGCTCAACTCATCCGGTATTTTGACTGCAAAACGGTCGTCTAGTACGGTGTATTCTGCAAAAGCTCCAGGCGAAGAAATGCCAGCGTAGCCCTTGCTGAACTTGCAGCTAAGTTGGAACTCCTCTGGACCATTGCAGTCCATGCAATTGCCGCAGGGGCCCCGAATCCCAATGGCAATGATCCGGTCACCGACGGCAAAGCTCTTGGCAGCCTCCCGGCCTAGGGCAACGATCGTGCCAGATGGCTCGTGGGATCCTGGGAGGCCGCTCGGCTTGTCGTGGAAGACGCCATTCAATACCATTATGTCGGTATGGCAGAACGATGCGACCGCGACTTTGATGAGGATATCATGGTCATCGAGGGATTCGGCGGAGGGAGCGGGAACATCTTCTATCGACCACGGGACACCAAACTTTACAATAGGGTCAGTAAATGAAAATTGACAATCATAGAGGACAGTTCGGAGCTTATTACTTGTTTGACCACGGCAGCTTTCATCATGTTGTCAATGGGAGCCGTGCTCTTAACCGTAGGAGACATTTGTTGAAGTTTGTTATGGCCAAGACTGACACGAAGCCTCAAACTAAATGGTCTTGCCTTCGATGTTCTTGATCTTTAAGCATCAGATGATGTCTTTCGGCAACTGTAAGCGCATGCGATTTGGGCTTGGCTGCAGGCATTGGTCCTACAGGTGACGTCGCCGGTGCCGACCCATCAGCATTAATAATGTTCTGGACACGGCGATTAGGCCCAAGACTTTCACAATTTGCATACTCGCTAGCAATTGACTTTCCCCGCGTGGGCGACAACCTGTCGAGTAAGCAAAGCCCGTACCGTCTGAGTCGGGGACAGTGCCGAGGGTGACTTGGTTGCAAAGGCCTCTCGGCCGGGCTATCGGCCGAGAGGTTTTGTTGTCTAATTGGTGAATCCCCTGTTTCTCGTTGATGATCGGTCGTATTCTCCATAAAGCCCGAGCCAATCACCTTTGGTCAATTGCGAGCCGGCCAATCGCCAATAAGCTTCTTAAATCCGAATGCGATCAAGTGTCTTCCGGCTTGTCCCACACAGACTTGCCCGTCGCCATTTCCTTTGAACCTTGCTTCTCAACATACCGGCTTCGAAGTGTTTGGTCTAGTTGAGTACTACTCGAACTCATCTCTGACTCACGTACATACTGCATCTCCTGAAAGATCCTAGAAAGCGTTGATTTGTCATGGTGGACGAGACCCGCGTGCGGGGCGGATCGAAGCCCAAGTCGCGGGCAATTGTCCGAGTGAAGACAGGTTGCAAAACCTGCAGGTAAACCCTGTCTAGCTATCCTCTTTACAGCTGTTACCAGGATTCCTAACGTAGAGCAGAACCCGCAAGATCAAATGCGACGAAACGAAGCCTGCCTGTCGAAAATGCATCCTCACTGGCAGAACTTGTGATGGGTACGGGATCTGGGACCGGGGAAACCGGCAAACAAGATCCACAGCATCAGGTCTATCGATCTCCATATACAACACCCACACTGGAGCCATCAGCCAGCTATCGGACTTTGAAAAGAAACAATTTGAGTGGTTCATCAGGCGAACCACGATCAAATTGACCGGGGTTTTCCACTCCGGCTTTTGGCACAGTCTCGTCCTGCAAATGGGCTCAACCGAGCCGGCAGTGTTGCATGCCATGCTAGCACTAGCGTCCGCGCACGAGATTGAGCTCAATGGCACCACGGTTGATGAACACAGGCCTCTAGATCAAGGCACCAGGGAATGCAATATCCTACGCCATTACAACAAGTCCATTACCTTGTTAAACACAAACCTGTCTTCGCAAAATACGACGTCTATCCGCGTCGCCATCGCGTCTTGCATACTGTTTGTCTGTGTAGAGTTTGTGCGACGACGCTTCGAAACCGGATATGCCCATCTCAGAAGCGGACTCAAGTTACTTGAACAATTACCGCGTCCATCGAAGGACCCCAACTCCGAAATTTGCCCCCCACCAGATGCCCTAGTCGAAGCGCTCCTGCGCCTCGATGTCCAAACAAGGCTCGTCAAGACCGCCGCGCTACAGAACGCGAAACTTTCTGCACAGATACCACGCCTAGACATCACAGTCTTGACTTCTTTCGTTTCACTTGACGGGGCGAGACAGCAGTTGGACACCATTCTCTCAGCCGTCTACGAACTACAGGAGCGAGCTCGGCGCCAAACCCCGGAAGACAACGTTTCGCACGCTTTTGAGCTCCTCAGTGCCCAGCAGCGACTGAAGAATGACCTCAGCGTCTGGCTCCAGACATTTAATCGCGTCAAAGGCAGCTGGTGGACGAATTTATCATCCAAAGAAAAGGTTGCCTACCACCTAATCCCGATCTACCACACCATGGCCCAGATCATTGTTGATACGACTCTTCAGCCAGCAAACGAGTCGATATATGACAAACACCTCCGGCAATTTGAGTCCATCATAAGCCTGTCGCAGAGCCTACTGACCTTCGCTCTGCCAATGATGGTTGAAGAGATGGCATACGGACTCCATCCTGGTTTCAATTTCACGGCCGACATGGGCATCATCCCTCCCCTCTACTTCGTTGGCCTGAAATGCAGAAACCCTTACATCAGGCGCCAGGCTATCGGGGTTCTGGCGACAGATGAACATCAGGAGGGAATATGGGACGCGCCAATGGCCGCTGCAATTGCTTCAGAAGTCATGCGGCTGGAAGAAGCCAACTTCT
The DNA here is from genome assembly GCF_013390195.1 of Colletotrichum siamense. NCBI lineage: Eukaryota > Fungi > Ascomycota > Sordariomycetes > Glomerellales > Glomerellaceae > Colletotrichum > Colletotrichum siamense. Next base: position 2,111,127 of record NW_023501015.1, read on the forward strand.
ACGACGATCTCTTTTCCAAGAGCTTCGACGCCGCCTCGACAGCGCCAAAGAAGTGCAAGAGCGGGGCACCCGTGCCGCCAATCCTGCCAGAAAATTGCAGAGTTCGTGACATTCAGGTACACTTGCCAGACGGGGCTGCTGATGATTTAGTAATGAGCGGCAAGTCCATGCGCTCCAACGGCAGTCTCGAGTCTTTCACAAGACGTTTCAACGTGAAGGATAAAATTTGGCAGTCTGGATTTGGGTGGCCTACTTCAGCATCTTCACAACTGTCCCCTTCTTCTGATTCTTCGAAGGCTTCATACAGACTTGATATTGGCCTTGATTTCTTTTCATGATTTTCGAAACATCTTTAAAACACTTCATGTTCTCTTTGGGCGTATAGCGCAAGAGTCATTGTCTATCAAATAGGCGTACGTACTATTTATCCGTGAGGATATTACAACATATCCAGCCGCTTCAAGGCTCAATACCTCTAAGCTCTGCTTCCGTCCAATCCCACAACTTTCTTGCGAGATCCTCGTCTTTTGAAAGTACGCTGCCTTTCCCTGGAACACCAACAGGTACATAGTACTCCCCATTCAGAACGCCATCTGCGGTGGCGGCCCACAACTGGTTCTTCGCCCCTTCCTCTACACTAACTCCGATCAGAGGAACCACAACTGCCTGGAACGCCTTGATCAGAAATGGCCCACTCTCTGAACGTTGCAGATCCGTCTTGACGGTTCCTGGATGGATCGAGACAGTAGTCCAGTCGGGGCATCGGCGAGCCATCTCACGCGCGAACAGCAGGTTCGCAAGTTTACTTTGGCCATAGAGAGCGTTGGGAGAGAGTCCGCTGTTACCTGTCTTTGGCTTGAAGCTATCGAACTGCAGCCCTCCCGACGGACCAAACTTGTGCGCCACAGAGCTGACCAAGACAACTCGGACCTCGCTGCTCTGTGCAGTTTGGCGCAATAGGGGAGTCAGAAGCTTGACGAGGAGGGCGTGGCCGACGTGATTGGTACCGAAGTGCATCTCGTATCCTTCCTTGGTCACACTGCCGACAGGCACATTCATGACGCCGGCGTTCAAGAGGAGTATGTCGAGACGAGTGGCGGATGCCAAGAAGATGCGAGCGGCCTCTCGGATAGATGAGAAGGAAGTCAAGTCGAGTGGGAGAAATTTGACGGACACAGAAGGATCCAGTTGCTTGATTTCATCGATGACGGCTTCGGCTCTTGACGCACTACGGGCTGCAAGCCATATTTCTGTGGGTTGGTGTCTCGCCAGGTCCAAAGCAGATTGTCTTCCTAGGCCGTTGCTGCCACCAGTGATGAGAATTGACTTGCCCTTCAAAGACTTGATGTCCTTTTCCGGTGACCATGTAGTATTGCTGTGCGGCATTCTGCAGAGACTGTTGGCAAGACTTTGAAGTTGATCGGGAGGAGAGTGATGCAAATTGAAGTATGTGCTACAGGAGACTTCCAAGTGACGGCAGGTTGACGGACACATATATCAGTAAACTACGTGCTGTGTATAGACTTCATTTTCCGTTGCTCTACAGAACCCGAGTACGGGTTCCCTGTCTTGCTTAACCCCGGTAGCAGACGGGCGGAGACCGTTGAAGTCAAAACTAGCCTCCCTACAGCCAATCACGGGACAGGGATTGCGAGCGGACTATGAAAGCCACGCACAGACAGCCATGATGGCGGACTTTGACTGTTGCAGCAATGTCCGCCAGTGGTTATCACAGGTCAGATTATGAAGGACGAACGCACTGTCTGTTGTATGATTTCAATTGGTTTGATGCTAGTCTCTGTGGTATAATGCTCGCTCAATAATCCGGAAACAGAAGGAAAACTCTAGGAGGTATCATTCTTCGTCTTCATACGTCAACATTCATGTGACCGGCACATGAATATGCAAGAAAGGTAGATCATGTCCGTCAAAATCGTGTTCGCGTAGTTTGTGTTGGTGTCGCTGCATCAAAGATCAAGCTGCCGGCTTTACCAGACAGTCGCCACAGCAGCAAGAATCGCAGACCAAAGGAGAATTCTTGTCGGGGACAGAGAGCTGGCGAAATTGCCCTTCTGGCCCTCTTCAAAGCCTCGCTCATCTCCACCCAGGTAGTAGGCCCCAAGCTCGGTGAGGCCACCGTCGTCGTCGAAGAGCGAAACCTTGTTGCCAGTCCACGCGTTGGCTTCATCCTTGCGGAAGGCGCCAAACCACGCGTAACCGTCGACGTAGTCAGCGTCGTCGAGGAACGACAGACTCTGGTTCATCATGGCAAAAGTTGCATCGGTGTCTTGCTGCGGCAGCGCCATTTCGGTGATCCAGTACTTCAAGTTCGGCGAGGTCTCGTTGTAGAAATCGCGCAGCGATCCGAGCCAATTCTGAAGACCGACATAGTCACCGTACCAATGCACAGCGATGAAGTCGGTCGGGCAGCCATTGTCGTCAATGTCGTAACACGACTCGTTGAACTTGCGCAGCCACTCAAGACCTTGCGGAGAGCCGGTCACTACGGGGTGGCTGATGTTCCACTTGCGGGAATCCGAGTCGCGGAGCGGGAGGATGTGCTCAATGTAGGCTTTGGCGGCATCTTCGGGGTCGATGCTGCTGCCGCCTGATCCGGTCGTGCCGTCTGGCTCGTTGAAGGCGAGGAGGTGGGTGGACGATGAGGGGAGGTTGTTGAGTCTTGTTGTGAGTGACGAGTCCTCCGCTTCATCGACACCGTGGATGAGGGGTACAAAAGGAATTGAGTTGTTGAGATTGGTGGCTGGCCATGTTGACCATGTGTAGTACCAGCTGATCAATGACTCCTCTGAAGTCAGAAGTTGGTTGTCGGAGGCGTGGTCGTCGCCCTTGTATGCAAGACCTCTTTTTGATGATAGGTCTGACTGTGCAAGTGCCGATGAAGCAGCTAGCGAAACTAGCAGAGTCTGTGTCGTTCGTCTCATTTTTCTCTCAGTGGTTCGTCAATTGCTGGATCTCGCAGATGGTGGTTGCGGGGGATGATCCTTGTGTGATTAATGTAGGTACACACACGGGATCGGATGCAGCCGACAGAAGTCTGGGACCCTTCATGCAGATATAGTCAATTATTTCCAAAACTACAGAAACGCCATCAAGGCCAGCGCAGGCCAAATTTCCAAGGCCATTGCTTTGCAGGCGCTTCAGTCATTGACCTCATTCGATGCCATCACACTCTTGGCGGGGGCGTGAGAAACATGACGTCATGCTCCCTTGGTCGGAGGAGTTCTTGGTTGGTGATGAGTTGGCCAAGGTTAACCCCCTGGTCAGCCACACCGCAAGACCCCTAACGCCGACAGGAGATTGGGCGAACAGGGGTTCAAGCGAAAGTCGTCATGGCGGTTCGGGAATCCAGACTCATGTCTGGCAAGTGGTGCCACCCTGCGTTGTTCATGTTGGTTCAACAGGCTGGCCGTCTGCCAAGTCGGGGCTTGCTGAGAACTTGCAAACGACCCCGGCTCTATCATTTGGACATCTGAGTCATCCTTTGGAAATGTGTCGAAGTTCATCATTGTGTTTTCCCAGGAACAGCGCAGCATGACCTTCCAAGGCAATCGCAGGTTGCCAAGATAACGTACGTCCTCTTTTTGACATCTCTCGACTTTCTCCATCCGTTAGAAGAATAGGCAGACGGTCTCTTCTTACTCTAATCAATTGAACTGTTCGGCGAATGAGGCCCAGTCCTCCGATTTGAAGGCCCTTGCGGACTGTTCAGACCCGGGATAAGTGGGTCTTAACGACGGTCTAGCTCCGATAGCCTCGGCGTGCTGCCACACGGCAGATATTATTGTCGTCCCCGATTAGAAATGGACGCATTCACGTTTTTAAAAACATCAGCTGAACTCAGCTGTGGCCAGCTTGCGCCAGCTGTTCATATTAAGACAGGCGTGAATCTGATTCCTCGTAACGCTGTTGATTGGTCCGCGAAGCGACCATCATAAGCCGAATGGCCGGTGCGCTCCGAAAACAAATCCTCCACATCGTCAACAACACATGAGACAGGTGCCTTGAATAAAGCAACCCTCAAAGATATACTGCCAAGATGGAAAAGCCTAACAACGGCGGCCGCTTGCGAGTTACCGAGCTGCCTGCGGAGATTTTGAGAATTATTTTGTCTCACTCAGCCGATATTGGCAGTCTGGATTCGACAGTCCACTCCTGCGGCACCTTGTTTCACGCGTTTTACGCCTTCCCAGCGCCCATCGTCACAGCGATTGTCCAGCGAGAGATCGGGAAGGACTTGCTGTTTGAAGCTGCGCGCTTCACAAGAGCCGTAGATCTCTTGCGGTCTCAGAATCGCTTGGTGGTAGCCAACGTCTCATTCGCCGAGTTCCTACGCCGAGACCAAGAAACACCGCATCATTTCCGCTGGACTCTGCATGGGGCCTACTCTGTAATCCAACTGCACGAGATCGTGAAGTCTTCATCATTGAGGATCGAATCAGAGATATTCGCACGTATTCAATCCATCCACCCCCACGTGGAGATAAAGCCCGCCTCCAGCACAGAGCTCCTCCGCATTCAGCGGGCGCTGTATCGATTTGAGACCTATCGAATCTTGTTTCCTCAGCATCAGCATCTTGAACACGATTACCCAGACGATGGCTCAGATAACATGGACGATCTAGATGGTGGGATGAAGGCGCAAATGCAGTTCCTTGCTGGCAGCCCTCCATGGGAGAATGAACAGCTTGGCTGTATTTACGAGTCACTTTGGCGCCTTATTGCCCAAGGTAGGCTTGAGCTCCATTGAAACTAAAGTTCTCGATTTGAAGTTCATAGGTGGAACCCTATGTTCGACAAAGCCCCATTCGTTTCATTGTTGCTGACCAAGGCACAATCTATGAATAGTGTACAACGACGTGGCTCTACACAGCATCAAAGGCTGTCGCACCGCTCTTTACTATGGGGACGCACGCATTGAATATCTACTAGCCCGAGGGCTAAAAGAGATAAATGACATTTCACTTTGCAATACCTGGGCGGAACGACATGATCTACTGGGATTTGACCGACCTGACGAACCTGTCTGCGACTTTGGCGGCTTCTTACGCGAAACATTCGAATACTACGAAGGCCACTGTTTGATCGAGTACTCTCAAATGACGGGGGCCCATAAAGACACTCACTATCCAGTCGGCCGGGACACAACTGAAGACGGGCCACGTAGGACCTGGGACTGGGTGACCCAAAGATGGTCAGGGCAACCCAACTTTGAAGCTCGCAAGCGAATCGTCCTGGTAATGGAGACAGCTCGTCTCAGAGCCTGCGGCTACGTCTTTTGGGATGAAGAACGAATGGTTGAGCTTGGTTGGATGAATCCGACATTAATGGACTGGCACAGCGACGCGCTCAGATTCATTGACAACCCGCCAACATAGCATGAGTTTCGACGAAGTTGATTTAGGGGAAGTTCTGTCAGCACCTTTTGACAAAGGGCTCCGTGGGTACTAGAGCGATGGAGTAGGCCATATGATTCCCATGTGGGGGAAGAGGGATGCATGGCTAAGACCGTGGTTGAAAGCAGAAGAACCTCAAACCATCATTATTCAAGGGCAACAGGGATTTCCATGCGTAAATGCGGCTCACAGTCTTATCTGCCTCCATTGGGTAGGGTGGTACCAAAACGGGTCAGCTGGAGGAGGGTCAAGAGATGTTCACCCAAATAGTTCCATCGGTATGGTTCAATCCTTCGCGTCTTTGACATTAACGCGAAGAATTGACATGGACAACTCGCATGCGACCCAGTTTCTTATGCTTACATGGTTACTTGATTCGCGATGACAGGGTTAGGCGCGCGCCTTCGATGCTTCTAGCCATTTTTGTTGGCCTTAGCCCATCCGACGCCCGCGTCTAAGTCGCACTGAAGTTCCGCCAGCACACACTGTCGCACCTTCTGAAAGACTGTTGGGGGCTAGACGGCGTACAAAGTGAATCAGCACTGTCCTCGACATCGAGCATGTCGGTTTCGGTTGTATGGCCCGCCCGGGAATCAATGTTACTCTCTTCTGAGCTGCCTAATAATGCGGAGTGTTCCTCCCTGTACGCACGGCTGTAGGGGATAACGGCCCTAAAAGGTCGTGCTGGGCTCCGCAAAGAGCTCGGGAAATAAGAGCTCGCCTATTCAATTGCCGCCTCCCGTCGCCAAGCGAGCGTTCCTGTCGATCAGACCCTATCGTGCACTGCGATTAAATCTCGGCAGTGGCAGGCAACACTCATGAAGCCACATACAAGCATCCCAAAGTCCCTTATTGTGACTGCCTGAAAACACAGCTAAAGGTTTCCCTGCATAGCCCCCACGACGGTGGACCAAGCTGACATGTTTCACGCCTTTAAAATTAGCTTATGGGGCCCCTTGATGCTTACGGGTTGCATTGATGGCCGCTCCCAAAGGCAGTGCCATCCCCCTCAATAAAGTAGCCGTGGATTGATTTTAGACTTTGACATGGGTGCTCTAGGCGGCTAGAATCTAAGTTGAGGATCCTTCGCCAGGCACAGAACCAAATATTCTACCAAAGTCCCTGTTCTTCACCAAAGAAGCTCGATCCTTCGAGGTTCGATCCACATCAGCCCCCAAAATTCATCTAGACATTAATTAATCTGCTAGGCATCGCGATTATGGCCGACAGCCTTACCGGGTTCGAGACTCAAGCAGCCATTGTGATCTCACCACCAAAGTCCCCTCCACATCAATGTCGTTCAAGTTAAATAAGATCAGTGTTGCCACTCCTCATCCTTAACTCTCACAGATCAACACAGCCTCAAGCTTCAGAAACCATCACATTCTTTCTCAGGACCATAATCCCTGCTTTCCCTCTTTCATTAGCCTGATACGCCACAGATTAGTCCTCCATCATGAAGACTTCTGCCACTCTTTTGGCCATTGTGGCCGCTTCCAATGCCTCGCCGCTTGGTGTCTCCGTCAAGCGGGATGCCTTTGATAGCAAGGATGCCATGTGCAAAGGATGGGATCTCACAACCCCCGAGGGCGCCGACAAGCTCTGGGAAGATACCTACTCTGGAGCATCGCTTGACCTCTTCATCAAGACTCAGTGGGGTAAGTATGCAACTCTCTATCTTGACATGAACCATCATGTTAATTGATGTACAATGAACAGAACACGAGAACTCTTGGGTGAAGAACCTCGAAGACTTCGTCTCAGGTGGCACATCGGGCAAGTCTGGTGCCGCCGGCTGCTCGGCACTTGGAAACGAGTGTAAGCCCTTGAACGACATGACATGCGATGACCAATACGACGCATACGGCAAGACCCCTATTGGCAAGAACTCCTACTGGATCTTCCAAGCGGTTAAGGGCATGCATGCCAAGTTCAACGAGCTGAACCGACAGCTCACTAAGGAGACTCTCATCAGCGGTCTGCAAATCGGCCAGATGGTGACCGACTTCCAAGGAAGCCAGGATGACCCTGGCGACGTCCTTGGATGGCTTTCTGCCGCTGCTTCCATGGGTGGTGCGATCGGAGGCCTGGTTCCTGGAGCTGTAAGTCTGCCAAATTCTGATGAGACTGTGAAGCTTTCAACACCCTTGCTAACACATTGCCACAACAGGGAACCGCCATTGCTGGTGGCTTCGGTATGCTCAGCGGCATCTTCTCTGGCCTCGCCTCCTCCAACAGCGCCGACGAGATCGACCAAGGCTCAATCTCCGCCGCCCTGGCCGACGCCTTCAAGGCAGCCACGGGCGCTCTCGAGAACACCCTCCGCATCGCCACCGGTGGCGGCACTAGCCAGGCCGAGTACGACTCGCTCCCGGCCCCCAAGTGGGACACCTTCCAGAGCAAGATTACAAAGTTCTACAACGGCGGCTGGTTCCTCGTCGACGACGACGAGCAGGCCGTCACCGTCGCCCTCCAGTCCATCAGCAACAACATCAAGCCAAAGGTCGCCAACGACGTCATGAGTGCCGCCAAACTCCACCTCGTCGCCGACAGGCGCGACAACGTCAAGTCGCGCGAGGACTGCGGATATGCCCCTGGGCGCCAGTGGATGGCCCTCCGGGATGGCGAGGAGTACTGCTTCTACATCATGCGCAACAGCCCCAACCCGAACCGTGACAACGACTGGGTTGAGGTCGAGGCTGAGATTTACGACAAGATGGCTTCGTACGGACTTGGCAACCGTGACCCGTACTACCGTGCCATCATTGACTGCGCGCTCAACGGTGGAGATGACAAGGACAAGGTTGACCTGAGCAACTTGGCTTGGGGCAAGGTTCCTACGTGCTACTTCAACCTGCCAGCAGTGTTCATCGACAAGGATACCAAGGTTGGCTGCGGCAGCCCCTTTGACAACCAGGACTGCAACTACATTGCTGCTACCCCAATCTCTTAGATTATTATGGCGATGCGAATTGTGTTTCTTTTTTTTAACTAACATTGTTTCTCTTCTCTTGGACTAACCCTCCAACTCCGTACATACCTTACCATATCTTAGCTCAAAAACTGTACAGTAATCAATTCCAAGCGAACCAATACCCAGAAATCAATCCCAAAAGCTATCTCAGTCTACGAAAATGCCTTTCTATGCGTCTCTGCCGTTTGAAATCTGTTGTCGCCAGATTTGTGGCACTTCTCGACGCGTTGTTTATGTCCTAGGTGCCCCTGAAGACTGTCATACCCTACGAAATCATGCGCTGTCTTCTGTCTCGCGTCTCCCGCCCTAGTAACACCCAAAGTTAGATCCATGAGTCACAAGGATAACCGAGAGCGGTCATATACTTACGCCTTCCATGTTCGCCCAGCTTCTTCTAGGCGTTCAGCCGCCCCATTATGCCATTCACGAGTTTCCGGTGGATTCCCACCATACTTCGGGTTGCCGCGTTTCTTTTCCGCCTTGCCCTGAGGGTTGGCAGTCTTCTTGTACGGTTTCATTCCCTTATCCAGAGCTTGGGCTCGGTCGTCAAGATGCTTTCCGTGTTCGTACTGCGCACGGAACGGTGCCGTCGGGGGCATTTTGGACACATCTAGGGCACCATTCGTTCGCAGGTGCTGTGTGTTGTTGCGATAGAAGTCGTTGTGCTGCGAGGAGCCTTTGTCACTCCACACAGGGGCTGAGCCGGTATGAGTGACGGGTGCGACAGCAATTGAGCTGGCTGGCGGGAATCCACCAGGTTGCTGAGTCTTTGACGGGTTTCCACCGGGACCCCAGGTGGGATGTTTCTGTTTGGAACTCGAGGAACCCATGATGTCTATGATGAAAATGTTGTTGATGATATTGAAAAAGGTTGTAGAAGAAATCAAGTAAGTTGGGCTGATGTGTAGGTATGTTGTGCAATGCTCCTCAGTTGCGTGTGGATATTGGATCTTTTCATACTTGAAATACTACCGCACTCACTGTCTACTCTGTAGCTGGGAAAACATTTCGGATGTGTTGGTTTGGTCGACCTTCAGGTAAGCGCCGGTCTCAACATGGCGCGTTGGCCAGGTTTGTTGACCGTTTGGCCGTTCAAAACCCACCGCCCCAACTTGAAATTGTCTGGGCAATTGACGGGCAAGGTGCGCAAAACTTCACCGTGGTAATATTTGATGACAATCCTAGATTCGCGTCCATGTTGGTTCGTGTCTGGAGCTGAAAACCTGACAACTTTGCCCGCGCGCTTAGGCGACCTTATCATAGTCACTTCTGGAATGAGCGCGTAAAGTGAGGCGCAGCCAACATAAAAGCTGTTGGTCGAGTTGGCGGCATTGATGTTTAGCCGCCAGGGGACAAAAGCACCCAACAGGGTCGGACCGCTGACTTTCCAGTGGTCTTAAAATCGCAGGGCCATAAACTTCTCCCGTTTCAACATTCATCTCTAAAACTCACCTCACGCATCCAAGTTGCCGGCCCAAGAAGAAGCTTCGAAGCATCGTAATGGCAGACTACAGCGGGCCCTCAAACTCGCTTCTTCTCTCTTCTCTCCCTCAAGAACTCTTAAGACTTATTTTATCGCATTCTTTCGATTTAAACAGCCTCCTATCTGCAGTCGCATCGTGTCGCACATTGCATAGCGCATTCCACTCGTTTCCGACCCCATTGCTTGACTCTATCTTGTACCGAGAGCTCGATCTTCCCTCTCGTCCCGAAGTCATTCGAATCACTCGAGCACGTCGACTGCTTGCCTCCGGTCTGTCGCAGCCGGAGCTGACTGAAGCTAGAAAGCAGGTTCTCCAGCGCGACCCGGAGACGACTCTCGACTGGAGCCTTTCCGAAGGGATTGTCGCCGTGCAGCTGCGCAACAACGTGGTAGATCTGTCGAAAGCAATTAGCAAGCAGTACTTGAATAACCTTGCGGCTCACGTCAAGAAGGGGCATGAGGAAGCACCTTCTGACGCCGAACTTGACCGCATCCAGCGAGCACTATATCGATTTGAGACATACTGCAACATCTTCCCACCTTTAGGTGCGTATTTGTATCCAGCGGACGATGTGAGAGAGGAATGGACCACGTTCTTCGAATCCTCTCCGTCCTGGGAAATTGAACAAGTTGGAAGCGTGCATGAATCGCTTTTCCGCCTTGTTGCACCTGGTATGTACTCTCTGATCTCAGTATACCAAGATCTTGAATCACATGTAGAGTACGCTGACGTCGAGTTCAGTCTTTAACGATTGCGCCCTGCACGACATATCATGGGGCTGGGACGAAGTGAGATACGCTTATGATTACGAAGATGGTCGCGTTGAGTGGGTATTGTCTCGTGGCCTGGTGCACGTCAACAGGGTTTTGCATGCCACAAGCTTCCATGAGCGGTGGCTGCTTTTCGGCGGTCGCAAAGTTCTGGAGCATGACTGCAACTGGCTATACCAAACTTTCGAGACGTACAAGAATCTTTTCGTCGCGAATCGAATAGGCTGGATGCCTAGTAAGACACGACATGTCAAATCAGAAGAGACGGCCTTGGAAGATTCCATTTCTCCCGTCGAGAAGATTTGGGAGTGGTCTCATGGGGAATTTTACGAGGACTCGGGCGACGGGAGATATCGGTATGACATGGCGATGGAGGACCCTTTCAGGCCGCTGAGGGCATGCGGGTATGTTTTCTGGGGTGAGGAGAGGGTGAAGCGCATTGGTTGGTTTGATCAGAATGTGGATGACCTTGAACTTGACGTTGGAGAAGAAATTTATAAGAACTCGCCTTCTCTTCGACTAGAAATACGGTCTTGGATCATTAGATCCAACCTTTTTCAGGAAGGGAAAACAGGCTACTGGGATGGGGACCCGGAAAACACAGCGATTAATCCTTCACAAGAATGGAGGCTTGCGGAAGATTGAATAACACTCAGGTGCCTAGAGATATGGTAGGGAAAGACGTCGGTGAACAAGCTTTGAAAACCAACTTTTTCAACGGCAGGTGTTGCGGTGATATCAATTGTACTTGTTGGCCCAAGTCTTAGGCTGGCGATCGTGTATGGATAGGTTTTGCGTTACGAGGCCGACACGAATGGTGCTGCGCGGTGGTTCGTTTGATTCGGGAAGTCCAGGTTGCAGCGCTTAGAGATACTTCCGATTTGTAGCTAGAGACTCCGGGATCATCACCGCTAGCCACACGATGTATGCATGTCGTTGATAAATTCCGTTTCGGTATTGTCCTGGAACAAGTCGAGCGCTAGGGAGACGTTCCACGAGTCGTGGCCCCCTTTTGGTTGGCTAGGTCAGTTCTCGAGCGGCGGGCCAATAGCCGCCAATCAATCGTTGCAACTGGCAGTGCACTCGCTGACCCTGAAGCGAGATAAGTACAACAGGCCCTTGAACCAACGTGCTGCGCACCCAGGCTCCTCCCGTTACAATCATAAGCATTTTTGACGCCCGTCAAAATTTGAGCGGACGATAGCACGGCATCCAATTCTTCTACCGGAGGCCAGTTGCTCTTATTGTTCTTACCTCATGGGCTTTGAAGGATGATTTTGTCATATTCATCTGATCTGTTACTGGGGTGAGAATCTCGATACAACGACAACTGACGAGTTACAACGACGGAGGCTGGAAGTCATTCCATTTAGGGAAGGCATTTGATGTAAAATTATAGTCTCATGCAGCTTCTGAACTCAATTTCACTCTCAGGTCCTAGCCTTGAGGAGAAGCAATGGTTTCGTTTATCGAGACGCGCCGTCTTAGTCTTTACCCCCAACTGTGAACCACCATGTAACCCCTCGCACCTAAGTAAAACAAAAGTCAGTACCATTCTTTTGAAGCTTTAATGTGTCGTCATGGTGATATAATCGTGTCATACGTACGTCTATAGACTATAGTTGAGAGATCTACTGGCAGATCATGCCGACACCACCAACGGGGGCATAAGTGCTCTTGCAGGTTGTGCCAGAGCAGCACCCACGGTCACCAGGACCGCCACAGTTGGCTTTTCACTGTTAGATTGATCGTCGAGGCGAGTTTCGGAGATTCTACAGAGACTTACCACCCTTGGAAGCGCAGTTGTCCTGCCTCTGGACCAGGCTGACATCGACAGATGCAGCAGAGGCGGCGGCAACAAGGGTAAGCAAAAAAGCGAGAGTGAACTTCATTTTGAAAAATGGTGAGATGAAAGAGAATGATTATGGAACCGTACCATCCGGTCTCTTGGGCGAAACATACGAGCTTATATATACTCACTCGCTCGCCTTGCCACCGTTACATTGCCTCTCTGGGTCGCTTGGCTCCTTGATTGGAATTGATAGTAATCACCCTGTTGATCATGTTGCCGAGAACACCAAGCCGCGACCTGGAGTTGTGCACACGGGCTACATTACTCAAGTGAATCGTCTTGAGCTAGTTGTCGCCTATGTTCTGAGCTGGTCAGGGGTCAACTGTCTCCATGCTGAACTCAAATATGTGGGGTGCCGTCGCGTTTGCTCGTCAGCGGAACCCCGCGAGTTTCGTTCAGTTGCCATTCATTGTATCATGTTAACTCACTGTAATTTAGTGCCCCCTTGGCCCCATATTCTGTTTGGGCGTTGCCGACAAACATCTGATCCCACGCGGACGAACCCGTTGTCTGCGCGCTGCTCGTCGTCGAAGACGCCCGTTGTAGACGAGCCACGCTTTACGCGCTCAGACGCCTGACTCGCAAGTGTGATAATTAATCCAAGAGCTCCAGGAGCTTCGTAAGGATTGTGAGATGTGATTGCACCTCTCGCTGGTGCTCCACCTCAACGTGATCATCGCGAGGACTTGACTGGTGTTAGACTAGTAGTGACGAAAGGCAAGAAGTGTTTCATGGAAAGAGGAAGCATCACCAACTTTCTTATATAGCAAACGCTTCCATGCTTGATGCGGAATAGATAACACGATGCCAAGCTTCGGGTCAGGGTTTTAGGGCCACCGATTAGCAGCGAACGGGGACAACCTTACTAAGGGCCTCTTGAACCTTAAAATGCATCAAAAGCCTGAAGGTTGATTGCGATATTGATTTAATAAGTTTATTTGAACCACGCTGTGTCTACCAAACCGGGCCTCAACTGTTCTCGAGAACATCTCTGGGATGCTGATTTGGGAATATCATTATTCGTGTTTCGTAACTCCTCAGCTTCAAGCGCAAGCTATGTTCCGTACATGAAAGTGCGTCTTTGGTCCCCTCTCCGTATCTCAGATCTGGCTTCAGCTGCAAACTGAGTTTCATCCCACGTTTCAGTCTCAATTGCGCGCTTTCTGTTCTCCATTTTGTACGCGTATTTCAGGAACACCAGACCGCAAATGCCGCAAGCCATAATGACCATCGTTATGATCAGAGGTACCTCATCTAGCATTTTGTCAGTCTGGAAAACCTTGAGTACGTGGTTTGATCAATTGACATACATCTTGGTGCGTACTTGCTCTTGAAAATCTGTCCCGCGATGACGCCGGCAATGTTGGACCATCCATTTATCCCCATCATGACGCTTCTGGTGCCTTTCCACGGCGTGTTTCCCGCCAGCCACACTGCTAGCAGCGGACCACCAACGAAAACGCCTGCCATGCAGACATGAGCAAAACCGTATCGAAGCTGAGTGTTGGTTGAAGTAGCCATGACGATGCAACCGATGATACCAAGACACATGCCACCGACCGTATGCATAGATCGTTCTTTGAAATGGTCACTCAGCCAAACCATGACAAGAAGACCGACAGTGCCACTAGAATGCAAGTTAGTGCAACTCTAGAAGAACCCTTGTGGGTTAGGAAAGCGACTCACACTACAAATGGGGGAACACTCATGAGAGTTGCCTGGATGCCAGAGTATCCCATGCCCTGGACTATCAAGGGCAGAAATGTCGTGAAAGCCGTTACTGGAAGGACAGTTGTGACGTTGCAAACCACAACGAGAAGCTTCTTCCAGTCTTTCGCCACGTCAATGAAATCCCGCTTGACGACAGAAGTGCTACCAATGTCGCCCTCCTCTTGAGTTCCTGCCAAGTCAATCTCCATTCGTCGTATAGCGTGAGCACGCTCCTCGACTGTGAGAAACCAGGCGGTTGAAAGGTTTTTAGGCAGAATAAAGAACGTCAAGATACCAAGGAAAACCGTTATAGCGCCTTCAAACAAGAAGACCACCTGCCATCCGTGTATGCTAGGCGAGCTGATTTTCAGAAGTCCATACGCCAAGACTCCGGCGAATGCTCCCGCGACGGAGTACATACCCGTGAACATCCCGACTCGGAAGCCGACATCATACTTGGGATACAACGTGGACATGTAAAACATACCGATCTGGGTGAACCCAGACTCAGCAGCACCGATCAGAAGTCGAAGGGCAATAAGCGTGCCACTGCCTCTGATGGCAGCGTGACACATGCAGAGTCCACCCCATGCAATGAGCTGAAGTCCCAAAAAGTACTTGACGCCAACGCGACGCGCCAGGATCACCATGAATGGCTGAAGTGGCACGTAAGTAGCCGAGAAAAGTGACAGAGAGTTTGGGATATCGTCAGGAGAAAGGTTCGCATCTTTGACAAATGAGCTGGTCGCGACGAAGCCAATGTTGGTTTTGTCAATGCCACAGAACTGGTTTGGGTGAGCTCGAGATAGATTGCGTCAGATGTCTTCGCTATTCTACTCACGATGAATTCAATCGCCAAAAGACTGACGACGATCAAGTCAAGTTTGAGGTTGACCCTCCTGTCGATCCTTTTCTCCTCGTCATCCACGGGGCGATAGTGGGTCTGGTGCTGTTGGGCAACATCATTCTGTACAATTTCGAGATGCTCAGGGTCAATATCCCCTTTATCATGAGGTAACACACGGCTCATGATGTCTCGAGGCAAGCAGATAGTTCTGTGGTTTGAGCTACAACACTGGTCTATGGGGCTGTTTCCTTTTGTACTGAGAGGCCTGGGCATAAAGCTGTGCCAGGTTGATCACACAGTGCCTCCACACCAACCCCAGATTTTCCCCGGATTACCTATTAGATTAAACCCGATCTTAGACAGAATAAATCATCTGCATCTACGTTCTCGCTGTGCTGTTCAATAGGTTGTTCGGATTTCTTGGCTATCGTTTTCCCACATCGGCCAGCACAACCACCCCACTTTCCCACCCACTAGGCCACCTACATCGAAGCCGAGGATGACTTCGCTATTCGACGACCCGAAAGCTTGCAGTGGAATGCGACTCAGACAGTCCCGGATGTTATAGTGAAGGTCTGTCAATAGGTTTTGTCTGACTTTAGGCCGTGCTGCAAGACATGACCTGGGCCGCTGGGCGTTCAACTTTTGCTCGATCACGTCTCCGGGCCATTCCAACCATACAGAAACCAACGACACGCTTTTACAAACCAAACATCGTCTCATCTTTTGGTCACGAGATTTCAACGATTGGTATGGCTGCAATTAGCATCTCAGAGCAGGCCCAAGGGGGCAGCATACCCTTTGACATCGATAAGTCAGCTGCAGTGATCAGCAACGACCCCGCCAAGATCTATGAAGAGTACCGATATCTTCGAAAAGAGTGTCCCCTGATTCACACCAGTCAGTATGGGGGATACTGGCTTCTCACGCGGTACGATGACGTTAAGCGGGCAGCTTTAGATTCAGAAACGTATATATCAAGTGTCAGGGCAGTTGTACCAAGCGATCCTAGAGGCATCCGAAGACCGCCTTTGAACTTTGACGCACCAGCTCATACCCCCTTCCGAACTGCGCTTGAACGCACAGTGAAGCCAGCCCGACTGAGACGACTACGGGAGCCATTGCAGAAGCATGCGGAAGCAGAGCTCGCGCCTCTAATAGCCCGGGGCCGTGGAGACATCAGTGCCGAGTTTGCAGCGAACTTTGTTGCCCGCATGGAATCCGAATGGTTGAATCTCGAGCCCGATGTTGCTCCAAAGCTGGCTGTCACTGCCGCAAGTTGGCTGAATGCTTGGAGAATGCAGGACAGTGAGACGGTCACGACAAATTCACAGAAAATGTATCAAATCGCACAAGAACTCCTTGCCGACCGACGGATACATCCAAGGGACCCAGAAGAAGACCCAGCGTCTTCACTACTCCTAGAGCGAGATGCTGAGGGTCATCCTTTGAAGGAGGAACATCTCATGTAAGGCCCATGCTATACCAACGCATTGCATTTCTCACCGTCTTCCAGCGGGTGCCTCCGACAATCTTTGGTGGTGGGTGTTGTCGCGCCCCCTATTCTCATCGGCTCCATATGCAACCACCTTTCCAAGGACAAAGGCTTGCAGAAAAGACTAAGGGAGGATGAGTCCCTCATACCAGCCGCACTTGAGGAGTTCTTGCGACTCTACAGCCCATATCGAGGCTTTGCGAGGACGACTTCAACGGAAGTCTGTCTTCATGGCAAGACAATACATCCCAAAGAGCCAATCACCCTGTGCTATACAGCGGCCAATCGTGATCCAGAAGTATTTGAGAATCCCGACGAGTTTATTCTCCATAGAGAGAACATTGCATCGCACATGGGATTCGGAAGGGGAAGACACAGATGTGCAGGCATGCCACTTGCAAGATTGTGAGTCTATCAGCCATCACGGAATTTGAGGAGTTCGTATTGATTGTGTACTAGGGCTCTTGACATTGTCCTCCGCGTGATACTTCGAAGCACGAAAGACTTTGAGGTGGACGGTGAGTTGCAGTACTCAAGGATGCCGGAGTTGGGGATTATTAGCTGTCCCATGAGATTTGTTCAATGACGGTGGTTGCGAAGTATTCGGCGACACTGAGGGAGACAAATCCGTCCAATAGTTTTAAACCAGTCGGACGGGAGTACGCAACACTCCGTCTCGTCTCAGTAAATGATATACAGAGCAATCATACCAACCGTACGAATTTTAACCACGCTTGAATTTCATTTTCCGCATGGTCATGTCTCGTGATTAACTTGTTTGAGCAGAAGGTTCAAGATATCCGAAGTCTAGATACCGATATCAAAGTTCCCCTGACTCAGTCCACAAAGGCGGTTGCTCTCAGCACTGCTCTCAGCACGGACTTTTCAGCACCTCGACCTGAACTTCTTCAAGGCACAATCATATCAATATCGCTTAGATGAAGACCGTAGCAAATCGGCTGTTCGTGTTATGATGCCCCGTAGGTTCAGTAACCCAGCTCGATGGTGGGAAATGTGGAGTTCACCCGTGTGGGAGAAGTGGGAAAGACCACAGTCCAGGGTGGGTGAGTTGCCGTGGGTGAATGTGGGAAAGGGGTACCCTTGTCACCATCGGCTCTTTAGCGTGATTTTCGGCATTTGCTGCAGTCTGCACAATTGTCGCGGGGGCTGCGGGGAAGTTGGGGAAAAAGCTCTTCTTCTCTCCATCAACACATTCGTAATAGCCACCGCACATGTGGGAAATGCATATGTGACGCAACCGCCATGGCCGACGAATCCCGAGAGACGGCCCCGGTTACCAATTTCGAATGTTCCTTCTGCCGAAGGAGGTTCACAAAGAAAGAACACCTCAAGGTGAGAGGCTCTTAGCAACTGTTGCCGACCAATGACGTCCTCAGCTGAACTTTCCCTCAGAGACACGAAAGAGCCCGTAAGTCGAGCGCGTCAGCAAAATCCACTGCGCGCAGGGGATTTTCTGCCCGGTCTTCCAGATTCTGACCTCCACTTAAGATACCGGATCGAGACCTTTCAAATGCACAATATGTGATAGGTGCTTTTCCCGTGGAGATGTGCTCAACAGACACGTCAAAGGACACAAGCAGGGAGCCCAGCCACAACTCACTCCGAGCGGAGTTGCAAGCGGTGCCTCATCCTCAGTTCATCCTTTTCAGCCCCCAGCCGGGAATGTTGCGATACACAATGTGGCGCCTCAAGTTTCTCAGGCAATGCATGCCAGCGTAGTGTCTGCTTCAGACCATGAGGGCAACAACCACAATGTTGCATCTTCGTCTCTTCTTTGGCCCGACTCCGAAGAACTCTTCCAAAGTCTGATGTCAGCGGATGGGATGACGTGGGATCAGTCTATGCCTGGATTAATCCCATCGGCCTATCAGCCCCAGGATGTACAGTCTGCTGGACTCAGTAGTACGGCCGACGGCGATGAGCTTGCTCTCGCAGAGGATGGGCATCGTGCGGTACAGACTATCAATGGAATACTCACGAACACGGTAAGATAATCTTCCGGATGACCCAAGTCACCGAGTATTCGATGTTGAAAGTAGGCCCGCTGACTAAGGTTTGTCGCCCTCAAGCTATTCAATGTTACCTCTCATGTAGAACTCTCCGATTTGACCCCTCGGTTCCTCGACAGCAGCCTACATATGTTCTTTACCAAGTTCGTACCCATACTTCCGATCATTCATCGCCCTACGTTCGTGTATCGGGACTGTTCAGCTCCACTCCTCTTGAACGCGATCGCTCTTGGTTCTCTGTTCCTCGGGACAGAAGATGCCACAGTAAAAGTGAGCAACTCAATAGTCTCCCTATGAGATTCTTATTCTGACCGTCGTACAATTAGGGTGAAGCACTGTGGAGGCTTGCGTACACTGCGATTGCGACCTCATGGCCCGAAATGACCGGCCACAAGAGGGAGCACGACGCGTGCAGTGGAGTTGAACTCGTTCTCACGGCGTTATTGAGTCAGATCTACGCAGCTCTGTCCAGAGTGAGTGGAATACTTTCAAGCCATTGCATAAACGCCGCCATAACTAATCATTCGTCTAGAACCGGACGTTGAGAATGACCAGCCAGACTTTCTACGGCCTCAGCATGCATTGGGCGCAGTACTGTGGAATGTATGACCTCGTGCCTTACCGACAGACCTTGCCACAGGTTCATGACTCCATCGAGACGAAGATGCACGCTTGGAGGTCATGGGCGGCGAGAGAGACGCAATTAAGAACGCTGCTAGGCCTGTGCATCATTGACGGCGTGGTCTCGCAATTCAGTGGAAACCTTGTTAACACCTGGTCGGCGACAAACTCGCTGCCACTATCTGCCGATGAAGACGCTTTTGCTGCTGAGACAGTAGATGAGTGGATTGAGGTAATGGTGTCTCGCGGTCACAACACGGGTAGTGGGCCAGATCGCTTCTCTGACCTCTATCACTCACTCGTTCCTGATGGAACACACATCGGCCCAGTATACTGCTTGCCGGGACTACTCAACATTAGGATTCTCCTCGAAATATTGGCTTCACTTACAAATGACTTCGAAAGATTGAACAAGGGCTCGCAGGCACAGGTTGCTCAGAAGCTTGGAGCCGTGAAAGCATTGGTAACTCTGCGAACCCATCTTGCCCAGAGCACGACATTGTCGGCATCAGACAAGACTATTGGCTTACTGCGATGGCACGCGGTCTGCCTCGACCTAGTTGTCAGTACTGCTCGTGGAGCAAGAAGAATGTGTTACCACTACAACATCACGCAGCACATCTTTGGAGGGAAGAAGCGCGAAGAGCCGAGCAGGATAGACCCTATTGCCTGGACGCAGGGTCTTCGGGCAAGGAAGTGTTTGCTTCATGCCATGGAGATCCACAAGATCGCGTCTGAGATTCCTCTTGGGATTATTCACGACACATGTCTACCGGGGGCATTGTTTGCGGCGGCCACGACGTTCAGCTCATTCGCCCTTCCTGGGCTGTCAAAGGTCCTAGTTCCTCCCTCCGTGGACTGGAGCATGGTTATTCTACAAGGCCTAGATGACACGGGACAAAATACGACGTCTGCGACGGCTGATGTATCGAAAGACACGCTGGCGTTTCTCACGAACAACGTCAATCCTCAATCCCCAGGATGGATTGCTCGAAATTTGGTATATGAGCTCAGCGCGATTCGGATTTTGCTGCACAGTCTTTCTCAACATTGGGGCGTCACGCGAGAGATGGAAGAGGTGGTTGGAGCATGGGAAGCCCGGTGTAGTTGACGGGGGACAACCTCTATGAAGCGACCGATTGTAATATCTACATAAGTTGCGACATTCCGTATGATGATTAAGGAGTTCGCTTGTCGCCGTGTCTACGATGCGCCATCGGTCAGGACATTGTCAATGATGAACTGAACACCAGGTTCTCGATATGTGTCCGCTTCGATCCATGAGCCATATCCATTGAACACAATACTGTTTCCTTCATTGCCGTATTGTGGCCAAAGAGGCAGTCCAGTTCCTGTTTTTCTCAGCGTCCATTCAATGGCACATATCAGTATGAGGAGTACATACCGAAGACCCCCGTGTTCGGGTCAAGATCATGAGCAAAGCTGATCCACGAGGCTGACATCTGATATGCCATGCTATGGTCCCAAGGCTGGTCTGGAATTAAGTTTGAGAACACGTATTGCTGCTCCCCCCCAGTTCCGATGCCTTTCGTCACTGATGAGGTGTTCGACTGCAAGTGGTTGAAGCGATATCTGTACACGGGAACGCCATCTCGAGCCAATGTCTGCGCAATCATCCGCGCCGGGCCAATCTGGACTATATCCCCGAGGATGGAGCATGCCATTTTATCGAGAAGCCCAGATGTGAACTGAGTGTTTCCGGTGTTGTACGGACATCCTAACTGGGGATTTGTGGGGTACAGGCTGATGAGTTTTGAGACCGTCTCGTTCGGTAATAGCTTCGGGCGGAAGTAACCTTGAGCTGTATTTGTGTTAGATGAACTATGAAAGGATGGCGCGCCTTATAGTGTCGAAATTACTCACCTACTGGATCAAACAGCTGTTCAGTTGTGTTGATGCCGGTCGGCGCCGACGTGGTGCCTTCGTCGGTGTTTGCTGAGCATTGTCAGATACTACTCTCGACATAACATATTAGGGTAGTCAAGCTTACTTCCAACAACTGTGGGTATCTTGATGTATTGCCCAGCGGGCAGAGCTCGCTGAATAGATGTGCGGGTAAAGTCACCATCAACCGACTGTCCAGTCGACGACCCCACCTTTGCCCTGAACTCTTCAACAGGCAGCTTGCGAATGCAATCCAGTTTGTCTGAAGCACTTCCGTTGACAACAGAAGAGCAGTTAGTTCCATTTACCAGTGAATCAAATGTGCTCTGAAACGCAGTTGTATTGGGTGGCGTCAATGGAAATGCTCCGCCGCTTTGCAGTATGGCCCCGCGAAAGAGACCGTCATTCCTCCCACCATATGCCATCATATGGGAGTATATAGACACCGCACCGGCTCTGTTTGATGTTAGCCGATCGATCAAGAGTAATTACTCTGGCCGACCCTACGATTCACCTGCTAGGGTGACCTTCTTGGGGTCGCCCCCAAAGGCAGCGATGTTCTCTTGGATCCAACTCAACGCCCTTCGTTGGTCAAGCATGCCTGTGATTTGGATGTATGTCAGACTATGATAAAATAGTAGAAGATGACATGCAGGACCTTGGAGTTGCATTACCAATATTGAGCAAACCAAGTTCGGCCATCTCCTTTCCATTCAAGAAACCGAAGGGGCCTAGTCTGTAGTTCTAGCATCAGGTCAGCCTTTCGCCTGTTGCAGAGGGCTTGGTCATAATCTACTACAAACTTACTACTGATACGAGAATGATAGGCTTGCCAATATCCTGAGAAATACGTGCTATAGAAGTCCCTTCGAATCTGGGATCAGCCTAACAAATATTTCTACGTAAGAAATGTGTTCATGCGTGGGCATCACATCAGAGACAATGACCTACGGTGTAACCATTAGTCAACCCGCCTCCGTATAACCAGACCAACACGGGCAACTGGCTGCTGCTGGACGTCGCATTCGTTGGTCTCCATATGTTGAGCGTCAAGCAATCTTCACTCGAATTGCCTTGATCCCTCGCAGAGTAACAAGAAGGTCCGAATTTGTCTGCTTGTAAATTGCCGAAAGACTTTCTCAGAGACACAGCTTGTCGCAGCCGCAGGTCTCCGACAGGTGGCTCCGCAAAGGGAATACCCAGAAATCTCTGGACACCGTTGACAGCATCGTTCACGCCAACAACTGTGCCGTTAGTGGTCAAGACTGAAATGGTAATTGATGGCCGAACAATGATGAGTAGCAGGAAAGCAAAGACAAATGATGTCAAGAAAGAGTGACTGGCCATCGTTCTGGATTCCTGTGTCTCTCAACGATTGACAATGAGCCACCTGTTGGGATTTATCAACCACATATTACGAGCACTTCCAAAGGCCAATCATCTAATAAACCCCCTGCGTGATCACCATAATCTAGCACCAATCTGACGACGTTAGCTGAACTTGGGAAATGCGGAGATCCCATGGGGTAGTGTGGTAGTGGTTTCCCACTACCGGATGATCGGGCCCATCCCACAATGTGGGAAAAGACCAGCGTCTCTTGGCAGTGGGGCAGCGATATTATCGAAACTCGGCATAGATGCTCGGGATATGGGCTAATCAATCATCAGGGGCTATTCACCGAGAAGCTGACGGAAGTATTTGGGCAATTCACAAGTCCTTACCTACACAAACCAGTGATCACTTGAGGGACGTTGTCGTTTGATGTCCTTGAAAGGGCACATTGGCTGTTAATTGGGGCTTTCAGCAGGAGACGCCTATAGCATTTGTGTGACATGTTACTTTCGAGATGCGAGTGGAATCATTAAACCAAAGGTGCATGGTAACTGGAAAGAATTTGATTGCTAAGTTATGTATGGATACCAGAAGGTTATACAGGGACTTGACGATTAATCCGTCATTCGATATTTACTTGCGGAAACGGGAGGCCAGTATTTACTGAATAGGAGTGACCTTGATGTTGTCCAAGTCTTTGAAGACGACATCGTTGATACCAATAGTCTTAGGACCCTCGCCGGTGAACCATGCCTTCGCTGACTCGTTCCCACGCAGCATCCACTGCAAAATTTGGGTACCAACCATGGCTGGGATTCCGCCATTGGGAGCATCAAAGGCAGCACTGTGGCCGAGATCGTGATTTCCTTTCCAAGCGGGGGTTCCCGCAGGAATATCTGCGTAGTCTCGCTCACCCTGGTAAGAAGTCAGCATTCGAATGCCCATAAACCATTGTCAAGGCAACCAACATTTGTGTAGGCAATATCAGTCGGTCCACCAAGCGTGTAGAATACAGGCTTCTTGAGGCTGCCTGCAATCTCCTTACTCGAGGTCTCGTTCAGAAGACCGCTATTGAAGATGCCTATATGGCTGACACGAGAATCATTCAGGCCGGCGCCGTAGGACTCAAGACCTCCACAGCTCTGTCCCCACACACCAATGCGAGAGGCGTCGATGTGCTTCCAATCGCCTTTGCCAGCATTGGCGTGAACCCAGTCGATGGCGGCAGTGAGAGCAGCTGGATTCTGGCCGGATGCGTTCACTGACGGATCATCAGGAGGCGCTACGTAGGTCTCGGGGTCGACATAAGCCGGCCCCGTAGCGATGGCAAGTGCACCGTGGGAGGCTACTTCACCGAGGAATCCTCTGAAGGTAAGACCGACTTAAGCGCGTTAGCACATAGAATACATAGAGAAGAGGTTTGTATGGGACATACTAGGTCCATGTTAGCGCGATTTCTATCAAGATCTCGGGGCACCCTTACCAAGGCTTGCAACCGCCATTACCCCAGACAACGACGGGTAGCTTGAGGTTGGAGCCCACCGCGGATTCTAGTGGCTGGTAGAAGCTGTGATTGGCTAGTGATTCAACCTCGAAGTAGTACTTTCGTTCATGTTAGTCGACATCTAGGCATAAGACGAAGGTCATTCCATGCATACCGACTTGTAAGGGCCAGTACCACCGTACTATCAAGAGAGCGTGTTGTCAGTCTTCAGCAGTCCAAGCGACCGACGAATGATGAACTTACTGATGGACCATGGTCAGTAGCAATAGCAACGGCAACAAGGCCAAGAAAGGCGACGGCCCTCATGTTTGCAGTAAGTTGTCGTGCTCAACTTTGAAAACGGCGGCCAACAACAACGCACCAAGTGCAAGGCATTGCCCATGAGTCTGACCGCCCACTATATAAACGATTCATGTTTCCTGGTTAAACATTAAGCCTTGACGAAACCTTCGGAGATTTGCTGTCAACAAACCGGGGGACACGGATCGGAGAGATGCCCCTGACGAATTGCGCCGAGGACAAGGTTGTATCGATCGCCATGCGCAACCCCGCATTTTACACGACATACTACCATACTTGAATAGAAACAAGTCAATTCCTCGACTACTATTAATGAAGTTGCGATCAGAATGGATTTCGCTCGTCTCTGATGACCCTTCACAGAGATGGAGTGGGCGCATGTGGGAAAAGTGCTCCAACCAGCGGCTTGGCGTCGAGCGAATGTGGGGAAATGGCTTTCCCACATTCTCCACCTAACCTGAACGCCGCCATGCCTGCCGTCAAAGTAGCATGCAACTCGTCACCCGGAGCCGAAGGCTAGCCTCAACAGCGAAAGAGTCGGAACCGGACTTTCGGTTTTAAGATGCCAAAGGTCTTTCTGCACAGTTCACTGGCTTGACGGCCGCGCTCGCTTGGAAAACCATTTCCTAGGAGCGACTACATTGAGGATTTGAAAAAGGCGAAGAACAATTTTGCATAATTCAACGCCAAGTTGAAGTTAATGGCAAAATTGCGGAAGTTCGCTCAAGGAAGATTGTGATTCTATGCTTACCTAGGTAGATAAAAGTGTTGTATCGATGTACAACTAAGGACATTGAGATCGCGCACTGCGGTAAGGATCAATAGTTAGACGATTATTGCTACCAAACATTAGACTTCGCAATCAGGCTAAGACCTCCAGACTCAGTAGGTGGCGGCCCATTGAACAACAAATTTACTTGGTATGGATGCTGAATATGATGGAATACACGACCGCAGTTACAATGTCTCCTATATTTCTCTGGAGCCATGGGAATTGCCGGTTTGTCCTAGATGGTGTGTTTTACAAATTCGCGGACTTCGCCAGGAGGCTGCAGATCTACACATACTCAAAAGGTGATTCACCAGCCAATAGTACTTCTTAGACTCAATACATCAGATTTCTAAAGCACCTGAACTCATCGCTGATTCGCCACAGAATTGAGACTCCATCATCAAGGTCTAGGGATAGTAGGGTTGTATATAGCAGCACTGTGGCACGGGTCAAGACCATTTTTCTATCTGCATTGTTTTTCTAGTTCCCTCTTCATTCTCTTTTCTCAGAGTTCTTCTAAATTACATGATGTTGATGCGTAAGTACTTGACTATCCTATCAAAGAAAATGAGGTCAAATAGACGACGAGGCAAAACGCACGATGAATCTCACGCGCCCCACGCACCAGGAGGCTTGCTTATACCATATCGGCAACCCCTCACCCCCCAAGACCCTACGCTGGATCGTTCGATGACGGTCAACCCATGACGCCATTTGACCATAGACACCGTGTCTGCTTCCGAGAAGAAACATCGAAGCGCCCTGCATGCCGCGATACATCTAGAAGCCACGATGCATGCTGTGCTCGTCGCGGCCGTCCGGAGACAACGGCTGTGTTCTTGCACCCAAGCGGCTATAGCGATCCGCTGCACCACTTTCTTTGCAATTGTTGTTTGTCGGGATATCAGTGGACACTGATAGGGAGACGAGTTTTCCTTCGCAGACTTCACAAGTCGCCTACTCTTGGGTGTTTTTGCTCATTACCAACTTCGGGAGGACCCAGTTTCGTTCGAACGCGCCCGGACATGGACTCTCTCTATGCAAACAAGATGATACGTTTGCTTGATACAAATACGTATCAGGGCAATCGCTTCTCAAAACAAAAAATGCTTTGCAACCAGAGGGGTTGCTGGAATTCTCGAAACTCTAAAACCAATTGGATAGTAGAAGCTTAGTGACTCATGAAACGTGAAATTGGCAACATAATCAGGATGTATCTACTCAATTACAGAGACCACTTGCTCATCATCGCCCACAGCATAGCTTTTTGCCGTCTGTGTGACTCAACTATCGATGCTTATTGGTTGCCGAATACCACCTTATTTTAATGCTTGAGAATCTGATACTGAGTGCTCCTGCTGTAACGAAATCCGAGTTCTTCCCGCTCCGGCGCACACGATTCCGCAGTCCGGCTAGACTCAGAGGTATCACTCTCAGTGCCTCTTCATGTTCCGTGACGTTCATGTGATCTTCACATACTCTGCACCCAAAGAATCCTCCGCCCACTAAGATATCGTTTCATGCAAGCCAAATCCCGCCTGCCATTCGGGGAATGTGACCCCTGCTGCCTATGCAGGTAAGCAAGCCTTAGCTGCGACACTAAATATCGGCAACCTCAACGATTGGAAGCACAAAACACTCAAAGACCCACCGGTTCCAGGTCCTTTGACGCAATGTGGACCTGACCGTCATTTGGTCCCAACAGTAGAATGATCCCGCACAAATGGCTCATGAGGTGGCTTTCTGCTATTGGTCGCCCGAGGTGTCATTCGTATCATCAACACACTGCTGTACTGGACGCACAAAGCCCTCATGGCTGTATCCATACCCAAAGGGACTGTCAGGAACAGGCCATTTTGCGGCGTGGTCACAGTTTGGACGGCTCGCTGCAGGCACCGGAATATTCAGTCAATCACATCAATCTGTCTTTCACTCCGTAAAATGGCACATGCAATGGCTGATTCATTGTGTCCACGTATCAGTGAATGAGTGTCAAGTCCCACAGACAGCACGCCATCCGCCTTGCGTATTATAGATACGTGGACCTGGTGTTAAACTGGATATCATCCATTTTGCCTGTCCTCAACTTCGTTCTCTTGAAGTTTTAGCATCAAATTGTCCCTCTCCGTTTATCATTCGACTCATTCTTGTTTCCCTTACAAGGGAATCTGCGGTTTTGACTATCTAAGTATGGTTTCCAAGAAGACAAGCTGTTCGGCGGCCGTCCAGGAGACAACCTTCCTCGTGCCAAATATCCACTGTCCAACATGCACCGGCTTTATCGAGCCTCTGCTTCGGGAGCTTACCCCTTCGCCCAAGTCCATTATTACCTCGATCATCAATCACAGTATCACTATTGAACACGACAAGGCCCTGTCCCCGAAGAAAGTCTCCCGAGTCCTGGCAGACGCTGGGTATGAAGTTGACAGCATCATCATCGGGCCCCAAGTTCAGGAGCCCGAGTCAGGCCGTGTGCCTCAGCCTCCTAATGCTGTGGTCTCCGTGTCCCTACTGCGTCGTCTTTACGAAGCCCTCGGTTGCATAGGCACACAAATTAACGAAGACGAAAAGCAAAGGCGACATGCTGAGCATTGCATGCAATGCCGCGAGGAGAAACTCGAAGGTCATGGAGAAGCCATATCCGGAGTGGCTATTGGGAACGACCAATCTTTGAAGCTGCACCGAGCCATCATATCGATCGACGGAATGACTTGCAGCTCCTGTGTCGGCAATGTTACGAGTGCCCTCGAAGCACAGACATGGGTCCAATCCGTCAATGTCGGTCTTATCACACGCGCGGCTACCATCGAGTTCTTCGACGAGAACAAAACGAACGAGTTAGTCAACATCATCGAGTCTCTCGGATACGATCCTACACTTGAACGGGTGGAAGAGGTTGCTGGGAGCTCTACGGATAATCTCTGGCAAGCTTCGCTTTCCATCATGGGTATGACTTGTAGCTCTTGTGTTGGAACGGTGACCGGTGCCCTAGAGAAGCTGCGCTATACAGAGTCTGTCAATGTCAATCTCGTCACAAGCAGCGCAGTAGTAAACTTCCACAATAAGAGCCACCTGAACAACATTATTGGTCTCACAAGACCAGCTAGCTAGTAGGGCACTATAGGCAGCAAATATCATATTATATTAACTGCATTAGTAGTAATATATATAAGGTTAACTGCATTAGAGGCAGCAGCTGCAATTACAGCATTAATCGCAGAGGCTAGCGCCTTACGTAATCACTAATTACATAAGGCGCACCTAGCTTAATTAACACTATAATAAACTAGTATTACTAATACTAGCAACTTTCTCTTTTTACTAGTATTAACACAGTTAATAGTAACTATAGTATAATTTAAAAAGAAGTTATTAAATAATATATAACGTAAAGAGCAATAATTACTAGTAATTATAATAATTACCTATAACCCCTATTATAGTAGTTACTCTATAACTATCGCTTAATCCTACCTTAAGCTAATACTAGCGATTAATACTACTTAAGCTTATATAACCTATCCCTCTATCTATATTATTACTAAGTTTATATTAAGGAAATATATAAGGTACTAATTAGGCTTCACTTTAATAAAAGCATTAGTAAAGTTATTATTACTATTAATCTATTATATTTCATATAGCTTATAGTATTTATATAACTACTATAGAGCTATAATATTAATTATTAAACGCTTCTCCTTTATAGTGTTTAGTTTAATAAGATATTTATATAGTAAATATAAGTTAGTATATATAATAGTAGGTATTAGAGGTAAGTTAAGCTATTTAGTAATTATTTAGAAGGTTATAGAGATAATATAAACTATATTAATACTAATAACTATACTATAAACTTTAAAAGCTAATATACTTTAAGTAACTTACTTACTCTTTATTAAACTAAAATAGATAATATTACTATTAATTATAAACTTATTCTTATTAGAAGAGGTCTTATTAATAAGAATAATAGTAAAACTAAACTATAATATTAGGTTAGTATTATTAGTAAATAAGCTATTAATAAAAATAAAAAGTTTAGTAGTTAATAAGTTAATAAGTATAAATATTAACTTTTATATTAGTAAAGCTATCTACTACTATAGTTATATATTAAAGGCTTTAATATTATTAGGTAAGAGGTCTTAATACTAAGTAGTAGTTAATAGATTATAATATACTTTAAGCTAGTAGATTAATATAATATATACTTTATATGTATATTATTTAATATATTACTTCTTAATAGCGTTAGAGGTAGTATTAATATTAATAAAAGTAAGCTTCTTATTTTAACTTTTCTAGTAGAGGATAATAGTTTCTAATTTATTAATACTAATAATACTACTATTAAACATTAGTAGTTAGTTAATAATAAGTTATTACTTAGCTTTTATTATAAATAAAGCTTTAGTTAGAGCTTTATCTTTATAAGCTAAGAAATTAATATTAATGAGGCCTAAAGTATTATTAGTTTATATACTAATAACTATAAAATTAGAGTTAATAATAAAAAGGACTAGAAAGTAAGGATTATAGCTTAAAGTAACTATCTAGAGAACTTCTCTATAGTAATAGCTATATATAGCTTATTAGTAAGTACTAGCTTTAGTAATACTATAGAGCAGCTTAATAACTCTTATAATAATACCTTCTAAGTACTAATTATAAATCTAAGTAAATAAGTATATAAAGATTATTCTATTAAGCTTTATTGCTAACTAAATATATACTTATATTATATTATAAAGCTAGAAGATCTTACTAGAAAGTAGTAATTATAAGGTAATAATAAAGATAAAGTATTAGTTTATATACTATATTATTAGAGATTATATTAAAATCACTTCTTTACTATTATTAGTATATCCTTAGATAATAAAGTAAGACTTCTTATAAAGCTTATTAATATTCTTACTTTTAATTTTATTAACTATTTATAATTAGAAGATATAGATATTTATATACTTAATAAAGTTATATATAACTATTTTAAAAACACCTTAATTAATAAGTTCCTTAATTTCAGCCTTATTAAATTACTTAAAGAGGTAGCTAAGTATAATTAATCTTACCTACTTTATAGAGCTATATAGCTAAATTAAAGTTAATATATTCCTTATTAGTTATAAAAACTTTATTAGTAGTAAAAAATATAGTAGTAATATTAATATTATTAACCTCTAGTATAAAGTTAACACTAGAAGTAAAGTTAATATTAACTATCTTTACTATAAGTATCTATCTTTATAAACTTTAGTATAACTTATTTAGAGGTAGTTTTAAGCATTTTTCTCCCTTATAAAGCTAGCTATATTAGTATAATAGTAGTAACACTAATACTAATAATCCTCCTTAGTCTTCTTTTACTAATATTATTAATACTTTAAAGGTGTTTAATAGAAAGTTAGTATTAATAATATCTTTATCTAAATTATTATAAAAAAGCTTAATATAGGTTAATTAAAATATTCTTAGCTTATAAAATAAGTTAAATATATAATCCTCCCTATTAATAGAGAGAAGCTTATATAGGCTAGCTTAGCTCTTATTCTCACGCTATATAAGAATATCTAACTATAATAGGAGAGTTAGTATTAATAATATATTTAAGCTATTATAAAAAGTAAAGGTATTAAAGACTTAACGCTTAGTATATATATAGTAAAGTTTATTAGTAGCTTTTTATATAGCTTCTTAATACTTAATAATACTTAGAGATAGTACTAAATCCTTAGTTACTTAAAAGTAAATACTAAAGATAAATAAGGTTAAGATTAAACTATTAAGCTTAATAATATTATTAATAATCTTAATAGTTATCTATAAAGCTTACTTATAAGGAATAAAAAGGTCTTTAGTATAAATAATATTATAAGTATAATATAAAATAATATAGTAATATTTAACCTTACTAATATTATAGTAAGCTTTAATAAGGACTTCTTTAATAATAATCACTAAAGTATAAATAGTACGCTTAAATTTATAGCTATAGAAGTTAGTACTAATATCTATAGTGATAAAATCTAGAAAGCCTTAATATATATTAATCTAATATATATATAGAGCTTCTTAAGTATACTAAACTAATAGATCTTTAAAGAAATAAGCTATATTAAAGCTAATAGTATTATTAATAATATAGAGTATTAATCTATTACTATTAAGATATATAATATTTATAAAAATCTTATAGTTAAACTTATAGTTATTATAAAAAGTAAATCTAAACTTTTTAAGTTAACTAATATAAAGTTAATAGTGCTAATAGATCTTAATTAGATAGATAAAAAGGCTTTTATTAACTTTATACCTAGCTTTAGTAAAGATATATTAAAATCTAATAACTAATAAGTAGCTAAAATAGTAATAGAGTTATTAAAATTTAACCTTACTAAAGTAGTAATAAGTAATTAACTATTCTTATTAGAGAAGTATTTAGGGATACCCCTATTTATAGATAACTAAAACTTTAAGGTTTTTCTACTTTATAATATTATTAAGGTTATTAAATATAACTTCTATTTTATTTATATTATAAAAGTAATATAAGAAAAGTATATTTATTAATATAATATAGAAAGTAATAAGATTAAATAGTATAAAGACTTTAATAGATCTTAGTAAGTAGATAGAGTTACTAAAGCTAAATCTAATAGTAGCTACTTTTATAGTATTAACTTTAAGGTTTAATATTAATTATTAAAGTATAAAAACTTAAAGTTAGCTTATTATTAAATATTTAGAGGTATTAATATTAAGTAGAATACTTTAAAAAATTATTAACTTATATTTTCCCTTAAGAGAGAACTATAAAGTATATTCTTTAAGCTTAACTATAGTATATTAATCCTATTTAGTAATAGTATAAAAGGTAGTATTATTACTTAACGTATTAATAACTTTAAAGCTATTAAAAGTAATACTAGCAAAATAAGGAGTGAGAAATTATTAATTTTTATTATCTAAGCCTTCTAATCTATACTAACTATTTTTAGTATTAGAGTTATTAATATTAAGAGTGCTAAAGTAGTTTAATATATCCTTATTATAGCTATTAATAAGAAGGTTATTAATACTCTTAACGCTTTTATACTATACTAGAAAGTAATTAAAAGTAGGAGTAGAAGTATCCTTATTAATATATATTTACTTAAAGTAGTTAAAAGCTTTATAGTAATCTTTAGTAAGGTGTTTTATTAACTAGTAGCTTATTTTACTATAAATATAGTACTTCTTCTTAGATTTAAGAAGTATAAGTTAAAAGTAATATTAACTATAAAGTATATATAAATAATAGCTAAATTAAAAGCTATAGCTATAGCTATTATATTAGTGATTAATTTAGTATTAATTATTAACTAAAGCTAGATTTATTATGAAGTACTTATAAGCTTAGCTTTATATTATAATACTAATAGATAATCTAAGCTAGTTAGTAATACTTTTATAGTCCTTAGTAGGGCTTATAAGAGTATAATTATACTTAAGTATACCTTAATAAGTATTAAGGATTTAGTTATAAAAAGTATTATTAGAATAATAAATAATAGAGAGGGTATACTAAATAGTAATAAGTTTATTAAAAACTATTTTAAAGTACTCTATTTTAGTCTTACTAAAGTTTTTAAGGATTATATAGTTAAAGGTAGTATTATACTATTTAGAGAGATATACTTAATATAACTTTTTAGTTTTAAAGTAGGCTTTAACTTTAGTAACTAATCTAATAAGGTTAATAGGTATATTATTACTATAGAGCTTATTATAGTAGTAATTAAATACTTTACTTTTAAGTATAATAGAGAAGGTACTTAAAGTTTAAAACTAGTTAATACTAGTTTTAATATGTTGAGGAAGTTTCAAGCCCACCTAGTAGGGGTTTTCACAGTAGGGGAAAAAGCAGTAAAAGCACCTCAGTTAGTGCCCAGTCCAGTAGCTTCGCAGTATATATACCTAAGGGTCTGGAATAACTGCCTGCGCTAACCCTAACTCGCCTATTATAGCTGTCAGCCTTGTTGATGATAGCTTTGTTGCCAGCAAGGTTAACAGCCTCACCCGCGTAACTCATAAGCGAGATATATACTAGAGATAGCTTCACAAGGTCTTTAACTATGGAAAAGCTTATCTTAGCTACATACTTAAGACGCCGCTCGCGCTAAGCCTTAAGCCTATTCCTCACTAAGCAAACTACCTAGATTCCTTCACAATATGTTCTATCCTGCCTAATCCATAGGATCTCATGCTGCAAAGCTTTACCTAAGGCATACCCCAAGACACTAAGATTAATACTAACCACAGGGCCAGGCTTACAGCAATCAGTAAAACGACGCCCTTTAATATATAGAGCTTTAGGGACTAGATAGCTATAGCTAAGTCCTACTTTAAGGTCCTAGAGGCTAACCTTAGCAGTAATAGCGTAGAGGCTGCTTACCTGCTTCAGCAAAGCCTCTCGCTTAACAATATAAACGTATTTACTGCTAATCCTAGCATTTATACCTACTTTAACGACATCCTTAGTAGGGCGGTGTAGCTAGTAAGTTAACTAGGCTAACTGCTGTGATATCGCAGGCGTTGTTGACGAATATAGACTGATGCAGCGTAGGCAGCAGAAAAGACGGCTGAGCTGATAGAGGGTGTGCGTGAGGGTTAGTAGATAGGTTAGAAGGCTGGAGAAAGTCTGTAGTAATTAAACCTAGTCAAAGTTGTGAAGTTATTGTCGAAGTGACGTTAAAGGTGATGAGATTGTGATAGCGCACCTAAGCGCGTGTAGGGGAAATGGGGCCGAAGAGATAGCGATCTGCGGGACTGTCTGGCCGAGCAGAAATCCAGGGCGATCACGTGACCAGTAGGCCGTTAGCTGAAGGGTGAAGTCGGAGGTCGTTGCAGTACAGGTTCCAGGTAAAAGTCACAGTAGCTGGCCAGAGGCCAATACTAGTTTTAATATAAGAGTTCTTAAAGATTAGAAGCTTAGAGTTAAAGATATTATATATATTACCTCTAAATTATATATTATTATTATATAACTTTATAAGATCTATAAGTTAATAAGGGGATAGCTAATTAAGTATAATAAAGTTAAGTATATTACCCTTATTAAAGTTAATATTAAGCCCTCTTAGATAAGTAAAAGTAGTTAACTAATAAGTTCTAATAGGGCTTAATTTATACTAAATTAGTTTAAAAAATAGGGCTATATATAAAGAGGTATAGCTAAAAGATACTAATAGCTTTAGTTTAATACCTTTAATATTATTAAAGAAGTTAATATCCTTAATAGCTTTCTTAAGAGAGGGAAACTTAGCTATTTTATTATTAATATCCTTATTAAACTAATAATAGAAGTCTTAATAAAGAGTAATATAGATATTAGAAGTAATAGATTTACTATCTTATATAATATAAACCTTATTAGTAATAAAGAAGTCCCTAAATTCCTTTATAATAGCCCTATTATAGTAGTTAAAAATAGATTCTAATATATCTTTAAAATTAATAAAAGCTTAACTTTAGAAAGTAGAACTAATAAGGCTATTAAGTTAGTAATACTTTATATTAAATAAAAAATATAAAACTACTTAACCCTAAATAATAATATCTAATTTTATATTAATATTACTAAGCTTACCCTAAATACTATAGTTAATTATACTATAAACTCTAATAAGGATAGAGATAAAGTAGTTATTAGCTAGAAGCACTAAAGAGGCTAAAGAAGCTAAAGGGTTACTTAGAGGGTTTCTTAGAGAAGCTATAGTAAATAATTTAGATATAATTAAAGAAGCTTAATAATAATTATTTAAGAAGTTATATAAATTATTAAAAGTATAAAGGGGTAAGTATTAATATTCCTAATAAAGTAAAGTATTAAGTTAAATTATAAGCAAAAATTACTATACTATAGTTATAAAGAGCTTACTAAATATTATAGTAGCTAAAGCTTATTTATCTAATAGATAATTTACTACTTTATTACTTTTACTTAACTTAATATAGCTTAATAGTAATTAAAAATAGAGGTATAAAAGTTAAAAAAGATCTCTATAATAAACTAAAAGTTAGTTAACTATATAGAAAAGAATACTAAGGGTAAGTATTAATAAGAGAGTAAATAAGTTTAATAAGTAATATTATTAATAAAGTAGTAAAATCCTAAAAATAAAGAGATAATATAGTAATATTATAGAAGAAGCAAAAAAGCTATATAATAATATTATAAAAAGAGTATAAGTTATTAAAAGTAAAAAATAGTAAAAAATTCTCTTATAGCTAATAGTTAGTAGTTAGTATTTAGTAGTTAAATAATAGGAAAATCTTATAATAAGGTATACTATATGCTATATATATAGGTAGTTATTATTAAATAAGCTTAAAGTAGCTATTTACTATTAATATTAACTTAGTAAAGAAGAAAGTAGTTAAAAGCTATTAAAAATAGAATAATCTCTTATTTACTTATTTAGTATAAAAACTCTACTTATAAGAGGTAAGAAGCTAAGTAAAGTAGTTAAAAGTAAAATAAGTAGTTAACTCTACTATTAATTATAAATTAATAAGCTAAAATTAATATTAAGGGTTAAATATATAATAAACGCTCTTTAAGTAAGAAAAAAGAGTAATTACTAAGAACGTTCTAAGTAAAATAGACTATCCCTTAGGTTATATTATAACTACTTCTATTAAATATAAGATTAGAAGCTATAGGGGCTATTATTATAATCCTACTATTATTAATATTATAGAGAGATATTACTTAATTTTACTAATATTAGTAATATTAATATTAATATACTCTTCTTAGAGATTAGAAGAGGGTAAGTTTAAAGTAGCTTAAGTAATATAAGCTATTTTTTCTTAAAATTATAACTACTTTATTAATATAAATTAATTAATTAAGTATTTCTAAATAGAATAAATCTAAATAAATATTAATAAGACTACCTCTTCTAAAACCTTACTAATCTATAGTTAATTAATATATTATATAATAGTAACTATAAAGTTAACTACTAATTAGTATTAATCTTATAAAACTAGCTAGCTAGTAAGGTACTATAGGTAGCAAATATCATATTATATTAACTACATTAGTAGTAATATATATAAGGTTAACTATGTTAGAGGCAGTAGCTGCAATTACAGCATTAATCGCAGAGGCCAGCGCCTTACATAATCACTAATTACATAAGGCACGCCCAGCTCAATTAACGCTGCGATGGGCTGGCGTTGCCGACAAACATCGTCTCTACAATTGAGGATCTTGGATACGAAGCCACTCCGAATAATCTTATAGAGGTCAATAGTGATCAGTCGAAAGATTCCCACAGAGTACTCTCCATCAGAGTCACCGGCATGTACTGTGCACACTGCCCAGGACGCGTCTTGGCCGCATTCTCACCTTTCGGGGATAGGCTGTCGGTCAAAGAACAGGGAACACTCGAAAACCCCATATTCACAGTCACATACGTACCTCAGGCTCCAGACTTCACCGTCAGGGCTATCCTCGAGTCCATCATGGGCACTGACGGCGCCTTCGTACCCACGGTCTACCATCCACCCACCATGGAGGAGAGGTCACAGCAGATGATGCACCGCACACGATTTCGTCTGATGCTTCGCGTTTTGCTTTGCTTCGTTGCCGCGATTCCGACCCTGATCATCGGCATCGTCTACATGAATCTCGTGTCACCAGAGAACCACGGGAGACACTATCTGATGCAGCCGCTCAATGGTGTCTCGCGAGCCGAGTGGTCTCTGTTGATAATGGCGACACCTGTTTACTTCTTTGCTGCCGATGTCTTTCATCGACGGGCGATCAAGGAACTGTACTCCCTCTGGCGACCTGGCAGCCCTGTTCCCATTCTGCGCCGTCTTTACCGCTTTGGTAGCATGGACATGCTTGTTAGCTTCGCCACAACCATCGCCTACTTCAGCTCGATCGCAGAGATTGTCATCGCGGCGACTAACAATCATCATATGGAGATGCAGTCCAGACCTTCGCACATGGATGCCGTCGTCTTCTTGACTCTGTTCTTATTAGTGGGTCGCGTGATCGAAGCCTACAGCAAGGCAAAGACTGGTGAAGCAGTGTCAAAGTTGGGGACCTTGAGACCCAAGGACGCGCTGCTGCTTCTAGATGATCAGAACGGGGAGAGTCAGGTCAAGACCATCGGCGTCGACCTACTTGACTGCGGCGATCGAGTGAGAGTTGTCCATGGTGGCTCACCGCCATGGGACGGTGTCCTCATCGATGGCTTTAACGCCGAATTTGTCGAGTCCAGCCTAACAGGCGAGTCAAAACCTGTGGAGAAGCGACTGGGCGATTACATTTACTCTGGCACCGTCAACAACGGTGGCCCGATCACCATGCAGATTACCGGCGCTTCTGGGGATTCCCTCCTCGATCAGATCATCAAAGTCGTACGGGATGGCCAGGCTCGACGCGCTCCGATTGAGCGTGTGGCTGACTCTATCACTGGCCACTTCGTCCCAGTCGTCACACTCATCGCCATTGCAACCTGGCTAATCTGGCTTGGTCTTGGACTTGCGGGTCGCCTGCCAGCAGACTACAAAGATGTCGTTGTTGGAGGTTGGCCATTCTGGTCTCTTCAATTCGCCATAGCCGTGTTTGTTATCGCTTGCCCATGCGGTATTGGTCTTGCTGCTCCGACTGCACTTTTTGTCGGTGGCGGGCTTGCTGCGAAGCATGGCATTCTGGCCAAGGGCGGAGGTGAAGCCTTTCAGGAAGCCAGTAACCTGGACATCATCGTTTTCGACAAGACTGGCACCTTGACCGAGGGTGGAGAACCCACGCTCACTGACCACCGTATCCTCGCTATCGACGACGCCCAAAAGGGTGCTTGGGATGAGAACATCATCCTCGGCTGCTTGGTGGAGCTTGAGAGCAACAGCAGCCACCCAATCGCCAAAGCTATCACCACTTTCTGCGGACCTCAACGCCGGAATAGCTTCAAGTCAACAAGCATTACAGAGGTTCCTGGAAAGGGTATCAAGGGCACCTTTACAGGCGCTTCTTTCTCGGCTCCGTTCGAGATCATTGTTGGAAATGAAGCCCTGATGGCTGATCACGGAGCCATTTTTGATGAGCAAACGTTGGAGAAACTAGACAGTTGGAAGAGCCAAGCCAAGTCCGTGGTTCTCGCTGCTGGCAAATTCGTCTCGTCCGACAACGGTGTCAGATGGAATCCTCTAGCCATTTTCGCTGTTTCGGATGCTATTCGCCCAGAGGCGAAGCCGGTTTTGGATGCTCTACGAGAGCAGGGTATCGACGTGTGGATGCTCTCTGGAGACAACGCCAAGACCGCAAGAGCTGTTGGTGCTATGGTCGGCATCCCGGAGGACCACATCATCGCCGGCGTGCTTCCTGAGCAGAAGACAGAGAAGATTGAGTACCTGCAGAAGAGCCAGATCAAGGTCGAATCCTTTCTGGGCATTGGGAACTCCAGGTACCGGCGGCCGACCGTGGCCATGGTTGGAGATGGCATCAATGACTCTCCTGCATTGACTGTCGCAGACGTTGGCATTGCCATTGGCTCAGGTTCCGACGTCGCTATCTCTGCTGCCGATTTTGTTCTCATCAACTCTAGCCTTGCGACGCTTCTCACACTCACGAGTCTCAGTCGAGCGGTGTTCAGACGTGTCAAGTTCAACTTTGCATGGGCTTTGGTCTACAACCTCGTTGCTCTGCCTATCGCCGCAGGTGTCCTGTACCCGATCAAGACGAACGGAAGTAACACGAGATTGGATCCAGTTTGGGCGGCACTTGCAATGGCTTTGAGTAGCCTCAGCGTCATTACAAGCAGTCTGCTGTTGCGGCTTCCGCTACCGGTAGTTGGATGCAAGACCAAGACCATTGGAAACTTGTAGATAATCGGAGGATGTATATTGGCGTTTTCGACATTTAAGTACTTTACGTTGGGTTCACTTTTGAGTTCGTACAATAGTCAATCATTTTCTCTTGCCAATTCGTTATACCCATGTTGAGAGCGACTGATGCTGTGGAAGACTTCAAGTCAACATCACTTCGCTCATGAACACTCACCGTCTGATCGGTCATTGCGGAGGCCTGCTTGATGCCTCGCCTGCATGAGTGCAAGGACGAAAATGCCTATCGCTATCAAAGGGCCAGGTAAGGCGTTTTTCTCGCTACCATGCCTCTTGAATGGGGCTGCCGGTGGGCGCATTACAATGGCGAAGATCACGCCCAGGTACACTGCCACGGCCCACAGGCTTTGAAACCACAGTTTACCTCAATAGAGGATGAGTAATCCTGTCCGAATGTCGCCTCAAGTGCTGCCTTGGCAGGACCTGACTCAAGTCAACGTGTCTTCAGCTGAAGGGTCGACAAGAATGGGATGATAAAAGGACGACACCTCGCCTGCTTTCGAGACCGGCCCATGCCGACCATTTCCTCACCGCCGATACTCAACTCCATCTCCTTGAAAATGAAGTCTTTTTTCTCCAGGTTTATTGCTCCGCGAGAGACCAAAGCTCCGACACAAGCGTCACCAGAAGAACTGTACGATGCAAATGAACCACAGATTAAGGGCAACCTTGAAATCGCAATTGACTCGACAAATCGCAAGAGATGGCCCGACGTCATTCTAAAGGCACGAAGGCATATGCGATGCCACCCCTACCATCCTAAGCGACTACCAAAATCATATCGGCCGTTCCAAATGGTCATAGACCCGCCGACTGATGAACGCCAAGAAAACAATGATGGACCAAGTCGACCCGCTTTGACGACATTTCCGGTGTTCATGGACCTTCCAAAAGAGCTCAGAGACAAGATCATGCTCATGTCGCAAACTCCTACCGTAATGGAGGGAAATGTCGTTATCGATCTGGAATGGAGAGAAGGGCCGCAAATTCACTTTCAACCCTACAGATCGTGGTCGAGCGTGCCTCTCTACGCAGTCAGCCGGGAAACGAGAGCGTTGGCAATCACCTACTTTGGAGAACCGCAGCCAGATTCTATCCCATTCAATTCTTCGCACGACTTTGTGGAGGTTGACTGGAACGGATCGATGCAAGCCGAGCGCAGCTGGACTGGCGACCACAAGGGCCCAGGACCAGTCCTCGTCACTCGAAAACGGAACATCACAGA
The DNA here is from genome assembly GCF_013390195.1 of Colletotrichum siamense. Taxonomy (NCBI): domain Eukaryota; kingdom Fungi; phylum Ascomycota; class Sordariomycetes; order Glomerellales; family Glomerellaceae; genus Colletotrichum; species Colletotrichum siamense. The sequence goes on from NW_023501015.1 coordinate 2,151,274, forward strand.
GAAAGAATGGCCCATGCCACGAGATCTATGTGAAAGAATACAGCACGTGGTCATTGATGCCCGCAACGCGGCCTTCGAAGATGACTCAAAGAAGGGTCCTTGGCGACTGGCCTTTGGGCTTCTCAGGGATCATTTCAAGAATCTCAGGATCTTGGACATCAGACTGTGGGACTTGGATGATGCGAGATCTGACAGACCGTATGATCCAGTATACCAAGAACTTTATAGGATTGATCAACTGGATTTTCTTGACGAGTTGGAAGACATGTCATCCGAAGGCCATACGCCATTCTTGAAGCTAGAGTGTGTCAGTATCATACCAGAGCTGCCCACGCCCCTACAGGCGGAGAGAGAGCAGTTCAGATTTCGCACGATTAAAGGGAGTCACTTCAAAACAATCAAGGCAGGTGAGCTTCCCAGAGCTGGTCTATGACTATGTCCCGGGGTCAGTATGAATACTGCAACTACAATTTCTTCGGGGTCTGTGAAATGGGACAGAGTTTGGTTGTCGAAGTACAGATGCTTTTTCAGGCAGTTACTAGCGTAGTGAAAGATCCTCTTAGAAGCCCATCAAGTCCTCCCTAGTGCGCCATACAATTCAGTAACCACGACGGGATTCCCGAAGTCGAACAAGCGGTTAACCGTAACAGGTGAAACACATGACCGGGCCACCGAAATGCTATTTTATTCGACTTCGCCACACCTTCCCATGTTAAATCAATTCCCGATTGAAGGGTTATGGAACAGAAGATAAATGCTTAGTATCAATGAACATCCATTGTTAGCGACGCATCGCCGAAAAGGGGCGAGGAGTATAAACGCAAGGTCTACCCAGCCCAACTTGTGTACCATAGCAACCCATCGAACAAAAGCTGAGGCACTGGTTGAGATCTCTGCGCATATTTCTTCTGCGTTGAGTAGCCACCCGGGTGAATCCTCACAGTCTCGGCTGGAATCAAGTTCGTGGGCCATGCCGTACGTTGTCCCATGTCAAACGGCGGGATCTTTCCGTTGAGTCCCGTTTTCTCTTTCATCAACCACGACCAATAGTCTCGAGAAGATTGGTTTGGATGCCTCTCCATCATCCCACTAATTACTAACCCCATCTTGATTGGACCACCCCACGTGAAGCTCTTATAGTCTTTCTCCCTTATTGATGGCTCAGAGGACCCTGACAATAGTTGTTTCTGGTCGATGAAGCGTTTGACTAGCAACCAGTCAAGAATATCATGGTTCATGTTAGAAGCAGCAAATACAGATCGAAAGCCTCGTCGTCCATGGTATGTCAGCCACGCACCATGGCGGACCAAATACTTGACGCACTCGTTCTGTCCAGCTACACAAGCAGCCATTAACGCTGAACCAGACGGAGATCCTTCAAGGTTGACATCAGCACCCAAGTCTATGATGTTCTTCATCATCGACATATTTCCGATCGATGCCGAAATACACAAAGGGGTCCAACCCTGGGACGGCTTGAGGTTCGCGAACTTGCGCAAAGCGTTGTAGCCGTATCTTTTCAGATAGTGTGGGTAAGCGCTAGTAATCCATGCTGGGCCCGATGGATCTGTGGTCCATGGGAATACGGAGCTATCCTCCAAGCGAACGCTCGAGTTCACGATCAACGAGGTGAAGGCAGTTTCGCAAATGGCATAATGAAAAGGGGACCCGCTGTACCACGATGATTCTTGTCTGTGTATCTGGACTCCGAGATGAAAAAAACGGGCAAACAGCGCACAACTATGCTCAGAATCGAATGATAGAAGATCCAGAATGGAGGAGTTGTCGGAGTCCGTGACCGTTAGATCAGCGTTCGCATCGAGTAGTTGTTTGATGATATCAATCCGATCGTTATCTACTGCTTGCAAAAGGGCTGTCTGGCCGTAACAGTCGCGATAATCGAGTTTTGCGCGCATCCTGATCAGTAGAAGGGCGATAGCGGACCGGTCCTCTTTTGGAGATCTGATGGCGCAGCCAAGGGGTGTCCCGTACAATCTCGAACCCATCGCATTAATATCTGCTCCATACTCAAGCAAAACCTCAACGGATTTTAAGCTTCCTTCAAATGCTGCACGATGCAAAGGTGACCATCCATTGGAGTCGACTTGAGCCAGCGCCTCTGCGACCGATAGGTGCGGCATAAAAGGCCCTCTGGGATATGTAAGCGACTATTATCTTCAATGCTGACTTCGCAAACTCACTGGGTTGTCTCTCGAGGCGATTTCAAAGTCTCAAGTACGATTTTTAGTCCATCGACATTTCCAGCCTCCACTGCAATGGCAAGAAGCCCAGGGACCGCGCCTGCAATATGACCTCCACTTTTTGTGTAGCACTCCAGACACTCGGGAAGCAAATCGTTCAACTCACTCGTCTGCAAGACCATATGCATCGCAGAAACACGACGTGTTACATGACAGACCTCTCTTGTGATGTCGGCTTCGTTTCGTAGCAACCACCTGATGATCCTCGTTCGGCGTAGAGCGATTGCTTGGATGAGCGGTGAGCAGCCTTTGCAGCTGTTGAGAGGCATTTCAAAACTGCAATTCTCCTGCCGCAAATCCTCAAGTATCTCGATGTCATCATATTCAATCGCTTCTTCGCATAAATCTGCGAGTGCTTGGTGACGCCTCTTTTGTACAGTACGAGATGGCAGAGGCATGTTTGCGACAGCTTCGTCGTCTGTGTCACTAGACCGGAACCACTGTGCTTGACTTTTGTTCTTCTTTGGGGCATAGAAGGAAGGAAACAATCCTGCTGCGTCCCTCTTTGGCTTGCATCCAGCCTGCAAAAGGACCCTGGCGATCGGCATACTCTCCCCTTGGGCTGCAAAATGCAGCGAAGACCTCCCATCTACTGCGCAAGCGTTGACATCACATCCACGTGAGCAAAGATATGCCACAGCTCGAATATGGCCATTGATTGTCGCTAAGTGCAATGGTGTCAAGTCGTCGTCGGCTTTGGCATTGATGTCTTCCAGCAGGTTGTTATCCAGGTAGAACCGCAATGCCCCGACTGAGCCACCTGCAGCCCCGACATGAAGAGCGTTCAGGCCTCCCAGATTCTTTCCTCGTTCATACTCCCAAATACTCATAGAACATGTCGAGCTCCAGTTTATAATGGCGCTGGTAGAATTGGGCATGATGTCTGATAAGAAACTTACTGCGTCGTGGAAAGAAGCGGCCAAAGCGGCATCAAAACCATTGTCGTCTGTCAAGGTTGGGTCTCCGCCACTTCTAAATATAGCCGTGGCGCAGTCCGGGGCATTATGGCAGAGATGATGGACGATTGGAGGAGCATGCGGAGGTGAGTTGACGCGCAAATTAGGATTTGCACCTCTGTCGACGAGCTTTCGTACGACCCATTCTGCTCTACCGCCTCCCAAAACATGTATCGGGGCGCAACCACTGTCAGGATTATATTCATCCAGTCGAGACATATCAGCATACGCCAGCGCTAAATCAATCATCTTCGCTGTTTCGTCTTGCGGGGTGCTTCGTACATGTTTGAAGACTAACTCTAGAGGCGTTTCGGGAAATGATGTGTCAGGCCTGTCATGTATGCTGACTCCTTTCTTGAGCAAAAGTTCTGCAAGCTCGAAATCGTTCTCTAAGAATGATGTTCCCAGTATTTGTACGAGTCGTCTATGATGCTGAATGCTAGACCAGTACTTCGTTCTCGGGAGGATGTCCCATAAGATTGTCCGGATATGTTTGAAGGAACTCGAGAGATTGAATTGTAATGGCGCATCAAGTAGTGGTAACGCACCGGATTTCCCCGTGAATTCTTCAAATACTTCGAAATACCCAAGTCGGAGGAGGGAGTTGATAATCGTCGGGCATTGTGTAAGACGCGGGGTTACCCACGGGGGAACAGGGTTGAAGGCCGATCTGTCTTGGACGGCGACGGCGGCAAGCGTTGCCCACGTGGCCTGCGCGCCTTCCATGACGGTCGCCGAGAAGCACGGTGCACTGCGAGAGGAATCCAGCATTGATAGCTCGTCTAAGATCGCCGGGTCCAAATTAGAGTAGCGAGGACCACCAGTCTTTGCTGACTCAAGGCATCGCTGAAGATATGCCTGTAACACTGTATCCCTATGCATCTCCCGACTGCAGACGTTGGGATATAGTGTTTTTATTCGACGGATGAAGCTTAGTGTGGCATCGGGACCAAGCTGCAGAAGTGGGTTTTCTCCCTCGGAGCAGATGTCAGCATCGTTGAAGCATGGGAGGATATCGAGAAGAGTCTCAGCGTTCGCTCTGACGATAAGTCCAAGAAATCCAGTCGAGGTCTTCACCATCGACGAAGTGATAGTGCTGTACTTGGCCAAGATAGTCGCCGAATCTCTTTTCCCTTCAGTGAGACACAGCGCAAGCGGCGTGTGCCCCATGTCGTCTGTGGCTTCCATCGCTTTCTTAACCTCAACTGGCGATTGAAATTTCAGTATGGCTTCCAGTAAATGCCTTGAACCGACTTGACTGTGAAGAACATTGCGTCCTTTGGAATCTTTGATCGAACAGGTAGCACCTCTGTCGGCAAGCATGCGAGCCACATCATCAAACATTTCGGGGCATAGTTCCCATCTCCATACATGCATAGGCTGTTTTCCCAGCCAATCAGTTTTCAAAGCATCAAATCCCTCTTCCAATAGACTCTGGAAGATGGCCACTGGTTGTGTTCGAGGCTGCTCCCTCAGGGCCATGTGCAATAAAGATCCGCCTTGACCGTCCGAAATATTGCTGAGATTTGTGCGAGGGTCTCGAAATATTTTGCGCAAGAGTAGTAGATTTCCACTCTTGATTGCGGCAATGGCATGCTCTGTCAAGTCCGCCAGCGTAAAGCTGATGACAGTGTTAACTTTGGCCGTGTTTCGTGTGAATTCTTCATTCAGGTGCATAGCTTTCCTCCAAGCCATTGAATACAGGCGGACGTGGCCTGGCGATTGTGCGATATGGCTCTCCAGCGACTCAACTAATTCTTGAAGGCCCTCTAAGTTCCTACTGTAAACACCCGTCTCGTCGAAAAGCTTTTTCGCGCTACTGACGTCGTCCTCTTCGATCGTAGCACCAAGCTTTATCAACAGAGATGGAAGGAGTAGGGTACGTGTTTGCTGAGCCACAGAGAACGCCAACTGTAGCAGACTTTTCCCGCAGTGGCTATGAATACATCTGGATTGTAGTGAACCTCCAGCATTTTGAATAGAGACAACTGTCGCTGCAGCCATCGAATGACTGTCGTCTTGGTTATACAAGTACCTGTTGTCCCAAATCCTGTTGCTATTCAGATATGTAAAGGACCGCAAACCCTGTATCGCGCATTGTAAAGGGCCACCGATTGGACTATCCAGGTTCGCATCAACGCCTTGCGTTAAGAGATGTGAACAGATCTGTGGTAACCGCAGCGCCGCTGCCATGTGCAATGTGGTGAAGTTGACATTGATCAAGGCTGCTATCAGAAGGCCTTTGTCCACATCCAGCTCCTGGTCAGCCAGGAATGTGCTCGCCCACGAGAAGAAGCAAGTTGTTCGTGCCTGATCAAAAAGGCTCCTCGACAGAGCTTCCACGATCGGGTCTTCCCAATGTCCATACGCGTAGTGGTGCCACCTTGTTGCAGCGCGAATGTACAATGGATAGTCGTCGTCGCGCTGGCCAGTTTCTTCCATAACAAGGAGTTCATTGACGCTGAGGCGAGAAAAGTTGCCTAACAGGAGATACTTGAGACACTCCACCGCTAACAAGAGGCCATGTGTGTGGTCTGAGATGCGAAATATTTCGAGTTCCGGTCTGGGGAACAAACATGTTTCGAGAAACTCTCGGACCGAAAAATGAGAGAACTCAAAATGCGATCCATCCGTTGACTTACGTATGAGGCTACTACAATATTTTGTAATAGAATCTTCCTTGATAACATTACGAGGTTCAAGGCTGAAACCAGGCTCTGGCACCGAAAGAAGGTGTTGCAATTCGCGGATTTCTAATGCAGGGTCCGCGAAGGCTATAGCATGCAAAGCAAGTTGAACAAGCCGTGTCTTTTTCTGTGGAATCCTTTCTAGAATGCGAATATAGGTTTCGTTGAGGGTCGGGGGAAGTGATTGCAGTGCATCCCGGCATTCCTGGGCGGAATCACATTCTGAAAGATGGTCAAGCTGACAAGCTACCCATCGAAACCTTTGGGTCGATATTTAGTAGCTGAAATGGTGGAATCATAGGAGAGCAAGACTTACATTCCGTTTGCACCATCAACAAGTCTTGTAAGCGCATCTGCCTTCAGTTCTGGGTCATGAAGGTCAAGCTTCCCATTTCTCGTTCGTTCTTCGATCTCTGCCGTTATATACTCAGTTATGTCTTGTTTGTGGGCGGCAACTTCGATGGAAACAAAGTCTTCGTGAAGATGATGTCGGACCTCTTCCTCGTCGCGACTTAACAGGGCAATCGATACATTTGGCGACGTCCTTGGGATTTTTGCAAGTGCGCCAACAACATCGGCGGTGTACTTGCCACATTCGTCAAGCCCATCAATGACTAGATGTACGTGGCTGTATATCTTGAGGATGTTGTGGAGCATTGACATCAACTCTGCCTCGCTGGGCTGTCTTGGAAGTCCATTGACTGGGTGGTGTTCTTCGTAGTGATATTTCAGTAACTGGTAGGCCTCGCCATTTTGCAAGCCCAGCTGGTAGACGATCGCCAAGATGATGGCCTCAATATTCTGCGTAGCCGTAACTTTATAATCACAGAAAAAGAAAGCGCATGCAATGGACTCGGAGGATTGTCCCAACGCAGCTTCAATTATCGAAGCAGCAAGAACAGTTTTCCCGGCTCCAGGAATACCCTTCAACCACAGTCGAGAGCCAGGTTTCGACAGCCAGTATCGAAATTGGGGAAGTCGAGTAAGCCATAGACCAGTTCTACCATGACGCAGACGAAGACTCATATCGTAGTTAGGTTGGGGATTGTGCTGCACGTAAAATTCCAGGAGTCTCTTGTCCTCCATGGCCTTCTCAATCCGGATTGTGATGCGACGTGTCTCTTTTGCAACCTCAACATGTTCATCTTCTTTTGCGAGAAGCTTGAGCATGGCATCCAATGAATCCGCCGATAATGCCAAGTTGATATTTTGCTTGTGGCGGGAGAGCAAATCGAGCCATTCTCGGACCTGATCCGAGGATATCGGGCGGAAAAGTTTGGTTCTGATGGATGTCAGGTCGATCTTGCTCAGCTCCTTGTTCATTGCCGTCAAGCTGTCACTGCAATCTTCGATATTGTGCATGCGGAGGTTGCTGTCGAAGGACCCTGCTTCCAGGGCTCTGGCTAGACGAGCAAGGCTGTTAAGGGCACCTCCGAGGAGATTGACCTCTTTCGCCAAGTCACCGAGTTCTTTCTCGGCATCTTTGACTGACTTTTTGTATTTGATCAGGCGGGTGAAGACGATGTCGGCGAGCGAAATGAGACCAGCGATGCTGGCGGCGATCGATAAAGGATCGGCCATTTTTGGGATGGCCTCTTCGGACTGACAGTGAGACGACAGGGACCGCAGGAATCAGCACAAAAGGTCTTGGTCTCGGGGTGGGTTCTCATTTTCTTAAGAGAGCTGAAATGACCGAGTTAAACAGACTCTCGTTTAGTGAGGCTGCAGATGAACGATTGGTCACCCTGCTTTCCGCCCTCCAACATGCAATGCGAGGTACTTCCTCAGAGGATAGTGGGGCACGAGGTGAGAAAAGCCGCGACACAGTGAACAGGAGACGAGACCATTTCAATTGTGGCTGCATTGCCTGCCTGCTTAGCCATCTTACTGTCATGGATGGCCAAGTCACATTGTTACCTACGGGCGCCTTGCCTGCCTCAAGCTCCGATTTCATTTGCGACAATCTTGCCGTGCTAGCCCCCAAATGCCTAGGGTGTTGGCCGTTATGACGCCGTCAGACATGCGAGGCGCTTTTTGTGCTTTCTTTCTCGAATAAGCTACCTTATGCCTGTGCATTACACAGCCTCTAGGCTGATTTTGGCGTCGCAGGCTTTGAGCACCGGTATGGCCAGTCGCCACAACAAGAATGCCATGGCTGTATATCATCCATCAAGATCAGTGCACGAGCTGGAAATTGGCCCCGAGGTACTATTGGCCCGAAAAGCCCGTTTCTGATACTTATTGGTGAGGTTGAGTCCAAGGCTTCTTCGACCTGGGCGTCGCGGCACTGACATGATTACTACCTGAACCTTTTGGCAGATTGCAGCGTAATGCACGCCTCTGTGAGGCTGACAACTCACCTAATGGCGTCGGGTTATGTAATTGAAGGAGCTGACCATAATGATTCCATGATTGACTCTACTTGCATACTATGTTCATCAAATGTCTGGTTAGCCAGGGGCGCTTACTTAAGTTTCAGTCCATGAATGAACTCGATGGAGGCGAATGTCGCAGTCGGGGGACAACCTGTAGCTGTGCGGTATGTCGGCAGTCCTTTGCTCAATGAGTCCGCGCAGGACGGTCATTAGAAAAGTTCCCAAAGCTCAAGATAAAATCTCAACGCGTGTTTAGATTTGAAAAAGTTGGTGTGGAGCAATCAACTCACATTGGCCTGCATCACCGCGAAAGAAGTCGGCTTTCGGGTCAGGCAATTTTAGCGTACTCCAGCCCGAGTCGGGCCCGCCCCGTGTCGGGCCTGAAACCTACCGGTGAACATCGGGCGATGCGACTCCACACGGCCCGAAGCTGCGGCGTCTGGGATTGGCATTCACTCCAAAATCATCCCGCCGGAATACTTCGAACAAAGTTTTCCAGCTTCTCCTACACTCCCAATTACGTTCAAAATGCGTTCTAGACACCACTGTCGTGTGTTGGTGTTTCCAGCCCTCGCTTAAATAGGTGCCAAGCTAGCAACCGTGTGTCGAATCTTGGTCATCGCACTCAGAACAGTACACCAATTTAGGTTCCCAAAGAGATAGGATGCCGATTCAAGAAGATCCAAGTTGGACAATTGCAATAATATGAAAGAAGTACGGCCAGGCTTGCATAGAGCCTTTGCATCGCCGGATCGTCGCGAAGCGGATCGAAAATCTTCTCAGTTGTGCATCAACCTGCAAGCTAGGTTAATATAAGCTCAGGGGCAGAATTACAGCGACGGACTCTTCAACACCGCGTTCGGGGCCGAACTCAGCCAGCCAAGACTCTTAACGACACCACATAAGAAGCAAACACTTCTGCCGTACCCACAACATCTCCACAACGGACACAAACGCCGAGAAACACGATCCCATCGGCTCAGCCCAGCAATTCCATCATCAAAACAGGAAAGAGGGAAAAACCATCACAAGCATAAACCTCTAAAATAAGAAGGTGGTGGAACCATCTCCCGAGTCAAGGCATTGCAAATGCGCGCTCGTTGTTTGGTCGCGCCGCACTCAATTTAAGTTGAAGCAATTTCCCATCTTTCCAGAATACGGGGTCCGGACCCACAGACCACTGTGAATTCGGCCGTCGCGCCGCGGCGGTTCGGGCATCCCGGGGCGGGCCCCGCACCCAATTAGGCATGTGCCCCCCGGCCTCCCCAGATCGGAGAGTCCGCCGATCAGAAATCAGCCCTGGAGGGAAAGCAAGAAGGAGAGCAGGGGAAAAAGCATATCTTGCTTCCGGTTCCCGCGTCCCGCTGGGCTGATGTCGATCCTGCTGGGTGTAGGACACAGTCTCTCTCTCGTTTGATCCAACTACCAGTCACTCTTTCACCTCAAACCACCACAATGCGCGTCTCATTCCTGTCCTTCGCTCTCTTCACAGCCGCCGTGCTCGGCCAAGATGCGGCACACCAATGGCAACCAGCCGGCGCCAACGACCGTCCGTCCCCCCTCCCTCCCCTCCTACCACCCCTCAACTAACACATCCACACACAGTCCGCTCCCCCTGCCCGCTGCTCAACTCCCTCGCAAACCACGGCTACCTCCCCCGCACAGGGCGCAACATCTCCGTCGACGCGCTCATCGAGGGCATGCACGCCGGCCTCAACCTGCGCGAGGACGCCAAGCTCTTCTTCCGGCTGCAGGGCAACAAGGCGCTGACGGCCTCCTCCACCGGCGACGCGCAGACCTTCCACCTCAGCGACCTCATCACGCACGACCTCATCGAGCACGATGCGTCCCTCAGCCGCGCGGATATCCACTTCGGCGACAACTGGTCCTTCAACCAGACCATCTTCGACGAGACCAAGTCGTACTGGCCCGCGGACCTGATCAGCATCAGCGACGCGGCGAAGGCGCTTGTGGCGCGGCAGAAGACGGCCAAGGCCGTGAACCCCGAGTTTAACCTGCCGCTGGACGGGTACACGAATAGTCTGGGCCAGACGGCGATGTACCTGGGCCTGTTTGGGGACTATGAGGATGGAAATGCCCGGACAGATTGGGTGGTGTACTTTTTTGGTGAGTTTGCTGTGCCCTGGGTTGAGATGAGAATGTGAGAACTGACAGGATGAACAGAGAATGAGAGGCTGCCGTTTGAGCTTGGATGGGCTAGACGGTCTGACGATGACAAGATCCCGGCTACGGGCATTCTGGCGCTGACGACCAAGGTCGCGGTGCATTATCTGGCTGCCAAGATCGGCTTGTAAAGTGGTGTATTTGGTAATGTTTAATTTAAATGATCAGCGAGTTGACAATACCGGCGTCAGACATGAATTCATAATGATATCCATATGAAGACTGGAGGTTCCGTTCATCGCATGTGATTGGCTGAGCACTCACTTCCACACTCACCCAACAACTTCAACCGGACGGCCACTCACTTCCGTTCATGCCTCACCCCGACCCCGACCTGAGCCACCCCCAGCCCCGACGTCCTCGCAAACTGCATTCTAACAACCAAGACCGTCTATCAAAAACAACATCCCCCAAATACGAGTCCCATCACCGGAATTCAGCATCCTCATCACCCGCCTCCACCCCCAACTCCATCCTCCTACGGCCGCAACCACCATCCCCCTCGCGCACTATTGCCAAACCCACTGCCATCACCCGTCCTTCCCACCGGCGATCCATCACCTCCCCCCCTCCATCCAACTGCGCGCAAAGGGGGCCTCGGGTATCCGCTGCAGAAAGTGGACCTCTCACCAGGGTCGCCCTCAATGTGACAGCAGACCGGGGTCCTTCCGCTCCTCTGGCCCATGCGACGACTCAGCGCCCCGGTCCATCACGAACGCTCAACGCCCAAACACCGGCCACCGGGAGCCACACGGCGGGTCGCGGCCCATGTCCCGGTGCATACACCCATCGCCCGCGCCCGCTTAGCGCCAACAGAGTCGGGCGGCATGTCTGGTGATATGGTGGAGGCGGTATGTGTTGGTTGAACCCTCGAGGATTCCCAGCGACGAGTGCTAGGTAGCCGGGAGGGATGATAAAAAACCGCTCACCTCGCCCCTGGAAAACCGCACCGCTACCGGCTCGAGTCAGTCTCCTTTTCTCTGCCCAGCACATCCTCTGCACCAAAATGCCCTCCCAAAAGCCAAAGATCCTCCTCATGGGCGCCACCGGCTACGTCGGCGGCTCCGTCCTCCACCACCTCCTCGCCCACCCGGACCTCACATCCACAATCACCCCCTCCAACCCAATCACCCTCCCCATCCGCCCGGGCAACCCCTCCTCCTCCTCCCCGTCCCGCGCCGAGCTCCTCACCGCAACCTACGGCCCCCGCGTCCGCCCCGTCCACATCACCTCCCTCGACGACGCCCAAACCCTCACCCGCCTCGCCTCCCAGCACGACCTCGTCATCAATGCCGCCTCCGGCTTCCACCCCTCCTCCGCCGAAGCCCTCGTCCTCGGCCTCGCCCAGCGCCGCAAGACCCACCACCGCCCCGGCACAACCCCGTGGATGATCCACACCTCCGGCACCTCCAACATCGCCGACCGGCCCCTCAGCGGCGTCCCCCGCCCCGACGTCGAACACGACGACGCCAACTCCCAATCCGTCTTCGCCTTCGAGGAAGCCGAAAACCGGCGCGAGTGGTACCCCCAGCGCGCCGCCGAACTCGTCGTCCTCCGCACCGCCTCCGAGACCGGCGTCTCCGCCGCCTCCATCCAGGCCCCCTGCATCTTCGGCACGGGCTCCGGCCTCTTCAACCGCGCAGGCCTCATGGTCCCCGTGATGATGTCCTTCGTCCTGCAGCACGGCTTCGGCATCCGCGTCGGCGACGGCACCGGCTGCATCGACACCGTGCACGTCTCCGACCTCGCGGACCTCTACGTCCTCTGCGTGCGCGACATCGTCCACAACGACGGCGCGAACGTCCCCTCCGGCACGGGGGGCATCATCTTCCCCGCCGTCGGGCGCACGCTGACCGCGGAGATCCCGAAGAAGTGTCTCGACGTGGCGTTCGCGACGGGGAACCTGCCGCTCGAGGACGGCCCGCAGACGCCGGAGATCCGCGAGTGGAGCATTGAGGACGCGGCGGTTACGACGGCGGGGAATGTGGCGGTCGCGGAGACGGGGTACGCGGGCCACCGCAAGACGAAGGGGACTGTGGCGAGGGAGCGGCTGGGGTGGGCGCCGGTGTATCTGGAGGAGGCGTGGGAGAAGGACTTTGAGACGGAGTTGAGGGCAGCGTTGAATGGGCAGAGGGGGTCGACTATGGCGGCGTGTATTGCGAATACCAAGTGAGGTTGCGCGTGGGTTTGGATGATGTGAGGCTGAGATGGTGTAGCAGGACGTCGCTGTGTAACGTCAATCACGGCATGGACGGTGCAGCAAAAAGGACTGTGTTTGGAAAATTTCGATTATTCCCCTAACCGATCTATATATACGTTTTGTTTGATTTTGTCTCAATATGCACACGGGAAAACAGCATTTAACACTATGGTATGAAGGATGGGATGAGCTTGTGTGGTATCGCAGCGGTAGTTGTGCAGACGATGAGGGACACCTTTTCCCGTATGATACACTCGGCGGGCCGTCCTTCGGATTCACCGGAACATTGGAGGTCCCTTGTTGTACAGACAGCAGCAGCAAATTATTTGAGTCCTCCGAACTTGATGCACTTCTCGATCCAGCCGCGACGCGGCGTCTGCGGGGGCGGTGCCTGTTCGCGCGGGTGGTTGACCCCGCCGCCCCAGCTGCGCCAGGTGCTCTCCGTCGCCTCCGTCGGCGCCATCGAGACGCCGCGGTCGCCGTGCATCAGCGGCGGCGGCGTCTCCAGCCACAGCGGCTGCGGCGGTCGGCCCTGCTGTCCCGCCGCCGCCGGTGGCTGGCGGTTCTCGTACAGGGAGAGGATGGAGTTCGTGTCGGACTGGTTCTCGGTGCCGTACCTGCTCGACGCGGTGTACCTGTTCGCGTTGCCGGCCTGCTGGCTGTCGGGGCGGTACGCATCGGGCACGTTCGGGACAGGCGGCGCGTTCACGCTCTGGGCGCTTGCGCCCATGGTGCGGGAGGAGTAGACGCTGCTGCGGCCGGAGAGGGGGTTCAGCTTGAGCGGGTGGTGGCGGCGGATCCAGCTGGCGATGGAGTTGCGGACGTTGGGCTGGTGGACGGGGGCGGGCTCGAGGATGGGCAGCTGGCGACCGGAGGCGTACTTCTTCTCGTCCAGGTAGCCCTGCGGGGTGAGCGAGTTGCGGTCGTCCGGGTGGTAGCCGCCGGCGGAGCCGTTTTCGGCGGCGTAGGCGGCGCCCATGAGCTCGGCCATGATGCTGGACGGGGCGCGGCGGGCGGGCTGCTTCTGGGAGGGCGAGAAGGTCGATTCGGGGTTCCAGTAGTGGCCGTCGGGGGACATGGAGCGTTCGTACATGCGGCGTGCGTCGCGGCGTTTGCGGTATTTGAGGAACCACCAGAGGCCCCAGCCTATCACGAGGAACAGCGCGGCAATGGCTGATGAGGATGTCAGTTGGCACTCAAAAGAGACACGGATGGATGCTTCATCTTAGTGACATACCAATGGTCCCGAACGCGATGGCAGTCGGCGTCCACCCTGCGTCTGAAGATCTGTCGTCGCCCAAGCCAATCTCGTTTCCTCCCCTCGTGGTGCCTCCCGTCGGTGCAAGAGTCGGCTTGGTCGTCGTGAACTGGCTCTCGGGAAGGGCGGTAGGAACACTGCTAGTCCTGGATGGCGGGGTGGCAGAAGCGGCAGGGAAAGACGTGGGCCGGGGTTGCTCGCGCGAGGGCTCACGGGAGGGTGCGCTTGTGGGCGTGATAGACTCGGAGGTGGTCGTCGTCTCGTCGGTGCCGGTGGGATTGGCCGGGGCCAGGACGGGAGGCGGCGGCGGCGGTGGCGGGTCCGTGGTCTTTGGCGAATGGGTCTTTGTCTTTGGTGAGTGAGTTTTGCTCACGCCCGGCGGGAAGCTGGAGTGGTCCGGTGAGGGCGAGTCCTCGCCATCAGAAGAGTCGTCTCGGATCTCGATGCGCAAGTCGTCTCTCTGGTAGCGTGGCCGGCGGCGGGGGATACGCCTTATGAAAATTTAGTCACGTCGGTCATATGAGATGTCGTTGTGATGCCATGAAATCCTACCTTCTCACAATGTTTCTCGCCACAGCCTCCATGTTGTCGTAGTGCCAAGCTCAAGTTTCAAAAGACCTGAGTATCCAACCCGAGAACTGATAGTGAAGCTGTTTCGATGGTCGCGTGATCAAAAAATAAGGGTGAAAAATGAGATATGTAGGTCGTCGTGTTGGGACGGACAGAAAGCAGCCCAGCTGTAGAGACAGAATGAAAGAAAGTTAGTGGGCACCGCCCGTGAAGAAGGGAAAGGCGAAGAATGAAGAAAAGTGAAAGCTTGATGTCGACTTGGAAGCTTTCACCTCATCTTGGCCATGTGTCGACAGGAGGGGGGATCGAAGATGGGGGAGGGAAGGGAGCGAGAGGGGGGTGACGTCCCTTTGTTTCGATGCAGAGATCGAGGAACGGGAACGAGGGCCAGGAGGCGAGGTGCTAAGTGGCCGTATGTATAACGTAAGAAAGAACGAAGGGCAGGTGAGGGCGCCGTCACATCGCAAGGTGACAAGGTGACCAGGGGAGGAGTGTTCCTTGCGTGGCCCAAAACCGCCGGTTGGTCTCGTCTCTCGATGCCCCTCCCCTGCAACGTCCTGTCGTTAAAGTGGTCTAAGGTTTCTTGTGGTGGTGGTTGCTGCGCCCGTGCAGCCGCTGTCTGTCATTGCGTCAGGAAGCGCTGCTGCGAACCATCCATCCATCCCTTTCGAACATTGGACTTGTGGTGGTGGACTGGAGTTCTTCAGTGCCCACTCCGGGTGGGCAACCGGAAACGAGAGGAAGTCCGGAGCGCGAGGAGGAGCCAAAGGAGGGTTACAGGACGCGAGGTCGCTGGGGGTGTTGAAGGGGAGAATGGGAGGGTCCAAGACAGCGGCGGCGGCAAGAGGGAAAGAAGACGCGAGGCCCTGCAGTGTTGTTGGTGTTTCACCGTTTCAGACCTTGTGCCAAGAAGTCCCAAAAGACGCTGGTGCGACACCTTTTTTGCTGGGGACCCAATAAAGCCCCGATCCACACCAAGTTTTCAGCGGGTCTTTAAATGGGTCCATACGTTGAACAGTGGATCCCTTCTCCGCCAAGCCGCCCCGCTGTTGCCGCGGTCCCGGACCCCCGATTCGCTGCAATCCTGCAGCTCTGGTGCCGATGTGGGCGGCCCGGCCAGAACAAGGGTCCACTTCTTCGCACTGCTGGCAGCTGTAGGTACTCTTCACTCCAGGGCTCATCGCCGCCAGCCACCAAAAGTCGTGAGAGGCGCACAGTTTCAGAATGTCTTCTCCCCGCCCACGCCGTCGCCGCCAGTGCCTGAGAAGATCAGATCGGCTGTCCCGTATTGATCTTTTCTTGGTGACGGGGCTGCCGGGGTTCGTCCTGTACGAGAGAGCACATACACTGCGAAATGCACTACGCGAGTACGGGGGAGCCAACCGTTCTGATCCTTTCCGCCAATCAGTCTCAGCAGCCATCCTCCCAAAAGAGAGTCCATTCGCTCTTCTCAAACGACTAGAATTTGAATGGGGATAAGATGAGAGGAAAGCAGAGACCCAGAGACCAAAACGGGCGGAATGCTACTACAACTGCTCTCCTGCCATTCGTTCCAAACTCTACTGAACGCCAAGGTTTACTTTGACAGGCCCTCAATCGGACAATCGCATCTTTTTCGCCGCCCGGTGCACAAAAGCTCAAACCAGCCTTCAATCAATGTTGTATCTGCCCACACGCACAGTCCCCGCCCAATTAAATTCGAACGAACCGTCCCCTGGGCCTTTCTTTCCTCCCTTCTCCTGTTCGAGAACGTTAGCAGTGCTTCCTTTTGGCGCCTTCGTGGCTGAAATCCTGTGTTTGTTCGACGCAGACACCCATCCTCCGTGCGGTCCCCCAACATCAGGTGAAATGTTACGACGTCACACTCCCGTTCAAGCCCGTTTGAAGTTGGTGCCGAACCTCCGGTGACGCCTGCCCATCAGTTCCTTGGCATCCAGCGGATGCAACTTCGTGATCTGGTGTGTGTGCAATCATCAAATGAAAGGGGGCGGGATGCCAATAACGGTAAGGCTTTGCCACATGTGAGGCTCTCTCAGAAGGATATGCACAAGCCTCGGGCCATCATTTATTCGAGTCACAAGCGACAACGCCCTCGGACTCAAGAGTCAAGGCCTCTTCGCTTCCTCCCTCGGGCTGGCCTTTTGTAATATCTCTGACGCACTGCCCCGGTGGATGCTGCGCCGCCGGAGAAAAGCTTGGCCTCGAAGGAAAGGGGGCTCGGCACCAAAGAGTGGGACACGATTAATTTACAGCAGCGACAACTCTAAATGCTCCCGCGAGTCAATCCCATCTTGGCTGGCGAAGTGCTGGGGTCCTGACTCCTTGCTCCCTCTAGCGCCGAAAGTAATTTCGATCTTCGACGTGGCCTTCAATTTCGACATCTAAGCTTAAAACGAAGTCCGACGATATATATGAGATGAGCCGTGTCTTCCAAGAGAGGGCGGATGTTCGCGATACCGGCTTCTGCTAGATTGCACTCTTGCTGATGTTGTTCAATATTGACTTGGCGTACGCCAGGTAATGATTAAAGGGGCTCTTTACCTGAGATCTCATTCCCAGTGGAATACGGTCCGCACTTTGAGGTTGGCTATTACGGGACGTCAACTTGGAAAACAATTTCTAGACTTGCTGGGCGCGTCCACCTTTGTCTACGTCTACTACATTACACAGTTTGCCATTGATCAGGAAAAGGCACCGAATTCCGCATACTCGGCTAGCTTGCCAAAATAACTTCGCACATCTAGTGCAGGCTCTTAATCGACTTGTTATTGAAGTTATTGGTGTACAATGTGCAGTGAACGCGCGTTGGTTCAGTCCTCGGTATTTCCTCGATTCTAGAAGTTATCTACACGAAGTTTGTGTTCAGCTCTTTGACTTCATCACTTGGACTTACACATGTTTCGATTGCGTGTTCTAGGTGATAAGCTAAAAAAGGCAGAAAAGAAAAGGAAAACCACAATGAGGGGTCTGGACCGGATCTGACCTCGTCTTTTATGATGATTCTGCACTCGTTGGGAACGTTACCGTGTCTCGGACCACCACCTGTCCTCTGACGTCTTTCATGATATCTTTCTTTCTGCAGAGGTAATCCAAACGTGATTCATCGTGCCGTCGTAGGTTGCTGCCTGTCAAGCGCCATTTAATCTTGGTGATTCCGCTCCATTCCTTGACGACAAGATTTCCCTCGTCACACCAGTGCGGTTTTACTGTCAGCTTATCCTGATCTCGGAACCTCTCAACTAGGAACCATTCTCTGATTTGAGAATGATGTTTACCAGCTTCGAACGCGTTCCGATGAATGCCCTCATCATTCGTGTACGAGATTGACGCGCCGTAGCGGACGAGCTTCTTGGCGGCCTCAAGCCTACCATATGTAGTGGCGCCCATCAATGCGCTCCCTTGAAAGCAACCTTCATGATCTATCTTTGCTCCGTATTTAAGGAGCTCGTCGATGCACGAGACGTAGCCGCGGACTGTTGCGCTACATAAAGGCGAATGCGCATCATATGCATCGCGGTGAAGATACTTGTCAATTATCCCCCATTGGGTGTAAAGTCGCAAGAGACTTCTGAGCAGTTGGTATTCGCCATATCCGGAAGCGTACGATAATGGGTTTCCCGCGTCTTCTGCATCAATTTGGTACAGCAGGCCGGAGTTAAGGATCAACGTCATCAACTTTGTGTCGTTGCCTAAGTACATGGCGTATGTGATTGTACTGAGCCCATTGATGTTAAGGCGATGAAGGGGATCGAAACCTCTGCTCCAGAAGTAAGATAGCATTTTTGGTGCCGATGAGTAATGCAATTGCGCTTTATGTAGGGCATCATACCCCCAGTGATCGCACGTGAGATTTGGTCCCGTCTTGTCGAGCAGTTCAATCATCTCCATGTTCCCATTCTCAGCGGCCCACATTAGTGCCGATGTGCCCCCCAAACTGCGAAAAGACGGATCAGCCCCCGCAGCAAGAAGACATTTAAAGGCTTCCAAATTGTCCATTTCTGCAGCCAGGATAAGAGGAGTCCTCTGGTTTTCGTCCAGAACGTTGAGGTCAGTGCCGCAGTTGATGAAGAACTTGATACACTCTTGATTCTCGGCCTCGATGGCATAGTGAAGCGCGCTTCCCGAAAACTTGTTGTCAAGCGGCCAGTCGCGCTTCATTGCTGAGGAATAGCGGCTGACACGGCTGGCAGCAGCGGCGAGGAATTCTTTCCAGGACGTCCGTTGAGCCCAAGGCAGGTGGCGATAGAGTGCGCTGCGGAACAGGTCAGTCATTCACATTCAGCTGAATTGAAACAAGCAACATACCGATAAGCGAGGAAGTTTCTTTCCACGTGGTTTTGCAATTGCTGGAGCGCTAGAGGGTTTTCCGACAAAGCCGCAACGTGGAATGGATTCAGGTCTAGGTCCATTACAAGCGATCCGTAGCGCAATAAGGCATCTAACATCGTGCTTAGAGGTTCTTCGGGGGCTCGATGCCATATTGCAAGCAAAATGGCATTTCTTAGACCAAGGGAGTGCTTTCCACACTGCGTATAGAGGCATAGGCGCAAACGAGTAGTAATGATATGTTGTGTGTGAATCTAGCTAAGTCGGCTGTTTACTAGGCTAGAGGCTAAAAGAAGGGCTTAGAGGGCCCCTAAACTATATAAGCTACTTATAGTACTTATAAATAGGTACTATTATACTACCTCTTAAATTTTAAAACTTAGTAGTAATTATTAATATATATAAAGTAAGTAAAAGCTAGAAATCTTATTAAAAACTAAAAAGCTTAAAACTAAGGAGTTTTTAAGTTTATATTAACTTAGTTAATTTCTAGTTAAACTACTAAGTAATCCCTATTTTCTAATTAACTTAAAGTTTTAAATTAAATTAATCCTAAAGCTAGCTAATATTAATTTATATTATCCTCTAATTTATTTACTAATATAAGTATTCTAATAAAGTTATAATACTTCTATATTTTAAAAAACTTTATAAAGTTATTAATAACTATCTTAAAACTATTAATAAAATAAAGTATAAAAGTTTTATTTATAAGTACCTCTTTAATAATCTATTTATATTAAATATTAATATAATAAGTATAAGCTTAGTTTAGTAGATTTATAATATAAAAATATATATTAGTACTATTTATAAAAAGAAAAATAAAAATATTTATCTTAGCGTTAAATATCTACTTAATAGATCTCTTAATCTATTTAAAAATAAAACTAATAAATATTAAGTTTATAAACTTTACTTTAGTTATACTAAAAGTAATAAATATCTATTTTTTAGTTTTCTAAGTAATAAGAGTATTACTAAAGAAGATAATATATCCTCTAATTAAGATATAAAATAGCTAGTTATTAGTAAAAGAAGTATTTATTATATTATAGAGAGCTAAAATTTAATTTAGATTAGTTTTACTAATAATAATACTATAATAAATAGTTCTTTAGAAGTAGTAGAAGAAGTACTTAATAAAGTATAAATATATTTAAGATAAACCTCTATTAATTTAGTAGAACTTATTAATATAATAAATAATATTAATATAAGTACCTTAAATAAGCTAGTTAATATAGCTAGTTTTCTTAATATACTCTTTAGCTTTTTTAATAATATATTTATTCTTATTTTATTAAATAAAAAGCTTTTTATAAGAAGGGAAAGAAGTCTTTATAAGCTATAGATCTTAATAACTAAATTAATAGAAAATAGCTTTAGTATACTTATATTAAGAAAAGAAGATCTTCTTAGTTAAGATATTATATTTAATCTAAAAACTAAAGAACTATATAGCTTTATTAAGCTTTTTAAAAGTATATACTTTCTTAAGATTATTATAGATACTCTTAATATACTACTTATTAAACATAATAATAATATTATTATTAATATATATTAAGGTGTAAATATATTAGTTCTTATTTATAAATAAATAGAGCTTATTATTAATAAGAATAAAGCTAATCTTATTTATCTTAGTATAAATAAGATTAAACTATTAGAGAGAAGCTTTATATAAACTATAAAATACTTTCTTAAGAAACTAAACCTTACTATTATTAATACTAAAGCTAGTAAGTTAATAAATATAGATCTTAATATTATTAAGAACTAATATTATAAAAAAAATAAAGTTAAAGTTATATATTTAGTATTTAAGTTTTTAAAGAGTAATAATAGTAAGGAATAGTTAAAGAGCTATAGCTATAGTAATTACTATATAGATTTCCTAAGAAGCTTAATCTTTATACTTAAAGTTACTATATATAACTTAATAAGCTTTAAACTAAGTAATAATATTATTAATAGTAGTCTTAATATTAAAAACTTATTAGCTAAGAAGAACTTTAATATTAAGAAGAAAATAAATAAGTTTATAAACCTCTTTTATAATAAACTATTAGATTTCTTATTTATAAGCTTCTTTTTACTATAGCTAGTAAGGGTTATTTTTAGTTTAATTATAGGTTTTTAAAATATTATAACTTTATAGAAGTACTTTAAAGATAGAAATAGCTATAAAGATATTAAGAAAATACTTAGGCGTATTATTATATACCTAAATATTAATAGTAATATATACTTTTTTATTATAGCTATAGATACTAAAAAGCTATTTATAGTAACTAAGAGGTTTAAGGTTACTTTAATAAAGTCTAGAAAAGGTAATCTTATTATCTTAAGAAGTCTTAATATTTTCTTCTCTATAAATTTACTATTTATAAATAAAATTAATATTATTTAGTTCTTAGTTAATAATACTATAAAAAGACTTATTAAAGTTATTATTATTATAATACTTATTAACTTTCTTATTATAGTTTATAATAACTATATTATCCTCTAAAAGAGATTATAAAGTTAAGTAAAATATAATTTTATCTAAAAGTAGTATTATTAAGTTTAATCCTTCTATAGCTATATTAAGGGCGTTATTACTAGCGTTTAAAGATATTAGTATTATAATAGAGATCTCTAAAAACTTCTTAAAAAAGTTAGAAATACCTATAGTTATACTATATTAAATCTAAAGATCTAGCTTATTAAATAGTATATTATACTCTATATTATTAGTAATTAGTATATTATATATAAGTTAAAGAACTATATTTATTAAACCTTTATAGAAGTAAATATTATAATAATAAATAACTTTTTTCTTCTCTAAGATATAAATATAATAGATATAGCTATAAAGAGATATATATTTAATAAGATATCCTTTTATAATATAAGCTTCTATCTTTTTAGAATAAAGAGAGTAATTAATACTTTTTTTATAGATATAAGTAGTATAGCTAAAAATATAAAGATATTTAATATAAAGTAGTTTATAATTAGTAGTAAAGTTAAGTTTATATATTATAACTTTATAAAGGTTTATTTTACTTTTAATATCTTAAAGAAGAAAGTTAAATACTTAAATAGTTAAATTAAGTAAGTAATCTTAAAACTTTTTAAGTAAGTTAGTATTAATTAACTATATATAAGCTACTTTAATAATAATTCTTCTAATATACTTAATAAAGCTATTTATAGAAAGTATATTAGTAATAATATAGTTAATATAAATATTAGTAAAGTATAGATTATAAAGAACTTTCTTAAACTTTAGAGTATTATTATAAACCTAAGTTTTAATATTAAAACTAGTTATATTATTAAATATATTATAGAAGTTCTTAATAATATTATATATAACTTTATAATAATAGTTAAGTATAAAAATAAGCTAGTAATATTTATTATACTTATTAAGAAAATATAGGGCGTAATACTTATTAATTATTAATAGAGGCTTAACTTTAATAAAATTAAGATATATCTCTTCTCTAATTTAAATAAGAAGTAAGAGAGAATTATAGCTAATAATCTCTATTAACTTAGCTAAATAGTATACCTTATAATAAAAATTCTCTATTTCTTCTTTAGTAAATATAATACTTATATAATAGTAAGCTTTAATAACTCTAAATAGATAAATATAAATTAAGTAATAATATATTATCTTAAGAGTTAGCTTAAAGTTATAATAAATACTAATAAGAGTAATAATAGTATTAATAAGTATATTAATAGTTATATAGGTTTAGAGAACTATAATATCTATAATCTATTTAACTTTACTAATAAAGTAAGCATTATTTATATATATAAAGCTATTAAACTTATAATTATAGTTAATACTAGCTTTATAAAGTTTACTAAAGCTAAATAAGTTAGTAGGACTTAGTAAGCTATACTTAATATTATTAATAGTCTAATTAATTATCTTAAATAGGTTAAGAGGATTATAAGTCTAAAAGAATATAATATTAATACTAAGAGGATAAATATTATCTCTATTAGTAGCTATAAAAAGAAGTAAGTTATTATAAGGAGTATATTTTATAAAATACTCTATATTATAAAAAAAATAACTAGAGTATCTAGAGTTAATAATAATATTATTATAATAAATTATATAGCTATTAATAGTAGTATAAATTAAAGAGCTAATAATATAGTAATCTTATATAATAATATTAATAAAGGCTAAGCTACTAAGAATATTAGATAAGCTTTTTATAAAGATAGAGGTAGTTAGTATAATACTAATATTATCTCCCTAATAGTCCTTATTATATTTATACTTATTAGCCTTCTTAAGAAAGCTTACTTAGTTCTTATAGGTTAATAAGATTAGCTTTAGATAAGCTATTTAATACTTTTTAGATAGGTAGTTTATATTATAGTAAATATAAGAAGCTTTATTCTTATTATTTAATATATTATTACTATTATTATTAATATAAGAAGTATATAAGTTTAATAACTAAAGCTAAGATCTATCTTTATAGAGTAATAAACCTATTTTCTATTCTTTATCTTAAATAAAAGTATAAATAGTTTTAATAATATTAGTCTATATAAGCTTCTTATTATTATTAATATAATACTTATAAAGATCTTATAAGTAAGTTTTAAAGTAATTTAAGAGTAATATAGCTTATAGATAGTTAGATAAATTACTTATAAAGTTAATAATATAAGTCTAAAAGTATTAGATATACTTAAGAGTATTATAAAGAGTTTTATAGTTTTAAGTAAAGCCCTTAATAAACTTATTAATAAAAGCACTAATAATATCCTTAAAAACCTTAAGAATATACTTCTTAAGTATTTATATAAATATAAAAAGATTATTATTATCTTTCTATCCTATATTAAGTAATTTATTAATAAAAGTGTTATATAAGCTAATAAATAGTATAAAAGTAGTATTATACTCTTTAGCTTACTTCTCCTTAATAGTAATATTATTATTAAGCTTAACGATATCTTTATTAATATACTTCTTAATATAATTTAATTATAAAGTAGTATTAATAAAAACTAATTAAGATTA
Organism: Colletotrichum siamense; assembly: GCF_013390195.1. Taxonomy (NCBI): domain Eukaryota; kingdom Fungi; phylum Ascomycota; class Sordariomycetes; order Glomerellales; family Glomerellaceae; genus Colletotrichum; species Colletotrichum siamense. The sequence goes on from NW_023501015.1 coordinate 2,175,150, forward strand.
CTAATTAGATTTACTTTTTAGCTAAAGAATATAAAATAAAAAGGTTTTAATACTTTTATTTATATTACTAATTATTTAAAAGGATATAAGTAGAGTAATAAAATAGCTTAAGAAGGAAGATATTATTAATTAATATATTAAAGAGAGTTATAAAAAGTAAAGTAGTATTACTATTTAATATATTACTTAATAAAGTGAATTTTTATATAAATAGTAGTAGTTTAATATATTAAGAATAATTAAAAACTATATTACTATTTACTAGCTAAATTAGATTATATAAATATATAGATAACTATAAAAACGAGAAGAATATTATAAAGATAGAAAAACGCTTAATTTAAGGCTATAGATACTAGTAATCTAAGCGCTAAGCTTATAACCTATAGAGGTATAGGTATAAATAAGTAGTAATAATATATTATATATGAATTTAGCTAAGTCGGCCGTCTACTAGGCTAGAGGCTAGAAGAAGGGCCTAGAGGGCCCCTGGGCTGCACAGGCCACCTGTGGCACCTGTGGGCAGGTGCCGCCACACTGCGAGTCGTCTAGACTCGACTGCCCAAGGACTAGGGTAAGTATATCGGACCTGGGTTCAAAAAACTTGAGGTTCTCTATCACAAGGTACAGGGGTCTCTTTGGGCATTGCACACAGCCAGGAAGATTGGCTTCGACAGAGATACCTACGGCGAACAGTCTTTTACAAAGTTGCGTATCGCCCCGTAAGATAGCCCGGGCCAAAAGATGTACCGACGGCGGCAGGACCCAGTCGTCCGTGGCATCGGCAGCTGCCTCTGCGTTATGCGACCCCGTGAATGGGACCCGTGTGAGGGCCAGGCTGGCAACAGTTGGCGACTGCCTCTCGGCAAGAATTCGAATAATATCACCGTACCCTTCTGCTGGACGACTGAGAGAGTCACGTATGTAGTTCATTTGTGTTGAGCTCAATATCAAGTTGTGCTGGAGCAAAGCTTCGACGACGGAGTCTTGTCGTCCTATTATGGCAAATGACAAAGGTGACATATGCTCTGGCTGTGGCCATTGCGGTGTAGACTCCGTTATGATCTCTGCAGTGACATTGATTCTGAGCATTTGGGTGGCTGTTTTCTCCCGCAGCTTTCGGCAGCGTGGAATAGACGCTCTGCAAAAGCCGCTTCCAAACATTTTCATCGGGATAAAAATCCTAGTTCCTCTGATAGCACAACAAAGATTTGATTGTACAGTCTCGTAGAGGCCACAGATCGGTTTCTGGAATAGCACAGACCACAGTCGTGGCAACCCCAGCGCAGCCGCGAACTTTAGTGGTGTGAAATCGGATGAAAGAACCACGCAGAGAAGATGGAAGATGTTGTCAACGTCACTTTTCTCATTCAACTTATAGTCATCTGAGACAAGCAACTGGGAGACGGTGGGATTGTGCATGGCTGTGCCAAGCAGTGCACCAAATGCAACGGCAATAAACGATGGGCTTTTTTCTGGGCCAAACAACAAAACCCAGTCTTTAAAAACCACAGATTCTTCGATATGAGTCCATATGATGTCGTGTTGTTGATCGTTGGTGAAAGATGTCCCGCACAACATGCGAATAGAATAGTAGTAGAAAGGGGTTGAGTGGAATGCTCTGGTAATGTACCTTGCCAAAACAATTTTGCCGAGACCTTCGTTGTCAAAGCAAATCCTCGTCATGAGTACGGAGCGGACACAGGTCATAGAAAGCTCGATCAAAGCAGTTTCGTTGTCAAGTCTGAAAATTCCCACGTCACTCTCAGGATCAATGCTCTTCAGGTATTCCTCGACGGTGAAATGTGCAAACTCAATGTAAGTTTCAACGTGTGGTTCCCCTAGGGTTGGCCGCTTTTCGTATCGCTTTCTGATAAAACTGCGACATTCTTCAACGATACGATCGGTATCTACCAAATCGTCGTGACTGAAGTAAGGAGTCATTCTTTCGGGAATGGACACAGCTTCGCGTAATTCGCCCAACGAAAGAAGTCTGTCGAGGGATATCCAGTGAAGAGACTTGCGGACCAGGTTTACAACCTCAGGTCCTGCTTGTAGAATCCTGAAGAGAATTCTGTGATATGTTTCTGGAAGTGTTGGGGGCAACGAAGACAACGCATCTCGGCGAGCGCGGTTTGTCGTGAGCTCGCACAGATAGTCAAGTTGACAGGCGACCCAACGGAACCTTATAGTAAGTCTTAGATGTTGATCCGCAGCATACGATTTGAAGTGGAGAAACTCACATTCCTTCGGCTCCATTGACAAGCTTTTCCCGGATTTCTTCAGCCAAATCTGGACTTTGGAGTCTTATCTTCTTGAGCTGCCTTCGTTTGCCCATCTCCGCGCAGACATAAAGATCAATGTCCTTCGTATGCGCTGCTATTTCAAGGTGTGCGAAGCTCTCAGAGAGCTCTTCGTGGATTTCTTGCTCGTTTCGACTGAATATAGCAAGGCTGAGGGTGCGACAAACTTCCGAAAGCTGCCTTAGCTCTGCAGCAACTTCACCCATGCCCGCACCACATTCGTCGACGCCATCTACGACAAGATAAACCTTCTCATAGAAGGATGAAAGCCTAGGAATGAGATCCAGTAACATTCCTGCCTCTGGTTCTTTGGGAAGCTTCCCACTAGGGTTCAAAAGTTCAAACTGGTCCTCGAGCAACGAAAAGGCCTCTCCATTCTGCTGGGATAGCTGAACAGCGATGGAACAGAGAATATTAACCAAGTTTTGGCTGTCCTGATTCTTGTAGTCACAAAAGTGGAAAGCGACTGCCGTTGAATCATTGCTCAATTGTAGGACTTCATCGATGACGACACCACAGAGAACTGTCTTCCCAGCCCCGGGGATACCGCTGAGCCAGAGTGAAGAACTTGGGATGTCGCGCCACCTTAGATAGGTCTGATTGCTTTCAGTGAGCCATAATCCGGTCAAAGGTTGTCGGAGGCGCATTGCTGTCTGCAAATTTGGCTGAGGGTTAACCTTCAGAAAGAAATCGATGACTTTTCGTCGTCGGCCGTCAATTTCCACACGGGTCTGGATTTCGTTGATGCGGTCCACCTTACGCGACAAGAGATCAAGACCGGCTTTAATCTCCTCTTGACTCGCCAAAGATTGCAGCAATTTGTCGAGGGTTTCCGCCGACAGAGCCAGCTCAAGAGTGCTACGATGAGTAGCCATGTCTGCTGACAAAGATTTCGTCTCCTCGGCAGAGAACGGCCACTTCAAACTGCGGAGAACAGTCTTGGCTTTGTTACCTGAAAGAAAGTCATGTTCTGCCTTTTTAAGGCGTTCTTCAACCTTGTAAAGTGTATTGCTGCATGCGTATAGATGGTGCGCCCTGAAAGTGGTTGCTGACCCCTGATCTTCTAGAGACGATGCCAGTAGCGCAAGGTTCTGCAAGACGCCGGAGAGATTTCGTGTCTGGCTCGCGAGCTCCTTAACATGTTTTTCAGCATGTTTTGCTTCTTTGGCAAATTTGGTGACCTGCTGGAACACAGCTGCTGAGAGCGAAACGATGCCAGCGACAGAGGCCGCTATCGAAAGTGGATCGGACATGGCGGAAACTGAAGCTCTGAGACGAGCGGAATGAGCGCCACGGAGAAATGCGTTCAACGCAAGAAGGGAAAGTTGAAGCTGGCCCTTGTCTTCGTGAAGATAAGAAAATGCCTCTGGCAAAGTGAGGCTGCAGACCTGATGACACAAACATGACTTGCGCTGTCATCCCCGCTCTTTGGCGCACAAATCATTGTCAGCCTGCATATGCACCTACATCTGCGCCTTCACAAGGCAGATTTCCGACCCAGTCAGGCTGCCTAACAGAGTTGAGAATCGCCCAATCCCTTAATCAGTCCGATAAGCAGCGTTCAGAGGTGTTCAGCCAACGACTGTACTTGAGACAAATGACCACCTCCGCTTCACGGGGCGTTGGCATACGATAGCTAATTGCCCAAGAAATAATCATCTCGTCAAACTTGATGAAACATATTTGAATATTTTCAAAATCTTTGGCCGCGAAACTTGACTTCGAGCTGCAATTGAAGGCAAGAGCTACAATTTCGAAGCTGTAAACCTTAACGGGTTGCTTTCGGTATGCACACATTGAACAGCCCAGGCATGAACTTCCTCCTCAACCAGTCGCGAATTTCCCTCTTAGGTTCCGCAAGCCTTGCCCGTGCAGGAGGTCCCCAAAGCCGACGAGGTAACACAACAGCCACTGCAGCTAGCAAACGTGCTTACGCCGTTGACGCAGCATGAACAGTTTTGTCGTTCCGTCTAAATACTCGAAAGCATCAAGTCAGCTTGTGCTAAACAGTCCATACAAGAACCAAAACGAACGAGTTTGTTTGATGCTTCAGCTGGACCAGCAGCTGCAGCCCCCAAGAGGAGAAAAATGGCCGACGCGACAGCGGTGAACTTCATGACGGCGATGGTTTTGATGTGTTTGCGCAGAAAGAAAATTGCAGATACTCAGTCAATCACAATCACTTCTTTTATACACTTTCAGCCATGTAAGCGCGCTTGTATGATCGTGATAGGTCTGACGCATCAAGGGGCGAAGGTTCAGCTATTGAAACAAAATCAAACTGCGCTATTTTTTAGGACTGCGGTGGTCCTGAGGATTCTGCTGCCAGAAAAAGGGATACGTTCTCTTAAGTCCCCGTGTTTGCGACGGATAACATGACGATTTATTGAATACGATGTGCTCGGAAGTTGGCGAGACGGAGACAACCGAGCGGATTGACTCACGTTCCTTGCCGCTTTCAAACGCCTTTGCGGCCCAACATACCATGTCGGTCGCAATTTCATCAGGCATGCAGAACCATATATACTGATGATATCTTTCGACTATCCACAAGAGTCACCTTCCGCTGCGAGGTGTTCTGCAGTCGACTGTGGAAGCCCTTTTAAACAGCGGTGTAAATTCGACCGTGCTTGGTCCCGACTTCAAGACCTGGCTATTCGTCTTGTCTTTGAACCGGCGGTTTTTGTCTGGGGAGAATGTAGGACCTGTTTGACGACTGCTGCTTGGACCGACAACTGAGACGACGATTCACATCTGTTTAATTATATATGCTCCTCTTGGCTTGCAGTGCCTGCATCAGTTAGACCCGTTTGTTTGATAGCAGAGTACATCTTCGGTAGGTATTATGAGCTTCGTCACAAGGGTTAACGTGATAATCGTAAGAAATAAACTTGCCTAGGGCGTCAACTTTGAAGAATGTAAGAACCTTGAAGTCGATTACCAATGGGAACGAAGCGGACTTACGAAGAAGTTCCGACGATTTCGACCAATTGCTAAGTGCTGTTCAGCGTACAGAACCAGCACCTCTCAGAACCCAAATCTCCGCAGATACCTAGGCTAACATCATAATGGATATCAATTCCAATGATGAGCGCTATTTTCCGGCTATTGAGTCGAATATTTCCAGTGGTGTTTCAGAAGAGGCGAGGGTGACGGAAAAAAGGATGAAATCAACTACGAGTCTAAGACTATCCCGAGTATCGGGGCTGCCAGATCAATTACATCAACCATTCCGCTTTGCGAAGGTTATGAAAATTTTGACTTCTCGACATTGAGATCAGTCTTGAGTACCACCCCCTACTTGCAACTTGAACTGCTGTGCCTCAAGGTCAGCGTGCGCCTACCACACGGCTTCAACTTAGCTTGAGCTGTACGTGGCACGCTCGTATTGACAAGATTTGGCAAATTGTGCAGATAGACATTCTGACAATCCACATGATTACGAAACAAAAAAATATCGGATACATGTTGTTTCTTAAATCTTTCTCTAGCTGAGACCATGAACATGACGAACACCGTCTGTGCTCAACACATCAACAAGCAAGCACCACAACAGGACCCTACAGTCGTGCTGCATGCAGTTAGTCGGGTCGGAAAGGACTGTAGTCCGTGGTTTGACTGGGCTTTCATGCTCCATGGCATTAGAGTTCTAGGGCTGTTGGCTGTTGTCATTGGATGTCGAAGTCAGATGGAGGTCGTGGCTGGTAGAGGGCACTGACATCACCGCGACCAAGACAGGGGCAGAACGACCCAGCGTTCTTAAGCAACAAATCTTGCCTTGGTTCTAGCCTGTTCTCCGCGAATACGTCTCCTAAAACAGATTCTCATGCGACGAAAAAGGCGGTATTTGGAGGCTCGGACAACCGAGTTCCCGCTCGTCCGGGATCCCTGGAAGGTGGCCTTAATGACGGAAGGACCCGTCCCATGTGCATCCTCCTGTCAGTCAAAGCCGCGTTTGCCATGTGCGGTCATTGTATTGAGATGGCCACCACTAGAATATGGGGTTCCGTCGATGCTCTCCGGTCGGGAGCTTGATGCATAGCCTGTCCTGAGCCAATCTTGAATGATGTTCGGTGAAGCGTACAATGCGGGCCCCGCAACTTTGCCATCATGACCTAACGTTGCGGCGAGACATCGTACACCAATACAAAGGATTCAAGTATAAAGACAACGCGTCTGACCACGGACGCTGTGGTGTGTCTTTTGTGAAGCAAATACTTGTGTCTTTTAGATATCTCCAAATTTCCGAACTGGACATAACGTCGGCATATATCCAACCACGGACCAAAGTCTCAGAAAGATTCCAAGTTGTCAGTGACCGCTATGAAGGCCTTCATCCCTCTGATTCTTGCCTCCGTCGCCTTCTCCAGCCCTATCTATCCCATCAGCAGCAAAGAGATCGAAACCGCACCCAAGCTCGACACACGCGAGACTGGCACAGTAGCAAAAGAATTCACCAGAGGCGGCTGCCGTGATGTCATTTTCATCTTCGCCCGTGGATCTGTGGAGACCGGAAACATGGTGAGTTGCCCGTCCCGACTCGGATGCGCGACCGCTTTGAGGCGTCCGTATTCGCATAGCTCGACCACATCAGACGGAGCTGACGTCAAAGCGTGACACCAGGGCTCGACCGTTGGACCCCCAACTTCAGACGGCTTGAAGAAAAAGTACGGGGATAACAGAGTAGCGACCGAAGGAGTTGATTATGCCGCAGCACTTACTCCCAATTTCCTCCCTGGCGGCGCCGATCCTGACGGCGTCGCAACGATGAGGAAACTTCTGAACGATGCCGCCTCAAAGTGTCCGAATGCGAAGCTGGTGGCTGGAGGATATAGGTAAGCCTACTTCTTATTCGTATTCTGAATGGTACTCTAGTGCATGAAAAGGTAATAACACAATCATTTACAGTCAGGGAGCCGCTGTGGCCCATCGATCAATCGAGAGTCTTTCGGACTCGACCAAGAACAGAATACTTGGCGTCATCACTTATGGCGATACGCAGAACACCCAGGACAAGGGGCAGATTCCCAAGTTTCCGAAAGATAGGGTCAAGATTATTTGTAACGATGCAGACGAAGTCTGCAAAGGCACCTTGGAGGTCGAGCCCTCTCATCTGGACTACGTGAAACGGGTTCCCGAAGCCGTCGACTTTCTCATCGGGAAGATTGGCAACATTTAAGCTTCTGAGGTCCGCAATTTGGAAAACTGGATTTGGGGTATGACCATTGAATTCTGGATGGAATTTAGAGACTTTCTTGACCCTATTTGCAAGGTACACACCACCTTCATTTGACGACGCGACGATGGCAATTTAGCGGCTTGAGAGCGATTTTAGCCTACTTTAGAATGATAAAAGGATATCTATTGAGAACCTTGACCGGGCTCTTGGAAATTTTACATCACCCACCACCAAGCTACACAACTGCCGCATTGATGCACGTGCTACTGTCCGTCATTTTCCACCGAGCTGACCCTCATAAATCTTTTCAATGTCTCTGAGATTAAGCTTCTAGCCCATGAATTGAATAATAGACTTCACGTATTCATGAGCAGGTTTCTATATTTTGATCCACTATAGATGGAAAACATCTACCCCAAAATGTTTAGTTCTTCGCACTATTCCTGTCCTGCTTGATTAGGTCGGCTGCCCTCTCCGCGACAGCATACACGGTACTCTGTATGTTTCCTGAAGGCTCGATGGGGAAGATGCTAGCATCCACGATGCGAAGCTTCTTCGTGCCATAGACACGCAGCCTATCGTCAACGACACCGCCCTGCTCGCGCGGCATCATGGCACAGCTTCCCGAAACGTGGAAAATGGAGATCTGCCGCTGCCTCACAATCTCCTTCGCACTTTCCAGATCACTGCCCTTGATTTCAGGCAAGCGTTTGCCCCCAGCTTTGATGAGACCGTCAAATGGCTCCGTTCCCACAATCTTCTCAACAAATTGCACATTGCGTGCAAGCAGCTCCAAGTCCAGGGGATTCGCGTTGTATCGCGGATCCCATACCGGCAACTCTTTGAAATCAGGGCTCGTGATGTGCACGCAGCCGCGCGAGAAAGGGTGGTTCAGCACCGTCATGACCGTAATGTAGTTGTCCGGATGGGACGGCAGGATATACTCGGCCATGTTCGCAGGGTGGTCATTGATCGTGATTTGGGATGGGAATAGGAGGTACTGGCAGGTCGGCTCGTCCGGAGACTCAACAAGAGAGCGCACAAGCTTAGCTGCCGAGGTCTCAATTTGATCCTTGTGAGATTCGAAGAGATTTGTCTTCCCCTCCTTTTGGACGAGGCCGCTGCCATCAGCGAGTGGTGTATACGCTGAACTGATTGTGCTTTGACCCAATGGACCCTCTCGGGTCGCCTGGTATTGACCGACGAGGGCATTCAGAATGTTGGCATCACGCAGAACATCGCCCGAGGGCACGCCGTCGCTGACTTCGAAGCTTTGGCAGACGACAGGGTGATCTTGCATGTTCTCGCCCACGTTGGGATTGTCCACAATAACGGGGACTCCGTGGCGTTCAAGATGTTGCCTGCCTCCAATACCGGACAATTCTAGGAGTTGGGGAGTCTGAAGCGCTCCTGCTGCCAAAATGACTTCGTTCTTGGCTGAGATGTCCTTCTCTTCTCCCTTCTTTGCAACCACCTGGACTCCAGTGGCTACAGCATCGCCGCTTGTTGTATTGAAATTGATTTTCTTCACCAAAGCCTCCGTCAATACAACAAGATTCGCCCTACTTGAAACTTCGGTTGTGTAATAGGCGTTTGCTGCATAGCTTCGAGTTTTGGTCTCCGGATCAATGCTGCAAGGGTTCTGGAAAGCCCCAAAAGCCTTGCCACCGCGCGGATCTCCAGTCATGCCCAGCCCGAGCTTCTCAAAGGTGCTCATCCAGGCCGTGTTCATAGCGCTGTAGCCCTCGCCAAAGGAAACTTGCAGGGGACCATTTCCGTTCAAGGCGTCGTCGTGGTAGCCCAACCCGACAATATCTTTCGTCGACTGTGAAGGCGGATGATCGGTGGCAAACTTGCGAAAGTACGGCGCGAGAGAATCATAGTCCCAGCCGTCATTTCCCAGAGCACCCCAAGCATCAAGAACACCCCTAGTCGGGTAGAGCATCAGCATGAAATTCAGACCCGAACTTCCGCCGAGCATCTTGCCACGAGACTGATTGATCCGACGATTATTCAGTCCTGCCTGTCAAGAGTCAGCACCACCAAAGAGTATTTGAGCGGCAGCACGTCTCAGCGAACATACCTGAGGGACCGAGGTGAAGTTCCAGTCATATTCCTCCTTTCCATACAAGCCAGCCACGAGGCCGGGTGTCAGCACCAACGGGTTCGCACTCTGATCAGACCCAGCTTCCACTACCAGGACGCGGACCTCAGGATTCTCAGTGAGCCTTGAGGCGACGACCAGGCCGGCAGTACCGCCACCGACGATAACGTAGTTGAAAACATCGTCGAGATCCTGCAAAGATGACATTTTCGATGATAGTTCGGCGCTGCAGGGATACAGCCAACAACAGTCCAGCGGCGACGAAAGCAGTGAGGGGAAGGAGGGGGTTCTCGACTTCAGACGAGACTTTTGTTGAGCAACCTCACTTGCGTAAGCGTTAGGCTGCAGCCATGATCAGACTGCGCATTCACAAGGGCTCGGTGGAATATCATGAGCGGGATGCATGAGTCTAGCCGTTTCCAGTGGAGAAATCCGCAAGGTTATGGGTCCAACCAACTGAACAATCTCATGTTCAAGGGACGTGTTTTTCACGCTGTTATGTTATTTCTCGGCGGTGCATAATTGCCGACAACCATATCGCATCACGAAACTGTTTGAAGTTTGTCAATATTTCATATTTCTGATAGTTGGGACTTCTTTGCAGAATACACGTAAACACACAGTAACATGTGAATGTCTGGAGATCTTTTGGCGTCCTTGGGCCTTCAGAGGTTTGTGGAGAACATGCACGCATTCTGCGGGGACCCCAGCTTCCTCTCCTGCACCTAGGCGTTGAAGTCAAGACCACTTGTACTCACGACAAGAAAGAAACAGTTGATATTGTACTTTACTCGAAGATCTCAGGCAAACGAGTACCTGGAAACTCACAACATGATGGTCCTTCCTCGTCGAGCTTTTGAAGATGATGGGAAACTGAAGCTATTGGAGGTGACAATGCTCGCAAGAAGCAGGCTGCGGTCAGCGTTGTATTGGAAGTGGACTGTGGCGAACATCTTCAGTGAAAGCGCCTAAGCCGATGGGGCTCATGAACATGGATTTCAATCCTTCACTCACGACTCTACGCCTCCGCCCTAACGAGGAAGCACGAACGTCGAGATGGCATAGAAAGCAAAAGGAGGGTGGTACGTGTTCCTGGGTGGTTCGGTTTCGAGCAAAATCGATTCATCGCGGAGAAATAAATACCTTGGGTCTCAAATCATTCACTCAGTCAAAGCCAACCTGTGCAGGTACCTGTGCCTTGCGCACCCCTATGTCTGGCGGCCTCTTGTTGGCCTGACAGGGCGGCCATCAGCATACGGTACAAGCCTTTGAAAAAAATAAAGAAAAAGATTGGCCATAAAGAAAACTTCATTTTTTTATGTAGAAAACTATTATTCGTCCTTTAGCAGATAAACTCCGGGCATCTGTAAGCAGGCATCATTGCCCCGACATCACTGAGCTTGGCGAGCTTTAGCTGGGTGATTGATGATGTATGCCATGAAGAGCCGCAAGGCCGGCCGGGTCACGGAAATGAATCCAGCACCGCAAGCGGGTCTAAAAATAGGAATGACACCCTGCTAAGCTGACCTTCGGGTTGAAAATGCTTGTTTTATCTCAGTCAACCTCCGGACAGACCCCGATTCCTCCGGACAGCCCGGTCAAGGCAAACACCGTTGGACCCACATCACCGAGAGAATCGTACCACCGTGAATCCCGGCCTCCGCATCCCAAAAAAAATTGTAAGTTCCCGGGCAAACTCTTTCTTGCGTCGCGTATGAGTGTTCGGCATCTGTTCTGAAATTTCAGCGTGCCTTGGAATCATTTGCTTCGGCTGGGCGACCCAAAGATGACTGTTCGCCCTCGGTTGTCGAACAATCAGACGCCGAACAACGCCAGGTGCTAGTTCGCGTGACCAAGACGTTCTGTCGGCATCTGGCATCTATGGACGATTTGAATATAAATGTCCAAGAGCAATGCGGCCATGGAACTTTCAAAATGAAACGCTGGCAAGAAATCAATCTACAACCTCGATTGCGCTTCAACTGCACAAAGTCTATCATCTAAATCGACTCGGATCAATCTCAAAAATGAGTCTTCATGCTGCTAGGTTCGCGCGACAGCTCTCGCACAGACCATTCCCAGTACTTCAAGCACGTTTTGCTTCGACACAGCCACTTTCTCGCGAGCTTTTTCCTCAGAGGACTCAGTCTCAGCCGGGGGATTGGCCAAAATTAATCAAGAAAGCTGGAGTGAGAGTCGCACAGTAGGTTTACCCGTGGATATTCTGAAACGAGAGATCAGGAAACATTGACTTTTTTAACCAGGTACGTTGGCGTTTTCTCAGTCGTGTTGTTTTGGCCGTTCCCAGTCTACACGATTGCTGAAGCGATCTACTAGGGGCTTGTGGGTAACAGACGGACGAATGGGTGGCTACTGGAAAAGTCAACTGTAAAGAACTAGCATAGCATTGAATATTCAAAGTCAATAATCGTATTCTCAAAATCTGATTCGTCGCTTTGGACCCGAGCCACCTGCAGAACGCTTGGCGTCGTGACATAGGGGTCGGTGAGTTTCTGCTAGAGAACCCGAAGCTCGGGACCCACTGCCGGATTGGGAAAATCGGTCCCGAGGCCGCGTCCGACTCGCGTGGCTTTGTGGCCCGGCCTCCCAGTCTAAAGCCACCAGTATCCCCACGCCACAAAACCCGAGGTTTCGATTCCCCCGTACGCTTCCCGTTGAGGTTTATCCCAAAGGGTTCGCGATCTACCGAGCATGACCACCGAAGTCGCCAACTCGAGAACTCACAAGTCCTGCGATGCGTGTACTAATCGCAAAGTCCGTTGTTCCGGTACGGTTGACTCTGCCATTGCTCGAATTCTCGGTGAACAAAAGCTGACATCATCGATGACTAGGATCGCCGGGCCCATGTGCCAACTGCGTCGTAAGTTCTGTCGCGAGATCTGATTCGGTATGGGGCTCGGGAGATGTTGACTGTTTGGGAACTCAAGCGCCGGAAAACCGAGTGCATCTTCAGCGTGAGGAAGCTAGGCCGCCGACCGAATGGTAAGATACCTCTACCAATTACGGGTTGTCCAGCTTGCATATACCCTTGTTACGCCACTATACGGTGCTGACCATGATGCCGTATATAGTAGTTCGACAGTTCATGACCATCAGTAATGGTGCTGAGGGGTCTGGTGATGGTGCTCAAAACTGCACTGTCTCCGTCATAGACTTCGCAACTCCACCATCCCCGAAGCCACCGAATGCGAGCAACTCGGATGCGGACCCCACTCCGCCGTCCGCATCCTCCGATGCTGGGCGGGCCGGACCGCACCGGATCCCGGATCTGTTGGTGGATCGTGTCATTGAACGCGCGGAGGAGTCCACATCCACCAGGACAAACCCTAGCAGATCGCATTTTGTCAAAGTGAGACACCCGAGATCCCCCCAAAATAAGATGCGATTTTTCTGATGCGAAGACAAAACCAAGGGAAACGGCGTCTTCGGTGAGTGCCGTCCGCCATGGGCGTTCAACCCGAATCGAAATACAGGATCATCGCTTATGCCACCTTCAGTCGTCGGTGACAGCAGCCTCACGTTCTTCTCGGAAGCTCGACTGAAGTCCCTGTCCCAATGCCTCGGCCACGACAGAGTGAGCGAACTGGTTGCACGAATATCCAGCACCGTCCAACATCATTTGAGAAGTGCCTCCAACTTCAGCACCGACCTATCAGCCCACCATAAGCAACCACCCGCATGTCTAAACGACAGAGCCCGAGTGCTGCAATGCATAAAACGTGCGACTTTTTTTCCCGATTCTTCAGAGTTGTTCAAATTTTGGAATGCGAGCTGACTGAGCATAGTGTACTTCGAACGCGTCCATCCGCGCTTCCCCTTCTTGGACCGCGCGGCTTTTGAAGCCACGGCAGCTGCTCAGGGCCAACCCAACACCATACCCAGGAGCAAATCATGGACTTCGTTATATTACACAGTCCTCGCACTCGGAAGCCAGTACGATGGGGGAGGCAGTTACGAGCCAGGGAGGGGAGAGTCGTGGGAACTATTCTCGGCCGCTCTGGCCCACTTCACTGATCTGATGCTTCTCCCAGACTCTCTCACCACACTGCAGGCTCTCACAGCCATGACAATATACTCTCTGGGGATGTCTTCGATAGGACTCGATCACATTATTATATCAGAGGCGGTGAGAAGAGCGCAGAACCTGGCGGAAGCGAGGTTCAGCAACTATGCAACGCAGGCGTATAGAAAGACTTTCTGGGTCCTATATGGTCTAGAAAAGGTCACCAGCTTTCATCATGGTCGGAGCTCGGTGAGTAGTTGGACCCAGAATGTTCTTCCGCAATCGGTCCCTGGGTTAACGGTCAGAAGGGCTTCAGCGACTGCGATATTTCCTGTCCTATCCCCAGCACGCCCGAATCCTACTTTGGAGACTTCAACTGGTTTGTGGCCTTCATTCGCTACGCTCGCCTCCTGTCTCGAGCATATACCTCACTATTCTCGGTTGGGGTCTCGGACAATGCAGACGAATACTTTCTGGACATTGTGGACCAGTTGACCGAGGAAATCGAAGACTGGAGGGCTGCTTTGCCAGATAATGGCTTTAGGCCAGGGGGTTCAATCAAGCCTGCTGCCTTGCCCGTTTCCTCCGAGACGCAGGCAGTAGCTCTTGTCATGCACTTCTTCTACAACAGCTTTCTTCAGATCATCTCGAGGATGGCCCTTCGTCACCTGTCACCATCAAACCATGATAGGAGAGAAACTGTCTTCAAGACGGTGGAGAAGACTTCTCGATGTCTTCTAGAACTCACGTCGCTTATTGAGGTGGCACCTTATACACCCATGTGGTACGTAATCTCTTCTTGAGAATCTATTCAAGCTTACACCCTCGTTTGTACAGGATGCTTGTAGGTATTCCTATCACGGGCTTCTTCGTTCTATTCGACCTTGTCATCCACAACCCTAAAGGGCAGCAGGTTGCATCCAACCTCGCTTTGCTCGACATGGTCGTTGGTCACGCCGGCCAGCTGGAGTATGTGTCCCAGGGTGTCATTCCGGGCTCGATAATTGGCGAGTTCGCACACATCGCAAGAACGTATGTTGGCGATGTCAACGGCCAGAGCATAGCCGGCGGCGCAACACAGCAGCCGCTTCCAGACACCGGACAGACGCTGTTTTCTCAACCTCACTGGTCTCTGCCGCATGATGATATTGAGGAATTCGCAGCCATGGATGTCGCTGCTGATCTCTCGGAGGTACGTCATAGCTTCTCCGTCATCCCACAACACTCCTCATGCTAATCTGGGATACTACAGATGAATCTGGCTGTTGGATCAGGGCCACCTGGGGTGGGAGGTCCCATGGACATTGAGGGGCTCCCCATGGGACCCAATACCTTCATGGGAACTGACGTAATGAACCTCTTTGGGTACTTTGTGCCCGACTGGGAACCCTTGGTTTACCCAGGACAGACAAGCCAACACGACATTCCCGCTTCAACCTATCCAGATGACCATCTTGATGCGCATCAGCCTTGAGACCAGCTTCCAACACACCTACGAATGTAATCTTAGAAGTCTTGGCATTGATAGAGACCAAGAACAGACATGTAAACTATTCAGTCAGATCAGAAAGACCTCTGGGCATTGCTTCTGGAGATCAGTCGGTTCCCGGGTTCCCACCCTCTAAGAATTTGAAAAAGGTCAAGCGATTCCCGTCCAAGTCTTTGATGGCAAACTGCCGGTATCCCCACGGTGTATCGCGGATCGGTTCGACCACCTCCGCCGTGCCCCTGGCGATCACGAACTCGTGAAAAGCGTCCAAACCGACCGTTCCCAAAGCGATCAATGCTCGTCCAGGCACGAACTTGGTTGGTTCGCACCGGAAGAAATAAAGGTTCGCGGCTGCCTTGTCGCCTGCGTAAACCGAGCAAAAGTTGGGCCGACCATCGGGATCGCCCTCGCTGTCGGACTGCATTCCGCCCAGGGTGAACCCCAGCTCGCGTGTGTAGAACTTGACCGTGGCTGCGATGTCCCGCGAATCAAGCGCCGGGATGATCTTCCAGGCCGAGCCGATACCTTCTGCGTCCATTTGGCGAGGCTCCATGTGGAGGGAGGGCAGCGGACAAGTTTACCCAAATCTTTCCTGGGGTAATTATCAGTATCCGTGGTAGCACTCGGCTGCGCGGTCTCCAGGGTCTACCTTGGCCCCACGGACCAAGCCGGCTTCCACGTTAACTTATGCACTGCAGCCGTTCTGCGAAGAGCCGCGAGATCAGACGGGCTGGGTGAACGGACACCGAAGACCGAACCGAGCTGGCGGAAGAATCTGTCACGCGGACGGCAGAGGGAGAAAAAGGAAGAAAAAGCGGTGACGAGAAGTCTAAAACGCACCACCAGCGTCCTGAGTTTCAGACGGTTTGGCCGGGTTGTGGTGGGATGCCAACGTCATTATTCCATTCCGATCGACAGACCGGCAGAATAGGAGAAATATCACTCCCTCTTTCTGGCCATCCTCAGCCGCCTCCATCTCATTACCCCTCTTTTTCGTCCGAGATCTCTCTCCATCGGCACCGTCTAGAGCCACGCTAGCAACTCTAATTCCAGTTTAAACGTGGTCTAGCTCAGGCTGCTTCCACAGGCGCATGGGAGGGTCAGGTGAACACAATTTGACGCCGGCGACTGTGACTGGCTGATCTGGATTCGCTCCGCGTGAGGGGATCTTGGAAAAGTCAGTCGGTTCCTGGCTGGCGGAAACTTTCATGACGTCTGACTCAACACCTTCATTGCCGGACGACGGGTCCGCGTGCGGGGGTTCAGAGACAGCTACAAGTATATTTTGCCAAGATGCGGTGGTCTAGTAGTAATCGTCTTCTTGGCGCGGACACACGTAGATTTGAGGCTTCCACAACCACCAAGTGCCTGCAACTTCTACGGCTTTCCACGGACCCGATCGGTCTTGCGTTGGTGAATAAATGGTCATCCGAAGCTATGGATGCGGTGAGATATCACGAAGAATCCTCTGGCTTGTGCCACAGGCATGTCCAGTGACGGTTTAGAAGACGTTCAGTGACAGTACTGCGAATATGAGGTGACACCATCATGGACAAGTAAAACAGTTCGTGATTTCATTACTGCGTTCATCATAGAGTCGCACTATAATTATCTCGCTTTCAATCAGACCAAACATTAAAAAAGTGATCCTCGCTCAGGCGCTTCATGGCTCCATGTCAGATAACCTCGTAGCGGCGCAAGACTGCCAGTACCAGCGGCGGGATACCACGGAGATCGTTCTCGTCGTCACCGAGGCGCGAGAGCGACTCCTCCGAGACGCTAGCTTGAAAAGTTTCGATTTCCTTGTTGGCCTGGGCAGTGTCCAAGGTGTTGATGTCCATGGCTGCAGCGTCGGCGTTGGGGAAGTTGGTTGCTGGGAACGGGAGGGCTTCAGCCTCCAAGCCGGCCACCATCATCACCGACCTGTCCCTGTCGCCGATGCCGAGAGCTCTAGCAACGCCCGCAAGTAGGTCCGACAACGCGGGAACGGCTTTGGCTGGGATCTTAATCTTGCCTCCGCGACCCTTGTACTCATCTATGGCACCGGTGAAGTTGCCTTGAATCTGGTCAATGACCCCCTGTGCAATAGGTTGGAGGCTACGGTCCAGGATCTTCGTCAACTTTATGATGGTTAGCACTGGCACAATCAACAAAGCAACAGAAAACCTACGGCACCGCCGAGGTCGGTGGCTTTATCTGACTGAATCTTCAAGTCATCGCGGATGAGACTTCTGACATCAAGGATCTTGAAGCCAGCTTTGTCAAACTGAGGACGCTTCCCCTCAAGTGTGGTGAGGAGGTTGTTGATGTCCGGTTGAAGGGCCAAGAAACGCGTGCCAATAGTGGTACTGCAGGTAAGAGGATCATTCGTCAGTCACAAGGCTTCGCGGCGGTGTTCGGGTGTTGTCTGGGACTTACGACTCATTTGCCGGCAATACATCGGTGTTCTCTGCGGTCTTGGTTCCGAGATCGATGGTTCTACCAAGCTCGACAACAGCCTCATTAACCTTCAGCAGCCCCACAAGACCCTTGAGGCTGCCACCCTTGAATGGTACGACGCTGTCGTTAGCGTTGGCGACCTTTTGCTGGAGATCTCCAATGCGTGTTTGCAGAGCCGCCGATCCGCCCTTGACGGGCTCCTTGTCGCCCTTGCCTTTGCATCCTTTCTTGCCGCACTTGTCCGCTTTGTCGTCTCTACCGCGACCGCCTCTTGCCGCCTCGACGGGCATTGCCATCTCGGCAGAGACCACGTCAAAGAGGCAGAGGAAGAATGGGATGATGACCGAGAGCCTCATGGTGGCAAATGTGAGAAACGATTAAGAAAAACGTATAGCGAAGTACTACGGTAATGTTGGGTATCCGAAAACGCTGATAATCTGGACTCCTTACGATTTTCCCATGTCGGAAGCGCGGAAGGTCGTGGGACGGGCCATCACGTAAATAGTCAAGCCAGAAACTTTCACAAGCCGTGACGCCGAGGCAACTACAACTGCATCGGTAAACTGTTGATCGAACAAGGGGGCATGGGCAGAATGAGAGAAACGGCCATACAGCCCACAAATTGACAAAAGAGCCGAAATCGACAGCGCAAAAAGTCGGCGTGTTTGCGCGCGCCGATTCCACCAGGGTTCGGCGGGGACTTTCTCTCAACCCACCCACGACCGGGGTCGGGCATGATGCCACGCGGGGTTCAGTATGGTGGCACAAAAGTTTCTGATCGAACCCATGCCCATGTGTATATAACAGGCATATCGATGGGGCGCCCCGTGGGGAAACTCTGCTCTCCACGAACTGGTAGGTGCTGAGGCCACCATCATGAAACGCGGCCTATCGGAGCGAGAGGTGACCACGGTTTGGGTCGTCATAAACCCATGAGGTGTCTGGAAATTCCTGGCAGATTCGCAACTTTACACTTTTTGAATCGTCACCTGCAGGGGAGGTCTTCGTCACTACGATGCTGCCCCCTGGGAACCACTCATATAATGTGTGTGCTGGGAAGCAAGAGCCGTGGTACAGGAATTATATGTCGTCGGGGGCCCTCGACATACTTACCTGCGCCGCAACCCTCCATCTTCAGAAGAAGGTGGTGATATAGGAAGGGTTGTGATGAAAAGAAGATGTCGCTTTCGCATTGGAATGTTCGTGAAGTACCGGGTGTACCCTCCAATTCGGCGTTCTTCTCTACGTCACTGAAGAGGAGAGACAAGGCACCAGATGTTCAGAAGCTTCTGCCATGCATCGGTCGAAAGAGGGGCATCGATATCTTTGCTGGTGTCTAGACCACCTTTGCCAAGGTTGTTGCTGGCCGACGAGTGCGGAGGAGTTCACGCTATTGCTTAAATCAGGGGTCATCCGGAGAAAGACTAAGCAAACATCGCAGCCGGCGTTCCCATCATGTCCGTAGGCTCGGGTTCGAGTGAAGTCATTCAAATGGAAAATGGCCGATGCCATTGGACCCTTGGCCCAAGCTGATTGTCTGATGCGGGTTGGAAAATTCCAGACGAAGGGGGTATTTTGGGGGGGAGAACTTCACCTATCGCATCTCTCCCTTTTGCTCCGCTCGTAAACTATGAGACATCCCACCCGGTGCCCTGGTCGACGATGTCTTCAGAATTGATTGAATGGAGAGACGCGTTGAACGACCAGTAGAACATGAGATAACAATCAGCTTTGGATCGTGATCGTTTGCATTCATGCGGGAGACAATATGCATTTGCGTCTCGCCGACAAAACGGGTATGCATTCCTCCCGCTCTCGGGTTCGTATTGTCAATAGCGACCAACGCGCACTTCCATGCTTGGCAGCTACTACCAAAATCTTGGAAGATTACAATCAGAATTTGACGAAATCCCAATTAGGCATCTGGCCGAGATTCAGCTGTGCGGCCTCGTTTTTGTCTTTCGCCCTGAGAGCTTCTCCAAGGCTACCCTTATCTGAAGTTCCGGGCTCACGAATCGTGTCCAGCTGATACTTTCAGCGCCTTGAACAGAACATTGTCGAAAACGAGCACCTAAACGACCTCACTTTACTTATCCAAGGTCTAGAACAAGTGGATCGGTTTCCAAAGGCAGCCGGAGTAGCACCGACTTCGGCACTTGGAGGGGCTGAACTTGGCGAGGCGATGTTTCAAGCGCGGGGGCGGGACACCCCAGAGAACCTTGCGTACCAGACGCGAATAACGTATCCCGAGAAACGCGAGGCTCTTGAGGCTCGCCCGGTCAGGAGCTGGGCAGAATTTGGGGTATGAGGTATGAGTAAGGACGCGCTGGTGTGTGCGGCACGCGCGGAGCCTCAATTGCGGAGGAGTATAACGGTTTTTTGTTAGTCAGGGACGATACAAAGCAACGAGATCCACCTTCACATTGTGCAGGGAGCTGGAAAAGTAAGAGGATTGGCTTCTGTCGATCAAGCTGACATGGGACTCTGCCCTTGATCCGGTTAGGGAGAGGCTCTGTGCTTCGGACTGAAATCACCCCCCTCGCTCGGACTCCGACCGGTTTCGGGCAATGCCATCCCGTCCTGGTGAGTTCTGTCAGAATCAGAATATTAAATCAGTCGGTAGAAAGTGACATCACTTTAGATAAAGATGATTTCATTCTATGTGATGGTGCCGAAGATGAGAATACCTATTTGTTGAGTTAACGATGACGAAGCACGGCGCGCTGGACGCCCCTTCTGGGTACCTGACCGCACGCTCATCTGACGATCGAAGATGCCAGGAGGATCCCCGGCCCGAATCAAGCAGAGTTTGGTATTGTCGTAGTCAATCACATGACCAAGCAGAGCAGCACATCTGAATTAATTCCGTGACAAAAACCGTGTCGATGTCCAGTCCCGGGGACATGGTACACGAACCTGAACGGCGTAGGCATGCCAGATCTTGAACTGCCTCACCGCTTGCTGTCACTAAGGATGTTTACTTTAAACGCCACTATTATATGTCTGCATTGAAACTCGAGGGACTGTTGAAGTAGTAGCAACTCGCCAAACCTTCAAATCTGGGCCTTCTGCCTAAGCAAGAGCGAAGAGAAGTGCCTTAACAACGAATTTCCAACGAATGAGTCTTTTAACCTGCTTTCCTTTAGACGCAAAAGTTGGATTATCATGATTTCCATTCATCCATGTCAAGAGACAGACCCCGGATTCGTAGCCAAACAACGGATGTTAAAGAATTGGTCATGTTGGAAAACGCAGAGTCAAATCATGGCAGAGGGCTTCCCCATAAAGTAGTCTCTCTCAACTGTATTTAGTCAACTCGCCAAAGTTTCAGTTCTTACCAATAGCATTCCCAACAGCATCCCGCATCCACATCCTTCCATACGAGACAGGCTGTACTATATTTGCTAGCTAAGTCCAAATATAATTGCAACAAACCCCTTCATTCATCCTTCGCGTCAGATTCAGTCCCGCGAAAACTTTCAAACAGGTTGACCGCTGGGGCATGTGGCAGTGGTCACGCTGTACCTCTGTTCCACGTTGAACCGCTGAGCAGACGGCTAGAAGATGACGCTGAGCGTGGTCGTCACGCCACTAAAAACGACGTCGTAAATCGCGAGGTGGCTGCAGGCCATATCAACGGCGTACATGTTGTCATTGCAGAAGACTGACGCCGACGTCCCGTCACAGATGGTCCTAATGCACCGCCTGGCCTGTATGACACACCTGCTGACCGTCTTCGGGTGCGAGACGCCCTTGTCCTGGTCCCAGTAGGTGATGCCGCCCCACGGCTTGTCACATTCGTGTCTTTGCTGCAGGGTTGGATCACATTGTCAGCTGGGACCTATGGATGAGCTCTGCTTCGCGCCTCGAACCGTGTCATCGCGACCCTTGAGAGCTCTCCCGTCAAGCCGCACAACTTCCATGCAAGTAAAAGAAGCATTATTAGGAATGCTAACGGATTGATGTTATCAGAAGAGTCTGTCATACTATTATAAAGCAAAACGTTATTTTAGTTAGTATTAATATCTAATTGCTATTTATTTATTATTTAAAGTAAAGCGCTCCTTAGAGACTACCCCAACTTAGGCTACTTAAGACTATTAGCATATTAAGATTAAACACCCCTACTTAAATAGATCAATTATTTTAGAACTTTTAAAAAAAGCATTAGAAAAAAAAGGGTAAAACAGCGAGCCTCCCACTTATACTCAGCAGGCTTTCCGCCTCGTCCGGGCTTTCGCTCAGGGACGTTATCTAAAAAGAGGGACATTTGAAAGGCAATCTCGCTCCCCAGACGGGATTCGAACCCGCACCGCCTGATCTTTGTAATTACAAAGCGACCCTGCTACCAATTACACCACTGGGTTAAGTATACCTAACAAAGCTGGTCGACGACCTCTATCCAGGACGCTTCCTCGGGGTTGCGCGGCCGAGTGGGGTGAGGGAGACACCGGGGCCCGCAAATGGCGCCGGACGGCCCCGGATAAAAAGGCACGCCAGTCTATGCCGGGCTCAGAGAAGGCGCGTTGTCCGAGCTCTCCTTCCAACCCTAGGAGAATCTTCACTGCGGCCCAACTCTTCGCGGAGCGTCTTGGGGCCAAGCACAACGCCCGATGTGGTGGGCTGAGGGGGATGGGCCCGTAGAGAGGAGTTCGAACGTCAACATCTCGGAGCGGCCAAGTCACCGACACCCCCTCCTCCAGTTTAAACCCAGCTCACGTCCGAAGACGAAGGCAAATGGCAATGCAACCCGCAAAGAAGCCCAAAGGCGCGCAAAATGCTAGGCCGTACGAGTCTCGGCCGGCATGATACCAGCGCAAGACCGAGAAGACGCGCGCGTGCATACGTGTACGGGTGTCGCGCGCAGGCGGGCTTCCCATCTCGCGGACTTGAACACTGGTTCCCGTTGCGTACTTGTCCCGTGAGAAGAAATACGCATACACCGCCCCATCTCACTGAATCCGCCTGCGATGCAAAGACAACCAGAGTCGACGAACCCAAGCGCGCACAACAACACCACGCATGCGGCACAAGCGCTCCGCCAAGTTGCGCCCCAGCAGAGGTACCAGCGAAGAACGGAGCGCGGCTCGGTTGCGGCCAGCTGGCACGTCGAGGGGGGTGGGCTTCTGCTGGAGACTGGTCGACTGTGGGAGCTGGCTGGCTTCCTCCCGCGGGACGATCATCTAGATTCTTACACCGCAAGGGGGCAGGCTGAAAATCATTCCATCATCCCACCGGCGTCGAGACGCCCAAGGTCATCATGCATAGACATTCACGGCCGAGGGGTCTGGTGTGCATGGGTACCAACGCCGGTCGCTCGACGATATCTCATATCTTGTTCGGCGTCCCGCATTAGGCAGCCGATGTGAGTTCCAAAAGTCCAACTCCAATCTCAGAAGCCACATATACAGAGTAAATAATGTCGAATATTCAATTTCTGGCTCTTTCTATGTCATGATCTCAGTCATCTCAGTGCCGTCTGCGAAATGTTTCATTGCCATCAGAGATCGAGTCCTCTGTCAGAATAGCTGAAGTGAACATGATCGTCAGGTACCGGGAGCAGGTTCTCCTCCAATATACTTTTCCACGAAGGCAACGGAGACTCGGTTTCCCAGATCTTGCGCTCACGTTCATCTGCCCAACCCTTAGCCCAGTTGGCGTGACTCCAGCCCTTGTGCTCTCGAACCAATCTCTCAAAGTCCCATGGCTCGCCAATGTCGAAGTTGCACCGCACGACCGACTTTTCTTCGGCGATGTCTCGCAGTGCCTGTGGAAGATGCTTGAAGGTGTAGCTCGGATAATATTCATCCCACGGATCACCGTCCAACCAAGATGGTTCCTTGATTATGCCCTTTTCTACTGATTCGTCCCAGGCTTGTTGCCAGGCAGCGTCGCGCTGGACAATTGCCTGGAACATTTGGGTCATCAGATGGGGTGCTGGCTCAGCGTCCAGAACGAGGGAGAAGGACTTGCCTGGCATGCCTGCAGGCGCAAGCGCCAAAGCTTCCAGGATCCAAACCAGTATGTTGTCGCTGACGACGTCGGATTCGATAACCCAGTCGCGTCTGTTGGTAGTGTAGTCGCTCATCGGGTGATGGCGGTTTGGCCGGTAGTGAGATTCAGATTGGATAGCATTCCTCCACAGGTCAACCCGGCGCTCCACGATAAGCAGAGGATTTTCCTGGCAGAACGGAATGAGGCCCTGTGCGTGACGCGCAGGATGACCAACCGCCTTGCGATCTTCGCGCACAACAATCTTACGCAGCTGCATTCGCAACGTTCGATCGCAAGACTCCATGAAAAGAATCGCAGCAGCAGCTGCTGAGAAGCGGTGCTTGACTCGATCTCTCTTTGTAATCACGTCCTCAATATAACCAGTCTTCTCCCCATGGGGCCAGTAAGCAGCCATGGCCTGGAGTCTGCTGTCTTGTGGAATGTCCCAGAACTCTGACGCGTCTTTAGCCATACCGTCAATGTCATGGATCTTCGTATCGCGTCTGTATGATTCGACGCGGGCGTAGACGCGGCGAAGAGCGGCGCGACCGGTGTCTAAGCATACGACATGTCGAAGTCCTTGCTTGAGTAATTTCGACAGTGCCGAAGGTGCTTCGCCAAACGACTCAAGTTGATATAGATCGCCGTCACGAAATTCATCGCCTTCATCTCCGATCGCATTCAGCAGGAAAGCGAACTGCGGATATGTTAACTTCAGTTCTTTGTAGGATTCTTTCTCGGCAATAGTATGGCAGGCAGAATAGAACAGATGCTTTTGGTGCCATTCCAGCTCCCCTAGCAACATGTCAAAACGCAAAGCGAGCATGCGAAGGTCGTCAGAGTAGACAGTCGTGAAAGTAATAGGATTGATACGCAGTGCCACTCCATGCATTTCGGTTGCGATGAGGCGGCAGGTGTAAGAGAGGTTCAGGTCGATGGGCTGGTCGTTGGCGCCCTTCAACAGACCGGCGATATTGATCTTCGGCACACTTGCGGCGTTACGCTCAAGCACATTTGCGGCGAATCGACCAGGGTCGCAGACATATCCACCCGGGATCGCGACGTAGTGCTTGTATATCGCATCTCTGATTTCTCGCGGGAGAGCGAGGAAGGGAGACGGGGGTGCCATTTTGGTCGACTGGATAACAGCAGTTGAGAGAGTGATTTGCGGTCAGAGCCAGACTGTCGCTGTGGAAAATTGGGTGCGTGCAGTATTTTGTAGCCCCAGAGACCAGCCACCAAAGAACGACCTCAAGGTTCGCGCAATGGCTGTTTGCCCGAAGGACCCTGTCACACCCTTTCGTGGCTGTGCCATCGCCCGCACCGTTCCAAGAGCCTGACTCAGACAGTCGTGGGCAACAGTGTCTCGCACTGTGTGAAACAGGATTAAAAAAAATTTGGCCACTGTAACGGGTGAACCATTCCGGGAGTTCTACGGCGTTCAAAACCATAGACTTTACGGCGTTCCAAACCAAGAGAAATGTACGCGGCAACGTATATAGATCTTTCTTCCCTTCTAACTTTTTTCTTCGCAGTTTGCCGCCTGGAGGCGCACCTTGTTGACTGCCGTATGACTCTCACGGGGAAATATTCGAGGGCCAGGATGGCCTGGGCTCTGTGTGAGTCAGATGGCGAAGCAAACAAAGATTGGGGAAACTCACTCACAGAGAAACCTCTATGGCCACCTATGGGGGTATATGAAGAGAGCGCGAATCGCCTCGATTACTATGATTAGCTTAGCAGAGGGAGGGGGAAAACAGACCATCAAACTCACCAGGGGGCAGGCATCTCCCTCTTCACGCTGCCACAACCCATTACACCAAAATGCCGAAGCAATACTACATTCACTACCTCTGTGACCGCTACTATCATCCAGAAATTAATAGGTATATAGTAATAAGGGTAGCTTGACTTACCCTCAAGAGCGGTGACAGCCTCACCCAGCTCATCAGAGAAAAAGAGCATGATGTCTGCAAGTTTCGAAGCAAACGCCCTTTCCCTCAGAACCGCAACAAATTCGAAGAAGCATTGTCTAGATTGTGTAAGCTTAAAGATAATATACCTTAGATATATATTCTTACTCTTCTGTCGCCTACTGGCATATGTCATCCTCCGCCGATACGGCCGTAATGATCCATCTCTTCTCAAAATATTCAACGAGTTCGAAGACATCGCCAAAGCATTCGAAAACAACGAGATGACCGACGACCAGTATCGCGAAGTAAACCGGTTGAACCATCCAAAGCTTGGACATGTTAACATTTTGTCGCAGCGAGCATATTTGCAAAGTCTTTACTCACCAAGACAGCCTGTTGGCGGAACTCAAGGCAGCACTGTAGCTCGATGGAGCAGTAGTTGATGAGGGTGGTCTGTATGTGACAGAGATCAGTCTTTTGGCTTGATGGCGGAAGGATACGGCACTCACTTACTAGACATGTAGGGGGTGGTTGGAGTAAGGGGGACCTCTCATGTATCCCTGGTCTGGAGAGAACTGAGCGTTAGCTGTAGCTGTTCGCAACGAACCAAGGATGCCTCATGGCACAAGATCCAACTGACCATACAACTGCGGAAGAAAAGTTAGAAGGGAAGAAAGATTCAACTGACCATACAAAAATTCACAAAAGAATTCTTCACAAAATGATTGGTCTCCGATCTGGAGACAGAAGTGATCTCGATAGAGATCCCAAGTTTGCAGTACCTCGAAAGAGGTTCTGGCGACCTCGAAACAGGTGCCGGTGACGCGGTGATTTGCAAAAGCGTACATGAAAGAAAGAAGGGAAAAAGAAGGAATGTAAGTGATTGCGCGTTAAAGATACGGGTTGGAGATGGATGGACCAGTCTCCATGTATCGGCTTGTCCACTCAAACTGACCGAGCCCGAAGGTTTTGATGGCCCATTGCGCCATGGTGCGGGGGTGCTCGTCGATCAGTTGTTCGAGGGTGCGTTTTCGGGAGGCCCAACGACCAAACCGGCCTTCGATCAACTTTACTGTCCACTTCGTGACGGGCAAGTTGCGTCTGGCGTTGACCAGCAGGGGACATTCGAAGAAAAGGTGTTCGACGGTGTGGGTGTTGGTGCCACAGGGACACATGGGTGAGTCGGCGAGCTACAACGCAGAAGGAAACGGTTAGCCAGGCAATGATCGAGGTTCCGACAACGAGGTTTGGACGCGCGACATGCGGGAAAACAGAGGGAGAAGAGACAAAGGGCAAAGAAGAATGAAAATGTTCTACATACCGTCCTCTTATACAGGTAGGAGTTGAGGCCGATGAAACCGGTCCTGCAATGAAGGATGATAGTGCTCTCAACTCGGGTCAAGTGTTGGTGGCGCTTGAGGTTGGAAGCGCCCCAGTCCCCCCTGGTTGCGAGTGGGTGGCAATGAGTCCCGTACCACGACTGCCGGGTTGAGCGTCGTTTTCGTTTTTCTTTGAACCACCACCAGATGTACCTACAGAGAGTATCCGATTGCGCTTCGAGGTACTCGTTGATAGCGATGCGCCGATCGACTGCATTATCCCACACGTCGGGAAGGTTCTTGCTCAGGTATTTATCCTTGGCTTTGTCTGCGAGCCGGGAGGCTGCTTGATACAGCTTAAAGTACGGCTGCTTTTTGAAGCATGGGCTCCTGGTGCTTTTGAAAGGGAATTTGGTTGTCTTTCCGACTAGAAGCTTGCCATCTTCGGCCATGGAGTTGCAGGCACGATGACTCATTGCCATACGTTGGAGATAGACAGCAATCGGCTCCATGTTGACTTCTTTGTGGAGGGGAAGGCTTGATGTCTTGGAAAACACGCCGGCAAAGACCCGGAGGCAGCCGGTCTGAATGGCATCGAGCTTGTCGATCAACGTTTGGTTCAGGCCGTAACCTTTTGCCTCTATGCTGGGGACGACAAACCAGACTGGGCAGGCGTACGCAATGATTGGACGGATACTGGTCGCGTAAAGTTGGCACATCTTCAGCAACGACGGGCCCGAAACGCTGCTGATTTTCCGCTTCATGTAGTCCATCTTCCGGTTGACCTTTTCCTTTATCTGTTGACAGTGAGGTCAGCAATGCACATATTACACAGACCTCCTGGGCTCATGTCGGTGTCTTGGAAAATAACTTACCTGGTGGACGTGATACTTCCATGACAATTGGTGGTCCAACCAGACGCCTAGGACACGGAGGTTGCCGTCCTTGTTCGTTGCTGGTTCCTTGGCTTCCCGCACAAGAGCCGTTCTCTCGTCCAAGTGCTCGATTTCAGGCAGCTCTGTGCAGAGAGGAAGACATCCATTGCCTCCCCTCCGTGGGCGGAAGTGCATGACTTTGTACTTGGTGGGATCGAATAGTAGCCCACGTGGTTGTGCCCAGGATATCAGCTTGTTGTGCACCTCGGCCAGCTTCTTGCAATTGAACGTGGAACACGTAGACGTGACCATGATGCAAGTATCATCGACGTAAGAGGCACTGGTGAGGATGTACTTGGAACGACCCAGCTTTGCCTCGTTGTCAAGTATCCGCAGCATCGGTGCCGTGAACAGGACAAAGAGAATCGGAGACAGTGGGCTCCCCTGAGGAATGCCAATGCGGACCCAGAACTTGGGTGAGGTGAAGCCTGGAAGCACAACCGAGGTGGAACGGTCAGAGACGAAAGACTTGACGTAGTGCACAAGCCATTTGGGCACGCCCACGTCGATGAGAATGTCGATTAGCTCAAGGTGTTTAACGTGATCGTAAGCGCCAGACACGTCAAGAGCCAACATGCTAGTCCGCCACTTCTTCTTAGTGGTTCTCGCGCAAAACCCGTCCACGATCCCGCTGACAAGATGCTCAACTGCCTTGGGAGCGCTCTTTCCAGCGAAGCCGTATTGGCTGAACGGGATCAGGTCATACTTAATAGCAAGTTCTTTGATGTAATCAGCGACGAGTCGCTCTAGGACCTTCCCAATACAGGGAAGCAGCGCAATGGGCCTGTAGTTCTTCGGATCTGTATAGTCGCTTTTCCCCTCTTTTGGGATGACGATAGTGATTGACTCCTTGAAGCAGACCGGGTGGTAGTGGAACTTGATGCAGGCATTGAAGAGATGCAACAAATAGGGCAACAGGACGTCTACCGCTATCTTCAGAGCTGGATTTGGAATCTCGTCTGGGCCAGGGGCTTTGCGGGCAGGCAGTCTCTTCACGATCTTCCGAACTTTTTGACGGTTGAGCTTAAGAGGGGGCTCCGATTTCAGCTTAGCCAGCCGTTCTCGCTCCTCGTGAGAGATCCTTTTCTTCTTAGGTCTGCTTCGGGCCTTTTGGGATACGGGAGGGGAACCGGCAGATAGCGGAGGGTCGGAAGCGGAGGCGGAGGGAGAGGCGAAGGGAGAGTCGATCGATTGGGATGACACCGAATCAGCTAATGCGCTAGCCATCTGGTTGCTGGGGACGTCGGAAGCTAGATTGTCTGAACTTGGGTGGTCAAGAGGCTTTTGCTGCGAAGGCTTGACGTTTCCCCTCAAGCCACCAGGCTTTGAGTTGGACCTTACAACCCTTGATTCCCTGGCAGGAGGAACAAAGCGATTGCCGCCATTCATGCTGACGCGCCTTTGAGGTTTTTTCTTGGCGATTTTCTTGCCCCCTTGGGCTCTGGATGTTGTACCCTTCTGACCCTTGCTGGGAGAGGGCTCCGGATGTTGAGATTCGCCACATGTGGTACTGTCTGCATCGGGCATCGAACAGTCGTCCTGGGTTGGCATGTCGATGTTGGAAAGCGGGGATCCAGGAAACGGAGGTTCCCCATGCGTGAGTGGCGAACCCGGGGTAGGAACAGAAGAGTATGTATCAAATGCGCAAACGATTGTACTGGTATCGGGAGGATCAAAATCGTTCTCGGCGGGGCGACTGGCGGCACCCGAGGGAGAAGGGTGATGAAGAGGTTCGGGAGAGGGCCGAGACGGTTGAGGTGACGAGCGAGGTGGTGGCGTTGAGGATTGACGATGCCGAGACTCTTGCTTTCCCTTGCGTTTCTTGGATGTACAGGGCCGAGATTTTGGCTTTGCCTTGGGTCTTGCTGATCTTTTGGCATCTAAGGCCTCCATTCGAGATTCGATGTGCCGACCCAAGGCTGTTGCCTCTCCCGCCGGGGGCAGAGAATCGCTGGTTTCGTCAAATAGTTTGCTACGTAAAACATGAGCATTCTCTGCTTGGCTCTGACAGAAGGTACCGTCGGCGGTCTTGAGATACTGCAAGTGGGGAGGCATCTGTGTGAGAGCCGTCCTGCGAGCCTGAGCCATTATCTTGTGAAGACTCACCAGGCCTTCAGACAGATTAGCGGCACGATTGCGGGACGCAACCGTATTGGCAATCGTCGAAAACCTGTTGGTTTCCTTGATCGCAGCCACCCACTTCTCGTAACGCTCGTCATATGCCAAATTGTCTCGACGCGTATCGTGTAAGGCCCGATTTGCATGCAGCTCTGCGTCAAAAGCCTCTATAAGTTCGGCAAGCTGAGGATGCTGATTCCTGGTCTCCGATGCGTTGAGGTCAATGGTCGGCACCATGTCCCTGACAGTCTCCATCAAAGCTTCACACAGATTCTGTGCAAATGCCTCTGCAGCGTTGCAGTCGACAAGCTCAGGGATGGCTTCGGGGTCACCGAGAGCAAGCTGCAATTTCTTGTTGACGCTATCCTGGAAATCCTCCTTGTTGACCTTATCAAACCGGTACATCTTCCGAGGGCGTCGGTCGACTTGCAGGTTCAACCTGGTGTGGATGACCGCATGGTCTGTGTAACTGTTTTTGATTTCGCGCGGCCTCTCAACACTACAATTGACCAGTTGATGCCGAATCACGTTTCCCAATACGGTCAGGTCAATGTTGGTTGCAACATCTTCTTTTCGTTTTGCCGCTTTGCGCCTGTAGGTGACCTTTCTCTTGTTGTATGTTGGTCGGATATCCATGCTGCGTTCGAGAAACGCCTGCGACATGTATCTGCCACATTTGTCAGGCTCGCTGACAGGATCCCAAATGGAGTGGGCGTTTGAATCGCAAAAGATGGCAGAATTGCTACCCAGGACGTCGAAACCGAGTCCGGGGGCTGGGGTGTTGAAAAGGTGCTCAAGGTCAATGCTCTCTCCCGGCTTGCGGTTGTAGAAATTTGTGAAATACACTTCGGAGCCGTCGAGCAAGCGGAGGAGCATGTAAGCGACGTATCCCTTGTTCACTCCCTCGTCCCAAGTGACCTCCCACGACTTCGGATGTATTGCCGTGGAAACATAAATGGCAACCCTTCTGGAAACAGGCTTTGGTTCGTCGTCTTCCTCGTCCTGGGAGTTCTTGGATTTGTTCTTGGCCGCCCTGGAGTTCTTGGGTTTGTTCTTGGCCGCCGGAGAAGTCTTTTGTTGGTCTTTGTCTTTGTCAGACTTGGGTCGTATCCAGTCACTTTTGCTTACGAGGTGGTATTTTGGCAGATGAATTTTTGCAACGTTGTACGGAGGATCTTGAATCATGAGGATGGTTGGTCGCATCCCGCATTCGAATCCCTTGGCATATTTGCCCAGGTCTCTGACCTTGGATTCCATCTTGTTGACATTGTAAGAGAAGACGTCCAGCATATGCCGAGCAGTCCCTGTCCTGGGGTCCTATGGAGGGTATCTGGTTAGACAAGCGTGCGGAAATATAGGAATGGGATGTGTATGTGTATACCTCTTCCATGACGTGGCTCAAGTCGGGTAGTTCATAATGCTCGGGGGGTTCCAAGTCATACTGCGCGGACTCTGCGCCGGCAGGGGCGGCAGAGCCGTGGCGTTCCGGCTGGTCGTCTGACGGTCCTTCAAACATGTTCTCGGAGATGGGTTGACGTGTGCGTGAGGGTTGACTGCCACGCTACGGTGTGGTGGGCGGCGACAAGCTTTGGCGAGCAGCTCTGGAGTCGTCCCCAGCCTCTGATTTCAGCGGCTGGGGACGATGGGCACAACGCGACTTGGCCAGATTTCAGGGCGTGCGTAAACCGAGAAGGCGAGAGGATGAGGCCGAATCAATCGCCAGAATATGATGCTCAGCCCAACGTTGCACGCCCAAAGCCCGGAGATGATGATGCCGGCGGTGATGCTGGCAATTGGTAGGCAGTGCGGCGTGTGTGCGGTCCGCTGCAGAGACTGCGGTGGGCTGCGGTGGAGAGAGCTGCGAATCCTGCCCCGCCTGTCGATACCTCACCACAAAGAGGTGGAGGAGGAAACAATTGAGGAGGGCATTCGTATCCGCATCTGGTTGGTACCTGTCGATATCTCACCGCAAAGAGGCGGGGGAGGTCGGATGGTCGGGGACAAGTGTCAAGTTGGACTTCATTTGCTGTTGGGCAATCGACAGAGTCTCCAGATAATTCGACAAGAAAGAAAGCTGCGGCCTTCCGCTCTTGCTTCCGCATCCTCTTTCCTCCTTCCCATCCTTCCTCCGTTCTTCCTTCTTTTCTTCCTTCCTCCTCTCTGTGTGCCTCTGTGTGCCTCTGTGTGTCTATGTGTGTGCCTGTGTGTGTCTGTGTGTGCCTGTGTGTGTCTGTGTGTGTCTGTGTGTCTCTGTGTGTCTCTGTGTGTCTCTGTGTGTCTCTGTGTGTCTCTGTGTGTCTCTGTGTGTCTCTGTGTGTCTCTGTGTGTCTCTGTGTGTCTCTGTGTGTCTCTGTGTGTCTCTGTGTGCCTCTGTGTGCCTCTGTGTGCCTCTGTGTGTCTCTGTTGCCTTTAACTCTTGCTTCCACTCAACGCAGCTTTCTGCATCTTTCTTTTCAACCAGCCCTAGTCTGTACCCTTGCTACACCTACCTTCCCCATCACGATGTCTCCAAAAAGGAGTAAGAAGACGAGCGTGGCACCTCCACCAGTGGAGTTAGACAGCGATGGATCTGAATGTGAAGACAGCGACGTGTCCATGGCAGACAACAACGATACAACCCCAGACGACCAACCCGAGGCTTCTGCCAGCAAACGGGCAAACAACGCTCCAAATCCCACCACCAGGCCAGCAAAGAAGAAGAAGCCCAAGCGAAGACATGCCAATGAGCAACAGTTTGGCAACGGCCAGCTGCATCAAGAATTTGCAGCCTTCAGACGTCTCTTCCAAGTGTTCTTGGATCGTACCATGCCGCAGGGCGATGGCAGCACCGCCATGGATGTTGCCATGAAGCCGCTCTCGAGCCGCAGGCCAGATTGCGTTGTCAAGACATCTTTTGAGCCAGCTGAATCCCGGAAAAAGTTCACCGGCTACTACACCGAGTGGATGAAAGCCTTGAAGCAGCTTGACAACGTCTACCACCAAGTCAGAGAGATCTTTGTGTACGACGATTACGTCAACTTTACCTTCAAAACCCCAGACGCCGCCAACAGTTTCACGCCTAACAAGGAGGATATGTTCAAGGCGCTTGGTAGTAAGACGCCAGTCAGCTGCTTCCAGCGGGCCGATGAGCACTACTACGTGGAGCTCTTCTTTCGCGGTCGCGATTTCCGCCATACCTACGCCAGTGACGCTAAGAAGATGCTCGCCGAGTTGGGGCTGAATTCCGACAAGTTCTCGGTGATTTTCAGGGAAAAAAGCCAACGGTTTATTGCCAACTTCACAGACATGGCAGAGGCCGATAGGCTGCTTGAACTGTATGAAAACGAAGGTGGAACTCAAGGCGAAGGGCTTCTAATCGATTACTCGTACGCTCACTTACGGTTTGTTCTCTTCCTCTCCCTCTCCGTAACGTGGCACCGCTGATGCGAACGTTCACAGGCCTATCGATATCCGATCGGTGGGGATGAATTGCTTCCACTGTAAAAAGGCTGGCCACATGATGAAGCGCTGCCCAGACAAGGATGAAGACCCCACGTGTGGATGGTGTGGCGATCGAGGCCACAGCCAGGGCGCCTGCACGTCGACGGTCCCCCGGTGTGCTGCCTGCAAGGAGGAGCATTGCACGCAGTCTGTCAATTGCATGGACCGGAATCGCCGACAACATCTGCGTGCTTGCGCCAAGTTTGGTCCACCAGCCTGGCCATCGCAAGCAAAGTGTCTACGACCTCGTGGTAGGCGAGATGAACAGTCTCGAGACGTTGACTCTGGTTCTTCTGGGTCTGCCGGTGCCTCTGGGTCTGGTGCTACCTCTCAGCCTGCCGCTGCCTCTGAATTTGCTGCTACCTCTGAGCCTGCTGCTGCCTCTGAATTTGCTGTTACCTCTGAGCCTCCTGCTACCTCTGAGCCTGCTGCTGCCTCTGAGCCTCCTGCTACTTCTGAGCCTCCTGCTACCTCTGAGCCTGCTGCTACCTCTGGGTCTGCATCTTCCCGAGGCAAAAGAAAGCGTGTCCAACAGCCTGACTCTCGGGACAACGCAACTCCGTCTTGCGGCAGTGAGCCAACGGCAACTGCGTCCGGTAGCGCCGAAGGCCCACGCACACGGGGGCAGTTGAAGAATACCGCTGGCGCTTCTGAGAAGAAGCAGAAAGAGCCTCCGAAGGCACCGGACCCGGACTTTTTAGATCCAAGTCGCTTAGACCGTGTGGTCGCCAACCACAAGCGTCACAAGGGACGCGGCCGCAAATGATCCTCTAGAGTCCTTCCTATATAGAAAACATTGAATGCTTAGAAATGAAATTGTGTGTTACTCATAAGTTAGCATTAAGGCCTCTGGCCACCGACTGTGATTTTTACTTGGAACCTGTACTGTAACGACGACCTCCGACTTGCCCCTTCAGCTAACGGCCTATGTTATGCGATTTCCTGCAGATCACCCTTTAATTCTGTTGCTAACCTTATGAGGACTCAGCTAAGAGCTAGACTAGTGATTATTGAAACGTTTTTGTCGGTCTGCAGCAAGAGACGGGCTGAAATAACGTTTATGAGCGCATGTCCTCATCCCGCAACAGTGGCAACACGCGTTGCTCTTGTCCATCACACCAGCCCAGAGGAGTCATGAAGGTCGGACGTGTCAACCTTGGCTTACTTACGACTTATTCCGCATCTTGATTCTTTCGGCTTGCTTCTTCAACGCAGCATTTACCGCAAGTTTGTCAGCCTCCTCGTTGCCTTGGATTTTAGAGTGACCCCTGACCCAGGTGTATCTGGTCCGCGTGGTTGCGGCTTGGCGCTCAAGCATTCTTTTACGGATTGCCTGAACCAAATCTTTATTCTTGACGTATGCTCCCTTGCTGTTCTTCCAACCGTCACCTTCCCACTGCTCCACCCATACCACCGCACAGTTGATGGAATACTTGCTGTCACTTAGGATCTGCAGTCCTTCCGTAACATCAGTCTTCTCCAACGCACGCAGAATGGCAGTAAGCTCGGCACGTTGATTCGTTTGCAGTTCGCCTTCGAGAGGCTCGGAAACGTTCCTAGACTGACATCAGCTTTCCCGACGATGCCTCAGCGTCCCTCTCGATACTTCTCATTAGGAATGGCTGCTTGATGAGTTCAACGACGGCGACATACCGAGGATCATCTGGTCCCAAATAAAGGCCTACGCCTGCTACAGCATCCACTGTGCCATTGTGCAGACAACTACCATCTGTGTATGCGTGAAGCAAGTCTGGGTCCAAATCAAGTTTGTCCGATAAAAACCCCAATTTCATCTGGACCTTGATGTCGGCATTGGTCGCTTTGTCACTAAACTTCTTCATGAATTCAACCGCCTTGTCGAGTTTATCGAACTTTTTGAACGAGGGAATATTGGCCGGCTTGATCGCTCTAGTGAATTCGTCGTAGGCGAGGAAAATGCCTCTGAAATTTCCGCGTGCTACAGCATAGAACCAAGTCGGGTTAGGCTCTGCAACGAACGCCTCCGCGTCTTCTTTGGAAGTGAACGACTTGTCTACACAAAGAGATTCTGTAAGTAAAGGGTCTTGGGGGCAGTCTGTTAAATAGAGAAAGAGAATAACTGACACGTAGCCCTGGATTCCCCCTGGACATAGTTTGAACATTCTTCCCATGTCTCATACACGCCTGCGTGGAGGTCGAACTTGACAGCATACCACATATGGTTGCTCGACTTGCGTTTCTTTGACGCCGCCTCGTGCGCGGCTGGATTGGCCCGTTTGGCTGGCATGTTATCAAGCAGTCGTCGCAATGTGGTAAATGTTTTCTCGGAGTGCCTGACTCTCAGGTTCCTTCCTTCTCACCAGCTCTTCGCGTTCGGCTGTCTTCTTGCAGATAGGTATTGTCGAGTTGGGGGTGGCGTGTGTATTTAGCACGCCGTCAGCCTCAAGTGGAGCCGGTCAACGGTCTGTTCAGTGTTTCGGAGTAGTTTGAAATCGCAGGCATCGGTCAATGCGAGAATGACCGTTGCGCATTTGGCAGCCGCTCACTCAGGGCGGAAAAGCAATCAGCCCGGCTGATAGGTAGGTTAGACAATAATCCGCCCTTCCCCGCAGTAGAAAAGGGGCACAGGGCTTACCTTAGCACAGTCTGTTCGTCGATGGCGGCAGTGTGAATAATGGCGACCGGCTGAATTGGATTCATCTCACCTTCACTCTTTGCAGATCTTGTTCGAACAAGAATATTCCACAGTTTCTGATGCAGTGCCTTCCCTGCGAGCAAGAGTCGTCGTCAGAAGCGTGTTGTCCTATTGGTCAGCGCAAATGCGGACCAGGAATCCCTGCCACCCACCCGCAATTGTGGGTTAGCACTGAGGGCTCCCTCTGCTGTGGATTGTCTCCAACGGCAAAGTTCGCGCAGAGGCACGAATCTCCAGACGAGTCCGCACGTCGCTCGCCGTGTCGGTGCCCACCCAAACCCGGTCTCAACGTAACCCCACGCGCCCTGTCCCACCACCACCCGCGCTGCCGCTCCCGCTCCCGGCTTCAGGACCGGCCACAACCCCGATCGACACGCAGCGACACGGATTCACCACAACATGCGCCGATATAGCTCTCAAGGCCCTAGTGTTCCCCGATACGTCCTGATGCCCCCTGTCCCACTGCACCCGAAGAAACCCGCCTCGACCGATCTGGGCCCCCTCCCGCAGTCCGCTCCGGGTCTCGCTCCAGGCTCCGGCTCCCGGTATCGACCCCGACCTGCTCCGACCTAACCCGGTACGGCTCTCGGGGCTCTGATGTGCTCCAATATGCGCCGGAGCGCACTGACCCATCTCCGGCCGAAAAACCCGCTCTAGTCAGTCAGGGCCCCTCTCGTAGTCCGGAACCTCTCCCAGCCCCAGCCCCCGTCTCCCAGTCCCGATTCTGATCGATTTAGACATGGCCTGCTGCGGCTCTGAGGGCCCTAATGTGCTTCCGTGCGCCTTGATGCCCCCTGCCCCGCCGTAAACCAAGATATCTCTTCCGGACAATCCGGAGCCTCTCCCGCCGGCGGGCCGTAGTGGCGCACCATGGAGTCAGGCCGTCAACTACACAATCGGGTCTTGATTGCACGTAAGGCATGGTATATAGATTTCCGGCAGGGCGAAATCACCTGGACCGAGTCCTGACCTGTCATTGATTCCTGTGCTGCCCGCCGACATCCTCCGGAGACGGCACCGAGCACCAGCGCACGAGTGCCACATCAGGAGTCACCGTCCGTCTCAAAACTAAGACATCCGTGTCGCATGCTACGCCAACCTGCCGGACGAATGATCAAGGTACCGCCTGCTTAGATTCCCGCGTCCCTTTTCCATCAGGGCGTCTCAATCCACCGTCTGGAGCCACACTGATGCGGAAGGGCGCCCAGGACTCCCGGTAGGTGCAGATACGTTTGTCTCTGGCACTCTCTGCAGGACTCGCCAGGATCCCGTAGCCTTTCGATTCTTCCAGCAGAGACAGACATAGACCGTCCGGCCGTCTATTTTTCTCTAGCTCCATACAGGCTTTCTAGCTACCCTTTAACTTCTGACTGATCCAGCCCGTCTGGCTGTATCCATCTTGCGCCTGGCCTTTGGTCTCCTCTCTGCTCTTTATCCCTGACCTAGAGAATGCCAGGTTTGCTAAAGAGCTGCAGGTCAGTCAGAGAACCCAAGGCCGAGAGTATCAGGAGCAGTACGGAAGTGTGTCGCTAGATATGTCCGATGTTTACAGCTCCTGGGCCTTTGGGGGGCGGGGGGATTTGGGTGTCACTGAAGACATCCACGGGTTCTGTTACGTTTGGCCGACTTATGACCTACCACGGTGACAAGATGGTATAATGGGATGTGCCGAAGTAAACCCATCCGCCACACCTTAAACTCCATCTCAAGGCCGTACTGATTGTTAACGGCAGCTATTCCAAGTATACCATTCTGACGCACACTTTTTAGGATAATCTGGCATCTCTTAGTACCCCCTAGCTTACCCTACTAATCGACCTGCTAGCCGCAGGACCTTGAACACTTTGGCTACGCCTATGTGTTTTGTGTTATAAACTAACTATAACGTATATATAGTATCTATGTGAATAAAACGGCTTGATTCCTTCTAAATTAGAGTCTAACGTGAAAGGTCTTTTCTGGAATAGACCTTAACGTGCTAGAATATTATTAGCCTGGATAAGTGAGTTAGACGTAGGTTACCTCGCACCTTCCTCTAGGCGTGAGGCTACCTCAGATGCTTGAGGGTATCACGACATTTTGCAAATGCTTCTTGAGCCCTAAAGGGGCACATGGCTACCATGTAGCGCATCTTTTCCACGCACACGCGCTCTAGATACCAGAGGCGCTCAGCAAATTCCGAAGCCTTCTGCAGGTCGAGGCCTTCTTGTTAACGCGGCCTTTGGATCACAGGGATTAGTTCAGGACAGGACCTAGGAAGCAGACAGATAAGAGCCTTGGCCTAAGAGCGATGCTGTCAGAGGGCCCAAGGCACCCTTAGAGCGTAGATCAGGCAGAATTCCTAGGCAGCGCAGCACCCTATTCAATCCCATTCAATCAATTCAACTAATCAGCTAATTAAAAGAGGGCTCTTTTCGTAGTTAATTAGCTAAAATGATAATACCTTTATTTTAAACGTTTTAATTAATCTAATATTACTTAAAAGAAAGAAAATCTAGTTTCTAGATTAATTAGAATTTTTAAAAGATTTAATAAAAAAATAAAAAAATTAACTAGATATTCTTTTCTAGTTACTTAAAGTTATAACTTTTTAAGCTTTTATACTATAATTAATAACTTAAGCTAGTTTTAAACTAATATCTCTATAATTACTTATATAGTAAACTTATTACTAATTTATTAAGTCTTATTATAATATATTTCTAAAAAGAAAAAGAGTAAATAGTTATAAATATTAATTTAGTAATACTTTTATACTAATAAGTAGTAAAATAAAGCTTAATACTTCTTAATAGTAAAATTAATACTACTAAGAAGTATTAAAAGTATTAAAAATATACTTTTTATTATATTACTGTTAGTCTTATAAGACTAGCTAACTAATAGGACACTATAGGCAGCAAATATCATATTATATTAACTGCATTAGTAGTGATATATATAAGGTTAACTGTATTAGAGGCAGCAGCTGTAATTATAATATTAATTGCAGAGGCTAGCGCCTTATATAATCGCTAATTATATAAGGTGCGCCTAGCTTAATTAACGCTATAATAGGCTAGTATTACTAATATTAGTAACTTTCTCTTTTTATTAGTATTAATATAGTTAATAGTAATTATAATATAATTTAAAAAGAAGTTATTAAATAATATATAATATAAAGAGCAGTAATTACTAATAATTATAGTAATTACTTATAACTCCTACTGTAGTAGTTGCTTTATAACTATCGCTTAATTCTACCTCAGGCTAATACTAGTAATTAGTACTGCTTAAGCCTATATAACTTATCCCTCTATCTATATTATTACTAAGTTTATATTAAGGAAGTATATAAGGTACTAGTTAAGCTTCACTTTAGTAAAGGCGTTAGTAAGGTTATTATCACTATTAATCTATTATATTTCATATAGCTTATAGTATTTATATAACTATTATAGAGCTATAATATTAATTATTAAATACTTCTCTTTTATAATACTTAGCTTAATAAAGTACTTATATAGTAAATATAAGTTAGTATAAATAATAATAAGTATTAGAGGTAAGCTAAGCTATTTAGTAATTATTTAAAAGGTTATAAAGATAGTATAAGCTATATTAATACTAGTAATTATATTATAAACTTTAGAGGCTAATATGCTTTAAATAACTTACTTACTCTTTATTAAACTAAAGTGGATAATATTACTATTAATTATAAACTTATTCTTATTAAAAAAGGTCTTATTAGTAAGAATAATAGCAAAACTAAGCTGTAATATTAAGTTAGTATTATTAGTAAATAAGCTATTAATAAAGATAAAAAGTTTAGTAGTTAATAAGTTAATAAGTATAAATATTAACCTTTATACTAGTAAAGCTATTTACTATTATAGTTATATATTAAAAGCCTTAATATTATTAAGTAAGAGGTCTTAATACTAAGTAGTAGTTAATAGATTATAATATACTTTAAGCTAGTAGATTAACGTAATATATACTCTATATATATATTATTTAATATATTACTTCTTAATAGCGTTAAAAGCAGTATTAGTATTAATAAGGGTAAGCTTCTTATTTTAACCTTTCTAGTAGAGGATAATAGTTCCTAATTTATTAATACTAATAATACTACTATTAAATATTAATAGTTAGTTAATAATAAGTTATTACTTAGCTTTTACTATAAATAAGGCTTTAGTTAGAGCTTTATCCTTATAAGCTGAGAAATTAATATTAATAAGGCTTAAAATATTATTAATTTGTATACTAATAACTATAAAGTTAGGGTTAATAGTAGAAAGGACTAGAAAGTAGGGATTATAACTTAAAGTAACTATCTAGAGAACTTCTCTATAGTAATAGCTATATATAGCTTACTAATAGGTACTAACCTCAGCAATATTATAAAGTAGCTTAATAACTCTCATAATAATGCTTTCTAAGTATTAGTTATAAATCTAAGTAAGTAAGTGTATAAGGATTATTCTATTAAGCTTTATTACTAACTAGATATATGCTTATATTATATCGTAAAGCTAGAGGATCTTATTAGAAAGTAGTAACTATAAAGTAATAGTAAGGATAAAGCGTTAGCTTATATATTATATTATTAGAGATTATATTAAAATTACTTCCTTATTATTATTAGTATATCTTTAAATAATAAAGTAAGACTTCTTATAAGGCTTATTAATATTCTTACTTTTAATCTTATTAACTATTTATAATTAGAAGATATAGATATTTATATACTTAATAAGGTTATATATAACTATCTTAAAAACACCTTAATTAATAAGTCCCTTAATTTCAGCCTTATTAAATTACTTAAAAGAGCAGCTAAGTATATTAATTTTACCTACTTTATAGAGCTATATAGCTAGGTTAAGGTTAGTATATTCTTTATTAGTTATAAAGACTTTATTAGTAGTAAAGAATATAGTAGTAGTATTAATATTATTAACCTCTAGTATAAAGTTAATATTAGAAGTAGGGTTAATATTAACTATCTTCACTATAAGTATCTATCTTTATAAACTTCAGTATAGCTTACTTAGAAGTAATCTTAGGCGTTCTTCTCCCTTATAAAGCTAGCTATATTAGTATAATAGTAGTAATACTAGTACTAATAATCCTCCTTAGTTTTCTTTTACTAGTATTATTAATACTTTAAAAGCGTTTAGTAGAGAGTTAGTATTAGTAATATCTTTATCTAAGTTATTATAAAAAAGCTTAATATAAATTAATTAAAATATTCTTAGTTTATAAAGTAAGTTAAATATATAATCCTCCCTATTAATAGAGAGAAGCTTATATAGGTTAGCTTAACCTTTATTCTTATACTATATAAGAATATCTAACTATAGTAAGAAGGTTAGTGTTAATAATATATTTAAGCTATTATAGAGGGTAAAAGTATTAGAGATTTAGCGTTTAGTATATATATAGTAGAGTTTATTAGTAGCCTTTTATATAGCTTCTTAACGCTTAGTAATACTTAGAGATAGCACTAAATCCTTAGTTACTTAAAGGTAAGTGCTAAAGATAAATAAGGTTAAAATTAGACTATTAAGCTTAGTAGTATTATTAATAGTCTTAATAGTTATTTATAAGGCTTATTTATAAGGGATAGAAAGGTCTTTAGTATAAATAATATTATAAGTATAGTATAAAGTAGTATAATAATATTTAACCTTATTAATACTATAATAAGCCTTAATAAGGACTTTTTTAATAGTAATTACTAAGGTGTAAGCAGCATACTTAAATTCACAGCTATAGAAGTTAATATTAGTATCTATAGTAATAAAGTCTAGAGAGCCTTAATATATATTAATCTAGCATATATATAAAGCCTCCTAAGTATATTAAGCTAATAGATCTTTAAGGAAATAGGCTGTATTAAAGCTAATAGTACTATTAATAATATAAAGTATTAGTTTATTACTATTAAGATATATAATATCTATAAAGATCTTATAATTAAACTTATAATTATTATAAAAAGTAAATCTAAACTTTTTAGGTTAACTAGTATAAAGTTAATAGTGTTAGTAAACCTTAGTTAGATAGGTAAGAAAGCTTTTATTAACCTTATACTTAGCTTTAATAAGGATATATTAAAATCTAATAACTAATAAGTAGCTAAAATAGTAATAAAGTTATTAAAGTTTAACCTCACTAAGGTAGTAGTAAGTAATTAACTATTCCTATTAGAGAAGTATCTAAGAATACCTCTATTTATAGATAACTAAAACTTTAAAGTCTTTTTACTTTATAATGTTATTAAGGTTATTAAATATAACTTCTATTTTATCTATATTATAAAAGTAGTATAAGAAAAGTATATTTATTAGTATAATATAAAAAGTAATAAGACTAAGTAGTATAGGGACTTTAATAGATCTTAGTAAGTAGATAAAGTTATTAAAGCTAAACTTAATAATAACTACTCTTATAGTATTAACTTTAAGGTTTAGTATTAATTATTAAAGTATAAAAACTTAAAGTTAGTTTACTATTAAATATTTAGAGGTATTAGTATTAAGTAGAATACCTTAGAAGATTATTAACTTATACTTTCTCTTAAGAGAGAACTATAAAGTATATTCTCTAAGCTTAACTATAGTATATTAATCCTACTTAGTAATAGTATAAAAAGTAGTATTATTACTTAATATATTAATAACTTTAAAGCTATTAAAAGTAATATTAGTAAAGTAAGAAGTGAGAAATTATTAATTTTTATTATCTAAGCTTTTTAATTTATATTAGCTATTTTTAGTATTAAAGTTATTAATATTAAGAGTACTAAAGTAGTTTAATATATCCTCATTATAGCTATTAATAAGAAGGTTATTAATACCCTTAATACCTTTATATTATACTAAAAAATAATTAAAAGTAGGGGCAGAAGTATCCTTATTAATATATATCTACTTAAAATAGTTAAAAGCTTTATAGTAATCTTTAGTAAAGTACTTTATTAATTAATAGCTTATTTCACTATAAATATAACACTTCTTCTTAAATTTAAGAAGTATAGGTTAAGAGTAATATTAACTATAAAGTATATATAGATAATAGCTAAATTAAGAGCTATAGCTATAGCTATTATATTAATAATTAGTTTAATATTAATTATTAACTAAAGCTAGATTTATTATAAAGTGCTTATAAGCCTAGCTTTATATTATAATACTAATAGATAATCTAAGCTAGTTAGTAATACTCTTATAATCCTTAATAAGGTTTATAAGAGTATAATTACACTTAAGTATA
Organism: Colletotrichum siamense; assembly: GCF_013390195.1. Classification (NCBI taxonomy): domain Eukaryota; kingdom Fungi; phylum Ascomycota; class Sordariomycetes; order Glomerellales; family Glomerellaceae; genus Colletotrichum; species Colletotrichum siamense. The sequence continues at coordinate 2,218,396 of NW_023501015.1, forward strand.
CCTTAGTAAGTATTAAGGACCTAGTTATAGAAAGTATTATTAGAATAGTAAATAATAGAGAGGGTATATTAGATAGTAATAAGCTTATTAAAGACTATCTTAAGGTACTCTATTTTAATTTTACTAAAGTTCTTAAGGATTATATAGTTAAAAGTAATATTATACTACTTAGAGAGATATACTTAATATAACTCTTTAGTCTTAAAATAAGCTTTAACTTTAGTAATTAATCTAATAAAGTTAATAAGTATATTATTACTATAAAGCTTATTATAATAGTAGTTAAATACTTTACTTTTAAGTATAATAGAGAAAACACCTAAGGTTTAAAATTAATTAATACTAACCTTAATATAATAATCCTTAAAGATAAGAAGCTTAAAGTTAAAGATATTATATATATTACCTCTAAATTATATATTATTATTATATAACTTTATAAGATCTATAAGTTATTAAGAGGATAGCTAATTAAGCGTAGTAATATTAAATATGTTACTTTTGCTAAAGTTAATATTAAAACCTCTTAGAGGGATAAAAATAATTAATTAGTAAGTTCTAGAAGTACTTAATCTATACTAAATTAGTCTAAAAGATAGAGCTATATATAAAGAGGTATAGTTAGAAGAAGCTAGTAGTTTTAGCTTAATACCCTTAATATTATTAAAGAAGTTAATATTCTTAATAGCTTTCTTAAGAGAGGGAAACTTAGTTATTTTATTATTAATATTATTATTAGTCTACTAATAGAAATCTCTATAAAAGGTAGTATAAATATTAGAAGTAATAGAGGTACTATTTTAGATAATATAAACCTTATTAATAATAAAGAAGTCTCTAAATTCCTTTATAGTAGCTATATTATAGTTATTAAAAGCAGACTCTAGTATATCTTTAAAGTTAATAGAAGCTTAACTCTAAAGAGTAGAACTAATAAAGCTATTAAGTTAGTAGTATTCTATATTAAATAGGAAGTATAAAGCAACCTATCTATAAGTAGTAATACTTAATTCTATATTAATATTGCTAAGCTTTCCCTAAAAGCTTTAGTTAACTATACTATAAACTCTAATAAGGATAAAAATAAAGTAGTTACTAGCTAGAAGTATTAGAGGTATTAATAGAGCTAAAAGGTTACCTAAAAGGTTACCTAGAGAGGCTAAGATAGCTAAATTAAATATAGTTAGAAAAGCTCTTAGTAATTATAAGTATACTAAAGAATAACACTAATAAAGCTATAATAAATTAATAATAGTTATTTAAGAAGTTATATAGCTTATTAAAGATATAGAGAGGTAGGTATTAATATTTCTAATAGAGTAAAGTACTAAGTTAAATTATAAATAAAGATTACTATATTATAGTTATAAAGAGCTTACTAAATATTATAGTAGCTAAAGCTTATTTATTTAATAGATAATTTACTACTCTATTACTTTTATTTAACTTAATATAACTTAATAGTAGTTAAAAATAGAAGTATAAGGGTTAAGAAGGATCTCTATAATAAAATAAAGGTTAGTTACTTATATAAAGAAAGGTGCTAAAAGTAAGTATTAATAGGAGGGTAGGTAAGCTTAATAAGTAATATTATTAATAAAATAATAAAATCTTAAAGATAAGTAGCATTATAAGAGAAACAGAAGAACTATATAATAGCGTTATAAAAAGAATATAAATTAGTAAGAGTAAAAGATAGTAAAAAATTCTCTTATAGCTAGTAGTTAGTAGTTAGTATTTAGTAGTTAAATAATAAGAAAAACTTATAGTAAGGTATACTATGCGCTACGTATAAAGGTAGTTATTATTAAATAAGCTTAAAGCAGCTATTTACTATTAATATTAACTTAGCGAAAAAAAGGTAGTTAAAAGCTATTAAAAGCAGAATAATCTCTTATTTGTTTATATAGTGTGAAAACTCTACTTATAAAAAAGTAGGAAGTTAAGTAAGGTAGTTAAAAGTGAAGTAAGTAGTTAACTTTACTATTAATTATAAGTTAATAAGCTAAAGTTAATATTAAAGGTTAAGCGTATAATAAACGCTCTTTAAGTAAAAAAGAGGAGTAATTACTAAGAGTATTTTAAGTAAAATAAATTATCCTTTAGGTTATATTATAACTACTTCTATTAAGTATAAGATTAGAAACTATAAAAGCTATTATTATAATCCTATTATTATTAATACTATAAGGAGATATTACTTAATCTTACTAATATTAGTAATATTAGTATTAATATACTCTTCTTAGAGATTAGAGGAAGGTAAATTTAAAATAGCTTAAGTAATATAAGCTATCTTTTCTTAAAGTTATAACTACCTTATTAGTATAAGTTAATTAATTAAGCGTTTCTAAGTAGAATAGATCTAAATAAATATTAATAAGACTACCTCTTTTAGAACCTTATTAATCTATAGTTAATTAATATATTATATAGTAGTAACTATAAAGTTAACTACTAATTAGTATTAGTTTTATAGGACTAGCTAGCTAGTAAAGCACTATAAGTAGTAAATATTATATTATATTAACTGCGTTAGTAGTGATATATATAAGGTTAACTGCGTTAGAGGTAGCAGCTGTAATTATAATATTAATCGCAGAGGCTAGCGCCTTATATAATCGCTAATTACATAAGGCGCACCTAGCTTAATTAACACTGCAATAGGCTGGCGTTACTAATAATTACTAAATTAATATATTTTTAGCTTTCTTAACTAAAGCTTAAAAAAAGCCTATTTTTAACCTTTATACTAGCTTTTAAAAATAACCCTTTTTTAATATTACTAATAATACTATTACTATTATTATTACTATACTTACTTCTATACCTTAAAGCTCTATTTATATATATCTCTTAATATCTTTTTTAACCTCTTACTTATTATTATAATATTTATATTAACTTATAATTAACACTTTAATCACTTTATTAGCTATAATATATTAACTCCTTATAAAATTACTACTTAAATCTATACTTTATTAACTACTAATAATATATTAATTATTAACTTTACTATTTATAGTAGTCTTAAAGTCTTACTTCACACTATATAGAAAGGTTAGTATTTTATTAATATTAAGTATATCTTAAAAAAGGGTAACTAAAACTATACTTCTTAAATTAAGAATAAAAGCCTCTTTATTTATAAGATCCTTTAAAATAATACTTAAAATATATTACTTTTTTACTCTATTTTTAACTATACTAATAATATATTTAAATAATACTTACTAAATTTACTAATACTATAATAAAGCTAAGTATCTTAATATACCTTAGAAAACTTCTATTATATCTAATACTAAAGTATACTTTAAAACTATCTATTATATCTTCTAAGATTAATCTTATACTAAAAGTATATCTAATAATAATTTTAATACTAATAAGCTTCTCCTTAAGTATTAACACTTTATTCTTATTACTATACTTTAAAGTAAAGCTTTATAGATTAAAAAGCTAACCCTTAAGTTTATTATTAATATTAATAACCCCTTCTTAATATTTAATAATTAATATATATAGTATATATTTAGCTTTTTTAATTATAATATTTTTAACTAAATATATTAATTAAAATTAAGTTAAAAGAACTTATTTAACTAACTTTATACTTCTAAGAAAGTATAAATCTAAATAGAGATATAAAAAGTATTTATTAAGGTTTATATATTATTTAATCTATAAACCTCACCTAATTAATATATAATTATTACTATCTTTAGCTACTTTTTTAATAAAATAGGTAAGTAGATATAATACTTTTTAGCTCTTTACTATTAGCTTAATACTTATTCTAATAAGAATATTATTATTACTATTTATACTATTCTTAGTAATTAAAACTTACTTAATAAAGTTAGTATAGCTATCTCTAATAATACTATAAATAATAACTCTTACTTAAAGCTTTCTTCTCTTCTCTTTCACTTATATATATAGAAATTAACGCTAAATAATACTAAATTTAATATTATAGTTATATCTTTAACCTTATTAGTTATATTATTATTTATAATATTAATAATAAAGTATTTAAAGAGAAGTTTAACTTCTTTTTTAGTTTTAATAAAACTTAAGAAAACCTAACTTATTAGAAGTAAAAAAGCTCTATTAGTAAGCTTTAGAATATTATTAAGTATATTAGATTATTACTATAATAATCTAAAAACTTCTTATTTATTAGTAATAAAGCTAATAATAATAATAAGATTTTTACTTTATAAGAGGAGTTATTATAAAAACTAAACTTAATACTAAATAATACTACTTAATAAAACTTAATATATATAATAGTTAAATATACTTTACTTAAATATAATTAGATTAATAGTTATATATTTTATACTTAAAGCTTTAAGTATACTATAGATTATATCTTTAATAAGGATACTTTTACTAATAAAGATTAATAGATCCTTATAGAGTTAAATAATATATTTAAGCTACTCTATAAATAAATTAAGAGATATAAAAGCTAAAATAAAAGTAATAGGTATAATTAACTTTAAGAAATTCTAATAAATATAAAGTACTTATTATAAGCTATACTTATTATTAACATCTAGGTAGTGCTATAGACTTAGGAGAATTCTACCCTCAGTAACTATATTTACTTAACTACTACCTTATACCTGTTTTTCTTCTATATAAGGGGCTTCCTAAAACCCTCCCCTCCTTAGCTTAGATTCTTATAATTAAGGTACTCTTAAGTTAAATAAACTAAGGGTTAGTTTCTTATATATCTAAGCTTAATTTAAATACTTACTTTACTAATTATATAGAGTAATAGATAGTAAGTAGAAAATAGAGCTAATTAGGCTAGAAGTAGCTAGCTTAGAACTAATATTAGTAAATAAGGAGGTATTTAAAGTGATTTATATAGCTATTAATAAGCTTAATAACTAGCTTAATAACTTAATAATTCTATAGTAGATTAATAATAAACTAACTATAGATCTAATATAAATAATAGTAGCTAATAATACGTTAGTATTAGTAATACTGAACTTTATAGTAACTTTATTAGCACTACTATTAGTACTACTACTACTCTTTAAACTAGATATTACTTAGGAAATAAGTAGTATTTAGCACTTAAAGCTTCTTTTTAACTTTCTTAAGTTTAAGGGAAGTTATAATAAGTATATTATATAGGTGTAATAGATATATAATAAAATTAAAATAGATTAAACTTTCTATTTAAGTAACTAAGAGGTATAGTATCTTATTAACTTTTACTTAGAACTTAAAGTATAGCTAGTAGTTATAGCTTTCTATAATTTAAGAAGTAATAATAGCTTATTTAAGCTAGACGCTTTTTTAGTATATTTAGATTACACTTATAGTAACCTAAATATAGAAAGTAAGGCTTTTAGAAAACTATTAGAGCTTAAAATAAAATATAATAAAGTTTTTACTTTATTCTTTTTCTATTTTAAATATATTATTATAGAGGTAAGTAGTATAACTTAGCTAGATAGCGTTTAGATTAATTACTTATATAAGGTATTATTATATAAGCTTTTTAATTATCTAGTTAACTACTTAACCTCCTATAAGTATACTAAGTATATAAACTTTATATAGGATATTATATAGAAATTAGAGGGATTATACTACGTTTATAATATTTTATACTAGCTTAGAACTTTTAAAATAAGGTTATTACTTCTAAAAGTAGATATAGATAGAGATATTAAGATAATAGGTTTAATATACGCTTTATATAAAAGAATAAGTGAAAACCTTAGTAAGGAAATATATTATTATTTTAAGTATAATTAAGTTAGCTATTTATAGAAAAACTACTAAAAGATTAAGAGGTTAAAGGATAGCTTTAAAGTAGTAAAAGCTATTAAGGAAATAATATATTTAGATTTAGAAGAGATTAAAAAAAAAGAAGATACTTCTAACTTAAGAAATAAGTAATTTTAGTATAAAATTAGGTATTAGGGATAATAGAGGAAGAGTAAGCTAGTTAGAAATAGTTCTAGTTAGAATATAGTATAAGTAGGCTTTCTATAATATTAGTAGTTAGAGTTAATAAAGGTACTTTTATTAATACTTTAATAGATTATAGCTATAATATTTATATAATAGTAGACTATTAATATACTTACTACCTCTATTTACTATATATTAACTACTAAGTATAATAATTATAAAGCTTTACTAATAATTTAGCTTAAACTATTATAAAAAGAGTAGCTATATTATATCTTAAAATTAGGGGCTATATATAGCAACTTTTTATTTATATAGTAAGAAGGTTAGATATTAACCTCTTTTTAAGGAAATTATAAATAAAATAAAATAATATTATTTATAATATAAAGAAGAAGTATATATTCTATAGGAAAGTAGGGGTTATAGTTACTTTATAAGGATAAGAAGAGCCTTAAAAGGTGAGGGAAATCTAAGAAGCTTACTAGTTAAATACTACCTTATTTATAGCAATCTATTAGAGAGTTAGTAGGAATAAGCTATTTAAAGTAGTAGTAGGGATATAAGCTATAAGTTTAAAAGATATTAAGAAGGTGCTTAAAGTAAAGAAATTAGAAGATTATTCTAAGAGATTACTATAATATATTTATAAAGAATTTATAGAGCTTTTTAAGGTTATTAAATTATATCTTCTACTTCTAAGTTATTTTAGTATAAATTATAAAATCTACTTTAATTATAATATTTCTAGTTAAGAAGCGTTCTTACTTTAAGGCTTCCTTTATAGTATATTAAGGGAAGAGTTATTAGTATTTAAAAAGATATTTACTAACTTACTTAATAAAAGGTTTATTTAAGTTAATAAGTTACTTATAAGTATACTAATCCTCTTTATCTAAAAACTAAGTAGGGGATTATAGTTCTATTATAATTATAGAGTATTAAATATAATTATAAAATAAGACTATTATTTTCTACTCTTAATTTAAGAGACCTTCTAAAGAGTTAGTATAGTAAAATAGTATACTAAACTAAATATTATAATAGCTTTCTATAAGATTTATATAGTAGAAAAGTATTAAGAGAAAACTACTTTTTATATATAATATAAGCTTTTTAAATAGCTAGTTTACTTATTTAAGCTAAGCAAAGCCTTAGTAATATTCTAATAATATATTAATAATATACTTTAGGAGTTCTTTAATAATTTTATAATAATATATATTAATAATATATTAATCTATAGTAGTAGCTCTTAAGTAAACTATAAATAGAAGGTTTATAAGGTCCTTTAAGCATTTAAAGAAGCTAGCTTTAACTTTAACTTAATAAAGTATAAGTTCTTTATAAAAATAATAAAATATATAAAGTTTATCCTTAAAATAAGAGAAAGTATTACTTATAATATAGAGAAAGTATAAGTAATTATTAAATAGAAAGCGCTTACTTCTATAAAAAAGCTATAAAGTTTTTTTAGGTTTACTAATTATTACTAAATCTTTATATTAGAGTATTTAAAGGTTATTAAGCTTCTTACCCTCTTTATAAAGAAAAGAGTTTTATTTATCTAAAGTAAGGAATAAGAAGATATATTCTAAACACTTAAACGCTACTTTTAGACTATATTAATATTATACTATTTTAACTTATAAGCTTTAATAATTATTAAGATAGACTATTTAAAGTTTATACTAAGAGGAGTATTAACTTAAGAAGATTTATAGGGGTAATAATATCTTATTACTTTCTACTTATAGAAACTAATTCTAGTTTAATATAACTACTTAATCTATAATAAAGAGCTATTAGTAGTAATTATATACTTAAGTGTATAAGATATAGAGTTAAGAAGCTACTTTAGATTTAAGGTCTTAACTAACTATAAAGGTTTTAAATATTTTATATAAAAGTAATATTTAATAGAACGCTAAAGTTATTAAGTAGAATAGCTTTTAAAATATAACTTCTTTTTAGAATACTAACTAAGTTATTTTATAGTTATACTTAATATGCTCTTATATTATAAATAAGACGCCCTAAAGAGTTAAGAAGATAAATAAAAAAAAGGAAGGGTAATATAAATAATCCCTAACTCTACTTTAGGAAAAGTATATAGATTAATACTTATAGAAGCCCCTAAAATATTAGTATTTAAGGACCTAGCTTTTTAGTATACTTAGAATAAAGTATAAATAAGTAATAATTAATATTAAGGAGCTTACTCTATAGTAAAAAGGGGGGATTAAAGTTTCTCTTCTTAGTTAAGCTTAAAACTATAAATTATTAAGTATAATATAGATATTTTTAACTAATTAATATTTAGGGATTAAATTTAGGTATTAAGATTAATAGATAAAAACTACCTATAGAATACTTTCTAAATATAGTTAATCTAAAAGTACTATAACTTAGTAATAATAAGCTATTTTAGTTAAAATAATATACTAGCTATTTTAGCTTAGTAATACTTCTAGCTAAAGTAGTTTATAGCTATTTATTATTTTATAAGGAACTATAATAGCTATAGTTAGGGAATAATATAATAATAAGCAAAATATAGACTTTTTTAGCTATTACTAATAATAGAATAGCTATATTATAACCTTACTATAGATTTTATAATAGATCTCTTATATATAGTGAAAATAAGATCTAAATACTTCTAAGTAATAATTAATAGACTTTTAAAAATAATAATATTAGAAAGGATAATATTAATAGATATAGAAGTATATATAGAATGCTTTATAAACTATTATTATTAGTTTTATAGTATACTAAAGTTAATTATTAGTAATAGAGGTAGTAATTAGATAAGCTAGTTTTAGTGATAATTCTATATATTTATTAAGATTAAATAATATTTAAGTACTACTTTTTACTTATAGATAGATAGAGTAACTAAACGCTTTAACTAAGAGATTTAGATAGTTTTATAGATAATAGTTAACTTTACTTAAGATAACTAAGAAGTTTACTTATTATCTATTTAATTAGTAATTAATAGTTATAATATAGCTATAATAGGAGTAAGTTTATTCTTTTTTACTTATAGGTATTATATTAACTTAGTATTAGTAATTTAGTTTATACTAAAGCTAGTAAACTTATATAAGTTAGCTACTAATAAGTTTATTAGTAAACTAAGGTTAACTATAGAGTTAGCTTAAGCTACTATTATAGTAGCTTAATAAATAATAGAGTAATTAGTAAATACTAAAAAGATACTAATAAAGCGTTATAAAGTAAGTAATAAGGTTTAGTTATTATTAGTAAACTTCTATATAGAATAATTCTATAAGAAGTTAGATTAGTTATACTTAAAATATAAAGTAACTAGAGTAATCTTACTAATTATAGTTAAGTTAAACGTTTTAAGTAAGGTTTATAACTATTTTTATATTAGTTTATTATAATATATTATAAATAACTTACTTTTAGGTTAAAAAGTTAATAATCTCTAATTACTATTTATTTTTAAAGATAAAGAAAATAAATAAGAAGTTAAGTTTATTCTAGTAGTATAGTAGAAATATATAGGTAGAAATAGATATTATAAGTTATTAATTAAGTAGTTAGGATATAGCTAGCTTACTTAAGAATTTTTATAATCCTTATAGGATAACTAAGTAGTAGATAAGTTTAAGGAAAAGTATAGTTTTATAGATAAAAATAATAGTAACCTCTAATATATAGCGTTATAGTTAAATAATAGTAAGTAAGTATAAATAGAATAAAAAGAAGGGTAGTAAAGTAGTTTATAAATAAAAAGATAAAGAGTAGTAAAAAGATTTTATTATAGTATAAAATTATAGAAAGGTATAATAAAGCTAAGATAAGTTTAAAATAAGTAAATAAGTAAGTAAAATAAAAACTTTAGAAATAAACCTTTTACTCCTTTTACTTAGTATAAGTAGTAATAATAATATTAATAAGCTAAAAAGAGTTAGAATACTAAAAATAGGAGTAAAATAGAAGTATAATAGACCTTATAGAGGACTTTAGCTATATCTAAGTAAACTTAAGTAAAATAGTATAACTAAGCTTTATTAAGCTTAACTAAGAGAGATATTAAAATAGAGGTAGTAATAAGAGTACTAAGGATAGGAATAGCTAGAGAACTAATAGAAAGTATAAGGGAAGTATTAATACTAATAATAGCTTTAGTAGTAACTTTAGTAGTATACTTCTCTTTAGCTTTAGTATAGATCTTATAGCTCTAAATAGAGGTAGTATAGAAGAGCTCTATATAAGCCTTAATTTATATAAAGAGCTAGTAAAAAAGTTAATAACTTTATTAGAATAGTAAAATAATAAGGATTTATTAAGGTTTTTTTATTAATATTATAATAAGTAAAATAGTTATAACTAAGAGAAGTAAACTTCTCTTAGTAGTAAACTATACTTTTATTATTCTAATAGATTATTAGCTTTATAATATTAGAATAGTAGAGGATAAGTATTTATATTAATATAAACTAACTTAATAGATTTATTAAAATAGTAGATATATTAAGTAATATTATTTAAAGAAATAGTTAGTTTTAAAATAAGCTTAAAGTATAAGGATAATATATTTTACTTAAAGATATTATAGTAAGCTATAATATTACTAAGCTTCTTAGTTTTAGTTATAATAGATATATACTTTAAATAAAGAACCTTATAAAGAGGTTTTTAGGTATTATCTAAGGGGATACTACTAAAAATAAGCTAATATAAGTAAGAGTTTTAATAAAACGTTAAGAAAATAATAGAAGAATAAGATAGAAATATATAAAAATAAGTATTTTAATAATAAAGTAAGAGGAGAGAAATTAGTTAAAGAAAGTATATAAACTTTAACTTTCTAGAACGTAGAGAGGGTTATTAAGGAGGTTAAACTCCTTAAAAATAGGCTTTTTATAGTTAGAGAAGCTAGTAAACTTAGAATACTTAGAGGGTAAAATATTATTAATAATAATAAAAAGAGACTCTATCTCTATATTAAAGTCTAATAAAGTAAGCTATATTAAGTTAATTATAGTGAAATAATAGGGAAAAAGTAGGTATTTTTATATAAGTAGTATTATTATAGAAGTAGAGAGAGTAGATTAATTAGATCTAAATAAGTTAGTAATTAATAAGAATTAGAGGCTAATTAACTTATATAAATAATAGGCTAAGAGTATACTAGAAATACTACTAGAATAATAAAAAATTAGCTAAAATAATATTATAATTAATTAATTAATTTACTACTATATAGGTTAATAAGAGAAGGAAAAATAGGAAGTAAATTAAGCGTAAAAAATCTTATTATTATATTATTTATTTATAGGGTATAAGGTAGTTAGTAGCTTAGATTAATATAATATTAGCTTTATTTATAGCTTATACTAACTACTTTTAGCTTATATTATAACTATACTTATATAAAAGCTAGAAAAGGGGGTATATATTATAGGCTATACTTATTATTAACGTCTAAGTAATACTATAAACTTAGGAGAATTCTGCCTTTAGCGACTACGTTTACTTAACTACTACTTTATACCTGTTTTTCCTCTATATAAGGGGCTTCTTAGAACCCTCCCCTCCTTAGCTTAGATTCCTATAATTAAGGCACCCCTAAGTTGAATAAACTAAGGGCTAGCCCCTTATAGTACCTCTTAGATTAACTTAAAGATTAATATAAGTTTTATAATACTCTTATTAATAAAGAAATTAACTTTATAATTACTTAATTTACTTAAAGTTAGTTATAATAACTATCTTAACTTATAAAGGTATTATAATACTTTTTAAAAGCTTTAGTAGTAGTTTTATAAGCTTTATTAATTAATAATATTCTAATTTATATTTAATCTAATTATATACCTTTATAATACCTCTAGTGTAGTATTTTTAACTCTTATAGCTACTTATACTTATTAATTATTAATAACTAATAAATACTTAATAAATATTATATTAAGTTTATAAAGTCTCCCCTCTATACTATTATAATAATTTTATATCTTAGTTAAAGCTTATAATAATTTAAAAAACGCTAAAATATATTAGAAACTTATAAATAGCTTTATAATATTTAAAAAAGATTTTAAAAGTATTAAGAATAATAATACGCTAAGAGATCTAACCTTATTAATTATTAACTTTATTTAAAGCTCTAATAAGCTACTTTTTTATTACTTATTATTACTTTAAAAGCTAAGGACTCTAAATATTATTAATAGTTAAATAGTAAAGTTTATAATACTATTATTAATAAAACTAATAAACTAAAGTAATATTTTAGCTTCTTAATTACTAAGTTTATTAATAATCCTATTTAGTAGTAGATTTTATATTAATAAACTTTCTTAATACTTAGTAAATTTACCCTTAATATCTTTACTATCTTAGTAATAATAATAAACTATAAGAAAATATTTAGCTTTATTAAATTAGTTTTAACGTTATAAAAGCTATTAATAAAGCTTTTATAACTTAAAAAAACCTAATACTTCTAAAACTAAATTTAAAGTAGTAATATTACTATTAGTAACTACTATTTTAAGTAGAGGGGTTAATAAAAAGCTATATAACCTTAGATTATTATATAATATAAGTTTAGACCCTCTAAGAATATTATAAAAACTTCACTAACTTCTTATTTAAGTAATTTAAATTAAATTAAATTAAATTAGTTAAAATAATTAAAAGTATCATAAAAAGTCATTTAATTAGCTAATCTCAAGCCTCAGTTTTAACTTAATTAATTAGTATACTGCGCTGTTCCTGGGCAGGGCTATGAGCGTCCAAGGTCTCGGTTAGCTATGTACCAGGCCCGGAAGATTACAGAGCCCAAAGAGGTCTACAAAAAGCGATAGGGACAGCAACTAGCATGCCTCTTCACGGGCCTCGTGGTGACTTCATGGGCGAAGAAGAATGGTTGTGGTCTAAGACACCCGGACAGGATATCCATTTTCTGCACGACGACTATGAAGGCTTCCAACTTACCTAGTTCGGCGTTGGTCGTGTGACTGTTCCACTGCTCAAAATAACTTTCACCTCTGACTTAACCTCTAACTTAACCTCTAACTTAACCTCTAACTTAAACCCTCAGTTTGGGAACGAATCTAGGCGAGTTCATATCGTTTGATACCAGTCGTATTGTTGCCCGTATCTGAATCATGCACATTGCACATTTATATAAGTCCAATCAAACCCCTGTTCTATCAAGTGATCGGGCCGTCAGGCGAGGAACCACGATCGTATCTCCATCACGAGCTGTCCGGAAAAAGTTTGACTTTCAACGCGGAGGTTCCGTTTCTGCGAGATGTCTCCAGAAGTCAAGTTCTTGTTGAGGCAGTCCGATCAAATAAGCTTGGCTGGGTTGATTTGGATACCATGCTGGCCAAGATAAGCCCTATCGACGTTTAAGTTGACAAGAAGCGGAAGGGCTCCAAGCAACCAAGACTCGTGGGGAACACACATCTTGCCTCGCGGAATGCAAGTATCATACCTTCGGCTTCGCGGCTCCCTATATCAAACGTGATGTAAAGTTGTCTTTTCTAGAAATTCAAGAAAGCCACGCCATTCTCTTCTCATCCACTATCTCCAACCGAGGACCCAATGCCAAAGACGCCAGAACCGCCGACTCTCAATTTCTATCGAATCGCCAAAGGTTCCATGGACGTCAGTCGAGCACCTCCCCCGTGCTATCTCACAGATGGCGTTCGCCGTCGAGTCAGCATTCAAACCCCAAGCTTTCCGTTCCTGGAAAATTGCCATATTCGACAGGACGGACACATTCCGACTCGTGCTGCAAAACCTAACTCCTAAAGCTGGTCCCTGTCCGGGGATAAGCGTCTTCAGCCAAACACCGCTTAGAGTTCCTCTTTCTAATAAAAATGAGTGAGTTCTAGACCTATCGAGACGCCAAACACCTAAGCGACGTTTTCTCGATACACGAGGGACGTAGGATATGTGCACGAGGACACCCGTATAGCTGTATTGTGCATTATCAACGGTTCTATTAGAGTTTGGTGAAGGTCGCAATCGGGCTTTCGGATTGCCGAATTCTAATATCTTGTTCAAGAATCTGTACAAACGAATTGCTTAAATACCAGGCTAAAGTCAGCATGTACATTCAACCTTCGAGCCCTGATTCAATCAATTCGACTGACAAGCACCCGATTCGGTATTGAACCACAACTTTGAGGCTCTGACTTTTTCCACCAGCAACGTTAGTTGAAACACTTGGCCGCTTTTCTTGCTTCCCCCGTGATCTGTCTAATATCATTCGCAGATGAAATATTTCACTCTCATCGCAGCCATGATGGCGTCTGCGGTCCTGGCCGCTCCGACGCTGACCGAGTAAGCAGTTCATCTGTAAGCGTACTTTGCGATATCGACTGAATCTGACACCGAAATGCAGAGAACAACTCGAGGTCCGCGACAAGCCTTGCTGTCACAATTTCCCGGGAAAGGGCGGCGGTCACTAGGCTAGGCTCAAGCGCATAAAGGCTTTCTCTAGCAGAGGCTGCGGCTACACGCGCGACCTTGTAAACACCAATTTCATTGCATCTCATAGACAAAATGGATGACCTGGAATATTTTGGGGTAGATTATTGCGTGAATCTGGACGGGATACAAACCAATTTTCTTATTACACTGTGGGCTTCCCCCGCGGGTGAGCATTGAGTCCGACAATCTCAGACAAAGCCATGGTGAAAATTACGCATAGTCTGTTATCATCGAATGACGAGAGATTCATGTAGAGCTGGGTAGTTGTATGCCCACTGAACCCGGCTGTAGTCTGTAGACACCTGTGTGCATGGCAGCTCTGAGCGCATAGTCATTTCAACAATGAATTTGATAGACAAAGCTGGGCGGTGACATATTTATGAGCAAATGTAGAGTACATGTCTCCAGCATGGCGGCCGAAAGGGCACATTCGGCGCCGCAAACGGGGCACATAAAGCGCTCACGACAGCATGGGGACGACGGAAATTACTCGACAGCTTATCGCGCAAGAAAAAAGATGCCGACAGCGTTCCAGATTCACGTCCTGCGACACAGCTGCAGCGTACGCGTAATCATCACACATCGGCGAGAACCCCCCCTTTCGTACCTCGAAAAAGGGGGTCAAATTGTTCAATCAACCAGGAATGCGCTCATATTCAATAATGGAGGGCGTTCCACGTTTTCAGGGAGACAACAGGAATGAGAAAAGCGCCGCAGCCGTGGGGGCAGAAGCAGGGATGGATGTGGCTAGGGGGAAATGTTGTCTTTGATGGTTGGTGGCTTTTGGATGGCTTACATGTTTGGATTAGCCCCATCTTGACTCGATCGCGCACTGCAGCGAATTAAGCTTCCTGGCTGGGGAGATGCGCGTGAAGGCTATGCGACTTGAGATATCGTGGCTTGCTGAAAGTTGTTGGCGAAATTGGCGCGCTGATGTTTAGTCCTCGCCGAGGAGAGGGGTCCGAGAGGAAACGGCCCTTCAGCAATTCATGACGGACAACTATGATGATTGGATAGCGAGCCACGGGCATTCAAAAGAGCATACATAAGCAGGTAGGCTAGACACCACTCGATGCGGTTGTTTGACTTGATCATTGTGAGGACAGCGCTCGAAAAACGTCACCGTACATGCAGTTGTACACGCAGGATTCCTCCCTCGGATCTGAATCAGAGCACTCTAGCCTCTTCGGCTCGAGGGAGACATGAGTTCCCAAGATATCGCACGGCGATAGCCGCACAGGTCTAGACCGGCTGGCGAAGATCGGTGATGAGGTGGCCAAATGAGACATCCGCGCCGAGCGACATCAAAAATAAATGAAACGGTGCATCACGGAATCTCTGAAGAAGATCTCTCATCTTTCACCAGCTCCATCCACCTAGTCAGTAGAGTGCATTCCGGAAGGGTACCCCACTGCTAACTCGGGTCACATTCTCAGCCCCATCGGCATTTCTCTCTGCCTTTCCAACGCGGCCGCTCCTGAATGCCATGAGTGTATCCCTCTAGTCCCCGAGACGTGAAACCTTTAGTTCCCGCCAGAGACAGCTGGCAGTGGAAGATCTTAGACCATGTTCGTCGCTCAAAATCACTGGCTGAGGGAAGAATTAAGCGTATCGAGAAGTGAGCGTGGGACAGAGGCCGGAAGCATTATGTGGCGGCGACGGTCACGAATGGGATCTCTAATTTTCAGCCTCTGCATCAGCCCTCCATCACTAGACAAACGTTATTCAGCAAGAACAGGGACTTCATGTCTCAGGAATTAAGGAGATGATTCGAAAAGAGGCACAATGGCACGCGCCGGCCCACTTGGTCGAGGCAGTTCCAAGGGCGAGCTCGAATGGCATGTGCCGGGAACCAAGACTTATTTAATGTCCTGGGCAGCCCATTCAACCCAACTACACGCGTGCGAAGGTTCTCGCCTCGGTGATCTCTTTGTTCTCCCATACCTCGACTCAATCCTCTCCCGAGATCCCGCCAGTCGGTCGACACCATGGGTCTCGGAAGCAATAGCCGTCCGAACCCTCTCGTGTTCGTGGCCGTCTTCTTCATGTTCCTGTTGATGACGGGAACATGGGATTTGCTCTTCAGTGTTGGTCTTGCCCTCTCTCCTCTCCTCTTACGCTCAGCAGCTGACCCGAACTTCAGCACCACGACGGCACGGCGGCGCCCTCGAGCGGCGATGACCGCCCTCGGGCTGGAACCAAGCTCACCAGCCAGCGCATCTCCGACCTCGACGCAGAACCCCTCTCATACGAAGCCCCCGAAGCCGTGAAGCCGCCGCCGCCGCCTCCTCCCCCGGCACCCAAATACACCGCCCTTCTCGTCGAGACCGACCCGGCCCACGTGCCCAACATCGTGCCCATCATGATGCACTTCGCAACCGTCATCGGCCCGGACTGGCCCATCTCCTTCGTCACCGACTGGGAAAACTACGCCGCCTGGGAGGCGCCCCCGGCCTTCCGCCGCGCCGTCGACGCCAACCAGATCATCGTCAAGTTCCTCCCGCCCAACACCACCTTCCCGACGCACGAGTCCGTCTCCGCCTTCCTCGTCGGCACCTGGCTGTGGGAGCAGCTCCAGCCCTACGCGCGCGTGCTCATGTTCCAGGTCGACAGCATCGTCTGCGCCAACTCCGCGCACCGCCTCGAGGACTTTCTCGAGTGGGACCTCATCGGCGCGCCCATCCGCCCCGGCTTCGGGTTCGGGTACAACGGCGGGCTGTCGCTGCGCAACCCGGGCATGCTGCTCGAGATCGCGCGCGACCTCGAGGCGAGGGTGGCCAAGGACCCGGCCGCGGCGGGCGAGGTGAACTACGAGGACCAGTGGTTCTACCACAAGGTCAAGGAGAGGGGCGGCAAGTTGCCGGAGGCGGAGGTCGCGGGCAAGTTCTCGGTCGAGACGCAATATTTCGAGAAGCCGCTGGGGTATCACCAGGTGCAGAAGTTTCAGCAGGACCACCAGGAGGACATCGACATGTACTGCCCGGAGGTGGCGATGATTCTCAAGGGCTCACATTATAGGTGATGTAGGGAGGGTGTGGCAGGTTTGAATATCAATTCGTGATTCCCTCTTTTTCATCGTCGCGTGAGATTCGTGGCGGGCGGTCTGTCCTAGGCCTGAGAGTGTCGTGTTGGTGAGGAAGTGGTGGTGTGGAAGTACATCTTGCCATTCCATCTCAATCGCCCCCTATTGTAGCAGTCAGCCTCTTTTGACACGCGCGATGCTCTGCTCTGCTATCCTTTGACGTGGTCGACGTGGTTGCGCAAAGCAATCAGGCTACGCAGCGGACCACCGTGCCGGAACAGCCAAACCACCCAATCAACCCAACATCTCGCCAACGTTGTCTCGGAATCCACGCAGCAAGCGTTGCAATCAACACCCAATAAGGCTTCATTCCCCGCTGGCCTTCCCGAAGCGGCTCAAATGCTCCAGCCGAGTGCATGGCCAGGGTTGTGTAATTCGTCCGGGGAATCGGCCTTCCTCTTGGCGAGACTGGACCCCCCCGGTCCGTAGGATGCAGAACGCCAGAATGCGAACCAACAACAAAAAGAGGGGTTTTTGTGCCGTCGCGCGAGAATCTTCATGCTTTCTTCTTTCGCAGTCGAATACCGGAACTCTCAAATCGAAACTGTGACAAGATGATGGCCTCTACGAATCAACCTGCTGCGGCTACCGACCCGCCTGCAGCTGAGGGCACGATCGCGGCGGTGAGTGTGAAGACAAGATGAGGCGGATGATGATGTGGTGGTAAGAGGGTAAGGCTGGGCTGACCGCAAGTCGGCGTAGGACCCCGCGATTGAGACTGAGGATGAGACCAGAGGGGACGCGGAAAGGTACGACTCTGGAAAGATCACAAGAACGTTCTTGTATGCTCATCTAATGCAGTGTCGTCACATCATCTACGGCGTCGCTCTCTGAGAGCATCACCGAATACCGCCGCCTTCACGGCCGCACGTACACCCAAAAGACTGATTACTACGGCCCCAACGACGAGAAGCACGGCGAAGCGCTCGAAATCAAGTGAGTTGCCTAGCTCTCCATGCTGATGCTTCGAGTGCTGACCTGGGCAGCCACTACTGGATGACGCTGTTCCTCGACGACAAGCTCTTTCTTGCGCCGATTGGCGACAAGCCGCAGGTGAGCTAAGGATGTGTATCACCCTTGAAGAAGAGCGTACTGATGAAGTCGAATGCCAGAGGGTTCTCGATCTCGGCACTGGTACCGGCATCTGGGCCATGTGAGTCTCCAACACCTTCAAGTATCACGGTGAAACTCGAGAGCTAAAGCGCAACCAGCGACTTCGCCGACGAGTTCCCCTCCGCAGAGGTAATCGGCGTCGACGTCTCCCCGACGCAGCCCACATGGGTCCCGCCCAACTGCAAGTTCCAGATCGACGACATCGAACAGCTGCCGTGGACCTGGCCGGCAGAGCACTTCGACTTCATCCACATCCGCAACCTCGAGGGCTGCGTCGCGGACTGGCCGGCGCTCTACGCGGAGGCCCTGGCGAACCTGAAGCCGGGCGTCGGGTACATTGAGATCAAGGAGTTCGACATCGACGTCAAGTCGCAGGTGATCACGGAGCTCGACGAAGACCACGTCTTCAAGCGCTGGGCGCGGCTGTTCTTCGAGGCGTTCGACCGCCTCGGCAAGACGGCGAAGCAGCACCGCGACCACGGCATCAAGAAGAACCTCGAGGCCGCGGGGTTTGTGGACGTCGTGGAGAAGAAGTGGCCTGTCCCGATTGGGCCGTGGCCGAAGGATCCCATTCTGAAGGAGGTGAGTCTGAATTCCCGTGCATGAGCTTTAGACTCTCGCTCTGATTGATCGGAGTGAGTGGCGCTAAAGGAAACAGGTTGGCACATGTCTGTTGGAGTTTCTGGATGAAGGTCTCGAGGGGTTCGGGACCTTTCTCGCCAAGGAGATCATGGGGTGGGAGTACGCCGAGATTGTGGTGTTCATGGCCGAGATGCGGAAGGCTCTCAAGGACTCCCAGCTGCAGCCTAGGATCGACATGTAAGTGATTCCCTCATGACGAGCACACAATTGCCCATGCTAATGTATATTCCTTTCCAGACATCTCGTCTACGCGCGGAAGCCGGAGAAAGCCAAGGAGGAGACGCCGGCTGCTGCGGCTTAAGCAGCGTTTCGTCTTGTGCCCAGGGTCGAGGGTACTGCGACGGATCAGAACTTGCGTGAAGTTTATCGGTGACCACGTTGAAGCTTTCTCTTCCAGCACTGAGTGAATATAATCCTGCAATTATCAGGCGGAAACTTGAATCAATATACCATGAACTGGAATCAGTAAATGCCTAAAGTGAGTGAAAGCCGCTGTATGAGATACACCATGGCAATAGCGAAACCGAGGCGTTCGGGGTTCATGCCGCGCACACGGAGGGAAGCCGGTGCATTCGCGGGTGCTGGGTCGGCGGACCGGATGGCAAAGTCCGAAAAAGCAAGGTTGCAAACTCCGAGCACGCAAAACTCCCATTGAAGCGAGCGAATGAGAAGTGGCTCATTTGAGAAGCAGCGCCAGGGGGAGGGCTCACAATCCCGATCCTGGGGGGGCATGACGAAGCGCAACCTCGAGACGAGAGCCTCAGCTGAGAACGGTCAAAAGATCCGAAGCCGGACCATGTGTCCAGACGGGAGAGACTGAGAGAAATGGAAGGGTGCCGGATGCGCTCCAGTCAGAAAACAGCGGCTCAGAGTGGTCGGAATTGGCTCCCCGTGGGCCCCCAGGTGGGATTGCGCACAGACCATGGGGACAGTAAAGGCGGAAGGCGGCGATACAGAAACTCCGCTTCCCCGCGATTGCACGATTTCAGTGGGGGCACCGCATGACTCGATCCACAGTCGCCTGCTTCAGTGGTGCATCTGAGAGAACACTGAAGCTTCAGCGATGATTCTCCAGCAAAAAAGGTGGGGTCACAAGGGCCGGAGTCGCACCGGACCGGCCCCCTCCTCCTCCAGTGGAGGTCATGGATGATGGAAGTTCCCCCTCCAACAGCTGAACCGTAGCTCTCTAGCAGTGGTGCTTGCAGTTGCTGCTCCTCCTCAGGTAGAAAAGTAGGTGGGCTGTGGCCCGACCGACTAGGAAGCACCACGCACCACCCACGGGTTCAGGCGCAGAGTCACAAGTCAGACCATTCCAACCTATCCACCCACGCCATACCCGTTCCTTGCTTCCATTGTGTCCAGTTCTTTCAGAGTGACTCCCACCCCCCAGTACCCAAGTACCTTAGTGTGACAGTGTGTCCCGTCTGCAGCTGCTTTTTCGGCACTTCGCTGTCTCGGAGTCTTTTTTTTGTTCGTCACCCTCCTCCGAGCAAAACCTCGACCTCTTCCCGAACTCCTCCTACTCCTCTCCATCTTCAACCCTCTTCCCTTTTTCTCTCTATTCATCTCCCGAAGAAGAGAAGAACCCCAGATTCAAGATGCTGTCCACCGCCAGAATCGCCACCAGGCAAGCCGCCGTCCGCCGTGCGGCCGCCCTGCCCGTCATGGCCGCCCGTGCCGGCTCTACCTGGGCCAACGTCCCCCAAGGTCCTCCTGTATGTCTTATACGCCCCGACTCCAAAATGCCCCAATTGAGTGCGCCACGATTGCTAACGAATTCCTGCAGGATGTAAGTTGAACATCGACATGTTGCGAAAAAGCTGCCTCTCCCGTGGGGAAAAAACGACCTCGTTTGCTGACCGGCCGATTTTTGCTGCGACGAACAGGCCATTCTCGGTATGACGCACACCCTTCGCGCGGCTTCACTTTTTTATTTTGTCCCGCAAGCAGCCACGAACCCAATTGAAGCTAACACGCTACCAAACAGGTATCACTGAAGCCTTCAAGGCCGACACCTTCGAGCAGAAGATCAACCTCGGTACGGATGCCTCCCCACCATGACGCACACCTCAGCCTGCGAGCTCTGGACAAGCTGTCACGAGCTTCACCTCCACACGCAACCCCCACGATGCTCAACCACTCCAACAACTACTCACTAACATCCCCCCAGGTGTCGGTGCCTACCGCGATGACCAGGGCAAGCCTTACGTCCTGCCCTCCGTCCGCGCCGCCGAGGAGAAGGTCGTCGCCGCCAAGCTGAACAAGGAGTACGCCGGCATCACCGGCGTGCCCGAGTTCACAAAGGCCGCCGCCGTCCTCGCCTACGGCCCCGACTCCTCCGCCCTCGACCGCCTCGCCATCACCCAGTCCATCTCCGGCACCGGCGCCCTGCGCATCGGCGGCGCCTTCCTCGCCCGCCACTTCCCCGGCGCCAAGAACATCTACATCCCCACCCCCTCCTGGGCCAACCACGGCGCCGTCTTCACCGACTCGGGCCTCGCCGTCCACAAGTACCGCTACTACGACCAGAAGACCATCGGCCTCGACTTCGCCGGCATGCTCGCCGACATCAAGGCCGCCCCCAAGAACTCCATCTTCCTCTTCCACGCCTGCGCCCACAACCCCACCGGCGTCGACCCCACCCCCGAGCAGTGGCGCGAGATCTCCGACGCCGTCAAGGCCGCGGGTCACTACTCCTTCTTCGACATGGCCTACCAGGGCTTCGCCTCGGGCAACACCGACACCGACGCCTTCGCCGTCCGCCACTTCGTCAAGGAGGGCCACAACATCGCCCTCGCCCAGTCCTTCGCCAAGAACATGGGCCTCTACGGCGAGCGCGTCGGCGCCTTCTCCATCGTCGCCCAGGACCCCGAGGAGCGCAAGCGCCTCGACTCCCAGGTCAAGATCCTCGTCCGCCCCCTCTACTCCAACCCCCCCGTCCACGGCGCCCGCATCGCCTCCACCATCCTCAACGACGCCGCCCTCAACAAGCAGTGGCTCGGCGAGGTCAAGGGCATGGCCGACCGCATCATCACCATGCGCGCCCTCCTCAAGGACAACCTCGAGAAGCTCGGCTCCGCCCACGACTGGTCCCACATCACCTCCCAGATCGGCATGTTCGCCTACACCGGCCTGGCCCCGCAGCAGATGGACGCCCTCGCCAAGGACCACTCCGTCTACGCCACCAAGGACGGCCGCATTTCCGTCGCCGGCATCACCAGCGGCAACGTCGGCCGTCTGGCCGAGGCCATCTACAAGGTCAAGGGCTAAGCGCTCAGCGACCTTTTGTAGCTTGTGAAATTTCCACCAAAAAAGAGATATCATGGGGGTTCTGTGTTGACATGGGGTGCTTCGGTTTCCAAAAGAACAGGGTGTGTTTCACTGTAACGAACACGAAAAGGGGAGAGGCCTTCTCTTTAAGCAAAGCCAGGACTGAACCGGGCCGGCGGATATAGAACGTTGGCGCACCATAGGTAGACCACACACGCATTCCCAGCTGTGTAACAATATAGCGACGTCTTTTATAATCTGTCTCCCTAGACCGTGACCTCTGCGTCTTCTGTAATCTCTTCGATTTTTCCGTAACTCCCCCGTTGATGTCCCTCACGCCTTCCCCAACCTCTCCAAATCCCTCAACGCCTCGTCCCTCTCCCTCTCCAACTCGCGATACTTCCTCGCAATCTCCCTCAACGTCCTCTCCTTCCCCCCGTCCCCCCTCCCCTCCTCACCAACCCCGTACCCCTCCAGCTCCGCCTTCAAATTCGCCACCGTGCCCTCCAAGCGTATCCTCGCATCCCTCAAATGCGCCTCATAGTTCCCCAGCGCAACCACCATCTCCGGCGAATAAACCTCCCTCACGACCCCCTCCCTCGCCACCTCCGCCTCCGCCCTTGCCCGCTGCGCCTCCAGCCCCGTCTCCGCGGCGCGCATCTCCAGGCTGCGCGCGACCAGCCCGTGCTTCGCCTCCAGCGCGCGCACAAGCAGCGTCAGCGCGCCGGCGTGCGTGTCCAACAGCTCCGTCAGCGCAGCCGCCGCGCGCAACCGCTCCGAAGCCAGGGCGTGCCGCGCGGCTGCGACGTCGGTCTCGAGTTTGGCGTAGGTTGCGTTGAGGCCCGGCACCGTGCGGTGCAGGAAGGAGGGGTTTGTTGACGGGTTGGCGATGCGCGCGAGGGAGACGGCGGAGGTGTGCAGCGTGGAGGAGACGAGCTCGCCGAGTTGGGGCAGGAGGGATTGCAGCTGGGAGAAGGGCGGGTTGGAGAGCAGGATGGCGGCGGAGGCGGGGTCGAGGGGGGTCGGGGAGGTGAGGAGGGGTGGGAGGAGGAGGAGGAGGTCGAGGAGGGGCTCTGGGAGCTGTTGTTGTTGCTGCTGTGAGGGCGGTGGTGGTTGTTGTTGGGATGTGGATGTGGATGTGGGACGCAGCGAGCGGTGGGCGGGTTTCGGGTCCGGGGGCGCGGTGGTCGAGATGGCGGATGTGAGGAGGTGGTCTTTGGCGGTTGTGTAGGTGTGGTCTGCTAGTTCCTGGGGTGATGTCAGCTGGATTTCGGCGATGGTTCAAACTGAGGGTATTCGTACATTTTGGATTGCGGACTGTTCCTTGGTATACGGCTTCTTTGACGATCCGTCTGGGTTGAGGATGGCCGTCGTGAGGGTGTGATGCAGCGCCGCGAACTCGGGGTTATTTTGGAGGACCGACTCCTCCACCGGGGGCAGCATTATGACTTTCCAACTTGTTCTTGACCGAAATAAAAATGATTGATCTGTGGTTGTCGGAATGTCACTGCAACTTAGGGAGTCTCTGCTCGCTACGTCAGGCTGGCGTGGGGTTGAAGGTAGTACGGACTG
Organism: Colletotrichum siamense; assembly: GCF_013390195.1. Lineage (NCBI taxonomy): Eukaryota > Fungi > Ascomycota > Sordariomycetes > Glomerellales > Glomerellaceae > Colletotrichum > Colletotrichum siamense. The sequence goes on from NW_023501015.1 coordinate 2,242,520, forward strand.
GCTCCCGGCCCAACGACAAGGTCGCGAAACCCACACGCAATCAGCTGATTCCACTTTAACCCAGCTCCTCGTCGCCGCCCCCACTAAGCCACCTCTCCAACCAATCATACCCCTCAATTGCAACCAGCGGGCGGAACATCAGCCCGCCCGAACGGAAAGCTGCAACTCCAAAAATTCCATTCCTCGAACATCACGAAGCACTACCCGCCAACCGACGTCGATTACCCCCCTCCCGCCTGCCCTCGAGGCACTCCTCCACCGCAACCGAACCTCACAACCCTCGCCCACGATGCGCGGCCTCTCCCTCCTCCGCCCAGGGACCCTCCCCACACCCATCACCGCCCTCACACCACCAACCCTCCGCCAATTCTCCTCCACACCAACCCTCCTCACAAAAACGATCCCCATCAAGAACCTCCCCTCCGACGCCCTCCCGCCGTACCCCTTCGGCCCCCGCCTCATCTACAAACAATCAAACTCCGGCCTCTACGGCTCCGCCCGCATCCGCGTCGGCAACAACGTCGCCCCCAAACACAAGCAAATCACCCCGCGCACCTGGCGCCCCAACGTCCACCGCCGCCGCCTCTGGTCTGACGCCCTCGGCGCCTGGGTCCGCACCCGCCTCACCATCCGCGTCCTGCGCACCATCCGCAAGGAGGGCGGCCTCGACGCCTACGTCACCAAGACGAAAACCGCCCGCGTCAAAGAGCTCGGCCCCAGCGGCTGGAAGCTGCGCTGGATGGTCATCAACTCCGCCGCCTGGCGCGAGTCCGTCGGCGGGCCCGAGAGGGAGCGTCTGGGCGTCTCGGAGGAGACCCTGACCACCAGCAACGGCACCCCTGTGCCGGACCTCTCCGCGCTCATCCCCATCCGCAGCTGGGCCGCCATCCGCGCCGACAGGGCGGGCGAGGACCCGAACAAGCTGTACCACGACCGCGTGGAGCACATCCGCGTCTCGCTGGAGATGCAGGAGGCGCTGAGGAGGGCCGAGGCCGGCGGGTTCGCGCTCGGCGAGGAGGCGCAGGAGGAGAAGGCGCTTGACGAGGCGTACGAGGAGGTGCACATCGAGGGGCAGAACGCCGGGCCGTCTGATAGGACGATATGATTCGGTATGCGTGCGGAAGAAGCAAGTTGTCACGAAGAGAGGAAGAAATAAAAAGAACTCATTGTATCATATGTACCAAACACCTTCTCATGAAAACTGCGGAGGAAACTCCCCCTTATGTCTTTTTGTGGTCTACAATGCTATATTCCCAGAATTGCCCATGAAAACCCATCCCCGTAAAATGGATATCCCCTCGTTACGCCTGCAAATGTTTTTGTGTCCATTCGTCGTGAAAAAGCCCCCTCGTTTTAACACACCTCATCTAAAAGCGCAAGTCCCAGCCAATCTTGGGTCCCAGCTTCGGCAGCTCGTCCGCCACGCTCTGCACGTCCTTGTCGCCGCGGCCGCTCAGGCAGATGACGATATCCTCGCCCTTCTTCATCGTCTTGGCCAGCTCGATGGCGCCGTAGATGCCGTGCGCCGACTCCAGCGCCGGGATGATGCCCTCCAGCTGCGACATGAGGCGGAACCCGATGAACGCCTCCGCGTCCGTCGCCGCCACGTACTTTGCGCGCTCGCTGTCCTTCCACGAGCTCAGCTCGGGGCCGACGCCCGGGTAGTCCAGGCCCGCGGACACGGAGTGCGTCTCGGCGACCTGCCCGTGCTTGTCCTGCAGGATGTACGTCTTGACGCCGTGCAGCACGCCCTTGCTGCCGCCCGAGAGCGTGGCGCTGTGCCGCGCCGTGTCGATGCCGTCGCCGCCGGCCTCCACGCCGAGCAGCTTGACCGACGGGTCGTTGGCGAAGGGGTAGAACATGCCGACGGCGTTGGAGCCGCCGCCGACGCAGGCGACGACCGCGTCCGGCAGCTTGCCGCGCTTCTCGAGCATCTGCGCCTTGGTCTCGGTGCCGATGACGGACTGGAACGTGCGCACGATGGTCGGGAACGGGTGCGGCCCGATGGCGGAGCCGATGATGTAGTGCGTCGTGTCGAGCTCGACGACCCACGCGCGCATGGCCTCGTTGACGGCGTCGCGGAGCGTCTTGCTGCCGGCCTCGACGGCGACGACCTTGGCGCCCAGGAGCTTCATGCGGAACACGTTGAGCGCCTGGCGGCGGACGTCCTCGGCGCCCATGTACACCGTGCACTCCATGCCGAACTTGGCGCAGACCGTGGCGGTCGCGACGCCGTGCTGGCCGGCACCCGTCTCGGCGATGATCTTGGTCTTGCCGAGGCGCTTCGCCAGCAGCAGCTGGCCGAGGGCGTTGTTGATCTTGTGCGAGCCGGTGTGGTTGAGGTCCTCGCGCTTCAGCCAGATGTTGGCGCCGCCGGCGTGCTCCGTCAGGCGCTCGGCCAGGTGCAGGTGGCCGGGGCGGCCCATGTACTCGTAGTACGAGCGGTACTCCTCCCAGAAGGACGGGTCGTCCTTGATCTTGTTGAAGCCCTCCTCGAGCTGCGACAGGCAGTCCATGAGACTCTCGGGGACGTACTGGCCGCCGAACTCGCCGAAGCGCTCGGGGATCTTGCCGTGCATGGCGGCAAGCTGCGCGACCAGCTCGCTGTCCTGGTCGGCGGTGATGTGGTCGACGGTCGGGTTCTGGGGCTCCTTGGCGGCGGCCATGGCCTCCACCATGCCGACCTCGCGGGTGGTCTCGGCGCCCTCGGGGCTGTTGCGGCCGCAGAGGTACGCGCAGTACTTCTCAACGTCGTTGAAGAGCTCGCCGGGGGCGGCCTTCTGCAGGGTGGTGATGATCTGGGAGCCGACGACGACGCCGTCGGCGAGCTGGGCGACGCTGAGGAAGTGCTCGCGGGTGCTTACACCGAAACCAACGGCGGCGGGCTTGTCGCCGCTGTACTTCTTGACGCGGTCGATAAGGTCCGGTAGGTTGGCGTTCAGGGAGCCGAGAGCGCCGGTGACGCCCTGGCGGGAGACGACATAGATGAAGGAGTCGGCGAGCTTGCAGAGAATCTTCATGCGGGCGTCCGATGTGGCGGGGGCGATCAGGGGCACGTAGGACAGGCCGCCCTTGGTGCAGAGCTTGCGGAAGGAGATGGCCTCCTCGGGGGGCAGGTCGACGACGATGAAGCCGTTGACGCCGGCGCTCTTGCAGTCGTTCAGGAGGCGCTCCTCGCCGTAGCTGAGGAGGGGGTTGTAGTATCCCATCAACATCACGGGCGCCTTCAAGCCCTGACTCCTTGCGTCCTTGACCATCTGGAGGGTGGACTCGATCGTGACGCCATGTTGCAGCGCAACCTGGGCATGTTAGTCCTCGCAACGCCCTCAAAAGCCGCTTGGCGGGTGCTACTCACAGTGTTCGATGTCTGGATCGTGGGGCCGTCGGCAATTGGGTCGGTGAAGGGAGCGCCGAGTTCGATCACGTCTTGCGCGGTGTCAGTAACTGTCCTCTTCGAGGGCCCAGCACAAGGGGCAAAACTTACCAGCGCCACCCTTCTCCATGGCCAGCAGGACGCCGGGCGTGTCCTGCGGCGTGGGGTAACCAGCAGTAACATAGGTAACAAGCGCAGACTGTTCAAATCGTCAGTTCAGTATTCTTGTGCTCCATCTCGGCGGTGACGGTGTCGCCCGCGGGGTCCCCTCGATCGCGATCGCGGGGCACGAGACCGGGGGAAGCAGCAGAGACTCACCCTGCCCTGGGCCTTGCAGCGCTGGAATGTTTGCCTAAGACCTTCCATGTTGAATATGAACCTGCCAATGGGGTATACGGAAGAAATTGACTCGGTGCTGTCGCTTTGTGGAGGGTCAATTGGAGGAAGTTCGAAAGGCGGTGGTAGTTTTATGAATGATTCCGACAAACGTGGGGAGAGGGGGATCGGGGAGTCACTGGTCGGAGGCAGGCGGGACGGTGCCAGCCAGAGTCGATGGAACACGGACGGGAGCTCCGACTTGAGCGCAGGGCTGCTTGGGGTGCCCCAACCCGCTGGAAAGTCGGACGCTGCCCGCCGTAGTGACGATACTGCGGTAGATACAGCGTCCTCAGAGCCCCCAGGGACCAGCTGCACCCCACACCCGCCACCGCACCGATGCCGGCAAGCGGCCTGTTTGTCCAAATCCTGGCCTCCTGAGTGGCTCAATTGGCCTGCAGGCCCCTGCCCCGCCATCCAGCGGCGGAGCCCACCACAGCGCAATTCGCCTCGGCGGCGGGGCGGAGATGCCCAAAAGAGGTTCAAAGACATCACTTTGCCATCTGGCCCATCTGGCCCGTCGCCGCTCCGGCAGGCAATGGCTACGGACTCCAAATCATGTCCCACACATCCAATATTGTGGGACACCTCGGTACGTCTATCCCGAACGGCTCCGTCTCCGTCGTGGTTAGTGAGTGTTATTGCTCCAACTCCGCCGGCGAACTCACGTCTGTTTCATCACGACACAGCGGCCATCAGGACACCTGAGATTTTTTGGTTGCAGCTAGCAGTATATTCAATCTTCAACTACCTAGTGGTATATACCGAATAGACATTCTGGTAGCTAGCAAAGCTGCCACGAACCAAATCATTCCGGCGGAATCAAAACGCAAAATATGAGAACCGTTGTAGAATCGAAAACAAACGGTGCGGCAACTGAGCCGTTGGTATCTTTGAGTCGACCTTCCCTCCCTGTCCCCACCATGGGGTAAATTCCACCATGATCCAACGCCTTTTATCTCATGCTCTTCGTATTATTCAGACCTGTCGTAAAATGAGGGGTATCTCTCGGCTAAGGTCCAGCCAGGCCGGAGGTATAAGGTCTCCAACCTCTTTGTCTTTTTTTTTTCTTGTTGTATTTTCTGCATGTTCGATATTCTTTGTCGACATAGATACCGTCTTAAAACTTTGTAGATGACGCAGTGTCAAAGTGGCCGTATGAGCTGGACCTCTCGTGGCCTTCCATGGGCTGCGCGCGCCCCATGCTGGTCTTCTTGATCGTCTTTTCGTCTCGGATGTCTCTCGAGTAGTGCTCGTCATCGACCGCAGAATGATCGCTGCCAAACTGCGGGAACCGCGAGTCGTTGCCGTGGGATCTCGGCGGGCTTCTCGGGCTCATGGCCGGACGGTCATCTCCAGTATACCTCAATCCACCCTCAGCACGGCCCTTGTCTGGCACTACCATGCCCACCAGCGCGCGAATGACACCGATGAGAACGATGATGACGTAGATGAGGAGGATACCGGTAGAGATGAGGGCTTCCTGGATGATGCCGCGCTCCAGCCAGTCGGTGACGTGGGTGACGGCGCCGGTGACTTCGTCGGTGGTCACGGATGATGGCGAAGCAAGGAACGTGTTGAGGTCTGAGTCGCCCGAGATTGACTCTTGAGCGCCGAGGCTGAACGTGTCGTTGTCGAACGTGGGGAACGAGATCTGCGAGTGGTCGTGAACCCACGTCAGACCCTTCTGGACAGCCTCGACCTTCAGGCCGATCGTGCAGCGGACGACGTCCTTGATGGGGTTGATCAGGATGGTGCCGTTGAAGACAGTCTCAAGGCCGAGCGTCATGGTGCTTGTGAAGGTGTTCAGGGTGTCGTTGACCGCTGACGTCGCGTTTGTGACGTATCCAAGCATGTCGTTGTTGATCTCGTTCTGGGTGTTGAGGATGACGCCGTTGGCATCGTCGGCCCACTCCTTTGAAACGCCCTCGAGTGTGTTGACGACCTCGCCGGCAAAGTTGCCGACCTGATTGGCCAGGGCCGGTACCTCCTTCTGGACGGCCTTGAGGATGATGTATTGGCACAGGCAGGAGAAAAAGCCAGCGATGGCAAGAGCCAGGACGAAGAGGGCCGGAAGAGACGTGGCGTAGGCGATGGCCCAGCGAACCATGATCTGGCGCTTGCCCTTGAAGTGGGAAGCAATCTTGACGCCATAAGTCGCAGTCATGGGGCGGGAAGCAATGTAAACGACATCCATTGAGTCGTACTGGCCGTTGGCAATGATCTTGGCCGTCTTGCGCTCGCGTCTCCAGCGCATAATCTCGAGCCAAGCCATAGGAGCAATGACCAACACGGCCAGGATGGAGAGGACGACGATGAAAGCGATGCGAGCCTTGGTGATCTTGTCCCTCAGGTTGCGGAAGAAATCAGAAATGTTGTTGTTGTTCGAGCAAAACGTGAGTGCCTGCTTCTGCGCGACAGGAAAGACAGAGCGGTCGAACTTGTAGCCAGCGTAGGCGTCATTGACGGTCTGCTTCAGCAAGTTGAAAGGGAAAGAAATGGCCTCGGCAGTCATGTTCTGGACCTCTTCAAAGGTGGGAAGGTCGTCGTTGAGCTTGTTGAGATCGCTGACGAAGCCGCTGGTGTCAATCTTGATATCGCGCAGATCGTTGACCGGGCCGGTGAAGTCGACCTTGGGGAAGTCTGGGAGAACCTTGCCGAGGACGGAGTCTTCGATGGCACTGGCCGCCTTGTTGATACCGTCTTGCAAGCTCTTAGCCTTGTCGTCGATGGTGTCGGTAATGGAGCCAATAGCCTTGTTCATGGCATCGGTGACCTTCTTGGTAACATCGGAAGCCACGTCGAGACCACCGTGAACGAAGGCCGTGATGAGGCAGGTGTACATGGAGGTCATCATGTTGATGACGAAGATGATGAGGTTCTGGACACCGGTGATGACCAGACCCAGCACCGCGACCATGCCGTCGAGGGTCTTTTCGATGCCCTTGGCGGACAGTTCGTTGACACCGACGGAAAGGTAGTGGGGCATGGAAGCCATGGCGCTGCCGATATCCTCCACCTTCGTACAGGCAGACAGTGCCTTTGCGTTGGCCTCGTCGACATTGTCGTTCAAGCTGGCGATGAGGATGATGATTCTGAGCAGGACGAGCAAGAGGAGGATCGTCCAGCGGTTGATCCAGATTTGCGAAAGTCTGGCACTGAGGCCGAGATAGGGCGTGATGTAGGGTGAGGTGTCGGCTCGAGCTTGTTGGGTCTTTCTAAGCTCCGACATCTCGAGCGAGTCCGACCTCAGGGAGTCGGGGACGGCCGGGTAGGCCTCTTGTTGTTTCCGCGAGGTAAACATCTTGAGTCTATCGATGGTGTAAGATTTTTGATGCAAAAATTTCGTGGCCAGCAGAAAAGTAGAAGCAGAAGAAAAAAAAATGTGAAAAGTCCAAAAAGAGAGGAGGCGGTGGTGGTCGACAAGCAGAGAGGATTATGTGTCGAAGGCGGTGGTGACTGAATTAGGTGAATCACTCGTCGAGGCAAAGACAGAAAAAAGAGGAAAGAAGGAAATTGACAAAGGAAACTCGTCAAGCACTGGTACTGAACAAGCTCTCTATGAATCCATTGTGGGGTCTTTGAGGTGCAGGTGAAGAACATTGAGTTTGGGTTGGGAGAGGTGTAGCAGAGAAGGGAGTCGTGAATGGGAAGGAAGTACAATAAAAGGAAGGCACGACTAACACGGCCGAGGTCGAGGCCGCGGGATCACGCAGCAGCCGCGCAGCAGCAGCAGCAGCAGCAGGGGGACGGGGATATGGGTCCCGAAATCAAAGAAGAAAGACTGCTTACTTGATTCACACCTCGAGGCAGAAGGAATAAAGCCTGCAAAGGCCCTTTTGACCGTGGCCTTGAGGAAATTGGACTTGGCCCAAGCCTTTGTTTCGTCCGTTTGGCGGCACCAGGCAAAGGCAGAGAGGCAGGTGCGGGTGCAAGGTGAGGTGGAGGACTTGGGTGAAGCCTTTTTTAAGCGCGCTCAACGGCTGCTCTCAGCCAACCAAAGACGCTGTCCAGGGTCGCGATGAGCGGTTGCCCAAACGCTGCTAAGGCAAAGCGATATTTCCGGAAGACGGGACGGGACTCTCGATGCTGTGTAGCCGTATCAGACCGCACGGAATAGATTGACTCGATCGATGAGGCTCGTATTGCGGCTCCGCTTGGCGGCCGAGCTGGAGCTGATGTGAGAGACGGGGTGAGAGTTGAGCTGAGTTGAGATCGCTTGGCGAAAGGTAAATGATAACTACGGGGTGTGTGCCGAGTTGAGTGTGTTGCTCCTACAAGAGTCTCGTCGAAAGACAAGGCCCGTTGCTTGAAACTTGACTTGCGCAGTGAGGTGGTGTTGTGGTATCACGAGAAGCAAAAGCAGCACCAGCATTCGTCTAAGCCAACAATCGACGGCTTCGTGAATGGGGCGAACTCGCGAGTGATATACAAATGGATGTTTGAGTCACTGAGCAAGGGGACACCACGGAGCGACAGACGGATGGTGCCCATCTTTCCAAAAGTCGCCATTCGGGGGTGCCAGCAGAGGGGAATGGCATTTTAACAGAACCCGGTCTCGTTCGTAGGCTCCGGTTCGTTCAAAGCTCTCCCGGCGAGAATGCACTCTGACGCCATTGGCAAGCCGGGGGCATTTCTGCGGAGAGCTGCCCACCTTCAGGGCATCTGCAAGGTTGTTGGGCAACGGCGCTGCCCACCGTGCCACCCTCGCCGGGCGCCCTCTCGACCTCCCTCCTCGTCGATAACCTCGTGGACAAGCTGCCCAGTCAAGATTCAAGCCCAGTCGCATCCCCGTCGCGAGTCACGCCAGGTGGTGCCGGTGGCTGTGCCGGACCTCGCAAGATGGGCTTTGGTGCGATGCGGGCGAGAGAAACGGTGAGTTGTCCTGGCTAGGGTGGTCTGGAATTCTCTGAATTTGCTGGATTTCCGGGGAGTTCTGCACGAAGGGTCATGGTGACTGGGAAGAGCAAAGCAGGAACAGAGTAAAGATCGTCAGCCAGCGAACGAAAAGAGGCGGCGGATGGCTGGCGTCTGCAGGGGCCCCCCATCGTCTGAACAAACATTTTGTCCAATCGTCATGCGGATGCCGCCAGTCGGCTCACGCCGCTAAGGTAGGACCCCTGCAACGAGATGGCAAGAGGAGAAAAGACTGGCTGGCTGGGCAAGCGACGGGCAAGAATGGGGACCGGACCCTTGGTGTTTTGGCAAAAAGTGTGGATGTGTTTGCTGGGCAGACCTTTCCACCAAAAGGCAAGTCGGCCGATGGCGATGGGTGCGGGTGGGCGATGGGGCATGGTTGATGATCAGTGCCAAGCATTTGCCACTACAACCACGGCAGGTCAAAAACCGGTTTGCGACAGGAACGGTCTTTTGGAGGCTGATCTTGGTCAGACGGCAGGAAAGCTTAAGGCAATCCCACAAATCGTGCCTCCCTTCAAATGCCCAGGCAGTTCGTCTAAATGGGTTAAGGTAAGGTAGGTAGGTAAGGTACGAGAGACTAGGCAGGTAGGTCCAGTGCAGGCACGGCAGGTACACCTCTGATAAGGCAGTAGTGGCACCTTGACTTCATTCACATTCCGCCTGCCAAGTTTTGTTTTACTCCAGTGCTACTGCCCCGGCTAACCATCACCTATCGGAAGAAGGAAGGATGGAAGGTGTCCGAAAGCACCGGCTAGGTAGGTAGTTGCACAGTCAGTTATTCCTCCATGGACCTTGCTTGCCTGCTCAGTGTTCCATCGATGCGCATTTCCATCGGAGGGTTCTTGCGGCAACTGGCGATGGACCCACCAAACAAGAACTCACCAGTGCCCCGTGCTTCCTTTTGTTCTGTGGGGTCGTCTCAAGTCTTGACGCTACGAGAGAATGATTGGCCGCTGGTGGCCCGCGCTCTGCGACGTTGGGCGCTTCGCTGCAGACGCTGCGGACAACGAACCGCCAACGATGAGGACGGCGCTTGCGGTCTCTGGGACGAGGCCGTAAGACGGATATTTAGATGAGATATTCGGATGGTCCTCCTCTAGCTGTGAGGCGCATCTGAATAATCTCGTATCGTAAGATGATGGTCTATCCAGCCGTTCGGTCCAGTCTGTCAGCAGCTATGCGTGGGCTGCTGCATCATATGGCTGCGGACTGAGTCGCCTGAGACTGACTGACTGGCCGCATCTTGCATGCGAGGCATGAATTGGATCGTCTGCAGTGTCGCAAACTCACGTGGAGTTTCTTGCTCACTCAGGCATATCAGTGGCAGTCATCCTAGCTTCTCATGCTCTGAGCCGGAGTTGACTGCGCCTTGCCTGACTGAAATCAGTCAGTCACGGAAGCTCTGAACAGTGGTGACGTAGGTAGCTTCCTGAGCACAAAAACTTGGCCGCAATTATCTCACCGCCGGCCTTGGAAGGCAGCTGCGCCGCTGAAGAAGCGACAACTTGGGCGAGGGCACGTGCACCCTCCCGCTTCTTAGCTAAGCAGTCGCACGGACCAGAACTGATCTTCTGTCGGCAAGGAGCAACAAAAGTCCGCTGCTTCCAAATTTTCATTCGGGGCCACTCTCCAACCTCCTGCCCTGCCTCAGGTCGCCCCTGCCCCTGGACCCTCCTTCCTGTCGCGCATCGCAGCTGAAGGTAGGCGCATTCTGTTTTCGGCAGGCGGTCTCGCTCAGACTTCAAACCTTGCAACTCTCACCCTCAGCTTGCCCTGCCCTCTTCCTCTCCAACCGACAACATCAGGGCATTGTCGCGGGTTTCCAACATCAGTACGGTCATCATCGTGTCGTCCAAGAAGAACACTGCATTGATTTGTCTTCCTCTGATATCGCGACAATAAAGAGATTGCGGCGCTCCTTCATCACCTGATCAAGCCCACTCGTAATCCACATCCCATTTCGTATCGTGTCGCACTGAAAATTCAACTCGCGCACCCACGAGACCTTCAACCTCACGACTTCCTTTGACCTGACAACTCACCATCTTCTCTCTTGATCGTGAAACATCAAAGAACCGCCAACATGGCCGAACCACCCCGCGACATCTCGTCCATCCTTGCTGCCCTAGGTAGGTACCCGAAACATGAACCGCGCCTTGTCTACATCCCCAACTGACGACTCGCCTCGATAGGCGCAGCACAAAGAGGCACGTCCTCGACACCCACCCAATCCCAGCCTGGCATGCCGCCTGGATACCCTCCTCCTCCCGGCGCCCAACCTCCGTCATACCCTCCAATGCCGCAGAGTGCGCCTCCTTACGGCGCAAGCGGAGGTTACCAACTGCCTCAGCCCTCCGCGAGCGGCAGTCTCGACCTGAGCTCTATCCGGCCCGTCAACTCTGGCACTGTGAGCATCGCCGACGCCATCGCCCAAGCTAAGGCCTTTGCCGCTGAGAAGGGCGTTGCCTCCTACGACCGACCCCTCGTCTACTCCAACGAGCCTCCGCGCCAGGATTCTCGTGGAGGCTACCACCGAAGCTCGCGATCTCGTTCGCCTCCCAACCGTCGCGACCAGTTCCGCGACAACTTCAACCCGTACAGAGATGAACGACGCGGCGACGAACGTCCTCGCGATTACGGTCGCGAACGGTCCTATAGCCCAGGCCCCCGTGGTCGCGCCTTCTCGCCGCGCAACTCCAACGCCAGAGAACGGTCACCACTCCGAGCCAGCGGCGGCGGCGGCGGCGATGACAACGCCGAGACTATCCAGATTGAGTCCAGTCTCGTTGGACTGATCATTGGTCGCCAAGGCGAGAATCTGCGCCGAATAGAATCCGAGTCCAGCTGCCGAGTGCAGTTTCTCCCGTCCAGCGACAATGGTCCCTTCCGCCAGTGCAAGATTACTGGCCCCAGGGCTCGACGCAGTGAGGTGAAGACTGCCATCAACCGCATCATTGAAGACAGCGGTATGGGGGCCATCAACCGCGGCGCTGCGAACCCGAAGGGAGCTCCTCGCGACAACCGCGGCGCAGGTGCAGCAGCAGCAGCCGCAGGCGCTGCTGCTTTGAGAGACGGCGAAGATTGTATGCAGATTATGGTGCCCGATAGAACCGTTGGCCTCATTATTGGTCGTGGCGGTGAGACGATTCGTGACTTGCAGGAGCGATCTGGTTGCCACATCAACATTGTCGGCGAGTCTAAGAGCGTTAACGGCCTTCGGCCTGTCAATCTCATTGGCTCGCACGAGTCTGCTGCTCAAGCGAAGGATCTCATCATGGAGATTGTGGACAGCGATAGTCGAAATGACGGCCAGCCTGCCGCCCCGGCTAAGAAGCCGCCCAGGCAGGATGGTGGTCATCAGAGAGATGCTGGCCCGCAGGCTGGAGGTCCCGACAAAATTCACGACGCTATTTACGTTCCTTCCGAGGCTGTCGGTATGATTATTGGCAAAGGTGGTGAAACCATTCGGGACATGCAAAACGGTACCGGATGTAAGATCAATGTTGCCCAATCATCAGGGCCAGGGGAGGTCCAGCGCGAAATTGCTCTCATCGGCTCGCGCGATAGCATCGCCCGTGCGAAGCAAGCAATCGAAGAGAAGGTTGATGCCGTGGTAAGTGGGCATGACTACTAAAGGAGCATACAGATGCTAACATATCGCAGCGTCAGAAGAACTCCGGAGGCGGTGGCGGAGGCGGCGGTGGTGGTCGCGGTCGCCAGAACCAGGATTACAGTGACAGAAGCTACTCTCAACAGGGATCTAACCCACCAGCATCAGGATCGACTAATCCCCCAGCTGCGCAAGCTCCAGCCGGAGCCGATGGCGCGGACCCCTATGCCCAGTGTGAGTGATGTCAACGTGTTCCGGCACCCGTGATAGTGGCTAATGAATCAACAGACGGAGGCTACCAGAACTACCTTGCCTTGTGGTACCAGTCCCTCGTATATCAACAGCAACAAGGCGGAGCAGCAGGCCAGCCAGGTGCTGCACCCCCGGGAGCTTCATAGAGGAGGCACTGAGCGTGCGCCCACTTCGTGGAGACCATGCCTACGTGATGTGATTGATCACTTGCCATGGACTCGACATGATGCTTCCTTTCGCGTTGCGTATACTGAAGCGGTGCACATGCCCTTGACTCCGGCGTGTCGCATCGCATTTTACGATTCATTCTCATCCTCGACGACTGATAACTTTCATCCGCTGGACTTGCAACAGCACAGCGTCCTACTTGTTATACTTGGACACACATCACCAACCGGAAATCGCAAACAAGGAGGAAGATGTCGGGCTGCCTATGGTCCTGCTTCGTTGACTTCCGATGCACTGAACTCACTCGACACTTGACGATGATGATGGCACTTCTTCGCTTGCACATGTTCCTTGACTGGCATGACCGGGACCCTCGACCCTGACATGGACACGGTGCGTAATGACGCTTTGCGACGACATGGGTTTCCTGCCAAATGTCCTTGATGCACGCTCTTTTCGCCTGTGTGACGGCTGGAACACTATTTCGGACTTGGACGCTCCAGAATCTGACACCGGTGGCGTTCTTCGTTTATCGTGGAATATTTCCCTTCGCAGGTGGCCATGGTGAAGCTCCAAGACACTCCTGCTGGTCATGATGCAAGATGCCGCTTGGGCTTTGGTGCCTGAGGAAAGTTGCGACTGCCACTATCGGCGTAAGCGATTACCTCGACTGCCGTTCAACTCGTTCGCCGAGTGATTCCATCACACCAGCATCGTATCACGGCTGAATCTCTACGTGGGTTTGCGTCGTCAATGACACCTCAACCAAGGCTATTTGACGTCCTTCATCGTATGGATGCGTTTTCCGTCCAGTGCAGCTCCATGGTCTTTGTGGACATGATACCAGACCGTCTTTCTTTCCTTTCTCATGCTACAGCTGAATTTTTTGATTCCCCATTTCCATGTTACGGCGGATGAGGTTGGCACGGATAGGCGGGTTGACGATGGAAAAAGAAAAAGCACACTGTATAATAGTAATTCCGCCTCAATCGAGTCTCATGATTTCACGCGTCAACACGCGCTTCTCTCACTTGTCCACAGTGTCCATTGGAACGCAGGGCGACAAGTCCGGCTCCTCGGCAGCATCCGAGACGTCGAGGCGGGTTGCCGGTGCGAGATCCAACATTCCTCCCGTGACGCATACGTTCATCGATGCTGCTGCTGCTTCGTATCATTCGTACATGATCCAGGCCCGGGCGGCGTCTTCCAGCGCAGCAGTGCTCTTTCGCAATTCCTTCGCGGAGGTTATTCATGACATTCTGTGGCATCGACGACCGCGATTGAAAATCAACTCCGACCACCTGCATGATCTGAGAGGGTCTGATCTTTTTTTTTCCCTTTCACATGTGAAAAGTCCTAGCAAGCACGATCCAGACACGCGCAGACAGATATCATCATATGCAGGCCTCCGATAAGCGACGACGCAAAAACACAGACAACCGGGCGGGTCGAGCAACGAGGCATCCGCGGATAGCGATAGCAAGGCGGGCCAGATCCTTTTGTCGTTCTCTGCCCAGACCCTTACATCGCCTGCTCATCGTTTGCTGCAGGATTGGATACATAATCAGATAGGCAAACGAGCGAAAACGCACCGTCTGTTCTTTGGTTCTGTTTTGTGTGTGCGTGCTTCGTTTCTTAGTTACTTGCAGCTGGCAGCTGGAAATGCAATGCCATACATCCGGTGGGATACATCCGTCTCCTCGTCGAGAAATGGGATCTGTGAGTAGTAAGTGAGATAAGGATGTGAATCTTTCTGCGAGTAAAGGTAAGGTAAAGGTACTGAACCAGAAGCACACTCGGACGGTTCGTCGTCGCGCGGCGGCTATCTTAGCACCTCATCGCTGCATCTGCAAGGTAAATCTGTCAAGCCACGCTCGTTTCCACAACCTTAACCTAATCAATCCTTTCTCTGTCTGTCTGTTCCGTCGAGATACACTTTGGTGACAAGGGCGAACAATCGTGCCCGCGCCCCATACAAGCTGTCAAACCGGGATCACGTCTCGCATGAACCGGCTTTTTCAGGGTAGCTTTTCATCCACTTTGGGCATCCGCGCGCGGCGCGCCGCAGCTGTCAAAAGATAGCAGCGAACAGAGGGAAGCGAATCAAGAGCGAGGTGAGACGGGAAGCTCAGACTTGGGGGGGGGGGGGGGGGGGAGGAGGAGCTCTCATATGCCAAACGCTTCAGCTCCTCTGCTCTGTGTGGAAGTTCACGCACTGGTGGGATCTGGAAATTATATTGATGAAGGTGAAGATCTGGCTGATGTGCCCACGCGAAAAGGATCATCACGCCAGAATCTTGAGTTATTACACATACCCAGCCAATGCGCGCAACATCAGGACTCAATCCAAAGAGCCACGGTCCATACCAATCTTCTCTCTTCCTCCCGCTGAAGCATCTTCCGTCCTCACCCGGGCCGGCGTGCATCACGGAACCTGCTCCCGAACGGCACAGACATCTCTCTCACATGCAAGAAACAGCGCCCGCCCAGACAGGTGTTGCTGCTGCTGCCTCTCCACCGTACAAACTCACAGCAGAGTGAGAACTCTATCTGGCTTACATGCACGTAAACACCACGCGAGACGTTGGCCGCAGAAGAAGCAAATCTCAAGCCTGATGTTTCTGCGGCGGCACAAACACGATAAGCGAGAAGGCGGACGAACGAGCGTCTGTTCGATGACACCACGACCTTGGCCAAAAAAACAAAAACGAACGATTTTTTTGACGTGAACTACGAGGTGTCGTTTATGTGTAACAAACGGCCGAACGACACGACACGGCTTAGCCTTCATCTTTGATGTGTATCCAATAAGAGAGCTGCTCCTTGGCCGGCTCTTCTGCGTATCATCGTCTGCGGTCTAGACTTCTCACACACAAATCCCGCCATCCTCCGACGTGTGCCGCATGCAACCCCAATTTGTCACCAATTCTCAATCTCAATTCCTGCCACACGCCCTCTTACTTTGCAATATCGCCTTGCACAAATTTGCATTGGGGGAATAACAAATAGGCCCTCCGCTATCTAGCTAGCGGCCGAGAAGACAACAGAGACACAACCTCATCACCCCCCCCGCAAGACATGATCGAAACAGGTAATGTCCGTGATGCCACGTGCGGCGGCCGACGCAGTGAGCTGCTGCTGCTGCTGCTGCTTGCCATGCGCCGGAAGTGTAAAGGGCGATCCCGCGCCGCCCCACCACAGTCGAGCGAGATGCTCAACCTTCTTCGACGAGATACAGATTAGTGATACTAGGGCATGCGCAAAGGTAAA
The DNA here is from genome assembly GCF_013390195.1 of Colletotrichum siamense. Taxonomy (NCBI): domain Eukaryota; kingdom Fungi; phylum Ascomycota; class Sordariomycetes; order Glomerellales; family Glomerellaceae; genus Colletotrichum; species Colletotrichum siamense. The sequence continues at coordinate 2,258,488 of NW_023501015.1, forward strand.
AGGATCACTTTGGGCTCCTAGATGTGCGTGTGAGTTACAGTCGCCAGTGCGACGCTGCCGCGCAGGTCGATTTAGGGTTGTGGTGCTGTGTATCCTGGTCAGGCGGCCCCAGCCAGCCAAGACGAACGAACCGATTGGAATGAAATATAGCATTGTTATTTCTCAAATTGCTGTGCCGCCCGAGATCAAAAGCTGGGGGAGGGGATGGTTGGTCGTAAGCTTGGCTGTCACTCTGGCGGGGGACAGACAGACAGACAGACAGACAGGGAGGGGGGCGGCGGCACGGTGGTACTGAGGCGGGCGGGAGGAGGTTCTCGGCCGTTTGCGAGACAGCTTCATCCTTGTCGCAGCAGCCATGCAAATCTGCCATGCGGGAAGGTCTGAAGCATTGCTCGCCGCATGATCCATGCTCATCCTGACATCCGGCCCCCCTTTCCCTCTTCCCCCCATCGAACACTTCGCCCGCCCTGCAGTTCCTTGTCCGATCTCTTAAGCTCGTGATTACTGTGGACATGCCCAGGCATCTTTCAAACCTTTTCTTGTTGCTGTCAGATGTGTCTTTTTCTCAAGAAGGCGTACGCATTGATTTTGCATACACTTCTGACAGAGTTGGCGAGCAGCACACCACTCTGACCGGAGAAACCCCCGGTGAACCAATACTCGCCCGCCGGAAAGAGGCGCCACAACGGAGCAAAGGTCCGAAGGAAGAAAGAGCAAAAAAGAGGGTTTAGACGTTTTCCATCGACGAACAGAGAAAACGCTTCGAAGGATGGTTTTCCGGCCGTTCGTGGGAAGAGCTCCCATTGTCTCAGCGCCGTTGGGCAAGCCCCGTCCGCTGCCACTCTGGCCATAAATCACCTTATCTCGACTCAGAAATGGTATGTCAGTGAGTTTTTGGGGGACAGACAGGTGAGCAGGCAGGGCTAGGCCTGGAATGTGCCATCGACTTCGGCCAGTGTACCCCGTCCTGGCCTACATTGTCTTTGCCTTAGCTCCAATGTCTGAGGGTAGGGTAGGGCTTCACGGAGGTGGCTTCTCCCGCGCGTAGATGTTATTGGATCGCCGAGTGGTGGCAGCAGCTGGAAGAGAGACAGAGACAGGTCCCTTGGTGGTTTTCTTCCTTTCTTTCCTTTCTTTCTTTCCCCGACCGCACACATTCTCGTTACTCAGACACACACATAGCTACATGGTTGTGCTGACTGACAGTGTTGATGTACATCCGTCAATGACCGGAGCAGAAAAGTCAACTGGACGGGGAAATGGCCCTAGCATTCCACACAGGGCAAACCAGAAGGAAAAGCTTTTTCATCCTTTCCCTCCTACGGCCTAAGTGCCGGCGGCGTTTGCTGCAAGATGGTTGATGGGGTGGTGCGGGTGCAATGTGCCTTGCTGCATGTGCGGCCACTGTCCGTCTCCTTGCACGCGCGCCGGCGCTTTTTCTTCTGATTTTCGTAATGAAAATAATTACTTTTATGAATTGTAGATTTGCTTTTTCGACTTGCTTCCGTGTCTTGTGTCTTGCATATTGCTCGATCAATCTTATTCCTCTCTGCGGCTGATCGCGCGATTCCCTCCTCCACTTGCCGACACCCACACACCAACACACCAACACGCAGCAACACACCCCTCACCCCTGCCACAGCACCCCCCCTGCTCCCGTCCCGTTTTCCGCGAGATGTGCACCAGGTGCTAAGGCCCCCCTTGATGTCGATCCCAGAGCTGGCTGGCCCTTGTCGCGCCTTTTGAAGGGTGCCTTTCGCCCCCAAGTTGGATCTATTCTTCATTTCTTCCGCTGTTGTTGTTTTATCTTTTCGAGATTATCAGGCCAAGAGACGGTCAATTGATACAATTGGCATACTCATCATCTCTTAATATTCCTCCCCCTTGATTCCTCCGGCACTCGTCGTCCTAGCTGTCCTCCTCGACGACAAATTCAACCTCTCCATCACCACTCTCCTCACACAACGAATCCCAGGATAGTCTTCATCAAGCAATCAGAACACACCAGGCGCAATGTGCCGCCTCATCCTCTTCGCGGGCACATGCACCCGCTGCAACCAGTCCCTGACGTGGGCCGAGCTCTCCCAGCAGCTCTCCTGCCTCGAGGCCAAGAACGCCGACGAGTTCGGGGGCTGCCGCCGCGGCGTCGACGTCGAGACACACGCGTTCGACCAGGAGTGCGACGCCTGCGCCGGCGAGGACGAGGGCGTCGCCGGGATGGACTTCGGGGAGCAGCAATATCAGGCGGCGCAGTACCACAACCACCAGCAATATCACGAGTACGCCCAATATCAACTCCAGCAGCAGCAGGGACAACAGCACGGTTTTGGGTCAGCGTCATCACATTCAGCAACTATAGCGCCGGGTCCGACGAATAAGCGGTCTGGTGCGAGAGACGAGGGGGAGGGGAGGAGGAAGAAGAAGGCGAGAACGTGAATTTGGGACGGTTTTGGGGGGATACGAGAGGCTCGATTGGGAAGGTAATGATGATGATCTTTATGGAAGTTGGCCGAGAAAAGGATACGATTTCGGGATTTGGGCGAAGGCGTCTTTCAAGGGACCTGGTACAAGGACACCAGCATTTGGAGTACATTGGCAATGGAAGAAGGCGTTTTTGGTTGGGAAGCGACGTTGCATTTTGGCATTTCGCATGGATACCAAGAAGATAGGGATGAATCCTCATCTCGGAGGGTAAGCAGCGGGACGGAATGTTTCTTGTTCATTCGCAAGGCAGCAGCAAGATGCAACGGGGAATTGATGAGCTGTTGAATGCGATCAGAAAAGTGTCTGGGGGCAAAGCGACGGATACCCTTAGGGCCACGGTCTAGGAGGCCTAGCCTACGTTAGTGGCGTGGAGATCGGGAGGGGCTGTCAGTGAGGGGAGCCGGCCGGCTTGGCTTGCGGGTGATCCCCGCGATGTGTCCATCTCGATGGAGGTGGAGTATCACGGCATCTCGTGTGGCGGCAGTAACGGCAGTTGATGAATAGCTTAATCAAAAGTTCGACCCAAAGCCAGCGCACTTCGTGTTGACGACGTACGGCCCACTTAGACACGTTTTCAAGCTGGCAACTTCATTGTCCTACGACTAGTCTCGAACGACACTTCATATTGATCCAGATGGACCACCACCTCCAGGATATGTCCTGTGACTTTCAAAAAACCCCGATGGCAACTGGCTCCAGTCAATGCTGTTTTCATCCAGCGAAGGTCTTCTCTCCAGGAAACCCCACTCAATCAAGTCTGTTTGACCATCACGTTGTTGGAAAAGGTAATCGTCTTGAGCTGAGAACCCTGGTATCTCAGGCATTTGCATCAGTGGCATATTATCCCAAGACGGGATTCTAACGTTAGACGACGCGCCGTTATCGTGGTTCTGCTCTAGGTCCCCAGGATCCGGATTGTTCGCGTCCGACACATCGGCAGCGACATCGACTGGAGTCGATCCATGCGAGGCAGCTTGAGAAGTAGCAACGTCCTGGTCGTCATGTCGATCTCGATTTTGCTGATAAGTCTGCTCTAGAAGTGGCTCCAAGTGGTGGAGGAAACCGTGCAGTCGCCCCAGTAAATCAGGGACAATATTGTCAAGAGCTGTAGCAGCTTCCGTCTCCAGTAGCTCACGTAGCCGCGGCCGAACCTCACGACGAACGTGTTCAGACCACGATTCTGCTTGTAGAAGCAGCGAAGTGTCGATGTCATAGTCTGAAAGGGACCTTAGTGCTAATCAAGATAGGGCATCTTAAAACTGTCACCTACAAGGGGTGGGTAGTTCTTCGTTCCGTATGTCAAAAAGATGTTTGTAAATTTCTGTCCAGAATTCTACCTCCGACTTTCGTCCCTTGGACAACTTCCTCAGTTTTGAGGCAGTCTTGTGATTGAACTTGTCACAAGTCTCGCGGACGAGGACGACTTGACAGAGAGGCTCGGCAACCATATGGGCGTCAAGCGCGGCATCCTCCTTCAGGTCTCGATGGCACCTTCTACATCTGTAGAGAGGCTTTTCGTGGCAACGTAGCAGATGTTCTCTTGATACTTATCAGAATTTCATCATAACTTAGCTTGGAAGAAACTCTTACTTGACTCGACGGACCGTCTCCCATCAGGGTCCCATGCAGGTCTTCTCTCGATAGTACTTCCGGGGATTCCACTTAAAATAAGGGCAAGCGAACAACACAGGTCCAATGCCTGACTGAGAGGGCCTTTGCCGTTTCTTGGAGTGGCCATCATCGCCGCTACTGTCGCCATCACTGTTGTTCCCGTTTAGTCCCCGACCCTGCCCATCATCGCCTGGATCTCCGTCTGCATCACGTCTGGCTCGCTTTGTGGTGTTGGAAGGCCGAGCAACTGCTTTGCCTTTGGCCTGGGACCGACTGGTTCTCGTGTCATCATTGTCTGTTGCGTCAGGAGCCTCGTGTGTGCCATATGCTCCCTCGAGATATTTGTCCAAATTTAAGACGAACTCTCTCATGACATCGTCAACAATCTCTTTTCTCCTCTGATCTAAGGTTTGGGGCCTTCCAAGAGACGACACAGGAGTACTTTCTGCAGAAGAATACTCAGTATCGCTTCCGGAGCCCCTGTCAACTTCTGTCTCCTTGGGTTTCCCTTTGAGTGTCGGGGTGTCGGGGAATGATGCGTTCTCAATTGCCAATTGTCGGTTCGAGCCTTCTGCCGTATCACCTGGGCGCGTCGCATGAAATGGGTCAAGTGGTATATCTGACATCAAGGCGGTATCCCTTAGGCCACTCTCTCCGCGATAAAAGAATCCACTAGTCCCGTCTTGACTGGACCTCATTTTGAGCTGGGGCAGCCCTACTGATGAGAATATTGGGTGATATTGGCGAATGGGCAAGGACGAAATGGTTTGGTAATCACTTGTCTCGTCAAATTCGAAGCTTGGGTCCAATGTTTGAGTTCCTCTGCTGAAAATCTCTGAAGGCAGAACTCCCAGACGGTCGATGCAGTAATCTGGATCAAACCGCCCATTTGCCAAACACTTGAAGATACCCGTGATGAGATGACGGGGTGCAAGAAGCCTCTCACAATTTCTGAGCACCGCGCTTAGAAACATCTTGCTCGTTTGGTCACCATCGTCCACCAGGGTTGCATTCTTCCAGATGGCAAAGATTGTACCAATAATGAAGGGATGTTCGTCAACGATGATTCTCTCCAAGGAAGAATCATCTGAAAGATATTTCCAAGCAGGTGTGACCGTTATGTTGGAGATTGAACCAGTGCGCGTGGCCTCGACTGCTTTGGTTGCCCCGTGTGCCCAGCTAAACAAGCGCCAGCCGTTCCCGACATGATCTGCGCTATCCATAAAAACTTCTCCAGATGCCATTGCCTCTTTCATGTACTGGATCATGAGCCGCGTCAATTCAGGATAGTCTGGTCCTGAATCTTGTCTGTTGTCGTTGCTGAGCGGATTGATCTCGTTGAAGTTTTCCAACTTATCCGTACTTTTGGCAAGTCCTAGAGAAATCTGCCGAGCAGGGAGTAACGACGATTTCAAGTTCCTCGTGCTCTTGGCAATTCTTAGAGGAAACCGCTGGACAGGAGTTGCCGAGGATTCCAAGACCCTCATAGGCCTAGGCGTAAAGGATCTGTGGTTGTTCGCAAAGTCTTCCGTATTCTCATCTTCCTCCCTGGATGATTCCGGTTCACCTATGTTGTATTTTCGCATACCCCATTTCTCTAATCTGTAGACTAGTTGCCTTTTTCTGGAGATTATGTAAGTTGAGGTAGAGGGCTCCTGGAACGTCGACTTACGTGACTTGAAGATTATGATCGTTTTGCAAAATTTCCCTCGTCTCTTCCAAAGTCTGATTTGCGTACAACTCACATATTATAGATTTAAGTTTTTCCCACTCGCCTTGGGGCTTCCTACGAGGTCTTCTGTTGTTATTCATTGGTGCGCGGCGTGTTCGGGCGCTTTCCTCCATCGAAAACGATGCGTTTCGACGTTCTCTACCGTAGGAGTATGGCGGAATTGTACGTGTAATAAATAGCTCAAGTAATGCTGTAAGGTCGTGGCAAACTTCTGAGATATCGCGCTCGCAGCTTGATCATTGTATCTTGGGAAGCGATAATGGAGATGACTGTGAGTTAATAAGGCTGTTGCGTGCGCGAACTGTCTTGCGCGCAAAAGCTCACTCAATCGCTGTCCATTCATGCTCAAAACGGCATGATCAGTCAGGATCCGTGACGTGTTGCGGCGCTTATGGGTTTCGTGCGGCGGAGATGATTGGTAGTTGTCATCTATGCGGGGACTGGACTCGGAGGCCTGACTGCATTGTGATTGTAAGGGACAAGATGTCATTAGATGCAGCTTCCTCCAATCAAACATTCTTGTCAGTTGCGTCGCGATTTTCATGGCCGAGGAAAGCTTGGAAGAAGGTTGAGTTTTATGAAATGAGGCTTCTACGGTTATAGTAACGAGTGGCCTGCCCGAAAGCCATGTAGCTTATTCAAGCACATGTTAACACAGCGGTATCTCAAGCGCATCACGATTCATCGTTACGTAGTACGACGCTGATGACGCATATGAAAACTTGCGCCCGCGGCCCTCCACCGCCTGCACTCGACCGCTGATAGGTCTCTGCACTGCCTCTGCCCTTAAAAACGTAGGCTCCCAGGAGACATGATGAGGAGATTACAGAGTCTGAATTCTACTGTCTGCAACTTTTTGTTGGTTTGATCCTAATCCCATTAGGCAAGCATTCAAGACGCTGCTCTCAAATCATGAAGTCCAGCCCAGCAACTCACAAAACTCCGACCTAGGTCGTGGCCTTGGCAGTGTAGGCATTTGCAGTCTCACGATCTCCATCTCTTCACATGGGCATGCGGGCGTGGCCCAAACCGTTCGCCCAACAATGCGGCCCTGCTCATCTACCAGCAGACAAATGCCGCCCGGATTGGTGTGAAAATAGCCGAGCCCCGGAAATCGATACATTGTCATACTGTGAACTTGCTCACGATCATTCTCGATGAAAAGTCCAGCATCATTGACCGAAGCTGCACCACATGCTGCACACTTGACCCAAACACGGAAGCGGCGCCATGTAAGGTGCAAGATGTTGCCGTGCCTGCCTTGAAAATCATAGCGAGACTCCTCTCGCTCTGGCCATGTGCTTAGAATTCCCAAAGCGTCGAGTATGTCAAATATGTCATAGGGGCTCTCTTGGGGCCAAGGCTGTCCCAGTGGGACTTCGGATAGCGCGAGTATCGTCTGTTCCAGCCTTTGTCGGCGGTCGCCTGTTGACAAGGCTTGCATCATATTTTTCTTCGATTCGAAGAGTAACCGCGCTCCAAAAGCCTCCGCAAAGTCATCCACATTAGGAGTGACAAGATTGTAGGCGCAAAAGTGGGCAAGATGGTCATAATTTCCATCCCATAACTCGGATTCATACACACTTCCGGCCCTTTGCATCTTGATCAAAACATCTCCATTGTCCGCAATGCGGAGAGCATCGTGGTGTTCTGGCGGTGATGTCATATGCCCCAAGGGAAATGCCTGCGGCCTATGTCAGTTTCAAATCGACGTTTTCTTCTGGCTTGAATATTGGTAATGGCGTGAGGGCACTCCTTCGCACGAGAGTAGATGATGTTGAGATCAAACATCTCAGCGGCCTATGGCCTAGGAAAGAGGCATTGTGCAACGTACGGGGAAAATAGAAAGTAGGAGATAAAGGCCAAAGAGGTACGTAGATACTGACATAAACATCATTGTAGCCCTCGTTAACATTGTTGGCTGGCATGTTTCGGACATCCAAACCATCATCGGGCCCAAACTCAGGCGTCACCAGCAACGGGGTATAGTCGCCATCGCTCAAGCAACGATGTGCTAGATTGAGGTAAATTTCGTCCCAGTCGCAGCCGGCTAGCTTCGTGGTTGAGTAGCCGGTGATGATACCTTGGAGGGCATAAAGGAAATCGTTCCTATCGCGGCAACCCCGACGAGACAGCAGAGCAAAAGCGAGACCGAAATTCCGACTTTTCGAGTGGGCACGACACAGATCGAGTGACCCTAGATTCCAGGGCATGATGTTCTTCCCAATCTCAAGTCGATCTTCGAGATCAATGCCCCCATTTTTCGCGATCTGCTCGCCCCAGAGCTGATTCAGCTGTGGCTGATAGAGTTGCGCCGAATCTTCGCCATGCAGCTTTTTCTCTGAGTCCATGACCCGAACCTTAGTGCTTCGGATGTACTCCATTGCAGTCCAGACACGGCTGTACCACTTGGCGTTGCAAATTCCAATCATGCCCTCCAGACGAGCTGCCTCCTCTGTGGCATGGAGAAATTTGTCCACCATCGTCGGCGTGACATCGTCTAGATGAACGACAGTTAAAGTTGAGCTAGCGTAGATCTTGTGCACCGCCTCGAGGATGCATATCTTGAAAGTCGGCGACCACTGCCTTTGCTCATTAGCAAATCAAAGAAAACTAGCAGGGAAGCTATCCCAAAGAGTGCGGCTGGACTGTAGTGTTTGGAACTCCAGTCTCTCTAACTTGATCGACCACGAAGTTTGTCATTAGCCATGAAAAGCGTCGATTTCTCTGCGTGGGAGCTGTTTGGATATTACCCCGCACGCTTTTGTGCTGCAGTCTGCAGTCTGCAGTCCACTCGCACTCCATGGGATAACTCGTAAAACGTACCTGAGGCACGCTGATATAGTCATGCCATACTTCAATGTCCTGGCCTAATGCTTTAGAGATGCTCTGAGCTATCTCTGTGGGAATGCGGAAAACCAGACGCTGCAGATCCGGGCTATCAAGCCCCAAGTACTCTTGGTTTTGAATTTCCGAAATACCCTCGTGCCAGACATGGGAAACGGTGGCATATTGAACATTTCTCTCTAGCAAACACGACAGATGACGATCGTGTAGTATCAATTCATAGTCGTCTGGCGTTCTGAGACTCCTGATTTTGTGTTGCTGTTCCTTTCCGGGTGAGAGAACTCGAAAGGTTCGGACCATTGCCTCGCCGGAAATCATCTTCAAACACGCGCAGCACCGGATACCAGGCTCATTGCCAAGGCGCCAGATATCTCTCAAGTCTGAGTACGGCTGGTTCGACATTTTCCGAACGTAGAGCTTAGGCTACCAGCTTGTGTGTGTTTGCAAGACAATCGCACCGGTCTGGGCGTACCGAGGTGGACTATGCTTGTGAGCAAAGCTTTGGGGAGAAATTACCGCATGCCCATGCTCAACTTCGGGGTTTAGGTATGTTCAAGGATTCGAATCCTCACAGTGAAGTGGGCCAATCGGGTGAGTCTCCAATATGCAGTGCACATGGGGTGGTACATAGCCTCGCCGGGTCACCTTCATCACAACAGTTCATAACGTCCTATATCACACCCACACAGATTTTGACACATAGGCGGAGCCATTGTTTAGCTGTCAATAACTGAGTCTATTTGGGCCGTTTATAAATTATGCGCGATCCGTTCGTTCTGAGAATCTGACAACCCTATTTGCTGACCACCAACAACTCGCTGCCAAGGCGTAGCCTGCTTCTTTCCCAAGCCTTCGCTCTTGCGGGTACGCTTCAAGTAGCAGGCTGTTCTTTGAATCTGGAATCTAATTATAAGTTTAATGGGTCCATGAATCTTCTTTAATGACAAACAGTTCTTTCGTGGTCGACTGAGTAGCGTTTCCTTCCTGGTATATGTCTCCTCTATTTATCTCCAAGCAACATCAGTCACTACTTTTTATGATAAACCGCATGAATACAAAGTGAATAGTTGCTTAAACAAAGCGCTTTGCAGATACATCACCATGGAAATGAGAAGCCTTTCCTACCAAAAGCTTCCTGCGACGTCTACGCAAACTCAAGTCAGACCACCTCACATACCTTACCGGGTAGTCGGATGGCGACGTTGGCTGCGTCTGGTTTCTGAGTGGTATCTGCTCTTCTTGTATGCATTTGTTCGTGTCGTCTTCGCGTTCAGCATGTTGAAAGGACTTCATGGCAAGTCTTTCGCCGTTTCCGGGCTCTCACTACGCCCCGGCAGCTCGTTCAGACTCACCCAAACCGACGTTTCCACGGTTATCTCGGTCTGCCTTGTCACTGTAAAAAGTATAGGCTCTTGGTGGCAAGCCCTCGCCGCCTGGCGATGTGTCTTCTTTTTATTTGAAAAGACTGGACTCTCTCTCCAAGACGCCAATCTAGTGGGCTCCAAGAAGCTACCATCTTGGTCGATCCTACGGCAAAGGTTATCATACCGGCCGGGTGGAGAAGCCACAAAACTTCTTGCGATACCATCCCTCCTTGCTTGGCCACCACAGCTCGCCAACCCACTGGTAACCGGCTCTGTTTCGTGGGTGCCTATACTATCGCACGATGTAAATGTGGAACGAGACGTTTCTCTGGGCTTGGCGTCGCCTAATAAAGGATGGAACATGTACAAAGGTGGCCGAAACATCCGTCAGGGCCTAGTGAAAGCGTCTGCTGAATTGGCAAGCTTGAAGGCAACGACACCCTTCGAAAACAACATCGGGTCTTTGAACGTCACCCAAGCGCGTCGTATGGCAACATTCCTCGGCTCTTATACCAACGGTACAGTTGTTCAGAACGCCACGGTGCCCATCTTCAAGATCGAGTCATTTGAATGGATCAGCGACGAATCGCAGATACCCCCGAAGATTCTCGAAGCCCTGCAGGATCCTAAAAGCGGATATCTCAACTTCACTGAGGAAGAGACGCAGATGACAGTCGCCATAGGGGCAACATCTCTTCTGAAAGATCAGCCCTGGAAAGCGCCATCCGCAGACGCATTGCCCGAGGCAATCGAGGTTTTACATGAAGTCCAATATGCCGCCATCTATGTGTTTTCCGGGGGCAATCAGGAGGAATATGGCTGCCATAAGAGCATCGACTACACCAATAATACCGAATTCGGTCCTTTTCCGCCTGAGATACACCTCGTTAAAAGCCGTCGCCGGGACCAGTCCGATTGCATGGCCGTTGCTAAGCTCCGGATCAGCGCAGGAGTAACAAACTGTAGCCAAGGAGGCCCGGCATCCAACAGTTCCTCATGCTTCATTGCCTCGAATATCATGATTTCCACAAGCGACGAGGTATTGCCGGATAACCTCACCAGAGAGGTATTTGCTATGATGCAAGAGGTTCACACAATTGTGGCATCCCTGCGGATGAGTGACCCAGAAACCTGTATGGGCCAATTCGAGCAGGCCCTGCGCGACTCGCTCGTTCGGACCTACCAGGGAACATGGAGTGCATTAACAGAGTCCTTCTCACTTGGCGCCTTCCCGAACGGAATCGGGAGACTCGAAACAAGAGGTTGGGAGCCAGTGCAGGCTCTTCGGGCGGAGGTTTCGCCTGTGAGGATTCTTTCGTGGTTGGCTATCAGTATGTTGCTCGTCTTGTCTGGTTTCCTGGTGCTGGTTCTTGATAGCAAGTCGGCAGGAAAGACAGTGACCGAACCAGTGATTGAAGCGATCATGTTGGACAGCTTTCGAGTTGTTGAAGAGGACGATGCTTACCTTGGCAATGTGGTGGATGTTGGTAAAGCTAATGGGAGTATTCAGAAGAGACTGCACTTAGAATATAGCAGTAGGCCAGGTGTAGAAGGTGGGAACTGCCGTGCGAGATTAGTACCGGAGGGAACGCTCGTCATGTAATATTTCGCAATCTTCATGCAGAGGACGTGGCCCTGGATTCAGCTCCGCACTGAGACACGTTGGATATGGATAGCTATCAAAGAAGGCAACCCTTTACCGCTAGATCGGTACAGAACTTATTCGATCACACGGTCTCTCAGTAGGTAGTTACAGCAATATTCTCCGGCATCCCCAAAGTGTTTGATGCCGGCATAGGATGTTTGCAGAAGGTTGCTGGAACGTTTGTCGATAAGAAACAATGGCCTTCATTCCTGCCTCGAATCAACTCTTTTGAAAACAGTTTTGGTCTTATTGACGTTCATCTTGGCTCGAGGTTGACATTGACGCAGGCGCTCTCACAATTTAACTGTTGTCTCGCGGCTATCAGCTCTTTGTTCGTTCAAAACTGAGGCGGCTTTTGGATGCAAAGAGCTCGTCAGCGTGACAGCGATGCCTAGAGCCGGCCCAAAAGCTCAACCGGCAGACAGTTGGCTGCATCAAAAGCTCTAGAAAGTCGCAGGACCAACAGCATCACGCGAATAAAATTCAAAAATCTCCATTTAAGTACAGTCATGTCACATTGGTACTTTTTCGCTGTGTTTGGGATTACGACAATTGCACAATTTGGTTACATCAATTCAGAAGAGACAATAAAACCCATTTTGTCTATTGTAATCCCTTCATACGTTGTAGAGGCGAGAAACGAGAGCAGGGATGTCACTCAGCCACTTCTCTAAAAGTACAGAAACAAGAATTGTTCACAGTCTTCCTCAACTACTTCCCCTGTCTAGAAATCATCCACCCATCCGCCTGGAATGCGGAGTGGCGGATTCTCAAGAAGATCCCAGAATTCCCCAGCGAACTCATACGCGTCAGTATCCCAGACAAGGTACCAGTCTTCGGGCCGAGGGCCGTACTCAAATGAGACAAGCCGCATGTTGAAAGCCCTATCCCTGTAGCTCCCGCGCAGCAACTCTGAGCCTCGCCGGTGTCGAAGAGGACAGCTCGAATGAAGATATATGGCGAGTTCCCGCTTACCGTACTCTGCCAGATCTATGCCCACAGACTGCAAGTCCTCCAACCAGAATCTCATGGCTCGAGACTGCCCTTGCATCATCCAACGTGTTTCGCGACGTGCGCTCATATATCCGCCCTGAAGAGATTGATTGGACAAGCCGCAGAGGAATGGCGTCACATCGTCTCGAAAAAATCTTTTCAACTCAGTGAGCTTTGAGAGAGAGATTCCAGCAAGATACCATCGTACAAGTTTCCGCCAGAAATAAAACTTGTGAAAGCGCCCGAGGTTGATCTTCCCCATAGTTTCATCTCTACGAACCCACGGACTGTCCCAGAGACCAATAGGCGTCTCTCTGAAATACGTCTCCGCAAGGGCTTGCAGACTTAGCCCTGTACCTAGATTCAAGTTGGATTTGTCATTATGTCCTTCAACTGCCCTCAAAGCAGCTGGAGTTATACTAGCGCTCAAGCTGAGTTGCTCCAGTAACACTTTCGGACAAACTCTGGACCACGAAAGATATGCAAACCGAGATTGAGCAGGCAACTGCATGTACTCTTGGTATCGATTCCCGGCCATTATTTGTATAACGCCAGGAACCCTCCAAATGTAGTGAGGAAAAGCGTATCTCTTGGAACTCCGAGCGCCAGAGAACATTGTGTCAATCTCTTCCTCAAGAGCTCCCAAATCCATCATTATTTTAACAATTCCGATGAGCGCCGTGTCAGAATGGTGCATTTTGTAAATACGCTGAGCAGCTGATCCGCCATCATCGTCGGTTTCTTCAGGGCTCACCCCCCAGCTTAGTAATGTTTTGAACGTGTCTAGCTTCCCGCCGTAAGCTGCAATCTGAACATACCAGTCAGCTTTTTTTCACTTCACGTCTAGTGAATCGTGGTTGCCTTACATGAAGCAGTGTTCCTCCCTCCTCATCACGATCGAACAGGGAGGCGTCTCCCACGGCTAGGGCCTTCTCAACATCCGCGAGCTTGCCATATCTGACATCGTTGAATGTTTTGCCATAGCTATGTCGCTTAATCCATGGCTTGAGACAGATTTGCCAACCGACTGGGGCGCGGTACGTCTGCAGGTCAAAGACCCTTTGGGACATCCACCTTGGGAGTTGTTGACGGATTTGGTGCACTACCAATATGTTAGAGCAAGCATTCGAACTTGTGCCTCTGTGAGCTTACCGGCGCTATTTGCGTAGAAGGAATTCTGAGACTGCTTGTAGGTAAAACCTCCAAAGAAAGACGGTTTTTGCCATGGAAGAGGCTTCGGGCCAACCTCATATCCGATTGGGCGAATCGTTTCCAACCGATCGGAATTGCTTGCGTCAAAATTGCTCGTGCCGGTCTGCACCTCTCGCGAGTCATCCACAACAGTGTCCAATAAACTTGGCTCAGGATCTTGAACCAGTTCTACTACAGGCTGAGACTTCATGAAAGCCCTACAAGAGTCAGTTGCTGTTCGCACTTTGAGCGAGGATTGACGGCACCCACATCATATAGCTTTGCTGCGAAAGCGAGATCAGGTGCAACGCCCAACCGATCCGTTCCTGGTACTTCCGGATATCCTCCTTCTTGAACGAGACCTTGAGCTTCGTGATGTTCCTTCTCGATCGCTTCGCAGTGCTGATCCTGGTCTGCAGGTCCTCCGCCAAGCTCTCCAGATCATTGACAGCGTCTCGACAGTACTCGATGCTCGCATGCAGATTGGTGGCACTGTTGGAGTAGACCTTGTGTCGCTGCTGTTGCACGAAATCGGCCTCCATCCCCGCCAGGACGGGCTTCAGTATCTCAAGCTGTCTCATGATGCGATTCATCTCTTCGGGGATGTCCTGGATCTCGTGCCACAACTGCTTCAGCTTCATGACGCTGAGGCCGAATTTTCCCGCCAGCTTCCCGCCAGCTCGGCGACTGCAATCGCGCTGCTGACAACACCAAGCACTTCTGCCATGGCCGTTATTTGATTTGCGCAGTCATGAAGACGGTACCTTTGGGATGTCTCTCGAGACTTGGAAACCTCCGACGCGCCTCCAGGAATGCTGCCCCAACGACGTGATTTTTTTGAAGATGGCTGAAGTCGAACAACGAGTGATTTGGGGGAAAACCAGTCCATCAGGGCTGGAGGCGGGGTTACGTTCGTAATAAGACCCACGGTAAGGTCGCGCTGAGGAAGCCTGTCTGCTGAGCTGTAGCATCTAAGAACCAACAGCATTCGTGTTGCAGATTCATGCATGATGCCACTGCATCTATGGCGTGTGATTCGATGGCGGCTGGCGGGACCAACAGGGGAGGTCTGTACACCTTGTCAAGCGATTGAATTCGTCACTGGGCATTCAGGATCCGGGCTAGCTATCAATACGACATATCGGTCATTTATTATTCGCGCCGGTAGCAAAGCATTTGGCTGAATCGTGAGAAACAATGGACAAAGAGGAACTCTTGGCATCGTAGTGAGCTTTCACCTTTCGGGAATCTACAAAAGAAACTCAGACGAATTCCTGTCCACATGCCTTGAGGCGGTCATATACGGGTAAGTAATTCTGTTGGTAATCATTGGGCCGATCCATACCCATCCCCTGAAGACAAGGGTTGAGCGCATTACGAGCCGTCTGGTAGGACGTTCAAGCAAGCCGCAGTTACTGGTGACTTGAGTGAAAGCACAACGAACACTGCTTCGGGTAGACAGCTGTATCAATCTAAATTATGTATAAACGAAAGTATGTAGTTCTATGCATCATTCCCAATAAACAAACTCAAGTTGCGTGGTTCACTGAATCGTCGGAGGCGGCGTCGGTTGCTTCTTCCGTCTCGGCGGCTCCACCTTGACCGGCTCCGGCATCTTCGCGACCTCCGCCTCTTTAATCTCGGCCTCCGTGACAACCTCGGGCTGCTTGAGAAGGTCAGACTCCTCCGCCAACTCAATCTTCCTCACGGTCTCGTTCTGGTTGACCTCCGGTTTGACAGGCGTGGGCTGAAACACTTCAATCTTTGCCGCCTCCGGCGCCTTCACAACATCAGGCTTGACCTCGACCTCAGGCTTCACCGGCTCCTTCACAGCCTCCTTCTCAACGACCTCAAAATCAGGCTCAACAACCTTGGCCTTGGTCTCCTCCGCCTTCGGCGCCTCCGTCTTCACCTCCCGCTCCATCACAACCCCGCTATCCCGCCGTCCATCCCACAACTCCCTCACAGCGCCCCAGTACCTCTCTCCGTCCGTCCTCGCGTGCGCCACATGCTGGCTGCCCTCGAACCTCTCCCTGCCCACCCTGAACCCGACCTCCCGCGCCTCGTTGGCGTGCTTCTCGACGTCCCCCCAGTAGATCATCTCGTCCTCGCGGCTGTACAGATACACCCGCCGCTGCTCGCTCTGCAGCAGCGCCTTCTGCTTCAGCGCCGCCCACATCCTGCCGAGAAACCCGTGCCGCCCGCCGAACGGCACCTGGAAGATCCAGAACCAGCCGATGAAGACGTGCACCAGCGGCGCCAGGAACCGCGGGAACACCGCCGATAGCGCGCGGTAGCTGCGCATCCAGTGGAACCCGCCCGGGCACGAGTCGTACACGCTCACGTGCGGCGGCAGGCTGTCGAGCCCCCGGCCCGCGCGGTCGGCGGCGGCGTAGAGCTCGAAGAACTTGGACAGGTTCGACGCGCCGCCGTTGGAGAAGACGTGCAGCAGCAGCTGGGGCCGCTTCGCCTCGCCAGGCGGGGTGGCGTCCGCGAGGGCCCGCACGACGGAGACGGCGGGCTTGATCTCGCGCTTGGCGATGCGCACCGAGAGCGTGTGGATGAAGGGGCACTTGACCAGCAGGATGCGCGCCGTCGGGTAGAGGGCCATGTAGCGCGAGGTGTACTTTGCGATGTGCACGTCTTGGGCGGACATCCAGGCGAAGATGGCGATGAGCTGCGGGGAGCCCGGGTCCGGGGCTGCCGATGGCGGCTCGTAGAGGAATGTGTTTGGGGAGAGGGCCCTCATCTGTGGGAGAGCCCCTTGGGTGCTTAGTTGGTTTGAGGCCATGATGGATGATGTTTTGGCGCTCGAACGGGGTCCGCGGATGTGCTGGAGTGAGATGGGAGATGATGATGAGTTGGAATGTGGAGGGTGTGAGGTCGGATATAAAGTAGTGGACCTGAGGTCATGGACGAGACACTAGTTGCATTTAGACGCTGCAAGTTCAGCCTTAAGTTGTGTCTTCTTGGGACGTGTAGTCATGGCAAGGTTGTTAAGGTTGGCAAGGTTACCCCTTCCGGCAACTGCCTCGGCTTGAAACCCCTGGTCGGCGGGGTTGCGAATCCATCCTCAACGGTAATCTAGAGGATTCTCTGAAGGATCGCTGTTGAGAATGGGTCTACGATTCTAGGCATCCACTGATCGCAATTCGTAGCAGGGGAATGGCTCGGATTGATATGGAAATTTGAACCCAACGGGCCGGCGGCAAGACAGCAACGGCCGTCTCGGCGAGTTGGGGTAAACGCTCCGACCACTAGTCATTGCAGGACCATGAAGTTGGCGATTGAGCGGTGTTCAGGCTTGAACCAGTCTACAATTTGACGTTTAATTAATGTCAAAATTTGAGTACAGGGTGGCAGCTCATAACAAGTCGTTCCATGGCAACTGTTCGTACGAAGAGCATCAATTCTACCCGGAGTCGTGCTGCCCAGTTCAAACCATGTGAAGGACAGATTGTTTCACCCGAAGTTACCAACGGTATCCCAGCTAACAAAGTCTTGAATCATCAGTCAGCCTCGTTTCCTGTACTAGTCAGTTCAGTTCAGATGAAGTTCCATAGGTGACATGGAGTAGTCGTGACAGGCCGGGAAGAACATCGTGTCTTCGAGGGCAACAGGGGTGCGGACGATGCACCATCTTGCATACCGCATGAATGACAAACAAATCGTGCAGGACGCAGCCGTCGGATGTGTAAGTACACCTCGCGGCGTCTGGCAGGCTTCTTCTACCTTACTCAGAGGTGGTAAGGAATATTTGCTTCGTCATGAGTCTGCACCACGACCGCCTTGGCTGCAGGTGCCAATGTGCCAGAAGACCCTTAGAAGAGTCAGACACTCCAGACGCCTCGCCTTTGGAAGTATTCGTTATTCCCAAATTTTGATTGCCCATATCCTGGAAGCTGTGTCCCGTGCAACTCGCCCCTGGATGGCACCTCGGACGGCAGCTGCAAGTTCCCGTTGAGCGTTTGACACCACAGCGGGACGTCGGATGTAGACATTGAACCGAGATTGAGAACTGCGTATGCCGTTTTGGATTGAATCCAGGGTCTTTGGAAATCGGTACACTAGTCTGGCTTCTGCCTAATCATCAATCAACTTCGCGAATGCTTCAGGCCGGCAATTAGCATAGATGCCATGAAGTGAAGTTGACGTTCTCGGCCGGCTAGCCGTTTCAGCGGTGATCATTGAACAGTCTGGATGTCGAGTGCTATCGCATCTCGTGTTGTGGACATGTACAACTTCAAAGTCGGGTACATATTCACGGCCACCCCCGTTCGTTCCGTGATCCCGTTGAACGGATGAGAGTACTTGAATAGTTCCAAGTCCAAAGGCCCGATTGACTTGGACGAGTTTGGACCGCGAGGTCGGGACGAGTGCGGCGACGGAAAAGAGTCGAATGACAAACAAACGGATATTCGGTAGTGATTGATTGCCTTCTATGTCGTGATGCGTCTGATGGAGGAAGAATGGGCACGGGTCAGCTCCGTCATATCATATGAAGATGAACCGGAAAAGGGAGACGTCTGGGTCTGCCTGAGGTAGCAAGGATATGTATCACGCCAAACAGGGAAGCAGTTGCCGTGTCCATGAGATCCTCCCGGATGTGACGACGTCACCAAACGAGACAGGCGCAGGGTCGCCCCTATCGTGACTTCCGCGACGGCAATCACCCTCTCGGCCCCTTCCCCTTTCGCAAGCCACGCCTTCCCGGCGTCACAAATACTTCAGAAGGAGGAAGCGACTGCCCGAGAGCTGACTAGGCAGACGCCGTACCTTCCATCTCTCTCTTCCCTCGACCCCTCCTTATTACCTCCCTCCTTCGTTCCAAGATTCCGAATCTCCCCTTTCGCAACTCATCACTACCCTCTCTCCAGCTGCCTCATCCAGAGACTCCAGCTGTTGAGCCACTCCTTCGTTCACTCTCTTGTTCATTCTCTCGTTGCACCAGACACTCATTTCTTGTACATTCCTTCCAACTCTCTCTGCCCTTCATCGCCATGAGGGTCGCCCATGTCCTCTCCTCCCTAGTGGGAGTTGGTGTACTCACCACCAACGCTGCTGTCATCCACAAGCACAAGACCAACAGCATCGAAATCATCAGCCCCCTCAAGGGCATCAGCTTCCAGCGTCTCAAGGCTCACCGCGAGCCTATTGCTGAGGATGTCGTCGGCCGAACCCAGCCCCTCAAGGCCTTCCGCGGCAAGATCGCTGGCCACAATGCCGCCACGGCCCTGCAAGCTGCTCAGCCCAAGGACCTCTCCAATGCCTACCAGAACATCACTGCCCTGACTCCCTACGGCACTCAATACTCCATCGAGGTCATCTGGGATGGAAAGCCCCTCAACATGCTGTTCGACACCGGCAGCAGCGACACCTGGGCTGCCAGCACCAATCTCTCCTGCGTCAGCATGACGGGTACCGTCGCCTACCCTCAGGAGGCATGCGCCTTTGGTCCTGACCTCATTGACGGATTCAAGTATGGTCCTGTCGAGGATATCCATTTCGCCCTCAGCTACGGCTCTGGCGAGAAGGCATCGGGCCCCATGGGATACAGCGATATCGAGGTCGCTGGCATCGTCGTTCAACAGCAGCAGGTTGGCCTTGCCAATCTCACTCACTGGTACGGCAACAACTACACCAACGGCATCCTTGGCATGGCCTATCCCTCCATCACGAGTGCCTTCACTGGCGATGCTACCGAGAAGCGTCCTGCCTTCCAGGTGCCGTACCAGCCCTTCTTCACCAGCATGGTCCAGCAAGGACTCTCTGCAGACTCCTTCAGCGTTGCCCTAGTCCGCAACTCCTCGGGTGTGATTGCTTGGGGTGGCCGCACAGGCGTCACCATCTCGAGTCCCACGGCCTACACGGACCTCATCATCGTAAGTCGCTTTCCTCGTCTTCCCTTCAATGGTTGCAACCCCAGCTGACATGCCGAAAGACACAAATCAACACTGAGCGACCAGAATCCGCCTGGCAGTACTCGTACTACACGATTCTTGTCGACGGCATCAAGTGGGGAACGACGACGGACGAGAGAAAGTTCCCCTACATCGTCGACACGGGAACCACCATGATGTTCGTCCCTCCTCCTATCGCAGAGGCCATTGCCAGGTCATTCTCCCCCAGCGGCATCTACATGTTTCAGTACGGCTCTTACTTCGCACCCTGCGACGCGGTTGCTCCGCGTGTCGCGGTTGTCATCGAGGGCAACAGCTTCTGGATCAACCCTGTAGACCTCATCTTCCGCAACATGAAGGATCAGCTCACTGGATACTGCCAGATCGCCATCACCACTGGAGCTACTGGTCCATATGTTCTCGGATCAGTCTTCCTGCACAACGTCGAGGCTTATTTCGACGTCGGCGCTGCCCAGATGCGCTTCTACTCCCGACAGACCTTTGGTCCTACGCCCGAGGCCTCAATTGGTCCGGATCGTGTGTCTGTCTAACAAGTTCAAGAGTCCCGGTTTCTTTTCTGACGAGTAGAGCTAGGTGTGGATGAGATGAATCAGTTATCATATCGCGGATCAGAATTGTCGAGAGATTGATTTGCTCCAAGCTTCTGGGGTCTGTGGGACCAGGAAAATTGCTTTGCCAGAGATGTGGTTGTCGGTTGCTAGATACTTAGGTTTGGTAGAGTTCAGTCTACGCATGCCACTTGCCTCATGTTTCCTTTGATGAGTGATGCTCTTGGTTCATGGTCCATAAATGGAGCTCCCCTGCCTGGTTCAGTGATGTTTTGGGCAAGTAGAGAGCATTGCAGCTGTGCGGCGTAGCTTCCCAGATGCATTCATAGAGACGGGAGGCAAGCAAACCTAGCGCAACTGGCGTTCCACAGTGGACAGTGCTGAAACCAGAGGCCGGATCGGGACTTATCGGAGTGGCGACGGAGGGCTTATCGCAGACACAGTAGTCTTATCGATAACGGGTGTGACCTCACCGGTCCATGGGCACCGATTTCTGCCACTTCATTCAACAGTTCGCGATCCAAGCCTGTTGCAACCCTTCGCCCTCACCGACTTCCTCTGCCTGGCGACGCCTAGATTCCCCCTCAAAGGACACGAATACCTCTTCTTCCTCACCTACCACTGTCTTTTGCGCTTTAGCTCCTCTGTAGCCCGCCTCCTCGTCCTCACGATCAGCCGCCCCTGACCGCCCGGTGTGTGCTGCGGTTATTCGGCACTCGCTGCACCGACCGACACTCTGTGCCCTCCGACATTCTCCGCTATTCGTCGGCAAAGGAAAAGTCCAGGAGCATCTGGAGGTTCGCCAACGGGGCACGAGTTTCTGACAGCAAGGCCAAGAGCGAAGCGTTTCCAGAGCCTCGGAAATTTTGAAGCCTTCAAATCGGACCAGCACCTCAGCCAGTATGGGTATCGGAGTAATCCCGGCGGGTGCGCCTCTGGTGGACGGCAAGCGACAGCCCAGGAGGCAGCATACCTGGAGCTTTAGCAAGGTACGATGAGTCTTTGATTTCCTTCTGTTGGTTTGTTGCCAGAGTGTTTGGTTTCAACTGTTTTCCGGTCTTGTCTTTCATCTTTGTCCCGTTCTGCTACCTGGGCATTACTCAGTGAGGTGCAGCTCAGTGAGTTGTGCAGCAGCCACTTGGTTCTCAGAGCATCAGAGCCTCCGATGTTCAGGGACTCGATTTTCCCTCCTTCCCGTCACTCTCGCCCCCGATTGAAGGAATCAGTCTTTTTCTTTCTCAATTGCGCCCAGGCGGTGTGAACAATCACGCAGGGGGTTCGCTGGCATCAGAGAAAAAACCGACCCCTGAGAAAAAGGCTCTGCTGGTTGATACGATCTGGCAATCGTGCCGATTTGCTGGGCCGCCCCCGTGTCGCGTCCCGGCCGGCTGGACTTGCTGGTTCGGAGCAGGGCCAGCCAGCAGCATACCCAGGCCCGGGCTGGGCTGGGCTGGGCTGGAGTGGGGGTGCAACAGGAGGATAAAGGAAAAGCCCCTGACGCGCGTGGGTGGTGAGGATTTACCAGCTGCGCAAGTGCAGCAGCGGTGTAAATTCTCAATTCCCATATTTTTTTCTTCTCGGCCCAGGTCAGGAGACCCCTTTGGACCGGATGACCTTTTCCCCTGGCGAATTGTACGTGGGGGTGTCAGGTGCTAGTGGCCACGCTTGGCTTGCTTGCTCAATTGAGCTGCTGTCTGAAGGCCTTTTCCGTTTTCTTAGCAGAGTGCTGCTGCTGCCGGCTACATGTTTGCACGGCCGGCGTTGTCTCGGTAGTGGCCGGGAATGATCGGATGGAAGATAAGAATGCATGTTGGCTGGGAGCAGAAGCATGAATGGCTAAGTTGTCGAAGGAACGGGAAGTTCTTATTGTTTCTGGAAGTGGGATTGGAATTTCAGTGTTTTACTTTTTCTGTCGCGACACGGGGGATTCCTTCAGGTTTCGTTTGCAGCTGTGGCTCCGTCATCACCAAAGGCAATTGCGGTATGCGCACAGTAATGCATCCCGGCATCTCTCCTGACGAACCGGCTATAACTGGCGAGTCGGATGGGAGTGTATTTGGCCGTAGGCTGATCTCCACCTCGGTTGTGTTCGGTGAGAGAGCGAGACCTCAGCAAAAGTGCAGGAATTAGCTGGTCTTCACTGGCTGATGAGCGCTGCTAGACGTCCCCGTTGAATGCGGGGACGGGGAGCTGAAGCTTGGAGCTGTCACGTTGTGCATATTTCTCAAGGAGATGGAGGCCCGGTAGAGGTTCTGGATGGGCTGCTTAGTGGCTGCCCGCCCACCCCCAGGCTGGAAAAGTTCAGGGACCGGAGAGAAGCGGGCACAGGAACGCCAAAATGAGGGGCACCGGACGGGGGGATTGGAGTTGGCATGGGGTCATGATGGAGGGGCGGGCAGGCCACGCCGAGGCTTCACCTTGCAGGACCTGGACTTGGACTGCCTTACTGCGTACACTCACTACCTTACCTAAGGTAAGGTCATGTCAAAGATTGCCATGGTGCACAGCAGGAATGGGCCAATAGTCAGCAGTCCTTGCAGGGTGGTGATCTGGTGCGTCTGCTGCTGCTCCTGGGAATCCCGATTGCAGGGAAAGGAAACATGGAAACCTGCAAGCAGCGCACTGCAGAGTGCGACAGCTGTGTCCGTAGCTGGTGCGCCTAAGTCTGTGAATCCGCCCCAGTGGGTTTGACTCTCAGTTCCGCCCTCTGTCTGACCTGACGAGACACCGAACTGATGCGACGAGGTGGGCTATCGTCTATTATGGCGGCAGCTGTTGCCTTTTTCTGCTGTTCCCTCTTGCCCGATGTCAAGTCTAGAGTCCAGTCCAGTCACTGCTAAAGCAGCAGCAGCTTGTGTTGACTCTGGCCGGTGGTTCGCAGCTACCTCACCTTACCTTACCTTACCTCAGTCACTCAGTCACTCACGCTACCCTCGGGATAGCCTCTCGGCGTCCCCTGCTTCCTTTTACGTACCGCTCTCTCAGTCCCCTTCCGTTTCTCCAGACTAGTGCACGCTGCTCGCCCACTCATTACTCTGTTCCCTCCACCCTCACATTACAGTGCTGCCATCAGATCACTTTACTCTCAAATCTGCCCCCTCACCCCGTGCATCTTCTTTCAACTTCTCTACAACATCAAACAGCCACACCTGCATTCCCACGCTTCCAACGTATACCGTATACGGCCATACATACGCAAACAGACGAGGACCTTGACCAGCCGTCCTGGGAGTCCTACCTCACGCCAGCGCACATTGTCCTTTCCTCTGTCCCCTGCTAGCGGCTCTTTCAGCACCTGGGAGCTACGTAGCTGTCGTCGGGTCGAGAAGTGCCTCCACCCCGGCTGTGCTCCAGGCCACCGCACCCGCCCCCGAACCTCACACCGGGGGGTCCCGCCTTTTCTGGGCGTAGAGCTACCGCCTCTGCTGGAAGCATCACGCGAGCTGCCTTCCGTGCCCGCCGCAACCTCGCGCCTTCTTGTTCCTGCTGTCTCTGTTCGCTTCTGCATGGTCTTCTTCACGCGTCACTCTTCGTCGTTTCTCTCGTCGTAGCAATATCTCCAAATAAACGTGCACGTCGACAAGCCGTCAAGATGCCATCAGCCAAGACTAACGGCATCGGCATCCAGGTGGAGGACCTCAAGATATGTGTCGTCATGGTCGGTCTGCCCGCCAGAGGCAAGAGCTTCATCGCCCAGAAAGGTACGTTTCCAATGCCATCAGACAACCTTCCGCACGACTCGCATTTCGAGGGTCCCCAACTTTGAGGAAGTCATCACTGACCTTTCCAGCGCAACGATATCTGGGATGGCTCTCAATCAAGGCCAAGACCTTCAACGTCGGCAGCTACCGCCGCCAGGAGGATGCCCACCCCTCGGCTGACTTCTTTGACTTCCACAACGCAGAGGGTGAGCGGAGACGTCGCGCCGCCGCTGAGAAGGCCATCGAGGATATGCTGGCTTGGTTCCGCCAGGGCGGTGTCATCGGCATCCTCGACGCCACCAACTCCACCAAGGAGCGTCGCAAGTGGGTTCTCGACATCTGCACCAAGGAGGGCATCGAAGTCCTCTTCGTCGAGAGCAAGTGCGATGACGAGAACCTCATCATGGCCAACATCCGCGACGTCAAGCTCACCTCCCCCGACTACCAGGGCCAGGACCCCGAGGAGGCGGCCCTCGATTTCCGCAACCGCATCCGCAACTACGAGAAGGTGTACAAGTCGCTCGATGAGGACGGCGACGAGGATGAGTACACGTACCTCAAGATCATGGATGTCGGCAAGCAGGTCATCATCAACCGTATCCAGGACTACCTGCAGAGTCGTGTCGTTTACTACCTTATGAACCTTCACATCCGGCCTCGTTCCATCTGGCTATCAAGAGTGAGTCTTTTGTGAATGGTCAGTGGAATTACACTGACATGGAACAGCATGGAGAGTCCATGTACAACTTGGACGGCCGCATTGGCGGCGACACAATGCTCTCGCCTCGTGGTGAGCAATATGCCAGGAAACTTCCCGAGCTCGTCAGGAAATCAGTCGGCGTAAGTAAACCCGCACTCGCATCTCACCCCACGCTCACATCTACAGGACGACCGTCCCCTCACCGTTTGGACCTCAACGTTGAAGCGCACCATCGCGACCTCTCGCTTCCTTCCTTCCGACTACAACCAACTGCAGTGGAAGGCTCTCGACGAGCTCGACTCTGGTGTGTGCGATGGACTGACCTACCAGGAGATCAAGGACCGCTTCCCCGAGGACTTTGCCGCCCGCGATGAGGACAAGTACAACTACCGCTACCGCGGCGGCGAATCCTACCGTGACGTCGTCATCCGGCTTGAGCCCATCATCATGGAGCTCGAGCGTTCCGAGGACATCCTCATCGTAACCCACCAGGCCGTCCTGCGCTGCATCTACGCGTACTTCATGAATAAGTCTCAGGCGGACAGCCCGTGGATGAACGTGCCGCTACACACTCTCATTAAGCTCACCCCGCGTGCCTATGGAACCGAGGAGGTGCGCTACGAGGCCAACATTCCGGCTGTTAGCACCTGGCGCGGCAAGGGCTCCACGGCCAAGCATGAGAACCCGACGGCGGAGTGTACGTGAGCCAGAGCGAATTGGATATGAATTATGATGAGAAAGAGCAAGTTTGACTAAGGCTGGATGCAGGAAAAAATAAGTTGAGGCGATGAGCGGATCGGCGTACGGGGGCCATCGGGTCTCATAGCAGCGTGCGGCGGATTTCCTTTTTCTTCACTTGACGACGACAATGTCCTTTCCATTCCAACTCGGCATTCTCTCATCCCACGGCGTTTAAGGAACGACGAAAAGAAAAATACACACGCAGATAGGAACATTTTCGGCGGTAAAAACGCAGGGAGGTGGCATATCAAAGGCGGGCGTGTCCGACAATCATTCTCACATGTAAATATCATGTTAGCTTACTGGCCTCCGGGCGGGTCGCCCGTCATGCTCTGCGATGGTCTCGCAGATTCGGACGTTGTGTGACCCCTCGACATTGGCCCTTGTCAGTGCTTACTTTTCTTGCTGGAGATCCTACGACAAGTCTAGGATTCATGAAAGTCTCTGGCACGAGGCGGCCGGATGCATCGATGGTTCCTGGTAGTGGCGGGGGGTATAGGCATAGAGGTTCTTTTGGGGCCGAGGTTGACGGAGGGTTTTCTTTTATGGTTGATCCCCTTCGTTTCACCCAGTTTATTTCTCGTCGAGAGTTGTATCTATGTAACAATGACCGTTGCATATCTGAGATGGGCGTCGTGCCTAATGAGAGGCTAGTTTGTTCACCTCCAAGTCTACAATGCCATCAGTGTTACAACAACAGACACGCGGGTCTCTAGCGGATGCGAGAGTCGACGTCATCTTGTTTGTTTTGTAGATATACCTGCGACTTTCACCCTCGAGCGTTGGATTTGATTGCCGTGCGTTTGATTAGGTGATCTGTCGGGGAATTCTCAGCTTGCAGAACGGCACTGGCGATGGCCCAGTACACCGTGCAAAGCCAAAACGTGCGCCGGATTTCACGTGCAACGCCGACTTCTAGTCTTATGTATGCATCCAGTTGGCTAACCAATATGATGAAGTACCAATTGCATACTTAACTTGCATAACTCTATTCAGTTGAGAGGCTCTCAAGGTGGAAAACCAAGCTTGGAAAACAGGTCGATAACGACAAGAAGGTTTTCTGCCCTACCCTCTGCTGAAAAACAAAGGCTCTAAATAGTTCTTTACCAGGGTAAAATATCTTGAAATTCTTCATCCTCCGCCATTCCCGGCCAACTTTTTCACCCTCAACGACGGGCTGAAGTTTGGAAGCTCTGGTCGAGGTACGTATCCCGCCCTGCCCCGCACATCATCGGACCGGATGAACCACACCCGCTATCGCAAAAGGAGCTCCACTAAATTTTCTCCCCGATAAGAAAAAATTCCCATTGAGACCCTCCAAACCAGCGGCTCGCAAAAGTTGCAGTCCTCCCGCCCCAGCGCAGCTTCCTCACAACCACCACCACACCACACACAGCCGCAACCATGGACGCCGCCGCCAGCAGCAAGAAGCGCAAGCTCCGCGACGCCAATGGCTCGAAGCCGTCCAAGAAGCGCTCCTCTTCCGGAGCAGCACCCTCCCCCGCCGCAAAGTCGAAGAAGCTGAAGCGCACCGCGCCCGCGCCCGCCTCCGACGACGATTCTGAGAATGAGGATGCCGAGGAGGTGCAGTCAGACGAGGAGGAGGAGGAAGACGCCGCCGAGACCGCCGAGAACTTCAAGGATGCAGAAGACGACGACGGCGCCGGCTCGGACCTCGACGACGACGTCAAGGGCCCCGCCGCCGCACCCAAATCCGCCTCCGCCTCCGACATCCCCAACGCGGACGCCCTCACGCTGCCCCAGGTCGGCGCCGAAGCCCACGACTTCGCCGAGCTCAACCTCTCCGACAAGACGATGAAGGCCATCGGCGAGATGGGCTTCACCAAGATGACCGAGATCCAGCGCCGCGGCATCCCGCCCCTGCTCTCCGGCAAGGACGTCCTCGGCGCCGCAAAGACCGGCTCCGGCAAGACCCTCGCCTTCCTCATCCCCGCCGTCGAGATGCTGTCTGCGCTGCGCTTCAAGCCCCGCAACGGCACCGGCGTCATCGTCGTCTCGCCCACGCGCGAGCTGGCTCTGCAGATCTTTGGTGTGGCGAGGGAGCTGATGGCACACCACTCGCAGACGTACGGTATTGTGATTGGTGGCGCGAACCGCCGCGCCGAGGCGGACAAGCTGCAGAAGGGCGTGAACCTGCTCATCGCCACACCCGGCAGATTGCTGGACCACCTGCAAAACACGCCCTTCGTCTTCAAGAACCTCAAGTCGCTCATCATCGACGAGGCGGACCGCATCCTCGAGATCGGTTTCGAGGACGAGATGCGCCAGATCGTCAAGATCCTGCCCAAGGACGACCGCCAGACGATGCTCTTCTCGGCGACGCAAACGACAAAGGTCGAGGACCTCGCGCGCATCTCGCTGCGCCCGGGGCCGCTGTACGTCAACGTCGACGAGAAGCAGGAGCACAGCACGGTGGCGAACCTCGAGCAGGGCTACGTGATCTGCGACGCGGACAAGCGGTTTTTGTTATTGTTCAGCTTTTTGAAGCGCAACCTCAAGAAGAAGGTGATTGTGTTCTTCAGCAGCTGCAACTCGGTCAAGTACCACGCCGAGCTGCTGAACTATATCGATCTGCCGGTGCTGGATTTGCATGGCAAGCAGAAGCAGCAGAAGCGGACGAATACGTTTTTCGAATTTTGCAATGCGAAGCAGGGGACGCTGATCTGCACTGACGTTGCCGCGCGTGGATTGGATGTAAGTTCCTAACCCCCCTTTCTCCTAGGCTCAAGAGACAACGTGCTAATCCAATGCTCTCCAGATCCCCGCCGTCGACTGGATCGTGCAGGTCGACCCCCCCGACGACCCGCGCGACTACATCCACCGCGTCGGCCGCACAGCGCGCGGCGCCAACTCCAAGGGCCGCAGCCTCATGTTCCTGCAGCCCTCCGAGGTCGGCTTCCTCACGCACCTCAAGGAGGCGCGCGTGCCGGTCGTCGAGTTCGACTTCCCGGCCAACAAGATCGCCAACATCCAGTCCCTGCTCGAGAAGCTCATCACGCAGAACTACTACCTGAACAAGAGCGCCAAGGACGGCTACCGCAGCTACCTGCACGCGTACGCGAGCCACTCGCTGCGCACGGTGTTCGACGTCAACAAGCTGGACCTGGCCAAGGTGGCCAAGAGCTTCGGGTTCGCGGTGCCGCCGCGGGTGGACGTCACGGTGGGCGCGAGCGGGCGCGGGGAGAAGAAGGTGCAGGGGCGGAGGGCGTATGGGAGCCAGCCGAAGCAGGGGAGTGGGGGATATTATAAGAAGAGGTGAGGTGGGAGAGATGATAGACGGGGAGGGGGAAAGACGAAAAGAGGAAGGCAAGGCATCCAACTGTGAAAATAGCACGGCGTCGAGTTTTTTAAAAATGGTAATTTGGGATTTTTTTTCAGCGAGAGATTTTGCTGTCGACGTTGGATGGTGTGATTTGAGAACTGTCGGCGTGTGGGAAGACTTGAGGGAGGTATATAAAGGCAGTAATGTGCCATAAGCATTTCCCTTAAACCAATGTTATGTCCTTATCATTCTCATAAGCGAGGGAAATGACAGAGAGGTCCGAAAGTTGTTGCTCCGCGAGGCCAGCAGCATGATTGCCCCTGCAGCCACGAAGTTCGCGCACTCCCCCGCTTGCTCGCAGCGGCAGTGGCGTCTCTTGCCATCGGTATACCATATGCATTTGGCATGAATACACGGGAGACACAGACATAAGTCGAACTTTGACGCAGGTGAGTTGAAGCAATTCCTGCGGTGCTCTTGGAATGGTTATCAGCACGGATGAGAGCGCGCATCCTGCTCTGCGGCATCCCAAATTCGTCTACAGTAAGATCCTGACGACGATATTGCCGTTGCTTCCGGTGGTGTTTGCTCGGTTGCTTCAACCTTTATACGGAAGCTTGAGTTGAGAGACTCGATGACCGGTGCTAGAGGGCAGCGCATGAGGCTTCGTTACCGAGTATATAAGGGGGGGGGCACCAATGAGTCTTCTTTCAATAACGCCACGCAATGGCATCGCGGAGATAGTGCGTTTCTGCATGCTGAAGAAATCTAGAAGTGAGCGTGAGAGGGCTTTGTGCTTCCTGAGAGTGCCTCGTGAGGTTCTTGTGAAGGACGATGTCAGCCCGTTTGGTTTCTCATCATCCGCCAGTGGCTCTTGTAGTGTGTCGTAGAGGAATACCCCGTGAACACTGTCCCGGATATCAGCATTTGCCTGCTGTGGTAGACGTGATGTGACGATCGTTCGTAGCCCTTCCCGAAAGAAAAGGGCATACGGTGCGGTTCGCTTCTGCTTCTGTTCGCATCTGTCTCTGGCAGACGAGAACGGGTTCGACCAGTATTTTGCTCCATCTAGTTACATGTGACTTTGGCTACCTACTATCCATATCACTCTGGATACAGGCTTTTGCCGCGAGCCTGTGTACTCCAGCAACGGCGTGGCGATGACTGACCTGGACCACTCAGGCGTGGGGTAAATAGTATATAAGACGGTTCCTTTCTACCGTCTCAAGAAATTGAGCAATCAAAACTGATGTCACTGTTTGCTTGTTTGTCCGTGGAGTGACCCAGTCTCGCAATGACCTATCACCATCTTTCGAGGCCAACTTAGCCGTGGTGATGAATGCTTGAATACTGGTTGTAATACCTCTCCTATGACGGACGCCAGGGGAAAGAGCTAAAACCTTAAGTTCTTAAGTGTTACGCTTAACGTTCGGAATGAAGCATATACAGACAAATCAGGTTTGCCCACCTCACCCTTACAACCCTCTTGAAGATGGCCTTTCCCATAGGTTCGGAATGAAGCATAGCGCGATGATGCATGAGATGGGATTTCTCCGTGCAGTGCGTGAAGCTTAAGCCTCAGACGATGATCATTGTGCTGCGTTCGTGCTGACAACGGCCTGCTGTTGAACTCATTTATAGATGCCCTGATCTGAGAGGCGTCTCGGCGCTATTTGGAACGATTTGGTGTCTTGCGGCAATCTTTTGCGGGAGTATGAAAGCGTATCGGCACGGCAAAGTTCGTCTGCTCTGCAGCCAATGGAAGGATCGTCAACGAATGGAGGCTGGTTAAAAGTCCGCGACCCGCTCTCCATCTCAGACTGCCGAAAAGAAACACCGTCCTCCTGATACCCACGAAGTAACTATAAGCTTCTCTGTAGCCACATTGTGCGTCTCTCGAATACACACAAAACGTTAGGGGCGAGGGACGGGGCGCAGGTAGCGACGATGCTGGAAATTGTGATGGCACCTCTTCTTCAACTCTGGTAGTGTCCACACGGAAGAAATCAAGGCTCAAAAAACCAAATGTCCCGGACTACTATTGCTTAGAGTTCAATTCATTTGCCATGCGACTGGGTCTTGTAATATCGGTAAAACCCTTTACCGTCGTGATTGGGTACGGAGCGTGTCCGGGCCGGCCCCACATCGGCCACCGGAGCCGGGTGGTGACCGGCCTGTCCGTTCATGCCCCGAATGATGTCGGTACACTGCTACAAAGATAGCAGTTGTTCGAATTAACATAAACTTGTCCATCTTTTCATACATAAGAACCCGCAAATGAGCTTTGACGAAAACCAACTCCTTGCGTGGCGACGGCGTCCTGCTAACGAACACTGCTGGCGCTGATCTGATTCCCTTCACGAGTCTTGCTATTTCAGGTGAAACCCTCAGTGGTTTGCCTGTGGTAGACTCTGTATTGTGAGCGAGATTGAAAACCAGTGGTTCGATGCGGACGGTATGCCTCGCGTGTGAGTCTAGTCCAGTGGTAGTCTTTACGTCTGGAACCACCATTTGACCTCTATTTATAATCTTCCTCTCATTTCTAATATCTCTCTTTCAACCGTATGGGGTTTTTCCAATGCCACCCATCCATGATCGAGATGAGGGAACGCGGCTACCGGTTCACTGATACTCACAACCAGTAGCTGGTCAGCTTGTCAAGACGGGTTCTAGACCGAAGGCACGGTGCCATCTTTTTTGGATTATAATGGAACTTTCAGCTTGTAGTGTCATGTCTGATTGATCCTAACGATTGGTTTGGCCAACTGTGGTAAGAACGCTTCTCAGCTGTGTGGATGGAAATATCTGATGATCAAGGTGATGGACATTGGACAGGTCAAGAGAGTAGCCTTACCTCTCTAAACAGACTGTAGACTGCCAGTAGCTTTGAAGTGGCGCAGGAAACTGCAGCCACGCACGCTGTTATTTGTATCAATTCTGACGTGCCACTTACCATGATGTCCTGAACGTCAAACCAGTCCTTGATCCCTGCTTATCGTGAAGCGGGATTGCTTCTCCCACCTCAGTTACCAAGGGAATATAAAGTCGAGGTCTAGATTTGAATACTGATATTGCAGCCAAATGTCCTCTTCATCAGTAGGCTCTGATACTTTAAACCTATCTTGATGGATTCTGTTACCACAGCGTCATCTACTGCCAGTTGTCTCATGCATTCAATCCTCAGAGTGTAGTTCAGAAGTCACCTATGTGGCAGTCTTTGGTGTTGGACGTGTATACAGGTGTAGCCAAGTGGATAGTATCAACGATAGCAGCGCTGCAGGAAGGGTCCAAGGCATACTCTGAACCCAAAATGCCGGAATTTCTGTGATTCTCTTGATGCTGGTGTTAGCTAAGTTCGTTTCGAGAAATGAGAATGCCAGATGGTTACATGATTCTTTCAATAACCCCCCGTTGACCGACGTCGCAGAGACCTTGATATACCAGTATTTAGTTCGCATACAACTCCAGCTTTCAGGCTTCCTCTATATGAGATACGCTTTCTTATGAATTTCCAATAGTTGAGCAAACAATACCTTGGACTTGTCTGGTGGCGTTGTGAAGTCTGGTAGGCAGCTAGAAGCCAATTTCACTTATCCCCATTCACCATCATCGCACGCTGTGTTGTAGCCGTGTGTCCCACTTTGACATACTCTTGGCTTTCTTCATCCTATCCGTCTATTTCTGTCGGTTTGTGTTTATTTGGGAGCTAATCAACGAAGACTGAGTGTAAGAGACTGACGCAAGGTTGATCGTTACCTAGGCAGGGATTGCACCGTGACTTGATGAGACGTCATTGCGGGTTCACAGGACTGAGTGATAGAGAAGCCGGAATGAAATACAACTATATTGGTTTGATTTCTCTTTGAAGTTCTTAGTTTCTACATTTATAACTCCCAGAACGGGGCCCGTGGAACGTTCGACACTGCGCAATTCGTGGTTGCTCCAACATCGCTTGGATCTGAGGCCTTGATGGCTGCCGTCTTCCTTCCCTGATGAGCTTGAAACTTCATCTCACTGTATTACTCCCTCCTTTTGAATGGGTTGCGAGTGTGATACAGGTGAGTGTAGAGTTGGCTCTATCCTCTGGCTCTCTGTTTTTACCGCATGCATCAGCGCCAGGATATTTCCCTCCCTATTTCAAGCTTCATGCCGAGCTCCTTTTGGTGAAAGTAGGACAGTTAGTATGCTCTGGAGAAGGAGCTAGCAATAAACTCTAACCTCCGTCAGGTCTGTATATAAGTCGGCAGCACAATAGGTAATTTCCGCGTGGTCAGCGCTGGTCATACACGGAGACCAAGCTTGAGCATGTCATGCGAGTGGTACGTAGTGGTACGTAAAGTGTCCCCAGCCTCTATCTTTGGTGTGTTAGTTAACCTAATAGACGACAGATGGTGACGCCTGAGTCTCAGACTCGTCTCTTTTCAGTGTTGCTCTTGTCTGTGAGTCACCTAGTCTCCGCCAACCACGACCATGTGGCGTTTGTGGCCGAAAATGCTCTGCACCGGATTATTACACCGATTATATTTGGTTAGGAAAATTACATTCTTGATAAATAGAACATCTGCGATAGGGAAGCTAAGTAGATCTCGAACCCTGACCTTCGGCAAGGCCTTTCTGTCCCTCTGGCAGGATATATTAATGCCCTACTTCCTTATACTTCCAAACCTCCACAATTTGTGACAGTCAACGTGTTGGTGATATCTTACTCACCTTTGGACCGAGTGAATTGTCATGAGCCAACCTCAGCTACCTCTACTGAGTGGCACGAAAGGACCATGTCCTACCTTATGTTGTGTAAATGGACAGCCAAAGATAGTATTGTTCAGTGGCAGTTTTGTCCGTCTCGTATTCATGACGATATAAACCCCGCCTCAACAAGGTTGAAAGGAAACCTCTGACATATCCTGGAGCGGCATTTCACGAGGTAAATCGGCAGGCGATGAGTATGGGTCATGTAAGCAGCAAGTCCAACAACGCCATTCATTTGCGTGTGGCTTGAGTGAAAGAAGCGGTGCAAATCGGGACTTAAATATCTTAGATCATTTGAGTGTGAGGTGAAGACTAGGTACAAGTGCTTCACGAAGTCAGAAGTCCTAGTCACACTCTCCCACCTACTTCATACCCTTCATCAACCACATCTCCCTATTTGCAGTTGCAGTAGACGCTAGAGACAATCAGCAAACCAAGACACCAACACGGTACACCAGCTTAGGACACTTACTTGGACTGAGCAACACCGGGGCCGGAGCATCCGTCATACGCGCCATTCTGGCTCGAGCACTGTCGAAGCATCAGCAACACATCCAGCAAGACCTTCTAGGTGTCCAAACGTACAGCTGCAGGGCACTCCGCCTGGCACTGAGTCTGGGTGGTGTAAACCTGGCCAGTCCAAGCCAGGACGGCAAGGGGCGAGGTGATGAACAACAGGAGGGCGGAGGATCTCATGGTGACAGACGGAACGGTTTGCGATACAATTTGATAGGAAGGATATGATTTGCGTGTGCAGGATGAAGATCATCTATCCGAATAACGACGAAAACCGACTCCCATTTATCATCGCCATCGGAATTCCCTTCCCCGAGGAGATCTCGTAAACTCCCCAAACTCCGCAAAGATGACCCGTATCAACAAAACAACGATTCATGCCGCCAGCCCCCGTCCCGCTATTTCCATATTCACAAAAACCCGAGCGGTGTACGAATTCCATATAGTAGAAGGACTGAAAGTCCATCTCCTCGGGGAATAGGGCGGATCCCATCCAATATGACGGGAAGCTAAATTTGTGGGAAGAAGCCCACATGAAATACCGAACC
The DNA here is from genome assembly GCF_013390195.1 of Colletotrichum siamense. Taxonomy (NCBI): domain Eukaryota; kingdom Fungi; phylum Ascomycota; class Sordariomycetes; order Glomerellales; family Glomerellaceae; genus Colletotrichum; species Colletotrichum siamense. The sequence goes on from NW_023501015.1 coordinate 2,293,062, forward strand.
CGACACCGAGCGATCCGATTGATGCGTTGCTGGGGGCGTCGATCAAGGTCGTGACTCGTCTATTTTCTTGAAGATCTTTTCTTCGCAGGTCTCTCTTTGCAGTTGCAGTAACTGCTACAGAGGTGATTAATTAGCACAATGCTCCATACCACGAAAACACAAATGCATAGGAGACGAGAGGCTTACTGAGGGTTCCAGCTGTCGGTGCTGATGGTGCAGTTTAGGAAATCATAAGTATAGCTATCACACTAGATTTCCCCCAAAACCAATATTATCAGTTAAATTCTTTGACAGAGATCTTGGATGGGTGTCGTTACTTACAGATGCAGGGCAGGCTTCCTGGCAATCTTTGACGGTCTCGTAAGCCCCCACGATGAAAGCCGATGCGGCGAGGGGGGAGGCGATGAACAACAGGACGGCAGCAGATCTCATCTTGAAATGCTCCTTGGGGTCTTTTTGGGTGAGGCGATATGATGCAAAAGAATGTAGTAACGAATGGAAACGAGTGTTGGGATGGCGACGAGAGGATGAAGACAATGAAGCTGAGAACTCCAGATCGCAAGAGACGGCTTCTCCTCCTCTTATCTATCAGCGATCGAGTCCCATTCCTACAAGAAAAATGTAAATTGAGTTCCTCCTTAATCTACCTATTGTAAGCAACAAGTCAAGCCCCGTCGTCATTGCCGTTCGAGCGGCGCCACTCTCTCGACCCGGCCGGCGAAAAGCTGGAGTAGGTCCCGGTAAAGGGGTCCGGCTCCCACACGGCAGGCCGGCTCCCACACTAAACACGGAAGCTAAATATATGGGATGACGCCGGGCCTGATACCGAGCAGGTCCGATCTGACGTGCGAGAGCGGGAAGGATGATCGGATGGCTACAATCTATCGTGGTTCTGATTGTCCCTGCAAGACATCGCCGGAGGGGCGGTGGGCAGGGCTGAGCTAGGGTACGTGATGGTGTCCCGGCGGTTCTATAATACCAATTGTCTAGAAGACACTCCTCTCGTCGCGATACTTGACGTTCGTTTTGGCAACTTCTTCAGAGATCTTCGCAGGACTCCTGGCAATTCACCGAGAGAAGTAGAGTAGCCACAGGCGAAAGGCTGTGCTGGAGGACTCACTGTATTCGAGGCGCTGGTGCGGGCTCCGCTTGACTCGTGCCTCTGCGGACAGCCCGCGGGTTGTGGGGACGGGAGTATGCTGTGGGAGACTGAGACCCGGGGACCGCTAGATCTTCGGGACTGGTTTCGCGCCCCGGACGTGATCGCGGAATGGCATCTTAGATTGTCAATGTCGCCGCTGGCACGTATCTCAAGCTTCCCTTCTTTGGCCGTTGCAGAGGTTACCTAATTTCTTTGGCGGAACACGTACCCGCGGAGCTCTTTCAGATGTCGCGATTTCGGTGTTAGATTGGGCGCAGGGAAGGGGGTCCCGGGCGCTAAGACGAGAGTTTGAGCTGTCCAAAGCATGAGGATATAAGCTTAATTCTGAGCAATCACGACATCTGCAGCCAAGAACGGAAAGCCATGTGCGCCTGAATGGCCAGCTAATCTTGCTCCAGACGACGACGAGACATCGATTCCCCTCAGATTCGGGGAAAAAGCCGTTGCTGAAGAGGCCTAGCGGAATAAGGGAGACGACTCCCCGGGCTTCTAATATGGTGATCCAGGCTCGGACTGATAGTATAGAGGAGAGAATATATCATCATGCTCAGAAAATATTGGTTTAGACAAAAGCATAGGAATAGAAGCTTAGCCCATGTTCTGTCTTGCATGCTGTGCTAACTTTTGTCGAAATGTATGTCTGCCCCTGATGTTGAGTTGGGTCCTGGTTGGAGAGTCGGCCAGAAGAGACCTACGATCTCATAGTCAGTGTGGTTGAAGACTCTTATAGCATCATAATGGCTATAGTCAAGCAACTTTTATCAAAATGGAGCTGTGATGTTTTTGTTTTGTGTGTCTAGGTACCAGACCTGACCTGAGGTGACTGAGAATTGCAACTCCCAGCCGGTCTGCCCTTTGAGGCCATTGTTGTCTTGTTACCTTCGTATGCCCGTGCTATTGAAAGCTCTCATAGGTGACAAAGTGGTGAATCTCGTATGTGAACGAATACGCAGCATGTATTCACAATAGCATAGGCTGCCAGTTCAGGCTCACCTCGAGCTCACCTTGAGCTTCTGCCCACTTGTCACTCCTTCTGATTTGGCAACTGCGCAACGGGAGCAAACCCATCACCACCACTTGAACAATTCTTTTTGCTCCCTTCGCACTCCGGACCCTGTACTTCTCCAGTGCTCCAAGCAAAACCCAATAGCAGTTTGACACCTCACGATACTCACTCACCTCGCCCTCCACTTCCTCTCCCCATCTCACCCGACCTCCTCAGATCCTTCCAACCGCTGCGATGTGCATCATCATCTCCACCCTCTACGTGGAGTGCATGCACAAGCACTACCAGAACACCTTCAAATGCGCCTCGGCCCGGGGAAGCTCCCTCTTCCAGTCGTCGCGCAACTTCACCCTCGAGCGTACGATCCACCTGCCCGACCAGCAGCCGAAGCAGATCCCCCACCCCCTCTGCGATGGCAACATCAAGAAGGCAACCCGCCCCGTCACCGGCCGCTGCAAGACCTGCATTCGCGAGGAGAAGGAGCTGAAGCAGTTGCTTGGTAAGAAGCTATCGAGATGTCACCGATGAGGCAGAGGAGAATCTGGAGCTGACGATGAGTGCAGAGGACGCCCGCCGTGCCCGGGATGCCGCTCCGGACGATGCGGTCACGGAGAAGAATGCTCGGAACAGCGTGCTTGGACTGCAGCAGCTCGTTGCGGCTACGAAGCGCATGGATCTGGACGACTAAGATGGTCGCTTCAGCTTTGTTGACATCGGTAATCCGCGTCTACGCTAGAAATCGCGGCGTTCGATTACATGTTGGCGGGATAATCACGGAAGCTTGCGACGATTCGAGGAGCATCGAGAGATGAATGGCTGTGGCATGGATGCGGAAAGGCAAAATTGATTTTCATGATGGAGTTGGAAGTTGGCAGAAGCAAATGTGACACGGAAGAACAACGCGGGGCATTATGGGCCGGGCTCTCGGGGCAGGGGCGGGTTGGTGACAGCCCCACCTGGACTTGCCATTTGCAGAGCCAGCTTTTCGGGGCAGGCAGGACCGGCTTTACGGCGACGGTGGGCAGCTTCCGTTGGAGACTTTGAAGGCACCTCATGGCAGGCGTTGGACCGACCCGAGCAGAAGGAAGGAAGGAGGGGGATCGGCGGTCCATGCTTTTTTTTCGGGTGGCTCTTTCCCTTTTCCAGCCTTTATTGGCTGCTCCCCAGCCACTGGCATTTCTGTCATTCGGACACTAGCAACCTGCCACCTTCTAGAGGGACACTAATGAACTTACAATGCGCATCTCTGTGCTTCTGGAACGTGACTGGAGTCTTGGGGTTGAGCTTGATCTAGGTGATTGAATGGTTCGTCGAATGGAGATGGACTAGTTCCCAGCGCCATGTTTTGGGCCACCGATGCATGTTGCACAGTTCTTCAGAGGGGACCTGACGGGGAGACATTGGGAGGGTCCTGATGCTGATGCAGCATTGGACCGCACCTGACACCTGGGACCATTGGGGGCGCTAGCGGCGAGCCATGCGTGTTTGCACGAATCCAATGAATGATACGTGCCCCCGGTCATGTCATGCTGATTGATGCTGAGGTGGTGGTGTTCTCTGTAAGGTACATACCTTGCCTGTCTGCCATGCCTGGCTAGCGAACCGCATGAATGGAAAGGAAAGCTTGCATGCAACCAGAACCAGAGCTGACATGTTCGTCCCGTCGAGTCGAGTTCATGCCAGCGATATGCGATCTGAAGGGTCCAATATCTGGTGCGTGGGTTCCTGGGGCATTGAGGGTGCAGGCAGACAAACTCAATTGCTCGAGTAGATTGATTGATTGTCCAGGGGCGTGGAGGGAGGAGCAGAGATGCAAATGACGAAGTCCACGTCTCGCTTCCCGTGGAAAAGATAAAATCGGTACCTTCCCTCCCCTGCCCACCTCACCTAGCTCCTGCATCTGGCCAAACCCACCCCGCCCACTCCTCCTCCACGCGCACTCACACTGAGAGGTAGCAAGCACGCTGCACGCTGCACCTCCCTGGTACCTACCCCGACCTCAGGTCGCAGCGATGGATGGATCCTTCCCAACACCACCAACAGCACTCGACATGCGCCTGCACCAACACGATTATGGGCACCACCACCACCACCACCACCAGCAGTGACACCGACACCGACACCACACGGGAGGTGCGCCTTGCCTAGCCTCGCCCACCCCATCCTCCCGCCCCGTCTGATGTGCCCATCCCATCCACCCGCCGCCTGCCCATACATCATACCCTACGTACCCTTAACCGCCAAACCTCCATCTTTGCACCATCACCATCGTCATTCCAGTACCATTGCTTCTTCTGCCTGTTTTGCTTTCCATAGCCGTGTTATCGCCATCACAGTGCATCCTCACCTTCTTGCATGCGTAATCAGTAATCCGGCCCCGCCCTACCGCTCGAAATGGCCAAGAAGGCGCGCCAGAGGATCAGCTACGGTATGTCTCTCTGCCACTCCCGCTGCGCCTGTGCTGTTTCGCTGTCGCCGCTCGTATGCTGCCGCCGCGCTTGTCGTCGCAACAGCCCCGAGCCCGACAACGTAACCCCGCACGTCCACGCGGTCGAGCGCATCAGACCTCTGCAATCGCGAGGTTGTCGTCTCTGCCGTGCTCCCACCGTACATCTTGGCAGTCGTGCTAATCGTAGACGTCCCGGTAGTCCTCGAGCTCCCAGCTGGCTCCCAGGGCGGCGGCCACAGACTCGGCGTCAACGGCCTCGCTGTCGACAAGGACAATGGCATTCTGTAAGCACCCGACACACGATTCCAAAGCCTCGAAGCCCACCTTGCGTCGACAGGCACTGACGGGCTCGCTCCGATATGTAGATACTCCGGCGCCCGCGACGGCGTCGTCTGCGCGTGGGACCTCGGCCTCGACCTGAAGGGCGGCGCATCCCCGCCCGAGAAGAAGCCCAAGACCACCTTTCGCTCCCAGACCCAGGCGCATATGTCCTGGATCAACGACATTGTCCTCGCAAACAATAATTCCGCCGTCGTCACTGCCTCCAACGACCTGACCGTCAAGGTATGGCGTCCACATTCCGAAACGAACGATAACGCGGCCAAGATCGGCGAGCATGCCGACTATGTCAAGTGTGTTGCTACACCCCCAGGCGGTTCAGTCAACTGGGTTGCCTCGGGCGGTTTCGACCGCAAGATTTATCTGTGGGATCTCAACGGCGGTGGAAAGACTCTCGAGATTGATACCAAGGGGGATGAAGTCGCTGAGAAGGGTTCTATCTACGCTCTGAGTGTCGGCCACCACATTATGGCCAACGGCGGACCCGAGTCGGTCGTGCGCCTTTGGGACCCCCGATCTGGCCATAGAGTTACCAAATTTGTCGGTCATACGGGCACTATTCGTGGCATCTTGCTCAACGAGGCCGGCGACAAGGTCCTGACTGCCAGTTCTGACCATACCATCAAGCTGTGGAGTGTCACGGCCGGTCGTTGCATGTACACGTTCACAATGCATGAGGACAGCGTCTGGTCACTCTTCTCAGACGACCCTGAGCTGGGTACCTTCTACAGCAGTGATCGCGCTGGCTTCGTCGTCAAGACGGACGTGCGGGGAAGTTTCGAGGACATTGACGAGGGCCTTTCGGTTGCTGTCGCGCACGAGTCTCACTCTATCAGCAAAGTCGTCGCTGCGGGAGACTACATCTGGACGGCGACAAATACCTCATCCATCAACAGGTGGTCTAATGTTGATACTGGCCCAGATCTGCAACTCCCTGAGGCATTCAGACGGCAGAGGGCCGCTTCGACGGCTTCGAGACCCAGGCAACCTTCGAGCCCGCCTCCAGCGGATGCCTCAAAGAAGGAAATTTCGCCAAGGTCGATTTTGAGAATCTCCAATACGGCAGCTTTCCCTATTCCGACCAATCCTCCCCCCGAGACCGTTCCTGTGGCAGGCGCAAATGCTCCGCAGGGAACGGAGCCCATACCCATTAACCAGAACCCCGAAGAGACTATCGAGGGTCAATTCGGACTAGTCAAGCATAAGCTATTAAACGATAGGAGAAGAGTCTTGACGCTGGATACGGCAGGCGATGTTCTTCTCTGGGACCTGATAAAGGTGCGTTGGCTGGAAGGAAGTTAACTGCAACGACTAACTTGTGTAGTGCGAGCCTATTCAAAGCTTTGGCAAAAGACATCTTGAAGATGTCGAACCTGAGATTAATACTACGGAGGCAGTTGCACCGTGGTGTTCCATTGACATCAGCTCCGGTAGTCTTACGGTTGTCTTGGAACCATATAATTGCTTTGACGCTGAGATGTACGCGGATGAGCTGACTTTGGAGGAGCCTATCGAATTCCGAGAAGACCAGAGAAGTAAGATTCACCCATATTGATAACTGACGGATGCTGACCAGTTGCAGTTAACCTTGGTAAATGGGTCCTCAGATATCTCTTTGCTGGCTTGATCGACGAAGAGATCAAGCGTGACGAGGCGTATCGTCAAACTCTCAACGAGGTGGTAGAACGTAAGCTGGCAGCAAGCCGTGCCAACCCGCCATCGTCAATAGCCATTCCCACTGGCTCTCCAACGTGGGATGAGAACACGGGCACTCCCCGAGCAAATGGCTTGCAGTACCCGATGACTCCCGGCATGGCTATCGGCCTTGCTACACCTGGCGCAGGGGGTAAGCTTCAGGATGTTCCCGAAGGAGTTGCAACCCCTGCTAGCCCCCTCGACAAGAAGTCATCCCAGTTCAGCCGTCCGTCTACGGAGAAAGAAGACTACTTCACTAGTGCTATTGGCCCCATAGAAGGTGCTTCAAAGCCTACCGCGGCGCCAGCCACGCCTGCGACAGAACAACCGCCTGCTGCCGATTCCAAGTCCGACGCAGATTCGAAAGAGAAGGGAAAAGACAAGGATAAGAAGGACGAGAAGGACAAAGAGAAGGATGCTAATGGAAAGGGCCCCAGTACGCCGTTTGGCAAGAAATTCCGCATGGGGATGGGGATGTCGTTCGGAAGCAAGAAGATTGGACGTTCGGCTTCTACAACAGCGCCAGAGAAGCCTGCTGTCGTTGACGAGAAGGCAGAGGAGTCTGAAGCATCGTCGACACACGAGAAGGAGGTTGACGACAGTTTCTTGGGGGCTATCCAGAAGATCCGCAACGATTACGACAAGTCCTTAACCGAGAACCCGGACAAGCTCATCGAGACCAAGATTACGCCAAGCCTGCCCAATGACACGCCTGTGTTGAAGCTGCCTCCCGGAACGAAAGTCGTCCTTCAGGAGGAGACGACCGGTGGCAGCGCCAACATCTACCAAGGAACCGTAGAAACGATTGGTCAAGGGACTGACCTCTTTGAGGAGCGGGGGCCGATGTGGCTCGGCGAGGTTTTGCTTCAAAATCAGATTCCACCAAAGGAGCCTGTGAAGGTTTCCTTCGTCTTGCAGCCGTGGCAAAACAGCCTGCCGGATATTGCGTCCACGGACGGCAACAACCGCCTTAACGCCAACAGGATGCTCCGCGTGAAGAAGATCCTGGCATATGTCGCTGAACGCATCGAGACACCTGTCGAGAACCCCGAGCCAGACGCTCTCATGCCGCATGAATACTTGGAGCTTTACTGCAATGACCAGGTAAGTTGGTTTGCCTTTATTAAGGCTGGATGTGACTAACAATCACAGTTGTTACCTATTACCATGACCCTCGCAACCCTCCGCGCTCATATCTGGAAAGGGAGCAGCGATGTCCAGCTTTACTACAAGGCGAACGGGCGCAAGGAGATTCCCAACCCGCCACCTGAGCCTGCTGCAGCCCCTGAACCCGAGCCAGCCCCCTCGCAGGGCACTGAGACGCCTCCGAATGCGACAGCTTAGGCTCGAGGCCATCCGCAGAGAGGGAATTGTGGCTCAAGCATCATCCGGGCATAAGCAGCCTGGCGTTTCTATGACTTCTATCAGCACGGGTATTAGGCGTTTCTAGTAATGTACATAGCGGAAAAGTTGGCAAGCACGGCCTTTTTGGCAAAGTGCTCGTATCATACAAGGCGGGAGGCACGTTGAGTGGCCTCCAATGCATATTCATTCCTTCGTCCGCAACCACCATGTCTCCTCCGCCTCACAGCACCGCTCCAGTAAGCGTATTCGCCGCGAATTGGTAGCTTCCCAAGAAGATGGCTCCTCCGATGCTGATCCACATGACTCTCGGTCCTATTCCCGCAAAGAAGGGGCGGATGCCGTGCTGTCGATAAATACCCCTCAAAACGTCTCCGACCTTTTCCTTCTCCTTGCTCAGCATGACCCTCGTCTTGAGCACATCCAGCGGCGTCGTGATTCCCGCCGCGGCCGCACCGGCGACACTGCCGTACAGCGCGCTCTCGACCGCAGAGACCTCGTACTCGGTCTGCTTCCCGTCGAGCTTCCAGTTCTTGTTCTGCTTCCTCTCGCGGCCCCAGCGCTTCAGCCGCTCCCACAGCGGGAACTGGATGATAGTGAAGGGCACCTCTCTCAGGACGGTGATGCCCCAGCCGCGGTACAGCTCGCGCCACACGCCGCCGAGCCCCGCGCTCGTCGAGTACAAACTCAGGATCCCCCGCAGCGCAGCGGCGCTGCTGCCGCCGTGCTGGCCCGCCTGCGCGCGCTGCTTGACCACCTCGGTAGGCACGCGGATGGCGCAGGCGGCGACCTCGCCGAGGGACGCGGCGAGCATGTGCGACACGGGGTCGGTCCACTTCTTGTCGCCCGCGGAGGCGAGCTTGCGCTGGATGACGCCCTTGGAGCCCTCGTAGGTGCAGAAGAAGAAGGCGGCGCCCGGGGCGGAGCCGACGAGGGCGGAGCCGATGCCGCGGTAGATGCCGGTGAAGCCGCCCGAGGGGAAGAAGCCAGCGGAGGACTGCAGGCGGGTCTTGAGGGTGTCGAGGGGGAAGAGGGAGAGGTCGACGGTCGTGCCGGCGAGGGCGCCTGCGAGGAGGGCTGTTGTGAAGGGGGGGGTTGCGGACGACATGTTGCCGTTCTTTGGGGGAGGGGTTTTCGCTGGGGTTTTTTCCAGTGTGTCGCGTGCTCGGGCGCGGGGGAGCTGGTTGTCGGCAGGGTCGTCGAGTAGGACGGGAGATTCGTGTGGTGGTGGTTGAGGAAAAGGCCCGAGGCCTGGTTTGGAGGTCAAGGTCGCGTCGTGTTCATCGCTCGTGGGAGGAGGGGGAAGTAAGTGCAAGCTGGCGGCGGGCGGGTTCGTCGTTTGCTGCGCTATCGCCGTGATATCGGAGCTCGATCGGTCCCCTCCTCGGGTCTCGTCCCCTGTACGCAAGGGAAAAAAAATACCGGCAGGGGTCCTTCTGGGCAAGGTCCAGCTCGGGTGCTGCCCCGAGCGCCCCCCGGGAAAGCTTTCGTCCCACGCTAGGTACCTAAGCTTCGCAGCGTTGATTCGCCAATTGCAACTGTCAAGCTTCACCATCCCACTTTGCCATTTTTCAACTTCACGATCCCGTCGCGAACAGAACCTCCCCGCCGACGACCACGCACTTCCCGAACCACCACCTACCTCACTACACACGCCAGAACCCATACAAACACCACCAACGATGTCATTGCCAAAATGTCGTCTCTCATCGCCCCATCCCAGCTCCTCCACCCGGCGGTCCCGAAACACATAACCTTCCTCGAGTTCTTCAACGTCGTCCGCGCCACCGCGACCCCGCGCTTCCCGCACGCCCGCGTCGTCCAGCCGCGCCGCATCGCCCTCGCCGTCTCCGGCGGCCTCGACTCCATGGCCCTCGCCGCGCTCTTCAACCAGCTGCGCGAGGTCAACCCCCTCATGCGCATCGCAGACAACCCCCTCTCCAAAATCACCGCCGTCATCGTCGACCACGGCCTGCGCCCCGAGTCCGCCGACGAGGCCCAGGCCGTCGCCAAGGAGCTCCGCGCCCTGCGCCACATCCAGCCCGTCGTCGAGACCGTCGTCTGGAAACAGCTCGGCGTCGAGGGCGACCCGGCGCAGGCCCCGAACCTCGAGAGCCTGGCGCGCAGGGCCCGCTACCGCGCCATCGGCAAGGTCTGCCGCGACCGCCACATCGAGAGCGTGTTCCTGGCGCACCACGAGGACGACAACTACGAAACCGTCCTCATGCGCCTGCTCGCCGGCCACGGCTCCCGCGGGCTGCGCGGGATTGCACCGCAGGCGCCCATACCAGAGTGCGGCGACATCCACGGCGTCCACGAGTCCGGCCACGTCGACGACCAGGCGCTGCGCATGCCGATGGTCTCCTTCCGCCCGTCGAAGCGCGACTGGCACCACGTCCGCGCCGAGCTGCACTCCGAGCTCGACCTCGCCCTCTCCGCCGCCGAGCTGCGCGCCGGGCTGCAGCTCGGCTGGCACGAGACGCCGTACGCGGAGCAGGACCCCGTCGCGGCCACGGCCTCCGCGAAAGCCAGGGCCAGGGCGGCAAGCAGCATCCGCAACCTCGCGCGCATACCCATCGAGGACGCCGGCGTGATGATCTACCGCCCGCTGCTGGGGTTCAGCAAGGACCGGCTGCGCGCGACGTGCGAGCGGCACAACATCCGCTGGTTCGAGGACCGCACGAACGCCGACCCGACGCTGACGCTGCGCAACGCGGTGCGGCACATGGTCAAGGGGCACGCGCTCCCGCGGGCGCTGCGGAAGGAGAATGTGCTGCGGCTGTCGGCAAGATGCGACGCGCGGATCCGCGCGCAGGAGGCCGAGGCGGAGCGGTGGGTGCTGCGCGCCGTGGAGGGCGACTTTGAGCCGAACGTGGGCACCCTCGTCGTCAGCCTCCCGTCCATGGCCGTGCCGCCCCCGAGACGGAGACATGCCGCCAAGGCGAGACGCGAGATGCGCATATCCCACCGCCGGACCATCGCCGCCCTCATCGTCCGCCGCCTGCTCTCCTTCGTCTCCCCAGACAAACAATACGCCCAGCTCTCCTCCCTCCAAACCGTCGTCGCGCGCCTCTTCCCCGCCCTCTACCCCTCCCCCTCCCCCTCTCCGCGGAAGTCATTCAACCACGCCGCAGTCCTCTTCCTCCCCGTCCCAGGCCCCTCGTCCCCTTCAAAATGGTACCTCGTCCGCGAGCCCTACCCCTCCCTGCAACCGCTCCCGGCCGTGACCCAAGTCACAACCAGCGCCGGCGTCAACCGCAACTTCCCGCAGTTCCCGCCCGGCCCTCGCCCGGGGTGCACCTGGATCGACGCCAACGGGCACGCCACAACGCTCCCCGCCAACGGCCTCACGCAGCTCGAGTTCCTGCACCAGCTGCACCGCGAGCCCCTGCCCGTCCCCGCGCACGCCGGACCGGGCTGGCACAAATGGCGCCGCTTCCAGCTCTGGGACGGCCGCTTCTGGGTCCGCGTGCGCGGGCGCGTGCGCTCTGTCTTCAGGGTGCTGCCCTTCTCCGCGCAGCACGCCAAGGCCTTCCGCGAGAGTTTGGGGAGTGATGAGGAGCGCGTGAGGTTGGAGGGCACGCTGAAGCGATTCGCGCCGGGGAAGGTGCGGTATACCCTGCCCGCGCTGTATGCGGTCAACCGGGACGAAGATACGGGGCAGGAGGTACTGAGGATGCTGGCGCTGCCGACGCTGGGCGTGCATTTACCGGGGATGGAGCGCTGGGTCAAGGTTGAGGCGAGGTATCGAAGGGTGGAGTGGGGGTTGTTGGATAAAGGGGACGAGGAGCGGTTCCGGGGGCTTGTGGAGGACGAGAAGCCGCGCAGACGAAGGACGACGAGGAGGAGGAAGAGGGTGGCGGCGTCAGGGCCGATGGATATGGAGTTTGGGAGGGAGGCTGTTGCAAAAAATGATACCCCCTTTGCGCGAGTGCGTGACTGATTCAGCGGGATGTAGCTGGACACATGTTTTATGAATATAGGTATATATGAAATGATTTATTTCGACTAAATGATATTGAGGGTCATGATTGTGCCCGGTATTTCGCAAACCCCCAACCAAAAAAAGACTCCAAATCCTGAATCGTTAACGACTGGTATTATTCACATGGTATGCCGCATTCTCATGTCTGCTTCTTCGTCCAGTATATTTCCCGCATATCTGGATATCCCTCCCCTCCTTGCGTTCATTTTCTCGTATGCAATATCACGCAACAAGCCTCAACTCCTCGAGGCAGTTCACGCCGGACCGATGATGAGCTCCTCGTTGCCGCTCACACTGTTCAGCTTCGCGGAACACGTCCACGCCTGGCCCTTGTGCGCCTTCACGGACTTGGGCCACTTCGTGTGGCTGTCGAACTTGACGCCCTGCCCGCGAATGTTGATGTCGCCGCTAACGCTCGTGGCGTCGATGGCACCCTCCCACGAGGCCGGGTAGACGATCTTGAGGCTGCCGCTAATGGTGTCGTGCACGGATTTGAGGTGGCGCATGGGCGGGGGCGCTGCCACTGCCTGCCTGACGGATGAAGAAGAGACCTCGGTGAGAGGAGGGCTGCTTCTCTTTGGGATGAGGTCGCTCCAGCGGCGGTCTGAGCCCGGGAAGTTGCGGTACGGGTCGCGCGCGCCGATGGGGATGAAGGGGATGTTGGGGATATGCGGGATGCGGGGCATCTTGGCGGGGATGTCGGGGACGGGGAGCGGGTTGGTGGGGATGTCGACGGGGAGGTTGGGGTTCGCCCTCTCTTTCTCCCTCTCGCCGCGGGAGAGCGTCTTTGCGATTTCGACCCAGAGGGGTTCCAGAACGGTGACGGCGATGTTGGCCGACTTCGTCGTGGTCACAAGCTCAGGCTCCGCCGCGGTCGTGGACGGTAGCAGACTGAGGTCGTAGACGGGGAGAAGTGTGACGCCGATGTCGCCCGAGACGGATTTAATCCCGGCGGCGGTGCTGAACGCTGCCCAGGCGCGGATCATGCCGGATTTCGTCTCGATGGAGGTGATGTAGTTGCGTGGCGGGATGACAGTATCGGGCTTGGCGCTCTTGGCGGCCTCGTCGAGGGGCTGCTTGACGAAGACGTCGCCCGAGACGGACGAGACCTCGAGCACGGCGGGCAGCGGCCGCGACTCGAGAACGGGCTTGGGCTGCACGGCGGCGGCGATGTCGCCCGACTCGGAGCGGATCTTGAGCGAGTCGAAGAGGGGCCAGCCGCCGGCGATGTCGCCCGAGATGGTTTGCACGACGATGTTGCGGGCGTCGAGGCGGTAGGCAGAGGAATCAGCGGCGGTGCCTCCGGGGACTCGGACGTCGCCGGCGTAGGTGCGGATCTCGAGGGTGTCCTTCACGGAGACGGCGAGGTCGTCAACGAAGCGCACACCGAGGTGGAACGCGGCGAGCGTGAGCTGGTTGAGCTCGGCGTCGGCGGGAACCCAGACGGTGGCCCGGATGGCCATGCACGGCTGCGAGGTCTGGCTCCATTCGATGGCGACGGGGGCCTTTACGCGGAGCTGCTGGATCTTGGCGTCCCACTCAATTTCGACGTCCAGGCGCTCGTCGTTGCCGACGACCTCGACCTCGACCGACGGGCCGGGGCTGTCGGAGAGCTGGCGGCGGACGACAATGTCACCGGTGATGTCGGGCCGGTAGCCGCCGTGGGAGGGCTGCTTGCCTTCTTGAACGGTCTGGAGGACGCTCAGCGATTTGGACGAGTCAAAGCCGACGTCGAAGACTCTGGTCTCGAAACGGTGCTCGTTCTGGGCGCAGGCGGACTGAGGTCGCCAGGGGAGAGGTCTGGCTGGGCCGGAGCCGGGCTGCGACGGCGTGGTGGGATTGGAAGGCTCGGCAGGAGCTTCGGGCCCATCTTTGATTGGGAGGCCGGTGACAGGGTCGAAGTTCTTGGCGGGCTCCTTTGAGGGAGACTAGGTGTGTGTTAGATTGAGAGACAGAGTTTTTGATGAAAATAGAAAACAAAAGTCTTGGAAAAGAATGTCACCTACCGAGTGGCTCACGGTCCCGCTCAACATACTTAAGAAGCCGACAAAGATGGAAAACATCAACAGGGCGAAGAGCACCATCTTCAGCGTCCTTCTCGACGCCCACGGGAACCTCTTAAGGACCCTGTCCTTCCACGGCAGCGGCCTCTCGTCGTCTTGGTAGGGCTCATCGCCTCCCATGCTTTCGGGGTCGCGGCCCAGCAGGTGCCGCGCTTCCTCTGAGGCCCCCATGGCTAATACGGGAGAGAAGGTCTGGTAATTCCTGAACTCTCTTGGGGATGACGACGATAGCGGCGACGTGGGCGAGGGCGTGTAAGCCGGCGGTGCCTCTCGCGGGATGTTGAAGAGGGATGGCGTATGGGAGAAGAGGCTCCTTCTTGGGTGTGTCCTGGGAGTGCGCAGCGGGGTGTCGGTGGACGGCGAGTACGGCGTATAAGACGACGAGCTCTGGGCGTGGGAGGTGTACGTCGTCGTGTGGGACGGCGTGGCTACGCTGTCGCCGATGGAAGAGAACCCGTCGTCGTAGTGGTAGTCGTCGTTCTCGATCGACGAGGTACCTCGATCGTACGTATGCGGCGAGGCGTTTAACCTTGTCTCTTCCCTAGCCTCGGTGTCCTTCTTGGAGGACTTTTGCTGCTGCAGCTGCAGAGAGGGATCTTGGACGAGGACGTTGGGTACATGCGGGACGCCGGCGGAGGTGGGCAGCGTCGCGTCGGTGACGTTGTCGGTGGTGTGGTCACGACGATGATATTGGTGTTGCTGCAGCTCCTGTTCCTGTTGCGGAGGGTAGAGGTTGTCCGCTGACGACGATGAGCTCTGGAAGTAGCCGTCTGTGGGCGACAGGTGCACGTCGAGGTCGTCGTCCGGGACCTCGAAATCGGAGTCGTCGGCGGAGTACAGGTTGTCGGAATACGGGGCCGGCATGGCGACGGCAGCAGCCCAAGAGCAAGGCCTGTTTCTATTTGTGTACCGTTTCGATCTTGCCTCTCTCCCTCTGCCTGACTGACTTGTCTGTGCCTGTGTGTCTGTGTGCCTGTGTGTGTCCCTTCCCTTCAGATGGTTTCTGCTTTACTACTACGCTCCCTGTTTCTTCAATGCCGGGGTCACAGCTTATTGCAGCTACTGTTTGAGCTTTTTCGCTGGGCTCTTGAGACGGCAGCCCCTTACACCCACTTCAGAAATTCGTCCCAAAACAAACTGCGACGGTAACCTCAGGGTCTGAACGGTCAGTCCCGTCTCTCACACCTCCTTTGACAAGAGGTTTGACAGGTGCTGAATCGCAACGGGCTTGGCTGATACGCGCAGTGTCGAGGGACGGGTAAAACGGATTGCCAAGACCAAAACGGCACGGCTTCGACTTCCTCGGAGAATTTCTTGTTGAAGACGGCTTAGCTTACAATGCGAATTGTAATTGTGTAAGAAGGGAAAACAATGCGCGCAAGCTGCCGTCGTAAGGCGGGGTTCGGTGTTGGTGGTGATGGGAAAGCAGAGGAAGACGACGATAGTTGCGTGTTCCAGCGTTGGCAGGTACGTAGGAGGGGAAGTTCGGGAGGGAGGAATGTAAGAAAGGGAAAAGAGTCGGCTTAGAGATACAGCGGCGGCACGGGCAGGACCGTTGAATGAGGCAAGTCCAGTCCCGTTCCTTCTGCGGCTAACCGGCCTCGACATCGGTCAACCCAAACCCAACCACCCGCCGTGCGATTGCGAATTTACGAGCAGAGATAGCCATGCAGAAACACCCCCGGTCAGTCATCCAGCCGCGGCCGCCGAAGACGCAAGACACACTACGCATACCTTACCTTGGATTGGAACTCGAGGAAAAATTACGATAGCAGCAGTGTTTGGTGTTCGCACCGGCGCCTGTACCCGATACGGCGACAGCATGCTCGACATGACTGCTGCAAAGGAGGGGGCGACTCGTCAGCCTGCAGATCAGGGAGATATGAGACCGCGTACCGACACAGCGGTGGATGGCGGAGGCGGGGACTCTGCGTCTTAGCAACTAAGCAAACGGGCCCCGCGATGCTTGACTTACGCAGTAGCACCACCGCCAGAAAATGCTTGACTCCTGCCGCCTGCGAATACGCTGGTTTGGTAGGCTTGCGTGATACACGCCTGTGCGCCCAAAACGAAACAGGAAGCTGGTTAACGGTAGCATCAAACTCAATTGGACAGAGGTGGAGGGGTGGAGCAGGGCCGCGCCCGACAGCAACTGTGAAGAGGCACAGAGGGTACTTCTGTCAGATTGTTGGGAGAGTGGTCGACTGGGATTGGATGCCTACGGCAGGAAGAAGCTATTGTCTTTTGGTACTCGTCTTTTTTCTGTCTCATTCTCTCACAGTTGACATTTCTTCGCAATCACTTCGCAAGGTAGTGGAGGTGGACCATCTTCACCCCGATATTACGCTGACAAAAGTTCCCATGCTGGCCGCTTCGGTTATCGCTCCGAGCCGGGGTCGGCCGGCCGGCCATACACCTTAATGTGTGTTACCCTCTGCTCAGTGCTGACGGTGTCACGAATCACAGTCGTGTGCCCGCATCTGCACCTCGACGGGGTATGTCGTCAATCAAGCTTCCTCATGGTTGGAGCACTCGACGCGCGGGGTGACGACGATCGCACGTAAGCTCTTGATGAAGCTTATCCGTTGTCGGGGTTAAAATTGAAGATTTCTGGTCCTCGTAGGGCAGACGATGACGCCGAAGGTCCATGTCCACGTCACCCGGCCTGCCATCTGAAGATTTGGGGGAGGGGAAATGGGCGGATCGTGAGAAAAAGGTTAGATCTAGGCACCGACCGGTCGGCACACAAAATGCAGGACCCGTTCGTCGTCACGATAGCCTCAATAAGCATCGCCTCCACGTGGTTCATCCACTTTGCACTATTAGCGCTCATCTGGATTGGGCACAGATCTTTGGTATATCCGACTACCTACGCCGCGGTAGTAGCCACCCTAGTCTGGGCAATCTAAATGGAAAGTCTTCTGGTATCTCGCCTCCACGTCTTCCAAACGCCATGACAACTGGCCATGTTCCTCAAGCAATTGTATCATGAGCCGCTCTCAAATCGGCGACCAGGCTATTTCATTCCTCCTACGCCGTCCCATAGTCTTCCCTCTCCATATGACGCTCCTAGAATACTCCCCGGCTTTCGCGGCCGCTGTAGTTGAGCGTTTCTTTGTAGTGATAACCAACCACCCCCTGTTTCCAATGCTTTCCTTTCTACCTGGCACCTCACTCTAATCCGAGGAGCTTCTTTGAGTTTTCATACACAATCCAAGTGATGCTCAGGGCAGGAGCAACCTTGAGGAGATTGGGAGTGAGGCCCTTGTACATGCCTCGCATGCCCTCGTTCTTCAACGTCTTATGTGCGACGTCCCATATGCCCGTGTAAGTGGCGGGGTGCATTACAGTGCCTTGCGTCTGGAGACGGGTGCGCAGCACGTTCAGTGGGTACACCACCGATGCACCAAAGGCTCCGCTGGTGGCTCCGATAAGCCCAGTCATGATGTTTCCTGGCTTGACATCTTCCTCGTGGATGCCTCGGTACTTTGACATGTACCTCTTGTACGAAGTCTTCAGGAATTCAAATGTGCCCATGTCAATGGCACTGTAAGGGAACATGCCCATCAGGCCCATGGTGACACCGCGGTACGCACTGCGCATTCCACCCGCTTGCCACATCTTCTTGGCAGTATCAAGAACGAGTGCATTGCCAGTGAGGCCGCCTTGGACTGTTGATGTTTGGAGGCGGAACTTTAACGTGTCAAGCGGATACACGCAGAATCTGAAAGCCTGCAGTCAGCAAACAAAGCCGGATATAACAATGAAACAGTGACAGCGACAAAATCCAGCACCAATGGGATGGAAACATTTGAGTTGGCAGGGATCGAGCAGCAACAATCACGATCGAAACGGGCTAGACTTACTGGGCAACCATGCCGGCAACACCACCCGAAACAAATTTCGAGTACCCGTTGATCTGCTTGGGGTCGTTGTGGCCCTCGAGCTTAGCGAGAGTACGCTTCGCGGCCTCATAGGATCCGAATTTGATGGCGCTCTCGGGCATGATTTTGATGACGTTGAGTCCATTGCCTTGACTCGGTCAGTAAATGCATCGGGCAAACAAGCTTCAACGGCGATACCCTGGGCCGAGAGATGACTCGGACGCCGGCAGCATCGCCGCGACTGACAAATTTCGTACCTGCAAAAAGACTCCGAATGCCGCCGGCCTTCCACAGATCTTTGACGGCATCTCCAAAGGGGCGGACGGCATTGCGAAGAGCATCTACTGGTCGCCCTTGCTTCAAGGCGGTGGCAGCAGTCTCGGTGGTGGCCCGCGTGTTGACCAGCAGGTACACCTTGAGACGATCGAGAGGGGCGGTGGCAGTTCGCGAAAGTCCTCCGGCGACGGCACCCGCGATGAAATAACCTGGATCAGGAGCGAAGTCAGTCAGTCTCTTGGTCTTGCGTTCAGCAGTTGCATCGCAGCTGGAGCCTTGCTCGGAGCCAGTGACCGGTTTCGCTTGGGAGGTGCCGACGCCGGGGAGTTTTCGAATGGTCGCGAGGCCGGTATACTGTTCGTCTGCGGCCTTGGCGCCGGCCTGGAGGACCGCCGCCGCCGCCATGTCGACGTCCACGCTGTCGGTGATGGTTGGGTGTTTTGATGTCGGTATTGACGGTATTGTCGCGGTAGGGTCTCTGAAGCTGCTTGGTGAAGTCTGCTGTGCTGGTTTTGATGAGGTAGGGATTTTCGAAATGTCAGGATTGTCCTCTTGAGAAGGCACCATCGGGCCGTCCGTGTCGGTGAGGGGCTCGGCCGGAGTCTCACGATCCGAAGGTGATGCGATCCTCAAAATGGATCCAAAGAGGGTTTGCAGAAGGAAGCCGGTCGTACCTAAGCCTTCAAGTGTCTCCTCCGACACCATCGAATCACCCTCAGCCGTGAGAGTGACAATGGAAGAATAAAAGTCCAATACTGCCTTGAGCGGCGCATGGCCATTGTGCGTTGGCATAAACAGGAGGAAGTCCCTATCAGAGATGCCTTGTCAGTGAATTGCTCCTCTGCCAATTTTGCACAGATGGGATCTGGAGGAGACCACGATGTACGGCGTGTCGGCGAAGCGTCCTGAGATCTCGGTCTCCACCCTTCACCGAACTACACCGAGAACATCACAACCCCTGAGGCCCCGCCATCACATGGGACCAAATTTCGGTCATTTCCAGCCCATCATCTCTGACACGAAAAGGAGAGCCCTTGAGGCAAGGGGATTCAGGCTCACCTCCATTCCTCGAAGCTGATGAAGCCGTCGTTGTTCATGTCGATATCTCCGAAGAAGGCACTAAGCTTGCGCATCGGCACAACCAGCCCGGCCCGCCTGAAGGCCTCCTGCAGCTCCGTCTTGTCCAGCCGTCCATTGTTATCCTTGTCTATTGACTGGAACAATATCATGAGCTGCCTCTCGGTCTGCTCGACGAAAGTGCGGAACTCTGGCATCAACACCCATTAGCACCTCTCCTCGAACCCCAAGACAGGGGAACCCAGCCAACGAGCTCCAGCCTCAGCTCAAAACCCCCGTTCGCAGCTCACCTTCGTATTGAATCTTGCCGTCGGCGTTGGTGTCGACGACGGTCATGATCCTCCGCAACATATCCTCCGCGTTCTTCATAGCTGCAGCGCGACATCAGTACCATCCCACACGGGAGCGTCGGACAAAGAAAGATGCTGACGGTGATCGATCCTGTTCAGGCCCTTTTGCAGACCCTTGAAGTCGAGATAGCCGGTGCCCTGGACGTCCAATTGCTTCCAGAGCTCCTCCACGCGCTTATCGCGCTGGTTCTGCGATTCTTCCATGTCCATCTCGAGCTCGGCAACCCATTCTGTCACGCCCATGGCAGCAGCGGCATCAGGGCGCAGGGCAGTAGAGTCGGGGCTTCGGTTTCGACGCGGGAGTCATGGGGCGACGACGAGGGTTATCGGTAAGGTGAGTCGCTCGCGGGGGGTTCGGTATGTATGTTTTGTCTCATTCAGACATGGCGGGTTGGGAAAGGTGTTGTCGCGACACTTGCATGCTGCAAGTCACAAGGACTGACGTAGGAGGGATCGTGAGGTGCGGCGTCGACCAAGAAAAAGTAGAACCCGCTCCCGCCTGCCGCAAGTGGTTCGCGCAGAAGCCACAGCGTCAAAAGCTCGGCAACATGGGGGGGGGTTAGAGGGTGCCGGGGTCCCACAGGCGAGACAAGCGAGGCAATCAGCTGCCGCCAATTAGCAGTCCTGCTGGAGCTTTCAGTGCTCCAGAGCTTCTGTGGCTGCCCTGTCCAGTGACAGCGGCTTCCTCTATTCCCGTCTGCCCGTCCCGCGGCACATTCCATCTTATCGTTATCGGATGACGCGCACCGCCACACCAGACGTGGGAACTGCCACAACCTCTTGGTGTTCACCAGCCTCGCAGCCATTCTCTAACTTCAACCCTCAGCCTTGCATTCCTCCGTTCCAACCGGGCACCTCTGTTAACCGGCTGTACGGTGCAATTGAGACGCAAATCATGACATAGGGCTCGAATCGATACTGTTCCAGGTCGTCATGGCTGCCAACTACTGGGAGTCGACCCAGCGTCGCTTCTGGCTCTTCTCGAAAGACGACCTCGGTGCGGTGCGACAGAAGCTGGAAGACGACAATGCCGACCTCGTCCAGATGTTCTCCCTCCCGCAGCAGCGGCACCTGGGCGTCTACTTCAACCAACGTTTGTTCCCTGCCGCGTTTCTTCGCCGATACTGTCTCGCTAACTCAAACCATAGAGGTTAATCGCCTCGGTAAACGAATGGTTGTTCGTCAACAGGCCATGGCCACCGCCCAGGTCTACATCAAGCGCTTCTACACAAAGGTCGAAATCCGCCGAACGAACCCATACCTCGTCGTAGCGACCGCCCTCTACCTGGCTTGTAAGATGGAGGAGTGCCCACAGCACATTCGTTTGATTGTCAGCGAGGCGCGCTCGTTGTGGCCTGACTTTCTCGGACTCGACACCTCGAAGCTCGGCGAGTGCGAGTTCTTCATGATATCCGAGATGAGCTCCCAACTCATCGTCTACCAACCATATCGCACCCTCAACAACTACCAGCAAGAGCTGGCATTGACTCAGGAGGACGTTGCGCTGGGTTGGTCCATCATCAACGACCACTACATGACAGACCTTCCTCTTCTGTATACACCGCACACTATTGCCTTGACTGCAATCCTTCTCGTGTTGGTCCTCAGGCCGTCGTCCAGCATGTCAGGATCGAACCAGCCAACGGCAGCGGGCATTGCTGCTGCGAGTGCGGCCCTAGCCCAGGCCCAAGGCAGGGCTCCTGGACTGCCTCCGACCCCAGGTACCCCGAACTCCGCGGACAAGGAGAAGCAGCCGGATCTTAGGTTTGGCCGGGTGCAGCGTTACGGTGCCTGGTTAGCTGAGAGCAGTGTCGACATCACCGCCATGGTTGACTGCACGCAGGAGCTCATTTCTTTCTACGAATGTCAAGAGCAATACAACGACAAGCTCACTCGCGAGCAGATCAATCGCTTCGTCAAGGCACGGGGGCTTGACAAGTGAAGCGAGCCCAGCTTCAGACTTGTCTATACAACCAATAGTACGATACCCAAGCAGGAGTGTTGATTGTAAGCATCGCGGTAGCTACGTCGACAGGTGAAGTCAGACGACCTGTTAGGATGAAGGATACCGCGTCTGTCCTGCAGCTGCGAATCATGAGTTCGCAAAGCTAGCTACTCGATCCAGACCAGTAGGTTCAAAGCGAATAGCATCCGAAATTCGAGGCGCAATGGGTGCAACACGGGTCATGCAGAAGGTGGAATTAACGATTTGAACGAGACAACGAGGAATGAATAACAGACGCATAGTCGTACTACACAACGCCCCCCAATGCCATCGCCTGGCACTCTCATGATCTAGTTCTGGTCTATTTATTGAAGCTCCAGTGCAAGGGCGCAAAAGAACATTCAGACAACCGCATCGGCTGTGATTTGTGTGAGCGTATACCTCAAGCCCCATTTTGCGATTTCATTTAGTCAACTTCAATGGCAGTCGTCATTTTATCGCCACCAGTCTTCGGCAATGATGGCCATTTCTCACACAACGAACCATGACTTCATCTCGTGATCTACAACCGCCCTTGCCCACAGAGGGCTGGCTTCCAGCGTCTTCTCGACTTCAGCAATATTCTCTTCCTTGGAACCATTATTATCGACCTATACGGGTTCTTCAGTCTCGAATCCAACGGTTACAATCACAGGCAGGGGGGCAAATAACAAAAGGCTCACCTCAACTAGGAGGCCTGCATCTCGGTAGTGTCGTTCGACAGGCGGTCCCTCATTTAAGTATTCAGCATACCTCTTGGTGAACTTCTCTGCACTGTCGTTGCGATCACGACCCCGGGCGAGGTATCTGGCCTCGGCGTTTTCTTTCCTCACATTGAGCAGCAATACGACATCGGGCTTCGCATTCCCCTCCTATCCGGGTTAACGACCATAAGTCTGTGGACTTGCATGCTCGCCTCGCGCCGCTTACCAAACGGAGTCTGTCTTGAAAGGGCCACTCGGTCCACGAGTTGAGTTGCTCCTCGCACCTCGGGAAGCCGTCGATCAAGATTCCTTTCAGACCATCTTGTCGCATTGCATTTTCGATTGCAAGAGACAGAAAAGGGTTCAGCTCCTCTGACGTGAGGAAGCCTTGGTGGTCGAGCTTCTCCTGGATCCGGCCGGCGAGAGGCGTCTCGCGGTTTGCTTGCATCCAAGTGCGCAGATTGTCCCCAACAGAAAAATGCAATAGGCTGTACTTTTGTGCCAGGTACGCGCAGATTGTCCCCTTGCCAGATCCAGGTGCTCCTATCGAGATGATAAGTATGCATCTGTGTGCCCAACACGAGAGGACAAACCGAGGACAAATATCACTGCGAACTTCCGTCTGTTCGCGGCGGTTTGGGTGTCCATGGCGTTTGCGTCTCTACCCGAATGTGTGTTGGCAAGGTCATGTCCAGTAGATGAGCTGCAGGAAACGTTGCAGTACGTCGTCGGTCGGGATATTGCAGGCGGTCTAGCATTACATAAGCTCACGACATCTCCTTTGCTCCAATCAAGTGGGGGGTTGAAATGAGAAGCACCTGGCTGAACTCTAATACCTTATCAACAGCCCGATGTCCCCCCATCAACATGATTCTCTGCTCATCGACAATAGCTGTCTAGAAACAAGGACTAGCTCAAACGAGCTTTTATCAGCTATCTAAGTCTCCAAGCCTTCGCCTCCTTTGAGAGGTCGCCTAGGCAGGATGGGGATATCAACATCATTCGCCGAAGCGGCACTGGCGCTCTTCTTCGCCATCCCATACTTCGTTTGGGTCGTTGCGGTCCCGGCAGTTACAGTAGCTTATCTCTCACGTCGGCGCGGCGCCGAATCATCCCAAGTCTGTCCCTCTGAAGGCGACAAGACGTTGGAGAAGTCTAAGTCGCAAGTGGCCGATGACCCGGACGCCCCGGTCTCCGTAAACTACTTCCCCTCCCGCGAATGCAACTACGCCTGCGGGTTCTGCTTCCACACCAACACCTCAGGCTATATCCTCCCCTTGGATGAGGCCAAGCGCGGCCTGCGTCTCCTCAAGGAGGCCGGCATGCGCAAACTCAACATCGCCGGCGGGGAGCCGTTCCTGCACCCAAAGTTCCTAGGAGAGCTTCTCCGGTACTGCAAAGAGGATCTAGACCTCGAGAGCGTCAGCATCGTCAGCAACGGAAGCAAGATCCAGGAGAAGTTCCTCCGCGAGCACGGGCGGTACCTGGACATCCTCGCCATCTCGTGCGACTCGTTCGTCCGGGAGACGAACAAGGCGATCGGGCGCGGGGAGAACGGCCAGGCGGACGGAGACCACGTGGCGCAGGTCTTCCGCATCGCAGAGTGGTGCCGGGAGTACGGCATCATGTTCAAGCTCAACACGGTCGTCAACATCTACAACTGGGACGAGGACATGGCGGCGCAGATTGCGGAGCTGGCGCCGTTCCGCTGGAAGGTGTTCCAGTGCCTCATCGTCGAGGGCGAGAACGAGGACGACACGCGGGTGCGCGACGGGCGGAAGTTTCTCATCTCCGAGGAACAGTGGAGGACCTTCTGCGACAGGCATAAACACCTGCCGTGTTATGTCCCCGAGGATAACCAGACGATGGCCGGGAGCTACCTTCTCCTGGACGAGCGTCTGCGCTTCCTCGACAAGGGCGATGGTCCGATGAAGAAGAGCGATTCTTTGCTGGATGTTGGGGTGAAGAGGGCCATGCAGCAAGTTGCGTGGGACAAGAGCGCTTTTGACAAAAGAGGCGGGGTTTACGAGTGGCGGAAACCGCAGAACGTGGATGGCGATGGAGGTTGCGGTGGTGGGGATAAGAAGGAACTGGAGTGGTAAGGCTGCGATGTTACGATTCTGCTCGACAGTCATCAAGACCAGCCGAGACTACTTCAAGAGTTTGGGAGGTTGGGAGAGGGGTTAATTGTGTTGGCTTTACTGGGCGTTTACCTGGAGTTCAAAATGCTGCGAATCCTTCATGCCATGTCCTTCGTCTGGCACAGAACCAAGCTTATCTCGACCAAGAGCACATTCTGAGGATTTGTGTTGGAGGCAACGGCTTGGGTAAACCTCAGGAGAAAGGATGATGGATGTTGGCAATGTGAATGGAAATGAGGTGGATCGTGGCAGCGATCGTGGCCTTGTCACGGGGCGGAGGCACGGGGCGGAGGCACGGGGCGGAGGCACGGGGCGGAGGCACAGTAGCCTGGCGCCGTCATCAACATACAAGCCTCATCGCCGTCCCAGAGAGATTGTGGTTGCTTGAAGCGGAGGAACTACTTTCTGGTAATCAAACGAACCCCAGGCTCATGTTGGGAGGCGTGTATGCAGGTAGGGAGGGTGCGAGACAAAGATTGGCTCGAGGAGGGTATTTGGGTCTCGCCTTTTCAAGTCAGCTTATGCTGACCGTAATTCAACTTAATGTTTACAGGTCTTTGGGCGTTCTCTGGAACCCAACATTTGTTGAAGGGCTGTGAAAAGTATTGATAACGTACCTCATACTCACACACTTCGATGACAGCGTGTCGTCACAACATAAGTAACAGATCGTCGATGCTGGCCCTCTCCTCAGCGCAGCCACTGGAGAAGCGCCCTGATCAGACCTCCCACCTACCCTGCAGAATAACTTCACTTCAGTAGCTCATCCGCCAAGCACTCCAAGATTTCGACCAGTCCGCGATGTGATGCCTCACACTTGAGCAACTCGAGAGATGACTGTTTGTAACTCCAGATCTTCGATCCGGACTACTGGGAACGTAGCGATTCTGGAGGCTCTTGGCTTTATGGATTATGCACTTCTAAGGCCCTATTGGTATCACCTTATGCTCTTGGTATGGCATGGCTAAGAACTCGTCAGGCTTGTCTCACTTCGCCTACTCATGAAGGTGAGAATACAAAGGGGCTCTGCTAGCCGGGCAGTGCCTTCTATACGTCTAATAGCGTAATTGATACTTCTGTAAGACTGGCGATAGTAGTAGAGAAACCGACAGGGATAGCGATAGTAATAACGATAGTAGACAACGACGATAAATGACGACGATAGACGACGATGATAATGGACGACGATGATGGACGACGATGATAGACAACGATAATGGACGACGACGATAGGCAACGACGATAGACAACGACGATAGACGACGACGGTAGCGACAACGAAAGCGACTATATAGGCTAGGATATATAGGGGGTCTAGTAGGATATAAAAATTGCATGTAAGTGTGTAGACCCTGCCCGGATACTTAACTGACACTGCCCTCATAGTAAAACTCATTCAAAAACCCCTTATTCTCTCGTCACGTTAACATCATCAATCCTTCGTTTTCATAGAATCGGCACCCACTAATCAGCCTCGTGATGCATTCTTCTAGTATCCTTCTCTGCCTACCCATCATGATGAGTAGCCCGGGGAAATTCCGAGGTCAGTCTAGATGCCTCCATGGCTAATGTTGCCATTCCCCGCGTGCTGACGACAGGTGTAGGCTGGGCCACGGCTACTTGAGGCGACACTCGACCAGACCCTCGCATGTTCCGCCTCTTCAACAGCTCCGCATATCTCTCAAACCACTCATCCAACTCTTCATCATTATAACTGTCGACATCCACATCGAGATCAGCCCACTCGAGCTCCTTCGAATCATCTTCCGTCAGTTCAGTCAGATTTCGCCTCATCACACGAGGCACGACAGCGGGCTTGGGCAGAGCCGGGATACCTGGCAAAACTCCTCTGTACTCGTCTGGTATCAACTTGGCGTTGAACTTCCTCTTGGCATAAGCGGCGGCATCCATGTCGCTGTATGGAAATGGAGGCGAGGGGTTCGAGTCCTTCAGCGCCTTCTTCAAAACTTGGAGATCCGGGAGGCCCCGATAGCTTGCGGTGTGGTGGGCCAGTTCTGGATGTTGACCCTGCTTGTAGAACTCGTCGTCTGTAAGCAGTGCGAAACCAGGGTCTTCGGGAGCCAAGAGACTGGGCCAGCACTTGTTCTCCTTCAAACCGTGCCATTTCGCAGCGTCACCCTTCTCCTCCGGAAGCCCGTCCCAGTCTTTGATCGTAAAAATCGCCCGAAGAGTATTGATAGAAACGTGGCTCACGACCGCTAAGAGTTGATGGTCAGTTTTGACTTCCAGAGACCCCAATATCTTTTTTCTAACTTACTAATTGGCTTCTTGTTTGGTTCCGGTGTTTCGATTTTGGCCTCCCCGATGGTCTTGACGAACTGGTTCTGCTCATACGTCTTATCCGCTTTCACAGACGCGGCAGCGTTGTTCTTGCAGAAACCCTTGAACATGGATCCAGCACCGCCATTCTCATGCCACTCGATCAAGCGTATTCGCTGCACTAATTTCTTTTTGTCTGCCTCGGCTTCTGAGGGCCAAAAGTACCGCGGGGGCCACTCGTCTCTTTCGCAACCTTTGATATTCTTCTTGCCCTTATTGTCCAGGGTCGTTCGAGCAACGAATCCGTTCATCCAGGGAAACCAGTGCTGATGCGTTTTCATCGGCTTTTGAATCGCAACTAAACCCCAGTCGTCGGTCGCTGAGCCGTCGTTACTGGTGCCCGCGGTCGCGCCGCAGGTCCATCGGACCATGTCCGGGGTGTTCGTATGAACACTCATCACCGACCTGCACTCAAGAGGTCAGAGATCTGTTAAAATCACGAAGAGCGAGAAGATTTTTGGCAATCTACCTGTAATGGAAACAGGCCTGGGACCACTGTTTCGAGCAAGTCATTGGCACTTCAGACTCATAGTACCCCATGTCTTTGGAAGTGCTCGTGATGTGGATTGTCTCATCCTTGCCGCAGCCTTCAGTTGACGTCTCTGCTTCGCCAAATATTTTTGGCACATCGTCCTTGGCCGCGCCGTCCTTGGCACGTCTTTCGATCTTGCAAGCAGAAGTCGTGGCCGAAGCCGTTGGGGAATCTCGCGCACTGGAGTTGGGCTTATTAGTAACAGCAGGCTTGTTCGTCGGCTTAGGGTCCGGCTTAGGATCCACCCTCTTGCATTTGCTCTTGTTCTTCCTCAGACAACCCTTTGACTCTCCGAGTGAGTCGGGAGCGTTCGCGAGTGGGTTGAACACCGCGAAAAGGTCAAAGTCCCAAGAAGGAATGCCACAGGCTTTACCGACCCAGTTGTCGAAAAAAGATGCGGCATCCAGACCATTCTCGACGAATGTCTTGGCTCCTTGGACTGTAGTTCTGAGAAAGGGACCTCCGGGGACTGCCATGACGCCCAGCTGCAAGATAGTGTTGCAAGATTCCAGCATAACTGCGCAAACGGCCTTTTCGATACCTTCGAGTGCTTCGACAACAACATCGAAGATCTCTTCGGCGATTTCGAAGTTACACTCGCATGTTCCCGCCACCCATTCTTTTCCATCTTCATCCTTGTAAATCAACGACTCGACGTAGTTTTCTCGCGGCACACCATCACCCTTGCACTGAGCGCATTCATAGTTAGCTCAATGGTATTCCTCTGACAAGAGCTTTGCTACCCGGACAGTGTCGTAGCAAACCTAATACTTTTATAAGAACGACAGCAGTAGAGGAAACAATGGGGGTAGTAATAATAATAACGACGACGACGACGACCACGAAGACGACGATACACGACGACGACGATACACGACGACGACGATACACGACGACGTCGAGACACGACGACGACGAGACACGAAGACGACGAGACACGACGACGAAAGTGAGTATGTAGAAAGCATAGTCGCTTTAAGAGGGTGTTTGTGTGTCGACATTGCCCGGCTAGCAACTCTCTGATTAAGTCACTTACTCCATAATTATCAGACCCTTTAGCCTTACACCAAATTTTGCAAGGAGCGAGAGATTTGTCCCTGTTGTCATTGTTGAAGTAGTCAAAACATTGACCTGAGGAAGAATACTTCGCAATGATTTCTGCGTCAGTCGTCTGCTGGCGAGTTCCCAAAGACGGCTGAGCGAAGCCTGCATGAGCGATGGTGGAAGTGATACAGTGTATCGAGGCAAAAAGAATTGGTAAGCGCATCTTCTATGTGCTCAGAAGTGACTATGAAGTAACGAGGTAACAACCACAAGGATGGGATGCTTGAAAGCTTGACCTGAATTGTTTATTTCGAATGAACCTTCTACAAGCAACCACTTTATATTCTCAAATATTGCTGTCTATGGTTGATCTCCTGTGAAGGACTTCATGATTTGACTCTCCTAACCTCCAACGGACCCATGATGCCGCCCATTCCTGGCTCCAGCTAACCCCCATCCCCCAATAGCCCCTACATAAATGCACATCATGGCACCTTTTTCACCATCTCTAATCACATCTTTGCCAACATCATGATTTCAATGATCCACAAAGCGTTGGGTGTCGGTGACCTTCGAAGGCAATGCGGTATCAATCGCTTTCCAACTGTCCAGACGACAACCAACAGCCCACCCCTGGTTTACCGCCCGATGGCGGCACAACGGCGCGGACCCCATCTTTGTCGACTATTTTGTTCAGCTGAAATTCGTTAGCACGGCATTGGGTGTGCGGCATCGAGTGTTCGACCTAGACTCAGCGTGGTGATTGTCCGACCTACCTCAACGACAATATCGCATCACATTGTTGGACGCGATCTGAGAGTTCACCCTTGGCTCTCCTCAAATAGAAATTTGGCCCCTGATGTGCATTTGTTGGTTGAGCAAATTTAAGTGAACTATCAGATGTCAAAAGCTTGGATTTGGGGTGTTTTGACGTTGGAACGCTCTGCTGCTGCGTATATCTCATGAATTCACCCCCAAACATGCGTCACTCCGCCACCCCCACCCTCAGCTGTTGGTTCGGCCGGCCACACAAACCCAAGCGACCAGGGAATGAACAACTGTCCACTTCAACAACTTCACCTCTGCCAGCTCGTGTTCAAACGTTTCGCGCGACCCTCAAATTTATGGCAGATGCAAGCTGGTTCCCTTCCGACATCATCAGACTCATTTCTTGACATCTTCCGTACCTATCTTGCTCCGAACGTTCTCGAACATGTCCCAGTCTTCTGAGTACTCGCACGACGCTACCGTCAAAGCCATCACATCCTTTTATGAATTCATGAAACGCATGCATGCAGAAGAGGCGGCGCTCCTGGAATACCCACCTCCAACCGGCTGGCCGCAAATCACGCACGAATATTTCGCTAGCCTGGGTAAGACGAAGGAGGTCATTGAACTTTTGAGGAGCATTCCATATTTCGTTTCCGGCCCGTATGGTATTCCATGCATCCTGAAGTCAACTAGGCCAATTGAGTATATCGACTGGCAGTACTCTGAGGAAATCAAGAGATGGCCTGCCATCGAGCCCCCCGAGCTAGACAACAAAGAGGGTAGACTTCCGGGTTACATCATAGACCTTGCATCAGCCCAAGAGGAGCAGGTTGGATGGACCCTCCTACTCGACACCAAGCGCGGAGTTGTAATACTGTGGAAGAACGACGGTGATCTTCCCCGTTGGGCCTGGTGTTCGGATGCGAATCCGTACGATGTGGAAGTTGACCCATACGGGCCTGAGGGATGGAAATGTATGCCGACCTATCGCATCGAAACCTTCTTCGAATTCTGCAAGGAGCAGTATCGAATCATGAACTGGACGCCAGATCTTCTTCGGGGCGACGTATGTCAGCCGAACGACGTTGACAACCCCTGCGAGGGCGACTTGAGGAGGAGACAGATAATGAGAGATGCTGGGTGGCCAGGCACCGATGGAGAAGGTACTGGATGGGACAGAGAGAAAGCAGAGAAGGACCTCGAAGAATACGAGGAAGAGATAAGGTCATTGCGAAGACAGACCTCGACATAAATCTTGATCGGCAAGAGGATATGTAGTGAAGAAAAGTTCGCTTGCGGGCACATAATAAAAGCCCATGCTCACTCACTCTTTACGAGCGCTTTTTAGTTCTTCCTCGGCTCGGAAAGAAGTTTTCCAGACGTATCCCTCAGGGCATTACAACAATGCTACATACTCCTCTTGATCACATACAGTTCACAGGCAAAGCCGCGCCTCATATTCCGATACCCCCTATTTCGCCTACACCGGCAGTGGCAGAGTGACCTCACGTTCTTGTCTTCCTTCACGATTATCCGCATCCGACCCAATGTACGGAGAGCGCTTCTGGAAGCCCTATCAGATAGGCGCTGTGGCTCATGCAGGACAAGAGGCTCTTGATATTAAGGATACACTAGCCAAGCGGGCCGCCCATGACAGCCGGTGGGATGCCCCATTGATGTGCTTCTTGAACAACCGCTTTGAAATTAGCCTAGTGCGCCTCCCTAGGGAGTTTTCTTAGGTCGACGAACTGTCATGCAGCGACGCGTCCTCCTTTGAAGCCTATTCGCCTACATCTTCAAGGGTGCGCTCCAGCCCCGGCTGCTCTTGAAACGGAACGGTAGACGTCGAATGAACATGTCGGCGGCTTGCGTGATGACAGGACCAACCGGCATTTTCAGGTACAGGTGACGATTGCACGGCAGTCAATTAGGAGGCCGGCAGTCAGAGTCATATGGCGTGGTGTTCTCTCTACATAACCAAGCAACACCACTGAGATGCCAGGACAGCGTCCTTTTGGTCTCTCATCCTCTCCTGTGCCGGTCAAGTCATTGGCTATCCATTCATTTCCATCCTTTACAGTCTCTTCCATTCCAACCTCACATCAAGATGAGGTCTTCCACCCTCCTTAGCTTAGCCGCTGCCATCTCCAGCGCGTCCGCTCATTACTTCTTCCCCCACCTCATCGTCAACGGCAACTTCACTGGCTACAACGAATATGTCCGCGAGAATACCCAGGGCTACATGCCCCTGAAGAATGGATACGACAGCACAGACCTCCGCTGCCGGACTGACTCCATGCAGTACGCAAGCAAGACCGGCGTCTACAAGGTGAAGGCCGGCGATGAGGTTGGGTTCGGCCTCAACTTCGGCGGGCGGATCCAGCACCCCGGCCCGATGCAGGCATACCTTTCCAAAGCTCCGGGTGACGTGCGAGAGTACGACGGCTCCGGCGACTGGTTCAAGATCTTCGAGCTCGGCCCCAAGACATTCTCCAGCGAGGGCATCCAGTGGGGTGCCTATGACGTCGGCAACTTCACCTTCAAGTTGCCCGAAGCGACACCAGCAGGACAGTACCTCCTCCGCATTGAACATATCGGCGTCCACGGAGCGGGAGATTTCGGTGGGGCCGAGTTTTACTTCAACTGTGCGCAGATCGAGGTCGAGAATGCGAGCGGTAGCTCCGGAGTGCCGGGGCCGTTGGTCAAGATCCCCGGCTTGTACACCGGCCACGAGCCTGGTATCGAGTTCTACATGTACCGCCCGTGGATTGTGAACTACACCATGCCCGGCCCTGCCGTGTGGCCGCAGCCCCTTGCGGCGAACGTCACGGCCGAGGGTGTCAGCATTGCCCCGACTGCTACTCCTTGGACTCTCCCGGCAATCACCTCGACTCTTGAGGCGGACAATACGGTGCCTGCAGCGACGACGACTCTCACCTCCAACTCTGCGTCTCTTGAACAGCCCGTTGGAGGACTTGTCTCTTCAACGTTGAGTGAAAGTGTTCAGACGGCTGAAGCGGTTTTGGTACCGTCCACGACATCAAACTCGAGCGCGGCGATCGTCTCCGCAACTAGCACCTCCAGAAAGTCGCGATGCGCTCCACGAAGCACGGTGATTCAGACTGTCTACGTTACTGCAAGTGTGTAGGAGACCCGAAGTGTCATACTACACCCGGAACTCGATCTTCTCCTTCCACAGTGTAACTTTCTATGAAAACGTGCGACTAGCCCTCAGAGAATGCCAAAAGTTATAAGCCTGAAAGAGCCACAGAGTGCATGTCCCGTCATCTTCGCCCGTGAGTTTCAACGTTCCTCTTCTAGCGGCGGGATACCGCACCACCGCCAATGCGCACGGCACATCCGGAGATCTTTTTGTGGCTACTGAAGTCTGACCGAAACCTAGTCTGGAAGTTTATTCAGAAGGTTCACGACACTTTTGTGCTGCTTTTAGTGATGCCTTAAATTCGATGAACACCTCCTTTACAAGGCCCGTCATCTCAATCCTCCTTCTGTCACTTCCAATCACAATGTGGTTATCATCCCTATTCAGAGGCCCGCCCATTCCCCGTGCAGTATTACCCATACTCTTTACACTTTCATTCATAAGCATCTCGTTGATAATAATGAAAATGCGACCGAACACCAGTCTCAACTTCACGAGTAAAATCCTCCGAGGCAAGGACGAGATACCAAACCAAGTGCACTTTGTTTGGGCACTCTACGACGTTGATTCTGAGCTTAAATTTGCCTTCGAACAATACCTATCGATGTACTCAGCCTGGTTCTATCTGAAACCACACACGATATATCTCCATACAAACGCCAAAGAAGCTCAGATTGATCGCGCTCGCAACGGATCCTCGGGAAAGTGGGCTGCGCGAATATTCTCGATGCCCGGTCTTCAAGTGAAACGGATGGAAGCCCCGCGCGAGACGAATCAAGCAGTCAAATTGGCATATAAAGAGCACATCTCAGACTTCATGAGAGTCAAAGCCGTCCATGAATATGGCGGTGTGTACATTGATTTCGATGTACAGGTGTTACGAGATGTGGCTGCGCTGCGCAAGAGCGGATTCACGGCTGTCGGAGGCCGACAGATAGATCAAAACTTGAACAGCGGCACGTTCATGTCGAAAAAGGGTGCCAAGATGACGAAGCTATGGATGGAAAATATGCACAAGGTCTACAACGGCGGGTGGACAACACACAGCAATTGGTGTCTTACCAGAGTTGCGGAGAGTCTGGTTCGCGAACCAGGCGAGGTGCTCATCCTCGACAGTAAAGCTTTTGCGCCAGTCGGCTGGAATCCGGAGGACGCAATTGAGTTATTTGGGCTACAAAACGAAACTCTGGAGCTCGACATTGACGCCGGATTAACAGCGTCAGCGGATGATGGAGAAGTCAAAATTGACTGGACTCCCATCAAGCCATCGTGGCCCCTGGATTGGGCAGCAACTTATTTCTTACATGCTTTCACCCCAGATTGGAACGTCATTCCTATTGAAGGGTTCCAGGGAGTCACGCCGCACTATGTTCTAAGTCGTCAGAGCAACTACGCATTAGCGACATATCCTGTTGTGAAGCATATGTACATGAATGGTCTCGTGACGATGCAGGATGGGGAGTATTAAAGGCGGGGCAACGATTAGGAAGATTCATAGCATAGTTGAGAGGTGGCATCTTGATAAGTATATATACCTAAAGCAGGCATGAAGAATGAGATGGTCTTGGTGCTCAAGTCTTACCAAGGAATAGTCCCATTTCTACTCGAAAATGTCGCTGACACCCCACTTCTCTTCTCCAACGTAGCCATCTCTACAATTCTCCTAGCGCCCAGCTCGGGCGAGGCAGCCCCATGACTTGCCAAGATCTCTTCGCCCATAGATGCTGTCATCTGGGTGTCGACCAATCCTGGGCAGACAGCATTCGCAACTCCTCCAACCTCTTTCAGTACCTTGGCATAGCCGACAGTCAACATGTTGACCGCGGCCTTGCTGGCATCGTACGGATTGAATGCGAGGTCTTGGAACGCCAAGGTGGTGTCTAGCGCCGCGCCCATCGATCCCTTAGTAGAGCTGACGAAGACGATCCGCGGGAATTCGGACTTGCGGAGAAGCGATAAGAGTTTGTCGGTCAAGACGGCAGTGCCGACGACGTTTGTGGCGAAAGTGGACGTCCACTGCTCGCGGACGGAGAGGCTGTGCCTCACGTCAAAGTGTACAGCGGCGTTGTTGACCAAAACATCGAGCTTGCCAAATGTTTCTGAAATATAGGCGGCAGCAGCAAGTATGTCTGCGTCGACCGTGAGATCGAGTTGTATAGCTGACGCGAGCAGACCACGAGACTTCAGGAATTCGGCTACATATTGGCCGGCAGCAAGGCTCCGAGATCCGATGACGACGTGGTAGTGGTGGCCCGCTGCTAAGATTTCGGCAACGGCACGGCCAATCCCGCCATTGGCTCCTGTAATAAGAGCAACTGTTGGAGATTCCATAGTGTTGAGTATTGCGATGAAGTGTTTGGGGAAGGCTTTTGGGAGAGCTTGGTTTGGTATGTTTTGTTCCTCTTCTCTTCACTCTCAATTATATATACTATCCCAAATGACTCAGGATGATAATGTCTCTGTGAAGGGCGACTCATCATGATGATGTTTCGTAAAGGGTGGGAAGAGATAAGAGATTTGTGATGGACTCGTTATTCGAGGCGGTAAGTTGGCTCACCTGAGCTTCATTAGCTTAAGAGATAGGAGTTGATGTTGCTCATATCCCCGGGCTAAAGACAGCAACTCGACGAAAGCTACGTCCCCCAGCCGAGGCCAGCAACATCCGTCACTAGAGAACTACCTCTTATAAAACTCAGTCATGTTAACGCAGCACCCTAGACTCCTTCGCAGCTGAAACTGCAGTCAATGTTTCAGAGAGGCCCCGGATGCCGTCGCCGGCGAGACAGAAGCCGGCGCCGTGCGGGGCCATGCGGGGCCGCGACTCCGGGAATAAGCGGAGCGGCCCAAGTATGAGTGATTTGCGGATGATCTAAGTATTCTACCTGATGATGAGCTTTGGCATCAAAATCTATCCAAATCAGAAGAAGTGTCTAAGGGGAAAGAAACAGCAGATTCGAGAAAGCTGAATACAGCCCGATTTTCTGTGTCAAGCCAGGAGGTGCTCACCCCGCGCTTGGTGCGTCATGACTTATTAACCCAGCGACGGCTTCAGCTTTCAGACCGAGGCACTACGCATGCAGACCGACGTCAATGAAGCTCTTCAGCAATTCAGGTTATAGATTTGTCTGAGCAGGTTGAGAACGGGACTTTGATCATGGGAAGCCACTGCTTTATGATAACCATAGGCAAGTCCAGTCCTTGACCAATGTCTTGGTCTGTCTCAGCCTGCAATGAACGTAAAGACCTCAGAGTCTCATCCCAATTCATATAAATAAACTACTTAAGGAAGGCCGATTTACACTCCATCCGGATCCCCAGGCTCAATGACCTAAGCTCCAGCCGTCTGTCAAGCCTCTCGCCGCCACCAAATACCCAAAGTATATCCCCCTCGGCTCCATCAACATGAGAACTCATCCTGGGCTATTGATTGGTGGCTTAAGTCCACCAAGTAAGTAGCTAGCCAATTGTGTTACGCCTAGCACTTGATCTTAGAGCCTTTCTGCGGCGTGAAGCCAGCTACTTGGCAGCAGTTCTCCTTGACTCCTTTGCCGCTACCCGGACTCGCACCATGGTAGACATCCCACTTATACGCGTTGCAGTTGTGGAACTTTTCGTTCGTAGAGCCTGCGGTGTTGGGGTGAGGCCTGGTCCTTCCTCTCGGGACCATCCCGCGCAGGGGCGGAAGACCCAAGCTGGGTCCGATGAGGAGGAAAAGGACGATAACGCGCCAGAATGTGAACATTGTGATGGTAAAGAGTTTTGTTGAGAATATTAAGAGCTTTTTATTAAGAGCTTTAAAGATAGCTATGTCCAGATGATGATAGTGCTGTTGATTATGAACGGGCATTTCTTTGCGAAATAGGCAACTGCCTGCTCTCTTATACCTGACTTGACTTCCATCATCGCCCGCAACGAGTGAGGCCTGCGTAAGCCAAAGGATAACTTCACTGATTTCCGAAATATTTTTCCTCTAGACAAAAGCATGCCTTGCGTGTTCGTATCGTTGAGTTCAGCATAGCGCAAAAAAGAAGCCATCTCCGTCGGCGCAGGCGTGACTCGCGCAGGGCGTCCACCGGAAGAATTCCAACGAAGCCATCGCCGGCCAGGCCACGGCTGGGTGGACGTCGCTGTGATAGGGTCACAAATACCCGCTGCTCCAGAGTATTGGGTTCGCGTACTGCATCCCGCCTTTAACCAGCGCGGGGTCGTGGTCTGGCGCTAGCGAAACTGCCGACGATGGAATCATGCTTATTGCCCAGCTAGGCCGAACGGTATTGTTGGAGTTTCCCACCTTGTCCAGGGTCCACGGATAAGACTTCCTGATGCGCTTGATGGAAATTTGTTGTTGAGCTATGCGGAAAGGCATCCGTGTAGAGTTGTCAATCCCAACCAATCAGATGGTTGGTCCCCTAAAGATACTTTACGACGGGCCCGTCGCGAGGGGTAGAGTTATGCACGATGCAATATTGACAGAAGGTTTTCGAGGTGGGGGGGAGAACGCTTCTTTACACTTGAATGGCATAAACTTATCTATACACTCTGTAGCTTCTTATTACCGTGTCTACGCGGCTCCTACAAAGTATCCGGCCCCGTCCACCGGCTCCTTATTCTGCGCTAACCCGGCTGGACCTGCGGACTAGTCCGCGATATCCCCAGCACACGATATCCCGCGCGGAGGTTGGGAACACGATTGCAGTAGCTTCGGAAACCTAGAGAACCCCTGGTGGTTGACTTGCGAGATGAGGCCGCAAGTCCGCGAGTAAATCCTGTTGGGAGAGTTGACTCCGCTTTCCAAGCTCTCACGCCGCGTTGGTGCGTCTCACGGCCGAGTGTGATGAAGGATCTCCAATCAACACCGACCGCATCGGTAGAAAGTCAGCCCGAATGGTTTCCGCTCAACGCTTACGGATATCCTCATGGCTGATTGGGCTCTCAAAGCTGACCATCAGCTCTCCTCCAGGAAATGCGAAAATCCTGGCAAAGTTTCCGTCTTCTTCCTGTCTGAATTCCAGAAATCGTGAGAGCAAAGCGGTATAGCTGCGATACTTCATTTCAAAGACTATGTCTTTCTGTGCCATGAGCTCTCTGAGCCGAGGTCATGAACTGCACAACGCTGCGGATGCCGTCACCCCACTCATTCACGACCATTCCACCTCAGAAGCCCCAGGGGATACAGGAGAGAATCTCACTTCAACCACTTGCACGAAGACTCAAAATGGAGACTATGCACACAGGCAACATCACTTCCGAAACGCGTCAGCAGGCTTACTCTCATTGATCTCGTCTCTTCTCGTCTTCCCCTTGGTCAGCGGCTGGTTAAACCTCGAGCGTCCTGGACACGAGTCCATCTTTGAGCGGAATCTGGTACGTTGATAATAACGTGGACAAGACCCCATGGATACTTACAACTTCAGACCTGGGAACCTCTCGTCTCAGCGATCCGCTGGTCAGAACCAGACGCGATACTAGTCCTCCTGCTCCTCATTCTATACGCCGTCTCAACATCTTCATTCCGCAGCGCCCGAATCCACGATTCCTGGCAAGACGTGATCATCACAGTATTCCTCGGTTCCGGCTTCTGCGCAGTCGTCATGGTGGTCGCGATCAGAGGAAAATGGGCAGATGTGTTTGACGGTCTTCTAATAATCATCCCTCCACTGCTACCCCTGGCAATCTGCTTTAGTATAGTTATTCATACCTTGAGTCGCCGAGCCGCATGTCTTCGTCGGGAGTTTCGGAACCAGGAGCCTTGACTTGGCATGATAGGTTAGGTTACTTGCAGAGAGATTCTGTGTCTAGTTTGCATCGCATCTTTTTATCTCATGATTCACACAAGCAAAGTCTCGTCCGTAGCACCTCTTGAGGGCCATCATAGCAAAACTGGAATGAAATCTCCCAAAGAAACATCAAAATAACTGTAAGGTTGCAAACCGTGCTCTCCCTCACCAACATGCCACCAGACCCTGATCGACAGTCCCACACAACTAGAACCCCCGGACCGAAAGCTCCATGAACGGGCCGTGGAATGGAGAGGTCCCTTGGTCCCTCGGTCCCTCCAGACAACCCTTCCCTTCCGTCCGGGCGATGAGACACCAGATCTCTCGACCAAGACACGGCATTGCAAGAAACCTACCCTAGCAATCCTCCCGGCCTACCACACCACATTCCTCTCCACGGGGGTGAGCACGGAAAGGGTCTCCAGCTCAACTCAGCCGCATCTTTGATGACTCTAATCTAAGTACTCTAACAAAATCTAAACAACTCTTGATACGCACGCAACGTCTAGCCAACGAAACACAACCCCGATCTAAAAATGCCAACACCCAAAATGTCTATCCAATCTAGCTTCACTCCCTCTCCCACGCCGCCAAAACCCCATCCACAATCTCCTCCCCCTTAGTCACCCCAACCTCATGCCCCGCCTTCAGCACCAACACCTCCACCGCGTCCTCCCCCAACACCCTCCGCGCATCCCACACCGTCTCCCCAGGCACCACAATCTCGTCCCGCTCCCCAAGCACAAACAACACCCGCCCCTTCCTCAACCCGGCCCCGGCCACATCCCCCTCCTCCCTCCGTGCCTCCAACACCTTCGCCAGCACCCTCCACTCCTCGTCCGCGCGATCATACACCGGCGCCTCCCGGATCGTCGACACATAACTCCCCACAAACCCCTCGTGCGCCGCCAGCTGCCACCCCACAACCTCCCCGATCCGTCCCCCGCCCACAAGCCGCAGCTCATCCCACCCGGCCTCCTCCACGCCGTCCACGGCCTCCGCCTCCGGCACATCCCCCGCCCCCGCCCTCTTCGCCGGCGCCAGCCGCCGCCCGACAACCCACCTCCTGAACCCCTCCGGCAGCAACGGCGAATTATACAGGAACCGGCTGCGCCAGCCCACGTGCGCCGCCGAGCGGATCAGCCCCCCCGGCGCGACCAGCGTCAGGCTGCGCACGAGGTGCGGGCTGCTCGCCGCGAACGCCGCCGCGACGGCGCCGCCCAAAGAGTACCCCAGCAGGTGGAACGCGTCGTCGCCCGTCCACCCGCGCAGCGGCGACGACGCCAGCGCCAGGAGGATCTGCGTCGTGTACAGCCGCGAGTCGTACGGCAGATCCGTCGGCGCGTCAGAGTACCCCCTCCCAAAGAAGTCTGCCCATCCAACATTCAGCACATATTCCTAAAAAGAAAAGGGCGAGCAACTCACCAAAGGTCATCACCCTCCACCCCCGTCTCACAAACTCCCCCGCCACGCCCCCCAACGCCAGACACGGCGTCCCGATCCCGTGCAGCAGCAGCACCCTCTCCGCCGCGTCCTCTGGCCCCCACTCGTACACCCGCAGGTTCCCGTACGGCGTGTCCACGTCCCGGGCGCCCGGGAACACGTCCGGCGGGTACGGCAGCTCGTCCCGCGCCAGCGTCGACAGCCGCGGCAGCACCGTCCACCGCGGCGACCGCGCCGTCTTGCGCCGGTCGCGCCCCGGCGACGGCGCGATGACCGTTCTGGATGCCGCCGGGCTCCGTATGAGCAGCGTCGCCGCCGCCACGGCCGCCGCGAAGCCCGCCAGCCCGAGGCCCAGGTGCGGGAGGTCTGGGCCTCCGCCCCCGAGGAGCCTGTCTCGCATGTTTCTTGGTGTTGTTGTTGCGGGCGGTCGCTTTAATGTGTCGCTAGTGCCCGTCTACGAAGTAGGAAATGCAAGGCTGGGGAACACAGGATGTTGCGGGAGAATATTCACGGGAGGACGTCAAGGTTGCGGTTGCGGTTGCGCCGGTGTGGGACGGTCGGGCCCCGTCGCCGCACGGAGGTGCGGGATGATGGGACCCCGCCCTAAACCCCCCAACCTCGGCAGTCTACGGTGCATCTTTCTGTAGAGGTACCCTGAGCTCCCTGACTCGACTCCAAAGACCCCGGCATGACTAAATGAACTCGATATTACCGAATCCCAAAGGGCTTACGCAGCGCTCGATTGACTGCCGCACGGGTTGGCAAGAGTAAACAAAAGGGAAAACACGGAAACAGCTCAAGATATCGCAACGGGTCGGTCGTTCCCTAGTCTCGTCGGCGTCGCCGCCCAGGAAGCGCAGCGCAGCGTGGCACCTCCTCCGCTGCGCCCAAGAACGTGACGTCGTTCGGACCTGGGGCACCCCTTGCAGGCCCGAACCCGTCTCACTCGCACGAAAGAAGAGGGACGACCGCCGATTTAGATTTCAGGAGGGGCGGACTATGCGCCAGACTCGGAACGATAATGCAGGCCCTCAGAGATCTGCCGGGCAGGTGCAGTAAAGACAATATGCAAATGAAGAAAAGCAGCGCTGTCGTGTGAGTCGCAGTCGGCGGCAGGTTCGTTCGGCGTTCCGAAGATAGCAACAGAAAACCCCCCGAAGCAGACGCGAACCAAGGCGACACCGCCCTCGAACTGCCTGCATCGCGCCGGGGCTGCATCGGATGGAAGCGGAGCGGGAGCGTTGGGTGTTGGTGCTGGTGCTGGCAAGTCGGTGATGGGCAGAGCAGACACACACATGGGCTGGGCTCGCCCTTCCCATGTTCCCTCCATCTCTCGCTCTCAGCAGCCCACCAGCCAGTCGAACTGCGAGAAAGACATGCTGGTGCTGGTGCACTGTGCAGCTGGCAGGTTGCCCCACCACACAAGCGTGGCATGGCTGCTTCCACATGCACCAGCTTAAGGTAAGTTGCTTGCTGCCGGCATGCCAGATGCGTCGTCGGGTGGTTTGTGTGTGGTTCTGGGGCTTGTTCGCCGGTCGCCTGGGCGGGCTTTTTCTGGCGGCGCCGAACAAATCGTCCGCATTCCTCTGCTTCTTTGCTTCTTCCTCGTTGGTACAGTAGCATCTAAGCTACGCTCTTCGGCAACCGCCGCTCCACGCAGCTGCGCCCAGCTGTCTAACAGAACCAGTCCCTCGTACTGTAGCTTCTCCAACTACCTCTAGCTCCTCAGCTGTTGTCTTGGCCATGACTCTTGTACACCACATGGACAGATGAGGGGAGGGGAGGACAGGCGAGCAACGGTGAGAGCGGCGGGATGGTCGAAGCTTCCCCCCACCAGACCGACGGCAGACACAGACGCAGAACCTGGGGGTTTGACACTGGGAAAGATGATGGTGAGACAGCAAATCCCCATCCCACGAACCGCCGCAGCAGGCGATGCACAAAATCTCGCTGGTCTCGGATCCATTGATCCAAGTCTGGTCCAACCTTGAAGCCAAAATGGCGGTGTGGCAGTGGGAAAACCAACCACAGCACATCTTCCCCCGCGACCTTGGTGGGTGCCGCTGCCACGCATGTGGCTTTCGTCCTCTCGGATTCCCTGCCACCCCTTTCCCTTCCCTGGGCCCTGATGCATGCAAATGGGCAGACAATGCTCCGTCCTCCGTCGAGAACAATGACCCACGACAGATCTTCGTGGGGTGAGGCCTGTCTCGTGCCGCCGCGCAGAAAGTAACGATGACATTCGAACCTCCGGCTTGCCTGCCGTTCAGTCGTACCGACACTCAATGAACCGCCCCCAACGCCGACTTGCACACGGCACGCTGGTAGTTTCACGCGGGCGTCCGTACTGCAGGTAGCGGCAAGGTTGGTTGGTGGATGGTGGATGACGGGCACGGTCGACGAGCTAGAAGGCTGGGCCTGCCTCCAGAGGCTGGAAACAAAAGAAGGTTACCCGACGTTGTCATCGTTTGCTTCTCCCACCTCCCCAAGAGAAGCTTGGGTGCTTGTAGGTGTAGGGCGGCGAGAGGGGATTGGACGCTTCGCCCATCAGGATGTGAACTGTGTGATAACGCAGTTCGAACTCAATGGCAGTCGACAACGACCATCCCCACACCTCCAACTTTCTTTTCCCAGCGTCCAGGCCCTGTCCGATGAGAGAGCTGATTCGCTGTGGTGGTATTGTCCTGCTGCAGGCTGCCAGGCATTGGGCTGTGAAGGCTCCGCTCCTTCGCAAGACATGGCCCGGGCAGAATCAACACCAAGGATAGAGCGTCAATCCAACCTCGATCGAGGAACACCAGCCCTGAATAGCACTGGACGGGGCCGGTCTTGCCTGCTGCTGGAAGGGTCCTCCGCCTACCCAGGCACGAGGATGACAGAATCCAGGAACCTTTTGAGCCCTGGTCGACCGCTGTCATGTTAGTAGTGACTGGCGAGCACTGTACTGTGTCACCGATTAGCACCAACCTCCCTCCGTCCTAGGCGCCAAAAGCGCGGAAGCCATTGACGAATTACCCCGCGGAAATGGAAACGGAGAGGCAACGGAAGAGACGCCTCGTTACGTCGCATGGGCAAGTCCTATGTTTGTAGCGGACGCCTGATACCGAACACAAAGTGTAGACGATAGATTGAGGCGGGAGAACAAGCACGCACCACGCAAGGCGAGGACGGCGGCGGCGACGGGACGGGTGAGACGGAGACTGTGACGGCAGAGGCGAGCGCCGTGCGTGGGGTGACGAGGCGAACCGCCTGCGCAGGCAGGCTGGAGCATGGGAATGTTCGCCCCCCTTTCGTCACCTGGAATCCCCTCCCTGCCCTGACGAGATCCATAGTGGGAGATCACGAAGGCATCGTCAGGTGTCTCAAGATGGTTTCCCGTCCTCA
Organism: Colletotrichum siamense; assembly: GCF_013390195.1. Taxonomy (NCBI): domain Eukaryota; kingdom Fungi; phylum Ascomycota; class Sordariomycetes; order Glomerellales; family Glomerellaceae; genus Colletotrichum; species Colletotrichum siamense. Next base: position 2,335,993 of record NW_023501015.1, read on the forward strand.
TGCCCCAGCCGTGCCTGCCCTGCCTTGCCCTGCCCGATTGCCATCTTGGCAGATTGGCCTCTCTCCGCAGCGCAGGGGCATCCAGCAAGCAAGCCAGCCAGCCAGCCAGGGACTTTCACAGCCCTCGATAATTGACGAGGAGCGAGAGGGGGAACAGGGACTCCAGGGAGGGAGATGCTGTGCCACAGTGGGCAATTGCGCAGATTCCAGGGTCTGCCCCGGGTGGCTACTGGCATGGTCGCGCAGGAGGCCCGTCCGCTTCATGCAGCCTTCGATGCGATGGAAGACACGGGTGCCGCAGCAAATCCCACGCTGGACGGTTGTTGGAATGGGACGTTCCCTGGAGGGCAGATTTGGTCGAGAAGACGTTGGCGCCGAGGGTGGAAAGATTCCTAGAGTGGAAGCCGCCGTCGACAACATTAGGTTGATGCGTGAGGCACGGCATGTCGAGGTTAACTGTATCTTTTGGATTGCATGTCTATCGAATCTTGCTTGCATCAGCGCATCGGTCGGCAGTCGAGTGCCAATCCGGTTGCTCGGCCATGTGCCGTCTCCATGCCCATGATGTATGCCGTGGGATGGAAAATCGCAAGAATGGACAGAAGGGAAGCATGGATCGATAGGAAGTCCATCATGGCATGTTTATCAGTTAGCCACTGACGGATGATGCTGGGGTGAGGAGGGGGAGGGGCAGGCGGAGAGCGGGCGCCGGCCAGGTGCGAGTGACGATATGACGGGGCGGCAGGAAACCTTCAGTGAGATCTGCGTGTGAATGATGAGTGAGTTGAGGGTGAGTGAGAGAGCTGGTGACGACCGTGTGGTGTGAGAGAGGGACAGAGAGGTGTGCGGTGTGAGAGTGTGTGTGCGACATGCGACGGTTGCCCCGCTGTTAGTGCTGTCTGTGGCCAGACCCAGAGAGCTTCGAAGGCAGGAGGAGGTGGAGGTGGGTGAGATTCGGTACGTACCGCGATCGAGGGCGACTTCGACTTCGACTTCCTCGTCGGGCGGGTCGCAGGTGCAGCAGGTGCAGGGCAGGTGCAGGTGCAGTGGAGGTGCATGTGGCAAGCGCACACTGTGAGGCTACTTGCCTGATGCCTAAGGAGTCAGGCCCACCTCCCACACCACACACAACACACAACACGACAGTGACAGGGCAGGCCGCAACAGCCAGTCGGGACCAGGGCCCTGTCGCTTGAAGCAAGCGTGCCAGCCGCCAGTGTCCGCCACGTTTCCGAATCCAGGCCGCTGGCCAAGGGCCGGGTCATTTCTCAGGGTTTTCCCTTCCATCTCTCTCTCTCTCTCTCTCTCTCTCTGTGTTGTTATTGTCTGCCCTTCCCAACTGCAAACTGCACCGTCGGACCAGGGTCTGGCCACCAGTCATAGCGGCCCTCGATCCCCACCCAGTGCCTGGCTGTCAGTGGCTCACAGCCCCCCTCCCTTCACTGCCTCGTTGTTCGTTATGCAGCCCCGGGCTCTAACCACCTGCAGCACAGCAGAGCAGCAGCAGGAGGGAAGCAGCAGAAGAAGCAGCAGCAGCGGCAGCAGTAGCAGCAGGCACACACATGTATACGTACCCAATGAGAGCCACAGCGTGTGCAACGGTGGGCTGATACAGACAGTGTCGATTCGCTTTCGTTGGGCGAGCCGTGGCTGGATTGACACCCTGCGCTACCGCTCTTTTTACCGCTGCCGCTGTGCTGTTCCAAGTGCAGACTGTTCATTCATGAACTGTGCCATCTGCCCACTTTGCACACGCAGTCATCAGCTATCAGCGGGATGCCCTGTGCTTGTGCCAATGTTTTGCTTCCCAAGTTCCCTCGTCCGTCATCTTTCGTCCCCAAATGTTGGGATTCGATTCGACCGACCGGGGGTCACCCAGGTGAGAGGGTCGGGAAGGGTTTCAACTGAACCAGCACACACTGTGAGCGGACGACATGAAGCCAGCCGAGTATGAGGTCCTTGGGGGAGACTCCAGCCAGCATGGAATGGGAAACACTAGGCTGCGTTTCTCGTGTTTCCAAACATCAGACTGCGCCAGCTTAATGCCCCTGGGGTCACAGTGGCCGCAGTTGACTTCTAGTGTATCAAGGACCAGCAGCCTTTGGCCTTTTGGGGCACTCGAGTTCGAGAACGAATGTGCACTGCCCTGCCCTGCGAGCACGAAGCAGAGCATCTGCAGCGCTTCCCTCACAGCACAGCACAGCACAGCACTGCGGAACCATCAGCATCGAACAAGTTTGCTGAACTCTGACTGGCAGGCCCAGCTCTGGAACAACAACAAAGCCCGTCCGGGGTTGGGTTCTCTGGCGTCCCACCTCAGACGTGGAATCCGGACGACGTCGGAGGGTCTCTGGCGTTCTGCTCTTCCACGCTGGGCTGACTGTCGCCTCCAGCCAGATCGTCGCCGGCTGCATGGCACGATGAGAAAAGAAAGGGACGCCGAAGCGGAAGAGCGAAGACTGGACGAGGGCAAGACATCCGTTGGTCGGACCACACATAGGGCCGAGAGCAAAAGGCGCATGGTCAGTTGATCTCGAAGGAGAGACATGTCGCTGGGAACACACACCACCAGCCCGCGCTGAGGTGACGGGCGGGACAAGGAAGGCGAGGAAGGCTGCACCGCGGGCACCGCCAGTGGGAGGGGAAGCACGCCCAGAAGAGACGAGACGGCGCGGACAAGGACGGGACCGGCGAATGGAGTGCGGACGGTGGGAGGGAGAGAGGACTCGAGGAGGAATACCCCAAAAGAGGCGCTGCGCCTTCAGCGCCTGGTCTTTCATCTCCCGCTCTCCGTCCACCGTCTCGTACGGCACATTAGCATCCCCATCGCGCTGGCTCCCATGGGGTTCTGGAATGACTGGTGTGGGCAGCCAATTTCTCCAGTGGCCGCAAGCGGTAAACTGTACGGTACCGAACTGGAAGAAGGTAAACAACAAGACGAGCACCACCAAGCACAACCTAAGCACAAGCACAAAAACAAGCAGGCGGGCGGGCGGGCGGCTGGCTCTCGGGTCACAAGTCGTGGCGAGACATGGACACACTACCCACGTACTAAGTGGCTAAGGCAGGCACTGTGAAGTGTGAAGAACAACAACAACCCAAGGCCCACAGTGCGTCTGCGAGATGCAGACTCAGTACCTGCATGCCACGCCTCAGCTGGCCCTGCGTCCATGTTCCGACCTGAGGAAAAGCGAGAGTGCCTGAAGGAGGGTCCTGAGATCCCAGTTGGCACATCGGTGGTGACTGCCAGGCACCCACTGTGCAGTAGTGCATACGAAGTACCGTCTGCCTCCAGGTCTGCCTCTCTGTGCCTGTGAAGGGTGCAGTTGCAGTACCTACCTAGTTGCAGGTGCAGCATTGTGCAGTGCGGTGGAAAGTTGGAACGCAACGCAACGGCGCAGCGGCGGTGCTGGGAAAGAAGGTGGGTGGGCAGGAGAGAGGTACCGTCGCTGAGATGCAAGTACCTGTCCTCCTGCCATCGCTGCGACTGCCGGCTCACCAGGACCTCCCAGGCTCGCCGAGTACACGCAACAACACTGTGAACTCGATGCTTTCCTCCCACCTCTCGCTCTTTTCCGCTGCTCATTCACCGTCCACCCATCCACCCATCCAATTCCCAGTCCTGGTCCCAGTCGCTGCTGCCCCCCCAGTCCCAGTGTCCAAATACAGCCAGAGCCAGGCCATGCCCCACCAATACTGTCCGTCGCACTGGTAGGGTTGACGGCAGCCGGCGCCACGCCCCAAATTTACACCAGCGCACTAGGCCGCGCTAGTCCCCGGCGGCTCTAGCTCGAGATCTTCCGGCCAATGGAAACAGGGTGGCGAACTCGCGTATGGCGTCAAGCTGTGGAGCCACAGTGTCGTCCGCCAGAGCACTGTCCTCTGATCATCTCCCATTGGGCACCCTGTGGGTCCACCGCCGCCCCCCCATCCCTCCCACTGCCCAGTGTGCTTCCCGGTCTCCTTGCCCTCCGTGCCCTCCTCGCTCCTCTCGCCTGCCTGCACCTGTCCACCCTCCTCCCACCCTTTCCACTGCCTGCTCGATCCAACAAAACCATCGCTTGCTCCGGGTTCCTCTCTCCCGATACTTTTCAACATCTCTCTTCCCCCTCCATTTTACCGTACCTATTTTCCGCTCACCTCGACCACCAACCATTTCACTCAACACCCACGATATACACATACAACAATTTCACTCCTCCCAAAAAGACAAAAAAGCATTGCTTTATACCACCAATCTGTAACTCTTCAACACGCACACACACTTTTACTCGCACAACGTTCATCGACTCGGCGGGTTTCATTGTTTGTGTTTCAAAACTGCAATAATACCGCAAAGCTCGGCTCACCCACATAAGACCACCGCACTTCCGCCACACACCGCACACTCACGCACACACTCCGCCTCCCCCAACCAACAAAACGGCACCGCTTCTCCAACCTCCAACCACGACGACATCTCTACACATCTCCGATACACCCCGACAGATTCACAGATAATGTCTTCATACTACCAGTTCAACCAGCACGCGCATCCTACCCCTGCCGTCCCCGGCGCCTCCCACAACCACCACGGCGGCCGCAATCGCAGACAGCCCAGGCTCTCCGTCTCCCAAAATGCGCACAAGCAGTTCCGCGGCGTCCGCAGCATGAAGGAGCTGACCGAGACCGCTTCCATCAACGTTTTCCGCACCAAGTTCGAGGCTGGCCGCTCGTTCGACCTCGAGGACGACATGGAGTTCTGCCCTGGCCTGTTGACCGACAGCGACGTAAGTGACTCGGAGCCTTGGATCTAGGTCTCTTGATCCAGTGACTAATCATGGTCGCCTACTGCAGATGCACTCCATCAGCGCCTCTGAACGCTCTTCCCTGGCGAGTAACTCCCCGGAGTCGTCGCCTACGCAGCAACCCCAGACTGTCGCTCCCGGCTTCTCCCTCAACTCCTCTTCTCCCGCCTTCATTCCTCCCGCCTACCAGCACCAGAGCTTGAAGATCCACCAGCCGTCCGCTACCCGCGCCCGCAACGCCATCCCCATCGTTAACCCTGCCACGGGCATCCAGATGTCCAGCCCGCCGCCTTCGGTATCCCCCGCCAGGATGCAGCAGGGCATGCGCAGGTGGTAAGGAAGCCGCGTCTCACTCTCGTAACAGAGGGTCGGGGTGTGCGCCTCCTGCTATCTGTACCGACGCATGCTGTTGTGTTAAACTACTGCTTATTCGGCATCTTTGCTGATCATCTTGGTGGGCACCGAACAAAAAAAAATTTGGCATCGATGGCTTCTCTTGCGGGCTGGGTACCTCAAGGTACTGGGCGGACCGCTGGTGTGGTCTTGCTCTTCTGTTGGCTCAACATTTCTCCTGTATAAACAACCTCACACGACATACCCTTGTTTAACCGGCAAAATTCCTTCGAGGCTTTACACGGCGCGACACGAGAAGTTATCGATACCATTTTCCTTTTTTTGGACTTTCGACTACAAAAAATTCGACAAAAATCAATTCGGTGTCCTACCTCTCAAGGTGAGGCTGGACTTGCACGAATGGCGTTCCCACACGGGTGGTTTTGCATTTTTACGACATTGCATCGGTGCCTGATGGCACCTCGGCGGAGTTCTCGGATATAATTAATTCTCGGCATCTTTTTTCACGGACAGCGGGGACGACTTCCATTTTTTTGATTTTCAAGATGATTTTCAAAAATATCAGTTGCTCATCATGGTGCTCGACGGGTTACGAAGTCATTCCGAAAAAGATTATCTCGACATATAGAATGAGTGTCTTTTTACAGCAACTTATTCGGAGCGGGGGCAACGGGTGTTTCTGTTATGGGCTCACAACATTGGGAAATATCAAATGGGCGGTGGCGGGCAAAGACATGCGTTGCTATTGTTTTGCGGCAAATCTCCAAAGCTTGGAAACGGGGTCCGGGAAATACCTTTGGGAAAAGGTGGAGTTGGTCATGGTTTCGGTCCGGGTGGTCTGCTGGCGGTGAACCTTCCCGGGAAGGGGATCGGGCGGCACCCATTTGCTTTCTTGTGCCTCTTCTCTCATTATTTTCATTATTCGAAGATGGACCATTCTCATCTACTGCTTGGTCTTCCTGGGAGGGTCTTTTCTCTTGTCACGGGGTTTACAGGCATCTCCAGGGACATCGGGGAGTGTTGGGCGGTGGATTCTCTCGCACCTTGTCTGGGAGCACTTTTTCGCGAGCATATTTTGGAGACGTTGTGTTGTTTCTGGGGAGCAGGCATGACACGATAAATGGCTCTTGTGGTTTACTGGGTCTGGAGAAAGGGATACCTCTTTTGGGTGGTTGTACAGGAAATGCTCAAGACGTGAAAGGGTGTTCAACGGGGGGGTCAGACCTGAAGTGTCGGATCCCATGGCGCGAAGCCAGCAAGGCGCAAATGCAATATACGATATGTTCATCTCAACCTCGGTGTTCTCTTGGTGATGCGATCGAGCCTTGCGCTGAGTGATAACGTGCTCCGCCCCAACGTGCATGCAGCTGCGAGAAATGCTATCTGCTCTAGAGGATTCGGAACACGGGCGATGTCAGCAAACGTTCGGTCCCCTGTTGGACGATGAGGTTCGGATTGTCTTCGCTGGCTGACGACCTTCGTTGGCTCGGGACTCATGCACAGAAGCAGGTAAGGGAAGAAGAGTCAAGACATTGATACCCCACGGCCCCCGCGCTTACGCTACATTGAGAGGTGACTCGAAACCCGCATCTTTTCCCCCTGAGATCTGGCAGCACTCCTCCGCTCATGCAGAGCAGATATGCGGGTGATATGAGACGTTTAAATTGAACAATCGAATATTGCTACCGTAATATGCTAAATTGTACGTCCAACCCACCCCGCCCCCTTTTTTTTGCCCTTCTGGAAGGCAGTGTGTTTGTTGAGAGGGGCGGAGCAGCTGAGTGAGGGGCAGCGTAGCAAGCTCAGGCGGAAGGGGAGTTGAGTGACCGGCCCTGTCTGACTCTCCTTGTGCGAGAATGAAAGTAGACTGAGAATCTCCCCGGTTGCCCCGAGCTTTGCGTCTTGAACAATGTAGCCGCCGGGGATGCGACAGAGACAGAGACGGGCTGGGTATGCACATATCTAGCTAGGTAGGCTGGGTAAGGCGGTCTGTAAGGTAGGTAGGTCGCAGCCTGCTGCTGCCGTCTTTGCTTCTTCTTCTTCCCTCTGCAAGCTGCCGGCAGGGGCTGGGCGTGGTGAGGCAAGCAAGGGGCGGCGGCGGCGGGGGAGGGAGTGCTTGTGCTTGCGCTTGCCCCTGAAGGTGGATAGTGATATCACGTGACATGACGCCTCAGCTGAAGAATCTGCCCCACTCTTGCAAGTCAGATGCGACTTGTGTTACGAGGACCTCTGCGGCCTGGCTGCTCACATGATCTGATCACGTGATCGTCATCTGCCAGCTGCCAGGAGCTGTTAACGCCGAAGGCCAGGGGGAAGGAGGGGCTTGCAAATTGCTCAAAGGCAGTTGGGCAAGGTGGGAAGACGAGCAAACTCCACATGGTTTTCCCTTTTCCGCATCCGATGGTCAGCAAGGCACAATATTGGAGCTCGGGCCTGGGCCTGCGGGGCGCACCTCTGGCCTTCTTGCCTGCAAATGGATGTCACTTGCACGGAATGGGTAGCTGCGATGATAGTGACGTCAGTGCTTTCGGGTAAAAGCGATGGGAAGAGCTCGTCTTTGCCTAGGTAATGCAGCAGCAGCAGAGCTCTTTGACGGAAAGCGCATCATCGTCATTATCGTGGAAACCACATTCCTGTCTCTTTCAAAAACTAATTCCCTCAATTTTTCATTTTCTTTGCTCTAACACCTACGCATTGAAACCAATTGAAAGGAATCAAGCCTGCAAAAGTAATACTACACCACAACAAGACGACAAAAACGAAATAGACACAATGGCTTCCCGCTTCGTCCTCGCTTCCACCCCCATCGCCCGCGGCGCTTTCGTCGTTGGCAGACAGACCGCCGCCTTCTCGACGACGAGATTCATGGGCTTGAAGGAGTCTGCGAACCGTAAGTTGCCTCGACCTTTTCTTTGCGCCCCCAATCGTCTTGAGGACTGGAGAGGAAGCGAAGCTTTGCCTGTCACGATATTGTGACGAAGCTATCTACCCATGATACCCCACCCGTTCACGACATCATCACTTTATCCCCAAACCATCAAAAGCCCAATTCCCATCCCCAACCAGCCCTCCACTCATACCTCTTGCAACCCTTCTCAACAAGAAACAAAACAAGAGCTAACCATCTCCCCTAAGAAACAGAGACCGACCACGAGAAGCACAAGCAAGACTCCCTGCACAAGCAGAAGCAGGGCAAGGGTCACTGGAAGCCCGAGCTCGCGTCCGACAGCGAGGAGGCCCTCAAGGCGGACCGCAACACCGAGGGCGTCGACCCCAAGACGCTGGCGGAGCGCACCAAGAAGGCTGCCGAGGAGACGAGCAAGGCCGGTACGAGCATGCGCGAGGGGCTGTAAAAGCACGTTGTCGAGGGGATGATGGATGTTTTGTTTGCTTATTTGCTTTTTTGTGATTCCAGCTTGAACGCCTCCTTGTCACATGCCAACTTGCATGGTCTTGACAAGGCCTGGTACGCTTCCCACCCCATGCCATGTGCGCGCAACGGCGAACAGAACGAGACGCATAGAGTGTACAGAATCGCGTGTGAGAGACGGCTGTATGGGATTGCTGGGCTTATTATGAAAAGATTGCATGCGGATGAGGACGGGGTTCTCGGGCCGGAGTAATTGTATGTATGTTAGGCCTGGGTCTGGAATTGATCAGTTCGAACGACGCTACATGATGTTCTGGTGATGTTTGTGCTTGCACCGAGTTTTTCAAGGCCTGGGCACGCTCAATTCGCAGCTCGCCCTTCGCCAGCGTTAAACTTCAAAAGGCCATCCCTAGAGCTCACCTAAGGTCCAACTATTTATAAGTTAGGGTATGCAACTAATGGCTAACTCAAAAAACAAAAATTCTTCCGGCAGATTGGTGACTGCTGATTATCAGCCTCAATTAAATTTCCCGGTATGCTAAAGGCGATCATAGTCAAATCCACTTGGATGAGCCCCAACTCCGACGGCTCTCCGCTCCATAGCCCTGGTGCATGAAGCTGAAATACACAAGCAACAAGCTCAGTGACGGACGGCAGCAGTGTCGAGCCAGATCAGCGTACTCCAAGCGAAAGCAGAGCCGGTCTTTTTCAAGGAGAGAGTCGCACTATTTCTCAACAGCGCGTGAAGGGTTCGACGTGGCGTATTTCGCGTGGATCATAAATCATGGTATGTGATTTCCCGCAGCTTTTGTATTTCCTTCGATGGAGATGGTTTCGGCTCAGAGGCCTCTTGCTGCGGATATATTATGCCGTGGCGGAAGATCGAGTGACCAGACGACAAAATGCAACCCCTTGGATGTTTTTTGTCCTCTCCTCCAACTTGGAACGAAAGCTTTGAACTTCTGAATCTTGTCAAGCTACACAAACCAACAGCCGCCTCAACTTCTCTATGCCATCGTCCGGTGATGGCGGTATCCCCCACGTATCCTGCGGTATAAGTTCTGGCCAGGCGTCAGCATTCATGTACAGTTTCACACCTGGGACGGACCTTCTCCTCACAGATATAAGTTCCTTTCTTAATGATTGCATACTGCACTTCGGTAGAATCCATTGCCGGCTCGAATAAAATAGAATGCCTGTATGGTACGCTTTTTATGGAGCATGGGCCGTTGCGTCGCTGTCCGGTTCGGACACTCACTTCAAAGGCACTATAAAGCCCTTCTAGAAGTCTCCAGCTACACCTGCAGCAAACAATAAACAGCGTATTCGTACAGAGCGTTCAGGAAGTGAGCCCTTCGTCGCATGGTTGTAACACAAGTCACATTCTAGTATTAAGTCTAAGCAATGGCAATGGGTTCCTGAACACAGCTCTCGTCGCTTTCTTCTTCTTTTTATTCTCTTTGCATACACGGATGCTTCTTGTCTGATCCTATGTCTACCATGACAGATCTGCAGGTCCTCGTACCGGGACGAAGGGTATGTCCCGCATCGAGATATTCGCTAGATCTTCCGATTCAGCAACGGCGCCTACATCGCGTAGAAGAGTATAATTGTAAATCCATGGGTGTTTAATGCATAGCCAGATTTTATCATGTGAGATGTGCGAGGGGCTGCTCCCCAACCATTCCCAGCGCATGGCCTCTAGCGTCTACTCGTCGCAGCTTCAAGTCTATATATTGAGGTTTCCCAAGCTAGAACTTGTTCATCCAAGCCAAATAGGCCCGCTGTCATGTTGTAGATTGCTGCTTGAAGATGACTTGAGCTTTGGCCATCATGTCAATCATGGTCGGGACACACGCGAACCACGAAATTGAGACCGCAGCTCCGTCTGTCATCGTTATCATCTCCGTCCAGCTAGTATTATGTCTCCGGAATATCAGAACACTATGCACACAGCGCACGTTCTTTTCTTGAGACTTCTTTCTACTTTGATTGTAGATTGACATGATGCGTAAGACACCTCGGTCATCACAACGTGATGTGGTTGCTTAACCAGCATATTTGGCAGTGTCATTATCTCCGAATGTAGGTATCCCTGTTTATAGATGTCCCCAGTAAAGGGCATGCGCATGTCACAATCACAAAGTTGGAGCTCTCTCAGGCATGTCTGTTCCCCTAAACGTATATATATAATTCTTTTGTGGGCAATGCATTCTCTGGAAAGACGAGCACAATGCTTGTTCCCTGTCTATCCCTGTCACAACTTCCGGACTGGACATCCATCAGATGCAAAAGACCTAAATGGTTCGGGAACTTCTGCATGAAGCTTCTCTGGCAACGTAGATCTGCTTTCTGTCATCCTTGGATGTCCATCACTGTTACTCGACTGAATAATGCATGGCATGCAACTTCACAAAACCCTCCTCAACTCGAGAAGGTGAGACCACCCTGGTATTGATAGGCCGTGCTACTTATGTCTTGGTGACTTAATGACAAGCTCCTAGCATGCCGGAATGCATGATGATTGGTGGAGAGCTATCGTTTCATGAAAGGCAGTGAGCTTGTATAACCTAGATACCGATGCTCAGGTGCCATCTCGCTGGTGCAGGCTGCTAGCGGCACCTACATGGAGCCCATGGTTGTTTCCACGTCCCCAGCAAGCCGAAGAAGAAGAGTGGTTCCCACGCAAGCCGGCAGATCAGGGCTTCATAGTCGAAGAAAGAAGATACAAAAGGCTCGACGCCACACGCAAGGTATGGCGAAAGATGCGAGACCGCCCAACGGGATCAGCCGAGTACGGCCCCGTATTGAGTCGCGATTTGCCTTAGTGTACCAGAATGTTCATATGTTTAAAGAGTGCCTCCAAGCTGTACTAGACTGTCTTGCCAGGGGTCGTGGTTTCCACATGCCCGTCATCCTTTTGAATCATTTCCAGTGGATTGTGACTGCTATTCGCTAGGTAGTTACGTTTCAATCATCTCAGAGATCATTGTGGCCCTTGGACTCACCCATATACATCCCATCAGAGCTACTCGGTGGTCATAGCACGATTGCTGTTCCGTTTCAGAGGAGTAGGCAACAAAGCAGATTGAAGATCGGATCGCAGATTGATTGCTGTTTGCCAAGTTTCAAAGAGCAACGGCGAGGCCAGCCTTTTAAATGAACAACCTGCAGGGCTGTCAACAGCAGCGAGTTTTCTTCCCGTCTCGCGATCGTACCATAAATCATGGGAGAACTCTAGCCACAACCTCCCTCCGCCAACGTGAGAGTATATATTGATTCAAGAGCATGAAATAGTCGGCTCTCCGGGCAATATGTCTCCCTGCTTTTGACGTCGATTCAAGCTTCGTTTTCCCAACCATGATCAATCAAGATGCTGTTTGGGTATCGCGTAGAATATGGGAATACCTTCAGAATAAAAAGATCCCGATACTGGACGGCGGCAGCAACAGTTTGAGACGGACTTTATCGAAGTAACCGATTTCAAGACCATTCCGCCCTGGAGGAGCTGGAATCTCTTCATTGTTCCAATAGAGCAGAGAACACGCTTTTCGAATTTTGCCCCTGTTGAAGAGAGTAGGCAGCCATTGCGTAGACTTATATACTCGGCTTGCCCGGTACTAGTGGGACGTTCACCACATTCCGAGATGTACAGTCAACCCCCGTTAAGACTCACGACTTGGTTCGACCAGATTTCAATGGCACACGCTGTTCAAGATCTGACAGTCAACACTCGAATCAATGCCATTTTTTCCGTCCTCTACGCCAGAGCTTGAGCTCCCTTCCCTATAACCCACGCTACATTCTCCATAAATGCGAACCCGCCCGCCCAACGTCGCCAGACGCCGCCATGGGGTTACGCCCGTATAATTAGACAACGAAAAACATCATGCCAAAACGCCAGGTATGACCGCCCGCTCCCCAGGCGATCCCCATATATCCCTATAAGGTGCCGTGCGATTCAGGGGTAAAACACCATGACCCCCCAGAATCCCGCCTCTTCCACCCACACTCACATCTTCAAGTTATACGTCCCCGCCAGCTTCGGAAACGTCTGATGAAACGCCTGCCCCAGCGTCCAATTCTCAATCCTCCTCAAATGCCTCTCAAACACAGGGTTAATCACCACCTCGTCCGACTCCGGCACCTGCAGCAGCGTATCCGTGTCCTCATACCCCCAATTCAAACTCAGCGTCGTCGTGAACGGCACGAAGAAGTTGTCAAACAGGTACTCGCGCGGGTTATAGTCGCGGCACAGCTTCTCGCGCATCGCGGGGAAGGGCACGTGGTCGATCCAGGCCGGGTGCTCCGTGAACAGCTGCGACGGCCGCGGGCGCACCCAGTCGGGCAGCCGCTCAAAGTTTTCTTGTGTGGGCGAGATCTGCCAGCGCATGATGAGGAACATGATGTACAGCACGGCGACGCGCTGCGGCAGCGCCGAGAGGTCCGGGAAGGTGGCCAGGATGTCGGTGAAGACTTTCGACAGCGGGTGCGAGTACTTGCTGTTGGCCGGGTTGAGCAGCGAGAGGACGGAGGGGTAGCGTGGGCCGATGACCTCGTGCGCGGAGAGGCCGTCGGCGGCGCGCTGGCGGCGCTCGTGCAGGAAGTCGAGGAGGAGCGAGTCGAGCGGGCAGGTGGGGCCGCAGTTCTTCACCTCGGCGGAGTAGCTCGCGAGGGCGCGGGAGGGCTCGGACGGCGCGGATGACGGGGTGGACTGCGCGGGACCGTAGTCCATCTGGGAGGAGCGCGGGGTGTGGACGGCGGCGTTGGCGTTGGCGTTGGCGTTGTTGGCGTTGTTCGCGGAGGTGGAGGGGCCGGAGAGGGAGGGGCTGCGGGAGTGGGAGACGGGGCCGACGCCGGTCCAGTCGTGCTTCATAGGGACGTGGTGGTAGTGCGGGGAGTCCTGGGCGCCGTTGGGGCCGCTCTGGATCTTGCCGAGGCGGGCGTTGGAGTCGAGGAGGAAGTCGAGGCCGAGACGCTCCGGGCCGAGGTCGAGGCCGTGGCGGAGGTCCTGACGTTGCTGGTTGAGCATCTTGCCGGCGGCGTACATGTGGTTCGGGGGCGAGAGGTCCGGGATGCCGCCGCCACTACCGCCGGAGGTCTGCCAGTTTGCGGTGGGGTCCAGGGAGGCGGGCGAGGCGGCGCTGTTGGGCGTCGAGGCGTTGTTGGCGGACATGGGCCCGTTTGGGTGGTGGACCGGGTGGGAGTAGCTTCCGGATGGGGAAGGGAAGACCACAGGGTCTGGCGGTTCTGCGGGTTCTCGGTTAGGACCGTGCCGTAATATGCAGGGAGAGTGAGAGGGCTTACGTTGGACCGCTGGTGTGGATGAGATCAGCGGTTGGATGGAGGTGATGAAGGCCTGCAGACGGCGTTTGAGGTCCGCATTCTCCGCCTCAACAGCCTCCTTGGCGCGTAATACGGCCTGGAGTTCCTGATAGGGCTGCTGGGAGGTGAGCTCCTGGATGCGGCGCTCCAGCGTCTCGATCTGGTTCTTCGTGCGCTCGCGGATGGCTCGCTGGGCCTCCCTGTCGTTGGCGCGCTTCTTGGCCAGCTGCTCCGGCGTCAGGTTCGCGACGCCCCTGGACCCGGGCCCGGTCTTGCGCTTCTTGCCCGTCTCGGCAGGCGGCTGCGACGCCGGCGAGGTCCCGGGCCCGGCCCCGCCGGTCGGGGTGCCCGAGTCCGCGGCGTGTCCTCCATGTCCACCGGCAGGGCTGTAATGCGAGTCCGGGACGCTGCGCTTGTTATTGCTGTTCAGGACGGTGGTGGTTACCGACGAGGCCACGGAGCCGGCGGGACTGGGGTGGGAGACGGCATCGGGGGCCATATGAGAAGTCGGACACGGAGCCGGTGCAAGCAAGCCCAGGTGGGTCCCCCGGGAATAGTAAGCCGCGTCCGATAGGGAGGGGGTTCACCCTGCGGTACCCGTACCCGTAGCCCTACTCAGGTCAAGCTCCGCTCTCGGTCAGGGAGCCGGTCTTGGCCGTGATCGCGCGACGGCGGCGACGGCCGTGAGGCATAGAGGACTTATCCCGCAATTGTGGAGTCCAGAGCAGGAAACGAAATGCGGCGATTGGTACCGGGGGGTAAGGGGTTGATTACCGCCGTGTGGGCGGGATGGTTGCTTAACAGAAGAAAGAAATTTCGGGGCCCCTGGATACCTTCTTCCTGGGCTTTTTTTGCGGCTCCCTTGTTCTGGTGGCCGCCGCAGGAAACCAAACAAAACACCACACTCAAACGAACAGGTCCTAGGACCGGCGGTGCGGTGCAGCGCAGCGGAGCAGTGGGCAGTAGGAACGGAACGAAACGAATAAAAATTCTTGGTCAAAGTGCGACGAGGGGGTGGGAAAATGTGGTAAGGTATGATCTGAGGGGCGGGTTTTCCGGGGGGGTTCGCTAGCTGGCTTGCTGTGCGCTCTCACTCACTCAACTCACTCTCAGCTCAGCTGCACATCAACTCGCTTGCTTGCTTGGGAGCCTTGGATTGAGCGCAGCAGCAGCAGCGCGACGGACGGGAACAGGCGAATGGAATGGGGTGATAATGAATCATTCAGAAACCGAGGGACGGCGACGGAAGGCCAAGATCCCGAGTCATGGCCCAGCTCGGTAAACGGTGCTGATTTGCGCTAGCCTCGGGCATTTCTCGCGTTACTGCAAAATGCGGACAAGGGTTGGTGGGCTTGCGGATCTTTGAAGGATAGATGGGCCTTCCTCCTTGTCTTAATTCTTGGGAACTCCGGATGCAGCTGGCCAGATGTTTAAAGAAATTCAATTTTTTGTTTCTAATCTTTCCGCTCTCTTCCAGCTTTCCCCCTCCACCCTCGTGATTCCCAGACATCGGCTAAAATTCGAGGGCGGGGGAGACGAAAACTCAAAAAAGATGGTTTGGGTTAGAGTTTGTACAGACAGAGCATAGGTAGGCAGCTGGAACAACGCGACCTTCCTTAGCAGTACCTACAACAGCTTGTGTGTGTCGATTTGGCGCTATGGGCGTCGAGCTGATGCCACTTGTACGACTGCGAAGCACACACGGCTGCAGAACGTCCCAGGAACTTGCCGGTTCATGCGGTTTGTTCGCTGTCAGGACCGGACTGACTGACTTGTCCGTTTCCTCGTTTTCGCAGCGTAGGAAACAGGCGGTCAAGACCTCAACAGCCCAAGATGAGCAAGAAAGGGGGGAAGACTGAGAGACCATTATGCACAGACTTTCATCTGAATTATGCAGGTTAAGATGGGTTGTACACGACGACATTGCCAGCTTTATGCAAACATCTTCGACACTCATCTAGAAAGAAAATCAAGTCAGAGACATCTGGGAGGGTGGCGTCGGGATGGAAGCTCCGCCGTAGGGCGCGGACTGGCCGTCCTATCACAAGCTTCTCCTCGCAACAGTGTCTCACATATGACTGACCCTGAACAAAGAAGCACGGGAAGCCAAAGGAAAAACCATTGTTATTCTAGACCAGCAGCCTTAAATGCTAATCCGCCGAGCGTTCGAGCCAAAGCCAGCCCCCGCCAACCTGGGTATCCATTCAAAGCCAAAAAGCCATTATCGTTATCGTCAAACATCGTCATCTTACTCCAGACTCCCTCCGCCCAAGAAACACCAAAAACATTCGCACGACATCATCATGCCTTGACCGCTTCCACAAAGAGCTCCCGCATGCCCTTCAGCAGCACCGCGAGCTCTCTCGTCTCGTTGAGCTGGTCCAGCACCTTCTCCACGCGCTCGCGCTCCAGCTTGGGCCTGCAGTGCCGGATATCGTAGTCCCTGCTCGACGTCGAGAGCTCGAACCACGCCTCCCTGTCCCAGTCCTCGCTGTCGATGTAGCTGTAGATGAACTTGAGCCGGTCGTCCTGGCCCGCGCCTTCTATACGCAGGCCGAGGTTCTGCTGCCAAAACTCGAGCTCGGGAACGTTGAATCGCGACTGCGCCTCCAGCTGCGCGGCGTGCGCGCGCTGCGCCGCGACCTTCGCGTCGATCTCCTTCTGCGTCTCCTCGATCTGCTTCTTCAGCGCGTCTCGTGTGGCCAGGTGCTTGTCGCGCTCTTCCGACAGCTGGGCGATGGCGGCCTGCATCTCGCGCGTCTCGGCCTTTTCCTTCTGGACGGTTTGTTGGTGTGTGCTCGTCTTGTGCTGGAGGATCTCAATGTCCTTCTTCTTCATGCGTTGGTCCTCTGTGATACAGTCAGTCAGCATCGTTTGGGTATCGATACTGCGGGAATGCTGGCGCGGCCCGACGTACCTTGGAGTTCGGCAATGTTCATGCGAAACTCGTTCCTCTCCTCCAACACGCGCTTGCGCCCTTGCTCAATAAACCCGTCGAATCGTGAAGAGAATTTGTTCATGCGGTCGCGCAGCTCGTCGAAGCCGAAGTTCGCATTCGGGAGGGTGTCGGCGACCGATGGGGTTGCCATCAGGGACTGGCGGTTGATGCTCGCGGAGAGCGAAGATTCGAATGCTGACGACATCGTGGTTGCTGTATAGTGCTATGCTGTGCAAATCGTAAAATCGTTTCGAAGCGACGTGAGGATAGATTAGCAGCCTTCTGCAATCGCAATCGCATGTGACGGAAGAATGGGGTTAGGTGGGCTTGGGAAGTGGGAGGATATTTTTGGTGTTTATGTCACGCGTTGCTATGTCAACAATCTGGCAGGTGCCAGAAGGGCTGCTGACTAACGCTTTTGCTGACTATTCCACCCAGCCCCTGACCGGTTCAATAGCCTCCTTGGATAACATCTTCCGGCAGGATGCTGTTGAAACAGCTTCATGGGGTGATGGGATTATCTACTCTTCTGTTACCTATGTTTCAATTTGGCTCGCTTCCTGACTGAAGCAAGAGCGGCTCGTCCGGAAGCATGTGCGGGATTCATGTCCGGAGGCGGCCCCGCCTTCGGCGTCCCAAGCCGGACTTCACGGACTCAACGTGACAAAAATGCTCTAATGTTCAACAGTCAAAACCCCTAGGTGTTGAAGATCTGAAAATGCCTCGAGATGGGTAGACTGATCTATTCAGGCTATTCTCCCGGCTCTTTTGAGCTCACTCGGTCAGAGAAGGCCTTGTATCTTTCCAAGCTTTCTTTGGGCCAGTACTCTTCCATGGGCCCGTACTCCTCAAACACCACATCCCCCTCCGGAATATCAAACCACCTGTGCCTCTTACTTTCACCTCCAGCAAATATATGCGCATGCGGCCTCAATCCTCCCGAAGGAACGTACCTCTCCCCGTCCACAAGCCCATCAATCGTTCCCACCCGCACAATCTTCAGCAGACTCCTCGTCGTTCCCGAGTAATGGCTCCACAGCACCGTAAAGCACTCCGGACACCGCACCATGACCTGCCCCTCTGGCCCCGACGTCGCTGTCGGGATGCCTTTCCGCAGGAGCCGCGCCTCGGCCTCTTCGCCGGTTTCGCCGGTCGATAGCGTCGTGTGGACGCGGTCCGGCTCGTACAGCGCGTTGAGCGCGAATGAGGTGCCCGTCTCCCGTTGGCAGTACGTGCAATGGCATGCGTGGACGATGAGCGGGGATGAGGAGAGGGTGTAGCGGACGTGGGAGCAGGCGCAACGGCCTGTCAAAGGGCTCTCGCTCGTGGGGCTCTCATTTGGGCTCCTGGTATACGGTCAATTGAGAGAAATTTCCCGGCGGCAGCAAGAGCAGTACTCACCCCATGTCTGGATTTTCGACGAGGTTTCAAGGTAACAATGTTTTACGAATTGACAACTGAGATTGTTTAGGATAAGTAGATAGCGCTTTTCTTTGCAGGTGAGCATGCCAACCGAGATGCATATTGCGTCATTCCTATCCGTGGGGAAACACAACAGCAGCTTCGGCAGGGATACCTTCAAACTGACGTTTCCTCTCCTTACATAAAGCCAGTCTGCTCGACCTCTTCTTCGACTTGCAGACAATGTTATAAGAACCAGGTTCATGATCAAAGAAGACACGGAGCAAGACAACACCCCAGATCACGCAGGCATGAAAAGGCCCATAATGATGAACCGGAGTAAAGATAAGAAATCTTTAGATCAAGCACTCACAGTAATTCTTTCACGCAGCGTAGAATACCCTCTCTCTTTGGATTCGCTTAAGCTCCACACGTCTAGTTTACCAAGGCCAACATGGAGTCTTCTATCATTATCATAGCCACTTTGGCAATCACCTAGATAGGTTTCTCTCATTTTCATACTGGAGCCAACAAATGAAATAAAGTTTGATATCTCCATCTTTCTAGACAGCCAGACCACATGAGGGCGGTACAGTAGCTTTCAAGATGATTGAGAACAATGCGTTCGCTCTTCAGGGACATGCCTCAGACACCCTGTCGTTTGTATACTTACTTTAAGCTGTGAAAGACTACCGCACCAGATTGCGGGATTGTGAATAAATCTCAAGTCGATACCTCGCGGCCTGAATCACTACAAAGCCCCTAGCCCCGTATAAGAAGGACATTTCTTTCCCATCGCTGGGGCGACTTTATTTACGTGCCTTCAATGATAACTAAGGTAGATAAAGCAGTCACTCTCTTGAAAACCCATCCATTATCGTCGAAGTTTCCAAAAGCATCTCCCAAGAGCCTTGTATATCGAGGTAGCCTCAAACCAAGCATCAATCATCACCACAGCTCCCACATCAAAGCAATCCCACACCAATCTTGGGTATTATCCTCTTCTTTCCCCTCCACAGAGGGGTGCTTCACTAACAAAACCGAAATGCAGGTCAACATGGCCGACCCCCACATCATCCTCGAAACCCACCTCTACTCCTTGCCCCCCAACGGCGCTCCCCCTTGGATCCGCAGCTTCCACCTCCGCCTGTGCCCAACCGCCGCCACCAAGGCCGATATCCTCACCCTCGTCCGCAACTCCGTCGTCCGCATAGGCCGCGCCGACCCAGTCGTGGAAGCGCAGGTGACGCTCTTCTTCACGCGCAACGGCCACGTCGCGTCCCTCCCCGGAGCCAGCAACCTCGGCACCAACTGCGTCGCCGTCCCGATCTACCAGCCTCCTCAGCTGATCAACTACTATGTCTCGCAGCCGCAGCAGCAGATGGGTGCTCCCGGCTGGCCTCTGGGCCTCACCTACGCTAACGGCGTCAACTGGCTGCACTCATACGGCCCCGGAGGTATGATGGGTATGGGAGGAGGACAGCAGCAGCAGCAGATCATTGTCGGCGGTCAAATTGGCTTTATCAACGTCAATGTTCCATCTGTCAATGTATCTGGGGGCCGTCCGGTTGTGTCTGACGTTTTCAGGGAGGCTCGGCTCGATGGAATCGCGGAGGCAGCTTTGGGAGGACTGTTGGAGTGGGTTGGAGGACCGAACGGTCTGAAGCTGATCGTCATTGTGGATGTTGACGGACGGGATGTTCTGCCTGCGGTTATAACCCTGCCGGAGACGCCTTCGGTGGTCACCCCTCCCGGTGCTCAGGCTACTTCGCCTCCTGCTGCGGAAGATGCCCCCGCCGAGCCTACGGCCGAGTAAATACTTTGATGCCTGTGGTTAGGAAGAAAGACATTGGGCTGTAAAAGTTAACTAGCTAGGTTATTAGCTAGGTTAGAGGATTAAGCACGCTGGTTTCGAAGAGATTATTGAGTATAAACTGTAGCTCGAAGACGCTCGGTGATCCCTGTGACAACTCCCGTGAGGCAACCATCCGCCCAGATGTGCTCGGCTTGCACCAAGTATAAATGTTGAACTCGGCCCCTCATCTGGCTGCTCCAAATTTTCTAGTCGCTCTTTCATTGGCAATAGCTGTACAAAAGCTGAGTAGAGCTAGATGGCATGCCGCCGAGAACGCATACCACACCTGCTATCTGCTCTTTTCGTTGTATGGTTGCGTCTCAAGTATTCTGAGATGATTTCCACCAGGGGCGAGGAATATTGAGCGGAAAGTGCTGGGAGGAGGCTATGAAACGACATCTCGGCGCGCCCTCTTCAGCTGTCCCAGAGGATCTAAAACCCATACTTTGAACTCGTAGGAGATCCTCTTTTTTTTTTTTTTTTTTTTTTGAGATGTCCTCTTACCAGGAGACAAGATTTGTTCCACAAAAGACTCATCTTTTCGTGCCTGCGAAGCATCATGTTGAGGAAGTTTCGTGCTCGCCCAGTAGGTCTGGGAAGCATTATATAATGTAAAAGCCACCTACCGCCCACAAGATTCAAGATTTGTGTCATAACGGAATCAGCCTGTCCAAGGCCCCCGTGGGACATCTCTTCCATGGCGAAGAAGCATTGTACCGACACATATAAAACCTTTAGATCGCAGCGAACCCAGACCTGATGGCCCAACAATCTAACCAGCTCGATATCTTCTGATTGAGCTCCAGAGTCATTGGATGGACATAGGCAGTGCATCGCCAACGCATCCTGGGTTCTTGCTGACGGGTTTTCTCGAGCAGTACCCTTTATCGCAAGCAGAATACATCGCAGACCGTAGAGACAAATAGAAGTAAGTGAGAACACAGGGGGTTCCAGCATTTTGACCCATGTGTGGTACGTGAAGAATACATCAAGTATGAAGGCTAGGTGAGGTACAATGGCGAACGAACCATCATACTCCACATCCACCACCATCAGCAGCTGATTGGTCTGTTGTAAAATCCTAAAAGACTGGCCATTGTCTAATTAAATACCTTCTCTCCTGTGTCAGGCTTATTGCTCCCAAGCTGCATCAAGAACGTAAAACCCGAGGCATGGTGTCTTCTTGTATACTGGACCGCAATAGAGATTGTCGGTCACGCTGTTTACACATCTGATTCGTCGAGATCTGTCCGTCTTACACGTATGCCCACGATCTAAGCAAATCGGGGATAAGAAAATTGGCAATTGCCCGTCAATCGTCGTCGTCGGTCATCACTTTGGTATAAATAAGGCGATTATCATGCTTCTGCTAAGCGTTGTCTTTATGATGAAGGCAGCTACTTATTATTACATGCGATGACAGAAGATCCTTGCTGCTGACTCCAGCTCAGACTCAAGCGGCTCCCAAAGAGGGTCCAGTTATGCCCCATTGCTGTTGTTGTCTAGGAATTGGTGGACATTTATGCGCCTTTATACTATCCATCACCAAACACAACACGACACTAATCAACTCTACTAATTCCCTCCCTTGCCATGACGAATGGAGTCCGCATGTATAAAATTTGCAGTCAAACGGACCATATGCCACACCAAATGAACTCTTCATAAGTTATTTGGAGTCTCTGACATGCAAGTTTGAGCTATGGGGACGCTAGGTGATCCCAAAATATCTCACCACGCCCAAAAGTATTTGGTTGTGTCAACGTGATTGCTGAAGCAATAAACTTGAATAACAGATAGTATACACCGAGGGGAATAGGGATATGAGATCATAAAGGAGAACACTGTAGTTCCTAGCATCTCGATGTATCATGCATCGGACTTCAAGATCACGCGAGGTGTTCGGCCTTACCTGTCATTCCACGAACGCACAATTAGACTTCCCCACAGCGAATTGTCCCTGGGGCAATTCAATATGCAAAGAAAACATCATTAGGCTTTATGATGCCTCTTTTCCCACGCCAGACCTCCCTTTCATGCGCTACAGAAAGTATATCAAGACATAGCCATGCTATCTTCAATCTTACCAAACCGCAATATGCGGCGCTCCTCCCCTACTTTACGCGTTTAGCTTGGTCGTGGTCAGATTGTCTCACACGCACTACGATACCTTCCTCTAGTTAATCATAACCAGAAGCGTATTCTCTAATCCATCGTCGTCCATAATTCCTTATGTATACGTGACACTAGAGTCCTCAGTCGAACTTTGTCCCCACAAGCAACAGGTTACCCCTGAACTGTGGTGAAGAACGAACTTGCGCTTGTCTTAGTTTCAGAAGCAAACTATATGGCGGGGTTACACGTCATTTGCCGTTGCTGATCTTCTTAAGATCGCATATAGATTCGGACGCCCTTTTGTCCTGGTTCCACATCATGACCACTTGCCTCATACCGGCCACCGGTACCACACATATCTAGAGCAACCAACCATGCAGACTGCCTCAGACACAGTCTCGCATTATAAAAGCTTTCTTAGCGTCACAAATTTCATCTCGGTAGTTCATGATCATCGATGCCTGGCCTCGTTGGCTCCTCTACGTGCCAGCCCAACTCCGTATAGTTACTGCTATGACGACTGCCCACCGCTCAGGATAGCGTTCGTTGTATGACTTGCACGTAACATGTCTTCGTCTCTGTCATCACGACCTTATTCCATTTGGTGTCAAAGTCCGGTAATAGGAAAGACGAGACACATGTCAGCCAGCCGTGTTAGGATCACACTAATCCTCACCAGTTGCGATGGGATTGTAGCAACGAAAATTGCCTCCTGACAATGGGCCCAGTCACACCGAATTGACATCTTTCACGGTTTCGTCGCAAAAACTCTTTGAGTTTCTTACCAGAAATTATAGCTGCAAATCCTCAGTCAACATGCGTCAGTCATCATCCGCTGACATTCCGTGAGAAGTACATCCTCAGACGCCACCGCACCCACAAGAGAAATAGCGCAAAACGTTTAATTTGGACTAATTCGAATTGAAGTCTTATCGTGCTTTACCCTAGTCAGCCACTTCTCTCACTCAAAGAATACCACAAGGCGCATCATCTTGTTCCCTCGTCCGTCACTCCCAGTCGCATCTTCGTATTCCGACGGCGGCGACGAGCATATACCCTTACTTCCTCCCCCACAAGTAAGATATCTTGCGAGAAACTTATCAGGGAGACATTGAAGTAAACTCCGCGCGGATAACACCATCGCTCGCAAGGATTGCGTTCTTCTTTCTCTCCTCCCTCCTTTGGAATTTCACTTACATATATAGTAAGACAATACGAAAGCCGGCCGGCCCTATGTTAGATGGCATATATAAATGCAGGTTTCCCACCAACCAATGCTCCCGCGATCTGCAATGAATGCTATTGTGGGAGAGAAATTGAAAGCAGGAACGACCAACCTGAAGTCAACGCAATACTGCTCGTACACCAGTCAGTCTACCTACCACGCCCGGAGCAGCAACATAGACAGCTTGACGAACAATTTCTCCATGTGTACCTGAGAATACTCTCAGGATGCAAGAGAAAGACAACGTTTAAACAATCAAACCTTCCGAGAGACTCGACCGCGAGGATCCCACAACACGAACAGCTGGATCTCAGATGCTCCTGTGCGGAACTAAGGCCATACCATCCAGACCAAGACTCGAGCCTTGATGATTCTGCCGCTCAAAGAAAAAAGACAATCGCATCCCCATCTTTTAACCACCCTCTTCATGCTCCCGAGCACAGCTTCAAACTGCCAACCCCCAATAGGATATATAAACATGACCTTGCTACCATTTCCCTCTCTCGACAAAGTCAGCGGCAATACCGCAGAAGTTGGCGAAATTGAGTCAATAATTTCGCTCTCAACTTCGTTTTCGTGACATGACACCTACTCGAGGGACATCCAGCACCAAAACAACCTTCCCTGTCCCTCCCCTTCGTCCTTCATCACTTTCTCCAACCGAGGGAGCATTCAACCACATCGCCTAAGCTATCACCACAGTAGCCTTGTCCCCCTGGGTTCGAGTACATCAAGGAAAGCCTTGCCTTCCGACCCTTCCCGAGAAGCGTTGAGCATCTTGAAGCTGATTGATCGAAAAGCCTTGCTTGATCTATCCGTGTCCTGTTATTAAGAAAGGAAACTCTCCAAGCATTTATATCAGCAGATATTTCAATTCTTGGAGTATTAACCCATCTCTCGGCGTTGGGACCCCCTAGAGACCAGCCTGCAAGCTGGAAGCCCACCCCCGCGAGCTTCTCTTATCCTTCAATATGCCCCCAACCTACCAAATCTTCCAGGCAGATTCAACCGTTGGACCATTCATATCACCAAATTAGATTCACGCATCACCAAAGCGCATATAGACAATAACTAATCAAGTTTTCCTGTCAAAAATCTGGGTATGCATATTCCTTTCCGACAAGAGACTAGGTATTTGAGATAAGAACTTTGAAAAAAAACAAAAAGACGAGAGAGGTACGCAGAGCAATAGCAAGAGTAAAGCACGTTTGAGAGACAATAGACAAGAGACACTGCGCCGACAAAACACCAAATCCCTCCGCCGCCCTTTGATAAAACTTCCGCCAGGAAATTCCACAAAACTTTCTTTTTTTTTAGAAACCCATCATCTTTCCCTCCCCTTTCTCAAAACTAGTTCCTCGCCAAATACAACTATGAGACGTTTGGTAAGACTTATCGAGGTTTGGACGGGAAACAAGGATCAACAGCTTCGCGACCTAAAGAGGTAGGGAAAATAAACATGAAACAGTGAGCCCGATCTGGACAATAGGTCGAGCATGATATCGTACAGGGGGAGGTTGATTTTGTGTGTGTGGAGGCACAAATCGGATAACATTAAATGTCACCTCGGATTAGCCTCTGCGCGTCTCGTTCGGGACGGGCGACAGCTTGCTGCCCTTGCTCCCTTCGACAACCGCGAGTGCGCCGTTAACGTTATTAGACCTCCAAGTGCGCTGCAGGCAATTGGTGATGTCTCATCTCGTGAACGAGCAGGAACTTGCCTGCCCCCCGAGATTGAGATCTGGCCATCGAACGAGAACGCGCGAGGACCTTTGGTCGGGTATGATCGCCAGCCAGCACCGAACGACCGATATGCTTGCCGAACACCCGCAATATGAACAGCCCTGAGAATCCCAGAGCCAAAAAGCCAAGCACTAGACGCCGCCATGCTGCATAATGATGACATAAAAAAGGCATTACTGAGCCTGGTTGTCCAGGCTCGTATTAGAGCAGAACCTTGATGACGACGTGATCCTCAAGGTTACGCCGGGTTACCCTTCAGCCTCTTTTGCATCCGCGGCGTGGGCGGCTTGCCCTTGTTCTGGACACCGTTCACCTGAGGGCCGCCGGGTGTAGGGGCGGAGGAACCATCTTCTTCCATCTTTACTCCAGAGGGACGTCTTCGCTTGTTGGAAGCCGGAGATGTGTTCGCACTAGGTCCGCTGGAGCTGGTTCCCTGCTGGCTCTGCTGCATCTGCATGCCGGGTGCCTGCATGTGGCCCGGAGCTGGGCTACCGGTGACATGAGGCGACCCAGGAAGCTGCATATGCGGCTGGGCTGGGCTCGCGCCCATTGGGAATTGCCCAAAGCTGGGTGTCCGCGGGCCCTGGCCGGGCATGGCCTGACCGTTCATATTTTGCGGCGCGGAGTTGATCTGGCTGACGTACTGCTCGAGGGCGGCGTACGGGCCGAGGTTGTTGTGAGCATGGCAGTAGGAGAACAGAGGGTTCATTTGGCCGATCACTTCAGCAATCTGCACGTCATCATTAGTGTCGATGATCCGTATGCATGCACGGGTGAGCGACGCTTACCTCGAGGAATTGGAAGACAGCTTCCGTAACGCCCATGCCCCTCTTCACAGCCGATTCTGGCAGGTCCACTAGGGCGTCGGGAGGGGGATGTTGTGGGGACTTCATCATCCTGGCCTTGCCCTTCTTGCTCATCTCCGGAGAGGCTTTGCTGTCTTGGGAGTTCACCTTGTGCCACTCCTTGACCCAGTTATGTACGGGCTTCGCAGCCTCAATGACGGCCTTGCGGGAGATGTATTCTTCGTGGCTGCTTGTCAAGAACTCGAAGAGTTCAATCTTCTGCTCTGCGTCGAAATGAGCTCGGACGGTACCGTTTGCGACAAGCTATCCGAGTTAGTATTGGCATCACAGAGAGACGGAACCAGACTTACGTGAGAGCCGTTATCGAACCAGTAAACTAGACTCGACTTGGTGTTCTCAATCCAGTGGCCATCCCCAGGCAGCGGTCGATCCGTGGTGCCCTTCTCCATGATCAATTGCATGTTCTTGACCCCACTGTCGAAGTGCGTGTGGAAGTATCGTGGGAGCGCGGGGTATGTGATTTCGTATTGCTTGTCGGCTTGATCTTCGATGTCGGTGATGTGGACAGAGTGACGGAAGACACCCTTGGTGGAGAAGAATTGGTTCACGAACATGTTCCAGTACGTGAGGTCGTCCTTGCCCTTAGATCCCTAAAAGTCAGTCAGCACGATGCCTGCGGTAACTTTCAAATGCGACGTACAGTAAAACCGCTCAAGTGTTCGCTGAACTGCATGAGCTTCAGCAAGCAATGTCCCTTCATTCCTTCCCTCCTTTGCTGCTGGGCCTGCTGCGCGAGAGCCATGCTGTTGGCCATGGCGGCCTGAGCGGCAGCAGCCTGCTGTGGGTTCACCTGAGGTTGTCCAGGCTGAGGTTGCATTTGAGGGGGGCCTTGCGGTTGAGGCTGAGTCTGGGGAGGCTGCGGCTGTTGATTCGGTTGTGGACCTGGTGTTTGCGAGGGAGTGGGTTGACCAGCAGATTGCGGGTTGACAGGCTGCGCGGGCTGCTGCTGCGGTGTCTGTTGAGGGGTTTGCTGGGGCTGAGGTTGCGGCTGCTGAGGTTGGCCTGGAGGTTGCTGACCCTGTTGTTGTTGCTGCTGCTGTTGCTGCTGCTGCTGAGCCTGCGCCTGCTGTTGTTGCTGCTGCTGCTGCTGTTGTTGCTGTTGCTGCTGGGCCTGCTGCTGCTGCTGTTGCTGAGCTTGCTGTTGCGCTTGCATCGAGGCAGCCATCTGCGCCTGCTGCAGCTGCATGTGTTGAGGGTTCATCTGGACTGGCTGACCGGGCTGCTGGCCTTGTTGTATCTGCTGGTTCTGCTGCGCGACAGCCTGCTGCTGGAGAGCGATCTGCTGTGCCAACATCGCCTGGGCCTGGGGAGTATGCGCCTGCTGTAGATTTTTGTCAACATTCTGGTCACCCGCGCGGGCGCGCTATACATACTGGCCGCATGCCCTGCCTCATGGCCGCCATCTGGGCCGCCATCTGGGGGTTCATGGGCATGCCCATAGGCATGCCATTGACACCCATGTTCGCGTTGAAGGCTTGTTGAGCCATGAGCGCCTGCCTAGCCTGCTGCTGCTGCTGGAATAACCTCTGCTGCGCCATTTGGGTGGCATGCGCCATCGCGGCCGGGTTGTTGACTGTACGTCGAGGTCAGCGGGGGGAGGAACATAGGACGAAAGGGGACGCGGAGAGCCGTCAAACATACAATTCTGGGCGAACTGGTTCTGCTGGAACATTGGGTTCTGGGGGTTGAGGTGCTGCAAAGCGTGAGCGTTCGGACCACCAGCACCCGGCGGCATGCCGCCCATCAACTGGTTTGGATTGACCTGACCACCAGGCCCTGATACCGCCATGTGCATCTGGTGAGGCATTCCACCACCCGGCGGGCCTTGCTGATTTGGGTTGTGAGGCATACCCGGGCCCATGGGATGGCCTGGGACGCCTGGATGTTGTTGCATGCCGGCAGGATGACCTGCAAACGATGGTCCCATACTCGTCATCATGTCTTCAGCGTGTCGATAATCCACGGCGTGGATATCGACGTCTCTTCCCTCCGCACTATCTCATGCGCCTGCAGAAAACACCCGAACGTGGCTCTCGTCTCGAATAGAAATGGGCAATCGGCGGCCGCGAAGCAAAGCAAACACGAGGGCGTTGCGGGCGTGGTGGGATGCGAGCGTGGGAGTTTGGGTTGCGATGGCGCGACGCGAAGAAGCGATGGGGGCAGCTGGCGTTCGGGATTTACGAGACGCGGGAGAGTGGTCTCTCAATCGCGCGGATGCGGGTTGCGTGGGCTGGCGGGCTTCGACTAGCGTTATCGGGGTTTGCGATAGGAGAGCAAGTCGTTTTTTGCCCGTCGTGATGGTGCAAGTTTTGGGCGGCCGGGTCAACAGGCGAAAGGGGACCGAGAAGGCATCGATGATCGACGTGGAGGACGGAGGACGGAGGACGGGGGCGGGAAGAAGGATAATTTGGGTAGGGAAGTTGGTCGGGGATGCGACGACAAACAAAAGAGCTGGATGGGAAAGGGTTCGGGGAGTGGGTGGGTGCGACTAAGGCAGCCCGATGACGGGGGAGAAGGGTGCTGGGCCTGGGACTGGGAAGCCTGCGGGAGGAAGAGTGAGAGAGAGGGAATAGGTGTGCGTGTGTGCGAGAGTGGAAGAGCCCGAGCTGCTGGAGCGAGAGAGACAGAGAGGTAGGTAGGTAGCGAGACAGACTGACGGGCGACGAGCGAGTCGGGGGGTCGGAAAAAAAGCGTGGCGTGGCGACGGAGAAGGTAAAATGGAGTTGTTGGTTTATCGCAAAGGTAAAGGTTTCCGGGGCCCGTACAGGCAGAGCAGATACAGTAGAAAGAGAGTGTGCGAGAGTCAGAGATACGACGACGTGGTGTCGAAGGGTCGCGAGATAGCGGGAGCGAGGTGAGGCGAAGCGAGCGGACAGACTCAGTGGGTTGAGAGGTCTCGTGAGAGAGTGAGTGGGTGGACGGAAAAAGACGACGAGGCCCAGAGCCTTTTTCTTTTTCCTTCAGCACGCAGGCGCAGACGTCGTCGACGATGACATTCGCGGCGGCGGCGGGTTTATGTTGTAAGATATCCAACAAGCCCGATATTTATTGCACACGTCGAGAGACCGGGAGACAGCGAGAGATGAGCACTGCAATGTGCTGCGCTGGCGAGCAGGAACAAGCCTTTTTTTCGCGCGTCGCCTTACCAGGAAGACGGGAGAGTGAGCGAGATGCGGTACAGGTCCAGAGGTAAGGTACTAGCTATCTGGACCTGATGAATTGCGGATTTTGGGGGGTCGAGTGGGTTGGGCTGGGTAGCGTGGTAAGGTTGGCAGCAGCGTGGCAGCGTATCCGTAGCGCGTGCGGTGCCAGCGCGCTGGGGTCGGCTGGCTGTCCGTCTGTCGCTGTCTGTCTGGCTAGCCGGTGGGCTGGAGAAGGGACGCAAAGACTCAAAGTGGGCTGCCCGAGCTTCTTTTCCCCTTGTCCACGTCTTTCTTGCTCAGCGGGCAGACAGCGAAACCGAAAGTCCTATTCCTTCCGTTCGTCTTTTGGGTGGGTGTCGTGTAAAGCTAACGTGGTCCTCTTGTGTCTAAAACGCAACACGGGACGAAGTTGACGTTCGGAACCCCGAAAGAACAAAATGAAGCCAAACACATCAAAAATTCACAGACAGAAAAAATTTAAATTAAGGAATTAGACACTCGACCCAGGGGCGCTGATTGGAGGGGGCGCTCAACGTGGTGTTGCAGACAGGTTGCAGCGTCACAGAGAGCTCTCCCTACAACACCTACCTGCTAGGAGACAGCAGACAGCAGACGACAGAGAGCACAGCAGATGGGTGGATGGCTGCTCGGGCTGGGGAAACAGGAACAGAGCAGGGACGGCAAGGAAGCGCGAGAGGTGGGCGGGCGGCCAGCATGCCAAACTGCCAATGCCAGACGCACCTCCCAGCCCGAACCCGCCCTTTGCCCTCTTTGGATGGGAAAAGCGGGCTTCTATTCCATTATAGCGGTACGCTATGTATCTATCGAGCACAGCATGCATGGATATGCCGGAATTCGGTGGCGGGAAGCTCCATTTAAACGCGGGAATATGCCTCTATCCACAACGGCCGGCGATCAGGCGGCTTATGCATCAAGAGCAAAGCAAGCTTTGTCTTTCTTCAGCGACCCGCGCGTCCCAAGGGGTTGAAGCATCTGTCGCAAAGCAGGAGGCAGGAGGTTCTGCCTTGTCATGGTCACCGACGGGGGCAGCGCAGCAGCAAGGCAAGGAGAGAAAAAAAAATGCCTCCCATCCTCCCCGTTCATTAGATGACAAATGGCCCTCGCAGAACAGACCGCTGGAATCGCGTCGTCTTGCCCTATCCGTTTCTACCTTTTGCGTCCCTCAATGGCAACCACGTGTTCCCCGAACCACCCGGACACACACCATTCGCACATTCTGTCTCTCGCTGTCTTCCCTCATCGAGTCCTCTCATCGTCTGGTGACATGAACCCAGAGAGGGGGCCGCGCGGGATCCAATCAGCTTACCTCATTTTGGGGGAAGCGGGGGATCCATTGAGTCCCCAGTCCCAGACATCGGCTCCTCGGCGCTAATCTCCGATCGAAATCACATGACCTTCGGTCTAGAGCTGATTGTCCAAGCCGACCACGTGACACCCAATCTTTCCTCCCCCAAGCAGATTTCTAGACCAAAGGCCCGTGCCCCAGAAAAATTTCGACCGAACCTGGCCCCACAATTCCCATCGTGAGCCGCATCTATAAAATCTCTTCCCTCGCATCACAAGCTTCATTCCTTTCCCCATCATCCAACGCCATACTTCCTCTCCAACGCCAACCCGGCCAGCGCAGGCCTCGATCGCTCACACCACCTGACAAGGGCTCAATGCGGAGCAGATCAGAGAGCGTTCGGGCTTCCTGCGCTGCGCCTCCTACTAACAGGTAAGCCACCAGCAAAATTTCCCTTCATACACACATCCCCAAAAACTCCGAATGATGATATTATATCAACATGTCTTCTTTTCCCAACCGAATCGACCATGAAGAAGTCTAGTCTACTCGGGCACTCCGTCGCAGGAGAGCCTGTTACTTGCCAGTAATCACTATCTGACACTTTCACCTTCACCATCACTTTGCAGCAAAACTCGGATTTTGAGCATTCTCGCTGACAACGTGTAAAGAACAGGAAAAACTTGCATCGCGCACTTCGCGTATGAGAAACCATCAATGGCCCCTGCTCTAGAAAATAAAAACCATTACTTCATACTCTGTTGCTTCAATCATGACCCATGTGCCTGATCAAATGAGTGTGACTACTGACCCTTCGAGTTATGTGCTTTGAAACTCTTCTGGGGGTTTTCTCGGATCTATCTTTGCGATCCAGATCTCTGGGATCCAGCAGATCCAGCATCGTCCATAAGCTCCAGTTGGCACCGTGACTCGTAGTATCAAGACCTCAACGAGGTTGGCGTCCTTATCGTCCATGCCTTGCGGCAGAGGACGTCCTCACCAATCACTTCACGATAGAGGACGTCCCCTGAACATCATCTCAATTCAAGACCGCATCCCCAGCCAGCAGCCACCTTCCTAACCACGCACCATCTCACATCACATCACCTTACATCACCTCACCTCGCCTCAAATCACATCACATCACATCAAATATCCAAACCAAACAAATCATTCTTTGTGGAATAATCTCGAATTTCATCTATGCCAACCATCCCCAACTGCCATGCATCCCAAAAAGAAACACTCCCAATGCCCACCCCGCAAAATCCCATAAAACAAAAAAAGAGGTAATCGCTCTTTCTTTTCGCGAGGTATATCCCGTCACGGGGGCCGTAGCCATACACCGTGTGTTTTGTTTTTGCAACTTTCATCAAGAACGCCAAGCAGAACGAATGACAAGTAAGGCGCGCTGCGACCGCGCGCCCTCTGTGAACCACCCCAATAACCCACCAAGTCCATTCCCTCTCCTAAATCACGCGCAAACCTTCCCGTACAGACTCGGGGATATCCCGCCGCCTGCCTCCGACGATGCCGCGGCGGTTCCTACCCGTCCGCCCCCTGCCGAGCCAGTTGAGCTTGAGCAGCCGGCAGAGCTCCTCCATCCGCCTGTTCCCCTCGTCGTTGCCGTCTCCCGCGACGTCCCCGAGGCTGGCGAGGATGCTCATGCATTGCAGCATGCGGCCGACCATCTCCGTGACCTGCTTCGAGTCCTCGACGTTCTGCTCACGGGTAAAGGGCCGGAGTTGCCCATCGCTACCAGCACTGGCGTAGCTGACGTTGCTGAGACCCCGACTGCGTCCACCGGCCCCAGAGCTTGCATCGCCTAGTAGGGTCGTCGCGTTGGAGTTGTAGCTTGCCACAGACGGGTCAAGGCTCATTGCGGTCCCTGGGCGCATCATGCTCATGGTGTCGGCGGGGCTGGACGAGAGCGCAGGATCCGGGAGGGGAGAAGCGAGTGCCATTGAGGCAAATGACGAAGGCAGGAATTCGAGTGAGAGACGAGAGAATATTGTCTTGAGTGATTCGTACCGGGGGAGGATGACAATGTCTCGATATGCGGTCAGGACGATGCGGCGAACGTCGAAGACGGCCGAGGCCGGTCTTACATGCGGTGCATCGGTAGACATCGGAGCCGCCTTGACGCCGCCCCAAAAGTCGCGGGCCTGGTCCGGGTTCATGAGGACACCGCAGCCGGAGAATTCGAGATCCAAGGGAAGGAAAACGGCCTGCATGTATGGCAGAATCGAGGTGTAGGTGATGAGCCACATCTCCACCAGCGCCGGAATGACCTTGTCTTCTTGGGTGCGCCTAAGTGTGTGGTCCAATGAGGCAAAGCCGGTCGCAAGAAGTTCGCGCAGGTCCTCCAGAATAATATTCGGCGATCTGCGCTGGATGCAGTATTGTATGTGCAGTGTCACCAATTTGTTGAAGTCTTCCACGGGCTGTCGCAAATCTTCGCCTTCAAAGATGACGAGCATCTTCGCCTTGAGATACGGCCATGCATCATCGAGCGCCATGCTGTTGAGGCCGTATTTGCCTGCATCAATTGGTTCTGAGAGATACGACGACTGGTGCGTCAGACTTGGCAGACTGCTTGGCCCAGGCCATTCTGATGGAAGAGAACTCGATTCGACGCCGAGGCCGCTGCTCTCCTTTTCAGTCTTTTTGTCCCGACGTCCCTTGCCAAACGACGTTGCAGTCGGGGCCGGACTAGGGGGTAAGTTGAAACTGTATAAACTCGACGGGGCACTGGGGTCTGTGGGTTTCGAGTTGCTCGATGCGGACGACAGCGGGAGGTGGAATTCGTCCTTGAGCTTGTGCTTCTGCCGCGACAGAAAGTGATGCTTCTTTTCCTTTTCTCGCCCTTCTGGCTTCTCCATGGTGGGCGTTTCGGGCACGGCGCGGATGGTTGCAGAAGACGAGTTATTGAGATTGTAGATGGACTGGCCGCTGGTATCGATCAGACTGCTGGTGCTGAAATTACCGCGCTGTAATGATGCGAGCGCGCTGCCGATCTTGCTAGGGCTCGGGAGCGGTTTGTCCTTGGGATCGCCCTTGGTGCCGATCTTGACAGGGCGGGAGAAGAGCTTCACCTTGGACTTTTCTGGCTTCGCCGGTTTCGGATCGGGGATGAGTTGCGGCGGGGGATGAACAGGATGGACGGAGTGAACTGGGCTATGCTGTGACTGTTGGTGGGCGATGTGCTGCTGCTGTTGTTGAGGCTGTTGCTGCTGAGACTGAGATAGACCCGGTGATGTCTGCCCCGACCGTGGAAAGGCGGCGTTCGCTGCTGTCGTCGCGGCCGAAGTACCCAGCAGGCCGTTGTGGTATCCTTGGTTCCCAAAACCACTCTCTCGTGGAGCGCTGGCCTCTGTCAGGCTTAGCATAGGCGGGCTGAGTGGGCCCCTCGCGCCGCTTCCCCTCCTCACGTTGTCGACGGCGTCGCCGCCGTTCGGGTTCGGTACGGTCTGCGACCGCTGTCGAGCGTGCTGTAGTTGTTGCTGGTTCTGCTGGTTGCTCTGGTGCTGCAGTACGGCAGCTTGTGCCGCGATCTGGCTGGCTGAGAGGGCCGGACTCGATTGCTGGTGGTGGTGATGTACCTGGTGCTGGTGTGTAGACGACGATGCGACGGAGGCAGGCTGTGACATGCCCACCTGGGAGAGATTCGAGGTGCTCGTTGACGGGAGGGTCGAGTCGAAGAGGCCGGGCGTCTGGCTATGTTTCCTCGAGTGGCCTTTCGTCAAAGGGCTCGCGGTGCGGGCGGCGGCGGATGCGATGTGGGTGTTGACGCTCAGGTCATGGTTTCTGCCTTCGCTTGCCCCTCCTCCTGCTATGGGACCTGCTGGTCCTCCGGGTGTGGTGCCGGATCGCTGGGCGGTCGGGCGCGAGAAGTTCTGCAGGCTCGCGGTGCTCGAGTTGGCCTGGGAAGTGAACTGGGCATATATCGGCGTCGCGGAGGAGGGGGCGGTGGGCGCGCTCGGTGCGTGGCTCCGGGGCTTGACGAAGTGTATAGCGAGATTCTCTTCGCTGCTCGAGGAGTCGGCGCGGGCGGGAGGTCGTGGACGTTGCTGCGGCGGCGGTGCGCTGGAGGAGGAAGCTGTCGAGCCCGGCAGAGGGCTGAAGCTGCCCGGCGCTCGGGGCGGGGGTCGTGCTGGTTGCATTGTCGTGGATGTGTTAGGGGTCTGTTACATCTTGGGAGAGTTGGGACGATTCAAGATCGGGCGGCCCTCGAAGGTTTGTTTGCTGAGTTGCTGTCGACAGCAGGGGTGGTGGGTGGTTGTGTTGGTTGTTCGTCTCTTGGTGGGTGAGGTGAGGTGAGGTGAGGTGGGCGAGGTGGGAGTAGTTGAAGGGTGCGAGGGCGCTGGCAGAAGCGAAGTGGTGATGTAAGAGGGTCGAAAAATACGAGGTCAGGGAGGAAAGAAGGAAGGGTGGTGGTTATGAGCGATCCAATACCACGAGTGGATTTTGATTGCGTCCAAGGGCTTCAAGGGCCTCAAGGGCGGCCGTGTGAGATAGACAGGATCGATTGGGGGAATTGATGCAGGATAATCGACAAGGTAGTGTATCCCGTCTGCACAACACCAGGCCAGGCCAACCCTCGTCTGGGTCGTCTCGCGTGCGCCTTAAAGCAAGTCTGGCTCGGGTGTAAGCAAGCAAGATGCGGGCTATCCTTCCTATCGATATCAGCCCGGATCCAATCCAATGCACCTCAGAGTACGGATAAGCGACCCGTTGCCAAGGGGAAGCCGGCCGACGTTTTCGTTTGCGGTGAAGGACCGACGCCCTGGACGGCTGAACCAACCCAAAACCAAGGCACCGCGACGACTAACAGCATCCCCCGCTCTTAGGTGCTCACCCCAGCCCCTTGTGCTGCTGGATCACTGGCACCGCCGCCGGGTTGCGACCCTGGCCTTCGCTAGCCTGGCTGGTGGGTGTCTAGGCCATGCCGTTTCGGTGCTAAAATCCAGCAACAGGTGAAGGTAACCCCGCAGCGTCATTGCGCGCAAGAAAAAAAAAAGACAGTCCCCATCTTCAGCGGAACATTGAGGACCACCACCACTGGAATGGAGGGAGCCGCACCCGCAAAGCCGCACAGCGCCAGATTTTCGTCATAATTGATTTTCCCATGCTTCCTTTTTCCGACCCCTCCCCCTCCAACGACACACATCACGATCGCCCTTTCTCGCCAACCCCCTTCCCCTGCCCTCGTCCACGCTCCCCTAACTTGACACTCCCGTCGCTCGTCCAAACTACGAAACTTTGACGTACCAACCGTAACCGACAAAACCATGGCAGCAGAAACAAACGGCACCGCCGCCGCTCCGGCCCTCCAGTTCACGGCGACCTACAAGTCCCCCGCCAACGACCCCTTCACCCACTCAGAGTCCATCCCCGCCCCGCCGACCACCGGCGTCCAACACAAGACGGCCTACCTCAAGTCCCTGCGCGAAGCCATCAACAACGCCCAGGAGAGCATCAACAAGGAGCTCACGGCGCGCATGGAGGAGGACAAGGCGCGTGAGGCCGGCAAGAACGGCTCCAAGACCGCCGTCGACGAGGCACTCGAGGAGGAAAACTACGGCGAGGAGGCGCCTCCCAACGACGACTGAGAGAAAGGAAGAGAGCAAGAGAGAAAAACTTTGAAGCTACGAAAAACGAACGCAACGCCTCGTTTCAGAGCGCCATCGTACATTCTTTGCCACCTTATATACGGGGTATTGCTGTATCATGCTGCCGCTTCCCCATTTGCCCTGGCTATGCAAATACCAATATGTACGAAGGAAACCAACTCCCAGCACCAATCAACCCGGCTCCTCCTACTCCTACAGCACACCCCTTACGAAAACCTACGAGCCCAACTTCCCGCCCGCGAGCTCTGCGGCCTGTGCGACGCCGTCTTGTTCGAGCAGCCGTAATGGACGACGCTGTTATCGGGCAATACCGAAATGACGGTGCTGCCACCGAGCCTCTTGTGGCACACACCGCAGAGGCGTTCCTCCGTGATCACCACTCTTCTATTGCGTCCGCCTTGCCCACCAGGAATTCCGTCACCGAGCACCAACAGGGCTTGCGTAGATACCAGCTCCGTGTCTCGCAACCGCGCAACAATGCGCGACTCGTTCACCACGCTGTTGGCAGACCTGATCCTGCCTCGGAAGTAGGATTCAAGGTCTCGGACGGGAAGGTCATCGGGGATCAGCGAGAGGGTTGAGGCTGCTGGGAGACGTGAACCGTGCCTTGAGAGAAGTTCGAGTGCTGGCGCATGGGCGGGTTTGTGAGGTGGCGGCGGCGTCAGGTACAAAGAGAGTAGTGTGTGGTAGATTGATGGTGTCGAGTCCTCAACGTCGCCGGCCGACGACGGTCTCCGCGATCGATCCGGGGACCGTGATCGGTCTGGCGACGACGACGCAGACTCCTTTGACTTGTGCACCATGTTGCAGTACCTAGGCAGGTTAGCCAATGCAAAGACGTTAAATAAGGCAATACTTACTCTTCGGCCTTCGCATAATTCTTCATTTTGAAAACGTAAATTTCCAATGCCTGCTTGTGCGAACCCATGTTACTCAGCACGACAGCTTGAGCTTCATAAAAGGCCGGATCTGCATCACGTCAGTAACCATCAAGTCCGGCAAACAGTGGTCAAACGTACCGTCTCGCGGGATGAGACCAAATGCCTTGCTAAGACTATATTGCCCACTTGTTTTGAGGAACGCAACGAAGCGTTCCATTTCTGCATCCCACTCGTCATCCCTCTTCTTCTCCTTCAGCTGTCTGATGAACAACTCCGCTAGACGGTTGTGGAAGTCTGGGGTCGTATCATCTAGCTCGTTGATGATATGCTCCAAGTACTGGACCTCCAATGAAGGGTTGATGCCGCCCAAGAAGCGGGCTACCCGGCCACGGGGCAAGGTCTCCGCGTTCTCAGAGTCAGCAATGAATATCTCCATGGCCAACTTTGGATCCGCCTTCAATACCCATTCAGAGTACTGGAGAATCAGATCAATCTCTGACGGCGGCAGGTTTTGAAGATACATCACCGTCCGCTGGGGGCCATGCAGAGCAGGGGCGGTCTCGTCGGGCTTCTCGGCGGTTCCAAAGCGCTTGAGAAGCTCCAGCGCTTGAGAGTGAAGCTTCTTGCCGCTGAAGAAGTCCACAAGCTCATTGTATCTGTTATGAGCGAGAAGCGCTTCATTTACCACATCTGGATCGCAAAAGTTGGGCAGTCGGAAGAGAGATCCGGCCAGAGAAGGGCTGGTCGTCATATATGTTCTGAACAAAGCCGTGTCAACCATCCTTGAAGTTCTCAGCAGCTCTCCCTCCAGTTGGCTTCCCGTCTCCTCTCCATGGACTGGTGACATGAAGCCCTTCATCGCGTCTTCGGTCGAGCCATTGGTGTTTGATCGCTTCAGCTTGCCGGTACTGGGGTCAAGCACACGTTGTAGGCGTGTTCTCGTTCCAACCAAGTAACCAGCCAGCGTCCTGACTGCTGCCAGAAGATCGTCGCCTTCAAGAGGTTTGTCTTCCGCCAGCCTTCCCTTGGTGCTGTCGGTTTCTTCAACGTCCAACGCATTGCTCTTAGATATGATGGAAGCCGTGTCCGACTGCGGCGGTGCGGGTGCCTGTTTTCGTCCCATGAAAAGCTTCGCAAAGCCAACACCACCGCCCCTCGCTGGGGAAGCTGGGCTCTCGCTGGGTTCGTCCTTAACTGTCTTGTCACCATTGGTTTTTTCATGGACTTCTTCCTCGCCATCTCTCTCGTCACTGCCCGATTCCTCCTGAGCACCATGCGCCCATCCGGACATCTCACCCGCGATCGAAGGCGGGAAGAGCTTCAGTACGCGCTCAGGCGGGGCGTGCACGTCCTCTTCGTTGAACAAATCCATGGCGTCGTAGTACTTTTTCTGTTTGAAGAGCATCTCAGCTTTGAGCATCTTCACCTCCCGCAGAGTCTCCGTCTTATTGCGCAATAGAGCATCTTCGAGCATGTTCAGAATACTGATGGCCTCGTCGTATTTGCCCTTTTCGACCAGCTCGTCAATTTGCGAGTCGTAATCGGCGGCACCCATCCTCCACACACATCGATCGCTAGAAATGTGGAATCCCTTGCCTGCATGCGCCAGACTGAGATTGGGTGGTGGAAGGTGAAGCTGCGCCGCACCGGGGAGAGAGATGGTCTGTAACAGCGACAATGTCTCTGGATTCCTCACTTCCAGCGAGCCTTTCGAGGGTGCCTGCAGAGCTAAAATGTAGGGATAAGAATATCCAATCTGCTCCGGCGCCGCTTGCCATGGTATCTGCCGTTTCTCAATCGGTTTGCCTTCGTCGGTGATAAACATCGAGTTGATATCCTTGGCCAACAGTAGCTCGCCTTCGGACAGCTTCGCCGCAAGGGGTTTCGGCATGTATCCTCCCAGACCCATGTATCCCATACCCGCGCTGCTGACCGCTCCGAAGCGGCTGGCTTGTTGACCCGACGTTGCAGAGCCCGGGCTGATGATATCCTCAACCTCTTGACTTATAACATCGACCATGACATAGCCAGCGTTCATGCCGCAGACAATCTTCGTCGCGCTGGCCCACGTTATAGTTCGTATTGATTCCGGCAGGGTGATCTCGCCGACGTCGGGGCTAAGCTCGCTCTGCTGCCAGCTCCATAGCAACAGCCGCCGACGGACGGCAACGGCCATGCGGCTGATGATCTCCGGTATGCCAGTAGCAGCATCTTTCACGATGTTTGAGGTTACGGCGAAGCAGGTGGCATTCTTCGTTCGTTGAAGCTGCTCGATCGGCTCGTAAGTCTGCAGGTCGTGCAACGAGACGTAGTAGTTGGACAGCGATACGATGGTAGTAGCTTCTTTGAGAATAGCAAGCTGTTCGATCGCCCTGGTCGAGAATCTATCTATCTCACGCAGCAGGTCCGTCGGTTTCTGCGGCGGTTGGGCGGTGTTGAGGTTGTTGTTGTTGGCTGCCGGCGGTGGGCTCGTCGCGGAGGGCTGGGAGCCATTGGCTTGGGTCGGTGACGGAGGGGGCAGCTCGTTTAGGCGGTAAATGCGGAGGGCACCGCTGTTGAGGCCGACGAAGACGCGGTCGCCTGTGAAATAATATGTGAGAGGGGGGCGTCATCACGCAGGAGGCGGGCTACGTTTGGGGCAACGACGCACCATGCGCGAGGATTGTCTCAATCTTGGACTTATCCCGCTGCTTTAGCTCTATGATCGGCCGCGCTGTAAATGCTGAGAGCATGGCGACTGCCGGGCCGCAAGGCGAGTGTGTGAAATATTCAGTATACCGTCATCAGTAGGGAGGTTCGTCTTGTTTGCGCCGGTTCGTCACTGCAGCAGAGAAGCGTTCATGATGGCGCGCGCGGGAGAGATGTTGGAGCTTCGATTCGGGTATGGCTGGATGCTTGTTGCTGGTAAGGTAGGTAAGGTACGCCGTAGTCGTCGGCCGTACGTCAGGACGAAGTCCCCACAAGGGAGCCGATGACCTCTTTTGCCGCCTGTTTGGGACTAGCGCCGCTGCTACCCTTCCACTTGAAGCAGCGAGTCTCCACCTCCTTCAACATCTGTTGGGAACAGCTGCTGATTGGCCGGTGGTACATCGGGATTTGCTGTACATCCGTCACATGCATTAAGGCACTTTACTTTCGACTGCAGCTTGAATGAAGCTCCAGCTATTGAAGAAATGTTTGGATAGATGAATAACTTGAAATTGCACGCTGCTTCGTAGGAAATATCTCGACACGCCATTCTAACTTTCCCTCGAAACTATGCGCTGCATATGTGGCAGTCGCAAGGAAATAACCAAATCAAGCCCAGTGCTATCTATGCCAGTATCTATGTGCTGAACTCATCCAAGAACCAATATCTCCGAGTTCATGATCCCCTTTTCCGAGTGTCCGCAAAACAAAAACGATGCCAGACGCACCGTGACACGTGTATGAACGAGCATGTGTATGTGAGAAATGTGTACGGGATAGCCCTTAGTCTAGTCCAGCGACCCTCATCAGCCCGTATCCAAGGGTCACAACGACAGCCAGTGTGAGGATACTGCTGGGAACACCTCTGCTGATGAAGTGCTTCACTTGGAGATATCTCTGGCCGGTCGGATCTTCCTTCATGATGGCAGCTACGAAGGGTTAGCTCTGGTCCAAGGCAAGGATTTCGAAGTGACTTACTCATGTTGGGGAATCCGCTGGTAGGCAATCCCATAGCGGCACTGCACATTAGCACACCACCCATGACGAGCAGGTTGGGGTGAGGCTCGTCCATGTTGCTGCCGACATCGAACACCAGAGGCAAGATGATAAGAGCCGCGACCGTGTGGCTGATGAAGGTGGCAATGATGAGAATCAGGGACGAGAACACAACAAGAACTCCGTAGAGGCTCATGCCCTCGACCTCCTTGGTTACCACGCCGGCGATGGTGTGCAGCAGGCCAGATGACTTGACCGCCTTGCCCAGAGCCAAGCCTCCAGCAGCCAGGATAATGATGGTCCACGGGAAGTTGTTGAAGTCTTCCTTGGTCAGAATACCAATACCAAAGAACAGGACGATGGGGATGATGGCAATGACACCCATGTCTCCGAAGACGCCTTCCAACTGATGGCTGGCGCACCACAGACCGATTGTGACAATCGTTACGATGGAGACAAAGTACTGAATGCCGGTGAACTTCTCCTTCACAGGACGAATGGGGGCAATTGTGGTTCCCTTGCTTGGCTGGAAAGTGATGAGAAGCAGAACCCAGATCACGAGTAGCGAGACAACGCCAACGGGAATGACAATGAAGAACCACTGGATCCAGGTAGGCGCCGGCTTCATGATTCCAACAGCAACCACGTTCTGCGGCGATGCGATGGGCGACAGCATGCCACCAATGTTGGAGGCAAGCGCAATACCCATGATGACCGCCTTGGACATGTTGGACTCAGAAGGCAATGTGCGCAGCATTGGCTGGGAACAGTGTTAGTAAGACTCACGTTTGTGCCAGGTAATTTGGACTAACCTCGATAATGGAGAAGCAAAGGACAGGGGCAGCAACGTTGCTAATCAGCATACTCGCGAAAGCGGCGACCAGCATGTTGGCGATGAGGACCGTCCGGGGGGTGGTTCCCGCCTTGCTCAGAACAAACGTGGCAAGTCGCTTGTCAATCTTGCACTTAGACAACGCCGCCGCCAAGGTGAAACCACCCAGGAGAAGCATGATGACGGGTGTCCACATGGCCGAGAAGATGTACGAGGTAGCAGCCTTGGAATCAAGCCTCCTATGCGGCTTGTCCTCTGAGCGAACGACAGTCAAGACAACGCAGAGGAAGGGGATCATCAGCGAAGTCACGAATAATGGAATAGCCTGTGAAGTGTGTTAGCTCTGACTCGCTTCACTCTGTGACCATCGAACTCACCTCCGTAGCCCACAAGATGCTGACGAACACGATCAGTGCCAAACAGTTTTGCTGCTCAGGCTTCTCCATGATGGGAATGAAGAGGAGCAGAAAGAAGATGACAAACGCAATCAGAAGGGTAAGCAAGGGCGTGCTGGCCACCCAGGTCGGGACGACGAAGCGTCCCACGGGAGTAACCACCTCCTTTGTGACGGGGGCGAGCTCGTCATCTCCTTGGAGTCGTCGAGCGCCGGATAAACCGTCTCTACCCAGCAGGGTTCTGCCCAAGCTGGCAGCTTCAGCACGGCGCTCCATACCGATCATGTCTCTCCAGACAGTGTTCCGCTCCCAGACGACATGTTCGCGGAGGTGAGACCGCAGA
This sequence comes from Colletotrichum siamense, assembly GCF_013390195.1. Taxonomy (NCBI): domain Eukaryota; kingdom Fungi; phylum Ascomycota; class Sordariomycetes; order Glomerellales; family Glomerellaceae; genus Colletotrichum; species Colletotrichum siamense. The sequence goes on from NW_023501015.1 coordinate 2,378,189, forward strand.
TCTCTCTTGGCGAGGTTCTCGTCGCCATTGGTGACAACCTCAGCGTATGCCTTTTCCATCTTGGAAATGTTCTCTTCGATCGTCTTGATGCTCTCCACCTTGAAGGGGTAGGCGGAATCGACGTGGGTGCTCATGTACTTGGGGCGCAGCTCCCTGTCCACGATCTTGTCGAATTTCTTCAACACCTTGCGGAAACCCGTTCTGTTGAGCTGCACGTACGACTTAAGCTCACAGAGCTGGACATAGAGGCTGATGATACGCTTCTTGAGCATGATGCTCGACGAGTAGAGGAAGGACTGGTCCGGAATCTCGTCCTGCGTGGTGCTGTAACGTCGTAATGATCTTCCCAGCGTCAGCTCGGTCGACGCCGTCAGCTCAGTCGTGGAGTGGCCGAGGTTGGGAGCTGTCTTGCGCCTGCCTCCACCAAGGCTGGACCGGCTCTTTGTCAGACCGGTGGTCTCGTCGTCGTCCTCATCGTCATCGCTGTCGTCCATGTTGCCATCGATCGACTCGGATCTTCTGCCGTTGGTCCCCGGCATGCCCGGTCGGTGTCCGCTGCCGAACGACCGTCTAGGCCCACCGTTCTCCTCCTCATCTTCCGAAGAGAAGTTGCCGACGTCGCCAAGTAGCTGGTTGACCTCGTCCAGAAGCTCGCCCTCCTTGGCTACGTAAAAGGAGCAAATCTTCTCCAGCTCTACGCCGAGGGCGCGGCTGAAGACGTCTTCCGGTTCTTCATTTCGGATGAGGGGTCTCGATTCCGCGTCGCCTGCGCTCGTCTGGTGGACGGTCTTCTCGAGCTGGTAGATCCTACGGCGAGTCATTAGTCATCTGAGACCTCGGGGTACGGTTGGGGAAGGCATTGAGATCTCACAGCTTCTTGAGGTTGCTGTAGGCAATGTAATGACTGCTCCAGTCCGGAACAGCATTAAACTGGATGCTGTGGGAGAACTTCATGTCGTCCTGCTGCTCGAGCCACTGCTTCTTCCAAAGTCTCTTCTGTTCGCGCCGGGCGGCTCGGTCGTCGGCGGTCTTGCGCTCGGCAATGGGCTTGTAGTCGTCGAGCTCGAAGCTCTCGGTGTCTGCAACGGCGGTGCTATGGCTGTTGGCGGAACTCCCTCCCCGTTCCCGAAGGCCTGATGATGTGTTATCGAGGTCAATGAGAAGTCCTGGCGGCGCAGAGCCTGGTTGATGGGTAGAGGAGGGATTGCTTTGGGGTGCCTGGGGCGGTATGGTGGCAGAATGCGGTCGCGTGCGACTTCTTATCGGGATGGGGTATCGCGATGCGCGCGGATCAGGGTACTTAGGCGTGCTGGATGGTGTTTAAGCTACGGGCTGGAATAGCATCCCGCGTTTTCGTGGTGGCTGCAACACGTGGGGAAAGCGTTGGTCGTCCTGTCTCCCAGCTTGTTGAAAGAGCCGCGTGACGATGTAATTGGTTTCATTTGGGCCTAGCGCAATCCAGCTCCACGGGTGCCACGTCCTTGCGATTAGTGTCGTTGCGATTGGTTGCAGGTCGCTCGGATGGAGCAGAAATCCATCTCGACCCAGCAATCTATGAAGCTATCAGGGGATTACCTAAGACAGTGACGTGACCTTATTTAACAAAAAGGTGTAGCGGTGGATGCACCACCGATATAAAGTTTCATCCTTGAAGGGCATATTCAATGCCAGACCCTCCAAGTCGCCAGTCATCGTGGGAAGCTCCTTGAACGAAGCCGTTCTTATCATGCTTTCCCGTGGAAATCAAGTCGTATTCCGAGTTCCCTCTATGTAATCGTCGGAGAACGACGAATCTTGCTATTACTGCCTGTACTGTCCAACTCATTCCTACACCCTATTCAAACATGGTTCTGTTTCTTCGCAAAGCTTTTTTTCTTTCTGTCTCCTTCAAACGCGAGTAGTGTCTATCTGCTATGTATACGCAAACCCATGCTGTGGAGATCTTTCTTATGCTTGAATCCTTCTAATACAGTGCTCTTATGAAGTCTGGAAACTCGAGTGGGTATCAGTCAAATGAAATGCCGAAAAAGACAGACAAACACAAAGAGAACATGTCATCCCTTAGAGGGACTCCCGAAGTCTAGCTCGGAATCTCTCGCAGTTGTACTGCAGCCAAATTACAAGCGGCACTGTCGAAACCGCAGCGGCTGTGATGAACCACTTTGCGGTGCTGTTGCTGGTCAAAGTCTCCAAAGCTTGCTCCGCCAGCGGAAACAATGCTCCAGAGGGGTATCTGAGAAGAGCAAGCGAGGCGCTCGTCGCCACCGCATGCTGGGGTGAAAGGTCAATGATGTATACGGCCGATGTCATCTGCGGTTAGAAGTTAGCCGTCAATCCCAAAATAGAGGCAACATCAAGGAGGGTTGTTTCTTACAGTGATGGCAAATAGCCCGCTGCCAATGATGTAGTCGCCTAACAAGGGCACCAAGTAGGACACGCCCGGCCGAGCAGTCATGTTAAATATAATCAAGCCAGCCACGACCAGGAGAGCAGCGGCACTCAGCAGCGGGAGACGGTGCTCTGGAAGCCTATCACCGCCGCGCGCAAGTCTCGAAACCACGACATCGCTCAGAAAGCCGAAGATGAGGAGTCCGGTGAACATGCCGATGCCCATGCCGGCAAATGCCAGACCGGCCTCGGCGGTGTTGAAGTCATATACCGTCTTGTAAGTCATCGGCACATCGATATACAGCCAAACCTGGAGGCCGTAGAAGAACGATGTAACCATGATGGCCGGCAGTATACTAGGCTCGAAGGCTAAGGTCAAAGGCCGGATCGCCGCCTTGTAGAGCAGCGACCGCAACGGCTTCGGTGCAACGGTCTTGCTCTCGTCCACCTCACCGTCAACGTTACCAACAATGCCCATTGCGGCGTACTTGCGCCGAAGCACCGGCAAGTACGTCTCGCGCATGAACACCTGCGTGAGGATGGTACTTATCAAACACTATATCATCCAGTCAGCATGGCTCCATCAAGTTGGGGAACATGAGATGACGCCCATCAGTCCGCCTCATCATGAGCAACTCACCATAAAAACCAAGAAGCCAAAGCACCCCCTCCAGCCCCAAACCTGCGCAATCCCGCCTCCGAGCGCAGACCCGACCGCAGGACTGCAGACGCTCCCGAACGCCATCACCGACAACGCCCTCGCCCGCTCATGCTTCAGCATCACGTCCGTCGCCGTCCCGGAACCCTGCGTGATCGGGCTCGCCCCGGCGCACCCCGCCAGGAACCGGAAGAAGACGAGCCACTCCGCCGACGGCGCGACCATGCAGCCCAGATTACAGAGGAGAAGAAGCACATTGCTGACCTGGTACACCGGCCTCTTGCCAAACACCTCGCTCAGCGGCGCAATCAGCAGCGGCCCGGCCGAGAACCCCAGCACGTACGCAGACACCGTCAGGTGCGCCAGCGAGGGGTCGTCTTCGATGCCGAAGTCGCGGATCACCTGGTCTAACGCCGGCGTGTACACGGCGGAGGCTAAGGGACTGTAACCGGAGAAAAAAGCAAGACACGCGGTTAGCGCGGGGGTTCCGTTTTTTGACACCAACGGTGCAGGATGGCGTGAAGTCTAGAGGGCGGTCTGCCGCCCACCACTTGCATGCCGGCCATGGATGGTGGAGGTGTGGACTTACGTGACGCATGTAATGAAGGCGACCACTAAGATGTGAGTCCACCGCTTCCTAGCGGACCACAAGATGGGATCGAATGGTTCGCGGCCGTCTAATTCGGACGGCGAAGCTTCTGACGCGGGGTGGTGATCGGCGCCGGCGGCGTCAACGTCCGCCTTCTCAGGGTCCAGAAAGCGGGTAGCTTCGTCGGAACGCTTGTCATCCGATGGAAGCCATTGTGAGGTTTCGATGATGGCGGTGTTAAAGTCCTTCTCATCCAACAACCGGATCCCATCATCCCCATCTGCCGCCTTGTTCTTGGTGAGCATTGCCAAAACCCTGGTTCGGCCAAGTTTTGACGTCTTGTCCGTCCGGATCGCAAGAAGCTTGCTGATCTTTGATTTGTCTTTTTTCTGCCTTCTTTTTGACAATCGGCAATGGAGGGGAGCAAAGGTATGTAAACTGGAGTTCGGCCAAAACCAAAGAGGGAAGCTTGATGCCGACGGGATTGAAGCTGTCTTGTCGTTTCCGAGGTTTTTCCTTCTTATTCCCTCGCTTGCAGAGCGCAGAGGCCGTCTCTGATCTGTTTGACAGGCTGTTTGTCGTTCTCGTGATGGCGAGTCAACGGAGGGAAGACGATAGAAAAGGGTGAAAGGATGAAGCCGGAAGAGCACAGCTTCGGGACGAGGCCGTCGCCCGTTCGGCTTGCACGGCTTCATGGGAGACCCCGGCGTGGAGGAAACGTATCAGGACCGCCCCGCAAGCGTTGCGCTTCAAACTTTATTTTACGAGCTTGAAAAGTGGTCGATGCGACGCTATTCAGCGTTGTCGGTGAGCGACCACTTTTTTGACTTTCAGTAGGTTGCTGATGTGATCGCGTACGCACGAATACAGGCAAACACCGACAGCTACAACACATTGGCGATGAAGCAGCCATGTCCTGGCTTTCATGGAACCGCCATCCGGTGGGACAATGGCATTCTGCCGTCCTACCCGCGCGTCCGCGCACCACCGCACTTTACCTCGTACTGGACTACGGTATGGTATGGCATTTCGTCTTTACCGTCCGTAACGCATTGTCTCGAGAATACAGACTTTTGGCGTAGGTGCCGACTCGGCGATTCGCCTGTATCACGATGTTGGCTTGGCATTATAGACTCCCCTCGAACGAGAGTAGAGTTCCCGCCAGATCGTGAAGAGTAACCCCTCCTTTGCCAAAGAGACTACGGCAATTCATAATACGGCTCGAGTAATGAGAGAATAAATATGACACGAAAACCCCGCCGTGGCAACCAGTTGGCATAGTAGTGCTGGCTCATGCGTTGCAGCTGGTTCACCGCCAAACACCTGTCGAGACGCCGCCTGTGCACGACGTCGTGACAATCTCGGAGTATTTCCTAAAGCACGCGGTCTGGGCCAAGCCAGCCCACTTCCCCTCCGCCCAGCCATCTGCTATCCCCTCAACTATAGGGGTCCTGAGATCTCGGGCCCGCGCCCCGGCTCGGCTGGGGGCGACCTCTCATTGGAAAGGATGGTCTCCGAAAAAGTTCCGGACCCCTCGGGGTCCCTTCCTGAGGTCGTTGTCGATGGGGCTCAGAAACATCACCGTGACATTGACGTTGAAAAGTGCGCAAAGGGCCCTTCTGGCGAAGACATTGCGATTGAACCGACCGAGGAGAAGGAGAAGATGCGGCCAAGATATTTTGACGGGACGGCGACGCTGACTGTGGGAGATGGTGTGATTCTTATTCCAACTCCGAGCGCGGATCCGAGAGGTACGTCTTTAACTTATTGAGCAATCTCCCAGAGACAAGCTAGGCAAACTCTCGTGTGAGTTACGGACATTTTTTGACTGACGATGCGCAGATCCCCTCAATCTCCCAGGATGGCACAAGAAACTCATCGTGGCGATCATCGTGCTGTGTAAGTTAACCGGCACCAAAATCAAACTGAGGTTCAATCTCCGGAGGCCTAGACTCACAATGTGGTCTTCACAGACGCAATATCAGGCGTATGCCTAATCACCGCCCTCTCCGCGCTGATTGTGTACATCATGCCGGATTACGACCGCGAGGGCATCACCTCAGACCAAATTTCGAACCTCTTCACGTTCCCAAACCTTTTCCTGGGGCTCGGCAACCTCGTCTCCATGCCCATCGCCGTGGCGGTGGGCAGACGGCCGGTGATTCTCGCATCGAACGTACTGCTCTTCCTCGCCGCCGTGCTCTGCGCGACGAACCGCAGCTACTACTGGCATCTCGGCGGGCGCATGGTCGCAGCTTTCGCGGCAGCCCAGTGCCAGGCCTTGGCTCTGCTCATCCTACAGGTATGGCACACACGGCATGAAGCGTCCGTGTCCAGAGCTATATTGGGTCGTCGGCTAACTTCAAACGCCTCAGGACGTCTACTTTCTCCACCAGCGCGCGCGCGTCTTCCAGGTCTATGCGTCCGCTGAGGTCCTCCTCAACTCCAGCCTGGTGATCGCGTCGTCGTACATGGCCGACGCCCTGGGCTGGCGGTCGTGGTACTGGCTCTTCGCCGGTCTCTCGGGCGTCGCCATGGTCCTGACCTACTTCTTTGTCCCCGAGACGGCGTACGATCGGTCCATTGAGTCTTTCATGGGGACCCAGCCGACTGATACGAGCAACCTGCTGCCCGCGCAGAGCAGCAGTAATGGCGCCGGGCTCCTTGACCGCAGTCGGTCGCCGGGACCAAAGTACACCACGACGGACGACAGACCGAGCTTAGATCTCGAACGATTCGAGAAGCGCACCTTTGCTTCGAACCTGACAATCTTCGTCCACAAGCCGACTTGGTCTCGATGCTGGCTGTGCCTGAAGCAGATCGGGCAGGTGTTCCTGTTCCCCCACGTCCTCTGGGTAGCCATCAACAACGGCCTCTTCCAGGGCATCGACGTTTCCATCCAGATGACCTACGCAGAGGTGCTCGTCAAGCCGCCCTACAACTGGGCCAACACCTCCGTCTCCCTCATCCAGCTGGGTCAAATCTTTATCGCCCTGCTGTGCGTCCCGGTGATCGGCTGGATGAGCGACTACGTCATCCGCGTATCCGCCCGACGGAACCACGGCATCCACGAGCCGGAGCAGCGACTCCTCGCCTGGATCCTGCCTATGGTGACAGCCCTGATCTTGACGGTGCTGTACGGCTACGTCCTGAAGAACCCCGAAAGCTACCACTGGATGGCCATCGTGTCCGTCGTCGACGGCTACCTCATCGTGCTGATGGGCGTCAACACCGTGGGCACGGCGTACCTGATCGACAGCCACCCCAGCTTCGCCGGCGCGATCTTGGTGGCGCTGCCCGTCACCCGCGGGCTGGTCGGTTTCGGGCTCAGCAAGCATACCACGGAGTACATTACGAACCTCGGCCCGGTCCGAACGTTTGGGATCTACGCCGCCGTCAGTGCGGCGTTTTGTTTGTTGGGCGTCCTCCTGTTTTTCAAGGGCAAGCGAGTCAGGAGGATTTGCGCTCAATTGACGCAGTAATGCGATGACGACCTTCATGAAGTATTGAGTTATGAGACGTCGAAATGATGGGGGAACGGTCGGGCGCAAGTATTTGGGCCTTGAAACAATTACACTTCTTGTACATATTAAGAAATATAGCAGAGTGTACAAAAAGAACCTTGCTTCTCCAACCTACCTACGTGATCTTTCTCAGGATTGAGACCACAACTGCAGGCCACAAAGGGTTTGCAGTCTTCAAAGATTATGACAGTCTCAGCTAGTGAGACATCGGACTTTATTGAAGAGGAGCAGCTGATAGGATGTTATTTGGAACGTCACTCTGACTAGTAGGATCGATTTATGATAGACTAAAAGACAGCCTCCTTCAATAACTTTTCAGGTACGCCGCTCTTTCAGAAACTGACAGTGTTGGCCTTATTCAAAGACAGCTCAGCCGAGGAAACCCTTTATCGTGGAGATGGGTAGTCTTGGTGACTAGATCGAGAGGAGAAATGTGACCAACTTTTGATGAATCACTCCCGCTCGACATCATGGCTTCCAGCTATAAGGGTCAGTTCAAGACTCCCATTCCCACCTTCAACTCATAGTGATCAACCATCAACAACCAATTTTACATCAAAGCTCAAAATCAACATGAGCTGGCGCAAAGTCTTCAGGAGATCTTCCTCTCGCAGAGAACGTCTAGATGACTCCTCGTCGTGCTCATCGTCTTGTTCCTCGTCATGCTCCGGCTGTGAATCCCGGAGCATCGACAGCGAAAACATCTTCCGCGGCGCAACCCCGGCTCCTAGCACAGCCAACCCTGAAAGCCGCGCAGCCGCACCGCACCGCAGCGTCCTCGTCCGCTTCTCTTTCCTCAAAGACAGCAACAACACCATCCCGGTGCGCCTCACAGATCTCGCCGGCGGCTACGGCATGTACCACTTCCTGTACCTGCTCAGCGAGGCGGCCATCATGCTCATGTGCAACCCCGACACGACCGTCCCGTTCATCGTAGAGCACCTGCGCCCCGTGCACGCCGTCATTCAGGCCTACTTCAAGGTCAAGATTCGCTGGGACCTGGGCGGCGGACTGCTCGGGCACACTGAGCTTCCTCTCGTCGACGCCCATGAGACGTGGAACGATGTTGTCAAGATGCTGGTGGGACCGGGTGGGAGGGGAGGCTGCGTGGTGGTGGACTTACCGGAGGATAAGGTGGAATATCTGCGGCGGGTGGTCCCAGCGGCCGTGAAGCCGGATGACGAGCCGGAGACGGATGAGGAGGAATACCCGGAGTATGCGGATGAATGTGGGTCTGTGTAGCCGGCATTATCGGAGTGGAGCCCGGCACGGCGCTTGGCCAACTCGGCGTGTCAAAAAAAAATGAAAGCCGAGAGATATCTCCAAATCTACAATGAACACATCTAACCTCCAAGTGATGACCGCTGCGAAATCCCATCCCAATTCGAGATTAGGTTCAGTCTGGGCGCCGAAATAAACGGTCACAGTGGACACGCCCGCCCCTGTCCGACCCCTGAGCTCCGCGACCACTCGGCGCGTCCCCTGCCGCACGTGCTGCACGCACCTCCCCACACAAGCTTCAACATCTTTCTCGCCTCCCGCTCATCGGAGGTTAGTCGCATGCATCACCGTCAGAACTGCACCAAACATCCCGGCGAGGTTCCAACAGTCGACCATACGTCCACATCCACCAGCGGGAATTACAATCCTGCAAGACTATACCGCCCCCGCAGGATAAACACGCCAGTGAATTCCTGGTTCCTGCACGATAGCGCTGCATTATCTATCGGTTCACCACCACCCTCACCCGGAGGAACCCACGTGGGATACACCCAAGCCCACTCAAGGTTCCCCAATCCCAAATCGGTTTTTTATCGTAAATGACCTTGACGAAAAAAATTAAAAACCACATATACATATAAACAATGGCATGGCTTCCTCACCTTGCTTCCCACGCAGGCCACTAGCCTCCCCCGCCGCCTGGATCAAGTCCCTCGTCCTCGTCGCCAGCTTCATTATCTTCGCCGAGTACACCCTCTCTCAGGTAATGGCGCCCAAGGCAGGCTCCTCTCTCCTCGCCGCGCTCGCCGTCTTCGGCACCGGCTCCGGCGCCCTCAGCGGGTCCGGCACTACCGCCAGCGGCAACAGCTCCGCGGGTGCCGGCGGCGTTGACCTCACATGGCACGCCCCCGCAAGCTCCGAGGTCAACAACCTCACCTCCGTGATCAGCGGCAAGGGCGTCTGGGGCTTCATCTACGACACATCCGCCACGCCGGACGATAACTATGGGCAGTACAACTGGTGCAACATGCCCCACGTGCGCAAGACGGAGTATGTCAAGGCGAGCGATGAGTACGAGCTCAAATACGTCGAACTGGTTTGTTTCTCTCTCTCTCACACTGCCTTACAAAAAACTCTCACAGAGGCAAAGAGTGCTCACACCTCCAACAGATTCACCGCCACCACAAACGCACCCCCTACGCCTCCAACGCCTTCCCCGTGGAATCCTACCAGTGGAACTGCGACGAGCAAGGCCTCTTCTACTACGGCGAGCCCTTCGCCTCCGCCAACAAGCCCGCAAAGACCTACTGGAAGGTCTACATCTCCCCCGTCAACCCCTTCGTCCCCGCCGGCTGGATCGGGACCTGCCAGTTCCCGCAAATCACCGCCCAAGGGCTCGACGACTCCTGGGTCCACGGCGCAGACCTCTTCGGCGTCTACCACGACCTGCTCGGCTTCCTCCCGCCAAAGGACGCCGCCGGCTCCGCCGACTGGCTCGCCAAGGTCAAGTACCGCGTGACCAACAACCAGATCACCAGCCAGGTCGCCGGCATGGTCGTCAACGGCATGTGGGGCACCGCCGCCTCCACGGGCCTCTCCATCCAGGCCGCCGGCGTCGACTCCCTCGAGCCGCAGTACTCCTGCCCGGCCGGCGCCGCCCTCTTCTCCCGCATCAAGTCGTCCGCCAACGCCCCCTGGCAGCAGCACCTCGACGCCGCGGCGCCCCTCTACGCCACTCTCGACGACATCTCGGGCGTCCCCGCCGACGACGCCGGCTTCCACGCCAGCCTCGACCACTACTACGACAACCTCTCCGCCCGGCAGTGCCACGACAAGCCGCTGCCGTGCAAGCTCGTCGGCGGCGCGAACAGCACGACGTGCGTCACGCAGGAGATCGCGGACGCGGTGTACCGCCTTGGGCATTGGGAGTACTCGCAGATGTACCGCGACGCGGGCCCCGACGCTCTGGCGGCCAGCGTCGCGAACTGGGGCGTGTGGGTGGCCGAGCTGGCGACGCATCTGCGCGCTGTGGTGGCCGGGCAGAGCGAGACCATCTACTTCCACAACGTCGCGCACGACGGCTCCGTCTCGAGGCTGTTGTCGATTTTGCAGCTCGACAAGATGGTCTGGCCGGGCATGGGCTCCGAGGTTGTGTTTGAGCTGTACAAGAAGAAAGCCAAGAGCTCTTCCGACGGCGCAGCTGTTGCCCAGAGAGCAGCTGGATCGGATGCGAAAGCCGGAGAGAGCGGGTGGTACATTAGGGTCCTCTGGAGCGGGCAGGTTCTCAAGTCGTCGAACCCGTCGCTGGGCTTGATGGACATGATTCCTGTCGAGACACTGCTGGCGTATTTTGATGGACTGGTTGGAGAGAATGCAAGCCTGATCAAGGGCAAGTGCACTAATTGAGGGAAAATGAAATCATGAGATGATGTACGATGATATTTATCGACATATGACATGTGTAGTTATACATCTAGTTCGTTGTAATTCATAATGGTACTTGATCAGTCGTCACTTGGTTGTCGATTTACACCAAGCCGCACTCTTTCTCAAGATCGCTCCACCGCCCTGAGCGCATAGGGTCTAGTTTCCTCACCTTTGCCATCCAGTTCTTGAGGTCATCAGTCTCGTCATCACTCAACGGTCGTCCCTCAATCTGCGGTAATGTCCTGGTGTAATCCAACAGCGCTTTGTAGATGCCTACAACATCGTCGTAGTCCTCCGCTAGCTCCTTGATGTCTTCAATCTCGCGCTTCACGTAAGTCGCCCTTTCATTCTGCGAAAGGTTCTGGGCGATCTTTGGGCGGCGGTCCGACTCCGTCAGGTTCAGGATGAGAAAATTGTGGTAGTACCACAAGGACTGGTCTTCAGGGCCGACATTTAGCGCTTCGCGAACGAGATTCAGTTCTGCCCGAGTTAGCAAAATAAGCCACTTTGCCACTTTGATACAATCCAGGTGTCGCACCGTCTTCAAGGAACTTCTGTCTAGCCTTATCATCGGCGCTGCGCTCATCCAACAGGCGGGGTATCAAGTTTGTGCGGTTGTGCCATGCTGAAAAGTTGGAAAGGTCGCCGTTGATCATCTTGGTGGTGTACGCGAATTCAGATTCGACCATGCTCTTCCCGTCCAAGACCTCGCTTTCCAAGGTGGCAACCACCGTCCGCCGGTAGCCCCAGGCGTGGAAGTTGCGGCGGTCCTGGGTCAGCATCTTGGACACCAAACCTAGCTCCTCCTCCCATATGCGACGAGCTATCGGTTTCGGCAGGAGTTCGATTGCTTTTTGCAGTAGCCAGGAACGGTACTTCCAGATCCAGTAACTCTTGGGGAACTCGAGTAGGAGGGGTATCGTGAACGTCAGCTCGTTCTTGAGCGTGTTGATAATGTCCTCGCTCGTAGCACCATTGTTGGGTTGAGGCGGCGCATCGGGTGTCGGGTCAGCTGTTGTACCACTCTTCCCACTCTCTGGGGCCGCTTGGGACGCGGGGGCGGGCTGGGTCGTGGTCGAGGAAGAGGGCAACGAGTCGGCGGAGGACGGAGACTGAGTGCATGCTGCTGATGAACTCGCGGGCGGCGCCGACGGCGATGGCCCAGGCGAGGGTCTTGATAATGATCCACAGGTTAGGCAGCGCCTGCGGACGTTCCATGCCGTGTAATGCTCCGGGTTGAGACGGAGGAGCTTGGTGGTGAGGGAGAAGGTTTCGGGGTCGGAGGGATCGGGGCCGGCACGGAGGAGGCTGTCTTCGAGGGAACGTAGGTTCGCGATCTTGGCGAGGTCGGCCTGGAGCTGTGCTTCGGTGCGTGGCTTCCGGGCTGTGCGGGCTACGCCGTGCTGCGACGATGAGGTATCAGTACGATGGTCTGGGAGATGCGGAGGCGATGGGAATGCTGGAAAGGCCAGCTGGCTAGCATGGGGCCGAGGGTAGCAAGGTGGTGAAACCTACGGTGTCCATGGGGAACTCTTGGATGCTCCAGGAGAGCGGAATAGACTTGGGAATGGAGACGACAAGGGCGGACGGGGAGGTGTAAGAGCCCGGAAAGATGTCCCGGTGAGGGAGCTCTGGGCGGTTGAAGCTGATGCGGGCGTTGGATGAGCCGACAGGGATTCCCCACCACCCAGGCGGCGTTTGGCGGATGAGACAGGTGGACAGGTCCCCAGAGTTGTCTCGTTTAGGCATGTCATTTAGCCACTTTGGCCCGAGCTCCCGGTGAAGAAGGTACCGACCCGCGTATGCTGCGCTGTGTCGCGCTGCTTCTGTCAGCCATTCCCAACGTCACCTTCCTCTCAATAGCAGGTGGTGCAGTGGAAGCTCCTCTCATGATTCTCCTGCCAGCAGCGACTCCCGTCATTATCTGCGCTTCTAGGAACACTTCAGATCAGGATGGGTTTCATATGACACACGCTAGAGATTGGGAGGCGGCAACTCCCTGACCAGCGTCACAAAGCTTCTTGCCTTTCGTTCCTAAGTTGCCTCACGTATGAAGATGGCACCTTCTAGGCAGGATGAGCCAAGGGATCATCTATCTAGCGATGGAAATTTCCCAGAAATGCAGAATTTTCCCCTTCTCTCCTCCTCCATCTCCGCTCCTAAAACCCTTCTCTCCCCTAGGTACCGTCGTCGACTCGGCATCGTTCATCCATCAAACATTCGTCGGCGTGCGTATGACGGCTTCGTCTTGTATTCCTTGACAACCGTCACCTAGCAGCATCGATCCCCATATTCTTCAACTACGAATTTTTTTTTCCCTGATAAATCTTTTAGTGTTTCTTTTATATCTTCCTTCTCCCAGTCACCAACATTGTGGCCAGCATTCATTCAGAATCGAACGATGAGTCGATGCCCCAAAGTTCGGGGCAAGTCAAGACTACCAAACAGCTCTCGGGACTCCGGGTACCTTTCTGACGACTCGCCCGAAGACTATGTTTGGAATATTGAGAATGAGACACCGCCCAGGAGGGGACGCCTTCTGGATCGCACCAACTATCACCTGTCTGTAGACGGCTCAGCAGCTGGAGACAGAGGTTCGGAAGATGACAAGAGCACGCACTTGTCACCGTCAACTATACGACGACCGAAGTTGGGCTCTGTGTCTCCCAATCACCCGAGCTCGCCTTCAGTAACGCCCTCCAAAAGGCCACGGGTTTGTAACAGCTCATCGCCCCGCAGCGTTGGCTCTCTGCACAGTCCGGACCGTTTCGTTCCTCGCCGAGACCCTGCCACGCCCTCCTCCGAAAAGATCCGGGTCACCAAAGATCTCGACTCTTTTTCGCCAACAGAGAGATTGTTGAGGCATCAAAGTGCCACGTCGGATCCTTTCCAGAGGCCACAACAACGTGTTGTTGCTTTAGCATCCAACTTTCGATCCATATCAAACTCGATCTACCCAAGTAAGCTGCAAAAACGGCCGACTCTTCAAGATACTAACAACGAATAGTTCCCACGGCTCTGTCTGTCATTTCACAGAGCCAAAACCAGAGGCCGGATGGCCACGGTACAGTCTGGACCGTTGGCGGTCCGGCCCCTCCTCCTGGAACCGCCGTAGATGATGGCCGTGGTCACTATCTTGAGAGTGGCACGAACGCGCGGTTGTTCACTACCAATTTCGCCACTTCTCGTGTCAAACGAAGAGAGGACTATGAGCGAAACCAAGGGATCGTCGCCGATGCTTTGCAAATCAACCAAGTTGAGAGACTGCTCGATTTTGAGCATCCGGTCCCCTCGCTGAGTCGAACATTGACACAAAAGAGCCAGCAAGCACAGCTAGATTCAAGAACGCACTGGACCGGAACAAAATGGGTAAGCCCAGAGAAGAATACCGGCAAGTGTTTTCCTGCCCACGCGTGCATTTTGCCTTGCTGACGTTTTATTACCGCCTGCAGTTACACGGCCAGTGCAGCACAATCTACCCACCGCGTCTTACAAAGTACTTGACGCACCTGGGCTCCGAGATGACTACTACTGCTCCGTGCTGGCGTACTCACCAACTTGCGGTTCTCTGGCTGTCGGGTTAGGCAGCGCCTTATACGGATGGACAGAGCAATTTGGCGCAGTTCCCATCGACTTTTTCCATCACAAAGGCTGGGTCACTTCGTTGTCCTTTTCCTCCGTGGGAGGGAGCAAAGCCATCCTCGCTATCGGGAGAGCTGGCGGTCAAATAACTCTGATATCCCTATTCGAGAGTCTACCGCGAATGTCGCTCAGACAACAAACCTCAGTCAGCTGTGTCAGCTAGCGGCCAACAGTAACAATGAGACCGTCCAAGAACCCAAACGGTTCTGGTGGCCTTGTGCCCACGGAAGACCTTCTCGTCGGTAACGAACAAGGCCAGATCTGTTACTACGTTGTCGAGTGGCCACATACGTGGGAAGTAGGCCGAGACTCTTGGGGTGGCACGACAACACTGGTGGCGACTATTGCAGTTCATACTCAGCAGATATGCGGTCTTGTTTGGGCACCGAGTGGCCGTGAATTTGTCTCCGGGTCCAATGATAATTTGGCATGCTACTTCGAGATTGAGAAGATGCTGAAAACACGCAAGCGCAGCAGCAGCACATCATCCAACGAGACCGTCCGCCGAAGTCGAAGATCAGAAGTCCGCTCGAGGTCACCAGAAATCGCCGGCAACAGCTCTGAAAGCCGGTTTTCTTGGTTACCCAAGAGCTTGGAGTCGTTTCTTTACGGCACATCTGCGAGCGAAGCCATGGCGGAGCCAGACGTCCGAGGCAACGGCGGCCACCTTGTTCAAGGACAGGCAGATGAACAGACCACCTTTATTCGCGGATCAGAGAAGCATTGCTGGAGGCATGGCGCTGCAGTCAAGGCAATCGCCTTTTGTCCCTGGCAAGAGACTCTCATCGCTACGGGGGGCGGATCGAGCGACAAGTGCATTCACTTTTGGCACACGGGAACAGGCACCGCCTTGGCTACCATTGCCGTATCGGCACAGGTGACATCGTTGATCTGGTCCACGACACGACCCGAGATCGTGGCTACGTTTGGGTACGCAACACCGGATCACCCTTATCGAATCGCTGTATTCAGTTGGCCATCGTGCGAACAGATTGGCGCTGTTGCGTTGGACAATGGCGCTCGTGTCCTGTATGCCATTCCGTACCCTGGAGCACCAGCTGATGCAAAAAAGGGAAGTCGGAGTGTGAAGGAAGGGAGCATCGTCATGGCTACAAGTGATGAGAACGTTAAGTTCCACGATGTTTGGAAAGAAAGAAAGAACGCCCCGATGGGTGGTGTTGGGGTGTTGAGTGGCAGCGATATACTCGAAGGGCTGGACGGTATTTTCAAGGAGGGGGCCGTCATTCGTTAGTGCTTGTGAAGGAGTGAAGGAGTTGAGAGTAGACGCATTGATAGAATGAGACAATATGCCTCCTAACAGAGTTGCCTTGTGGTGAACAAGTTGGCTTTCCGTGTTTATTCCGAGACGGAACAGGACAATTCGACGTCCGCTTGTTGAAGTTCAAAGCCAACGTCAAGGCGGAGATGCGAAGTAACGATCATTGCAGCACCATTGCTGGAGCAGGCGCGGATGACGAAGAGGACAACTTACCAACATCTCATGGCTACGAATAAACGCAACAAGTACACAAATCAGTGACAAGGCAGAAGTGAGCAGACGAAAAGACGATCCAAGTTGGAGCAGTGATACATCCTGTAAGCATGTGTGAGTCTAGACCGTGCCCAGAGCGGGAGTAGTGGAAGCTCCAGGCCCCATTTCATGGGTACCTACCTACCTTACAGCTACCTACCTTAAGCCCGACGACCTCAACCCACCAGAAGCGCTACCCCGGGCGCCCCAGGCACCCTAAATCCGCAGGCGGGCGACTGCATCCCTGTAAATGGCAGGAACCGCAAAGCCGCTGCCTGCACCGCAAACGTAATCCGACCTGCTGGGCGCCGGGCGGACTGTCCTCCACATGGCCTCTCAGCGCTTGGTGTCTCAACCCCCGTCCCCGTTCAGGCGTCGCCTGCATGAACACCTCCAGAACCCCGAATCTTCAACACATCCGCTCTACCCACGTCCGAGTCGTGTTTCGCCGTCCAGATTGAAAGCAAGTACGCATCATCGAGTGTTGGAGTCGCACAATTGGCATCGAAGCCGCTTTCTTTGTTTCCTTCTTTTCCCTTTAGACTATATACCGAGGGCACAGGCACACAGCGGCAACCATGTCCAGCCTGAACCAGCTCTATCTCCTCGCCGACCACATCAAGCTCTCCCTCCTCGAGCGCCAGCGCGCCCAGTCGCTCAACCTCGACGCCGACACGCAGGACGGTCACATTTCACGCTCGTTGGACCAGTTCCGCGATGGCCTGGAGTTTCTAGATTCAGAGGTCCAGCGCCTCCAAGGCGCCGGCGATGAGAGGTAACCCTTCCCGTCTTCTCCGACACAGAGAGACCCCCATATCTCCAAAACGTCAAGCGACGTCATGTTCCGGACCTTCTCCACCGACATCACCATCAGCAAAAAAGAAACATGCGCTGACCAGAGATGCGATCCAATGTAGCGCCGCTCAGAACATCACCGACTCCCTCCCCGCCCTGCAAAAGCAGTTCTCGGACCTCACATCCCAGTTCCACGGCTTCTCGAACCCGTCCACCTCGTCAACGACCACGTCCCCGAACGACCCGTCCCTCTCCCCCGACTTCGCCGCCGCTCAGTCCACGAAACCGCTCAAGGGCTCTCTCCGCGGCCTCCCCGCCGGCGGCTCCGCGAACAAAACGGTACGCTTCACCGACTCGCCCGCCGCCGCGGAGGACCCCAATGCGGCCGCCCTCTTCGGCGAGGGCCGCTACCGCGACGACCCGACAGACTCGGCGGGGTACCGCGACCAGGCCGAGGGCATGGACAACCAGCAGATCCACGAGTACCACTCGCAAATTATGCGCGATCAGGACGATCACCTCGACCGGCTGGGCGAGTCTATCGGGCGCCAGCGGGAGCTGAGCATGCAGATCGGCGACGAGCTGGATTCGCACGTCGCGATGCTGGACGAGGTCGACGGCGTCGTGGACCGGCACCAGGGACGCCTGGACCGCGCGAGGCGGCAGCTGGGCAAGGTCGCGAGGGACGCGGGGGAGAGCAAGCAGATGATTGCCATCATTGTGCTCATCATCATTTTGGTTCTGTTGATTGCTATCTTGAAATGAGCTTGGAAGCCCTGATGAAAAAGGTCTGGCGGGTTTTTTGGGGTCGTCGAATTGAGGGCCACACATTGTGTACTGGTCATCATTGGTTTTCTTGTCTTTGATTCCAAGGCGCATAGCATGGTTTGGCGTTTGGGGAGTCTTGCTACTTTGTAGAATCTTTCGTTACTCGGGATGACACCCACCGGCATACAACTCTTGATCATGGGTTCTTCAGCGCTCGCATTTCATAAGACGGTGGGCGCCCTCTTACTTGGCTACTCAAAAAAGGTGAACGACGGTCGATAGGGGACATGCTGTGGTGCTGCCGTCAAGGTGGCACGATAAATGTCGACCGTGCAACCCAGCCTCCTCTTGAACCAACGCATGTCATCAACGTGCTGGAAGGCTTCGGCGTCAACTTGGGCGGTGCGAGTGTTGAGAACATAGGCTACGATGCGGCTCCCGGATCTCCAACAAACGGGGTTGTTCCGTTAGTGCCATTGGTCTATTAGTCTAGTTGGTTAGGACGTCGGATTCTGATTCGCACCCAGATTCTTCCGTAGGCCCAGGTTCGAATCCTGGATGGACCTGATCTTTTGCCTTTTGCGTCAATTCACATCACAAACTCGTCAATTTTTCCTGTTGTTATCACTTGGTTTGTTGTTTTTATACTTCATCCAGGTCGGCGCTTAGATTTGACATGGATCGCAAGAGGATGCTAGTCTTAGGTGGCAGTGCTACCCACCCAGCCCCTCCACCAGTAACTCTCAAAAGAACCCTACTCATCTTTGTCAGATCTAAAGAAACTGCTTGTCGTTGTTTTTCCATTTCAACTTCGTCTGTGTCAACTGGTCAAAGAAATGCCGACGATGTCTTCTAAGAAAACGAAATCTTGTGTTCCCGCAACATCGGGCGATTTGTCACAATCATGTCATGAGTCCCATCCCTCCGCCCATCACGCGGTTTTGAGAGTGAGAGCACAAAGCTCACCACGAACAGACCAAAATATCAAGAGTCAAAACTTTGTCCGAAAACATGACTGCTCTTGAGTCCTTTCATGACACAGCCACATCTTGCAATGAGTTGTGTGTCGTGGTCAGAAAGGGATTTAGTTGGCCTTATTAGCCGGCCAGCCTGTCTTCAGGCCAGGCAGCACATATCTGACATTGAATGCCCATGAAGTAGAAAAACCACTTCAAATACAGGAATCCAATACACTATATAACCTTACGAAAGGTTCATCAGTACTCGACCATAGAAACACACACATACACACACCATGCGCATCTTCAGAAACCCCCCATCGGGCCTCGACGCAATCCTCAACCGGCCCCCCGAAATATCTTGGGACCGCCTCCTCGCCTCCCCCATCACCACCATCGCACGCTACCTCTCCACCTTCTTCCCCGTCTCCTTCCCGATCGTTCCCCGCGCAGACGACGCCGTGACGGTGGTCTGCATCTCCGACACGCACAACACGCGGCCGCGCCTGCCGCCGGGCGACATCCTCGTCCACGCGGGCGACCTCACCGTCTCGGGGACGCGGGCCGAGCTAAAGGAGACGGTGGACTGGATCAAGGCGCAGGAGCATCGGTTCAAGGTCGTGGTGGCGGGGAACCATGACCTCTGTCTTGACGAGAGATTGAGGGAAGGAGAAGAGGAGGGTGGGGTGGATTGGGGAGATGTGGTGTACCTCGACTGCGCGTCCGCCACGCTCAAAGTGCCGGTAGGCGGCGCCGGGGGCAAGACGAGAAGTATAAAAGTGTACGGCAGCCCGTACACGCCGCAGCACGGGAGCTGGGCGTTCCAGTATCCCCGGTCCGGGCCGCTGGATCCATGGGCGGGGAGGGTTCCCGCGGGGACGGATGTGTTGGTCACGCATGCGCCGCCGAAGGGGCACATGGACGATCCGAGGGGGAACTGGGGGTGCGAGATGCTGTTGAGGGAGTTGTGGAGGGTGAGGCCCAGGTTGCATGTCTTTGGGCACGTTCATTGCGGGCATGGGGTTGAGGCTGTTGGATTCGATGAGGTTCAGGGGGCGTGGGAGGATGTTGTGTTGAACGTTTCAAAGGGTGGAAGGGGATTCGGGGCGTTTGCGAGGATGGTGAGGGCGTGTATTGGCGTTTGGTGGAGGGGTGGTAGGAGGGGGAGAGGGGAGACGGTGCTGGTGAATGCGGCTGTTGTGGGTGGGCTTGGGGATAGGTTGGTTCGGGAGGCTGCTGTTGTGAGGATATAGGGTAGATGTAGGTTGAAATAGAGTCATTTGATAGACAAAAGGCAACTGGGATCAGTGGTTTTGCGCAGTATTCGAGTCATATCTGCAAGTCAGAGGCCAAATCGACCGCTGATGGGCAACTTGCGTCACAAGGAAGGGTGAGTTTACAGTCCTAGAAATACTATAAAGACTCTTTCATTTTCTGCGTACACAAAGTAAGAACAAACGCAATACCGGTGAAGCCGCTATCGCTGTTCCAGAAAAGACCCGTTCATATGGATTCAGCATAGGGTGGGCAGGCGTGCGCCCTTTTATATATGCCAAACCCAGAGGCAAACTTTGTGGCTCTCTCTGGCATCTCCGTCATTCCTCATGTGTTGCGTTGCTTCACACGTAACATATCTCACAAGGCTACAAGCAAGGGCCCCTGCATAAGCGCTGTCGATACACCATGATCATATTGAACATATATTCACCTACTCTCAAGCTTTAAGAACTCTTCGCAAAGTAAAGGACATTTATGCAGTTGAGATAAATGAATAGCATCGCAGATTTATAGCTGTTCTGAGATTTTCAGGCTAAATTTTGACAAATGTAAGTCCTTCTAGCCCCTGTGCTAAGCTATGGAGACAGCAGACGCGAATTGAATGAGACGATATCGAGGTCTCAAACACAGCTTTCTTCGGCAGTGAAACGCTCCAATAGCGGATCTAGAAGTCAGATGACTACAGGAAAGCATAGTTTGCTCCGTTTCAATATAAACGGTGGGCATGTATACCGTTCAAATACGTAGACGATTCCGACAGTGGCGGAGGTTAGTTTCGTACAATACGATAAACAGCTCTTGTGGATTGTGGATGCATACACCAATGATTCGTCCATGTTTGAGATCTTTTTCTGGAGACAAAGACTGGCTCAAGCAAGGAGATTGCTTTCCGGTGTTGGTATTGTCTGTTTCGTCCATTTCAAATGACACAAATAGAACTGTCAAGAACCTTCCAGCTTGGTAGTCCAGAGATACAAAATTGACCTCGTTAAGAGCGAATCAGGCTTGTTGGATCATAATAAAAAAAGAACTTCAAGCAAAGCCGGTTGTAATCGACCACAAATGAGCTCCTGGTCAATCCATGAATGCTACATTCACTAGCAGAATCGCGTCTCCGATGTTAGTACTGCGCTGCAAGTTGTGATGCTGAACCCAGACGGCAGGCTTGGTTTCAGTGGGCTCTCTTGTCCTCGGTTCCATCCATAGAATACTCTACAAACAGCAGCGGGAACGCTGACTTGTTCAACTGAGAGAAGTCTCAATGTTGCGAATGGGGCATGTTGCCGTCGGCGATTATGAAGATGGCAGAGTGTAGCAAGCCGTGGAGACACATGCGATTGTCCCCTTGAGTTCTAATGACAAATCCTGGCAAGATATAGTTTCTCGAAAAGGAGTTGACTCCAGACATCAGACAACAGCAGTGAAGGTTTAGAGAAGCAATGACGGACCGCATATCTGGATCATCTGCTCTCATTCCGGGAAGAACATGCAGAGACCAGCTGACAAGTCTTTTTGTGATATCGGCCGCTCACGATAATGGGCCAATGAGGTCGAGCAGAGTACACAGAATTGCATGGAGATGTCAAGACAACACAACATCGGTCGCTCGATTTAAAAAAATGAGACTAGGAAGTCTCACACTGCCTTTCAATCAAATCAAACTTGTGCTCTCCACAGACTCCTCTTCAAGTTCGACGCACTAGCAAAACACAGATTTGGAATCATCGGCTTACTTCGCCGCAGCTATTTTCGGGCATGAATAGTTCGACAGAGAAGACGAGGTACAAATCTTATCCCTATGCGGATGGTGTGCAGTCGAATAGCGGCTAATGATCATGACGATACCGCTTTCAGTGGTCGACCGAGGCTCACCAAAAGCCGCAACTTCCAGTCAAAATCATTCTGTGCTCGTGAAAATGTGATTTCAGGACTTGACAGCATAATTGTAACGGTAATCAAGGGCGTCACCATCTTTCGAAATACTGGCAGTGAGTCTGACAAAGCTCAGAGAGACGACATGACAACGCTTTAGATCGCGTCTTTAAAAGCCCATCGTAACCTCCAAGTGTTGAGCTTCTCAAAATCAACTCGGAAGCTGCGTACGATAAATTTGAAGAGAAGTTTACTTAGTTTCCCAATTGGAGTGATAAATTCATTCACCACTCGAGGGCCAGCCACAGCAGCAGGAAAAGGAACGAGTCTACAGCGGTTGCTGCTTGCCATCTTGGTCATCGGAGTATTGTGTATAATCAATATCAGACAGAAACGAATTGAGGTAATACATCGCCTTAAATCATTGAGGAGCAAAGAGCAAAAACAGCACGTTGTTCTGGTCTGGCTAAATCTTGGCATCATATAAAAGTCAAGGACGCGCGTTGTCAAGAATTGCTGAA
This sequence comes from Colletotrichum siamense, assembly GCF_013390195.1. Lineage (NCBI taxonomy): Eukaryota > Fungi > Ascomycota > Sordariomycetes > Glomerellales > Glomerellaceae > Colletotrichum > Colletotrichum siamense. Next base: position 2,400,362 of record NW_023501015.1, read on the forward strand.
CATTCTTCAGCCTCTGTCTCCTTTTATAGAATAGTACCAGGTCCCTCCTTGCATCCTTATAAGCTATACCCATGCGCAGTATTCACTTTCCTCGGCAAGATGAAGACTTCCTCTTAACTGCTGCTTCCAAATGCAGAGCAGGCATCTCCTATCGAAACGAGAAGTAGAGCAACATAATCAGTTTAAGCCAAAGACAGCAAGTCCCGAGCTTCTGTCGACGCTAGTCACCCTTTCCCAAGTATTCGCGTAGAGATATCGAGGTGCACAGTCGAAGGCGTGGCCGCATGGGCATAACATAGCCCCTTGGATGACGAGGAATTGTGATAGCCTGCTCTCAAGCCATGCCTTTCCCCGCCAAGCAATCTGACCGATACCCTCGAAGACAATGAATGGCTTGCTCATCCTCATCGTCTCCCGATGTCACTTAAATACTTATACCCGCCACTGGGACTCACGAACGTGCTCGTCCGGAAGGCGCACCCGGCACCCCATATAGGGGTTATCTGAGCAGCGCCATGCTCAAGGCTCTAGGCCAGCGACCAAAAGATTCGGGGTGCCAGCCTACCGGATTTCGCTGTGTGGAAAACAAAAACTCTGCTAAGGACAAGGATAGACGAGCCTGATATTGACCTCTACATGGATAGCGAACCTTCGTCGCTGGCTTTGACCCCCCTCGCTCTGCTATTCGCCTAGGAATATCACGACACTTGAGGCGAGAGACTAGAATCCTCCGGAGGTTGAACTTGCGGCATCGGGCTTGTGAAAGCGTCTGTTTCTGCGGCCATGCTAGGTCGAAACCAAAGAGCACCTGATTTGTGCTGCAGGGAGACCATGACGATCGGATTCCGACATATATATTCCTCGCCGTAGTTGGAATACACATTTCACCTCCGCATCCCAAATCCACACTACCACGCCGTAAAGTTTCGATCTTAAACTTAGCTTCATCATCTCATCATGCTTTAGTAGCTGGCTTCATAACCTGTCCCATTCATGGATATCCTACAACACTCCAAAACCCATCAACACTCATCATCCGCCCCCAACGCCCCGACACTAATCATCTTCAAATTCGGCCCCAACCCAACAAACAAGCTCTTGTGCCGCTTCCCTGGCATAGCCGTAAAACTCAAACTCTTAATCGGCGTCCGGCCCTTGATCCCGTCCACAGCAGGACACCGCAGTCTCCGCCCCGACAGCAGCGAATACATTCCCACGTCCCCGTCATCGTGCGCCGCCGCCACGACCCCGGCGTCCGCGTCGACGGCCCAGCCGATGTGCATGTGCGCGTCGTTCTTGTACCCCTCGAACTCGACCACCGGCTGCACGCCGTTCGGGAGCAAGCGGCGGTAGCGTATGTCGAACACGGCCATCAGCGACCGCGGCCCCGCCGCGACGAACTGGTGCGGGTTCACGGCCTCCACGTGCGCGACGGGCCCGATGGGGAGGAGCTCCCAAGCGTCCCACATCGTGCGCATGTCCATCAACTTAATGGTGGGGTTGCGGCCGCCCGCGAACAGGACGTTGGGGTTGTCGGGGAGGAAGGACGAGGTGAAGAAGTCGCCCTCCGGGGGGCCGGGGCGGGGCCGGGGTGGGCCGAGCCATCTGACGCGCTCGTCGCCCATGAGTCTGAGCAGGCCGAAGCTGGTGCCGATGACGCAGACCATGTTGGATGAGGAAGGCGGTCCTATGGTCGTTGAGTTTACGACGCCCTCGTGGCGGCCGCTGCGGTAGGAGATGTGACGGAGGTTGTTAGCTGGAGGTGCGTCAGTGAATGGGATCTGTGAACGGCACATAGGGGGCAAGTTACCCCTGTCAAGCAACCACTGCGGCCGGTGGTCGTTTGGGGCAGACCGTGGCGGCGAAAAGAGGTAGAGGTTCGTATTATTGCTCGGTTCCCGTGATGTTATGATCATACGGTGTGAGTTAGGGTGGTAGTTGATGGATGAGATCTGAGGGCAGCCAATCATCTCATGGCGATGCGACAGCCGATGCTCCGGACGACTGGAAGCATCTGTACTGAAAGATATCCTGCGAATGTCAGCATCTCGACACCGTAGATCACCAGACCAACATACTCGTCGTTCTTGTTCGTGGGTATATACGACCCGATCACAGTCTCCTCGTCAACAGCTGCAACACTTTAGCATACGCACACCAACTCAAGACCTCATGGGGGCCAACTCACTCGCATACGCAACCCCGAGCCCCGTCTTGTCGTCGTGCCCACTGACCCAAAAGCACGGGATGTTGGGAAACCTCCCCGTCGCGAAGCTGGGCACGAACGGCACATCCCCCTTGTCCGTCAACCCCCTCGCCCACGCAGCGGCAGGGACATCGTTCACCCCAAAGCTGCTGCCGCCGCCGCCACCGCTCCGGATCTTCCTCTCTCTCTTCACGACGCCGAGCTCGGCCTCGAGGAAGCCGCCGAGGAGCGGGTCCCGGAGCACGGCGGACCGGACAATGTGCCGCTTAAGCCTTTCCTGGCGCGCCGCGACGGCCTCGGCCTCGCGATGTTTGACCTTGCGCCGCTTGACGCTCTCTGCGGACCACGCGGCGTTCTGCGGCGCCGACTGCGTCTTTTCGATCTTGAAGTACTTTCCCTTCTCCTCGTCTATGAAGTCTTGTGTCAGCCGGTTTGTTTCTTGTTTGTCCGTGTAAGTCACCCCGGGGGTAGTGGGCGGGGTGGGTGTGCGGGTAGCCCACCATAGTAGAATCCAGGGATTTGCATCCGTTGTTGGGGTGCCATGGCGTCGGTGTTCGGCGCCGTAATCAGCGTCGCGCTCTCTCCGGCTCCGAGGCTTGGTGAGATTCAGAATCGTAGCACTGGGATGTCGGTCCCGAGGTGAAAGATCGGTGAGTAAGTGCCAGCCCAAGAAATGAGTGGCACAGGGTATGACTTGAGTCCTAGTCGTTGGGAGGTGGAGGAGGGTGTGCTTCCCCAATAGGTAAGAACACCAAGAAGAAAGAAATAAAAATCCAACTAGCTTCCTTTGATCCAAACAGGGTGGCGCACAGTTTGTCAAGCTAAGCGAAAAGTACTGTGAGCCAATCTGGTGATGTGAGTGTGTGAATGTGTTGCCCGTCTGTGCAAGAGGGTGTGTACCACCACAGCAGATTCCAGCAGATCGTCACTTGCACGTGTGGTTCGGGTGAATTTCATGCATGGGCCTTGCGGCACGATGTCGTCGACGAGCTGACAAAGGGTAGAGCACCCCCTGGAGAAGATGGCGTCGGTGGCGCCGAGCTGGCAGTGTGGTACGGCAATGGGGTTTCGATGAAGTTGGATGAGCGGCAGGAATGGCCGGGGGAGCACACCACCAGCAGAGGTGGAAGAAAAAAAGAAGGGAAGAAAAAAGTGGAGAGTGTGGTGGCAGTCTTCGGCACCGGCGCCGGCCTATGAACTCCAACCTGGAACACAGCAGCAGCTCGGAGACGCCCTGAAGAGGGTGTGGTACACTGCATTGAAGCGCTGTAAGCCCGGCGCGGGCGAGCTAAAAGCCGCCTTACTCTAAACCTCCGCTGATGTGACAGCCCCAAATGCCGCGCGTGTGGAGGCGGAATGCAGCCCGCGCAGCACCAGGACTACGATCCGCGGCGGCCATCGCTCCCTGGGGAAATAGCGAGACTAACAATTAGCTCAATACATACCACCATCCATCACCAAACCAACACTACACCCAGCTGCGCGGCATCTCCTCGGTCTCGCTGGAATAATCGGTCGCTCTTCCACTAGAACAAGTTTCTTACCCCGGTCAGCCTCAAAGTCCACTTGGAGAAGCTTCCCCAACCTCCGCTTGTTCCAACAAGCAGCCATCAACGGCCAAACTCGGGCAAGGCCCGCTAGGGAAGGCTTGATCTTTCTCCCACACACACCCGACGCCCCCTTGTCTTGAAGTTCTGGCCAAAGGGCTAGGCGGCTCCGAGGCGCGGCGTTACTGACGATCTTGGTAATTCTGATTAGCTCATCTAGAACCATGCCAAAGTCTGACAACGGCTTTCGACGGTCAACGACGACCGGTTCCCGCGCCGTGGAACGGGGCTCTCGGCGATCTGGTAAGTGACCAACCTCCCGGGACAAACGCCTAGCATAGCATCTCAGTGGAATCAAACGGTCGACTTTGCGGCTTGAACTTGCGAATGAGATATAGAAGAAATGGCCAGAGGATCGAGAGGCGCCAGCCAAATGTCTTTCCCAACCTCCAGGGCGTTCGTCGTGACCTTCGCAACCATTCAGCCTCCTCACATCCGTAACACCAGATTGAAACCATCGCCAAGCCAGTCATTCCCAACAGTTACACACAGCCAGCCCCAAGTACCGTAGTGAGAAAAAAGAAACCACACAATGTTCAAGACACCTACCCTTGAAGCCAAGCTTGACCAACACCACCTCGCCCCTAAGAAACATTCCACGCGTTCCACGAGAAAAAACGGGCAGAAACCCCCATCCACACCGATCCAAACTCAAACCCCTCCTCCCCACCCCGCCGCCCCTCCACCTCTGAGGCGCCTCTGCTGAGTGCTTGCTTGCTTGCCCCTCCACCCCTCCGCCAGACTTCCCGCCAAGGCCAGTGACAGCTATCCAAGCTCCCTTTTCCCCTTTCCTTTCCACCTCACCAAGCTACCTGCCCAAAACCTCTTCCTCACCACACCTATCCAACCTCTCCTCAACCACCCAAAAACCGCCAAAATGGTCTACACAATCACCGTCCACCTCCACGCCAACGACCACCCCGACTCCGTCGACCGCCTCAAGGCCAAGCTCGTCGAGGCCTCCCGCGTCTACTCCAAGGACAGGGAGACCGTCAGCTGGTTCGTCATGCAAGACGTCCACGACCCCAGGTCCTTCACCATCGTCGAGCGATTCGAGACCGAGGCTGTAAGTCAAAGCCATCTCTCTCTTCCCCTTCCTCCCCAAATACACGCCCACTGGGTTGTCAATGACCAGCCTGACTAACTTGTCTCCTCCGACCACAGAGCCAAAAGTACCACCTCGAGAACCCCTACTGGAAGACCTTCGACCCATACGTCGTCCCCCTGCTTGACCGGCCCATGGACTTGAGAAGACACGAGGAGCTGGATACTTCCAAGGACGTTGTCGTTCCTCAATAGAATATGCACATGATTAGAGAATGAAACAATTGAATACACATATAATACCCGGACCTTGAAGACGTTGATGTTCGATGGGATACGAATTGACTCAAAAATGTACCTTGTCTCAATCCACTGAACAAGATGTGTCATCGAATAATACATGTGTGGACGATATCGAAATTCTTCCAACCAGCCAACACATGATGTCACTTCAGGGCAATGAGGGTTTATCATAAATTTTACGAATTTGTATTAGGTCTATGCGCACTACTAGGGTATTCTCCCCCTCCACTCGAATCACAGTAATTACCGATGAGGTCGACATCAAACTGTTTTAAACAAAGAGAAGGCGATGTCACTCCTCCTCCGGTTGATTAAGGCCAAATGTCTATGCGGCCCAAGAAAGAGCACCCAGAGCCGATGAAGTACGACTCTGGAGAGACATCCTTCTTTACTGCGACTTCTCGTGCTGGGTAGAGACACGCTGCAGGGAAACGACTGGTGAAACAGTTAGCTAGGGTTCTGTAACATGACACCTTTTGTGGGGTGGGATTTATAAACTTACCAAAGTCCTCGAGCGAACGCTGCTTCTGGCTGCCCTTCGGGGACTTGCCATGCATGAGGTTGTCGAAGCCCTTGCTGTCCTCGAGCATGTAGTAAACTCCGGCGCAGACGCAGAAGACACCGAAAGAGAAGATCCAGATACGGACAACAGCGACGATGGAGGTCTGCTCGCCGCCCTGGAACCAACCGAAGATACAGAAGAGGGTGGCGAGGATGTCGACAACCAGGATGGCACCAGACAGCTGCCACGAGGGGATGGAGGACCAGAAGGGGCCGTTGGCACGGGTGACGAAGATCAGCCAGTTCTCAGTAAGGGAGATCTCAAGGAAGAGAACCTCATCCATGTTACCGAAGTTCTGGACGATACCGCCGTCGGGGCCGTGAGCGTACATGGTGGTGACAGTAATCCAGGTACCGACAGCGAGGACGACACCGAGGAGAACGGACATACCCCAGAGCTTGGGCAGGTTCCACTTGACGGGGGTCTTGGAGAAGGGGGCGTTGTCATAGGCGATGGCAAGGGTGGCGATATCGGCGAAAATGGCAATGAAGACGACAAGCTCAATGTTCAGGGAACGGTTGAGAATGGCGATCCAAAGACCAAGGTAGATCTCCAAGTGGATGGACAGGGCGATACGGTAGACGACGTAGGCGTACATGCGGTGGAAAATCTGGCGAGACGTCTTGAGGGCGTCGATGATGGCACCAAGACCGGGAGCAAGGAAGACAATGTCGGCAGCGGAGCGAGCGGCGTCAGAGGCACCCTCGACGGCAATACCAGTATCGGCCTTCTTCAGGGAAGGAGCGTCGTTGACACCGTCACCAGTCATGGCAACGAGGTAGCCACGCTGCTGAAGGATCTCGACGACGTTGTACTTGTGCTGGGGGAAGACCTCGGCGAAACCATCGGCAGCCTCGACGAAGTCGTAAACCTCAGAACCGGGCATGTCACCGCCACCACCGAGACCAAGGCGCTCAGCGTTGTAGATGTTGGTGCCGAGACCAAGCTGGCGAGAAGTCTCACGAGCGATACCGACGGCGTCACCAGTAAGCATCTTGATGGACAGACCGAGAACCTTGGCCTCGTTGACAGTGCGGGCGGTATCGTGGCGAGGGGGGTCAGAGCAGGGCATGATGCCGAGGATCTCCCAGGCACCGTGCTCACCACGCTTGCGGGCAACACCAAGGGAACGGAAACCACGGGTAGCGAACTCGGCAACCTTGTTCTTGTAGGCCTGGTCGATCTCCTCGGGGATCTCGTGGTCCTGCTCGACGGTCTTGAGGACGAAGAGGGGAGCACCCTTGACGCAGGTAATCTGCTCACCGGCGGGGGACTGGACGATGGCGGTAACCTTCTTGGAGACGGGGTCGAAGGGGAAGAACTCAAGAACCTGGTACTTGGACAGGACAGACTTGGCGCGGGGGTAGTAGCGCAGCGACTTCAAGAAAGCCTTGTCGATGGCGTCCATACCCTTCTTCTTGCGGGAAGCAGCCAAGCAGGCAGTGAGCATGAGGTCCTCGGGGTCGACACCGGCGACGGTGTAGGGCTCGGCAAGAGAGAGCTTGTTCTTGGTCAGGGTACCGGTCTTGTCAGAGCAGAGAATCTCGACACCGGCAAGGGACTCGATGGCGGAAAGCTTCTGGACAATGGCCTTCTTCTTGGCGAGGTAGGCGGCACCGACAGCCATGGTGGTGGTGACGACGGCAGGAAGACCGACGGGGACACCGATAATGGTAATGGCGAGGGTGAAGCGAAGGATGTCGACAATGCCGTTGGAGCGGTAGAAGGAGGAAACCCAGACGATGAGGAGAGTGAAGACAACGAGGACCAGGAGAATGGTACCAATGCCGTTCAGGACCTCAGTGAAGTGACCAGTGCCGGAGTTGGCAGCGTTGACGAGGGCGGCAGCGCGACCGACGAAGGTGTTGTCACCAGTGGCGGTAACGATGATGAAAGCCTCACCACGCTTGATAGCGGAGGAAGCGTAGCAAGAGTCGTTCTGGTGCTTGTCGACAGCCAGAGACTCACCAGTGATGGCGGACTGGTCGACCTGGAGGAAAGCATCCTCGGTCACGATCTTTCCGTCGGCGGGGATAATGGTACCCTCCTCAACCTGGAGGATATCACCGGGAACAACCTCGGGGGCCTCAACCTCCTTCAGGGTGCCGTCACGGAGAACGACAGCCTTCAGGGCGAGAGTCTTCTTGAGTTCGGCGACAATCTAGGGTGGGGGTTAGCAATGCAGCTCTGGGAAACCCTTGGCAACGCATGCCAGGTGTGGGGCCGAGTTGACTTACAGATCCGGCCTGGAATTCCTGAACGAAACCGACAACAGCGTTAAGCAGCAAAAGACCGCAAATGACACCGAAATCGATCCAGTCCTCAAGACCGGCAGCCAGGACGGCAGCGGCCTCCATGACGAACTGAATAGGTCCGACGAAGAACATGAACTGCAGCCAGGTTAGCGAATGGTTCGTGGCATACCGACAAGGTGCGCGGGGCGACATACAAACTTCAGGACAAGGTTCTCCTTGGCCTCAGCCATCTCGTTGCGACCCCACTTCTTGCGGCGGTTGAGAACCTCTGCCTCAGTGAGACCCATGCGGGTGTCGGTCTGGAGCTGGTCCTCAGGGACGACACGGCCAGTGCCAGGGGTGGTGTCTGCGAGCCATTGGGTTAGCTGATGCCGTTGTTGACGAGAGTGTGTAGGCTCAGCCAAGTTGACAGCGAGTGCTGCGAACTTGGAGAGCTACACGGGGATGGCAACGTACCCTCTTCCTCCTCATCGATGTGGCCATCCTGACTCTCGAGGTCCTCAATAAGGGCATCGATGTCCTCATCCTCTTCCTCCTCCTCCTCGACCTTGGCCTTGGAGGCAGCGGGAGCCTCGACGGGGGCCTTCTCGTCGAATCTGTGGCCCTCAATGGGCGTGTTGATGGCCGGCGCCGCGGCGTTTGACTCGGCCATGGCGACTGTTGTGAGGCAGACGAGCTCTGCTCAGGCTATTATGCGCGAATAGGGTATAGGTCGCAAATAATAGGTGTTGAGATTGGTAGGTATTCCGTAATACGGCGAGGCGCTGCTGGTTTCTAGGACAAGCCTAAGAAATACTGGTTTGATCGCAGGATACGCGTAGGAAAGGTGATTGAGAAGAGGGAGAGTGGAGAGGGGGGGAGGTTGAGCACCACACGAATGTGAAAGGCGATCTATACCTAGAGGCAGCCTTCGTGGGTGATGAAAAAAGAAGAGAAAGGAAGCACGGCTGTAAAGGTGCGGAAGCTTCGCTACTTTAAAGAAAGTGCGGGCTTGGGGGGGAGAGACACGAGCGACACCAGAAAGAGGCGACGACTGGGCCATCAATGTGCATGTGTGTGTGGTGCAGCAGCAGCAGCACTGCGAAGGAAGCAACAGCAACAGCAACAAGCAGCAGGCGCAACCGTGGTAGAGGGTGTGTCTGCAAGGCGGGAGGTGTGGGTCAGGGGAGTGAATTGAGAGATGAGATGGGACCTTTTTGGGGTGGGTGGGCGTGTTGGAAGGCAAGGCGTGGGTCGTGGAGCATGTCGAGCGAGCTATCCGGCCGACACTGACCCAGGGCAGAGCGAAAGGAAAAGGGAAAGAGCAACCCAAAGGGCCAATCCGTGAATCCACGGCCCAGAGAGGTACCCACTCTACGTACCCGCAACCGACGGTATTGCTAGCTCGCCCGCTTTTTTTTCCTCTGTGTCTCTCTCTCACACAGGTCGTTCGGGCACTCTGAGCAACAGCGAGGGAGGAGCGAGGAAAGAGCGACGCGATGGACGGCCATGGACCGCGGACGGCGGCGACGGCAGCGGCAGCGGTTCGGCAGGACCACAAGGCCAGGCCAGAGCCAGGACAGGACTTGTTCGCTTCCCTTGAAAGCTGACGATTAGAATTATTACACATGACAGGCACAGGGCTCAGAGCGCCAAATGGAAGGAGACAATGGCTCCATTGCGCGAGGCATGTTTAATGTCAAGCAGAGCTGCCAAATACCGGACCAGACCTTAACACGCGCGCCGTAAGGTAAGGAAGGTCAATGGCAGCAACGCAACGGTAGCAGCATGGCAAGGTCCTCCGTAGGGGAGAAGAAACAAAAGGTGCAGGGAAGGTGAGGTAAGGTCCAGGTCCACTATAAAGGCTCCACCTCCAGACAAGGTAAAGTAGGCAGGTACCTGTTGGCCAGGTCGCGGAGAAGGCAAATGAAGCTGGAGAAGCTACACGCCCAGATCGGTTCACGGTACGCGATATCCATCAGCGGCGGGCACAACGCGGCAGGGACAGCACTCGACTGAGCAGGACCCAGGACCCAAGACTGGCCAGACCAGTCAGGATCTGACCTCGCCTGGGGGCCCAGTCAGTCATCCAGACGAGGGAAGGATTGATTGATGATGAGCGCGAGAGAAACCTCTTTGAACGAACCTAGTTAAACTATGAAAATGTATTAGGATACAATGGCCTGGGGGTGCCAGGTACAAGCTTGCAACACAGTACGGATTGAAGTTTGAGACGACGGACCTGTTTGTACGAGACGACGAAGCAAGATATTTTTTCCCTCTCGCTGTAAGTGTCTGAGGGTATCTCCGGCTTGGCTATGGCGGCAGATTTTTCCCGTTAGAAGAACCGTCAAGGCCGCAAACAGCCTGCCCGATGAGAATGACAGATACTGCGGAAAACCATCTAGTTACGGGCCAGCTGAAGCAGCGGGCGGTGGAGGTGACGACGAACGATGAGTGAGCGAGGGAGCCGCGCCTCAAGCTTAGCACCCACGGGCCAACAACGCCGTCATCTTGCGCCAGAGCTTGAGGGTGCTTGGGATATTTTCCGTGCTGATTCCCCTGCGGTTACGCGGATGGGATGGCACATTTGGGGCAAAGCTCCCAGTCCCAGCGGTCGGCAGGGCCATGCAAACACCCAGACGGCCTGTTTTTCCTTGGGGACCCTTGCGCGCACACACTTGCAAGCCGGCCAGTGTGCGTCACAGTGCGGCAGGCGGGATGGACAAGGTAATCTCGCGAGTAAACAAAGTACAACGCCCCACATGGACTCGCCGGGCCAGAGTTCCCAGGACCAGGCGAGGTGCAGGTTTCCCAGCGGAAGAAACACCGCTCATTGGACAATGTCACTGAGAGCATGGGGGGAGAGGTAAGGTACAGCGGTAGGTACCTGGGCTCAGTGGGAGCACAGGTGGAGTCGCCGTGTGCTTGAAGTGGGAAGGTGGTCCCTCATTCACTTTTTTTTTTTTTTCTCCTAAGAGGTATGGATGCTCTTCTACTGGGCGAACCGGCTTCTCGCCGCACTAACACACACGACCAAGGCTACGTATCGATTTTTTATTTTTTTTTCTTCTTTGCTCAGTCATCCGTCTCGCCCACGACGCCGCAACCCCCACAGTCCCGAGGCTTGTGACTGGCTCGCTGACTGTCGGTGATACCTCGCTCATCACTCGTGGGGAGCAGCCGGCCAGCAAAGGTGTGCCCGCGGCTGCTGTTCCTTTCCTCACCTCGAGCTTGTGGAGTCGCCGACTGGGCAAGGTGAGCGTGGGTGAGATAAAACGCCAGTCGAGGTACGTACAACCTTACGCAGCACTACCTGGTCTCGGCGGTACCTTGTCCAGGTCTGACTACCAAGAAGCAGTGAAGGTTAAACACCAATTTGTAGGTAATTTTGAGGTAAGCTCTTCTTCCATCGTACGTACCTGTTGACATCCTGTTCTCCGTACCTTTACACCAGACTGTCTAGCCTCTGCCCTGCCGCGGGATTGCTCGATTTTTACTGCGTCTTTTTTTCTTCTTTGCCGTTGTCCTTACCATCCTTCACTCGCCTTCGAGGCGGCCTTTCCGCGTTGTTTCCCTTCCTGGGGTCTCCGGGACCGCCCAGGCACACGGGCACATTCTGCCGCCTGCGCAGCCTGTCGCTCGGCTGTAAGGGTACGAAGGTCAGCCGGTAGAAAGACGAAGGCCAGCTTGCGCGATTTTTGCACCGTGGCTGCAAATGACGACACTGCTCCCAATCGCAGGCCTTGCACCGTGGAGTTTTTGTCGTCGGCCTCGTCTCGTCTCAAGTCGTTGGATCGTGCGCCGCCCACGGCTGATGGCTGTCATCAGCTTGCCTCCGACTCTGTCCCTTGCCGCCCGAATGGAACCGCACCGCTGCCGTGAGCTTTGACGCCCGCGATGGGTGGCTGGTTGAACGGTTTCATGGGTTGACGGAACATGACCAGGTCGACAACGACGACGACGACAACAACAGTGACAACCGATGGGCGGACGGAAGGCGGTCAGCATCAGCACAGCAACGGTCCATGTCTCTATCCAACGGTCATTAAGTGCCTCACCCGGTTCAATTGAAACAATGCGACGCCAATTGGCGCATTCGGGCTCCCACGAGGCTTGTCTCGCCCGGGATTTTGTGGATGGAGATTTTGGACTGCAGTCGCTGTTTTCTTCAGTCAGTCACCACACACACGCATCGCGGACTATACGCCGCGTGCCATTCTGTCGTCTCAGACTAACACGGCTACTAGTGCAAGTTGTGAAAAAATTGAAGTACGTATCTTCCCTGGACATCTTTCGACATGGGATATTACGGCATCCACACAGTTTCAAGGATAGGACAGCAGCACGGTCCAGACGACAGCTTCTTCCCATCGTTGTCGTCGTCGCTGTCGTTGTCCATGACTCCAGGAAAGTGGATCACAACAAGCTTTTGGCTCTCCAAGAGTCGCTGCCAGTCATGAGCGTCGACCACTCCGGGGCCCTGGCTGCTCGTGATTGAGCTTTGACAACAGGCTTTCTTTGGGGTGGCTGGGAAGATGGGAGTTGGGAGTCGAAGGCGACCGTCATCAACCCTGCCGGATGCCCAGCTTTTTTTTTTCTTTGGCTTGCCCAGCGCCCTGCGAATGCGAACCCCCAATCAATCGAAACCTGCCAATCGTCCCGTCTCTTATCAGGAAACGGCCCTTTCAAACTTTTCCACCACCGTGCACCGTATCCGCACTGTCGGAGCGCCATTTTCTTTCCAATTCCTGAGTCTTGGCTCGAAGAGACTGGCCAGTGGCCGCCCTGCTGGCTAACAGCTACGGGTAAGGCGGCCTGTGTTGGACGATACGTACTGTGTCGTTCATTGGTCTATCATTTGAATGTCCGGATGGATTTTTTCTTTCTCAACTGACGGAATTCTTCCTCTGGTTCTGCAGCAGCAGCAGCCGATGAACGGCATTCATTGTCCAACCACACACGTTCCGTAAACTGAATTCGGCACCTCGGCCATCCCTTGGGCGCTAGACGTGGACGGGAGTGTCTTCTTCCTCCGTAGGCTGCATGTTGCGCCTCGCTACAGGACTGACGAATGACAAAAAGAGCGCTATGCGAGGCACTCCGGACATGCGTGCATTTCGATTCCTGCACCTACGGATGTTTCTGATGTCTCGACGTTACGTACAGTGACAGATCGCGCACTACCCGTGCCCGTCTTGTGGGTGCCCTCATGAGCAACCTACACAAGGGCGGCCTTCCTTACCTTGCGGAAGCTACCGGCAACCGCCACTATCAAACCCGCCCTACTGCACCTGCACCAGTCTTGCAAAATGCATTAGCATTAGGCTCTTGGGGCGGCTATTCCGCAACGACTTGGTCTTGTCTGCTTTTGTGCTAGGGCAATCGCCGCCAGCACCGCTGTCGCCGCTAACACATCCCGCTCCTCGCTCAGGTCAATCCATCAAGTCGGGCCATCCACAATTCACGCCCACACACAACCGTTGCCTGTCGTTCGACAGACCTCCCCCAGTCTGCGGATACCTACCGCGGTGTACGAACGACACGAACGACGACACCGACCTCAAATCCCACTATCGACCCCAAGCCTCTCTCGTCCTGCCACGACGTGCCAGCCGCGTCCATCGCCGAGACCCTGTTGGTCTTCCCCAAATCCCCAATCCGAGACCCTGTCCTCCATGGAGATGATGGAGTTGGAGGCTGGCAGAGAAGGTCAGGTAGGTACACTACCTACCCTGCTGCATACTGCGTATCCGTCCAGTATTCCCCTCAAGCGGAAAGCTGCCATCCCCACCATCTCGCCCGCCCACCTCTAATCCCTTCCGCTGGCCCATCTAACATCGATCCCGGCGAACGAGAAACCGAGCTTTCGCCCAGCCCGCCCCGCTGTGGATGGGCCAGGACGATGACCTGACAGGCTCGGGATGCCCTCGACGTCGCTTTCCCCAAGGCCAAGACTCGACGCGGTCTCGTCCTGCTGCGCGACTCTGGTCTGGGTGCTTCTCCAGCCCGGGGAAACGTGGGATTCGACTCTCGGCATTGGCTAGGTCCTGCAGCAAGTGCAGCAGCTACCCCAAAATGCCTCTCAAAGACACTCTCCAAGAGGCAGTTGAAGCCGTAATGGCCCGTATCGAATTGTTCTCGATGCTCGGCCTCGTCCATAGACCATCCGCCATCTGGACCGGCGGAGAATAACCTCAGCGAGCTAATACGCATTATCCACGTTGTGTTCTCGACTATCAGGCACGCGCTACGGGACGGTTACCCACTGTTCACCGCACCTCGCATGCATACAGGGTCCCCCATTGTTTGCGGAAAAAACCCTCGCTGATTTTCCACCTCGAGCTCCAGCTTATCGCTCGTCAGGCAAGAAAAACATGGGCCTTGTGTATCCGTACCTGTAGCACTACCGAATACCGACGCCTCCATTGTACTGAGTATGGAAATGGATCCCGGCCGGACGTTCTGCCTTGCCCTGTGCTTTGCTGAGCTGGCATGCCCAACTCAGAATTGGATCACGAACCAGCAGATATGCCGAGTCGGAATCGCACCGATGGCCCCAATCCCTTCTCCGAGCCTCGTCCATCAGGAAGGGTTTCGCGCCTCTACGTCATCCCGACAAGGGCTTTCAATTCCTAACCTCTCTCTTACTCAGTCAGCCGTCGCCGCTCCGGCCGATCCGCACCACTCGACAGGTCGCTTTCGCACCCACCACTAAACAATGGCAGCGTGACTAACAAACGCCTCTTGCCTCGCCTCGCGAACCACACAGCTGACCTAAGCTTTCTGGGAATTCCACCTGATCGACGCTTGAACTATCTCCGTACGAGGCGCGCATCTCCAGAAACCAGTTCTCGCCAACCTTGTGATCGGAGCCGTGTCGGTCAGCCTTCGGTCTCGCCGTTGTGGACGCCGGGGGATCCAGTCTTCCACGCTCGTCCTCGGTCTGCTTGGCCATTTTGCCTTCGCACGCGCTGGAACTACCGAGCCGCCTGCCCGTTTACTCATCCGGTTGACAGCCACTTCGATGGGGACTCCTAGCTTTGAACAAATTCGCCGACACTGAAACAGCTCACCGAGAGACTGGCACGAATTACGGATACGCCTCTCTCTTACACACGGCTACTTCCACTATCCCAGCCTGCCATGCCTTGCCGGTGGCCACGGACGACGCCCGGGCCTACACTGAGCCCTTGTGTTCTCGCCAGGCCTGTCTGGTTCTCCAGAATCCAACGGCGGTAACCTGCTGCGAACCTGGACAGCTGGAGCCTGGAGAATTCTCGCCTTCGCTCGCCTTACCTCGCAATTGTCCTCGTGGACTCGTGGGGACTCTCGGCGCTTTCTCACCGCCGTCTTTGTGCTCTCCCACATCTCCGTTCTTAGCAATGAAGCACGCAGCGCCTGAGCCGGCAGAGATGAGCCATTTCAAATCTTGCAGCCGGATTGGATGATTTGCATATCGTCCACACATCTGGTCTTGGCCACCTGGGGCACACCACTGTACCGCTGCACCACTACCCACCACCACAGGTCGGAAACGCCCCCCGGCTGCTTGTTCCCCCCGATTTCGTCCCTCGAATCGCCCTCGCTGCACTGTGCCTCCGCTCCCGCATCCTGTAGAGTGCGGGGATTTGACGGCCCTGATTCTCCCGCGCTTGCTGCTGTGAGCCTGCCGGTCGAAGCCTCATTCGGCCGTCATTCGGGTCTACATGACCCCCATTCCGAGTCAGTCGGCTCTAGTGAAGTTGGAGAAGGTCGGGGCCTGTAACGAATCGTCTCTTTACAAGTCTTGGCCGCCCACGATGACAGCCTCTTCCGCATTTTGATATGCGCCTTTTTCCAACCCACGACCGCCTCGTTTGCAAGTTTCTAAGACACGGCCATTTCCAAGTATAGATGATCCTTCTTGGCTATCGAGTCCCATCCGCAAACTTCCGCTCAACCGTGGGGGAATGAGGGGATTGAGCGAGAAATACCCCAAAACAATCCGTGGCCATCTAAACGCACTGATGCCATTTACGAGGGAAGAACTGATCCTCGAATTCTTGGCCGGCGACTTGGCGATGTTCAATCGCCAACCTCCAACAATGGCGTGCGAGACGGTCTGCTTCTCGTGAATGCGATCAGCACCCCTATCGTCGTTGCACAACTGGCCTCTAGGACTTGGGCCCCTCAGTCATCTCGTTTACTCTTGTGCATTGCTGGTGCACATTTGCACGTAATGACACGCAGGGATTAGTCACGATAAAGGCTCGGTCCCGCCACGCCACGAATCCCGATCCAGCTGCCAGACTATCGGCCATGGTTACACGCGACGCCGTCTTCCCCAGCGCACGGCACACTGAATGCCGCCGTCCAGCAGGGTCTTCTGGGCGCGACCGCTGGGGTTGAACCCAGCTTTTACAGCGTTCATCTGGGCTCTTGTGGGTGATGAGGTGATCCAGTATCCATCCCCCCGTCCACCTCCGGACGTGGGCTCGTCGGTGGAGAACCATGGGCTGAGGAGCAGCGGAGCGACCTTAGAATCGATAATGTCAATATTGGACTTGGGAAGTCTTGGATCAAGATCATCCCCCATCAATGCAGCAGCTTCTCTACTCTTGTTGAATCGAATTATCAACGGATACGGCACGCTTTTGAAGCGCTTAAAGCGAAGAGGGTTAAATCGCTGGCGCCAGACTGTGCTGTCATTGGGGGGCACGGTTGGCATGCTTCCTCATTTGCATCATGTCACCGTCTTTGCGCCCATGAACCCTGGCATCTTCGGACATTAACCTGTGGGTGAAATGGATACCATCGCGTTTGTTTACATCAGTCACCACGGAACCGGCGCGTAACCTGATAGGGCTCGATTGGGTCTGGAGTCAAATTTCGATTTCTCTTAACGAGAAGAAGGGGCGATCCTCCCAGTCTGCCGACACGTCGCTTCATCTCGTCCGATTGAAATTGCTCAATGCGTCTGATGCCTCCACGATGGACGTCATAGGTCGTCGCAGGGCTGCCTGGAGGGGTGTGGAAGTGGACTGCTGTTGAGCCAAAATTCGAGATTGAGTCTCCGTCTGACTACAGCAGGCAATCAAGTCTGAATGGAGACATTCCAAGCACGCGCTGCACCGTACCTGAATTGACAATTTAGCTGCAGCTGCGGCCAAGACGCTTCGAATCTTTCCGGAAGGAAAAATTGGAATGCTGCTAGAGTCTCTGAGTCGGCCGCTAACGTTGTGCCGTCGTTGGAAAAACGGCGCAACTCGACTCGTCGGCTCGACTCGCTACGCTACTTGGCGATGGAACGTCGAGGACGACGCGCGCAGCACAGCATCGCATCGAGGCGGCTGACTGCGGCCTGCAAGGTCGCATGCGCGCCACACGCGTACAGCACAGCTCACCACCGACAGCTTCGGGGAGCAAGCCAGGCAAGCTCCTGAAACACACCAATGAAAGTGAAACCCGGTCAAGAAGCCTGTTTACAGTTTCTTGACAACGTAATTGTTTGTCGATGTGATTTACTCGGGACTCGATAGTCAAGATGGACATCCAACGTTGGATTTCTAGCGGGATCGTGCACGCTCAGACAGACCAGCGGTGCAGGGCAGCCCAGGCGAGGCTGGGATGGGGCCGGATTTGTCTTACGAGAGGCGACGGCACCGGGAGTTACCAGGTGACATTCCATACGGCACATCGTCATCAAGCGGTGAGGATTCACATTCAAAGCGTGGAGTTGCCGTTGGCTAACGATTACGGGCCGTATCTTGCTGTGGTTCGTCGCTATGGAGCATGGCCTATGGGATCCCGCCCGCCCCGTACCGTGAGAAGGCACGAGAAAGGGGACGAGTCAGTGGGCACTGAGCTCTTGCTCCCTGCCGGGAATAGGGCCGGTTTGTGTGCCGCGGTTTCCCTCTTGCGGTCGGTGTTGGGACCCATCGTGAGGATGGCCTGGCCCATATTACGCCGTGAGGTATTCGTACCTTGGGGGAGTGAAGCCCGGAAAGTCTCCGTCCAGCTATCGGTGAGGTAGCGCTCGACGGAAGGAAGGCCATTGGCACGCAAGTTCTGTCCGATGTTCCACACTTCGAGCCGACCTTGCACTTCAGGGCGGTACGGAGCCGAATGCTTTGCTCGCGTTGGACGGATGGGATGCAATGGATCTGGCATTTTGATTGGGGTCTCCATCTTGCAGCGACCGAGCCGCGGCAATCCAGAGACCAGACATCAAGATGGCGCCAGTACCCAGAGATGCAGCCAGCTCCTCCCGGCGCCTTCCCGGTACCGTATGCGACCGTCGCCCATACGGCCCAGATGGACTTCGATTGAATACTGCGTATTGGTCAAGTGTTTTTCTCCACAGGCGACGACAGCGATGCAAGCAGAACCCATCCGCCCGTCCGCCTCCTCCGCCGTCTTCCTCGTGCTTCCGCCCTTCTAGAAGCAAGCTTGGAAGCGGATTAACTCAGTCATCTTGGGGGATGACCGCTGCGGACACTAATTGCGATCACCTACGCACCGTTCTCGACAGACACCGCAGGTCCCGGGACGCTTCACGCTGGGGACAGTGTGGGCACCCAGTGTAATTATTGAGTGTCAGTGTCATGCAGGTGACCAACCGCTAGAGATCGGTTGGACTCTCGGAGCGTGTGAGAGGTGTTTATTTGCTGTGCAGGTTTGTCTGTGTTGATTTGTTTATCTGTTGACTCAAGCCAGGCCCCTTTTGTTGTCTTGGCCCTTTCTTGGCTTCCCCAGGGCAACAGCGCGCAAGGGGAAAATAGCCTCTTCAGCACTTAGCTTGCTGTTAGTGAGCGGCAGGCGTCGGCTCGGCGTCTGGCTTGAAGGGGTCAATTTGCGACGACACTTCATCGTCTTCCCTCCTTTCATCAACACTTTTTCCTACGCAGTCACCATCGTCGCATCTTGTCCGCCTTCGTGCCTCCCTGCGGACGGCTGCGACGAGACCATGACAGCCAACCGATTGTTGCACCACCGTCGGGAGACTCGGAGCAGCCAAGACGCCTAGGAGCATATTGGCAACATTGGCGATTGCAAATCTGCAAGTCAATCGAGTTCGATGGGGGAAATAAGCTTCTTTTCTCCTGAGAGATCGCTCTTTTCTCCCACGCCACGGAAATGCCCAGCCAGATGCGACCGACTACGGCGGCCTAGCAGATCATTTTGCCTTTTTCTTCTGCGGAAAGCGAAACCAAATCCTAGAGATGTGCAATGCGGCGGCATGTCTGCTGGTTGCAAAGGATGTACATGCTACGCCAGTAGTTGGTGTTTACCCCAGAGTTCTAGACTTGGCTGGAGTAACCCGACCATTTGGTGTTCGTCCGGTCTTTTGTTTACAGTTGCAATTTTCCCTCGTGGTGATCAACGGGTGAAATTCATGCGTTTCCTTCCAATCTCGACCGTCTTGTTTCCTCGACGCGGTGCGTTTCGAGTTTCATTAAACATTGTGGGGTTTGCGCAAGAAGCAAGAAAAGCAGTGGTGGGATGACATGACTTTTGACATGTACACAGTGTCGGGCGCATCTCGCATCATCCATACCGGCAAGGGACCTTGGGGTTTTGTAGTTCTCTGTCAAGTGTTGGGCACGAAGACGTCTGTGCATTTTTGGGTTTCAATGTTTCGAAACCCTTTTTTTTTTTTCCTGTTCCAATCTCCAATCTGGATTTCTTTGGATGGATGTATGGGATGTTGGGAGTCAGTCGCTAAGTGGGCTTGGGCCTTAGTGTCCGGATAGAGATGCCGCTGCCTGTTGTTTTGCGGTCTGATCCTGCCGCAGTAGAAGACACTGCGTCTTCCTGCGATCCTGCATGCATGGCATGGCACCGGATCTCTGGTTGGGGGATTTCTTCCTGTCAGAGCTGTCATGGAGCGTGCGTGCGTGCTGAATTGGGGACCCGGCCGGGTGGAATCGCGTGACGGGCTGGAGTTGCCGCTGCGTGCTTGAAGTTTGATGAAATAGGAGTGATATCGCGGGTATAATGAGCGCGGAGGTAAGCGTCAATTGCAGGTTATGCCATGTTCCTTCCCACGGGGTTGAATGGTTCCATGCGAGTGTCCTGAACCTGGACGATGATGATGATGGCGATGACTCCTTCGTCCGATATGGATGACTTCTCCCTGACGAACGCAACGTCTCCCCTTGTTCTTGGGCTACATCACATCCGGCAACTGAAGACATCGGCTCGCGAGGCTTTCTCGGCGTGTGTGAGATTGTGCGTGCCTAGATCTAGATCTTTACGCTCTCCGGCAAGTAACGTAGCGATAACGAGATCGATCCAGGGGCGGCGCGCTGGGCTGTGAGTTTGGGTGGCTGATGAGATTTTTTTGGGCTGAGTTATTGAAACCTTGGCGGGCATTCATGTCCCTTTCGTCGCGCATATCAGACGAAGTTGATGTCATCATCTTTTTCGGCTCAACTTGGCGGTCGGCTTGGACGGTTGGCACGGCTATCACGGTTATTGGGAACACGCCCCTGCTGTGTCCTGTCTGCCTTGCGTCTGAACGTGGTTTCTGAGGACCAGACGACACGGAAGAACGCGACGTGATGGTTTGCAGGTCCATGGGGGTTTGGACTTCTGTGGCTGTGATGGTGGCTTTGGGGGTGAGTGTCCCGGATGGCTGAGCCTCTCTCTCTCCCCGGCTTCGCTTTCGGTGGGTTGCGCGGAGTTGGTACGGGAGACTGGGGCTTAGCGGTGAGCTTACCGTTCTGTGGCTGGGTTTGTGGGGGGAGGAGAAGGGGTGCCGTCCCTGGGTGAAGAAGATGGCCATTGAGTTTGTGGCTGAGGTTGAGTTTGGCGGTGAGGAAGAGGCAGGGGAGGTGCGGTGAAGGCGTGAGGTGGATGTTGAGGTGGGTTTGGGCGCAGAGCCTCATTATTCAGGTCAGGACGGACAGGTTATGGGTTGAGTGGGTGTGATGGTTTGGTACTACGGCAGGGAGCAGAGGAGTGAAGGTTGTCTGGAACTTTGCAAGATGCGAACGAGCCGTGATGTTGTGGGCGCAGAAGTTGTTACGCACTGTATGATACATATATCTGGTGATGTCTGTGGGCTGTATATAATAAGTAGCCGTAGTTGAGGTCAAAACTTTCTCAGAGCAATGAGCTGAACCTGTTCTCTACCGGAAGGATGTTAGCGAAAGACGAGACTCGTGGCAGAACTAATACTGTGTCCCTCTGTAAGAGGAAATGGTAGGGATGTAATTGCGAGGCTGTGTGAGTTGGTCTGTCTGCAATGAATACTACCTGTTGTCGCCGCCGTATTGGGGTTACTACGTCTGTGACGATGAAAGGGGGCAGAGCTCAGACAACGGTTCTCTTGACATTGAAGAGTTGTCGTGTCCCTGAGGGAATCAGCTGTTGAGCAGCTAGTATCAACCTTTTCGAATGGAGTGACAGACAAGGAGTCATTTGTTTTCAGCGTCAAAGGCATGAACTGGCGTGCGTTGCCCTTTTAAAGACTTTGGAGCGGACAATACCCAGATATGGCACTTGCCTTTAGCAACTTTTAAATCTGCTGTGTGATGCTTTAGCCTTACGATTGGATACGTCGCCGCGTTAGAGAAGAGAGTACGATTGCAGCCTATATATAAATGCGACGCAGACGTAATGCCCACTCGCGCATCAAGATTTCCTCTGAGCTTTCTTGACTTCTTCGTAGAAACTACAAAGAATGTCGTAGGAAGCACACATACCTATGCCTGGCAACTCTGAAGGTACTCAAGGAGGTGGGACACAGCTTCGGACTCTACTACAAATCTCCGCCCCGAGAGTATGCATGCCGTATACACTAAAGAGAATGATGGAATACGGAAAGACAAGCGTGGATATTGGTTTCTCATAGCTTTGATACATACAAGAGTAATGCACCGCCCCGTTTGTCGGCTAATTGTGCAAAATGCGATCGACCATCGCTTCTTAGCACGAAATTGCTCCGTCGAGACGGCGGGAGTTTGCTTTGAACTCTTATTTAGCACCATTATGACCGTCTGCATCTTCGTCACAGTTATCTCACTTATGGGAGATTAATCACACAAATTAGTATGCAGTCTTCACAAAGATTTCATGTCGCTGATGCCCGTGGTTTCAACTTAGTCTGTAAATACAGTCACTTGGTTGACATTTCCAACTCGGTGGATCACTTCATATCTCTGCTTCTCAGAACACAGGCATATCAGTTCTGGGTTCCGTGGGAGAACATTTCTCCACTGGATCTGCAGGCAGCAGAGATATGGTACGCGGTATTTTCATCATGCGGCAGCCAGTTCCCTCAAGGTTCGGCAAATTTAGGACTATCGCCGGAAACAGTACCAAGATCATGTCCTGCGATGATAAAGTTTCTTCTCTTGTGTGCATGACCGCTTTGCTCCACAGAGTATTGATGGCCCTATACCTTGCTGGCTGGCTGGAAGCAGACGAACAGGAACTTTGACCAAAAACATTGGAACGTGACCACAGTCCTTGGTACTTATCTCCGTCCTCCATTTTGTGAGAACAGAGTCACATCTACTCGTGGCCCCGCCCTGGTCTTAAGATTGTCCATTGGATGGGCTTGATGTCGAGGCATATCTAAGCCTTAGTCCTCGAGAAAGTAGCAGTTCCTTGAAGCAGTTAAATCCCAGTGAACTTCATATAAATGCATTTGGCTTGTGAGTTTAATGGCGAGTGAGGCTGCAGTTTTACAGTCTGGCATTCGAAGGTGTGAGGTGGCAGGAGCTCAACTTCGTACTGAAAACAACACTTCATCACGCTGATAGACTTCGAATCCAGCCGGAGGTTTTGAATTACTAGAAAGTAGGAGATTTGGTCTGACGGCGGCATCTGAATCGGATGACCAAAAGGCAGCCTGTCTCCGAGTCATTTCGAGTTGGCTCGGTTCCATTGCGAGCAGAAAGGACTGTCTTGCGGAGATGTTTCCACATCGTGTTATAAACAAAGCGAAGGATCGTGACATCTACTCAATTTCATTCAGAGAATGCGTCTTCGTCAACCCATTCTCACTCGCGCCCTCACTTGCACCGACTAATGGGTCGGAGTACCTAGGACTGCACCCGATAACGACACCATGCAGCTCATCACAATAGTAGCCCTTACAAGTGCAGCCGTCCGCTGCTACACAAGATATGACGGTACAGACTTTCAACATGAGTTATCACAGCCCATCCACAACATAGTTTACAAATGGACAGGTCTCTTTGCGCGAGAGCTACACCCAGCAAATGCGCTTCCAGACAATCATCTCACCATCAGAGAGTATATGCTCGCGCAGGAACTCCTGAAATTCCAGCAGCCTGGTGCTTGATAGATGACCACGCATCATACATCAAGAGCCGGATATCATCACGCCGCTCTAGATGCGGCAGGTCCTGTGAAACACAACCTTGGCGCTCTCAGCGCTTGAGCGACTGTTCATCTCGCTTCTTTCAAGCAACTCAACAGTTAGCGCAGACCAATTTGCCTGATCCTAGTCTACTAATCGACGAAGCCAAGGAAACAGTCCAACGGGAGCAAATGTGAAGCACGTCGATGACTCAGCTTCATATTCCAACTAAGCACGCGGGCGGCCGAGATAAGAGGCAACCCAACTCCACTGGCTACATTCCGTTTGGTATGAACGGAGCTTACTTACGATATTGAATTTGAAGTAACCCAGAAGATTCAGAAGAATCTGAACGATCGGTAGCATATCGCGCGAAAAGATGAGAGACTCAGGGACCTGTGTGGTACAAGCCGAGGATGAGATGCGGCGGCAGGTTTGCTCGATGGCCAGGGAGTAAGGAGTTTGGGTATGGAGTTTTTGCTTGTCGTGGGCAGCTGGACGCAGACGTAGAAGCGTAAATAAGTGGAGGCGTTTCACCGCATCCGCGAGGGGAAGCTGATGGCCGAGGAGAATGCTAAAGCGGAGGAGATAGGCAAGAGACTACGCACGCCACTTGGCCTGGAGATCTATATTCAGACATGAGAGCATTTTCTTTCTTATGGGAGAGACTTTGAGGTAAACGACCACAGGGAGTCGGCCTTAGGTAGCTCTAGAATGTTCAAAAAAAGGTCACCTAAGAATGGGGACTGTATGAGTCACGGGGCAGTGATCTTAACTCTGCTCTGCTTATGCCCGGAGTGTACGGGATAGGAAGGCTAGAGTTTCTCTATTGTCTCTTATCCGATGGCCGATTGATGTTTATCAAATATAGCAATCATCACTATAGGTCACATTAAGCCTAATACTAGTTAGTAAGGTGTTCAATAAAAAGCTTGGTGGCCCTAGTACTATATCTTATTCAACCAGAAGAACTGAAGAAGAGTATAGAGCTGGCTTGAGGAGCTAATATATATATAGGTCTAGTGAAACCACTTAAAGCTCCTTTTAGCCGCAAGTAATAATAGCTCCTTCAAGCGTAGTTCTAAGGTTAGTTGAACAAACTGAGTGGCTAGGCCAAAAGGGTTTGTAGGTTGATGGTGCCACTGGTCCTCATGAACGCAGGGGCTTTCCCCACGTATTCAACCTGACGCTGAGCAGAAGAACAGAGCCAGAGGTCTTTGAGTTATTGAAAGTGGCAAATAAGCAAACAGTAGCTATCACAAGATTCATAATTCGCCATGCGCTGCCTTGCCCAAGGCATGATTGCCTACGAGGTTAAGCTACTTCCTCCTCATCTATGGCCTATAGCATCGGACTACAAGAGTGCGCGTGACTTTTCTGAAAGGTTCCTAGACATCTTAATTTTCAGGCCAAAGGGCTGGAACACACGCTTGCTGGTCTACTGCTGAACGAGAAGGCTGCGTCCGAAGAAGAGAGGAACACCTTGCCTCTGTGTAGGCTACCTCACTGCTGGCCACCACACGTTAAGATGTTACCCTCTCCTTTCTCATCGATTCATTGTGTCATGTAATAACAGAACATAGACTGCGAGTAATCGTGTCTATATATATGTCTTTAGGGTGTAAGGTTGTGTGAGCAGGCTAATGAGGCGGAGGGAGGGGCGGAAAGGCAAACAGGCGAAGACAAAACCCTGTGCATATATGTCATTACTTTTTCTGTGTTATGAAACAAAGCGTACACCTGGGCAAAACAATAGATATCTCTTACCTCTGTCAGTAGTCCTCGTCTTGTGAGTATGCATTCCTTCTTCTAGTACCACACCACAGACTCCAACCATTCACAACCCAAGTACTTGTGATCCTAAACCATTCTAATTACAGAAGCATTCTAAGAAACAGCAAATGCACCTGATCCTAGACGGGCGATCCATGTGTGTCTTCTCAAGAAGACTTGCCAGGCTAGTCCCTACTTATAGTCCGACTTCTTGTCCCCGACATTATGGAGCCCTACGCGTCCAGGCGACACATAGTGGATGCCGAGCAGGTACGATTCAGGTCTCTTTAAATGATGCATGTGAAGCCTTCGTTGAGTATTCAACCGCCAAAAACGGACAGCGTTCTTGCACCAATTGGCTGGCCCCATTGGCAGTTTGCTATCAACTGTGACCCTGGTCAGCAGGCATCATACAACACGCAAGAGGCTGTCTGTGCTAACTGAAAGCCCTGGGATGTCATTGTCATCCTCAAATTGTTTGACTACAATACGCTAAAAAAACCACGATACGTCAAACTTCAACGGCAGAGTGAGTACGTTGCAGGACCTTGTTCACCGATGGAGACGATCAATATATGTTCGCAGTTTTCTCACTTGCAACTAGGTAGCGTTCAAGAACACAACTGTTTTGTGCTTCTAACCACAACTACATACCTATCGTAGTTTAAATACTTCAACCCGCCAACAGATACGCACGGAGTCTACTGGGCAACAGAGAAGCTCTGAATGCCACCAATGTCATACATACTTGATTTGCAGCCACAAACACTGACACTTCAACAATGGCGTCTGCTTTCTTCTGGTATTCAACAAAGCTTTCGAATGTTCCAACTAGTTTGATCTCAGGAAAAAATGCCATTGACGATACCTCAGCATCTCTGAGCCTGGCGTTCTTGCTCGTCCATGCAGTATCATTCAAGATACTTCAAGGAAGGGGATGGGCGGGAGCCGCATGTCCTTGGCAGATTGACAATGTGAGGGAAGGCTTGTCATCAATATGAAGCAGGCAGTGTGAAGTGGGAGTCTTCAAGTTAAAACTCCGAAGTGAACTCCTTTGCAAGAGAACCTTCGATTGTCGGTGCCGACTTCATAGACGAGCTATGCCATCACTTTAATACCGCCTTGTCAGCAGTTGAGAAGACGTATTCGTGAAGCGGACATCTGCTAATGATCATATCGTTTCTTAACATTAGATAGTTGCGCATCTAGCACTGCCTATCCAATAGTCTTCTACAAAGTGGTTCATCTCACCACACTACCTTCCGTCTTCTAGCTCAACGATTCGCCGCGGGAAACACCTGTCAGTGCAAGAACAGTCTTTCCGTTGGAAGTATTTAACCCGCTACCACAAGTGCGCAGTGACTTGCAACCAAAGGAACAAAAACAGGAATTCATACCCAGCTGGATGATTCTCGTTGAGCAAACTAGGCGGAATGAAATCGTTAGGGAACCAGATGTAATTAGGCCTAGGAACACATTCCTATCACCATCCAAGGGACGTAGACTTATATCTGTCTTGTGTTTGTTTACGTCAAGTACACCAATAACACGGAAGATGGACGACAAAGTCGGGAATCTACTCCGAGTCTGACTTCAGGGCGAATGTCAACGAGCTTCGACAGATCCAACCTACAGCCTGTTTTGGATGTGCAAAAGGAAGCTACAGAGAATACCACTGAATTGGCGCTTGACTGGACACGAACCACCCGTCCCTCGGCCTTTATATCCAGCCATGGCACCCGTCAAGAAGACACAGCGCTCCCGATACTACCGGGCATTGCCCCCAGTCCCTCTGCCTTCCATCGGAACGTACACCGCTAGACAGCCTGAAGAAGCCAGGCTCTTCAAATAACCACCGTCGCCAGCATCTTACCGCGAAGAGTCATCATCAAACATCTAAACCAACCCGCCGACAACAAACCCCTACCCGCACCGCCAAGACCACCTCTCGCCAAAGCGGACCCCATGGCGCCATCCGCTCCAGTGGAACCACCTCTCCCCGTCCCGAGATCGCGGGTTCCCGCAAGGACTCGAAATGTTTCACGGGGCGGTGCGGCAAGGATAATCAAAATGGAGTCCGTGACCCCTCAGATGCGCGCGAGCGCGCGGCTACCCCGTCAAGCTTTCTTATCTCTTCCTGGCGGGAGAGGCATAAACTCTAAACGCTCGGCCGGCCCGGGAGCCGCGCAGGCCGCGCCCACGCCGCGTAGGGAACGGACGTCAAACCGGATCGACTCCGTATCGCATTATCGCGAAGGTTGATCGGGAGCGGTGGGGGTGGCTCCTGCTGCTGCTACGCTACGCCCTTGATCCACCGGCGCGCATGTCACGGAGGAGCAAAAAGGATGGGTCTACATTGTTTCATGGAGCATTTGTCTATAGTTCCAAGGGACGCAAAAAGGAGCGCATCCCAACAAAGCGTATCTCTAAGTGAAAGCAGAAGCAAGATGAACAACAGATACAGACGCGGAGCCCCGGGATTTCACTCGCACGGGGCATCGGCGGAGTAGTCCGTGGTGTTGATGGAGCAGCGGCGGCTCCCCAACACGGACACGGAGTCCCGCCCCCGACATTTTGTCAGCCAGCCTAATTCTAAGCCCAATAGCCTTTCCAGGTATTGTTTCCGAAACGCCGTTTCTTAATGCTTAGCGGTGACCTTGTCGCCGGTGAGCTTCTCGACATAAGTCTTAGCCCTGTAGTTATCGTGGTTAGCTTGATCCAGTGTATCTCGAGGCGGGATAACTCACATATCACCCATGGCAACCATGCAAACCGTCTGCCAGACGCCGAGACCAATACGGGGGGCAACGCCGCGGTAGAGACCGGCGACACCGTTGGTCGAGTAGATGTAGCGGAAAGTGTTACCGACAGTCATCTTCTTGGGTCGGTTGGGGTCCTCCTTCTTGCTCTGCATCTCAACACGGATAACCTCGATGGGCTGGTTCCAGGCGGAGAGACCACCACCAAGACTGGAGGCGAGAATCTTCTCCCAGGCGCCGAGCTTCTCACCGTCCTTCTTGCCGGTGACGTTGCGGATGCCCTGCTCAGCGAGACGGGACAGACCGAAACGGGAACCCCAGTTGGTCATCTGGCGGATAGCGACAGCGTTGACACCCTTGTTGATACCGCGGATACCCTCCTTGCGGTAGATGTCCATGAAAGTGGCGAAGGTGCTCTGGGGCGCGACGCCCGCGGCGGCCATCTTGTGCTTGGTAATCTCGACCGTCTTCATGCAAGTGCAGAAGCCCATGGTGGCATAAGCCTGGGCCACACCGCCGGTGATACCACCAACGATACCACCACCGAACTCAGAGGCACCGTAGCTGCGGGCGTAGAATTCGGCTTCGGAGGCGACGAAGAGGAGGACGGCGCCCTTGGTGGAGGCTTCGATCCAGGCCCAAGGGATAAGACCCTGGTAGACTATGAGGGGTCAGGTCAGCTTTGGATGCTTAAATGGGTCGATTCGAATGTCGGTTTGTCGAGCTCAATTCGTTCGAGACGGCGACCGAAGAGACGGAGGGATTGGGTGTTACTCACAACCAAGGACACCACCACGTCCCCAAATGCGGCCCAGGGCAGTGCCAAAGCCGTCGCCACGGTTGGCAGCCATGGTGGTCTTGACGACCTCGAGCGGCTGGCCGAGCGTGGTGACCTCGAACATGTTCAAACCGGCGCCCAACAGCAAGTTGGAGAACTTGATGGGCTTCTTCTCCAGCTTCTGGGGCTCCCCGATGGGGGCGGGCATAGTGGCGACGGCGACCATGGCTCTGCTACTTGTGATGACGGAAAGGGGCCCTGACCAAGGGAAGAGGGTGCTTCTTCGCGGGGGAGGACGGCGGTTGTAGTCGTCGGTTTATGGGTGGTATGGGGTAATGCTTGTGAATGGAGCAAGCTTTAGCTTGGAATGGGGAATGCGGTAGGTTGCGGGATAAAAGCTGGATAAGACCTCGGATATCGAGCTGTTCGGGGCTTGTCTCGGGGGAAGACCGAGGCAAAGGGGGAATTTGTTAGGTGTCTGTTAGACAGAGAGACGAGCGAAAAGCGTCGGGATTGGCTTGAGTCGGGGTGGGAGTTCTCAGTAGGGGACTTGGAACAGTGAACAGGAGAGAACAGAAGGACTACTCCGGGAGCTGGGAGCGAGGGAGAGGGCGCTTTTTGCACGTGGGAATTGGGTGGGTTCTGGAGGGAAACAGTGAACCGGGGGGGGGGGGGGGGGGGGACACTTGGAGCTCCTCAATTTTTTTTGGCTTTCCTGGTTCCCAGATGGCCCCAGGGCGGGCTAATACTGGGCTGCTGAGCTGCTGCTGAGGAGGAGGAGTTGCGCTGCCAATGCGCGCACACGCAGGCAGCACGTATTGCTGAGTTCAGCGTAGCAGCAGCAGCAGATCACATAGCCACAAAAAAGGAACAGACGTGTCCTGTCCAGCCAGTTGGTTGGCTCCCTCGAGGCAGGTGGCCGAGCCCTTGCTGCCCTTTCCCCCAATGGTTGCAGCAGCGTATGTCAGCTTGGCGAGGATGACTCCCGGGTACTTTGCGACTGCCTGAGAAGAAGCCTATTGTCGTGGTATCGGCTACATGAAGGGCTGCATTGGAATGTCAAATTGTGAGACTGTCCTCGAGCGTCGCGAAGAGGCCAATTGTCCAGACACGCCGTAGTACCTAATCATTATAAGACGAGAACTCCCTTTCCTTCTCCCTGTGCGTCTCCCGCCGTCTCGAATGCCTCTGCTGACCTGAACAATGGCGGCACTTGTCTTGTTGCATTCCCTGCTGCCTGCCATATGTACTTGCCGCCGAAATGCGGTCTGATGTCAGCTCAAGGGACAAGAAGCAGAGAGAGGTCATCAGCAAGTCCTCCCATTCTTCTTACGTCGTCGGACTTCATCTCAGGAGACACCACCACAAAACCACTCGCAAAAGAGCTGTGAGCTGTGAGCTGAGCTTCCAGCACCAGTCCCAAAGAAATAAATAAAAAAAGGGTCCGCCGGCGCGCGGTTCCATCTGTCGCAGTCGCAGTGCCACGGACTGGCCCGTGGGTTCTCCGCCAACCACACCAAACGGGCACTAAAACGCTCGTCCTGGAGCTCAACCTCCCCAACAGCTCCAGCCTTGTCCCCATCTGGAGAGCTCAACGCAAAATTCCGTGGGGATCTTCCGAGCAAGCCACGCAAATATTGACCGCAAAGCCTCAACCTCATACGCATCTCCATGCAGTCGTCCACTTTTGTGTTACCAAATCGGCCATTTGCTCCAATCATGCTCTTCGTCGCCTCTGCCTTCGTCGGCGATTCCCTCGGGGGTGCCCCGTCGTTGTTGTTAATTGTCTTGCTTTTGCAGCTTCGACAACCGCCTCGAAGCCTTCCCTGCACTATTTGTTTGCTTCGTATTTGCTGCTCCGGACTCCGTATGCTGGACCCGATGGCCAACAAGCCCCGCCGCCATTCTGGTATCCCGCGCTTACCTTAGGTAAGGCGAAGGCGCTTCATGTTAGTGAGCCCGGCGCGTGCGTGTGTCCCTGAGGCTCCTGCAGGAACTCCAACCCGTCTCCAACAAGCTAGGATAGCTCCTCAGTCCGGCCGCGTTCATGCATCGCGGCGTCGTCTTGTCACTGTCGCACGAACTCCATCCCGTAGATCGGCAATTGTTGCCACTCACATCATCCCATCTTCACACGTCAGCTCTGGATGTGCTCCAAGCTTCGAGAACAGACAGTTGTATAACTTCAAAATAGCATTGGTGTATTCGGACAGCCTGCCTCGGCCAAGGTAACTAAAACAACCCAGAAAAACCCGGTAAAAGCAGCACGTCTCGGTATTGTACAAGCGCAGTGGATGGTATCGCCCATAGCCTTTCTATCCACCCCGACTGAAACAACACGCTGCCTGTCATGTCTATTGTTGATCGCGCATACGATCCTGCTGCCTTTTCCGCACACGCGGTTCTACCCGCGTCTGCGTCTTCTCCATTTTTTGTATCCTCTACCTCTAAGCGTAAATGTTTAGAGCTTCTTGGCGAGCTCGGCCCACTTCTCGGTAGAGAAGGACTTGGGGCGCTCGATGGGGGCGCCGAGAGCGCGGTCGATGATGAGCTGGGGAAGGACACCGATGGCGCGGGAAACACCGAAGAGGACGGTGTAGTAGTTGGCCTCGGTGAGACCGTAGTACTGGAGGAGGACACCGGAGTGGGCATCGACGTTGGGGAAGGGGTTCTTGGTCTTGCCGTGCTCGGTGAGAACCTTGGGGGCGATCTTGTAGACCTGGGAGACGAGGTTGAACATGGGGTCGTTGGGCATCTTCTCTGTAGGGCTGTTAGCTTTCCACAATCGCAATCTTCACGTTGGCTGCAGATACGTACCCTGGGCGAACTTGCGCTGAGCCATGTAACGGGGGTCAGTCTTGCGGAGGACGGCGTGGCCGTAACCGGGGACGACACGGCCGGCGTTCAGGGTGGACCAGAGGTAGTCGGTGATAGCCTTGTCAGAGAGATCGTCGCCGACGGACTTCTTCATCTCGGTGAGCCAGTTCAGGACCTCCTGGTTAGCCAGGCCGTGGAGAGGACCGGCCAGACCGTTGAGACCAGCGGAGACGGACAGGAAGGGGGAGGACAGGGCAGAGCCGACCAGGTGAGTGGTGTGGGCAGAGACGTTGCCACCCTCGTGGTCAGTGTGGATGGTCAGGTACAGACGCATCAGCTCAATGAAGTCGGCGTTGTTGCCGAAGCCGAGCTGGTTGGCGAAGTTGAAGGAGTAGTCCTTGTCCTTCTGGACGGGAGCAACCTTTCCGCCCTTGAAGACGTTCTGGTAGATGCGAGCGGCAATGGTGGGCAGCTTGGCAATCAGGTCCATGGAGTCCTCGAAGGTGTACCCCCAGTACTCCTTCTTGTTGACACCCTTGGCGTAGGCCTTGGCGAAGGAAGAGGTGTGCTCGAGAGCGGTGACGGCAAGAGAGAACTGAGCCATGGGGTGGAGGTCGGTAGGGCAGTGGTCGATGAGCTCCTCGACGAACTTGGGGATGTCGGAGCGGGCAGCCCACTCGGCGGACAGGTCGCGGACCTGCTGCTCGGTGGGAACCTCACCGGTCAGGAGAAGCCAGAAGAGACCTAGATGTCTCGTCAGTCGGATGCGAATGCGCCACTATCGCAGCAGTCAAACTTACCCTCAGGAAGGGGCTCCTTGCCGCCGGGGGCCTTGGGGAGAAGCTCCTGGCACTCGGGGATGGTCTTGCCGCGGAAACGGATACCCTCCTCAGAGTCGAGGACGGAACCCTCCCAGACGAGGCACTTGATGCCACGGGCACCACCGTAGACCTGGTCGAGAGTGACCTTGTCAATGACCTTGGAGCCATGCTCTCTGCGACGACGAGGTTAGCGGGGCTACCCAGTGTTGAGATAAGGGACACAATGGGTGTTGGCATACTTTCTCAGGGCCTTGACCTCCTCGATCTTCTCCGGGAGGAGCTCAGCGAAGCGCTCCTTGAGGGTCTAGATGCGAACGTGTCAGCTTCAGGATACCCGAGGTATTCGGACAGGCGGGAAGCTGTGTTACCTGGTTCTTGGAGGAGTAGCAGCGGGCGGCGTTGAAAGCCGTCAGTCTAGCATTGAAGGGGGAGGCCCTGAGGGAGGTCCTCAGAGCCGAGGAGGAAAGACGCGCGACAGAGGCCATTGTGAGAATACTGAGAGGTGAGGGACTGGTGAAGAGAGGAAGTCGGGAAGAGGAAGGAAATGTCCAGGTCTTGAGAAAAAGGCGCAATGGCAAAAAAAATATGAGGTAGGCGTTCCCGGACTTGACCCCCCTGCACGAAAGTTACATCACTTTGGGCGGCAGGTGTGGACGGAAATACCTACCAGTGGATTGTGGAAGCCCCGGGCACACGGGACAGCCGCTGGCGGTGAGGTATCGGCGCTGCACATTTCGGCGCACGAGGTACTTTTTCACCCGGTTGACCTGCAGCGATTGAGCCCTTTGGCGCGATCCCCAACGTCCCGCGGCCCAAACGTCCAACAAGACAGCAGGGCAGCCTGTCCAGCCCAGACCAGACCATCGAACTTGATGTAGACACCTAGGAATGATTGAGAGACTCACTCAGCCGCCATCTGACACTCTGTCTACAAAGAATCCCTCCCAGTGGCCTCCCTCCTCAGACGGTGATGCCCGGGATCCCATATTCGCACAACATCGTGTCCCCTAACTTACTCAGGGCTGGTTTCAATTGCGACGGGATTCTTCTAGGCCGTCGATACCTGAGGTAAGGAGCTCGAGGGAGAGAGAAAGCCCGACTGGTACCGTTTCATGCAGCCGGTGCCCCCCCAACCGACTCCAATCAATCTATCCTGTCAATCTCTGGATCTCGACTCCCACTAAGGAGTCCCCGTCTTTTTACGTACCTATTGTATCCACACATCTTGTAAAATCTGTCCTGCCCACGCTGTCTCCAGTTTCCTCTCCGTATCAAGCGCCCCGTTTTTGCGCGCGAAAAGCCGAAAATTGTGGATGTCTGGGCGGCTTCTCTCGGAGCACCCACCCCATCGTCCGAATTTCGGAACGCCAGCCAGCCAACTGCATTGCACACAACAGTATGCCCAACATAGACATCGCAGCCTTGACCTGGGCCTGGCCAAGAACAATGCGCCTCACGGTGAGACTGGACGATATTTCCCAGGCAAGATTGACTTGTTGGACATCCGGGGCATCTGGGAGACGGGCCGTTCCCCCACGAATCGTCCGCCCACCAACTTGTGGGTGAGAGGGCGAGTTACTGTGCTACAGAAGCCGGACTCGGTGCCTGCGTTAGTAAGGAGTAAACAGCGTCGAGGCGCTTTGCTGATCCTCGCCGTCCGCCCAGAGCTCCGAGCTTGTCTCGCACGTCTACCGCCAGCTCCGAGCCTCCGTGACCCGCCGCACGCCTCAATGCAACCTATGGGAACGAGAAACCAGCCCTCCTGCCCGTCTTGGAGAGAACTTCCATTCGTGGCACAGCAGCTTCTTAACCGCCTCATCCGAGGATGCTCTTGCTTGGCCGCGCGGGATGTTGGGGTTTCCGTTCGCCCACGATATTGCAGTCGACGACATAGCCGGCCATCACACAAGTTGGCTGGTCATCTGTATGGCATTGCCGTCTGTTTGCCCGTCCCGATATCGTCGTCTCCGGGCCATTGTTTTCGCAACGATGGCACCTAATTCAATGCTTGCATGTAATGACGATCAGATAGACACGTTGCTGCAGCTGCAGACTTATTGGCCAGCAGAGCAAATACTCATCATTTCCAGTGGATGTTATCTGCATGCATAGCGACCAGCTGTGCGTACAGGCTCCGTTGTTGTTATCGTGTCCGGCCCGACGACGCAGAAGTGTTGACGGGAGCTCTGGCCAATCCGAGCGCCGAGCAAAAAAGCATTTCCCATTATTTCCATATTGGCGCGCTAACGAAATGGAAGCGAGCGCAGGGACGGACCTCTGGCGAGCGTCGAGTTCCGATCGCCTTCGCGGGAGAACTTCGGCGGTGGGCCGTTCATCTCGCCTCGGGTCGCGACTTTGCAGGTACGTACCTAGCACCGTCAGCAGGAACCTCTGCCTGCTGCAAGTGTGTCATTTGCCTGAGGCTAGAAGGCCAGATGACAAGATCTTAGCCATTGAAAAGTCTCCATCCAGAGGTGTGACCGAAAATAAAGCGGCATCAGCGCTGGCTTTCTGCCACGTCTCACCGCCAACCGTAATGCTCTTGCTCAGCAGCACCTTCCATTCGTCTCCAAAAAGCGGCCCAGCTCCCGCCCCCTCCCCACTCTGCAAACTTTCCTTCTCTCACCACGACCTCCCTTCCCATCTAGTAATCTACACCAAACTACTGACAAACCGCAGCGCAAACCTGCATCACGCCCATCCGTCCCGAAGCCTGATAGCCACATTTCCATCGAGGCTGTCATCGTATTTTGACGAGTTTCGTACTTCTCCTCCGTGGACCGCAAAGTCCGACCGTGGGTAAAGCCAGAAAAGTAGTAGTCGTCGACGACTCCTGCCATTTAGAAATCTCTTCCGTGACCTTGGACGACTCTTCAAACGTGTCGCACGCTCTGTCCGTACAAGTAGAGAGTCATCCAATCCAGAGACTCGCATCGTTCGTACTTTGAGAGAGAGGTCTGGTCTGCGACCTGTGGGATTTTCGGTCTGCGGCTTGTAAAATCACAGAAACTACACTACCTACCTACACTTTGACTGGGGGAAAGAGCGACGAACTGTCGTTGAGGTGCTCCTGCTCTTGCTGTGGAAGGAACGTCGGGTGGCTCTCAGTTGACTCCTCGCCTTCCGCTTGGGACTTCACGTACACACAACTTCCTCCCACCCACCAACCAGTAAATCGCCCACCGCGCACTTCTTGCGCAGACTTTTTCGGCTGCTGGCCACTGCAGGCTTTCTCTCTTTCCTCTTGCCTGCACTCGCCTGCCTTCCTCCGTCCCTCGTATTTTTGCAACTGGGATTGGATTTACTTCTACTCTTGAAAAACAACAACACCACGCCCAACATCGCCGTCGCCATCGTCGCAACAACGCCAGCACCATGGCTTCCGCACTTGCGGACCTAGAAGAGGGTCTCCAGACCATGCTCACCCTCAAACCTCCTGGTGTATCGGGATCCCGTATTGGTGTCATAACCAAGATCTGTGTCGAAAATGTTCAGGTACGATTGTTGACGCGCCTCTCGCATCGCCAGTGCCTGGTGACTTGGAACTAACCTCAATATTCTTTCCCGCAGTCTGAGTCTATTATCGTTCAGAAGCTGTTCATGCATTTCAAGAAGGCCCCCATCTCCCACAAGCTGGGCGTCCTCTACGTCGTTGACTCCGTGACTCGAAAGTGGGTGGAGCAAGCGAAGTCTGCTGGTCAGCATGTTGATGGTTCTGCTTCTGATGGAACCTTTGCTGCTGGTGTTCACCGGGTCACCGAGCTCATGCCTGTCCTTATGAATGACATGCTGCAGCTGTTGCCCGAGGGCCAAAAGGTACGCTTAATTCTCGAGAACAGTTGGAGTGCTTGTCCTCCATGTCCAATCTACGCATCGAACGTTGTAGTGCTGCAAGCCGAGTGCTTTCTACCAGCTACCTGTGCTTTCATTTTTTGTCTCACACTTGAAGGCCTGGATCTACACACACAAAGACTGCGATACTTGTGAAGATGCGCACATCACGTATTGCTGACACGCTACTGCTCGCTCCTTGTTGACCTTGAAGACCAACTACTTACATGAATTTCGTACCTCATAGGATAAGATCTCTAAGCTCCTGGACATTTGGGAAAAAGGATCAACGTTCCCCTCTACAATGCTCGAGTCATTCCGCCAGAAGTTGAAGGCCGCCCCTGAGCCGAGTATGTCTTCCCACGAGATGATGGGTATCATTCTACACCCATCGTCAAAGCCTGATAGCCATTTTACTAACATACTATCACCTGCAGCCCAGTCCACCACGCCGGAGGGTAGTCCCCCCCCAGGCTTGGTCGCATTCATGGGCTACAACACCAACCGACCGGCCGCTCCGACTCAACCTCCTCCCCCTTCTGCTCAGAGCAGCAATGCCATCATAGCAGCTCTTGCCAACTTGGCCAAACAGAACAACGCAGGTTCTCCTCAACCTCCCCAGCCGCCTGCTTCAGTTCCCACTGCCGCTCCAGCTGCTCCCCAGACTGCACCTCAGGCAACATCTCAGAGCGCGCTCCAAAGTGCATCCAGCATCCTGGCCAACCTTCAGAATGTTGCTGCCCGGCATCAGCAGCAGAACCAGCAGCCGGTTGCCCCTCCTACCAACTACGCTCAGCCCCCTTTTTCCATGGCAAACTACTCGCAGCCTGCTGCTGCTGCCGCAACTCCTGCCCCTATGGCTGCGCAATTCCCTTTCGCGATGCCTCAGCCCCCTGTTCCGCCCCAGATGCCATTCGGCATGCCGTTCCCTGGTGCTGCCGCGCCTCAGCCGCCGGCTCCTCAAGCTCAGGGTATTCAGGCCTCGCAAGTGGCCCAGCTCCTCAAGATGTTCACTGATGCCGGTGTGTCTGCGGACAAGTTGCCTG
Source organism: Colletotrichum siamense (assembly GCF_013390195.1). Taxonomy (NCBI): domain Eukaryota; kingdom Fungi; phylum Ascomycota; class Sordariomycetes; order Glomerellales; family Glomerellaceae; genus Colletotrichum; species Colletotrichum siamense. Next base: position 2,437,459 of record NW_023501015.1, read on the forward strand.
GTCTCCTGGCTTCTTTCAATGCTGCTCAGCCTGCGCCTGGTGCTTCAGCCACACCTGCGGCGCACAACCCCTACGCGAACGCCACCGGACAGGGATGGGGCGGACCCGTCCAATCCAACGACAGCCGTGACCAGCACCGGTACGGTGAGGGTCCTCGTTCCCCCGGCGGGTACGGCCGCTCTCGCTCTAGGTCCCCTGGTCGCCGTTGGGACTCTCGCGGCCCCACCCGTGGCTCTCCTCGCGGCAGCCGTGATGACTACCGCCAGTCGCCCAACCGCAGTCGCCAAGACGACCGAGACGGCCGTGGACGAGGCAGTGACTATCGTCAACGCAGTCCTGTCGGCAGAAACGGCCGTAGTCCTACTCCCCGCCGCAACTCCGGTGATAAGTGGGTTGAATTTGATCGTTCCCTTCCCAATGGAAGGATCAAGGTTCTCAGCCGTACCCTCTTCGTCGGCGGAGTAGCGTAAGTACTACCTTCTATACTGTCACCCAACCATACTGACACCTCAGCTAGCTACACTGAGCGCGAGTTGCGTGAGGTTTTCAGCAAGTACGGTCAGGTGCAGACCTGCATCGTCAACAAGGAGAAGCGCCATGCTTTCGTCAAGATGATCAGTCGTGAAGATGCTGTTCGAGCCAAGGAGGCCATGGAAGCCAACCGTGATGGCGATCCTCAGCTTCGGGTAAGTTTACTGCATTCTCCATCCCTTGATGTCTCAAGCTAACAAACACAGACCCGTTGGGGTGTTGGTTTCGGCCCGCGTGACTGCAGTGATTACCAGACCGGCATTAGCATCATACCCATTGCCAAGCTCACAGAGGCTGACCGCAAGTGGATGCTGACTGCCGAGTATGGTGGAAGCGGCGGCAGACCCATCGAGACGGGCCTCGTCGTCGAGGAGCCCGACATTGAGATCGGTGCTGGCGTCTCTTCCAAGGCCATCAGCCGTCGCATGCAGACTGACAAGAGCGGCAACCACGGACCCCGCTCCACTCGCCGTCACGATGATGGCGACGACCGCGATGACTTTGGCCGCGACCGCCGTGGCCGCGATCGCCGTGAGGATGGCAAGGCGTCCGGAGCCAACGCTCAACCCCTTCCTCAGCAGTTCCCGTTCGGCATCAGCACCCTGCCCAATGGCATGCCCCAGTACCCTCCTGGCTTCGTGTTCCCTGCCCCCGGCAGCAAGTAAAGCAGCATTAGTATAGCTTTCGGTCATCTTGCATATGGGACGGGTTTGGCTTTGTATTTTGGCGTCCTTTTTGGCCTCCCCACCCGGAATGGCCTGCCATGATGTGCATTAAAATCGGCGTTAGGAAGGGGAAAAATCCGGAAAGGGAAATACCACAGCAGTAACAATTCCGTCTCTTTGGACAGAGAAGGGAGAGGCACATTTGGCTCAATATGATACCACCGCGACTGGCTTTTTAGGCTTTGGGATGGTTGGTAAATCGGTTCTTGATTGTAGAGTAACTCGATCCTGGTTGTAAATACGGGACTGCAAAGGCAATGGAATGACAAAAAGTAGCTTAACACCTCGTCTCGTCTAATGTGATATGTAGTCCGTGAGCACTTGGTGCTACGGCACAATTCATTGGCCATACTATTAATGAAAAACTTCTCTATCCTAAGTGGGCAAGCTGATCTGACTTCACCTCGGCTTCATTAACAGCTGGTCAGAAAGTGATGCTACCGTTTGGAAGAGAGACCGCCAGCGTGAACAAAGATGGCAGAGCCGCAGGCAGCGATTTGGGACAGTACAGTGCCTCCATCTAGGTAGGTTAAGTGGTTGACTGCCTCTGCTCCTGGGCATGTTTTCATTGTTCAGAGCATGTCTTTGTGCTGTGTCCGTCCTCATCGCGCTCACTGTGCGCGTATTCATGCCGCAGAATCCACGCCGGTTTTGCTTCAGGGACCAGACTCCGCAAAAGAGGTAATCTTGTGAGTAATGTCACACCGATTCTCCCACGAGGTTCAAGACTGAATGAATGACCAGGGAGACACCATCTTTTAATAGTTCTCCTCAAAATTGAGGAGAACATTAGTGAAGGTGTATTTAAAGAATGAGCAAGGGTGGATGTGTATGCTTAGCTAGCTTCTAGCACATCATTCAGGCCAGCAGCTTAAAAGAGCATCCTGTGAATTGAATCACACCCACTGAAGCTCACAAATATCATTCCATGATTCCTCTATCGCTCTATGAGGCAAAGGGTCAATGTCCTATCACATTCCCTTCAGTAGGAATCCACTAGCTTTGGTAATTGAGGCTACTTTGGAGCATGGCTCACGCAACATCTCGATACTACCCGTCTGCCGCGTCCACGAATTATTACCTCTCAAAATACGCTCATGACGAGCCAAGTTTAGAACTGAGCTCCACCTGACTTCTGCGCTTGCTGCAAGGTCAATTTGCGTCCGGGCCATTCCATGTGTCAAAACATTATGAGAAGCTCATTCGATTTTTGAAGAAGCAACAGGATGACTTGCTCCGCCTCTTTGCCTCTTTCTATAATCCGGAACTTAGATGCTTTCAGCTGTAGCTTCAAGTAAAGCATATCAAGCCGGGTTGAGGGATGAACGTCTTACATGATGGCCCTCGTGAACGGCACATATGTTAAAATAGAGCATAGGTGTTTGAAATGCTAAACATTTAAAAGATAAATCTTTCCTTCATTGAGAAATCTCAAGGTTAACTTAGCCTAGAGGCTGATCAAGTCGTTCAAGCACGTTGCCCATAGTCTGACAGCACTTGGATGCTGGATGCTCCGGGATGAGAGCTGTGGCAAACCAGCCAATCAGAGACCAGCATTCCAACCTTTCACACATAGCGGGGTCCGTTTGTCACTGGCATCTTTCAATCCATCATCCAAGCAAACGACAAACGTCTTTCACACACCCTTGCTTGCCTCCGAGCCGTCCAAAGTCAAAGACATTCTGCCACATCCATCCTAACTGCAAGTCTCATTCAACTACGGAGTCAAGTTGGAAAAACCCAACAACCATCTCTGCCCTTCCACCCCCACCTCGTCCGCCAAAAATGTCCCACTGCCACGACGAACACCACGACCACAGCCATGGCGGCCACGATGAGCACGACCACTCAGACGACATCACGCCCGCACTCCAGCACTCTCTCTACAGCCACATCAACTTCGACGACGTGACGGCCCTCAACGAGTCGCAGATCGGCAGCGCGCGCAGCGTCGCGAAGAAGACGTGGGCCGAGAGGCTGGACGCGGAGCCCGAGGTCGTGAGTGATGCGGATGAGCAGTTGTTGGTCAACATCCCGTACGTTTTACTATTCCTTATATCTTCTCACACCTGTTCTCATAACACATAACATGGCTTTCTACACCTCAAAACCCGAGCCATGGTGACCGAGCGGAGGCCAACCGGCCGCTCACTCTCACATTCCGCACACCAACTTTCACCTCATCTCATCCTACCAACGCTCACAATCAACCACCATATCCAAAACTCGCCAAATTAACTAACAACTTCCAGCTTCACCGGCCAAGTAAAGCTCCACGCCCTGCTCCTGCGCACCTCAGACTCCCCCTCCGCCCCGCGCACCCTCAAGGTCTTCATCAACCGTGACGACCTCGACTTCTCCTCCGCCGAGGACGCCGCGCCCACCCAGGAGTTCGAGCTCTCGCGCACCTCCCAGGTCCAGGAGATCCCCGTCAAGCGCGCCCTCTTCGGCCGCGTCCAGCGCCTCACCCTCTTCTTCGTCGACAACTTCTCCGACGGCGACGAGGACGAGACCCGCGTCAGCTACCTCGGCTTCAAGGGCGAGTGGATGCAGCTCGGCCGCGCGCCGGCTAACATCATGTATGAGGCAGCGGCGAACCCCGGCGATCACAAGCTCAAGGGCACGGGGATCAATCAGGTTGGCGGGGGTATCGGAGGACGGCAGTGAAGACAGTCACGCGAGGAGTATGAAGAGTGATTCGAAGAAAAAACATTGCATGGGGGTATTGTAGTAATCTCCAACAAGCCTAGCCATCGCTACGGTATAGAAGAAAACATTGAATAATGAACCAAAACACCTTTTCCCTTCAAAAATAAGTACCGAAGTAAGTGTCCGCAGCCTCAGAAACCAGACTTTCTCTTGCCCTTCTTCTTCGGCGAACGCATCGCGTGCCGTCCGGATATCGGCTGCGACATGACCTGCGGAATCTGCGACGACATGACGGCCTGCGAGGACCGCATCGGCGAGACCTGGCTCGATCCGATGATTGGCGGCGCGGCAAACTTGGGCAGCGGTTGCGTGGCGGGGGCCTCCGACGGCACCGGCACGCTCGCGCTCCCCGCCGGCCCGGACTCCTCCATCTCGGACTGCGTGGCTGCTGCCGCCGTCTGCGACGAGGCGAGCTGCGACTTGCGCCTGCGGCGTTTGGATTCGATGCGCTCCTTGCGCTCTTTGATGGCGTCCATGTGCTTTGTGGAGGAGGCAAGGACGGAGGAGACGTAGTTCTCTGTCGGCACGCCGCGTCTGGTGGGCCAGTAGGAGAGGACCGTATGCTGGCGGGTCGGGCCATCTGTCGTGTTGATGTCTGCAGCGAGCATGCTCAGGCGTTGGAGGGCGCTCGAGGCGGCCAGTGCTGCGTCGGCGGAGGCGGCAGAGGATTGGGACTGTGGTTGTGAGGAGGAGAACGGGTTTGAGGAATACGGCGCCGAGGAGGAGGGTTTGGAGGGGGATTTCATAGGGGACATTGAGCGGCGGGGTTTCAGGGGGGACATGGAGAGCCGCGGCTTGATCGGCGACAACATTGGCCGTGATGCTTTGATCGGAGACATCGAGTCGCGTGGCTTGAAGGGCGACATTGATAGACGTTGGCTTCCTAGCGAAGATCTTTGGCTGGACATTGAGAGGCGCTGGCTCGGCTGTCGAGATTGCAGCTCGGGTGGCGTTGGAACCCAGGTGGACGGCTCGTCTTCTGCGACTGGGATGTTTTCGTCGAGGACCGCCACGCCAAAGAGTGATCTCGCGATCGCTTCTGCGGTTTCGGCGAGCACGACGCTGCGAGAGTGCTGTGCGCGTTCGGGGAGATCCGGCGAGTTCCATAATTCTTCGAGTTTGTGGCGGATGTCCGCCAAAGGTGTCGCGTCTCCCTGGCGTAAGAGTTGGGATGTAAATGGCTGAGCAACGATGCGTTGATCGTTGACATCGAAAAATTCGTGGAGACGCGCGTCCCAAGCGGCGATGGCTTCGTTGCCCATTGGAGGTGCTTCAAATGTCGCCTCATACTCGTGCCTAACAGATGTTAATAAACCGAGACTTATCATCTCGTTTCATGCTGGACTCACAAAGTGTGCAAAGGGATGTAGCCTCCCTCCGTATCAAGGCAATTGACCGTGGCATCTTGGATGGCGTCAAAAACGGATAGGGGGCCCTCAATGCTAGGCGTTTCAGCAGCCATGACGACTGAATCGATGGACATGGCGACTCGAGACAGGAAAAGGTCGAAATTCTGGGTCCTTGGCCATCGCTGCTGTAGTTGCTCATCATCTCCTCCCTGAGTTTGCTGCAAGATTTCTTGGTATCGAGTGGCACGACGCTGCACGAGCTCGTCCATGTCTCCCAATCCATCAGGCACTACAAACGTATCTCCAAAGTAATGTAGAAACTGCTTCCGCCTCCTTTTGTGGGCCCTCCTTCGAGCATCTTTGGACCAGTCGCGACTGTAGTCTGGCGGGATGATCTCAAGGTCGGGTTTTGATGTGACAGCCATGATGGTTTGCTCTAAAGCCAAATCCCTTCCGAGAACGAACAGCTGCTGGAAGCCGACCTGCTGATTTAGGTATTCCGCACCGAGGCCCTTGAGCGGCTCCGATGACTGGCTAGTGAAGAAGGCTGGAGTTGGACACAGAGTCTGTATCTTCAGCGGCTTCTCGCCGGGCCCCTTTTCGAGCATCATCATAAAATGCTGAAACTGGGGCAGGCCCGTCTTCTCGGGTATGGATAACCAAAACAGCTCAACTTCTGGCGACTTCTCCGAATAAAGATAAGCGATGCAACTCTCGTTGCCCAGTCCATGTCCACTATGATGAACCGTAAGCCTCAGAGAGTCGGCGTCTGAGATTCGAAGATGTGCGAATGACTGGAGTATGGCAAGCCCTCCAGTCTTGACCGCCGTCGGTGACGATGTTTCAATCCAGAAAAGAGCCGATGTAGTGAGAACGACCACTTGACTGCGATTCACTGGATTTGGCTTTACATCGAGGATGTAATCCAGCACATCCGACTTGAGTATCGACAAGCTGTGCCGGTAGCTTGGGTCTTTTGTGTCAATCACCTCGAACTTTGTGCGGTTCCAGATCATGAGCTTTTTGGACCGTGCAGTCATCGCCGCCAAATCATTCTCTATTTCCAGGTCCTCGATGGCGGGGATATCCCAAAGATCCACGCCCACGCCGGCGGCACCGATCCACAACAGCCCGTGAGGCTCTGCGCGGAAGGCTGGCGAGTCTTCGTCAGGCAGCTGTTCCGTGATGCCCAGCTGAATGTGTCCGCAATGTCTCAGCTTGGCACGCTTGCTTGTTGACCCGACCATGTCTCGGCCTTTGACATCCCAGACACTATAGTAGCCACACTCGTCGATGATGGCCAACTGTGGAGGCTTCCTCTGAGACCCGTAACTGAAGGAGACATCGGAGTGTGGAAAGCCGCCCGTCTGCTCCGAGGTGATGGTCAAGATGGGCTTTGGGTTGATTCGGGAGGGGCGTTCAACTGCCTTGTCAATACCCGGCCGACGCTCTGATACTGGAATTCTGTGGTACTCCGGCTGGAGGACCATGGTTGATGTCCTCTTTTGCACCAGCAGCCATCGAGCGGGCTCGAATCGCACCAAGCTAAGCGCAGGCTTAAGTTGCAGAATAGGAGCTCCGTCACTGGACCACAGCACAGTCTCCTCCCTGTCCTGCTGATCGACATTCAAAAGACGAAGCGTAGGGTTCTCGTCTTCACCCCACTGCCATTTCGTCTCGTCCAGCCTAGATAGCCGAAGAAGCTCCCCAGACTCGCCAGTGGCCATGGCCAGCACCGGAACCGGGGAGATGCGAGTGTGGTTACTAACGTCTGCCATCTGGCTAATGGTCATGAGCGGTTGTGCCGTGGGGGTGGCGTCGGGGCGCATCATCTGAGAGAGGCCCTCAGCCAAGAAGCCGGCAGCATCGGAGCTTCCGATGAATGCTTCCGGGTGGGCGTTGAACAGCCATCGTCTCTGCACACGTTGCGAGTCCCACACAGTCGAGGCAGGTGCGTTCTCCGTAGATCTGGCTGAGGGGTACAATGTATCCAAAGGCTGAATGATGCGAAGGGCTCGAGCTGGTCCGGCGTCAGTATCGTGAAAGACAGGCTTTCGGCGGCCGACCTACCCAGACTTGGAACACGGCTGGCATGCAGCTGAGGCGGTCCTTCCTCGAGGCCTTCATGAGGAACGATTGTAATTCTTGGGGGGCCGTACAAGCGGCTGGTCTCTTCCCGTACGTCAGCCATTAGACCCGGTCGTTTCCCTTAGATCCAAGCAATATGTCCGTGAGAAACTGAGCATATCGTGAGAAGACGACGGCGTGTGTTGCATCATGCGATGGTTGGTTTTAGTGGACGGTGACGGACTAGGCACAGTCGGTGACCATATGGCTGCCTGTTGACGGTCGATATCCAAGAGAACAGGCGTCAAAAAGAAGCAAATGCTGGCATTCGCAGCAAGATTGGTGTCATAACGAGATGGGACGGGTGAGACATGCGACTGAGACTGAGAAAGAGGAAAAGTTCGGTCAATCGCGGCTCACAGGCGCGAATGCGACGCCCATTTCCGGTAGTTGCGGTGTCCACCTTGGGACCCAGCCAATCCCTGCACCGCGCAAAGAGCTTTCTGCACCAGCGCGTCCGACGCGTTTGGTTCGGCCCACGCCGACTAAGGTGGCCCCGCTTCCGCTAAACACTACCTTGGGTAGGTACACTAAGGTAGGCGGGCACCTTTGATGGCGGTCACTGAACATCACCCACCTCACTGCATCTCGCCGCGCCCCGACGTCTCACTCCCCTGACACATTGCCCATGAGACTCCGAGGCCGAGGATAATCGCCATCTCACAAAATGCCCGCCGACGACAGGACCGGAAAGCAGGCTGCCGCACAGCAGGCTGTCGATATCCTCCACGAGATCTCTGTCATTCTCGTAAGTCCTCGCTGCCGCGCCTAGCTCACGCTTCCAGAGATCTTACTCTGACCATTTTCACGTGAAGAACTGCCATCTGGACCGCCGCACGCTCTCAATCTGCATCTCCATGATTGAGAATGGTGTCAACCCCGAGGCTCTGGCAGTAAGTAGCAGCAGGATGTACCGTGCCGTGCAAACGCCCCAAGCTCATGTGTGTACTTTTCAGACTGTCGTCAAGGAGTTGAGGAAGGAGGCCCAAGAGGTGGATGCGCAGATTGCTTCCCGTCGTCGATGAGAGAGGATACACGATGGTCTACCCAAGGCGCTTGATCATGACAGTCACGACATTAGGAGACGGTTAGGATGGACGGAAACAACGATTTCACGGCGTTCTTTGGCGTTGGTTTTGTTCAAAATCGTTCATATTCTATTATGGAGACTTCCTAGAACCCAGTCTCCATGGGTGTACGAAATTCAATGTCCCACTCCAGGGCTGGCAAATTTGGCCTCCTGGGAACGCCGGCATCCAGAACCCAACCAAAGCTATGCCCGCCAACCAAACCATGACCTATGAAACCCGTATGTCCAGACTATGATACCGTCACATGCCCCTTTGCGCCGTTCTCGATCCCGTCGCACAACCCGAGCGATACACCTCATCATTCATAACATGACGGCACGTCTGCCAGATCAACGGTGACCAATGAGCATGAAGTCATTGTCATCGTCATCGTCGTCATCTTCCTCATCATACTCATCGTCCTCTTCCTCCAAGTCGGTAGACATGGAATCGCTGTCTTCTTCAGACCTACGTTGAAACCGACCCCAAAGGTTCAGTATATCGTTGTCTGATTCCTCCTCCTCGATCGCGCCATGCAAAGGGTTTCGTGTGAGACTCGGTGGTAGACCGGGTGTAGGCGCTGGAGAGGCTGATCTTGCCAAGCGATCTAGCACCAAGAACCGTGCCTGTGCCTCATTTGAGGCGTGTGAGGAATGTCGGCGCCTTCCAATGGTAGTGCCGGTGGCAGTCCCGTCAGTGGCGATTGTTGACGAAGGGTCAAGGATCCCTGTACTGCCGTCCGTGGCCCCAGCCAACGGACTATCCAAGATTGCAGCCATCTCCAAAATGGCAGCAGGCGTTGGAGGGTCGATTGGAAGTGGCCGTGTGGTCGTTGCCCCATCCCTTCCACCGCGGCTGGGAATAGCTTGTGCGGTAGCTGCGCCTTCTCTTCCGCCACTGATCTGCAATTCTACCGTATTGTACGAGGTGCATATGGCACACTTGAGGCCCAACCAGTGATAAGGTACTGAGCTGCGTCCACTGCAGTCATTGCAAAGAACCGTAGCGCGCGTGTCCCTAAATTCTGGAGGCATGGGCTGGCTCAGAATCGCCAACTCCAACTGGCGAAATTGGCTTTGCATGTTCAACAAACTCTTGTTGCAGATTGGACACTTGTATGACCGTAACATGTGTTCGTCATAGCATCTCTTGTGAATGCTGTGACCACAGGGCATGAACACGACAGGCTTGGGAGAGGTGAACATGTAATCTCCACAAATTGGACAATCGCAGTCTGTCGAACGTTCGATACACTTGTGTGAATGCTGAATCGATATTGAGATGCAAGCACAGCATTTCTAGAGCTCAGGGTCAGCAGTAGTCCACCTCGTAGCGCAAGGAAGAGGGTAGTCACCTTGCAATGGAAGAAGTCCTTCCCGATGCCTCTTCCTTTCCTACAAATGCCGCAATCGCTGCAGTGGTAAATACTCTTGGTTGGATCATCGTCCCACAGCTTGCATACGTTGCAATAGTAGCGAGCGGCGGTCACGCCACAGTTGACGCAAACCTCTGACGCCCTTTGAGGACAAGCACAGAGCATGCAGAGCATGTTTTTGGTTTCCTTCCTAATGAGAGTGTGATCTTCGACAGCGTCATGACAAAACCGACATGTGTACCACTTGTTGCAAGTCGAGCATTGCAGCTTGATGTTGCGCTTGTAGTGCTGGCAGCCCAGAACCCTTGCGCCCTCAACCTCTCCAGGAATCGTAGGCTTTGCTGGGGCGTAGGTTGGTCTGACATCTTCTGCCGTCAACACAAACTTTTCCGGGGAGGATGGCTCCCCTGGAGGATGCTGCCAGAACTTCAGGGACTCCAGGGGTCCCGATGGGAGTGTTTGTTGCCACGCTTCGCCGGCCGGCAGAGCATCCACAGGCGGGTCGCCTTGTTGGGGAGTAACACGGGACTTGCGGTAGCCCTCCATCAGCACCTCGTGCATGAGCCTCGCCTTTTCCTCCCCCCGTATCTCCTGGCCTTGGATTTCGATAAGGCGCTTTCGCAATGCGCCCATGCCATCGTCGGCCGGCAAGGCCTCACGCTTGGGGACCTGCATCGGGACGGTGATGGGGAAGGATTCCGGGGGCGCACGTGCTGGTTCGGACGGGGGCAGCTCGGCTTCGACGGTCGGCGATAGAGTATCTGCGCTGAGAGGTCGGTCCGGAGGAGTCACCGCAGGCGCATCGGTCGCATGCCGAGGGGCGGGGGCTTCCGAGTCGCTGGCAACCGCAAGGTTGTCGGAGGAAGAAGCGTCGGGTTCGGGGACGAGAGTGGTTCTCGAAATCTCAGAAAAGCGGCGTGCTTGCCGGAGGACCGGGTTGATGATGAACTCGGAGACCAAAGAAGACATTGGGAATGGGGCGTCTTCTGGATCTAGGTTCGGATGACCGAGTTGGCTATGCAGCAAGTGACACTCGGTTGTATGGCAAGGCGTACATCCAGAGCGACAGGCAGCAAGAAGAGGAAGAGAAGGTTGGCCGGGGAGGCTCGGGAAAGATATACAAAGGAGCGGTGGTGGTAGAGGCGGTGTTAGTAGCGGTGGTAGAGTTGATGTCGGTAGTGGTACGGTCCCGGTCGATTGGATGCAGACGAGATGACATAAGATGGTCTCGAACTCCAGTGCGCTGGCTTGTCGTCGGCGGCGGCTGTCGTCGGCGGCGGCGCTCGTCGGCGGCGGCGCTCGTCGGGGTGGACGCAGTGGGGATGAACTGCAGCAGGACAAGACGAGACAAGTGCTGTCAGGCCAAGACGAGCGACTGTTTGTCTAGCACAAGTGTCGGAGAGCCGAAGTCTGCACCGCAATGGGGTCGGTCAGAGTCAACAGTGACTAAGACTTCGATTTGACGACGGATCAACCCAGACCAGACGGGGGCCAGGAGGGGGGACGGAGCGGACGGGAAGGGACAAAAGACATGTGATGCGCCTGGCTGGCGATTCCGCATGCGGCTTGAAGTCGAGAGGCTTGACCGGCGGGGCTGATTGGCCGCGACCGGTCCGGCACAGGCAACGACCCCCTTTTTTCTTCCCTGAGGGTGGTGGTGCCCGGGTGAAGAACACCGCTGGACGGGTATTCCTCGCTGCAGTCTGCGCATTTCTTTACTGGGTGCCTGATTATCTAAGACACCCGACTGGGTGCCTTGCAGAACCTAAGGTACCTACTGCGGTGACTACCTATCTTACGGAGTACACGCAGAGGGAAGCTGAGCATCTGAGAAGGAAGAAAACATATTCTTGCTTCTCTGTCCACGCACGACTCAGCATCCCGCCGCCCAAGACTCCGCCCATTGTCGCGACTCTGGAGGTTGCACACACCGACGCCCGAGCTCTGAGCCCACCCTCCGCCGACTTTTGCGTTGCACCGTACGGCAAGGAAGACGCGGTGGATGCCCATCGATGTGCACTGGCATTTCCGGCAGGGTCCGAAAACAGGGACCCCATCCAGAGACCCGGAAGGGTTAGCGCCGCCAGAGCTTCGGCCAGAGGAGCCACAGCTGTCAACTTGAAGACAAGACATTGTGCTTCTGACGCTTCTTACGTGGATGCTGGCCTGTGTGTCTGTTCCGCATCGCCTGGCGGCATCGTGTGGCCTTGGACGGGACGGGCATCCCGTTATGGCTTGGTGCTAGGAAGCAGTAGGAAAGGCACGCGTGCCTTCGGGCGTTAGTCAGCTCGGATCGAGGACAGACAGACAGTGATGGCCATCTACACGGCATGCCGTCACCATGTGCCTCATCAGTATCCGTGCCGATGAGTAGTATTTGTAGTCGGGGCCCAGAACTCAGGATGAGATGCAGCGTGGGAGGATGCTCGATATAGGAGGCTGATCACACAGCGGGCGACGATGCACCGTGGGGACTTTAGGGGGAAGCAGCTGTGGGGGCAGGGGGTAATGGAGGGGCCATTTTGTGATTTAGGGCCATTCAGGGCCATTCCATCGAGAGGGAATGCGTGTCCCGTCCGCCAAAGGACGCAGCTTCGTCCAATGGCAGCCCCCAAATCGATTGGCTGGCTCCCGGGGACTGGATTCGCGTAAAGTGCGGGTTGGTCTGGAAGGGAGGGATACCGTGTCGGTTGGTGCATAGGTGGCATTTATTTCGTGTGTCCAGCAAGGGGGCGCTCCTACGCTCCTCCAGCTGGGTACGCTCCATGGCTTCTACCTTGTTGCTTGCTCTGCCACTGCCTGCCTGCCTCGACGGATACCTGGCCCTTGCCTTAGATGCTCCCGATTTAGCAGGGCCTCACCAAAAAATTCCCCCGTCATCCAATTGCCCAGGTCCATATTAATTGGATGATTCCCTTTCAGCTGTCCACTTCTCGAGGTCCTTCTTCCTTCAGCAACCCCTTCACGATCTTGTTGATGAGGAGCTGGACATCCCGTAGCCCCAGGAGCACACCATTCACTTTTGTTTGAGGTGCGGCTTCATTTGGCTCTGTGGTCCTTTCTTACCGTCTTCTCCAGTCCGGAGAATTTCAGGTTCCTACTTTTATTTTTACACTTTGAGTCTTGACTCGTCCGATCCTTAACGCGGAAAGCTCAGAGCTCCTGTTCCTGTTCTTGGAGCTTGACTCTCTCGCCTTCCCTACCACACACCCCCTAAACCGCGTTCGTCGAGACCTCTGGTCTCTCCGGCTTTTCCAGTCAGTAGGTCACCCTTCCACTGCATTCCTGCCCTCTTCAGCCCTTCCGTTTGCTGACCTTGCCTTTGCGCAGTCATGGCTGCCGAGAAGACAGTGATCGCGTCCGGCGCAGACGTCGGCGATGGCGTCAGACGAAGAGCCGCCCCCCAGGGCCAGTCAGTTCCCGTAACGGCTGCCCCTGAGACCGATGACAAGAAGAAGTACGCCAAGAAGGTAATTGGCCCCTGTTTCGAGCCTGTTCTTTGTCCATACGAGAGAGCTCCGTGCTGACGACACAACCCCCCAGCAAACATCATTTTTCGACGAGTGGGAGGTAGTCATTGCTCCTCTCATCTTCACGGCCGTCGCAATCTTCACCCGACTCTGGAAGATTGGCATTAGCGATATTGTCACTTGGGACGAGGCGCATTTTGGCAAGTTCGGAAGCCACTACATCAAGCATGAATACTACTTCGACGTCCACCCGCCCCTGGGCAAGATGCTCGTTGGTCTGTCTGGAGTTCTCGCTGGCTACAATGGATCTTTCGAGTTCAAGTCTGGCGAGAAGTACCCCGAGGATGTGAACTACACCTTCATGAGAGCTTTCAACGCTTTCTTCGGCATTGTCTGCATTCCCATGGCCTACTTCACTGCTCGCGAATTGAAGCTGAGACGCCCCGCCGTCTGGCTCGTCACCCTTATGGTCTTGTGCGAGAACTCCTACACCACCATCAGCCGCTTCATCCTCCTCGACTCGATGCTGCTTTGCGGAACTTTCGCCACAGTCCTCTGCTGGTCCAAGTTCCACAGCCAGCGCCACAACTCCTTCGAGCCCGAATGGTTCTTCTGGCTGTTCATGACGGGTCTTAGCATTGGCTGTGTCTGCAGTGTCAAGCTCGTCGGCCTCTTCGTCACTTCCCTCGTTGGTCTCTACACCATTGAGGACCTCTGGAACAAGTTCGGCGATGTTCGCATGCCCGTCACTACCCTCGGCGCACATGTCGCTACTCGCGTCGTCGGCCTCATCATCCTCCCGTTCCTGGTTTACATGCTCACTTTTGCCATGCACTTCGCCATTCTCGACCACACCGGCCCTGGCGATGCGCAGATGAGCTCCCTCTTTCAGGCTAACCTCAAGGGCACCGAGGTCGGCAAGAACAGCCCTCTTGAGATTGCTTACGGATCTCGCGCCACAATCAAGAACATGGGCTACGGAGGTGGTCTGCTTCACTCCCACGTCCAGACCTACCCCGAGGGTTCCGGCCAGCAGCAGGTCACTTGCTACCACCACAAGGATGCCAACAACGACTGGTTCTTCTACCCCAACCGCCACGACGAGGACTACGACGCGGAGGCTCCCGTCCGCTTCATTGGCGACGGCAGCACCATCCGCCTGATCCACGCCCAGACTGGTCGCAACCTCCACTCTCACGAGATCGCCGCCCCCATCACCAAGGCCGACAAGGAGGTCTCCTCCTACGGCAACCTGACCATTGGAGATGACAAGGACCACTGGCAGGTCGAGGTCGTTCGCGATGTTGCCTCTCGCGACCGCAGCCGCATCCGCACTCTCACGACCGCATTCCGTCTCAGACACCCGGTCCTTGGCTGCTACCTTCGCGCTGGAAATGTGAACCTGCCTCAGTGGGGTTTCAAGCAGATCGAGGTTACCTGCACCAAGACCAACAACCCCAAGGACACTTACACCCACTGGAACGTCGAGGCTCACTGGAACGACAAGCGTAAGTGCTCATCAATGCAGACTACGATACAGCCCTTGCTAACATAAACCTAGTGCCCCCCGCCGACGCCGGTTCCTACAAGTCTCCCTTCCTCCACGACTTCATCCACCTCAACGTCGCCATGATGACCTCCAACAACGCCCTGGTCCCCGACCCCGATAAACAGGACGACCTCGCTTCCCAGTGGTGGCAGTGGCCCATCCTGCACGTCGGTCTGCGCATGTGCGGCTGGGACGATAGCATCGTCAAGTACTTCCTGCTCGGCAACCCCCTCGTCTACTGGGGTAGCACAGCCGGCCTGGGAGTCTTCGGCCTCGTCGTCCTCTGGTATCTCGTCCGCTGGCAGCGTGGCTACAGCGACCTGAACGAGAAGGAGCTCGACCAGATCCACTATGCGGGAGTCTACCCCGTTGTCGGTTGGGTCCTGCACTACCTCCCCTTCATCGTCATGGCTCGTGTCACCTACGTCCACCACTACTACCCGGCGCTCTACTTTGCCATCCTCACCTTCGGCTTCCTGGCTGACTGGTTCCTCCGCAACAAGCAGCAGGCCATCCAGTACGGCGTCTACGGAGCGCTGTACGCGGCTGTCATTGGTCTCTACATATTCTTCAGCCCCATCTGCTTCGGCATGACGGGCCCCAACAAGCAGTACAGCTACATGAAGTGGTTCGATACCTGGAGGATGTCTGACTAAAGCACTCTTGGAGGTAATCTACGGTGGAGGTTTCTTCTATCAAAACGCTCCATGGATGGACCCTGTACTTGAAAGGGTGAAAACAAACTTCCATTTTCCCCACCCAACTCTATGTAAGGACATGGGCGATGATGAGCGCATCGACGTAAAGATATACATGTTGAGATAGGGAGAGATGAAGAGGAGGTAGACGGCGGAAAGAGACTTCCGTACATAATGCAACATGAACTGTTTCCTTGCTTCCATTGAGGATAGTCCGCTTTGCTTGCGTACGTGAACGTGTATTAAAATTATAGTAATAGTACAATGATGGACGAACAGAGAAGTCACTTGGGGGGTTTGCAAAAAAACTCATACTTGCTGATGACCTGACCTTGGGTATCACTGTCCTTCCCGTGTACGATTTTGTTTTCTTCTCTTGCGGCCCTATCTAACAACAGCCGCCGCCGGATCCCTTGCTTGCATCGCCCCCTAGCCTGACCTGCCTGTTGCCGCCGGCGCTGGGTCCTTTGACGCCGGATCGTCTGTCATTAAGGTCGTATTTGCCGGCCTGGATGTTGTTGTATATCCTCTCGGCAACTCTCATAAAAGCCTTTTCGACATTCTCGCCGCTTTTGGCACTCGTCTCGACGTACTCAAACACGCCATTCTTCTTGGCCCAGTCCTCGGCCTCCTCGCGAGTGACTTCGCGCTTGTTGTCGGCCTCCTGGGTCAAATCGGCCTTGTTGCCGACCAAGATCACGACGATGTCGGGCTCGGCGATCTGGCGCAGGTCGTTGAGCCAGTCGGTGACGTGCTGGAAGGTCTGCTTCCGGGACAGGTCGAAGACGAGGAGGGCGCCGCTGGCGCCGCGGAAGTAGGAGCGAGTAACGGATTTGTACGTCTCCTGGCCGGCCGTGTCCCACAGACTGAGCTTCATGTGCTTCTGCGGGGCGTCGGGGTCGACGGGTTCGGGTGCCAGACGAGGGGGCTCGGGCAGGCCGTTCGAAACCGAATCATCTGTTTTGTTGGTCTTCTGGGAGGAGGGGCGGGCGAGGGGCGGCGCGGGCTGGGTTTTCGGGGGGCCCACGGGGACGATGCGGGAGCCGAACTCGACGCCGATTGTCACGTCGTGGTGCGGGGAGAAGCGTCCCTCGCAGAGACGGATGGTGAGGCTGGACTTGCCGCAGCCCGAGTCGCCAATGCAGACGAGCTTAGCGATATAATCCCATGGTGGAGACGACATGGCCCTTTGCAATGATGCGTGTGCGGGTAGGGTCGAAGGGTTCGGGAGCGAAGAAGGAGGGGGTGGAAGAATGGTGATGTCGTCCGTGTGAGATGTAGGGGGTGAGCTCTGTTGCCCGCGAGACCGGGCTTTGCTGATGGTTCGGAGGGGATGGATGGGCGTTGTTTCGTTGGTTGGTCTGATGTCGGGAAAGCTTCAGAGGCCGTTGTAGCTATCGGGTGGTTTGTCGGAGCACGTGTTCAGAAAAGGCCTGGCTGGCAGGCTGACAAGGGGTTGAGAGCGGGAGCGGGTTTGAAAATGTTCCACGGCTGTCGTCTGTTCTCGTTGATGCTGGTCTCCCGTCTCTCCACGAGGAAACGTGAGGGTGTAGCTGCCGGCTTAGGTCTACTTCGGGGCAGCTTCGAGGAAACAGAGTACCCAAGAAAGATATTCTGGTTGCAAAGTTCGTGGAGGATGGCGTTCCAATGGTGAATGAAATGGCGAGGTATGTATCACGCTGGATGATGTTTAAGACGGGCCCCTGTCACAGGCTAGCCAGAAGACGACAGAGCCCCAATTAAAAGGTGGACCGATGAGGGAATGGATTGCGGCAGGGATGAGCATGGTGTTATCAGTGACGCAAGTGCAGGGCGATAAGGAGAAGCAAGAGGGCGGCAAGGGCAACGGGTGGTGGCTGGCAGGAACCAAGCCGACCGTCGACGTCTACCCGCTAGGTGCGGTGCAAAGGAGTGGCAGCGGACTCAGCAGTCAGTTGACGATGGTAGGCTGGCCATGACTGAATGGAATGACTCGGGATGCGGGCTGGGCGGGTTGCTGTGTCTCACGCCGGGACAGGTCAGTGCCATGCAGCAGCAGCAATAGCGATAGCAACAGCAGCAGCAATAGCATCAACAAAAGGGGCAGCCCGGCATCGCTCAAGAACCCGAGAAGAAACGGCAACAGGTGCCACAAAGCTGACCGTGATGGACCTGAGGCTGATTCAAACGGTCAAAGACTGCGCGAGTCCTCTTCTTTGCATTGCGCCTTTGTTTGACTTTTAGTTGGATCTCTGATGCAAGTCAACCTGCATGCAACTTTACCTTGAAGGATACCTTTCCCTCCCTCCTCCACTTACCACCGGTTTTCGGGATTCCCAGCCGGGAAGGTCATGCTATGCCATGTACGGTACTTGTTGTGGTAAGTAAGCAGTCAAGCAGGAGGAGCCTGGGAGATGCTTTTGATGGTGCAAATGAGGCGGACGCAGAACTAGGGACTACCTTATGCAGTAAAGCGGTCCACAGCCGTCTGCGCTGCGCTGCGCAATGCGCCAGACGTGCCGCCTTATCGCCATCGACAAGTCCGATAAGTGCCGGCGGTGGGTGTCTCCCACGTCCCCTCCGCTGGAAACCCATGTTTTGAGTGGCTGGATTGTTAGCGAGAAAGGTACCCGTGGGCGGTGTTGGGTGTCGTGTGCTACCTGAGTGCCACTGTCCAGGCTGCATCAGCGCCCGCGCTGCCTAACGATCCAACTAGCCCGCCTGAGGTGGGCTGCTTGCCTTGCCCATCCATGTTCCCCCATGTACTCCTTCCCTCACCGGTCCACTCATTCACCTGCTTGGGTACTTCGGCTCGTCCTGCACCGCATGACCTCCGATTCATCTCTCCCGACACCATGGTGCGGATGCCCTTCTCACGAGCACCCCGGCCTTGTTTTCCATAATCTTTCTTGGAGGTCACTGATCTCGGTGCACGAGACGTCGTCTGCCCGAAAATTCGCTGCCCTTGCGGCGTATTCTGTTTGCGTATACCATTAGCTTCTCCGCCCGGCACCTCAAACATTCCTCCCGTTAACTCTGTCCGTCATCGTCATTCTCCAACCTTCGATACCCGGCCTTATTTACCCATCGTCCCGCGTTCCGACCGATCCAAGAGCACGCGAAAATACTCTGAGGGGACGAGGTCCTCGCTAACCGCAGCACCATGTTCTCGGAATGTACGTCCTCCGTCCACCGCTCATTCTCTGCCATGCGGTGAACTAACAAGGTCCTCCTCAGATGCGTCCAGGTTCCTGGCGCAGTCACAGTCGCGGCTCTCCAACTTCGCAGGCCAGCAGCCCGAAGGCAACGAAAACCCACCACGACACCCGAACGACTGGTCATCATCACGGCCTCCACGAAATGGCGGGCGCTCGTTTCTTGGCAGAGGCTACGCTGGAAACCCTTACCAACCGGGTGGCTCCCGCTTCGGGCAGTTAGGCTTCGCCTCCCGCATGTCCGCCGCCCAGGATGCGCCGCTGTTCCACAGCACGCTCGATGAGTACATGGAGGAAGACGACGAGGACGAGAGGGATCGTGAAGCAGCGGATATGGCCGCCCTGCACATGTCACGGCGCGTGGCTGCCGCGAGCAAAATGGCAGAGAGCTCTGAGACGGAACCGGACGCAAGCCGCGGCTCGCTGGAACAGAGCAGCGAAACACCCGGACCGAGGTATCAGGATAGAGGGCTGAGGAGAGGTATTCGCAGCAGCTGGAATGGGGCTAGGAGTTTCGGTGGGAGGAATCGCGGACGGGACGTCATAGACGAAGAAGCAGAGGACATTCCCCGCGAGGACTCCGACCGAACGTCGGACACCAATCCTAAGATGGTGGATATCGGACTAGACTCTCAGATCCAGGACGACGACCCATCTGCCTCTTTGCTGAACGAGGCAGTGACAGACTCAAGCCCGGCCCCGTTTCAGAAGTTCCAGCCTCGATCCGGGGATCGTAAAGTCCAGCTTAGGAGGGAAGCTACGCAGGAAGACGAGTTCGATGAGGCGCGTAGGGTCAGTTCTGATGACGAGACGCTGCCGGCCACCGTGCCTCTCATCGAGGGGGAAATCTTCAAGTACGACTCCTTTTTCGCATGGATATTCCTGATCGCGGTGGCTGGCTTGGTATCTACATTTGTGCTTGTCTGGCTTCACACCGGCACACCTAAGAAGGGCTGGGGCGACACCATCTACACGACATTACAAACATCTTTCCACATGCTGGCCGTCGATACGCTTATCTCCATCATCGTATCACTCGTATGGCTCGCGGCGCTGCGATCATTCGCCCGACCACTTGCGATGCTGATCCTCGTTGCGGTGCCCATCATCATGTTCTCTTTCTCTTTGTACCCTTTCATCTCCAGCTACGAGGGCTCAACACACGGAGCGAGCTTCCAAGACAGGGCCATGCGATGGGCTGCCCTGGTTCCTGCCATATCAGCGTTTGTCTGGGTCTACACGGCTTACAAGGGCCGTCACGCGATCCGGCAAGCTGTCGAAATTCTCGAGTTCTCGACTAGGATCCTTGCCGCCAACCAGGCTTTGATGCTCCTTGGTTTCGCTTGCCTTGCCGTCATCGTGGTCTGGACGTGGGTTTGGATGTGGATGTTTTCGAGGATCTTCTTGGGCGGATACTTCTCGAGGAGACTGGCCAGGTTCATCATCAGCGTCTCTAGCTGGTGGCTCGGGATTTGGTTCGTCCTGATGTACATGTGGACCATTGGGGTGATCAACTCAGTGCAGAGAGCGACGACGGCTGCGACGGTATCTCAATGGTATTTCCACCGCAACGCTGCGCCTGCCCCGACGTCGAAGGAGATTGTGACGGCGGCGTTCAACCACGCTTCTACGACCATCTTTGGAAGTATCTGCGAGTCAACGCTGCTGGCGCTGCTGATCCGGGCGCCTCTTCTTGTGCTGCCTCGCAGGTTTGCTAACATCCTCCAACATGTTGCTGCCATGTGGATCCCGACCCCCATCGCAGCGCTCACGAATCCGATGACCATTACCTACGGTGCGATCCATTCGCAGAACTTGCACACGGCTGCTCGAGGGTTGAGCCAGATGGACTTCATCTCGCCGCAGCGGCCGACCACGACCCTGACACCGCAAGTGTTCAGCTCGCGGCGGTCCAGCCACTCTCCTCTACTTCCGTACCGGTTAGCGAAGATGCTGCTGTACGCGACGCGGTTCATTATGGCCACGGGGCTCGGTTTTGCGGGCTGGGTTATCACGGCAAAGCAGGTCAGGATCGCGCTGCCGGACGGCATGGGAGTGCGAGGGTCGGCGTACGCATACGTGGTTGGTCTTGTTGCCAGTTTCATTGGCTTTTCGGTTATGGGCGCAATGGAAGGTATTCTCAGCGGCATCCTGGACGCGGTAGTCATTTGCTACGGCAGCGAGCGGCGGATGGCCAGCGGAGGGGGCGCCTACTGCATGGAGGCGGCCTACCTATTTGGGGAGCGGAATAGGCGGGACGAACGGGGCCTGCCTTGATATATTGATTATTTGCTTTCGGTATCGAGAAGATTGTATAGCTGCCAGGATGCGGAACGCAGTTTTGCCCATGCAGCGTGTTAGATGGTATAGATTGTCTGGATGCAGACACTGATGCTTGGCTTTTCAGTTTGGCGCTTTGGACCTTTAGCTCATGCTCAATCAACCCCGAGGTTCATTCACTACGTTATGCAAGAAAATCTGTCGTTGTCGGAAAGTGCCAAGCTCGACAATAGGGCTTGTGAGTGGTGGAAGGCGAAGAACAATGTGACTGCGCCACGACGTACTCGCAACGGGTAACCAGCAAACGCCCGGCGGATTAGTTGTGTGACAGCGGAGGATGTCTTGGCATGGCGGGCGGAGCATGATCGTAGCATGCCGGGTAGGTATGTCTTGCCGTACATAAGGTACTCTACAATGTTTCCCGAGCGGGCCCAGGGGTGGTTTATCGGGCGGTAAAAAAGAACCGTAGCAGCACCACGACGCGGAAATGTGATGTGCACCGCCACGCGGGAAGAATACTTGTGGATGGGATGGCGGTCTGTCATCTGGGCATGTTGCCTGGCGCGTGGACTTTGGGACATCGCCACAGCCACTGGCCACTGTCGTCAGAGCTTCTAGAGGGATCTGGACGAGACCGTGGGAGCACCAGCCACAGTTTTCAGCTTGTTGGCTAAGATTCCTTGTACGTTCAGTTTGTATTTTGCCTCTCGCCCCTCTAGGCTGAGCTATCGCGATATGCAAAGACAAGCAGGCAGACAGGCAGCACCAGCGACTGCGAGTGTGATGACACTGGAGCTTGGCATTGGCTGGAGGTTGTCGGAGGGGTTCAAACTCGTGGATCCCCGCGGTGGGGGGCATGGCCTGTGCGAGACGTTTCCAGTCGAGCTTTTGGGGGAGCATGCAGCAGGGTTCCTGCGATGACGTATTCTGCCGGTATCTCCTCTGCGGGAGACCGCATGCGAGATACATGGGCGAGACTTGCGGTTTCGTGCCGGCTCTCCGGCGTCCCGGGTCGCAGTGGGAAGCAGCAGCAGCAGCAGCAGCAGCAGCAGCAGATGCCCAGGCGAGTTTACCTGCAAGCGAAGGGGCCAGCTAAAGCAGTCGGGTCACTGGGAGAGGGAGGGGCAGTAGAGAGCTCCAGGCTGGTGCAGTGTCGTGGCGGCGGGGCGGGTAGGTAAGGTTCCCAGCAGCGAAAGAGGGGCTATGCTATTTCGCAGCATCTCGCATCACGTCCGTCGCAGCGGAGTGAGGCAGCCAAGACTCGGTCGCAGCTCAAGCAAAAGCCCAGAGGGAAAATGAGCGGGGATAGAGAGCGGCCCCAATCACGTACAGAGCGCGAGCGATGGAAGGCATATGGTGACGGGGACGCTGGTTTCTTTCGCTGCCGAGAACAGGACCCCTACAGCTCCATCCATCACCGTGTCTCCCGACTTTCCGTTCCAAAAGTTGCTAGGTGCTGTTTTGTTTGGTTTCCACCGAATCCAGTCGGGCCAAATCAAATCAAATCAGTCAGAATAGCAGGCGAAAGCTAAGGAGGTGTGCTGTGAGCCACAGCCTCATCGCCTCCTTCCAGGGCTCCCTCCCTCCCTACCTACCTGTATGGAAGGTCCATATCATAAAAGAACCTTAGACCGGCTGCCGCGGAGGGGCGCCATTGGTTCGTGTCCATACGTAGGCACTATCCCGTACAAGCCACGAGGGTACCGATCTACCTGGACCTTAACTGCGTTTAAAACTGAAGACGTAATCCCGGTCTCCCGCGCCAGCTCAAATACCCAACCTATTGCGCCTCCATTACACACCTGACACTTGACACCCCGTCCTCTTTTTCCCTCTTTCCCATCCAAAACCAAAAAAGAACCCTTCTTTAAGCCTTTGGTTCCTCCCCCGAAAGCTTAAAGCTCGCCTCCAACTTTTCTTCCCGCCCGCGACATCAGACTTCCATCCTCGACCTCATACACACACATACAATCACAGACGACACATCGCAGTCGCAAACCAAAAGCCTTCAGTACACATGTCCGACAACTTCGCTCCCCCGCCCGGCCCCCCGCCTCCCAAGGCCCCAGAAGTCCCTCCCGGCTGGACCGCCCGCTGGAACGACCAGTACAAAGAATGGTTCGTCCCCAATCCCCTCGAATGAAGCAAATCACACCAAACTAACCCCGCGCCTGCCACCCACCAGGTTCTACGTAAACCTCCACACAAAGCAGTCCCAATGGGAAAAGCCCACCGAACCAGCCCTGCCCCCTCCTCCTCCCCCGGACGGTGAGCACCCAGACGGCCCTCCCCCGGGCTACGCCCCGAGACCGGGCGACGGCCCCGCGCCACACCCCGTCGACGCGAAGCCGAACCCCTACGAGAACCACAGCTCGACCCCGCAACCACCAGGCGCCGGCGGCGCCGGCGGCCCCTCCAACGCCATGTCCGAAGACGAGCGCCTCGCCCGCCAGCTCCAGGCCGAGGAGGACCAGCGCAACCGCGGCTCCCACTCCCCCATGCCCCCCGGCTACGGCCTGCAGCAACAGCAGCACCAGCAGTCGCAGTCCCCCTTCCCCGAGCAGCTGCCCCCGCGCGTGCAGGAGCGCGGCAAGAGCGGCGGCTTCCTCGGCAAGCTGCTGGGCAAGACCAAGACCGGGAGCAGCAGCCAGGGACAGTACGGCGGCGCCGGAGGCTACCCGCCCCAGCAGCCGCAGTATGGGGGATACCCCCAACAAGGGTACCCGCCCCAGCAGGGAGGATACTATCCCCCTCAGCAGGGCGGCTACTACCCCCCGCAACAGCCGCAATACGGAGGCTACGGCGGCGGCGGGTACCCGATGCAGCAGCAGGGCTACGGGGGTTACGGCCGCGGACAGGCAATGGCCGGCGGCAAGAGGCCCGGCGGCGGCGGTATGGGCATGGCTGGTGGTCTGGCGCTTGGTGCCGGCGCCGGTCTGCTCGGTGGCGCGCTGCTTGCGGACCACATCAATGACGAGCAGCACGAGGCGTACGCTGAGGGATACAGTAAGTTCCAGCCCCTTCACGCTTCTGAGAACCAGTTGCTGACGATGGTGTAGATGACGGTAATAACAATGATGATTTCGGCGGCGGTGATGACTTTGGCGGAGACGATTTTGGTGGTGACTTTTAAGAGACCAGAGTGGTGTCTCTGTGGATGAATTGGTGGGCCTTTGGGATACAGAAATCTTGCATGGTAATAGCTTGGTTTCCTTGATGACTCTGATATGAGATGGCTGGCATAGTTCTATGTTCATATGTTCATAATATGTTGCATGTTTTTCCGTCCTGGGTCAAATAATCTTACCCATAGGCGGAATCTGCACGGTTTTTCAAAGTCAGCGACATAATATGTCATGGACCTAGATCCAGAGCCCATTGACCAGTCGATCGAATTGCCAGCGTGGCCGCCAGGGCGGTCCCCAGATCAGAGGACCAATCTCAGTTCAAGATCCATAGGTATCAATATATGAAGGAAATACTCTTAACCCATCTCTTTGTTACTGTTGCCAGCATGTTCGGACGCCTTGCAGTCTTCCCCTAATAACCTCCCCTCCCCTCTCCGTATAGTAGACCACTACCTCCGCCCGCCCTTGTCCTTCTTGCCACTACCGCCGCCGCCGCCGCCGCTCGACGGAGCAGGCGCAGGACCCTCGCTCTTCTTCTCACCGCCAGATCCCGCAAGGAAGGCGGCCATGTCGAAGTTGCCCATAGGGTTCGCACCCGGCTGACCGCCTCCGCCGCCAAGGAGGGAGTTCATGGGGTTACTCTTCTGGCGTTCTTCGAACTCGGCGCGCATCTCGGGGTCCACTGCAGGTTTGCCTCCATTAGTGATTTCTGTCCGTGAAGATATGGCATCAATTGGGCGTGAACGTACTGTTGTCCATTAGGTAGGGCATGCCGATGAAGATTCCCATGCTGACGAGACCCAGGAG
The DNA here is from genome assembly GCF_013390195.1 of Colletotrichum siamense. Taxonomy (NCBI): domain Eukaryota; kingdom Fungi; phylum Ascomycota; class Sordariomycetes; order Glomerellales; family Glomerellaceae; genus Colletotrichum; species Colletotrichum siamense. The sequence continues at coordinate 2,462,471 of NW_023501015.1, forward strand.
GATCATAGGGTTCTTGAGGATAGTGAAGACGGAGACTGCGGTTGTTTTCGCACGGTTAGCCTTTTTTCTTTGCTTTCTTCGGGGGAAATTTGAGAGAAAACGTACATTTGCTCCTCTCGACAAAGTAGTTCTTGCCGCCGAGGACCCGCACCTCGAAGCCCTTGGCGCCGTTCTCGAACTCCCTGGAGGCGTACACCTCGCCCTTGTTGTCCCAGTCGTTGCCGCGGTACGTCTCCCACGCGGCGAGGGTGCCGTCCTCGGCGACGTCGAGGCGCAGGGGCGCGAAGGCGTGCGTCGCGCAGTGGACATCGACGAGGTAGGACCCGGGCGCCGTGACGTTGTTGAAGACGAAGGTGTTTTGTACCGAGAGCGGCGCGGTGAAGGAGGCGCCGAGGGCGGAGAGGCTCGCGCGGGTCGAGGGCGGGAGGGTGTACGGGTTCGGGAGGGCCGGGGAGGACGGGATCTGGAGGGTCAGGGAGGCGGCGAGCGCTGTCGGGAGGTAGAGGAGGGATTGGAGGCGCATTTTGGCGGGGTTTTGGCGGTGATGCGGTGGGAGGTTCTTCGGGTTGTTTGCTGCTTTTTCGTAGGGCGTTGGTATAGAGTGACGGAAGAAGAGTAGAACTTAAAAAGTCGCGAGGAGGTTAGAGGAGGGGCAGCGGTTCGCAAGGCCGGAGGAGGAGGGGGGAGGGGTTTCTGAGGTTGAAGTCGGAGGTGCAGGTGGAAAGGCGGACGAGGATTGAAGCTTGAGGATGTATGTTGGATGGGACCCCAGCGAGTAGGGGGTGTGTGGTGGTGGTGGGTACCCTTGCTTCCTGGGGAATGAACGGTGGCCAATCACGACGATCCCGTGGCTTTTTTCATCGTCGTCTATCGCGGGCTGGACTTTCACATTCTTGCAAGCTTGTGTGCTTGTGTCTTTTGGAGAACGGTGGAGGGTGAGCTAACGCCCGTCGATCGCTGTCTATTTACCGCAAGCTCTAGCTTGAGGATTTCCTGCTTGGATATGGCGGGAATTTTGTGGCGTCGCGGCGGGTAGATTGTCAAATGCCTGCGGGGCCTTAGTTGCTACAGGAAGTGAGTTGCCACGCCCGGGAGTCTCCCCTCTGGCTTGTTCCCCCTTCACTCAGAACATGTGTCTATGGCGACGCGACGATGAGGTGTCTATGGCGACGACAATCATGTTTCAAGAGGGAGAATTTCTCCTGTTTATCCTTGTTACAAAGAATGCGGAATGGTGCCATGTTTCAAACGACAGAGATTACGTTGCTTTTTCTACGGGTATTCTTCATACAATTCATCCAGTACAACAACGTTGGGTATCCAAAATATTCCCCTTTTGCCTTCGCAGGAGGCACGCTATGCTTCGCCTTTTTGGTGTTAGGGCATCACACCTACGGCGCCAAGGGTGCGTCGTCCTTCTTCGTCTCCGCGGCGTCCGCAACCTTGCCGTCCTTGGTGGCCGCCGCTGCGTTCTTGAAGGACTGCTCAAAGTCGGCAATGATGTCGTCAATGTGCTCTGTGCCGACCGAGATGCGGATGAGGTCCTGCGGAGCGGATTGTTAGCACTGACATCGTTGGCGTTTGCAGCATTTAACGACTTACCTCGCTGACACCGGAGGTGACCTTCTCCTCGTCGGAGAGCTGCTCGTGGGTGGTCGTCCAGGGGCTGCGGGGTGTCAGTCATTACCTTCCATGGTAAGTATCGCGGGATAGCAACTCACTGGATAGCCAATGTCTTGGAGTCGCCGACGTTGGCCAGGTTCGAAATCAGCTTGAACCCGTCGACAACCTGGCTACCGGCGCTGCCGCCGCCCTTGACGCCGAAGCTGAGAACACCGCCGAAACCGCGCTTGAGGTACTTCTTGGCTGTCTCGTGGTACGGGTGGCTCTCGAGACCCGGGTACGAGACCCAGCTGACGTACTGGCTGGCCTCGAGCCACTTGGCGAGGGCGAGGGCGTTCTGCGCGTGGCGCTCGGCGCGGAGGGACAGCGTCTCGATGCCGATGATGAGCTGCTGGGCGGCGAAGGGGTTCAGTGAGGCGCCGAGGTCGCGCAGGATCTCGACGCGGGCGCGGATGATGAAGGTAATGGGGCCAAAGGTCTCCCAGAACTTGAGGCCGTGGTAGCCGTCCGAGGGCTCCGTCATCTGCGGGAAGCGGCCGTTGTCCCACTTGAACTTGCCGCTGTCGACGATGACGCCGCCGATGGTGGTGCCGTGGCCGCCGATCCACTTGGTGGCGGAGTGGACGACGATGTCGGCGCCGTGCTCGATGGGCCGGATGAAGTAGCCTCCCGCGCCAAAGGTGTTGTCGACCTTTGCATCGCCATTTTAGTTCTCTGGACTCTTTCGCAAAGAGGGTTATAACTTACAATCACGGGAACGCCCTTCTCGTGCGCAACCTTGGCGATCGCCTCCAGGTCGGGAACGTTGTACTTGGGGTTTCCGATGCTCTCGACGTAGACGGCCTTGGTCTTCTCGTCGATCGCGGCGGCAATGTCCTCGACACGGTCACCGTCGACGAACTTTGTGTGGATGCCGAGGCGCGGGAGGAAGACCTTGAACTGGTTGTAGGTGCCGCCGTAGAGGAGGGAGGTAGAGACGATGTTGTCGCCGGCGTGGGCGAGAGCGTTGATTGCGATGAACTGCGCGGCCTGTCCTGAAGAAGTGGCCAGGGCGGCAACACCACCCTCGAGGGCCGCGATGCGCTTCTCGAAGACATCGACGGTGGGCTGGGGAAGGGGAATGTCAGAGCGGTCGTCACTGGGACTAGAACAGGAACAAGGCGCGACGTACGTTCATGATACGGCTATAGATGTTGCCAAACTCCTTGAGGCCGAAGAGCCTCGCGCCGTGGGCGGAGTCATTGAAAGTAAAGCTCTACATTGCAATTGACGTTAGCTATGCGAAGCTTCACGGACCTTCTCGTCGGGGGGGTTACGAACAGTTGTCGCGTAGATTGGGACCGCGCGCGAGTTGGTCGCGGGATCCGGCTCCTGGCTGTGTGTAGTTCGTCCGTCAGTATCGATAGCTCCAGAGCTTAAACATCAGGTAGCTCAGTCTGCAGGGAAGACATCGACGTACCCCGCATGGAGCTGGAGAGTCTCAAAGTTCTTGCTCAATTCGTCGGCCATGGTTGCTTCTGTTCTGTGAAGGGTGTGGAAGGATGAGTACGTAGGAGGAGGGGAAGAGAAACTTTCTGGCACCAGTGTGTCTCGTTAAAAAAGCAATGGCGGCAGCTTTTCAGAGACACGACAGGGCCGGCAACGGAGACATGACCAGAGGAACGAGAGACGGGGGACCGATTACCCGAATAGACTGGGAGGGCTGGGCTACGATGATGCCATTGAGGGGAGATCACACCATAGGTCGGTCTGTTTACATACAATATTGACCTCTACTGATGAATCTTCTATCTCTTTGCGCAAGAGGGAATGACATGGGGTCCTTCACACCCCTTGTCGGACCCTCCAATTGCTGCTCTTTTCCCAGACGAGGTAGCAGCCGGTAGCTTGGGTGCCCCATCAGAGCTCAACCATTGCTTGGGAAAAATCAATTGGTCATTCGCTGCTGTCGCAATTGGGGTGTGCTGGGCGCAACGAAAAAGTATCCCGCGCAAAGGCGAGCGTGATGTTGAACTGGCGCCGATTTAGGCAAAGGCCTGTGGGGTTTGGCCAGAGCACGCAATCGACGCTCAAATGTCACTTTGCGGGGCAGAAGGCAGGGGTCGCGCTCCCACTGAGGGGCTTTCGCCCACACGCTGGAGAAAGTTTGGGTTTGCTCACCGGCCGCGGAGGTCCTCGTGGTTGGTGAGCGTGGCTGACCGAGCTGTTCATGCAGATTGTATTCGGAAGAGCGAGGTCAGATCTGGTCATTGTGGCTTTCTTACGTGGGAGTACGAGAGCATGATGCGGTCCGATGTTTGCATATGAGCGCGTCGTGTCTTTTTGCGGCTCGTTCCGCCTGAGGGCTTCTGGAGGCTGAGCGAACCGGCGACTTGACAACGATCGTGTCCGGTCACCGGCTACCGCAGTGGACCCACGATGCCGCGATGCGGTTGTCGGTCGGTGGCTCGGTGGGTGTTGTCGTGGAAGAACGCCTCCCCACAATAGCTTCCTAGCCTGCCCCGAGTTCCTCCAGTGGGAATTGATGTTCTGTTCCGGCGGAAATAATGCAGAGTATTTGTTGGGTCACCGGGGTTTGGCTTCGCATTGCCTTCGTGTTTAAGTCTTAGGATGAGGTCTCTGCAGTAGGGCTGATTCAAGACACGTCTTCGAGTCGGGCGATTATGCACGGAGACAAGGTATGACAGGTCTGGGGGGAAAAGAACAGCTGACACCGATCCCCTGAAGTAGGCTATCAGGGTAACTCACAAGAGAACGTTCTCCTGAACGATCTACGCGCTGCCCGGCGATGATGCTTGCGAGGCATGAGAATGTAGACAACGTCAATAACGTGCATTGGTGTTCGTCCACTCAGCCACCGGTGGTCGGGATTCTTCCAAGCGCCCCCACAAGCCCACCGTTGCACTGCAGATGGGTCTGCAGCAACAGACCGGCCAATTAGGCTTGGGTCATTGCAATAGCCGCTGGGTACCCTGTCCGGTTGTTGAAGTTGGTCCTTACAGCATCATTTATTTGACGACAGTTAGAAGACATGTTAAAAGAAGTTCGCAACTTTTACACAGTAGATGTGGCAACAGACGACAAATTAGTCATCTGATGGCCTTGGCTAGCACTGGCCACGGCCAACACATATCCAGGCTCGGAAAATGGGAAGGAATGAATACAGGCCGGAGCCAGAATAGTAATAATAGCATCTACGTCCTTGTCGAATCGATAGCCAACCCAAAAAAAAAAAACCAAATATATCCGGTCCGCACGTAATTTTCCCAATACAGTGTCGTGCTGTGACACATAAAGTTTGTTCTCCTGAACCCCAATCCGAGTGAAGCCCGTCATCTAGACAAGGCTCACTTCACTAAATCCCGGGCCGTAGATGCGCTTCTGATCGGTTTCCCAAATTTGCTTGCGATCGCTCTTCCGGTCCCACGATGGCATCCTCTTTGCTCTGATCAGCTCGACGGACGCCTCACGCCTGGCCTCTGCCAGGGCGACGTGATTAAACTTGAAGGAGTCTGAGTAGTACTTTACGCAGACTCCTTCATTTGAGGAGGGGGGCCAGCGGCGGTGGGCTTGCGGAACCCCGACTTGAAGACGTCCTTGACCAGCAGCAGCGCGGTGACGGACCACAGGGCGAACTGGAGGGAAGCGAGGACGGTGTCGGCACGGGCAGCGGCGCAGACGGCTCCACGGCAGAAGAGAAGCTTGCTAAGGAAGACGGCGAGGGCGATGAAGCCGGCGAAGTAGAACAGAACGTTCAGGAGCTCGAACGCAACGGCGCCCCAGGGGTGAGAAGCTGCCGCACATGTTAGTTTGAATGTGACACCCTTTTTCTGTATAAGTGAACTTTACCTCTAGGAGCGAACTTGGGGACAACCTCGAGGTAGGCGATCGAAATGAAAGACCAGAGAGGGACGAAGACCAGGAAGTTGATCTGAGAGGGCGACGATGTCATCGTGTCCATGTTGTACCAGTTGGCGACTGCACGCACACAGTCAGCTCTTTTAGTTCCAGCCACAACCGCCACCACTGTTCCAGCACATACCATAGGCCGAGAGACCCAGAATCACCAACGAGAAGACACCCTGAACAATTCGGAAAGGAAGAATGAGACCCATCTTGTCGGTATTCGTTATCGTTTCGTTGAAGTAGAGTCGTAGGTATCGTTAGGAAAAGGGTAGTAGAGAAAGAAGGGAAAGATAAAAATGGTATAGTTATAAAATCTAAGCTGCCCCCAGTGCGCTGTTCAAGAAGAGAAGTAGGTTGTATGAAGTAGAGAGAATGTGTGGAAACGGTCAAGCGGGAAAAGCACCAAGAAAAGGCAACGCAGCATGAAAGAGGGGAAATCAGTTATGCTTTTGTATGGACAGGCAGTCCCATCTTGCTCCCTGTCTGGGTGTTTGAGAGGCGGGACATGTAGTCGCGGCTCTAGTCATCACTGGACGCCCAAGAGTCGGGTTCTCGCTGGGCAATGCACGGCCTGAGACTTTTGAAATGCATCTGAAACGGGACTCCCCTGGACCGTCGCCATGCACTGCGAGAGAACGAGATGGTGTGTAGCAGGGTTCCCAGGCTAGCGCCGGCAGCCAATCCTGCTGCAGGAAGCAACAGAGCCTCCCTTCGAGGGCCGGACTACGGCTTGGCGCGAGGCACTTGGTTGGATGGCTGGTCTTGAAGAGGTGCTCGCAGGCCTCGTGGCGGACTCGTACGTGGTATCGTAACCTCCGTATCCACGTAGTGTATCTGGGTTACACTACCGTTTTTTGATGGAGACGTGCGCAACACGCTTACAACCCACACATGTCGGACGACAAGAGCAGCACCTCTGACTTTTTTGGCGGGGATCATCGGCGATGCGAGGACGCGATGCGGCGCAAGAGCGGCTACGTCTGCATACGGAGTAGAGGAGACGATGTGCAGCAAGGGCGATATTGGGCTGGCCAAAAGCGTCAGCAAGGAAGCCAAATTAACCTTGCATGGCCTGTTCGTGAATTGCTTGCGCCTTCTTCGCAGAAGTAGTTCGTTTCTCTTGCCATACTTTGCATCGGCAGCACACTCCGCGATGGTGTGCTGCGGATGAAGGACCGCGAACTTGGGGCGGATTCAGAGGGCTGAAGCGAGTGATGTTCAGATTGAGAAACGCAGGCAGCGAGAGAGATTCCCATCCCAGAGACAGAGGCAGGCTGCAAGTGTGTACGCAGTAAGGTAGTGCTGTCTGCATTCTGCACGCTAGGGCGCCAGAATGGTATCCTCGTCGGTCGGAGGGTTTGAAGCTGAAGACCAGCGAGTCTCAAGATGCCAAGCATGATTCGTCCGGGACCCAGCATGTGTCACCGAACTTTCGACGACAACCATCTCGTATTGTGGGCGTTGAAACAAACAAGACTAGCAGAGGATACTGGTGATCTCGAGATAAGGCAGTAGGTCACGCTTGCGACGGCGAGGTGCAAGTACAAACTCGACCAAGGTAAGGTGTGTTAGGGGAAGAAATGTCCGAACGGGCCATGTTTCCTCGCTGCCAGGTCCACCCCCCTTTGGCCAAGGGCCTAAAGGAAGCGGATTCGCAGAGGCGGGCGGGTTGTGGGCTGTCAT